>NC_072407.2:15402500-18252500 GCF_028858775.2 Pan troglodytes
GTGTGTGTGTCTCTGTGTGTGTGTCTCTGTGTGTGTGTGTCTCTGTGTGTGTGTGTCTCTGTTGTGTGTGTGTCTCTGTGTCTCTCTCTGTGTCTCTGTGTCTCTCTGTCTCTCTCTGTGTCCCTCTCTCTGTGTCCCTCTCTCTCTGTGTCCCTCTCTCTCTGTGTCCCTCTCTCTCTGTGTCCCTCTCTCTCTGTGTCCCTCTCTCTGTCCCTCTCTCTGTCTCTGTGTGTGTGTGTCTGTGCGTGTCTCTCTCTGTGTCTCTGTGTCTCTCTGTGTGTCTGTGTGTGTGTCTCTCTGTGTGTGTGTCTCTCTGTGTGTGTGTGTGTCTCTCTCTGTGTCTCCCTCTCTGTGTGTGTCTCCCTCTCTGTGTGTGTCTCCCTCTCTGTGTGTGTCTCCCTCTCTGTGTGTGTCTCTCTGTGTGTATGTGTCTCTCTGTGTGTATGTGTCTCTCTGTGTGTCTCTCTCTCTGTGTGTGTCTCTCTCTCTGTCTCTCTCTTACATACACACACACATACACTCACCCACCCTTGTCTTAACTGGAGCCAGAATGCCCCTGCAAAGTAGGTACTTAGTGTCAGGTGAAGTGCTGGGCTTTATAACTTATGTTTTCTCACAAACAGATGGCATTTCTGCTTTATTTTATAATTGAGGAAAGAATCCTCAGTGAGGTCAGGTAAGTAACTTGCCCATGGTCACAAAGCATGTAAAAGGCACAGCTGAAATTTCAATAAAAATGGTCTCATTTGAAGTCCAGTGTGCTTCTCATCACACCCAGCTTCACCATCCCCCATCCTTTCTCCTCTTATCTCTCATTGCCAGCTACCTGCAAGACACAATGAAAAAAATACATGAAATCTTACAAGCGTGGGCACCAATATCCTTACCATTTTTGAGGCATCTTAGTTTTCATGCTGTGCCCACAATGGGGGCAAATGAGCCAACTGTTAAGAAACAAAGCCATTGGGGTGTGTTAGTCCAGGTAATGCTATAAAAGACAGCTTTTACTCTGTCAGGTTATGTCTGGCATCAGAAATGTAAGTCCTCTGGAGAGTGCGTGAACTCTGGCCCAAGGTCAAAATTCAGAGCACCAGACTCCAGGATCGAGGCCCATGTTCAAGAATATCTGTGCCTAGCTCATAATGATAATGAAAATAATAGCAATAGAAACCACTAAGTTTCTATGAATTAAACACCCCTTATGCACTACTTCTCAGTGTCACCTTTCTCTTATTGCAGCAACTGTTGCAATGACCAGTTCTGCATGGGTGTCTTAGTCCGTTTCATACTGCTATAGCAGAATACCCAAGACTGGGTAATTTATAATAAACAGAATTTATTGGCTCATAGTTGTGGAGTCTGGAAAGCCCAAGATCAAAGTGCCAGCATCTGGTCAGGACCTTCTTGCTAGCATCACATGACAGGAAGGAAGGGGATGAGAGAGAGCAAGAGGGGGCTGAACTCACCCTTGTATAATGGTATAAACGGCACCCCTGAGAGTGGAGCCTTTGTGGCCTAATCGCCTTTTAAGAATGTTACAATGACAATTACATTTCAATATGAGTTTTGGAAGGGACAAACATTCAGACCACAATTCAGACCACAGCAATGGGCTTTAATCAATTTTACACAGGTACAACTTAATAGTTTCTAACCTGAGATATGTTCATGTACCTCTTGCCTTTTACCCTGGGACTTCTCCGTTGATGCCATTGTAAAACCCCACTCTGCATCACACAAGTGGAACATAGAAGTAGAAGAATGTTAACATCCCATAAAATAAAATACTGGCCAACGAAAGATAAAAGCCATTGAATACGTTCTTCTCCCATTCTCTCCTCTGATAGTCCTGAGACACAGCTTGTGTGGTCCAAGAGCTCTCAGAGATGACACCATGATGAAGCATTATGGGATCACCTCAATTAGTTATAGCCGGAATTTGGTGACTACAGTGTGCTCAGGCTGGAGAGTGTCTGGGCATGGGTGAGGCTAGTCCCTGGATTAGGGTATCTCTAGGACGAGAAGTCTCTACCAAAGTGTTGATGGCCTCAGTTTCAATAGTGATGATAAGCTGGATTATTAGGTTAAGCTGGGATCCAAGGTAAATTGCTTCAGTACCAAAAACGTATTGGCCTACATTCTCTACTTTCTGAAGATATTGGACTATTAACTTTCATATATGTAAAATCAGCTGTGAACAGAACATGACCTAGGAATGCTACCTTCCTGCTCTGGGATATACTTCCTTTGGCTGGTCCCAGAGTTGAGCTGTTTAGCTAATCAAGAGCTTTCTAGTCCAATGGCTAGTGGAATATCCCATCCAAAAGGTGTATTTTTGGATAATCTTATATCAGCACTTGAGCAAAAACTCCCACATAGCCTCTGAAATCCCAGGCAAAATCAAATCAGGATAGAACCTCACGTGTGATAACATTCATCCTCACCATGACTTTCATCCTGAGCCTGGACTTCATCGCTCGTGTTCAGAGGTGCTACATGCTAACATATGAATGACCAAGGAGTGGCCTAATCTAGGGTTTTTTTCTACCTGTGCTGACTGCAGGTCCTTCTTCTCTCAATTTAACTAGCAATGATTCTACCAAGTTGTTGCAAAGGGGCTGTGGCAGAGACAATGCTAGTGTGGGAACACAAGAATACTGAATGCTGCTTGGAGGTAGAGGAATCTGACCCATGTCAGGCTGTCAAGCACTGAGATCTGGGATTCTTTGTCACTTGAATTTAGCTCACTAACACATGCATACATATACACATATGCACACATATACACCTATATGGTCGCTCTTCAGTATGGAGATTGGTTCCAGGACCTCCCAAGGGTATCAAAATCCACAGATGCTCAAGTTCCTGTACTAAGATGGCATAGTATTTGCATCCTCCTGTATATTTTACATCATCACAAGATTCTTAGAATACCCAATACAATGTAAATGCTACGTAAATAATTGTTATACTGTATTGTTTAGGGAATAATGACAAGAAAAAAGTCTTTACATGTTCAGTATAGATGCAACCATTGATTTCTTAAATATCTTTGGCCAAGCACAGTGGCTCACACCAGTAATCTCAACACTTTGAGACGCCAGAGCAGGAGGGTCACTTGAGGCCAGGAATGTGGGACCAACCTGGGCAACATAGTGAGACCTCATCTCTATTGAAGTATATATGTAATATATACATGATAAAGATATTTTTGACTCAAAGTTGGTTGAATCCACAGATGAGGACCCCACAGATATGGAGAGCTGACTGTACATACACCTATTTGTATGCATATATATACCTATATGTGTGTGTTTATCAACACTAGAGGGTAGATAACTTTATTCTCAAGCATGGCACCCCAGGTACTTCCTCACCTTAGGGCCTTTGCACATGCTGCTTTGTCTGCCTGAACCCTCAGTCTGGCTTGCTACCTTTTTTCCTTCAGGTTGTTGCTCAGAAGTCATTCTCAGGAACATATCCCTTGACCACCCTATAAAATTGCTCACCCCTGGCATCCCTATCCCCTTTCCCTACTTTATATAATTTCACAGCACTTCTAACATGCCATATATATATAATATATATGTGTGTGTAACTTGTCTATTGTCTGTTTCCCCTAAACAACATGCAAGCCCCAAGAAAACAGGGGTGTTCATTTACGTAGTTCTGTCCTCCATCCCTGTACCATAAGCAATGCCTGGCACATGGTAGATGCTCAATACATATTTATTAAATGAATTCATGAACCCCTTTTACAGAGACGATCCCAGAGGGGGTAGTTAGACTCAGAGCTAGTGAGTGACAAGAAAGATTTCAATCCCAGGAATTTCTGCTTCAAAGCATTGCTATTTTCTGCTATTAGGCTTCAGGCATGTGCAGAGTAGCCACGGGGTTGTTGTAATGGATGATGCAACCCTGAGGAGAATATTTGCTGTCCGACACCAGGCACAAATGAGCTGACTCTGTCCCAGTGGCCATGCTCTGTTTGTGGTGTTTCTGTTCTGCCCACAAAGGCATTTACATTGTCAGCAACATCTGTGGTCTTCAAAATTGCTTCACCTCTCTGTGGATCAAACACCTTCAGCTTCCTATCTGTAAATATTGCCTTTGAGGTTTTAAAGCTAAGCTTAAATTCTGCCAGGCTGGAGGGGAGGTGGGTCAGGTGTTCCGTGACCTTGTTGGCAATAGTCACACACACTTCTCATTGGCCAGTTGCTGGTGCCCCCTTTTCCCAGGTGGCTCCTGCCCCAAAGGAGAGAACTTGTGATGAGCTGCTAACATTTGGCTGATGAGGATCTCAACTGCCACATCCACCTTCACTTGGAGCCATAAAGCTTTCCACAGAAGGGATGGAGTCTTGCCTTTATTCAGTGGGGGCTTTAAATAATGTTGATGCCTGAATCCCATGCCTGAAAATTCGGATTAAATTGGTGTGGGCGTCATGATTTTAAAAATATCCTCAGGAGACTGAAAGTGTGTAACCCAGGTTGAGAATGCTGCTTAGATCGTCTGTAGAATCTCTCAAAAAAAGTCACATCTTATTCCTGAATTTTCCTGCTTCCTCACCCTACGTCCTACTAGTACCTGAAGATGATATAGCCTTAGTTTTGTTGCAGAATTCCAGTAACTGTTTTCCAGCTGCCTTTCTTGCTGCAAACAATAGCAGTTCTGGGGAGAAGCAGGTTCTTTCCATTTACCGTGTGTGCCTCAGTTTTCTTATTACAAGTCCCAGGAGAGCCAAGTTGACGTTGACTTTCTACTGGCAGCCACTTCCTTAGATGGTGGCTGAAGGCTTTCCCATGACAAACCTTTGTTTCACTACCCCATTCTGCACATGCGTAAACTGAGGACACCGTGCTTGTCACATGCTGAGCCTTGTGTGGCTGTCCTGGCCCGGTGCCTTTGAGGGCAGAAATTATGTCATTTTGTTTACCTTGTAGTATCTCTAGGGCACAGTATGGCTTTAGTAGATGCTCTAGAAGTACTTCTTGCATAAGTGAGTGAATGCATGAACTAATGAATGAATCCCAGTGTGGCACAATGGTGGGAATCCAGTAGGTGGTGCCCAAAAATCCACATGGCAGTTAGATGGCAGGTTGCAGGGGATAATGTTGCCAGCAAGGTATGCTGAGCCCTCAGCACTCAAAATTATTGGACTGTGAGTTTGCATCAGGGACCAATATAGGCACAGACACTGGGGCTAAAGAGGGTGTCTGGAATAGGGGCTTGCTGGAAGGAGCTGGGGTTCATGGTTCCAAGATACAGCTGCAGTCTGGCTATGGTCGGGAGCAACACATCCTGAGGGTGTCAGAGAAGGCTTCGTTTGGCGCCTTTAGTGGTTTGGGGCTGAGGCAGGGGAATTGATCAGGGACCTGGGGTAGTGCTGGCTTTAGAGTGAGGGATCCATGGGCCCAGCAGCTGGGAACTGCTGCCAACAGAGGCAGGGCAGTTGCCATAATGAAAAAGACATACAGTCCATTTAAGAGACAGCTAGTTAGTGAAGAAATTGCTCTGGAAGTAGAATGTTTCTGAGGTGGATGCAGAATTTACAAGCTTTAACTATAGATCACATCATGTTTTCAAACACATTTTCCTGTGTTGACGATTTCACTTATTCTGCAGATTGTGCCTGATTCAAGAGCCATAATTCCTGCCATGGAGACTCAGGTGGTGTCATTTGGGTTCCCAAATTGGGTTTGTGTATTGCAGCTAACCGGCCATCTCTTAGTTTCAGAGAGATACCATTTGAAGATGTGCCATCAGCACTGCCACAGTGACAGATGAGAAGCCTCCCATCTGGTAAGGCCTTCCCCAGGCAGGGCTGGCTGCACACCTGGTAGGCCCCGTCTGCACCTGCTGGTGATGTCATCTTATGTGTGGTCTTCTGCTCTGGGGATGGCAAGCGAGTACCTGCGGCAGCTGGTGTGCTGAGGACCCAGGCAGAAAGAGTCCAGAACGTGAGGGTCATATCTTATATCTAGGACAGCTACCTCCAAGGTTCCCCTAACCAGAGCAAAGGGCAGAAGCACTGAGATACCCGCCGACACCCAGGCCGACCTCCCAGGGATCTTGGCTATCAGTGTGGGGCAGGGCACCCACAGGGATGGGGAACCTGGATGGATCAGGCTTTGTGAGGTCACAAGAGGAGACAGGCACAAACAAGCTGCAGTGCAGGGTTATTATGAGTGTACATGTGAATATGGAGTAGCTTGGGATGTCTCTCCAACTGATACAACTTCCCTCTATCCCAGGGTTTCTGAGACTAGACTGAGCCACCAGATTCCTAGAGAACCCATAACTCAATGTCATTAGGCAGAGACCTATTTTGGTTTTTTTGGTAATAATTTGTTAAATGGGACTCCACCCATTTTCTTGGAGTTGGAAGTACCAAGGTTGAAATCTATAGGTGCTATATATCTGCATATTCCTAAATGGGACCGATGGATCCATTCTTTGAGGACATCACTCCAGCACTACCAGTCTGCAATAGCAGGAGATACAAGTTCTTTGGGGCTGTGAATTGCTAACATAGAGGCAGAGTACTGTGACTTCTCTTCCTTTTGGGAGAGGAGAGGAGGAGTGTTCTATACTCTTCCCCCAGTCAAATGAACGGGTCTCCAAGAAAACAGTGGGGCCCTAGGAAATGGGTGACTGCTGTCTCATGCCCTGAGTGGATTCCTACTAGGACACTGGGGCACCAGAGCCATCTATGTTCACAGGAGAAGGGAGGCGGGGAGTGGAGGGAGATGGTAGGCAGGGATGAGGTAGAAGAGGTGCAGCTCCTACTCCCCTGTTTGGTGTGGGAAAGAAGTGGAGGCCCCATGGGTCAAGAGGATTCTGAAAAGGCAGCTTGGCTGGTGCTACCTTCCCAACACCTCACCCAAGAGATGGTGGGGTGTGTCACTGCAGGCAGGAGAGGAAAGGGAGCAAACTTGGTCACATGCCTGCCTCTCAGAGGGTGCTGACTCCAGGAAGGTGCACAGCAGCACGAGTTGGCAAGAGACACTGGCCCCTTCCCCCAGTGCTTCTCCCAGCCCTGACTCAATGGGAAAGGAGGGCGGGGAGAAGGTGGAGGAGGAGTGGAAGAATGACCACATACCCTTCTGCCTGCAGGTGTCCTGGGCCGGGGGCAGGTCTGAGCTAGGGAAGGGGAAGGATGTGAGATGAATGCTTTAAACTAGACTCCATAAGACTGGATTAAACAAAAATTATAACCCAAAGTGACCAGATGGCTCTAGTTTCTGCCCAAGATGTTATTAAGAGATTGGAGAGGTAGATTCAAAAGGTTGAAGGCAGTGGTTGGAGAAAAACGAAACCCTTTCACTAAATTAAGAGCATTTTCTGTATTGGTCTATGTGGGAGTTTTCCTACCGCGATCAGGAGGAAACTCTGAAACAAGAAAAGGGCCCTGCTTGCCTCTGGCCCAGGGGCCATTGCCCTCTGCTTGTGTACCCGTTGTCCCTTTCAATCCACTGTGGCCAGAGCTACAGGCTGACTTCACTGAAAACAGCCCCAACCCAGGGTCTCTTAGGAAGGAAAGCCCTGGCTCAGGCCCTTCATCTCAGAAGGGACACAGAGGCAGCCACAAGACTCCTCTGGCTGTCTGTCCAGCATAGCACCCAGGTGGAGGCAGATAGGCATCTGCATAGATTCTAGTACAGGAAGGAGAGGTCAGTCAGACCCAGGGGAGACTGCGGAGGGAGGCTTGCCTTAGGAGTTCAGAGGGGCTTCCAGGTACCCTCTAGAAAAATGTGTCCAGAACTGGAGACTAGGGGGCTGAGATTAGGCAAAATTGATGAGATTTTAGAGCCTTGGTCATGGCCCCAGCTTTTTCCCTGCCCCTTACCTCCTGCCAACTTCCTTCTAATCAGGAGCAATAATAGCCTTAAAGGGCAAGGACCTGTGGGCTTGTGTTTGGGGATGTAAGAAAGGAGGAGAGTACATGAACCCCTCTGCAGCTGGGCTTTCCAGGAGGGGCACCCAGCTTAGGGGTGGGTGGAGCCCCTCAGGCCTGAGATTTCTGGCCTGGGACTGGCCACGGATGGGAGTGGCACAGTCAGGTGCCCCTGGACTCTGGAATAACCACCATGACCTGATGATGACGATAACAAATTTAACTATTGAGTGCCAGGTACGAATCATCACAGCTCTCTGCCGAGACTCCTACTGTTATTTCCATTTCATAGATGAAGAAAAACCTCAGAGAGGCTGCCACACAGTGCAAATCCAGAGTCCATGCTCTCTTCTTTTTCTTTTTGTTTACCTCTTTCTCTCTCTCTCCTCCTCCTTACCCATATTACCTCACCCATCTTCCCCACAACCTTGATTAATGACCTGGGATAGATCCTTCTACATTTTTCTCCATACATATAGTCCACTCCATCAGAAATGGGTTGTACAGTATAGACATCTTTTCTTGCTCACAATATCTCACAGAAATTCTCCAACTGACCCCATAAATTCCCTCCAAATCAATTAGATTGCTATTTTCAGAGGTCATCTGATATTTCACCGTAGGGGTATATCATAAATTCTTCCCCATCCCTCCATGGTAGGTGGTTATTTTTTGTTTGTTTTTCTTTTACCACTACCAACAATGCAGCAATAAATATTGTTATATTTGTCTCAGTTGACCAGAATTTTTATCTCTAGAGGATAGATTTCCAAATTTGAAGTTTTGGGTAGCTTTACTTGAAACAGATATTGCCAAATTGATTTCCAAAAAGGCTATGGCAATTCACATTTCCACCAGCAATGCATGAGTGTACCTCTTTCCCACATCTGCACCAGCCATTACACTCGCTTTCATTTTGTTAGTCTGGTGAGTGTGAAGTGGTATCTAATTGTTTATTTTGGTTTTCAATTTCTTGACCATGAAGGAGTTCTAACATTTTATATACTTGCCAGAATTTAGTTCATTTTCTGTTTTTTGCCTATTTGCTTGTCCAGTTAATTTTGGGTTGCCTTTCTTAAGAATATTTCTTTTATAGATGTTAATACTTTATGTGCTATTTGTATCACAAATACTTCCTTCCAAATCTGTTATTTTGTCTATGGGTTTCAATTATAATACTTTTTACCATATAAAAGTTACAAATTTTTGTATTTCAAAAATTTCTTTTTTGTATTAATGTCCTTTTTCTTAAGAAGGTCTACCCAACACCTAGATTCTATATGCAGTCTTTAAGAACTCTCTTCTATGGCTTTTATAATTATTGTTATTTTTTACATAAAAGTTTTCGACCAAGTATGAAATTTATTTTTGTACAGAGCATAAGGGCTCAACTTATTTATTTTCCAAATGGATAGACAGTTGTGCCAGTCTAAGTGCCAGGGAGAGCTGAGAAAGTCAAAAAGAGCTGAGACCTGAATTCTCTTGCTGATGGTTCAAGAGATAACTGGGGAGAACAGGTGAAAGGTGATTGAGACACACGAGAGCCCTTGCCTGTACCCCCACTGCCCTGCAAAGAGATGCTTGGTCCAGGACTCAGAGATGAGCGAGGCAAGGGATGTCTCTATTGGAGGAGAAGGGGTCAATAAGTACATCCTACTAAAGTATCATCTTTGTCATATTTTTAAATTCTCATGGTAGGATCTGTTTCTGGATTCTCTATTCCGCTCCATTGGTCTATTAGTCCATTCCTACTCCACTGGCAGTGTGTGTATGTGTGTGTGTGTTTTACAAAAATTAGATCACTGTGGCTTTATAGATTAATTCCAATGTCTTTAGTGTTTCCCAGTTAAGAAAAATGTTTGCTGGAGGGTTTTGGCAAAAAGACTTTTCTGTTTATGTAACTTCCTCCTCCTTTTGTTTCTCTTCCTCTTTCTCTTTCTTCTTTTTCTTTCTTTATGTCTTTATTGGGAATATCTCAAATTTTATTAAATGACTTCTCAGCATCTACTTATATAATCCTATGGTTATCTTTTAATATTTTGGCATAGTGGACGACTTTGATAGATTTCCTCATATTGAAACAACTTTCCATTCCTCAAGTAATGCCGCCTTAGTCGTTGTAACTTTTTTGGTTACATTGGTTTCAATTCATTAATATTTTATTGATAATTTCTGTATTTATATTCATCTGTAAGACTGGTCTCTAGTCTATCTTTTTGTGCTGTCATTATTAACTTTTAATACTAACCTTATATAAACTTCATAAGATAAATTGATTTTTTTCCCATTTTTAGTGTGGTTTGGAATATTTTTAACATCAGAAATTATCTGTTTTTCAAAGGTTAGATAGAATTCAGGTGTTAAACCACCTGGTCTTAGCTCTTTTTTAATGCAAGTTCTTCAAAGTCTTTTCTTATGGTCACCCAGGATTTTGATTTCTTCTTGGGTCAATTTAGGTAAATTTGTATTTTACTAAAAAATTGTGCACTTTCTCTAGGTTTTACAAAGTATTGTTATCTACTTGTATATGCTGTTCTCTTGCAATTTTTTTGGATCCTTGCTCTTGACTACTGTCCAGACTGTTATCCTTCTGTAGCTTAAGAGAACCTAGCTATGCTCAGAGATGTCAAATGTCTGAGATGCAACTGTTCGGACCCAGGGTTGAAACAAAGGGTTGACACAAGGAGTTTATACAAGGAATGATGGGGGGATGCTTTGGCTATTCATAGACGAAGGATTGTTTGATATCAGGGTAGCAGGGAGAGCTAAGAAAGTCAAGAGCTGAGACCTCAATTCTCTTGCTGATGGTTCAAGAGAAAACTAGGGAGAAGAGGTGAAAGGTGATTCAGGCAAATGAGAGCCCTTGCCTGTACCCCCACTGCCCTGCAAAGAGGTGCTTGGTCCAGGACTCAGAGATGAGCGAGGCAAGGGATGTCTCCATTGGAAGAGAAGGGGTCAATAGGTACATCTCCAACAAGGGCTTCTAAAACTTGAGTGGGTTTCATTACGGCCTTTGTTCCCATGAAGACCAACATGGGAGATAGAAAATTATACAAGTGTCAGCTCAAACACGTTTAGTTCTTTCTCAAATGGCAATTCTCAGCATGTCATAGAGGCACTGGTTAACTCAGTAGGGTAACAAAATGGGTCATAGGAGCTCAGTCATGCTTAAAATTTTACGAAGATCCGTTAGCTCTAATATGAGGAAACCACAGATGCTATTGGTATACTTTGGTGAGTTAAAAATAAATAAGACTTTTTATTCGGGTGATTAACCCTTGAGGCAGAACTTGTATTTTATACCTCTTCCTACCCCCGCAGGGCCTGCTGTATTAAATACTTAGAACCAAGGCTGTAAAGATATGAAACTTGTTTATTTTGGGGTATTGAACCCCTCAGCAAACTAGTTCTAATTGAACTTTCAGTGTGGGATGCCTCAAAGTAACAAAGGTTCATGGTGTGTTTTTGTTTGTTTGTGTGTTTTTCAAAATAATAGAGGCCTTCTCTCTCTCTCCTTCCTGGGCTCAGCTCTGTTAGCAGTCATCCTAAGCCCTTTGTGACCCAACATCTTCTAGGGTGGTGTCAGAAACTTCTGGCTTTACGTGCATTTGTCCCTGTTCTGTCTCACCCTACCCCTCCTCTGCAGAGCAGGCAACCTGTCCTTACCATGGAGCTGAGCTGAAGACCATTCTGACTGGCAAACACCAACTAAGGTTTTCTTGCTGAACTAGTCTTGAGTGCTTGAATTTCTCTTCCCTTACCATCAGTTTTCTCCCAGGAGGCTTTTCGGCATTTTGTGTAAAAAGCCTTCTGTGTGGCTGGCCCCACCGTTCTAATAGATTGAATAAGAATATGAGCTGCTAACATTAATCAAATACTTACTCTATTTCAGGTACAGTACTGTGTTAAGCACTTCATAGAATTTAATTGATTCAATTCTCAAAATAACTTCATCAGTCAGTGTTTTCTTTTTTTCTTTTCTTTTTTTTTTTTTTCCTAGAAGGAGTCTCACTCTGTCACCCAGGCAGTCGCACTATCTCGGCACACTACAACATCTGCCTCCCGGGTTCAAGCAATTCTCCTGCTTCAGTCTCCAGAGTAGCTGGGACTATAGGCATGCGCCACCATGCCTGACTAATTTTTGTATTTTTAGTAGAGACGGGGTTTTGCCATGTTGGGCAGGGTGGTCTTGAACTCCTGACCTCAGGTGATCCGCCTGCCTCAGCCTCCCAAAGTGCTGGGATTACAGGTGTGAGCCACTGCAGCTGGCGAAGGTTCTTTTGATTGCAAATTACAGAAACTCCACCTAAAACCTGCTTAAGTATGCATTTGTCTGCACTAGACATTTACTATTTTCATAATCAGGAAAACATGACTTAAAAGGGGTTCATATAGCATTCACCACATTGTTTCTTATATTATAATCAGTGAAGACTCTTGTCCCATAGACTGATCTCCTCAAGGGCAGGGACTGTCTTATGTGCCTCCAAAGCCCCTTCCTTGCCTTTTCAATTTGTGCTCAAGGATATATGTAAAGTGGATTGAATTGATGTGTC
Source organism: Pan troglodytes (assembly GCF_028858775.2). Classification (NCBI taxonomy): domain Eukaryota; kingdom Metazoa; phylum Chordata; class Mammalia; order Primates; family Hominidae; genus Pan; species Pan troglodytes. The sequence continues at coordinate 15,414,954 of NC_072407.2, forward strand.
TCGTAAGGGAGGCTTTTTGCAGTCCCAATTCTTCCAGAAGGCAGATGATAATAAGAAAGTAGTTTACACTTGAGCCAATACATGATTTTTCAGGACAAGCCATGTAACTTCAAATGGATGTAATAATCCCAGGTTATTGTGAAGCTCAAATGAGTTAGAGCCCCTTGTGAGCTGTAAAACTCTGTACACCTGGCAGTTTGTAATGACTTGGGTTTATAGAGCCTTCTCATTTCTGAAGCCTCTATCCAAGGTGAGTCATGTCTATTTCTAAATTTTCTAAGAACCATCATTCTCTCTTGATGAAAAGAAATGGTGCAAGGGAGCAAGAAGCTGGGAACATCAGTTTAGGACACAATTATTAATCGCCTGCCATGTGCACACTCCAGACCCACATATCCTACTGTCAGATTCTTCTGACATTTCATCTGGACATCTCAAAGTGCTCCCAAACTCAATAGGTTTAAGACAATGAGTTCAGGCTCTTGCCTTCCAAACTGGTTCTCTTGAAGTGTTCTCTAGACCAGTGAATGTGCCTCTTTCTGTCCTCAACTCTTCTGTCTTCCTCAGGTTCCATATTCAAGCTCCTGCTATGATCTATCTACTCTACCTCCTAAATGCCTCTGAAATTTATTCTTCTCTCCATCTTCACTGCCATGAGCCTAGTCCAAGCTACCATCATTCCCACCTGCTATCTGGTCTACCCATGGATTGGGTTTGCCTTCATCCTATCAAATCTATTTAGCCATCAAATACAACTGATCCTGTCATCTGCCTGCTTACAACTTTTCAGTGGCTTCCCTCACTCAGAAGAGAAGGATTCTATATTTAACAAAGCATATAGAGGCCCTGCATGGGACAGTACCAGCCACCTTCCACCCCCATCTTTCCCATAGTGCCCCTTCACTCCTCTGGCTCCCCACAATGAGCTTTCCTACAGGTCCTCTCACTGCCACTCCATGGACTACTTATGCAGAATGGAAGGACATGCCTCTATCCTCCAGTCATGCCTTCTCATGTGCACGTCAGCTTAAGTGTCATTTCCTTGGAATCCACCTCTCACTTCCCTGACTAGTTTAATCTGCCTTTTATACTCTGTCAGGATTCTGTGGGTCCCCCCCTTTTTTTTGTGACGGGGTCTTGCTCTGTCACCAAGGCTGGAGTGCAGTGGTGCAATCTCAGGTCACTGCAGCCTCCGCCTCCCGGGTTCAAGCAATTCTCCCACCTCAGCCTCCTGAGTAGCTGAGATTACAGGCACATACCACCATGCCCAGCTAATTTTTGCATTTTTAGTAGAGGCAGGGTTTCACCATGTGGCCAGGCTGGTCTCGAACTCCTGACCTCAGGTGATCCACCCGTCTTGGCCTCCGTATGTCCCTTTCTTAGTACTTTGTGCGGTTGCACTTTTACATTATTTAATTATTTGATTAGTATTTGTCTTTTCCACTAGACTCTAAGCTCCATGAGGGCAGTGACTGTGTCTCTCTTCATGCATGGTTGTGTCCCCAACATACAGCACACAGTTAGAAGATGGATGCATATATGTTGAATGAAGGAATAACAGAATGAACACATGCAGGCATGTCAGGCACTGTGCTAGAAGCTGGGGATACAAAGACAAATCACGTAATGTCTCTGCCTTCAGGGCTCTCATTGCCTAGCAGGAAGGACAGTATAGGTAAATAAATGGTTTCAAGAGATCTGTGGAGCCTCTGCAAAGAACAGTTGAATGCAGATAAAATAAACATAAAGGAAATAAAAACAAGCTCAATCATACCAATGTCAGAAAAACTACCTTGTGCATACTCACATAAAAACCCCTGGCTGTATATACATGGATCACAGACAGAAACACTCATTCCACAGCACATTCTGAAATACCCTTAGGGATAACAACAGCACCCTTATGCACATATGCACATGTGCACAAGCCAGCATACCACCCTGCACTCACATGCTTCATGCCTGCCCTCCACACAGACACACACGCACACACACGCACACACACGCACACACACACACTCAGGGCAAAGCTGATATTGATCTTCTTTTATTTACAGAGGGGTGGGAGTCCCAAGATTTTAAGGATGGGTCGATGTGGGAGCAGAGTCCCAGGGAAGGATTATTCTGCAGCCAGACCAAGTGTTCAGTCCCAAGGGGAAGGGGCCTGGCAAGGCCAACAGGGATTCCAGGCCCAGGTCTAGCAAGGCTGTGGCCCCAGTAGAGATGCATTGTTAATCAGGAACTGCAGTGGATGGTCCTCCCTATACTTACCTGGTTCCATGTCTGGAACTCTCCAAGTCAGGGTTACTCTGAAACTCAGAGGCTGAGTTTAGGGTAAGAAGAATTGGTCCAAATCCTCACGCACTGGGAAGAAGGCAGCCAAGCATGGTCATGCCATTCGCTTCCTCCCTTCCTTTGGTTTACCTGCTCTCCTCTAGGTGCTGGAGTGGGTACTGGAACACAGGAATGAAGCAAAATCACTGCTGTCACAGAGCTCAGTCCGGCAGGGCAGATAACCAGTTACAGAAGGGCACGGAAGGGGCCCCAGTCTCACCCTGGAGGTTGAGGGACACTTTCAGAGGAGGTAACTTTTAAGCTGAATCCCAAAGGACTAGAAAGCGTTAGCTGGGTGATCCTGATTGGGCAGATCTGCAGCAGGGGCTCCCAAATTTGCGTCTTACAAACACCAGTGACCCCAGCTGGAGATGCAGGTAGGGGTGGATCACATGCTGAGAAACCCTGGAGTGGAGGGGATTAGGACCAGTCAGGGGAGACAGGGGAGGAGGCTGCAATGATAATTGGGGTGTGTAGAAGGTGATCTTCTTTTAAATTCTAGACATGTCGGTGGGAAGGAGAGCCACATTGTGTCTCTTCATACAGACTGCAGAAGGGGACACTCTCCCAGAGGGCAGGTCCGAGGACCAGAGACTCAGGCTCTGAGCTGAGCTTTGTCCATGAGGGGATGGACACCCTGTGAAGGATTAACCTTCGTATTTGTATATTTCCCCTTGAACTACGAGGAAGCTTTATAAAGCAAGCATGAATAGAAAACCTGGCCTGCTCCCACATCTGTGATTTGCCTTTGCTACCACTAACATGTCAGGGAGGTCTGGTCTACCTGACAGCCTTGTGTGGTGGAGGCATGGAGAATTAAAGTGAGGCAGCTGGCCTATTCTAGCCTCAGCTGGTGGATGAGGCAGCATCCTGGAGAGAGCTGAGGGAAGATCGGGGGCAGATGTGAGACAGATCCCCTCACTGCCAAGAGATACCAGGTGAAGGGAAGTGACCGTGTTCTAAGTATATGCCTTTCTGTCTCACTCATCATAGCCAGTCATTCACCATGCTTGATAATTTATCTCCTCACCTTCCTTTACTATTACTTTAAGTCAGACCTAAGTTGTCTTTCTAACTGACATGTCATTCTCTTATCCTTTTCAGTTCAGAAAACTCCTATTCACCCATAAAAACCCAGGTTATAATGACCACCTCTTCTCTGTGGCATTCTTGGACTATCCCAGCCCAGATTTCTCTCCCTCTCTCTCTCTCTCTCACTCACACACATACACATACTCACACACACACACAATATACCTATATTCTATATGAAAAACAACACTGGTCCTCGAGTCTGAAGACCTAGATACAAATTTGAAGTATTTCACTTTCACTTAGTAGCTCTGAGAACTTGGGCAAGTTATTGATCTCATCTGAACCTCTTCCTTTCCTCATCTATAAAATGGGTAGTTAATATTTACCTCATGAGCTATATTGTAAGACTTGATAAGATAAACGTCAAAGCATGTAGAACATAAATGCACATCACAGACATTCAGTTATGGAATTTCTTTTACTTCTGATCACATTGTACACTGAGGAGCTACCATTTTCCTAAGACATCCTTTCAGATAGTAAGCACCTTACAACAGACACCCAGACTTCTGCTCTTTTCCTCTGTGCCCATACCCAGGGGTCTACAAAAGAACCAGTTGAATAAACAACTATGCAATTGCTGTGACCCCTGGAAAGAAGGTAAACACCTTTGTGAGTTTGGCCCATCCAGTGGATTTTGGTTGGAATCTTTTTGTTCAGCATCCCTGGTTTGGCCAATTGGCCAAAGTTTCAAGTAGAGGAAAGAGGAGTTTCTGCTCTTCGTCACGTGCTCATCACTCCTGGTGGTTTTCCTTGAACCATAAATCATGACACTGCATTCTGAGCCTCCCTGGCCACAGTTCTTGGGTGTGGGCACTCAGGCCTCAGTGTGCATGGCATGCATCCAGAGCTCTGGGCATCCTGCCCTCTGCTCAGTCTTTCCTCAGACCTGCCTTTCCCCATCCTCATCCCCCGGCTCCCAGCCCTGGGTGTCTTGATATTAACATCGAAGGACAAATGCAGTCCTATATTTCAAAGTCATCAGGCAGATCTGATTAATTTTGGAAATGAACAACAAGAAGATTAATCACAAACTTTCAGGTATGAGCAGCAATAAACAAAACCAGAGCATGGGGTGCTATTTATTTATTAAAACAGTAAATTGAAGGGAAATGGGCTATTTATTTTGTACCATGTCTTCTACAGAAATAATTGGCTCATTAATCACCATGGTCACGTTTGGAAGGGCAGGCTCACTAGGGAATTGAAGCAGGGGGCGGTGCTTACAGCCCTGGCAGCACATGGAGCTACAGGAAGTTGGTTCCCAGAGGGGTTTTCCTGTGGATTCTGCAGCAAGTGCGTAGGCAGTGAGGTAGCTGGGAGGTAGCAGGTTATGGTGGTTAAGACCACAGATGATTGGCAGCAGGGGGCTTGAGTACAAATTCTGGCTACTACTCCTCGCTAGCTGTGGGCAAACTAACCTCTGTGTCTTGGTCTCTTCTTCTGTAAAATGATGTTAGTACTGGAACCACCTTGTTGGATAACATGCGTTTAAGTGAGTTGGTAGGGCACTGGTATATTACTGGGCCAGGTTTGGCACTTCTATAGGTGTTAGTTGTCATTGCTCCTTTGGTCCAGGTAGAACTTCAGGGTGGGACACTTTGGTATCAATGGAAGCTTCCAGCATAAAGTTATTGTGGAGTTCCCAGGGTCCAGAATGGAGGCAGAATAGTATAGAAGAGGATAAAAGGGAAGGCTCTACAGTCAGCCTCCCTGGGTTCAAATCCAGCCTTTGCTTGTTATATGTCCTTATCGAATGATTTGGCCTTTCTGTGCCTTAGTTTTCTCAACTGTAAAACAGGGTGCTAATAATAGTGCTATGTGATAAGGTTATATTGAATATTAAATGAGAAAATAGAAGTACTCACCTCAGTGCCTGGCCATCGAAGTCACCAGTTAATTGATGTTATTATCGTTTTTAGGATCTTCTTACACACCACTCATAATCCAGTGAGCTCAGCAGGTGAGCAGATATACTGAGACTGGAGCCCCCTTCCCTGATGGAAAGGGGAGGGAGCCAGAGTTCAAAGAGGGAAGGGCTGAGGAAACTGCATCCATAGCAAAGGCCAGCACCTCAAACGCATCTGGAGGGTTCGCATGGTTTGGGCAGGTGACCATGACCAAGGGTTTGTGTCTTTGGAGCAGGGCATAGCATTTATGAATAGGTGACCCCTTGGTGGTAGCACCCTAGCCAAGGTGGAGCTCCAGAGCACCAACCCAGTGGGCTGAGGTTTTTGGGGATATTCAGCTCCTGATGAGAGAAGGACCTCTTCAGCCAGCACAGCAGACGGGGTAGAAAGGGCAGGATGGAAAGGCCAAATATATAACACACACACACACACACACTTCACCCATCTCCTGCTCATCCTCTCTGATACTCCTGCCTATGGAAGCCAGACCCTCAGAATCCTCCCCAACACATCACTTCAGGCAGCCAGGACCAACTGAATGACCTTAAACAGATGGAGTCTGTTTGCAATTCCAAGGCTACAAGATCCAAACTCACCCCAGACTCATCTAGGGCATCAAAACTGCAGGTCCCTGCATGCTGATGGGGCTGGGGCTGTTCATGACCACCTTCCTTAGAGATAAGGAGGAAGCAAGCCTATGAGAGGGGGTCTGGGTCTCAATGACCCCAGAGGAATCGGACAGAAGGATGCAGTGCCAATGATGTCTTCAGGGGGCTCATGCTGTAATTGGGGAGATATCTCTCCTGTCTCCTCTCTCTTACCAATAAAAGGAATGGTTAAATGTCAAAGGACGTGGTATGGTTAGTGTCCATGTAAGAGTATTCAGGGACTGGGAGAGGGATGCAAGCTGGCAAGACAGGATGGGCAAGTGGCCTGTGACATCCAGACCAGGGCTAGGCTGAGGGTGGCGTGGACTGGTGACTCATTCCCTGCTCTTCTTGGCCTGCTCTGTATTGACCCCTGTGGGCTGAATCAGTGGCTCTCCCGACCCCCACCCCCAGCTGGGTTTGGCCAGTGGGAGGCTTTGGTGGAATATCTGACAGCAGATGGAGAGGGGGCTTTTCCCCCCTTCGTTTGGCTGTGGTTTTTCCCTCTTCGCTCAGCTGTGGTTTCTATAGTGGGGGTTCTTCTGCCTTTGGCTGTGGGGTCCTGCTGGCTACAGCCTCCAGTGAGCCTGGTGGCACTCCTCCCTCTCCTTGCCCCTCTAGCTCTAAGGGTAGGAAGGGCTTCTGCTCTTGTCTCAGGGTTCGTCACCCTACCCTAGCCATGCTTTCGAAGAACTTCAGTTGTTAAACTCTCTTCATTTCATCTCCCCTTCCCCAGATCCGAGGCCCCGACTCATATCCTGAGTACAGAAGGGGCTTTGTTTCCCCTTGTTGGGAAAAGGGTCAGGTTCTACCAGGAGCATTTCCATGATTAGAAACCAAAGACAGACCAGGCCTGTGGAAAGGCGTGAGTAGAACAACTTAAGGGAGCAGAAAGTACTGGGGAGAAATAACTCTCACGCCGTCTCTTTGGTTTGAGGATCATTTCCCTGGAGTCCTCCTTTAGTAGTTCAGTTCCTTTTGGAAATCCTAGTGTACCTCACCTGGACTGTAAAGGAACCTGGGGGTGGGAGCACGAAGGGAGCACAGTGCCCCCTAGAGGCTGTGGCGAGGGTGGCAGCGGCAGGAGCCAGAAGGCAATGGGAGGGGCTCATGGGGGGGAAGAGATACTCAGAGGGTGCAGATCTGGACAACTTGGCTCAATTGGACAGGGACATAGAGACATTATGTGGTGACAGTCTTTAAAACCTGGTTTCCACGATGTGGCTACACCATATAATTTTAAAAGACACCCACATTAGGGCTAATGTCTCTCCAGGCCCTTTCTGCCCAATCTTGTTTCCAAAACAACAAGGAAGGTTAAAATTCCTGACTGTGGGTAGAGAGGTTGGCTGAGGCAGAGGGCAGGGCAGTGGGACTTGAGGGTCTTATGGGGTCAGGTGCTAGATGTGGTCTAGGGTGTCTACCTCATTCCCCTCCCTCCTGTTTGGAGCTGAAGGCGGGAGAAGGAGCATGGCTGAGAGATGACACGTTTTTGGGTGACTATCCTGTGTTTGTTTTACTGGGTTTTAGAGTGTGGTGACCATGGTGATAGAATCTGAAGGGCAGAGAGTGAATGCTTCTATCTTGCCTCAGAACCCCCTTACATCTCTGGCTTGTAATTAGAAATGGTAAGAATAAAAGAGCTCTGATTTCCAACAACCTTTGCTTCACAAGGGCCATGTCAAATGATGACAGCCCTATTCTTATAAAAGCAGATTCTGGGAGGAACAGAAATCCCTTTTCTCTTTGGAGTCAGTGTGTTTGCACTCATGCACGTTTGTGTATCTGAGTACGTACATGTATGTCTGCATGTGTCCAACCTGCTGCATGTGTGTGCATATGTGTATGTGTGTGGCTATGTTAACCTGTGCGTGGATGTGTACATAGATGGTGAAACGTGTGTACGTCTGTTGCATGTGTGTACAGCCATTGTAGGGATTGTGTGTGCATTCCCCCATGGGCGAGGGGCTGTGAGGGAGTAGGTCCTGGTATCTAAAATCTTTACATCCTGCTTCTATCAGTCTTGTTTGTTATAAAGAGCAGGGAGCTGGTCAACCAGCTGAGGGAAAAGAAAAAACATCAGGGTGTGTATGGGTTGGGTCTGGGAGGAGGAAACCCAGGCAGCTCCAGGGCCAGTTTGCTGCCTTTTGCTCATCAGCTCCTTTCTTTTCTCTGCTTAGTTGTGGTTTTCCCCCATGATCCCAGCCTGCACAGGGCTCTAGTTTCTTGGTCCTCTGAGGCTGGCTCTTCCCCAGGTACATCCTGTGCATGGCCATGGGTCCTGGCCTTCTTCAATTGGCTGAATATGGTGTGTCATGGTGCAAATTTACAGGCAAAATTTGATTGGCCCCAGCTGGTCATTTTGTGCTTAGTCATTACCTACTCAGCAGCCAACAAAATACCTGTCCATGGGTCAGGCTGAATCAGCTATGGTCATGGCACAAACAGGGTCACACCTGGGACTGTGGTTGGGATAGTTTTCTTTAAAAGAGATGTGGACATGGAGGACAATGATGAATGCCTCAGATACTTATGCAAAAATTCCCTGTCACCTGTGAAGTGCCCACCCTTATCTCTGTGGAGGTCAGGACCATGGGGATGTCCCCCAACAAGGAAGGACTTGCCTGAGCAAGGCGGGATGAGCGTAGGCAGCCTCCTGGGGCCTGGCCTGGCCCTCACCACCCCTCCTCTATGTCCCTGTTCCTTGAAGGAGGGAGCTTCGAGGCTGAATTGTGTCACCTGACCCCAAACTTGTCCTAACCCCCAGTACCTCAGAATGTGATCTTATTTGGAGATAGGGTCTTTACAGAGGGAATGAAGTTAGTATGAGATCATTTGGGTAAGTCTTGATCCAATATGACTGGCATCCTTAGAAGAAGAAGAGATTTGGAAATAGAGACATGCATAGAAAGAAGATGATGTGAAGAAACACAGGGAGAAGAGGCCATGCACAAGCCAAGGAGAAGACCCAGAACTGATCCATGCCATCCTTCCCTCACAGCCCTCAGAAGGAGCTACCCCTGCCAACATCTTGATCTTGGCCTCCCAGCCTCCAGAGCAGTGAGCCAATACCTTTCTGTTGTTGAAGCTCCCTAGTTTGTGACACTTTGTAACAGCAGCCCTAGCAAACTAATATACCTCCCCCAAAACTTCCTCAAAATAGGGGAGAGGATATGGGGCACTAACACCATGCCACCAGGTGTGTGTGGCAGCCAGGACACTGGGCTTCTGACACTCAGCCTCTGGATTCACCAAAGGAGGAAGCTTCAAGGCTGGTGCCTGAGCTAGTCATTTAAAATTTTTGATGAGACCCACTGAAGATTTCAGGCAGGAAGGGATCTGATCATATTTGTATTTCAGAAAGACCCTTGTAACTATCACAGTGTGGAGGACAGATGAGTTGGGGAGGCTGGCTGTGTGAGTGTTGAAGAGGCCTGGGGAAGATTTCAGAGCTGTTTCAGAGGCATCACTGCCAAAATGTACTGAGGGCAAGAAGGGGTGGTGGAGGGTGAGGACAGGAAAAGCTCAGTCGCAAGGAGTGTCTGGTTCGAGCACCTGGTGGAGGTGGTGCTGGTCCTGGTCCCTGAGCCGGGCCTTATGGGGGCCCTCAGATCAGCATTGTCTGCATTATGGCCACACGCCTGCCCAGGACCCATCAGCAGTGAGAGATCAAGCCTGGAACTTAGAGGAGAGCTCTGGGGTGCACACGTGGATCTGGGTATCACTGGTGTCCAGGTGCAGATGGGCCATGGGTGGGGACAATCCGAAGGAGTGGGTGTAAGCTGCTTCTCCCAGAAGCATACTCAGGGACAAGCATTTGGGAGGTGATTGGGGCAAGTGCAGAGGAGTGAGGGATATGAGACAGGAAAGGGAAGAAAGGCCAGGGGCATTCAGGAGCAACTGGGGCTCAGTCCCTCCAGGGCCTGTGAGAGACTACAGGATCAGGCCTCCAATTTGCACCCCTGAAGGGTGAGGAAGCCTATCCCTTATTGGCTGGGGGTTGTTCCTATGAACCAAGCTCTCTAATACTTCCTGTCTGCCCTGCACGGGCTAAGCAGGTGCCTATGGCCAGAGAAAGGCCTCAGGCAGAGATGCAGGCTGCTGGAGCTATATGGCTGTTGGCAGTGACTTTTTTTTTTTTTTTTTTTTGAGACAGAGTCTCACTCTGTTGCCCAGGCTGGAGTGTAGTGGCATGACCTTGGCTCACTGCAGCCTCAACCTCCTCAACTCCTGGGTTCAAGTGATTGTTGTGCCTCACCCTCCCAAGTAGCTCGGATTACAGGTGCCTGCCACCACAACCAGCTAATTTTTATATTTTTAGTAGAGACTGGGTTTCACCATGTTGGCCAGGCTGGTCTCAAACCCCTGACCTCAGGTTATCCACCCACCTCAGCCTCCCAAAGTGCTGGGATTACAGGCGTGAGCCACCGTGCTTGGCCAGCAGTGACTTGGAGTCTGGCCAGGATACAGTCAGTGTACTCTGGCTTCTGCCATTGTTGCTGCTAACAATTGTGTCCATCTTCTGGGGGGTGTGAGGAGCCCATTATCTTCTTTCATTACTCATAACAGAGGGGACCGTGGGCAGGAACTAGGCGAGGGCTGGGGGCTGAGTTAGGGAACTGGGTGGTGGGCCAGGCAGCAGGGCTGGCTGAATAGGAGGTCTTACAGCACAGGCTAAAAGAGTCCTTTCCAGTATCAGGGAAGGCAGTGGAAGCAGGAAACACAGGTGTTTAATGTGCAAATCATTAATAAAAAACCAATTTCACTCCAGCATGTTCAGAGAGCCCCTAAACAGCCACTACTAGCTTGTAGCAGCAGCTGGCCAAGGCTGGGACAGGGTCAGGCTGGATGTGGGCTGGGGCCTCCTCACCCTCTTTGCTCCTTTGCACTCTGACCTCCTGCCTCTGCCTCAGCCCTACCAGAACCTCTGCTTCTTATCTTATACCTCTGAGATGTAGAGATCCTGGACTGGCGATATGGTTCCCACTCCCAGGAGGTCAGGGCCCTCAGGGGCCATGTTGGGACCTCTTCTTCCCCCGGGCATCCAGTCCCAGGCAAATGGTGAGCTGCTGTTTCAGGAGGGAGCTGCTCCCCTGCCCTGTTTTAACTGCCCCCAGGTTGGCTTATAGGGGAGGCTGCTGTTCTCAGGCTGGCCCCTCAGGGTGTAGATATCATTGGGAGTGGGCTGATGTTGGGCGCATTTTACAGGAGGACAGGGATGTGTGAAACTTGTAGGTATGTGACTACAGGCAGCAGTTGAGAGGACAGGGATGTGTGAAACTTGCAGGCATGTGACTACAGGCAGCAGTGAGAACAGGTGCCTCCAGGCAGGTGGTAGTGACACAAGTGGGTGTTAGCACAGGTGAGGTGGGATACGGACATTGACAGGCATGGCCAAGTGTGGGTGTAGACGGTAGCAAGGTGTGGATCTCAGTGACAGCAACTGGGTGTCAGGATGCCAATGGATGAAGTAATAATAGCTAAGACTTTATACCCATTACTAAGACAATGTACCCATTACTATTCTGTTTCATATAAATTTATTCATAATTTTCACAACCCCATAAAAGATACCCTATTAGTATCCCCACTTTTTAAGGAGAGGGAGCAGAAGCACAAAGAGGTCAAGCAGCTGCCCAAGATCACCTAGCTAGTAAGTGGCAGGGCCGGGACTTGAACCCAGGCTGTCTGGCTCCAGTGTTCACTCTCAGTCCTCTGCACCAGGGACGCGGGTAGGGAGTGAAGGTGTGATGCAGGTGGGTGCAGGCACGAGGAGGTAGAGTAGCATGAATGGATGTTGTTGAAGACAGAGGCCTAGGCACACACAGGAGGAAGGGTGGTGTGGCCTGAGCCAGGGTGGTGCAGGGCAGTGGTTCTCAGCCTTCAACAGGTAATCAGAATCACCTGGAGGGCTTGTTATACCACAGATCTTTTCTGCTTCCAGAGGTCTGGGATGGGTCCCCAGACATGCTTTTCTAGGAAGTTTCCGGATGATGCTGATGCTGCTAGTTTAGGGACTTTGGGAACACTGGGGCAGGGCATGATGCAAGGGAGATTATGGAAGTGGTGGCTTCGAGGTGAAGAAAGCTGGGTAGAGTGAGACTGTAACAGAGTGAATGTAGGAGCATGGGACAGCTACAGCCAGAGGGAGATGCCCCTTGGAATAAGCACAGGGATGAGTGCAGTCGAGTTCCGTATGGAAGGAAGTATGGGGGAAGAGGATGTTGGAGCCCTGGCTTTGAGGGCATGGCAAAGGCAGTGCCTGCAACCCCAGGGTAGCCTCTTTCCTCTTGAGGCTCCTGCTCCCTGTGTTGACCCCTGGGTGGTAGGTGGTGGCCATTAGGTGTGGCCAGCCTGGAGAATGTCTGGCTGTCCTTTCATTGGTCTGCAGTGGAGCCCAAGGGGCTGTTTAGTGAGTTAAATGTGAACTTGAAGGGGAGTCTATGATATGGCCTGGGGAGCCCTGGGGGCCCCTCCAGGTGAGCCCTGGGCTGGATAGATTTCTGGGTGTGTTAGAGTGCCTGAGACAACAGGCCTCTCTTCCCTTGGGGGTCCCATAGGTACAGGGGGTTCCACCATGCTCATCAATTTTCAACTATAAATTACTGATTCAGAGTAGGAGAATCCCTGAGGAAAGGGGACCCAGGGAACTCGAGGATGGGGGAGGGGCTGAAACCTGAGTAGAAAGGGCTTCCTGTCCTTCCTGTCTTAGCACCTGTTATTGGTCATTGCTCTGCTGTGAGCTAAGGAGCTGGAGGGGGTGCTGGGCAGGGGGTTGGGGGGAGTCCTTCAAACCAGAAAAAGAGGATTCCCCCAACCAGAAGAAGGGCTGCTGGACTGCAGCAAGGAACATCCTGCTGAAGGTGTTGGAGGAACTGCGAGTTGGGCAGCAGGCTCTGAGAAAGATGATTCCACTCTGGGGGCCGCTGCTGTCCTGAGGCTGTCCCAGAGGGGCTGACCTGGAGCCCTGCGTGAGTGAGCCAGGTGCTAAGGGCTGAATTGAGTCCCCCAGAAGGATATGGTAAGGTCCTCACCCCCAGTACCTCAGAATGTGACCTTATTTGGAGATAATCTTTACAGAGGTAAGCAAGTTAAATGAGGTTGTTAGGGTGGTCCATCATTCAACATGACTAGGGTCCTCCTAAAGACAGGAAATTTGGGCCCCAGAGACAGACACATACAGAGGGAAGACAATGTAAAGACACAGGGGAGAAGATGGCCATCGTCCTGCCAGGGAAGGCCTGAGACTACCAGGAGCCAGAAGAGAGGCCTGGAGCAGATTCCCCTCCCAGCCCACAGAAGGAACCAGCCCTGCCAACACCTTGATTTTGGACTCCTAGCCTCCCAGACTGTGAGACGATCATTTTCTGTTATGTGAGCCACGCAGTGTGTGGAGATCTGTTATGGCAGCTGAAGGAAACTGACAACCCCCTGATTCATGGGAGGAGCCTGAGTGGTCTTGGCAAATGGACACAGGCAGTGTCCTGGCGAGGGGCTGGGCCGGGGGCAGCTCTAGGGGGTGAAGGAGGAGGTGAGTTGGCAACTTCAGGAGAGGGCAGGGTGGCCTGAAGCCCAGCAGATGACACTCCAGTGAGCAACTGTGGTCCCTCAGGAATGATGGGCTGCAGGTATCTTCCAGAGGGGAACCTGCCATGTGAGAGGCAGAGGGGACCGTCCTCTGGGTTGGAACCTGAGGTCACAGTGCCCTTCTTGCTGCCTTGGGTCTAATGAAGAGAGCTGGCAGCTTGTACAACAAGCTCCCACTGAGTGCTAGTCATTAAAGCCCCCTTTCTGAGGACGAGAAGCCAGAAAGGAGCACATAGGGACGCATCTTTGGCTACAGGAGCTCCAAGTTCAAAGGAACCAGGCATGAATCTCCACAGAGCACCAAATGACTGCAAACCCCTTTTCTTAATAATATTTTATTGTCAGTTATAAATATTTTCCATCTGTCCCCTATTTACAACTGCAAAATAGTTTGATATCATACCATCACCTACCAATCAGCATCTTTCTATAAACTCCATGAAAATTGAATAGGAAATAAAAAGCTCTTCTTGGGGGCCCACTAACCTGGTTCCCCAGACTCCAAACAACCCCACGTGGACAGCAGGCAACGTTGCAGCAGGTGCTACACAGTAGCAAAGAGGCAGCCGGGAGTGGCCCCGGTGGGTCAGGACGCCAGGCTCCTCAGGACGTTGGTGATGCTCCAGTGCTGGCCCGAGCACTTCTGCAACACCAGCTGGAAGCCGAACTCCAGGTCGCTATTCTCCTGCAGCTCCAGACAGCGCTTAGACTTGCGGTTCTGGATGGGTCCTCCCTAGGGGCCAGGGCAGACAGTGGGGTCAGAGGGCATAGAGGCAACATGCAGAAATTCGGGAGCCTCAGGCCAAGTGGCTGGTGAGGGCTGACATCATCTGTGTGGCCAGATCCCAGGAGGTCAGCATTCCCATGAAACTGCAGTCTCCCCTATCACTCATATATTGGTCTCCTCTGGAAGACTGAATATGTGCCACAGCTCTCTTCACAGAGCCCTAGTTCTTCACTAGGAGAGAGGCCTCCCCACCCCTAGGTAGTTCTGTCTACCTAGCTGGGCTGTGGTACACCTGTTTGCACCTACAGCTCCTACCCCAGGGGCTGGGTCTTGCTCCCCATAGCCATCGGCTGGGTCCTTTCTCTGAAAAGCCTAGTTTCTTGGGACAACCCATCATTGGCCTGCATTTGAGCATCACCAGAGGCCTGGGGCTTCCTGCTCCTAGGGTCCATGCCCCCAATTGGACCTCTGGAGTCATCAATACTGGTTTCAACCAAAGTCAGCCTCCTGGTTACTGTCTCTTAGGCCACTGGGCCCCCTAAGTCCTGACATGCATGATTTTCCCCCATGCTACTGAGGTTCCAGAATGTTTGTAGCCATTCATACTCAGTTTATGACCCAAAGCCCCTTGATGTTCTGTTCCTCATATCAGCCCTATAGCAGCAAATAGGAAACCCCCAATTTTTGTAGTGAAATCTTTTCAGGGCTTGGACCCTTTGGGTTGCTGGCTGCGAGTCTGAGGTGGCAGCCTGGACTGTCTGAGCATCTCTGAGTTACCACCAAACTTGTGCTCAACTAGACTTTGGCCTCCCAAGCAGGCAGAATTGCTTTGGTGGGTGGAGGTTCTTATAATTGGACCCCTTGTAGCTTAATGGCACTTGAGTATATGGTCAAACTCACTTTTTCCCCCAGAACCTACTCCTGTATTTCTGTCTCAGGTATTTGTGTGAGAAACATGGACATTTTCATTTATTTATCCTTTCAGCATCCAAGTAAGCCTCAAGTCCTGTCAATTCTACCTCTCTTGTGTCATGTGACTGTCCCCTTATCCCTTTCCCATCACACTTGCCCTGGTTCAGGCCACCAACTTCTTTCTCTCACTGGGACAACTGTGTCAGCTCCCTAATGGATCTCCCTTCCAACCTCCAGAGGCAGGTGTAGTGATCTTTCTAAAATGCATGTTTGGCCTAAAGGAAAAAGTCCAAGCTCCTCAGTGCAGCACTGAAGGCCTCCATGGCTCAGTGCTGCCTTTCTCTCTAGCCTCATCTCTGATCCTTCCCCAGCTCCATGACTTTTGCTGCAGCCACACCAAATCCCTTGTACTTTTCTGAACCCATTTACATTAACTCAGGGTTCCTGTACTTTAAGCAAGCTGTGCTCTCCGCTTGGGATTCTTCCCCATGCTCCCATGACAGGCTAAGCTGCAACCATGTATCAAAGCTCAACTCCTCCATTTCCTCCAGGAAGTCTCTACTGCCCACCCATGCCCCACCTCCACTTCCACCTCCTCAGTCTACAAGCTGGGCTGGTGCTCTTCATTTTGTGCCTTTTCCAGCTCACAGTGGGAAGTGCATTGAGAGAGGGAGAGGTGGCAAACTTCTTGAAGGATGTCATCCAAGTCTGCCATGACCATTCCCATAGCAACAACTGACATCTCAAGAGAGTGTTAAGACTTGGTTCTCTACACAATGGGGAAAGGACAGTCTTTTCAATAAATTGCCTGAGAAAATGCAAAAGAATGAAACTAGAGCCCTATCTCTCGCTATATATGAAAATCAAATCAAAATAGATTAAAGACTTAAATCTAAGATTAGACTATAAAATTCCTAGAAGAAAACATTGGAGAAACACTCCAGAATGTGGGAAACACTCCAGGACACTGATCTGGGCAACAATTTGAGACAGATCTCAAAAGCACAGGCAACCAAAGCAAAAATGGACAAATAGGATCACATCAAGTTAGAAAGCTTCTGCACACCAAAGGAAACAATCAAAGTAAAGAGACAGCCCACAGAACTGGAGAAAATATTTGCAAACTACCCCTCTGACAAGGGATTAATAACCAAGATACATAAAAAGTTCAAATAAGTCAATAGCAAGAAGGCAAAAAATCCAATTAAAAAATGGGCAAAAGATCTGAACAGACATTCCACAAAAGACTTATAAATGGCAAACAGGTTATGGAAAAATGCTCAACATCAGTAATTACCAGAGAAAAGTAAGCAAAAACTATAACGAATCATCTCACCACAGTTAAAATGGCTTTAACCGAAAGACAGGCAATAATAAATGCTGGTGAGGATGTAGAGAAAAGGAAACCCTTGTACACTGTTGGTGGGAATGAAAATTAGTACAGCTACTATGGAGAACAGTATGGAGGTTCCTCAAAAAACTGAAAATAAAACTACTGTATAATCCAGCAATCCCATTGTTGGGTATATACCCAAAAGAAAGGAAACCAGCATATTGAAGTGATATCTGCACTCCCATGTTTATTGCAGCACTATTCACAATAGACAACATATGGAATCAATCTAAGTATCCATCAATAGGTTAATGAATAAGGAATATGTGGTATATACACAGGATGGAATAATATTTAACCATTAAAATAATGAGATTCTGGTTTCACTGTCAAGATGGCTGAATAGGAATAGCTCCGGTCTGCAGCTCTAAGAGAGATCCATGCAGAAGGCGGGTGATTTCTGCGTTTCCAACTGAGGGACCTGGTTCATCTCATTCGGACTGGTTAGATAGTGGGTGTAGCCCACGGAGGACAAGCTGAAGCAGGGTGGGTTATCGCCTCACCTGGGAAGTGCAAGGGGTCGGGGGATCTCCCTTCCCCAGCCAAGGAAAGCTGTGAGAGACTGTACCGGGAGGAACAGTGCACTCCGGCTCAGATACTGTGCTTTTCCCATGGTCTTTGCAACTGGCAGACCAGGGCCAGGTGTCTATACCACCATGGTGCTGGGTTTCAAGCACAAAACAGGGCGGCTGTTTGGGCAGACACTGAGCTAGCTGCAGGAGTTTTTTTGTTTTTGTTTTTTTTCTCAATACCCCAGCGGCACCAGGAATGCCAGTGTGACAGAACTGTTCACTCTCCTGGAAAGGGGGCTGAAACCAGGGAGCCAAGTGGTCTGGATCAGTGGGTCCCACTCCCACAGAGCCCAGCAAGCTAAAATCCACTGGCTTGAAATTCTTGCTGCTAGGACAGCAGTCTGAGGTCGACCTGGGATGCTCAAGCTTGGTTGGGGGAGGGACATCCGCCATTGCTGAGGCCTGAGTAGGTGGGTTTTTAAAATTTTTTATTATTGTACTTTAAGTTCAGAGATACATGTGCAGAATGTGCAGTTTTATTACATAGGTATATGCATGCCATGGTGGTTTGCTGCACCCATCAACCTGTCACCTACATTAGGTATTTCTTCTAATGTTATTCCTCCCCTAGCCCTCCACTCCCTGACAAGCCCCAGTGTGTGATGTTCCCCTCCCTGTGTCCATGTGTTCTCATTGTCCAACTCCCACTTATGAGTGAGAACATGTGGTGTTTGGTTTTCTGTTCTTTGCTGTTCTTATGATAGTTTGCTGAGGATGATGGTTTCCAGCTTCATCCATGTCCCTACAAAGGACATGAACTCATTTTTTATGGCTGCATAGTGTTCCATGGTGTATATGTGACACATTTTGTTTATCCAGTCTAGTGTTGATGGATATTTGGGTTGGTTCCAAGTCTTTGCTATTGTGAATACTGCCACAATAAACATACATGTGCATGGGTCTTTATAGAATGATTTATGATCCTTTGGGTACATACCCAGTGATGGGACTGCTGGGTCAAATAGTATTTCTAGTTCTAGATCCTTGAGGAATGGCCACACTGTCTTCCACAATGGTTGAACTAATTTACACTCCCACCAACAGTGTAAAAGTATTCCTATTTCTCCACATCCTCTCTAGCATCTGTTGTTTCCTGACTTTTTAATGATCGCCATTCTAACTGGTGTGAGATGGTATCTCATTGCGGTTTTGATTTGCATTTCTCTAATGACAAGAGATAATGAGCATTTTTTCATGTGTCTGTTGGCTGCACAAATGTCTTCTTTTGAGAAGTGTCTGTTCATATCCTTTACCCACTTTTAGATGGGGTTGTTTGTTTCTTGTAAATTTGTTTGTTCTTTGTAGATTCTGGATATTAGCCCTTTGTCAGATGGATAGATTGCCAAAGTTTTCTCTCATTCTGTAGTTGCCTGTTCACTCTGATGATTTCTTTTGCTGTGCAGAAGCTCTTTAGTTTAATTAGATCCCATTTGTCAATTTTGGCTTTTGCTGCCATTGCTTTGTGTGTTTTAGTCATGAACTCTTTGCCCATGCCGATGTCCCAAATGGTACCGCCCAGGTTTTCTTCTAGGATTTTTATGGTCCTAGGTCTTACATTTAAGTCTTTTGTCCATCTTGAGTTGATTTTTGTAGAAGATGTAAGGAAGGGGTCCAGCTTCAGTTTTCTGCATATGGCTAGCCAGTTTCCCCAACACCATTTATTAAATAGGGCATCCTTTCCCCATTGCTTGTTTCAGTCAGGTTTGTCAAAGATCAGATTGTTGTAGATGTGTGGTGTTATTTCTGAGGGCTCTGTTCTGTTCCATTGGTCTATCTCTCTGTTTTGGTACCAGTACCATGATGTTTTGGTTACTGTAGCCTTGTAGTATAGTTTGAAGTTAGGTAGCCTGATGCATCCAGCTTTGTTATTTTTCTTAAGATTGTCTTGGCTATGCAGGCTCTTTTTTGGTTCCATATGAACTTTAAAGTAGTTTTCTCTAATTCTGTGAAGAAAGTCAGTGGTAGCTTGATGGGGATAGCACTGAATCTATAAATTGCTTTGGGCAGTATGCCATTTTCATGATATTGATTCTTCCCACCCATGAGCGTGGAATGTTTTTCCATTTGCTTGTGTCCTCTCTCATGTCCTTGAGCAGTGCTTTGTAGTTCTCCTTGAAGAGGTCCTTCACATCCCTTGTAAGTTGGATTCCTAGGTATTTTATTCTCTTTGTAGCAATTGTGAATGGGTGTTCACTCATGATTTGGCTGTTTGTCTTTTATTGGTGTATAGGAATGCTTGTGATTTTTGCACATTGATTTTGTATCCTGAGACTTTGCTGAAGTTGCTTATCAGCTTAAGGAGATTTGGGGCTGAGACAATGGGGTTTTCTAAATATACAATCATGTCATCTGCAAACAGAGGCAATTTGACTTCCTCTCTTCCTATTTGAATATCCTGTATTTCTTTCTCTTGCCTGACTTCCCTGGCCAGAACTTCCAACACTATGTTGAATAGGAGTGGTGAAAGACGGCATCCCTGTCTTGTGCCAGTTTTCACCCATTCAGTATGATATTGGCTGTGGGTTTGTCATAAATAGCTCTTATTATTTTGAGATATGTTCCATTGATACCTAGTTTATTGAGAGTGTTTGGCATGAAGGGGTATTGAATTTTATGGAAGGCCTTTTCTGCATCTATTGAAATAATCATGTGGTTTTTGTCACTGGTTCTGTTTATGTGATGGATTATGTTGCTTGATTTGTGTATGTTGAACCAGCCTTGCATCCCAGGGATGAAGCTGACTTGATCATGGTGGATAAGCTTTTTGATGTGCTGCTGGATTCAGTTTGCCAGTATTTCACTGATGATTTTCACATTGATGTTCATCAGGGATATTGGCCTGAAATTTTCTTTTTTTGTTGTGTCTCTGCCAGGTTTTGGTATCAGGATGATGCCGGCCTCATAAAATGAGTTAGGGAGGATTCCCTCTTTTTCTATTGATTGGAATAGTTTCAGAAGGAATGGTACCAGCAACTCTTTGTGCCTCTGGTAGAATTTGGCTGTGAATCCGTCTGGTCCTGGACTTTTTTTGGTGGGTAGGCTAGTAATTATTGCCTCAATTTCAGAGCCTGTTATTGGTCTATTCAGAGATTCAACTTCTTCCTGGCTTAGTCTTGGGAGGGTGTATGTGTCCAGGAATTTATCCATTTCTTCTAGATTTTCTAGTTTTTTTGTGTAGAGGTGTTTATAGTATTCTGATGGTAGTTTGTATTTCTATGGGATCAGTGGTAATATCCCCTTTATCATTTTTTATTGCATCTATTTGATTCTTCTCTTTTTTTTGTTAGTCTGGCTAGTGGTCTATTTTGTTGATCTTTTCAAAAAACCAGCCCCTGGATTCATTGATTGTTTGAAGGGTTTTTCATGTCTCTATCTCCTTCAGTTCTGCTCTGATCTTAGTTATTTCTTGCCTTCTGCCAGCTTTTGAATGTGTTTGCTGCTGCTCCTCTAGTTATTTTAATTTGATGTTAGGGTGTCAATTTTAGATCTTTCCTGCTTTCTCTTGTGGGCATTTAGTGCTATAAATTTCCCTCTACAACACTGCTTTAAATGTGTCCCAGAGATTCTGGTATGTTGTGTCTTTGTTCTCATTGGTTTCAAAGAACATCTTTTATTCTGCCTTCATTTTGTTATTTACCCAGTAGTAACTTAGGAGCAAGTTGTCCAGTTTCCATGTAATTGTGCAGTTTTGAGGGAGTTTCTTAATCCTGAGTTCTAATTTGTTTGCACTGTGGTCTGAGAGACTGTTTGCTATGATTTCTGTTCTTTTGCAATTGCTGAGGAGTGTTTTACTTCCAATTATGTGGTCAATTTTGGAATAAGTCCGATGAGGTGCTGAGAAGAAAGTATATTCTGTTGATTTGGGTTGGAGAGTTCTGTAGATGTCTATTAAGTCCGCTTGGTCCAGAGCTGAGTTCAAGTCCTGGATATCCCTGTTAACCTTTTGCCTCGTTGATCTGTCTAGTATTGACAGTAGGGTGTTAAAGTCTCCCACTATTATTGTGTGGGGGTCTAAGTCTCATTTTAGGTCTCTAAGAACTTGCTTTAATAATCTGGGTGCAGGACTTAAAGTTTCCCACCATTATGGTGTTGGAGTCTAACACCCCACCTTTAATGTTTGTTAGACAGATCAATGAGACAGAAAATTAACAAGGATATCCAGGACTTGAACTCAGCTCTGGACCAAGTTGAACACATGGACACGGCAGGGAAGGCATCACATAGTGGGGCCTGTTGGTGGGTGGGGTGCTGGGGGAGGGATAGCGTTAGGAGAAATACCTAATGTAGATGATGAGTTGATGGGTGCAGCAAACCACCATGGCACGTGTATACCTATGTAAAAAACCTGCACATTCTGCACATGTACCCCAGAACTTATAGTATAAAAAAAAAAAGGGAGATTGTTATTTGCAACAAAAGGGAGATTGTTATTTGCAACAACATGGATAGAACTGGAGGTCATTATGTTAAGTGAAATAAACCAGGCACAGAAAGACAAATTTTGCATGTTCTTTCTTACTCACATATGGGAGTTAAAATTAAAAAAAAAATTGAATTCCTGGAGAGAGAATGATGGTTACCAGAGGCTAAGAAAAAGGTAGTAGGGAGGAGAGGAAAAAGCAGGGATGGTTAATAGGTACAAAAATACAGTTCGATAGAAGGAATAAGCTCTAATAGTAATGCAACAGGGTAACTATAATTAATAATAATTTATTGATACTTTAAAATAACTAAGAGAGTAGAATTGGAATGTTTCTAACACAGAAATGATAAATGCTTGAGGTAAAAGATAACCCAATTATTCTGATTTGATCATTACACATTATATGCCTGTATGACAGCATTACATGTACCCCATAAATATATTCAACTATTATGTACCCATTGATGTAGTCTGGATATTTGTTGAATGTGATCCCCAGTGTTGCAGGTGGGGCTGGTGGGAGGTATTTGGATCATGGGGCTGGATCCCTCATGACGGGCTTGGGCCGTCCACTTGGTGAGAAGTGGGCTCTCTCTGCTCTGAGTCTACACGAGAGCTGGTCATTTAAAAGTGTGTGGCACCTCCTCTCACCACTCTCTCTCCTCCCTTCATCTTGTGACCTGCAAGCTCCCAATTCATCTTCTGCCATAAGCAAAAGCTTCCTGAGGCCCTACCAGAAGCCATGCTTCCTGTACAGCCTGAAGAATCATGAGCCAATTATATCTCTTTTCTTTAATTTCTTTGTAGCAATGCAAGATATCTCTTTTCTTTAATTTCTTTGTAGCAATGCAAGAATGGCCTAACACATCCATAATAATTAAAAATTTCTTAAAAAAATTTAAGACTAAAAAAAAACTTCAGTTCTTACAACTGTTGAAATGGGCAGTACCTACTATAGTTAACATATACAACCCTATGACCCAACACTTCTATCAGAAATGTTTATACCAAAAACATGCACATGAATGCTTTCTAGAACACGATTTATAAAACTAACCTGGAGATAACTCAAACGTCCATCGATAGTACAGCAGACATATAACTCACGGTATATTCATACAATGGAATCCTATATAGCAACAAAAACTATAGCTATACTCGATAAGGATAAATCTCACCAATACAATGTCAAGCAGAAGCAGCCAGACAAAATACAAACATTATTCTATTTATATAAACTTCCCAAACAGGTAAAATAAAGCCATGATGTGAAAGTCAGGATGGTGGTCAGCTCTGGGAAGAAGGGAGTGGGAAGGTGATGGGCAGGGAATCACAAGGGTGTTGCTAGCAGTCCTATTTCCTGAGCTGGGTGATGGAAACCTAGGGATTTGCTTTGTTTTAAACCATGGAGTTGAAAGTGTGTATTTTATACATGTTTCTGTATGTATCCATGTTCTTCAATTAAAAAATTGAAATAAAAAATCCAGCTCCCTGAGAAGGGACTTTGAGTCACAGATGAAGGAGGCGGGGACTGTGTGTGTGTGTGTTGGGAGGGGACATGGGATTACCGACTTCCTTTGTTGGGGAGATGGCCCAGCAGATCACACAAACCTATTCAGAAGCATTCACACAAATAAAGCAAGATTCCTCCTGCTGTGCCCCCACACCCCAGGGCCCTCCCGGCCCGGGGAGTGCAGTGATTCAGTGTACTCAACAGCACAGAGACCAAAGAATAAACAGGAAACTGAAACAGCAGCTGCTGGGGCCCACCGGTTGCCAGGGAGAAACCTGCAGGCTCGGCCTCTGAAAGGGGCCCTTGGACAAGCCTAGGAAGGGCCCTGGAATCCCCACACTGAAAGAGACGTTGAAGGCCAGCCTCTCGCATGCCTAATGGCCTCTGTGGCCATGGGACCCTTCAGCTCTGCTTGGCACCTCCAGGGAGAAGGATCTCACCCCCTCCCAAATATGCAGTCTTACCCCAGCTGCTCACCCTTGGAGCATGCTCCTTCCACTGCGCTAAAATCCTTGTCTTGAGCTCCCCTGAGGCTTCCCCAGCGGCCTGCTGTTCCTCCACACCTTCCCTTCCGGCAGGGGAGGTGAGGCCTGCGTCTCCCAGTTTTTCCCAGCATTTCCAGGTTTAACTTTCCCAGTTCCTGGCGGGACAATTTTGTATAATTTTCCAAACTGGTTGCCCTCCTTTGAACAAGCTCTGGCTAATTTCTGCCCCTCAGGACTGACCACAGTGCCCAGGGTCACTGCCTCATTTATACTGGACAAGAGGCCCCTTCAATATAGCCAAGGAATTGGCACTTTGGGGCCACATGGTGCTCCTGATGGGTGTGAAGCACAGCCTCGAGTTGGCCTCTCAAACTGTGGTCCACCTTGGGTGCCCATCCTGTCCCTTAGAGGCTAGCTAGACTTTTAGGCCCAGAGGCATCCCCTGTGCCAGCTGCTCCAAGCAAGGCCAGACCATTGCTCCATGGCCCACATTTCCTTAGCTTCTGTGTAAAACCCTGTGGCCTGGGCATATCTGCTGCCCACACCCAGGCTGGGCTGTGTTGCTGATGCTTCTTGAACAGATCTGTGGCCAGTTCCCCGGCCCCACCACAGTCCTGCCAGCCCAGTGGTTTGTCTTCCCCACCATGCTGGGAGCAGCACGCAGGCAGGGAACCAAAACCAGCCCCGCTCTCTAATTTGTAAGATCTGTTGGCGTTTCCGGAGCCAGGTAGAAAGGGAAGAGTGCTGAGCTAGGATGCTGAGGACACAGGTGCTTTCCTGGCGGTTAGCTGTGTGGCCTCGGCAAGCCGCTCCCCCCTTCTGGTTTCATTGTCTGCAGGCCCAAATGGTCATTTCTGTCCTGATTCCTGGAAGGATGAGCCAGAGGACTGATAGTAATCCCTTTATCAGCTATAAAACATACGGATCAGAGGATCAGGTTGGGGGCTGTGACCAAAGCGCACAACAAACGGGCCCGGACCAAGTGCCACTGCCCACTCAGCTGAAGATTCTGGCTGCTCAGCTCATCCTTGGGGCCGGCCCGGGCCTTGCCAACAGCGAGGTGCTGTGCAGACCCCAGACAACCAACTCTTGGAGAAACACGTCCCGCACAGAAGACACCACAGCCCTTTCTTTGCTTGCCTTTCAAGGGACACCTTGCCAAGGTCTAGAGAGGAGGGCAGGAGCGGAGGTTTCTGAGACATAAAGCATCCTTCAGAGACTCCCATCTGATGTTTCCCAGGCCCAGCCCAGCCACAGCCTCAGCACCCTAGAGACTAGAAGTGCGGTGACCCTGGGCATTGGCTGCCTGAAGGGATGTGGGAGGGATGGATCACGGCCAAGAGTGGGGTTGGGGGAGGCGGGTGGATGGGACACAACCTCCGTGAGAATATCTGAGCCTGTCAGGGAGGGTGGAGTATGAGGCCAGGAGAGCTCCCTCCCTGGAGGCTGGGAGGGGAGGCTCCTCTAGAACTGGTAGTAAGGCCATGGTGGGGCATCGCTGAGCAGAGCCCTGACCTGCTCCCTGGGAACACATCTGGGATATGGACAGAGGGGCCAGGCCACCCTTTGATGCTGGAGCTCTTCAACAAAAATTATAAAAGGTTAAAAAAGTTTAAAACTTGCTTAAACTTTTAAAACAAAAGTTTAAAACTTGCTTAAACTTTTAAAACAGAGATAGCACTGGCCACCAGCACTGTCTTCCTCCTGTCCCCCTTCTTGACCTCAGCCTCTTTCACTGAACAGACTCTTTCTTCTTCTTCTCGGAAAATTTCATTCACAAACATTGCAAAGAAGCCTTCCTTTCCCACACTCAGTGCCTTCCTGGGAAGTTCAGCACCGTGGGAGCAGCCTCGTGTTTTACCAACTGTACTTCTGCCTGCAGGTTCTGCAGCTGAGATGAGAGGAGTAACAACTGTCACTTATTTACCATTTGCCTAGTACTATGCCAAATACTTTACATGCCCAATTCTAGGTCTTCCTGACAAAAGCCCTTAGAGGTAGAGAGAATAATTATCCCCATTTTACAGGCTTGGAGACTGAGGCTCAGAGAGGCTGGGAGACTTGTCCAGGGTCACATGGTCAGTAAATGAGCAGTAAGTAGTGGCAGCCTGGGAACCCAGGGGGGTCTGCCCCCTTTACTTTCCTCGCTAGGATGGTGGCCAGCCCCAGCCCTTGCCTATCACAGTGGTGGTGAACTAGACTGAGGGAGCTGGTGGTGCCCCAATGCCTAGGGTGGAGAAGGGTCCCCTCAGCGAGCTTCAAAATTAGGTCTGTTTCCTCTGAGGGCCCTCTGCAGAGACACTATTCATTAATCCTTCCATCCATTCAACAAATATTTAATGAGTACCTACCATTCTAGGCCACTGAGATATATCAGTGACTAAACAGAAAAGGATCTTTGCTTTTGTAGAGACCATATTCTAGTAGGGAAAGCAGAAAAATAAATTCCAAAGCATGCGAGAAGGTGATAAGGTTGTATACAAAAATGTAGACAAGGAAAGAGGCTCAGGGGTGGTGGTGAGCTGGAGGCAGACGGCAATTGTAAGAGGTGGCCAGGGAAATCCTCCATGAAAATTGAGATCTCAGCAAGGACAAGGAGGGGAGGAGGTGGCCCAGGGCAGAGGTGGCGGAGTCGTGGGCCCTGAGCTTGGGGTTAGTGGGAGGAGATGAGGTCCAAGAGGTGCGGGTAAGTGGATAGGGCCTTGTGGCCACTGAACAGACTTTGGCTTTTTATTTTTTTCTTGAGATGGAGTCTCACTGTCACACAGGCTGGAGTGCAGTAGCAGGATCTCGGCTCAATGCAATCCCAGGTTCAAGTGATTCTCCCGCCTCAGCTTCCCAAGTAGCTGGGATTACAGACATGCACCATCATGCCTAGCTAATATTTGTATTTTTAGGAGAGACGGGGTTTTGCCATGTTGGCCAGGCTGGTCTCGAACTCCTGACCTCAGGTGATCTGCCTGCCTCAGGCTCCCAAAGTGCTGGAATTACAAGCAAGACTTTGACTTTTAATCTGAATGACAGGGCCAGCCATTGCAGAATCTGACTGATAGGTCAACCAAGTCACTCTGGGTGGTGCTGTGTTGGGCACAGAGCATTGGAGGGAGGAAGGAAGAAGGGACACATGTTAGCCGACTTCTGTCCTCACTCCCAGGGTCCAACCTGCAGCCTCCGGCCCAGTCTCATGGCTCTAGGCTGGGGCTTCATGCAGAGACCTGGGCTGGCCCCTCCCTCTGTGTAGGGCACAGTCACTTGGTTCACCAGCCCTGTCATCTACATTATTTGTGTAATACTACAACTACATAATCTGGAAACACACAATACTTTTAATTAAAGAATTTAAATAAGGGCAATTAAACCTGGCAGGAGAGAAGCCGTAGCACACAGAGAACTTAATTGGAATGAAAACCAAATTAAATATGGAAACATCAGCTAAAAGAAAAAAATCAAATTTGAATGTATAGAATTTTGAAGGCTAAAAATAATTCCTAGAGCCAGGTTCCCTCCTCCCAGCCTAATGCCTCCTCCTTCTGGGCCTTTCAGGAATAGGAACTGGAAAGGCATGAGCAGAAGCAAAGAACGTAGGACTCTGTGCCCCGCCTTGGCCACGTCACCTCAGGAAAATGGCTGAGCCACTCTGGGCTTCAGTCTTGTCACTTGCAAAAGGAGACAGAGCATGCTGGGGCACTCAATTTGTGTCTCAACGTAGGGAACTGTGTGTAGACTGGGGCGTGTGGAAGCCACAGTCCATGAGTCTCTTGGGCACCGAGGAGCAGATCGCAGGTTATTACACAGCCAAGCACCTTTCTGCCTCAGTTTCCCAAGTGTGTCTGTGGTGCCTACATGTGGTACAGACTGACTGGTCTGTTCCCCCTGGAATGTAAGAGTTAGAGTCACCTGGGGGCTTGTTAAACTATAGATCACTGCCCCTCTCACTTCTGATTCACTAGGTCTGAGATAAGGCCTGAAAAAAAATTATGCATTTTCCAAGTGGGGAACGTTGCGGATAGCCACAGAGATGTCTGTTAATGCCAGGAAAGGAGAAATTTTCAAGACTAGATGAGACTGCCTGGAAGAGACTGAGCCCCTAGCCAAAGTTGCCTGTCAAGGGACAATTGGCTCTGATTTGTGAGGTCTAATTTGATAATTTGATGCAAGATGAGTAACGCACGCAAAGACGAATCTATTTGCAGAGCACATTTCCCAGGGAACACCACTAATTCTGCCAAAGAATTTCCCCATGCTAGAGGAGGAGGAGGAGTCGTTGACTTTCTCCTGCTCCAATCCCCAAGTGCTGTCAGCAAGTCCAACTTTGAGAACCTTTTGTGTTGAAAAGACAATAATTTAAAAAAGTTCCCAGGTGCTGTTGCATTGGTGGTGGTGGTCTGGGACCACACTTTGAGACCACAAGCTATGACCCCCTTTCAGGAAAGAGTTGGGCCCAGCTGGTCGCTTGCATCCTGAGGTGGAACGTCTGGAGTATTTGTGTTAAGCTCAGGCTGGTCTTACTTTTGCAATCAAGGAGTTCACAAGGACGCTGTGTGTGTACTAGCTCGTGTATTCCAAATGCTTCGCTGCTTATTTCAGAATTCCCATTCCACTTTCCTTTTTAATTAATTTTCCACGGGCAAGCGGCCCAGTGGGTCTTTGGCTTTAAGCATGGTGAGCTCAGGAGTTTCTAGGTTAAATAGTTAATGATTAGTAATCAAATACTTCAAAGCATGTGTGGGACATTACAGCTAGTTAAAGAAACCCTGAGCTTAAGTCTTTTTTTTTTGGTAGAGTTAAGTGGTCTTTTTGTATTATGAATACTCAACACCTGATTTACTAGTAAAGACTTTCATTTTTTTTTTTTTTTTTTTTTTAAGGTACTTGGGTGTTCTCTTTCTTAGTCTCACCTTTGCCTGAGTGAGATTCTGCCCGGGGCTTGTTGTGTGAAGGGCCCCTTGGACTGAAGATGGGGTAACAGGAACATCAAGTACAAAAGCACAGGTGGAGAGGGGTTATGGAGACAGCAGGATGGCTGGAGGGAGTTTGCTGAGGAGGTAGGGATCCAGCCAGTCCACACATATTTGTGACAGGCTCAGCAGGGAGGCCCCAGCCCCACACTCCCATTGCAGCGATCCACTGGTTTTCCAGAGGCAGGACAAGGGACCATGGTATGGTGGTTTAAAACATGGACCCCAGAGGCAGGATTCCCAGATCTGATTTTTGACAAATGACTTAATCTGTCCATGCCTCAGTTTCCTCCTCTGTAAAACTGGGGATAATTATAGTAAGTACCTTATAGCACTATCATAGGGATTAAGTAACATTTATAAAACAGAGTAGTGCAGGGCACATAGTAAACACCATATAAATGTTTGAGCAATACATTTTAAAATCTCACCTAGGTCTGGGTAGTGGGGAGCTGAGCCATCACACCTAGTCCCGGTCCCTGATATCTGTGGGATGAGGGAGAGGAGGGAAGTGCTGACTTCCATAAACCAAAAATAACTAATTGCACATCCAAGGCCTAAACGAAGCTTTGTCAGTCCCTCAAAACTGGACAGTTCTACACTTGTCCCTTCATATGACATGGAAATGAAAGGCTGTTTTATTCTGGAGCCATAATTAAATACTCGATTATTGTCTTTTCAACACAAAAGGTTCTCAAAGTTGGACTTGCTGACAGCACTTGGGGATTGGAGCAGGAGAAAGTCAAGGACTCCTCCTCCTCTAGCATGGGGAAATTCTTTGGCAGAATTAGTGGTGTTCCCTGGGAAATGTGCTCTGCAAATAGATTCGTCTTTGCGTGCGTTACTCATCTTGCATCAGATTATCAAATTAGACCTCACAAATCAGAGCCAATTGTCCCTTGACAGGCAACTTTGGCTAGGGGCTCAGTCTCTTCCAGGCAGTCTCATCTAGTCTTGAAAATTTCTCCTTTCCTGGCATTAACAGACATCTCTGTGGCTATCCGCAACGTTCCCCACTTGGAAAAGGCATCAGCGCTGCTCTGAGAATGAAGCAAGCACAGGGGGCTGGGGTGTGGTGCCTGCCCTGCATACCCTTGAACTCCAAGCTCGGCCTTGCCAATGTTCCCGCCAAAGAACCCAGAGTCTGAGGGCAACATGAAATATAGTCTCAACACCCTGAGATTTCATCAGATCCTCCTGTTTTTAAAAATACTCATTTAAATTTGCACTCCACTCCATGCAATATGCATATCTGTTTTAGTATAAAATATTGCCACCTCCCTCCTCCAAATCTGAGGTGATCGGAAAAAGTGCGTGTTTATGCCGTAACTTTGAGTATCCTACATAATGCATGTCTGTGTACCACAGGTGGGATGCGCTACCACCTAAAAGTGTTCACTGTAGGAACTAGGGATTTTCCAGCTAAGCAGGACCCTTGGACTATTAACATGAAATGTTTTTGAAATACTGTTGTATGACTTTTTTTTTTTTCTTCAGTGAGCATGCATGCATCCGAGGACAGTCACTGAGGTAGGATTTTGTTCATCTTTGGGGCTCCCACAAACCTAGCTCAAGACCTTGCACACAGGGGGGACTTTGGTTAAGAATTGTGAATTTTTTAAAAAAGACTCCTTCATTTGATCAACAGCATGCTGGGTGCCGCCTCTGTCTCTGGCTTTTCATTAGGTGCTGGAGATACTGAAGTGTGAGACACAGTCCTGCCCTCTAGTCTGTTGGCTGATGGAAGGAGAGAGGGACACGGGTTGAAATAAGGGGTAAGTGATGCCATAAAGTGTGATTAAGAGTGTCATTCTCAAATTTGTGATGCTTTGTATTCAGGCTGGCCCAGTGAGAATTCTAGGGGGAAAAAACCCTTCTCAGGGTTTGCCATCTAACTTCGGGAGCTTAGAATTATAGAATTTCAGGATCCATAAGCCCTTAAAATCACCCAGCCCAACTCCACCGACAGCTGTAGAGCCTTTGACAACCTGCTGATGGTCCCCTGAACTCACCACCTGCCCAAGCCATCAGCTTCATCGCCAGCTCTATGAAGAAGCAGCTCAATAAATTGCTCCTGATTTCCCCCTGCTGGTCCTCCCTCAGGGCTACATAGGACAACCCTGCTGGGCCCTTGCACAAGGCAGCCCTTCAGAGATCTGCAGGTAGAACACTGACCTTTCTGAGCAATTTCTGGTCTTAAATAGTCCTCAATCCTTTAGCCATGCATTCAAACATATAGATGGACTTTCAGAAAGTGGGAGCTTGGAGGACCACATCAAACGACAGCCTTCCTAAAGCAAGAATCTCTTCAATAACAACTTTGAACAGAGGACTCCCTCTAACATTAGGCTATTACAAACCATTCAAAGGAATGATGGTAGTTGCAGGTGGAGAGGTGGCCTTGTTACTACCGAGAGTCAGTCCTCTGCTTTGCTTGACAAGTATCCTGCCACAAAGTTCTTCTCTGTAGTGACCTGATATTTGCCTCTTCCCTCTCCCTCCACTGGTCCAGGGGTCATTGACCAAATGCCTCTTTTTTCACAGAAATCCATCACTGAATCCCAGAATCCCCCAAATCTCAGTACAGAGGCTACTCTCAGAAGGTTGAAAGACATATACTTAATGCATATGAATTTATCATCCCAGTAGGCAGGTAGTTTTAGAAGTTCTTTAATCCTGGAGGAATCACAAACAGGAAAAAATCACTGAAGGCAACAACTGCCACTTCTAATATTATGAAGTTTTGTCATGTGCTGATGCGGGAGACATCAGCTGTTTAGAGAGGGTGTATAGCTTGAGGGAGGCAATTCTGCCTGCCCACCAAATGTTCTCAAACACAGGGCTGGCAATGGTCCTGTATTGAGAACCACTCCACTGCCCAACTACCATCATCTAATCCATCATTGTGTAATAACCTGCTGAAATGTCTCTCAAAGTCCTCCCTGATAGCTGCATGTCCCCACACCCCTGTGGCAACCAAGTCCTCCTATCTCTTCCCGGGACAATGAAACAGTCTCCTCCTTAACTTGCTTCCCTGTTTCCAGCCTCTTTCCTTCTGATCCACCCTGCTTTCAGCTGCCAGGGGGATTTTGCACACCCCACCGTGGAAATCTACTACTTAAGAACATTCCCCATTCCTTCCTTCTGCTTTTAATGTGAAGTCTACCTCCTTGGAATGGCTTTCAACAACCATCATTATCTGCTCTACATGACTCTAAGTCTTATCTCATCTCCTACTTGTCCCATCAAAAACTCTAAATTCTGCACACACCAGACAATGGATTCCTACTCCTAAAATATGCTCAGCTATTTCATGCCTTTGCCCAAGTGAGCCACTACTTGGGATGTTCTATGCTTGGAAACTGTCTCTACAACCTTTATGATATAAATCAAACAAGCCTCCTACGTGAAGCCATCTCTGAGTTCTGCAGACCAAGTCGGTCATCCCAGGCTCTCAGAACACAGCACACCCCTCGGTTTCTGTTCTCATCGTTCGGTTCCATTGTGTTTACATGCCCATGAGCTCCTTGAGGGCAGAGGCTGTGTCTGATTTATATCTGCATTCCTCCTGTCCAACCCCCATGCTCAATAAATGTTTGATGAACGACTAAAGGAAAGACTGTTCATCATTGGAAAATTGCTCATCAGAGTCCTGCACATCAGCGTTGCCAAGAGATGTTTTCATCAAATGTGGTTTCTCAGTGTCAGTATCTAATGCTGTCCTGGTTCAGCCTGAAGTATTGGAAATTCAGAAGAGCTTGTGGGGGTTAGAGGAAATGTATTTTATTTGTTAAGCAGAAAATCAGGGTATGAGATGGAACACTAAGATATGCAAATGCCTATCTTCTTGGTAGGAGAACCTGGGAAAACACACTAGATTATTTTAAAATTAATTCGGCCTGAGTGTCTGTGGAGCTTAAATGTGGTCCTCAGGAGAATAAATAGTGCATAATGTGAAACCAGAAAGGAGATTTGAAATGCACCCAGTAAAAGCTCCTTTCAGCCCAACTTCAGTACCAGAACGTTCTAGTTGGTAGGATCTGAATGCAATTTGCAAAGATTAAAACCTGTTGCAAGAAAATTAGCCCAAGCACAAGACTTTAATCATTTAAGAGGCTCCTGGCTTCTTCAGGCCTTGTCAACAGCGACTCCTCACCAATGAGGGCTTGAGGAGAGATTCCAGGTCACCTGATAAATATTGATCATTTTGCAGTAAGCAAAACTTCCACATATATTAATTATTAAATAGCAAGTGAGAGTGGCTGCTCTGGGTCTGCAAACTAGGAATTCAAAAATAGTATTTCCAAACAGTTCCCTTTTGTAGAAGGATCAAATATATGGTGGCCAAAGCACTCTGGGGAGTTTTAATTAGACATATGCCAAAGTGGCTGAAAACTGCCCAGTCACTGAAGAGCCTTGTGCCACAGATGCCTGCTTTGTTGATTGCTATGTCTGTTTAAACAGAAATCATGTGGGGCTGCCTTTTCAAGCCATGCCCTGGGATAAGGGAAGGAGGGAGCTGGAACTTGGGGTGACTTTACCTCAAGGATGCCCATTTTACAACAGTGTTTCCTTCTCTGCCATAGCCAGGATGGACAGACAAGATGGGAGGAGTGGGGAGTGCTGGCCACAGCCCCAAGGCATCTAGGTGTGCACAGGAGATGAGACTGAGTTACTCCAGTGGGGACCTCAGAGCGTGCGTGGGAAGGACTCTGTGAGGGCCGGAAAGAGGGTAGAAGTGTCTGGGTGCAGGTCTTGGATGTCAAAGCAGCCTGGGCTTCAGATTGAGCCAGTGAATCTACCACTCTCAGGCCATGTGATCTTGGAGGGTGACTTCATCTCAATGTCTCATATTGGAGGTGGGCTTGCTGTGTGTGCTATTAACCTCAAACTGTATAAGGCTGAACACAGAAAGGCTGAGGCTCACAGGCAGAGGAGTCTGAAGAGGGCTGGAGGCTTACTTCAGTTGAGGAATACCCATGTCTGGATGACACCAAGTCCCCAGGGCTTCAAGTGCCTGGCTGGGCTGTGGCCTCCAGGGGCTATTCCAAGACAGCCCAGAGGCCACTGCTCATCCTCCTCCTGCAGTAATCTGAAGCAGTACTCTTGTCGATTAGAGGACTCCTGGTGATGCCTGTCAACATTTCCAGCCCACACCACCAAAGCTGAGCCCCTAGGATTGGCCTTAGAGCCTGTGCTAAGAGGAGACTTTGGGGGCTGACGCAGGCTATGAAGACCCCGGGGTCATGGAGGAGAGGGAGGAAGAAATGGCTAAATCTTCAAACTGCATCTCAATCTCCTGCTAACTCTTCATCCTGCTTCTTTCCTTTTCTAGAATCTCTCCTAATCTAGCTTCACAATCCCTGCCGGAGGGGGCTTTCAAAATCCCAGACCTAAACATGACCTGGGGTTACATATCCTCATCTCCCACAGAATCAAATCCACCAGGCCCTGTGGCCTCCAGGCCTGGCCCAGTTGGCCTTCCAGACTCTTCAGCCGCTCCCCACTGTGCCCTCCAGGATCGGCCACCACTGACTCCCGGAAGCTCCCTGAGCACGGCCTGCTTTCGATGTCACAACTTTCACACATGCTGTTTCCTCTCCCTGGAATGCCCTTCACTCCTTCCAAAGAGACCAGGCTCCCAGGTTCTTAACATTCACTCCCAATTAAGTACAGTGTCTCCTGAGAAACCACCAGCCCTGCCCACCCCTAGCTGCACCACCACCAACTTCCTGCACGGTTCCATTCGTTCCATTCGCAGAAGGCAGGGCAAGCTGAACCCAGAGGCCCAGTAGGTCTGGCTGAGGGCAGTAGAAAATGGTCCCTTGTGACCTCCATAGACTCTGAAGACAGTCTCAGGCATGAAGACCATTTCACCCCAGCAAAGTCAGCCCCACTCACCTCCACAGAGCCCGGAATATGCACTCAGGACCCTGTTGTCTTCAACCTACAAGCCTACTTTGCACCTAGCCCGACTTGAGAAACAACAGCCATCCCTCACTGGGCGTATACCTAACTGTCCTTCCACACCACACACCCCAGGCCTCCCTCTGCCTCTCAACTTGAAGGAGGAAAGGAGGGAAATGTAGCCCCATCCTCTGGCCCCTGAGCTGGAAATCTGGCAGAGGAAAGTGACGAAGGCTTCTGCCAGGCACAGTGTCGAGTCAGCAACAGCTCCCAGCTGGGGCATCTGGTGTTTCCACAGAGAGGGAGGTGGGAGGATGAACACCCTGTGTCTCAAGCCTCAGCCCCGACCTCTGGCCTTCTCCCACGTGGCCACTTCCGACATAGCTTCAGTGATGAGAAGTAAGAGAGAATTTGAACTATTTCATAAATAATGACCAACATGAGCACCTTGGGCATGTTCGTTAACTTCTCTGTGACTCAGTTTCCTCATCTATGAGGTCAGGTGGTACCTATCAATCACATCTGGGTGTGGTGAGGATTAAATGAGTTAATATATGCCTGACACATAGTAAGTACTGTATGAATGTTAGCTGTTATTCCTATTGGGATAGAACTTCACAGTTTACAGCACATGTCAAAGGTTACATAGACAGGAAGGAGCAGGAGCCATGAGTCCTTTGCGTGAGTTCCCTTTCATTGAACCCCCGACACTTTGCAGGGTGAGCTGGGACTCACAGAGCTGCCACCTGCATCCTCCACCTGCCCTCGGAAATGCTCCCATTTGGCTCCTGGGCTCCTCTCCACCATCTGCTTTCCTGTGTTCACAAAGCCCTGGTTTAGGCTCTTGGTTCTGCTTTCTAACTAGCTCCTAAGTCCATGACCTTGTTTTGAACTTCCAGCTCAGTATTGACATTCACTGTTTATTTAGGACCTAAGAGTCTCTGTAAGTGCTCTAATTCTGCACACCCAGACCAGTCAAAGGTGCCCTATGCCCATACAATATGATGTAGCTGGGACTCTCCTTACCATCACCCTTGCTACAGGGAGAGTAACTGGATGCCAGGATTGGAATCAAGGTATAGCCAGCTTCCAAAGCTCCTTGCAGTGCCCCCAGCAGCCTCCATCCTCACCAGGGGAGAAGCAGCTTGCCAGGAGGCTGGAGTCAGGGACTCCTGCCACTCAGTTCCATGAATACAGGTGTTCCCTCCCGAACTTCCCTGGGAGTGTCCACCATGTACAGCCCCCAGGCAGCCCTGAGGCTCCACAACCCCATGGGCTCCCTCACTTCCTGTTATTAACACTTTACCTGCTCCACCTGGGAGGCAGGCATCCCTATCTGTGGCTGAAAATGGATCCTACCTTAGCAGATTCCCTGGTGACTAGGAGACCTCTGGGCAGAGGCAGAAGTTCTCAAAGCTAGGCATCTAGATCCTTGGCAACCATTCTATAATGGGAGCTACTAGGGGCCAGTGAAGAGCAGGAAGTCAAATATGGGCCCCTGAATTAACAGAGACTTAATAAAGGAATGTCCCACGGTCACTAGTGTGAGGACTGCCTTTCGCCAAATGGCCCCAAGATGCTGTCTGGCAAGGAAACCTCTTCTCCCAGAGTGACCCAATACTGCGTTGAAGGCAGAGGGGGTTGCAGATCAGAGACCCAGCACTGTCTACACCTGGGAGACTGGGGGCTCCATCTCGTGAGCAGAGGCTTGTATAGGAGAAACGTGAAGGTTTAAAGTCAGAAAGACCTGAGTTTATATCCCAGCCCCGCCCCAGCTGTGAGACTCTGGGCAGGGGACTCCCATCTCTGAGCCTCAGTTTCCTTATATCTAAAAAGTACAATAATAAAATCATTATAATAAAACAACAACAATAATAAACTCCCTCAGAGCCAATATCACAGGGGTCAATAGTTAACACATGAGACCCACAGCACATGGTAATTTGATCAGCAAATCCCTGAGAAGCAAAGCAGTCTGGAGCCACAGCCTCACTACTGCCAGTCTGTCTCTCCTTCCCCTTCCCCTCTCCTCCATCACCTCCCTGGCCCCTGAGGCCACTCTCCACGATGGCTGCCACTGTGCCCGGGCTCTGGGGCTGTTACCTGAGAGAACTGCCAGTGAAGCTTCATCCTCTTGGCTTTGGCGTAGCTGCACTCGATGAGCCGGGGCCGGCTGTTGACGTCCACCAGGCATCGGTTGTCATCATCATCCACGGTGGGGCTCAGAATGCCCACATGGATCTGCTGACTGCTCGTGTAGTACACGTTCTGGGGGTGGAGGGAGGGAGAGAGTGTGGATAAATGCCAACGGCCACAGAGACAGGAGGGTAGGCGGTGATTCTTCCAGGCAGCTGGCAGAGAGGCCACAGTTAGGGAAGACCCCGGAGTCTTCACATCCAGTGGCCTTCAGATTATTTTCTATTGCAATGGACAAGAAGAAACCCTTTTACATTATGATCCGGTATAGTGTCTGGTCCACCTGCATAACTACAAGAAATAAAACACCCTTACATATGTAATATACACTGATTTCTAATCTTTCATTGGAAAACATTGGTTATAACCTTTTAAATTTATTTCTTCACCCAGTTTACAAACCCCTCTTTTTTTTTTCTTTTTTGGAGACAGAGTCTTGCTCTGTTGCCCAGCCTGGAGTGCAGTGGCGCTATCTCGGCTCACTGCAACCTTCCACCTCCCAGGTTCAAGTGATTCTCCTGCCTCCGCCTCCTGAGTAGCTGGGATTACAGGTGCGCACCACCATGCCCGGCTAATTTTTGTATTTTTAGTAGAAACGGGGTTTCACCATGTTGGTCAGGCTGGTTTCAAACTCCTGACCTCGTGATCTGCCCACCTTGAGTCCATTATTTACAGATTCCCTGATTTCCTCCCTTCATAAATATTTCATGTCAGATACTGTGCTTTGTCAGAGTAAAAAGCCTGGATCGCGCCTTCAGGGAGCGCAGAGTCTTGTGGGATGGGAGATGTATAACACATAATTTCCATGCACACTAAGACTGTGCAGAGCAGGAGGTGGCAAACTTTTTCTTAAAGGTCAGGATGACCAATGTTTGGTTTTCTGGGTGTGCTGGGGAGTCCCCAACACCACCCTCAGCTAAATGATTTTCTATGGGGACTCACAGGACTCAGCACGTAGCTGTACTCGCTGCTATGATTTATGACAGCAAAAGGATACAAAACAAACCCAAAAGGAAAAGGAAAAAGGAGAAAGGCTCCTGGACAAATCCTGGGGAAACCAGGTCCAAGTTTCCAAGGGTCCCCTCCCGGGGGGGTTGCACAGGACATGCTCAATTCCTCTGAGCTGTGACAACACATGGGAAATGCTGCCTACCAGAGAATTACGTTAGAGACGCAGCACCAGGGTTTTTACTGGGGGCTGTCACATAGGCAGCCTCTGCCTGGTATGCACCAAAATCCCAGGCTTCCAGAAGGAAAGTGGGTGGTAAACCTAGGCTGTTTTGTTTGTATAATCAGATTAAGCACAGAGAGCCACTCTTATCAGTTCTGCTGGGAATCCTGAGACCCAGGCTCTTAGACGCCAACCTCATAAGCAAGCCTCTCAAAGGACAGCAGCCAGGCCCGCTCTGCAAACTCCTTTCTGCACAGAGGACCATACAGCCTCTGAAAACTCAACGCTCCTACTGTAGTGCAAACACATCCCAGAAAAAAAAAAAAAAAAAAAAAAAAAAAACATAAACAAATGGCTGTGTTTCATTAACACATCATTTACAAAAGTAGGAGTCTCCCATGGGCTGTAGTTTGGGTCTGGTCTAGGGGAAAGCCACGTCACTCTTGGCCTTCAATGTTTTCAGCAACTTCCCTCAGCCCTGAGCCATGGTTCCCAGTCAGGGCTCCAAGTGCAAAGTCTTAGGGTTCTGTGAACTCTTCTCCTCACATTGCTAAAGGCATTAACATGCTGCTACCCTCATCATTAGTGCCCCCCTGCCCCAGTGATTAGGCCTCAGAAACAAACCAAGATACCACACTTTTCCACTTTAGGTTAGAATATTCAGGGTGTTCTCTCTGGTTATCTTGATATGTTCAAAAATTCTCATTGGCAAATATTTTTGATTAATTCAAAATGGCAAAATGATGTATTTCTTGCTTTAGCAAAAGAGGGTGGTTGACACCTACTTTTTAAACCTGTGTGCTAGGCCATAAAAGGGACAGAAGTGGAAAGAAGGCAGTGCAGGTGAGGAGGGTGAGTAAGGGTGGTCCTTCACGGCAGATTCTTCCTGAAGCTCAGAAGTCTCTTTAGGCTCTCGGGAGGGGGTGAAGGGCAGGCAGGGTGTTCCCTTACGCCAGTGTATCAGTCAATACTTCAACAGGAAAGAGACGGCCCACTTTAGTAGGGGGAGACCCGAGGAGTATGTAATAAAGGCACCATTTTCAAAGGTGTGGGTAGGGTGTCAGGGAACCACAAGGGATAGGATGACTCCCTGAGGAAAGTAACATGAAGCAGTTAGTACCCCTATGCCCAGTGGAATGAGAGGACAGAGCTGTCACCAGAACGTGTAAGAGAAAAGTCATGGAGAGAAAGCTGAGAGGAGGGCTTGGGGGTCATGGCAAGTGATGCTGAATAAACACCCCAAGTTCACTCTTTCCTCCCCACTTCAATCTCATGCTAGGTCAGGCCACTGGCAGAACCCAACTGGAAACCAGAGATTTCCATTGAAATGTTCCATAACGTCAGCCTCTCAGGGTGGAGGGAGGTGGGTGGAGAGTGTGTCTGGAGGGAGGAGCAGAAGACGCTCATTACAGCTAAGATCTGCTCTCTGTGGTCACCTTACAAGTTATCAAGCTTGGCAAATCCATGGAAATTGACATCAAAATGACTAAAATGACTGAGTTTTTCTATAACAAAGGTGAAGGATTTACTGTGACCAAAGTTCTGAGCAGAGGCCAAATGTGGGATGTCCAGCTTTGATGTGGAAATGTAACCAGAACGAGAGGCAAGGGGAGCCTCTTCAAAGCTATCCTGGGCAAGAGGTGGTTTGCTCATCAGAATCCTGAGACTGTCCATTGTGTGGCCTGGATTTCCAGGTCACCACCGAAGAAAGCTGATGTCCTGTGGCTTCTAGTTTATTGGAGTTGAGGGAGAACTTGGCAACTGGTAGGATGGAGAAAATTAAACAGCCATAGAGTTAGACATCACACCCATACCTCTATTCAACTAACAAGTAATCTCTAAGTTGGGATCTAGGACTACAGAAATGAGAAAAGCCATGGTCCCTGTCCTGGAGAAGCCATGCCGCATTAGGGAAACCAACAACATATCAGGAAACAATGACCCCAATCACATGAATATGAGAAGTGCCCCTACTTCTTGTACTCACCTACCCCAACTCTTACTACTTTGAAAATAGAAACGAGAACCCACCATATCCAGAAAGACTGCCCTGAATATTCAACTGTGCGGAGCCTCAGCCTGCCACCTGGGCCTCTCACCAAAAGGTGCACACTTGTTTATGCCCTTGGGTTGAATGCACTGTGACCTCCTTAGGACACTGTAGCTCTTAATCTCCCTGCATGCCAGGACCCAGATTTCCTGAGGTTTGGGGATGTGGGCTGTGAGACAAGGACAGCCAGGGAGCCAGTCATTCCCATGTTTTTCTTCTTCTGTCATCAAAGCCTGGTTCTTGTCTCTGGAGCAGACTTGGCAGACACAAGTGGCTACTCAGGTAACAGCTGAAATCAGTTTTATCCACTTAGCTGCTCTGAAGAGTTTAGGGAGATGCTGGGAGAGACGTGTGCACTTACTATCTGGTACAGCTGTCATCAGAGCTGTTTATTGCCCCAGAGTCTGGGAAAATCATAATGGGGCAGACAGTTGTTATTTAAAAACAAAACAACAAAGTGCCTCTTGACTGGCGTAATCACAAGGCTGGCAGATCACAGAGGGAGGTTCGGCAAAGAGGATTCTCTCAAGTCCTCACATGGACATCTCAGAAGCCCAGCCTAGCGGATTAAATAAACAAATTGCTCGAACACAAAAAAGGTGTTCAAGATGCCCTACCTTCAGTGCCTGCAGTCCCAGCAAGCATAGCTAAGCTTTCTGAGCAATGGGGACTCTGGAACGTGTAAGGCAAAAAGTGACTTAGAACGGTGGTCCTCAATGGAGGAATGTTATAAACCAGGGGCTATCTGGAATGCCTGGAGACATTTTTGGTTGTCATGATGGTGGGGGTGGTGGGAGGTGTCTAGTGGCTGGTCTGGGATCCCACTCAACATCCTAAGTG
Source organism: Pan troglodytes (assembly GCF_028858775.2). Lineage (NCBI taxonomy): Eukaryota > Metazoa > Chordata > Mammalia > Primates > Hominidae > Pan > Pan troglodytes. The sequence continues at coordinate 15,455,674 of NC_072407.2, forward strand.
CACAGGACAGCCCCCCACAGCAAAGAATTATCTAGCCAAAATGTCAGTAGTGCCGCTGTTGAGATACCCCAACTTAAGGTATAATAAAAGCTGACATGTTTTTACCTCTTACACTGTGCCAGACATGAAATGACTTACATGCTTTATCTTGTTTAATCTTAGCAATAACTCATGAGGCAGGTACTAATATTATCCCTTACCTTATAGACGAGAAAGCTGAGGCACGGAGACCATAAGCAATGTTTCCAAAGGCGCACGGTTGGTGAGTAGCTGAGATTTACAGCGAGGCAGTTTAACTCCAGAGCCACATGTGCGACCACTCACCTCCCTTGCCCACCTCCCTGGGGTCACTCCAGCTCCAGCCTCCAGGCTGGGAGGGGCAGGGGGAGCCGGGAGAGGACTTCCACTGTGACCCCTTCCAACCATGATGGGGGCCTGGACTAAGACAGTACCAGAGAGCTGGAGGAGCCTAGAATAAAAGATGCTACAAAGTTCTGAGACAGCAGCATCCCTCCTGTAACTCTGGTCTGAGGCTGGGGTGAGCTGTTATCCTGCCTGTGGACGTCTTACAAACCCCCGGGGCAGAGAAACGTCATCCCCGCCCACTCAGCTCCTCCTCAGCTGCCAATGATTGATTTGGCTCATTCTCTACTCAGCTCTACACAGCTCAGCAGGGCTGCAAACCAGATCTCCAGCATTTCATTTTGATTCTTGCAGGAGGAAGGGCAAAATCACCTGCAAGGTAAAACAATCAACACATCCGTATCCTGGATCTTACGCTAGTGGCATTTTCCTCCCCTCCAGGCCAGGGGTAGGAGCCATGACTGAGAGCTAACAGCTGGCCAGGGAGACCACAGAACTCTGGTTGCACATTCCTGCCTTTAGAGCCACAGAGTCGAGGCTGGGTAACGTCCCCCAGGGCCGGAGGTTCTCCTGACTCTGTCCCTCACCTTGGGGCAAGGGCCCCCATCCTGCAGGATACCCTGGTCTCAGAGCCTGGCCTCTAGCCCTCCATAGAAGCCACCCCTCACATGTGTCAAGCCTCACCTGGCTGATGGAAACTCTGCCACAGCTTCAGGAAGGGAAGGAAGAGAAGAAAACACACATAGTTTTGTGCGCCTAGCAGTCCTCTGCTAGGTGTTTTCCATGCCCGTGGCTACTGCCACTTTTAAGGATAAGGAAACTGAGGCTATGAGAGTTTTAAAAACTTGTGAAGACACTCAGGTAGGCAGTTGCTCTCTCCCCTCCTTGCCTAGGGAGAAGTCCTGAGCAAGGCTGAGTTCTGGCAGCACAGGGCCTGTGGCCCCTTATCCATTCCTTGGAGGGGCTCTCCTCGGCTGCACTGATGGCCACTGCCTCTGCCCAGTCCCGAACCTCAGCTGCAGCTGCCCAGGCCCGGGAGCTTGGTCCCGAGGGCCACCATGAACTCACCCATGAACCAGCGATGGGACTACCAGGGCCGTTCCCACCAGGTTGTCACACTGAGCTCTGGGGATTCCAAGAAGGGGTCTCAGGGGCCATTGTGGGTGGGGTTCTAGAGCCCCTCTCCCAGCCCCATCACAGCAGATCTTCTTTTGTCTTTTGGATAACTGGCTTTCATATAACATTTTCTTTGAACAACAGGTTATGATGAATTTGAAGAAGTTTGAAAACCATTTCTCTGAAGCAGGAGGCTTCTGCCCAGGAGGAGGATGTTGCGGATGAGTAGGCCTTTGTTAGCTTCTACTCCACCAAAGAGCCTTTGCAAACATGCAGATGAGAATCTCAACCTCCTGCCTCCTGCCTCCAACCTCCACCAGGCCCCACTCCCTTGCATTCTTTGATATGGCCAATCTACGTATTTTTATTTTTAAATTATTATGTCAATAGTTTTTGGGGAACAAGTGGTGTTCGGTTGTATAAATTCTTTAGTAGTGCTTTCTGAGATTTTGGTGCACCCAGCACCCAAGCAGTGGATACTCTGCCTAATGTGTAGGGTTTTTAGTTTTTAATTTTTTGACAGTCTCACTCTGTCGCTCAGTCTGGGGTGCAGTGGCATGATCTCAGCTCACTGCAACCTCCGCCTCCCAGGTTCAAGCAAGTCTCCTGACTCAGCCTCCCAAGTAGCTGGGATTACAGGCGTATACTACCACACCCAGCTAATTTTTTTTACTTTTAGTAGGGACGGGGTTTCAACTTGTTGGCCAGGCTGGTCTCGAACTCCTGACCTCAGGTGAACTGCTCGCCTCGGCCTCTGAAGGTGCTGGGATTACAGGCATAGCCACCGTGCCCGGCCCCATTGTGTATCTTTTATCCCTCACTTCCCTCCCACCTCTTCCTCCAAGTCCCCAGAGTCCATTACATAATTTTTACACCTTTGCATCCTCATAGCATAGCTTGCACTTTAAGTGAGAGCATAGGATGTTTGGTTTTCCATTCCTGAGTTACTTCATTTAGAATGGCCTGCAACTCCATCCAAGTTGCTGCAAATGCCATTATCTCATTCCTGTTCATGGCTGAGAAGTATTCTATGGTATGTATACCACATTTTCTTTACTCATTGGTTAATGGGCATTTAGGCTGGTTCCATGTTTTTGCAATTGTGAATTGTGCTGCTGTAAACACGCATGTGCCAGTGTCTTTTCCATAGAATGACTTCTTTTCCTTTCAGTAAACACCCAGGATTGGGATTGCTGGATCAAATGGTTTGGAGATTCCTTAAAGAACCAAAAGTGGAACTACAATTTATGTATTTTTCAGTGATCCAATCCCCTCTTCTACCAACACCTCAATACCTATGTTATGCCTCTGCAGAAATTCTGGAGCCCTCACCAAGCTAAACAAAGACTGAGATGCAAAAATCATGGGATGGGCAGAGGGAGAGTCAAGGAGGGCCTCCCAGGCAAATCTAGAACATTGGGAAAATAGGGTTAATTACATTACTTAATAATACACACATTTTCAAGGCACAACTGGAGTACGAGTTCTCTTCCAAACGATGGGCATGTAAATTTGGACTAGCTGTTTTTCCTCCATTAAATGAGCCTTCCTTGACAACGCTGCTGGCCTATCAGGTAGGTGCCCGTGAAAAATGAGGTATCTTTGGGGCATTTAGACTCTCCCCGCTGAGCCTCCTGCATGGGGCAGCAGTGATCGTCTTTGGCTGAAACTGTCCTGGGCCTGGAGAGTGGTGAGGGGTAGAAAGGGAGCATTATACTGGGACACTGTTTACAAGAGGTTCTAGAACCCATCGTAAGGGAGAAGACAACGGAGTTGGCCAGGCACTTACGTTGGAAAGGGATGAACCAGCATCCTTGCAGTCTTTTCTTTGGATATTTATCCATATTTTTGTTGGTTGCAGCCCAAGAAGGAATTAAGAGCCCAGCTCTCTGAGGGGCTGGGGGACATAACAGGGGAGTGTGACACTGTCTAGGGAGTTAAGAGTCACACATAATGGGGTGATTGCAAACTTTTACGATTGGACGGTTGGCAAAGGTCATTGAAGGCACAGTCAAGCTGTGGGCTGGATCTTGGAAGAGGAGGAATATCTGAGAGCAAATGAAATCACAAGAATCACAAGGACAAACTCCTGAATGCAATCAAGCTAAGGCAGGGGTCTCCACCTTGGCTGCAGAGCAGAATCACCTGGGGAGCTTTAAAACCTATAAACCACAGTCTCAGGGACTGGGGCCTGGGCACGGGGATTTATTCCAGGTGATTCTAATGTGCAACCAAGGTTGAAAACCAGCTGGGTTAAGGAGAGTTTGGGAAGCCTAGGAGTGAAATGTTGGTGCAACACACACCCTTCTGGATTCTAGCTTAAAAGCAATGCCCCTGCAGATCGGGATCTAGCTTGCCCCCACAATGAGAAGGGGGAACTTATCCCTATCTGCAGGGCAAGGACAAGGTAGGCAGGGACCAGGGTATCCATAGGAGGGCAAGAAAAGACCCAGGAGGGAGAGGGCTACCCGTCCAGCTGCAATGCCTCACCCTCTCATCTCTGTGCCCGTCTTGAGTCTGATCAATAGGTGTGCAGGTAGGAGTCATGGAAACAGGCAGGGTGCCAGACACAGAGGGCGGGAAGAAGGAAGGGAGCCTTGCTTTATTAAATTTCAATTTACAGAGTGCTGGCTTCGACATCCAGAATGTGTATTAGAAATGGGCTCTTTTTCCTCTTTTTCAAAGAACGACCTGCAGGCCTCTCTGCAGACAGGCAGGCTGATTTAAGGGTTTGGTTATTGGTCATTAACCCCTTGACATGGAAGTTCGCTACAGTGCTGAGGGCCACAGTGCACTGACGCTAAATCAGAAATGAAGGAGAGTCATTTCCAGAATGATCTTATGTTCATCAACCACAGCACGAGGTCCACGTGAGGAATGGGAAGCATTTATAAGCACCATTCTCCATTAGTGTGACGACATACATGTGTAAGGCTGGGTTTCTAGCTCAGGGCTTCCTCTGTGAACCCATTTCCCTGGTGGAGCGGGAACAGGTGAGGCTGAGCACAGGCACACGAATCCCTCAGCTCTTTGGGGAGAAGTTTGTAACTGGAACTCAGCCCATCAGTGAGGAGTCGATCCCATTCAATTCAACAAACACCCTCTTTGCCTCTCGGGTGCCAGGGCTGGCCTGGGCATTGGGAAAGCAGAGGGAAGAGCGGGAGCCCCTCCCTCAGGGACTATCAGCCTGGCGGAGAGACAGACATGCAGGAGGATGGGTAGAATATGCTCATGGCCAGGCTTATAACAGATGAGTGGGCAGTGTGCTGGGGTGCCCCAGAGCTGGAGTAACAGTCTCTACCTGGGGCTGTCAGTGAGTAATGAGTCTAAAGACAACAGCCTAAAGAGAGAGTAGTTTGCCCAAATATTTGTCAAGGACAAGGGACTTCTAGCAGAGGAAACAGGCAAACACAAGCCACAGACGCTTGACAGTACAATGCCATTTGAAAAATGATAGTGCCAATGGGATGAGGTGGGGAGGAGACTGGGTAGCACCCCGCTGGTCCCCAGGGAGCTGTGATTCAGATCAGTAAGTGCCCCCACTTGTTAGCACATCTGAGGGGCTCTAAGAGTCTTCTGACTCAAAAACGTCCAAGGAGCCTGGAAGCAAGCTTGGCCTGGAGGTGCCTTGGTGTGGTTGAGTACAAGACAAAGAATGGGTGCCCCATTTTACTGGGATTGCTGGTGAAGTCTCTCTTTTTCTGCAGCCTCCGGGTGTGTCTCTAGGGACCAGGGCTTGCAAACTCTCCTGATCTAGGCCTTAGCCCCTCATCCAGATTCTTCTGCCACTGCTCCTCCCTTTCCTCCCCCTGCCCTCTGCCTGCACCCCCCAGACCAGCCTGGCTGCCTGGGACAGGCTCCTGCATCAGTGGCTTTCTCCAGCAAAGTGCCTTGACACAGATGGGAGCTGCAAACAAAAGCCACATCAAGCAGAAACACGCTGCCATGGGACAGATCACAGAGGAGGCCCAATCAATAGCAATGGCCAGGGTGGTAGGCCAGGCCTCAGTGGTTGAAGAATTGGGCTTGGCTCAGGGAAAGGATATGCGCAGGATGCGTGCTGCTGGCAGAACAAAATCAGAGACAGCAAAGAGCCGCAAAGGGCATGGGGAGCGACATCGCACTCGGATATCTCAAGTGCTCTGGAGACGCAGTCATTGCACTCAGCCTTAAAAGGCAGAGAGACTGACAGCCCTCAGTGGCTGTCCTTCAAAACACACCTGGCCCATCAGCAACCCTTGAGAAGACCATCATCAGATGTGGAACATAGCAAGGATGTGGTGACAATCCCCCTCAGGGCTCAGCCTCTCCTGGATATAGGACAAAGCTCGAGTGACTCCTGGAAAACCCATCCCATTCACTTTGACAGCATAACCTGGTGTCAGCCCTGTTTGTGGCTATAGCAGATACTGTTAGTGCCTCACCCATGCATCTGGGCACTCCCCAGCCCTGGCCATGTGAACAACCTCCTCTACTGGCCCCTGCTGCCCTCTGCCTGGGGGACTTTTCTTGCTGCAGGAGCTTGCCTTGCCTGTACCTAGCTCCAGGAGCAGCCCCCAACCAATGGTGGATGGAAGCTGGTGGACAAATAACCCATCCTTCTTGCTTCTTGGGCTAATTTGGAGATATATTCCCTACAGGCCTCCAGAAATCCCCAGCAGCACTGGCACCAGCGGCCCCCACTGCTAACCTGTGCATTCACATGACATGAATTGACCTTTCTTTCTCCCTTGGCTCATGTTTCCACTGCCTTACTAATGCTTCTAGAACTGCCTTTCAGATACATTACTTGTCACAAACGCTTGTCTCAGGATCTGCTTCTAGAGAAACCTGACTCAAGACAATGCTGGCCCATGGCTAGCTACACCTGTGGCCATTATGTCCAGGTCCTCAGCACTGATACTAGATAGAGGCTGAGCCCAAGCCTGGCACTGTACTTGGGCCCTAGCGCAACCTCAGTCAGCAGTGGGGCTCATACACACCAGACTTGGTGCTCCTGAGCCTTCTGGGGACTCCACATCTGACAGGCCACCTTTCAGCGCAGCAGCCATGATGACACCTGAGGTCCCTGCAAGGCAGACCTGGGGCTCTGAGGAACAGCTGCACCCTTCTGACCTGGGACTGTTTATGGGACACCATCACACAAACTTATCTTGCCAATCCTTCTCTGTAGGCCATGAGGTCATCCCGGAGACAAGGGACCTTTGGTGAAAAGCACATTTCATCCTCGCTTTGACCCTCAGGAAGTACCTGCCTCTGGAAATCTAACACACACCCCTTGGAGGGGCTGCCTGGCTGACAGTGACCCATTTCCTCTGAAGATGGCTCTGTCCAGGGCTTGGCCCAAATGGTCTATGCTCTGGGACTCTGCCACCCTGACCATCAGTGAGAATGGAGCTGTTACAAAGAGCCAAGTAGACTTCTCCCAGGAATTTAAAACCTGAAAAGGAAAAGACACAGACAAAGTAGCCCTGAAGCTAAGACACATTTAGGGCAACTCGCTAGGGAAGACCCATGAACTTTTACTGCTGAGGCCCCTGGAGCTGTCCTAGTTCCTGCCTTTCCCGGTCAACCTTTCCTCTGAGTCTATAAAAAGGAATCGCCCCAGGTTTTCTCTAATAACATTCACCCTTTGTCTTTACCTTAAGCTACCCAAATTTGTTTTATTTGTTGTTGATAATGACCCCCTCCCCTCAAATTAACAAATACAGTTAGCTTGTTCGTTAGTAAGTTCTCTATGTTCAAGAAATCTCAAACACCTGATATCTGACTACTGGGCCCTATTTTGGAAGGTATTGCTCAAAACACTTCATAGCTGTGTCTGCTTGTCTGCCATAAGCTGTGCCTACTCAATCACAAACAGCAAAGAGGGTGCATATCATATGCACTGAGGAATACTTCCCCTGACACTCTTTTCACAAACAACAGTCTGCCCACTCTGCATCAGCTTGTGACAGTCAATTCATACTTCTTAAATACAGATTGATTTGTTGTTCGAAATAGTCTCTGCCCTCTCCTATGATGCTTCTTCCTGTATTCCCCTCCCTACTGAGCTATCGTACATCACCAGATCATTAATGCCAGACATGGCCACATGTCTAGCTGGAACGTGAGCGGGAGTGACAGATGTCATTCCCAATCAGAAGCTTCAAGAGCAATCATGTGATACACTGTCTTTTTGTTCTCTGCCACTGGACCTGCAGCATCCTGGAAAGGAGCTGCCCCTTTGGCCCTAGAAAAAGTTGAGATGACAGAGCTGAAGCTGAATGATGACAACCGAGGAGCATGAGTAAGAAATGAACACATCTTGTTGTAAGCCACTGAGATGTGCGGACATCAGCCTAAGATGACTGATAAAGAAACCGACACTAGAGGAGGGGTACTGCCAAGCCTTAAAATATGGGCACTGACTTTAAGTCCAGAGGTAGGTGATGAGTAAACCACCACTGGAGGCTGGAAAGATGGTGACCTCATCTATGCAACGATGAGACGGTTGGTGAAATATCTTGGTAAGATACAAATCTCTTAGTTGGCCTGCAATATCTTGGTAGACTGCTAACGTTGCAAGTGAGCCCATGCTTAGATGCAGAGTGTGCCTTTTTAGTATCAGCTGCTTTTGACAAGATTCTGCAAAAGAGAGATAAGGTCAGGGAAGAAACAGACACGCAGTAGGGCCCAGTAAGCCATTGAGATTTTGAGGTCATACATTACTGGAGCATAAGGAAGACTGAACTGATGGACAGGTTCCTCCCCAAATAATCACACCAAAATAGAACTTCTAAATGCAATGCATGCTCTTAAGGAAAAGTACAAGAAACTTTGAACATATATACCAATGAGACTTGATCCATTGTGGGTGGAGGGGAGGGGTGATTCAAGAAAGACTGAGTCGGGATCCAAACTGCCTCGACTCAAGTCTCTGCCCCCACTACCCACGAGCTATGTGACTAGAGACAGTTTACACAGCCATTCATCCCCTCAATTTACTCATCAGTGGAAACAGGCTAAAAATGCTGCCAACCTCCGAGGATGTTGGCAGAATTACATAGAAGGATTTGTGCTTGGTGTCAGCTGTCAGGGATGCTACTGTAACAGCAGTCACCCCCTTTAGATTCCAAGTTCCCTGAGGGCAGACACCATGTTTGTCTTGCCCACCCTTATATCTCTATTAATGAACCTCTGCTTATTACATGATATACACTCAAAACATATTAATTGAATCAAGTAATGTGTTAATAAATTATTCCAGGGACATTTGGACTCCAGAAATTCATGCAGTGCACTCCCTGGTGCCTGCCTCGTACCCCTTACTCCAAAACTCCTCTAAGCTGCTCTCTGGCCAGTTGTGGACCTTGGACATCACTCTCCATATAGCCCAGTGGATTAATGACTTGGATAGAATGGGGTCTCTCCCCAGGACATAGTCTATGCCATGTCTAGACCTTACCTGGTCCTCCTGAGAAATGAGGAGGCTCAATACCTTTTTAGCATACAACAGTTATTCCGCACAGCATTAAGCAGAGCTTAGAATATTCCCAGTGAGAGTGGTGGAATGTGTGTGTGTCTGTGTGTGCATGTGTGTGTATGTATGTGTGTGTGCGTGCATGCATGTGCACGAGTATGCACAGATAACATACGGTCAATGTGGGATCTGGACTCACTAGCAATCTTGGTGATCAGAAGGATGTAGGAAAGAACATAGTAATACAATATGCAGGTTAAGATCCAGTAGGAAGATGTTAGCCCAGAAAAAAAAAGTGGAGTTCATGTGGATAAAATAATGGTGGCTGATTTTAATCTGCAGATATAAATCTCTCTATTTCACTTGCTCCAACACCATCTCCATCTCCATTTTCCTTGTCCCTGGGGAAAATATAACCTGCTTTCCTCCAGCTCATGTCTTTATTGGATGTTACAGACCTCAGATAGCAATGCCAGATGGATTGCACTATGACAGAGAAAGTGTTACAAAACTAAGGCCATTCATATTGGGGATCCCTTTTCTTGCCATACCACAAGATGAGCACTCAATATTTTTGAATGAGTGAACAAATGAATAAAATAATACAAAGTGAACATGATGAGGCATTGTGACGTGTTATACAAATGGCCACAGATATTTCCCATCCTCGCACACAAACTACTTGGCAATGTGACTGCGCAGCTCTTCCCTTCACTTCATTTCTCCCTTTATCGAGTCTGGGCTGTGCTGTGTCTTACTTTGGGCCAATGAAATGTGCATCACCTATGTGACACAAGCATAGACCTGATGAGCACTCGTGCATTGGTGCTGGCCTTCTCTTGCTGCCCTGTGCCTGCCACCATGTGTAGAAGCCTGGCCTAGCCTGTGAGATGATAACACACACATGGCCCAGAAGCCTCTCACTCCAGCCGACTGTCAGCCAGTCTCCAGAAGCAGAGTCAACTAGCTGAGCAGCAGTTGACCACAGATGCCTGAGTCAGCCCAGCTGAGACTAGCAGAAGATAGGGCCAGTCTAGCCTAGCCCAAATTGTCTGCTCTCAGGTAAAAAAAAATGGATGTGTCTCAATCTACCAAATTTTGGGGTAGTTTGTTATATGGTAAATTGTTCTGATACGGGTACCTCATTTTTACAGGTGTTTGTAAAGCATATGGCACACAAGGTAGGTGTTCAGCAAATTACATTCATTTTATCCCCTCCTGATGGACAAAAATTATTATAATGATAATATTTCCAATTTAATGAGTTCACACTATATGTCAGGGATGTCAAATGCTTTATACATACTTATTTAAATAACCCTGGGGAAGAGATGAGGGCATGTCCATTTTTAGATGAGAAAAAAGAATGAAAGAGAGGTAAATTATTGGATAGCAACAATTTGCTATCAAACAGGAAAACTGGCAGAGCTGGGATCTGAACTCAAGTCATCTGGCCCTAAAGCCCACCTCAACCATCACAATGCCCTGCTTCTTCAAGAGGAAAGAAGGAAAGGTTCTGATGCTACCCCTTTCCACATGTGGCCCCCACTTTTGAAGTGTTCTTCTCTGCCTTTGCTGGTGCATATCCCACTCTTTCTTCCTTTAAGGTCCAGAAGCAGCTCTTCAGGAAGGCATCCTTGACCCCCCAAGGTCACTACTCCCAGCCCTCTTTTCTTCATGGTAACTGGGATGCTGATTCCTTCCTTTGGCACAGTGGAAACTCCATACAGCCCTGATGGTCCTGGACGGAATGTAGCATGAAATACTGGAGCAATGTGATGGGAACAAAGTTCAGTTGCCACGAGGACAGACAGAGTTTTGGAAGTGGGCGCTTTGTCCTGAGCACAAAAGCTGGGGGCCAAGGGTGACAACAGTGGCTGCAGTACAAGGAGATGTTGTTTCTCTCAATATGATTCTGATACCCACTTCCTCCAATCCTCCCAGTTCTCATGGAACTTCCTTATGGCTTTACCTTAGCCACAGGGAATTCCTTAGAGGAAACTCCAGTGGAAGATGGATCATGAAGACTCCCTGGAAGAAAAATCTTCAATGGTTCTATCTCCATATACCACTCTACTCACCACTTCCTGGCATGGCAGGAAGAACCTCGCCATGTAAGCGATGGTGGAAATCACATAGCACAGATTTCCTGGAGGAAACCACTCTCAGATATTCATTTCATTGTCTATTTTCATGAAGATATGTTACTTTCAATAAAGGCAATTCACTAAATATGTCCCTACATGAGATTAATTTTTGTCTTTGTGGGGGTTTCTTATCCTCACTCCACCCCTGATATGCTCTGTGCTTCATCCCCAGTTGACCTTCCCTTCCTTGCCCTCCCTCCTAAGCCTTCTCTTGAGCCTTCTGAAGCCTCTTATCAAACCCCCAGTATCATTCCAGGATGGCCCTTTCCAACAAAACAAACCTTTCCTTTCCCACCAAACAAGGCTCTTCCTGGAGGATGCCTACTCATGCCTTTTTGAATCTGCTGAGTCTCTAATCAGGATTCAAGGTGGAGTTGACACTCTCCTCTCCCCTGGTGCCTCTTCTACACCTCCACTCTTCCATCCTAGTGTAAAAAACATCTCCTCTGTAAGAATCAGACATCAGACACCATTGCCCTCTGCCCATGTTGTTCTTCTCACTTAAGTGCCAGGCAGTCAGCTACGTCCATCAAGGTCTTTGGCACCAGGCTCACAGCTTCCTCTACATCACACTGGGCAGCATTCACATTGCACTGTGGCCTCAATTCTGGGGTGGTATGCTGTGTTCCACTTTAGCCCACCCACACCTAGACCCCAGCTCTTAGTGCCCCAAACTACTTTACCTCTGAAGTCTAATACTCCATTGCCCTACTTTTGCCCAATCACCTTGCTGTGGTTTGACTGTGTCCCCCAAAGTTCATGTGTTGAAAACTTGATCCTCAATGTGGTGGTGCTGGGAGGTAGGGCCTAATGGAAGGTGTTTGGATCACTGGGGCGCTGCCCTCATGAATGGATTAGTGCCATCATCAAGGGAATGGGTTCCTTGTAAAAGGACAAGTTTAGTCCCCTCTCTAGCCCTTCTTTCTACTCTTCCACCATGGGATGACACCACAAGAAGGCCCTCACCGGATGCTGGCCCCTTGATATTGGCCTTCCCAGCTGCCATAGCCATGAGCTGATGAATTTCTCTTCATTATAAATTTCTCAGCCTCAGGTTATAGCAACACAAAATGACACACCTATTAATCTTGATTACCCACTCTCTTACTTCCCAATCCCTGCTCATCAACCTAATTGAGGCCTTTGGAATGATAATTTTCTTTCTTTCCTTCTATACTTACCACTCTTTCCTGACCTCTCCCTAGAAATGCTGCACCCTATTTTCAATAATGGCACTCTTGCTAGCAGCTTCAATTTTTAAATTCCTTACTTTTTCTGCTTTTTACACCCTGTAAACCCCACCTCTATAGCCTTGTTCACCTTCTCCACACCTGTTCCCTGGATGTTAGCACTACCAGAGAAAATTCATGGAACTGGGTAAATTAAATCCACCACAAACTCATGATCTTTAACCTCAACCAGGTACTTCAACACAACCTAGTATTACTTCTTTGGGTACCTGCTCAGCAGCTGAGCCACTTTCACTCTGCAGGGTTTCTAAACCTTCTCCATTCTCTCACATACCCAGATCCCCTTATGCTTCAGTTGCAAGACAGCCTGCAAACTTGTTCCTCCTGGGCCTCAGCAGAAGTTCATTTCCTGTCCTCCAGGACCATCCCACCTCTCCTCACCCTGTCCCCACCCCCAGGGATATTGCTTTGTTAATTGCCCCCTTAAATAGATCTCTCTACTTATTTCTTCCCTTCAGTCTCAAAACATGTTCCCTTATTGCTTTCTTTAAAAAGCAAATCCAAATGCACACCTCCTTTCAACCCCACATCCCTTCTGATGGCCAGGGCCCCCATCCCTTCACAGAAAACTCTGAGCAAGAGAAGTCTACACTTGCTGACTCCACTTCCTCATTTGCTTCCTCAGATAGAGGTTTTCTCACTGCCATGTCCTCCCAGACATTCTAAAACCAAGGCACGCATTATGAGGGATGAAATGCTCCCTTGGATTCAACTGTCCTCAGGTCCCAAGGACAGGGTGAACCTTGCCACCCAAGAAGCCCCCAGAGGGTGCGAGAAGGGGAACACTGGCTCATTCCATTTTGTAATCACCACTTAAAAAGCTTTAGTTAATTTTCCATTAATTTAGTTGTTCCTTTGTTCAACATGTATTTGTTAAACACCTGGAGTGCCCCAAGAAAATATGATTAGGTGACTTCTGAACAACCCAGCGTATTCCAAGGATGCTAAAAATGCTGCGGAGATGTAAATCTATTCCGTAGCCCAGTTGTACAAGAAGCAAGACCAGCAAGTCCTTTTTCCTGCAGAAAAAATTGTTATAAAATTTTTCTTTTAAAACGTGTCCTTCACCCAAGCCAACCTCCACTCCCATACGTGTTTCTGCATTTAATAGTGCATTTTTGAGCAAGAAAAAAACTAAAGCTGTTCTGGTGATTGATTTAGAGGGCCCAGCTCTGCTTAAATTCCCAGTATATTAAGACAGTGCTAACCTCAAGGACTCCACCAAAGCTCTACCCAGGCAGGGCTAATGCAGAGCAACAAACCGATTTCAGAAAAAGCATCTGGGACAAAGGCAATGTGGTAACAATTGGGTTACTTGGGAAAATCAAATATAAGAATCCATTTATGCCCGTGATATATTCTGAACACATCTCCTTAGGAACTGTCTTGCAATAGACAAGCATTTCCTTAAGTTGCCCTGATATAAACATTATTCAGATACCCACACTCAATGCCGCCAGCCATTCCCAAATCCCAGAGCTTCTTTATTTACTCTCCCTTCTCAGATTCTCAGCCAGGAGTGGTACCACCTCCTCCAGAGGCCTTTTGGAGGTGTATGGGGATGTTTTGGTCTTATATGGACACTGCTGGTGTCAGGGTCAAAGAATGGTAAGCATCCTACATTGAATAGGACAGTCCCACGCAGTAAAGAACTGCCCCACCTAAAAGGTTGGTGATACCCTACTAAGAAACGGGACCAAAGAGCAGCAACTCAAGTACCCAACTTCTTGAAGGTCTACTTCTACACTTGGTGCAAGGGACATCATAGGAAAACCTCCCCACTTCCTGCTTCAAATGAAAGAGGAAGTGCCTTCGGGGAGGGCACGGTATACATGCCATTAGGGAGATGGAACTCTTGCAACTTATACTCTGTCACTGGCTTGCTGTTCATATCCTGGACTCTCCTGGGTGTGGTTTTGCAAGACCATTTTGAATGGGGGAATGAATTATAGAAAGCTGCAAGGGGAAGTGTTAGTGAAAGCAGCCCTGCCAAATCCTTGGGGTCTGAGGAGTTTACATGTTTCCTGCCTGGGGGTTGAGTCAAATGGAAAGGCAGGTCAGCTTCATGTGCTAGCATGACTTGGTGGCAGGAGAGACACTGATAGAAGGAGGTGTCCCCTGCTCCTTTCCAACCTGTGCTCATAGCAACTGGCCCATCATTAAGAAAGATAACCAGGGGCTGGCTTCTATCCCAGTAGGGGAGGGCACATCTCTCAAGCTCCCATCCCAGGTCGCCATAAAAATATACTGAATGTGATAAACAGATACAGATTCTGCCAGCTCTTATCTTGACTAATAACAACTAAGACTAATATTAGCAATAACAGTGATTACCTGGTTGATTGAGGGTTTCATGTTTGCCAGCCATGGTGCCAAGCATCCTATTTGCTGCTGATCCTGAACAATGCAGGGGTTAGGGGTGCTGACTCCCCATGCCGTTGGAAATCCATGTGTAAGTTTCCTTTTTTTGAGACGGAGTCTCGCTCTGTTGCCCAGGCTGGAGTGCAGTGGCGCAATCTCGGCTCACTGCAAGCTCTACCTCCCGGGTTCACGCCGTTCTCCTGTCTCAGCCTCCTGAGTAGCTGGGACTACAGGTGCCCGCCACCATGCCTGGCTAATTTTTTGTATTTTTAGTAGAGACGGGGTCTCACTGTGTTAGCCAGAATGGTCTCCTGACTTCATGATCTGCCCACCTCGGCCTCCCAAAGTGCTGGGATTACAGTCGTGAGCCACCGTGCCCGGCCCATGTATAACTTTTGACTCCCCCAAAACTTAACTGCTAACAGCCTACTGTTGACCAGAAGCCTTATGGATAACATAAACAGTTAACACATATTTTGTGTTTTATGTGTATTATATACTGAATTCTTACAATAAAGTAAGCTAGAGAAAAGAAAATAGAAATAAGAAATCACAAAGATGAGAAAAATTTACTAAGCAGAAATGGGCCATCATAAAGTTCTTCACTTTCCAAAGAATGGTGGGTGGAGGGCATCTTTGTGTTCAGCAGGCTGAGGAGGAGGAAGAGGAGGGGTTGTCTTGCTGTGGCAGAGGCAGAAGAAAATTTGTATTTAAGTGGATCCATGCAGTTCAAACCCATGTTGTTCAAGGGTCAGCTGTATCCGTCCTCTTAATCTTCACAAAGCCTCTACAAGGTAGATGGCCTTAACCCCATTTTACAGAAGAAAAAACAGGCTTCAGATTAAGGCCGGGAATTTTCAAAGGCTGTGTGTCTGCAGGCTGCTAGGAGGGCTCTGTGAGGAAGACTGGCTAAGCCTTCATTTACATAAAAAATCAACAACTTTCTTAACATTCATTTAGGAAACAGAGGTGCATTGAGTGGCTTCCCTGTGCCAGGCGGTGCACTAGGAACAAGGGGATACCTGGAGAATAAAACAAAGGCCTCTCCCTGGAGGAACTCACCATCTAGTGGTGGAGAAAGACCATCAGGTGTAACAATTCACAAAGAATCACCAAATCCAAGAGCTGTGAAAAACTCAGACAAGGTACAGAGATCTAAGAATAACAAGTAAGGACACCTTAGACGGGATGGTCAGGAAAGACTGCCCTAAAGAAGCAGACTTTTGGCTGAGGCTTGAGGGATAAGAAAGGGGAGAAGGGAAGTGGGGGGCTTTGGCTCTAATGCTCGGGCCCTGGAATGCTGAGATTAGATATCTCCCAATGGGGAGATGAGTACCCCAATTCCTCAGAGAAAGTGGAGAACCTTAAAGGCAGGAGGCATGTGCAGACAGCCCTCACAAGCCAGGAGGGAGCTGATGAGCCCGTGGCCTGTGTTCAAGCCCAGGGTGGATGGGGAAGGGTAGCGCTGATTGAGAGATATTTTCAAATCTCCTCCAACCATATCTTAGAAACCTGCCATCAGTACTGTCAGGGAGAAAACTGCAAATTAGATTCCGTTTTCCTGTAGATCCTAAGGAGAAGAGGATGCCTGGGTAGTTGACTAATCAGGAAGTCCATCCCATATTCTCATTGCAACCTTCACTCACGAGCAAGTGTGCACTGCATGTTGCCTGTGTGCCAAGCTGGCATCACACCACCCTGTGATGGCTTATTGTTCTGTCTCTGTCTAGAGAACTTCCTGAGAGCAGGGGCCACATGTTTAACTAAACTAGGGAGACAGTACTGAGTCATGGCTCTGAGCATGGGGTCTGAAGTTAGGCAACCTGGTTCCAAACCAGGTTCTACCACTCGGTAATTGTGTAACCTTGAGCAAGTTACATACCTGCCTTAAGCCCCAGTTTTCTCACCTGTAAAGAATAGCAGTGCTTACTTCAAAGGGCCATTGAGAGTTTTAACTGAGCTTAGATATACAAAGCACTTAGAAAGATGCCTAGAAACAGTAAGCAACAAATGCAAGCTACCTTTAATAATCATGAATGTTTGTTGAGAGATTACTCCAGTTTGAACGAGAGACCAGTATTACTGAGCCCAGTTCTGTGCCTGATTTGGTGCTAGGCACATGCAGGTTTGTTACTTTATTTAACAGCACCCGCCCCCATTTTACTGATCAGGGAGGCTCAGTGAGGTAATGTGACTTGGCAGAGAGCACAGAGCCTAGGTGGGATCTAAAATTAGCTCCTCTGTCACTGGGTTTGGTGACCTGTCCCCAAGGCCAGAGAGGCCTGGGAAGCAAGACTGTCCAGAGAACGGTGGGTGGAGGGCAAGAGACTCAGCCCCTCTCTGGTTAGTGAGTCTGAACATTGGCCCACTGTGGAGCTGCTAATGACTGCTTCTCCCCGGCCTGCAGGAGTTTAATAAAAGTCATGCAAAACTCACTGTTTACAACTCTAATTGTGGAGTTTGGACATGAAGTGAAGAACATATCATGTGGAATGAATAACAAATCAAGCAGCTCCTTTTTTTAAGCATGGAAGCTGCAGGAGCAGCCCAGAGTTCACCATCACTTGTTGCACAGAAGGTTAACACTGCGGCACTAACATCTGCGTGCCTATAACATCCGTTGGCTCCCTCCCTGTCTGCCTGCTCCCCTGACCCTGAGCTGATGTGTCCAGGCAGGAGATGGCTGGTCTGCCTCTCTTTTGCAACTACCAAAAGAGAAATGGAAATAAGGTTCTTTCTAAAAGCAGGGTGGGAAGCTGGCTGGGTGCTCACCTCACCCAGAGAATGGGCACCAGCTCTGGGTGGCCTGAGAATCAGGGATAACTGCAGGCAGGTTCCAGGGGGCAGCTGTGAAAGTCCTTTGGGCTATGCCCTGTGGAGGCTGTGGATTCTAAGGAGTCAGTGCTGGTAGAGAAAGCAGCGCTGCTGGGCGGTAGCCCTCCTCTTCCCAGCCTTCGCCGTGGGAGCAGTTGCTCCTGGCTGTGACATAGTAAAACCTACAATCATGTTCTAGGACTTATGACCTACACACTCAACTATTGGTGGTGGGGCCTAGGGATATCTTTACATGTTTGAGCCAAATGAGGATAAGCTGGCAAGGTGGTTTTAAGATTACATCAACTGACATACTGAAAGTGTCTAGCAGAGATGGACACATACTAATTATATGTGTGTGTGTGTGTGTGTGTGTAGTGTGTATATATATGTACATACAGAAGTAAATGCATAAACAGATATATAAATATTATATATTAAGACATAAAAACAATATAACCCACAGTTAAATGGTATTTCCTATGAACTAAGCTTTAAGTTACAGATACTTGAGGTCAAGAGAAATTATGTGTTCAGTTCCAGGTCACAAGCTAACCAGTGGTGGAGCTGAGATTCACAGCCAGGTGGACCTAGCAAGGTCCATTCACTTCCTTTCAGTGGTGCCATCAGGAAAGAGTGAGACTGCAGGCTGGATTAATGAAACAACTCACTCCATCATCACTTACCAATGAGGAGACAGACAGAATAGCACGTTCCTGAGCTCTGGAACACAGGCAAGGATACGTTAGGCATGGGTCTTCATGGATTCTCAAAGGGCTGCTGGAATGAAGGGAGCCACCCCAGCCCAGGGACTCTGGAGTGGGGATAACCGCAGGTTTTCAGCCCAACTCTTAGCCTCCGATGTCCCCTTTCTTCACCTGTGTAGAGTTTGCTCTTGGGTGAGGCATAGTAACACCTACCATCACCATCACACGTGGGGCACCGGGCCAGGCATCATGGCATATGGGCCATCACATCCCTCATAATCATTCAGTGATGTGCAAGTTACATCCCAACTTTACAGATTATGAACCTAACAGGTTAGAAAGATCAGATCACTTGCCCCCGTCATACATGTGGTACGGGCAGAACTGGGCCTGGACCCCCAGCCCTTATCTGACCTCATGTCCACACTCTTTCTACCACATTGCACATCCACCACTACCCTGCACCCCCTCAAACAACCATCCTGCACCGAGAAACTGAACGTGTGACAAACAGAAGCTGAGGGTGGCTGCCGAGAGTGAGCCTCACAGGGCCAGTCCCCGCATCACTCTGTACTGACATGAATGGTGGCCCCTGGAACCGTGTGAGGTGACAGCTCAGAGGACAATAAATACAGAGACCCAATTAACCCTAACTGGATTAGTCCCTAAATAATGCAGAGCTGGAGGTGACTAGAAATAGCTGCAGGAGTGTGCGAGGCTCCCCTGAACATTACCTGGTTGGGGTTCCCCAATACCATTCACTAGCAGACACCTGAGCAATGAAACCACACGCCACGGAGTCATGGAGGGCACAAGAAATCAACTCAGGGGTTTTTCCAAACTGCACAGCCACCCAGCGCCTGGTATTCTTATTTATTTATAGACAAAAATCATAGAAAACTGGAGAAATTTGCCAAAGGCCACAGAGAAGTGGCTAGACATTTAAATTCTTGGCGCACAAAGGAAAACTTCTGCAATTGTCTCTGAGATGTGACGTGAAAGGTATGGGGGTGCAAGCACAATCCATGAGAGGTCTTTAATGCCCCTGCGGACACTGGGGCCAATACCACACAGGGGAGAGGTGATGGCTTCGTGGAATTCATCTCCAGGTTAAAATAGAGTACTTCTTTCATCTCAACTCTAATCTTTAAACCTTGAGTCAAAGCACTTCCTGAAGCATAAATGTGGCAGCTTTAGTATTTCAAAAACGTCAGAAGGAATTAAAGTCGCTTTCATCTTTCTTCTCCTATAACCAACAATTTACCTTTCCATAGAAAAAGCACTCCCCCGAAAACCCTGTGTCTTTTACAGTCTAGTAAATTTAGGCAGAAAGAATGGGAGAAATCCCCAGACCTGGTTTTATTCCTGCTCTCTCTTTTTGTGGGCTAGTGGGAAAGGAGTGTGGAGCAGTAGGTTGTAAGATTTCATTGTATAAACTGTGATCATCTAAGTTCCTGCCTCCCTCTCCAGACAGGAACTCCTCCAGGGCAGGGACTTGGGCAAAGCTGCCTTTTTGTCTTGTAATGCTTGACGTAAAATAACACTCAACGCATGTTTGTTGAATGAGCAAATGAATGAGTGATTGATTGAATAAAGACCTGGTGGGGAGACCCCACTATTGTATGTTTCCCACCAGAAGAAATTTTCCGGGCTGTTACACTAATCAGGGCTAATATTCTCAGTTATTTTGAGGATTGCTTGAAATTTGCTGCTAATTTAAATAAAATGGTTATGTTTACGCATTAACCAATTAGCATGGTTCTCAGCAGCTTCACCTCACTAATTTGATTAGTGACACTCTGCTTTCTCCTATCCAAGGCCTTCTCTGAGACCTGGGAATATCACAACGACAACAGAGTGAACTTTTTAAATGGCACTGAAGCACAGTCTCTCAAAAGGTTTAAACACAGATGTGAAATGTGTCCCTTTGTCCAGCCCAAGCTGTCTTTGGGTCTCCAATATTTCTGGGCCCCACTGGGTCCCGTTATAAGTTGCTCTACAAAACTATTCCTATCGCTTTTTAATAACAGCCATTTTGACTGGTGTGAAATGGTATCTCATGGTGGTTTTGATTTGCATTTCTCTGATGATTAGTAATGATGAGCATTTTTTCATTGTTTGTTGGCTCCTTGTATGTCTTCCTTTGAGGAGTGTCTGTTCAATGTCCTTTGCCCATTCTTAATGGGGTATTTGTTTTTGCTTGTTGAGTTGTTTAAGTTCCTTATAGATTCTGGATAGCAGATCTTTATCAGATGCATAGTTTGTGAATATTTTCTCCCATTCCGTAGGTTGTCTGTTTACTCTGTTAATAATTCCTTTTGCTATGCAGAAACTCTTTAGGTTCCACTTGTCAATTTTTGTTTTTTATTGCCAGACCAAGCTTCTTCTTCAAGGAAAATGAAACTTTCCAAAATATGAGGACTTCATAAAAGACAATCTATCATATGTTTGATGAATGAATGAAAGAAACAATGAAGGAGAAACTGGAAGTCAAAATACTGGCATCCTTCCTAGTCCCATCTTTGCCAGTAACTTGCAGTGTGACTTCAGGCAAGTCAATTCACATCCCAGATGCCATTTTCTTATTTTTTCTTATTTGTCAGAGATGACATTGACTTAGAAAATATCTAAGTTTTTGTGACAAAGACAAGACCTCCTGGACACACAGAAAACCACAACTTGCTACCCCTCTGAGTCAGGCAGGGCCATGTTACCATGTCTGGCCAGTGAAATGAGAGAGGAAGTGATGGGAGACCATTTTTGGCCTAGAAAGTGAGAGTCAGGTTTCCATTTCCACTCTTCCCATTTGGAGGTGAACTGGGTTGGATTGTGTCACCCCAAAATTCATATGTTAAAGTCCTAACCCCCAGTACCTCATAATGTAATCTTATTTGGAAATAGAGTCATTGCAGATATAATTAAATTTGCACGAGGTCACACAGAAGTAGAATGGACCCTTAATCCAACATGAGTAGTGTCCTTATAAAAAGGGGCAATTTGGACACAGACGCACATATTGATAATGCCATGTGAAGGGTGATGTTAAGCTGCTACAAGCCAAGGGACCAGCAGAAGTTAGGAGAGTGCCTGGAGTAGAATCTTTCCTAGGCCTTCTTCAGAGGGAGCTTGGCCCTGCTGAGACCGATCTCGAACTTCTAGGCTTCAGAATTGTGAGACAATAATTTTCTGTCGTTTAAGTCTCGCAGCTTGTGGTACTTTGTTATGGAAGCCCTGGGAAACTTCTGCAGGGGAAAAGGTCAGATGGTCAGGCTGTGACCCATAAGAGTCACTGAGTCACTAGTGGCCTGGAGTGTCCCTCGACCTTCAACAAACTTTGTGAAAAGAGTAAGAAAAATACCTGAAACCTAGAAATAAGGCAAAAACAAAGAGGGGAAGTGGCCTGTCCTTTTAATATTATCCTGGGACATTAACGGGCCCACCCAAGAGTATGTAATTTTCCAAGAGAATGTGCTCATGTTTGACTTTGCTATTTACCTTTTGATTCTCTCTCAGACACTATGAAGTTGTATGCTAACTCCTAGATTTCTGTCTGTGTAGAAAAGATCACATGAAAGGCTATAATTTTATTTCCCCATAGGACATGAACCACTTTTGCATTTAATCTCTCCATTTTATTTTGACATTTTTCTTTAGAAAATGCCTACAGATACTCAGTTCCTCAAATGCACTCAGTACTTGCTTAACCGTCTTACAAAGTCAGCAAGATGAACGGGGCCAGCCTGCAGTCCTGCCTTCTTGCCCTTCTTACACTTTCACCATTCTTGGCCATTGCTGGCTGAAATCCCAGTCATGAAGCTCAAATGTTGCCCCATAGGCAATGCTCAAGAGAGAAACAAGTTCAAATCTTGGCTGTGGTGAAGATTTGAAGATTAGAAAATAGAGAATAGTCTGTTTCTAGCACCAGAATATAGCTTCACAAGGACAGTCACTTTTTTTCTGGTTCATCCATTTCCCAGGGCCAAGAACAGTATCTGGCACACGAATGCTGTTCATAAAAAAGGAGCAATTTGGACACAGACACACACACAGAGAATGTCATGTGAAGGGTGGAGTTATGCTGCTACAAGCCATTACCTTGATTTGGACAAGGTAATGAATTAAAAAGTCATAGAATTCCAGGGTGCAAGAGCCCTTAGGAATTTCTTAGCTTAAGAGTCTACATGATATAAAAATCCTTCAGAATGTCCCTGGAGCCTGCCAAACATGGCTCAGTGCTGATGACGGAGATGTCAAAATAACCTGAGCCAATGATTGGGAAGAGTTTCCTCACGCTAAGCCAAAAATCTGCATCCTTATAATTTGGAAGGAGTTTTAACGTCCCCCTTAAATCTGTTCTCTTTTTAAGCTAAACAATTCCTACTCTATTAACTCAAGGACATGGTCTAGAGTGTCTTTACCAATCTGGTAATAGTAATAATAGCCAACATTTAGTAAGCGATGACTGTGTAACAGATTTTGTTCTCTAAACGCTTTATGTGCATTGATTTATTTAATCCTTAAAACAACTCCACAAAGTTAGTACTACTATATTCTCTCTTATGCTGCTACAAGCCAAGGGACCACCAACCACCAGCCAATTTCATTACAGGCAATAAAACTGAGGCATGAGGAGACACTCACCTAAGAGACTCAGTTAGTAAGTAGCATGGCTGGGATTTGAACCCATATAGTCTGGTTCTTAATCACTATATATTGCCTCAGAAATTGTCTTTCAGCATTTTCAGGCTTCCTATCAAGTGTGATGCTTAGGGAGGAATATGTAAGTTTTCATAGGAGAGGTCAGAAATACCATTATCCTGGCTTGGTCTATATTCCCTAGGCAACAATGTAAAGTGCCACCTCCATCTCCTGCAGTTGTACAGTGCACAACCTGCACAATGGCATGTGACAGTTCCATCCGTGCATACATGACCTTCCCAAAGCTCTCCTTGTCCTATGTGGCCATGGTAACAATAAAGATCTTGCTGAGAACTGCCAGTAGGAGGGGGTGACATCCCTGGAAATGCATGTTGAATGTTTGATTTGGACCAAGTCTGTAGGATTCAGAGGATCTTTGGGGTCCTCACCTGTCCACAGTCTCCTTCTGAGATGTACCCTGACTTCATCCTCAGGTAACACGTCCTAGAGTACCCCTTTTCTTACTCTTCCATGAGCAGTGAACTTCTTGCGGGCTGGAAGATGACTTTGGGAAGCCTTGCCAGACAGCAGCCCCTTACCTTTCACTCATCCCCTGCCCCTGCATTCATCATGGGTGGATGTAGGAGCTCAGGTTGGGAATACCCAGCCCGTCCCCAGGATAACCTTGTCCTTTCCAGCTCTCCCAGCTCACTGGGAAGGCCACAGCCTCAACAGAGTCCTGCCACAGCAGCATCCCTACCCCTTCCTGGGAAATGTGTGTAATCTGAGGCTGGTCCCAAACCTCCCTACACAGCACTGCTAGTTGTGCATCTGAGCATGGCCTGGCATGAAAGGTCACCAGGACACCAAGGGCTCCCTGTACAGCCCAGCTGCATGAGTGTTCTGTGGCTTTGGGGGATGAGGAAGGGAGACCCAACCCTTTGAGACTTGCTGCAGCTTCACATCAAGAAGCTTATTTACAAAGGCAGCTCCCAGCATTCCTGGCAAGCACAAATTCACAGTTTCCCACGCCAACTGAATTTCAAAACAAAGGAATTAGAGATAAGCAGATTGTCAGAGCTAGGAGTGTTGAGCCTAAAGAAGCCCAATCCAGCTTCATCATCTGCAGACAGAAATACAGGCTCAGATGAAACTCATCAATGGTGAGAGTGGTCAGAACAATCCTTACCTTTGGGTGGAGGTATGACCAAGAGGACAAATGAGGAAGCCTTCTGGAATGATGGGTTTGAACTTAATGGTGACTGTACAGTGTATACAAAGTTAAGAACTGTGCAGTTAAGATTTGTGTATTTTAGTATAAAATTCTACCTCAATAAAATAGTAAAACAAAATAAAGGCCCAGAGAAGATTAAGGTGATGTTGCAATTGTGTAGCAAGACAAACCCTTGAACTCAGGCATCCCAACGCCCACTTCACTGTCCCTTCCTAACTCCCTTACATTTTTGGTGCCATAGTAACTCAGTGATGCTCCAACAGTTTATGAGTAGGTTTTCTGTTTTGTTTTTTTGAGATGGAGTCTCACTCTGTCGCTCAGGCTGGAGGGCAGTGGCACAGTCTCAGCTCACTGCAACCTCTGCCTCCCAGGTTCAAGTGATTCTCTTGCCTCAGCCTTCCGAGTAGCTGGAATTACAGGTGTGTGCCACCCTGCCTGGCTAATTTTTTTATATTTTTAGTAGAGACAGGGTTTTGCCATGTTGGCTAGGCTGGTCTCGAACTCCTGACCTCAGGTGAACTGCCTGCCTCGGCCTCCCAAAGTGCTAGGATTACAGGCATGAGCCACCACACCTGGCCTATGGGTAGGTTTTGACCAGGGCAGGCCCCCGTGGCAGATGGCACCATGGGGTGAAGGAGAGTCAGTCCAGGGTTGGTTGCAGCTAGAACCTTGAGGGTATTTACACTGAACAGGAGTCAGGGTTAAAGTGGAGTAATAATGGTAACACCATCCTTATAGAAATACTAATAGATAACATTTATTGAGGACTTACTACATACCAGGTATTGTTTTAAATATTTTACATGTGTTAAATCCTCACAACAACCTTTTTGGTGTATCTACCATTGTTAGTCCACATTTTACAAACTAAAAAAATAGGCCTAGATTTTAAAACCTTGCCAAGATTTTACAACTAGAAAGGCTCAAAGCTGGTATTTAGATTCAGGCAATCTGGCTCCAGAATCCACACTGTAAGTATAACAGATACTGTCCCATATTGTATCATCTGCAGTTGGTAGAGAACTGGCAGCCTCTGCTTAGGCCAACATCTACCATCACACAGACAAAACATTCAACATTTGTCCAATGGTCCAGATAAGATCACAGGTGTCAGAAAGCAGAGCAAGAATTTACAGAAAGACCAACTACTTGTGACCTGGCTACCTTGGCCCACATTCAAGGATAACATGAAGACATTCTGTGCTGAAAACCCAGGTGCCCGACTTCATTAATAATCAGAGAACTGCAAATTAAAACCACAGAGTGATAGTACTATACACCCACTACAATGGCTATAATTAAAAATATGGGTAATACCAAATGTTGGCAAGGATGTAGAGCAACTAGAACTCTAATATAAAGCTGGGAGAAGTAAAAATTGGTACAACAATTTTGGAAAATTGTTTGGCAGTTTATTAGTTGGCTCAGGCTGTCACCAAGTACCCAGACTAGGTGACATAAATAACAAATTTATTTTCTCACAGTTCTGGAGGCTGGGAAGTCCAAGATCAAGATGCTGGTCAATTTAGTTTCTGCTTAGGAACTACTTCCTGGCTTGCAGACAGCTGCTGTATCACTGTGTCTTTCATGGCAGAGAGAAAAGAAAGCTAGTGATCAAGCTCTTTGATGTCTGCTCTTATAAGGACACTAATCCTATCAGATTAGGGCACCACCCTTATGACCTGACTTGACTTTAATTACTTCCTCACTTGAAATACTACCAGGGTCAGGGTTTCAACATATGATTTTCAAGGAGGGGCACAATGCAGTCCATAACGTTCTGCCCCTGCCTTCCTCAAATGCATGTTTTTAAGGCATGCAAAATACATCATTCCATCCCAACAGCCCCAAAGGTCTTAACTCATTCTAACATCAACTCTAAAGTCCAAAGTCTCATCTAAATATCCTCTACATCAGGTAAATGAGACTCCAAGTACAATTCATCCCAAGGCAAAATTTCTCTTCAAATGTGAGCTTGTGGAATTAGACAACTCATGTGGTTCCAAAACACAACTGTGGGAAAGGCATAGAATAGATATTCTCATTCCAGAAGGAAAAATCAGAATGAAGGAGAGTGATGAGTCCCAAGCAAGTTCAAAATCTTAGCAAGTCAAATTCCATTAGCTCTTAAGGCTCAAGAATAACCCTCTTTGGCTCAATGCTCTGCCCTCCAGGTCCACTGGGGTGCCAGCATCACTACTGTGGCTGTGTGGGGTGGCCCTGGCCCTTAGGCTAGACAGGGCACCAGCCCTTCTCCTGGTCTTGTGGTGGGAGTGGCAGCCCTGATGATCCCTAAAAATGCCTTTCGCATCATTCTTCCTTTTCTTGAGGAATAGAGCACATTCACAGCCAAATAGCTCTATGGTCCCTATGGTCCTATGGAACTCCAAGTCCAATTGCATTCTTTCATTATATCCCACTTTCTCTGTCCCCTTTAGTTCAAACTGGCAGTCTCTCTACAGGTGTAATTTCATCTGTATTCCTGGCTTCTGTTGAAATGACTGGCAAAGTCCACCTAAGTCAAACTCATGTTCTCTTTATCATGAGCCACACCTTAGTGTTTTTTTCAGAAAGAGCTTTCTCAGTTTTTTGCAACATGGATAGGCTGATAATTCTTCAGATCTTTAAGTTAAGGTTAAGTGAGGTCACAGGGATACAGCCCTGACCTGATAGGATTAGCATCCTTATAAGAATAGACACCAGAGAGCTCATTGTTCTGTGCTGTCTGTCTTTCCCATGTGAGGACACAGCAAGAAGGTGGTCATCTTCAAGACAAGAAAGGAGCCCTCACCAGAAACTGAATAGGCCAGCACTCTGATCTTGGGCTTCCCAGCCTCCAGAACTGTGAGAAAATAAGTTTATGTGGTTTAAGGCCTGTGATATTTTGTTTTGGCAACCTGAGCAGACTAATACAGGCAATGTCTACTAAAGTGAACATATTTCAACCCTATGACTCAGGAATTCTGCTCCTGGGCATAAAACCAAAAGAAGTGAGCATATATGTACACCAAATGACATGATCAAGGTTGTTCATAGCAGCAGTATTCATGATACTTCCAAACTGGCCATAGTCCAAGTGTCCATCAGCAGTTGAATAGATCATGAATTATAGTATATTTATAAAGTGGAATACTACATAGTAGTAAAAATGAACAAATTACAACTACAGGTAATAGCAGGGATGTATCTCAGAAATGTAATGATGAAAGTGTTCCCTTTTCACCACATCCATGCCAACATCTATTGGGTTTTGACTTTTTAATTAGGCCATTCTTGAAGGAGTAAGGTGGTATCTCATTGTTTTAATTTGCATTTCCCTGATGATTAGTGATGTAGAGCATTTTTTCATATGTTTGTTAGCTGTTTGTATATTTCTTTTGAGAATTGTCTATTCATGTCCTTTGGCTTTTTGATGAGATTTTTTTTTCTTGCTGATTTGTTGAGTTCCTTGTAGATTCTGGATATTTATCCTTTGTTGGATGCATAGTTTGTGAATATTTTCTCCCACACTGTGGGTTGTCTGTTTAATGATTTCTTTTGCTGTGTGGAACACTTTTACACTGCTGGTGGGAATATAAATTAGTACAACCACTATGGAAAACAGTATGGATATTCCTTCAAGAACTGAAAGTAGAACTACCATTTGATCCAGCAATCCCACTACTGGGTATCTACCCAAAGGAAAAGAAGTCATTTTATGAAAAAGATGCATGCACATGCATGTTTATAGCAGCACAATTCACAATTGTAAAAATATGGAACCAACCTGAGTGCCCATCAGCCAACGAGTGGATAAAGAAAATGTGGTATATATTCATCATGGAATACTAATCAGCCACAAAAAGAAATAATGTCTTTTGTAGTAACTTGGTTGAAGCTGGAGGCCATTATTCTAAGTGAAGTAATCCAGGAATGAAAAACCAAATATCGTACGTTTTCAGTTTCATATAAGTGAGAGCTAAGCTATGAGGATGCAAAGGCATAAGAATGACATAATGGCCGGGCGCGGTGGCTCACGCCTGTAATCCCAGCACTTTGGGAGGCCGAGGCGGGCGGATCACGAGGTCAGGAGATCGAGACCATCCTGGCTAACACGGTGAAACCCCGTCTCTACTAAAAATACAAAAAATTAGCCGGGCGTGGTAGCGGGCGCCTGTAGTCCCAGCTACTCGGGAGGCTGAGGCAGGAGAATGGCGTGAACCCGGGAGGCGGAGCTTGCAGTGAGCCGAAATCGCGCCACTGCACTCCAGCCTGGGCGACAGAGCGAGACTCCGTCTCAAAAAAAAAAAAAAAAAAAAAAAAAAAGAAAAAATGACATAATGGATTTTGGGGACTTAGCAGGGAAGGTTGGGAGGAGGGGTGAGGAATAAAAGAGTACATACTGGGTACAGTGTACACAGCTTGGGTGACGGGTGTACTAAAATTTCAGCAATCACCACTAAAGAACTTATCCAAGTATCCATGTAACCAAAAACCACCTGAATCTCAAAAACCATTGAAATAAAAATAAAAATTAAAAAAATATAATTATGAAAGAAGTCAACATCAGAAAATATATATTATATAGTCCTATTTATGTAGAATTCAAAATCAGGCAGCAATACTCTTATTTTTGATCTGGGTGTGTTCACTCTGGAAATTGATTAAGCTGTACACTTACAATTCATTTATTCCCTCTATATATGTTTTACTTCAATACAATGTTTAAAAAGATAGTCACTCATTAAAAATGCCACACCATTGTTAACAATGAGGAATGTGTTGCCATACTGGGTTGTGTGAGCACAACCTGATTTGCTGGCCTGCAATTAACTAGCCAGTAATGTCACAGCAACTCAGTCCCCAAAAAAGGACAAGATGGCAGAGGTCACAATGGACAATCCCTGGGAAGGCTCATCATTCACACACAGAGTGACATACACGTCATGATGTCCTTCAGTTGTGTGTTTTGGTAGGCAACAGCTCTTTTAAACACTCTTTTAATTGTAATTGCACACATAGGCATATCTTACATGCTAAATATCTTTTTTTTTTTTTTTTTTTTGAGATGGAATCTCGCTCTGTCGCCCAGGCCAGACTGCAGTAGCGCGATCTCAGCTCACTGCAAGCTCTGCCTCCCGGGTTCACGCCATTCTCCTGCGTCAGCCTCCCGAGTAGCTGGGACTACAGGTGCCCGCCACCACGCCTGGCTAATTTTTTGTATTTTTAGTAGAGATGGGGTTTCACCGTGTTAGCCAAGATGGTCTCGATCTCCTGACCTCGTGATCCGCCCGCCTCGGCCTCCCAAAGTGCTGAGATTACAGGTGTGAGCCACCGTGCCCGGCCTAAAACGTCTTTTTAAATCATTGTGTACTTCTGGAGATAAGTAAACTCTGGGAATGTTATCAATTCAGAACAGGTCAGCCTATGATATTCTTGGTCAAGGGTTGTCTGCTGTACTTTGTTCAACGAACCATTTATCTTGCCTGTGTCTTGGCATCCTCTTTGAGTGTCTGAAGCTTAGACTATGAATGGGGAATTTGTAAGAATAACTTACTTTCCCAGTAGCTGCCCTTCATTCTCCACCAGAAGAAGGTCAGAAGAAGAGCTGGAAAGAAGGCCCATGGCTATAAATTTTGGCCCCAGCTATGATCTACTAAGGGGCAGAGCTGAAGACCATGCCATGGTACTCTGAAGGGACTCCGACATTTCAGGGAGCTTGGGAGAACTTCCCACTCTTGCTAGGGAGCAGCTTGGTTGTCAGAGCCAGAACTGTGAGGTACCCATAGTTTCCCCAAAGGAAGCAGGTGTTTCTCTTTAGAAGTGTAACCCCTTTCCTCCTCATCATCCTGGAGGATCCTGGAGTCATAGCATCCACTCCCTCAGCTTCCTTCCAGGCAAGGCAGGTGTGACCCATCCTCTTCAGCTCATGAGGATGTGCCCTAATGAAAAGCCCCAGAGGCCCCTGGTCCCAGAGCTGCCATGACAGAGCCTAGCTCTCCTTCCCCAAGACAGAGCCTAGCTCTCCTTCCCCATGCCAGGCACTCATATGCACACTCCTGGCACAGGAATCTCTTAGAGGACTCACCTGAGGCGTCATCCCATGGCAGATGTACATGATGGGGACATTCTCTGTATCTGGCCCCTGGTCAAGACACAAATCAGTCTTCAGAGAATTCTGCAGCTGAACATCAGAGAACAGATGGCCACACCAAAGAGAGAGGAACAGAGAGAGCAAATGAATTAACTCTGGAGAAACAAGTATTCTGCTGAGACAGATTTCTTTTCTATAATCAGCCCAAGGCCCTTGAACACTATAGAACCAACAAGCACCAGCTTTTGCCTTGCATAAAGGTGCTGAGGGGAGACCAGCCTCCTTTGCAGGAGAAACACTTACATGTCATTAAACAGTGAGCTGGGTTACAGGAGATGTGCATGTGTGTGCACACACAAGATGGTGCTTGTTCTTCAGCCCCTCCACTTCCTCAGGGGTGGGACAACAGCCTTCAAGTGTCCCTGAGAGAAATCTTTGCTCTTTAGTGTTGGGGGAAATGGGCAACATCTTAGCTATTTTCAGGCCTCAGAGGTCCCCTGGGACCAGATGCTCTCTGCCTCCTGCAGACCCAGCAGTGGCTTGGCCAGCCCCTTGGTGGCCCACTGCTTAGGGTCTTCCAGAGTGGGAGGTCAGATGGGAGAATAAGAGAGGAGGGGGCCAGGGTGGGAGCAGGAGAAGAGAGCAGCATCTCTTATCCTCACCTACAGGTGGATGGATCCAGTCCTGGCAATTAACACATGTCTGGGTAAGACAGCTTATATTCAATGTTACTTTCTTGCTTACACCCACTCTCAGCCCTTGGAAGGGCAGCCCATAGACCTCATGGCCCTGCTCACAGGCCACAACTGAGTGGACCATGGTGGGCACCAACCCACGCTTCAGAATTAATCACTCTCTTTCTCTGCCTCTCTCTCCTCCCCATCTCATTACTCTCTTATCGTGTCTTAGGAACCTAAACAGAACCCAGAGACTGTGATCAGTGGGTGGTGGCCACTAGAATTGCAAGGCTGTTTAAACTGGGCATGGGGGGTTCTGTTGGCCATGGCCATGGGCAAGCAGAGAAAGTCAGTTGTGATCAAGGGTATGAAGATGCACGAGGCAGACAGAATGAGAGACAAGAGAGACCATCTCGCCCCTGCAGCGGCTTCAGTGGCTTCCCTGCTGGAGTACCCATGTCCAGCTGCATTTCACTTCCTACTCCTGTAAGAGTCTGTGGTACCTTTACCCCCCTCACCTTAACTTGAGCTGGCTTGACTAGGTTCTCTCCTTAGCAATCAAAACACTCTGCCTAGAACAGGGGACTGGAGATCAGAATCCAGGGAAGACAAGGAAAGAGGCCACAGGGAGGCTATCTATCTGCGGGGAGGCTAGAGACAGCAGCAGGGCCTTTGTACTCCTGATGGTTTGTGGCAGGAGTAAAATGAAGCCAATGAAGGGGCATGAGATGGAGCCGATAACCAGAGGCCCACGTGTGCTCCATGCATACCCTGTTCCTAACAGGGGACAAGGAACAGAGTTGAATTCTTTTCTTTTGAGCTTCCTTTCCTCTACTGGATGGTAGCACCTTAATCCCAAACTTGCAGTTCAGAGATTCTGAAGAAATATTGCATGAACGTGTGTCTCAGGCAGAGCCCCCAGTAGCATTTCTGCAGCAAATCCTCCATTATAAACCAATTCCTTGGTTTACCTTAGTGGGAACAGCATATGTAAACACACTTTGTTCTTGTCCTACAGCCCACGAAGAGGTGGGTGTCATATCTAAAGCCAAGCACTGTAACCCACTAGGAAAATCTGCTAACTGCTGTTGCAAAGAGGAAGGCCTGGAGAGCCCTGATATTAGACTTGGCTTTCCCCTGGGTTCTTAATGCCAGTGCTTGGGTGAGAGGGTGGGTGTCTTTTGATAAAGTCCTCCCTGGCTCTGTGCCATTCCTTCCCCCACCCCCCACCATCCCTTAGGCAGGTAGTCCACTGAAGGAGCTAGAAGCAACAGGCTGGGATGGAAACCTGGCTCCAGCTGAGGGGTCTTGAATAAAGCAATGTAACTCCTTCTTGTTTGTTTTCTTCCCTCTAAAACAGGAATAATAATAGTGCCTACCTCATAAGGCTGTTATGAGGATTAAGTGAAACAATGTCTACAAGTGCTTAGCATAAGGCCTGGCAAATAACAAATGTTGCAATAATTGTTGGCTGCTATTATTATTGCTGTAACCTTCCTCAAAGCCATTCAGGGAAACCAGCTTTTAGGAATGCATCTATGTGTCAGGTACCATGTGAAGTGCTTTCCACATATGTCTCACCTAATTCTCATAATGACTAGCCAGCCCAGAGATATTATCTCTTCTAAGGATTGAGGAACTGTAGTGTAGTAACAAGCTCCACTCTCCTCCCTGTCTATAGTGTTATTCAGCCTGTGTGGACACTTCCCCATATCGCCCTTGGTCTTGGCCTCCTCTTTGCCTCTTCCCTTGGCTCTCAGCTTATCTGCCACTCTGGAAGCCTTTCCCGACCCAAGTCTGGTATGAGACCACTGCCCTGTGCTTCACTAGCACCCCATTTCTCAGGGTAGCACTTAGCAGGTTGCATTCTTGTTCCTTCTTCACTTGTCTCCCCTGTTAGTCATCAGACTGGGTCTCAGTCTCACTGTATATCATACAGGCCAGGCACAAAGGAGACAGTCAACACTCGTGGAGTGGGTGAGTGAGTGGGTACATGAAAAACATGAGTAAATGACTGGCATTCCCAAATGAATGGAATCATAGTCGGACAAGTGAAAGAGCTGGTCTGTCAGACTCCAAAACCCAAGCTCTTTCCGTAATGCAAATGGCTATAATCCTGGGGCTGTAAAATATGCCCTACGAAATGGCATTACTGTGACCACTAAGGTTTTGCACATTGTCAAGTTTACATAGCCATTAAGGGGCAAAGCTAACATTCAGAAGCCAGGCATGTCTGTTTCCAGATGCCCCTCCATCTCTACTCTCAGCACCAGAGCTGTGATTAATCCAATGCTACCCCATCTCCTGGACATGAAGCTCAATGATCCAGGGGAAACTTATGCCCACACGATGGGGCCCACAGGTCCTTAGGCCTGCAGGAGTCATTAATGAGACCTATTAGTGGATTAATGGGCTGGGCTACAGACTTGATACTGGCTCGACTCAGAGTCCCAGAAGTCATTTGTCCTGAACAATGTCATTTGGGCATAAGTTGGAACAGAAAAAGGAAAAAGAAATTATGCCCCTGAAAAGACATCTGGTCTCTTCATTTTAGGATAAAAATAATTACCAGGAAGAATGATTCAGACCCAGCAAATACTCTTGCTATTGTGGCTGCATCCCACTTTGCCCATCTTCAGCCAGTTGCCCCCATTAAGAGTTCATTATGCTCTTTGACAAGCAGGCATGTCTCTGCTTATGTAGGGGCTTGTCCCGTGGAGAAGGCAGGAGGGAGGGGAGGCTGGCTGGGCCCTGAGCAGTGGTGGGCTGATGAATGTGCAGGGGGTCAGAGCCCTCTGCCAGCCGCAGGATGGCTAACACAGCTCAGCCCTTTGGGATGGCAAGTGAGTGGTTTTCAGGATGACAGTAAACATAGGCCCAGCTCTGGACTCAGACAGATCTAGATCACAACCCTGTATTTGCCACTTAGTATTTGACAAACCAAATGTTTCTGGGGGTGGCATGGAGGGGCCACATGTTAAACCTGTTGCACATATGTATAAAATGAGATGCTCTTGCTTGGAAGATGAGAATGCCTTTGGCCAAGACCCAGAATTGCAGTGGCCACATGTACACACCTCTACTGTTACTGCTTCTCCTGCCTCTCTGGGTGAGTTTGGCTAATCCTGCTCAGCCACAGCTGACAGCCTGCTGAGAACATGAATCCAGAAGCTTTCCCTGGCTCACAGAGGCTTGGGGCCAATAGTTTCTCTGGAGCCACAGCAGCGTAACTCTCCTTTTAGGATTGGGTTCACCCATGGCCAAGCAGCATACATAGCTTGCTATGGGTGGAGTGTGGGGCATCAAAGGCAGCTGTGTCCTCAGGATGGTTCTGGGGAGGTGAATGGGACAGATAGGCACCTTACAGTGCAATATGTTTCCATGGTGACAACAGGATCTGGAGACTCAGGTACTACCTGAGCAGCACTGGCTGAGGTGTTTGCAGAGATGTGAATTGCACCAGCCCAAGAGGTGGAGAGGTGAGAGGTCGCTGCATGGTTCTCTTGGGATATGTCAACCATGCCATGGGGACACTCATGGGAGGATAACACTGTCTCCTACAATCTGGCCTTCTGGATAACAGAGACCCTGGGGGCAGAGGGCATGGGTCTAGGATTCCAATTCTGTCTGCTTTGGAATCCTAGGATGTATATGATATAAGAGTTGGGGGGCACATAGGGAGCACTGAGCCCAATCTCTCAGCAGATTCTTCCCGCTTATAGGCAATTGTCCTGTTCACTACATTCCCATCTGGGGCAGGCTTTGAACTCAGCTTTAACCACAGCTAATCAAAAGAAGAGACTTCAGTTCTTCCTTCAAGTTTTCATCTTGAGATATCAAAAAAGGTCTGAGGGGACACTCTCCAAAGGGAGGAATCAGAGTGATACCAGAAGCTGGTTTTTTAGACTTGGTTTCACTGCTGATTATGTGAGCTTGTGAAAATCACTCTTTGACTCTGTTTCCCCACCTGTGACATGGAGATAATATAGCTAATGCTACACAGAGTAGTCTTGGGGGTTTGTCATGGCAAAAGTTTATGTGTTTAGACTGTAAGTCAGCAAAAGCCAGGCGAGATAACCAAAAATCAATCAAAATACCATTTAAAATACCTTACGGCATTTGACCTGTATGGTCCAGGGAATATTGAGAAAATGGGAGAGTTTATCATATTCGAAGTATTTTAACCTTAGACAGAAAATACATTTTCTGTCTAAGGTTACATATCTACAAATCTTAGATTTTCTTTTACTCTACGGGGATAGTATTGAATTACCCCCATTTAACAGGTGAAGAAACTGAGGCCCATGACATTAAGACACTTACCTGGGAAGCAGCCTGGTTAAGATTTGAACCAGGTCTGTCTAACTCCAAACCCTATGCTCTGCCCCCTCCATCTTGCTCCCTCCCATCAGGGAGAACTTCTCTGTGCCCATCAACAAGCAGTACTAAAAATACAGCAAATAAAATAAATTCAAGATGGTTCTGTCTCTAGAACTCTTCTCAGGGAGGCTCTGCATGCGAATGGGAGGCATTAGCTCCTTGGTCAGGGAGGCACACAGGGTGACTCATAGACCCTCAGGCACCCCAGCTGGGAGAACAGCAGGTGTTTGTTACCTTACCTTTTAATCTTAAGCTAACTGCTTTATTATGTGTTTTATTAAGCGGAATATGCAGGTGTGGGGCCAGAGCTGAATTGCTTAGGACTATAAAGGAGAGACAAGTACCTCTCTCAAGGGACTGGAGGGGTTTGGGCTGTAAAAGTAAAGGCTGTCTTGCAGGTGCAGAACCCAGCGCCCGGTCCCCAGGCCTACTG
This sequence comes from Pan troglodytes, assembly GCF_028858775.2. NCBI lineage: Eukaryota > Metazoa > Chordata > Mammalia > Primates > Hominidae > Pan > Pan troglodytes. Next base: position 15,491,329 of record NC_072407.2, read on the forward strand.
CAGTTCTTCATGTGAGCAGCTGAGAGGCTCTTTCCCTCCTCTCCCTTTCTTCACTACGTTTCTTTCTGTCTGGGTCTGAATGAAACCCGGAGGAGGCCAGCTCCTTACCACTCCATAGGCAATGATGTCGGAGTACATCCTCATCTCTGGGTACACGCTGACCAGGTACCACCGGAAGGTCTTGCACTGCAGCTGTTTCCTGAGAGCCTTCCTTGCAGTGATGTCCCCAATGTCAATTCCTGAGTCCTGCACAGGGACGCGGAAGCAGAGATGAAGCCACTCCCAGGTTGCAGCTTCTCCCCAAACTCTACTGTGGCATGACCTTGTGCCCCCAACAAGATTCCTAGAGACTGGGGAAGGGACCATGTGGCACGTTAACTCTTGCATTTTCCCACGGGTACCTTAACCCCGTAACCATCCTCATTTAGACTATGAAACACGAGGTCAGCATTGCCGGGCCTTGTCATCAAGGGCCATTGAAAAAAAAGATGCCAAATCCTTAAAGAAAAAAAAAAAAAGCTATAGTCTGGGTGTAGATGAAAGAAATGGGAAGAATCCATCTGAGTAAAGCTTTTCCCTACCTCAAGAGGCAAGATGAGAGATTCTGAGCTTTAAGGTGAGAGAGAGAGGGGAAGGAAAAAGCATTGAGATGAAATGATGCTAATTCTATAGTATTAATAATACTATTCCTAAGAATCGTAACAGCTAAGGTTTAAACATTTCCAAAGTGCTAGGCTGTATTCTGAATGAGACATGCAAAATATATTTATTTACTTCTATTTATACGTATGTATTTTGTCCCACTCATACTTATAAAGTAGCACTACATAATCCTCCTTTACGGATGATGAGTTGAGACAAAGAGAGGTTCAGTAACCTCCTTGGTAACTTGCCCAAGACTCCACAACTAATAAACAGTGGAGCTGAGATTTGAACCCAATTAACCTGGGTCTAGAGTTTCTGCTTTTAACGTTACTCTACGTGTTTGGAAGATCCCACCCTTCTGCCTCCTCGGACCAAGTCCTTGCAGGAGAAGCAGACTCTCTTTAAGCCTGGGAGTCTTGGCATCTAGAGTACTTGTTTCCCTCCTTTCTCAGGAGCATCAGAGAGGTGGCTCCTGAGCCACCACGGTGCAGCAGCCAGGGAGCAGAAGTGACACGTGATTGTGTCCAGGAGTGAGAAGGCTAGAGAAGCCCCCTTCCTCATATTGCTTGTAGAGCAGAGTTGGGCAGCACTAAGAATTCCTTGGCCTGCATACCAGCTGTTGAATGGGGCACAGAATTGGCTGAGAAAAAGCTGATGCAAAAGCAGAGGCTGCCGAGGGGTCCATCCTCTGGGGATCTGATGAAGACCCAGTGCATCTCAGAGGATGACACCATGGCAGGAATGAAGGCCAGCAAGCAGATGGGGCATGTGGCATCCCATAAGATGCCAGCCCAGAGTGGAGGGCAGATGAAGAAGTGGAACTCTCTCTCACCGACACTGTGGTCCATATGCTCTCTTTGTGAATCCCTGGTTCAAACATCAACTCCAGGGATTGAGTTACTGAGGTTGGGCAGATTTTGTCTAAAATATCTGAGAAAGATCACAAAAATGGCTGCATTTATCTGGACACAAACAAGGCAAATTTTTGACATCAGACAATGTGGGCTTGAGTGAAAACACAATTTAGGGGCCAGGCACGGTGGCTCACACCTGTAATCCCAGCACTTTGGGAGGCCGAGTCAGGCGGATCACAAGGTCAGGAGTTTGAGACCATCCTGCCGAACATGGTGAAACCCCGTCTCTACTAAAAATACAAAAAAATTAGCCGGGCATGGTGGCGGGCGCCTGTAGTCCCAGCTACATGGGAGGCTGAGGCAGGAGAATGGCGTGAACCCAGGAGGCGGAGCTTGCAATGAGCCGAGATCGCACCATTGCACTCCAGCCTGGGCGACAGAGCAAGACTCCGTCTCCAAAAAAAAAAAAAAAACCAAAAAACACAATTTAGATATAAAAGAGATAGATTCCTTTTTGCCCACAAGAGTTCAGGCAATATAAAAATTTGAACCTGCTACAGCCTGAAGGTTAAAGTTCTAGAACGACAAGGAGCTATTTCAGCTTCCTAGTCCTTCTTAATGACCTCATCCGTGACTTGTCTGCTGCACGCTCCTGCCCAGAGCCTTCTCTGCAACTGTTATCCGAGCCTTTCTCTGCTGGACTCCGGCTCCTTAAGGTCAGGAAACTTCCATCAGACTCACCTCTGTACCCCCAGGCCTAGCACTGAGCATGAGCTACTCTGCTGGGTGAAGAAAATATTTATGAAGTGGTGAACACAGGAACTGGCAGTAGATGTAATCTGCCTTCCACTCCGACCCTAAGGCATTCATTAAGTATTAACCCTTTACACTCCATGGTACTTTATCCTTATATCAGAAAACTGTGTCCCAGGACCCATTCATTCCTTCTCCCTTCATGTTATAATTGCCTTTATGTGACTAAATTTAACATTGTGTCAGTTTTATAGGGAGCCAGTAGAAGAACCTGTCTCACAAAGGCCTCTGTGTTTTCCTAAACTTCTGGGTTCCCACAGGAAAAGTTTCTTTCTGCACTTAGGAACAGGGCAAAATTTGCCTCCCTCCATATGATCGAGTAAAAGATGAGAGAGGTACAATCCACCAGGTGGCCATCTCCTGCTAGGAAGCTCAAGAACTAGCCCTTTGTTCAGCTTATCTTTCTGAATATCAAGTCCCCTTCCCCTTCCTGTGTATTAATTGACTTTTGCCTTTCCATTTTAATAGTTCAGCATATCTGCCCTGTGTGTTTACTATAAATTTCATCAAACCCATCTTCAAAGCAGGAGGCATATATTGAGAAGAAAGTAAACCTTCTCTGAGAAGGTCACCTTGGCCCTTATTAGAAAACAATAAATGCATCGGCTTCCCCTTTTGCCAAATACTTGGTGTAGTGAGTTGAATTGTGGCCTCCTCTAAAATTCATGTCTACCCAGAACCTCTAAATGGGACTTAATTTGGAACCAGGGTCTTTGCAGATATAATTAATTCAGGATCTCAAAATGAAATCATCCTGCGTTTAGGGCTTGCCTAAATTATGACTGTATGTGACTATATATGACTAAAATGACTGATATCTTTATAAGAGGAAAAAAGAATGGTCTGGACACACATAGAGACAAAGAGGAGAAGGCCATGTGAAGACAGAGGCTGAGACTAAGGTGATACATCCACAACCAGGGACCCCCTCAGGGCCACCAGAAGCTGGCTGAGGCAAGGAAGGACTCTCCCCTCGAGATGCTGGAGGGAGCACAGCTCTGCTGGCACCTGAATGTTAGACTTCTGGCTTCCAGAACTGGGAGAGAATAAATTTCTGTTGTTTGAAGCCACCAAGTTCATGGTAATTTGTTACCATAGCCCTAGGAAACAAATATATTAACTTAGCCACATAAAAAGTGCCCAGTATTGCAGCCACATAGTCACAAAATTCCTTGTAGCCAGACTTAAAGGAGGGCTATCACTGAAGCACATGACAAGCCATCCCTGGCACTCAGCCTGTCTTTGGGCAAGAGCAGCAGTCTAGAGCTCCTGAACCCTGCTTAAGAAAATATTGATGTTTTGCTGCAGACTGACTTTCTGTTTATTGATAAACAAACTGATTTTCAATTAAAGTAGCAGGATGCAAGAGGTGGAGGCTCTTTGGCCTTTCAAAAGCTGGGGACTGGACCTGCTAAGGGAGCAGGTGAGAGGGCCAGTTCTGCTCAGTTCACAGTTCCGAGGAGGCCTCAGCTTAGAAGGCAACAAGCAGAGGATGTCCGTCCAGCATGAGCATTTTAAAACTGTGGAAGGAAAGTACAGGGCATAAACGATCACATCTCCGACAAGAGTTAACACTTATCTAGCGCTGTGTGCCAAGCACTGATCAAAGTCTTTACATGTATTAACTTATTTAATTCTCAAGGCAGCCACCTGGGAAGGGTTGAAGGGCTCCAGCTCCATATTTGCAGCTGGGATGCTGTAGACCAAAGGTTAAATTGGGAACAGATGTGCCTGCAGCTGAGGAAAAGGGATTGGGGCATTGCTATCTCAGAGGCAGGGGGTAAACCTCCTAGGGAAACTGTGTGAAGCATATAGTATCCATGCATCCTCCTTCTTTTCCAACTGACCTTTACCAAGCACCTGTTTATTATGTGTCAGACACTATCGTAAACACTGTGTATACAAATAGGAATATGTCACACTCTCGGCCGGAAACGAGAGTCTGGGAGTTTCAGACAAGTAAACATACTCTTTGTGAACAAGTGTGAGGCACGGAAAGAAGAGAAAGTGAAAGAGAGAATAGAAGAGGGGCCTCATTCTTCTTACATTGTGTGGAGGCCAGGACTGGGGGCAAAGGAGGAGGTAAACAGTCAAAGAGGGCTTCCTGGAGTAAGCAACACTTGTGGGTTTGGAAAAATGAGAAGGACTAGCTAAATGGGTGTTATGCAAACCTGGCCACCCTAAACTCTCATCTGGAGGGCTTTTTGTAGATTCTGGCACCTACCGCTCAAAATCCTCTCTGAGGATGAGACCCAGATGAGTATTTTTTTAAAAAGTTCTTCAAGCGATTCTGATGCAGTTGGTCTGAAGATCTGCTTTCAGGAGTCACTAACCAAGGGAGAGAGGGATTACTCACACTGCCAGCAAACTCACTCATTAATAAGCGTTAGCAAGGCGTCACCAAGCTCTTACCATGCGCCCTGCCTTGTGCTAGATATAATGACACAAAAATGAATAAAGCAGTCTGTCCTCAGAGAGCCCATGGTGCATTGTGGTGGTTCTCAGCGGTTCTGAAGAACTTTCCCAAAAAACAGATCCCAGGGGCCCCTTCCAAACCAGTTAAGTGGTAATCTGTGGGGGTGGAACCCAACTGATTTTGAAGTTCAGCCAGATTTGAAAGCCACTGTTCTAATGAGAGGGAGACTTTTAGATAACAGAACACTCTTTCACAGGCTGGTCATGCAATGACAGAGAGATATTTAGGAGGGGGAGCTCTTTCCCCAGTTGGAGCTGGCTTTCTAGAGGAGGGACCCCTGGAGCTGAGTCTCAAAGGATGGGGAAGATTTAGTAGGGGTGGTCATACAGGAAGAGGTAGAGGGTAGGGAATTCCAAGCAGGATGAGCAAGCACCGAGTCGTGAGAAACAGCATGGCATGGACGGTGTGTAATGGGCAGTTCCCATAGTCCACGCAACGTATGCAGACTTCAAAACAGGGAGTGGTAGGCAGTGGGGTTAAAATACAGGCAGAGGAGAAAGCATGGGAACCTTTGATGCCATGCCAAACACTGGGCTTTGTGCTTGATTTTGTACATAGCAGGAGTCATTTAAAGATTTTTTTTTTTTTTTTTTTTTTTTTTTGAGACAGTCGCTCTGTCACCCAGGCTGGAGTGAGTGCAGTGGCACGATCTCAGCTCACTGGGACCTCCGCCTCCCAGGTTAAAATGATTCTCTTGCCTCAGCCTCCTGAGTAGCTGGGATTACAGGCACGTGCCACCAAGCCTGGCTAATTTTTGTATTTTTAGTAGACACGGGGTTTCACCATGTTGGCCAGGCTGTTCTTGAACTCCTGACCCCAAGTGATTCACCCACCTCAGCCTCCCAAAATGCTGGCATTACAGGCATGAGCCACTGCGCCTGGCCTCATTTAAAGATTTTAAGCAGGGCGATGGCATGGTTGTTGTGAGTGTTTTAAAGATAACTTTGGGTATTGTAGAGGATAGATTTGAAGGAGATAAAGACTTGAGCCAGGAAAACCAGCTGAAGCTTGTGGCAGAGAAAAAAAACAGGGCCTGAATGCAGACATGAGAGGAGGTCGGGGTGGGAAGGAGGGCTTGTGATTGACTGGGACAGGGCATTGAGAGAGAGGAAGATTGAAGGATGATGTCATTTTCAAACTCATGTGTCTGGAAGATGGTGGCACCATGAACTGAGACAGGATGAGAACAGGAGCAGATCTGGAGGAAGAAGGTGGGTTTGGCTGGTCAGATTCAGTCTGAGTGCCTGTGGGAATGGCCAAGAGGAGATGTCCAGCTGGCAGTTGGAGATGTGAGTCTGAAAGTGAAGGCAGAAGTCAGGGGTAGAGATATTAATTAGGGAGGCAGCATATGGGTGGGAGTCCAATGCAAGAGTAGATGATATTACCCAGGGAGATGGGGAATAATGAGAGCAGTCTGCCAAGGATGGATCCCCCATGGAGCATGTAAGCACCCAGTGAAGGTAAGAGGAGCCCTTGAAGAGTTAGGAATAAATGGAGAGAGATAAGATTCCAGGGTGTGGAATCATGGACCCAAGGAGCTACAGAGATTCAAGGAAAAGGTGAAATCCTATAGGTTAAAGACCTTAAAATGTCCATTAAATTAGGCATTTGGGAGGCCTATGTTGACCTTGACAAAGCAGTCTTGATGAAGTATCAGGATATAGCTTGGGAGAAGGATTGGGAGATGAAGAAATATTGACTCTGTACAAGTTTGATAAGAGGAAGGAGAGGACGTTTGGACACAGGGAACAGGAGAGGAAAGAGAATTATTTTAGGAAACACACTGATCCTTTCCTTCTCCACCTAAGGCTTTATCCTGGGCAATTCCACCTCTTACGTGTCTTGTGTTCACTTCCCCCTACCCATTTGATTTGAACTACCACCTTGAGGAGTCACAGACACTGAATTTCATCATTTTTCAATTATTTTCACTCACTCAGTTCTCTACCATTCATTGGGTTGCTGGGCATTTCAACACCTGTCAGCTGCAAGGGGGAGAGGGCTAGAAGATTTGCAGCTCTGGGGTACAGAGAGAAGGCAGTAAGAGTATGCTCACTCACCAGTCCTAAGCAGAGCCTGGGGACCTGCTATGCCTCACTGGTGAGCTCCTGGGGAGTTTCCAAGTGTTCTTAATATTTTGCCATCACAGGACACCTACCACAGGGCTTGGCACCCCGTGCAGAATACTGTGATTCAATCCTGACGATGAGTCCAGAAGGTACTGCAGTTCCCCAGAAACACTCTGACTGTCAGGAATGCAACCCCGGGCTGGTACATTAGAGTTGGCTGCACTCTGGCTGATATTTCTCCGCTCCTCATTCTTGCTCCCAACTGCTGAAACCTCACTGATTGTGGGAGTATGCAACCCAACTCAAGTTCCCCTCTCCTACGGTGGTGGTGTGGCTGGGAGGTGGGCTAAAAGCTCCCACCCATGAACCAATCAACTTCCTCAATCATTTAACCAGAGCAACATTAGCTTGGTGTAGAGTTTAGGTAACAGGGCTTTCATATGATCACTTTGAGCGAAGATCAATCACTTCCCCATTAGAGGCTTCCTAAAGGACTCCAAAAGGGATTGCCATGGCCTTGGGAGGAAAGAATGAGGTCACGTAGTCAATAGCTCTGATAGCTCTGTCTCACACAGAATGCAACATAAGCAATGAACTCTAGGCAGACAGGCTGGTAAGTGGGTTGGAATCATGTGGCTGGCATCTCTCAACTCAGTAGTAGAGCTGGGTTCTCTCAACTCAGTAGTCCAAGGTCATTTCCACATGTTTCACCTTGACACATGGCAGGGCTAAACAAAACTACCAGAGAAACATTGCTTTTCCTCTGGCATTTCTTAAGTACAGGTGACTAGAGGGATAGAGGACAGTGGCAGGCAATGATGAGGCTCTGTGAAGGTTAAACACTGTCTAAAAACTGCCCAGAATAACTCCCATCTCCTAGTGAAGGTCCCTGTAGGTGTGCCCCCATCCCCATACACGTGGCTCAAGAAACCCGAAAGGCATGTGGATCTTTATAACTCTGGTCAAAGGTTCAATGGAGAAGTTTGAACCTAATCTGTAGGAAGATTAAGATGCTTTTTGTAAATTTTTGTAGTTACTGGTATATTTGTAATCCAGGACCATGAAACATCTAATGTCAGAGAAGCTGAGGACCTGGGAGCATGAAGGAAACTTGAGCTACCTGTCCAACTTTCTCATTTAAAATTAGGACACTAAGATCCAGAGAAAAGTCCTCATCAAGCATGCTGACCAGGGATTAGGGTAGCAGGATAAGAAATGGCTTAGAGCCTCATGGCCCCTTTTCTTCAGCAAATAATATGTTTTGGGGTTGAGAGTCCATTCTTGCATGGCAAACAGGACTCTGGCTGACCCATAGGAAGAAGGGTTCGGTCCCATATCTTGTTTTGTTTGTTTTCCACCAATCCCCGAGAAACTCATCCCTACCGGAGATCCCTACCTCCTGGGGTATGTTCCATGCCATGTAGACGTGGCTTTTAAATTCATCCATCCAGACTTCAGCCACCCTGAGAGCGTTCCTGCGGACATGGGCGGTGAGGTCCTCTGTGTAGGGCTTGTGGGCTCGCTCAATGTGGGCAATCCGTGAGCAGGGCAGGACCTCCACACTCCCGCCACACTGCCACACCTGCAGAAGACATGGAGCCACTTGTCAGAGCCTGCCTGGCTCTGCCTTTCTACACCAGGCCTCAGGCGGCCACTTGACATGAGCAGGAAGAAAGTCAGCCCCTTCACCTTGACTCCCCAGATCACTCTCTGTGAAGGAGTAGGCCATACCTGATTTCTGCTCCTACAGCAGCAGGATGGCTATGGAGTCATTAATTCATATATTGGTTCTTATTGCTGTGGATTTACCAACAAAAAAAATGAATGCACTTTTTCCCTCCACCTGTGAGCCCTACCCCACCAAAAAAAGAGACCAGACATTTTGTTCCAAAGATCTGAATTCTCCTTGCACTTGGGGGAGAAGTTAACAAAACCCTTGATGATAGTCTGCAGCAGTGGTTGACATAAAGGAGAACCAGCAAGACTCCCAGCAGAGACTTCCTCTTCAAATGGACCACATGGGCCTGGACAAGAATTAGTGATCACCACAGAGAAGGGTGTCACCAGACACCCTTCTTCTACTGCATCTTTCCCAGGCTCTGGGTTCTGACTGAATCTGAGGGAGAGCGCTGCAAAGAAGGAAATGATATTAAACTTCTTAGCAACCTTGGTGAATAGGAGATTGATCCGAATGCAATTAGATTTTGAAAGATAAACCTTTGCATTCTAAGTGTTAATGGGCAGCATCTCAAAGCTCTCGCTACAATCTTTCCAGCCACCCTGACCTTTCAATGTTCCTGAACTTGCACTCTTTTGTGCTTCTAGGCTTTGGTCCGTTCTGCTGGTAATTTTAGAATGCCCCCCTGCCCCCAACTCCTTCTTCAGCTGAAAAAATTCACCTCTCAAGACCTTGATCAGGCTGGGCACAGTGGCTCACACCTGTAATCTCAGCACTTTGGGAGGCTAAGGTGGGAGAATCGCTTGAGCCCAGGAGTTTGAGACAAGCCTGGGCAACATAGTGAGATCCTGTGTCTAAAACATTAAAAAAAATTTTTTTTTTAAAAAGACCTTGATTATATGGCCCCAACATTGTGGAGTCTTTGCTCGATTTTCAGAGTAGAGCCAATTTCTCCCTCCTCTGGCCCCCACAGCCCTTGATATCACAACTTACCTGCTTATAGGTCAGCCTCACTCACTGATGGTGTATTCCTGGAGGGCAAAACCTATATCTCACTCACTCACCTAACAAAAGGCCAAGTACATAGAAGTACTTTATAAGTACTTGCTGAATAAATAAATGATAGATGCTTCATCAGTCAATCAATCAATGTATAAATGGCTGACATTTACTGAATTTCAGGTGAATCTGAAATACCTGGTTAGAGCTGATGAATGTGGCTTCTGAGGGAAAGTAATCGAGATCTCCTGGTGGACAGTAGATATTACTTGCCAGATACTGTCAACATCACCATGAACTTGGTAGATGAAGTTCAGATATATAACATGTACCCATCAACAACAATAAGTCTGGGATAAAGCCAGATTTGGATTTAGCTTATTTTCCCTGTGTTAGTTAGGAAGGGAATGCCTTCCCTTTCACCCATCCATGTCACACCAGTTGGCCCCTATAGGCTCTAGGCTGTTGGAGTTGGAAGGTGGCTTACTGATTTATCACTCACATAAGCTTGTTTTGCCTTGAGTTTATAACTTAGGACCAATAGAAAGGAAACTAACATCCTCATTGAGCGTCTCCTATGTGCCAGGCACTGGACTGTACATTCAGGAAGGCAACAAAACATGGTGGGTGGGTTATGAGCAGGGCTGGCCATGAGACTACTCAGGTTCACATTCTGGCTCTGCTCCATGCCTGCTATGTGACCTTGGGCAAGCCACTTGATCTCACTGTGCTTCTGTTTCCTCCTCTCCATGGGGATCATGAGTACCTATCTCAGAAGGTCACTGAGAAAATTAAAGCAATTACATGCAATGTGCTTAAAAAATGCCTAGTGCATAATAAGCATGTGGTCATTCTTAGCTATTACTATCAAGCTGTACAGCAGAATCTTTAGAATCACCCTGTGAGGCAGTTATTATGCCCAATTCCAAGTGAGGAAGTGGAAACTAAAGAACGTCCCTTGCCAGTCGCGGTGGCTCACGCATGTAATCCCAGCACTTTGGGAGGCTGAGGTGGGTGGATCACTTGAGCTCGGGAGTTTGAGACCAGCTTGGGTAACATGGTGAGACCTCATCTCTGCTGAAAATTTCAAAAAAAGTTACCCGGGCGTGGTGGCACGTGCCTGTAGTCCCAGCAACTTGGAGGGTTGAGGCAGGAGGATCGCTTGAGCCCAGGAGGTGGAAGCTGCAGTGAGCCCTGATCGTGTCACACTGCACTCCAGCCTAGGCAACAGAGTGAGACCCTGTCTCAAAAAATAAAAAAATAAAAAATAATAATAATAAAAGGAAGGTCCCTTGCTCAAGAACACACAGCTGATACTTAAGACAAAAGGATCTGTCTGATCCCAAAGAAGCTCAACGAAGAGCCAACACTTCCCCCATGATGATCAAGCTTTGAAAGGAGTTCCCACATCCAGGAATGGTTCTGAGGATCATGAGAAGGTGGCGGTGAAGGCCCCAGGCTGTGCGCCTCCATTCCCAAGACCTGTACATTCTGGGGACAGTGCTGATTTCCAATTCACTTTGCTCAGGTTCTCTATGAAAGCCTGTGAATCCCATGAAGAAGTTATTGACAACACAAAGAGTCAGGGTAATGATTCTATTTGCCACTGGAACAGAGGCTATTGCTTGACATATTTCAACAATACAACACAGAGCATGAGTCATAACAAAACTCTTTTATTACAAGACCTGCTCCTTAAAGAGTAAGTTCACCATTTCACCTTAGACTGGGCACATCTGCCGTCATTCTAATCAGAATGGTGGTGCGGCTCCTCCCATCGTGCCTTTAGACACGGTACAAGGAGCGGCATGACTGTCTAGCACCTGAATTCACTCCCCTCTTCCCACCCCTGCAGCCACCTCCCTTGTCTAGGCCATCGTCATCATGTCTCATTTGGACTCTGCCACAGACTCCAAACACCTGACCTCCCTCTTCCTATATTCCTTCTCCAAGCTCTTCTCCACTCAGCAACTGGAGTGATTCAAGGTGTAAGCTGGACCACTCCCTCTCCTGCACCATGCCGCTGGCACAGCCCCTGATCTGGGCTTGCCCCCCACCACCCCTCCAGCCCTGACCTTGTGCTCCCCAATACACTCTCTGCTACAGCCTCTATGCTGTAGCCACACTATTTTTTTTTACTTCCTCTCACATGGGTTTTTTTCCCCTCACCTCAGACTTCTGCACATGCAATGATGTACCCAGCCCTGCCTGCCTCCCTGACTCATCCTCCAAGCCTCAGTTCACTGTCACTTTGCTGCACCCCCTTCCGCGAGGTTTACCTGGTGTGCTGTGTGGTCCTGCCTTGTTCCCTGAACTAACACCATTGCAATTGCTTGTTTAATCACCTCCTTCCCTCTTGCAAAATGTTCTCAAACTTGTCACCAAATTGTCCCTTAGACACGTGCTAAATGGTGCTCAAAAGAGATCCTGGGTTCCAGGGGAGGTGGGGCATCTGGGCCAGGTGGGAGTAGCATGTTGCACTTGAAAGCACAGCTTTGGAGTCTGTGGGAACTGGATTCACATTTGTCCTCTGTCACCTGCTGCTGTGTCACCTTTGGCAGGTTACTTCCCTCCCAAGCCTCATTTCTGCCCTGTGGGCGAGGGGATGCAGTGTGGGTAAGTGTTTAACACTGAGCCTACCTCAGTGTGAGCACCATGTGGATGGCGGTCAAGGAAGCAAAGACACCCTGAACATGGGGACAGGCCATCTGGGCCAGATCTGGCCTCACCGAGTGCTTGTGGAGTGGTGTCGGGCTATGTAACCTCTTGGCTAACAAACACCCATGACAATGGATACCACACCAGGCTGTGGGCTCAGGGAGCCCCTGCTGAAGTGCTCAGGACACTGGAAGCCCTCAGTCTGTGTGTGTGCCTATTATTATTTCATAATAATTTAATAATTATTACGTTGCTGCTATTTGGACGGTCCTGTACACCCACCTTTGGGGAGCAAACAGGCCACAGAAGACAGGGTTCTTCCCAAATGCCCAGCCCAGCAGAGGGGTACACAACGCTCCCTTCTCAGAGACAGGGAGCACTGGTCAACATTTCCAGTCTCCTCCCTTCTATGAAAGGGCACTCATCTATGGAGAAGGTAACAGCTTCTGCCTTGGCCATGGCATTCGGGTTCTTGGCAGCATCTGGGCTTTGCAGCCAGAAGATGTGGACTCAGCATGTTTACCCCGCCACTTCTGGACCCTGCCCAGTGGCACTGAAGCAAACAAGAGAAAGCCTGTGCTGGCCGACTCCTGGGAGGTAAGTGGCTCCACTGACCGTGGCTTGACCCAAGAGAGAATTTCAAAAGTCATACCCACTGCTCATCTCAGAGGCCCTCTGGGATGGTGGACAAAGGATAAGAAAGGGAGTCACTGGCATTTGGACCTCATGGTGAATGACATCATGGAGCTTCTGTGGAGGATTGGGAGGGGCAGGGGATAAGGAAGGGAGAGAAAGGGAGCTGGGCCTGGCACATTAAATGTCCAATTTGCAAATGGCACGATAGAGCAAGCCCCAAACCAGAGGGAGGATATACACAGGAAGGCCTGTGCTGGGGAAGCAGGGCAGCTGGACAGGGGATGAGGTGTGGGTACAGGGATGGCTTGGCACTGTGAGCTCTGGTGGATAGAGATGCCTAGGGAGAGACGGCAGGTAGCTGGGTACCAAAGGGGTGCCTGAGAAATGAACACCAAGGGTTGGAAACAGAGAAGGCAGGTGTGGTCACAGGGAACAGGGCACAGGAAGCAACCACCAAGATGTAGACCCTAATTTCCACATACGATGGCGAGGGCATGTGCTGAGTCCTGCAGGCACTGGGCACACCTGACGGCGCATCAGCACAAGGCTGGGTCCTGAGGCTTCTGACGGGCACTGAGCAACACGTTCCTTGACTACACTAAGTTCTTTCCTGTCTCTGTGCCTTTGCACCTGCTATCGCACGTCCTGAATAATGTATCCCCCACTTATGACCCAGCTCAAATACGACCTCTTTTGATTTGCCCAGTGTAAATTAGATCCCCTCTGAATACCTTTAGTGCCCTGCCTTTTTCTTCATAACACTTACTCAAAATACTTTTACTTCTGTATTTATTCTTTAAATGTCTGTCTCCCTTCACTGGACTATAAGTGCCATGGAAACAGGATCGTGTCTGTGTGTTTACCACTGTATACATCAGCACCTGCCACTTAGTCTATATTCAATAACTATTATTTGAATGAGTGAATCCAGGAATCTGAGAGTCCTGGGCTTTCACTGACTATACAGGCATGGTTTTAAATAGCTCAGCGGGATGCCCTAATAAAGGTCATAAACATAAAATGTGGCTAGATTTTACTGAACACAATGACTTTCTTCAAACTCAAGTGGTTTTTCAGCAAAGCTCTGACATTTAAGCGCATACTGCTGCAATCAAAGAGAGTTACTTGGGCTGCAGAGCTTAAATTAATGTCGTAAAACCTAGGAAGTCATCAAATGAGCACAGGCGATAGCAGGCAGCTTCCTCTTGTGGAACCATGAACTCACTGGAGAGAAAGGCTCCAACCTCACAAAATGCTCAGATATGCCTACAGAGGAGCTGCTGGGACCACCTCCCACATGTGGCCAAGAACCTAAAGTGGATTGTAGAGAACAGTTACCTGGGGCAGAGCAAAATCACACTCACCACCGGCCCTTCCCAGAAAACCCTAGTACTGTTATCGCTTCTGAAGAGGCTTGAAACACCCACCCAGAAATACAAGAAAGCATGGAGGTCTTAGGGGCTGGTGGAAACGGTTTAAATCCTGGCTCTGTCATATATTAGTCTTTGACTTGGACCTGTCTTTGGATGTCAGCTTTTTCTTGGGAATAATGATTCCCCAGGTTTAAAAGAGATGCTGTATATGACAAGCTCCCACAAGCAAAGGTGGGCATGTAGTGGGTTCTCAGGGAGGCTCAGATCACTTTCTTATCCCAGGCTGAGGAGTCACTGGTACGAGGTCAGGGTTACATCTTGTATTGGCCACTCACACAAACAAGCCTCCTGCTCCCAAGCCTCAATTTCCCCCAGCTGCCAAATGGGGGAGCTGGACTCAATGTTGTCTTAGATCCCCTCTACTTTTCGTATTCTGTGATTTTGCATTTTCTAGCCAGTGCCTCAAATGATGCCCAGTACTTGAGACACAACTGAGAGTTGTAAATTGGGTTAAAATAGGGACACATAGTAGACAAAGCAATGGGATGTAGTTTGATAATCTCTTCTACTCCAAGACTCATGACTGCTCCATAGTCTATGACAGGGATGGCAAATGAGTTTACACTCCTGTGTGAAATCCATTTGCTTGTTAATATCCTTCTGAAGCACTGTGTTGGGAAGAATTCTGAGGCTCTGTCCAGTCTCAGTGGAGAAGCATGCCACAATTTGTTCATTACGGTTACCATGGGTAAGGGACTGGGGTTGGTGGCACTTCAGCCTTGTACTTCATAGCCACATCCACAAGATCAGATCTCAGATACTGTGCAGCTTTCATCTTCTTATGACTTTTAATGAGCTCTTTGCTCTTGGCAAACTGTTCCCACTGTTCTCTTAGCCCAGAAAGCCTCCTTCCTGCTCTCCACATCCATCCAAAGCCGGCCTGGCCCAGCTCCTCCAAACTCTTGGAACTAATGACTTGTACGACTCATGTGGTCCTTATTTCTTGGCTCATGTGGTTAATTATCTTTTTACGTGTAACTGTCTCGCCTAACTTGGCTGCAAAAGCAGAGACAAGAGTGAAAAGCCAAAACCAGCAGGCTATGGGGAGGAAGACGAGGTGGATGCAGGCTGAGGCTGAGGGCTGGGGAGAGCTGGCAGAAGACCAGAAAGTCACTCGCAGAGTGGCCGAACGGTCAGAGATGTAGGCAAACAATAGGGGTGGGCAGGACACTGACACTCCAGGCATCCTCCAATTTTGTACCCTGGGCATTTCACTCACCTCAGTCTATCCAGGCTCTGCATGGGAATAAGAAAGAGAAGAGAGGGCCGGGCATGGTGGCTCACGCCTGTAATCCCAGCACTTTGGGAGGCTGAGGCAGGTGGATTACCTGAGGTCAGGAGTTCGACACCAGCCTGGCCAACATGGTGAAACCCCATCTCTGCTAAAAATACAAAAATTAGCTGGGCATGGTGGCGGGTGCCTGTAATCCCAGCTACTCGGGAGGCTCAGGCAGGAGAATCGCTTGAACCCAGGAGGCGGAGATTGCAGTGAGCCAAGATCGCGCCATTGCACTCCAGCCTGGGTGGCAAGAGCAAGACTTCGTCTCAGGAAAAAAAAAAAAAAAAAAAAAAAAAAGGAAGAGAGGTCAAATCTGGACAAGGCCAACACAAAAGCCAGAGGCCATCAGCAAGTCAGGTTCAGGGCGTGCAACAGAGCAGCCAGGATGAAGACAATGTCAGTGTGGAGATAACCTCCCTCCAAAATATCTCACTCCCACGCTGGCAACCTTTAGTCTCCAGATAAGAGCACATTCCTTAACATGGTTTGCAAGACCTCTGAGAACTGGCCCCGTCTCTTTCCTGCAGCCTCATCTCTCATGCCATCTAGTTATGTCCAGTTATGCCATGGACATAGGTGGATCACATTCTTGGGTTTCTGTCCCCTCTTTCTGCCATTCTCTTTACTGGAAATTCCCATGCCCCCACCACGTATACACTTATTTCCCTTGCTAATTCCCACCTACCTTCCCTGGCTGCCCTAGTTTTGGCTCATGCCTTGGCTATGCATTCCTATATCACCTGTAAGTCCTCTTGCACAGTATGTGTGATAACTGTGTGTGTGTGTGCAGCTTAAAGACACATAGTACAAAGAACAACTGTTGATCTTCCACCCCCCTTAAGAAGCAATGCTTTGGCAATACCTTAGAAACCTCTGAGTGCTTTTCCTTACCCCCAGAGGTAACCCATTATCCTGAATTTTGTTAATAATTTCCTTGCCATAAACCTACACTGCACATTGTTTAGTTTTGCCTGTTTGTGAACGCTATATAAATAGAACCAGATTGTACACATCCTGCAACTTGCTTCTTGCTTCATTTATTTTCATCACCATAGTGTTCCATTGTATAAATATGCAGTAATTTATTTATGCTCTCTTTAGTTGGTCGACAGTCTTGTTTCCGGTATTACGGATGGTGCTCCTCGGAACACGCTTGTATGTGTCTCCTGGTGCACGAGAGTGGGCAGGCCTCCATGTATTTATCTCACTGAAATTTCTGGAGCATAGGTTATATACACATGTTTGACTTTCCTAGGAAAAGTGACACTGTTCCAAATAATGTGGATCACATTATACTCCCACCAGCATGGATGAGGCTCATATTGCTTCCTATCCTTGCCAACATTTGACATTGTCCAACTTTAAAATTTTTGCCAATCTGATGGGCAAGAAATTCTCCCTCACCGCAGTTTTAATTTGCAACCTCCCCTGATTACTAGTGAGAGAGAGGTTTTTTGTTGTTTATGTGCCCACAATACCGAACTCTGAGAGAAGGCTCATGTCAGCTTTGTCCTCACCAAGACACTAAACAGGGCTGGCACATGAGCGGTGCTCAAAAAAATATAAATTGCACGAATGAAGGAACCAGAGCTAGGCTTTAGTTCTGCGTTATCCTCAGTGCACTTTACTTGGTGTTCTCCCAGGTTTCCTGGGGTACATATTTAGTTATTTTAATGTATTTTAGTGTAAGGGAACATTCAAAAAATCTGACAATGCTTATTCCTTTCATCAGAGCCTGCAGAAAAACACTCCCAGAGGATATGGTTTCCCAAGCCCTCTTCTTGCAATAAACACTTCCGAAGAGTCCTCTGTGTGGAATTGCTGCTTGGAAAAAAAAAAATGATGCTTTTTCTTGGAAGGTGTCCCTGAAGGGGTCTGAACATTTGGGTTAGCCCTAACAAACAGTTGAAGCAGTTCCTCTGTTTGAAAGGGATCCCTCATAACTATCAGAGGCAGCAGGATTCATTGGGCAGAATTCCAAGGAGAGACAAGCTGGGCTGGAATGCCTGGAAGCTTTCCATGAAGAAAAACTTAAAAGGCTGTTTTGCAGGAATCCGGGATTTGCTGAAACAGCTGCTTACCCACAGGAAACCCAGGGTCAAGTTAGAGGGGCAACAGTAATGTGTCATTCTCAGCAAACTGGCCCATCCCATACAGGGGGCCTGGCTTTTCCTTGGACCCAGTGCTCTGCCTATAATGATTGGGCCACAGGAGTTCAGGGAAGGACATTCCAGGAGGACTGCTTTGCAAATAAATGTGTGGTCATTGAGACTAGAAGTTATCTTTAATGGTTCTGACCAAGAAGGGCTTATTCGTGGTTACCTCAAATCTCATATCAGCCAACAGGCCTGATTACTATTGTTCAAACTCAGGCCAGATGGGACTCAAGACAAGTTGGAAAAAGGAAGACGTCAGGCTCTGACATACAGGGGTTGGGAAACTGAGCCAGGAGTAGAGTGGTCTCCAAAGGTGTGGCAGAGACCCCTATTGCTCACTGACACCTGGGTGCTCCTCCATATTTCCCTGCACCCCTTGCAATCAGGAGGGTGCAAATCGATGAGATGAGAGAGGACATGGCCTCTGCCACTTCCCGGGGAAGGCAGGTGACTATCCAGTGTGTCTCCTTAGGTGCACTTCTACTCCCCACCCCACCATCTGCTGGATGTTTAAGCCAGGGTGAACTTGAAGTTCAAAGATGCTGAACCCACAAGAGAAGCAATCAGAGTCCCCAAGTCACTACTTGGAGAAAAGCTGCACAGGAGAGCCTCCCAGCCAGCCTTCAGCGGACTGTGTGAGCAAAATAGGACATTTCCTGGGTAACCTCTATTTCCAGCAGTTCTGAGAGCTGCTGTTTCAGTCTGTGATGCTGCCAGTATGTAAAGAGGCAAGGTGACCAAAGAAGCATGGTCCCTGCAGGCACCAGTTGCCAGAGGTTCAATCTATTGTGTGGGGCTCATATGAGAAAGCTCCAGGTATAGGGACAGATGGAGTGTCTGGAAGGTGACCGCTTCCCAATTCCAGCTGATGAGTTCATTCAAAGCAGTACCCCACTAGAGGCTGAGGATGCAGGGAGCAGATCTAGCCCCAAGGGGTGAGAGAGGGAGCTGCAAGGGGCAGGCAGGACATTTGGACTCCTGCACATCGGGCTGCTGTGAGAGTTTGGTTCAAACTCAGAACCAGAGCAGAGGGCAGAAAACCAAGGGTGAAACTAGCCAGGGTGGTAGAGGAAAGGTCCAGGTTTGAAGATGACATACAGCTCCAGGTTCCTTGGAAAGCCACAGACAGAAGCCCTGTGGCAACTCCACTTATGCAAGAGGGAGCCAGCTGGTGAGGCCAGGGCTGCAGCCAGACTCTTCCAACCCTTGTCAGGGGACACAAAATCTAGAAGGAGCTGACCCTCACAGCTTCCCGATGCACAAGGCTGGGAAGGTAAGCTAGTTCAAGTCCAGGCATATCTATGGAACCAAAACCCTATAGAAGCCCCAAACTCAGAGACAGAAGTATTAGCAAGTTCCAAATCAGGGTCCCATTGACACCTGCGCTATCTACTGTAATCACTTCTTTGTTTTGAAATAAGATCTCTGGCCCCCATTACTGTCACTGGTGCTGCCAGAGAATGACAATGAGCTTAAATGTCATAGGGATTTGGGGAGCAATTTTCTAAAATCCAAATAAAAACCTTCCCATCTCTAATCTGAGAGTCATTTTTATCAGCTAACTGGGCTCATCTATTTACTCAGCATATTCAGAGCCCTTTTTGGGGGTTAAGTCCCTTTCAATTGCTGTGAGGCACCATCTCCTTGTGGATGTGCTTGTGCTATCCAGCTGCTATTCAAAGCGCATCTCCTGGACCATGTTTAATTTATACTTTCCTATATGAAGATGAACCACTTACTCACTTAAAGTATTTCTTTTTTTATGTCTCTAATCAGTGGCTGTTTCTTTCCTCTCTCTGAAGCTTAATCGAATCAGAAACAAATCCCACACATATGAATGGCTCATTAGCATGTCCCAGTCAGATTCAAATTGGCCGTCCATACCAGATGCCCTCAAAAGGACAACACTGGCCCAAAGAAGGACTCTTTAAACGAGTGTCCAAAGGGTGTTGCCATGATAAGCCAGGAGGGTCCTTTCTGAAATCCAGGGTAGATACACTCTGTCATTCCCAGCACCATAGAGCCAACTGATGGCAGGTAATGGATGTGTCATTGAGATGGGGTTGGTGGGAGGCAATGTGGCCAAGCCTGGGGAGCAGACATCAGAGGAATGTCTGGTGTCTATGTGTCTGGCTCAAGCATCATCCTCACACTTGGCTCAGTGGGGCCCTTTTATCAAATGATACAAATGAGGCTGAGATGCTGAACATTCTCTCACTCAGAAATGATATTTGTTCTAAAGAGCTTCCCCTCTTAATCAAATGAAACTCAGATTATAAACACTGGTATACTACATCTTCTCTTAAAGGATTTGCCCTTTTCATAGACATCAGAATGAATGGTCAGCATGGGCATCATCACTGGTGTCATCTCTGAAAGTCACCGATAGCAAACTCTCATTTAATACAGATTTACAAAAGAGATCAGCATACTGCAATAGAGTAGAACTGAAGGGAACCTAACCAGGACCTCCCTTCATTTCCCAGGTGAGCAAACTAAGGTTCAGGGTCACAGGATAATTTAGAAGCACGGTAAGATATGGATCCAAGAGCCTGCCTTTTGGAAGACAGGAAGTCATTATGGTTCAGAGCATAGCCTCTGGGACCAAACAGTCTTGGTGTCAAGTCCTACATTTCCCATTTGCTGAACTGGTGACTTTAGGCAATTCACTTCACCTTCCAACACTCAGTTTCCTTGTCTATGAAATGGAGATAAAAGTGATAAATTCCAAAGATAGTTGCTGTGAGAATTAAATGAAGTAATACACAGAGACAGTTTATTTCATCACCTGGAAGAAGTCTAGAGGCCCCTAAGTATCAGCTATAATTATTATCACTATAATATTCCACTGATTATAAGATTCACTATTGCTATACCACAGCTTTTCGGGGCAGGAGAAAACACACTACATTCCTCTGAGCTCAAGATTTATATACCCAAGTGCCTACGTCTCCCCTTCACTCTCATGTGTCTCAGGCATCTCGACCTTACCATGTCCAAAACAAAGTTCCCGATTTTCTTCCCTGCCTCCCCATCTGTCCCTTAGTCTGCCCCTCATCCATCTAATAGCCGAAGCCTGTAACCTGTAATTCATCTGTAGCAATGTCTTCTTCCTCCCTCTCCACATCCAATACATCAGCAAAAGCAGACAGTTCTACCTCCTAAATATAGCTTGAATTTAATCACTTCTCTCCATCTGCACAGCCAACATCCTGGTCCAAGTCCCTATTATTTTTGTGTGGGCATCTCCATCCAGAGCCTTTTCCCTGGTCTTTCTGTGTTGTCGTGTTGCCCTTCAATCCGTATTGCCCTCCAATCCACTTTTTAAAATTATACATCAGAGCATGTCCCTCCTCTGCTTTAATGCAGTTCAGCAATTATTTACTGAGCACTTACTATGTGCCAGTCTTTGTTATAGGAGATGGGAATCTTACCACAGAACAAAATATCAAAAATCCCTGACTTTCTGATACTTACACTGTGTTTTTTCTGTTACAGCACTCCCTATGGACTGAATTGTCTCCCCCTTCCTCAAATCCGTATGCTGAGGCTGTAACTCCCCATATGACTATATTGGAGATGGGGCATTTAAGGAGGTGATTAAACATGCACAAAAAATTCTCAGTAGAATGACCATATGTTCTGGTTTGCTGGGGACTATACTGGTTTATACCTAGTGTTCCACTGTTATTAGTAGCACCCCCTTTCACTCTCAAAAGCTTCTAGTTTGGACAGTAAATTAAAATTTATTTACATATTTATTATTTATTTATATATGCCAAATGTATAAGGTCCAACCTGATTTTAGAAACACTGAAATCCCAAATAAGTATCTGTCTTAAAATCACAGTCTTACTAATCTTTTCCGTCCCCTAGTCCATGATTTCTCTATATTACTACAATCCTAGTGTGGTGAAAATTAAGCAAGTCATCAAGACCCTCACCTCCTGATGTGCAGCATTTGAAGCAGGCCTGAGGAATAAAACAGAGCACCCCACCATTCAGTGCTCCAGATACCAGAGCCCTGTCTCTTGAACTTTCCCAAACTAGACAGACAGAAAGAGAGAGAGGCAAGACCTAAAGGAGTGAATGGTGTTCCTGGGCCATGTACACCAGGGGTTAACTCTTTATTTTCAGGACTGACTTTGTATACAGGTAGGCTTTGTTTTATAGAAAAACTTGTGTGCAGGGGTAATTTCTGGATACCAAACTTTATAGAAAAACTTGTGTGTAAGGGTAATTTCTGGATACCAGCACCTACAGCACTAGAAAAAAATGTGCTCACAGGTACCCTGCCCTTTGCATTGCTTTACAAAGCCAAGAACATTTGTATTTGGAGATGCCCCTGACCCCTCCTTCTGCAACTTCAGATTTATGAATATCGGATCTTGTCCAAGGAAAACCACAGCAGTGTCAGAGGAGGAGGAGAAGGAACCCTTGCTCAGTTTGTGGCAGTTCTTCTGAGGAACTGATTCTGGCCTTGCTTGGTGGTCTCTTCCAGGAAAACTAGAATAACAATGTAATGGTGGCCAAGAAGCTACCTTCCAGGGTCTGATACCGACCAGCATGCAGACTCAGCTAAAGAAGAACAAAGAACAAAAATGGAAACAAAAGGGAGACAGAAAATGACTCTGGGGAGCTTTAACATACATTGTGAGCTTCCAGGTTTCTTTGGCTTTTGTTTTTGCTTTTTTCCAAAATTCAGGAAATTAAACATTGATACATGACTATTATCAAATCCCCAGTCTATAATCAAAGTTCACCAATTGTCCCAATCAAAGCCTTTATAGCTATTTTTCCCCTTCATCCCAACTTTTTAAGAAGGTAAAAATTTCCTTCAGGTTGACTCCCCAAATCCTTCATCAATTGTTACCTCGTTTGTGCATGTTATTAATCTCTCTTTTATACAGCTCCCTCATTGAATGCAATTGAAAAAACCAAAGTGTGAAGACCATTCCTGAGTAAAATTGTTCATGGGCACTCTCCTTCTGCTCCCCACCATTTCTAGCTAATCACTTCATTATGTACTTTTTAAATTGCTTTGTTCTGTAGGGATTAATTTTGCACTTATCTTCACTAACCATAAAACTTTTACAACGTACTTTTAAGCTGCGTCTACTCAGCTGCTGGTTTGTAATTGCAAAGAGTCACTCCACGGCTGGCTGGTGTGCTAGGGGATAACACGCAATAGCCACGGAGCTTCCTGCTCCATGTTTTCAGATGCCTTCCTGGAGCCGCTGGGTATGGGGCAGACCAATCGGTTCTAGACTGGCTGCTTGGGGTACCAAAATGTCCCTATATATGGAAATCACCAGCTAGGGAACACCCTCAAATCGCAGATGCTTTGGCCTCAGAGGCCTCAGGTTGCTCCGACCTCAAAGACCTTGGGAATTTCAGGCCCTACAGTTCCCAGGAGAAGGTCTGTCTACAGCTGACCACCTAGAAGGCAACAAAATTTCAACTACTCTCTCAAGGTCAAGTCTGTACTTTCTCAAGGCTCAGGCACTTGCCCTCTGCCTGCAAGCAGGCACTACATTCCCAGTCTTCAGGGAGTCCCTCTGCCTCCCTTTCTGGTCAAATACAATCTCCAAGGAGTCCCTCTGCCTCCCTTTCTGGTCAAATACAATCTCTAAACTCTCCGCCTTCCATCAATCTCCACCCACTCCCTCCTTAGACCTTTGAAATCTGTCTTCTATCACTGCCCCTTGACTCCAACTATTCCCCCCAAAGCCTTCTTATGGCTGTATCTAATGCCTTTTCTCCACTTGCTTTCTCAGAGCACAGGCTGTTGGTTCACAGGCTTTGGACAGAACTGTGTTTAAATCCAGGCTCCTCCACTTTTTCTCTTGGGACCAGGGCAAGTTCCTTAACTTCTCTGAGCCTCAGTGGCCTCATCTGTAAAACGGTGACAGTAATTCTGGTTTCCTGTGATTCTTGGGAGGGGTAAATGACATACAGCATAAAACTCACTAGAATATAAGTTCTATGAGGGCAAACCTAAGTTATCTCATTCATCACTGCATATCCAGTGCTTGGCCCAGCATCTAGAATGGTAGGTGCTTTATAAATATTTATTGAATAAATGCACTAAATACAAAATAAATGTTCAACAAATGGTAGCTATTATCATTAGTATTCATGTTTGCCTGCCTGTTTGAGTTCTGAAATGCTGCCTTCCCCTAACATCTGTGATTTTCCACCAATACAGCTCCTATCTTTCTGGCTGATTCTTCTCTGCGACTGTGGGATCACACTGTCCCTGCCTCCATCTCCTATGCCCATGTCCAATTTTAAAATCTCTTCTCTTTTCAGAAATGGTCACATAGAGGGCACCTGATCCCATTGTCTTACCTCAAACTTTTTTCTTTCTTTTTACCTTAGTTTTATAGTTTTGGCTTTCTGTTGAATCCAGGTATTATATTTCTCTCTATATTAACACCAACTACATGTTACAAGGAATATAATACATCTTCACTGTATGAATGAATAGACAGATGAATAATGCAAGCTTTTTGGTTATTTCCACTGTTATTTCCAATGCCAAACTTGCCACATTTTCCCCCTCAAACTATCTCAAATTCTTCTTTAGCCAATGGCACCCTGAAACCTTCCATCATCTGAGTTTGAAATATCAATGCCATCTTTGTTGGACATTTAATAACTCATTTATAAGAACTAGGAAAGACTAAGTCTTGACTTCTAATAATCATTGAAATTATTAAAATCCAAAACAATTCTAAGGGAACAGAGGGACAATGACTTAGCTAAGGCTTTGGGTTATTGGGAAAATTCCCTTTGGAAGCACAAAGGCCTGCAAGCTTGAAATCTGTTTGGTGTCTTTTGAAATTCTTGGTCTCAGAAGACCACACAGAAAAACACTTACACCACCATACAACTGTCAGCCTTCTCTAGGTGTTACCCCACCACAGCAGCTGAAGGATAATGCTAAAGGGATTCCAATTCATGACAAAATGATACAAAACAGTGGCAAAGCTAACAGCCCCAATCCACACAAAACACACACACACACACACACACACACACACACACGCACGCACACAGACATGTTATCCCAAGCTCTTGGGTTATTCTGAACTCCAGCTGGCTTGAGCCAACCATAACATTTAGAAGCAACTAGAAAATACAATCCAATTTAAGGTGTTTAATTTTCTCTGTCTCCAGAGATGGGAAATAAAAGAATCTGCTTGCAGCTTTTCTGTGAGATGTTGCATCTGGTGGTTTTCTGAGACCTTTTCAGCAGAGGAAAAATGCTGGTCCCCAGACCCCTTTCTCCTCACATCTCTAACTGTGTGGGCAAAGACAAGGTTGCTTTACCCAAAACTGTGGTGTCCAATGTTTTTAATTAATTTCCTTATGGCTAGCTGAGAACGGCCATGATACTAACAGTGAGCTGAGATTACTCAGACCTCTAGGTCCAAGGCCTTTGGGGAGAACCACATACCCAGTCTATCATGTGCTTCAATAACACACATTAACCTGTACACATTAACCTGCCTGGACTGCCTTCACTGGTAATTTTAGCAAAGTCTCCAGCCCTTTAACCGTGGATACGTATTTTTTAAAGTCTCAAATAGCGGTGATGCCTGTTCTAGGTAATTGCTAGGGACCCTTCCTTGCTTTCGCTTCCTCCTCTTTGTCTCTGCTCCCCTGAGCCCAGATTTCTGACTTCCTCTCTGTTCTGGCTCCTCTCATTTAGTAATCCCCCATCTGTCTCCTTCCTGACTCTGTGGACTCTGGCTCAGCCCTCCACTGTTACCCCTCCAGTTCTGAAGTCTCCTGCCATGTCCAGTGAGGACATTGTGTAGTATCATCTGATTTAGGCCCCAGCACTCCTGAGAGATGTGGCTGAATCACTGAGCACTGAAATGGTACGGTGGTCATTTTCCAAAGCAATGCTGGCTGGAGTTAACCCTTGAAATTAACCTTTATCCATCAGTGATTTTAAATCCCGAAGGTAGAGATGGAAAAACAACACAACCTAGTGATTAAGGCATTCATTTTAAAACCAGTCAGGCTGGTTCTAATCTTGAGTGGTCCTGGGTAAGGAGGGAGTTATTTATTCTAATTTCCTCCAGGTTTCTAATTTACAAAATAGGGATAACAGCATGGACCTCACAGGGATCGTACAACAATTAATAATACACACAAGTGATTGCCAAATAGCATACAATAAATGGAAGTTCCTTTTGGATGAAATTCTTGGCCTCAGAAGACCACCTAGATAAACATATATATTAAGACCACATAAACACTTACTCCACCGTACAACAATGGGTCTGCTTTACAGAATAAAGCACCTGCTTCTGTTGCCCAAGAGTGTACATCACTACACCAAATCTCAGACGTCCCAGACCTTGACAGGTCAATGTGGACAGGTCAAATCCCCATCTTCAGGATGCTCACTCCTTCCTCAGGAGTCTGCCTCAACGGCACCTCCTGTGTGAAGCCCCACCTAACTTCCGCAAGTGGAGTGGTTGCTCCCTCCTGGTGCTCTCGCAATGCATCAGGATCTTTCAGCCTTGCCGTTTTGACCCTGAGCAGGTTGTGCCGTTTAGCACATTAACCTGAATTATGCTCAGTGATGAATTTTCACTCAGAAACTCTTTTTTGAGTAAATGTCACTAAGCCAATTTAATTCTCTTCATCGATTTTCTATAGACCAAATTAAAATATTTCCGTCTATACTAATTTTCTAGTTTTATTTTAGCAGAATTATTTTCACTGGGGTTAACACTTTTTTGCATTGATTTTACAACTAAGATAGGGTTCTTCTATCAGTATGCTTTTATCCATAACACATTTTATAATTATGGCCTCCATCACAGGGTTTTTCTTGGTGGTAATGATTTCCACCAAGTTTAGTTTTCCTGAATCAAATTTTGCAAATGTAAATCATGTCAATATTCATTTCTTCAGGAAACTTTTTAGCTTTTATAGTTTTTGCTATGCTCATTTTTATTTGTTGCTTTAGCTTGAGTTGATTGTCTTTACCATTACTCATTGATTGGAAAAAAAAAGTAATTGTTTGCATTTTTTGATTTTTAAATAACAATTTCTTAAAAAATACCACATAAAAAGTGTAGCAGGTTGAGTTGTGTACTTGTTACTGTTGCCATTGGCAGATCAAAGAACACAGAAAGTCCTCAAAGCCAAAATGGAGGGAGGGGTAAAACATTCTGTTTAAGCTCATGACTTTTTCTACAATCTGAGATGAGTACTCAGAACGTGGTAAGGTGGTTGTCTCTCCAGCTAGGCTGAGAGCCACTCAAAGGCAGGGGCTGTCATTCATCTCCAATTTCCCAGCAGGGGGAAAGTGAAGGTTTGAAGGATGAATGAATGAATAAATAATGAACCCACCTGGAAGTGATGAGAAATTTTGTCAGATTTCTTACTGAAGACCACAACGCTATGCCTTCTTAGACCAGGCATAAATGGCTTCTGAAGCCACCGTTCTTGGGTTCAAATCGCATCTTTACCACTTACCAGTCATGTAACC
This sequence comes from Pan troglodytes, assembly GCF_028858775.2. Taxonomy (NCBI): domain Eukaryota; kingdom Metazoa; phylum Chordata; class Mammalia; order Primates; family Hominidae; genus Pan; species Pan troglodytes. Next base: position 15,518,542 of record NC_072407.2, read on the forward strand.
TTGAGCAAGTTATATCACCTCTCTCTGTGCTTCAGTATATCCAACTGTAAGTGGAGATAGTAATAGTACCTACATTTCAAGGTACTGCAAGGATTAAGTGAATTAATACATGTAAAGCACTTAGGACAGTATCTCACATATAATACCTGTCATATTACTATTAATCATTAGTATTACAGTCAAAAAGTTTATCTATCTTTCTATCTATCTTTCTAGTGATATTTGAAGATGTCCCAACACAGGGAGCTCACTGTATCATTAGCATCTTTTTTATGGTTCTAATTTATGTTTCTGATATTGAGTAACTACATCTCTTACAGCTTATACTCACTGTTTATAGCTCTGACTTTCTGAGGCATACAGAATATATTTTCTTATATGTGACTGGTCTGTAAACTCAAAGCCTGCTCTTTCAGCACATACTAGGCTCCAAGCACATTATGAAAATTAAACAGCCATAAATCCTGACATCATGTGTTTTAAAGTCCAGCAGGAAAGAAGAGGGAAAGATGATATTGGTGTCTTGCCTAGATCTTCCCCTCCTTTGAATCCAAGACCTTTCTGCATTAGTTTGCTAGGCTAAATTCACCCTGTGGACTTACAAACATAAAGCCTATAAAAATGAAATTGTGTGATATTAGTACATAAATAGACCAACAGATCAATGAAACCAAAATAGAAAATCCAGAAACAGACCCAAAAGTATGCGGCAATTTATTGTACAATAAAGGTAGTTTTGCAAAACAGTGAGGAAAGATATTATTTTGAATAGAAGGTGTTAGGATAACTGGTTGACCATATAGAAAAATAAGACATTGGATCCATTCCTCACACCAAACTGCAGGATCAATTCTGAATGAATCAGAGACTAAAATGTAAAAAATATAGTCATATAAGTATTAGAAGAAAACATAAGTGAATTTCTTTATAACCTGAGAGTGGGTAAGATTTTCTATGATTAAAATCTGGAAGCAAGAAGAAAAAAAGTTTGCTCACATTAAACAGAAAAAACACGAAAAAAGCAGCCTTTGGATGGCAAAACAAACAAACAAACACGAGAAGTAAAATCAAGACAAGTAACAAACTGGGAGAAAATACTTGCAATTTGTATGATGGGCAAAGTATTACCATCTCTAATGTGTAAAGATATTCTAAAAATAGAGAGAAGACTAACAACCCTATAGGAAAGTGGGCCAAAGATACGAACAGCTTACAGAAAAAAGAAATGCAAATAGCCTTAATCATATGAAAATCTCTTCAACCTAGTTCTTAATAAGAGAAATGCAAATTAAAACTACCCTGAAAGGCCTTTCTCATCGGTCAGATTGGTTAAAAAAAATATTCCACAACATACTTTGTTGGTATGGCTGTGAGAAGACAGGCACCTTCATCATTCCTGGTGGGAAAAATATTATCCCTCTGAAATACTACCCCTCTGGAGGGATATTTGATGATGTCTAGCAAAGTTACGTATGCATTTACCCTTTGACTTCGCAATTCCATTTCTAGGAATCTATCCAAAAGATAACCAATAAAAATATGAAAAAAGTATGCAAAAGACTATTAATTATAGCATTATGCTCTCAAAAGGAAATTGGTAGAATAAACTATAAAATGTTTATGCATTTGAGTAGTATGCAACTGTAAGAAAGGAATGAGGAATATCTCTATATACTGTTATAGAACAATCTTCAGAAAAAAGTGAGATAATAAAAATGTGCATAGTATACTACCATTTATCTAAGAAAGGGGACCTGTGAATATATATTCACATTTTCTTGCCTTCTTTCAAAGTATTAAGTAAAACAAACAAAAATAAATGTTTACATTGGAAATAGAAAACAGGATGAAGAGAACAATGCTGAAAGTTCCTTATTTTGTAGATTTGACTTTGGACTGTATATTTACCTCATTTTTATAAACTAAATAAAAATTTATATGACTATAAACATTTAAATATAAAAGTCAGAAGCAAAATGAAACAACTGATCGTACTTCTTAGGTTGGTAGGACAACCGTACAGAGAGGAACACTTCTAGATAACTGTGGATAATAGGAATTTGACTGTACAACCTAGTGGGATAAAATCTAAAGAAGAAATGCAAAATAAATTAAACCATTTAATTTATCATATCATTGGTGGTAGCATTGTCATTAATATGCTGAAACAGTCTTGAGCATTCTGGGGAATAAAATAAACAGGTACCTATATTGTTGTCATTAAGAACCAGAAATTTTGGCATGAAAGAAAGGAAACATAGATGTAAAATTGATGAAGTAAAATTCTGTTGTCCTAAGTTTGAATGAGAAAGATCATCATGAATGCCTGAAATATTTTAGCTCTATAATAATAATAATAATAATAATAATTTCTAGCTCTGACTACTGAAAAGACCTAGAAACATGGACCAACCCAGTAGCAATGAGCATGCCCAGTGCCCAGATTGTGGTTTTAAATACCACTTCTCACTAACAGTAAGCTGGGTTCCTTAGGGAAGTAGCTAATTACAAGTCTGGAGCAGGAAATGTGTAAGATGAGCCTGGAACCCTCCTCGTGGCAGGGAAGCCATTAAAGAGTCAAAAGGACCCATGGACAAATGTCAACAGGCTCCCAATGGACAAAGGTGGAAAATTTGCAAGTCAATAAGGATATTAAATGTATGTAAGGATAATTAATTGAAATACATCAAATATGTTTAAACCCATAAGTTCACAGGGATACTAAAAAACTAATTCGTCCCCTTTGGAGGGTGGTTGAGAATCAGTTCATTATTTTGAAAGCTATTATAGAAAGAACTATTTATCCTGACTTTTCCAAATGAATTTATTTGTACTTCTGGGCAACCAAGGAATGGATTATTGTACATGTCTCTACAAGAAGTATTTCAGTTAATAAATGAGGAAAGAGAAATAAAATTAAAATATTACTATTTGGTAACCCCTAAGGAATTACTGAATCTAGGCAATAATCAGCAATGATGGTTAGCATCACAAATGGGAACACAAGTAGACAGAATGTACCTCATGATGGAAGAACACACATACTGTCTACGAAATATTCTGGCTACAAAATTGAGCCCAAGTCTCTAGATTTAACTACCAATTTAGATGAAATGTATGGGACAGAAGGACCTGTTAAATGACATCCGGGGAATGTAATCAAGAAAATCTAGACTGTGAGAATCTCTGCAGGAAAAATGACCTGATCTCTTCAAAAACGAAATTACAAGAGGGGGGGGAAAAAGTGATGGAGAAAGATATTCAGTAGATTATGGAGACTGGAAAGACAAATTAACCAACTGAATCTTGATTCAAGCAAACAAATTGTATAACAAAACAAAAACTTATGAGAGAATTAGAAAAATGTGTATACTCGAATATTTGACAGCATTACAGTATTCTTTTCAACTCTTTTAGGACTGAAAATAGCATTGTGGCCATGGTTCTTTAAAAGTCCTTATCTATTTTGGATGCATACTGAAATATTTTTGATGAAATGATATGATGTCTGGGATTTCCCTCAAAATAACTAGAGTTAGGTGGGGGATTAGGCAGAGGTAAAGATGAAACCAAATTGGCCATAAGTTGACAATACTGAAACAAGGTAACAACTGCAATGGGATTTACTTTACTATCTCACCGTTTTTGTATATATTCGATATTGTCCATAATAAAGAGTTTTTTCTCTTTTTTCCTTAATTTTTTTCATTATTTCTTTTAAAAATGGGATATGAGTGCAGAACATGCAGGTTTGTTCCATAGGTATACGTGTGCCATGGTGGTTTGCTGCACCTATTGACCCATCCTTTAAGTTCCCTTCCCTCAACACCCAACCCCCTACAGGCCTTCATGTGTGTTGTTCCCTTCTCTGTGTCCATGTGTTCTCAGTGTTCAGCTTCCACTTATGAGTGAGAACATGTGGTGTTTGGTTTTCTGTTCCTGTGTTAGTTTGCTGAGGATGATGGCTTCCAGCTTCATCCATGTCCCCGCAAAGGACAGGTTCTCATTCCTTTTTATGGCTGCATAGTATTCCATGGTGTATGTGTACCACATTTTCTTTATCCAGGCTATCATTGACAGGCATTTGGGTTGGTTCCATGTCTTTGTTATTGTAAATAGTGCTGCAATAAACATACATGTACATGTGTCTTTATAGTAGAAAGATTTATATTCCTTTGGGTATATGCTCAGTAATGGAGTTGCTAGATCAAATGGTGTTTCTGGTTGTAATCCTTAAGGAATCACCATACTGTCTTCCACAATGGTTGAACTAATTTACATTCCCAGTGTATAAGCATTCCTATTTCTCCACAGCCTCACAAGCATCTATTGTTTCCTGACTTTTTAATAATCACCATTCTGACTGGTGTGAGACGGTATCTCATTGTGGTTTTGATTTGTATTTCAATAGAGAGTTTTTTCAAGTCTCATTTATGATAAAGTATCTGGAATATGAAGAACAATACCTATATAGTATATTACTTGTTTTAGAGGACAGACAAACCCAGGTTCAAACTCCATTTCCCATAAGAGGAACTCTGTCATGTGTAATTCTTGGAAATGTAGAAACTGAAAAGAGCTATATGATCTGTCACTGTCCCCTCGAAGCAAAGGTATGTACACAAACCTAGATTTAGCTAATTGTGTGCTGTCACTCAGGACTTCCAATCTTTGTGAATGTCACCAAAACCCAAGCAACAGTGCCCAGTACCCAGTGGTAGGACTATCTAGTCATGGCAGTAGGGTCAGAGGTATTGTCCCAAATACGCTATTATGACCATGTGGCTCTGGCTGTAGTTTCTGCTGTTTAGCCTCTCTTGGCTTTTGCTTGTTTTCTGAATCTGCTTCTTTGAAAAGCAAATTAATTCTTTGAGATACCCGTGTCCTTCCAATAAATTTCTTTTCTTTTTAAGTTAGGTTGAGTCAGTTTTCTTAGCTTGCAACACAGGTTCCTGAGTGTCATTTGAATAAAAAGTTAAGCACGGCTATAATACATATAAATTAATGTATGCCTTAAAAAATAAAGCACTATATAAAATGTGTGGTAGTATTTTTATGCACATATGCATCTACATGTATAATAGATATGATGATATGCTTGTATAGAGAACTGTATGAAGTAATTAATTTCTTCTTGTTATCTTTACTGTTAAAAATAATGATTAGAATAATGAGATAATAAAGCATAAGAATGAATTAACTCCTTGACCAACATAAACATTTTTAATCATATAACACTATTAGGATAATACTCTCTGGCTTGCCTTCAGCATTTGATTGCTGTGAGCAATAAATAGGATAATTGTAGGGAGAGAATTTGAAAATATAGATGAAAGGTACTGCCATTGTTATTTAGCTGATATAGAAGCAGCAGACAAACCCAGTGTAGGGGGTAAGGGGATTTTTGATATCTAGTGACTTTGTAATTTGTGAAGTATACTCCTTCTATTGTGTCCACACCTTCTTTGCTTCTTTCATCCCTCATGCTCTGTAGAATAGCTATTGGTATTTTGCCAGGGCATGTGTAGGTATTAGGTTCTCCATGATTGAGGAAAAAACCTAGGAGAGGGGATGAAAACTGGCAGACTAGGACAACAGAAAGACTTAATGAGTTTAGAATAAAGTCACTGTCCAAGGTACTGAGAAATCTCAGATCCATATTTCTGCTTTAATAAGCTATTCTATAAGGCTAGCCAGATAAGGAAACCTTAAATGATCCTTGGTGCTCCCAAGGCCCAAAGTGGAGCCAGTCAGCTTCACTTCCTCCTGTCCTAGATGTAACTCAGCTACACAGGGAGAGGGACAGAATCACTCACAGTGAGGGATTCTACTCCCAATCAGATCTTGTGATGAGGCTTAGAAGAAGCAGTTAAAAGGGGCAAGCTGGCACTAGGGAATGAAGAATAACAACAATCATCCAGTCTTAGGAGCAGATAGTAAAAGGTCATCCTGGAGGATGAGATATCTGTGTAAGTGTCATTATAACAGTAGACCATATTCTAAAGAGGCAAATGATTATGAATATCCCAAGATATTCTAAAATGCCAGTAAGAAACCCCAAGTGGGTAAAGCTTAGATATTCAGAGAAGGAGTCAGTGACTTGCAGTTATGTTCAAGTGGGTGTCTTTCCAACAGCAAGTCCTTTCTGGGAGACTCTCTTTTCTGTAATACATTTCTAACAGCTCAATCCAGTCAGGAGTCATTCGCAGTTGGGGCAAGATGGAGAGGAGAGGGGTCTTTTCTCTGGTTGCCTGCTCTGGACACCACGGTGGGGCACTGGCTGTGGTTGTAGTGGCATTCTTCCCCACCACCCCCTACTTCTTTGGTTTCCATTCCAGAAAGGTGAAGACAGCCAAGATTCATATTAAAGAAGTGAATTGAATTTAAAGCATAATAAATAGGCTAGGCTTTCTAATCAGTTTCTCCATGTCCATTCCATACAACTGAGAAGTTGCCTATTTCAGTATCAGAAATTTAACAAGTCTTACATTTTCCAAAGAAATCTTTGCATACATGTATGTACTTTTTGTCTTATTGAATAAGCATACAGCATACAATGGAGACCTTTTTTTATGACTTGGGACTGTTACTAAGATCATTAACAACTGTGCCGTACTGTGTTGTGCTATAAACCTAGGATCTGCCTGAATGTTTAGCTCTAGAAGAAAGAGATACAAGCTGCTGTGCTGCTGGACACCTGTAACCTATTCTGTAGTCTTTAGGTTCAAATAGTTTTTGAAGGATGTTTTTATTGGGCATACACTTATAGGTTGACAATTATTTTCTCTCAGTATATTGAAGACATTATATCATAATCTTCTGGGTCCCATTGTCACAGTTGAAAAGTCAGCTGTTATTCTAATTATTATTGACTTAGGTCATCTATCTTTTCTCTTTGACTGCTGTAAGATCTTTTATTTGTCTTTGATATTCTGTAGTTCCTCTATGGTATATCTAAATGGTGATATCTTTATATTTACCTCACTTTGGATGGCATGACTTCTTAAATCTGAGGATTGGTGTCTTTTATCAGTTTGGGAAAATTTTAAGCCATCATTTATTTAAATATGTTTTTTGCCTAACCCTCTATACTGTTTTCTCAGAAAATAGAAATCCTCTCTGGAGAAAGAGGATCATCTCCATTTGGAATTATAAGATACTAAATCCACAATCTCAATTCTACATGTCTTTCAACATTTTTTCACAATTTTTTCTGGGCCCTTTGGGCTGATTTTGAGTGATTTCTTTAGATCTATTTTCCAGTTTCTTAATTTTATTCCTTTAATAATGTTCATGTAGCTGTTCTGCCCATCTGTTGAGCTTTTGTCATTCTTACATTTTTCATGTTTGAAATTCCATTTTTATCCTACTATGACTGATTATTTTTATAGTGTCTTGCTTCTTATTCATATTTTCAATCTCTTCTTTTTCTAAGTATATAATATAACCTACTTTATATTCCGTGTCTGATGGATTCAACAGCTGGAGACTTTGTGGGTCAGGTTTGCCTGTCCACTGATTTTGCTGCTGTTTCCTCTTGTTGCTTTCTTTTTCCCTTGTCTGTTTTGTGATGTTTTTAAAACTGTGAATTCATATTCCTTAAAACTCTCCCTGTGGGAATTGTGTGGCCTGGGTTAAAAGGCTCTTTCTCCAGAGAGGATTTCTATTTTATACTGAGAAAACAGGCCTTTGGAGTCCCAGCTTTATGGGAAGTAAGGCAAGCCTTAGGCTTTCTGTTCTCTGTATTCTATGAAGTTGAGAAAACATAAACTTAAGTGTCACCAGATTCTCCATGTAGAATAGCCTCAACCTTTCTCCAGGTTCCAACTTTGGCTTACTTTTTTGGTCCCTGTGTAGGTTTCCCGGGGCTCTTTTAACAAAGTATCACAATCTGGATCACCTAAAACAGCATAAATTTATTCTCTCACAGTTCTGGAGGCCAGTAGTCTGAAATCAACATATTGACTGGGCTATGTTCCCTCCCAACCCTCTAGGGAAGGATCCTTCTTTGCCTGCTCCAGCTTTCGGTAGCCCCAGGTGTTCCTGAGCTTTTGACATCATAACTCCAATCTCTACCTCCACCTTCTCATGGCTGTCTTTCCTTTACGTCTTCCTGTGACCAAATTTTCCTCTTCTTATAAGGACATCAGTCTCGTTGGATTAGGGCCCACCCTAATCCAGCACAATTTTGTCTTAACTTGATTACATCTGCAAGGACCTCTGGTTTCAAATGAGATCACATTCACAAGAGGTTAGGACATATTGGGGCTGGGGGCACTCAATTCAAACCATAATAGTCTCCAACAATTTCAATCCCTTGCCAGCCCTTAAATGTTTTCTTATGCATTCTAGCACTTTCACAGTTATCATTTATATAATCTTTCTGTTTTCTATTCAGTGTCAGCTCTTATTTCTCACTCATTTCATTGTGCTTGGCCACAGTAGCTCCTTCCTTTTTCTCATTGTGTTGCCGACTTACAAATCAGAAAAGAAAGAGCATGAAATAAGAAGAAGGCTTTAAATAGGGACTCAGTAGACATAATTGTGAATAAAGTAGAAGATAATTACTGCATGGCTGTTGCAATATCTTTTTTGAGACGGTGCTCAAAGTACTTTTATCCCTAGATCACTGTGATATATCTGTCTAGTCCTTGAATCATAAAGATCTGGGGCTGAATCCTTTCTCTACCTCTTACGAGGTACATGACCTTGAGATATATGTAAGCCCCTAATTTCACAGTATCATATGGAAAAAAAAAACACCATTACAATAATAGTCTTTTTAGGGTGTTTCGTGGATGGATGACATAAGTGCCAGTAAAACCCATGGCACAAAGCAGGCATTTAGTAATTGCGCAAACAACTTTCTTTCTGTGTTCCAGATAGGTAAGGACTTTGAATAATCTGCCTCTGCTTAAGAGAAGGGTGAAAAGTGATCTTTCATGTTGATACACAATCGTATGGTGTAATTAGGGCAAGTGTGCTGCTTTATAGAGGAAACTGAACCATTGAAAAGTTAACCCATCAAACACGAAAGAAAGACAAATACTAATAACCATACAAAAGGAGAAAATCTGTTTTGCTGACGATCAGTGGTTCCGTAACCCTTAAAGGGGGAACTGAAATTCAAATGAACTCATCCCTCCCATTTGTACTTAGTTTTGCAAGTTAACAGCTTGTTGGTTCTCTGTTTTAAATGCCACCCTTTCTTCAACTCCAATGACACTTCATTTCTGTCAACTGAGAGAGAAGAGATGGAGGAAAAAAAAAAAAAACAACAGATACCATTGCCAACTGTATTTAAAACTCTGTACACGAAACCACCCAGAGACATTTTAACTTGCATTTGAGAGCCTCACCCCGGCCCACACTCCAGAATAGCTTTATAACTTTATAATCTAAGGAAGGAAAAGCCAGAAATCTCCACTCTGTGACTGACTCACACACATGCTGGAAGCAGAGTTCACAAATCTAATTCCTTTCTCCATTCCTGCACATTTTTACCCAGAGAACACAAGCGAATGGAGGCGGTCCAACCCACTCAGACAATTCCTGACAGCAGCTCCTCGTGAAAAATATTATGTTTGGGGTGAGCATTTATCCAGGAGCAGTGCTGAAATGAGATGGTGAGGACACAAATGGGGAATAAATGGCCAATGTAGAGAGAGCTGCAGAAACGAGGGTGATTATGCAGGGGCTGTCCTCTATGAATACATTAGCTCCCCAATAAGCCCACGCATTTTGACTGCTTCCAAAGCAATTTCTCAGGGTTTCAATGAATACAGATGTCTGGAAGTGTTTTCTAAGCTCGGCTTCAGACAGACTGCTCATGTCGCCAGTCCTCAAAGCCCTAGCATTAAGTCTGGGTGGTGAGTCGGGCCCCACACAGTACCTGTCAAGGTCATTGCAGGCATTGTGAGATGCTCATTGTGGGTGTCCAATCTCCCCTTTAGGTCAGGGGCAAGGGCCGTCCAGGGCCAGTTGCCTGCCTGGTGGGGTGGGAGATTGAAGGAGGTTAGAGGTGAGAGGAGGGTGCATCCAAGCTGCAATCCTTCAGTGGGAATTGAGTATCAGGAATTGGAGACATCAGATGCAGACACTAAGGCCAAAGATGCCAGAGTAGGGCCAGTAGGTGGGACCAGACAGATGAGGTCTGCATGGATGTGTGAATAGGCTGGCAGTGAGGTGGAGCATCTCAGATAATCCCTACGGACACCAGTAGGCACAGGGTTCTCTCCAAGCATCGGCAAGCCTGTAGAGTGTGGGGGTGGCTGGCTGCTGAGAGTTCCCCACGGAGAAGACAGTGGGGGCCATTGTGGGGAGGACATCCTGCAGCTCTAATACTGGGTCTGCCAAGGATACTCCCTGGTCCTAGAGGTGGGCAGGCTTCCTTCTAGGACAAGATCCTTTGTTGTATCCATCATCACATTCCTGCCTAACACCAGGGGACCTAACAGGAACCTCAGATAAGAAAGAGGGCTTCATCATAGATTTATGTTTTCACCGGCCAAGGGGGGAAGAGTCAGAAAGCCTAGGAAATGTTCCTGTAGGATGAGAAATAACATAGAGCCTCTTGGGGATCCATGCCATGAGCTGATTGCTGGAAAAAACTCTGTACTTTGAGGCAGGAGAATGGCGTGAGGCAGGAATGGGCTGTGGGTCTGGCTAGCACCTGGGGTCAGAAAGCAGCCTGCAGTGAGCCTGGCTGCATCTTGCTGTTTATACACCCTGAGTTTATTTCTCTGGGCTATCTCTTAACAAAGTCTTTGGGAATGTTCTATGGGCCACTGTGGAGAAGACAGAGACTGTCAAAGTCAGAAATCCCAAGGGGAGCTGACTCAGGGTCACTCTTGTCCAGCCACTCTCGATGCCTGTTATTGCTTCCTAGAGCACACCTTTGCTCACTCTGATGGGCCTCAGTTTGATTTTAAAAGAGGCTGTTCCCTTGAGTTGGCAGCTTAACCTCTCCCATGCTCCCTCCCCCAGCCAAGCTGGTTCTGAAGTCCTCTTCTTCCTGAAAAGTCAAGAGGCTCCACCCTGTGTCTTCCCAATCCCAATCACACACAGGATTCAGGACTGGACATTCAGAATCAGTCTGTGACCCTCAACCTTAAACCCCATTTCTCCACCCCCAGACTCATTCACCCTGGTGGGAGCTGAGCCGAGCAGTTTGAGTGAGAAACCCCACTCACCCTGATCCCAAGCTCCACATTCTCGCCCCCGTAGACTTCCATGCCTTCGTCCAGCAGGCCGATCTCCTGGAAGTACTGCCGGTCCACAATGAAGCAGCCAATGAGGGCAGGGCTCCTGCAGGGGCAGGGGAGAGCAGAAGGGCTGTCTGGTGCAGCTGTCCGAGGAGTAAGAGCAGTAAGGCCTTCCTATTCAGGAGGGTCTGGTTCTCTTCCTTCCTTTGCTGCCAGAGCCAGTGTGAGCCTTGTTCTTGGAGTGGCCCCTGGGTCTGGCCTCACCCAACCACTCCAGAAAGGCTGTTTCATCGGGGCAGTGGGTAGACAGCTGCCATCCTGGGATCAGCTATTAGTGGGGTGGTGCTTGTGTGTGTGTTAGCTTTGAGAATTGGTGCTCAGCCTGCCAGTCTAGGTTGACTGTATCTCTCGCTGCCCTGACCCTGACCTCTGCACAGCCAGTCTCTGTTCCTGCTTGGGAATGCATACCAGCTTTCTTACCCTTCCCCAACTTGGAATCTGTATGTCATCCTTGGTCCACTTAGAAAGATTAGCTGGGACCAGGTTGCAAAGGGTTTTGGGTAGCAGGGTAAAAAATTTGAATTTTATCTTCAGGTAAATAGGTGTCCATGAGGAATTTTAAGCAGGACAGTGATGTCAGCAGATCTGTGTTTTTTCAAAAGAATAGTTAGGCAGCTGTGGGTGAGTGACCAGAGGGTAAGGGGTGGGAATTGAGGGGCCCAGCTGGGAAGCTCATTGCTGTATCCAGGTGAAAAATGATGGAGAGCTGAGTCAGAGTATCAGGAACAGAGACAGGAATTTTTTAAAGACATATTTTGATGTAAAATCAGCCCATCTTCAAAATAGATGAACTACACAAGGGTGAGAAAGGGAGAGGAACCTGGATGCCGTCTGGCTTTCTGGCTCAGGTGACAGTGGGTTGGAGACCACTCATCAATACAGGGGCACAGGAGAAGAAGCTGGTTTCAAAAGAAAGAAGCATTGGTGGTGGAAAAACTGACCTTAAGGTACCTGTGTGACACACGAGGAGATAGCCAACAGGCAGAGCTTAGGTACGTGGCCTGGGTCTGGAATTCAACAGGGGTCTTAGGCTGGAACAACCTGCCAACAGCTATGGGGTCAAGGAGCTGGAAGGCTCTTCCTTCCTTGAGGGCTGCGAGCTTGGGTCTCACCAGCTCTGTGAAGACACCGAGTGCAGCACCTCACAGAGAATGATTCACATGAGGTGAGTTAGCGTGAGAGCACGGGGCTACTTCTCTGCTGAGAGCCCTGCTTATGCAGTGACGTTGAATTGTTCTACTGCTTATTGCTACCATTTCTAGCCCTTGCCTGGCTGGAGGACTTGGTGGCAGTGGGGGAATAAAAGGAGAAATGAAGGCTCCTCAGGGATGAGAAAACTGTCGGTCAATCACATGTAAATGAACCCATCTTTGAAAACGGAAACTTATCAAGGTGGAGAAAGGCGATTTTGCAGGCCATTTCCCTGGGGAATGCAGATACAGGAGGCTTCTCAGGCAGAGACTGACACCCTGGAGCCACTGTTTCTCTTCCTTTCAAATCACTGCATTTTATTCTAAATGGCTTTACCCTCACAGACCTGCAGGCATCCTGGGAAGCTAATCCACCTCTCCTAAAGCAGACTGAGACCCTGCTGTGGTGGAGGTAACTGAACCCAGGCCTTCGAGGTAATATCTCTGGGAAAAATCCCCCTTCTGGGTGCATGTCTCTAAGAGAAGTTCCCTAGACTCTCTGAGCCTCCGATTCCATATCTGTAACATAGGATCTATTCTAACCTCACACGGACTAAATTAAAGCACTTGAGAGCCTCTGGGACATAACCGGCACTCAAAAGGTCATTTAAAAAGGTAAAAAGATGCAATTGTGCACTAAGTCTAGAAGATCCTCTCTTTAAATATGTGATGATTCAGAAACATCAGGCTGGCAGAGTGGGGCCTTGGCATTTGCCTCTGCATTCCTAGTGTTGGACAGGACAGGGCACGCTGGAAAAATGCTTTCAGGACACACAGGAAGGGACCTTCCTCAAACTGACAGTTCAAGCCAGGTAATGAACAGAATCTGAAACAGTTACTCTGAGATGAGCACAGGCCGCCTCAGTGGTTTATTATTAACCGGCTAGGGTATTAAGTGGATTCTATCAGCATGAAAGGGTTATCGATTTACACCTTGCCTCATTCCTGAAAGGATTAGAAATAGCTTATGAGAAAATTTAAAATACATAGAAAACCATAAATAGATAAATGTCTGGACAGACCTAAAGATTGCAACAAATTGGAATGCATGTGCAGACCAAGGTCCTCTCTCAATTGTTCTTAAAGCAGACATGAAAGCTTGCCTTTGAGTTTCCTGTTGGTCAAAGTGGAAATGAACACACATGGTCTTAGAAACAAAATGTACAGTTCTCATGTGAAAATGTCATATTAATTGATTCCCTGGGGATAGCAAGGCTTTCTTTGACTGGCAGTCAGTTTGAAAGAAATTTCTCACGTGGATTTTCTTAATGGGGTCACCTGGCGACTTAGGGAACAGCGATCACAAAGACATCCCTTTAGAATACACCAGAAGATATTGCTGGGCTCTTTTTATGACTTACACCATGTGTGGGCAAAGCACTCAAGTATAGCTTGAAAGAAAAGGGAGCTCGGATGGGCAAGATACATTTGTATAAATCACAGCTTTCTGTGGAGCTGTCTTCATCTGGGAATAAAACCAGGAATGTTCTTCCAAAAATCTTCCATAGAAGTTATTTCCCTCAACCAAGTTTCTGATAAAAATTGGGTGATAGAAAATTTGAGATTGAGATGACATTGTCTGGCAAGGACCTGGAATGCAGGCTTGCTGATTGAGACTGGACCAATACAGTTAGAGATGAGCAGAACAGAAACAGTTACTGTCAATGCAGTCTTCTGCAGGAATGCTCATTGCATGGGGACATATTTCCTTCCAACAGCATTCATCAGGCCTGGGAGCAGAAAACAGCTACACCAGTTCTGAGCTCAACAGTGGACAATAAGAGGGGTGAAAACTAGCCACTGAGTCTAGCTTCTCTGGGTGGATCCTGGCTCTACCGCCCAGAGCCTTTGGCAGGGCCATTCACCTCTCTCAGTCTTGCTCTCCTCCTCTTGTAAAACAGGGATGAGACATGAGCGGTCAACAGGTTGCGATGATGATCAAATGAGCCAATGCGTGTAAAAGACCCTTGTACATAGCAGACTGTCAGCAAATGTTTAACAACACAAAATTGTGGCAGGGGCCGAGCAGAGTAGGTATCACGTAACTTCAGGAAAGTTAGGTGGTTTTATCCCGTTTTAAGTATGAGTATACATTTTTTCTTCTGGCAAGGAAAAATGTGATCTTAAGTAATAATCCCTGACTTTCAATTACATTTTTCATACCCTTTCTCCCTAATATAATATAAAACAACATGAGCTTCTAATCTCTTTCACTCCAAAAACTGTACCCTAGGCCACTTTCTGGTGCCTTCTGTTTTATAACAGGCAGGACTTCGCAGGGAACATAAAGACACCCACCGTATCATCAATATAGACAGAAATAGGCCAGGCGCGGTGGCTCATGCCTGTAATCCCAGCACTTTGGGAGGCCGAGGCGGGTAGATCACGAGGTCAGGAGTTCAAGACCAGCCTGGCCAACATGATGAAACCCTGTCCCTAGTAAAAAATACAAAAATCAGCCAGGTGCAGTGGCAGGTGCCTGTTATCCCACCTACTTGGGAGGCTGAGGCAGGAGAATCACTTGAACCCAGGGGCCAGAGGTTTCATTGAGCCGAGATCACGCCATTGCCCTCCAGCCTGGGTGACAGAGTGAGACTCCATCTCAAAAACAAAAACAAAAACAAAAACAAACACAGACAGAAATAAAAACTAGTGGGGACAGCTTTTGGAGGAGTCCTGAACCTTAAAAGCTGAGACCACGCAAGGGAGTCATTCATGAGTCTAGGAAGATGGCAGCAAAGGCAGGAAAGAACTTGGGACCTTTGAAATGCAGTATGAAGTCACTTTTGTCTGAGTCTTACAGAATAACACTCAAATATCATCAAGGTATACACTGTCCTGTGGGGTCCGATCTTGCCTCTCAGCCCCTCCACCCTTACTGCCGGGGGCTGCTGGCTCACTTCCCACTTCTAGTCACTTTAAACTTTCTCTGTGTTCATGAACTTTGCATATGGGTGTCCATTCCCCAACCTAGCCATCTTCTACTCGCCTTCAAAAACAAGTGAAAATGCTGCCCTCTGAAAAGCATTTCCCCACTTTCAATGCAGTTTCTGCCTGCATGGTAGAATAATGTTCCTATTCCAATGATTTTGTCTGTCTTCACTAGACTCCAGGCTTTTGGCAGTGGGAACCAAATCTTCATCACTCTGGATCCCCAACCTGGAGCACAGTGGTTGGCGCCCAGCAGACGTCTCACAGTGATGTGTGAAAATGGGTCACTTTGAGGCTGTGAATGGATTCTGAGATCTTCAGAGCCTGTGGCAGTGATTGAAGATCAGACTGCAGTTCCTTTCAACCCTGCCCACCCCTGTCATCCCCACGATGGGGCTCAAGTTGGAGAATAAGCATTGGACCAGTAGGGGGTCCCTAGCCTGGAGGTCGAAGCAGAGAGACCCACAGGTAAAGGTTTGCTTTACCTGATTGGCGCTGTGGAGTTCTCCAGCTTCCACCAGGCCTTGGGGGGATTTAGGTAGCGGCACCACAGCTCCCAGTCAAAGCCCTGGGCAGCCAGCGGGTACTCTTCTATCTCAAAGTTGTCATATTTGATGTTATCAAAGGATGGCGAGATGATCCGCTTCCGGTTCTCCTTGATGCGGGTGAGTACAGGTTCAGCCCTGGGCAGAGAGGAGACAGCCAGAGAGGGTAACCATTTCCAAGGTGGAAAAATCCAGAGTAGCATCTCCTGAAGGTCCTTCCCCAGCAGAAAGAGGAAGGAAGGCCTGCCCATCTCCTCTGATGGAGAGGCGCACTGCCTTCTGGGAAGGAGCTCCTGTTCAACTTCCTGCTCCCTGAGGATTGCCGGAATGGCAAGAGGCTGCACCACTCCATTGGCATATCCAGAGCCGAGCTGAGAGATTCTTATTGCAGCCAACCTTGTGCCTGCTCGCTTTCCCTTTCTCCATTAGAAAAAAAAAAATCAAGACTCAAAAAAGAAGAAAAAGAAGAAAGAAACAGATCTGAGCCTCCAGAAAAAGCTTTCACCCTGGGCTTTGATTTTGCTAAAATTCTATGTATCAACCTGGAGGAAAAGACAGATGAGGATGGCAGAGACTAGGAGGTGAGAACAAACCTACATCCACCAGCCATGCGATGCTGCCTTGGAATGCCAGCTGTGCCACATCCACCCCCCAAAGCATTTCCCAACCACCCAAGGAGGGGTGGGGCATTTGGGCTTTCCCAGGGAGCTGGGAGGCCCTTGAAGGCACCAGGCGAGTAATGTGTTTGCAGACAGGAATAAGCTTCTCATTAATAATACATTTGGTGCATAATTGTTTATTCAAATCAGCTTGAAATAGTAAGTGTCCCTCTCCTATCCTGGCCATAAATCCAAAGAAAATGCTGTTTAAATAGTCACAAGTGGCAAGCAGGGACTTCAACTATAAAAAATGGCTGTGTTGCAGCCTTCATTTGGGCCTGTTATGGCAGCATCCAGGCCAGGCTGTGTGCACGCCCTGCTGCTCCTTCCTGCTGAAGTGCCCTTGTCTCCCACTCCCCGGGCGCAGAGGTTGGCACTGTGGAGTCTGGGGAGGAGAGCAGACCCCAGTGACAACAGGCATATTGATAAAAGGGTGGCCACCTACTTGCCCCAGCTACTTATGGTCATTGCCAGAGCCTGTGTCTCCCAGGCCCAGGCAAAGTTACACACAGCAGGTGGCTCTGTGCCCTCCAGCCCTGCAGGGAGGTCTGCATCCGCCACTCTATTCCTGGCTGGCTGTAGCCACTTGGGCCTTCTGTCTGGTCCCTTTCCCCCCAGCATCTGAGCAGCTCTGACCAAAGAAAGAAAGATGTTCTTAGACAGTGTCACCACAGGGAGAATCTGAGATTACGTGCTACCTCCAATCTGGCAGTGGGAAAGCCCAGGGCACCTGTGACAACATGGGGCAAGCTTCCCCCACCTTTGCCCACTTGATGTTGGCCCTGGCTGTGAGGCTGGGCTTCTGCCTCATGTCTGGCCCAGCTCTCCTTTCCTAGGTGTTGGAACTCTGTCCTTAGCCGGACACTCTCTGCTTTGACCTTAGCATGTACCCTTCTCCCTGATGACCCTGCCAGCCAGAGTCACATGTGATGTCACCATGCATATTAGGCACTGTGTGCTGACCTGTTGACCCCTGGCTACCCCCTCCCCTCTACCACACCTCGAACCCTAAAGGTCCAGCCTTGTTGCCTGGCTCACTCACACACCTACATCTCACCTATTCCCAGAATTACCTCTTTTCCCTTAGGCTATGACCAAGATCCTAGCATGCTTTGCACTATTGGAGCTGAAGCCCCAGATCCCACTGGGACTCCTCCTCTCCCAAGGGGCACTTACCAGCCCACATTGAACTCCACGTGGGCATCAAAGAGTGCCACCACAGGGGCAGTGGCCGCCCTCCAGCCGCTGACCCTGGAGCGGATGAGGCCTTCCTGCTTGCTGTGACGCACGACTTTGATGAAGCCTGGCTTCTGGCTGTTCACCTTGTCCACATATTCGGTCAGCTTCTCCTTCAGTTCCTCTGTCAGGGAGAAAATGCAGCCTTAGCATGGGAGGGAGGTCAGGAGGCAGAGGGGGCGATCACAACAGTCACTCTTTTAGTGATGACCCCCAGAGAAAGGCTGGGGGACCCATTCCCCTCCCTGGGTCTTCTTCAGTGGTCCCCACAGTGGCCAGCACAGCTCAGTTTTGAAGGGAAAAATAGAGGGGAATATTTCCTGTATTTTCAGTATTTTCTGAGGTCCAGCAATGCACAGGGTCATATACACCACACACAAGGTCTATTTAATCTTCACAACAAGCCAATAGGAAAATGGTAGCTCAAAAGAGTTTATCAAGTTCTCCAGCATCATGCAGCTTGTGAGTGGCACAGTCCACTTTCAAACCAGGCCTAGTGACCTGAAAAGCCATCATCAGCACGGCTACCTCCTTCCTAGTGGTCTCCATCTCCATCGGTGCTCCTATAACCCCCAGGGGAAGATCCCTCTGCCAAGACCCCAGCCCAGGATCCACTCTCTGCCTGGATCTCCATCTTTCCAGGAAGTGGATGGCCAGGAGCTGTGCCCATGTGAGTAGCTGGTGTTGGTTTGCTGCCTGTGGTCCTGGACCTGGCTAAGCATTTGATGCCTCTGCTTCTTCGTAACTGTAAATGGGGCCTGCAGCAACAGAAACAGGCCTCAGCAGCAGCCCCCTGAACCCTCAGCAAGAGAGGGCACAGCCGCTGCATTCATTACCTTTTCCATAGCAGCTAAGGCAAGAGCCCATGACAGCCCTCATAGTTGGTTGGACAGGATTCTAAAGTTCCTTTTGAACCAAGCATTCATCCCAAGGTGTGAATTCCCTCTGTCTGCCCTGATGAGTGATCATGCAGCCCCTGCAGTAAAAGGGAAATCCATGCAATCCATTCCTTAGAGGGCCTCTTCAACTATTAGATGTTCTTCCTTCTTCTGATCTCCAAATGCCAGGGTCCCTCAATCTTACATTCATGAGTCCAATGGGACCTATTGTGGAGCCATAGAAGACAGATCAAGTCCCACTTTCCACATAACAACTGAAGCCCATTCTGAAGTCCTTGCTAAGGACTTCTCTAGGTCAAATATCTTCAGTTCCTCCTTGTGTTTCCGCATATTTCATGATTTCAAATTCTCTAATCATGTTGAACTTCCCTCTAATTAAGTTAGTTTTTCTTGAACCCTTTCATATTATGCAGAAGTTGACCTAATACTTCTAAAGTAAACTGGGCTATACAGAATAGAAGAAATAAATCACCTCCCTTAATCTAGAATCTATGCTCCTATTAATATAATCTAAAGTCACAACAACTTTGATTGCTTTTGTCTCAAATTAAGCTTACTGCTAACATATACTTACAAATTATTTTTACATGGTGCTACTAAGTCAGGCCTCCTCCATCCCATCTCTGTGGATGCGGGTGCATGTGCAGGTGCTTGTGTGTGTGTGCACATATGGGTGCCTGCTTTGAGTCAAAACAAAGAATCTTATGTTTACTTTTATTTAATCAGCCTTTCTAAAGATTTCCACTATTTCTTTGGATGTCAAAGTGTTTTTGTCCCCTGATTTCATTACCCAATGTCTTTCTTATCCAGCCCTTCTAGGTTTCCAGCTTCTGCAAAAGTGATGAGCATATG
This sequence comes from Pan troglodytes, assembly GCF_028858775.2. Lineage (NCBI taxonomy): Eukaryota > Metazoa > Chordata > Mammalia > Primates > Hominidae > Pan > Pan troglodytes. The sequence continues at coordinate 15,538,118 of NC_072407.2, forward strand.
GCCTTTCTTGTCATTCAAGTGATCATTTTAAACAGTATGACCCCTGTCCTAAGCTAGGGCTGGTGGGGGCTGTCAGTGTCCTCATTCCAGCCTGGAGAAAACTCGGCTGACTTCTGGGCTGCCACTGACATGCCGTATATCTCACTGCAGTCCATACGGAAATGACCTCAAGATCTCCAATTGCTGCAGCTGCCTGGGGAGGTCACTGTCCCACAAATGTCAGGACATTGGCCATGGAGCAGCATAACTCAATATGTCTCACACTTACAAGGTCTTCAAGCACCGTTGCCAGGAGGCTTCTTAAAACATTTACTGTTTTATCACTTCCAAGGTCCATTTCTCATATATCCTTTTTGAAAAATTTAGATAGAGCTCATAAAATCTGATATCTGGGTTTTGGATGGTGGCAGTTAAGTGTTGAGTGCACAGAACTTGAAGTGAGAACTGGGCTAGTACCAAATGGCCTGATACAAATCCCCTCTCTTCCCCATGAAAGGGATACCTGTCCCCTTCTCTCCCTCCTCAACCCTCAGGTGAGACTCCTGCCAATTGACTCCTGCCAATACCTACCGTGACTAAGGTATCGATGGGAGGAGGCTGAGGATGATTGCTACCAAATGGTCGCCTATGAATTTCACCTCTCTGAATTCACCTCTTTGTGTGGCTGCCTCACACACTGAGTCTGGGCTGGACCGTGACACAGCAGGACACAGCAAGAGGGACCCTGCGCAAGTTCCAGGCCTTTTGCATTTGCTGTCTTGCTGCCCTAACTAAGGAAGGTCTAGCCAGCCTCCTCCCCAGCCCAGTCATTAGGCCACCCCACAAAGGCCCCAGACAGGTGAGTGAGGCCCTCGTGGATCCTTCAGCCCCAGTTGGGCCACCAGCTGATTGCAAATGACAGGGAGAGCCATTGTGTAGAGCAGAGACAGGCTGCCCAGTGATCCCAGCCTTTATTGCAGGATTCTGGGCCAATGGATGGTTGCTGATTCACACCATAACTTCTGGAATGGTTTGTTATACACAATGGCTATAATAAACATTTTCTATTGTTCTGGTCCGGTGCTGGGGTTAAAATAAGATTGTGAACTGATGCACAGGAAATGCAATCAGAGGAAGAATGAGCTTTGAGGGGTGGCAGCAAGAGATGGAAAGCTTTGCTTCCTATAGGAGCTACTTGCCTCTTTGTACCTGTGAGCTCTGTTAACACTGAGCTAGAATAAAGGCTTCTGGTGGACCAGATAGTAGAAAAATTCCATCCCCAGTTAGCTGCATCCCAAACATGTGCTGCTGATTAGAAGAGGGAATTCTCTTAGCCCCAACCAAACAACTGCTATCCAAAAAAGAAAATAAAGAAGAAACAAAATGCCTTGAAGTACCCTAGATGATACTGGCTCTGTCTTTGCAAAGTACCTTTACTTAATTAGGTTTTCATGTTTTCTTTCAATCTTTGTTAAGTGCCAAAGCAAGAAAGAACTATCTCAAAAATACTTCTGCATTGGCTGGAAAATTGCTTTCCAAAACACTGTCCATTGTATATTATATATATTGACTATTAACTATTTTATATACACATAAACACACACACATACCTGTTCACATATAATATCTCTCAGAACTTCTTAGCTCCAAAGATTGTGTTTTTGGAGTTGAACTTGTGTTTTTTCTTACAGCCAAACACAAGTACCCAGCCCATCATATTTGCCTTCTTGCTAAGGCTGCCAGGAAGCTCAAAGACAAATATAATGACTAATCACAAAGATTTTATCAGGGTTTTTGCTGCCCTATCTTTGCTAAACCTTTGATTTTCTGGTTCAAATTTAAAAGCTGATTGACTTTTACCTTTTATTCCCTATGCAAGCTATCTTTACTTATTTTTTTGAAATTTCTATAAATAACATTTAATAAAGTGTCTTGGTGGGTTAGGACAGTAGTATAATTGTGAAAGGAAAAGGGAAGGTATATTTTGTGCTTGTTTTAATGTGTTGGAGAAAGAGGAGGCAGGGAGTCTGCTTGCTGTGACTCTGCCAGATCTAGACTCAATGTGCAGCTGTCGATAGCTCATGTTGACAGAGAAATACAATTTGCACCCTGCATGGGGCCAGGTGTCATCCTGCTTATGTTGCTACTTCAGCTCTCTCCGACTGTCCACAAATCCCTGATCTCCTGACATTGGAGGGACCTCTGTAAACCAGCACTACCAGAAGCAGTGATGAAACACCACTCACTCCTGGGAGGTCACAGGCCACTCTCCACATCCCCATGGGGAGCCTCCTCTCAGGGCCTGCTCAGGGCAGGCTGCTTGCCAGCTCTCATTTCTTCAGACTTAGACGCCAAGGAAACACAGGGGATTCACCAGCCTGGTCAAACAGAGCCCTTCTCCCTTCCTCATCTACCCCCCTCCACTGCTTCTATAAGAAGTTGTTGGCTCCACAACCACTAGCAGGCTGAGCCGGAAGGGTCTGGCATGGAGGCTGTTAATCTGATTTAAGTACTTAATGGGACACTCCAATCTCATGCATAAAGGAAACTAAAGGATCTGAAAGTTGATGCCTAATGGGGCTTTGCTCTTTGGAAGGCAGGTGCACAGGCATTTTGTAAAACTGCCTTCCTAAAGGCTTGCTGTGGAGAACCGGGCAGAGTCCTCACCTCTCCCTCAAGGTTCAGATGAGCATTTCCCACATCTTCTCTAGGTTTTGGGGACATAGAAATGAAGTGAGAGTTCACCCATTCATTCATTCATTCAACAAATATTGAACACTTACTGATATGATTTGACTCTGTGTCCCCACCCAAATCTCATCTTGAATTGTAATCCCCATGTGTTAAGGTGATTGCATCATGGGGGCAGTTTCCCATACGCTGTTCTCATGATAGTGAGTGAGTTCTCATGAGATCTGATGGTTTAAGTGTGGCACTTCCTCTCTCTGTCTCTCTCTGTCTCTCTTTCCCTCTCTCTCCTGCCACCTTGTGAAGAAGGTGACTGTTTCTCCTTCACCTTCTGCCATAATTGTAAGTTTCCTGAGGCCTCCGCAGCCATGTGGAACTGTGAGTCAATTAAACCTCTTTTCTTTATAAATTGCCCAGTCCCAGGTAGTTCTTTATAGCAGTGTGAGAATAGACTAATACACTTACTATTAGTCCATTCATGGAGTAATAATCTTTGGCATGACTTGATCATACCTCAACAAGGCACTGATCTAGTTGTTGTGATTATAACTGTAAACAAGACAGTCTGCAACGGACTGAGTGTTTATTTATTCCCCAAATTGATTATGTTGAAATCCTAACCCCCAATGTGATGATATTAGGAGGTAGGGCCTCTGGGAGATTAATTAGGTCATGAGGGTGGAGCTATTATATTAGCCTGTTTTTTACTGCTGTAACTAAGAATACCTGACACTGAGTACTTTGTAAAGAACAGAAATTTATTTCTTCACAGTTCTGGAGCCTGGGAAGCCCAAGAACAAGACGCTAGCATTTGGTGTCTGGTGAGGGCCTTCTTGCTATGTTCTCAAGTGGCAGCAGGGAGAAGGGCAAGGTAGCCTAAAGCTTCAAGAATCCTCTTTTTAAAGAGCCTTAATCTCATGAACAAGGAAGCAGCCCTCATGACTTACTCACCTCTGAAAAGGCCACACTTCTTAATGCTTTCACACTGGTAATACCTAAATTTTGCAGGGGAAATACTCGAACCACAGCAGCCCTCATAAATGGGATTAGTGCACTTATAAAAGGGGCTCCAGAGAGTGCTCTTTTCCTCTTTCTGCCATGTAAGGATGAGATGTGAGCAGTCTGTGACCTGGAAGAGGGCCCTCACCAGGATCCAACCATGCTGGCACCCTGATCTCAGACCCCCAGCCTCTGGAACTGAGAGAAATAAACGTCTGTTGTTTATAAGCCACTCAGTCCATGGGACTTTGTTATAGCAGCTCAAACTAAGACACAACCCTTATGGAATATCCATGCTACTGGATGTTTAAAAGGCGTGTGGTAGAAGAGACACAGGAAGAGCATATTGGTCCATTTGCGTAGCTGTAAACGAATACCTGAGGCTGGGTAATTTACAAAGAAAAGAGGTTTATTTGGCTCATGGTTCTGCAGGCTTTATAAGAAGTGCAGTGTCAGCAGTCGCTTCAGGTGAGGGCCTCAGGCTGCTTACACTCATGGTGGAAGGGGAAGGGGAGCCAGGATGTACAGAGATCACATGGTGAGCAGGGAGGCGAGAGAGAGTGGGGAGGCACCAGGCCCTTTATATCAGCTGTCATGGGAACTAGTAGAGGGAAAACTCACTCATTCTCCCCACCACCCCAGGGAGGGCATTAATCTATTAATGAGGGATCCACTCCCATGACCCAAACGCCTCCCATTAGGCCCCACCTCCACTATTGGGGATCAAATTTTTTTTTTTTTTTGAGACAGAGTCTCGCTCTGTTGCCCAGGATGGAGTGCAGTGGTGCAATCTCAGCTCACTGCAAGCTCCGCCTCCCGGGTTCATGCCATTCTCCTGCCTCAGCCTCCCCAGCAGCTGGGACTACAGGCACCCGCCACCACATCCGGCTAATTTTTTGTATTTTTAGTAGAGATGGGGTTTCACCATGTTAGCCAGGATGGTCTCAATCTCCTGATCTTGTGATCTGCCCGCCTCGGCCTCCCAAAGTGCTGGGATTACAGGTGTGAGCCACCATGCCCGGCCTATTGGGGATCAAATTTTAACATGAGATTTGGAGGGGACAAAGATCCAAATTATAGCAGAGAGGGAGAGTAAGCAGGAAATGCTGTGGAGTTACCATCTACAGAAGTAGTTGTCAATCAATTAGGGGGAGGAATTGGGGCATGAATACCCCATGGGTGAACTGAATTTTATCCCCTTAAATTCATATGCAGAAATCTTAAACCCTAATACCTCCGAATGAGACCTTATTTGGAAATAGGGTCATTGCAGATATAATTAGTTAAGATGAGATCATACTGGAGTGGGATAGGATCCTAATCCAGTATGACTGGTATTCTTAAAAAAAGAGTAGATCTGGATGCAGACTGAGGGAGGAAGTCACGTGAAGAGGAAGGCAGAGACTGGAGTGATATCTCTCTAAGCCAAGGCCTGCCAAAGATGGCCAGCAAAGCACCAGAAGCTAGGAGAGGGGCATGCAACAGATTCCCCCTCATAGTCCTGCTGGCACCTTGATTTCAGACTTCTAGCCTCCAGAAGTATGAAACAATGTCTGTTGGTTAAGCCACCCAGATGGTGGTACTTTCATTACAACAGACATAGGAAATGAGTATAACCCAGCTTCCTCATTTATCAGGTGGGATGACATTGCAGAGTCTCCAAGTCTCCTGGTGGTTCCCAGGATGATAGAGTCCAGGTCCCCACAACAGTACCATGTTCATTGATGCCCATGGTATTAGCTTTCTTCTCTTCTGTCTCCCATCCCCACTCCCTCATCAGTTTTCTAGGATCATCTACCAGTTAAATTACTTGGCCCCAAATCTTGTCTCAGGATCTCCCTGGCTTCTGGGAAAGCCAAACTAAGACAGTTGTACATTCCAAGTCACCAAGGGCCCCACCAATTGCTTCACACTTGCCTGGTTCTTGAAAGCATTTAAATTTTCAACTCTTGACCTATACGCATAATGCGTATGGATGTGTGTATGATGGCTTAAATTCAAAATATTGACCCTATTTCTCTCTTCTCTCAATCTCTGCATTAATTGGATAAAAGAAAAAATGGTAAATATAGTATACTATCCATTATTCTAAGTATTTGGTATATGTTATCTCATTTAATCATTTCAACAACCCTAAGATATAGCTCCTATTATTATCGTTCTATTTTGAAGACAAGGAAATTAAGGCACAAAGTGATCCAAGTAGCAAGTGGTGGAGATAGGATTTAAATCCAACTAGGCTGTCCCCAGAATCCATACTGTCCACCTCTACACTCTATCCTGCCTCCCAAGAATAAGAAGCTCGGCCTGCATAAGAATCAGCTTGTTTAAATCGCAGGCTCCAGAGTACCATCCCAGCAAAGAGTCTGATTCAATAGATCTGGGGTGGGACCAGAGAATCTGAATTTCAACAAGACTCTCCAGGTGAGATTCTGGTGGATGGGCCAAACTTGGTTACAACTGAAATAAAAAGGTGGGCTTTATAACGGAGCACAAAAAGGCACCTCCTGCCAAATACGTGTGGTTCCAGCCCATAACAGAAGAATGTAAATGCAGTCTGAAAACAGCTGCCTCACACCTGCCCAGGTAGTTTTTCTCTTCATTCTTCCAAACCCACTCCATCTTGCTGCCCTCAGTTGCTGGTCCTTCCCTTTCCAGCTGCTTTTCCTTTCTCTACATGGCCATCTTTGGGTCTGATGTTTTGGACTGTCCCCTGTCATTTCCCAGCTGCCTTCTGCAGAGGCCACGGCTTTTTGTCCCATTGTGGCCACACCCCTCCTTCCTGGCTCAATGCTGTTCCTCAAAGCCCGGCCTGGATTATAGCTTTGCCACCCCATCCCTCCAGTTGCCCAGGAGGGGAGTGTGAACACCCCACCCACACCCCCACTAATCCACCTCCCTCTGACAAGTGCAATTAATTGCTTGTCTCCAACGGTGCTAATTTAAAGATTAAAAGTGTGTTTATTCCTTTCCAAGTGAAAAGTGCCTTGTCTTCTTCAGATCAGAAGATTAACTGGCTTTTCTCTGAAGCCATTTAGGGCCATTGAGACACAAATGCTATGTCAACACATTTTAAAGGAGAGATTATTTATGAGGATGCAATGGTTGTCAAACCTAGCTGATCATCCAAATCACATCACATGGGAAGCTAAAAATTAAATAAAGACAGATGTCACCGTCCCCACCTCCATGGAGAATCTGGAGTGGGAGCTGAGGACTCAGATAGTCCTGCTGATGAATGATGGTGAGCCTGGCTTGGGCAGCTGGGATCCCGGAGAGCTCCGGGCAGCATTGCTGCGTGTATTCCTCTGTCTTGAAGATCACTCCAGACAAGCTTTCAAACCCTGGGCAGTTTGCAAATGCCTTCCCCGAGGTTCATTCTTATGTCTGCTACACTTAACAGCTGCACTTCTGTCCAGCTCATGTAATAGCTGCACTTCTTCAAAGTCGATTGATACTAAAGGAGATTTGGAATGGCCTTAAATAGTTCCCTTACTCAGGCTACAGGGTTCAGGCACACAGTGTTACAATCTTCCTGGGTAGCTGCAAACATTAATTCAGCCTTATCAAGTTACAGAAAGTCCCAGATTTACCACCTAATAGGCCCCACCCATCTGTTTTAAAGTCTACTCTTTGGTGTCACAGTAGGGCATTCGTGGCCACCAAAACCCACAAGGAATATGCACTCCATACTTAGCGGGGTTGCCAAAGCCAGGCTCTCAAAACCCACAAACACCTTCTTATCAGTGCCAAAATGGCTTATTCTCCCTAAGATGTTATATCTTATAAAAAATGGTCAAAACTGGTTTCTGAAGATGACTGTGGCAGGTTATAGAAAAATGTTTACCTGGCCAGTTAGGAATGTGTTGTGTTCTAACCAAAGTTTAACACAGTCTCCTTTTCTTCCTCTCTCTCTCTCAAATTAAGACAAAATGAAACAAATAAAAAACCTTGAGTTCTAATGTTTGCCACTGCCTGTGGTATAGATGCTTCCACCATTGCTGATTTCAGGCTACCAGCCTGACGCCACTGCATCTGAGTTGGGAAGGGATGTGCAGAGTTGGGTGAGGATGTGCACGATGAGCTCGGCTAGTCCAGGTCAGCCCCAGCGCTGGTCTAACGCCCAGGGCTGGCCTAATGCTCTGTGACCCTTCCCCTACACCACGTAATGTGCACTGTGCTCAGCACTTCAGATCAATCCATCCTTTATTCATTCACTCAACAATGATATATTATGCACATATGATGTGCACCACTTAAGAGCCTCACCTCATTACCACCCTGCAAACAATATTTATAGCTAATGCTTATTTATTTATCAGGTGCTGGGGACTGTTCTAAACCTGCTTCATTTATTACTCATTCAGAACTCTCAGCAACCATAATGCTACTCAAGGTAGGTAGGTAGCATGACTATATCTGTTCCATAGATGAGGAAACACAGCCCAGAGAGGCTAAAGGATTTGCTCAGTGTCACAGAGCTAGAAGATGGCAGAGCTGAAAAGCAAACCCAGGCAACCTGAAGATAATAACCTCATTATTATCTTCAAATGGCAAATGGGAAAAATCAAGGATGAGAGACTTTAAAGAACATATTCCAAGTAACACAGAAGGTAAGGAAGGAGCAGGATTCGAACTCAGGCCTGCTTGCCTCTGAAGACTTGGCTCTTTTCCAGTCTGTCCAGCAGCCTTCCGAAGGAGTCAGCTTTGTAGGCTCAACAGAAGCTCTTCCCCTAGGGCCATAACTCCGTGTCCTCTATTTGTCCACCTTGAGTAATTTAGCAAATGGGAATGAGAATAATGAACTAATAGAAGTCAGTGTCTTTGCTGACTAAATGACCTTGGCAAAGGGCCAGCTCGCCTTTGTACTTCCTGGGGCTGTGTGAGGAGGAAACTCCGGTAAAGTAAAGGTGGGGCAATGGACCAAACACTGTGAAATTACTTACAGAGCAAGAACTACTCTTGCTACTCTGAGGAGGGTATGCAGCAGGAATCACAGGACTTACTAAAAATGCCATGATAGGTGACTGATGTCAGCCGTGTCCAGGCAGGAGTGGACGCTGCTCCAGCCCCAGCTCCTCCAGCTTAGGAGTACTGAGAAGAGTCCTCCCATGAGCTTCTAGGGAGGGCGTACCAAGAACTCAAAGCCTTGGGAATTGCTGGCAGATAGTGTTTAACAGCAGGTGATATCAGAGCTGAGAACAAGCTGTGTGGATGTCCCACTGTGCAAAGGGAATTCCAGGAGGCCCAGGTCCAGGTCCTCCTACCCTATGTGTGAGCACTCAGGAAGGTCCAGTGCCCTTAGCAGTTAAGCCAGAGGCCAACTTGAATTTTGGTGCTGGCTTCTCCTTTTGTGCAAGGCTTAGAGTTTAGAGTGCTGCCGAACTCAAAAATTTGATGATCCTAAAATCTCATGACTGAGAGCCGAAGAGTTTATGATTCTGAATCCAAAATTTCAAAATTCTGAAATTTTTAGAGTCTCTGATTCTTAAATACTAACTCCCAGGATTCTGAGATCCCATGAGTCTAAGCTCCTGTAAATGCCAGAGTAATCACTCTAGGCTGTGCTCACCACCATCCTACCCCCAGTCCCCACCACCAATTGTTCATGGCTTACAAGGTCAAACATCCTGGTCCAGCCTTCTCTGCAAGACTGTGTGCTTGTCATTTTCCCAAATGCACTAAGCTCGGTCATGCTAGAGTGCCCTTGCACTACCTGCTACCTCCACCTGGAACATTCTTCTCGCCTCCCCTGTCCCAGCTCAGCTTCTGTAGGAAGCTTTTCCTCACCTGCAGCTCTAGAAGGGGATGGGTTTTTCCTTGGGGCAAAGACACAGGGGACTAGAAAACATACACCAGGCAACCAGTGAGGGCCAACCTCAGGCCCTGAGCTCCATCTCCTTCCAGGGCAGCTCCGAGCATCCTCTGGGGGAAGAGTTAAGGCTCCCAAAGGCTGTATGTCAGCTCCATACTTCTGCAAATCACTGCTGCTCAGGCTGTGTGACCAGGGGCCTCAGCCTGGCTGATTCATGACTCAGGAGACCCGGAGGGCTTCACACATGTATTTACACCTAGCCTGATCTTGTCAGTGGGGAGGTGGAAGGCCCTTTTTCTTTGCTTCAGAACACCTTCCAGCAATGTATTCTCAAAGGGAGCGGTCCCATGAAGGACCAGTGACAAAGCAGAACCCAAGTGTTCTCCTGGCCTTCCCGTTTTTCTTTCTTTATTGAAATATGTCAAGTAGAACAGTAGGAACAGAGGCTTAGGGAGAGATGGGCCTCAATTTAATCCCCAGCTCTGCCATTTACCGGGACTTTGGGCACAAGACTTAAACTCTCTGAGCCTCAGTTCTCTCTTCTACCTCTTTGGGTCGCTGTGGAAATCCACAAGACAATGCCTGGCATGTTGTGAATGCTTCACAGCTGGTGCCATTACCTGCTCATCAGTCTGAACTCCTTTGCTCCCTTCCTCCTTTCCAAAGGAAGGTCCCTAGGCTGGGTGCAAGTTTTCACCCTCTGTCCTGCATTTCTGAGAAAGCCAGCCCTGCAGCAAACTGCCCTGGGACTTCCCCAGGTGCAGGACACAGTTGCTGCTCTTCAAGGGCCACTTACCACCTAGCCACTCTGATTCAATTTCCAACCCCTTCCCATCTCAACCTGCATCTATTTATTTAACAACCCCTTAACAGTGATTTCTATGTGCAAGATACTCCTAAGATCTTTATTTGTATTGCCACTTAGCCCTTATGATCACTCTATTAGGTAAGTACTACTAGTAACCCATTTTATAGATGAGAAAACTGAGGCATGGTTAAATAATTAGCAAGTGGTAGAGTCCACATTCTAAGTTCAGCACTTTGGCTCCAAATTCCATGCTCTTAATACATTTCCTGTCTATGGGACCAAGGGCAAGAGGGTGCATTTAATGAGCATCCACCCAGGCTTTGCACTAGGCCCTTAACAAATGTCTTGCCAGCCTCACTTTCTGATTTAAGGCAGATGAAAAAATAAAGGAAGGCTAATGCTATCTTTTTTCTCATTCACTGCAATCCCCTGAGGCAGGAATCTTTATACTCTTAGGCCCATCTTACAAATGCACAAAATGAGGCTAGGAAGAGGGGGCCAGGGTATTTATATATCGATCCCAGCAGTCATTGGTTAAGGACTGCTCCAGGGGCAGGTTAAGTCCCAAAACATCCAGTCTGTTCTGTGCAAGGCACAGCAACCTTCCAGGGCTTTGAAGAAAGCCCCCAGATAAAGAGAAGCAGGCATCTGGGCAACTGGAAGCGCTGTGCACACCTAAGAGGTAAGGCCGGAGCCACACCCCAGCCCTGACAGATCTGCTACGCCGAGCCTGGCATGTGGCAGAGGTGCCACAGGCGTGTGTTTCGTTTTCATAAACATGCATTGCAAGAATGAATGAGTGCATGAGTCATGTCTTGGCTCAATGCTTTCTAATGACCAACATTTATACTCCTCCAGGAAGACTTTAGTACTGTTTTTCTTTGGTTTCCTCTGCCCTTTGGCCCTGTATCCTTCATTGTGCATTGAATGTTCCACTGGACTGTGAGCTCCTTAAGGAGGGACCTATGGTTTTACCCTTCTCTGTATCCAGAGAGCCCAGCCGGAGCCTGGCATTCAGTAGAGGTTTATTGACTACATGGATTCATGGCACATGGGACAGAAATCCTCATATAAAGGTTTTGAGGACCTCTCTGGAAAATACCCAGAAAAAAGCTGATGGGCCCACTGGTAAGCCTCAGAACTACCTTGGAGTTAAAAAGTCACCATTTAGCCTGTAATCCCAGCACTTTGGGAGGCCAAGGCAGGCAGATCTCCCGAGGTCGGGAGTTCAAGACCAGCCTAACCAACACGGAGAAACCCCGTCTCTACTAAAAATACAAAACTAGCTGGGTGTGGTAGCGCACGCCTGTAATCCCAGCTACTCAGGAGGCTGAGGCAGGAGAATCGCTTGAACCCAGGAGGCGGAGGTCGTGGTGAGCCGAGATCGCGCCATCACACCCTAGCCTGGGCAACAAAAGCGAAACTCTTTCTCAAAAAGAAAAAAGAAAAAAGTCACTGTTTATGTGGAACCTTCTTTCTGAAGTTTTTAGCACTTGGCACAGGTTCTGACACATGGTGAACATGGGCTCACCAAGTTTGTTTCACACACAATCCCCATTCAATCCTTTTGGGACTCTGCAAGTTCAACAGCATTACAGCCATTTTTTTAAATTTTATTTTTAGTTATTATGGATACTATAGCCATTCTAACATAAGGAAATGGAGGCTTAGCAATGCTAAGATTTTTTCCTAAAGTCATATAGCTAAGGAACAGTAGGCTCCATCTCAGGGATCATGGGGCAGGTCAGTCAGACTTTGCCATCTTTCCTCCTAAAGGTCCATGCTGACCTTTCTTAGAACCTCTGCATGCTCAGTCTCCTGGAGGGGGTCACTGAAACCAACAGTAGAAAGTGTGGGAAGGCAGGGCAGGGCATGTCCAGACAATGGGAGCAGGCAGTCCAGCAGCGAAGTGGGTGGGGCTGACCCTCAGTTTGGGGATGCCCAGCCTCAGACTTGAAACAGCACCCATGGGGTCTGGGTGTGGGGTGGGCCAGCACTGCCCCCCAGGACAAAACCTTTCTTATCAGCCCTGGGGTTACTGATGGGACTGGAAGGGATTGGTATCGAGGGAGACTCTTAAATTCAGACTTTGGTCCCAGGTGGGCCACTGTCCATGTTCCCGGGCTCCTAAGTGGGCTGAGAGTTTACTAAAACTGCTTGAGTCTGGTTAGGCTGCTGCTAGATCCCAAATGTAGAAAAACAAATGACTTCTGGAAACCTTGTGTATTTTTCTGTTTGTTTGTTTGTTTGTTTGCTTTTAAGCACAGAGTCTAAGGCTAAAGGCATGCCCTTGCCAGCTTTCAGCATGAACTGCCAACATCAGCCTGTTTCTAGGCCCCGGCCCAGGCCGTGTGGGCTTCCTTGCTCTCCTTGCATATGCTTTTCTCTTCCTTTAAAGCCACCAAAGGCAGAGACCCGTGTCCCTGAGATGCTATCAGAATGCCAGACATGGGCTGCCAGTAGAGAAACATCAACAGCTAGCTCAGAGACATCAGGACAGGTGGAATGGACAACCTTGCCCAGGAGCTGCCCTCCAAAGACTGCCAAAGACTATCAGCCCATCTTCTCACTGCGCCTTTCAGCATTATTGATTTTTTCCAGATCCCTCTATTTCAGGAACATACATCGTCATAGTCCTCTCATGAGATTTACTTTAGAAAACTCAAGAAATATTACTTCCCTGGTAGACATGCCCCCAAATATCAAAAGTATTGCTCCTTCTCACTTCATGTCCTGTTTGTGTTCCTTTCATTCCTGTGTTCAACTGGCAGATATTTACTAAGCACTGGGTGTGCGGCAGGCCTGATGCTAAGTGGTGGAGACGGGGAGTAAGTCAGTATCCACCTCTTAAGAAACTCGCAGTTTAGTGGGAAGAAAGAATTAAACCAGTAACTTGAATGCACTGAAATATGTTCTAAAAGTGGTTGTCACAAGGTGCTATGAAAATACAGCGCAGGATGTGACAACCTCTGCAGGGGATTCAGGGCAAGTTTTACAGAATGTTATTTGCATTTGTCTCAATGGATGGATGAAGGGGCTTTCCTAGGAGGATAAAGGGGGCATTAAAAAACCATCACAGGTAGAAAAACAGAATGCATAAAGGCTAGAAGCATGAATGTGCGTGGCATGCTTGAGAAGGAGTAACAGATATGGACTATGGCTGAGTGTAGGGATACAAATTCAATTTGGGAGAGGAGGTTGGATAAGTGAGTGGTAGACAGATTGTGAGGGCCTTAGAAGATGGGCCAAAAAACATTAGGAAGTCATAAGGAAGCTTTGTTTGGATTCCTCCCACCTAAAGTTCTCCAAGAGATGAACTGAAATGTCAGAAAGAACTTTTCATTAATTTCTTAATTAAAAACTCTACTGTAGCAGCAGAAGGAACTGGCCCACTCTAGAAACCTAAGGAGGTGAGGTTTTTGTTTTATGTTGTTTCCCCCCAAATAACACAAGTCATGGGCTCCTCACTAAGCTCCAAGCCTCAATCATGGCCTCACTAGGTCTCTAACAAGGGCCCTGGCCCATTGCTTGAGACAGCATCCAGGACAGGGATAGATATAATTAGAGGTGGTACCGTCAGGCGGGGTCTGGTCCTCTGCCCTGATTCTTGATCCCTTCCTGACTACATCCTGGCTTTCCCTGGCACCGTAATGGGTTCCTCACTTCCCCTGAACATTCTGAGTTACAGTAGCCAGGCCTGATGCTCTCACCATGGAAATGACTCATAGACCACCCAGGTGAGAGGCTAGGCTGGCCCAGCCAGGGAGCAGGGTCTGACATGCTGATAGGGACCCAGTCTGAAGACAACTCAGCACACAGACTCAGCTCTGCAGTATCAGGCAAAGTTGATCTCCAGGTTCAGAACTGGGGTTATCATCTTTCCTGAATATTCATTCACTCATTCAGCAAAAATGTGGATGACACAGTGCCAGGCACCCATCCTTAAGTAAGGTTCAGGCTCTGTCAACCTGGGCCTTGTGAGGTCCCACAGTTGGAACGTTGGGCATGACTGGTGTCCCCATGCCTCTATGACAAGTTTACAATGCTGCTGGCCCAAGAGAGCCACAGAGGACAGCCTGGTGATTGGTAATGAAGTGATCGTGTCCAACCAGGAGCAGAGGAGCCAAGAGGAAACAGGAAGAAGGAAAGGGGACAGGTGGCCTTGGCCTGCTTCAGTGCCCACTGTGTGGCAGGGCCTGTGCTTCGTCTGCATCAGCTCATTTAATCTGCATATGTAGCAGGGCCTGTGCTAGGGGCTTCACCCACATTTGCTCATTTAGTCTTCGCAATGATCCCATGAGATGGGGAAACTGAGACCCAGAGCCTATAAGGATGGTGAGGAGGCAACGTCAGGGACCTCAGGGAGCTTTAGGTGTTCCTGCATGAGGCAAGGGCCAATTGATGTGTGGCAAATAGAAGTGGCCACTGCACTTGAAGGGGAGGTGAATGAACCTAAAAAACCACTTTCAACAAGGTATCTCCCTGCAGAGCGGAGGTAATGATGCAAAGAAAAGAGAGAAGGAAGGAGGCCCATTGGGAGAAAGACCAGCAGGACAGAAACAGGCAGCAGAGCCAAAATGAAGAAAGGAAACCTCACTCTGGATGAAGGAAGATGGCACGAAGGATGGAGAGCAGGCTCTGAAACGCTGGGGAAACAGGAGGGGAAAGCTAGACCTTCTGTAGGCAAAGCACACTGACCCTGACCACGATGCAAATGTCAACTAATTAAAAAGAGACTCTCAGAACCAGTGGGCACAAGGACAGCTGTTCCTGGCTACTGCTAAGTGGTAGAGATGGGGAGGGGAGAGGGAGGGGGGACACAGCCAGGTGGGGGAGGTGCCATTTTCCTGGGGTACAGCTGAGCCTTACCCAGCAACAACCACTTCCCTCTGTCGTTGATCCCCATGGGGCTGAACAGTCCCACAGAGTTAGAGAGAAAAGTCTTTAAAGTCTGGGCAGGAAACCGAGGAACTCGGATAGCTGTGTGATACATTCATTGCTTTTTTCTCACCGAATTTGAAAGAGCAAAGAACTGGCACGACAGCGGCTGGGTCTGTCAGTGGTGTTCGCAAACAGTGTTTGGCTTTCTCGATTCTGGCCTGGGATCCACAAGAGATGGATCAAGAAGGGCAACATTTCGAGAGGTGAGGAAGAGAGAGTTTGCTTAGAGATTAAATGATGTCATCAGAGTGGGGGGAGGAGAAATGCATGAAATGGGTTACTATGGAGAGCTGCAGGGACGATGGAGAAAGAATTCACGTGTGGGAGGTACCAATGAATCAGACAAGGAAACTATCCAGATGGGAGCTGAAAACAAAACTTCCCTCCTCAGAAGTCTACATAGCAACACGGACAGCTTGGTAACAAACAAAGAAAATGGAAGCCAAGCGTGGGGATGATCTCATGGCAATTGCAAAGATTTGCACGCGGGACTCCAGTCTGGGGCAATAGTGTGGTTGGGGGCAGTAGGGATTAACACCACCTAATCTAAGGGTGAAAGTGTTTGGTGAGGTCAAAAGGGAAGAAGAACAGAGGTGAGAGCTCTGGATCTCTAATCTGCAGTTGATGCTCTGACCAGATGGAGGGAGAGAGAGGCTGTATTTCTGGCCTGCACTGCAGCATCAGTGGGGAGGAAAATAGGGAGGGTCTTGGCTGCGAAAGGAAAGGCTTTCATTCCAGTCAAAGCAGGGTGCTGGACAACTTGCTGAGCTAACAACTTCCTCTCCCAGTGGCTGGAGAGAATGATGCCATAGTTCTCTCCCCTGTGCATCTCGGGGGTCTCTGAGAGTCAGAGGAAACCTAGGAGTCTTTTCCTGTGAACAAATGCACCCCCATGGCAAATGTGTGCAGACACACACATATCTACATACACAGACCCCCTTTTGCCTTTTTTGGGGTATTTAGGAGGTCTCCAGAGACCACCCATGGTTCTCCTAGGACTCTGCAGGCAGGCTCTATTCAAAGCCTTTTGGTATTCTGGGCTTATCAACTCCTATCACCCACAAAGAATTGAGTGGTGAAGTGGAATGTTGGGAACTGTAAGGGAAATGCCCGTGTCTTTTCACAGTGCCTGCTTGAGAGAGAAGGGGAGGCCAGGTATTCACAGAGCCTGGGTTTTAGTAGACAGATATCAAACAGTGTATGGGAAAGAAATCTGTGGATTGTAGGCTTTGGGAGGAGATTCTCAAAACCAAAATTCTGCTTGTATAACCAGTGATGATCCAAAGCAGGAAGAAAAAGGGAGGAAACCCAGAATAATTAGGACCTGGAGAACTCTTGAGGACTTTTATTTTTTGAGACAGGGTTCACTGTTGCCTAAGCTGGAGTGCGATGGCACCATCTCAGCTCACTGCAACTTCCACCTCCCTGGTTCAAGTGATTCTCATGCCTCAGCCTCCCAAGTAGCTGGGACTACAGGCGCCCACCTGCCACCATGCCCAGATAATTGTTTTTGTATTTTTAGTAGAGACAGGGTTTCATCACATTGGCCAGGCTGTTCTTGAACTCCTGGGCTCAAGTGATCCACCTGCTTCAGCCTCCCAAAGTGCTGGGATCACAGGCATGAGGCACCACACCCGGCCCACAAGGGCTTATATTTTTAAAAGGGCATAGAAAGAAAATAGAAAGGAGATTCAAAATTGCAGTTGATTGGGCTCTGTTAGAACAGTTAAGAAGATGAGCAAGAAGGGGCCGCTGGCTGGGGCCAATGGCATACTGTACGAGATGCCGGAGAGAAAGTGCAGCCCCTCAGCTTCCATTCAGCCGCTTGCATCCATGCCTGGGAGACTAATGTGCGATTTGAAGGGAAGAGGAAGGAAATTAACATTTATTAAATAACTGCAATGTTCCCTCACTGAAGTGCTCCACACATTATAGGCATTATTTAATCTTCAAAACAACCCTGAGAGGAGCTTTTGGTATTTGCATTTTATAGATGAGAAAACTGGGATGTTAAGCAACGTGTTCAAGATTGCACACTTAATAAGTAGCAGAGGCTTGATTCAAATCTGTATATGTCTTTTTCCAAAGCGTGTTCCTTCTGTGTCCACTACCTCGCTGTCTAAATCTTAGAGGTCCTAGGATAAACCCATGCTCTGGGCATTACTACCTTGGCTAGCTCTGCCTGAGCTCACTGGGTAGCTAGTGAAATAGAGGAAAGGGCTAAATAGTCACCATAGGAAATATTGGCTGTGAGGCAGCAAGCACTTTCTAAGCACTTTTCACTAATTCATTTACTCCTCCCAACAAGCTTATAGGAAAGAGCCTTTAATCCCCACTCTTTTAAAGATGAGAAAACCAAATTCAGAGGCTTTATGGTAAGTCACCAGCTCATAAGTGGCAGAACCAGGATATGAACTCAGGCAGTCGGGCTTCAGCTCTGGGCAATTAACTACTCTGCTAAAAATGAACACATACACAGTGCCTGACTGATCCCAAGAAGCTCCAGTTTCCCAGCCCAGGTGACCACATACACAGGACATTGGGTTATCACTGAACTAATAGGAAGTTTTGATATGGAGAAGAAAAGGTTGGAAAACCAGATGGACGCATGGGATTTTAACCCAATGAGAGGAAAATGATTATTTATACTACAGACAATGGGACTTAACTCAAGCACAGGCAAGATTTCTTAAGAGCGGAAGAACAATGTCCCAGGCACATGAAAACAGCATGTACAAGTATCCTGAAAATGGACAGAGGGAGGTGCTTAAGAGAAGCTGAAGGAAGCCTCTGCAGCCAGGGCAGAGGATAGCAGGTGCACAGGAGTGAGAGGGAGCTGGAGCTGAAAGGAAGGTGGAGCCAACCCTAAAGAAAGGGCCTGATATGGACAAACATGCTCCCCCAAAATTCATCTGTTGAAAGTCTACTCTTGCAATGTGATAGTAATAGAAGGTGGGACCTTTGAGAGGTAGTTAGAATTCATGAGGTCATGAATGGGATTAGTGCCCTTATAAGAGTCATGAGAGAGCTTCTTCTCTCACTCTTTCTCTCTCCATCATGTGAAGATATGAGAAGGTGCTTTCTGCAACAGGGAAGAGACCCTCACCACACCCTGACTATGCTGGCACCCTGATCACAGAACCTCCAGTACTTTGAGAAACAGATGTCTGTTGTTAAGCCACCCAGTCTATTGAAGTTTGTTATAGTAGCCCAAAGTAAGGCCCTGAAAGCCATCTTTAAGAGGTTCACCTTTATTCAAAGAGCAAGGATCAAGATTGAAAAGGGGTGGGTTTTGAGTGCCTGTGTCAAGAAATGGTGATTCTTCAGCCCAGCATGGTTTTTATCAGAACAAGTCAATAAATACATCACATTTCTTTAACAGGCTAGGGCTGCAGGTCAGGAACACATGTAAACAACAACAACAGCAAGAATGACTACAAACAGTAACGATATAAAACTTTGAGAGTCAGCGCATTATAATGGTTAAATGGATAGATTTTGAGGGCTTCACTAACAGGGTTTAAATCCCAACCCCACTTACAACATATGCACTTGGGCAATTTGTTCTACCTCACTGGGTGTATGATTTATGTTATAAATTAGGAACAATAATAGAACAACTCACAGAGTTGTTAAAGAGTTAATGCAGGTAAAGCTTTTAGAAGAGTGCCTGGCAGGTACTGAATACTCAATAGGTGCTAGCTCTTAGTATTGCAATTAACATTTATCGAGCACTTACTATGTCTTAAGTATATAGCAATAAAGATTTTACATGCATTATCCAATTTAATGATTGTGGTGGTTATATACACAGGTTTAAAAAATATTTTTATCTTCAAAAACGAAGCTTTATTTCTATTTAATTGAGTGTGGGCTGGATTTAGTTGCCTGCTCCTAAAAAAATAGAATATGGCAGCAGTGGAAGTGATGATGTGTCACTTCTGAGACTAAACCATAAAAACCATTCCAGCTTGGACACTCTCTCTTGGATCACTCACTATGGAGGAAGCCAACTGCCATGTCATGAGAAAAGATCCACACAGACCATCCAGGCCCAGTCAAACCTTCTGATGACTGCAGCCCTAACCAGCATCTTTACTACAACCTCATGATCCAAACCCACCCAGCTAAGACACTCCTGGATTCCTGACACTCAAAATTGTGTGCAGTAACATGCCTTTGTTGCTTTAACCTGTTAAGACTGGTATAGTTTGTTACATGGCAATAGATAGTTAATGCAATGATCATTAGACAAAGTGTTCCTTCATATCCTTGAGGAAGGTTGCAAACTCAAAATGTGAGTAATCAAGGACTGCGGCAAACCAGAGAATGTATGCCCTGTCTAACGAAGGTGTCTTTCTTTGTTCTGGCTGCTACAACAGAATACCATGGACTGAGTGACTTAAGAACAACAGAAATTTATTTCTCACAGTTCTGAAGGCTGGGGAGTTCTAGATCAAGATGCCAGCAGATCCAGTGTCTGGTGAGGGCACTCTTCCTGGCTCATCAACCACTGTCTTCTTGCTGTGTCCTCACATGGCAAAAGGGGCAAAGGAGCTCTCTAGGATTCCTTTCACTTTGTTTCCATTCTTAAATATGCTTCTCACTCCCAGCTTTGATGTCACCAGGAAAATCTGTGCTGTCCTCAGGTTAATCTTGCCTTTACTCTAATTGGCTGGATGGTGATGGAGTAGGTGTCTAGCTCTTGTTCCATTTGCTGCCAATCTCTTTCTATTGGGACCGTGCCATGAGTATGCACCACTGAGTTACTGATCCAAAGAGTGTTAAATTTTCCCAACTGTGAAAATTGGTTCTAGTGCCAGGAGCGGGACTAAGTGCCCACATCTTCAATGGCTGAGGGTCGGCCTGGGCAGGAACGTAGGCAGTGCTTGGATACGGGACACAGGAGGGCAGTAGTGAGACGAGACCAGGGGAAGACTGGATTCCAATCATGGAGGACACAAAACACCAGGCTAGAGTCTCTCAAAGGGTCTCCATCTGACCCACTGCAGGTCCCCAAACCCCATTCCGTCAGGAAAAAGGATGCTTCTGGATCCTTTGCAAACCCAGAAGAGAATCAGGAAATCATGATATGTTCAACCTCAGACATTCCAGATCTGAGAGCTCAGAGTACAGAAAATTTATCTCCTTTCCTAAATGGGGAATGAACAAATCAACACACAAACTCATGATCAACCTCCTGGAGGTAGCCAGTAAATGTGATCCTTCACAAGGACTTAGGCTATTGTGTGACTTCAGCTCTGATGAGCTCACTGCAAGGTTTGGTGCTGGGCAGCATGGTTGAGCTGGCCTGTTCCCAGCACTCGGTCCTAGAGGCTCAGGTCTTGGCCCCACTGCCCTGCCTCCTGTAACGCATGCAGATGCTGAGGGGGCCACTCCAAGTACCCCTTTGACATCCTGAGCATACACTCATCTTCTAGGAACAAGGATACTGGGATTCCTCTACTAGGGAATAGCCCCTTCTGTTGCTCTGATCAAACATTTCACTTTTGCAAATTTAATATTATCATTCAAAGTCATAAATGAGAAGGGCCAGGTTGCTGTGTATACAGTACACAATGCACATTCAGCAAACTTTTACTTAGAACCTTAGATTGCCTGTGTGCCAGGCTCTGTTCTAAACATTAAAGAGACACAGTCCCTTGTCTCAAAGAGTTCCTAGCCAAAGGGAAGGCAGATACAACAATAGATCCATAAGCTCCGTTCTAAATGGTGAGTGCTACCATACAGGTGTGTACAGATAGGTAAGGAAATTCCCAACAACTAACTCTTGTTGAGAGTAAGGAAGGGCTTTACAGAAGCACTGGCATTTTGGCTGGGCCTTAAGGAATAAAGAAAAGTTTGCCAAGTGGACAAAGGTGAGACAAATCCTTCTAGTTAGAGGAATAGTATGTACCAAAGCAAGAAGAGATGAAGTAGGCTTACATATTATTAGGTGAATTCAAGGTAATCACAGATGGCTGGCACAGAATTCTTCACATAAAAGCAGAAAGGCTAGAAAGCAAATAGGCACCAGAAGAATCATGCAATCATGGTTTATTTTCTGTCACCTTGGGAACGCTACCCTTCAGAGTGTTTATAGAACAGAGATTGTCTTAAACGATCCAGTCTGGTGGAATTAGATTTCTTTCCTCTTCATTTATGAAATGTAAGCAACTCATCCAATATTCTCAGAAAAAATAACTGTTGTCATTGTGGGCGTAGACGTGTTTTAATCCATGATGACAGCTTGTCTTCAATCATAAACTGCTTTTATCTTATTGAACCAGGCTTTGATGGTGGGTGGCTTCCTCTGATCTGCTGCCATGCTGGGCAGAACTTTTCAGCAACAAAAAGCAAAATGATGAGCTTCTTTTGTCAAGGTGTCCATAGGCCTCTGCTCAGGGCATGGAGTTATGTGACACTGAGGACATCAGCCACAGCTCTTGGAGAGAAGGATTGCACATGGCATGGCTTTCTGTCCTCAAACTTCATTATCTCAAGGCATAAGTCCTCTTTTTCATGGATAGAGCCAGTGTCCCAAAAACTCTTTAAGGAACTATAAATCCCAGTCATTTTCCAAACCTAAAGTGTGGCATTTTAATGCACCTGCCTTGCAGCTGCGGGTAAGAACAGCGTCTGCAGGAGGGAAATAGGAAGATATAAAAATACAAATGGCTTCTTGTAGTGCTGTTGGCATCTGACAAGGAGCCTCAGGTGTCCCCACGGGCCCCGGAGATGGTGTAATGCTTGTTTCTCTTTGGAGTTAGCACAGCTATAGAAAGTGGGTGCTTCTTTCTTCTCTGCCCCAGGCATTCCCCTGAGGAAAGTGAGCCTCAGAACTGGGAAAGAAAAGTGATCCTTTAGAAAGAATCATGCTCTCCCCAGGGCAGAAGGAATGACACTCCAGCATGATGTGGAGGAGATGATAGGACACAGACAGGGAACAAATCAGGGGTCTGTACAGCAGAGGGGTATGCAGAGAGCTAAGCAATACCTGTAACCAAACACTTGACCTTGAACTTGCGGCATCCTTCTCAAAGCCTCCCACAGGAAGGGCCTTCCACAGTTAGTTTATCCAACCCTTCAGCACTGTGTGAATCCTCCACATCACATTTCTGATATGGGGTCCATGCCCTGCTTGATTATCTCCTGGCATGGGGAACTCACTACCTTATAAAGCAGCTAATTCTCCTGTTGAATGGCTGTGGGTGAGAGAAAAGTCTTTCTCAAGTGTACAAGAAATCTACTCTGCAGTCACATCCACCCACTGGTTCCAAGTTTTTGCCCAGGGGAACTCTGCTACCAGCCAGTCCTGATTTGTGGAGCTGCTTTGGGCATCCCAAGTCTTCCCTTCTGGAAACTGAATACTGTACTTCTAGATCCTTTAACCATCCTCATGTGTCATTCTTTGTCTCTGAGAGGTCAGATCACATTTTCTTCCCTCTGGAACTTCTCCTTCTGAAAGTCCCCAAGGGGTCTTAGTCCAGGGCTATACTCTCTCCTCCCCTGTTATTCTGCCATGGGAGAGAGAGGCTTTGATCCAAGCCAGTGCCCACCACCTGGGGAGGACAGGTTGCTTGGCAGACAGTAGCCTTGCCTCACCCTCAACTGTGCTGTGAACTCTGCTAACTGCTGTGTCGACTCTCCCCCTGGCCAGGTACAGGAGAGAGTGCTGACGGTCTGTGGGCTGTAGGACACAGTGCTCCGTGATGCTGCAGAAGAGGGTGAGGTTGCTCCTTGTCCTTCAGTTTAACTGCTGTGGATGGTACAGAGGAAACCCAGCCCTGCTGCCAGCAGCTGTAACTGCTCCCCCTTAGATGGTCAGAGGATCCCTGTCCTCAATTCCTGGCCCCTATTCCAGAGGAGTCATGTGCAGTGGGCAGGATCCAGGCAGCCTGGCTCTTCTGAGGGAGCTGTGCCCAGAGATACCAGGCAAATGATGAGCGAATGCCCCGCCACTTGCTGGCAGCAGGAGGAGAGCATTCCCATGTCTCATGGGCTCCCCATGAAATGGGCTTTCTCTTCCGTAAAGGAGTGAGTGTCTAGGGGAGTTCATGCGTGCACGGCATGGAGCCAATTATCGCTGCTCCAGGAAATGGGGATGGCATTGATCACTGAATTCCCCAGGGGAGCCCTGGGCTTCAGTGCCAATGCCTCTGCCTCACCATCCATCTGTGAATAGGGGTAAGACAAGCGGGTATATTAGTTGGATTCAACTTCGGCTGCTTTTATTCTCTCACCCTCCCTAGGGAAAGCAAATGCCCATGAAAGTTAGCAAGGCAAGAGGAGCAGGAGCAGGAGCTGAAGCACTCAAAGGCTGATGTAAGCCCTGGCCCGGAAGGAGTTAAGGATCAAATGGCGCCCAGGGAGTGGGCCAAACATTCCATGTTATAGAAGTAAGGAGAGTCACGTGGGAGGAAAATGTCTGAGTGTATCTGAACCACGGCTCCATCCAAACCTAAGCCCTCCATCCCACCCTGCGTTCTGGAATTCCTCTCAAGCTTTACTGCCCACAACCATATTCTCATTCAAATGGGACTCTATCTGTCTCAACTCTCATTTCAACCTAACTCTGACTTCATCTCAACCTTAACATCCTTTTGACCTCAACCTTCATCCCGGCTCCAGCCCTGCACAGACCCTGAACATACCCTGGTGACTCCATCAGCTATGATTTCACCACCACCTGGCCTCAACTTGAACATGCCCCAGCCACACCTAACCCAGACCTCAGCAGACCCGGACTCCACTCTCAGCCCATGGCCACCCAGGCCAATCATGTTTCCTAGAGCAGAGCATGAAAGGGGTCCCGCCTGTCATGGGGGAACAGATGAAGCAACAGAGCTGCTTTGCTGTGCTCTGTGTTTCTCCTTCCTATTCTCCCACATAACTGTATGTCAGGTGGCCAGACACCTTCCTGTACCTTAGAGAAGTCAGACTCAGTTACCTGACACTTCTGTGCCTTGAGCCCCGGCTGTGGCAACCTGAGTCAATGGCCTCCACTCTTATTTCTCTCCACTCTGTGCTGGGTAATGGGAGGCAATGTGGGGTGTGGGTGGTTAGGGCAAGGTGGATACAGGAGACCAGCTCCTCTTCTCTCCCTTAGTTTTAGATTTCTAGGCTATGAAGGAGACTCATGAGAAAACCACTGCATCACTGTTAAAAATCATTTGGTTTTATTCCCACTACACTTATATTGTTTTTAAGACAAAATTAAGACTATGGTTATCTCCTCCACAGAGACTAGTTAAAATAATCCTTTTCAAAGTGAATTTGAAGTGGCTAGACTTTGGAAGGAATGAGATGGAGGTGGAAGGGTGTCGCAGATTTTCACTGACTTGGAGGAGGAGGGTACTTGTGCACATGAGTCTGGGGTTCAAGGTCTCTTCTTCCATGGGCTTTTGGATTTAGAGCAAAGAGAACCACATAGAAGCAAGAGGGCTCTTTGTCAGGGGCAAGTCTCAGAACACAGGAAAGGATCACATTTTCTCCTTAGGAAAGTTAGAGAGATGCGCCGAATGCAGACCACAAGTGGGGGCCCTCTGAGGGCGCCTTTTGTCCAATCTGCAATCTGGGAGATATCTTTTCAATGCCTAGAAGCTATCAGATGGAAGAGAGCAAGTTCACGTTTCCTGAGAGTGAGTAAAGTCAAGATTACTCATGCAGCGATGGGTAAGAGTTCTATGTGGCAAGGAGGACATATGGGTGTGTGATCCTTCCATGCTATGCCTATATTCTGCATGTCTTTCTTGCTGCAGGCAGCCTTACTGCTGCACTAGTCCTAATTTGATTTTCAGCACCTTCAACATGGTGCTCTACAACAAGCAAGGTGTCGGCAGTCCTGCTGGACCAGAAGCCTCACATCTCATCTCACGGAGGTTCATAGCAGAGAGATTGGAGAGTCCCAAACAGCTACATGAGGATAAACATTCCCCCACAGTGTATCTCCCTATTGTGATTTTCTCCTTGTGAACTGTGTAACTTATATCATCATCTTAATAAAAATATATCTGTGAGAGCAATTGTATGTCATTGAATTTTAAAATAATAGCCATATTTTCCAAGCACCTACTATGGGCTAAGCATATAGCCTGGGTTAGTGGCTGCCAGGGCTGTTGTAGACAACCCTCCTTTGGTAGGTAGGAGGATAATCATCATAATGTCTGCAGTTTCTACAAGACAAGAGTCTGTTGTAATGACTCAGCTCAGCTATTTATTGTACCTTTTCTGGTTTTCCACCTTGGTACCTGGTGACAACTATCAAATTACAGTTAAAGGTTGAAATATTCTGTCTCCATAGGGCTAACTTTTTATACTAAATGAACTGAAAGCTGGTAAGTATCACAAAACGCTGATATTTCCAGCCCCCTGTCTATCTCCAAAGTCTCTTGCAGAAATGGTTCAACATTTATGTACTATTTCAGCCATGTTGAAAGGAAGGGATGGTTCCCAGTTACCATTGCAGTACAATAAAGGCAAAGTTGAACACCAGGGACCCAGAGGGTTAAAATGCCATACAAGTCGGGGCAGTATACCAAAATAATTTCAAAATGTGGCCAAAGCCATATTCTGGAATCACAGTCATCAAAACAAATATGATAATCAGAATACATGGGAGATGCCTGAGATAAAAGCCAGCAGAACAGAAAGGACATGGGAATTATCAAAGGCAAATATAGTCCAGGGTCATGTCCTTGGCCAGTGGATGTTCCCATCCCTGCCCTTTTGGAAGAAAGCCCAAGGCCTTGCCCCATAGGTGTGGGTCTTCAGGTTCTTTGCAGGAGGGTAATGCCAGGAGGAATATTATCCCTGGAGGGTTTGCACTGAGGCGAGGGTCTCGGGGCCAGGTTGGACCAGGAGGAGGCCTTCCTTAGGACAGCTTAGAATAGCCTAAGTGGAGAAAGAACCTACTCAGTTCAGGGAGGAAGCAAGCTCATTGCCAAAGTACTGAGCCTAATGGATTTAAACCAGCAGATTGCCAAGCCCAGGACTTGGGAACAAGCTGGGATTTTACACGTCATAGGCAGAGACAATGTGTTCAGGCCAAGGCCGTAAAGGGGAGGAGTGCCTGAGGATGGCTGTGGATGGCAGGGGCTGGTTTTAAAGGTTGGCGTGTCCAGCTGACAGTCATCCTTCT
Source organism: Pan troglodytes (assembly GCF_028858775.2). Classification (NCBI taxonomy): domain Eukaryota; kingdom Metazoa; phylum Chordata; class Mammalia; order Primates; family Hominidae; genus Pan; species Pan troglodytes. The sequence goes on from NC_072407.2 coordinate 15,564,488, forward strand.
TTGCAATCGTGTGGCTTTCTGACAGACCAGGCAAAGGGCTGGTGCGGAATCGCTGAAAGCACCCTCCAATCAGATTAGCAAACATTCCCTTGAGGAAACAGACCAGGCCACTTCTGCAATGAAGAGGCAATTAGGGAAGCTGCCTTCCCCTGAGAGAGCCACCACCGCTGAGACACAGCCTGTGCCACTTCAGCACACACGTCTCTGTTCTGCAGAGCCAGAGATAAATGGCAAAGGCCACTGGGCTTCGGCCCCATTTATTATTATTCAGAAATAGCACTGAGGAGTGTTCTCAAAGTCAGCTGCATGATGTAGCCAGCCAATGCTGCCAGATGATTTAGGGGACAGGAGAGGAGATATTCCCAGTAACTGTGTTATCCCAGACAGTCAGGAGGCACTGCAGGACAAGGGAGGTGCATAACTTTATTTGGCCACTGAACTTAATAAACCTAAAAGGAGGGCAAAGGAGAAGAGGGAGCATGGCCAAACAAAGGTTTGGAAAGCTAAAGGAAAAGGGACCAGATCCCCTGGGATTACGAGCAGCAGGAGTAAAGAGCGGCAAGCCATGGCTGCTCCATAGAAGAGAGGGAGGGAGGCCAGGGCAGAGCTCCCAGCTGCCTGTTGGATGCAACGAGTGGAGGCCCCACCCACAGTCATTCACTCCTTGAAGCAGTGTGTCCTGAGCACCCTATAAGAAACATTGTGTCTAAGATGTAGCCCTCTCCCTGAGGAGTTTACAATAGAGCTGCCCAGAGAGAGAAATTATACAAAACAGTAATCAGAAAACCATACATTAAAAAGTATATACTACTGGCCAGGCGTGGTGGCTTACGCCTATAATCCAAGCACTTTGGGAGGCCAAGGCGGGCGGATCACTTGAGGTCAGGAGTTTGAACCAGCCTGGTCAACTTGGTGAAACTCCATTTCTACTAATAAATACAAAAATTAGCCGGGTTTGGGGTTGGGCGCCTGTAATCCCAGCTACGTGGGAGGCTGAGGCAGGAAAATTGCTTGCCGGGAGGCAGAGGCTGCAGTGAGCCAAGATTGTGGCACAGCTCTCCAGCCTGAGTAGTGATAGAGCAAGACTTCATCTCAAAAAAAAAAAAAAAAAAAAAAGGAATATACTGCCATGTGGCCTAGGGGAATGTTCCTCTCAATGAACAGATCAGAGAGCACCCAAGATTTATGCAGAGAAGACTCTGGAAGAAGGTGAGTCGGGCAGAGGAGGCATATGCACACCAAGTCGCATTCCTGCCTTCCAAGAGTCGCCGTCTCTTTGGGGTCACCTGTTGTGACTCCTACTCTCCCACTTAAACAAATGTTTCTTATGTAAAGGAAAAGAGGCTGCCCCCTCAGTCTCTGTGGGGAACTGGCAAGGCACCCACACCTGCATCGTAGGCAGGAGGGAAGGTCTATTTTTGCTAGGACCCAGTGCTGATCTGACATGCTAACAGCCCCTACTGGGCCCAAGTCAGTTTCCATGGCGTCTGGAGCCTCCACCCTCACCCCTGACCATAAGTTCCTTGAAGACACAGGATGAGTATATATGACCGAGAAAGTGGCACAGGGCCAGGGTCAGAGCAGTGCTCTGCAAAGGAACCACTTGATTTGGGTCAGTGAAAAACTAGATTCCTAGGCTGTTCTCAAGGCTGACACGTGAGCCCAGATGATCAGGCTCCAAAAGGCAAAACAGCAGCAACTCACAGACACATGTGTGCGTCCTAATCACCAACTCCTCCAACTTTGACGTGGTGGTGAGGCATTGAGGTGTCACAATGTATTTTTCAAGGGAATGTGTCTTTAATTAAAAACAGCCCTGGTACCACAGGCTAGAGGTGAAACCAGCATTTCCTTCCAAATGCTACCAACAGATGCCACTCCCTGCTGAGGCGTGGGAGGCTGGTGGCTGGTGGCTTTCTGCCCACCTGCTTCTAGCTACTGGCTCATGGGGGCAGCCAGGATGCTCTTCTCCCCAGCTCCCTGCTCAGGGTCAGCAGCTCAAATCCTGGGAAGGAAACTCAGTCAGTGTCTGGGTTCTTACTGCGTGAACTCCCTAAAGGCAGTCTGTATCCCTGTCCTCCCAGAGGGCAGGCCCAGAAGGTCCCAGAATCAAAGCCGCCTCTGCTCTCTGCACAGTCTGGTCCGGCTAAAGGGCAAGGCCTGGAGAGAGTTTGGGACTCCACCCGGCCACAGTCCTGGGACTCATCAGATCTTTATCTTCACCACAAGCCAGCCTTCCTGTGCTCAGCCAGGTCCTCTAGGGGACCCCGGTTCCCCAAAGTGAAGCCCAATGATACATCTGTACCCAGATAACTCCCCGTATCCTCTCTGCCCACCCCCACCCCAGCTCCATGCTCTCCCCAGTCACTAGAGGCAGCTCCATGCAGGAATCTCTGATCTCAGCCCTTTCTAAAGACAGTCACTGTGCCCTGCATTTTATTCAATGTTGTCCTTGGTTCTAGCTTTGTCCCCAAATTACTATGTGAGTTGGAACGGGGAACTAATAAGGGGACTGGACCAAGTCCTGAGTCCCCTCTGCTATGTGAGTCTCAGGTCTTCTTTCCTCTGTGGGCTGACTTCTGTCTGTCTTGTCTGAGGTCACCTCTATCCCTGCTATCTATGTAAACAAAGATTAATACACAGTGACAAGTCCATAGCTAAACCTTAAACTCCATTGGAGCAACTAGAAGTTAACTCAAAGCTCCCTGCACTACCAGGGTTACGCCCTGCAGCACTATCAGCCAAGACAACAGCATGGGCTGGGCACCCTCCGCCTCTCCCCACCCTTCTTTGTCTCTCTGGACCGGGCTCCCTGGCCCTCCCACAGGGGAGGATCAGAGACAGTGGGAAACTCAGAGAGAGGGTGTTTAATCTCCCAGCCTCTCCCTGACAAGGACTCCCTGTGCTGGCTCCTGTTTCCCTGTGTCCTCTCTCCCTTCAGGCCTGGAGTAGGAGGGATTCCTGCTGTTTCTAGCCCCAGGGTCTTGTGCTGTCCCTCCTGGCAGCTTCCTTACATCCTGCTCACACCACTACACTCATCTCTTGATGAAACTGCTCAAATTACCCACTCTGAGAGTGCCACCTGCTCCTTGCCAGCACCCTGCCATCAGATCCTGCGGTCGGGGGATTGAAGATTGTGTGGAAAATTGGGGGGAAGGGAAGTGAGTTCAGAAGCAAACCTAGGAAAAGCCCTAACACATTTTTATGTTCATTATACTCAAATAATAAAGACAGCAAATGAATGAAAGGGCACATCGGTGGTATTTTTACATGTCTTAAATGAGCAATCAGGGGCACTGTATAATTAATTTCCATTTACCATCCTTTGCTTGCTAAAACTTTCTCAAGATTTCTCACCCCTGCAGTTTTCAATGACACACCTGAAAGTCTGCTTTGCTTTGCTGCAGATAATATGCACACTAAGAGGCATTTTCCCCTGGGTCTGGAATTTTAGTTGAACGATGGCTGTCTAATTTTATGGCTCAGAACTGGTGGCTCCTGTCTCCTGTCTTACTGTGTCTCCAGAAATGCAGCAGCCCTTGATGCTTCAAGTGAAAAGGCCTGGGTGACCCTTACTTAACCCAAGCTGTTAGCTGTCACTGAGACAACATCTCTCAAGCCCTCCCCGGTATACACAGGGAATTAAACACTGGCACCCTCCAAGACAGCTTCCTGCTAGGACATGTTAGAGACAGTGGGGTCCTGGCTTGACTCTGTCAATGCTTCCTGGGTGCCACAGCCCTTGGTAGGTTCATAGAACTTAGTGGAGGCTGGGTGCAGTGGCTCATGCCTGTAATCCCAGCACTTTGGGAAGCTGAGGAGGGAGGATCACTTGAGCCCAGAAGTTAGAGATCATCCTGGGCAACATAGCAAGACCCTGTTTCTAAATAAACAAAAATAAATTAGCCGGGTGTGGTGGTGCATGCCTGCAATCCCAGCTACTCGGGAGGTTGAGGTGAGAGGACCGCTTGAGCCCAGGAGATCTAGGTTGCAGTGAGCTGTGGTTACCACTGCCTTCCAGCCTGGACAACATTTTTTTCCCGCTGTCTACACACGAGGAGTGATCTGAATATACTAGAACTGAAATCCCCATGACAGAGGGCAAGGCTTGCAGAAATAAGCCCTTGCTTATTATAAGCCTTGAATTTCATGAAAGACATGTTTTCTTGCTTCTTTTAGGCTCCCACAGAATCTAGTACAGCTCTGGGCTCCACGGGAGCTCAATGCATCCTGATTGAGATGCTGATACCTAGGGTGACCCATCTTCTTGGTCTGCTCAGAACGGTGCCTGTTTTGGCACTGAAAGGCCAACTGGGGCAGACGGCCATCCTTCTACAGCAAATCTCTCACCTGCTCAGCCTGGAACTGCTCACATTATCTTGGCATGGGACAATATTAGAGATGCTCTCTCAAGGTGGAGCATGAGATGGAGATCCCTGATTCTTAAATAAACACTTTGCCGAGGAAGGGCCCTTGAGGAATCCTGGCCAGCAAGTGAGGGAAGCAAGTCAGGGCAGGGGAAGAAGCTGAGCAAACAGCTGCACCGTTCAAGTCTAGCCTCGCTCTGATCCCACGGGGAGCCCTGGGGCATAAAGCGCATCTCAGAGTTGTCCCATCCGAGGCGAGGCTGGAATTTTTAGACACCCATATCAGTTCAGCCACTGGTTCTGGGCCATACTGGGGAATGGGACCTCATATCCCAGGCATTTTGGGGTGAGGCACCCCTGGAAACAGAAATTTCAAAAAAGGTAGGGCTTGGAGCTTCTGGCCACCAACACTCATAGCACCTGGGGATAGGTGAACTGGCCAGCAAAACGGATCTGGATGGGACACCAAGAGCATCCACTATAGTAACGTGGCTCCAGCTGATATGTGGGGTGCCAAGGGAGTGCCTTCAACACCGTTGCCAGCCATGCTTCCATCCCACTTCCCCAAAGTGTACCTAGGCCTTATACATGTGGCTCCACTGCAATTTAAGGTTTGCATTCTCTGGTCTGACCTGAAACCCTTGTTAGCTAGGGCCCTACTAGACCCCTACTCGAATTTGCCAAAGTGTTTCCCAGAGATGGAACCTTACCCTTGGTCCCCCAGACCTGGTTTGGACTATGCTTCAAAACTGCTGAAGCTTTGGATCCCCGATCCCTACCCCAGCCTGACTGAGTCTTACATAACCCAAGCCACCGCTTCACACAGGTGCTCTGTCCATCATCAGATGGTCCCACTCTGCACAGTCACAAAACTAAATGGAGCCCCAGGTTCTAAGCACTGTGGACAGGAGGTGCTCAAACCACAGTCTCGCTTAACAAGGTCTAACCCTGGTCTCTGCATGACCGGCAGAGGTTCCAGCATGCCTTGCAGTTGGCCTGTGTAGATTTGGACACAGTCAATATCCCAAGGCTTTTAGAAATGCAGTTTTTAAAAGTGTCAAAACATATGTGCATGGACCTTGTAGCAGATGATGTTGATGCCCAACTGATATCCTTGGAGCCTCCTTTCTTCAAAGTGCTCCCTGCTAACCATCCTCCTTACTCCTATCTCACCACATTTAATTATCAGAACTTTTGTCCATGGGCTTCATTCAAATGCACAGAAGGCTGCTCTGCCCCAGCATGTGGAAGGCTGAAGTGCTAGAAATTAACACCCCCAGAAAGCAACTCTCAACCAATGATGGAAGGGAGCTAGTGGATAAATACCCCAGCTCCCTCCTCTCTCAAGGGGGATCATTCTAAGGTATGAATTTTATACCTATTTCCCAGAGTATCCCAAAAGGATTAAGATCTTCCCACAGTGGTGCCTGGCAGCTCTTATTGGTGGTCTCCCTTCCTTGTCTTATCTCCCTACCCCACTGGCATATCTTGAACTTCCTGAATAAACTGCATGCAGTTGAATCTGTGTCTCAGAGTCTGCTTCTGGGGGAACAGCCTCTCCAAGGAGAAGCTAGAGAAGCTGGGACAAGCCCCGCACCGTGTAGCTCAGGCCCTGTTTAGCTGGCTGCTGTGCATGCCTGAGGACCCGGGTGGGAAGCTCTTCTGCACTGAGTGGCCCTGGAGGGGAAGCAATAGTCTGGCCAAACATCCCTCTGGAGGTGCAGATGCCCCCATTAGGATTCAGAGGCACTCTCTACTTTCTCTGGAGGCCATTTGATCTGGGGAGGTGATTTTCATCAGGGATTTGATCATCCTACGGACGATTCCTTATTCACGTTCATTCTTCTCCAGCTCCCTCAGGCCCCTTAACAACATTAGGCTGCAATTTCAGGTTTATATAATTTGGTGCTTAATGCACCTTACCACTAGCCCAGAACAATTGAAGTAACTCACTGAGGTGTCAGCTTATATCAGAGCCACTCCTTCCCAGAAGCCTCCACTCTGGGTCTGTGGCTGCACCCGGGGCCCCAGCATGGAGCAGAGGGAGTCTGGGAAGTTGACTACTCCAGGGGTCCAGGCCCTGGTTCTTTGAAGCCTTGCTGTGTTATAACTAGGGTATTTCACCATTCTTCAAGAGGATGACTGTGGAGCTAGCTGTGCAGCCAAGCCAGGCTCAGCCTGTCCTGACCTCTTCCGAGAGCCTGGGTATCCGCTCTGCTCAGCAGTGCCCATCTATCCAAATGCCCCCTAAAGATCGTCCCTCAGCTGTTTCACAGGCAGGTCACATTTGGCACATTCAGGACTTCACTCTGGATCTTACTCACCAAACCTGTTCTTCCTCTAATTCTGTCTGGCCCATCTTGCAAACTGCACTGTCCTTCGCCCCGTCACTCAAGCTAGAAACCTGAGCTGCATCTTCCATTCTTTCCTTTCCTTCATCCCCTACATTCATCAGCAAGTCCAAATAGATCTCAGATGTACCCACTTTTCTCTTCCTACAGCCATTACAGCCTAGACAATTATCATGTCTTGCCTGAAGCATCGCAACAGCCTCCCAGATGATTTTCCTGTGGCTACTCTTACCCATTCCCAAATTATTCATTACACAGTAGCCAGAGAGAGCTTCAAAAATGCCCATTTGCATACTTTCGTTTGTTGAAAGCTCATCAGCATTGTGTATTGCACTGACAGTAATATTCTAAAAAGTCCCACATGACAAGGCCACTGCCTAATTCTTCAATACCATCTCAAGCCATCCTCCCGCTTCCTTACCACCCTCCAGCCACACTGGACTTCTTGTGGCTCTGAGACCATGTTACCTCCTGCCTCGGGGCCTTTGCATGTGCTGTTCCCTCTGCCTAGAACACTTTTCCATGCTCTTCACATGGCTCTCTCCTTCCATCCTTTAAAGCTCAGAGGGGCCTTCTCCAATCATCTAACCTGAAGCATGCTCCCCACCCCACATTAGATTTATTTCATAGCATTCTTTTTATGTCTTTTAAGGCATTAATTATGGCCTGTAATAATTTCATTTGTTTCTTGTCTGTCTCCCACACTAGGCTGGGAGCTCTGTAAGAGCAGGGACTGGGTCAATCTCATATTCCCAGTGTACAGCATACTGGCCTTGCACACGGTTAGTGATGGATTCATTTTCTATTGATGCATAACAAAATACTGTAAACTGAGCAGCTTGAAACAACACAAATTTATTATCTCATAGTTTCTATAGGTCAGAAGTCCAGGTACAGTGAGCCTGGATTCTCTGCTCAGGGTTTCATTGGGCTGAAATCAAGGTGTTGGCCAGCACTGTAGTTCTCAACTGGGGCTTAGGGTCCTCTTTGAGATTGACTCGTTGTTGGCACAATTCGTTTCCTCGCAGTTGTAGGACTGAGGTCCCTGCTTTCCTGCTGGCTGTCATCTGGGGAATGCTCTTAGCAACAAGAGGCTGCCCCATCACCTTACCGCATGGACAGTTCACAGCATGGGTCTCTACTCAGGCCACCAGAGTACATCTCTGTGACCTCCCCTTCTGCCATCAGCTAGAGAACACTCTGCTTTCAGAAGGTTCATGTGATTATGTCAGGCCCAACCAACCGATTGGGGACCTTAATTACGTCAGCCAATTCCCCTCACAGCAGGACTCAGATTAGTATTTGCTTGAATAACTCGGCGAAGTGAATATACACCACTTCCCAGGAATCAGGGCTGGGAAGGGTGGGGGATGACTTAGAATTCTGCCCACACGGTGATCAATAAATAGTTGCCGAATGAGAAAATAACGTGTCCTGGTAGCCACCTACTTGTATAATAAGTAGGTCCTCCAAGTTCATGTGAGTCTGTCTCTAGGTACAAGGCAGTTAAAGAAATACATAAGTAAAAACAAAAAGAGTCTAGTGGGAAATATGAGAAAGGAGAGGAGAGCCATATTGAACCTGGAGCTGGGAAATGTGGGCACAAACCCTAGCTTGGCCACCATCTTGCAGTGAGAACTTTGGTGACTCAGCTCCTCTGGTTCTCAGTCCCTTCGTCTCTAAAGTGGGCATAAAAACCCTAAAACATAGAACAGAGAAGACAGAATCTATCTCCCACCCACACCTATGCGTCTTCCCACCCATGCATCCATGCATCCATCCACCCATCTCATTTGCAAAGCAGGAGGGTGGGATTTGTTTTTCCTGCCAAGTAGAATTCAGGAATTCAGCAATCAGCAACGCTCTCCACTGTTGGACTCACATGTCATAGGAATATGGAGTAGACAGGTCTAGAGGGCAGCAGCTGGGCACCTAAGACTGTGGGAACTCACTCCAGAAAGATTAAACAGCAACCTTGAATGTTCTTTTTGGAGAAAATAAAATCACTTCAGCCAATATCTCAGCCTCATGCTTGAGCAGCCCTGGTCAGGAACACTCAGCAAACAACTTTGTTTTCTTTGATTCTCTGCATTAGTTCTTATTTTTAAGCCAAATGAAATTTGACAACACCGACAAGCTCGCAGACACAGTCCACAGGAAGTGGACCTGTGAATTAGCCAGAGGCCTCGTCCAATGCAGAGACACATTCCTCTCTTCAATGTCTAAGCTCCTTAGGGAAATGTGGAGAGTCAGTGCTACCACTGGGTAGCCTGGCATTAAAATCGTCCCTGCATTGCTGGAATTTTCTGTTGTATCACTGAATGTCATTTGGTGACAAGTTAATTCCTTCCCACTGTCTGGTGGAGAACCCGCTCTGCACCTCCTGATCTCATCAGCAGGATCCTTCAGTCAATTTCCTCCCGAGACCAGGGTAGGGACACCATGCCAAGGATGCTGGGAACCTGACCTTCACCATTAACCCTGTTGGAGACACTCTTTTTAATTTCCATTTGGCATGGAGCTCATGTAAATTCTGAGCCCCTACTTAATTTCTAATTCATTTCTGTCACCCCATCAAATTCATCAGGTGAGGAAAGGTTTAAAGATTTGCTTTTGTAAAGCTCCAACTCACATTCCTTTCCCTGGATGAGAGAAGCACGGGGCCCAAGATCTATTCCTGGGTTTTGTTCAGCTCTGACGTGCTGTGGTTATTTACTCCCAGATGGCAGCCGCCACCACACCAACCACAGCCACCACAGACACACTCCACAACCATCCCCCAGGGTAGCGGGTCACAGGCAGTGCAGGAAGAGGAAGCCACACAGGGGAAGGGAATTAGGGAAGCTAGGGCAGCGTGGGGAGCCATGGCACCTGAAAATGATAGCAGCCCAAACCCTGAGCCAACCCATGAATAGGACTGAGCCCTGCCCCATCCCCTCCCCCAGCCCTTGCTCCTGGGCAGAGTCCTGCTGAGATGAGCCCCACCTGACTGACAAGCTGTCCTAAGTGACCCTTCCTCTATGTGACTCCTCTGCAGCCTGGTCGGCTTTCTCAGGCACTGGCCACATCTATTCCTACTCCTGACTTGGACCAGGGAACCTGATTCAAGTTCCTTCCAATGTCTCAAGATTCAGGGAAGTGGCTCACCCAGGATGGCATCTGAGTCTACAACCCAGGGACAGAATCCACACCACCATTGCAAAACCATGCGCCTTTCTGAAAGGGCTGTTCAGCTCAGAAGGGGCCTCCCTGAATCAGTGGAACTAAACCATATAGCCAACGATGATGCCCTCAAATTGTGCACACAGTGAAGGAAAGTTGCACCGAGGAGTGGCTAATTCAGCCTATCTGGAGTAGCTGCTTTCTGAGATGTGAAGAACAAGTAATTATGAGAGAGACGGAGAGAAAGGAGGAAAGAGTGCAAGAGGGGGTTTTCAACAGGGATGCCTGAGATAAAAAGCATTTCAAGAGAAGCTTCTGCTTCTCAAAGTGGGAGTCAATATGGCAGAAGCTGCAGACAGACAGACTAGGGCCATATCTGACCTGCCCATGTGTCTTGTTCAGCCCACCAAGCATAAAAGTGTGAATCTCCAACTTGAGAAAACTTGCCAGTCCTGCAGGCCAGCAATAGGCTGGAGACGGTGCTGGCTGACCCTCTCAGGAGGGCTTGGGCTCATTCTTTTGTTCACCAGTTTCCACCACTCCTTATTGCCTTGCATCGGCCCACATCTCATATTCACACTGTCTAGCCTTGTTAGGCAACTGAGTTTAGGACCCCTGAGCATAGAACAAGGTTAAGGACTCAGTCTCTGCAGCTGGATCCAACTAGGGCTCAAATGCTGGGTCTGCCATTCCCAGCTGTGTAACCTGCAGCTTCTCTGAGCCTCAGCGTTCTCATCTGTGAAATGAACATGGTATTAATAATACTAAGATGTATCTCCTATGAATGTCCTTAGGGAAAAATGAGCTAACACATGAAAGATGCTTAGCTAAAACAAATAGCTCTTGTCTGTATTCACTTAGGTTAATATACCAGCCTGAAGGCGGGGTGTATATACCTGCGAGGAAGACATGTATTCTGATGATAGAACTACTAAATGGCTCTGTGCTCAGCCATGCATTGTTTAAGGAAAAGGAGTGCTGCCTTCCCCTATGACTTTGAAAACTCTTCTATCCCCATGTTTCTGTCTCTGTTTCCCTTCAGTCCTCAGAGTCATTCACTGAGCCCTCATGGGGCATACAGCATTGGGTGAGGCTTTGTAGGAAAGAGAGAAGAAGGAATCAAAGAAGTTGTCTCTATTTAGGATTAAGTTACTGCTGAATCTCAGTTTCCTCATCTATGAGATGGGGAGAAATACTGAAAAAATTAAAGAAGCCATGTGTAAAAATGCCTAGCACAGTGCTTGGAACACAGCAAGTACCTAATAAATTATCATGTTGATTCCTTCCCTAATTAAGAAGATTCAAAAACGAAGGCAGGTTCTGTCTTTTTCCATCATCATCTCCATTTACCCAAATCCATTCAATCACCAAGGCCCAGTTCAAATGCCAGCTTTTCCAGGAAGCCCTCCCAGAGTGACTGAGATCTCTCCTCTGGGCTTCTCCAGCACAGTTTCCCTTCACCTGTGGCTCATGGCACTCAGCACTTTGCTTTGTGTGCTTTGCTCATTTGTGTGTTATCATCTGCACTCGGCTGCCAGCTCGCTGGGGACAAAAACTCTTTCTCATCCATCTTTGGATTGGTGTGCTGAGCGTGATGGCTGACACCTGAGAATGCACTCTGTGAATGTCTGTTGAATGAATGAGTCCAGCTAGCAAAGCACTGGACCAGGGTTGGTCTCTAGGCATTGCCATGAATTAGGTGTGTGATGTTGGGAAACTCACTTAACTTGTCTGGATCGCAGTTTTCTCTCCAGTCAAATGAGGATGTTGGATTAGTTTTTAGGGCTGCCTGCCCCAAACTGCCCAATGCCCCTTAGGGGAAGCCCATTAGAGTGGAAAGGACCTACACAGTGAACCAGGTCACTACCCCAGTTGTAGGTCAGGTGCTCAGTGGAGAACCACCTGAGCCACTGGAGAAGGCCACTGGAAGTCACAGTATGGGGACCGGCGATGGAAAACACCAAGAGAATCACATATCTCTGCACGCAGGCCATGCCCTCTTTGGTTGGCTACAAATCAAGTCTCTACTCTAGCAGCACAGAAGAGGTCAGAGTCAGCCATGGGGCCATCCAGAAAAACTAGCCTTCTGTTAGTGGTTGCTGGTAAAAAGCCTTCCTGCTCACTAGTCAGACATTTCTTTGTTTTGTGCTTTTTTTCTGTTTCGATCCTTTATTAGAAACCATGCAAACTGGCCAGGCATGGTGGCTCACGCCTGTAATTTCAGCACTCTGGGAGGCCAAGGTGGGTGGATCACTTGAGGTCAGGAGTTCAAGACCAGTCTGGCCAACATGGCGAAACCTTGTCTCTACTAAAAATACAAAAATTAGCCAGGCATGGTGGCGCATGCTTGTAATCCCAGCTACTCAGGAGGCTGAGGCATGAGAATTGCTTGAACCCAGGAGGCAGAGGTTGCAGTGAGCTGAGATCATGCCACTGTACTCTAGCCTGGGCAACAAAGCAAGATCCTGTCTCAAAAAAAAAAAAAAAAAAAAAGAAAGAAGGAAAAGAAACCATGCAAACTTTAACATAAAAAATACAAGTGCAGTAAGAATCTTTGTGTCAATATGATTCTCAGGATTTCTCTCATGGCAGCCACCCCAAGACCAGGCCTAGCTAGAACACCCTGCCGCAGGCTGCCTTTGCGTCTCCTCCCTAAAATTCTACTTATGCCATAAGCTCTTGGGACATGAGCTCCTAAAATCAACCATAACCTGGGCAGTCTGCATCTGTGCTAAATAAGGGCTGGAACGCCTGTCTACTTGCCTGCTATCATTCTCTGATGGCAGGAACCACATCTGGTTCCCTGCTGCCTCCCTCTTGCAGAGCCTTGGGCCTGGTACTCAATTTGTTAAATGAATGCATGACTGTAAGAGCAGAAGGGGTGCAAGTCCCTGTGGGCTTGAGCAGAGAGGAGAGACAGTTCCTGAAAAAAATTGAATTGGTTTCCCAATTTAGGTCTCCTGAGAGTCGATTAGGGCTCTCATTTTTGAAAGAAGAAAAAACAAAAAACAGAACAAACAAACCTCCCTCACCAAAACTGGCTTCCCAGTCACCATGGGAGAGAGCAGATTTCTGTTGCTATGCAGCACAGGGGAGCCCATACCTGCTGTGGGACCCTCAGACCCAGTCATTTGCACCAGCTTCCCCAACTCCTAGTGCTGTCTCTAGCACCACCTCCCGCCCTCACCATCCAACAAGGAGGTGCTCATCTTCTGAAAGATAATTATGCAGGACAGATATGGGCAGCAGCTGGGGTGGCTACAGCACTTAACTCTCATCCGCATGCTCCACTTTTTGCCGAGCACTGAGACTCTGAAGCTACTGGAGGCCACTTGGGTGACTGCATGGTTTGGGGCAGCCTTTCAGGAAATCAATTCCACCAGAAGGTATTCCATACTCCAAAGATTTAATATCAGTAGGAAGCATTTGATTTGTTGAGTTTTTAACTGTTTTAACTATTCAGGAAAGCAGAATGAGGACCCTGGCATACAAGGAGTGCCCTGTGTTCAGCTGTAACTATTGTCTGCACCTGAGTTTGTCTTTTCAAGCTGCTGAGAAAGATAGGCTGGGTGCCAAGAATGAACAAGGAGACCTTTCCTGCTGGCTGCACTGTGGCCCTGAGTAATGTTCCCTGGCCCTTTCTAGGGACAGCTTGATCCCAGTGGCTGGCAACAGGGCCCCTCAGAGGGCAAGAGAAACCCCTCCTGATTTACCCCCAACACTCAGCTCCAGTTTGGGGACTTTCCCTGTTGACAGATGATCACACAGCTGACCAGGCGAAGAAGGCCTTTTTTTTTTGTATTTGATTCCTGCCAGCTTCATTTATCAAAAACTGGTCACCTTGGCTAGTCCGTAAAGCAAAATGGTACAAAGCCCTCTTGCTGTAGATTGCTACAGGGAGCTCATGAGCAAAAAGAAGGAAGGTCCTTTGCCCTCCCAGGTGCTGTCCTTCGTCAGCAGGGTAGCATGCTGGGGAGTTCCTGATTCTCTAAGACAGTTTCCTGTATCGAGTAAAGGGGCCAAGAGGAGTGATGAGCTACCCACACCACTGCCAGGCTCAGGCAGCTTCAGCGGTGCAGCATGTTGGGACCTCAGCAGAGTGGCTGGTGAGAGCAGAGAAGAGGCTGGCAACATGCAGGACTAGAGCTGGAGAAATGGACTGAGCCCTGGGGCTGGTCCACAAAGAGGCGGGTGACTCAAGAGCTGATATACTTAGGCATCACTAAGGATGCTCATTTCAGGAGGAGCTTATCGGTGGGAAGTCCCAGCCCCCATGATGTAGGAAGCCAGGTGGATCGAACCGTGGAAGCAGAGCCCCAGTTTGGTGTACAGGGAACAGACTCTAGCCCCTCAAGGAAGAGGATTGACCAGGGCTAGCTGGGAAGCTGGGGCCCAGCTAAGGGGATGAGGCAGGCATCAGAGCAAGATTCCATTCCATCAGAGAACAGCAAGTTGACAGGAAACAGGGGCAGGCCAAACGCAGGACCAATGCAGAGAAGGTTGAGGAAAGCTGGGGTTGCTGGCCAGCAGGTACAGGGAAGTCATCCCAGGCTGCTGCACTGCTGTTAAGTCAAGGCCACCCACTGGGAAGAAACAATACTTCTCTGCAGAGTCTCTGCAGAGGTCAGGACTGGCCGCGCTGCTAGCACACAGCATCTTGATGTACTTGGCCAAAACGTGCCTTCTCTGGACTACACAGTTAGAAAAGGCACTTTGGAGACAGACTTATACCGGGATGCATAATTTAGCAAATAGACAGCACAGACTTTATTTTAGCCCCTATGTGCCCCTGGCCTGGGTGCTCTGGCATAGAATCATGCATGGCAGCTGAGAGGTAGGTTCAGAAATGGACACAGTTGAATCAGTTGAATCTGTCAGATATCTATATCATCTATATCTATATCTATGAGAGAAATTTTACTTCCATAGAAACTGGCCAAAGCAGGGCCCAGGCCTGAGGTCAGGGCTTGAATCAACAGGGAGAGATGGGCATTCAATACTCAGAGTAGCCAGAAACTCAATAGTCATATAAGTCATTACAGTAAGAGCTTGGGAAAGTGCTGCTGGACACCACCAGAGGAGACGTAGCAGTGGCCATGCCCAAGAGGAACTCTCAGGCTTGGTATAGGATGTGGCAGGTAGAGGCAACCCCAGGCAGCAAGGAGCAACAATAGGAGAACCCAGGACTCAGGTGGTACTGGGTGGTGTGCACCCCAACATTGCCAGGTATTTGCTGCCAGTCTTGAGGGTGAGCCAGCCTAGTTGCACTGGTCAAAGCCATAGAGGCAGGCAGTGGCAAAGAGCCTTTGGCTGAACGGGCTGACAGCCCATGTGCTTGGCTGTGTAAATACCTTTAAGCTGCCTGAGTCTTGGTTGTAATTTGATTAGCTACATGGGATTCTTTAAGCTCCATAAAGCACAATACCGTTGGACCATTCTTTTCCTCTGTTCTTTTTTTTTTTTTTTTTTTTTAACTTTTGCAATTATTCCAGCTGCATGCAAAGCTGTTGGTAGTTTTACAGCCTGGAATGAGTATCTCTTGTGTAGGACAGAATCTTTGAAACATTAAACAATGATTAGGCAGACTCTGGGCCAAGGGATAATGGGGGTTCTGCAGGGGGTGGGGAAGGACCCAGCAGCTGGTGGCAAGCAATCTGGGGAGCTCTGTTTCTATTTCATCACTACATTGACTTTCTTAGCAACAATTAAAAATAACAATGATTCACAGTTGTGCAATTATTTGTCATTCATCAGGATTTTGAAGGTGGCTCCAGGTAGCAGTGGGTGGTGAAAGAGGCTCAACCCATTGTTAGTGGGGACTGAAACACCACTGTTCACACAAGCACACACAAGCCCACGTGCCCATGTGCCTGTATACACTGCTTATGCATGCACACTACTGCGTAAGTGCGCACACACAGGTCCACATCCACCCACAAGCACACTCACACACAGACACACAATACACACACACAGTGCTCACATGGATGCATTAACACATACATGTGTGCACACATGCACACACACTTGTATGCATGAATATGAACACATGGATATGCATGCAAGGCATGCACACAAACACATGTGTTATATATATGTAACACAATACACATGTACACAACAAACGTATGTGTACATACATGAACAGAGTACTTGCATATACATGTATAAAGATGTGCAGACATACACATGCACATACATGCACACTTACACAGGCATGCCAACTTCTCCCTATTTCAAAGAGAATAGGAAGCTGCCTCCCTCTCACAAGGTGACCTAAAGCATGGCTGCCAACTGTTCAATTACCTCTCACCCAACAGAAGCCAGGAAGCCTCTATGCAACCCATCTCTCCTTCTTACCGAAACCCCAGGCAAAGCTCCAGGCAAAGCTTGAGGCTAGGACACAGACACACCCTTCTCTGAAGTTCCCTTTTTGTCTCCTACTTCATTGGTCCTGCTGCCCAACATCTCTCTCTCTCCAGAGGGAATGGAGAAAAGGGATAAGGACAAAATTCAAATAAGTTGTTTGGAATCAGAGACCCATGGTGTACCAGAGGCAAGCAGCCTGTTTAATGGTAAAGGGTGTAGACTCTGAAACCAAACAGTCAAATCGCACCTCTGTAACTCTGAACAAATTCCTTAACTTCGCTGGGTCTGCCTCCCTGTTACATCAGGTGACATTGGTAATGGTCCATACCACCATCATATGGCACTGATTAATTTATGGTGAAGTACTTAAAATAGCTCTGGCACATACTAAGCGCTCAATGAGCTGGGGGCGCCTGGTCAGGACTCTTTCTATCTAGGGGCACTGGGGATCACTTGAGTCTCAGGCCCAGGCCTGGAGAAGTGGGGGTCAAACTTCAGCCCTGGCCAGAGGCAGCTAGCTGAGTGGTGCCTAGCTGGAAGCCTGAACACCAGCCTGGGGAACCCTTCCTGGCCAAGCCTGCCTGCTGCCCCCAACAAAGTAGATGCAGGACCCCAGCCATCACCTGCACCCAAGAGAGGACCAGGGAGGCTCACCTACGTTGGACCTGCCATTTTAGTGCATGTGGCGGCTCTCCTGGCTCTGGTCTGCCCTCCCTAAGAAGCAATGAGGTGGGCTGGCTGTCAGGAGAGACCAGAGAGGAGGTGCCCAAGTTGATGCCTCCCAGGCTTCCAGGAGTGGGAGAGTAGAGGAGACACGAGGTCCAGGGCCAGCGGGCCTGGATTTGAATTCCTGTCCTAGCACTTCCTGGCTATGTGGCCTTGAGCCTGTCCCTTTTTTCTTTTTTAGACCCTCTGAGACTTAGCTGCCTCATCTATGAAGTGGAGATGGTGACCACATCTACTTCCCTGGGAGATCATGACTATTCTTTTGTCAACAAAATTGATAGAATGACTACGATGAGCGGCACACTGGGTTAGTTGTTGTTGGGGTCTTGAGATGACCAGGATCATGTTCCTGTCACACTGGTCACCTTGGCTAGTCTGACCTAAACTACTCACTGTAATTTAGTGAGTCAATAACCAGGTAAAATACAGCAGGATAAGGAGGAGCCAGGGTGCGTGGGAGCACTGAGGCCAACCTCCTAATTCAGCTGCGGCGGTGCTAGGGGCAGAGCCATGGAGGAGTTTCTGGAAACAGTGGTAGTAACGCTGACTTTGGAAGTCTGGAGCTAAGCAAAGTGGGTGGGGTAGCAGAGGACATTCATTCCCAGCAAAGGAACAAACCAGGATGGTCTGGCTATGGGCCACCATGCCCACAGATAGTGCAGACAAGCAGGAAGAAGTGCATGCTGGACAAAGCGATGAGACTGCCTGTGCTGGAGGATGTGGTCTTCTGTGGGAGTCAGAAGACCCAGGGCCCTAGCTCAGCTCTGCCATGCAAAGAAGTGGCACACTGGCAGGTTTCTGCCCAATGTAGGTCCGCAGTTTCCTTCCAAGAGCCAGCTAGGATTAATTGGCTGACCTTGGGTTCTGCCCATCTGACACTGTTGTTGGGAGGGACAGTTTCCTTCTGCCCATTTCTTGAGGCCCGCTGAGTTGTATGCCTTCTCCTGGCAACAGATATGGGAGGTTTCTAGCAAACATGGCCAGCATGAAGACCGGGTCCGTGAGCAAAGGAGATCCCTGGCCTGGGAGAGACAGAAGATTCCATCCAGCCTTCAAGCACATGAAGAGCCGGGAACCAGCCACTGCCTTGCTTGAAAGCGGCAGCAGGAGACAAGTGATGGGCTGGATTCAGGTTGGGCAAGGCACTGCCAACCCAGAGCAGACAGACATCTCCGGGGCATGGGATTCTTAAAAGAATATTTGATATTACCATTGCTTTGATGTGCTTTTAATCACAAATTCAAATTAACTTTGAAATTTCAAGTGGCATGAAAGAAGGGTATGTGATTTTTATGTTTATCAAAAGAGGACATGAGTTCAAAAAGGAAACAGAAACTGACTACAGCAAAGAAAACTTTTTTTTTTTCCCCCAGAAGTGGAAGTGGCTGAATTGTGGGATGGGGCGAGGGAACAGCTGTGACAGCTGGCGAGGGAACCTGAAAGAGTTCACGTTCATTGGGCACTTGCTCTGTGCCAGGTACTGGAATACCTGTGTCACATGAACAAGCCCCCAAAGTGCTTAGCCAGGCACTCAGCACAAAACACGTGGCCACCAAAAACCTGTTGAAGGACTGAAAGAACGAAGCAATGAACGCCAAGAGTCAAAGGCAGAGATGCCTCTATTGACTGAAAATCCTGTTGCTTCTCTCCCTCTGGAAGTCTGTAGAGGTTGAATCATGCAGTCCCAGCTAAAGACATTGGTCCATTGGGATTTGCTGAAAAGTCTGGTAATTGAAACCAGCAGGCTCAGAGCTGTGCTGCCACCATTTTCTTGATTTGACAAGGAAGATGAGGAGGGGAGGGGAAACATGGCCTTCGAGCTGCAGAGCAGGCAGAGCCTGGTCGCTACTGTCAGGAATGCTTGCAGAGGTTGGGTAACATGGTCGCAGGGAGGCTCAGGGTTGATCATCTGACTCTGAGGATGGGAAGTGAGTTCAGGCCAGGAAGAGAAACTTACCTTCTCCTCTGCACTCCACCCCACATTCATGCCATATCCCTGGGATGCAACAGGGAAGCCCCAAGGACCCCGGCCCAGGAAGAAACACTCCACCCAGTGGTGCCTGCAGCCAGAGGCTAGCTCTGGGGGAGCTGAGGTGGAGGCAGCTGTCCCAGGCTCCTCAGCTGCAGCTCAGATGGAGGACAACAATTAGAACAGTGACTCACAAAGAATCAGAGTGCCCTGGAGCCATGCTAAAATGCAGGTTTCACGCCTTGCCCCAGATCTACAGATTCAAAATTCTTTCATTAAATCCATATTTATTGAACAACTGCAAATACCAGGCACTATTCTAGGTGCTGGAGATGCTTCACGTGGCAAAATAAAGGCCCCTGTCTTCATGGAGCTTACACACTGGGGGAGGGAAATGTGCAAATAATTAGGAGAGAGTAAATTAGTGAGCACAGTATGTCAGAAGGCAGTTGGAGATACAGAGGAAAAGAAACAAGGGGTGGGGTGAGGAGTGACAGGGAGGAGTGCTGCCCTTTAAACGGAGTGATTCACTGACCTCCCTAGTGGGAAGGAGGCATTTGAGTAAAGGCCTAAAGAGGAAAAGGAGCAAGTTGTGCAGATATGGAGCAGGGTAGAGGGGAGGGGGTAGAAAGAACATTCCAGGTGGAGAAAACAGCAAGGGCAAATGTCCTGAGGCAGTGGCATGCCTGGTATGAATCTCCATATTATTCAAAAAATAAAATTTTAATGATATACAGACGGGGTCTTGCTATGTTGTACAGGCTGGCCTTGAACTCCTGGGCTCAAGTGATCCTCCTGCCTCGGCCTACCAAAGTGCTGGGATTACAGGCATGAGCCACCACACACTGCCAAATGTCCATATTTTTAACCAAACTCAAATGCTAAAGTTTGAGACTGCTGCAGCAGAGTGACAGCATGATAGATCGGAGCCAGCCCCTGAAAAAGTGGAGCTTGTTGAGAAAGTTGCTAAGGAGACAGAGGAACAGGGATTCAGGCTCCTACATAACAGCCACTTACAGAGCCTTCAGTCCCTGGCTTCTGAGCGAGAGCTAAAGGTCTAGAGAGGCTTGGAAGAAGAAAGCAGTGATTGACTGCCCTGTTCCTTTGCCCTGTTCCTCAGTTCCTGTGTTTGAGGAAGCACAGGCCTGACCCAAAGCAAAGGTGTGGCCAAAGAGAGCTTGGGGAGACACGAGGCGCCAGCATGCACGGAACCAGTAATAGAAGCCTGGGAAGGAAGGCTTAGTGAGGAAGACATGGCTCTGCTCGGCTGCGTAATTTAGAGTTTTAAACACCAACATCCCTTCCATTGTGTTATCTCATTCAAGCCTCCCAACAACCCCTGAGGTGGGAATTATACATCTCAATTTTACAGATAAGGAAAATAGGGTTCGCAGAGGTTAAGAACACACAGGTAGCGCAAAGTCAGAAAGAGCTGGAAAGGAAAAGCTGGCCGAATGCCAAATTCTGCGCTCTTCCCACCAAAACAGCTGTCTTTCAACAGTGGCTACTTGTCAGCTGTTGTCATGATTATTGTTCCTGTTGTTATTTTTATCACTGTCATTTTAAGTCACCCTTGGCACCCAGAAGCTTACAGGGAACTTTCACTCCGATTCCCTCACCTCATCCCCAGTGCCTCTGTGAGGCAGACAGGGCAAGGCAGGGCCTGATGTCCCCATCGTGGCACATAAGAAAACCTAAGCCCAGAGACCCATGGCCAGAAAGCAGCAGAACCGAGCCTGGAAACCAAGTCCTAGAACATTTCATCCCCACTTTAGACTTATCTGCTGAACTCCCCATGGCAGGGACTAGGTCTGATCCATCACCCTCTTCCTTCCGTTAGCCCAGGCTGGTACTACAGAAATCTTAGTTGAACCGAGCTGAGTTGGCCTGATTTGAAAAACATGAAAGTCTTGCGCTGAGTGAGAGGCCCAAGATAAGCAGCTCCCCGCGTGGAGTCTGCACAGGGTCTGGCCATAGCCGCTTTCCTCCAAGTCAGGCTGAGGTCCGAAGGGCCTTTAGCCATGTCCTAAGGCTAGAGAGGGGCCACTTCCTCCAGGAGCTCACTCTAGTGTCTCTTCTTCCCCTTTTGAGGGTTCAGCTCAGCCTGGGGTCAAGGAACCCCATTCCTGGTTACCTCCCTGTCCCATTCCACATGGGAACTCTAGCCAGGGCCAGGCCCCTTCCCACCATGTCTGGCCTCCGCTCTGGCCCTGTTGGCCATCAGGCCACTGAGCCTGCTGCTGCGCTTGACTCTGGGTACCCGTCACCACAGCCACGTTGCTTCCTGCTGCCTCCCTGTTCCCTCACAGGGCAGAAAAAAGACAAGTCCTTTATTTTCGGAGGCAACTCTTGCTTCTGTGTCCTGGATCCCATCTTCCTCCTCAGAGGCCCTGCTCCAAACTCTGGCCTCAGGTGCCCACCTCCCCAGACCCATTAAATCACTAGCGGTAAAACCTGGGCCCTGAATGTCTTAAAAGCCCTCCAAGTGATTCTAATATGCACTCAGGGTCTCGAGAACAACCTACCTTTAAGAAAAGAGAACTAGAACACAATAAAATACAATAGAATTGAATTGAACAGAATATAATAGAAAATAGCAGAGTGCTTTGCACATTGTGAGGGTAAGTATTGTTTCTTAAAAGTCGTGTTCCCATCGTGTGTGTATGGGTGTGAGTGGGTGTGTCATCCTGGGTCATGATGTAACTTTATTTCTTGCTGTAGAGGATGGTAATTTTTAATTTTTATTTTTGGAAAACATTGCTCCAGTTCCTGCCTGAGCTTGTGATTCTCCTCTACAGTCAAGAATCCTCGAGGAAAAATCTCCCCTCACTGCCTGCTCTTTATCTTCATCTGGCTTCGACAGCCCCCATCTCCAACATTCCACTAAAGCTTCTCGCTGAGGTTTCCCAGGTCTGTCCCTTCCACACCCAGTGGCTTCTGCTCAGGTTCCTTGTCCTTCCACCTGTCTGTGGTTTCATGTGAATAGACAGTTCCCTTATTCCTGAAATTCTCTCTGCCCACGGAGACTGTGCTGTCTTCCAGATTCTCCCGAGCATTCCTCCTCTCTCACCTGCTAACACTCTTCCTCCTGACGCCTACATATCTTACCCTCAGTATTCTCTCAAGCTTCTAACTTTCTGTTCTTTCCTCTGCCCTTTTGGCCTCCTCTCCTTCCAGTCAATGGCTTTAATTACTCCACGCATGAGACTCCAAATCCGTATTCCCACATTTCCCCTCTGGGGCTCCTGCCGTGCAGTTTGCTGGCTTATGTGCTTGCCTCCTGGAAATGGGGTAGAACTCAGGGAGGGTAACAGTGACAGGGATCAATTCACAGTCACACATGATGTGACCACTGCAGGCAGGTGAGGCAAGCAAAGGAGGATTTATCATCTCCATTTTCCAGAGAGAGAGAAACAGACTCTGAGAGGCTGAGGGACTTTTCCGTGGTCAGTTATCATCCATGGTGGAGAGGGTTCCAGAATCTATGATTTCAGGCTTTAGTCCAGAGCTCTGGCCCTTCACACCATGCACTGGACACCAAATATGTTCAAAAGTGAAGCCACACGTTATTCCTGAAACTAAAGCTTCTCTAACAGAGCTGTGAATCATTAGGAATGCTTTTTAAGACCAGTCTCGGTGGCTCACGCCTGTAATCCCAACAATTTGGGAGGGCGAGGCAGGAGGATTGCTTGAGTCCAGGAGTTTGGGACCTGGCTGCCCAACATAGTGAGACTCCATCTCTACAAAAATTACAAAACATTAGCCCGGCATGGTGGATGCACCTGTAGTCCCAGCTACTCGGGAGGCTAAGATGGGAGGATTGCTTGAGCCTGGGAGCCTGGGAGCTGTGATCGTGCCACTGCATTCCAGCCTGGGCAACAGAGCAAGACCCTGTCTCAAAAAAAAAAACAAAATAAAAAAAAGAATGCTTTTTAAAACAGCGATGTCTAGAACCCTCTTTGAACTCACTGAATTAGAATCTCCTAGGAGAGCTTTTTGTTTGTTTTAACTTAATATTTTGAAGTAATTATAGATTCACAAAAGTGTACAAGAAGGTTTCATATGCCCCTCACCCAGTATTCCCCAATGATAACATTGTACACAACCACAGCACAATATCAAAACCAGGCCACTGACATGGCTACCATCCACAGAGCTTGTTCGGATCTCTCCTTACATAGGCAGGCACTGGTTTGGGTGTGCATATACAGCTCGATGCAGTTGTGATGACAAGTACAGCTTTGTGTAACCAACACCACAATCAAGATACTTTACTGAACCATCACCACAATGCTCTAGAGCTTTGGTTTTGAAAGCTCTAGGGTGCTGCTCGTCTGCATCCCTGATGACGGACTACTGCACCAGGGCACTGCTCCTGCTGCCTGCCTCTTCTGGGGCAATGCATTGCCATCCTCTGAATCACCCTGGCTTGAAACTCTGAGCCATCATTGACCTCCCCTCTGTTGGCCCGCCTGCCCATGGCTTCTCAGCCAAATGGTCCAACAGATTTTTCCTTCATAGTACCTCTCAGGCCTATAACTTGTCCCTGACTCCAGGCCTCTTGACTTCTCTCTCTACTGCTGCAATAGCCTTCTCATCCATTTCCCTTCTTCAAGATGCCCTTTTCCCCAGCCAATATAATAAAGCATGACCAAATTCCTCCATTGCCCAACTCTGACCCCATCATTCCTCTGACCAAAAGCTTTAGATAGTTATTGCCATTTACAAAATAGAGTTCAAACTCTTTAAGTTCAAATAGGAAATCCTCTATATCTGATTCACTTTCCTTATCTAAATTTCTCAGACTCAATATCAGCTTTGTCCATATGACTTAGAGTCCAAATGGCATCCTTAAGGACATGAAAAAGTTCTCACTACAGGGAAGAAATGAAAGGCTCCGAGATTTCTTCCTCCTAGTGCTCCATACCCTTCTCTCTTATTATGTGAGGAGTTGAGCCTCTTGCTTGGGGAATGTTTTCATCCTTGAATGCTGGTTCTTCCATCCTGTGCCTCCTTACAATGTAAGACGTGAGGAGGATCAGCAGGCCTAGGTGAAGTCCAGGGATAGAGTGTGTGGGGCAGGCTAGTCAGGCTGTCTGGCATTAGTCACTAGGGAATGGGAGTTTTCTTAGGCACCCGTTTTTTGGGTCCCAGGCTAGATGATGGTAGGCAGCCATCAGAGATGGGAGCTGAGCCCTTCCTGTCTCCCCCGTGATAGACAATTACCTTTAAGACTATGTTGCCTATTTGCATCCTCGATGCCTTTTCCTTTCTTCATGTCCACGGAATAATGAGAGTCAAATGATTCTCCAGCAAAGCCCTTCAGAAATTTCTAAAATCCCCTTACAGCACTGCTCCCACACTTCTTACCACATGATGATAAAATGAAAATGAAGATTTGCTTTCTCAGATTAAATACATTTCAATTATCCGATGTATTTCAGCTTTAATTGATAACAAATCACAAATTGCCCATCTGAACTTCTCATTACAGCAACTGATTCACTAGGAAATTTATTACCTGACAGCAGAGAAAGCTCAAAAGATAAAACAAGCTTAGTGTTTCTATGATACAGTGACCCAGCAGTCTATTTTAAGAAATCATGCATTATCAGAAATACATTCATATAAATGGTCCTATCAAGAACACTGGTTTTTCAGCTGTCTCAAAATGTGGTCTTTCAGTCTGGAATGGTATATGATGGCATATGGGAGTGCAAAGAATCAGAGACCAAGAAATGTACACCAGGGAAAAGGGGTGGCTGGTAGTGCTGGAGAGAGAGAGTTAGTGATATGATGGCTTCAACAAGTTGTTTGCAGGCCACCCAGGGTCTGGCTAGGGACAGATGGAACAGGGAACAGGGGATCCAGCAAAGAGGCTAGACATTCAACAAGTCTGTTGCTGTCATTGAGTTACATGTCCACTGCCATCCCCATCATCACCACCACTACAACCTCCATCACCACCAGCACCATCATCACCACTGCCACTGCTAACATAACACCAGTGAACAATCTTCCAGGCAGAGGCTGTGGAACCCTACTAGGTGAAATGATGCATCATGGAAAAGAGTCACTGGACATGTTCACTGTGTACATGGTAGGGTAGGAGGTCAGGGCCTTCTATCTTATCATATTGCACTGGAATATGGGAGGGGAGAGTAGCCAGCCAGGAGAAAAAGCCTAAGGACCAGACCCCTCTGGGATGCAGAGGCCATGCTCAGACGGAGTGAACCTTCTGAAGCAGAGGCCACCATGAATTTCTCATCTATGCTCCAGAGAAAGAGCAGCCACAGACAGCCTTGAGCAAATGTGAACCACGATGCTGAACCATCAGCTTAGATGTCACTCAGGAAGTAGGGCCTGGGCCCTGGGAAGCTCCGACACTCACCGTTACTGCTGTTGTCATCCACCAGAATGATCTCCTTGAGCAGATGTGGGGGCGTGCGTTCCATGGCCGAGTGGATGGAGCGCAGCAGCACTGAAAGCGCTTCATTGACGAAGATGAACACGATGCTCACCTCTGGCAGGCTGTCAGGAAATGAGAGGTTACGGCACCTGCAAAGAACAGCCAAGTGCTTAGATTTGTGACTCAGCTGGAGTCACCTCAGGAGCTGACCCAGCCCATGTCCTGGCTCCAGCTTTGCTGGAGGGCTCGGGAGTCCAGATTCTTTCAAGGGCCCCTTCTTTGATGCACTTAAGATGAGCCCTAAATGTCCAGCAGAAAGGCCCACAAGCACTGAAACCAGTTCACCCCACACCTGAGTTGAAGTTGTCAGTGACTATGCCAGCTGAACAGTAATGCCATGAGCACTTAGGATAGCACATGGCAGCTGGCAGGTAGTCCCTGATTGTTTACTGGAAGAATGATTCAATGTTTCTAAATCCAGTAGAATGGGAAATGCAACCAAAGTAAATTCGTAGTATTTCCAAAATGGTAACCAACACCTAGGTGAGGCCAGACCTCAGGCATCCAGCCTCAGGAGACAAAGACGCCTCCTCCCAGAGACTTCTGCCAAAATCTACTTCCCTTTACTCCAGAAGGCATACTGCCTGCAACTTCTCCTGCTTCTCACTCATCACAGAAATCCAGTTTCCAGAACAGGGTTGGAGCTAGAAACAGTCTCAACATGAGGAAAAGGTAGAAGGACCAGGTCCAGTCTCATTTCACAGACGGGGAGCATGAGGCTCAAAGAGGTTGAGTTCCCACCTATGGCTGCACTCTGAGTCAGCTACCATGACAGAATCCCAACTCTGGTCCTCTGACACCTGCACCAGGATCTCTCCTTGAAGCAGAATGGCCATGAAAGAGAATGCCCCTAACTGGCCCATTTCCCCCTAGCTCTGCTGAAATCCTGAAGCCATTTGGTGGTCTCTTGAGAACTTGAGGTATTCCCCACATGAAGAGGAACACACAGTTCTGAAATCAGATCCCATGAGAGGCCAGACAATGAAAAGTGCCATGTCTCCTGAGAGTAGTTCCCTCCTCTGCAAGCATAGTCTTTATGGGCAGGAGACCACTGCTGGTGCCCTTCCCTGCCTGATACTAAATGCTGTTCTAGAAGGCACTAAGCTCCCATTTTCTGTGTAGATGAATGAAAGAATGGGGCAGCAATCACAGCCCTGTCCCAGGCCCTGGGTTTGGAGAGGAGGGTTCCCACTGAAGGCTCCAGGGCTTTAGGGCTGGTGACCATGTTCCACTGCTCCAGAGTGGGAGGTGCAGCCAGGTCAGAGCATGCAATAATGAGCATAACTGCACAGCGCTTCTGCTTGTTGGTAATTGCAGTTGCAGAAAAAAGTGTTGCAGAATAGGAATGGGCCTGCTCTTCCTTAATGAGGAAGGCTGCAGGATAAGCAGCAATGAGCAATTTGGAGAAATCACCATGGGGCCCCAGCCTGCTTAAGAGCATGAGATTAATAAATTAAGATCAGCATCTCCATGGTTACCAGAAATTTACAGAAACTTTTCCCATTCTATTTCCAGCTCTCCTTCTCTCTCGCCAGAGAGGAATGGGGGAAAGAAGGAGTTGAGCCTTTTCCTAAATCTACTTCGTACTTGTGATTTTAATAAAACCAAGTTAATAGATTGGTGTAGAATTCCTTTGTTCTTGCATTTAATGGAATAAATATTTATTGAGTATCTTCCACTAGGCAGGTAGTGTTACAGGCACTGAGGGTACAGCAGGAAGTGGACACAGTCCCACAGTCCCTGTCCTTATGGAGCTTATGCTTTGACAGAAAAACAGATAAATATGGAAGAAAAAATACAATTTCATACAAGTGCTAAGATGAAAAGAAACTCTAGGCAAGAGAATGAGATGATGCCCTGGAAGCTGTTGTAGAAGGGGTGGTCAGGAAGGCCTCTCTGAGGAAGAGAGATTGGATCAGAAACTTAAATGGCATGCAAAAGTGAGTCGTGCAAGGGTTCTGTGGATCCAAGGGAACCAGTGCTGCGGCTGGAGAGGAGGGAACCAGCTGATTTAACCATGGTGAAAGAATGAAGGGAATAGGGAGGTGAGGGGAGGAACTTGAATGAAGGAGAAAGACTGGTATGCCTTCTGAGGCTCATCGGATCTTTTTCAATTTTTTGGAAAAGAAAAATGTGAATACAATTTTTAGAACAGCAATTAAAAGATTTATGGTTGACAGTCAAATAAGTCCTCTAGCTAATATTTATTTATGGAGATCAAGACCAGCAGTTGGGTTTTCCCTAGGCATGGAAACTGACAGAGATGAGTATTAACACAAACACCACTTGCTAATTGCATTTAAAAAGTAATACCATCTGTGGCCAAACAAATAGTACATGAATTCTTCTTTTATATAAAGTATAATAGACAGCTCCCAAGAAGGCCAATGGATTGGCACAAGTTCACTGTCCTCCCTACTAAACTCCACCAGCAATGAAGACTTTGCTTCTGTATCTCTCTGCACTTCCCCACGGGGTCTGCACTGCGTTCCCAGAGCCTCAGTATCCAAATTTCCAGGGTGTTCAGAGATGGGGGTTAACTACTTCCCCCTACTCTCTTCCCTTCTTACTTCTGAACGTGGTGCCCAGTCTCCCCCTTCTGAGGAGACCAATTTTAATTCCTCCCAGCAGCAGCCCTGATGGTTTGAGCTGCCATTCTCTGGAAGCTGGTCTCCTGATGGTCTTTCTCCATGCAGAATGAAATGCTGTATTTGTATAATAAGCTAAGCCCTGCTGATCACGATTTTCACAAGAAAGACTTTTGAACTAAAGTTTTCATAAGAAAACTCATTTGAACATAGCTGAACACATTCTCTAGGGCATCACATTCGAACCTGTTTATTGTCTGCCCCTCTCTACTAGAATGAAGCCCCCTGAGAGCAGGAACTTTGCTTTTGGACTGTGCTGTCTCCCAACCTTGGACCACAGTCTGGCACTTAGTAGGCACTCCATGAATGTTTTTGGAATGAAACGAACCTAACAGCTTGCTTGTTTTATCTACGGCCTACATTTTGAGTGTCTGCCGCTGATGTCAGACTGCTCCTTTTTCTTACAAACCTCCTCCCTTGGAAGGAGAGTCAGGTCTCGATCCTCCCCGCCGCCAGCAGGCTCCTGTTCTCCCATCCTCCCTCCTCCTGCATGAATGGCCCCAATTCCTCACATTCGCAATCTCCAGAAGTGCTCAGTTTCTTTACACTGTAATCCCTTCAGGCCAAACGCCCTGACCTCCTTCAATCCTTCTTTTCTCTTCTCTCCTGGGACTGCTGGGGCCTCCTGGCGACAGCCATGCTGCCGCTGTGGCCTCTCTCTTGGCATCAGGAGACACCTTCCCTCAGCCTTCAGTTTCTCCACACCTGACCTAATGTGGCCCTGCGTGAGCAGAGAGGCGAGGGGTGGGCAGGGTAAGGAAGATGATATGGGGGGATCGTTTTAGGGAAAGCGTTTGAAGAGGATGAAGTCACCCAGGTGCTGTTCGCAGCTCTGCCCCACCTTGCTGTGTGACCATGAATGAGCCACCTTCCCTCTCTGCTCTATGTCTTGGTCACAGAATAAGGAAATGGGAAGAAAGGATCACTCAGATGGCTTCTCTCCACAAGATTGAGGCTCTTCTATCTTACATGTTTTCCAACTTCCCCTCCCTCCCAACCCACAAATGCCACAGGACACATCCCCTTGCCACCATCGTGACTACGTAGGGTGACAAGCTCATCCCAGTTTGCCCAGGACCTTCCCAGCTTCAGCACTGAAAGTCCTAGGCACACCAGGTCAGGCGGTCCCCCATGCCTATACCACCAGCTCTGAGGGCACAGACTGGCCTTGCTCACAGCCTCCTGCCCACTGCTGCACACCATGATGCAAGCAGCAGGTCTTCCGTTGGTGTTGAATAAATTCCCTTTCAGGTTCCACAAAACACACGTTCATGCCACATCATGACACGGTCTGTAGTTCGTATCTTCACCTCAACACTGAAGCAGAATGTACATTGCTGAAGGGCAGGGGCAAAAAGAGGGAAGAAGAGCATGTCAAGCAAGACATCTACATCCTTCCTGGTCATGCCATCCTCATCGCTGCAGACACTGAACTCAGGACAGAGGGCTTTGTGCTGCAGTCCAAGTCACCTTGAAAAGAACACGCCTCCAAGAGCTGCATGGGAGAGGACTGCTCGGTGACCCAAGCCCAGAGCTTTTGCTCCAGAGTCCAGCCACTTTCTCGGCCTGGCAACCCAGCACTGACCCAGTGGCCTTTGCTCCCAAATCTGTACTGCTAAGATGCCCTCCCAGAGCACCTGGATTTTCCAGAATTGGGCCACCCACACACTCTGCTCCAGTCCTGCCGCAGCCGGGACCCTGCCTACTCGCCCAGAGCCTCCCTCCCCTCTGCCCTGATGTCTGCCTCTGCACTTGCCTCTCTGCTCACCTCTGCAGAGAAGGGCTGAGGACACAGAGCTCTGGAAGTCACACTCTGGGACCAGCCCTTCCGTGTTTAAGCTCCTTGAGAACTCACAACTGCACGAGACCGAGCCCATGCTCATTTTGAGAACAGGCATATTCTCCTGTAAAATTAAGCCATAAAAACCTCCCTTTTTACTTTTATTCTTGTTGAAAGCTGAGCCATTTTCCACTAGAGATAAAAAAAAACAAGGCATTTCTGAGAGGGGAGGGATATGGTTGTCTAATAAGCCGGAATTGATGGTCATGACAGACTCCATTCTATTGAGCTCTGCACACAGAAGGAGATGCAGGGATGGGGAGCAACAACTTAGGGGGCTTCTCTGCAGAGATCCCCCAGGACTGTTTGGAGATATGTATGAGGCAAATTTACAACAAGGGCTTCAGTGCTGTACGGTCATGTGAGAGGCGGGGAAGCAGTGGAGGAATAAGTGAGGTAAAGCCCGGTTCTCGGCCACCAGATAAGACCCGGGGCGGTGGCCAAACCTCATGCGCTATAGCCAGACACCTCCGTCTTGGATTGGCAGACCCTCCCCTCTTTGACCTCAGCAAGTCTGCAAGGTCCTAGTCTATCAGAGTGAATTGTTCATAGAGGCTGCTTGACCTGGGGGTGGTGGGTGGGAAGAGTGAGCAGGCCCCTTCTAGAATGAAGATCAAAGTAGACTGTGAACTGGGGTCTGTCTGCCAAGACACACTAGGAACAGCATCCAGCTATGCCAGGGTTCTGGGAGTGGAGGTGGGGCCCACCTGACAAAGCAAGTGAGACGGTGGCACTCCAGGCAACCACTCCCCTCAGGGGATCTTCCTGGTCCTGCTTTCTCCCCAGGCTCTTCCTGGAGAGTCCCTCCTCTCTCAGCTGTAGTCAGCATACAAGGGTTCAGGCTCACTAACCCCCTGGGACATACACCCAGGGAGAGGGTCTGGCCCCAGGATCGGCACTGTCTTCTTGGCCCTCAAGGCCACCATGGCCTCACTCCAGCCTCTGTCTCCTACCTGTACGCATGGGACTAGCTTGATTATCCTCTGGCCTTACTCAGATACATCTAGCTTCTTCCAGATCTTTCCAGATTAGATTCCCAGGCCTGTCAGCTCCCAGATTGCAGGACATAATAAAACCAGAGGATGAAGGCAGTGTGGAGGTTCCCATTGGCCAAGAGAACAATCAAGACTGTCCCTCCTTCTGGCTGGTATCTGTATCCCCATAGCCTCTGGGGCTAAGAGACTGCAGGGTGTTTGCTGCCCCACGCGGAATACTCAGAAATAATACTAAAAACTTCCATTTACTGTTTACCATATGCCAGAAACCATGCTGAGACTTGTTCAGATGTTTTTACTATTTTCCCCATTTTATTCCTTTCTACAATTCCGTATGGTAAACAGCATTATTATCCCCCATTTAACAGTTGAGGGAAATAGAGTTGAGATGGTAAGTTATCTTCCAGGGTTTAAACCTGGGCTCATTTGATTCCAAAGCTTGTCTTCATAACCCTGCTGAATGATGGTTTCTATATCTTCCTTTCCATACCCACCCGGAAGTGCTGACAGTGAGACAGTGGTGTTGTGTCATTGGCAACCCAGAGACCTTGAGCGAGGGGCGAAATGAAGGAGTTGTTCCCAGGCTGCCAAATCTGCATGAAGAATGGAGAGGCTGTATTCTGTCTAGCAGGATGACATGGACAAATAGGATCAACACTACTGAGCCTTTGAAGCCCAACATGGTCTTCCTGTGACACTCCTGCCTCTGAGATGTACAATCCCGGTGACTCCTTGCACCGAGGCTGATGTGTGTTCTATTGTGTGGCATCTCCATTTGACTCACAATTAACAGGACCAGTGACTGATTTCCTGAGCCCCAAATAGCCATCAAAAAGCTAGCTGCAGGCCTATGAGGCAGCCTAACACAGAAGCTCTGCGTAGCTGGATTTAGTAATTTTAAAGAATGACCAGTGGCCCTGTCCAGCCTTTCTCATGGAGGGGTTGAATGTAGGAGATCCTAAGAAGGTGATAAGTGAGGCCCAGGGGAGCAGAAACGATGAATAGGAAGAAGGGCGTTGTCAGTGAGTAAACCGTAGACGTGGACATGAAGTCACTGTTAGAAACACAGCAGAAGTGGGGCAAAGAGGATGGCAGGCTAGAGCTGTCCAGGATGTCTTGAACCACGCTGCCTCCTCCAGAGCCTGCCTGTGTGGCTTCTCATTGTGTGATTGTGGGCCTTCATCAGCCTTCAAAAAATCCCAACCACCTGTGGTCACCTGCAGGTCACCTGTAGGTTTGGTTCCTTGCTCCCTGAGAACACGTACATAACCCAGTAGAGAAAGACCAATTCCCTTCCTGGGCTGGAGTCCAGTCCCCTGTGAGACTCTCACAGATTCTGCTTTTCTTTCATGCCATGTACATGCTATTGCAACATGTTTCTATATGTGATCATTTAACAAACATCAGTGTCTCCACTAGACTATAAGCTGTACAAGCTTAGGGCCGTGTCTGCTTTGCTCATCAGGTATCCCTAATACTGGGTATGAAGTTCAGCACAGAGTAGAAATTCAGAATGCACCTGGTGATGGGCTGAGTAAACACATGAATAAATGAACAGCAGAAAGAATTCAGGTCCATGAGGGCTCTGTGGATGGGAATTCTACCATGACCTGATGGGAATGGAATCACTGAGTTGTACATTTACTCCCTGCCTGACTGCAGCAATAAGACTAGATCATCCCACAAGCCAAAGGGGTGAAGAACAGGATGATGGAGGCAGGGTGGGGATACTAAGTATATCCAGGAATTCAGAGATTTGGCAAGACACTACATCTGTCCCAGATATGGAAGAGACAATGGACATCTGCGAACTGGGAGTTCTGCAATGCAGGAGAAATCGGCCAGACCTGCATCTAAGAGCAGAATTTGGTGCAAGAATTGCTGATGAGTAAACTGCTAAGTATATGTGATCATCAAAACATCCAACTTTCATCCAGAGGCAGAAGTTCAACCATCATCCTTTCAGGTGAATTTACCAATTTAGAGAAAGGCTCTGCTATGTAAAATGTAGATGGAAAATAGGAAATCAGGAAAGAGAATCATTTACAACGTAAGCAACCAACAGGAAGCGGGGATACCATTTGTCCCTAAGACATCTTAGAGGTCTGGGGAATGTGGGATCCCTGGGCTGAATGAACAGCCACCCAGGGAACAAAAGCCAGCTGGCTCTGATGGCAAAGCCACATTAGGGACACTCTATGTGGTGGGTTTGTCAGTGAGCAGGCCAGGCCCATAGCACCTACAGCTGAGGAAGGTGGGGCAGGGCAGATCTGCTGGGGCAGGGAAAGGCAGGTCCTGATAGATCCGCCAGGGCAAGGGAAGGCGGATTCTAAGGAAGAATGGGGCAACTTTGCTTTCTAGCAAAGCCTGGCTCAGGGCTCGGCCTCTGACGCCCAGAATTCTGGGGCTGGAGAGAAATTACTCCCCCAGGGACTTCTGTGTAACCTGTCCTGCAGTGCCTGTCTGGCCCTGCTCTCATCTACTGCCAGGGCAGTGCCCTGTCCCATGTGCTCCTTGTCCACATAGCAGTCCTTCAGGTTGTTAAACTCATGAACATGTTCCCCCAAGTCTTCTCTTTTACAAATCAGAGACCCAGATAGTAAAAGTGACTAAAAGTTAAATAGCAGTTCCTATGTGTCAGGCAGTGGCCCATGAGCTCTACAAACATTACACAAACTTTGCAGTACCATCCCTAATTTACAGATAGGAAAACCAAGGCACAGAGAGGCCAAGCAACTTGTTGGAGGTCACCCAGCTTATAAATGAGAGACCTGGCCTTGGAAAGTGGGGAACCAGGTTTTAACTACCACTCTATAATCTAAACAGAAATTTCACCTGTTTGTCATACTACCGAATTTCTCTTCTGGGTTGTCCTCCTGTAAATACTTCACTTTCTCAACATCTCTTAAATCCCAATTCTGCAGTTGTGATCTGAGCAGCAGAGTAGAACAAAGCTATCACCTCCCTCTTTTAAAACATTATTCTTCTATTAATAT
The DNA here is from genome assembly GCF_028858775.2 of Pan troglodytes. Lineage (NCBI taxonomy): Eukaryota > Metazoa > Chordata > Mammalia > Primates > Hominidae > Pan > Pan troglodytes. The sequence goes on from NC_072407.2 coordinate 15,598,380, forward strand.
AGCTCAAGATTACATTTCAAGAATAACATTATACTCTTGGCCCACAATGAAATTAATATTAACAAGAACCAGAGGTATTTTCCCAAAGTACTTTAGTTAAAGAGTAATTCCCCTTTGTTTGTACAGTTAGCGTGTTCAATGCAATGGCAAAATCATGATTAAGAATGTTTATTTTAACCCTTTGTCCTTAAGTTGCCTTCATGGAGAACATATTGTCCATAGACCTCTGGGTCTCCTCCACAGAGACAAGTTCACCTGGGCAGGGCTGGGCAGGGCAAGGTGATAAAATAGTGTCCTGGAATCATAAGACCCCAGTAAAAATACTGGCTCGGCCACATAGCGCCTGTGGGAATTTGAACAAGTTTCCTAACCTTGTGAATGTTCGGTATTCCCCTTTATAAAATGGGAATAATAATAACAACCCCAGAGCCACATGAGGATAAAATTAAATAGGAAAGTGTATGTTAAGCATTTGTACAGAACCTGGCACACAGTAAGTGAGCAGGTGACGGCTCGTGAATCTTTCGCTCATGGTTAGCAACTCTGGGATGGTCCAGCAGTCATGGCCTACCTACTCCTGCTGGAGCCATCTCCCTCCTCCTCCAGGACCAGCTACAGAATTTGTGGGGCCCAGTGCAAAAGGAAAATGCAGTGCCCTGCTTAAAAATTATTGTTATGAACTTTAGTATAGTGACAGCAGAGCCTTAAACCAATCACAGAGCCTTTCTTCTTCCAGGATCCTGTGCAACAGGCTGTACACTGTCTTGTTTTCCTAATACTAATATTGTCACTGTAACAAATTATTCCAAACTTGGTGGCTTACAACAACACAAATTTATCATCTCATCATGCTGGAGGTCAGAAGTCCAACACAGTTCTCGCTGGGCTGGAATCGGGGTGTGCAGCACTGCATTACTTTCTCAGGAAGACCTATTTTCTTGCTTTTTCCAGCAACTTGAGGCTGCTCACGTTCCTTCCCTCATGACTGTCTCCTATCTTCAAAGCCATCAGTGGCCGATGAAGTCTTTCTCACATTGTCATCTCTCAGGTTGATCTTTTGCCTCCCTCTTCCACTTTTAAGTGCCCTTGGGGTTAGATTGGGCCCAGCCAATGAATCCAGGAAAACTTCCTTAGTTTAAAGCCATCTGATCAGCAATCTTTGTTCCATCTGCAACCATAGTTCCCCCTTGCTATGTAACATTACATACTCATAGGTATGGGGGATTAGGATGTGGACCTCTTTGGGAGGCCATTATTCTGTCTACCCATGAAACCAGGACCCCCAAAGTTCAAAGATGCCAGATGTCTCTCTAGAGTCTGGACTGTTAAAACAATCTTGCCCACCGAACACTCAGAGCCCCATGAAATGGTCCCTAACCTGCTCCCAGGAAGACCAGTGCCCCTGGCTCTGGGCTATATTCTTTCTTTGCTACTATCCTGTCCTGCTTCTTATCACTTTGGTGCTCACAAAGGATTACCTCCAGCTCCAGACCCAGGGCTCTTTTGTGAGCCTGTGTGTGGATCTGTCCCAATTATTCCCACCTAGGGCTGCAGAACATATTCTGACCACCTTTGCCAATGCCTCCTGTCCTAGCCCCAAGCCCTAACCCACCTGTCAAACCCAAGAGCCAGTCCATCCTAACCCCTGGGAGGGAGGGACATGGGCCTCAGGGGACACTGGTGAGAAGGGCAAAGTCATTACTGATAAGGCTCAGGAGCCTCTGAAGATCTGCTGGCAAGAGGCAGGAGGCAGTGCGTGCCAGAGGCTCTGCCTTGAGCTGCCTTGGAGGGAGGCCATAGAGTTGTCATGGAAACACAACCCTGGAGCTTGAGACCAGAGCCCCCACTTCTATCCACACCCACGATCCCTTAGACTTTCCTGTGCCCCTTGTTTGGAAACAGCCACTTCTTGCAGAAAAGAATGTGACATGAGTCTGAGGCCGAAGCCGCAGAACTGGAGAGCACACATGTGCCACCTGCCTGGCCCGGCTGTCACTGGGGTGAGAAGCCCACCTTCCCAAATCACCTCACACTGGCTAGCTCACTTCAACCCTGTACCGTCATTCTTCTCCACAACTCACACCCATCTTTTCAGTGACCTCCCAAAAGATGTCCCCTCCTCCTACCTCTCCACCCCTTGGGCAAAGGACTTCCTCAGTCGCTTTCTCACATCTCCATTTTTCAAAAAGAAATGATGTTTCACTTACACACAGTAAAATGCACAGAGCTTCAGTGTATAGTTCAATGAGTTTTGGCATGTGTACGCCTCTGTAGTCCACACCTCAATTGAGACTTGATGTTTCCTTTTCCTCTTCTTGCCCCTCCTAGATTATTTTGGAGCCTACCAATAAGGAGAAAGAGGGTGGACACCGAGAGGCAGGAGGAAGCACTCAGAGAGAGCCATAGGACATCTGGAGCCTGCGGCTGGGGCCATGGGGGATGGAGCTGGGTCCAGCCAGGCTAGGATGAAGACTTTCTGTCCTTCAACCCTGAGACTAGGTATCTTCCCAGACCAGGAAGGAAGCAAGTGAACCCCTGCCCAGTCCTGGCCAAGGCCCCACATGGATGAGGTCCAGGAGGCTTCACCAGAGGAGTCTGAAGTGTCCTGCCTCCCCCAGTTCTTCCCACCTGGATGGCTGAGGGGTCTGCCCTACTGCTGCTACAAAACTGCAAGGAGGATGAATGGCATTTTGATTTCTCCAGGAGCCAAGGGGCCTGGATCCTTGAGGAAGTTTGTCCCCTCTTTGTGCAGATGAGGTTGGAAAAACTGGCACACTTCCTATGCCTATTACATATTCATAGGTGTGGGGGATTAGGATGTGGACATCTTTGGGAGGCCATTATTCTGCCTATCCATGAAGCCAGGACCCCCCAAAGTTCAAAGATCCCAGATGTCTCTCTAGAGTCTGGACTGTTAAAACAACTCTCCCCAGGGAAGCCGGCACAGGGAGGTGCCTTGCAGATGCCACCCTCCAGGCCCCGCCTCCCTGCCACAGAGAGGTGCCTTGCAGATGCCACCCTCCAGGCCCTGCCTCCCTGCCACAGAGGCACCAGAGGGACAGTGCTTCTGTGGCCATCACATCCAGGCCACTGCCTTACTAAAAGCCTGCGAGGACAAGTCTTCCCCGCCATGGAGCCTGGGAAATGTTCAGCAGACTCGCCCTCCCACCAACCTCTGTCTGGGTTCCCATCTCAGTGTAAACTCCAGGAGATATCCGTCCGACGCTTTGTTGGGTGCCCGGCACATGATGAGTGCTCAGTAAATGTTGGCTGGATAAAAAAATAAATGAGGCCTAGCAACTGGCTGGACCGATGTTTTTCCTTCTAGTTGTGTCCTGTCTTGTCTATAAGGCACTGGCACAGCATGGTCCTATCTCAGCCACATGACAAGCTGGGTCAGATTACATCTTTCAGTACCAAGAAAAAAAGGAGACAAAGTGACTAGCTAGAGGTGAGAGAAAGGAGGGTGGGCAGGATTCTGAACACTCACTTTCTGATCTAGGAATGAAGCCAAGAATGACATCAGGGTTAGAATTTTGAAGAGTAGAGCCAAGAATACCAAGAGCAAAGTGTGGAATACAAGCAGCAGGAACAGAAGTCCCGAAGAGCAAACTGGAATTCACAAGAGGCACAGGGGCTCCGGCTATGGCAAGAGCCACACAGTATGAATCTTCCAGAGACTGCAGTGACTGTGGGCTTCCTCTCCACATGCTGACCCACATCCTCTCAGTCCAAATCCCAACATTAGCCAGAGCCCAGGCATCATTCTGAGCCTTGGCAACAAGCCTTGGTTTCATGTTCACTAAAACAGTTTTTTCCAACATGTAGACGCCGACCTTCCTCCCTCCAAAACTGATCAGCAAATGCTCAGTGCTATATTGTTAAAGCGGGCCTGCCATTCCCATTAGAGTGACACAAATAGATGCCTCAAGGCAGTGTGAGGACAGTGGTTACATGCACAAATTCTATTGCCAGACCACCTGCCCCAGCTCTGCCACTAGTGACCTTGGGCAGGAGATATCATCTCCCCATGCCTCAGTTTCCTCTTCTGTAAGATGGAGGCTAATCATAGGACCTACCTCAGAAGGTTTTACTGTGAAGACTCAAGGAGTTCTTATAAATTAAGTGACAAACATATGCCTGAAAACATGGCTTATCCTATATAAATGTTTGCCAGTGTCATTTGAAATAGGATGAGAGTAAAATTTTGAAAAGATGTTTCCAAAATGAATTAAGAAGGATGAGCCAAGCAATGGCCTTGTTACAAGGCAGGGATGTTTTTATGGAAATTAACAGACAAAAGGAGGCACTGTTTTACCTAAGCACATACTTGTTTTGTGTGGTCCACCAACAGCTCTCCAATCTTGGGCGTGCGTCTGGCACGTGAGCTGAAATAGAGCTAGACAGAGCCTTCCAAGTACATGTGCAAAGAGAACCCTCCACTGTTAAAGCCACTTTCACAGAGCCCTCCCTGAGGAGTGAGGAGGCTCTGCTCTGCCTTTTATCAGAGATTCTGTTTTTCTGTCTGGAAAAAGGGGCTGACAGAAGTTGCTTGGTGCCACGGGGGAGGTGTGGAAGCTCCACAGACTGTAAAGTTCTGTGCAGAGGGAAGGTCTTTCTATAAGGACGATTGCTCCTCTCCAGCAGCTCAGAAGAAAACTGTAGAATTCTGCCCACCTAAAGTCCTTCAGAGTTCCTCCCTCTCTCAGGCAAATTCCTCCCACAGGTGAGAGTGGGTGGGGCACTTCTCTCAGTCAAAGATCAAGGGCTCCCACATGCGCTCTCATTGTGCAGCATTGGGCACAGTCAAATCAACAATGGTGGGCCGATGTCAAAGCCACGATCCGGCATCTGAGACATGGGCTCAAGGCTCAGCTCAGTTGCTTATCTGACTGTGTGACCTCAGACAACACTCTTTCCGCTCTTCAGTTTCCTCAACTCAAACCGGAAGAATCTACCATTGCCTGGCGTACCTTCACTGCCCTGTTAATGTGGTCCAAATGGGAAGGGCATTATCGGCACGTCCAGCACTATGGGAATCCCAGTTGTTGTTATAACCAGGTTATAATCTGTAAAATCCACCCTTTCCTTGGCTTCCTTTTCATTTTCCCTTTAATTTTGAACAAATATGGATTGAGCTGTGCCTGTGTTTTGTAACAGATTGACTGAAAAGTCCATGGCTCTTCTTCTGGCCAAGGTCATGGCCAAGCCCCTGCAGGAACTAGAGGGCCCTATTCCTGATGATCTCTTCTCCAGAGCCCCTGTGTGCTGCCCCCACCAGACCAGCTCCTCTCCAGACCCAGGAGTGGTCTCTGCAGCTCCTCTGTGGACTGAGGCCCCATGACACTTAGCTGAGGTCACTTTCAGGATATTTCCAGAATCCAACCCCATCTCAGCACCTCCCCTGCTGCCATCATGGTCCAAGCCACCACTGCCTCTCACCTGGAAGCCTCTTAACTGGTCTCCATGCTCCCAGCCTTGCCCCCTCAGTCTGTTCTCAGCATAGCAGCCACAGGCACCTTTGCAAGTGACAATTAGCATATTGCTAATCTGCTCAAGCCCTTCCCATGGATCTCTGTCTCACAGAGTAAATGCCGCACTCCTTGCAAAAGCCTATGAAGCCCTTCTCCTGGGATTCACCTTGACTGCACATCGGAATCACCCAGGAGCTCTAAACAATACTGAAGCTGAGTGCTGCCCCAGAAACACTTACCTAATTGGTCTGGGGTGTGGCCTTGGCATCAGGATTGTTTTTTAAGGCTCCCATGATGTGTAGAATGTGCAGCAAGGTTGAGAACCACGGCCCTAATGATCTGCTTCCTGTTGCTCCTCTGGCCTCATCTCCAACTACTGCCCCCTTACACACCCCGTTCCAGCCACAGGGGCCTCCTTCCTCTTCTTCAAACATGACATGCCATGCATGCTTCTGCCTCAGGGCCTCTGCACTTGCCACTTCCTCTGCCTGAAAGGTACTCCCCCCATCCTCCAACAGTACCCTCATGGCTTGCTTCCTCTTCTCCTCCAGGTCTTTGCTCAAATGTCACCTCTTACTGAGGTCTTCTCTGACCACCCAGGAAAAATTGCAGCTCCCCACTCTTGTCCCAGGTGTCTCTCTCTCTCTCCGACTTTATATTTCTCCATAGCACTCACCATCACCTAACATACTGCATATTTGACTTCTTTGTTTTGTTTACTCTCTGCCTCCACCCAACTAGAATGCCAGCTCTGTGAAGCAGGGGTTTCTGTATGTTTTGTTCACTGCTTTGTCCCTTGTATTAGTCCATTCTCATGCTGCTATGAAGAAATACCTGTGACTGGGTAATTTATAAAGGAAAGAGGTTCAATTGACTCACAGTTCTGCATGGCTGGGGAGGCCTCAGGAAACTTACAATCATGGTGGAAGGCACCTCTTCACAGGGTGGCAGGAGAGAGAATGAGAGCCAGCAGGGAAAATGCCAGATGCTTATAAAACCATCAGATCTCATGAGAACTTACTCACTATCATGAGAACAGTATGGGGGAAACCACCCCCATGATTCATTTACCTCCTACCTGGTCCCTCCCACAATATGTGGGGATTATGGGAACTACAATTCAAGAAGAGACTTGGGTGGAGACACAGCCAAACCGTATCATCCCTGTGTCTAGACTATGCTGGCACAGAAGTGCTTAATAAATGACCTGCAAGTGAAAGCACATTCTTCTCTCCCTTTGGACATCCTCAGCTGCTCTTTCATCCTAGCCCAGCCAGGTTCTCCCTGAGCCACAAACAACCATACCCAATTATACAGTATACAGCAGGTGTTCAATGAATGTCTGTGGAGCTGAACTGAATCGTCTCCCTAAAAGAACACAGTCTCCAAACCCAGCAGCAAGATCTTTCTCAAAGACTCCAGATATAAGCTCACTGTGGTTTGCAGCTTTTAAAGAAATGTAAAAATGAGGAGAAAAGGGGGAAAACACTGTGGGGGGAGCTCACAAAAATTAATGAGATTTTCTCAGCTGAGGTACATGCCCACATTTTCAATAATTGGGAGTAGTAAGAATTCTCACTGAACCTTAAAGGAACATCCTTGTGTAACAAAGAGAGAAGTCAAGACAGACTTCTCTGTCAGATGTAACGACTTGTTAGCCCCACAAGATGGATGTACTTTAAAAACTAATCTACAGAAAAAAGATTATGCATAAAATGCAACTAATTGGGTTAAAATGACGTATTAACAGGAATGTGAGATGACTGTAGTGCCCTTAAGGAGTAAATTAAGTTGTTAATCCTCAAAATCTCTACTGGAAGAAAGCTTTGCCCCTACTCAGCTAATGGAGAAACTGAGGCTGAGGGAAGAGGAGAGTGACTTGCTGAACGCAAGCCGAGGGGACAGGCCCTGGCTGAAGCAGGAAAGGGACCCAAGAATCCAGGCGCCCAGTCCTGCTCTGTTCCCAGCACTCTGGGGACCCCATCTCCCCACAGGCAGGTCGACAAGGGCCCAGTCACTGACTCTGCTCACCCACTGGGTCTGAGGTCAGGCAGGGGCCGGTCCAGGGGCAGGCGGTCGCTGAGGTAGGCGTTGTAGCCGTAGTACTGGAATTGCTTCAGGGCCACGCGCCGGCCTTCGGGGCTGAGCTCCTGGCCCCAGTGTGCAAACAGAGAGGAGTCTGTGAAGGGCTCGGCCTCTGCCTCCTCAGGCTTGGCAGGAGCCTCTGGAGAAAGAAGGAACAGGAGACAGTGGGTCAGAGTGCACCCCTGCATGTGCCATGACAATCCCTTTCCCTTCCTCACAAACAGCTTTTGGTAAAACAATCTTAGCCCCTTCTTTCGGGGTCAGGGCTGACTTGGGTTTTCATGCTTTCCAAAGACCCATTCATCCATGAATCCATCCATTCATCTAACCCACAACCACCAGGCACAGGAGTTAGAGAAATACACCTGAGAGGGTCTGCTGAGAAGCTAATGGATGTGACATTGATGCCCCGTGGCTTCAAGTCAGGACCCCCTTTTCCCCCTGTCTGCCTCCCTGCCAGAGATATTGGCCCCAGCCCTCAAACTGGGCATCTGCTTCTCTGTCCCTAGCCTGTACCCCCATTTCCTGCAATTCCCAAGCCCATCCCACATTGAGGCACCCAAGCTGGGAGTCTACTCCTCCACCCAGTTCTTGTCAGCCCTTCTCCCTCTTCACCGTCTGGTCCTGCAGTGAGTTGCCTGGTGCACCATGTGACATTCACCTGGCTGTCAGCACCCCGGCCAGACTGCCTCCTGCTGCTTCCAGACACTACCCACCAGAATAGCAAATCCATGACACAGGTGACAGCCAAGCCACACCCAGCCTGCCCTGCGCTCTGGGCCCTGCTCATGGGAGCCCTTGTGGACTTGGTGGAGGCAGCTCAAGGCCAGCACATGGTTTCCCAGGAACTTCCCAGAAAAATGGAGGGGAATCACTAACTGTGAGAGCAGAGGCTTTGAAGTCACACAGTCGCGGATTCCAGTCAGTGCTCCACCACGTCCTGGCTACATGACCGTAGCACAGTCAACCTCCCAAGGCCCAAATTCCCCAACCTAGAATGCAGAGATAATAATACCCAACCAGCCTCCAGAGATTGTGAGGATTCCATTAAATAAAATGTATAAAGCATTTAGATCAGTTTATGTCTCAGAACAAGTGCACAGCCAATGGCAATTAGGGTTATTATAGCAAGGGAAGGTTACTGAAATCTCTCTTTGATGGGGACTAAAAGATAGATCTTGCCAGGACATGGGCTGATAGTCCAGGACTTTGGAATTACTTCCCTGGGACAGGCCATCAGGTGAATCATTTGAGGTCAGAAATCAGAGAAATTGGACAGAATTGGCAAGCCCACTGGACAGGGTCTTCTATTCTCACAAATTCATGAGGGAAGTAAGAGATGGAGCCAGGAGCCTGGAATGAGACAGTGATCAGAAAAAACAGAAGCAGGTCAGGGACAGGAGAGGCAGGCTTGGGACACCTGCCCACATCCCCTTGTTGGCCTGTATGGAGTCAATGGGTGTATGACACACCTAGGTACAGGCTGGAGATGAGCAAGGAGCTAGGGTTCTGAAGTCTTCAAGGCTGGAGAGTTGGGGCTATGGACTGCCACCTCCTCTTGCGGTGCTCTCCTAAAAGCCCATCTGAGAGAGAGGAGACTGCCTGGGAACAAAAGAGGGAGGCTTCCAAAACATAGGCTCCTCCTACCATGGAAGGGGTGCTCCAGTGGCAGGAAGCCTCCATCATCAGAAGCAGGCAGAGGCTATCAAGAGTAGAAGGGGACTTAGCAAGCCCACGATCCTGAAAGCAGAGATGCCAGAGACCTCAGTGTGAGAGATGCAAAAAGATCTGTAAACAAACTCCCAGGTGCCGAACTCACTGGGTGCACATGCATTAAGGTACCTCTCCGGGCCACGTCCTCCAAATGGGACACCCCTGTAACTCTTGGGATAACCATCAGAGCTAACACTTGATGAGTGCTCACTCCTACCACGAGCCAGGCTCTGTCCTAAGCATTTTCTCTTATCAACTCATCTCACCCTATAAGGTAGGAATTGTTGTCATCTTCATTTTATATATAAAGAAAGTGAGGCATAGAGAGAATAAAAAACTTGTCCAGGTTCACACAGAAGGAAGTGCAGTAGCTGGATTTCAGTCCTGGGAAGGCTCTCCCCAGGCAGTGGTCCTCCCACTATGCTATACAGCCTCTATAAGGCAATGAGCTGCTAAAGTACGTGAAGTACAAAGACAAACATGGCATACCATCTCGGTGACTGATTTTCCTTAAAGACATAAAAGCAAAGTCGGAAAATTTAAACAGATTAGGATATACTGAAGAATAAAATGCAAACTATGCAAACTCTTCTAAGACACAGCATTGTCAGGATTGCAGTGGCTTGCCCAAAGCTCCATCCCAGAACTTGCTCATTCTTCTCCCCTACTAGGCATGCTTGAAGGGTAGCACAAGCATGCATGATCTTGAAGGTCCTTGTTATCTCTAAAAAGATGTATGACTCATTCGTTTGGAATGGGGGGTAGTAAAAATCTAAATCAGTGAACCAACTGAATCATATAATATTTAAAAGAAATGTAGTTTTATTGCTCTCGAATACCTAAGTGGATATTACCAAGTAAAATGAGATCAGTTAATGGAAAATTATGATCCAAAATTAGGCCTGCATTGCATAATAATATATTATAAACACACTAAAGTCCTGGTGACACCACATGGTCCTACCTTTTCACTCAGTATGGGCACGAAGGATGACAAACTCAAAGCCAGTGAGCCCTGAAAGAGGAGGTGGGGGGCCTACAGCAGGAAAGATGTAATATTTGTTGAATTTCTGCCAAGAGTCAAGCACTGCGATAGGTCATTTCCTTATCGAATGTTGCCTCTCTTCCTCCTCACTGGTGCAACTCCACAGAGCAGGACCACATCTGACTTGACCCCTGCTGAACTGCCAGCTCCTAGCACAGTAACTACTTCTTACAAGGGACTCAATCGATCATTTCAAAATACATCAGTTAATAAGTAACCCATAGTGGTTAGACAAGATGAAACCAAAAGTGAAAAGGTTAAATGTCTAATCCAAGGCCACCCAGTGTGTCAGTGACATCGAATAAAGGCCTGGCTCCTCCAAACTCCGCATTCTTTTCTCTATACCAGGGGTGGCAAACCATGGTCCAAGGGCCACTACTTGTTTTTGTAAATAAAGTTTTATTAGAACACAGTCACATCCACTTGTTAACATATTCTCTTTGGAGCTGAAGAGCAGAGTTGAGTATGTATGACAGAGATGATATGACCCGAGAATCTGAAAACACTATCTGATTCTTTAAAAACAAAAAAAAGTGTGCCACCCCCAACATTTTCCCGAGCTCTGTCTGCCCTGTACCTTAGAGTTGACTCTCCTGAGGTAAGGAGGCCTTGCCTCTCTGAACTCTATTTAATTTTCTTTACTTCCAAAGAATTGGTTAAGAACACTAGCTGTGGAGTCAGAATCCTAGGGTTTATCCTCCAGCTCTACCATTTGCCAGTTTGGTTCACCTCACCCTGAGCCTCAGTTTCCTCTTCTGGAAAATGGGGTTGATAATAATAGTGCCTTCTTCATAGAACATGTGTGAGGATAAATGAGATGGTCAGGTAAGGAGCTTGGCACAGTGCCTGGCACATAGTAAGCTCTCCATAAACACTGCTGAAGCCCCCACAAAGCCCACAGCCCTATCGGGCCGCCGGAGTTCAGACAGGAAGGTGACCTTGCCAAGGTCCCCAGCTCTAGAAGATGCTGATGCCGTCCAGCCCCACATGAAGGCTTTCCATGTCCACAGACAAGTGGTCTATGCTTAACCAGACCTGGACTCCACTCCCGTCTCCAGTGAGAAAGCAGGCCTACATGGTCATCCAGCAAAGGGGACCACCTTTGACATAAGGGGGACAGGCAAAGAGGCCTCAGAGAAGTGTCTGGGCTGGGTCTTCTACAGGGGTCCTGGGGTGTTTGGCATATCTGGTGATACCCAGACCCTCTGATGTCTGGCATCTAGGGATGAGGCACCTTCCAGGATTGGACTCTGGCTGAAGCCCCTGCATTTATTCAGACCTACCTGGGCATGTCTGACCAACTGATGAGGTGACTTAAGAGAAGCACATCACCAGGGGCTGAGGACTCCCCAGAGGGCCCATTCGAGGCAGAGATTGAGCAGGGCACAAGAACTCTGTGAGTTGCAAAGCCAGAGCATGTGAAGGAGAGTATTTGGAGGATTCTGAGCACAACACAGAGGCTGTTACTCACCCCCTGCCCTCACCCAGCCCTGAGTGCTTGTCTGGGTCCCAGGGAGAAATAGGATGAAAGGGAAAGTGAAGGGGCTGCTTCACCAGACAGCCATGCTTGGGGACCAAGCGGTGCTTGAGTCAGGGAAGGCAGAAGGAAAGGGATGATGTGATTAGGGCAGGTTGGGGAGCCCCAAGTACGGCCTGAGGAGACCCCTGGGTCAGGGGAAACATTACCATGCCATGTCCTTCTCTGATCAGAACCCTCCAAGGGCCTTCTGCCACCTTCTTGTTAAACACCTGCAAGGCCCAGCACTCACCTCCCATCTCTGCCCCTGGTTTTCTCCTCTCCAGCCACACCAGCCACTCATCAGACTCACCAGGCACATCTCACCTGAGTGCCTCAGCTCCAGCATTTCCCTGCACATCCTCCTGGTCAGTTCCCTCACTTCTATGTCTTTACTCAAAAGTCACTTTCTCAGCAAACCCTATCCTGAACATCCAGCCCTCTCCCCAGTTTTTACATATATAGTCTCTGATATGGTTTGGCTACGTCCCCACCCAAATCTCATGTTGAATTGTAGCTCCTATAATTCCCACGTGTTGTGGGAGGGACCCGGTGGAGTTAACTGAATCATGGGGGCAAGTCTTTCCCATGCTGTTCTCACGATAGTGAATAACCCTCAAGAGATCTGACGGTTTTATAAAGGGGAGCTTCCCTGCACACGCTCTCTTCCCTGCCACCATGTAAGGTGTGCTTTTGCTCCTCTTTCACCTTCCACCATGATTGTGAGGCCTCCCAGTCATGTGGAACTGTGAGTCCATTAAGCCTTCTTTTCTTTATAAATTACCCAGTCTCACTTATGTCTTTCTTAGCAGCATGAGAACAGACTAATATAGTCTCCATTCATTTTGCTTGTTGTTTGTTTCCCTGACTGGAACGTGGCTCTGTGAGGTCAGGCATTTGCTTTGTTCTCTGTTGAGTCCCTCAGACTCAGAACAGCATCTGGCGCCTAGTAGGTGCTCAACCAATACCAGTAAAATGAACGAATAGGGCATTAGCAGTGGGTCGTGGTGAGGTCAGAAAACTCCCTGCCTACTAGAGATTCCCCAAATCTTTCAGAGGGAGTAGAAAGGGGGCTGCAGTCCTGTGCCAGCAGGTAGGAGCACAAAGCCAGTGAAGGCATGGCCAGGGCAAATTCCAGCTGTGTGCAGTTAATTCCTCCCCAGTTCACTTAAGCAAATGATTGTGCACAGTTACACAGACTGACAGGGCATGTTTAAGAGCTTCTCAGGTAGTTCCACAAAATACGGTCAGTGGTAAGCAATCTCCACTGCTCTCCCAGGACTCCTCTGTAAATCTCTTATACCAGAGAATTACCAGGCTTCTCTCCCAAGTATCCAGAATAGGACTGTGCATGGAGTAATTACCCCCAAAATATAGGGAGAAGGAAGATAAGGAGGGAGGCAGGGAGAGAAGGAGGCTGTGTCTTCTTCTTGCCCCTCTCTCTCTCTCTCTTTCAAATCTCACCAAGTAAGGCTCAGAATCAAAAAGATTCCACTGAAGGGTCCAAACATCCCTCCTCCCAGAAACCCAGGCACAAAGGGCAATGAGGTGGGAAGACCCAGAGACTCTAGGAAACTGACCTAAGATGCCCTCAGGAAGTGTCCAGCTCAAACCACAGAACCACAGAGAGCCAGAGGGTCAGGCCAGGAGTGCTCTTCCTTCCTTGAAACACAGCCCGCGGTGTCCTCAAAGCTCTGGCAGACACGTTGATACCTGTCTTCCCTCCTGAGTCTCCTCAGTCTCCAAGGTGCTCATTACAGAAATCCTCACCATCAAGCCCTGAGGGGAGGATTCCCTCCAGAGGACACTAATCACTCCACCCTTGAAGAGAAAGGTACAGTTGATGGGTCTGTGCAAAGCATGACACTTCTGACATTAACAGGCAAACAGGCTGACTCCTTCCTCATTGTTGACATTGAAATTCTCCCTGAGGGACCCAGCAAGCAGTCACTCCTGCCCATCCCCAGGGTGCAGGGAGCTGCAGCTTGGCCAGCCCTATTCAGAGACGCTCCCTGATGGCTGTGCTTCCTTTGTTTGCTGGGCCTTGGAGCTCACTGTCAGCTTTGCCCACAAAGGGTGTTAACCCCTTTTATCAGCTAAGCAACAAATATTTCAGCAAGTTTGTTCTATGCCAAGCTTATTGCTTGGGTATTGAAATATTAAGATTACTCAGATGTGTTCCCTATCCTCATATAGCATCCAACTTAGTGGGAAAAGCAAATATATAGAGAATGTAATCAATGCTCTGATCAAGGGTATATAAGATGCCATTGGGTCCCTGTAGGTGAGGGGAAATGGAGCAGAGGGAAGGCTTCCTAAAGGAAAGGATGCTTGAAGTGAGGGGAAATGGGGCAGAGGGAGGGCTTCCTAAAGGAAAGGATGCTTGAATTGAAGAATAAGTACGATCCTCAAGCTCACTCCAGGGAAGTACACCCCAAAGTAGAGGCCAAGAAGAACCAGGATGCAGGAGGAGGAAAGAGCACTCTGTGGGGCTCAAAGCTGCTAGACAGGTGGCTGTACAGATCTGAAACCAAGAAGCCAGACCCAGAGCATCCAGAGCCTCAGCAGGCTGGGGGTAGCCCATGGATGGGGGCAGGAAGAAGCACAGTGAAGACTGCAAGAGTGAAAGCCTTGGGATTAGCGTTATTATTTGGAAATAGTTTCTGAACCTACAAGCAAGTATCCCAAAGCTCAGCATGGTAAGCATCACAAAAAGGTACTCTCTAAAGTGGCACTGGGCACAGTGACTCATGCCTGTAAACTCAGCACTTTGAGAGGCCAAGGTGGGCATATTGCTTGAGCCCAGGAGTTTAAGACCAGCCTGGGTAACATGCAGAAACCCCATCTCTACTAAAAATACAAAAATTAGCCAAGCATGGTGGTGTACACCTGTAGCCCCAGCTACTCAGGAGGTTGAGGTAGGAGGATCACTTGAGCCCAGGAGGTCGAAGCTGCAGTGAGCTTTGCCACCGCACTCCAGCCCAACAGAGCAAGACCCTGTCTCAAACAAAACAAACAAACCACAGAGTGGCAAAGTGCATTATTTGGGGTCCAACTGCAGGCTGATCTTGGGTGTCTAAAAGCTTTATCCCTGGAGCTGATTCCCTAGTACAGTGTACCCCAATTCCATTGCACTGCACCTACCTCTCCTAGAATGTAGGTTTAATCAATCCCATCATAGATAAGAAAAACTGCAGCTGGAGACATTAAGGGGCTTATTGCTGAGCTCACAGTCCTGACCGCAGCCCTACCTGCAAATTATGCACCAAGACTTGTTGTCTGACTTGAGGACTGGAGATACTTTAGTCCCCAGGAGGCTACTCAATTGGTCTGTACTGGTTCAAACTAGTTGTTAAGCTATTGAAATACCTTCCTAGCGGTGGCAAACAGCTGCCGCCTAAAATACCTCCAGGGCCCCCCTGCAACCCCAGGTGCTCTGGCCCTTTTCTTGGAATGCTCCAGTTCTTTTCACCAATCTGCAACTCAAAGGACCAGCCAAGAACCCCAGGATCCTGCTCTAGGCTGTGTTGAGCATTCCTGTCAATTGGTTAGTACTGTCCCTTGACAGTTGTTTGCCAAGTATATTTTGACTACCACTTGCTTGAGTCCTTCCTAGGTGGGCCCTTGTGAATGAGAGTGATGGGTTTCTAGAGACCCACTCACTCAGGTAATTTGCTTCCCTATGATCATGCCCAGTCCTTATTGTGCATGACTGTTTTTCAAAAAGTTCTACCAAT
Source organism: Pan troglodytes (assembly GCF_028858775.2). Classification (NCBI taxonomy): domain Eukaryota; kingdom Metazoa; phylum Chordata; class Mammalia; order Primates; family Hominidae; genus Pan; species Pan troglodytes. Next base: position 15,613,950 of record NC_072407.2, read on the forward strand.
GAGCACATAGGGCAACTGGGAAATGCCATAATGTGGTCTCAGTGATATGCCCACAGTGCCTGACACACAGCCCATTGATAAGAGTGGAGCTTACAGATACATCCTGACAGGTCCATGCTAATTCATGGAGACAGGTGGGAAGTGGGGCAGGAAAGAGCTTGCAAAGCTTTGAGCAATGAATGCAACAAAAGCCACAGCTCTGAGCATTGTGCATGGGCTAATTGGCCAAGCAAGAGGCCCTGCCAAGGCTTTTGAGGCTCCTGAAGCCAGTGATGCTGAAAGTAGGAATTCCTGCATGAAGAGTTCTGCTTCAGTGGGCAGTCCACACAAAGCACTGGCCCCACTGGCTCGTGCTCCAAGATTGTGGTGGTACTGAGACTGCACAATGGAGTGGGGAGGAAACGGGCTTCAGAGTGAAAGGGGTATTGTAATGCTGCCCAGCCCTGTCTAGGTCTGACTGCCTCAGATTCTAGGACCAGATTCCTGCAGATCCTCTTCTGCTGAAGCTGAGTCACTTTGCCAGCTCTTGCCATCGCTGGAGATAGAAATTCTGGGGTGCTGGTGGTTTTTTGGAGGAACTGCAGGAGAGGCTGTAGCCTGGACCTCTTCCTAGGCAAGAATCTAGCACTCATATCTGCTCCTTGGATTGGAGGACAAGGGAATCAGAGGAGTCAAATGGCATGGTTGCTGCTGGAGGTCAAAGTGGTTTAGGGCTCCCACCTCAAGGTTGGGCCGCAGGAACGGTCAAGTCCTACCGAACGGTCAGACAGAGCCACCCAGAACGCAGCTCACCTGGCTGAGGACCCCTGGCCCACTGCCCAAGCTAGTCTGTGCACTCTCTGGGAGCGGCAGCTCTGCTTCTTGTCCCTCGGTTTGTGCACCTAGGGATGTACTCCCAGGAAACCACTAGAGCCTTCTTGTTTCTTGTGGTTTACTCAGTTTACTGTGTCCCTCTCTCAGGCAGAGGGGATCACTGAGAAGGCTTTGAGGGTGGGTGGGGAGTGGGGGCTAGCTTTTGTCCTGCAGCCAGTTCTGTAGCCACTGCTATTTCTGTTTCTGTCCTCAGGCCATGCTCATAGCAAAGCTCTGGTTGTTTGGTGATAAGATCCAGAACCCAGTGAGAGGAGGCAGGAGAAACTAGGTCAGGCAGGTTGGGGTGCCAGGTATCTGTCTGCCATGGGCCCCGAGACCCTGTGTCTGAAGTACACTTGGGGTGCAGACCCAGATGGTCCTGTCTCCTGGTCCTCCTCCCAGAGTGCACTGGGGACCCCTTCTCTCCCCACTTCTGGGTCTGCTATTCGCTCTCTTTGGGAAAGACCCAGAGTCCCTTCAAGCCTTCACTTTCTTCACTTGTGAGATGGAAACCAACTGTCAGAGGTCACTGTGAAGTCAGCTTTGGGAAAGATGAAAGCTAAGCATCAAATAATGCCGCAAGCATTGCTGAATATCCCAGATAAGAATTCATAAAGAATGTTTTCCTTTTCTTCCACTCCCCATTTTAAAAACGGCTTTATTGAGGTATAATTTATATACCATAAAATTCACCCATTTTAAATGTACAATTCAATGATTTTTTTTAAAAAACTTTCCTTCCACTCCTGCAGTGCATTGTTGCATGCTTTATTTTGGGTTAAAAAGAAGAGCGCTAATTGAATGTTCAGAAATGTACATTTCTCTTGTCGGCTTTCAGTAAACTCCTGCCCGCTGACTTCCAATGATGAGAAGTCACCATTATTCCCATTAAAGAGCTTGATGCTTGGGACTTGCCAGAGAAGCCCAGACCATGTTTGCAGAGCATCAAAGCCCAGTTCACCCGAGCACTGCTAATGAGGGCAGGACTCACACCACCATGCAGAGGGATCACATCATAAACAGCCGGAACAGCAGCGTCCAGCCTCGGCTGCCTTCAGCTTGCCATCTGCTGTGCCGCCTTCACAGCCTGTGGGCCTGCCCTCCCCTGTCTTCCAAACACCCAGCCTTGAGATCCAAATCCCAGCCTTTGTGCCTGGTCCCTGCCAAAGCCAGGCACTGAGACCTGTGGAAAGCTGGCTGGTCTGGGAGACAGGAAGCCTTGGCCTAACCTCATCTCCAACACTGGGCAAATCCCCAGCTCCCTGGGCCCTGCTTCTCTTCTGTAAGACGGAGCCAGTGTTTGCGTTTTACTTGAGCGAGAAGGGGGACTTCGGCACATCATAGCGGTACTCTTCTTATATCCAGCAAAGCAAGATGTTATGCCTCTGCTTGTGATTAGGCTCCCAAAGGACAATTTTCAGATTTTTGAAAACATCCTTGAATATGTCAAGTGCCCTAATAATGGTAAGTAAATGCACTATTCTGTTGATGGAGGGCTTCCCTTCTTCTCTGTTTCTAGAGTTGCATTCAAACATGAGCCGAAGGTCTTTTGCCAATGGTCCCCACAATTAGGCTTTCTCTTCCTGGAATCCTCAGAGCTGCCAAATGAATGAAGTGGAATCTGACAGCAAAGAGCTTGGAACTAATCAGGAGGAAGGAGCCCTGACAGTCTCAGGTCCAACACTATTAAAATCCTCTGCGCGAGGACTTTATTCAGCATGGCAAAGGAAATCCAGGATGGCTTCCTCTGACACCTGAACAGTGTTGCAGGGAAGAAGAGAGGCTTCTTCAGGGTGCCTCAGCTCAAAGTAGGGTGGGGCCTGCCATCCAAGAGATGTCCCACTGCAAGGCCAAGTGCAGACTCCATTAGGGGCTGAGCCCACCAGACTGAGGAGCTCTGGAGGCACCTCTGCCCTGGATTGGCTGTGTGACCCTCATCAAGCTCTTAAACCTCTCTGAAGCTCAGCTTGCTGTTGAATGTGGATAATAATGTCTATGTCTAAGCTTGTTGCAAAGATTAAGTGAGATGATGGACACTCGGAAAGTGCTTAGCAAACCATCAGATAGGTGGTAAAGTGTATTAATAGTTTCCTATGGTGCTCTAGCAAACAACCACAAACTTAGTAGCTTGACAATGCAGACGTGCTATCTTACAGTTCTGAAAGTAAGAAGTCTGACAGGCATCTTACCGGGCTAAAATCAAGGTGTTGGTAGGGCCATTCTCCTTTCTGGAAGCTCTGGAGGAGAGATTCTGTTTCCATGCTCTTCCCAGTTTCCAGAGGCTGCCTGCATTCCTTGGCTTATGGCCTCTTCCTCCGTCTTCAAAGCCCACCACAGTGGGTCAAGTCCATCCCACATCGCAGCACTCTGATCTTCTCTTCAGCCCCCTCTGCCACATTCAAGGACCCCAATGGTTGCGTTAGGCACACCTGGGCAATACAGGCTACTCTCCCTCTTTAAAAGTCAGCTGAATTCACAACCTTAATTCTCTATGCAACCTTAGTTCCCTTTTGCCATGTAAGGTAACATATTCACAGGTTCCAGGGATTAGGATGTGTACATCTTTGAGGGGCCATTACTCTGCTACCATAGCAAGAGTCCAATCATTGTGTGGCTTTTCCCATCTATTAAAAAGAGATTCTAATACTTCACTCACAGGGTTATAGTGAGGCAAAATACCAATAGCTGACATTTGTAAAGAGCCTACCATGTCCAACACTACTCTGAGCAAAATGGCTCTGTCCACCCCAACACTCACTGAGTGTGAACACACCCCGTACAATCTGGGCAGGGCTGTCATCCAGGTTCTCCAAAGGTGCAGCGCACCTGAGGGCTGCAGGTGGCCATGAGCTGTGAAGGAGCCTTATCTCTGCCCACTCCTCCCTGACCTTGAAGCCCTTTTGGCCTTTCCTCCCTCGTACACTCACTATCAAGCTAGAAAGGAGAGCCCTAGCTGGTGCAAGGCAGGGACTGAGGCAGTCGCCCTCCTGCCTCCCTGTTTCTTCCTGACCCACACAGACAGAATCATTATAGTGTCCAACTGGCTTCCTGCTACTGTTCTTTGGACTTCGGTGTTGGTATTTGGCTACTCTAAGTGTGGCTTTCAAAACTCCCTGAAGCTGCAGTTCTATTGTTAGTTTGTTGTTGCTTTTATTTGGGGAGGGGGATTCAGAACCCTCTGAGAAAAAATGTTAAAATTGTTTTTCTTTATAAACTACCCAGTCTCAAGTATTCTTTTATAGCAATGCAAAACAGATTAAGACAGCCAGGGATACAGGAATTTGGCCCTGCACCCTGGGAGGTACTGGCAAGAGTTAGGGAAGGCAACTCCAGCTAGGTGGGCTAGGACTCAGGAAGGGTGGTGGGTCCCAGCAAAAGACTAGTGCCAGTTCAGTCTGGGCTGACATGGCAGACAAAGGACAGGAAGACATCTGACTCTGCAAGCTTAGTCCAGATACTACAGGATGATCTCTCTCTGTCAGAAAAATCCCACTCCACTCCTGACGGGCTGGCACTGCTGGGTCTTTCCTCCCCTGCAAGGGGGACTTCTGGGCCTGGGTGTGTCTGAGTGTGCGGCTAGGATGGCTGGTGCAGGTAGGAGCAGCAGGGCTCAGCATGTGCACACACACTCACAGAAGTGGAAATAGCCTTGATTAGAAATTATGCAGAATGAAAGCTGCTATTAAAGGGTCAAGTTTTTACACTCCATGCCAACTATATAAAGTACATGTAAAAAAACTCATTTTAGAGAGTGACAAATGTCTGTATCTTAGGAACCAGAATTTATATGTGCCATTACTTGCTACTTTAAAGCAACCCTTTAAAGCTAGAATTCTGCCTAGGAGAGATATAATAAACTCTGAAGCACATACCGTTATCCCCGCCCCTCCCGCCCGCCACCAAGCTGACAGCCTGGAGCTGACACCCGGACTTCTAAATATACACTACACTGTTCACACATAAAACAGTGTTCCCAGTGTTTCCACACATCAATCTATTGGAATGAACAAGCCGGACCAACCCTGCTAATGTTAAAGAGGCATGCTTCCCTGACACACACACACACAGATGGGAACAGCTGGGCTGGACAGGGAGAAAGCAGTGTGGCCCTTGCCAGTAGGACAGCCTGCAGCCCAGAACAACGCCAGACGCCATGACTCCTTTCAAGGCTCTGCTACAAGAGTCCTTGCTTTGGGAAACCTGCAGCCTGAATGAAGCTGCAAAAATCATATGTACCTTTCCTCTGTAATATTACTCTATCACGTGCTCCCCTGTCTCAAACAGCCTCTCCCAGGAAGTCTGCCTGTTTCCAATTTCTTTCTTCTGGTCTTAAAGGGAAGCGGGGTGCTGTAGGAACAGCAGCAAGCATCAGACTTCAACCAGAGGGCAGTCAGATTACAGATCGTGGGGTCCCACCCCAGAGTTTCTCATTCAGCAGTCTGAGGGGAGGCCTGAGATTGTGCATTTCTAGCAAGTTATGAGAGGATGCTAAGGCTGCCGGTCCACGGTCCCCACTCTGAGAATCTCAGCTGTAGAGGAGGAGCTTCCTAGTCTTGGCTCTCAGTACTTTCAGTGTGTAGCTGTGGCAAAGTCTTTTCTTTTTTTTTTTTTCTTTGCGATGGTGTCTTGCTCTGTCGCCCAGGCTGGAGTGCAGTGGCATGATCTCAGCTCACTGCAACCTCCACTTCCTGGGTCCAAGGGATCCTCCCACCTCAGCCTCCCTTGTAGCTGGGGTTACAGGCTCCTGCCACCACACCCGGCTAATTTTTTATTTATTTATTTTTTATTTTTTTAGTAGTGGTGGGGTTTCACCATGTTGGCCAGGCTGGTCTCGAACTCTTAACCTCAAGTGATCCACCTGCCTCAGCCTCCCAAAGTGCTGGGATTTCAGGCATAAGCCACCGCACCCGGCCCTTCCTTTTCTTTAGGCTGCCCTTTTCTCATCAGTAAACACAAGGTGATCTCTAAGATCCCTTCGTGCCCTAAAATGTCACAATTCTAAGGTGCTCAGATCACTGATTGTGGCTTACACAGGGCCTGGTGGCTTTCACTCAGAAGCAGAATGTTCAATGGAACCACCTGAAGTCACACAGCCAGGCAGCAGCTGATTCTAGGACCGGGAAGTAAAAAAGGGTCTTAATGCCCTCATTCCTGCTCAGTGCTCCCTCCACCACCCAGGAGGGGTCCTGCAAAATGGCTCTGGGGAAAGGCAACCTGCTCAAAGAACAAGTATTTGGGGTATCAGCCAAACCCCAGAGCCTGAGCCCTGGGCACACCAGCAAACCTCCTCTCTCAGAGACCCCTTACCTGTGTTGGTGCCTGGGTCTAGATGTATAGCATGCACCTGCCCCTACAGGACAGGCAGGTGGGAGGGTAAGCAGTGCTCTGCAGTGTGGAGAGAGAGGATATCAATCACAAGACCCTGGAACTATTAGTACAGTCTCCCGCAAGAGAACAGGGTTCCTGTTTCCCTCAGTTATCACTGGCTGTATCCTCACACATGGACATACACACTCAGACAGACAGACACACACACACACGCACAGAGAGAGAGAGAGTTCCAGAAGCCCGCAGCAGCCTACAAAAGCTCATCCTGAAAACAGATTCTTCTACTCCCAAGTGGTTGCTCACTGCTTATAGCAAGAGCATTAAAAATGTGTCATTTCAAAGATGAGAAAAGAACACTTATAAAAACAAACTTGTGAGAAGAAATATTATTCAGTTAACTAGCCCACATCTGATTCTTTAAATGTAGTGTACAGTGCAGAAGGATAAATACAAGCCAGGGCCCCAGCGAGGTTGAGGTGTGCTCACACGCCCCTGGGAGCCCCAGCTGTTGCGGCCCCAGGGCTGAGCGTGCCATCACTCCCAGCAGCTGTCGGCTCACTGGACGTCTTTTCATTACTGTCCTAAGTCGTAAATCTCTCACCCCCAGCAGTCACAGCTGTATTTCATCAGGGAGAAGTGGATTCGTCCTTCGAAAAAACTGAACAAACAGGCCCTCCCAACCCCAGGCCCTGGCAGGATCGGGAAAGGCTTTGAATCCACGTCAAAGAAGCCATCAAAGGAAATAGGCCATTTTCAAACAAAATCCATTTCTTGAGCATGACGGTAAAAATATTTATCACATGAAAGATGTGAAACCTTTATGCTGTCTCGACGCTCTGTATTATGAATGCAGTATGTGTCCGGCGGAATGTGTGCAAAAACCGTCATGCTCATGATTTTGAAAGGGGGAAAAATTAGTCCTTTCCATCTGGCAAATTCTTAATTTACCAACCCAGTCTTGCTCTGTGAGCACCTGAGGCAGAGGAAGGAGGCAGTCCCGGCCTGCAGCCAGACAAAATAAGCAAACGTTTTGGACAAAGAAACTGCACGTCCAAGATGTAGTGAATGGGGTCCCAAGCTTATCTATCTCTGTCAGCCATGGGCTTTGAAAAGCATCCACACTGATAGCTCCTGTACAAGGTCAGGCAAGGCTTCTTCAGTGGGTCCCAGGATTTTCCACAAAGTCTAAACTTTCTTCCATAATCATGAGTTTTTGCTCCACAAATGGATTTTTAAAGTGAACAAAAAAGCCTATGCCCAGAAAGATCTTGAGAGGCCAAGCCAGCCTTCCCGGGAGACTCGAGGTCTCCTAGGCTCAGATCTAAGGAGGACTCTGCTCAGAGGCCCTGCAGCCCTGAAGTTCCTCCTCCACACCATGCCTCAAAGTTGGTGGGCACCCAGAGAGGGCACCCTGATGCACAGCCTGTCTTGGTCCCATGAACATCTCCTCTTCAGGAAGGAGGCATGGGCCCAGATCTAATGCCATTTCCTCCTGGTGGGTGGCTCAGAAAGAAGCTCCCTCGTGGGCCCTGGCACACTGAGGAAGACACATTGGTTTGCCCTACTTTTTTCTGAGTACCCACAGAGAAGTGAAAATTAAAGTCCATGAATTTGGCATTGTAAATAAAATGAAATTCATTTATTCGATTAATATGCCTCAAGATACAGCTGTGCAGAGAGCAGCATAGCCTAGCGGGGAAGTGCCAACCCTCTGAGTCACACTGCCTGAGTTTGGAGCTTGGCTTCACTACTCACTAGCTGTGTGACCTTGTGCAAGTCACTTAACTTCTCTGTGCCTCCATTTACTAATGTTGAAAATTGGGGATAATCATATTACCTACTTCCTTGTGGGGTTATTGTGAGGACTGAATAAGTTAATAACAGAGCCTTTCACATTCTGTGGGCAACATAAACACTGGCTGTTGTTACTATTATTGTTACTGGTCAGGTGCTGGGCTGGGAGCTGGGGATGGAATTACGAGCAGTGGGGAGTTGTTGGGGTGGCTGCTTATTATTTCTTGTCTTCCCCACCAGCGTCAAGTACACAGAGTAACTTAGAACATAAGGCAACTTCTGTATCCTCTCTACGAGGACAGAGAGAATACAGATCCCACTGGTACCCTGGGCGAGGTGCCTTGGGATGCCTGAGGAAGGTCTGTTCCCAGATCCTCAGCCCCATTCCTGCTGAGGTCAGGGGAGGAAGGGATGTCAAGGAGGCCACATTGGCACCGGGAGCTGAATGCCACAGTGGGAGGGTCTGTATTTAGATTGATTTCCCCTGAGACTGGGGAGTTGGGTGGGCAGGGTCATCCATCACACTGTGTAGCCCAGGGCTAGGAAGCAGAGATTCCCACCTTATGGAGCTGTCACTGTGCAGGAAAACACCAAGGATTACTCAAAGCTTGAGTGCTGCTCCTCCAGGCTGCACGGACGGTGTCACGCTGCCCTCTGATCCTGGGGCTCATGATCCGTATCCATGGCAGCTCAGTAGCCACAGAAACCAAAGCCACTTGGCCATGAGGTCAGGAAGCACAGCTTAGGAAGGGTCTTGAGAATGGCCTCCGGGAACCAGAGAGGCCTGGAGGTGACAAGCTTCTCTGCTGTTGGAGCTGATCAGGGGTAGAGAAATGGAGTGCCTGGACCACTTCATACACTCGCTTCACCCACCTGTATAAGACATACCACGGTTAGCTCCTGGACCATGGACCTGGGCAAGGTCAGCTGGCTCCATATTAACCTCTTCTCCTCTGCCAGGCCCCAGGAGGATGTGGAATTACTGCACAATATTTATGTAGGGTACTCAGCTATCTCTAGGGGAGGGGCTTGCACTGTCCTACTGCTGAGTACTTCTGCCTTCTTCCCTGGCCTCACTGCATGGCTCACCAGTGCTCTGCTCAGCATAGGGGGTAGGAAGGTCTCCCAGATGTGGATGTGAGCCAAAGTCAGGGCCCAAAGGAACCACAGGAGGCATCCATCCAGACCAGTGCTTCTCAGCTCTTCTCAATCATAACCTACAAAACTGTATTTTTTGCATTTCACCCATTATACGCAAACACATATAAGGGAAACGAGGTTACAAAACAATCTTTAGCATGACTATGTGTGATTAACTCTGACACATTCTATTTTATTCTGTAATATTCTATTAAGAAGGAATGTTGTTCATGACCTAGTAAATTGATTTCATGGCCTGCTGGGTGGGTTGTGACTGCATTTTGCAAAACACTGATGTAGATCAACGGACTACAACCTTTATAAACCAATGCCACCTTTACGTGAATATTGAAATCCCTACCCTCCTTTCATGTCACTTGAAATTTGAAAATAAATTAGGTATCACAATTGAAAACTAATAAAAACAATGGCCATTTTGAAATACGATTTTTCAAAGTACATGTGCCACTTGACTTTCCCAAGATTTTGATATGGACACCCAGGAAAGGAGGGATGATCCCCCATTGAAAATAACTTATTTACAACTGAGGTTTCCAAAAGAGTCTGTGGAGCCCCCTTGGGGAAAGTGGACCCTGAGGGGGGGTGAGGGGAGTCTGAGACCCCTCTTTCCCCCTTTGCCAGAATAGCTCTAATTCAGTCTGTTTACCTATTAGGATTTTGCATAAGAAACCCTTTAAAGAAAGGGTCTGTGGCTAAAGAAGGTGCTTTGAACCATGAAAGCTAATGAGTTCATCTGTCTCCTTTCTCAGGGGAAAGGATGAGGCCAAGGCATTTGTTCTATCAGAGAGGTCGGGGGACTTGCTAAAGATGACACAGAGAGGTAAAGTTGGGGCAGGAATGAGGGGGAAGCAAGACAGAAGGGAGACCTGGGCAGGGTGTTCCTGAGCTCTTCAAACTGCTTCCAAAAGGCCTGGCAATAGGACACACGCAGATCAATGAAAGGACCCATTACTTGGCTTATGTGCAATTTCTAGAAGGCTCAGAGTAGAAAATCTTCTTACCTACTGGGAGTCAGAAGCCCTGATTAACAGCTACATGTGTCTTTGATTGATAAAAGATGGAAAATGAACTGCTCATCTCTCACACAGGCAGTATGTGCGGAGGAGAACGTCTTCCGAACCTGGGGCCCGGGAGGCAGGAGGCCCTTAACGGGGAGAAGATAGACATCACCGTGTGTGCCCACCGGCTGCATATGCTACGTGTGCCCACGGCAGGCAGGAGGGCTCTGCTGTCTCTCCACACTGACGTGCAGAAGCCACACTGAGGATCAGGGCTCATAGCTCTATAGCAACTACTACATCAGGTGCTGCTGCCCCAACCTAGGTCACCCATGGCTCCATGGCCAGAAATCTTCCCAGTGCCACTGGTTCCGCTGCAGCTGCCACCCCTGCCCCTTCACAGAGCCCTTTCTTACCCAGAGCCAGATGAGAGAGGTGATATGGCAGAGGCTTTTCTCCCAGCTTCCAGCAACATCCTCTGAACACAGCAGAGGCGCCATGCCAGTCTGATGGCCAGATGCAGGCATTTAAAGGGAACCATTCTGCCAGAGCAAGCCCAGGTCCCAGCCATAAATGTCCCCAAGGGTTGGAATCAGCCCAGGAGACACGCCCACACGCTCATGCATTGTGCACATTCAGGGCACAGACAGGCACCATGGCTAAGAACACAGTTTAACCCGAGTTCTCAACCCTGGCTACACATTAAGTCAACTGGGAATGAGATAATCACATCAAATTAAGAATGCTCAGGCCCAACCCTGGTTAAGTCAAAATCTCTGGAGGTGGGGTTCAGGGCATATCTTTTGTAGTATTTCCTTTCATTGTTTTCTAAACTCTCCAGGTGATTCCAATATGCAGCCAAGATTTAGAACCACTGGATTAAGGATAGTGGTTTCCAAACTTCAGTGTGTATACAAGAATCCACCTGGTAAGTTTGTTAAGACTACAGATCACCCCGAGATGTTCCATCCTAAGAGATTCTAGGGAAGAAGGTCTGGGTCAGGATAATTACTAAGAAGTCTTAAGAAATTAGCCCCTCCCTAGTCAGCAGAACTTCAGGTCAACTAGAAACATCTCAAATCTCAAATAACAAAGCAAGCCTTCCTGTCTTATCATCTGAGAAAAATACTGTAATCCTTTTATATATCATAAATGTTGTACTGGTAAAATACCATGACTTCTTTCAGATGTAGTAATATGTTATCATTCTTCTCTGTCCCACAGCCTTTGGAAGTTTAATAACTTATGACTGCAAGGTCTATTTTCCTCATCTGAACATCATAATGTTTCATCTTCCCTGCCTGAGCATGGAAAGACCCACCTCCCCAAGGCAAGTTGTTGAGGGCTCCTGAATATACTCAGGTGTAGAAAGAGAAATCTGTCAAGGACACAGGCTGTGGCGGTCCCCAGGCCCCCACTGGTGAGTGCTCCCCTCCTTCCTGCCTGCCATGCAGCTCTAAGAAACAGCCAAGTCTTGTTTTAAGATTCTGAGTCTTTTCTCCATACCACAAACTTCTCATGTGTTTCTGAAGCAGTGCTCCCCAGCATACACTTGGAGAAACAGATGAAAAAAGAAAAGCTTCCAACCAGCCCTTGCTCTAAGGGCAGGTGAGGCTGGGGCTGCAGGGAGGTTGCTGGGAGTCAAAGCCAGGCCAGGTTGCAGGACGGAGGATCTCAGGGACTCTTCATTGAGCCCCACTTTCCTGAGTCACTTGTAGTTAAGATTCTCGGGTCTGGGGGCTTTTTCAAACAGGATGCTCGCTAATGCTGGTCTACCACTCCACTTCAAGGATGACCAGCTTTGTAAGCAGCTGTCACTGAAGGGGTTGTGGCAGATTCTACAGGTGCTGGTGATGGAGAAAATGTTATAAACCACCGAAAGAAGGATACAGGAGTCCAACAGGCTCCCTGCCTTCAGCAACCTTCGTTCTCCAGTGTGAGATGGATAGGTGAATGAGTATTGCTGGTGGACCATCATTGCACATGGGGCTGGCTGGCTGGACAGATGGACAGTCCTATAGACAGATGGCCATACAGCGGTTGCCAGGGTTTGGTAGGGACAGTGTGTTGGGCACAACCACTGCCTCTTGAGATGAGGCCACCAGGACACAGCACTCTTTAACCACGTCACTGTGAATCAGCCAGCTCTGATGATATTATTTTTTGGATCCCGGTAGCCAAGAAAAGCAGTCTGAGTTGCTATAAACATAAAGAAGCCCGTCTGCTTTCTTGCCTCTGTGAATGTCTCAGACAGTGCAGAACTAACGAAGGCCCCAAACCATGGTACCAGACTGTTCCCAGGGACTTCACAGAGGGAGCAGATGAAAGGCATGGAGACAGCGCTGAAAGCCTGCCCCTCATTATAAGCGCTTCCAAGCTTCACAGCAATAGACAGTCCTCGTCAAGTTTGTTGTTATGGCTATGTCTTTTACAGGGTCCAGTACAGATCTCCATGGCAGAGACAGGCTGCTGCAGGGCTCAACAGAAGCCCCTGTCCTCTAGAGAGCAATCCCTGGTCCCCTGACCCCTAATTCACTTCTTCTCTAAACCTCACTGGATCTGCATCTTGGTGATCAACCTCTGACTTGTTTTCACTTTGATCCATGAGGGCCATTTAGGGCTGCTCACATAGGCTGTGAGCTCTCTGAAAGCAAGGATCATCCATGCCCTTGTCAGCTGAGGGTCTCAGGGCTGGCTACATGGATGGTGTTAAGCAGATTTGCTAAAAGGTGGACTGTGAGTTGGTTGTTGGGGAATGAGTATAGGCTCCCTTAGGTGTTTTCAGCTTCCTCTTGCAGACTTTTCCAAAGGTATTTAGGGGCTCAGGTGGCAGTTAGACATGGGGCCTTTTCCAAGGACCCCCTCAGCCTGTCTTCCACTCAGCTCCATTGGAGAAGAGCATATTTAAGGACATAGTCATTCCATCAGGCCCCCAGAACAGGGTCCCTAGTCACAAGCTTTCCAAAACATCACTGGTCTCCAAGAGGATTTTGTTCTTTGAATGAATCGAAGTCCTGTTTGCCTGCCTTTGTAACTGCTTCCCATAGGAACCTTTAGAGAAAGACTGTCCCTCCAATCTGCTTCTGCCTCTCAGGTTACTTTTGCCAATTGACAGGGACACTTGGATGAGGATGGTTTTGAAGCTGTGACCAAGATGTTTCCCTGCCTTGAGAAGTCTCACAGCCAGCCCCCATCCATGCTTGACCACAGCTGTTACTTTCATTGTGTCACTAAGGGCAGAGACCCTGGACCACCAGGTTCAAGGCCAGGTCTTCAGTCCTCAGGCCCTAAGGTTAAGACCCAGGCACCAAGGGACATCCACATTCTGTCTCTACATAGTCCTGTGCGGGCATGGAGGAAATTGTACGGTCATGCCCTACATTCATATCTTGATCTATGGATGGGAATTTCCATCTTAGAAGACAAGAAGAAGCCCCCTATCCTTCTCCATTTATCTCACTTTCCCTCTGTCATCAGTGTGTGAGGAAAGCGCTATCCTCCACCCAGTCGGCTAGGCAAGTGAGCATGCTGTAGACCCCATTATTCCTATGCTAGAGGCTTGGGGATAGTGATAGGATGACTAATCGCTAGCTAATTTTGATCTTTTGATCTGTATATGATTCCTGTCTACTACTAAGCTAGCTGAGATATTGGCAGAGACAGGGGATTGACTGAAAGACCCCTTTCAGGCTCCACTAGCTGGGTCCCTTGGCAAATTCTCAGACCCCTTCCTTCCAGAGAGCTTCTTCCTGCCCCTGTGAGCCCTGTGCTGGGCAGCATCTCCCCAGACTACAGAACAGGAAGGACTGCCAGGAAGTCAGGTGCCATGGTGTCTCCATGCTGCATTCTTAGCCTCTGACCATCTGTGGCCCCAGGACACTACTGTGCTCAGTGGGATGTTTTCCCCCTCCAGGTCCCCCTCCTAAAAACCTTTGCCTGAGAATCAAATGTCCTGCCAAATGGCTTCTTGATTTCTCCCCATTCATACTCAGGGGCCCGGGCACATTAATATCCCTCTTTCTCCTGTATCTTCCTTCCCTGCCTTTCCTCAGGACCATTTTCTTCCATCATCCTTGTGCTTCAGTATCCCTTAACTAAGAAAACCTTTTCTGGGTCGCTCTCATCCTAGCCTCTCATTTCCTCCACTTGCTTCCATTCCACTCCTTTTTTAAGAGGTCTACACTGGCTTCCGCCTCTCCATCCATCCTTCTGGTTGGCTTTCTACCTCTCTCATGGTTGCAGCAGTTCCCCAAGGGCAGGACTGTGCATTCAGAACATGGCGTGGGGCTCAGCACCTAATAGATGCACAAGAGAAGTTTGGTAAATAAATGAAAGAATAAATAAACCCACTCAATAAGTCATGCCCCACTTTAGGACTCAATTTGTTACCTATAAAGCAGTGAGTCATGTAGGACTGGTCCAGCCCTGACATAGTATTGTTCTGGGACTTCCATCTCCGTGGCATCATGATAGGTAGGTGGGGACTGGCTGCTAATCATGGTGCTGGTGGCAATGCAAATTGCAGGCAAGATTCTTCTTGCTGTGATTCCCCAGGTCTCTTTCAATGCTTCCCCCTTTCCTTGTGCTTTTTGGCATGCACCAGCTCCACCATGAAATTTTTAGCCTAATAGAGGTGATGTATATAAAGTCCATAGCACAGGACTTGGCACACAAAGTAAAAATAAGAACCCTTGTAGAAGCATACTAAGCAAAGAAACTGAGGCTCAGATAAATTTTGTTACCTGCCTGGGGGTACTCAGCAAGAACATATGGTAGGCAGGATAGAAATTCTGTAGTACTTTTCTGATATCATCTCCTGACCAGTGGGGCCATAAGTCAGTCCCCTTGGCTCCTGCCCTGCCCAGGACCTGACTGGATGTCTGTTTGACAAATCAAACAGCTTTGCAGCCTGGCCCTCCCCATCAGCAGCACAGTTGTCTGGGGGCCATGAAAGGCCTGGCGAAGAGCTGGTCAGAGAGTGATGGGGACATGGCTGAGTCAAGGAGGACAGCAAGACCAGGCTCAGCAGAAAGCCACTTGCAGGAAACAATTTGGGTTTTATTTAGGGATTGCTTGCAAGATAAGTAGGTTTCTTTGGAGTGTGCAGAGTGTGCAGCCAGGAAAGATCAAATGATCTATCTCACACTAGGCACAGCTGATAGCAACCAATTCCCATGACAGGACAGGGGCTCCACTACCTGGATGGGGGCCATGTCTCCCACTGTTCTGCACTGCCTGGCTGGAGCAGAAAGAGGGATTTGCAGGGCCTGGTGCCAATGCCTGGCTATCAGGTTCCCTTGCTCAGGACAGGTCTGGGGCTGGAAGGGTAAGAGGGGTCACACGGGGACAGGGGTACCGCAAGGACAGTCATTTCCTCACTCTCTCACTGACTTCATGTATTTCTCAGAGCTTCCCTTTTCTGCCCCCAGTAAATCAAAGTCAATTCAAGATGGGTATATTCAGAGAGAGAGGGAGGCAGAGAATACACTAAAATGTTGGTAGTTCTTTCTGGGTTGTGCAACTGATGATGATTATTCATTCTGTAATAAGAAATCAGTAACAAATGACAAGTTAAGTGCTTATTGAGTCCCTTCTGAATGTACAGAGTGAAACAAAGATACAGACTCTTATACATTGAGTCTAGTTAGAGTAATAAAACTAATGATTACAATGTCTACCTACCTTGAAATCAGCTATGCTATGTTTATAAAAACACAAACTAAATGCCAGACAGTATGTTCAGTATTTCTATCTTCATTATATTATTTCATTTTCAGAATAAACCATGGGATAGGTATTACCATCCTCATTTTGTATACAAGGAAATAGAAACTCAAAGAAATGTCTTAGAAAGACTATATATGGGCCGGGTGCAGTGGCTCCCACCTGTAGTCCCAGCTACTCAGGAGGCTGAGGTGAGAAGATCACCTGAGCTGAGAAGGTTGAGGTTGCAGTGAGCCATGATCATGCCATGGCACTCCAGCCTGGATGAAAGAGTGAGACCCTGTCTCAAAAAAATAAATAAATAAAAAAGATTCTACAGCAAGCAGGAGGCAGGGGTGCCATCCACAGCACCCACCTCACTCTGCCCTATCCCACTTACTGCTCTTACTACAGCCCCAAACCCACCTCCCTCTAAACAAGGCACTCTCAACCCATCCCTGGTACATACAGGCCCAGAAATACCCTGGAACTAAACAGCACATTATTAAGTAAAATTAAATAGAATTCAATAGGGCTACTGTCACTTATTTGACTTCTTCAGTGCAAAATACTTCAAGGCAAGAGCTTAGGATGAGTGAAAATGTATTTATTGAGCAATCAAATGAAAGCACTCCAGGCCCAGAATATGCTCTTCTATACAACTTATTTTATAAATACAAACCCAGTCTCATTCAAACATTCGAAATGAAAGATTTGCCTTTCAATGGAGAATCTGCATTTCAACATAAAGGTGTCTTAGTTATTCAATAGAGATGCAAGATCCGATTAATGCTGTATATTTAGCATTTAGAAAGCCTGAGGATTCCAGAAGGCTCGTTTTGGGCCTAAAGATGGCAGAGTGTGCAGACGGTGCAGAGTGAAATATGTGAGCTTCACTTTCAGCATCCTGAGTGCCTTCTCAGAAGGTAGGCTTGAGGGCAGCAGCAGAGCTGTCTTTTTTGCAAAGCCAAAGTGTGTATGCACATAGGGGGAGAGAGAAGCAAGTTCACTTCTAAGCCAGCAAGTTTGTTAAGCTAACTGAACACCTATTGCCTGTCAGGCACCTGGCAGACATTGAGACTTTAATAAAATAGACCAAGGCCAGGTGCAGTGGCTCATGTCTGTAATCCCAGCACTTTGCGAGGCCGAAGTGGGAAGCTTACTTGAGGTCAGGAGTTCAAGATCAGCCTGGCCAACATGGTGATACTCTGTCTCTACTAAAAATACAAAAATTAGCTGGGTATATTGGTGCATGCCTGTAATCCCAGCTACTTGGGAGGCTGGGGCAGGAGAATGGCTTGAACCTGGGAGGTAGAGGTTGTAGTGAGCCCAGATCCGACACTGCACTCCAGCCTGGGCGACAGAGTAAGACTCCATCTCAAAACAAAACAAAAAACAACAAAAGAGATGTTAATAAAACAAACCAAGACATTAAGTAAAATAAACCAAGAACCCAGGTCATTACAGATTGTGAAATAGTAAGAGAAACGTGGAGGAGAGGTGCTGCTTTAGATAGAGTGGTCAACACAGGTCATAGGAAGGACCCATTTGCAGTGGTATCCAAAGATGAAAATGAGCCAGCCACAGAACTAAGGAGACAGCAAGTATAAAAGACTTGTGGCCAGAAAGAACTCAGGGGGCTCAAAGAACCAAAATGGCACAAGTGTGATTGGCTGAGAGTGGTAAAGATAGGTAAGGTATAAGGCTGGGGAAAGATCGTACAGGACCTGTGAGCCTTTGTGAGGAGTGTGGCTCTTGTTCTAATAGCAATGGGAAAACTTGGAAGGGTTTTCAGCAAAGGAGGAACAGAATCCGATTAACATAATTGAAAGTTCAAAAGGATGAATGGAAGGAGGCCAGTTCGTAACTATTGAGTAGTCCAGGAAAGAAGTGGCTTGGATGATGCTAGTAGTATTGGATATAGAGGGAAGTATTTAAAGTATATTTTGGAAGTAGAAACACTGGGCTTTAAAGTTAAGTAAAGGTGGATTCATTCATTCAACAATCATTGGAGATCAAGAAATCTGAAGGCCAAGGATTTATTCCTCACTGTATCAACAATGCTTTAGGACTGCAGAGGCTCCTAACCATGGGAAGAGTTGCTGCAGTGCAAACAGGGACGCCTCAAATTCACCATAGATGAGATAACATATATGTATATATTTAATCTATTCTAGAAAACATACTAGAGGACATGAGAGACAGTGTTGACTCCACAGCTGTCTAAAATGCCCTGACCTGCCTTTCCCCAGAGTGGGAATGTCAATATAAAAATGGGCACGTAGATGAGCAAAATGTCCCTGAGTCTGACAGCCTCCTGACACACCCAGGCCTCCTGCCTAGCACAGGGTAGGCATCTTTTAGGGGAAAATATCGTGCTTATTCCACAAATGAACAGAGAGGGGCTACTGAATACCATGTAAATTTCAGTATGTAGATTTCAACTTTCTCCCATTTCAATTTTATCACAATAAAGTGAATAACCAAACAAGATCTCTTCTTTCTTTTTTCTTATAACTCTACTTTGTGCCATTTCTCTCCGTGCTTTCTACCTGCACAACACATCTTGTTATCACATTACAGTGACTGCATCTCAAATAGCTGATAATTATCATATTTCTAGAGGCTGTTAACATCTACTTTCCACAGTGATATCCTTCCAAATCTCCATGTGAGTCATTTATTTCACTTTTTTATGAACATCACAGGTAGGTGCTCAGTGGAAAATAATCATTAATCTCATTAAAACAGCAGGGTGAGAAGCTTAAGAGCTTCTAGAAGCTCCTGACATCCTAGAAGTCTAGAATTGTGGCTCTTGAGACCCCAAATTGAGTTTTGTTCCTTTTAATAATAATGAATGTCAAAATCTAAAAGCATACTTTAAAACAAAATCTTCAAAACTTGACCAGAGGCTGTTGCATCTTGTTACTTATGCTCACTTAACAATGCTAAGTGCTTACGGTACCCAACAATACTGCTAGCCAGCCCTGGGAGGGGACTGCATGCACAGTTGTTGCACCTGCCCAACTTGTATTCCTTTTGTTTTCAGAAGAAAACTGCGGAGATGCCCCTAGAATCCCCCACCCCAACAGAGATCCTACAGGGAGCTGTTCATGAAACAAGTCCCCAAGGCCTTCTGGATTGTCACAGTTGGAGTCCACATCCATCTGCCACACAGCATCTTGGTTCCATAGAATTCCAACTGTGTAGACCCTGACTCCAGTCTACACAGGATGAAACAACAGGCACTGAATCCAGGAACAGAGCTGGGGGAGCCACGGTTTTCTTGACGCATCCCATTCTCTAAGCTCAAAACTTCCCTGCCTATAAGGTGAGATGGCTCATGACGATAGAAATATGGACATGGCGAACGTGAAATTGCCCTTCTCTGTTCAGCCTTCCCTTCTGGTCCCCTGAAGGCTGTGATCTCTCAACTTATTAGTTCAAGAATGATATTTTTCCTTCATATCTTCCAGCCAGGTCCCCCTGGAAATCAGAAATCAATTAGTTCAGTCTTTCCCTGTACCAGCTGATAAGGTTCTTATGAGTAGCAGTGAAATTGGGAGACATCCAAACATTAATAACAGCATAGAGAAGTGACCCCTCATCATCATGTCTCCCGGGATTCCAGACTCTTACCTTGCAATAGCTGACTTATCAGGGCCTGGAACTGTTCTCCTGTGGTTATTCAGGGATACCCAGAGCTGAGGAATGTGATTTCTCAGGTGAACAGAGCTAGTTGGACACATTCAGAAGGGAGAAATTTCTCCTATAGCCTATAAAATTAAAGGCAATAAATAAGCAAATGAAATGTGTTTCCTAGGACTCTGGAGGTGCTTTCTTTATTGGCTCATAAAGCATTGCCCAGCACTCTTGTTCTGCTATGGACAGCTCTGGTGACAAGGATGAGCTATCAGCTCACTAATTGGAATGTCCTGTTCTCAGGAAACTCTTTTTCTGAAGGAATCAAATTTCCAGCCCCCACTGTCTCTTTTCAGGAGCGATTGCTCACAGGCATTTAGATATTTGAGATGGCTATTTCGTAGCAACTTGGGCATGATGTGACAGGTGCAAGGAGAAGACAGATTCTGGGAGATGCCCACATAACAAGAAAGTTAAGCTGGGAATTTTCACTAAGGCACCAAGATACAATGGATACCAGATGCCCAAGCAAGTTCTCAGACAAGTCAGTGCATGACACTTCAAAGAAGGTGACTGAAAATTAATTAGTGATTCACTTAGATTGAGGGACAAAGGACTGCATTGTTGAAGATTAAGAGGGTCTATGAAGACGATTTCTGAGTTGGGGTCCACCCATCCCCGAGGGAAAGGCTGGATGACCGACCTCCCACCCCACACTTAGTGGGAGAGGCTTCAGTGGAACCACCTACAGAATAGATTTGGGTTCCCTGAAGTTGGAGAACACAGGCATCTGTGCCTGACTCATAGTGGAGAAAGCTAAAGAGGCCACTAACACCTCCTCCAATGGCAGGATGAAGGTGGCCAAACCCAGAACCCATGGAGGGAATGCCAGCCTGCAATTGTTTTAGTAGGCATCCTGCCCAGGAAGGCATCTTTCCAGGGCATGGGATCCCTCAATAAGCCACTATGAGGGACCAAAGGGGCAGGAACCATGTGAGGGTTGGGAGTAGCCAGTTGAAGCTGAGGCCCTGGCTCTATCAAAGAAGCTGCAGTCACCTGGCCCAGCAGGGGCGTCTCCAGAGAACTCACACAATCACAATAGAAGAGTCATCTTAAATATCTGCCTGGGCCTGCAGGCACAAGGCCACTTCAAGACAGTATCAGTCAAGTGGGAAGCCTCCTGCCCTCCACACCTTTCCTCTCCCTCCTCCTTTCTAGAATGGTGAGAGATCACAGCTGGCAAATAGGGAGGAAGAGCTGGGAGAGACAAGCAGGAACCCATTCCCCTCCTTGGACTACAGATCCTCTAGCAGAATTAACAGCGAGTTTAAGTTTTGCTGATTAAATAGCACTGGACCCTCTTAAGACTGTGTTTTGGTATAAATTTATATACGACTTATGACAAAGAAAGTCATGGTCTTGTCTGAATTTTCACCCTATAGCAGAAGACTTACTCTTACTGAGCACATTTAAAAGGACAGTGATAACAAAGATACAGATGCTTCTGTAATTACACCCCAGGAGTCTTGTTTATTCAAAGTACCGGATGTACCAAGTCAGAGCATCAAGGAGAGGCTTTATTTGATCATCCATGGCTAATTTTGCCAGAAAGTCCAACAATTAGGAACTGATCCCTTTGGGACATCAGGCTTTATCTAAGATCAAAAGCTTCAAATCCACTGGGTCATAATATTTTCCTGCCTGTGGAGGGAGGGGCTTTATGCTCTCAGCAAAACAAATCTATATTTGGGGTTGTTTGTCTAGATTTGCAAAGATAATTTGAGGATATAAGGAAGATTCTAAGAACATACAAAGAGAAAAGAAAACAAAACAGGTCACATAGAAAGGAGCAAAACCTGGATAGTATCAGACCACAGAAGCAACACTGGGAGCTGGAAGGCAATGAATCAGCACCTTCAAAATTCCAGGGAAACTTGTTTTCAACCTAGAGTTCTAAAGCTAGCTAACATGCCAATCAAATGTGAGCGTAGAATAAAGACATTTTCAGACATGCAAAGGCAAAATATTTATTTCCCATGGCCTCTTTCTTGGGAAGCTACTGGAAGACATGTTCCTATAAAAAGGGAGTAAACCAAGAAAAAGGAAGATAAGGGATTAACGCAGGGGTTCAGCCCAGGAGCAGGATAAGGGACTCCCTGAGATGAAGCCGTCCTCATGCCCCAAACGGCAGCACCGAGGCAGGCCTGAGCAAACAGCCCAGATGCAGCAGAAGGATGGAGCACTCCTGGAAACCAAATGAAATGAATGGATCACATTCATAAAACAGATTTGATAGAGCACATACAAAAAAATCAATGCTAAATGCTTATTTAATTTTCTTTATAAAAGGGCAAATATTAATATGACTGTGTCTAGGGTTGGCCTGCTTGACCTCATTTCCATTCCTTGCTCTTCTCTGGCCCATTCTGTTTCATGGGAGTTGAAGCGAGCAGAGCAGGCTGACTCCTGCAAGCCGCGTTTCTCAATTGGCTTCTATGTGAATTTGGCCAACAGGAGGCACTGAAGAGAGATGGGGGCGGGGGAGGGGAGAAGCCTAGGTGTTTCTGCCCCTGGCTGTCTGTCTCTTGCGGCATCTCGGCATCTCCCGCGGAGGTGGCATCTCCCGCGAAGGTGGCACCTCCTCAGGGCTGACTCCTCTCAGAAAGCACTGCCCTGGTTCCACCTTCTGCCAATGGCCCTGCGTCTTGGGCTCTGGAAAAACTGTCCATGCCCTTGGCTCTGTAGCCCTAGGCCTGGTGGTGGCAGCTTCCTGCTGTGCCTAATTTCTGGTTGCCTTGACTGCCTCTGTTTGGCTTCCCAATTCTTCCATTACTTGTATAACCCATTCCTTAAATTCTGCCTAAAATGCTTAATGATTAATGTTTCCCTAATTGGACGCCGATTCAACTAGGAAAAATAAAGTTTACATCATGGAAGTCTCCTTAACAGGGAACAATATTTTCACAGTACATAATGTTAATACTGTCTACCATTTTAACCCAAAGTTTGAGGATTGAGGAAGAGGAGGTATGTGTTTTAAGGAGATAGAAAATATAAGGCAGCCAAATCCTTATCGACTATAATAAGAAATCAATACATAATGTCTAATACTATTGAATCAGAGAACAGTGGTGCCAGCAAATTATTTAGAAATATGGTAGCAAATATGAGTTGAAATAGCTAAGGGGTTCAATAGTGCTTCCCAGGTCTGGGAAGATGACTGTGGTGAAGCAGGGAACTATTTTATTTTATTATAGATACTATTTGAGGTTTTTTAACTATGTAAAGGATTACTTTGATACAATTCAAAAAATAATCTAAAAATAATGATTTATTTCAGTAGTTTACTGAGGGATGACATTAAACTCACTAACCTACAGTTTGCAAAGCTGACCTGTGCCCTATGTGGAAGTCACGTCATTGATTCATCTGTAGCCTCTGGCCCCAGTCCTTCTCTATCCCACACTCTGAAGCTTGTGGACCAATGTTTTCTTCTGCAAATTCATCTTCTGGAAGCCTCATCTAGTAAAATCCAGGCCAGAAACATGAGCTCATTTAAAATAGCTATGCTCTCATCAATGTCCCTAAACTCAAATTGCACTGTGGAGAGGTAAGTTACCTAGATGCTCTACCTCCCAAGTCCAGGAGTGATAGAGAAGATGAGGAGAGAGGAGCAAGGCTGCTACCCCAAGCCCCACCAGGAGGCTAGAGAAGAGAGATGGGAGAGTTTGTAGATCTTGGAGCGGGGAGGGGGTACAGGAGGCAGAAAATACTGCTATTTGTCACCTTCCCTACCTTGAGCTTCAACTTCCTTTTATTCAATAACCTCCTATCTGAAACATCATCTCCCAGAACAAGCCATGGGTGGTAGCCACAAAATAAACTAAAAGAAGGGGTCAATCTTTCTTTATTTCTTTCTTTCTTCCTTCCTTCCTCTCTCTCTCTCTTTCTCTCTCTCTCGCCCCCCTCCCCCCCACCTCAGTCATATCCCAATAACTGACCCTCAGTCTCTGTTATTTGTTCTTTTGGGGCATCTCATTCTGAGTTCTACTCTGTCCCTTGGATAATGGTGAAATCTATTCATTCTCAGTTATCTGTCCATCTTCCTCTGGCCTAATGGTCTGAATTGGTTCCAGGTAGTGGTTTCTCTTATCTCTCACACTGCCTTCTGAGCTGCAGTGGTCCATGAAGCACATTGTGAACGTATCAGACACTCTGCTTCTAGTCTCTGGTAGAAAGAGGCTCTGAGCAGTCTCTGGTCACCACCTGGTCCCAGTACTGGTTTTGAGATCTGATTCTGTAATGTAGTGGCACCTTCCTACTGGGGATCACTGAGAGCAGAGAAGTGACATTGAGAGGCTGGCTTCAGCCTCCAGAGTCTTCCCTGACTCTCCAGATGAGTCCCTTTATCCCTGTATCAGCACTTCTCACAGCGTGCTCTACAGAACCCTAGTTCCGTGCAGAGTTATTAAGTGCTATGTGATAGAAGGTTCTGTGGTGAAATGGCTAAGGGAATTACTGCTTAATCCTGGTTAGGGGAAAATGATTCCTGACTCAGGACTTCTCAGGCCTTTCTTGGGAACCTCCAAGAGTGAAATGTACCTACAGCCCTGGGCAACCTCATGTGACTGGGGAGCCCTTCTTTGTGGACACATCCCAGGACTGATGTGCCATAGGAAATGCTGTCTTCCATCATCTTCTCCAAGTTCCTCAGCACCGACTTTCCAATCTAATGGAATTTGCTCAAACTGCTTCCAGAGGGAAACTCCAATGGAATCCTGGCAGGAGGTTTCTATGGGTCTGGGTGGCTGTGCATAGCTGGTGAGTAAGCTCAGGACTGAGAGAGCAGCTGAGCCACCCAAACAGCCCCCTGCACTCCACTAGGCAATTCATCTGCAAATTCCCATGAGAAGGCAGTCTGTGCTACCCCTTGCCCTGGCTACAGCTACACCTCTACATGCCCTGTGCTCCCTAAAGCGTGAATCCCTCCTCGCTGGTCTTAGCTTAGGATCTCCCCAGAAGCTGACTCTTGGGCAAGCATTTGAGCTCAAGAAGGAGATGAAGAAAACCTGGTAAGGGGGAAACATGAGACAAGAAGGGAAGGCAGCGAGTAAAGGTGCTTTATGCAGCCAGCATGCTGGGAGATTAGGACCAAATCCTGATGGTGACACTCAGTGTAGAGCACATGCCTCAGAGCTGACTTTCCCAAGGGACAAGGGAACTGGGGTATTTATACACTATCTCCCGGCAGTCATCAGCTCATGCTGTGTGGAGGGCAGGACTGTGAATTTCGCAGCACTCTGGCCTGCCCTAGTGTAGTAGACACCAATGGAAAGAGAAAGCACCCAGGCAAAGAAACTCAGGTGCTGGTGGTTGGAATTTGGATCAGTGTGCACTGAAGGAGTAGAATGGGGGGAAATGGGCAAAGCACAGATAGCACGACAGCACCTGCTGCACCTCTGAGGATGTCATCACCCCTCCTACCCTAACAGGCCCTTCAGGAGGCACAGACCTTGTTTGAATTATCACAGTTGTATCCCCAGAGCATAGCTCAGTGTCAGGCCCCATAGTATTGTTGAATGGCAGATCCTTCAAAGCATAGCTTAAATACATTTCTTTGAATTACCTACCCCATTCCACAGAATTAATCATCCCTGTCTAAGTCCCTACATCCCTCTTTGCTCACCTCTAGCCACACTGACTTATGATTGCTGTCATCCTTGTCTGTTTCCCTACTGGGCTGCGGGCCTCCTGAGCAGGACCCTGGTCTCCCAGGGCTGAGGCCCATAGCAGGAGCTTAACATGCAGCTCCTGGACTGCATGGAGCTAGTTCCACTGGGGCCTTTGGTGTGGAGTACTCAGGGTGAGAAAGAACATTCAGCTCCAGCTTGTCTGCTGGGAAGCCCATGTGCAGTCGGAGGGGCCTGCCACCCTCCCCCAGCTGTGCCAGCCCCATGCAGTGGGCACGCCGTCACTGGGCATTTGGCTCTGCCCTAGAGCTGTGCTCTTCACACTGATCCCAAGGCCCCATTTATGAAAGCCCTCCACCCTGGCCCACAGACCCCTGGAGCCAGAAGGCAAGGGAATGAGGCCTCTGGGCAGATGGGTCAGCTTGGACTGTTCTGCAATGAGGGAAAATGTACAGAGGCAGAGAGAATGAGGGGTGGCATCCTGGGCTCCCTGAGAGAGGGAGGCCATCCTCTCCCAGGAGCAAGACCCAGCCCTTTATGGTGACACAGAAGCCATGAGGACAGCCACACCAGCTTGGATTCCCATACACAGGATAGTCTGTCTTCCTCTTGGAGGCCCCTGCCCTGTGCCGGTGGGAAATCAGAAACATGGCTACTGATTGCAAACGTGTTAAGAAGAAGAAAAAAGCAAATCAGTATCCCAGGCACACTAAGGTGATGGGCTTGTACATCAGTTCTTCAGCAGTCTTATGAAATTAGCTAAAGCCAAACTTCCAAGCACAGGGAAAACGGAAATAAACCCTCCAAGGTCAGACGCACAGGGCTTGTCCTGCCTGCTACAAAGCTATCCCTTGCTCTACAAAGTGTGTTCCATGGCCCAGCAGCATGGGCATCGCTGAGGAGCATGTCAGAAATGCAGGCTCTTGGACCCCAGCCCAGACCTACCTCATCATAATCTGCATTTGAACAAATCCCCAACTGATTCATATGGACATTAAAATCTGCGAAGTTCAGCCTTTGCTCAGATTCACTCCATTTGCTCAGGATTCTCCCCTTTAAACCATAAGAAGCTATGGGTTTGCCAGTCTGAAATCCTGAGCACCTTCCCCTTGGTCCAATCTGATGCCCACTGCCGTGCCTAAGAGAGGGACTGTCTTGCCTCCTTGCCTCTATGCCTGCTGCTCCCTTTGCCTAGACTGTCCTCCTTTGCCAGCTCTATTCTTAGCCTGCTAAAATTCAGCTCTAGGGCTCCCTTCTGGGCAGCTTCCCCTGATTCCCCCGGCTGTAAGAAGCCCTCCTCTGGTCTCCCATGAGTCTATGCTATGACTCTGTCCTCAGTCATAGCACAGCTTTCATCAGACTGTGCAGCTCTGAAGTCTCCTCATCACATGGGGAACTATGTGGTCAGCTCTATATAACCAACTGCTGCCACGGACACTTGAAACATCTTGGTCGAAGAGGAAAGGATGTCCACTGGACATTATTCTGAGGGTAAAGGCCATTCATTCTGGAGGAGCCAATGGCAGATGGATCTGAAAATGTGCCCCCTACCCTGGCCCAGCCTGCTCCTGGCCGTCCACACAGAGCTTCTGGGAGCTAAGGCCTGAGGAGGGTTCAGGAAAGGTCAGCACGCCAACTTCATAAGACCATTCTGAAATCCACACACTCTTTCTCTTCCGATTGAGGCAAGACCCTGAATGGCAGAAGGCTCTAAAGGCAGCCCTTGGTGACGCTAATGAGCTGTGGGAGGGCAGGTGATGGGGGCTGTGATGGGGGGTGTGCCTTCAGGATGCACAGACGTTACTTCAATAAATAATGAGCTCAATATCCGTGGGCGAGTTGGTATTTAGGCTCCTTTCCGTGTGTTTTTGGATGGATGATTAATGCAGCTGTAAAAGAGAAGCCGTGAGCTGTGTGTGGGCAGATGCAGACTGAAATGAAGGCCCCGAGCAAAGTTCCATCGTGGGACATGGGGGTCCAATGTGTAACCCCCTCCCCGGAAGGACACAGCACCTACTCTGTGCGGGGGACTCTCCATGCATTTCTCATTCATCTTGTCAAGAGCTCAGTGAGATTACTGTTATTATCTGCATTTTACAAATAAGGAAACAGAAGCTCTGAGCAATTAAAAAGAAAGGATTATCAAAATTCGCCTAGCTGCTGAGTGCTGGAGTCAGGCTGCCCATCCGAACCTGTTTGTAAGGCAGAGCTCTTGCAAAATGCAACAAGCCTACTGCTGACCACCAGAGACCTAAGCTAGTTCTGAGCAATTTGCTTCATTTCAAAAATAGCCAGGTGACACCAGGCACGGTGGCTCACGCCTGTAATCCCAGCAGTTTGGGAGGCCGAGGTGGGTGGATCACCTGAGGTCGGGAGTTCGAGACCAGCCTGACCAACATGGAGAAACCCCACCTCTACTAAAAATACAAAATTAGCCAAGTATGGTAGCACACTCCTGTAATCCCAGCTACTTAGGAGGCTGAGGCAGGAGAATTGCTTGAACCCAGGAGGCGGAGGTTGTGGTGAGCCGAGATCACACCATTGCACTCCAGCCTGGGCAACAAGAGCAAAACTCCATCTCAAAAAAAAAAAAAAAACCCCAAGTGAAATGTTAATAAAGCCCCCAGGGGTCTCTCTGCTGCCTTCAAATGATGGAATGGACACTAGAGGGAGTGTGCAGAAAGTCACATGGGTTACAAAAACAAGAGTCCCAGGGACTAGAAGGACAGAACCCAAGTTATGGGGGGACCTTAGCAGCCCTGCCAAAGGTCCAAAGCAGGTGAGGAGAAACTGAACAGCTCTTCCAGGTCCCCAAGGAGTGGAGCCCGCAAATCAGTGCACTGAGACTAAAAGAAAAGGCCCCAGGGCCTGTAGCTGGGAGTAGCCAGGGCCAGGCAGCCGCGACATGAGCTTCAGCATCTGCCATGCCCATGATTAATCCCAGCTCTGATTCTAGAGTCAGGGCTCTATGAGACCTTGGGCAAGTCACTCAACATTTCCAAGCCATCGGTGACATGTGATCATCATGCCAATCTGGAGGAGAACCTGTCAGAAGATAATGTAGGGACAACATGTTTATTAGGTTAATGGCTAAAGGGGAAAAAAGGGTTTCCTCCTGTTCTCACAAACCACCCAACACAACATTTTGACAATCAGTTCTCCAGCAGACACCACCTGCGTGTTCTCTAATTCAATTCCATTCTGACCCCATCTACCATTGGTTGAGGGCTAAGTCCCACAAGACTGCCTCCACTTCAGATGCCACTTGCAAGTAGCAGGTGGCTACCTATCCTTTTGATGACCCTCTATAAATCAGAGATTCCTATGACCCCCTCCTCGGTGTGGTTAATCTGCTAGGGTGGCTCACAGAACTCAGGGAAACACATTACTTATGTTTACCAGTGTATTATAAAGGATATAGATAAACAGCCAGATGGAAGAAATGCATGGTATAAGGCATGGCAGAAGGGTGCTCCACCTCCAAGAGCTTTTTGCCAGAAATGGGGATGAAGACCAACTATGCATTTCATAATATCACAATGGCCAGACACAATTCCTTTTAGGGAGAAGTCTTTGCAAGACCAATTTCGTGAGTGCTGGCTGGCAGGTGGGCATACAAACACACACATACACATACCCAGGACCAGGGCACCAACTGTATACCAACTGTGGACCAGACAGCAAAAGAGGGGAGGAGTTGACCTTCATGGGCCAGCATGAAGAACAGGGGGCTTGCTTCTGACAAAGAGAAGGGAGGACCACAAGTGGCAGGCCAGCAAGCTGACATGAGCCTCGGATGAACTGTGGGGCAGGGAAACCTTGTGTGGTAAAGGGGCCAGCAGATGCTTTCAGAACTTGGAGGCTTCTGGAGCCAGTAAAAGTTGCTGCCCTATGTAATCTTCTCTAGGGAGGCCTATTGTGATCCTGAACCTTGCATATGAGTGAATTCTCTTGGTGGAATCTGCAGACTATCAGCACAGTGAGAGCATCACAGAGATGGTTGGTGGGGAGATGGACACCCAGGAGGCAGAGGCCACCTCGAGTCCCTGGGAGTGAGTGGGAATCTACAAGAAGGACTCAGCATGCTGGAAGCTGTGAGATTATCTGAAATTATGCATATATCTTTGAGGGGCGAGTAGGCCTGCTGGCACCTGCGCCACCCTTTTCAGAGGCTTGGCACCATCCCAGGTCCTTGTACCTCCCGCCCTACTTGCCTTCTTCCCTGTATTCATTTCCTCAAACTTCTCTGCCTGTCACAATGTTCTCTGAAAGTCAGAAGCCCATGCTGCATCAGGACTATCCCCATCTTAGGAAATAAAACAAAAGGAATATTGGGTTTCTGTGAAATGAAGGGTGTGTAAGCCCCAAGGTCTTTGGGCACCCCAGGACACTTGCGCCCCTGTCAAGAAGGGGCAGAGATGAGGAGTAGATCTGAAAGTTAAATCACTCCAAATGGTTTTCTTCATCTTCTTCTACTTTAAAAAAAAAATAATTCATAGTACTAGACAGGTTGACAACTTATTAAAAATGGTTCCTCACCTGGAAAGTGCTGATTACTTACAGTGTACTATCTTTATTACATCCATACTGACATTTAACACTCAGTAAATCTCCACTCCCTCCATGAAGATATGTCTGACAGCCAACGGCAGTCCCTGCCTTTTCTCTGCCTTCTAGCAGGGGGTTTGGCTTCAGGGAGCTGAGCTGTGCTCTGCTACCAGGACCCTCAAAGCCAAGGTAAATCTTAGTGAAAAAGACCAGTCCCGGGATGGCTCTGTCCAAGCTGATGGCTCCTCCCCCAGCACAGCCAAGACCCCCATGTGCAAAAAGCAGCCAAAGCCCACATGTAAGGGGAGATGGATAAGAGCTGTGTATGTGAGGGAAGGAATAAATGTTCCCGCCATCTCCCTCACCACTTGACCTGGTATGATGGCCAAGGCCCCTCACTGTGGTTTCCCCAGCCACCACAGTCCTCTCTAGGAATGACCACCCATCATCCTCCAATAAGTAAATATGTCCCCAAACTCTGGGCCTTTGCTCATTCTTCTTCAGCCTTCTTTCCTTTGCATCCATAAGCTACTCAATTAATGCTCTGAATCTTCCCCACTCATCTCCCCTCCCCCTTTATTTAACCATTCCACTTCCCTTTTTCTGTGAAAGGTTGTCTTCATGATATTATTATAAAAATCATTTTATATTGCATCAAGGCATAAGAATGACACAATGGACTTTGGGGGCTCAGGGAGAAAGGGTAGGAAGGGGTGAAGGATGAAAGACTACAAATTGGGTTCAGTATATCCTGCTTGGGTAATGGGTGCACCAAAACCTCACAAATCACTATTAAAGAACTTACTCATGTAACCAAATACCACCTGTTCCCCAAAAAACTATGGAAATAAAAAATGTAAAAAATAAAATAAAAAATAGTTTTATATTGCATCAACATTATTTAGTATTAGGAAATGCTAGTACAAATAAACTATATCCAGTGAATATGTAAGTTTTGAGACCCACTGAAAATACTCATTCATCTGTGCATCCTTTCAGCTGTTTTATAAATCAAAATTATTTTTCTCTCCTCTCATTCGAGTCCCTGCACAGGTTTTCCTCAGCAGCTGAGCTTGAAGGTTTCCATACGTTGGTTTCTAATAAGAACAGTGGCAGCCCCAAGCATTGCTCAGAAACTCCATCCACAATATCTGAGGCAGTGCCATGCAAGAGCTCCAGGTATGACCAGAGCTAGCCAGTCCACATAGCACCTCCTGCAAGCTGGGACTCTGTCCTCCTTTCTACTGCACCTGAGCTCACTTTTCTGATGGAAAGACAGAGACAACCAAGAGCTGAATCCTGACTTCTTGAACACTGCCTGCCCCTAGTGCAAATTCCTGCAGGAAAAGTGCACAGTGAATAAGGTGATGAAAATAATGGCTTGAGTGAGGGAGCAGGACAAAGGTGGTTATAAGCCCAAGCTCCATAAATGAACAGCTGGGTATGGGTCCTAGGTCCAAGCCTTACTATCTATGACATTGTGCAAGCTATTTATTCTCCCTAAACTTCAAGGGATGATAGCTGTGCCTATTTTATAGAGTATATTACTTTCCTATTGTTGTGGTAACAAATTACTACAAACTTAGTGATGTAAATGACACAAATTTATTATTTTTCAGTTCTCAGGTTAAAAATCTGCAATGGGTTTCACTGGGCTAAAATCAAAGGGTCAGCAGGGCTGTACTCCTCCTGCAGGCTCTCGCGGAGAATCCATTTTCTTTCCTTTTTCAGCTTCTATAAGCTTCCCGCATTCCTTGACTCGGGGTCCTCTTCGTCTGTCTTCACAGTCAGCCCAGGTGGATCGAATCCTTCTCGCATTGAATCACTGTGACTCTCCAGCCTGCCTCTTTTGCTTGTTAAGACTCTTGTGGACAATCCAGGATAACCTTCCCAACTCAAGGTCAGCTGATTAGCAAACCAAATTCCCTCTTGCCATGGAATAAACTGTATTCAGATTATGGAGATTAGGATGTGGACCTCTTTGGGGGCCATCATCCTTCCTGCCACATAGGGTTGTTTGGAGAATCAAGTGAACAATACTTGGCACATAAGTGCTCTTTAACTGTTGGAAATTTCTGTATTTGGTTCCAAATCCTTGTGTGAACTCCTGGCCCTTGGCAGCAAAGTACATGGGGGAGCCAGTCTGGTCTATTTGATCCAAGCTTCTTTTCTCCTGGGCCCTGTAAGAGTGAGAGGGCCACTTCCAAGTGGGTGATAACTATGGACCCAACTCACCACATGGATTCCTAAAAGGCCATGCTTACCAGAAGGATGAGTAAGGTCCAAAGATGGCCCACCTGAAAAGCCAAGAGCTTTAACCTCTTTGTTCTTCACAAGGAAAGCTCTACTGTAGACCCCAAGGCCCAAACATGACCTTGCCCTTGACCCACGTGGCCTTTAGTGATGGAATGAAGAATAAAAAGAAGGGCTTAGTCAGCCATAGAAATTAAGGAGCAACATTAGAGCCCACTGCTGTGGAGTATGATCCAGGCACAGTGAAGTGTGCCCCAAACATGGAAAGAAAGTGACTTGGTAATAATAATAGCATCAGTAGCTAACATTTTTTGAGTACTTCCTACATGCCCAGCCCTGAATGAAAAGCTTTATGGAGTTTATCTTATTCCATCCCCACAGGAGTATGAATGGGGGAGCATTATTATGAGAGGGAAATGAGCAGGCACTCACACATGGGTGGAAATAGCTTGCTGTTAGCAAACTGATAGCTGAGAGATGTGGGATCCCTGAAGTTCCATCCTTTGACTTGGGCAGGTCTCAAGGATGCGGTGCTAGGAGAGGACTAGTACACATTACATTGAAACCTATGCATCTGAGCTGAACCTCCCTGAGATAATAGTGTGAGCAGGAGGAGTGAGGCAAGGGCCTTTCACAAGGAGGAAAATGTCCACCTGTGCCCACCACTGTCCATGCCAGTCCACGTGAAGATGGAATCTCCTTGGCAGGTCGCTCCCTAGAGAGAAGATAGAATCAGTTCCACCCAGTTTAGCAGGCAGAGCTTGGGAGGTGGGCCTGGTTTTAATGCCAGCTCTGCCATGAAAACACCTGTGACCTTAGGGAATGTTCTTAATTTCTCTGTGCTTAGACTTCCCATTTATCAGATGATGATGATATTAATAATAGCAAACATTTATGTAGGTGTTTACCAAGTGCAAGGTCCTGGTCAACGAGCATATGTGTTAACTCTAATTCCTTGTAGCAACCCAATGAGGTAGGTATTAATGTTATCCTGTTTTACAAATAGGAAACTGAGACACAGAAAGTTTATATTAAACAATCTGCTGAAGGTCACAGAGCCAACGGTGGTCAGAGCTGGGATTTAAACACTTAGAGTCTGGCTCTAGCCTCAGGGGTCCGACCACTACTCTATACTGCCTCACAACATGGCTGCCACGATTTGAATGTGTCCCCCAAAAAGCCTGCATTGGAAACTTCATCTCCAATGTGACAGTGTTGGAACGTGGTGCCTAATGATAGGTGTTTGCATCCTGGGGTCATTCACTTCATGAATGCATTAATGCCTTTATCATGGGAGAAGTTTCATTGTTGCAGGAGCAGGTCCATTATCATGGGAGTGGGTTTCTTATAAAAGGGCAAGTTTGGCCTCTTCTCCTTCACTCATTCTCTCTCTCTCTCTCTCTCTCTAACACACACACACACACACACACACACACACACACTCCTTCCACCATGGGATAATACAGCAAAAAGGCCCTTACCAGATGTTGGCCCCTCCATCTTGGACTTCCCAGCCTTCAGAACTATGAGCCAATAAATCTCTGTGCATTATAAATTCTCCAGTGTCAAGTATTCTGTTACAGTGCACAAAATAGACTAAGAAAATGCCTTACCTCCTAAGGCTGTTAGGAATTAAATAAGATATCTATGTAATGTGTATGCAGTGTCTCACATGTATAATAACAGTATATAATACATGCCAAATATGATAAATATTAAACACATAAGAAATGAATGGAGGCTCAGTGATAGAGCACTCAGCCCAGTCCAGGGGCCTATAGGGACAGGTACTATTGTTTTCAAATGGCCAATGGTGTGACCAGAGTTACAAGGAAATGCAAGTCTTCCGTGGGACCATCTCTGACTTGTGCGTCAGAGACAGCCCAGAAGGTCCAGAAGGTGTGCTCAGAAGGTCTGTCCTGGCAGATGCAACCAATAAGCCCTGTGCTGCATTTGACTTGTGTTCTCTCCAAATCATGCAGGGCTGGGCCTGGGTCTCCCTAATGAAACTCCAACACGGATTGTCAGAGGTTTGTCTGGCACATCTAGAACTGGATAATGCAACCTAAATGCACTATTATTCTGGCATAGCCACACTCCCAGCCCTGAAAGTCCAGTACCCAAAGGTGGGCTCTGGAAGATAGTGGAGGTGTGGGTGGCAAGGTGACAGAGGCAGGGTGTGCACTGAAGCAGAGTGAGACAGCCACAGAGGTCAGATCTAGGTCTAGCAAGTGTCCAGAGAGAGGTGGTCATCTCCAGTCCAAATCACTTCTCTCCCTGGTCCAGGTGGGGTCGTTGTCACTAGGGAGTCAGAAGCCAGACAAGCAACATGAGGTGGCTCTTCATCACA
This sequence comes from Pan troglodytes, assembly GCF_028858775.2. NCBI lineage: Eukaryota > Metazoa > Chordata > Mammalia > Primates > Hominidae > Pan > Pan troglodytes. The sequence goes on from NC_072407.2 coordinate 15,648,269, forward strand.
TGCCCTGGACATACAAGGGCACCTCAACTCTCTGCCATTCCAGGAGCTCTGTGGCAGCTGCTCACTTTTAAGACATGTCCTATGAATCACTTGCAAGAAACAGGTGTCAAAAAAGACATACTATCATCCAAGAGCCATGAGCAGTGACATTGACAGGCATGAACACCTTCCAGACCTTCTTCCCGGGTTCAGAGCACCAATCTAGTCACTGAAAGCAAAGAACAATTAGTCCTGCCAGATGGGGCATGTATCAAAAACCCTCTCCCAGGGCATAACCAATTAAAGCCTGGGTTTTAAAAAGCCGATTGATTTGCTCAAAGCAGCAAACTCCTGGCTGCAGGGGCTCTTCCTGCTGAGCCATTTCTCTGCATTTCCTAAAGCAGATCTAAAACCTCCCTATGGATTTGGTTTTCATATGGCTATGCACAGAGTCCGTTGATAATCTCTATGCTTCAAAGCACTTGCCAGGCATTTTTCTGATGCATATTCATTTAATCATTCAACACAATTTCACTTCACCCTTTCACCCTGGAATCTGTACCCTGGGAAGGCCAGCAGCAAAGTGCTGGGGCAGCAGATTGGATGGACCAGGCCAAGTTGGCTGGCACAGTCTACACCACACCACAGAGGTGCGGACGGGGACCTCTGAGCCAGTCACTCCCCTCCAGAAGCAAGACAATCTCACTTGGCATCCACAGCCAAGCAGAGCCCAAGGAACAAAGAAAGCCTACCCATTACAGGAGATTCAGATGGACAAAATCAGTAATGAAAAGCTCATCTCTCATAGAAAGGAAGAGTACCTATGATTCATTTAGCATTGACTCAAATTTTGATTTTTAAATTCTAAAATGAAGAATGTGGGATGCTGTTTTATTGGCCCAACCAGAATTAATGAGTAAATGAAAACAGAAAGAAAAAAGGAAAAAAAAGTTTCTTCGGGGCAGGGGAAATCACTCCAAATTGTATCCTCGTGTTTAAGTCACCCAGGCATCCTGGTATCAGGCAAAGGCCAGCATTTCATCCAACAGTTACTCGTACTGCTGTGCTGCCAGCTTAGTGCCAGGCAATAGGCATACAGAAATGAGGAGACACCAGGTGCCGCCCTCTGGGTCACTTTTCTACTCATTGTGGCCTCACAAGGAACATCTCTGGTACCTGGCAGCTGCCTGTTTAGAAACCAACAATAACAGTGCCATAGAAGCTGAGAATGCTGCTAACAGAGGGAAGAACTGGCTCAAGCCACAACAGAGAAAAGCACAGGGTTAGAAATAGATCTGCATTCTGCACTATTTACAATAGCAAAGACTTGGAACCAATCCAAATGCCCATCAATGATAGACTGGATAAAGAAAATGTGGTACATATATGCCATGGAATATTGTGCAGCCATAAAAAAGAATGAGTTCATGTCCTTTGCAGGGACATGGATGAAGCTGGAAACCATCGTTGTCAGCAAACTAAAACAGGAACAGGAAACCAAACACCGCATGTTCTCACTCACAGGTGGGAGTTGAACAATGAGAACACATGGACACAGAGAGGGGACATCACATACTGGGGCCTTTCGGGGGGTGGGGGGCAAGGGGAGGGAGAGTATTAGGACAAACACCTAACGTATCTAGGGCCTAAAACCTAGATGAGGGGTTGATAGCTCCAGAAAACCACCAAGGCACATGTATACCTATGTAACAAACCACATTCTGCACATGTATCCCAGAACTTAAAGTAATAAATAAATAAATAAATACAAGAAATAGATCTGCATTCTGAAGTTCCAGAGCAGAAAGGCCATGACTTTAAAATTTCTTGGGCCGGGTGCAGTGGCTCACACCTGTAATCCCAGCACTTTGGGAGGCCGAGGCAGGCAGATCACAAGGTCAGGAGTTCAAGATCAACCTGGCCAGTATGGTGAAACCCTGTCTTTACTAAAAATACAAAAATTAGCCAGGCATGGTGGTGGGTGCCTGTAGTCCCAGCTACTCGGAAGGCTGAGGCAGGAGAATCGCTTCAACCTGGGAGGCGGAGGTTGAAGTGAGCCAAGATCACACCACTGCACTCCAGCCTGGGCGACAGAGTGAGACTCCATCCTTCATCTCAAAAAAAAAAAAAAAAAAAAAAAAATTCTTGGACCTCAGTAGGGCAGCTTTTCCTCAACTGGGTGGATCTTTTTGGGCAGCTTCCCTTCACAGCCTAAAGCCAGAGACTACTCAAGAAACAACATCTCCCATTCATGAAAACTTCCTGGTTTCGTGACCAGCTCAACCTTCCTATATAAGCCTGATAAGTTCCTTGATCTCTAGAAGGCTCAGTTTTCCCATCTGTGAGTGGGAATAATATTAGCCAATATTGAGGAATTGTTAAGAGAATTAGGGATAACATTGTGAGTGTGTAGTAAGTCTCCAGCACACAGTGATGCTCAGTAAGTGATTGTTGATTACAAAATAGAAATGATGTTATTTACGTCTCGAGATCTTTTGGAAAAAAAGCCATGAGGTACACCCACCACTGAGCCTCCCAGTTGGTGACTAGATAAGTAGGAGGCCCTGCTAAGGCCCAAGAAATTGGAAAGTCATGCCTTTCTGCTCTGGAACTTCAGAACGGAGATTTATTTCCATCCCTGTGCTTTTGTCTGTTTGTGGCTTGAGCCAGTTGTCCCTTTGATCATAGGAATTTTCCCCCTTTCCTTCACCAGCCCGCTCCTGTCCCAGCATGTGGCAGCAGAGACCACAGCCATGGGGAGCTGTCACAGAGACCATGGCATAATGGTCCAGAACCTGGCTCTAGAATCAGACTGCCTAGGTTCAGATCCGAGGAGCACACATTACCTAAGCCATCGGTGCCTCTGTTTTCTCATCTATAAAATGGGATTGTAAAAGTAGCTCAGAGTGCTGCTGCAAGGATTTAGTGAAGCCATGCATATAAAGAACTTAGCACAGTACCTTGCATATAGGAAATGCTTAATAAATGTTAGATATTAGAATTATTATCAACATCAGGAATAAGATAAGATGAAAGGAATACAGTCCCAGGAGTAGGAGCTAAACACAGGAGGATGAATTCAAGTCTCCAGCAGAAAACAAGCAGTGCTAAGCAGCAGCATAAACAAGCCAGACACTTGAGCCTAAAAACTGGGTCCCTTCCCCAATGCTTCCTGTCTAGGATCCCATGTGACCCTGAGAGCCTGCTTCCCCAGTCTATATTTGCCAGTGGCCATCTTGTCTGAGAATGACAACCTACTTCAAGGGGCCATGCCCAGGACTGCCACATCCAAGATGTTTCACACCATCTTAGTGTCCTGCAAAGCTCAGCTCAAACTCGCCATCTCTTCCACAACACTGACTGCCACCTAGACATGACTCAGCCATATGAAAGACCCCTTGTGGGTGAGCTGAAGGCAGAGTCATGCCTCACAATTCACTGCAGCTCCCCTTCTTTCCACCGCTATCTGCCACACATGAATTTCTACACAGCCTCAGCCTTTTTTGCTTTTAAGTGCAGAGGATTGGGGTGGATTTGACAGCAGTTCCTCTTCTATTCTGTCAGTACACACACTCCTCATCCTGGGGCATTTCCACTATAGCCAAATCAGAGAGATGAATCCGGCCCATCGTGCTATTATTCAAAGCTGGTGTAAGACTAATGTTCTCATTGGAGGGGAAGTATTTTAATCTTACAACTCCAACCATGATCATCTGGGAGTGTTGCAAATCAGATGCCAAATTCCACCAAAGGAAAATGCAATAACATGGAGTTATAAGCCAATCACATGCTCTGTGATTTGAGCATATAAATGTAGAAGCCCAGCATGAATCTTCAAGAGCATCCTGGTTTTGCCTAGGGAAGGGGAAGGTTGAGGAGTGTCTCAAAAAAAAAAAAAAAAAAAAAAATCCGAAATTACATCTGAAATAAAAAATCCAATCCAGCCCATGAGATGTGAATCAAAAAGTATTTGAAATCAGGCCAGCATTTTGTCAGCAATTTGAAGTTCTGAGCTCAGGGCCTGGACTCGGGGTTTCGAACCTTAGGTTTCCAACTTTGTTTCCTACAGTCCACTCAACAAAGTAAGATGAAGAGCAGCATTTTTGCATGGTGGATACAGGAACGTTAGGTTAAACAAAGCTAAACATGTTTCTTTCCGAAGGTACTTCTCAGAGCCTTCACTACGCTAATAATGAATGTGAATGTCCAAGAGGGGGTTGGGTACGCAAACTTCCCCCAAAATGAATTGAACATTTAGAAAGGGATGACTTGTAGGACATATCAAGACCCATCAAGTCAGGGGTTCAAGGAACCTGCAAAAACAGGGTTGTTGGTCCTCCAGAGGAAACCAAATGAGCTCCACTCTTAAGCAGCCATATTCATTTGCTCATTAGGAGCAAAGAGCCATAAGTGGAATCTAAGATGAAGTAGTTATGACAGAAAGTCACGTGTGGCAGCCTCCATTCAAGCAGACTTTAAAAACATCAGAGAGCAAGCAGTAACACCCAGAAAGAGAAGACCAGTGCCCAAAAGCACCAAAGCAAAAATTACATAGAAAACATGAAGACCCACCAGGAACAAGCCAGAAAGCCCTTGTGAATCCTGAGTTGGGGCAATCCTCATTATAGAAGAGGTAGCAGAGGCTCTCAGAAGTCCCCTGGTACTGGGAACTTCTGCTAGAAACATGCCAGAGCAGAAAGGGTAGCACCATAAAAGGTTGCGACCAAGAGATGGGCAGGTCCTCCTCTCAAGGCAGTCCTCTGCCACCTTCTCTAAGACTCCCAACTTGATGATGCACCAGACCCTTTGCAAAGAGTATTACATCCATTCTTTCATTATAACTTCATAATCCTAATCCTAAAACATATGTGCTATCAGCATCCCTGTTACATGACTAAAGCAACTGAGGCTCAGGAAAAACAAGTAACTTGTCTAAGGACACACAGCAAAGAATAAGAGCCAGGAGCTTCTTGTGTGTTTGTTGAATGAATGAATGAACAAATATGGAGAAAGCGTCTCTTGCAAACACTTCTCCACTAACTTAAAGGGCTGGTTTAGAATATAGCAAGAGTTTTGATGATCTGCTGACTTCATTTGATTGCAACCCTCTGCCTGAAAAATGACAGGCCCCTCTTCTGTGGTTCACCTATCACCAAAAACCCTAGCATCAGCAACACTCCACATGCTGCCATACTGCAAACTGGGTCCAATTACAGGGAAGGAGGGTCAGCTCTTGCCTGACTCAGTTGAACCCAACTAGCAGCCCCTCGAGTTTAGCCCAAACTTACCCAGCAGTACATTGCTATCAACTCCAATAATGGGGCATGCTGGAAAAATAAAACAGAAGATGGTTCTTAGGAAAAGATTTCCTCTTCATCAATTCTACTTTTCTAAAGAACAAGCAGCTTGCTATCTCTCAGTAGGTTCTAATCAACACCACAGAGAAGTAGATGAAGGGCTACCCCACAGAGGGTGGGAAGAAGGAAAGACTGCACCAGGCAGGAAGGGCAGGACCTGCAGGGTAAGCTGATGGGAAACACTGAGCCTCGGTTTCCTTGTGAGGATCCCCCACTACTCTGAATCCACCCACCTGGCTGCTTCTGCTATCCCCACTGCAGTGGTCTGAACCCCCTCCATTTCTGGGTCTCTCCAATGGCCTCCCACCTAATCAACCACTTCTACGCCAGTTCCCTCACCCCCTGCCACCCATCAACCACAGTAACTAGAGTGAACTTCTAGAAACACAAATCAGATCACATCACACCTCACTTAAAATGCAGCAACTGCCTCCCTTCTCACCTGGTAGAGCACCCAAATACTCCGCCGTGGTCTCCAAGGGCCTCATCGGTCCTGCTCATCCCATCCTTCTCTTGCTCACTCTGCTAGAGCCACACGGGCCTTCCTGCTTCCAGGCTCATTCCCACCTCAGGGCCTTTGCACCTGCTGTTTCTTCAGTATGGGATGCTGTGACCCAGGGCCAGACCCTTCTTGTCATGCAAGTCTCAGCTCAATCATTGCTTGCCACAGGACAACCTTCCCCAACCAGCCAAAATCAGCACCCTCAACTGACCCTTGTCAGTCCCTCTACCAAAGCCTTGTGTCCTGTTTTCCTCATAGCACATACCATTACTTAAAATTATCCTACTTATTATTTATGTTTTACCTCCTGTCTCCAACACACACACACACACACACACACACACACACACACACACACACACACCCCTTAGAATGGGGCTCCTTAAGAGCAGGGACTTTATGGGTCTTATGGAGCAAGACTTTATGGGTCCCTGCTCTTATGCAGGGCCTGTTCACCTGCACCTCCAGAACCTGGAACAGTGTTAGGCACAAAATAGCTGATTAATAAATTTGTGCTGGATGAAAGAATACTCCAAAAGGTTCTCGTATGAATGAAATGAGATTATTATCTATAAAGAATTTTGTGGAGGCATGGCACCAAATAAGCACCAAACACACAGTATTTCCAGTAACAACTCTCTTATCTAACATGGTCAGGAGCAGCTAATAGGGTAAGCAAAAAGTTTAAAGCAGGAATCACTGAAATTGTGCAGATAAATGTGTATGTGCATATACATATTTTCTATATATATATATATATACACACACACACATACACACAAACCATAAACACTATTTCAACTTAAAACATTTCATGCTAATCTTTTGGTGTAGGGCCAAGGCTTCTATTTGAGCTGTGTCTCCAGATTGGAGTTCTACATCTTTGTTTTCCCTTTTTAAAAATTATAATTCATTTTTCAGGCCTTGTTCAGCTGGTAAAAAAAATAAAAAATAAAATTATAATTCATGACTTTTTATATCATCTATGATTTCCAAATTTGGCTTAAAATAAAGAACTAAACTTAAAAACTGGAGAACTCGTCTTAAAAAATGGAGAAGGAATTTAAACTCATATATGAAACCAATTGAGAGCAAAATTCTTCTAGGATTATGTACATATGTCTTCTAATCTTTATCAGCTGCCCTGCCTACAACTAACTTGACAGCCATCATTGCTAGTAATTGACTTTTATCAAGTCGTTCAATGCATGCAACTTGATTTTTTCTAAGAAGCAATTCTCTTTTCGCTCATATTTTACTGGGTCACTCAATATTTAATTAGATTATGTTAGTACAATAACAAGCTCAGCAAGCACAGGACGGACTGGGAAGAAACCCAGCTCTGTGACCCTTGGTAAGCATTCACCCAAGTGCAGAGGAAATGGGGGCACTCAAAGAAATACTATGGGTTCCATGCCAGCTATGAATGTCCAGCAGGCTGTGGACTTCAGTCAGTGGCTTCTGTAGAAGAGTCGAGAAAACTCATGAATTTGTGACTTGGTTAAGAAGTGGGTTGGCCAGGCATGGTGGCTAATGCCTGTAATCCCAACACTTTGGGAGGCCAAGGTGGGCAGATTGCCTGAGCTCAGGAGTTCGCAACCAGCCTGGGCAACACGGTGAAACCTCATCTCTACTAAAATACAAAAAATCAGCCGGGCGTGGTGCTGTGCACCTGTAGTCCCAGCTACTGGGGAGGCTGAGACAGGAGAATTGCTTGAACCCGGGAGGCAGAGGTTGCAGTGAGCCAAGATCATGCCACTACACTCCAGCCTGGGCAACAGAGTGAGACTCCATCTCAAAAAAATAAATAAATAAAAGAAGGGAAGTGGGTTAAGAGAGATTCTATGATGGTAGTAATGTAATTGTAGTTACAGTCAGAGAAGATTAAATGGAAATATGCCAAAATGTTTTCCCTGGAAGATTGTTATATTCTTAACACTTTCCTATGTCTGTCAAATTTTGACAATGTCCATAAATAATATTTCACAAAAACAGAGCAAATTGTGCTCTTGGCTGAGTCAAAGGATACAAACTGCTGACAGTTACTATTTCTAGAGCCTCTGCTTTATGCCAGCAACTTACATATGTTACCTCGAGTCCTCGTGGTCACTCAGCAAACTGATAATCAGCTTTATTATATGATCAGCCAGCCTTAGAACTGTATGACTGTGTTCACTTATGACGGTCAACATTTAAGACCAGTTCTCTATCCCAATACTGTATTCCCTCCTCTGGTCTAAAAGCCACCAAATGTAGTCAGTATTTCCATCAGCTGGCAGGACATCAAGTCAATGAGCCATCAGCACTGACCAAATCCTCCTTTCTTTCACTGTCATGTCCTCTACTTTGTGAGTTGATTAGAAATAAAGTCTTTCCTCATCTGTTCTGGCCTTCCCCACTGCCCTCCCACCCCTGACTGCAGCCTGTTACCTCCCTCCCCCACCTGTGGGCTCAAGACTCCCAGACCTGGGACAGATGTAGCTTCATCAGCATTTGCCCTCTAGAGCCTGTGCCTGTATTGCCCTGTCTCACTTCCCTTCCTGGACTGTGGACTTCCTTCTTGCTCTGCCCTCTGCTATCTGTGTCCCCGTCCCCTCTATCTGCCCACCTGTGCTTCTGCCCTGTTCCAGCCCTGACCTCCAGGAACCCCAGGCCTCTGCCTTGCCCTCCAAGAAGTACAACCCACAGCATGGCCTGGCCTCTGTTTACCCTGTGCTCTACATGGTGCCCTAGCTACACCTCTTCCTGGTGACTCAAGAAAGATTCAGACCTCTGCTGACCCAATTTAGTACTGACACAGCACAGGAAATTGTTGGGGTTGGGGTGGCTCACAGGTGATGGGTAATGTGGATGGGAAGAGGGTCTCCAACACCAGGTATCAGCAAAATTCTGGTGGCAGCTTCAGATAGACAAAACCCTACCAATGACCATAGAACTTAACTACCAATGACCCTTAAATTCAAAGGACTTACTGGTTCCAATTATCAAAGAGAAAGATGCAGTCCTAGAGACACAGAGAAAGAAAAAAGATCAAGAGAAAGGGAGCAAAATCAAAAAGAGAGGCCAAGCATTGTTGAAACATGGCATCTTCCCACATTTAATATTCTCATCCCATTTCCTTCTACGAAAAGACTTAATTAGCAACCTCAAATAGGATCTCAAAGCAAGTGATAAGGAAATAGGAGCCTATAGGGAGAAAGTCACAGCACAGGGTTCTAGAAAAGTATAGATCCAGACAGGTAGCGTTCACTGCCAAGAACCTGCAGGAGGCTGGCCTCCCGGGAGTCCCTAATACTGGCGGACAGAGATGGGTTTCAAATCCCAATTTCTTCACTTCTTTCTTGAGTGGCTTTAGGTACATGTCTGAACCTTTCTGAGGCTTCATTTCCTCACATGGAAAGTGGTGATGGTAACACCTACCTCACAGGATTGTGGAGGCTTAAATGAGTTCAGGCCAATACCCAGATCAGCAGCCATGTCTGGAGATGTTTTTGGTTGTCACATCGTGGTGGGTGGATGGAGATGCGCCATGGGCATCTCTCAGTAGAAGGCAGCAGGGATGCTGGCAAGCACCGGTCATCATCCTGCAGGATACAGGACACCTCCCATGACAAAGAAGGATCCAGTGCAAAATGGTGACAGTGCCGAGATAGAGAAGCCCTTCCCATGCACAGCACAGAGTCAGGCTCAGCATGTTTTAGCACCCACAACCCCTCCTCTCCTTACTTCTCTTTATGGATAGTGAATTGCCTCAGGTAAGGAGTCAAGGATCTCCTTTTCATGTATTTTCTGTACAAATAAAGAAGGTAAAAAGCCGGGCACAGCACCAGGCTCTCCCCAAACCTGGGAGTTCCTTTCCTTCCCTGTCTTTTTGCAGAGCCGTGCTGAGCGGGCAGCCAGGTGCACAGCAGGGATGCACCTCAAGCCGACTTGCTAGCTGACCAGCACAGGGGCCTTGGGGCAACACCTGTCGCAGACTGGAAACTGGGCAGAACGGCAACTCCAAGGAGGCTGACTGCAGAGAGACAGCCAAGCCTGGGCAGCACCTCTGAGACGCCCTCTCGTTTCCACTCACAGAGATAAAAAATGACCCTCCTATTAAACTGTTTAAGTGTGCCATTTTCCCCAGACTTGACAGCAATCCCATATTCAGAAGGCAAAAGTCAGAATTCATTTATTCAGTAATTCACTCAATTATTCAACAAACATTGGTTTCATGCTTTGGTGTGCACAGCACCCTCGTGGTCTGTGTTAGAAAAAAAAATTCAGTGTTATTACTTTTGAAACTCTGTAACTATTTAACCATGACATCGATGGGAATGAATAAGTGACAGAGGGAAGGAAATGTTTAAATCTCACAGAATCTTGGATCTGACTAGCCTCATTTTAAATGGTGAAAATAGCTGATAAAGTGGTCAAAGTTAATATTATTCCATTATTCACTCTCTGTTTATTAAGGCATCAGAGGTGATTCATTGAGTTTCTGAAGCACAGTATTTTTAAAATCCTACTCTTTCGTGAGCAAACTATTCCAAGACACAATTTGCCTATATTATATAATAATGTGTCTTCCCTAGAGATGGCCCAAGTAAAGCTACTTGGTTCTCATTCCTAAATTCAATAAGGCCTGTTTCTACCTTGCCTGAGTTTGTGAGAAAATGCAAGGGAAAGTGCCTTGACAACCAGAAGACCTGGAACAAATGTTGGCCTCTATTACTCATATCAGCCATCATAATTTTCAAATTCCTGGGAGGTAGAAGGAATGAGGCTTGGCTTTGTGCTTCTGGGTGCCAGACTCCAAGTTGCGAAGATGCCTGTCCTTTTTCCATTTATTGACTGCCTCGCCTGGGGAGGTTCTGCCCTCTTAGCTGACACAGCACAGGAAGACACTTCCCTCTTGCAGCAAATGCAGCTTCAGAGAGGCCTGAGATCTTGCTTCTATGTTGCTTGCTCCTTTGCCCACTGCCTTGCAAGAAGATCTGTGGGGGCCTCTGAGGACGAGGCTCTCAGTTGGAAGAAGCCAAGAGCCAGCCTTCAATGTTGCCAAATGCCTGTCTGGCCCAAAGCAGGAAGTCTGCAAGAACACACCCACAGTGCTGAGTGTAGAGCTCGTTTGAGGATAAAGTGCCCACCTCTGAGCTCAGCTCAGCACCTCATAAAGCGAGGCTCAGACGGCATGAATAAGATGTATCTCTAAGGCGAAGTGAGGCTTGCAGAATTTATGCGCTCCTGGGGCCCCTTGCAAACAAGCTTAAACCAACAGTACCTGCCTCTCCTTCCCTTCTGTGTACCATCTGACGTGGCTCCTAAGACTGCCTCTTGTGTTTGTCTGGGGTATGCCTAGGCTGAGCAGGCAGGCAGGAGCATGTGTGGCCTTTGAGAGGCCCTGGTTCCCTCTGGGGAAGGACTGCTCAGAAACACAGACAAGAGGCCTTCGCCATACTCTGTTGGCTTCTGTGCAAAGGAAAACAGGTAGAGAGAGCCAGGAAGCAAACAGAGAAGGAAAGTCATTTACAGGAACAGCCTGAGTAGAGAAACCAGATGTGGGCCAGTGTCAGCAGCAGAGATGGTCTGCTGCATAATTCATCCATTGTGGGTCTGTTTATGTGTCTGTTTTTAAGGTTAATCATTTGTTTGATCGAGGCCTCTTCCTCTGATCGCTTCTGTTAGCACACGAACAGCATGCCTGTATGAAATGCAAACATCCTCATTTGGCAGCCGCAGACTTTGCTAAATTATCCTTCCAGCTGCAGATAAGTTGTGACATTTGTAACAAGTTGCCAGTCATGAGAGGCGTAGCGTATCCTCAGATAAATTCACGGCTGAATTCCTTCCCAGCTCCAGTCCTTAACGCTCTCCGAACGAAGGGCACTTTCCAGCCCAAGACACAAAATAGTTGAAAAGGAAGCACAGTCACTCATTTTCTTGGGATATTGGTCTGCCCCATACAGACACATTGGCCCAGATTGCAGTTCCCGTCAAAATGTTTGTAATATATACACCAGGCAAGCACCTCATGGAAGAAGAGGGCTTCCTGCCCCACTCATACACACACTGACAGTCAGATCTCTACCCTTAGGATGGAGAAAAATAGATTCCTCTTCTCAAAAGCCACCCCTGAGGAAGTAGACGGATTTTAGTACAAAGAATCGTGAGTGGGGACCAGATAGTGAAGGCATCGGAGGTAATATGCTTTAGGAGGAACAGTGAGATTTTGGAGTCAGAGAAGCCTAATTTCCAGAGCCAGCTTTCCCACACTTATTAGCTGAGTGGTCTTGGATACATTATTTCACTTCTCTGAGCCTGTTTCCTCAGGGTTAATGTGGGCTGCTATGAAGCCTAGAAATGACGATCTGAAGGGCCTGGCTCACTGTTGTTGCTTGACAGAGAATAGCTATTGCTCTGATTATTATCAAAGACAGTCTAATCAGGTGCCCATCTCCACTGCAATTTCCAGTTTTACCTGTACCTGAATCCTTGCAGGGATGCTACAGCCTGCAGGTGTTCATCCATCCCATCATTTCACAAAGACTCCGTGGCGCCTGCTCAGGCCAGGCCCTGCGCTAGGCACTATGTGTTCAGCCGCTAATAAAATAAGCTCCCAAGAAGCTGAGTTCACTTGACTGTGAGTTTGACAGTAAGAAAAGATTTCCTAATTTTGAGTCAAAACTACTACAATGCAACAGTATTCCCTGTGGATTATGAGAAAGCTTCGCCACCTTCTGTGACAGTTCCAACTGTATTTTCAGGCATCATCTTTTTTCCCCTTTTTGTTGACGTAAATGTACATACAGAAAAGTGCACCAAATACATGTGTACAATCCGATGAATTTTCTCAAGTTTAGCACCCCCATACAGCAATCTCCCTGGTCAAATCATTGCCAGCAGTGCAGAAACCCCTTGTTCTCCCTTCCACCACTACTCAACCAAGGGTAACCATGATACTGAATTCTAACAGCAAAGGTTCATTTAGTCTGTTTTACCATTTTGACATTATCTTTTAAAAAAATGATTTGTACTGGGTTCTTCTCTCTCCTGGCCTGAGCATATAAAAGCAAACACTGAATAGGTTTCCTTCTATATCATGAAGTTCTGCCTTTACACAGTTTTCTTTTCTGTTGAGCTCCTGAGGGCCAGGGCATGTGCCAGAGAGCCTGCACATAGTAAGTGCTCAGTAAGTATGTGCTAAGTAAATGAATGATGGCAGGATCCCTCCATACACCCCAGCAAAGGCAGGATCAGAGCCAACAGCTGCAGGGCAGAGAGCACAGTGCACAAGATCTGAGAAGGAATTGCAGAGCAAAGTCCTCTTTTCCAGGTAATTCCATCCCTCTGGACTGAATAGCCCTGGGCACACTCCTGACTCCCTGAAGTTCTAGTGAGTAACAAGCATTTTATTCTGCCCTCAAACATATTCATATTTTTCTTATTGAAAAGAAAAAAAAAACTTGATCACAAATAAATCAGGTCATCACCGGGTGTGATGGCTCATGTGTGTAATCCCTGCACTTTGGGAGGCTGAGGCAGGTAGATTGCTTGAGCTCAGGAGTTCCAGACCAGCCAGGGCAACATGGCAAAACCCCATTTCTATAAAAAATACAAAAAATTAGCCAGGCATGGTGGTATGCACCTGTAGTCCCAGCTACTCAAGAGGCTGAGGTAGGAGGATCACCTGAGCCTGGAAGGTGGAGGTTGCGGTGAACCATGATCATGCCACTGCACTTTGGCCTGGGTGACAGAGCAAGACCCCATCTCAAAAAATGTATATATATATTGGGTTATGGAACATTTAATGAGAGCCTATACTTGCTAGGCAAGAGGGGCAATTTACTGAGTGCCAATTATGTGCTGGGCATTCTGTTTGCCTTGGATGACTCAGAGATGAACCAAGTTCCTAAGATGCCTGTCCTTTTTCCATTTATTGACTGCCTCATCTGGGGAGGCACCCTTGCTGCTCACAAGTAGCTTCCCAGCTAAAGGAAGCTACAAGCACATAAACACACAACTGCAACATCAAAGTGTTGGAAGCGCTAGAACCCAGATATGTACAAAGTGCCATGGGAACATAGGAAAAGGAGCAAAGTTTAAAGAAAATGCCACCTTGAGGGGATGACATTTGAAGAGGGCTTGAAGAATGAGTGGAGTTCAGTAGATGAACACAGGGAAAGGATGTTCCAGGCAGAGTAAATGGCATGATATTTTGTAGTACACACACTCCAGGCAACTGGTTGTTTATAGCCAGTGTCTGCTATGATTAGTCATGGATTGGTTGTGAGATATTATGAATATCAACCTTAAGTAAAAACAAGAAGACAGGAAAGGACAGACCACACTAAGATAACAGTGTGAGTTACCAGATTCTTGAATGTCTATGAAGGATGGCAGGCAGATGGCATGCATACCAACACTGACTCCTATGCCCACAGCAGATCCAAGTAATCAATCACAGCACTCTCTCCAGTGTCACCCAGAAACAACCTGCTCAGCAAAGAGCTCTAGGCCATCACCACAAAGTAATAGGAGTTGGCATCATCCTGGGTTGCATATTACAGCTTCCATTGCCTTATCACCTCCTCCCTCATCAATGCCACATCATCTGGATTCAGTCTCCGACATCCCAATGAAAGCATTCTCACTAAGATTTCCATTGCCTTCCTCCTCACCAGATTCAGAAGTCCCCATTCTGGTTTAATACCACACTCGCTTCCTCCTGCAAACTCTTGCTGCTTCCTCCATGAGTCCAGTGTACCTGCTCTCTCTCCTTCATTTGCATGCCTTCAAGTTCTGTCTATGCTTTCTTCCCACTGTTTCACATCTGGACCTTTTCCACAGTAAATCCTCTAGCCCAGGCCTTACTGGTCTAATCTCAGAGTCAGAGAAGCCAGCCATCCACCCTCACTCCTCTCAAAGGAAGTCATCCTCCCCAATGGCCTTCCTTATCAGTACAGGTTAGCAAGCGTTTAAAGCTCAGCTCAGCTTTCAGGGACAACATTATGTATTATTGAGGTTTCCTGCAGTCACCCTGCAGCAACTTGTAATGCCCAGAACCATCTGGCTGCTTTAGTCCTCGGGAGCCTCAGTGATGAAAGGCACAGCCAAGCAAGAGGGTGAAACTACCAGTGAAAATAAAATTTAGAATTTATTTATCGATTTCAAACAATCTATGTCCCCAGAACTCCAGCCTACAGCTCCTCTGGCAAGTGAATATAAAAAATGTACAACCAATACATGCATACACACCATAAAACCCCACATGGTTTTGCTAGGTCTAAGCTATTCATGTATCTTGCAAAAGAGAAACCACTACAAAATATTTAATATGTGTTCACTTCACAGGTGGCTTCTTTTTTCCTAAAGTGGGATGACTTCAGACCCAGGATAGTCAGGCAAGGATGTCAAATACACCATCTAGACCCTGTCCAGATGACTATACTTCCCCCAAATAGCTATGAGGGGGACAAGGAAAAGCGACTGGTGGTTCAAGCGTTTCGTGTGCAGGGCAACTTCCCAGAGTGCTTGCACTGAAGACAGTGCTCATCCCAGGCTCAGGCTTCCTGGAGTAGTGCTGGCCATGCATCAACCAGAACTATTGATTCCCGTCATTGCTATTTTCTGGTAGAAAGTGGGGTATTCGTCTTAGGTTAATTTAAAAAGGACTATGAGAAAGAACTGTGTTATTAGAAAAGTGAAGGCATGTGAAATAACTCTGAAGACTATGCTGCTTCCAGATACTGAGGGGACAAAACTTCCAGTCAATGGGCAAGAAAATAACTCCAAAGACCCAAGGAAGGTACAGCCCTGGTATCCTGGAAAATGTGCAGCTGCTGAGGAGGGTAGAGAGTTGGCCATGGAAAATGGCCAGCCTGTCCTCTCTCAGATAATCCTATGTCCCTTCCCAAACCACATTTTCACTTCTTCATCTTCCACAGTAGATGCCCCAGACAAGAAAAAGTACAGGACATAACCCTTCAGGGTCGCTCCCAATAGAAAGAGAACCTGCAAGAAAGCTACTCTCTGGCAGAACACATTCCTTGTACACTGGGAACCTGAAAATGTGGGCAAACAAACAGAGGTGAAAGTGATCTGTGAGTTGGTTGGCTTCCTTGGCACTGTTATTCAGGATCATCGCTTGGACACTACTGTTAAGTGAATAAGGAGTGAATTAATAAATGAATTTTTCTATTGTTAGAATTTCCACTTTTTAAGTCTCTCATTCATTCTAAACAAAAGGAGATATCATTGAAACAAATATTGACTGAAGACTTACTTTATATCAGGAATATTTAATTATCATAAAAACCCACCAAAGGAGATATGATTTTCCCTATCTTAGAAACATGGAAGCTGAGTCTCAGAGGAAAGTTCTGAACTGAGTCAGTCTCCCAAACACAAGCCCCAGTGCATTTTCCTTTTTATTTTTCCTCCTCCTTCTCTTCTTCCTCCTCTCCCTCCTCTTTCTTTTCCTCCTACTCTTCCTCTGCTTTAATCTCTTCCTTTTCCTTCTCCCCTTCCTCTTTCTTTTCTTCTTCCCCTTCCCTAACTTTTTAGTTCTTACATAGATCCAAGCTTTATATGCACAAAGATTAAAGTGTGAAATATTTCTACAAACCTTATAAAACATATATATTCCCTTTCTATAGGAGTATCCTGCTCCACCTCTGTGATGGTTAATATTTCATGTCAACTTGATTAGATTGAAGGATGCAAAGTGCTGATCCTGGGTGTGTCTGTGAGGGCATTGCCAAAGGAGATTAACATTTGAGTCAGTGGACTGGGAAAGGTAGACCCACCCTCAATCCGGGTGGGCCCCATCTAATCAGCTGCCAGTGTGGTCAGAATAAAAGCAGCAGAAGAACCTGGAAAGACTACACTGGCTTAGTCTCCCAGCCTACATCTTTCTCCCATGCTGGATGCTTCCCGCCCTTGAACATTGGACTCCAAGTTCTACCTTCGACCACAGACTGAAGGCTGCACTGTTAGCTTCCCTACTTTTGAGGTATGACAGCATTATTGTATATTACCATAATACCATATGATACCCAAGAAATTTAACATTGATAGACCTATTATCTAATATACATTCCATGTTTAAACTTTCCCAATTATGCAATCATGTCCTTTATAGCTCTTTGTTCATTTTCTGATTCATAATCCAATCTGAGCTCAAGCATTGCATTTGCTTGTTATATATCTTTTTGGTCTCCTTTGGTCTGGAACATTCCCTCTACACACATATACCCTTTTTTGTTTTTTAAATCATTGACATTTTTAGAGGATACGCTATTTGAGGTAGGAGATCTTATAATGTGAATGTGTCTGATTAATATCTCTTTATTAGATTCAGGTCAAAGATGTTTGGCAAATACTACATAAGTGATGTTGTGCTCATCCCACTGCACTCCATCAAAAGCCACATAATGTCAGTTTGCCCCATTATTGGTAATTCTAAGTGTGGTCACTTGATTAAGGTGGCATCTGCCATATTTCTCCATCGTAAAAGTACTTCATTCGTTTGTAATTAATAAGTAATGTGTGGGTGTTACTCCAAGGCCATGTGAATATCTGCTTCCCCAAATTGTTGTTGTTTTTTAATCGCTGCAATTATTGTAATCCCTCCCTTACAGATTCAAGCAGTAATCAGAAGACAGAGGCATGGTCTTCATTCACTTCACTCTCTCTGCAAATCCCATTTGGCACTGGTTAATGATAATGAAGACTTTGGCACTTTTTTCCTATAGATGCACTCACAGGATAGAACTCCATTTCTAAAATGCATTCCACCAAAGCACAGTGAAAGCAATTACCAATACTCAATTACTCCAGCTTCACTCCATCACTGTAGATACTCTTAAATGCTATGCAAGGGTGGTTTTGAATATCCTGAATGTGGAAATTGGTTTACAATAACAAAGAGGGGCTCAGAAATCTTTGATGGCTCCCAAGAACTACCCGATACAACCCAAACTCCTTATCTGGCACTCAGGCTCAACCAGATCTGGCCCCAGCTCCCACCCCTCTCCCATGACTTCCCTACCTCTCAGACCAAACTGAACTTTTCTCTTCTTCTTCTACACCCCCATGCTTTTCCCTTGCCCATTCTGAATCCTCTGTCTTGAATGCCCTGATTCTCATCTTTCACAAGTGTTTGCTAAAGAAAAGAAAAAAAAAAGCTTCCTCCTTTTCTGAGTTCTCTTAATCTGTGACAATTAGGGCCCTTGGTATCTAAATGGCACACTGAGCTTGTTTTCAGAACATCAGTGAAGTTCTAATACCAAAATATTTTTGAAACAATTTGATATCCAAAGAAAGATTTTTTAAACATTTAAGTAGTTATCATGGGAACAATTAGAACTGCTGGAATTGTTTTTATATATTCATAATTTAATATATTTTTATTTCGCATTACATTCAGGAAAGAGGGGAAGGGAGCACTGTGATTCTTAGGACCCAATACATCTTAATCTAGCCTTGGGTGAAAACTCTAAGAACAGAATTGGTGTTATTTCTCCCCTAGCCCCAGGCCTAGCATCATGTGCTATGCATGGTAACTGCTCAATAAGTAGTTACTGAACAATGGAGAGAAAGCTTGGAGTCACACCAATTGTTTGTGCTCCTTTGAAGACGGAATGACTCTCCCCCCTCTCCATGCCTCCAGCCATTTCTCCCTCAGCACGTCTCATCAGAAATAAATAGAGGCCTCAGCCCTTTGTGCCTAGCCACTGGCAGAGAGCAGAGGACTGGCCACGGGCCTTTGGCCACATGCTGGCATATCTGAATTCAAGACCTTCACTGCCCTGTGATTAACACATGCGCTACTCCATCCTCTGTGGGAAACTGAAAGATCCTGTTCACGGTGACAATTGGAGAGCAATCTCCCTTCTTTGGCTATATCTGGGGTCACTGCCAGCACCACGCAGAAACAGTATTTGTATAAGACACAGCATCGGTGGTCACATCCTCTGAGAAGCCTTCTGAGGGCAGGACCTTCCAGCAGAGCCCCCAAGGTCCTTGGTTACAGCATCAGAACACTCCAGACACTTCACTATGGCCCAGTGAGTACAAACTACATGCAGATGCTGGCCACAGCATGGAAAACTCAACACAAGGGAAGACTCAGCTGCAGCCCAAAAGGAGCATTACCACCAAGTCACAGAGACCACGCTGATGGATCTGAAGCACCCAAGATTCACACAAGGCAATGTGACATGAAGGGTGTGGAAAGCCTCACAATAGGAAAACCACCTTTAATGGGAGCCCATATTTTGCCTGGCACTAAAGTACACAAACTATTTTAACATCTGCTGTCTCAGTATACTCTCCCAGGGGCCCTGTGAGAAGGGCAGGTCAGAAGCATTAAATATGAAACCAGGTAAAGCTCCCTACCCTGGGTCGTCTCTGTGATAAGGCCTCACCATGTTCCAACCTCTATTCAGGTCACTTCTGCAAACCTTCCATGAGTACAGCTCATTTCCAGGCCTTGTACCAGGCACTGGGCATGCAGAAAGTCCCTTAGAACACAAACTATATGCAAGGCACTCATGCCTTTAGAGATGCATTCCCTGCATTGGTCGTATAGTGGTGAGCATAGCTGCCTTCCAGAGACGCATTTCCTGGGTCTAACCTGGGGCTCAGTGCAAGAAATAGAAATGAAGGTGCCTGCCTTTAAGGAGTTATCCAGCTATTGTGCCACTTTTCACACCATCTTGTGTGACCTGTTGGCCCATCTATCTTTTCTTCTAGGCTGTGATCTTCTCTAGAAAATGGGATCTCTGTGACTCCAGGGCAAATCTCAGGGCTGGGCACAATTGCAACATCATTTCAAAGCCAGGCTTCTGTGATAGTGGACAGTCCCAGAGCTCAGCCCTATATATGCACTCGCTGAGCTCCACCCTCAGGCTTTCAGGCTGCAGGCCTTCCTGACCCAGACTTCTGTGTACCACCTCTACATGCCTCTCTGTAGCTCTAACATGAGGATGGTGCCCGGACAGACACAACCGGCACTCTTTCCTCTCGGCGGGGTGTGCAGCTGGTACCGCCTTCCACTTGACTCCTGACAAAGACATGCAGCCTGCCAGGTGATGCAAGAGAGGGCCAGGCTGCAGCTGAAGGCCTTCTCTCCCGGGGGTTGTAAAAACAGACTGCCCCTCCTTTTGGACTGAATGAGGTTTCTCGCTGTGAATAATGGCATTGAAGTATTCAAGGGCTGCATTCAGGAGCTGAATCATGGAATCCCAGCCAAAGAATCTGCTGAAGACTGAAGGGACCGGCTGTCCAGCTTCACGCAGGGAGGGCTCCTTGAAGCTAATTACTGCCACCAGGCCCTGGTCTCAGACCTTACACACTGGTCTGCAAAGAGCTACAGCTCAAGGTTGCTGTGTCCCCGCAGCCAAGGCTGAAGCATGACCTAGCCAGTCCCCTACAGCTAACAGAGCGACCCCATACATGTGATCCCCAGAATAGGCCCCAGACAATCCTGAGGAGACCTGGCTAATGCAGTGGTTCTTTACTTCTGAGCCACTCACCCCTCAGAAAATCTGAGAAAAGGCTTGGACTGTCTCTCCAGAAAATGCATACATGTGCACACTGTGTTATGGAATGAAAGCTTCTGTTTCCACTAAAATTGATAGGTTGGAACCTAATCCCCAATGTGATGATGTTTGAAGGTAGGGCCTTTGGGAGGTGATTGGATCATAAGGGTGGAGCCCTCATCAATGGTATATTGGTGTCCTTCTAAGAAGAGGCCAGAGAGCTCTCCCAGTCTCTTTTTGCCATGTGAGGATACAATGAGAAGTTGGCAGTAAACAACCCAGAAGAGGGCCCTCACCAGACCCGGACCACACTGGTACCCTGATCTGGGACTTTCAGCCCCCAGAACTATGAAAAATCAATTTCTGTTGTTTGTAAGCCATCCACTCTATGGTGCTTTGTTACAGCAGCTCAAACTGATCAACACATATACATATGTATATGTATGCATACCATCATATGTATACACATGTCTACATATATACACACATACATATGTTTACATATATACATATACATACACAGTTACTCCCATAATTTTTACACATTCACAGATTCCCTAAAGCCCATCCAGAAGTCTAAGTTAAGAATTCTTTATTAAAGTCACCAAAGACGAAAGCCAATTTTTCCATCTGAAACCGCCTGCCCCCATGGGTTCAGGGCTGAGCCGTGTCTCCTGGGCAGGAGTAAAGGGTGAATTTAGCCCTAGGTCCAAGTGGCATGTGACCTCACACACAGTGTGGAGAGCAGTCTGTCTCATGGCCTGGCACTCTTGACCCCATCTCACAGCTGTCAGACTCCGCCTGACCCAGATCCGCCAGGAGGACAGACTGTTTTTCTTTGTGGAAATAGTTCATGGTGCTTGTCATTTACAGATTCTCTCTGGATTTCACTCAGAGATGGAGGAAAGCATCCAATCCTGTGGAAATTCTTTATTCTGAGTGCAGCAAAGAATTAGGAACAAGATGTGAAAGGGGGTCTGACCCTTATTCTCACATATATGGGGACACACACAGGTACACACACATAGTTTCTTTCTGAGCCCAGTGCTGTGACAGTAAATCAGCCATATCTACATTATAGCTCAGCCCAGCTCAGACCTTATCCAACCTAATTTTAGTGACAGGTTCTTCATCTAAATTGGCAGTTTGCACAGGCACTGTGTTTAGAAGGTGCTACGGAGAGTCTGGCGGCACCTGAGGCCTGGGCTCGTTATGTGCCTTAACACAGTGGTATTACCATGCTCTGCTACTCTCCTAACCCATCTATCACATGGACACCAGGACACACGGGTGTTGCCTAGAAAAAGGATGCCTCTCGACAAAGTCCCATAATGACACTAACTCCTCTCATCACTCAGGTGGCCCGTGTGTGTGATCTGTGTGTGTGTCTGTGTGTGTGGTACCTGTGCGTGTGCATCTGTGTACTTACACATACAGGCATGAAAACAGAAAAGGCACTGGATATTAAGTACAGATGAGACTCCATGTAGATTTCCCAACAGACAGACCCAGAACAACAGGCACCCCTCCCTTCTGGACCACAGAAATACATCTAGGGGAGAAAAGGGCAGCTGGATGAAGATGAGCTTGTAGTGTGGAGTCACGGACACTCAGACCTGGGCTCAAGTCCAAACTTGAGTGCTCACTCCCTGTGTGACCTTAGGGAAGGCACTGCATGTCTCTGAGCCTCAGTTCTTCTTCTGTAATATGGGAATCATAAACCTCCCTCCAAAGGCTGGCAGCAACAGATACGAGGCTTGAAGAAAAGGAATTAGCACAGTGCTTGGCACATTGCAGAGGGTTGATAAACATCAGTTGACTTCCTGTCCCTTGCTCTGTTCTGAGCAACTCCTGATTGAATCATTTTGGGAGAATCTGACTCTGGTTTTTCAACCCTCCACTGGCCACAGGGTCTATCTCTTTCAAAGACGTGGGTTGTCCTTCCACATCCCACAAGAGGCTGAGATTGGCACATCTCAAAGAGGACTTAGGCAATAAAACTAATAACGCTGTGCTTCCCAGAATGGAAAGCCTTGCCCCATACCTCTGCATTATGATTGAACTTTGTCTTCTCTGCCAAGCCTCAAGCTCCTGTTTTTCAAGTAATCCAATCTGTTTTGTTCAAGACAAAGGACAAGAGGATTTTATGGAATGAGAAGTCAGTTTATTTCCCGGGACGTTTACGTAGGTCGCAGTAAAACAGTTTTATGTCTCCAATGACATTTCTTCTGGGACTGTTCAGGGGGAACGTAATTTATTTATTTATTTTTTTTGTAAAGCTTTAAAGGTGGTTGTTCTTTTGTTGTAAGTGGGACTGAAATGTGTTTCTAGGCAGCTACAGGGAACTCACTCTGATGGGACTTCTAGAAAAAAAGGCACAAGGCTTGAATGGGTCACGGGTGGAAAATGGGGCAAACTACTGGTGAGCAGCTCAGACCCTGAGTGCTGGTTCCCCCAAGGGCCAGGAGAAGCCACTGGGAGTGAGGGGACCCTGTTGCTGTGAGATGCCTTGTGATTACAGAGGAGGAGACTGGAACAGAGAAGGGAGCTTTCTAAAATACGCTCACTTAAAGAGAAACTCGGACCCAAACCCATCCAATGATTCCCACATCACAGATGAGGAAACTGAGGCTCAGAAACATGAAGTCACTTATCTAAGTCACACAGGGAGTAAGTGTTGGGGCCTATGCTTAAACCACATCTAGGTACTGGAGCTCCAAAACCCATGCTTGCAATTGCCTGCCCCAGGCTGGCCCTGCAGGGAAATCCCCTCTGAGTTGCAGGCAGAGGCTCCCCACTTGGAATGGCAGAAATGCTTTCCTTTACACAGCAGAATTCCTGAAGCCACCTCCAAGGAAGCAGCCTCCCTGAGCACTCCCCTTGTAATGACAATGGATGGCAGGCCTCCCTTGTGGCCAAGGGTCACCAATCCTGGCATCTCTGAGTGTGAATAAGAACAGCTGTTACACAGAGGAATCAGTTTTCTAAATGTGAAATTTCACATTTCCCATTGCTTGTCACCCATCGGATTGCAGCCACAAGCCACTAGTCCTGCGACCCCTTCCTACTCTTGCCCTACAAATGGAAAACTCAAGGAAACCATCAGTAGTTCAAATAGACTTCTACTTTTGGCCTGCCAGCTGACCTGTGCTCCCAGCTGCTTCCATCTGGCTGCTGGTAGAGGGACTGGAGGTTACAGAAGAGGCTGATGGCACCAAGACAGACTCAACTGAGTGGCAGCAGAGGCAGGAGCAACCAGAGCAGAGCAGGCTGGAGCCCAGAGCCTAAGAAGATCCCAAGAGTGAGGGCAAGTGAAGGATCTGGACCAGGAGGCAGAGGTTTGGTGGCTCATGGGAGGATGAAGGACCAGGAATCCAAAAGTGGACCGAAACCAAGAGACAATTCAGCCATGGGAAAAGACAGATCCTATGAAGGAGAACAGCCATTATTTATCAAGAGCCAACTGTGCACTACGCTTGTGTGGTCCAAATGAGAGGCATTACAGAGGCCAGATCCAGAGCCCACATTCAAGTTTTGAATCTGCCACTTTCTAGCTGCGGGTCTTTGAGCAAGTCACTTCACTTTTCTGTTGGCTCAGCTATGCACTCTGTAAACTGAGAATAGGGGCCTCTCCTAAGATACCATGAGAATAATATGAGGTCACCCTGCAAAGGGCTTGGTACTAGGCACAGCAAATGACCCGTACTCAGTCAATGTGGGCTATTAGTATGAGTCTTCACAACCCAAGAGCCAGGAATTGATAGTCCCATTTTATAGACAAATAGATTAATACTCCTGTTTTACAAAAAAGGGCGGGGGGGATGGGGAATTCCTGGAGGTTCGGATACACCCTAGGTCACACACCTGTGAGCGGCAGACACAGGTTGGAACCTAAGTCTCTGTGTGCCCCGATTCCCCCTGCTCTCTCTGTATGTTGCCCACCTGTCAGCCTCAATGAGCAAAACTACATACCCCCTGCCCTTGTGGGGCTTATGTTCTAGTGTGTGGGCAGAGAGGGACAACAAAACAAATAAACCCACAATGATGAGATGAGTCAGGTGGGCGATAAGTGACACAGAGAAATGGAGTTGGGTTGGGAGATAGAGAAGGATGGGCCACGGGCTCTCTGATGGCGGTGGCCAGGGAAGGCCTCTCTGACCAGATGAAACCTAACCGAAGACCTGAACACGGGAAAGGAAGGAAGCCTTGTGGCTGTCTGGGAGGAAGAGCATTCCCAGGAGCCGGAAGAGCAAATGCAGAGCCCCTCGTGGGAGCAGATCACTGGGCAGGAAGGAAGGGCCCTGAAAGACCAGGTAGCACGGCCCCATGAGGGAGAGAGGTAGTGGGAGGAGAGGTGGGTCCCTCAACGGGAGAGAGGCAACTCAGCAAGGAGCCCATGCAGAGCTAGAGGATCATAGTTTCTGGGGGGCCCAGTCACCTGCAGGATAAGTGACAGGTGAGGTCCCTGAGGAGCTGGGATAAACAGCAGGGAAGCAGTCTAGGAGTATATGGGGCTGGGCCCTGAGTGTGACAGGGACAGCAGTGAAATGGGCCGTCACCGCAGCCGCCTTCTAGCCCCTGATCAGGCACAGGGCCCTCAGAGCTGCTAAGTGGGCCCAGCTGGAAAGGAAGGATGTGTAGGGACAGGGAGCGCAGTCAACCTATACAATGTAAAACACTGAAGAGCAAACACCTTTAGACACCCTGAAAATCAAAGGAATTTCTCCCAAATAGCCCATCCCTGGAATGTTGGAGCAAAGAAGGCCTGGACTTAAATTCTCGTCTCAGCACTAAGTGGCCTTAGAAAATTCCTGGTTGGGCACAGTGGCTCACACCTGTAATCCCAGCTCTTCAGGAGGCCGAAGTGGGAAAATCACCTGAGGTTGGGAGTTCGAGACCAGCCTGGCCAATACGGTGAAACCCCATCTCTACTAAAAATGCAAAATTAGCTGGATGTGGTGGGGCATATCTGTAGTCCCAGCTACTCAGGAGGCTGAAGCAGAAGAATCACCTGAACCTGGGAGGCAGAGGTTGCAGTGAGCCCAGATCATGCCATTGAACTCCAGTCTGGGCAACACAGTGGAACTCCATCTCAAAACAAAAACAAAACAGAAAAAAGAAAAGTCCTGTAACCCCTCAGAGTCTGCCTTTCCTCATCATTAATAAGACCCATGCTGCAGGGGC
Source organism: Pan troglodytes (assembly GCF_028858775.2). Classification (NCBI taxonomy): domain Eukaryota; kingdom Metazoa; phylum Chordata; class Mammalia; order Primates; family Hominidae; genus Pan; species Pan troglodytes. The sequence goes on from NC_072407.2 coordinate 15,673,819, forward strand.
ACTGTTGGGGCTAGACAGGGCCAAACACCCAGAATGTGCTGGCACATAGTAGGTTCTCTACTATTGGTTACTGTTCCCACTCCTATTAGGACATATGGATGTGCTAAAGCTAAGGGGTAAATCATGGCCACGGCTGATGCTAGCTGACTGAGCTGCAATATGTCCAGTGCAATGGACTGAATGTATATGAACCCACAAAGTTCATAGGGTGAAATCCTAACCCCCAAGGTGGTGCCACTAGGAGGTGGGGGGTGATTAGGTTATGAGGGCAGAGCCCTCATCAATGAGATTATTGCCCTTATAAAAGGAATCCCAGAGAGCTCTCTTGTCCCTTCAGCCATGTGAGGACACGGTGAGAAGATGGCTGTCTATGAACCAGGAAGAGGACCCTCACTAGACACTGAACCTGCTGGGGCTTTGATCTTGGACTTCCAGCCTCCAGAACTATAAAAAACAAATACTTTTGTTTATAAGCCACCCAGTCTACAGTGTCTTATTTATAGCAGCCTGAACAGACTAAGATACCCAGATAAGGTCAGCTGTGTAAAACAGGCCAGGTGGACGTCATTATAATGCAAAGGCAATTAGACAGCTCAAGTGAGATCTGAGATTCAGCCTCCACCCACCCAAACCTACTGGGATTCTGAACCCTGTTAGGACTAAAATATCTTTTAATTGCCTGTAAGTACAAATACTTTCTTCCTCCCGGGAAAAAATAAAGAGGGGGGAAAAAAGAGGATGCATAGCAATATATACATCCACACATGCACATATATGGACTTAATTTAATCAATTGAAATGCATATTTGTGGTGTGTTAGTTATCCCCAGAAAACTAAAGAGAAGCTCACATTTAGCCCTGGCATCCCTGCTCTGGGGCTGTACAGATCTGGCCTGTTCTAAATAATATTTAAAAATGAGTGGTTACTCCCCTCTTTATCCCCTTGCGAGACTAGCTACGTAGATGAGGCCGCAGAAACAGGGCCCCTGCCACAGTGCTCAGTCCCGGTGGCCTGTCCTTGCTGAGCCATCTAGGACCATCTCTTCTCACCCCCGTGGTCCCTACCCCAGTCCCCAAGCTTCAAAACCCACTCAGAAGAAGGCTTGACAAACTATTCTAACCAAAGTAAGAACACTGATAACCCTCCAAAATCATGCCCCTGAGAAAGGAAATCTGCAATTTCCCATTATTACCAGCTTCAGCTAAAGGAATGAAGCAATAATGGTGCATTGTAAGTCATCCTGGGAAAAGTAGGCTTTCTCTATGCGCCAGTGCCTACCCTGGCCTGGTTAAAATGTTCTGTCCCAAAGGTAGAGCTGTCATCCTCCAGCAGTCTCCAAGGTGGCAGAGCCCTAAAGATACCAGCAGAAGAGTGTCATCCTCAAACATAAAACCAGGCTGCAGAGAACTTCACAGGACACCAGGCTGACTTTGGGCTTGGCTGCACAAGACCTGCCTGTTCCTCAGCTGAGTTCCCTCTCACCAGCCAGCTGAAAGCCCTTTCTCTGGTGTGAGCCCAATACAGACACAAACTGCATTTCATGGCTGAAAAAGCCAGTGATGGGATAAGTAGTGTTTGTTATCTAACTAAATTGTAGAGGAAATGATGTGTGAATGAGAAAATTTTAACACAACCGTGGATCACTTCTGACAAGTTCGATTATGGTTTTGTTTAGTTAAGCACTTGTGCATTCTAATGAATTGTCCTATGGAATTATTAATTGGACCTGGGATTTCTAGGGCTTTCCCAGTGCTCTGAATCCTTCCTAGTAGAGATGATGTACCTTTAGGTGTCGTGGTTACCAGGGTTGGTTTTCTACTAAAAAATCTAAGGGTGGAGTGCAGGGCATGCCAGATCCTGGCATCTAAACCAAAACAGTGAGGGTTGCTCTTGGTCTTCCCAAAAGTTAGAAAGACACAAAGATGCAAATTCTTGAAAACACACGGACATAGAAAAAGACAGATTTGGGGCCCCTGTGGTCTCTGGCTTTTCATTAAGAAAGGATTCTTAAGTCAGAACCAGTAGATCAATTACCCAGGAGCAAAGTGTTAGTCATAGAAGATGGGGAGGGAGCACTGGACCCACCAGCTTCTCTAAGTACACAACAGAAAAAATAGGAAGAGGCCCCAGGGCCATGGTCCTCAGAACATCCTGGTGCCTCCTCTCCTGGCTGTGGCTATGCCAGCACTGCCAGGCTTCTTCTGTCCCCTTTCCACTCTAAGGATCATGCTGTGGCAGCTAAAAGATCATGCCAGCCTCCTTGATGGAACCAAACCCAGATCTTCTCCGGCAATGGAGATGCCACACATAAAGAAGAAAGAGCACCCAGTCCACCCAGCAGTACTATGTGCAATCGATAGACTGTGCCCTGCATCTGGGCACCTGGGGATGAGGGAGGCTGCAATCTAGCCCACACCCTGCTCGCCAGGCCATAAGCCCAGGGGATGCATCAGCCCAGAGGGGTGTGGATCTGTCAGGGCCCCAGCATGAAATTTCCAACTGAGTTTAATTTAAAAACTATTTACAAAGGCAGACAGCATTAAGGAAAGTCAACAGAGGTAGAGGCACACTTGGCTAGCAAAAGGGGGAAGCCATTACCACATTAGGCCTGAAGGGGTCAAGGGAGAGAGTCCTTCCAGGAGCCCAGCAAGAGCTGTGGCTGGGAGCATTGTTCACGGAAGAGCACAGCCACTGCCAGATGCCTCCACGGCCACGCCCACATGTGAGCCAGAGGCATGGAAGCCTGTTTGATGCAGTCCGTAGAGATCAGCCTTCTGGGACCAAAAGCAGTGTTGGGAAAGGTGAGGAGTGGATGTGGAGGGCAAAGGGAACCCTCCTAGGCCAGGAACTCATTCTCCATATGGGCCAGCCAGGGAAAGCCTGATTTGCATCTTTCTTTCACTCCCCCATCAACTGCCTTATCTCCCCTTGGAGAGCTCTCGTGGTCCCACTGCTGCCACCACCTTCCAGGCACTCTCCCATTCCCCTGTCTCAGCCCCATCTCGCCCTGATTGCAGGAGCAAACAGGGGAAGGAGGGACTGGAGCCCATCCATGAGACTGCAAGCAGGAAAACCTGGAGGCCTGCTCTGGGAACCCACCCTCTCCTACTCTTGCTCCTAGCAGGTATATAAAGTCTGTGGGTAAGGATGGGCCATGACCACAGTGTAAGCAGCCAGTGACTGTTCCCAGTGCCTGACAGAGGTGGGTTTTTATGTCCAAGGAGCGACACTGGATCAGGTCTGCCAGCCAAAGACCCGGAAGAAGTCACCAAAGGAGGGGTCCAAGAGCTAGAGGCAGCCAGGGTGCAAACAGCTGGCACTGGGGAGCAGGAGCACAGCCGCCTTCCTCCCCTGTGGGTAGGCCCCTGGAGAGAGTCCCTGGCCAGTGCCCTTGGGCGATGTTTTTAACCAACAAGCTTGTAGCGCTTACTGCATGCCCTGCAGGCACTGTTCTGAAGGCTTTACAGAGATTTCCCCTGTTTAATCCTCAAAAGAACACCATGAGGGAGGTCCAATTATTTTCTCCATTTTAAAGATGGGAAAACTGAGGCACAGAGGGCTTAAATAACCTGCCAGATCACCCAGGGAGCAAATGGTAGAGCAAGATTCAAGCGCAAGCAGCGAGGCGCCTGGGTGTGTTCTCTGGCCTGCTGAGCTAGTGTGAGCATGCCCAATGCACCCGTCAGCCACAGACACTCACAGCCCCTGGGAAGCAGCCTGCTTCCCATTCCCCTGCCCCAGCATGTCAGACATCTCTGAAAAGATGTTCCATGCCACTCACCCAGCAGACCTGAACAGTCCCAGAGATGACCCAGGGCCTGTGTGGCGTGCAAGGGGATGTTGTGGGCTGGCTTCCTGTGAGGCAGCCTCTGAGGTAGAGAAGGGCAGCAGGACGCTGAGTAGGGAGAGCTCTGGGGACCCACACCTCTGGGAGCAGGAGAAAGCTAGATGGGGCAGAGGGAGAGCCAGGCTGCAGCACAGTGCTGACCACGATGCGAGTGTTAAAGATGGGGTGGCCTGCACAGCTGTCACAGGCTGGAGTGAAGGAACCCCTTCCTGGTCAGGCATTTCCTGTGGATCAGTCCGGGGAGGGGCGTGGGCCAGGCAAGGCAGTCCCCTCACAGAAGCACCCCATAGGCAGCTGAGGCTTTTGCAGGCCCTACGCCAGCATGTGGGGAAACTAGTCCTGCATTCCTGGCAGGGATCTGGGAAGCACATCGCAGGGTCCACCGTAGGGAGCCTTAGAGCCCCTGGCTGGGCTTCCACTGCTGTCTAGGAAGGCTCCCCGTGCCCTTGTTCCTGGCTACCTGGCTGTATCCTCCAGCACACATCTCTCATTGGGGCTGACAGCAGCCACGGGCTGGCAATTCCTCAGGGAGGGAAGCTTTAGGAATCTCGTATCCTCTTCCTTTCCACCCAAGGCCCACCACCTCCTGGCTCTCTTTTGTGCCCCATAATGAGCCCTGAATTAGTTGACACCTCCACCTCACTAGTGAGCTAGAAGTTCTCTAAGGATCTTAAAGATCACCACTATCTGGATACAAACAGGGGTACAAACTAGCAAACATTTTTAAATTACAAGAAAGGTAAAACCTTGGAAAGTCTGTCCCGAGCTCTGGTGACTTACGGTGTAAGCCCCACCTGCTAGAATGCTCAGCCCACTCTCTGGCCACCAGCTGGACTCACTCCTCATCCCTCATCCTTTAATCCAAGTCAGTGACTCTCTAAGTCCCTTCACAGTGACTTGCTCTCCAGTTCTTGGGACTCTGCAGGCCTTGTGAAGAGCAAAACAGATGCTCAGGAGGTCAGAGAGAGTTCTGATTACACCACGGAAGAAACTCGAGGCCAGGCAGCCACTTTCCTGAGCTCCAACTTCATTCCTGAACTGTTCAGTCCTCTTATTCACTATCAGAAAATGGCAGAGAAGATTACAGTGGCGGGAGAACAAAAATTGCTCAAAGCCACCTTCTTCCTAAACATAATTTACAGTACAATGACAGTCACTTCCGATGAAGCTTATGTGGAGGGAACAGAGGTGACTCAGGCGAGCCCACTCAGAAACCCAGCCCACACACCTTTGGCCAGGAAAGGAAGCCAACACACACTTCACCAGAGTCCCAGGGCAGCCAGAGCCAAATGGGTGGCTGCACCTGTTCCTGCAGTAATGTTGGCCCTACAGGGACTTTCTCGCTTTAACCCCATAGAGGAAGCACAGAGACCAGCTGACCCCAGAGAGGCCACTGTCATGAACACTTTCCTGAGGCCCAAGAAAAGGGAAGAATCAAATATCAGGGACAGCAAGTGACTTACAAATGGAGAAGACCCTAGAGCCATGTCAGCCACACTGGGGCGGGATGACTTCTACCCACCCTAGGAAGGAAGGAAGGAAGGCCCTAGGAAGCCCCAGGCCTCTTCTATCCCAAGAATCCTCCCCCTGAGGTGCTACTCTCCTCCTACCTCCACATGACCTCTCCTCATTCTGGGGAATAACCATCAGGTCAGACACACATCGGTCCCTGCCCTACAAACTCTATGCCCCATCTGTGAGAGACGGCTGCCCAAACTGGAAGCTCGTAAGCTTCCCTGCATCCCATCCCTCTTTCCACACAACTTCCAGTGGCCAACAGGACTTAAGGCTAAGAATGGGAATGGGGCCAGGCTTCAGGGTCCTCCCATCAGAGGGAAGGAGGGGATGAGAGTGTCCCTTGATTTTTTGTAGTTGTTTCTGACCCAAAGCCCTGCCACATAGCACAGACAAGAGACAAAGAATCATGCCCACAGAAACACGCAGCTCTGCGTCAGCTGTCCCACCACCACTCAGCTCAACAAGCAGAGGGAAGACCTCTGACTGGTCCATGCCACATGCCACATGCCACATGCCACGCTCCTTGGGACCGCTGCAGAAGAGCTCAAAGCCTGCTAGAATCCTGATACAAGCTACTGTGACTGGATTTTTTTCTGGATGTTGAAACACAAAAACAAAACAGACAGTCCACTGTATCCACAGAACTCAAGATATCTAACAGTCTCAGTGTGGCGGCTCCTTCTCCACCGACAAAGACACTTGTCACGCAGCTAGCTGTGCACAATCTGTGCCACTTGTTTCAGAAGTCTGGAGCACACATTTGCCACACAGACAGCATGGGTTAGACTAGCTTCCTATTCAAATCTGGGTTTACAGTCTCCCCACCCTTACTCTGAAATTCTCTTGGAGCACCAAACATGAAACTTCTTCCCCTGTCCTCAGATTAGGCAGATGAGAGTAAAGTAAGAGACTGAGCACAGTGCAGTCCACTAACAATTCAGGCAGAGGCTCTCCCTTACAAACTGCTTGCCAAGAAAGTAGCAATTTACATGCTTTTTCTTATTACAAGCCCTTTCATTATGTCCGCAAGATCAATTCCATCTGAGTGAAGGTCTACAGTGCTATTTTGAGCCAGGAGGTCTGCCTTCCAGTTTTGCCACCCGCAGACATTACGAACTTGAGAAAGTCATTTCACTTTCTTTCAAAGAACTGCAATCAGAATAGGTCCTGCATTCCCTCCAAGTACAGCATCTCTTTTAATACAACAGCTGTTTGAGGCAAATCTTGTCACTCTCACAGGTGAGGACAATGTCACAGGTGAGGAAATGGAGGCTCATGGAAGTTAAGTAGCTTGCTTGCTCTGTGCAGAGGTAACCGAGAGCTACCTCTAGAGGTCTTCAAACTCAAGAAGTCTGGTTTCAAAGCTAATGCTCTTAAAATTCTTACACCGTGCCACTTTGGGAGGCTGAGGTGGGTGGATCATGAGGTCAGGAGATCAAGACCATCTTGGCTAACACAGTGAAACCCCATCTCTACTAAAAATACAAAAAATTAGCCAGGCGTGTTGGTGGGCTCCTGTAGTCCCAGCTACTCGGGAGGCTGAGGCAGGAGAATGGTGAGAACCTGGGAGGAAGAGGTTGCAGTGAGCCAAGATCGCACCACTGCACTCCAGCCTGGGCAACAGAGCGAGACTCCATCTCAAAAAAAAAAAAATATATCGTACACCCTGCCTCCCTGGGAAAGGAGGTAGGACACATGGCTGCAAGCAACAGCAACAGCACTGGCTAACATGGGTCAGAAGTGAATTAATTAAAGGACACTGGGAAGCTCATGGAATTGCCAAGAGAGGTAGCGAACCAGGCTCTCAGGTCACCAAGAACATCACCCCAAATCTTATTACTTCAGTAGAGGACCCTCTGGGCATTGCCAATACTGTGGATACTGGGCACTGCATTGCAGCTACCAGGACCCCAAGAACCCAAGGCTCCTGGCACTTCAGCTAGTGCGAGGTACCAGCTCTTGATTCAAAGTCTTAAATCAAATACTTGTGATTGATGTAGCCCAAGTCATAGACCTGGCCCTAAATCCAAGAAAGGCGAGAAATCACTTATCTAGTAGAAGCCTGTTCTGATCAGCCTCTCTTCCTACCAAGACTCAAAAAGTAGGGAATTTCCCAAACATAAGAAGTGGGCTCAGATGCTAGGTGGCCCAAAATGACAAATGTCCAACAAATGAGGAAATTGGAGTTCTTCAAGATCCTTTTCAGCAGCATGAGTCTATTTAATTTCATGGATTTCAGTAGAGTATATTATAATTCTCATTTATCTGCCCTCCTTCTCTGTGAAATATTACACATAGTTATTTATTACCATTGCCTTGCAGTATCCCTCCATCCTATGGGAGAATGGTTTCTCAATGACACTGAGCTTGAACCTGTAACTTGCTGTGATCAATGGGATATGATATAAACTAGGCCCTAGCAGAAGCTTTAGGAGCCATTGCATATGGAGGCTCTCACTTTCGTTTTCTCTTCCAGGAAAATGGTGTGTTTCAAATAGGGATTGGTCCTTCAGCCTGTGCCTCAGAATGGGAAGACACGTGGAACAGAACCTAGCAGAGCTGTGGCAGCCACAACTGACTCACACAGTCTCCAACTTTAATGTGAGCATAGAAATAAGTGTTTCTTATTCTAAGTCACTGATTTGGGGGCGGGAAGCTGTTTGTTACAATAAAACAGACTGATACACATTTATGGAGAACCAGTCCATACCATTGTCTAGTGAACAAACGAAATGTATAAGTAAACAGGACTCAGTCTCTGCCTTCACGACATTTGTCTGTGTCATTCTTGAATCATAGCTGGCAGAGAGTGGAAGTGTTTTAAGGGAAGCATAAACACAAGCTCTGAGAAGCAATAGGAAAGGAGAGAGAGATTCTGCCTGGGGTTTCCAGGAGGCTCCCAGAGGATGCAAAACTCAGACTGGATCTTGAAGACTAAGTCCAGGGTTATCAGAGAAGGTTGAAGAGAAAGGAGGGGATTTCATGCAGAAAAACCAATATACAAATTCAGAGAGGTGCAAGAAAAAAAATACATATATATGCATGAATACATTCTGGTGTTGCCGGAATATAGACAGGGTGGGGAGGAGGAGTGGTAGGAAAAACAACAAAATGGAGGAGATTTCGAAAGGCCCAGAATGCCATCCTAGCAATTTAAACATCACTCTCAAGGAAACGCGAATGACTGAAAGTTTCCACTGGATCCTTACCTTCTAGGGTAATAGAAATATTACCCTAGAAGTGGTAGAATGGAGGTGAATGAGAAGCAGGGAGCTCAATGAATAAGAAAGACTGTTAGATGAAAACCAGTGCCAGATGATAAGGTCCTTATCTGAAACAGCGATAGTAAAAGCAAAAAAGTTCACGAAACATTTCAGTGGCGAAATCGGTAAGACTTGATTGGATGAGGTTGAGACAGGGAAGAATGAGTAATACACAGAATACAGGGCTACTGATTTTATCTAAATGGAGAATGGAGTCAGTTGTGGATATGGAGGAGGTAGGAAGGGGAACAGGCTTGAAGAAAGCTGATGATCTGGTGTTGTGCATATTACTTTTTTTTTTTTTTTTTTTTTTTTGAGACGGAGTTTCGCTTTTGTTGCCCAGGCTGAAGTTCAATGACACTATCTCAGCTCACCACAACCTCCGCCTGCTGGGTTCAAGCAATTCTCCTGCCTCAGCCTCCCGAGTAGCTGGGATTACAGGCGCCTGCCACCACGCCCAGCTAATTTTGTAATTTTAGTAGAGACAGGGTTTCTCCATGTTGGTCAGGCTGGTCTCGAACTCCCAACCTCAGGTGATCAGGTGATCTGCCCGCCTCAGTCTCCTAAAGTGCTGGGATGACAGTCATGAGCCACCGTGCCCGGCCACACATATCACATTTGAGGTGTCACTGCAACATGCTAATGGGGGTGACCAGTTGGCAATTGGAAGACACGGAAGAAACTTCCATCTGCCTGGAGTGGGGGAAAGGTATGAGAAAGGCTCCAGAGGCAGTGTAGACATTTGCTATAAGTATGCTAGGCGTTCTCAGGGACAGGATGTTGGAAGAAAAGAGAGCAATGGCATTTTAGGCAGGCAGTCAGGGATGTATAAAGCCATAAAGGCAGGATGTCATCAGGGAAGACCAGGAAGTTAGATGTGGGTGGAGGGAGGGAAGCCAGTATCGGCTTTTCCATGTAACAATTTCCCACAAGCCATGGGCCCGGCCATGGATCAAACATTTCTGTGAGTGACAGACTGTTTGTGTGATGGTAGAATAGCACGACTTTGTGAATAAATTTGTAGACTCTTACAAGTAGACTCCTGGAGTCTTTGATGTTCCTTTAAAAATGCAGCGCTGGTCCCTTTCTGGCATGTATAGTTACTTCTTTCATTGTCTTTCTGCTATAAAAACCAGAACATATGTAGTTATTCATGGAAGTAATAAATACATCATTCTTTCTTTTAAAAATATATTTCTTTTAAAAATATAGTGTATTTGTCAGGGGAGAGCTGGTTATATTGCAGTAACAAAAACACCCCAAATACCAGTGGCTTATATCACAAAGGCTACATCTCAGGCTACACATCCATCAGGGTCACCTAGGATCTCTGCTCCTGTGTCATCATTGTCACCCTTACATTGGGAAAAGAGCTGCTAGAATACCTGTACCATTGACCATTGAGCATATATTGGCTCTTAAATTTTCCACCTGAAAGTGACATGTCACTTCTGCTCACATTTATTTAGCCAAAATAAGTCACATGGCCAAGTGTGAAATCCAGGGAAAGTGGGGAATATTACTCTCCCGCAGGAGCACAGCAGCTGTCAGTGAACAGCAATCCAGTCGAGTCCACGCCACACTCTAAGATGGACAGGTTCCTCAATGTCTGTGGGAGTCTTGCACCTAGACTATGACAATTATCATCTGATGTGGGTACCCTCTCTTGAAGGAGCCCGACACAGGGAAGATGCTTTCTCATTTATAAATGCATTTCTCCAGGCCTTGACACCAGATTGCCAATGACCTTGGCATTCCTGGCCAGGAATGTTTCCTGTCTAGGTCTGTACTCCCTGCGTAGTGATCCTTCCAAAAGTCTTCATTGTCTTGAAGGCACCCCCCAACCCCTGTCCCCTGCCAACTCTGCACTAAGGATGGAGACGAGCAGCATCTGCTTCTGCTTCTACAGTAGCTTTTCTCTGCATGAAGAAAATCTGGCACAGAACCTATGTTTCACTATCTAAGACACTTTTTTGATCAAATGTCCCCATGGTCTGCTGTTGGATTGGGGTGTTTCTTTTTACCCCTGCAGATACTTGTTTGCCTTTCGAGTCTCTGGGCTGATGCAGTCAGCTCATTGCGGTACAAAACAGGGACAATAGTTATTATTCTTACGTGGTTCTGCAATCCACAGATTTTTCCTAAGTAAATGTCCACATGAGCTTTATTCTACAGAACTGTAAACAGATGCCACAAAGCAGTGTCTCTGCCACCAAGGTTCACCAATTAGAGGTACCAAGCCATGAGCAATGGCCCATGAAATATTTAAAATTCTTCAAGATTAAATATATATTTATACATTTTTAAAACCCTAAGTCTAAATGTATTTATAAAGCCAGATTTTATTTTCCATGTTCTGCTTTCTAGAACAGAGCTCTCTGGGCATAACAAATTCCTCCCCTCAGTCTTGAAGAGCCCATCAAAGCCAGGCATCTGCAATGAGCTGTTTTCTATTCATTGCCTGATGGACATCAATTATTCTCTATTTTCTTAAACTGTGAATAGTCAGAGACTGTTAAACTCAGGCACCCTAGCAGGAGACAAACAGCAGAGGCCCTGCCACTGCCCAAACCACCAATACCTCTAGATGCCAGGCAGGCTGGCAGCTGGATATTTGCTGAGCATTTCTGATATACCAGATACTGTGCTAAGCACTTAGCATGGGTTATCTTATTTAATCCTCATAACAACTCCATCACATAGGTGCTGTGATTACCCCCATTTTACAAAGGAGGAAACTGAGTCCTAGAGAATGTTACAGAAAGACAGCAGAGAGTAGGTGACATATGAATAGAGTCTTAGAGGATAATTGGAAATTATTCAGGAGTTCAAAAGAGGAAGGCCACCCAAGCAAACTGAATGACATGGATAAAGGCATGGAAATGCAGAATAATATTGTGTGTTTGTGGAAATGTATAGACTAGGAAGGCTAAAGCACAGAGTACTTAGGTAGAATTGCCTAAAATTCCAACTAGGAAGGTCAGCTAAGGCCAAATTGTGACGGAACTCAAATGCGGTGTGGAAGAGTTTGGGCCTCTGACTTCAGAGACTAGACAAGTAACCAAGGAGAGAAGTGGGCAGGTGTAAGACAGTAAGGAGTTGTGAGGACTGTGGCAAACCAGAAGGTACACACCTTCGGCTGTAAAGGCAATCAGATTCTTTAAGTGTGAGCTGAATTTGGCCTTTAGGGAATCAGCTTGCAAACTCTACAAGGCAATGAGAAGCTGATAAGGGGAATTAATCAGAGACTGATACTGTCAGATCTTTTCGTTAACAAATCTCCCTGACAAGCATGTGGATGATGGGCTATGCGGGGCAAGACTGAGAACAAGGGAACCACCAAGGAGGTAGATGCAGGAAAGTAGAAAGACATAATGGGAGCTAGGACCTGGGTGATACCAATGGGTAGAGAGAGAAAAGTGATAGATTTGAGAATGGAATATTAAAAAGGAAGAAACTGGCAGGACTCAATTCAAAAAGGATATAGGGGAAGAGGGCATGGGAGTTTCAAAGATAATGCCCAAGCCTTTGGTGCAAACCATGGGGCAAAAATTTGCTGTTAAACCCAGGGAGTGGAGGAGTGAAAGATAAGAAGTGTCATTTCAGATAAGCTGATGGGCAGAGCTTTGACATTCTGCTACTATGAGAGGCCCTCAGGGCTAGTGTGGGTCTTGGCCAAGACACCTTGCTAGCTCCATGGTTGAATGACTAAAGGGTCCATCAAAGAGAACAGCCTCTTCTGTATTCCAGGGGTTGACCAAAAGTTCCAGGAGGTACTACTAGTGCCTGCCCTGTGTTTCACCAGGATACCCATTGATGCATGAGGTCACCAGGTACCAGATGTGATTTCATGTGTCAACTTGTCTGGGCCATGGGGTGCCCAGATATTTGGCCAAACATTATTCTGGATATGCTTGAGGGTGTTTTTGTATGAGATGAACATTCGAATCAGTAGACTGACTATATGTGGGTGGCCTTCATCCAATCTGTTGAAGACCTACCTGAATAGAACAAAAGGCTGACCCTTCTGTGAATGAGTGAACCCCTCCTACCTGACTGTTTGGGCTGGAACACTGGTCTCTTCCTGCTTTCAGACTCTAAATGAACATTTGTTCTTCTTGGGTCTCAAGCCTGCCAGCTTTTGGACTGGAACTTACACCATCTGCTCTCCTTATTCTCAGGTCTTCAGACTCAGAACTACACCATGGCCTCCCATAGACCTCCAGCTTACCAATTGCAGATCTTGGGGCTTCTCCACCTCAATAATAGTGTAAGCCAATTCTTTATAATAATCTCCTTATATATATACACACACACACACACAGAGACATATGTAGATCATGTTTGCCACATGTGTGCACGTGCATGTTAGAGGGGAGAAGGAGAGAGAGAGAGACTGTATGAGTGTGTGCCTACGTATGCATGTGTACCTATATGTGAATGTGTGTATGTCTGTGAGTGTCTTAGAGATTGACTACATATGTATGAGTGTGTATGTGTGTGAGTGTGTACATGACTGTATGTCTTTACCCAGGTTTAACTCTCCTTGGCTTTCATACTCAGTATGAATTATTCTACAGAAACATTCCTGCATCTTTCTGAAGTTCTTCAGAGTCTGGTCCTCAGCACTGAAGGGTGCTTGAGCAAGGCAGCTGGGAGACAGCTCAGGTGTCACAGACATACTGACATCCCACCTAGCAGCTTTGCTTGAAGTCAAGGCCTTAATTGCACCCCAGGGCCAGGCCCTCCATCCCCTCCTCCCCAACACAGGCTCATTCACATGCACGGGCTTGTGATGCCTCTAGTAAGGAGGCCAGGCCAGCCAGAGAGGAGGGAAGGCTGGAGCGAGCAAATTCCAGCCCTAAAGCAACTCAAACAGAGTGGGGAAGGGGCCCGTGGATTCCTGCCATCTTCAGCATGCACTTAATAACTTAAGGCAATTTTTTTTAAGTGAACAAATGCCCTCTGTCCACAGCAAACAGGAAGGCAGTCCTCTTCCCTGGGCTGCTGACGGGGCCCTGTCTCTGCCCCCAGGAGACACCTTCAAGCTGTGGGTGCTGTCAGCAGTCATTAGGGCAACATCAACTGGACCTGAATCCACACAGCACTCTGGGAAGACCCTGCTCAAAATGCCAGTGGGCAGGACAGGCCCGTGAGCTTTGTGATCTGGAGTGCATTTTTCAATTAACCCTTCTGGAAGTCCATCGGACCCAAACAGGCGTGCCATAGGCATCCTCTAGAGGAAAAGGAAAGGCAGGCAAAAGACTAAGGAGTTCTCCAGACCTCCCAGATCACATAGAGCTGGGACTGGAGGCCAAGCTCCTGACCTCCATTCTACCTGCCCAGCACTTGGACAAAGTCACCTGTGGAGCCCTTCAGTGTTCACGACCCACAGCCACTCTGGTTGGAGACCACAGAGTTCTCTTGTCAACCAGCACCACAGACGTACTGTCCACTGGGTGCCCCACAGAAGCTCAGCATGGAGCCATCAGCTCCCACTTCCTGGCAAAAGTCCTACTGAGACTAGCAGGATTGGAAAAGAGCAGAGCCAAGGAGGTAGGATCAAGTGGGAGAGAGTCTACCAGAGCCTCTGGGGGCCTCAAGGAGACAAAGGCAAGAAAAAGGCACTCACTGAGGACAACACTGTGGCGCCATGCCTTGCACCCCAGGCTGAGGCCTGCTCTGAGGACAAGCCCCCTGCCTGCTACAGGCCTTTGCCTGCTGCCTTCACTGTACCTCTCCCTCCTCCTGAGTGTGCTGCTGTAGTAGAAAGAGAAAGACACTATACGAGGATTTATTCTGAATATGTGTAAATCCATAGCTGCCTTCAGCAACAACCAGGCAGGGTAGAAGCCAATCATGGATTCTCATAAGCAACTGAGGCAGCACAGTATACAGGCTTTGAGAAAACCCTGCTGGAAGCCCTGTCCACAGCACAGGGCTAGGAACCCTGCCAGCATTGCAGACATGTGGGAGGGGCTTGGAAGTCTTGCCAGCTGTACCACCCCTGCCTGTTCCCCTCATCCTTCCCCAGTCCTGAGTGCCCTGGAGGAAGAAGCTCAGACAATCTGTGCTTGCGTGTACATAATTGTATGCGAGTGCATACGCATCGGGCTGGTTACTCTCCCCCTTTCTCTGCCAGGCTCTGTGCCCGGGAAGGAGGCCCCTGCCTATGCAGCACCCAGCCTCCTCAGTAAGGCTCAGCCAAGGGAAGCCATCCATAGGGGATCACAGGGTAGCAGAGTGGTCAGGGTATTTCTTCCCCTCCTGCAGTGCTTTGGGCCCACGTCTCCACATCTTGCACCAGGCAGCATCGCTTCCAAAGCTCTGGTTCCTACCCTACCCTGGTAACACTATTTCTCCCCTTGTCCAGCCAGCCCTAGGTGTAACAAGAGCTCCCTCCTGCTGTGAGTCTCTGGGTCTCTCACCCTCTCTTACTTGCTCCCTTAACTCTGCCTCGATCTCTTCATTGTGATCCTTTCAGGTAAACAATTTGGGTATATTCTGCTTCGGGCCAGGCCCCTTCTGATACGTGAGGATGTGTATGTGTTTTATGTATGGATGCACGTGTGTGTGAGTGCAGGTACTATACACCGCAGTCTCTACACACCTGCAGCTGTGTATGTGTGTGTGTCATGAACATATGCATAGGATACACCTTTCTCCTGAACTTTCAAGGCTGACAGCAAGAAAGCTATCTTCGAGCATTCATCTCTGAATCCAAGTGCCCCATTTTCTCCCATTCTGACACCATTTTGAAATGATTAGCCTAGGTCTCTACCTGGCCCAACAGCTCAACACTAAGCTCCTGGAGGACAAGGTAAAAAAAACGCAGGAGAAAGCAGGGAAGAGGAAGGGAGCGGAGAGGAGAGAGGAACAACAGGAAAAGATGACTATCATTCATTGAGTACCTGAGCTGGAGCACGGATTTTACAACCATTTGTCCATTCTAAAAACCAAGTAGACCATCGTTCATCTCTTTTTACAAGTAAGAAACCAGGGCTCAGAGTCTTCGGATAACTATCCTGAAGGCACACAGCTAATGAGCAGTGAGAGGCGTTCAGCCACAGGTGAGTCCAAGCCCTGGCCCTTTCCACTCTCCTGTGCTATTTCTCAGTCTCCCTTACCCAGAACATAGTCATGGCCACACGGTGGGCACTCAATCAATGCTCATAAAACCGAAGTGAAGCTAAGAAGAAAATCCAATGGCATTCTTAAATACAAAGACAAAGCTCACCAGTCATGAAGAGAGCCAAGCTGGTCAATGCCTGTGCTCAGATCATCTTGAACAACAATGGAATATGTCTATGGCTGCAGTACTGGAAAAACACAGAGGGCTTCCCGCTGAGCTGCTTCAAGGCTGACCCTTGGTCAAAGCCATGCATGATATTAAATTCCAGAACAAGGGCTTTCTGACTGACGCATGGTTGAGAATTGGAGCCTCAGAAAGACTGAGCTCATCCCTCAGCCTACTCTCTTGGCAAGGCCAGGGCAAGCACTCAACAGCAGATAACTTGCAGACAGTCTATGCTGCTGATGGAAACTAAAATGCCAGGTAATTAACTAGATGGCAATAAGGGTGCTAAATAATTGCCATAATAATAATTACTGTCCTAATTCTTTGGAAGGTCAGATGGCTCAAAGTTTGAGACCTGTTCAGAGCTCAAAGTGGGGTCTGGGCACACCTGCCCCCTCATAGTAACCAGTGCATTGCCCTGCCCACCCCCATCCATGTTACTCCCCAGCCCTTAGGTAATCTCCAGAACCCAGAAAATGTTACAGCTGTCTGGCCTTAGAGATACCTGCCCATTGTGCCAAAGCTGGCAATGAACTCCTGTTCTGTTGAACTGCTACCAGGAATGAGGTAGCTTCTTTAGCTTATTTCATCCTCAGGGCGCCCTATTAGTGATCTGTCATCACCTGCAGGCTACAGAGAAGAAGCTGAGCTCAGCCAACTTGCCAGCAGTCTCACAGCTGGTCAATGAGGAAGCCAGGATCCAAACCCAGGTACCCAGGTCTGCCTTGTTCCAAATCCTACTGTTTTTGCCATACCTACTGATGCTAACGCCCTCCAAGCCTGTTCCAATGCCACAGTGCTCTTTATCCACATACGTCTCCCTAAGGAGCCACCAGGAGTGAGGCGACGTTCGCTCAGAGACAGACACATGTACCGTCTCCAGATCAACAGGACCTGGGCCCCTACGGCACTGAGTCAGGGCTAACCATGGCACCCCACTCTCTCCACACTGCCTCCTACTTTACCTCCTCTCCACAACAGCTATTTATAATCCTTATTTGTACAAACGAAACAGTGTATTCTGGCTTTTTTTCCTGCACTTTAAATAACTAAGTTATGGATAAAAGAAACAGAATGAAAATGTTATCCAATCATTGGCCTGCCCTGGTGCATGTCTGTGTATCTGGTATTTTCTCCCAGTGCCATTCCGAATAGATGCCTCGTTTCTCTGCCTCATTATCTCCTGCTCTCCTTTGTGCTTCTAAACAAAGGCGACGTGGCATGGGGCCATGACTTGCTTACTGCCTGCCTGGCAGATGGAGTAGGGCTGGGTCTGTCATGTACTCCAGCCCCTCGGGAATTATAGTACAAGACCTAACATGGATTGAGCTGTGTTGCTATGTGCCAGCACTATGCATCATCTCACGCAGCCTCATCACACCCCTTGCTAGCACCCCTACGTCACAGATCAGGAAACTGAGGCTTATAGAGGTCGAGTGGCTTGCCCAAGGTCATGGAAAGTGATGAAGCCAAGACTTGAACTAGGGCAACCAGACTTTGGTGTCCAGGCCCTTAGCCATGGGCAATAGTTTCATGCCTTTGACCACAGCTGGTCAGAACTAACAAACTCCAATGGTGACTCCTATCGCCAACCTGATGGCCCCTGAGGGAGGCTGATATTCAAAGAGACACACAATGACCATGAGATCTGCCAGAACCCTCTAAAGGAGGAAGTATTAGCCCATGGTAGGCATAATATGAAAGGAGAATGAGCTACTCACCAGCCATTTTGTCTCACTCTTATCTTGAGTAATGGGTTTCAATTAGTCAGTCAACAAACATTTGCTCAATGCCAACTCCATGCCAGACCCTGTGCTGGATGCTGCTGATGCAAAAGTGAATATAACACAGTCTTGTCCTCAAGATGCTTAGCCAGCCAGGAAGACAGATGAGAGAGCAATAGCTGAGCCAGAGCTACAGACATACACACTGAGATACAGGTCTATCCTTGCCCAAGACGTCAGATTACCACCCCTCCTGCCATTCTATGTGACTTGAAAACTGCCACCTTTTCCTCAATCCATTTTCCATTGGCACTTACTTCATTCTAATTAGCAGACAAATAGAACCTGTGCAGTTCTTGCTGGATTCTTGATATATTCTCCACGCTGTGTTTACAAATACAACTGCAGACACAAATTTCTCCTGCCACCTGTCCTGCGAGGTACGCTGGTGGCCTTTAAATGCTGGATTCTGTTGATGTTCCTGGTGCAGCAGCAGCAGTACATGCAGCATGCAGCAGTCTGCTCATGTCCCCTGCAGCACGGGAGGAAAACGGCACAATGCAGTGGGGACATCATGGGGCAGGGAGCCAGCAGACCTTGTTCGGGTCCTGGCTCCACTACTGTCTTGCTGAGTGACCACAGGCAAAGCTGTTAGCCTCTCTGAACCACCATTTCCTTGTCTTTAAATTGAGGAAATTGAATAAGGAGCTTCATCAGATCCCTTCCAAAGTCCCGTGGAGTATCTGCATGGCTCTCAGCCCACAGTGCAGTGCTTTTTACATAATACAAAAAGAATGAGTGTGAACAGCTGCTGGTGAGGCAGACCCTGGCCCCCGGCCAGTTGGAGACCAGGGCACTCTGGTACCATGGGTAAAAGCGTGAGATACTGAATGAGCAGACATGGTGACCCCTGGTTCTGCCACTGAGCAGCTCTGCAACACAAGGCAAGTCAGTTAACTTAGATGAGCCTCAGTTTACACAGTAACATGGTGATAACATTTTCTGCATTGAGTTGGTGTGAAGATTATTTGAAATAATGTGATTTGAAGCACATAGCAAAGCAATAGATGCAACCTCCAGTATTATTCTTTTCTGTGCTGCCCTTATTGTCCATGGAGGCCAAGTTTTGATGTCCTAGGGCTGACTCCTGGTTCTCATGGGCTCCATTTTCCACAAAAGGGCTACTAAGCTCATGCCAGCTCCTTCCCAGGGAAGAGAACCCTGCCCTGTCCCCAGCCCACAGGCTGGGCTCAGATGCCGTTGGCCAGACCTTCTGACCAGTCAGCCGGCCGAGCTTCCACAGCTAATCCCTGCTAGGTTTGCCCGCCTGCCCAGATCCTGTGACTTCCTCCAGGGAGTGCTGGTGCTTTCAGCTGCAGCCTACCCAGTAAATGCATTTCCTGCCAGGCTCCCACCTTCCTCCTGCATCTGCCCTGGGGACTGTTGTATGCCATGTTTGTCCTGCTCCCTGGGGCCTCACAGTGGCCTGCTGGCTAGACGTGCTTTCCTGCCTGTTCCTCACTTCCTGTAACTGCCTCTGGAGCCCCCAGAGAAGCTGTGTGAAATCACAAGGAGGGCCTTTCCCACGTAGAGGGTGGTCCCTATCCACGGAGGTCCAAGTCCTCCACCCATTTCCCATCCAAACACATACACAGTAATTCATGGTTTAGTCTAAGCAAGCAGATCTTTCAACCTAGGTTCTCTCTCCAGCTATTCCTGACTATAGTTTTAAGGGGCCTGTACAGGAAATGACATGAAATTATCAAGACCTTGGGCTAAATTGGACACATGGAAAAGACCACTCAGCAATACTAATAATAAAATATTTCATTTATTGAGCTCCAGGCACTTTGTATACATTTCCTCACTGAACTCAATCCAACAGCTCAGTGACATAGGTACTAACATTATCTGTATTTTACAGAATAGGACTGGACTGGTTAGCAAACGAAGTTCCCAAGATCACACAACTGGTAGGTCCAGGGCCAGGCTGTTCAACTAGGTCTGTCTGCTCTAAAGCCCCAGTGCTAAGCCAGGTTTCTATCCTGCCTCCCAAGACAGTCAAGGTGGCTCTGGACCCTCAGAGGAAGGCAAGAGGGAGGAAACCAGGGCTTCCCCTCCTTACGCCTCACTAGGATGTGATCAGATGCTGCTATTCTGGCCTCTGATAACTTCTCCCTTCCTGACATCAGCTTCTTCCTCTACAGCTCTGTAGTCGATGAAACCCGCCAAGACCTTTAGCAACTCCGTATCTTAGAAATGAAAATTGAGACAAAAAAAAAAAACCTCCTGGTCCCTGCATGCCACTTACATAGATCACCGCCAGAATGAGTCTCTAAAGAGAAGGACTTACAGACTCTGCTAATTGGGTTTAGCAAAATGACGTTCAGCTTCACATGTGGTAGGTGCACACCACTGTTATGCCTTGTGCGTTCCTGCTTTGCAAAAACAATGACCAGAGCTTCATAAAGTGGTGCTTCAAGGCAGAATGTTAAGGCAAAAAAGAACAGGGCTTGGCCAAAGCCAGGCAGCACCACTACCTAAGTTTCTTATTTAATTTCCTGAAGTATGTGTGGTGCTGGTTCTTCCTGGATTTGTCCAGGCCATCTCACGCAGTTACATTTTTACTCTATACAGTAAGCAGAATGTTTTATGTTTTATATAAAAATGAATATACTGCTCACTATGGATCAGACACTGTTGCAAGTGCTTTATCCAGATCAACTCTGCTGATCTTCATAATAATTCTATGGGAGAGGCACTGCTGTTAGTCCTGTTCCAAACATGAGGGAACTGAGGCACTGAGAGGTCATACAGCTTGCCTAAAGTCACACAGTTAATCAGGGGTGGAGCTGTGAGTCAGTCTGCATTTTTAACCACTGTGCTACCCTACTCTGTATTTCCTAGGAATCTGTTCAATATACAAATAAAGATAAATATATTGCTTTACCTTCGTAAGGCTTTTAAGATGAATACACAAGTCAGGGGAAAAAAATCCTTTAACCATAATTCTTTGGAGAATTTAGAAAATGTGGTCACCAGGATACAGGCAATCATGTTTTATAAGGAGAAAAGATTTTGTAGGTCTGCATGGTGTCTAGACAGGGAGCTGAGAAGAAAGGATATGTCCGTGTGTGTCCAGGGCTGCCCAGAGAACAGGAGCTTCACTGAAGACTACAGGCCCTAGTGATTAGAGAGAAATAGCCCAGCCATGGAGAAAGTCATCCCTAAGCTGACTGGGTCTGGAGGAAGCAGGTTATAAAACGCTGTTTCCCAAAACCCAGTCCTTGGACTTGCCACAACAGAACCATCTCAGGATTTTATTAAAAATGTTGATTTAGGACCTCACCCTGGACGCATGATCAGAATCTCTCAGGAAGGAATAAAAGGGAGCATAACCCAAAACCGTGAATTTTTAACAAGCTTCTCAGATATTTTGATTACAACGAAGTTTGGAATTCTCTGCCCTAAAAATCTGACGGCTCTATTTGCTGTGAGAATCTGTGCACTATGCATCCTTGGGAAATATGACCCGGCCTCCGAATAAAGGATGAGTTACAGCCCAGCCCAGTTCCATGGCCAATTTTAATCTAATACAACTATAATATAATAACAACAATAATGATAACTACCAATTACTGAGCACTTACTACATGCCAGACACTGCTGAGTGTTTTACTAATCTTATTTATGTTAACTCTTATCACACCCCTGTGCTGGAGTTATCATCGACCTTGTTTTGCAGAGGGTGAAATTCAGGCTGGAAGAGTGGGTGACTAGCTCAGGATTACACAAAAAGCAAGCAGCAGAGACAGAATTCAAACCCAATCTAACACCTTGACCTTTCTGGCTCTGAGCTCAAGGTCAGTGTTGCGAGCAGCCCGCCCTGCCACCACCATCCCCAGGGCTATGATGGGGCTGGGAAGGCCACTCACTAAGGCCAGGGTGTCCTTTACTTGGCAGGGAGCAGCTGGAGGAGGGCTGCTCTTTCTGCCGCATGTTCATTTCAGCTGAGCCACCCGGGGTGTCTGTCCCCAGACGTGGACACCAGCCAACATGCTGGGCTGACTCCAGCTCCCAGAGGCCTGGGCCTGCAAGGTAGGAGAGACCAGCATACCACAAGCACCCTGTGGCCTCAGCAACTAGTGTGAACTTTTTCCTGCTTGCACCAACAACCCGATAGCCCTGGAGCTCGCGGCACTCCTCTCAGGGGCCTCGTCAGCAGCTCCTCTCTGGGGATGAAGCACAGGCTGACCTGAGAGTGAGTCCTCCCTTCCTAGAGGTGCCTCCCAGAGCTCTGGTTTCCCAGTCAGTAAATGGGGACCTTAACAGGGCCTCACTGGGCCTTTGGAAGGATTAAGTGAGGCGCCATCTGGGAAGCACCTGGCCCCAGGGCCTGCACATATCGCAGGCCCGCTGATCTCCCTTCTTACTGCTGCTGCCTCCTTTAATTTCATGGCTGTGGTTCCCATCTGCACAGCACTGCCTGGCCTCCCACCCCAACCTTCAGAGATCCCAGTAAAACATGCTTTGTCAACAGAGGTGCCCCCCAGATCCCTGGGTGCTGTGGGCCTCCCTGTTCACTCAGTCCCAGGATGTGGGCATATCCAGAGCAGGGACCTAACTATCTTGTTCTCCGTGACATCTTTGGGCTACAGGAGTGCCTGGCAGGGAGCAGGCACTAATGTCTGCTGAATGAGTTAATTCAGTCGCTGAACAAATGGGAATTGTGCACCTGCTTTGTGCAGGTCCAGTGCTGAGGGCAAACGCATCTGGAGCACAGGGCTCTGCCCTCAGATCTGATATCCAAGGCTCCCTCTCAAGGGCCTGATGCCAGTAAGGCCCCCTTCCCAGCACCCACACCTCTGCTGCCCCAAAGCATGGCTAGTAGCCTTGAAGCCACACTGCCTCCCCCACACTCTTCCCTTCAGCCAAGCCTCCCAGAGAAAGATGCTCAGACCACCCTCTCCTTCTGCAACTTTCTATGTGAGCCTAGGGCACAAGCCAAGCCCAGAGGCCTCTCCTGAAGAGTGAGCAGGTCGCTTTCCTTTGGCCTGGCCACCCTTCCAGAGAGCTGTCCTGAACACCTTGCTGCCCACAACCTCCTGCAGGAAAACCACAGGCAAGGCAACTATAGACACGAGCCAAACCCAGGAGGAGATTCACCCCCGCCCTTCAGAAGACCCCAGAGACCCCACTGTGAACGTGAAAGAGCGAAACAATCATGATGTTGAATTGCTGGGAACACAGAGGGAAACTGCCCACTTGGGAGGCTGCGGAGGGTTCCATGCACCCCGCTTCTCACCTGCAAGCTAATGGGTCCATCTCAATCACTTAAGTTTATTTACTGGCCATGAAAGACTTTGCCCAAAGACTGGAAAAAAGGCTGTGGCTGGGTCTTAGAAAGCAAAGGAAAACAAAACAAAACCTTAGTACCAAAGTGTTGGAAACTGCTGTCAAAAGCAGATCGATCAGAAATAAAGAAGAAAGGGGCTCTCAGACAATAAAGGAACTCAAAGGCAAACTGGAATTTGCTTTACACAAATGTGATATACAGTTTCCAGACACAGTGCCTTGCAGGGGTAAAGGGCACCTGGATTTCCAGTACCAATGGGAAATGAGGGGAGAGGGAGCTGCACAGGGGACCCCGATGCCAGTCCGGCACTTGCAGCCTGGCCTCTGGGCTGGCACCCCAGCCCCACCCACCACCATCTCTCTGGGCCTCAGTTTCTTTTTCTAAAAACTTAAGGCATTGGACTGGATTATTCTAAACATATTTCGTGGTTCTAAAACCTCTTCTCACCTCCAAGTCAATATTTTCAAAACAGAGATAGTCAGTTCTGTCTCCTTAGCAAGCCGTCTTCTCAAGGGCTTAGAAGGCGTCCTTGTAACTTTGTTGAAGGGCCCTGGAAGGTGCAGGATAAATGTTTTTCTTCCTCGTTGCCATGGAAACTTGTGACTCCTACATCCCTGATGCTAGGACAAGAGCATGCCAAGAGCCCTGGGTGGTTTGGGTTTGTTTTGTCCATACCCACACCGTGTGTACTGAAGGGCTGGCAGAGCTGCAGGTGATACCTTGCCAATAGGAGACACGGCTGTTCCTCATTTCATGACCAAGTTTCATTAGAAACTTTGGAATCATGGCAATCATATAAGTAATACTGAGGCTGCACTGAGGGGCTCCCAGAATTAGAGCACCCTTTGACCCTGAAAACTGATCCCTGATCTTGCCTCTGCGAGTTTCCCTTGGCCTGCCCTGCGATTTGGGGGTGATGCTTTGTGATTTTTCCTGCCACCTCTAATGAGATATGCACTTCAAAAAGGCACCCTCAACAAGCACTGAATGATACAACTTCATCCCTGTATGACTCTCTGATCACAGCAATACGTTAGACTCAGTAGAAATGTGTGTCAGACACCAGGTCTTCAAGGACCCAGACAGAAACAGGTAATTGGCAGGAAGGTAGATATGGTGGTGGTGCTGTCTATTCAGACACTGGGTTGTCAGAAGGAAAATGGGTTAGAAAATCCTCCCAGCCTATATTAACCCTGTAAACTGCATCCAAATTGCTAAAAGATTTGTGCAATGTTATGATTCTCTTTTCTTTGATGGTGGATACTTCGGAAAACAGAAATAGAATTACTTAAAGTGATGCTCCCTTGCTCCTGTTAAAACAGGGGCAACCAATACACTTCCCTGCATGTCCCACATCCACTTCTCAGACCATAGTGTTCCCCACTGGCTGAGATTAGTGGGGATGACACTGTGGCTGCTGATGTTTCTCACTGCCCAACTCTGTATCTACAAGTTCTTTCACCCTCCCTCAGGAATCAGGGTCAGCCCAGTGCCATGCAAAT
This sequence comes from Pan troglodytes, assembly GCF_028858775.2. NCBI lineage: Eukaryota > Metazoa > Chordata > Mammalia > Primates > Hominidae > Pan > Pan troglodytes. Next base: position 15,698,327 of record NC_072407.2, read on the forward strand.
AATCGCCTGTGTTTTTGTGAACACTTTAGACCCAAAATCATCCAAACTCCTCCACCTCTCTCCCCTCCCATAGCCAACTGGACACAAGGGCTTCCTCAAACTCCACCTAGATCACCACCGTTATGATGATGATCTCCGCCTTCAGTACCTCTCCCTGGCTCTTCAAGTGGTCTCCCAGCCAGTCTCCCTGCCTTCAGCCTCATTCCTCCCATCCACCTTCCACCTGTAGTTGGGGTGATCTTTCTAGACCACAAACCTCGTCATGCCACTTTCTACTTAAAATTCTTCCATGGCTCTCCAAGGCTTGCAGGATCCAGTCTTAATCCATTAGTCTGACATATAAAGCCTTCCTGGGCTGGCACCCCAGCCCCACCCACAAATGCATCTCTGCCTTCAGATCTGATATCCAAGGCTCCCTCTCAAGGGCCTGATGCTAGTAAGGCCCCCTTCCCAGCCCCCACACCTCTATTGCCCCAAAGCGTCGCTAGTAGCCTTGGGGATTCCTCCCTTCAGCCAAGCCTCCCAGAGAAAGATGCTCAGACTACCCTCTCCTTCTGGAACTTTCCATGTGAGCCTAGGGCACAAGCCAAGCCCAGAAGCCTCCCCCGAAGAGTGAGCAGGCTGCTTTCCCTCAGCCTGGCCACCCTTCCAGAGAGCTGTCCTGACACACCTCGCTGGCCACAACCTCCTGCAGGAGAACCACAGGCAAGGCAACTATAGACACGAGCCAAACCCAGGAGGAGCTTCACCCCCACCCTTCAGAAGACCCCAGAGACCCCGCTGTAAATATGAAGGAGCCAACCAACCACGATGTTGGATTGCTGGGAACGCAGAGGGAAACTGCCCAGTGGGGAGGCTGCAGAGGGTTCCACGCACCCCGCTCCTCACCCACAAGCTAGTGGGTCCATCTCAATCACTTAAGCTTATTTACTGACCATTAAAGACTTTGCCCAAAGGCTGTGGCTGCGTCTTAGAAAGCGAAGCAAAACAAAACTGTGGGAACAGCCCGTCATCTCACTCAGAGCTCCCCTCCTTGTAGATCTAGCCTTTCCCTCAGCCCTTCTCCCTACCAGATAGAGCAAGCCATGGACAGACGCCTCCATGCTACCATAGCAACCTGGACCTCCTCTCCAGATCACTCCTACTTCCATGTTGTCTGCATGTTTCTTTATATATCTGTCTCCACCCTGTACCACCCATTCCAGCAAAGGCCACAGTGCTGGCACATGCAGTTCTTCAATGAATCAATGAAGAAATCATCACGTGCTTCTCACTTTTCACATGCAAAGAATAATTCCTACCACGTCCTTGTTCCAGAAAACAGTCATGCCAAGCTCAAAGAAGAAGGAACTAGGTGTCAAAAAGAGAATGTAGAGTAAAGAGGTCAAGAGCATTGATTCTGGACTTAGGCAGCGTGGGTTCAAATCTCTGCTACTTTCTAGTTGTGTAATCTTGGTCACCTCTCTGCGTGTATCACATTTGTGTAAAGCAAATTTCAGTTTGCCTTTGAGTTCCTTTATAGTCTAAGAGCCCCTTTCTTCATTATTTCTGATCGATCTGCTTTTGATAGCACTTTCCAACACTTTGGTGCTAAGGTTTTGTTTTGTTTTGCTTTGCTTTGCTTTGCTTTCTAAGACTCAGCCACAGCCTTTGGGCAAAGTGTTTAATGGTCAGTAACTAAGTTTCAGTGGTTGAGAAGGATCCATTAGTTCGTGGGTGAGGAGCAGGGTGCATGGAACCCCTGCAGCCTTTTCTACTGTGTGGAGAAAGAGTGAATGATATGACCTTCCTCAAGGTTGTTTCAGGCACTAAATGCACCAGTGTGTCTAAAGTATTTGGGAAGCATCTGGTGCATGGAAAGTGCTTGGTCAGTGTTAGTTACTATTATTAAGAAGCCGGCGCCTTCTCGGGTCTTTCTACCTCTGCCACTTAGGGAGTAGAGCCTGCCAAATGGCTATAATGTCTTGGATGTTTCTAGAACCTCATTTTGGAAAGTTGTTAATTCCAGCTAGGCTGATCTGTGATCATTGCAAGTTGTTGCATCCTTGAGAGTAAGTAGAATTTGTGGCCTAGGTGTCCACTGTCTTAGCTTCATTCTCTCATGGCAGGAATCCTTAGTAGGCCACCTCAGCTGGAGTGACAGGGACGTGGTGAGGACAAAGGAGCCTCGATGGAGACCCACTCTGGAACTGGATATGCCACCCATTTTAGGTCGGGGATGTCCCTTCTCTGCTACCCTGTCCCCACCGTCCCCACCACCCGCCAAGAGCCTGGCTTCTGCACAGGACACCATTCACCAAGTGCTGCTGGAGTCTTTCCCACAGCATGCCAGGGGCCAGGGGTGTGGGGAAGGGCGGGGCTGCATGGAACGGCAGAAAGGGCCTGGCTTCAGTGCCCAGCACATCAGAGCCTCTGTTCCTCCCCTCGCCACCCACTGACCTGATGGGAATCCCATCCATCCCTAGGACCTAGGCTTTTACAACTGCAAAGTGAGGGGCCAGCTGAGATCACTGACTCCTACATCCCATGGCTCCGTGATGTGACTGGGGCCCCGAATGTGCCACGGTGGGTGGGTGTGGTTATTGCTCCCATTTCCTCTTCTGGCGCTCTGGGCTCCAATGGCTTCTGGTAATATTTGCTCTTCCTCACACAGGAAAGGCCTTTCCTAAGTGACTTCCTCACTCCAGGCCCAAGCCAAGAAACCTGAACAATAAAAAGCCAGTCCAGTCCTCTACAATTGCCTACAAACTTAATAAAAATGGATTTTTGGGCCCTGCAATAGTGCGCACAAGGCTTCCTCGTCAGCACTGAAGGTCCTCAGGCTGTGCCAGCCCCTCTAGAGGCAAGAAACCAATGGCAGATGGGTCTAGCCAGGACCCCAGGACGCCATAGGTGTGGGAGATCTGGTCCCCTTTGTTCAAGAGGGTATAAATTAGGCCTAACTCTGGATGGTAGCCACAGTGGAAACCAAGCACATCGTAATGGACATTGAGGGGACCCAACCTTCAGTACACACAAGTGGGAGCAAATGTGCCCTGGAAGCCAGGACTGCTAGGTCCTGCTGACTTACATTCAGAAACAGGCCATCCCTATTATTAATAATGAAACACTCTGATACCTGCTAAGTTCCTTCTGTGCTAGTTCTGTGCCAGTCACTATGCTAAGCATTTTGGGTGCATTAAGTCATATAATTTGTTTATTCAAACAAAAATCAGTGAGCACTTGGTAGATGCCAGAAGCTATACTGTGCACAGGGGTACAGTGGGAAGCACACAGACATGACTCCTGCTCTTAGAAAGTGAACAGTCAAGCATCACAATTCTTTTTTATTTTTAAGTTCTAGGATACATGTGCAGAATGTGCAGGTTTGTTACATAGGTATACCTGTGCCATGGTGGTTGGCTGCACCCATCAACCCTTCCTCTAGGTTTTAAGCCTCGCATGCATTAGGTATTTGTCCTAAATGCATCACAATTCTTGAACTTGGGTGTGCCTGCTATGAAAATCACCTGGCCACACCCTCCAAACAGAATCTTCACTTTCCTTCAAGTGCCCCATCTCTAATTCACACTCAGAAACACTGGTCTGGTGCTATGGAAGAAATCTATTACTTTGCTCAGATGAGGAAACTAAAGTCCAGAGAGGCTAAGTAACTTGCACTAGACCACACAACTTGTAAGGGGCACAGTTGGGATAGGATCCCTGCTCTACCTGGTTCTGAGGCAAAGCTCTTAATTACTACACTACCCTGCCTTCCTGAACCTCACCCAAATAATTAGAGCAGTATTTACAGAGTATCAGATCATTCCATTGCTGTGCTATCTTTCCAACTACCAAACCACATGAGGTAGAAAGCATGACTGTCATCCCATTTTACAGATGATAAAAGGGAGCTCAGAGAGTTAAAGTAACTTGCTCAAGTTCACATGAATAGCAGGCCTCAATGCCAAGATTCCAAGTCAGACTTGACCAGTTGCACAGCTTCTGCTTTTTCCAACATTCCATGCTGCTTCTTTGAATGCGCTTTCATAAAAGTAAAAAACAATGAGATGGAAAAAGCAACAACCGAAACCAGTCTTAGCCTAAACAGAAGAAAAAAATGCAGATATCCTGCTAGCAGGCAAGGACTCAGGAAAGAGGGCTTCCTTCTCCCATGGGCTCTGGGTCACCTGTGCCCCCAGGAGCCAAACCCCATGATGGAAAATTCCAAGCTGTGTGTCCGTGTGCAGCCATGTGGATATATATGCCAACCATGCCCACCTGTGGCAGGTATGCAGGCCACATTCAGATAAGCACGTGCACAGTGTATCCAAGCCACACTCCTTGAAATCCTCGCTCATGCCTCAGAAAAAAATCACCTTGTTGGCAAGTGGTCTTCCACCATCCCAGGCAGCAGTTGCCACAGGACCAAGAAAAACCACTAAAAAGCATTTTCCCATCAAAAGAGGTTTTAGCAGCTGGAGTGCATGTGTAAAGGTCAGTCCTTCACTCAGGGGACAGCCAAGCCAGGGGAAGGAACAGAAGGGAAGGCTGAAGAAGCTCCCTGGGGGATGGTATTTGAAATTCTGCATTGTCCTGAGCTACCTGCAGAAATGCAGTGCCCAAGGGAAGGCCTGGATCCCAGGGGGGATGTGGTCATTTGGCCTGCATCAAAATGACAAACACTTCCGTGCAGAGCATCAACTAGCATGCAAGGAAAAAGGTGGGGTGGGGAGCACATCACAGCACACCAGAAAAGAACAGAGCTAACTTCTCCAGGAGCTGAGACACCCTGGGGAGGTTCCCAGCTTTAGAACATTGGCAAACAAGCAGGATTAGGCCCCTCTTCTCCCCAGCCCCTCAGCCAAGCTGCCACTGTAATTCCTTTCCCAGGCGTCTGTGACACAATCTGAGCCCTGGTATCCCTGAGAAGGCTTACAAGCCCAAAGTGAGCCAGTTGTTTGAGCTACCCTTGAGCCACATCATAGTTGGAAGATAGGGTACACAGGGAGGAGACCCAACCATCCCATCTGCCTTCGTGGACACCCACTCCACCTCCACACCCCTGTCAACCCAGCCAGGACCTGAGGCCATCGGGACTCCCTGTCGTATCCTCCCCATGCACTAGATCCTGCCACTGCTGTCTCTTTATTCTCTCCATTTCTGCCTTCCGCTCTCTGTGCCAACCACACCAACCTGCTGCCTGAGGCTCTGTCACATCATCTCTTGCCTGTACTTGAGGACATCCCAGCGCTTATCATCTCAGAACCTACAATCCCGTCTCTATAGTCCTCTACAAATCAAATTCTGCCACTGCAATGCTGTAAAAGGTATCACGGCTCCCATTGCTCACTGGATAAACACAAAATCTTGACTGCGCCTTCGAAGCTTTTCCCAACCCAGATCCAGCCAACCTACCTGGTGTTATCTACTGTCCACATACTCTGACCTCTAACCATACAAATACACCTATTCCTCAAACAGGCCTTGGTATCTACTGCAGTAGATACCCCGAATGTTGATGATGTCTTCCAGGTTTCTCATCCTTCCATCTTATAAATTATCTGAGGACCTGGCATAGAGCAGGCACTCAGATCAATTTTCGGTCAGATGGATGGATGGGTGGGTTGGGTGTGTGGGTGGGCAGATAAGTAAGTGGGTGGGAGATGTGTATGGATGAATGGATAGATGGGTAGGTGGATGGATATGGAATCTTTTTTTTTTTTAACTCTTGACATTTTCATCTGATGCCTCTCTGGGAGGCAGACAGCCTGACCAGACATTTTCAAACACAAAGGCAGCTTGGCTACTACTTTTAAACTGATTAATATGAAGGATGAAAATAATAATGCCTATGTTGAAGAGCTGCTGTGAGGATTAAATGAGAAACGTACAGAAAGTATTTAGCCTTGTGCATACACATAGTAGGTGCACAATAAATGACAGCCACTGCTGTTGGAACAAGGTCCTAATAACATGTGCATTCCTTTGCCTTCCAGTGGGCAGGACCCAGGTCCTCTAGCTTCTCCTAGTTCTGTGTGAGACAGATCTTTCCTGAAGGCTGGAGTGAAGGGTGGGGGTGGAGGCAGCCACAGAGGAGCTCCTGACCTACTTTGTGCAACTTCAGGCTCAGGTAAGGCCCCTAGACAGTGAATGATGCAAAGAGCATTCAAAGCCAGCTACAGATAATAAGGCCTGTGGGACCAGGCACTCGGGGTGGCTCTCTTCAGCATGGTCTGCTCAGCCTCTGGCAATGCCCATGGCCTGGGCCTCTATGAAGTTGCCAGGCATGCATCCCTCCCCACAAACAAAGGAAGGCAGCCCCGGTCATCCAGGCTGCAGGAAGCCCCTCTTTGATACCCATTCAGAAAGACAACGAGAGTTAAGACAAACCTGCTCCACAGGACCTGCTTGCTCAAGCAAGCCCCTGCTCGAGACCCTGCTACCATGAATCTTAGGGTTCTAAGCCATCTCCCTGAATCCATACATTCCCTTCTATCCCATCCTCTACTCTGCAATTGGGGTGAGCAATATTAACATAGATCTGATCCTATCCCTCCCCAGCCTAAAATTCATTCCATGCTTCCTTAGGAAGTCCAAATTCCTTAGCCTGGCATTCAAGGCAGCCCTTCCAGCCTCTCAGCCTGCCCTATATGTATGCTCTATCTACCATTCCTGGAACGTACCATGCTCCTTCAAACTGACAGGCCCTTGCATGTGCCATTCCCTCCGCCTGAAACTCCCAAGTTGCTCAGAGAGTAAATGGCTGAGCCAGGACTCCAGGCCCTATCTTCTGACTCTGAATTCCAAACTCCTTTGGTGGAAAGGGCTTGGCGATTCCAGAACAGCCCTACCTCATGATGCAAGATGCCAGGACAGACCTTTACCATTTTTCATTTCCCAGATTTTCTAAATTTGCCATCATTTCATATCACTGTGTGACACTGTGAACAGCCAATGGTTGCATGAATAAAGCCAGCACAGGCTGCAATCTGCATCTCCAAAAGTTTGAATAGCTCAGCTGCAAAAGTGAGCACAGGCTGACATTTCCAATCAATCTTGTCCTTGCCTTCAGTTCCAGTGCACTGCATGGAACACCCTAGTGAGACTGCAGTAGGTAGAAAAAAGAGAGAGGCAGCCTCTGTCATCCCAAGCCACAAGGAAACATCTTTCCAACACCCATTCAGAAGGCACCAAGCACTAAGACAAAACTGCTCCATCCAACACAAAGACCTACTTGTCCCAGCTAGCTTCTGACCCCTGCCACTGTGCTCACAGGAACCTCTGCATGGCCTCCATGTCCTCTGACATCTGGACCTCCTGGGGTTCCTGGGCCAGACCCTCCCCATTTGCCAGAGGGAAGGCCTCTGAAAGCCTCCTGCCCATCTGCACAAAATCATTCACTCCTCTCCATCAATAATGACTTTGCACATCTAAACAAGTTCTGAATGCAGTAAGCCTCAGGCACACAAAAATAAACACATGCACAATTTATCACTTTTCCCAGCTTGACCAACTCCACTTTTGCAGGCTAAAAGTTTCTTATCCAAGGCAGTACATGTGAATTCAATTAACAGATCTCTATGCTGATGGCAGAAAACTCAACACAAATACAAATCTTCTTTGCTAATCACAATAGATGTTTTCCTGGTGAACAATAGATGCTTCATCTACACTTTCACTCATACTAATGTACTTTATATTAGCTGTTGTGGCAGAGGCTACTAGTTAGAACACTCAAATTATGGCTGGACACGTGGCTTCCCAGAAAGAATACTACATTTCCCAGCTTCCCTTAAATTTTGGCGTGCCTATGTAACTACAGTATGGACAGTAGGGTATAAGAGAAAGTGGTATATGTAACTTCTCAGAATTGTCCTTAAAGAGAAGGGATATATGCTTCTCCATCCTCCTTCCTGCTGGCTAGAATGCACACATAATGACTGGAGCTGCAGCAGCCGTTTCAGACCACAAATCAGAAAGCTCAGGTTGAGGATGACAGCAACAAGCTAAAAAGGGCCCAGGCCTGCGATCCTGGAAGAGCTAGACCAGTCCCAGACTGCTTAACTCCAGCCTTCTTGAATTTGAGAGAGAAATACACTTCTACCTTGCTTAAGCCACCATTATACTGTCCCTGCTGCTAAATCTAATTCTAACTGATACAGCAGATGACCTAAGAAGGCTTGGTCTGCACTTCTAGGCATCTTCATCTATATCAGTGCCAAACACTGCTCATGAGACCATTCTGTCCCACATGCTTGGGCCTCTTTAAGGGGCTGCTTCCATCCAAATGGAATAATTGGCCCCAGTCCTTCATAAGAAGTTGGCACCGGCACAGGCCACCTTGGTCCTTAAGTGCTTCTCCACCCTTCTATCTGGCCTGACCTTCCAGTCTGATTTCCACTGGCTAGCTTTTCTGGCCTACAGCTCTTTCCCATTATCCCCATTTCCTCCCCAACATTGCATACAGGTGGTTTTTATTTCAAGTAGTGGTAACCTTCTTTGAACTGTTCTAGCTACAACCCTAGTGGCTGGGCTGGGACCCTAAGCATTGACCTCCCCTGCCCTGACACACTGGAGGAGAAACTAACCCACACAAATATCCTTGTAGACTTGCTCCCTTCCTTATTCAGCCTACACCTGAAGAAGGGTGGAGGAGGGGAGGAAGTCATGCTGGGGAAACAAAGTCAAGGGCCTGTCCTGGTTGATTTGCTTTCTCAAAAAGCCAAGCTGCCAGCCACCCATCTCTGGCCACTGGAGCTCACTGGAGCTGAGGAAGGCTCACATTATACAGTGGCAGATGCCATTGAAAAGGCAGCCTGTGCCTCCAGGACAGGACTCTGATGGCAGCCCTAGAGAGCAGAGAATCAAGCAGCATTACAGGGTAATGCATCCAGTAGGCAAGACACAGGGGCAGGGACTGCTCAGCTCTGAGCTCCTGCAGAAAACAGGCACCAGTTGTCCCAGCCCAGGTGGAAACACAGGGTACAGTGTCTAGACCACAGTGATAGCTTCCAGCCCACCCTGGGATCTAGTCTCCTGGATCAGCAGGTTGCTAACACCTCTTCCCCGAAGGCTTCCATGCTTCGGACCTCTCAGAAAATGATGCAAGGGGATCTCAAGGCAGTCCCATTCCCACAGTTTTCCAACTGGACACATTGATTGTTTAGCACTCTGCAGTTGGGGAAACTTGGCCAATCCTTGTGCCATGTGAGGCCCAGAACTGTGTAACCCCCATCCTCATCCATTGTCACACAGGACTCTTCTGAAAGCCTTTCTTTTCTCTCCTCACCACCTACCTCTTTCTCTCTAGCTGGCCGTAATTTATAAATAAAGCATTTCCGAAGTTGTCCTAGATTCTCAGATTACAAGTGCATAGGATACTCATTGACACAGACAGGTAAGGACCACAGGAGTCCCATGCCGTGGGAGTGTACCGTCTGGAGCAGCATTATCCAACAGAACTTTCCGCAATGGAAATGGTCTAGATCTGCGCTGTCCAAGGTGGTAGCCACCCAGCCATATGTGGCTCTTGAAATGTGGCTAGTGCAACAGAGCTGCTAAGTGTTTTCTTTAATTTCACTTAATTTAAATGTAAACAGCCACATGTGACTAGTGGCTACCATCCTGAATATTGTAGTTCCAGGGGAGTTACACGAATAAGCCAATAGTTGTCTTAATAGAGATTTAGTTGTTATTGCAGTAAGCAGCATGGAGAGGAAGAGCAACACACAGTGAGGTGTGCAATGGGGGAATTTCACCTTTCCTGGGGGAGAGGGAACATCACTCTGAAGCAGTCACATTTTAGTGGGTGATCCAACTTTGGATATAAAACTGAAACTCTATACGGTACCAAAAAAAAAAAAAAAAAAAAAAAGGCCCAGAAGAAAATAACCAAAAACATTTTTCAGATACTCTATAACAAGTTCACTTTAATTATATAAAGAATAAACTTCTTTTAAGTGGGTCAGCTCAATACTCTACATTTCTCTCTGAGGAAAATAAACTAAATAAAGTTGCTACCCACTTATATGTGGGCCAAACCTGATTTTTTTTTTCTTATGCAACAGAGGTCTGTCATAGAACAAGGTGTTCTTCACCCTCCCCTGAAGGAAAACGGACAAGTTGGCGCTAAGACCACTGCCTTAGCCTGCCCTCTTCAAACCCCATGACTTCCCTTCCACCATTAGAACCTCTAGTGCTTGAGGTCATCTCTGAAGTCATGGAGCAGAAACAGATTCCCAAAGCCCAGAAATTTCCAAGAACTTTGGCATCTTTGAGCTTCCTTGAAATCAAGGGTGCAGTGGCCTTAATTTCAGACTGGGGGGCTGTGATAGCTTACTCCCATGGAGAGAACAAAGCAGGGTGAAGGCTTTGGGAAAGTTGATGAGAGCCAACTGGGAGAGCCACCAGGTAACTGCCCATTTTCTGGGCTGCAATAAGAACTTTAGAAAGGAAAATTGTCTCATGCTTCCATGTGAAGAGACCACCAAACAGGCTTTGTGTGGGCAACATGGCTGTTTATTTCACCAGGATGCAGGTGGGCTGAGTCCAAAAAGAGAGTCAGCAAAGGGTTGTGGATTATCATTAGTTCTTATAGGTTTTGGGATAGGCGGTGGAGTTAGGAGCAATGTTTTGCGAGCAGGGGGTGGATCTCACAAAGTACATTCTCCAGGGTGGGGAGAATTACAAAGAACCTTCTTAAGGGTGGGGGAGATTACAAAGTACATTGATCAGTTAAGGGTTGGGCAGAAACAAATCACAATGGTGGAATGTCATCAGTTAAGGCTATTTTCACTTCTTTTGTGGATCTTCAGTTGCTTCAGGCCATCTGGATGCATACGTGAGGTCATAGGGGATATGACGGCTTAGCTTGGGCTCAGAGGCCTGACAAAATTGATAATGTATTCACTGAAAAGAAGGAAAAGGAGAAAGCAGCCATAGGCCCTCTGGAAATGCAGGTCTTCAACAAGAGGCAGGGTTTCCAGGCAGTGAGCAATGCATGTGAGAATTGTGGTCACCCACCCCTCACCCGCCAGGGCCAAAATCTGGAAAGGAGCCCAGGACTCCAAAAAAGCTAGAAACTCCTCCAGCTGTCCCCATACCCCATTCTTTCAGACATCCACATTATCACTCATCATGTTGTATCAAAGTTATCTTTGAGCCTTTACCTTTCCAAAAGACCAAGAGCTTCTGGAAGGCAGGCCCTGGTTTGATACCTCCCAGCACGGGGCCTGGGGGACAACAGTTGTGACAATTGGCTATTGAGTAAATGCAAACAGCATATGGGCAGCATAGTTTTCAAATCCCAGCCCAGCTTCCTAATGGCCATGAAACCCTAGGCAAGTTACTTAACCTCAGCCTCAGAGTTGGAATTAAGTATGAGAAAGCATTTCAGGGTCAGCCTAGAGCCCTTGTAAGGGCTCAACAGCAGGGGCATACTGCGGACAAAGCAGGGATATACTGTGACCCTGCTAAGAACAGAGTGATTCCCACAGACCCCACACCCTTATGCAAAGGACTTGTCTTTGACCAGAGGCTAAATCCAGCATTCTAGCTTCTGCATGGTTCTGTCAGCCTTTCTCAAGAAAGATAACAGCCTGCTTTATTAAATAACCAGGTCCCAGCCTCACCTCAGCTCCAGGTCTTTGCTCCACACCCAGCCCCTGACACCCCACCCACATTCCTGAGCCACTCCAGACTGAGATCAGCAGTTTGCCAGGAGCCACAGCTTCCCATGCAAGGGTCACAGCCCTGGGCTTTGCTTACTTGGGTGAGTTTAATCTAGATCAGTAGTTTTCAAGCTATTCACCCAGGACCAACAGAATTAGTGTCTCCTGGGAACCTGTGAGATATGCATTCTGGGGCCCAAATGATATACCCACTGAAGCAGAAACTCTGGGGTGTGGGAAAGCAAGCCCTCCAGGTGACTCCGACCTACTCTCAAGTTCGAGAACCACTCTGAAGTTTGGCCTAGTTTTCCTTTCTTTATCCCACCCCTTCCTGCTTCCAGATTAGTATCTTCCCATGCCCCCAAGGTGCTGAGGTCCTGAGTAAACCTTCCAACCTGCTGCAGGATTTCAGAAGACCCATCTATGTATACTTTGCCTTCCCAGTCAAGCACCTGGAGCCAGCCACGACTGGAACCAAGACACTGCCAGGCAGCAAGGCTGCCCCTCCAAAGCCCACCTCCACAGCTCCTGTCTTGTCCCAGGGCGTGGACGGGACCCAGGCCTCTGTCACCCCCTCCCTGCCTGCCTCTCCCAGAGTTCCACAGGCCAGAAGGAATCCAAGATCTGGGTCCTGCCTCCATGGAGGGGAGAGGAGGGGTAGTCAGGGGAGGGAAAATGCCTTCAAAACTCACTGAAGGAGAAATGGGAAAGCCCCTGGGAAGGCCCTTTATGGAAAGGAGAAGTGTGGAGAGGACTGAGAAGCACCAAGTTCCCCTCCAGCACCCCCACAATTCCCACCCGATGGCAGACACTGCTAACCAGCTGTCCCCGGGAGCCCTTCCAAGTGGTCCTCTCTTTAAGTTTCACTTCCTGCTGAGCCAAGTCACCCGCAGCTGGGTGCCAAGGTCGCCTGCCATGTCCCTGATTGCAAGTCCACAGTGTAGCTGAGAAATCCATTTAACTCTTAGAAAATGCATGGGCACATCCCTAAGGCAGCCCCGGAAAATTTGCCACACAGGACACGAGCGGCTCGGGCTCTGCCTGCCTGATACTTCCGTAATTATACATTGATTACTGCTCCCCTTCTGCACTGCTGGCCCCCCGCGCAGCACTTCGTAACTACAAAAGGGTTTGCCAGTTACAGGCAAGGGGAATCAATCTTCTGTTGAGTGATGCGTCCTCCCAGGCGGTCACCACACCCTCCGCCGACTGGCGGCTTCTTCCCGACTCAGCTCAGCAGACCAGTTAGTACCAAGCACCCATGCACCTGTGAGGACAGCAATGTTTCTGGAGCCATGGCTGTGACCTCCTAGTCCTGCCAATGCCCTTCCTTACATCTCAGTGGGCTTGTTCCCCTTTGCCACAGCCTGGCCTTCTTTTCCAGGAGCCACTGGCTCTGGAAGAAGCATTATCACTGAGTGGAGAGGGGGCCACAGAGAGAAGTGGGGGACCACCGTGACGGGGAGGCACAGGTAGCCCCAGGGACACCTGTAATCTGTCTCCAGCATGTCTTTCAGCATGTCTTTCATGAAAGACATTACCTGTGCTTGTCAGCAAGTGTTACTTGAAAAAAAAAAAATGAGGGGGAGGGATGGGGAGCTAAACTTCTGAGGTGAAATTCATTTAAGACACCCTGAAAGTTAACCAGGCTTTCTTACTATAAAGTGTCTCCAAGCCTTTAGTGTGATTAATGTATTTAGGTCATTCCTGATACAGATTTTCAAATATATTTGTTCACAGAACTCCATTCCCCAGAGCCTGGCATGGAACTGATGTTCCATGGAACATCTTTTGGGAACTGATGCTATCTCACCGGCTATGTTGGAAGAAGTGTGGCTGATTCCCTCACATGGCTCACACACAGCCAGCTCTCCCCTAGACACTCTACTTATGGAAAGTGTCAGGGGAGAGGCAAGAGAATCCAGATTCCAGGACTGCAGGGCCTGTTTCTGACAGTGTCTGTCTGAGCCCAGGGTCTCTGAGCAGGGGTGAGGGTCCCGGAGGGAGCAGACAGGCAGAGTGGAACAACAGGGCTGGTCCTGCGCAGCCTCCTGGGAAGGAAACACAGAATCTCTGAACCTACTCTTGCAGGCACCTTCCTTGCACTTTGAGATTGTGGTCTCATTAAATCTTACCAACAACCCAATAAAGTGTCTATCATTTCTGCCATTCTACAGTTGTGGAAATTGACATTCAAAGAGGCTAAGAAATTCGGAGTCATCGGGACTTGAACTAAGGACTCTGAATGATGAGTCCTGCTCAGGATCCCTGATGAGCTGCTCAGGGCGGGGGTGCCTATCCCCACCCCACCATTCATGCCAGCCAAGCTGCCAAGGACCCAGCCCCTCTCTGACAGCCAACAGGCTGCAGGGTTCTCTGTTTTCAGGAGATCTAGCTCGAGAGCATTTTCCTGACACAGTGTAAACGTTTGCCAGAAACAGGCTTCTTATCTTCCCCAACCCCAGCTTAATCCACGCTCCAGTGCTTAGGAGCTCAGACTGCGACAGCATCAGCCCAGGAGTGGCCACGTGCCAGCAGGCGTGCAGCTTAAAACACAGGTCTGGCGTGAGTCTCCTGTGACAAAGCTCTCCTGGGCCCTGGCTACTGACTTTAACCTGGCTTTGAATGCCCTGGCTTTAGACTTCTAATCTCCAGAACTATGAGAGAGTAAATTCCTGTTGTTTTAAGCCACCCACTTTATTACAGAACCCTAGGAAATTGAAACACCCACTAAAGACACGTCCTGCCAGACTTTCCTCATTTCCTTAACAGCATTACCAGGGAAGCAAGTAATGGTCAAGCCTTCCTGCAAGGGTGCACCTCCCTCAGCCAGAACCTCCTCAGATCAGGGGCCTCCTCAGGTAAGCCCATGACCAGGTGGAATAGCCTGGCTGGGGATGCATCTCTACCAGACCAAGTGGACTCTGTCTCAAAGACATGGAATCTTCTCCAAAGACCTCCAGCACATATCAGGAAAGAGGCTGGGGTCTCACGAGAATGCAGAGCAGGATCATCTGAACGTTGATCTGGTTTGCTTTCCCTTATTTCCTCTGAGTCCTCTAACCGAGATCAGACTTAAGTCAACACCAGAAATCAACAGACCATCAGTGCCAGGTCATGGATGAAGCAAAACAATCGCATGGAACTGGTGGGACCTTGTATAAACAATTCAGGTTTCATGGAGGAAACTAAGACCCAGAAAAGGGAGGCATTAGTTGCCCAAATACACTCCATGAGGTGGAAGCAGAAATGGGCTCAGGGTTCCCACTACATGAAGTTGGGATAAACATAAGGAGTGAAGGTCAAACTCTATCGCTTGATTAAGGAGTCAGCCATCAGGACCATGCAGCTTGGAAAACTCTATGGGGTACCATTCACATTGTAGTCTACCCCTAGAATTGTATAGAACACACCCTTTGCCCTATACCGGGCAGCCCTGACAGTAGAGTGAAGTGCCACGTCTAGGGATTGCAAAAATGTCACTGGGGTAAGTCGCCAACATGGCACCGGTAACTCAGGTTTCCAGGGGCAATTATGCAATAGATAAAACTCGCAAAAAGTGAGTTAGTCTCACTTCTGTGCAAGATAGTGCCCTTGAGTAAAAGTAGAACTAAATACAAAAATCTAACTTCTCACTGGCTCCAGTTTCCTACCTCTGTTGAGTATTTTTGCGTTGCAAATGAAGTTGTGCCATGCAGCTACAGACCATGCAACTGCAAACCAAACTTGCATGATGCCAGCTGCTGGCTAAAATTCTGAAAACAGGAAAGCAGGATACAGCGCTATTTGCAGGGAACAAACATTTCATGATATGTCAATGTACACTACCATTATCTTTAGCTAACAGGAGTGGCTAATGCTATCCAATTATGAGCAATAGAAAAATGTGCAGTAAACTACAATCCCAAACAAGTTCAAATGTTATGCTCAGGGCCTATGATAGCCTATAGAACATTTTTTAAAGGTGTACAGATCCTATTACTAGAAAATCCATTTTTCTATCTTCAACAAATAAATGTTGAAAATGTTGAACAAATATCTCAAGAATATTAGATAGAAGAGGTGCCATAACATTAGTCTGCCCAGGAGGCCCATGGGTCTCTGTGAGGCTCCCATGCCAGGCCTTGGGTCTTTCCTAGACAGTCTCAGGACACTGGACACTGGATGGCCCTATGAGGTTTTTCAGTCTAGCTGTCTTTATGCTGTTTTAAGGAACTCCAGGATGTCACAGAGGTGCCTCCAGATCCTTGCAGGTAGAAGAGTCTCTGAGTCTCATTCCTGTTTAACAGGAAGATTGCCATTTAATGTTTCAGTATTGGAGTTTTATGTTATATTCATTTTTAAATGGTTATGGTGGGTTTTTTATATGCAATAATTATTGTTCTAAGGTAGTACCCGCATTTTTAAAAGCATAAACCCTACAATTAGAAAGCTTGGATTCAACTTTTGTCTCAGCCACTTATTGGCTGTGTGACCTTGGGGAAATTACTCAATGTCTTAAATTACCTAATTTCTCTGGGTCCTGCCTATGGAAGAAGCCTCCTTCAGAGCTGTCAGGGAACTCAACTGGAAGGGCCCTGTCCCTACACAGCTCTGGACCCAACACTGTGCCTCAGTTTCCTCATCTGAAAAATAGGGATAAAAATATCTCCCTCCTAGGGTTGTTGTGAGGATCAGATGAGTTGTACTTTAAAGACACACAGAACGCTGTGTGGCACACGCTGAGCACTCGGTAACTGTCAGCTTCTATGGCTATCAGTTTGCATCCCTACTATATGGAAGGGGAATTGGGGACCCAGAGAGGCAAAGCAATGGCATCTGAGGTTGCTGGGATTACAGCCCAGTTCCTTTGACTCTGAGCAAGGTACTCTCATGCCACATGGCTGGCACTCATTACCATCTAGCCACCAAGAGGATGCTCCAACATACCTGGTGATCACAGCTGGTCCGTGTACATCCACTGAGTTGACATTTCCCCAGCTTGAAGCAGAAGCTGATTATTTGTCAAACTCAACCGAAGAACGAATTCAGCTGTGAGTGTTTTTGAGCTATTAGAAATGTCCCCAAAGTGGAACTGTATGATGGAAACCGAAGGCAGTGAGGCAGGGGTGGATGGCCACGCATCTCCGCCACCTGCCTTCACCAGTGTCAGTCAGGGCCAACCTTCCTGGATAAGCTCCCCACACACATATCCTCCTTCTGCCACAAGATGTTTAGAAAATACCATCGCCCCTGGATTCTCAGATCCCCATTTCTTTTTTACATTGTAATGTTTTTGAAATGGTGATTGATGGTGAATCTTATGATCAAGGTGTACTCTTAATGTGGTAGGGTTTTTTTTTCCCCCTCTGAAAAACGATGATTAAATCAATGACAGGTCTTGCAATAGAGAAAAGGCAATACCTTGTAATAGATGCAATGGGATCCTTGATTTTCTCTAGAAAAAGACAAGTGAGGAAAAAAATGGCTAAAGTCCTACTGCTGAATGCTTGCAAATGCCTTAGTGTGTGTGCTTCACATTTGCGCAAGGTATCAGGCAGGGTGAGGCTGGGCTCTGCGGAGGGCACACCGCTTGTCCCTGCAGGTGGAGCCTGGGTGTGCCCAAGGCCTGAGGCAAGCTGCACAGGAATAGCCCTGCTTCATGCTTGGAGTCAGGCAGCGTTTCCACCCTTCTTTAGAAGCATCAGGGATGGAAAGTCCAGCCCAGGCTCAGAGTTTCCTGGCTGGGAGCCCCTGCAGCCAGAGGGCTGGGATGAAGCTCCCCTCTTCTGACGCACTGCTGGATTTCCCCAGCTTCCCTGGCCAGGAAAGCACTTTGGAGGTGGGGGAAAGTGGCAACCCTTCCTGCCTCTTCATCTTGGGTCTCAGAGAGTAAGAGCTTAGCTCAAGGGACTTTGTTTATAGAGAAAATAATATCTGCACTCCAGGAGGAGTGGTTACTGGAGTCCCCACTTACTGCCCTGATGATCAAGGGCAGCACCACTTCTCACCTCTAGTCTAGAGTTTCTCCCCACCTTGCCAGAGAGGCTGCACAGCACAGGAGTGAGCACCATAGCCTGCCAGAGCTCCAGCTCCAACTCAACCACTTCAGAAACGATGTTTCACCATGCCTCTGCTTCCTCATTTGGAAAATGGAGGTAATAAATAACAGCACCTCCTTCACAGGCTGTTAAGAGGGAAGTAGATTAGTTAATATACGTGAAATTCTAGGAATGTGGCCCAGCACCTATCAAGTTGTATTTAAGTGCCAGTATGGAGATTTGCTGTTTGCCTGGCAAACTACTATCCACTCTTTGAAAATTCAATCCAATAGTCACCTCCAAGAAGCCTCTTCTGACCACCCCCTCCACTCTCACATTCTCCTCTAGCCACCTCTCTTCCCCAGGTAAATATGTGGGAGTGAGCTTGGGGGAAAGGGGAGAAGGGTGCCTAGTCTCTCCATCTATTGTTTGCATCACACCCCAACTGTCTGCTTCTTTCTCTTGTTAGACAGGGGGCTTTATAATAGCAGGGCTGAGTCTTGGTCATCTCTGTTTCCCCAGTGCTTAGAAGAGGACCTGACACCATCTACAATCTCATGAGTGTTTAAGGCATGGAGAGGGATGGGATAGGATGGGATAGAATAGAATGGGATATGATGGGATGGGATGGGATAGGATAGAATAAAATGGGATATGATGGGATAGGATGGGATGGGATGGAATAGAATGAGACATGATGGGATGGGATGCGATGGGATGGGATGGGATGGGATGAGATAGAATAGAATGGGATATGATGGGATGGAATGGAATAGAATGAGATATGATGAGATAGGATGGAATGGAATGGGGTTTGATGGGATGGGATGGGATAGGATGGAACAGAATGGGATATGATGGGATAGGATGGAATAGAATGAGATATGATCAGGTGGAATAGAATGAGATATGATGGGATGGGGTGAAATAGAATGATATGATGGGATGGTGTGGAACAGAATGGGATATGATGGGATGGATGGGATGGAATAGAATGAGATACAATGTGATGGGATAGAATAGAATGGGATATGATGGGATGCAATGGAACAGAATGAGATATGATGGGATGGTGTGGAATAGAACGGGATATGATGGAATGGGATAGGATAGGATGGGATGGGATGGGATAGGTTGGGATGGAATAGAATGGGATATGATGGGCGGGATGGAATGGAATAGAATAAGATACAATGGGATGGGATGGGATAGAATAGAACGGGATATGATGGGATAGGATGGAATAGAATGAGATACGATGGGATGGGGTGGAATAAAATGAGATATGAAGGGATGGGATGGAATAGAATGAGGTATGATGGGAGGGGGTGGAACAGAATGGGATATGATGGGATGGCGTGGAATAGAATGAGATATGATGGGATGAGGTGGAATAGAAAGAGATATGATGGGATGGGGTGGAATAGAATGGGATATGATGGGATGGATGGGATGGGATAGAATGAGATATGATGGGATGGGTGAGATAGAATAGAATGGGATATGATGGGATGGGATGGAATAGAATGAGATATGATGGGATGGGATGGAATAAAATGAGATATGATGGGATAGGTTGGGATTCAATAGAACAGGATATGATAGGATGGGGTGGGATGAGATGGGAGGTGATGGAATGAAACAGAGTAGTTGTGACAAGATCTCTTCAAATCACAATAGAGACACTTGCTCAAAGCAGATTCAGAAAGACAAAAATATCCTTAATGTGGAAGGCAATTCACCCATTGGTGCCCAATGTCTGTAAGGCTGGGAACGTGCAGATCTCCTTGGTGACATCAGACCAGTGCAAGCTCTCTGAGTCCTGCCTATGGAAGAAGCCTCCTTCAGAGCTGTCAAGGAGTTCAGCTGGAAGGGCGCTGTCCCCACACAGCTCTAGACACAGCCCCTCTGGCTACAGGCATCATGGCAGGTGTGGTTGTGCAGGATAAGGAGGGCAGCTGACCACACAGGGTACTGACCCCAGCCCAGCAGTCATGGGTAGCTCTGTATGCCTGTCTGCCTTACCAGGGCTGAAACAGTCCGTTTTCTTGGGCCCTCAGACCCCACTGGGCCTCCAGGGAGCAGAATTACTGAGATTCCTGCCAGACCCTTTTTGAGGAATCGCTCTTCTAGCCCTCTTTCTGGGAGAAAGGTGTTGTTTGGCAGAATTGCCACAACTCTGCCACTGGGGTGTGGCAAAGCCTACTGCTTGGCTGCCCCAGGGTCTTGTCCTGCAGAGGCCCCTTGGTTCACACTTCTGCCATGGAAAACTCATTTTATTTAACCTTTTCTTTCTTTGATGGCATTTTAACGAAAAAGTCACTTAAGACCTGCAGTGAAAACTATATTTTACTAGAACAATGAATAACCCAAATACCATTTGCCTTTTCTTATCAATTCTTGGTTCATTAATCATCTTTATTAAAAATCCATGAGAAACAGCAGCAGCAGAAACTGCGAGGCGCCTTTTTCAGGGAGCTGACAAGGGAGGGGAGGGAAAAGGGAAATAAACTCCCTCTGAGCCTAGCCACCTTCTCTTAATAGAAATCCAGGAGGCCGTTCCCTACCTTCCACTCGCAACGCCACGCAGGCAAATCCATATTCCAGAACAGAAAACCAACACTTCCCCAAACGAAGCACTGTGCTGTAGGGAAAGGAAGGGATGTGAAATCATATAATTTTGGATTCAAATGCTGAATTACCATGTATAAGCCAGGTGACCTGGGGAAGTTACTTAAGCATTGTGACACTCAGTTTCCCAGTCTGCAAAATGGGTATAATAATGCCTGCTTCACAGGATTGTGGTAAGGATTGAGTGAGAAAGCAAATGTGAAAATGCCTAGCAGAGTCAGCTAAAAAAACACAGATGTCAAGGAAAGGCTCGTTGACCTCATTAATTCATCCCAAAAGTATACAGCTGAGGAAACACTTTCTGGTCCAGCTTTAGTGCAGAACTGTGCCCAGCGATCTTCCCCAAAGTCTTGCAGGTGTCATGGGTGTGGTTTCCCAGGGAAACAGGTCCTGCTTCCAGAAATCCTGGATTCCCAAGCAGTGAGGCAGGGAGTGGCCCATTGGGCAGAGCCAACAAGGGGCAGGCTGCCTACTTGGAAAGCAAAGACGAGAACCGGGCAGGGGAATTAATAGTAATGACCACCACACACCCTCCCATTTCACCTCACCACAGATCCACAGGAGGACAGGTATTACTACCTCTGCACCCTGACCAAGTAGCCGTGGCTCACAGGGGTGAAGGGACCTGCCCACTGTCACACAGCGAGTGAATGCAGGGCAGGGCTCTAGCCAGGCCTTCCGAGCACTCCATAAACCACACTCCTAACCCTTTCTCTTTACCAAAGGTGTGGGATTGCTCCCTGCATTAGTTTGCTAGTGCTGTCCTAACTAAGTAGCACAGACCGGGTGCCTTCAACAACAGATATTCATTCTCTCACAGTTCTGGGAGCTAGACGTCCACAATCAAGGTGCCAGCAAGATTGGTTCCTTCTGTGGGCTGTGAGGAAGGATCTGTTCCAGGCTCTCTCTTTGGCTTCTGGCTGACTGTCTTCTTGTGTCTCTTCACTTCATATGCCCCTAGTGTGTGTCTGTCTGCATGTCCATGTTTCCCCTTTAGATGTGCACACCAGTCATATTGGATTGGGGCCCACCCCAATGACCTCATTTTCACTTGATTTGTTCTATAAAGTTTCTATCTCCAAATAAGGTTACATTCTGAGGTATTAGGGGTGAGGACTCCAAAATATTGTTTTAGGGGAGACATGATTCAACCCATAATACTCCCCTAGACCCTGGACCTTCAAGTACACAGAACTGGGGCTTCAGGAGTTGTCCTAGCAACACCCACCACCATCACCATCAAACCTGCCTCCTACCCCAGCAACCCCATGGCACAGCACAATTTCAAGGCCCCACATGGACGTCTGCAAATAGCAAAGCAAGTCAGCAGAGGAGCAAACAAAGTATTACATATTATGAAATTCCGGAGGGAGAAAGGCTCAACCACGCATTAAGTTCCTCCAAACACAAAGTGCTCTGCCTTCAATCCCCATTTTAATGATGCTAACTCAAGGCTGAGAGAGGCTATTTAACCCAGGTCACGTGGAGGAAAGTGGCAAAAAAGACTTGAACTGGGGTCTGCCTAGCTCGAGGCCTGGGCTTTCCCTTCCCATCACCCTGCCTCAGGCTTCATTCAGCACCCCCACAGCCCTCAAGTTCACAGATCGGAAGAGACTCCCAGGAACTACATGCTTCCAACATGTGCTCTTTCTCTCCGTGCCTTCTACAATTTGCCAACTTGGTCCTGACGTTTTGTGCTTCATGGCTTCCCTATATACTTCCACCCCCACCCTGCAAACAAGACTCCTCCAGCCCAGGAGGTGACCCCCCACCACACCCCACAGAGTGCCCTCAAACAGTGGAGGAGCAGCTGCTTGCAGTGGGCCCAGCTGCCTGGCGCAGTCCAAATGTGTCTTCCCCAAGCCATAATGTGGCTGTTCACCTTGCACCTCCCCGGATCAAGAGACTTGGCTCTTCCTGGCTTTGTTCTCATAGGGCAATTTCAGCTCCGTCTGCAGTCTTTTCTTTCCGGAAGCTTTGCTCCAGTCATCTAAGTAAGGCTTGTTGGTAGAGGAACAGCTGAGATCTGGACAGACAGGGTCTGCTGCCTTTAACTGCATTACTCTGAAGGTGGCTTCTGGATGCCTTCCAGCTGGGAGTCTCACCATGAAGGGCCCCACAAGTAGTTTCCAACTTGTGAGTTTGAACACTTAAGCTGAAAAAGGATTTAAATGCTCACATTTAACTGACATTTACAGTGTCTTCTAGGTGCAAACAGAGGGCTGTATCATCTCATCTGACTATCACTCCATCCTCATGTCTCAAGTGAGGAAACTAAGGCTCAAAGCCTAAGGCTAGCTTGTGGTCGCTGGTGGGGGCCCCACAGCCGGCAAGTGGGATTCAAACCCAGGCTTCCCAACGCCAAGTCTAACACTCTCTCCTCCCGGCCCTGCCTCCCTAGCACCACACTTTTGTGGAAACTATTCTGAGAAATCAAAGCAGCTCTTTTCTATCCAGAACTATAAATATCCAGAGAGAGGGAGACGAGATGAGAAAACAGATATCCTTTCCCAGGATTTGGGAGCAAATTTTTGCAAAGCTCCCCAAAGCATTTTGAGTTCTGAAAGCAAGAAACTGTTGATAGGGGAAAAAATGCAGAGAGAAGGATATAAAGAGCTATGCTGATCTGACATGATGGCTTGCTCCAACGCCCTAAAAACCAGCAACGATCAACTAGATGCTGATTACTAGTGAGGCACCATGCTAAATGAATGTCAGCTTGTTTAACTCTTACAAGAGCCCAGTGAGTTATGTACTGATCTTAACCCCATTTTACAGTTGAAGGAACTTGAGCATAGAGAGGTAGAACAACGTTCCCAAGGCCAGAGAGTTTATAAGCTTCCACGCTAGAACGTGTGACTGCAAGTCCCGGGTCCACAACCACTGTGCTATACTGCCTTCATCTGAAGGCTCATCTTAAGAGATATGCACCTGACTCTCTGTCAAGCCTCCCCTTCAGGTCCTAGAATGACAGGCACATACATCCCTGGGAGTCTACATTCTGCTGGCAACTCCAGCTGAGAACCCAAATCCCCGGAAGGATTCCAGGCAAGTGCTCACTCAGAAGAGCAGAACTAGAATGCACATAAAATAGCTCCATCACATGAGACCCCCCTGGGTCTTCTCATCCATGCCTCCCTTCTTTTCTTCCCCACGGCCCTATGCATTTTATCTGCCTTATTTGAGGGCTGAAAGAGTCATTTGCCTCAAAGGCAAACCTGAAAACTGTCAGAGCTCATCAGCACGGTGGCAATGCAGGCAGTCCCCAATTCCAGAACAAATTGGTAGCTAATGATGTTGGTTGGAATTTAATACCAACTTATCTATGAAAACCTTGCTAACCCAAGAAGTATCCAGCCAGCCAACCCACACAGCACATTTGCCTAGACTATCCCTGGTCAACCTTTACTCTAGGTTGTGCTGTTGGTAGGCACTAGCCACACATGGCTATTTAAATTAAATATGTTAATTACAATTAAATAAGTCAAACTAGCTACATTTCAAGTGTTCATAAGTGGCCTGTGTCTGCTCGATACCATAGTGAACAGAATAGGTCTAGAACATCTCCCTCCCCACAGAATGCTTGCTCTATTGGACAGCCCTGATCTAGACCCTAACCCCAAACTCCAGCACTGCAGAAGATAATATATTCCTTCAAAGGTTAAACTCGGGGTGCCAGGGATACACCACTGCTCCCAAGGGAAATTAGTGAACACTGCAAGTGACTGGAAAGGGGCTGTGGAATCACCAGCTCCCAGTATGTACACTGGTTCTAACACTTCCTAACCATAAGACCATCACTGTTTGCCTCCACTGCCTCATCTGGAGCATGGGGACAGTGCCCTGTTCCCAGAGGTCTATAAGGGTCAAGTGAGATGATGCTCAGCACACTCAGTGCTCCTTCTGTCGCCTGCTAATGCTACCTGCCACATAGGGGTGGCTGGGATCCCCAACTCTAAGCAATCACCAAATGATTACCACAGTCTGGAAAAGAGTGGTGAAGGGCTGGAACAGGACTGGCGGTGACAGGGGAGCAGTGGTGGGAAGGGTTCTGGTATGCCTGTGGCTTCAGTAGTCCACCCTGCTTTCTTCCATCTCTCATTTTGGTTCCTGCATTAGATTGATCTAAGGCCTCTAAGCATGAGGGTAAGTGCCCCAAATGCAAGCACTGGGAAAGGAAGGAGCAGAAGAAAAAGGAGGCTGGAAATTCCACAAGATGGTCCTAAGAATAGGAGAGGAGCCCCTGCACCATGGAGGAATCCATTCATTCATTCAGTAAACAATGGCTGAGCATTTTAGGACCTTATATTAGGCACCAAGGAGACACAGATGAATAAAACATGGACCCTGCCCTCAAGGCCTCCACAAACTAGTGGGTGAGACTAACAGAAAATAGATCAATGCACTTGTGTGGTCAGTGCTACAACATCAGAAAATCCAGTCGGTCTTGGGAGCTTAGACAACCAGATGGTGGGTAAAGGGGTCTTGAGAACAGGAAGTTAAAAAGGTTTCGGAGGTTTCCAAGAGATGGTGCTTGCACTAAATCTTTAAGACAGTGTAGAGAAGTGTTTTGAGCAAAGGAAACCACAGGAACAAAGAACAAGGATATGGCACCTAAATACTCATGTCACTAGGTAGTTCCATAGAGCTGGGACCTTACAGGGAATTGATGAGAGATATGGATGGAGCATGCAGAACATAGGAAACCTGTTGTCATTTGTATGTAAAGAATGTTCATAAGTTAGGGATCACATATATTTTTTTAAATTAAAAACATATGCAAAGCATGAGCCTTGATTAGATACTGGATTACACAAACGTTAATGCACAGGTTGGGAAACTTTTTCTTAAAGTGTCAAATAGTAAAATATTTTAGACTTTGAGGAATATACAGCCTTTCTCCCAAATATTCAACTCTGCAGCTGTAGTGCAGAAGCAACCAGAGACAATATGTAAATCAATGAGTGGGACTGTGCTCCAATAAAACTTTATTTATGAAAACAAGCAGTGAGCAGGATTTGGCCCAAGTAGCCAAGCCCCACTATGAAGAACATCCTTGGGACCAGCAGGCAACTCTGACTGAGGATTGTAAGTAACACTATTGTATTGACATTAATTCCCCTGAGTGTGATAAATACATTGTGGTTCTGCAGGAGAATATCTCTGCTCTTGGGAGATGTCTTTCTTGAGAGGTGTCTTCGATCTGCAGAAGTGCTTAGAGGGCATAATGGCTGTAACTAATTCTCAAATGGTTCAGGGAGATAACAAGTATATATAGAAAGAGAGATAAGAGAAATATGGCAAAATGTTAACAATGGTGAGTCTAGGTGAAGGATATACAGATGTTCCTTGCATTATTCTTGCAACTTTTTTGTAAACTTGAAATCTTTTGAAATAAAAAGTTTGGAAAAAACAGAAATTTGAGAAAATTCAGAGGAACAAAAGGTCCTGATGAACAGACCACTTTGAACCCCTTCCATCCTTCAGACCCCTCTGAAGTGACCTAGCACCGGCTTGTCTTTCTGCAGAGTGGATGTGAGTACACTTCAGATTACATGTTCCACCCTCCGTGATTAGTTGTGCACTACCAGAGAAGGTCATTTGAATGGGAAAATGAGTGCAGCTTCTTGGATCCTGCTTAGGCCTCTTTTTGCCTGAATTCCTGCTCTCCTTATCCAACAGCCTGGAGGACAGCTTCCTTTTGACATTCGGGCCTCAGAAGCTATGGAAGAACAAGCAGCCAGCCAGTATGGAATTTCCTGCAGGAGGTAGACTCAAGAGCAGCCAGGAGCAAAAGCAAATCCTTAAGTGGCATTTGTCTGATCAAAGGCCACCTGGAAGCCTATAGGTGATTTATGTGAAGGTTTCTGCTGAGCCAGGAGCTGCTGACAAAGGTTGGCAGCAACACTTTTCCTAGTAACCTAGATCCAAATCTCTAATGATCCCACAGAGTGGGATTTCCTGATTCTTGACTTATTAGTAATCAATACCTTCAAAAATACCAACACCTCCATTAAAGAAGGCATCCATTGATTTCCACTGGGAAGGTGGAGGCATTTGGAGGCTCGGTATCTTAAGGAGATTCAGTTTTGATTTTTCATCTGTCAAAGTAATACCATAATGTACAAAACATACAATTTCTGGCAAGTGGTGAGGGGAGAATAGTAGGAATGACCATTCCAGCTCTCCTACCCTCCTGCTTCCCTGAAAAGCATAGTCTTAAAGCATTGTTAGTCAGTGGTGCTTCTTGGGCCCCTCTGGGCCCCAAACCCAGCCAGCCCCACCAGGAGATGCCCATCACTGCCTCTGCAAGCCAGCTCAGGTGCATATCCTCTTATGGAGGAGAAAAATGCAAACAGAAGTTACCCACAAGGGATACATGGCATTGTTTGGGAATCAAGGATCTGACTTTCTCAATGTCTCCAAGACTTAGGATCCAGAATTCTTAAAAAGTCTTTCTGTCTCCAAAGACTATGTCCTAGGGAGATAAACATCCTATATATCTTCCACCAATCGCCCCAAAACACCCATTCTGGTACAATGCATTCGTTAACAGTTACCACCCTCACCCTGTCTTTAAGAGAACTATATAACCCATCTCCCTTGCCTTGTGACTCACAAAGGCCTGGCCCCACTGCCAGGCATTGCCACGTGACTGATTTTGGCCAACAGAGTGTGAGCAGACATGAAGGGTGCCAGGTCTGAACAGAAGTTGTAAATGTGACTGTACAATTTGGCTCAGCCTCTTGCTGTTCTCAACCACAATAAAACAGGCAGATCACAAAACGAGAAAGTATATGGAGCAGAACTATAGCCAACGCACAGCCCAGGTAACATAAGGAAAAAAGAAACTTTTGCTTTGTAAGCCACTGAGAGTTGAGGTTGTTTGTTATGCAGTCAGACTTCGGGACAACTGACTAATTACCCTTCAATACAGGAGTAGCAGGTAGCTCTGGGGAGTTGGCCAGCTCTTTGCACCTATGTCCTATGGCTCCTATCACCCACCTAACAAAACCCAGGCCTAGTTCCAATTTCACCATAACTCATTTTCCATCCATTTATACCCTAGGCTCCTTAAGAAGTGAATCTTCCCTGCAACACCCTTAGTTCATGACTCATCCTGCCAGTGACTTTGGTTAAGGGAGGAAAAAGGTAGGTTTAAAGTTTCAGCAACACCACCGGAGATCTCAGAGTAAAAATCACCCCCTTTTCTTCTCCTGGGGAGGCTCCACACCAAGAGCCAATGGATACTCACTGTCTAAGATAGAGAGCAAGATGTACAGGAGAGGGCACTGGACTAGGAGTCTGGAGTTCTGGATTTGGATTCAGGCTAAGTCACTGGGCCATGTGACCCCCTTAAAACCACGGAGTCTCTAAGGGCCTGGGTGACCTAGTACAAGTCATTCCCTCTGTCTAAACTGATCAGTGGTTTTCAGATCCAGCATTGGTTGCCTTGGAGATGTCTTAGCCGATAGCTGAGATGAGAAGAAGCCTGTGGCCAATATAACCTCATCCCCTGCTTCTGCCAGATGGGCTCTGTTTTGATCTACTGTACAAATTCGGTTTCTGGGTAAGATGTTGCTTAGCCAAGAATCCTATAGCTAAATGCATTTCAAAATCACTGATCAGGTGATCTCTGAGGGCCTTTCCAGATCTGACACATGCTGATCCTCCCTGATGCCTGACTTCTTGTATATTCTGTGGCCACCCACTTCCTTGCCATTGTAGTCAAGGATTTACTAACACCCAGAGGGCACCCAGTAGTGAATGACTGACAAGCAAGAATGTAACAAGGTAGATTCACAACAACTCAACCAAGAGTTATTAAACAGCTTCCTCTATTTCTCCAAGGTGATTATTAGACTTTGGAAGGCTGAAGGGAAAAAAAAAAAAAAAAAGCAGTTCAGAGACACCATCAAGGAAGTGAGCTCAAGGTTTTAGCTTTCTACTTGCGGTTTATCTTCTGCCTTGAGTATCTGGGTAAGATCACCACTTGCCCCCACCCCAATACCCCAAGCTGGAAAAAGGTTCTTTGGAGTGAGATTCACACTTTTAGATCACTAAATACAGCCAACATGTCCTGGAAACCATCTCATGTTTCTCACATCCTCTGGGAATTCTTCTAAGAAATTCTGATCTCTGAGGGCTTGCAGACCATGGAACCTCTGCCCAAGGGGCTGGGAGCTTTTGGTTTCCCAAAGCCTCGTTTGAGTGGACCCATATTCTAGCATAGGAGAACAAGGCCAAGTTCACTAAACCAAGGGCTATGTCCCATCTGCCTGGGCAAACTGTCCTTCCTGAAATGGCTGAACAATACCCAATGTGACAGGAATCCATCCATTCTTCCACCCAGCACTAACCATGGGACCCCAGAGCAGGACTAGGGTTGACTATGACCTACGTCCAAGTTGC
This sequence comes from Pan troglodytes, assembly GCF_028858775.2. Classification (NCBI taxonomy): domain Eukaryota; kingdom Metazoa; phylum Chordata; class Mammalia; order Primates; family Hominidae; genus Pan; species Pan troglodytes. The sequence goes on from NC_072407.2 coordinate 15,727,041, forward strand.
TGGTAAGTAGGCAAGCAGGGAAGAGATGAGACATGGAGATCACAAAACAGAGCATGAGGTCTTTGGGGTAGCCATAGGAGAAAGGGAACTGAAACAGAGAGGCCAGTCCATGGAGACAGGAAAAGCTCAGGAAAGAGAGGAACTTTGGTTCGGGGACATTTATAAAGAGGGACAGAAGCAGAGCAGGCCACTCAGGAAGTGAGGGAGTGTGGCTTGGACTTTTCCTGGCTGGGAAAACACACAGAAAGAGCCTGTTTCCTCTGCAAGCAGAGACGTGAGGGAGCTCAGCCAGGCTGGGAGTGTCCAGAAGGCGGAGCCCCGGACTGGCTGGAAAAGAGAACTCCATCTCAGGAACCATGGTTTGCCCTGGAGAGCTTAGCACTGGGCTGAGCACACCGTGTGGGATTCAACGTGCTAAAGTGAGTCACCATGGGCCACTCCAAGAGCCTCCCAATTTGTCGCCTGCTTCCTTTCTTGCCCTCCACCCCCTCTGTTCTCCATGCCGTGGCCAGAACGACCTGATAGCACTGCAGACCTGTGTCTCCTCCCTTCTTAGATGCCCTGGCTGGGCTTGCACTGTGCATATCTGCTTCCCTCTCCTTACAGCTAGCCCACCAGCCCTCACATGATCTAGCCTCTGCGCACGACCCAAGCCTCATCCGGCCATCCGGCCCCTGCCCTGCCCTTAACTGGCCTCCCTAGGTTTCTTGATCACACCATAACATACTTTCTTTTCCTCCTGGGGTACCCTGCCCTCTGCCTAGAAAGCTTTTTTCCACAATTCACCAAACCAGCTCTTCTTTCTTTCAGATCACAGTCTCAAAGCTCCCCCTGGCCACCCCAGCTCAGGAAGGATTTATTTCCCTACTTACACCTTGTTTCTCTCACACGCTCCATTTTTTGCCTTGACCGCACTTCTTGCAATGTGTACTGACCCATTTAATATCAGGCTTCAGCCCAAGTGCTGTGAAAAGGCAATGATCTCAGGTCTCCATTGCATCCCCAGCACGAGCAGAGTCCCTGGCACATTCAGGGCTCAGCACACTGTTGAACAATGGAATGAACAGGTAATTTACTTGCCTGTAAAGAGTTACTCTCCAAATTATCCCCACATCTTCCCCCTTACCAACCAGTTAAACCCATGCTATATTAAAGACATGAGGTATTAGTAACAGTTAACATCCACTGAGTGTTCTTCATGGGCCCCAAGTTTTCCTGGGTTGAGCACACTGTGTGTGATTCAACATGCTAAACTGAGTCACCATGGGCCACTCTAAGAACCTCCTAATTTGTTGCCTGCTTCCTTTCTTGCCTTCATTTAACCCTCACAGCAACCTAATGAGGTCAGTCTTATTCTTTCCATTTTACAGATGAAAAAATCAAGGCTTAAGATTAACTTAGCAGTTTATCCAAGAGCTCCTGGCTAGTCACTGTCAGGACCAGGATTTCAATCCAGGCAGCCTGACCCTTGGGCTGTGTGTATAGCTACCTTCAGACACAAAAGGAAAAGGTCCCAAGGGCATGTCTTTGGAGAATCAACCCCTGACTTTGTGTGGTGGAAACAGAAAACCAATGAGTCTGCAATGGGTGTCTCAGCAGGCTGGGAAATGAGGTTATTTGGTGATAAATCTAACTCTTCAAAATTAGCTCTGCTCTCTGAGTCCGGGTGCCTGTGCTTCCAGAAGCCCCCCAAGGCTCTAGTCCTCTAATGACTAGGTCAGATCAAAGTCAGAGTTCCCAGTGAACACCAGCTTTCTGGTGGGACATGCCTCTTCCTGGGCAGTGAGGCCCACTGTGCAGATCAACCGCATGCCCAGGAGCCCTTGCAATGGGCTGAGCTGGCTTTGGCCACCTCTTGTCAATTAGCCATGTCCAGGCTAATTGACAAGAATATCTTGACAAAGGATGTTTCAATCCCATTTAAATAGACTTTCTCCACAAATCCCATAATATGTAATGAGGTTATTTTATCTAGAAAGATATCCAATGACCTGGAAAAAAAAATTGGTGTGTGTTAAAGTGACCCTATGTCTGCATTTCCACACGCTTCTCTAAAACTTACTGACGACAGTGTCTGCCTGGCTACAGACTGTGAAGGTGTTTATTCATTCCAGAGTCCCTTTCCTGTCCCTCTGCCCTGGGAAAACACAGTGAGCTGTATGCCCAGCAGTGTAGACCACAGACCCCACACTAACTGGGCATAGGAATTCCCTGGGAAGCACTTTACAAATACAGATTTCCAGGCTCCCCCACTGAAGAGCGTGATTCAGCAGATCTGAGGTGTGGCACAGGACTCTGTATTTTCCTGGTTCTCCAGCTCTCCCTGTGCAAGCAGGCCTGTGCCGCAGGGTGTGGGCATCATCGAGTAGTGGTGTGGATGCTGTTGGCATGCAGTGTCTTGCTGGGATACAGGCCTAGCCACTCCTTTCTGTGGGATCCTTGACCACGTAACCACTCGGCCTCAGTTTCTTTATCTAGAAGAGGGGTACACAAATACACGGCCTGCTTGCTCCTTGGGTAGCTTTCAGGGATTAAGGGAGGTGGTATGAGTGAAATAATAACAAGAATTAACATTTATCAACTGTCAGCACCAGATGAAGCACTTTGCCTGAATAACTTAGTCTTCATGAAAATTGTATGAGTGTGTTACTGTTGTTATTTCTGTTTTAAAGGTAAATAACTGAGACAGAGTTTAGGCAGCTAATCCAAAGACACCCAGCTTGGGATGTGAACTTGGGCATGAGTCATGGCCCTGGCTCCGCTACAGTCGCTCCTGGCCAGTGCTGTGTCTGTGTGAGAAGCTGTCTTAGATTCAGCTTTCCTGCTATGTCCCTCTCTGACAGCATTGGGATGTGAAGTTCTACACAGAGCAATGGTGCAGGAGGACCCCTGAACATTCAACATGGCTGCCCGGTGTCCTTCTGAGGAAGACAAGGAACAGATGGCCCTCGCAACCCTCACCTTCCTGCCAACTATTAGGGTGCAGAAGCAGGAGCCAGCTTCTGCTCACAGGAAAGAAGAAAAACACAATGGCAGTAACAACTCCAACTGGGGCATGAGTTGCCATTTTGAATTGCCAAGGCTGGAGACCAAAAATATTGAGAAGTCTTAAAACAATGGCCCCTTAAATTTGTACATTTGACAAAGAGGAGAGGGTGCTACCATTTACTGAGCACCTACTCTGTGCAAAACTCTTTCAAGTGGTCACTTCTCTTAGTCCTCACAGTAGTCCCATGAAGGAGGACATTATCTTAGCCCATTTTACAGATGAGAAACCTGGGTCTCAGAGATACTAATGAAAGTACCCCAGGGCCAGCAAGGAGTGGACACTGGGTCTGAATTCACATTGAACTGGTTCCAAAACCCTGCCTTGCTGAACCACAGCGCCCCTCCAGAGAGCATGTTCATGTTCATTATGGTGGGCGGCCTTGACTCATACTTGACATGGATGTCCCAGAGATTCCCTACACACAGCTTTCAATAATGAAGATGGAGCTCTCTGTCCCCGGGTGGGGCCGCAGCATCACAGTGCCTGTGGGAAGGCTGGGCAGAATGAAATAAAAGGGATTTCTGCCTGCTCCTTCTCTTACACTAAGGTACATGTGCCCACCTAAGTATCAGCCAAGCCAAGGAGAAAAGCCACAATTAACTGAGCACTTACTTGGTGCCAGGAACTTGCTCACAAAAGATATTAAAATTTTACAGCAACCATGCCAGACTAGGTCTTATTTTCCTTATTTTACAGATGCAGAACCTGATGCCCAGCAAAGGGGAAAGGATAGCAGGAGCCTTGATCCACCCAGGAAGAGGTGCCAGCTGGATCACCAAGAGGCTGGTGGAGAACAAGAAGCTGCTATGAACCAATCTTTAGAAAACAGCAGGATCTCTGAGGAGAGAAAGAATTTCTCTCCAGCCAAAAGCTTCATGAGATGGAAGGGGATGTCCTATCTCCTATATTGTATCCTCATCATGGTCTCAATAAACCCACTTGGAAGACGCCCATGCATGAGCGTCGACAGTGACTTCCCGAGGCTGGACGGCGATCCTTCCCACTGCAGAAGGCGGGGTGCTGAGCACTGTGCTGGGGCTTTCTGTGCACCATCTTCATTTGGTGCATTTTGAGGGCTCATTCACTCTATCAACATCTCATTATAGAAGGCAGAGTTCAGAGAAATTAGGATGGCTGCCCAAGGTCACCTAACTACTCCGAGAAAGAGCTGACATTCAAATCTAGGCCCCTGAGCCTGAGCTTTCCACATGACACTGTAGCATCTTTCAACAATCAGAGGACAATCTAAGCAAGTCAATTATTGTAGGTATGTGGCTCCCCATGCCCCATGGGAGAGGAAGGGTACATACTGCCTTATAAGAAGTTCTATCAGTACATGAGTGATAGAGAGGTTACCATTCCCTGAGGTTGCCTATAGGACAATTGCACACTAGGTCAGACCCAAAAAACTGGAACTACACTTTATAGATGGCACTGGAGAAAGTAGATGGCTTCTGAAGGCTACAAATGAATCCCAGCCCTGCTCAGACCAGAAATCTGGTCAAATCTGCTCCCTAGACTGGGGGAGTAGAGAACCTGAGGGCTGGATAGGTACCATGGGTGAACCATCTCCCTGGTCTGGACTTAAAGGTCTGATTTTGATATCAAAACATAAGAACCTCCCTCAATTCTTAACTACATCCAAATTCTGGCTATGCCACATGATGTCCTATCTTCCAGGAAGAAGCATCACACCTGGCTTCTAGCTTGGGCTTTCATCCACTTAAAGGAATCCACAGCATCATGGCCATCATGACGTCACATGAGGTTTATTTAGGTTTGAGGCCTGTCTCCTATCATGAAAGTCCATCTACCAGCACCTACCAGATGGCTAAAAGGAAGCAAAAGACACTCTGGGTGCAGGCAGGAGCTGATGTCAAGGGGAATCCCTTCTGCAGGACAGCTAAGAGATCCACACAAAACAGATGGAGCCAATTTAATATCTCTCCCAGCAAAGGAGTGGTATTAGGAAAGCAAGGACAGAGCAGAAGCATTAGTATAAATTACTCTGAGTGTTCATAAAGGCTCGCTGCTCAACACTCCCCGGAGGCTAAAGAATTGTTTGCTCCAGCCTCTCAGACCCAAAGCATGCAAATTAATAGCCACGATTTATCAAGAGGTATTTTTCATTGGTGTTCTTGGACCAGGTTTCTTTAAGTATTTGGGTTCATCTATCTAGCATGTGCCTGGCTGAGTACTGCTACTATTATGCAAAATGCATCATAAATCCAACATTTAAGAGAGGTTTATTTAAGCCAGTCTAGAGCTTCCAGGGTCCAAGCTCATTACCATGAACACAACTAATTCCTGGCAGGGTATGGGGCAGTGGAAGCCAGTCCATTGCATCTGTAAGCCACTGAACGGTCACAGTCTCTGTGGGTGGGGTGTGGGGCTGGGAGGAGGACCAAGGCACCTTTCTCCCACTCCAGAGCCTGCCATCCCTGGTTCAGCCTCTGCTTTGAGGCTGCCACATCTTTGATCAAGCTATTACTTCCTCCTGGCACCCCCTTCCTAACCCCTACATCTTTCTCTTCCCAAACTAAACAGCTTTAGGCCCACTAAAGCTTTTCCTGATCATCCAAGGCAAGGCCCACCCTCTGGCCTCTCAGGAGGAGAGAGCCTACAAAGGAAGCCTATGAAGGAGGGTAGGCAAGGAGGCTGGATGTGAGCCTGCAGACTCTGGGCCCAGGCCCTCCTCCCTTTGAAACCTCAGTCTCTTCATTTGGATAAGATGACTTCAAAATTCCTTTCGGGCAAACGTTGAATTGAGTTCTCATGCCCTGGAACTCCTGCTCTCTGTTTTCTGTTATATGAGGCCATGAGTTCCATGAGGATGTAAGCTGCCCCCCTTCCTCACATCCTCCCCAGAACCCAGCACAGTGTGTCTGAAAAACAGCAAATGCTGTGAAAAGATGAAAGGGAGGAGAAAGGAGAGAAGAGGAAAAGAAGGGAGGAAGGAAGGGAGCCACTCAGCTAAGTGAGGACCTCACTGATAAGTCATCAACCATTCTAGACAAAACAAATTATCATCATGGCCACTCCTTTGAGGACGAAATGCGACATCTGCTTTAAATATTGAAAATAATAACCATATATATGGAAGACTTACAATAGTCACAATCTCACTGCTGGGGAGGGGAGGTGACCTGATCCCCAATTTCGCAGAAGAAACTGGTTCAGAGAGGTGCAGCAACAAACTCAAGGTCACATAGAAAGAGACAGAGCCAGGGTTTCAGGCACTTCCACTGAACCACTGGGCTACCTATTGTACATTTGTTTCCAGAAGGCAGAAGTAGCCTGGCATGTGTGAAATCCCTAGGGCATAAGGGAGCCCAGGCTGCCCTTCTCTAGCCAGAGTCCTGCTCCTGCACCAACTGCACCTGACCAGGTTCCCGAGCACTGACTCCAGGGCAGGACCTTGGTCAGACCCTCATCGCTGCTCACCAGGCTGTGGCTCCAGGCAGAGCCATCTTGGTTTCACAGCCTGGGTTTAGGCTGATTAAAAGAAACATCTAAATGACAGAGTATCATATCATTCCAGCTATAGTAATTGCCCCAAAGAGATCAGCCACAAGATGTGGGTTTAACCAGGTGCAGATATAAGAGAGGACAGTGGGGTTGGAGCAGGGGTAAGGAGGTATTAACATTTGTTGAAATGTTCACCTACAACATGCAGGCATGTACTCTAGGTCATCCCAGGCACTCTGAATGTGCAACTTTTGTGTAAGTTTCCTAATGACCATAGGAGGAAAGATGATTATCCCATTCCACAGATTAGGAAATTGAGGCCACACAGCTGGAAGGAAATGAAGCTAGGACTCGACCCTAGACCCACCCAACTCTGAAGCTTGGGCTAGGGGCTGGGCCTGTTCCCTTAGCCGGGTTAGTGCATGGCACTAATGAGATCGGGGTCTGCGTGTGGGACCCACATTATCTGACATGAGAATGTGCTTTTATAAACTGAACTCTAAACAATCACTTTTTGTTTCTGCCCTTGCACAGAACAAATTTCTCTCCTTTGGCCATGGCCTGAGGGCCAGTTTCATGGTGTGAATGCACACCCTTAGTGCCACAGAGACAGAGCAGATGGGGTGGCTGGCTGAAGGCAGGCCTTCACGACTGTTCAGGACAAGATGGAGGCCAAAACTCAGACTTCAGCAGTTGTCTAACTCTTTTTCCTGCCTTTGAGACTGTCAGACTGTCACCTCGATGCAGGCTCACGTATCTGCAGCGCTGGCTGGCTGTGTGCCGTGAGCTCAGTTTCCTCATCTGTGAAAGGGGGATGATGATACTTACCTCACACATCTGCAGTGGGGATGAAATGAAATAACGTATGTGCTGCATTCAGCAAGCACCTGGCCCATTCCAGGGGCTCAGTAATGGTAGCCATTATTCTGATTATTGTCATCATCTTTCAACTTCACACCCACCAGACCCTGGTGGACTCAGCAGATGAGCAGAGACGACCACTGTGGGAGCCACTGAATTGCCCCAGGCCCCAGAATGGAACCTGGCACCAGCTGGAGCAGCCCTGCTGTCCAGCCTTGCTCCTGGGCAGGTTAGCTCTGAACCTTCTCCGTCCACTCTCTGAAAACTGCCTAGTATATCAGCAGCTGAGTCACCACTGTGTGCCAGAAAGGAAGCCACTCACACACTGCATAGTGCAAAAACCCCACCCCTCCAATTTCCGTTTTGTTAGAGAGAATGTCACTGGTGAGGGCCTGCATCCATTCTCTCACCCCTAAACAAGGGGGCCTAAGTAAAGCCCAGAGAAGCTGGGCTGGAGCTTTTGAAGAAGCATAGAATCCTAGGCTCAACACCCCAAATCGATTCAGAAGGGCTGGAGGATTTGGGACCAGGCCCTGGGAAAGAGGGAAGCTCTTATCTTCTTGTCAAGAGGAGGCAGACAAGCTCCCGGCTGGCACTTTGAGGGAGAGAGCATCTTCATTAGGAAGATTATTGGTTTGGGAAGTGATTCAATAGAATTAAGAAGACAGGGCGTGGTTATTGGTGTGGCCAAGGCTTCCAGGAAGAAGAAACTGTTTCATATAATGAGAGGGAGGAATACAGATCGGCAAGGGCATTGGCAGGAAAAGGGCAAGAAGCAATTTGATAGGAGAAGGAGAAAGCCAGCCTCAGCTCCAAAATGTGACTGTCCCCAGGACCCTTCAAATCTTCCCTAAAATGAAAGTGCTCTGAATGTCTCATCCAGAACTGCGAGAGGGAATGGTTTTCTTGCCAGCATTGACCTGGGGCAAAACATGGCCCACAGGCACACGAGCCTCAGCCAGACACAGAGGAGACTGTGACACATGTCCCAGAAGGTGCTGAACTCCCATGAAGGCTGACAATGTCCCATGGCATAAGGGCAGGGAGGAGGTGAGTCAGGAGAACCCCAGCAGCCATCAGGTTTGTACAAGGATCTGGGGCTGACGCTCCTGCAGGTCACTGGCTAGCAAGAGACAGCCAGTCATGAGAAGGAGCTGAAAAACATAAAAAGAACCAAAAAAAAAAAAAAAAAAAAACCAACTCAATAAGCCAAATAATCCCCACACTTTCTCCTTTTAACTGGTCCCCAAAACACCCTTTTCAAGTTAGAGAACACTGGCCCAATGTTCAGCTTTCCTGCAGGTAAAAAGAATTTTAATTAAAAAGTAAATTGCAGTTTGAGTGCACCTGGTAATGTGTGCAATGGCCTTAAGCCAATTAAGAAGAGGTTTCCCTTTTATCCTTTCCTTCACCAGGATGAATGTATTGCTTGGCTTTTACAGAAAGAAGAAAGAGAAAAAGCAAAAAGCAACAAGGCATCTTCATAACAGACCCCACCTCCCGGGTCAGGAGATGAGGCGGGATGTCAGGGCTGTGCGTCACAGCAGCCGGGCCTCCTGTGTGCAGGACAAATGGGCAACGTGGTCCCCTTGCAGGCTGCTGCCTTCCTTCGGGACTCCTGCTGCATTAGCAAAATCAATGAAGGGGAGAAGAAAGGGAGGCGCAATCCCAGCCAACCTTTCCCTAACAGCTCTTTCCTAAAAACCACCTTCTGATGCCTTGTGCCTTGTTAGAAATGGAAAGGGCTATGTCAGCAGCAAAGAACTTGAGGCTTGGACCAGCTGGCTCCCTGGAAACCCAAAAGGGATGGGGTGGCCTCTCTTGCCCCCTGGCTTCAGGAAGGAAGGAAGGAAAGAAGGAAGGGCAGCATCACAGGGCAGCCAGGGAAAAAAGAAAGACAGCCAAGAGGGCGGCTCGGGTTTCCCGGCCAGCAGCACCCCAGCAGACACATAGGTTTGGCTGGGAACTGGCTGTGGGCAGACACAATCCCACTGGAGAAAAATGTGAATCTGGACATTTGTTTAGCTGAGTGGCGGTGATGGCAAAGGAAGGCTCCAGCCCTGCAGCCGTGGCATGGGGCCAGCTCTCAGGAACTTACTGAGCCACTCTGGTCTGCTGGATCTAGGGAGCCCTGAGTCGAGCCCCACCTGTCACCATACTCTAGGTTTGACCAGGACTAGAAGATGACAGACAGCAGGCTACTCGGCTGGGCTATATGGCTTGCTCACTGGCTTGCTCACTTCAGGTAGTGATTTTCAAATTCCGTCATTTAATGTGTGTCCAAATAAACTCCTATGCAAACCTCAATATATAATACAGATGGAACGGAGCTGCTCTGGATTAGTTGAGGGTTGAGGTGGGAGTTTCTATCCCTGTCCTACCCATCAGGCCTCTAGCCTCTGGAACCCCACCAGGGTACCCCATGGGCATCGCAGGCCATCATCAGAAACCGTGAAGATTAGACCTGGGCTTTGGGACTGACACCCGGAGCTCCTTGTGAGGAGGGGCAGTGAAAGAGCAGGTACGATTAAGATTAATTGATAACGTGTCTATTTCTGAATAAATGATTAAGCCCATTCCTGTGTGCTCTGAGCCCATGCCAACAGACAATTGTATAAATCAGTGTGCTAAGCCCTGGAATGCTCAAGAGCTAATTTCCACATTTTCACTCTGTTTCAGTGAGGAGAGAGCCCTGGGAGCAGGGGTTGTGAAGAATGTGGCTTGAACATTCTGTAGTCAACCTCTGAGTTGTGACTCAGTGAGTTCTCCTATAAAATGCCTTCACAAAACCTGAAAACTCAACAAAAGATGTGCCCCAACCCCTCAGTGTGGTGGCTTCCTATAGGATGAGAGGAAGGCCAGGTGGAGGGAGTCTGGACGGTGGAAAGTTCTGTATTATTCAACTTCAGACAAAAAAGCAAAACGGAAATTGAGTTAAAGAGACAGACAGATATCTCTGTGAAACAGACTCTCTTTCACAATCATTTTGACCCTGGGGTTGCCACCAACTCACCATTGTGACCTTTGGCCTGTCACATTCCATGTTTGGGTCCAGGTTTCCCAGTTTGTTCCCAAGATGCAAACCCCTTGGTGAAATACCTCGGCAGACCCAGGGCAAACCTCATGTGTTCTCAATCCGACAGCAAGGAAGGTGCCATCTTATTCCTTCTCCCTCCCGCCACCCCCAAAGACTAGTCCTGGGTCCTCCTCATCAAATTTGCTTTCCTAAGACCGTCCCTGAGATGTAGCCATGAACATCCCAGGCTTCTCACGTTTCCCGGCTTTTGCCCAGACTGTTCCTCCACTTAAAATCCCTCCCTTCCGCATCCTGCTACTGAACTCTTCTTCCTCATTTTTCCAGTGCAAATGTCTACAGTTCTGTGGCCAGGTAGCTCAGCCACTGGAGTTGTAGATTAATGAGACCTCCGCACAGAAATACTATTCAAAATACTTAACAACTGGAACAGATGGGCACTGCCCAGGCAGAACACCCAACCAATCTGAACAGATGTGGGTCAAGACGGCCCATATGGCCATGCCAGCATGTTCCAGTGACCATTGCCCCTGCTCACACCAAGAGTCATCACACCACAGCAGGGCTGTCTCCATCCCTAACTCACTCCTGGGCTCAGCAGGGATTAGGGCAGAGGATGGACAGCTCTCTACCAGCTGTGAAGCATCTCCAAGGGCAGTTCTGTAGCCACAGGATCCAGGGTTATTTCTAACCTACCCTGGACTAGGCAGTGGCATTGTGACTTTTGTAATCTCCACCGTCCTCCGGCACAAGGCACTTTAGTGAAAGGTTGCCAAGGACTGTGTCATCCTCCACGGTGCCACCCTGAAGCCTGCTTCACAGCTCCCTGCGGCCGTTGGAGAGAGGGAGACAGTGTGTGTCAATAAGGACAATGTATGCGCTGCATGTGTTTTGTCTATTTGCTGGTGTCCCGAGAGAAGCCGGCTTGCTGAGCCAAGGCTGCAGCAGCCAGAGAGACTTCCAAAGACACGAGACAAAAGTGCCCTGAGGCCTGAGGTGGGGCAGGGCTGGAGTAGGGGCCCCGACAGCACTGTCCATGCTGGTGTTGATGAGTATAAGTACAGAGCAGAAGAGGAGGCCAGTACAACAGGCAGGCCTCACAGAATCACCAAGGAGCACTGGCTGTGGCCAATGTGACAGATTCATTTTCATCCGGGTACACAAAGACTCTAAACAGAGCCAGGTGCTGGTCATGTGTGATTCCTGCCTTCTGGGGATGCTTGCCAGGATTTTCTGCTTCCCTCGCCCACCTGTAAGAGCTGCTGCATTTCCTGCTATTTTTGAGGTAAACACTGATCCAAGCAAGGACAGGGGCACGCTACAGTGAGACCCCAGCTGACCTCCCCTCCTCCTCCCCTGCCCCCTCCCCATGATACCCCCAGCCCTTGGCAGGACTTGGTCACCTGCTGCACTCACAGAGCAGGGCTCCTGAAGGGTGCAGCTTGTTATTAACTCAACAGGGGCTGCCGAGTGGGCACTTTATCCCACCTGGCTCCTGCTACCCACTCCTGGCTAAGCTCACAGACAAAGAGAAATTCTCCATCCAGGGGCCTAAAAAGAATGCATGTGGCTGTTGCATCTTTAGCAGGATAGAAGCAGCCAGGCAGGGAGAGGTTGTGCTTATTCCTAAAAGGGTGGTCGCTCTCCACATGCTGGGAGCCTCTTTTCTTTGAGACCCACAGGTGACCAGCCATTCACATTCAACATCTAATTATTGAAAGGCCACCAGATGTCAGGCATCTGGTATACCAGATAGGGGGCTAAAGAGGACAAAGTCCCTGCCCCCAGGATGTTTATAGTTTACTGGAATAGAAAGACAACAAATGAGTAATCTAGTATTTCCTAGTATACATGAGGTTCCATGTATACTGTGTATTAGGAAAAACCAAGCAGAGGCAGTGGGAAAGAGTAGAATGGGCTGCTAGGGAAAGCCTCCCTGGAGAGGTGACATATGGGGAAGAGGGCTGAACAAAGTGAAGAGGGCATTCCCGAAAGAGGAAAGAGCAGGCAAAGGCTCTGAAGCAGGAACAAAGCTGATGTGTTTGAGAACAGCACAAGCTGATGGGTCAGAGCAGAATGAGAGGCTTCAGAGAGTGGAGGGAGAAAAGGGCAGGGAGCTGGGCATGGCCAGGAGGCAAAGGGCCTTTGTTCCCAATCATTCACTGCCCCTCCCTATAAGAGGGCTATGCATGCCTGTCCGTTGCCCCGTGGCTTGCAGTGCTATCCAGTGGGGGATTCTGTGTCCCATCCCACAGTGACAATGAGTGACTGTCTCACTTGCTTGGACCACTGGAATAGGAGCAGAAGTGATAAACATGCACCAATTTGAGAAGAAGCTTTAAGAGCCATTATGACTTACAGCTATTGTTCTCTTTTCCTCTGCCACAAGATGGAAACAACAGCTGCTCCCTCAGCCCAGTTCCTGGATTGTAGATATCGTGTGAAGCAGCGCAGACTTTCAATGTGCAGTAGAAATACACACTGAGGGCTAAAAGCCTTTGTGATGTTGCTCCAGCATAACCCAGCGGAAACTAACCAACACAGCCTTTCAGCCCTCATCAAAGGTGATGCAACTTATTCTTCCTACAATTAATAATCATTACAGGGCTTTAGGAAGTAAGCATTTTTAAAAGATTACTCTAGTTGTTGAGTGAAGAACGGACCCACATCAGCTGCACCTCTTTCTCCAACTCCTCACCACAGCCACAGAGCACAGCCACTGCCACACACACCCCACAGAAGTGGTTGTCATGGTCCTGCAGAGAGGAAGATCTAAGATTTCCCTGAACCATCCTATTATCCCCCATGCTATTTTTATATCCCAAAATGAGAGGCATGGGACTCTAAGTCCTGCCAACACTCAACTCAGGAAGGTCGTTCATGTGCTCTTCCATAAAAACCATGAGGGCCAGCAAAGCCTGGTGCTTTCCAGCTCTTTCCTGAGAAGTTACACTCAATTTGTCCCTTTAATGAGGTTTTTCCACAGCAGCACAGAACCAGTCTCCTGGTGAGTTATTGGTCAGGGAACACAAAGCCAATTCCACCCTGGTCTCCTATTTCTGGCAAGACCATCCTGGGGCTATTTCTCAAAGCAGCTGGTCCTTCTAGATGCTAGCCCTCTGTGTGCACACTTATATCTCATAATGGATGGTGACCTATCAGATGCCTTTGGGTCCTCCAGAGCAGCTGACCAGTGCCAAGTACATAGGAGGAGCTCAATTCATACATTCTGAATGAATGAAGAAATGTAGACTATCTGAATCCATAGGTGAAAATAAAATCCACGGGGTAAAAAGGTTTCTAGCTCTGTTTCTGGCTGGAAAGTGCATGAAAGCTGAGTTTAATCAATAAATAAGAGTTGTAGCTACTAAATTCCTCTCCACCTGGCCCCAGCAAAGGATACATTTACATCTCATTCCCCAAATGTAGGACATCAAAAGACCAGAGGTCCCATGAGACGCCACTTCTTCAAATGCAGACATTTTGAAGAACACACACCAAGATATTTCCAAAGCCCTGACCACATACACGGTCAGGGAAAATGCTTAAAGCTTCAGCTCCTTTGAGAAAAGCAAAAATCAAACCAGACTTATAGCACTATCGGCCAGTAATGGTTAAGCTCACATGATGTGCAAGGCATTCACTGGGCTAGGAGGGAGAAATAAAGAAATAGCCCTGTCTGCAAGGAGCAGATGATCTCAATATCATTATAAGGCCCAAATAAATGAATTATGGTCTTAGACAAGTCAACGGCTCCCCACAAGATGAAAGCACAAGGTCACACTCAATGAAATAGAGATGAACCGAATTCTTGTGAGGACATAGGAATTCGAAAAGGAATGGCATCATGAGCTGGGCTGGCTGGAGACAGATTTAAGCTTTGAAAACTGTGGTCAAGCAGAAAAGAGATAAGAGGACATACGGAGAGAAGTAAAAAGGGGAAGTAGAAGAAGCGGCCCCTGAGATTCCAGGGAACTTGGTTCCAAATGGTAGGACAAGTGGGCCAGCGGCAATAAAATTAGAGCAAAGTGTCCTTCCAGCAGCTGGGGACAGGAAGCTCGAGGATAGACACTGACCTATGCCAGGAAAGGCCTGGAAGTTATGTCCAGGGAAGAAGAAAAATAAATAAATAACACCTTGCAAACACAAGGGGACAGTTTGTATTTTAAAGTCTTGGAAAAGTAAATCAAAGTAAACAGGAACCTTGGAGCCATCAGGTTACTGTTGGAAAGCTGATGGGAGATGCCATAAGAGAAATGGGTTCCTATTCTCCAGTGCATTTCAACTGGCCATATTCTCAGCAGTGAATGATGGAGGCAGAGCTCAGAGGAGCACGTCTGAACACGTAAGGACAGAGAGGCGAGTCTTCAGTGAAACACCTACAGAGAGCCGTTTGCCCCTTGAGATTCCTGAGGAGTGTGGAGAGCAAAGAAGCAAACCCAATGAGTCACAGTGTAAATTATTCCTGTTAGTCAGTGCTATCTTATAAGCACATATACACATAAAGCACTTCTGCTGCAGACTGAAGTACGATGGTTGTCTCAAGAGAAAGAGCTTATACAATTGAGGTGGACAATGAACTACGTACTTTTTTCATGAAACACTATTTTCACTTAAAAGAACAACTGATGAACAAATCATAATTATTCATACTTGGGAATTTGGTGAACTTTTCTCAAAGTCTTGTCACTCCAAGGAAAATAACTGATAATATTTTTCCCCAGTGATAAAATTCAAGCTTTTAAGGAAAATTTATAATTATGGAAAACTTGCCTCCACCACTATGAGCTTGACGGCTTCCCAACACCTAAAGACTTCTGATGATATAAATGGTAATATTAATGGAAGTGATTTTTCACACTGTATAATAAAATATGTCCACATTTAGAAGATCTGCCTAACTCTGTGAGCTTATCCTTTCCAAATGACTAATGTATAATGTTACAAAATCATGCTTGGATAAAAGATATAAGCAAAGTACAAGGCAGACCACAGATTTTGATGTAACAGAATATAAAACATTTACTGATGTGGTTTCAGATTTCACTCCAACTTCTAGAAACTTATCACTTGTCCAGTTTGGGTGTAGTATCAAAGAAGAATATCCATAATTATCTGAAAATATTAAAATACTCCTTCTTTTCCCATCTACATATCTCTGTGAAGAAAAATCTTTTTTTTTTTTTTTTTTCGAGATGGAGTTTTGCTCTTATTGCCCAGGCTGGAGTACAATGGCGTGATCTTGGCTCACCACAGCCTCTGTCTCCCAGGTTCAAACGAATTTCCTGCCTCAGCCTCCGGAGTAGCTGGGATTACAGGCATGCGCCACCACGCCTGGCTAATTTTGCATTTTTTGTAGAGATGGGGTTTCTTCCATGTTGGTCAGGCTGGTCTCGAACTCCCGACCTCAGGTGATCCGCCCACCTTGGCCTCCCAAAGTGCTGGGATTACAGGCATGAGCCACCGCGCTCGGCCGAAAAATCTTTTTCATACTTCAACCAAAACAACATATCACAACAGGCTGAATGCAGAAGTAAATGTGAGACTCCATTTTTCTTCTATCAAACCAGGTATCAAAAAGATTTGTGAAAATAGAAAACAAGGCCACTCTTCTCAATAAGTTTTTTTTTTTTTTTTTTGCTGTTGCTTTGGAAACTGCAATAGACTGAATGTTTGTGGCCCCCCACCCACACACAAAAAAAGTCACATGCTAAAATCCTAACCCAGGGAGGTGGGGCCTTCGGGAGGTGATTTGGTCATGAGGGTAGAACCTTCATGGGTGGGATTTGTATCCTTATGAAAGAGAGTCCAGAGAGCTTTCTTATCTCTTCCACCATGTTAGGATGGAACAAGAAGATGGTGGTCTGTGAACCCGGCAGTGGGCCCTTACCAAATGCTGAATCTGCTGGCCCCTTGATCTTGGACTTTCCGGCCTCCAGAACTGTGAAAAATAAATTTCTATTGTTTATAAGCCATGCCATCTAGGGTATTTTATTATAGCAGTCTGAATGGACTAAAACAAATTGTACCAAGAGTCTGTAGTTCTTTTTCACAAAAAGTGTGCTACTTATGTTAATTTATGTAATCAGGTTTATTATTGCCATTGTTAAATAAAATAAATAATTATTTTGAAATTTTCTCAGTTTAAATTTCTATTGTGGCAAATATTAACTGATATAACCTATAGCAACAAAACTCCCTTGGGGTTTTCAATAATTTTTACAAGCATAAAGGAGTCCTAAGACCAAAAAGTTTGAAAACTTCTGGCTTAAACTATAGCTAAAAGATAGGAAATTCTACTTGTTCAGGACCCAGCATCCATAACTAGACCCAGTTTCAGCCTCTGTGAAGTGAGATCTTCCCTGTTGACAGGCAGAAACCACCAGGAACCCTTTTGCTTAGGCTGTAGTCAGGACATAGTTGATCTTTTAAAAAAATAAAATGTTTCAGCATTTATATTTAGCTGGTATGCACTGGTTCCACCATATCAGTTCTTAAAATACTGAAATAGGCCGGGCATGGTAGCTCATGCCTGTAATCACAGCACTTTGGGAGGCCGAGGCGGGCAGATCACCTGAGGTCAGGAGTTTGAGACCAGCCTGGCCAACATGGTTAAACACCATCTCTACTAAAAATACAAAAAAAAAAAAAAAAAAAAAAAGCCAGGTGTGGTGGCGGGCGTCTGTAATCCCAGCTACTCGGGAGGCTGAGGCAGGAGAATCACTTGAACCCAGGAGGCGGAGGGTGCAGTGAGCTAAGATCGTGTCAAAGCACTCCAGCCTTGGCAACAAGAGTGAAACCCCATCTCAAAATAAATAAATAAACAAACAAACAAACTCAAATTTCCTCCCATTTTAGAAAAAGCTGCTTTCCCAAGTTACTTGAGATGCTTCCAGCACCCATTATCCTGACCCCTCCCCCAGTATCCAAACCTTCCCCAAGAGCCAGCCACGAAACAGTAACTGCCTGGCACAGCAATTTGCTCTAGCACTATACGACTGGTTCTGATTGGACACTGCCAAATGCCACATTAGCTGTTTATATATTTGAATATCAACCTTCACTGGCTCACTTTCTCAGAAATGAGGAAACTTGGAGGCAATGTGAGACTTGGGCTGAAAGGGGAAGCATTCCACAGAGTTGAGCACTGGCTGGAAATGCCATGATTCCCATGTCAGTACGCCACGTATGCTGACCCCATCAGCAAAGCAGGCTTCCCTTCAAGGAATCCGTTACACACCAAATCAGTGAAGACTGCATCCCAGCTTTTCTGCAGGTTGCTAATGAGCAGTGAGCATATCCAAAGCCTCGATCTAGGAGGAGGCACTCTGGAGCTCAGCCTAGGATTTGAATACAGGAGCTTTGCAGGACCATCAGTAGTCAAGCACGGAAAATACCCTACAACAGAGAAGCTGAAGTTGATGTTTTACATGGAATGCCCTCACCAATGCTGTTTCCAAAGTTATATCCTAGAGAAGTAATACCAGTCATCAACATCAAAACCAACCTATAACAAGGAAAATTAACAGGCAACATTTCCCCTTGACTTCCCCTGGTAGGTGATCAAACTTAAAGAAGAGGGAAAAGTCAATGGTTGGTAAAGCCCACTCCATCTCTAGCCCCCACCCTTTCATTTCATGAACTTCTTCTATGGTCCAAATAATAATAAGAATGCAAAATACAGAAATCTGAAAGGAAAGAGAGAGGCAGGGGGAGAAAGGAAGCCTTTCTACTAATTCACTAAGAGTGGCATGTCTCTACCAATAAATTACAAAATAGACATGCTGTTTCCAACTTCCACACTTTTATACACACAAGTCCTTCTGCTTGAGGCTCCTAACCCTTTCCCCAATTTTCTGCAGTTGAAATCTACCCCATCTTTCAGTGCTCAGTTCAAATACTTCTTTCTCCATGAAAACTTCCCCAAACCTACACACCCATCTGCTCAGCTGGAAGTGAGCCATACCCCCTTCCTGGTTTCATCCCCACCAACCTTCCCTCACACTTTCTTGTCCTTTTCTTATGGCACTAGTCACTTTTCACCTTGGGAATGGATTACTTCTGTCCATGTCTCCACTCCTCTGTTGGACTGTGAGCTTTTTGTAGGCAGAACTACATCTCCCCCTTTGCATGCCTCCAGTCACCTAGCAAAGAATCTGGCATTTAGTGAGTACTGTTTAAATGTCTGTTGACTAAACCAATGGATGCACGGACAAATGGAAAGAAGAAAGGAAGAGTAGGAGGGAGGGAAGGAATAATGTTACACCTTGATTCCTGTGAAGCGAGTCAATTCTTGCCTCTGTCTACTAGTCATGAATTCTCTCCCTAGATCAGACAGATGCTGGGCTCCACAGTATCCTTTTCTTCCTTATCACTCAGCATGCTAACCAACCTCACCCTCTTCCCAAATCTGGATGAAGACTCAGGGATGCTGTTAAGCAAGAAGAGGCTTATCCAGGTCAGCTCCAGGCTCAGAGGAAATGTTTAGCTCTGTCTCCTCTATCCATAGAGGAGTACTGCGAACAGGTAATCGGGCTCCACTGTGGATCTCAAACGCCAGCTCCTGCATTTATTGAGGGTGACTTGTGATTTGTACTTTGCCACTCTACCTTTTGATGAGAACAGATGTTATTTGTTTCTAACTCCCAGACATCTGGAACTGAGGAAATTCCCAATACCCAGTTAATTACCATCGAACAAGCAGTGCCCATTAGAACTCTACTAAAAGCGCCTGTTTTTGCCCAGGCCTGATGAAGCAGGGTCAGTTGCACCAGCAAGCAGAGTGACTGAAGTCAAAGCTGGCACAGTACACTAAGCCCTATCTTGGGAAAGACTGCACACAAGGAATCCCTATGCATAGAATCACCTTCCCAACTGATAGAAGAAAATAAACTGACTCTGAAACCCAGACAAAAGGGATAATGTGTTTGGACTCTGCTGGTTAGCTCTCTGCCCCTCCCCCTGATGACCCCCATAGGAGTGGAGGGAGAAGCCAGGAAGGAAAGGGGGCTGCGTTAGTTTGCAACTTGAGTCTCCTGCCACAGACCAGTGAGGAAGTGGGGGGAGAAGCGGCTAACTCTAGCATTTTTTCAAGAATAGAAGCACATTTATGAAACCAACAGATCCTTCTTGCTTCTCTGAATAAACAAGATCAAGAGCTGTAAAGAAAAAAACCAAAACAGACAAACAAAAATACAAGCAATCTCCTTTGCCAAAGGTAACAAATGCCCACATTCCAAGAGCATCTTCACATTTTGCCATATTGCTAAAAATGACTCCCAAATATGAATCAAAAGGAAAACACTACACCATGGCTCCCCTTTTGCTGTTCAGCAGGCGTGGGAAACTGTTAGCTCCACACTCATAAGAGCTTCAACCACGAGAGGCATTCAGCAGTTTTAGGGGTTTTTTTTTTAAGGCCTTTAAACGGCTGATTTGTACAAGACTCACAGCCTTGCTGAATGCTAATGACAGCCCAGCCCTCCTGGGGAGAGTGACACAGTTTGTCTATCGCCCCTCACTCCCAAGAGAGCCACTGAGCACCACATAAGCCAGGAGCTTCACAGACCTGATCCTGAGTTGGCTGCTCACAAAAATTCCCAACAACCTACTCTCAAATTTGTAGCCCAGATAGTCCATGGAAGGGAAAGGGAGAGCAGTCACATGTTTTATAGAATTGTCGGTGCCTGGAAAGAGAGTCCACATAGGCAATCACAACACCCACTGCATCCAGAGGTGCAGAACCTGAGCCAGCCATTAAAGGAGTATGAGAGGCCCTGCAAAGAATCCAGATCTGAGGTTACACAGACCTAGGTCCTACTCCTGGCTCTGCCACTTGCTACCTTTGTGACTTTACCTAGGGGTGATATTCAAATATGTAATAACCAATGCAGCATGGTCATGTGGCAGACACTGCTGTGTGTTCACTAAAACCACCTTCCTTTCTTCCAGGGAAACCAGGTAGACTACATTTCCCAGCTTCCCTTGCAGTCAGGGGCTGCTACATGGCTGATTCTGTGAATAAAATGTGGTGGAAATTAGGTGCTCCATACGAGTCCTGGCTCATGGGCACCTCCATGCTCTTTCCATGTTCTCTCTCCCCGTATCTGCCGATTGCATGCAAGGGGTCACGCAGAAAGCGACAGGGCCCAAGCCTATGTCCTTGGATGGAAGGAAGGCTGCAGGCCCACAAGGAACTTCCACATTGCTTGTTGGGTAAGTGAGGGATATTTTCATTGTACTGGTTAAAGCCACTGGTTTGGAAGTTGACATTAAAATTAACTTTCCTTACTCTACCTATATTAGGCACCAACCAATCAGAAGGACACTGGCTGTTCTGCTGCATCAGTGCAACAGGGATATACTAGTGAGATATCACTCCCAACTTGCTTTTGAATCTGTTTCCTCATTGATAAAATGAGCATGTTACTGTCTGCTCAACAAGGATGCTGTGAAGATTGACTGGAATCTTGTACAGTCACCCACCGCATGACGTTCGCTCAATGACAGAACACATATACAATGGTGGTCCCGTAAGATTACAATGGAGCCCAAAAATTCCTATTGCCTAGTAACATCACAGCCATCCTTATGTCACAGCACAATGCATTCCTCAGGTGTTTGTGGTGATGCTTATGTAAACAAACCTACCGCACTACCGGTCATATAAAAGTATAGAACATACAATTATGTACAGTACATAATCATTGATAATGATAATCAACAACTATGTTACTGGTTTATGTATTTACTATATTATATTTTTACTATTATTTTAGAATATATTCCTTCTACTTAATTTTTTTTAAGTTAACTGTAAGACAGTCTCAGGTAGGTCCTTCCTGAGATATTCCAGAAGAAGGCATTATTATCATAGCAGATGACAGCTCTATGCATGTTATTGCCCAATGGGACAAGATGTGGAGGTGGAAGACAGTGACATTGATGATGCTGACTCTGTAGGCCTAGGCTACCGTGTGTGTGTGTGTGTGTGTGTGTGTGTGTTAGTTTTTAAGCCTTTTTAAGGCCTTTTTAAGGCTTTGTAAGGCTTAAAAGCTAAGACACACATACACACATTATTAGGCAATATTATTGTTGTGCAAACTTTATGAAGTTTACACAATGATAATACTGTGTTAACAGTGCATTTCTCAGAACATATCCCCATCATTATGTGATACATGACTGTATAAAGCATCTAACACAGTCCTTGGCTCATGGTTGACTTTACTGGATGAGCCTCACTGCGTTCCTTCTCATCCATGTTTCTCAGGCTCCTCATTTGTAAATGCAAATTATTCCAATCACATCCTTCCAATTTTATAGGCAAGTGGGGAGGGAGACCATAACAGCCTCCATTTCTCTTCCTACTTTACATCTCCAACTACAGTCATTCTGCCCACAAGGAAAGCAGCCCCCCAGTGAGTCCTGCTGTCATTTTAAAACAACTTTATGTAAATGCTCCCTCCTGGGTGAATGTATGTGGTTAAAGGAGGCTGAGATAGTAATAGAAGTGCATTTTCTTTAGTGCCAGATGGAAATACAATGAGCCCAGCCATACAGATGTGCTCCCATACCCTTTGAAGGGACAAAAATACACACATTATCAGGTTTGGGTCCTGAGAACACACCTATAATCTTGAAAGCCAATACCCAGCTGTGATTAGATGTTATGAAGATTTAAGGGTTTTGAGTTTGATGTAACACAGTCCTCAAGATCAGACCACATAGAGTCAATTCCTATCCCAACACATGCTGACTGAGTGACCCCAGATACATCATTTAATGTTTCTGTGCCTCAATTTTATAATAGAAAAAGGGGATAATAATAGCATATCTTAGTTTGTTGCTGTGAAGATAAAGTGAGATAATTTGTGCATAGCATTTAGCATGGTACCTGGCATGTAATAAAACTCAATAAATGCTAGCTATTTGGCACAAACCAGAAAAACTTTTCAGCAAGTTAAGGAGATTCCTATTTCTCTAAGCAAGTCCCTAGAAACATCATCAATCTGTCTCTGGCAGGCGTTTTTCTATTTAATGACTCTAAAGAGACAGAAAAGCTTTAATCAATGCCCGGAAGTGAAATGCTAAGAAATTATATGCGCGGTTACGAAAAAAAATCAAAGATGTTTCCCACACATTGTCCAGCAGACAAAAACATATTGACATGCTGTTCCTGCAAGGAAGTGGACTGAGTTTTCTAGATAATGTTTGAGCAATTCATCCTTCCCGCAACTGTCCTCTACTTTCCAGGCAAATAATACCTCCAGCCAAATAAGGGGTTCACTCCCTCAAGTTCCTACCATGGCTCCCTGGCAGAACCATGCTCCCTCACCTTACCCCTACACACAGCACACGCCCTGGGTCTGGCACAAGCTCAAAACAACTTTCAGTTACGAAAAAGGGTATAAACCGCCATTCCTTCTTAGAAAACCAGAAAGATGGTGAGAAACAGTGGGAACATCCTTCATGTAAAAATCCCACCACTCCCCAAAGCACATTTGGGAGTTCCAACTCTTTGAAAAGCCAAAAAACAGGAAAGGGGCTGATTTATTAGGCAGTCTGGGGCCCATACTGAAAATTTTTTGACATATCTTCAAAGTATAAGGAGAAGGCAAGATATTCTGCCAATTTAACCAAGTCATTTCCTTCTTAAGGCCTCTGGTTACCTTTCCTGTAGATAAAATGCTAAGGGTCAGACCAGAACAGAGGACACCCATGCTTCGCGTTGTTTTTTTGTTTTGTTTTGTTTTGTTTTTTGTTTTGTTTTGTTTTTTGTTTTTGTCTCTGTCTCCCAGGCTGGAGTGCAGTGGCGCAATCTCAGCTCACTGCAAGCTCCGCCTCTCGGTTTCACGCCATTCTCCTGCCTCAGCCTCCTGAGTAGCTGGGACTACAGGCACCCCCCAACGCTCGGCTAATTTTTTGTATTTTTAGTGGAGACGGGGTTTCACCGTGTTAGCCAGGATGGTCTCGATATCCTGACCTCGTGATCCGCCCGCCTCGGCCTCCCGCTTCGTTTTAAGTCTGTCCAATGCAGCTCCCTTTAGGCAAGACGTACAGTCTTTACTTCTCTACAGGTTATAACTGTGCCCTGTTCTATCATAACAAACCCATACCACCCATTTACGTTGCCTGCCTAGCATTTGAGTTTGTGGACCCTGGAATAGAGGGTCTCAAGCCATTCTTGGTACTTTGTCAGCTCATGAGTCTAAAAAAATCTATGAGGTGAGAAGCCCATACTAAATCCTTTCCTCAGTTTTCCCAATTTCTGAAAGGTACTATGAAGCTTGGCCTTCCTTCTCTGCAAACAGACACTGATGTTAACAAAGGGGCTATAAGATGCGTGAGGAACTTTGTTCCTTTTTGTCCACGTGTCCAAATGTTAGCAAGATGCTTTATAGCCAGACCACATCTAATTTTTTTTTCTACCATTTCCAGAGGCTTCTTATAAGTGATTGTCACCCTTTAAAATTTTCCAGGCTTTAGCCCAACATGGTGGCTCATGCCCCTAATCCCAGCTCTTTGTGAGGCAGAGGCAGGAGAATGGCTTGAGGCCAGGAGTTTGAGACCAGCCTGGGTAACATAGCAAGACCCCATTTCTAACAAAACAATAAAATAAAGTAAAATAAAGTAAAAATTTCCAGCCTTTCTCAATTGCACTGTCAAGTTCCAAGATGACCCTTGGAACATAAAATTTTCATAGGAGCCTCATGCTCATTGGAATATGATTCCCCTGCCTTGCATTTGGCTTTTCAAAGAATTGGTCTTCATGTTTGTACTTTGTGGATTCATAGAGATTTAGATGAAGGATGCTTTCCTCTTGCTTCTCAGCTCCTCTCTGCTTTGCTAGGCTACATAGTAGATTCTCCGTTTTGGAATTGAAAGTAGTTTTCACTCTGTGCCAGACTCTGTGTATGTGCATTTGTGTATCTATACATGAGAGAGAGGAGAAAGCACAGTATTTTTTTAGAAGAATGTCAGGTCCAGGTGGCCACAGTTCATTGGTATCTGTGCTTCCTGTCCAGAGGGACCTCATTCCAGAAGCCTTAAATGCAGAAATGCTTTCCTCCTCCACTAAAGTTGGAAAAGCTCTAGCCTGAGTCAGTTCTTCACATTAACAACCACATATTATTTTTTAAGCTTTATTGATATACAACTTTCATACCATAACAGCGACGCACTTAAAAGGTAGAATTCAATGGTTTTTAGTTGATTCACAGAGCTGTGCACTCATTACCACAATCTAATTTTAGAACATTTTCATCACTCCCAAAAGAAACCCTGTACCCACTAGCAGTCATTCCCTATTTCCCATCCCCACAGTCAGACCCAGCCCTAGGCAACCTCTAATCTACTTTCTGTCTCTATAGACTTCTCTGTTTGTACAAATCAAATGATACAATATTTTGTGTCTGACTTCTTTCACTTAGTATAATGTTTTCAAGATTTATCCATGTTGTAGCATGTGCCAGTATTTTGTTCCTTTTTATGGCTGAATAAATATATCATTCCATAGATATACCATATTTGTTTATCCATTCATCAGTTGATAGACATTTGGATTATTTTCACTTTTTGCCATTATAAATAATATTGCTATAACCATTTGTGTACAAGTTTTTGTGTAGATATGTGTTTTCAATTATCTTGGGCATATATATATATATACACACACACATAAATATATATATATAAAATCTATATACATATACACACAGATACAAAATATGTGTGTGCGTATATATATATAATCTCCAAGAATGAATATATATGTGTATATATACACAAAATATACATATATGTGTGTGTGTGTGTGTGTATGTATATATATAAAATTTCCAAGAAGGAATATATACATATATATTCATTCCTAGAATTGAAATTACCTGGTCACATAAACTTTATGTTTAAAATTTTGAGGAACTCCCAAAATGTTTTCCAAAGTGATGGTACCATTTTATATTTTGCTATGATCTGAATGTTTATTTTGCCCCAAAATTCATATGTTGAAATCTAATCACCAAGGTGATGTCTTTAGAAGGTGGGGCCCTAGGGAGGTGGATAGGTAATGAGGCCTTTGTCCTCATGAATGGAATTAGAGCCTTTTTATAAAGAGGGCTCAGGGAGCTAGTTAGCCCCTTTTACCATGTGAGGACACAGCAAGAAGTCAGGAGGCTGCAACCCAGAAGAGAGACTTCACCAGACAGAACCCCATCAAGCTGGCACCCTGATCTTGGACTTCTCACCCTCCAAAACTGTGAGAAATTTCTGTTGTTTAAAAGCTACCCAGTTTTGTTTATTTTGTTATGGCAGCCAAGATGAACTAAGACACATTCTCTTCAACAGTGTATGAGGATTCCAACTTCTCCACATCCTCACCAACACTCATTATCCTAGTGGGTGTGAAGCCATATCTCATTGTGGTTTTGATTTACATTTCCCAAATGGCTAATTATGTCCAGCATCTTTTCATGTGGTTACTGAACATTTGTATATCTTCTTCAGAGAATTTGTCTATTGAGATGTTTTGCCTATTTTTTAATTGTGTCATTTATCACCTTTACTATTGAATTATGAGTTTTTGTAAATTCTGGATATTAACCCCTTACCAGATAAATGACTCCCAAATATTTTCCCCAATTCATTGGATTATCATTTCAAGAGAATACTCGTTGAATAGTATTCTTTGATATACAAAGTTTTAAATTTGATCAAATCCAATTTATCCATTTTTTTTGTCACTGTGCTTTTGATGTCATACCTAAGTGGCCTTTGCCTAACCTAAAGTCACAAAGATTTAGCTTTGTCTTCTTCTAAGAGTTTTATGATTTTATCTCTTATATTTAGTTCTATGATCCATTTTGAGTTAGTTTTTGTGGATAGAGTGAGATGGGGGACAACTTTATTCTTAACATGTAGATATCCAGTTGTTCCAGGACTGTGTGTTAAAAGACTATTCTTTCCCCCCTTTAAATTGTTTGAGCATCCTTATCAAAATAAAATTGACCATAAATTTAAGCACTTAATTCTGGACTCTCAATTCTATTCTGTTGATCAGTGTGTCTGTCCTCATGCCTGTATCACACTGCCTTAATTGCTGTAGCTTCATAGTACATTTTCAGATCAAAAAAATGTGAGTTGTCTATTTTGGTTTTGTTTTTCAAGATTATTTGGCTAGCCTGTATACCTTAAATTTCCATCAGAATTTTAAGATAAGCCTGTCAATTTCTGTGTAAAAGCCAGCTGGGATTTTGATAAGGATATCTGAAGTATTGCCATCTTAACAATATTAAGTCTTGCAGTCCATGAACATGAGATGTCTTCCCATTTATTTAGGTCTTCTTTAACTTTTTCAACAATGTTTTGTAGTTTTCAGAGTACGAGTTTCTGCACTTTTTTCTTAATTTCTTCCTAAGCATTTTATTCTTTTTGATTCTATTATACATTATTTTTTATAGTTTGTTTTCAGATCGCCCACTGATAGTGATAGAAATACAATTTGTTTTTTTATATTGATCTTATATCCTGTAACCTCACTGAACTCACTTACTAGTTCTAACAGATTTTTAGTGGATTCCCTAGGATACATGATTATGTCATCTGCAAACAGAGATAGCTTTACTTTCTTTAAAACATCTGGTATAATATTAAATAGGAGTGATGACAGCAGATATGCTTCTGTTGTTCCTGATACTGAATGATCTTAATGGTCATTCAGTCTTTGACCATTAAGTATGATGTTAGTTGTGGGTTTTTTTTGTAGATGTTCTTCATCAGGTTGTTGAAATTATCTTCAATTCCTAGTTTATTGAGTGTTTTCATCCAGAAAGGGTAGATTTTGTCAAATGCTTTTTCTGCATCTTTTGAGATGATCATGCGGTTTTTATACTTCATCAATATTTTATGTGTAACACTAATTTTTAGATGTTAAACCAACCAGGAATTCTTGGAATAAATCTCACTCATTGTGGTGCATGGTCCTGATTATATGTTGCTGAATTCAGTTTGCTACTGCTTTGTTGTAGATTCTTGTTTCTATATTCATAGGAGATATGGTCTGAGGTTTTCTTTCATTATGACATTTTTGTCTGGTTTTGATATCAGGGTTACACTGGCTTCATAAAATGAGTTGACAAGTGTTCCTTTTCTATTTTTCAGAAGAGTTTATGAAGAACTGGTATTGATTCTTCCTTAAATGTTTAGTAGAAGTTACCCAGTAAAGCCATTTGGACCTGGACTTTTCTTTGAGAGAATTTTTTAAATCACTAATCAATCTCTTTACTTGTTAAGAGGCCTATTTATATGTTCTATTTCTTCTGTTGTTCACTTTGGTAGTTTGCGTCAGTCTAAGAATTGGTCCATTTTATTTAAGTTGCCTAATAATTTTTTTGGTATATCACTTTATTATAATCCTTCTTTATTTCTAAGGTCAGTTGCAATGTCCTCCCTTTCATCCCTAATTTTAATAATTTGAGTATTCTTTTTTTTTTTTTTTTTTTTGAGACGGAATCTCACTCTGTCGCCCAGGCTGGAGTGCAGTGGCGCGATCTGGGCTCACTGCAAGCTCCACCTCCCAGGTTCATAGCATTCTCCTGCCTCAGCCTCCTGAGTAGCTGGGACTACAGGCGCCTGCCACCACGCCCAGCTAATTTTTTGTACTTTTAGTAGAGATGGGGTTTCACCATGTTGGCCAGGATGGTCTCGATCTCCTGATCTCATGATCCACCCGTCTCGGCCTCCCAAAGTGCTGGGATTACAGGCGTGAGCCACCGTGCCTGACCAATAATTTGAGTATTCTTTTTGCCTTTGTCAGTCTATCTAAAGTTCTGTCCATTTTATTGACCTTTTCGAAGAACCAACTTTTGGTTTTGTTGATCTTCTCTATTGGCTTTCTATTCTCCATTTATTTCAGTGCTAATCCTTACCTTTCTTCTACTTGCTTTAGGTTTAGTTTGCTCTTCTTTTTGCAGTTTCTTAAGGTTGCAGTAATCTATAACAAATTACTATAATTTATAATAAATTACTATAATCTATAATAATCTATAACAAATTATAACTGTAATCTATAACAAATTATTATAAACCCAATGGCTTAAAACAACAGAAACTTATTCTCTAACAATTCTGGAGGCCAGAAGTCCAAAATCAGTCTTACTTGAGGCAAAATCAAGGTGTCAGCAGGGCTATACTTCTTTGCAGGCTCTAGAGGAGAATCTGTTCCTTGCTTCTTCCAGCTCCTGGTAGCTGCCAGCATTCCTTGATTTGTGATTGCATCACTCCAAAATCAGCCTTCATTTTCATGTGTGTGTAACCTTCCTCTGCTTCTCTTTTAGGAGGTTACTGATGATCAAATTTAGGGCTCATCTGAATAATCCAGGATAAACCCATCATCTCAAAACCTTAACTAATTCACATTTGCAAAGAGTCTTTTTTCAAATAAAATATTTACCAGTTCCAGGGATTGGAACATGGATATCTTTTGGAGAAACTTTTGTCAACCCATCACAGCTAGGTTATTAAGATATTTTTTCTTTTTCAATATAGACATTTATAGTTATACATTTCCCTTTAAATACTGCTTTATCTGCATAAGTTTTGTATGTTGTGTTTTAATTTTCATTCACCTCAAAATAGTGTGCAATTTCCCTTTTAATTTCTTCTTCTATCCCTTGGTTATTTAGGAGTATGTTATCTAATATCCATGTATTTTTTAATTTTCTAGATTTCCTGCTGTTATTTGTTCTAATTACATTTCACGTGGCCAGAGAATGTACTTTGTTCATTTTAAAGGATGAGTTCAATCCTTTGAAATTTATTCAGGCTTGTTTTATGGCCTAGTGTATGGTCTATTCTGGATAATTTTCCATATATGCTTGAAAAAAATGTGTATTCTGCTGTTATTAAATGGAGTGAATTATAAATGTCTATTAGGTCTAATTGGTTTATACTTTTGTTCAAGTCTTCTATATCATCATTAGTACATCTGCCTAATTGTTCTACCCATTATTTAAAGAAAGTATGGAAGCCTCCAACTATTAATGTTGAATTGTATATTTCTCTGTTAAGTTTTTCCATTTTTTGCTTCATGTATTTTAGGGGTCTGTGGTTAAGGTGCATATGTGTTTATAATTTCTATATCCTCCTTATGGATTGATCCTTTTATCATTATAAAATTTTGCTCTTTATCTCTAGTAACTTTTTGGTGTTTTAACGTCAATTTTGTCTGATATTAAATATAGCCACTCCAGATTTCTTACAATTACTGTTTGCATTGTGTGTCTTTCTTCATCCTTTCTCTTTCAAATTATTTATATCTTTGAATCAAAAGTGTGTCTCCTGTAGACAGTGTGTAGTTGCATCTTGTGTTTTCATCCAATCTATCTCAACATTCTAATTGGATCATTTAATCCATTCATATTTAATGTTAATATTAATATAGTTGGGTTTATATCTGAAATTTTACTTTTTGTTTTCTATATCTCATATACTTTTTGTTCCTCCTTTCCTTCTTTAGTTTCTTGTGCACTAAGTCAATATTTTCCTTAATAATTTTTAACATTTCTTTTTTCCCAGCTTTACTAAAGTAGAATTTACCAATAAAAATTATATATATTTACAGTGTATGATGTGATGCTTTGATATATGACTACATTGTAAAGTGATTCAATCAAGTTAACATACTCATCACCTCACATACTTATCTTTTTTGTGATAAGAACATTTAGAATATCTTTAACTCTACTTCTTGAGTTATTTTCTTAGTGGTTGGTCTGAAGCTTACAATATACCTCTTGACTCATCCAAGTCCATTTACTTAATTCTAGTGAAATATAGAAAATTTAGTCCCATATAATTCTATTCCCTCCTCCATATTTTTGTGCTTCCTGTTAATATATATTACATTTCTATATAAGCTCAGCAGTACAATAATTTGCATGTTTTATGCAATTCCTTTCTAAATCAGTTAAGAGAAGAAAGGAGGAGAAATATACAAATACGTTGTTTTTTATAATGGCTTATATAATTACCTTTAGTGGTGCTCTTTGTCTCTTCTGTGAATTTGAATTACTGTCCTGTGTGACTCATATTCAGCCTGAAGAACAATCTGTAGTATTTCTTGTAAGATGGACCTGATAACAACAAATTCTGTTTTTGTTTTTCTGGTAATGACTTTATTTTGTATTCATTTTGTCTTCAACTATTCTTTTGAAGAATAGTTTTGCTGTGTAATGATTCTTGGTTCACTTTTTTTTCTTTCAGCACTTTGAATATATCATCCCACTGCCTTTTATCCTCCATTGTTTCTGATGAGAATTCAGCTGCTAATCTTATCAGTATTCTCTTGTAGGTGATAAGTGGTCTTTCTGTTACTGCTTCCAAGATTTTCTCTCTCTTTAGCTTTCAGAATTTCAACTATGATGTGTCTGGATGTGGCTTTGTTTTTATCCTATACGAACCTTGTTGAGCTTCTTGGATATAAAGATTAATATTCTTTCTCAAATTTGGGGAGTATTTGGCTATTATTTCTTCATATATTTTTTGGCTTCTTTCTTCTTTCATTCAAGTATTCCCATTAAACTTAACATTGCTGTATTTAATGGTGTTCCACGTTTTTCTAAAGCTCTGCATATTTTTATTCATTCTCTTTTTCTCTTTTTTTCAGATGTGGTAATCTCTATTGATCTATCTTCAAATTTGCTGATACTTTCTTCTGCCAACTCAAATATATTTTTAAGTGCCCCAGTGATTTTTTCTTTTCATTTCTTAAACATTTCAAGTCCCGAATTTCCACTTAACTATTTTCATAACTTATATCTTTTTATTGGTATTACCTATTGGTAAGACATTTTCATGATGCCTTTAATTTTTTCAGCATAGTTTCCTTTAGTTCTTTGAACAAATATATAATAGCTACTTTGCTGTCTTTTTCTGGTAAGTCTCACATCCAGGTCCCCTGAAAGACAATTTCTATGATCTGCTTTGATGTCTCTTAAATTTCTGTTGAAAACCAGACATTTTAGATACTATATTTTAGACACTTTGAATACTGATTAATCCCCCACCCAAGGACTTCTTGTTGTTGCACTATATACTTGTTTACTTGTTTACCGCATTGGATGGGCTACTTCAGTGAAGTCCTTTTCCCCCAACAGTGTGTAGTCTCTAATACTACTTCTTGAAGGCGAAACCTTAGGCATGTGCACAATGTCCTGATTCTCCCTATCGAATCCCCTAGGATGACAGTGATTTTAGCAGAGCTCCTTTTAACTGTCTCTATTGCTTATCTCCCTGTTACATTTCTGGCTGGACTGCCCGATTGGTTTCACCTCCAGCTGTTAGCCTCCACTAGTTGCTACCTGATTGCTCTATTATTTTCAATGGTGCCTTTAGGCATAAATTGCTCCACAGTCTGATCCAATTAAATTTGGGTTTGGGGGATTTTTGGCAGGGATTTTCTTTGAGGCCAGTTTTTGAGGCTTTCTTTGACCATAGGAAATGTCTCTTTCTTTGATTATGTCTGTTAAACTACAGTAAGTCCTCACTTAACATCATCAATAGATTCTTGGAAACTGTGACTTTAAGCAAAATATAACATATAACAAAACCTGTTTTTTTCTCATCAATGTTATAACAAAACAACATTGAAGGAAATGACGTTATTTGAGGACCTGCCTGATTTGCTTAAAATCACAATTTCTAAGAACCTATCAACAGCATTACTGTGTTGATAGGAGAACTTACTGTGCTAGGTCGTCTAGCTGGCCTACTCTGTTTGTTTTGTTGCTATTATGGAGCTACTAACCTCCTCTTAAATGCTCGGAAATTGCTTTTATGCTTGGACCTCCTCATACTCCATTCCAAATAAAGTCAAAAGCTACAAATCTCTGTGTTCCTACAGCCTGCCCCTATCCCTGGGCAGAATATCTATACCACTGCTCTGGAGCTGTAAGTAGGAATAGCAGCCTAATTCTTTCTCCCAGAGTGACATCCCTGCTGTATGAGTAGGGTGCTGGGTGGAGATGGTAGTCACTGATCCTCTTGAATTGTCTCTCCTGTTATGAAACCTCCACCCTACATGTGAGCCAGGGATAGGGGCAATCAGGGCCTAGTATTCTCAACACAGGGTAAAGCTTCCGCCCTGTAAGTAGGGGCAGCCCCAGACCACTCAACCATGCTCTGCAACACAGAGCTGGGAGACATGAGAAATCCTGGTGGCCTGGCCCTTCTGGGAGAAAAATATAGCCCTAGAGTGGAAGTTGTGGGAAAGGAGCACCCCATCTTCTTGTCCATATCTGTCCAGAGGAGAGCTTCTGTTTTACTGAGCTGGAATTGGGGGAGGAAGGGCAATCATGGCTCAAATGTCCCAGACTCTTGTTATTACTAAAATTTAGTAGATTTTCTTGAATAAGTGTTTCTTCATTTTATGTATCTCATCAGGGCAATTTCCAGGGACTTTAGATGGGTGTTGTTTAATAATTTTTACCAGTTATGTTGTTTCACTGGGCAAAGGACCCACAGAGCTCCTCACACTGCCATTCCAGTTCTTCCCTAACCCCCTGTGATTTGCACTGCAAAAAAAGTGAGAATCATTTAGAGAACAGCTGGCTCTATTGATCAGTGCTCTGTTTACTTCACTTTGACCATATTTTCTGAATTAAAAATAAGGGTGTGTGGTCTGGCAAGAGCTTTGTGCTGCTTCCAGGTACAGGAGTCAAAATGGGTGGTAAACTTTGGAAATACTAGAATTTATGATTCATTTACATGGTTTCTAGGGAAAATAGATCAGAATATTTAAAATTGGGTTGTCCCATATAACCTGAGAATATTAAATTGCTAAAAACTCTGGTTATCCTGAAAAGTTGAAAGGGACTATTGGCTGGTACAAAGTCTTCTTTGAAAGGAGGCAGTTCTAAGTTATGTCTTCCCATCAACTATTTCAATTTGTGTTTGGTGCTTCTCCCAAGACAATTTATTTCTAATGAGAATTCAACATGGAGAAAACTGGGCTGTAAACAAATAATACCCAACAGCCAAGACTAAGTGTTGCCACATAAGAACCATCCTCCAAGGCTGTAAACAGACTGTTTTGCTCCAACACTGGCTCAGTTACCACCTCAGCATTCAGAATCTAGAGAGTTTTCTAGATCTGAGCAGATTTCTCAGCTAAAGCCTAACTGTATGTATGTGGCCAAAGGGAGTGTGGCCTGCCAAAGGTGGGGGAATGTATAGGGCTTTCTCTGAGACTTCATTCCCATATTTTCCTAAAATCAAACTTTGAAGTCTGCAAGGAAATCCAGTTTTGGAATGATACACAGCACCCACCCCCTCAACCATCAGAGCAACATACCCTCCCTGGAAATATGCATCTGCCTAATTGCTTGAGATTGTG
Source organism: Pan troglodytes (assembly GCF_028858775.2). Classification (NCBI taxonomy): domain Eukaryota; kingdom Metazoa; phylum Chordata; class Mammalia; order Primates; family Hominidae; genus Pan; species Pan troglodytes. The sequence continues at coordinate 15,760,845 of NC_072407.2, forward strand.
TCCAAACTGAATATTCATAATCTTCATGTTGCCACAAAGGCTATATTTTTAAATGTTTCCATTCCATATTTAAAACTCATTTTCTCTCCCTAAAAAGATCTATGGATTTTATTGGATCCAGTGTTATTTGAGACATCTGGCTAGCTGGGGACTGCATGGACTAAGGTCTCCCAAGAGGGGAAAAGGGGGACAGAAATTACTGAAATCAGAGTTATTACAAAGCATAACATTTGCTATCATAAATAAATGTGTCTTACGCATATATGTGTAACCACTTGCCGTGATCTAAATGTCTGTATCCCTTCCCCAAATCCATATGTTGAAATCCTAACCCCTAAGTTGATGGAATTAGGAGGTAGGGGCTTTGGGAGGTGATAAGGCCATGAGGGTGGACCCTCATGAATGGGATTACTGTTCTTATGAAAGGAACCTCAGAAAGCTGTTTTGTCTATTCTACCATGTGAAACACAAAGGTGCCATCTATGAGCAAGAAATTGGGCCCTCACCAAACATAGAATCTGCTGCGCCTTAATTTTGGACTTCCCAGCCTCCAGAACTATGAGGAAATAAGTGTCTGTTATTAATACACCACACAGTTTACGGTACTTTGTTATAGCAGCCCAAATAGACTAAGATACCACTTTTCAAAGATTGTGTTGGTTTGGTTAGTAAGTTAAAAATCCATTAAGAGCATTATTGAATGTCTTATTCTCCTTTGTTGTGCATGGTCTCCATCAGTGGCACTGTGCTGACCACGCCATCCACATAGCTGGGTCTCAGTTTCAGAATCAGTGAAGTGAGGCAGGCTCACTATTCAGGTAGCCCATTCCTGATCCCACACTGCTGGAGAGTGGGGAAGGACAGGGTGGACAAGCGATCTACATCCAGCCCTAGACACCCAGGCAGCTTCTGGCAACACCAGTAAGAGGCAGCACCAGGATTTGAGGCAAGTCCAAGTGACTCCAGACCCCGCCTGGCACCAAGTGTGCATGGCAGAGAGAAGGGTGATGTGGATCAGAATGCAGCCTTAGCAACTAGAATGCAGAGCACCATTTCAGAGCTTTGAGAAGCTTCCTGGATTTTGCTCCTGTTTTCTCAAACTGGCAAAACCCAAAAGGCAAAGAGAAAGGGATAAGGAATTTGGGAAGCTTTTCTGCCCCAGGGAAGAATCAGCCTCAATGACAGTTTGGTATTAACTAGCTCAGCCATGCAGGGAGGCATAATTAGTTTCCCGGCCCATAGCTTCATTCCACTGGTCCCCCACACCCCAAAGGCTACACAATCTGTTTGAAATGAAAAGGAAAATAAAATCACTGCTCTCCTCGGTTGACCCACTGGCTATTGCTCCTGGCCAGTGAGACAGCCATCTGTCTGCGGAGGTAAAAAAAAAAAAAAAGAATGGAATAGTCCTTTTTAAATGACATTTTCAATTTTTCCCCTATGTCTACTATGCCCTCTTCCACCCTACTGCCTAAATGACTCTTTTCAAATTGAAAATATCAGAGAATAATAGGAAAAGAAAAATCATAGTTGTCTGAGGCTCCGGCTAATGGACTGTGCTGTCCCGACAGGCAGAGTCTGAGGAGGAACTTTTACTGTGTCCGTTTCCTGTCTGGGGAAAGTGGAGAAGGGTCTGTGGTGCCAAACTCAGACCCACACTCATGGGTGGGTGATTCCCCAGGTGGCCAGCAGATAACTTGGAGTTCCAGGCTGCCCACCTTGACACCTGGGCCATCTCCTCAAGGGATTTCCACAGGCAAGCAAGAAACACCCTCTTCTGATCTCTGGGTTGCCCTCTCTCAGCTCCCTCTCCTCACTGCAGACCTTTCCCGACACCTGTCTCCTGACTGCGAAACAGCAAGTCCTAACTTGCCAGGCCGCCAGTCACCGCCACCCTGAAGACACAGGTGGTGGAGTCCATTCTGAGGTTCTCACAGACCTCGGGGTGAACAGGAGGCCCTCTCTTTCTGCTTCAGAGGGAAAGCCAGAGGCCAACTTCCCTTTACCTCTGGGGTCACAAGCACTCTGTTTCCTTTCTTGGAAATGAAGCTATGCTTTCTCCTTTCTAGTGACTCTTCAGGTGTCAATTAAAATGACATCAATGCTGTCTCCCCTCTTGAAGCAGAAATGCCCTGCTTACCTGCATCTTTTCTGGCATTATTCTCTGCTTTTCGTGCAGTTTACTTTTTACCTTCTGCACCCACTAGATTGTTTTAGTTTGAAAGTGACCACAAGTGACAGCTTTATTAAAATGAAGACGTCGAGGGTCCCTTGAAGGCTTCAGGCTTCTCTCACCAGCTGATCCCTGGGAGAGCTCAGTGTGGAAAGCACACTGCACACATGCTCATGCACACACACACACACCACTGAGCTTCAGCTTCCCTTTGATTAAATCTTGACACAGTAGTGTCAGCTGTGAGGGGCTATGAGAGAGACCCCAGAAGCATGAGCGTTCCTGTCCCTGACCCAAAAGCATAGCATAGAACAGCCTCTCAGAAGCCATCCCCAAAGCCGGAATGAAAACCAGCTCTTCTGTCCCTGGGCTTCCCTTCCAGGAAGTCTTAAAGCCAGAGGTCTGGATGTGAATCCTAGCACCACCTCTTACTGAGAGGTTTTAGGCAGCTGGTTTATTTATTCATGTGTTTACTCAGCAAACTCCTACCTAGCCCCTACTGTATACCTGGCACTGTGTGACAAACTGGAAAACAGGAAAAACCGGACCCAGTCTCCACCTTTAAGTAACCCACAGTCTAATGAGAAAAGCAGACTAATAATTACAGGACAGTATGATTTTCTCATCTGTAAAATGGGGCTAATTATCTCACAGCCTTATTTTAAGGATTAAATAATATGAAGTGGATTAAACAGTGCTAAACATCTGGTACATGGCTGATAAATGTGAATTTTCTCTCTTTTTTCCTCTCCTTGACATAAAATATCTGCCCCTCCTCTGTCCGAATCATCACTCTGGTTTGAGGGGCTGAGAAGAAGCTCTGTTCCCAGATACGGAGGCAGCATCACTAGGAGCTGTTGGACCCGAAGTCAGGCTCTGGTCAGCAGGCCAGGGAGAGGAGATCCCATCCAAGGGAGACCCTGAAAAGCTGCCCACCTCTTTGTCCCATAAGCACCTGGTTTCATCTGAGAACAAACAAGTAAGGATTTTCCTTCCTGGTGCACACGTTTCTCCTGAAGTTGAGGGAAGTAACTGGATGTAGAGGAAAATTGTCTAGACTTCAAATCAGGATCCCTAGACCCTATCCAGGGCCTCCAGGACCCAGTAGAGGCTCCTCAGGGTAGTCCTCAAGTTGCACTGGGTCTTGGATCCTTCAGCAAACAGTTTGAGGGTGAGGATGCTGATGTTATTTGCAACTCTAACATGTTCTGATTTTAACTAGAGAGCCTTCAGACAAGAGCCTTCACCAGTGGGATATGATGTGAGAACTGCAAAAGTAGGAAGGTTTACCCTTCTTTGCTGATATATGAGGAAAGAGAAAGCAACTGCACTGAGCTGCGCAACACAATACTAGAAGTTTCCACTATTGACCACAGTGAAAGAAGACATTTAATTTTCTGTTTACAAAAATCAATGCATACTTTCTGTGCTTCTAAAGTAATTACAAACTCGAAAATACTTATGCCTATTTTGCTAAAAACAGCTGGCTCTTGTTGAAAAATAAGCAAAACTCACAATTGCTCCATTTTGGTAAATGAAATAATTATTTTTATTGTTTCATTAAGATGAGTATCTTAACAAGTGACCAAAATAACCCCTGTTAATCAAGAAATAGTTTATTGCCTGGGAAGTTTCAGAATGATTTGCTACAATTCTCTCTAGTAAAGAAGCAAAACCATCCCTCAGTTTTCTGCTATCATTAGAAAGAAATCTTTTTTTAAAACACTTTAAATAGATAAGTGCTATAAAAAAGTATGGAATGTACCTTCCCAGTGTGAACTACATCTATCTCTGAATTGTAAAGAATGTATATCAAAATTATATCATGCAACAAAATGCACATTTTGTAGAGGGGGAAGAAAGAAAAGATTAAATTGAATCTTCCTGACAATTGTCTTAAATCACACCTTCCTGCCTGCAATTGAAATTATAAGTCACATTGCTCTGAGTTAAATCAAATTCATCCTGGCAGGAAGATAGGCTGATGTGGCTTCAATTTGGTTTGAAAGTTGAGTTAGAAGAGAAGGAAAAATCTCTCCTCAAGAAGACACTCTCCACCAAGGAGCTAGGAAATGAGACTAACCCACCAGGTAACCAGGTACCCTGCATGACTCTTCCACCAGCCAAGGTTTCAACCAACATAGCACATTCCTGGCATTGTCTGCTGCCCACTGCAATGCCAAGTTTCTACAAAAGATTTTACAAAACAAATCTGTAAAGGTTTTACAAAACAAATATTTCTCCACAAACAAGGGCAGGTCCCCAGTCTGGAGGGCTCAGAACTTCAGAGCAGCGGTCAGTGACACCAAGATGCCCTGGAGCAGAGCTTCCAACATGTCTCAGCTGAGATGTGACCAGCATTAGTCTGGGCTCCCCTGGAGCCTAACTTATGACCATCTCAGGCTTGACTTACGTGGGAAAGTCCCAACTAATTGCAATGAAATGGGGCTAAATCCGATATACTAGGTGTTATAACCAGAAAATATATTCCTGACCGTATTTTCTATGTGAGCTTCAACAAGGGTGAAGGAAAGAGGGAATGAAGGAAGACTGAAAAAGGGAACATGTTGTCCCCGGTAGCTCCTACCTGATACACAGGGTGGGGGTGCTCGCCTTTTTTTTTTTTTTTTTTTTTTTGAGACAGAGTCTTGCTCTGTCACCCAGGCTTGAGTACAATGGCGCAATCTCGGCTCACTGCAACCTCCGCCTCCCAGGTTCAAGCAATTCTCCTGCCTCAGCCTCCTGAGTAGCCAGGATTATAGGCGCCTGCCACCAGGCCCAGCTAATTTTTGTATTTTTTTAGTAGAGACAGGATTTCATCATGTTGGTCAGGTTGGTCTCAAACTCCTGACCTCATGATCCACCCGTCTCGGCCTCCCAAAGTACTGGGATTACAGGCGTGAGCCACAGCACCTGGCCGATTGTCTTCATTTCTATGCTTGGGGAAACTGAGGCACTGCAAGTGAAGAGACTTGCCCAAGGTCACCCAAACTGTAAATAGCAGCACTGATTCTCATGAGTGCCTGCACACTCTCTTCCACCACACTCACTGAGACGCTCAGGCTTCCCTCTTGAAGGTAATTGTTGGTTTTATTTCATAACTAAACTTGCCCTCTCCAGATCTTTCTTACTCCACTCCCTTAAATCCTCCTCATTCTTCAAAGATGTGTCATTAGTCCCTATTCCTCCATGAAGTCTATTCTGACAATTCGCTCTTCTGGAATTCAATTTTAACCCTCATTACATGAGTTAGCTTGCAAAAGATCCTTAACTGTTTCTTGTTTTGTCTTCTCAGCCCAATTATGAGCTCTTCAAAGAAAAGGAGCGTGTCGCATGTTTTTTATCATTTTCCACCATACCTGGCACAATGCCAAGCCCAAGAGAAGTACCCAGGAATTAGCCACAGAACAGCCTGCATTGATGCCTCTCTGCTCACCCCCTCTGGTAGCTCCCCAGTCCTTCCAGAGCATTCCATCTGCAGTGGCTTTTGAGGCTGCACAACCAGCTTCTCAACCCGCCCCTCTCTGGCTTCTTCCCCTACCCCCTTTTCCCACCATCGCCCTGCTCTAGCCGCACTGGCCACTGTTTCTCAAACACTTCAGGCACACTCCTGCCACAGGGGCTTTGCACTGGCTGTTCCCTCCGCCTGGCACTCTCTTCCTCTAAGATACCCAAGGCGCACACCTCACCTTCCTCAAGTCTTTGCTTATAGCAGAGCCCCTGACCACCTCCTCATTTAATTGCAGTCCCTCGTATTTTTGCCCTGATTCCGCTGATACATCCCCAGCGCAGGTGCTCAATAAACGCTTGTTCAGTGAAGGAGGGGAAGAATCTGAGCACATACCAAAAGAAGGCAGCGGTACACCCCAGGTCACTGTCAAACTTCCAGCCAACACTGAGGAGAGTGGGAACTTGGGAGCACATCTGCAATTTCTCCCAACTCCTCATGGTGGTTTTATTTCCTCCCATTCCCACACCACAATAAACAATGCCAGCCTTGGTGTCCACCTCCTACAACTGCCCACATAGCTAGGGGCCCACCATTTCATACGTTTAACTCCAAATATTCCATTCCCTCAATTAAATGGGAAGTTCCTGGAAGGGCTGGCCATGTCTGCTATTGACTTTGTGTAGACCAGTCCCCCTTTTGTGGTCCCCTACCCCACCCCATGCCCTGAGCCTAGAGGACCCCCAAAATAAAGCTATGGCCTGAGTGAGTGGAGGAGATGATCTTGTTCATGCTAAGCCTGCTCCTGGGGGAAAACATGATGCAGCTGGCTGCAAAATGCCATACCTAGAGTTTCTCTCAGTCTTCCAGAGAGCTGAGCCCAGGTCAGCTCCTGGCATAGTCTTCCTGCCTCTCCAGGAAAGGAGGCTGCCAAAATAATCACTTGGTAACCCACCTCAGGGCTTCACAACTCTCAAAAAGTTTTCTTCCAGTCTCAACGTTTCTGCTAAAAGAAAGGATTGAGCCTATTTTCTCTTGATCAACATTATTGGAGCAGAAAAACAAGAGGGCCCTTAGCCCCTTGCTAAGGAGCTTAACAGTGGTAATGGGCTTTTATCTGTTACTAGCAGCTGAACCTGGGATAAGCTCATTACAGTCACTAAGCCTCAATTTCTTCATCTGTGAAATGGGGATAATAACACCATCCCACAGGCCTGCTTATGCGGTTAGGGTGAGGTGACAGGTGTAAAGTATTTAGCACATCACAGGTGCTCAGCAAACATTAATTCTCTTCCTCTTCCCATTTCTTCTCCAGATGAATTCAGACCTATTTTTCTATAGTCCTTCCTCACTGGGTTTTTTTCCCATTCTTGATTGATTGATCTCTTCTATGCACTTTCCATTGGATTCTTCTTCTAATATAAATCCCCAGGTTCTCATAAAATAAAATAAAAGGCCTGGCCCAATTATCGAGTTGGACATTCTATGTCATAATTCCGTTATACCTTCCTCCATTTACTCTTAGAAACTAATGCAAATCAGAGGATCCATTTATTATTAAAAATGAGATTTAGAAGTGGAAGAAACCAAAATGTTAAAAGACTCACTTCTCCAAGCCCATGAACTGACAGGTCTGAAGCCTTCTCAAGACCCTCCCTTCCTCTGCAGCTCCTTCTCTCCCATCAGGGAAATATAATGATTAATTAGACAAAGCCTGTCCCGCTTGTTGAAATCCTTTGAGGCATGAACCATATAAACACAAAGCATTATAACTGCAATAGAGAAACCAGAAAATCCCTCTGCCTTGGGATGCTAACCAAGGCACAGCTAAATAAATCTGTAATGGAAGATCAAAAAGGATCTTCCACTTGGATAATAGAAAATGTCACCAGCATAAACAGGAAGAGAGATTAGTTCAATAAAGGAATAAAGTTACATTTGTGGGTCTTGAGTAAGATTTTTGCTTACTTTTAACTTCCCAGCATATAACTCACAAGGTTATTAATATGGACTCCTACTGTTTTGGGCAAATAAACAGCTGCTGATGTTTTGTGCCCAAACCACTTTATTAGAGCTTTCCTTTACAGCAATTGTTTCTTCCTTTCCAAATCCTGAGAGGCTCAGACAGTTGAAAACCAGAGAATGCCAAAGCGGAAGGAATAACAAAGAAGAGAGGAGGCAGCCTGTGTGGGCAAGGAAAATGGGGAAGGGGCTGTGGACCCTCACCTTCTTCTTTGTAACCTTCAAGCAAGTCAGCGTTCAAGAGCAGAGAGCAAAGACCGGATGCAGCACCATCAGAAAGGCTATTTTTACCCCGGTGCTAGGAGTTATCATGGAACAGAGAATTCACCACTGTGAGAAGCCTCAGATGACCAACCATCCAGGCTTGCCCAGGGAATTGGGGGCTTCCCTGGACCTGGGACTTTCAGTTTTAAAACAGGGAAAGTGTGAGGCACATCAGGATAAGCTGGTCACCCTGAAAGACACGTGACTATGCCAGGGCACAGGAAAGCACTCAGCCCGGTGCCTGGGACACTTTGGGTGCTCAGAAGTCACAATGAATCTGAAAGAGCTCTAGTCTGCAGCTGGAACACTCCGCTTTTTTGACAAGGACGAGTTCCTGGAGGCCCCACAGTGACCCAGGAGAAAAGGCTGTCCACAGCTTTGTGGTGGCCGCTCCCTCACCCTTCCAGACCAGGGCCTTCTACTGCTGCCCACCCTACCCTCCAGGTTCCTTGTAGACACAAATGTAAACCAAGCCCCTGCCTGGCCTCCCACTTGACCTGAGGCCTCTGAGCTTACACTCAAACACCATGTTTGATAAGATGATCTCCCATTCCTCTCTACGAGAAACATTCATCCTCCTTCCTATTCTGTAGAGAGCATTGGTTTTGTAGCCAGTTTCCCTTCTTGGCTCTACCACCCATCAGCCCTGTGACCTACCTTGAACAAACTCTAAGTCTTCATTTTCTTACCTCTAAAAAGGTAAGAAAAAAGGTAACCTTACCATGTTGTGAAGATGAAAAGGAATCACTAATTTTAAAAATTACAATTTTGTTTGTTTATTGAAATAAATAAATAAGTAATCATGCCTGGGCAGCACCTGGGCCAGTCCCTGACCTGCTAGAGTACTGTAGCTCTCTTCCTCCATTTCCTTGATACAATCAATCTTTAATTCTCTATATGCCTGTTGCTCTTAAAATAAATCAAGGGTTTAGCTAGGATTCTCATTTGTCGCTTCAAATCTCTCCTTAGCTTTCTAACTCTCATATCCATTGGCCTAAGCAATTTTGGTACTGTTCTCCTAAATCCCCAGATGCCACTAGCACAACATTTATTAAGCCAAGCTTCGAATCCTGTCTTGCCAGAGTCCCTGAATTACCTTCCTGCTCCTCTGGGATCTCAATGGCCTTTAACTCCAAGTTCCCAGGGGACAGAGATGGATGCACAAGTCAGACTGGCGAAGCCCAACAAAGCACCAGAGCTTGTTAAGATGCAGCACTCAACAATCTTAATCAGGGAACTCTGCTCTGAGACTTAAACTCAGTGCATTCGTAGAATGAACCTATTCATGCTAAAGAACTGGCCACAAGCCTCCTTGTAGGCATCATTTTTCATTGTTCTCACCTGTCCCAAGGTGAAGAGTGCAGATGCCACTTCTCTGGATCTTCCCAAACACTGTATTTCTGTGAGCTCTTAAAGGATGGTGGCAATGGAAAGTAGCCCAGCAAAGTATGCCTGTTGGTTCTAAAACCATTTTAGCAGTGGCTCCATAAGGGAAGCCACTGAATGTTTATTGTGGCTGGACACTCAGGGGTTTCCACTAGCATCATTAAGGACAGCTTCATCTCCCAAAAATAAACCTTCCAAAAACTGAAATTGAATGTCAGGCAGTGAAAGAGAACTACATCTCAGAACTGCATCCCCACTGGGATGAACTGTCTAGCAACATATTTTAATCCATACTTGTGTAGTCAGAAAAACCACCAAAGCTTAAGTGTTCATATAACCAGGAATCCTTTTGCTTAAAGTTCCAGTTGGCTGCACTGGAACAACAGGGGTCTATAAAAGGTATACAGATCCACAGAGAAGATTCCAGAACAGCAGTCATTCCCAATCACTGCCACAACATACCGTGCTCTGGAACAGTTGTGAGGTAATTAGTGAGTAAAAATAATTTAAGTACCAAAGCTTATGAATGATTAGCTTTAACTCTAATAAATTAAAGGGATTTCAAGGTTGTTACATTCCCTTGCATACTAATATGCTTTCTCAAGTAGGAAAATAAAGGGTGGAGTAAGAATGAATGCAATGTGTTAGGAGGTGCATCCTCCTAGCCCTGCCCTAGGGCACATGCCTTGTATGTAGGCATATGTGTGAGGAAGGGGGAAACATCAAGGACCCCTGGGCTCAAGCATTGCATTACAGATGGAGCTGACTCTAACCCCAAAGGCAAGTGAGATTCAATAACAATTGTAGGAGCCATGAAATGACCACATCCCTGCCAAATCCAAGGCAGAAGCTCCACCCTTCAAGAGACATTCCAGGCCAGCATAAACAGCATGGCCCACCATTCATTGATGGTGGCTTAGCCACCAGTGGACCTCAGTCACTCTGCCTCTTGCTCCTGACTTGAGTGTCATCCAACCTGTATGGCTTCTGCCCTTCCGCTTCATGCATAATTCCATCTCTCCCCAAAGCCCACCACGCTGCCTTCTGGTTACATTTATCACTCACATTCAGCCAGGTTTTCCCTCCAGGAACTTGCTGTGTAACATCACCTCCAGCTGTACTGCTTGGCAATGTGCTTCTCCACAGGGCAGCCTGTCTGTCCCCATCTCCTAGATAGAACCCAGCTAACAAAAAGCCAAGCTTGGCTTTCTGCCACAAACCAAAGGAGACCCTCAAGACCCAAATCAAGACAATAGCTTTGTATTAGTCCATTTTGCATTGCTATAAAGGAGTACCTGAGGCTTGGTAATTTATAAAATTATAAATTTATAATTTGGCTCATAGTTCTGCAAGCTGTTCAAAGTCCAGCATCTGCTAGGCTCCTGGGGAGACTTCAGGAAGCTTACAATCACAGCAGAAGGTAACAGGGAAGCAGGTATGTCACATAGTGAGAGAGGGGTGAGAGAGAGAGGCGAGAGAGAGAGGAGAAGAAGAAGAAGAGGAGGAGGAGGAGGGAGGAGAAGCAGCAAGGCTCTTTAAACAACCAGCTCTTGAATGAACAAATACAGCAAGAACTCATTCATTACCAGGAAGACAGCACCAAGCCATTCACACAAACACCTCCCACTAGGCCCCACCTCAAACACTGGGGACCACATTTCAACATGAGATTTGGAGGGTACAAACATTCAAGCATATCAAGCACATTCAGCTATTCAAGTGAAGTGAGGTCAGAAATCCTATACGATGGTAATGAAGATGCTCGAGTAACCCTGTTTGTGACTCTGAATCTCATAAATACCTTTGGGAAAACATAGGCCAGCCTAACCCAAGTGATTAAAGCTGACCTTCAAGGCCCTCATAAATGACAAAACCAGACGTGGCTCTCTGACACTTTTCATTCTGAATTCTCCTTGAGATTCTCCACCAACCTACTTATCAAGGGCAAATAACAATTTATGTCAAGTGAGTGGGAAAGAATGTGGAATTCATTTATTTTACAGCCTACACACTTCTGGCTAAAAATGAAGATTCTTTGGTCATGGGGAAAAGTTGTGTCCTTTGGCAAGGCTTTTCTTCTTCATAAAGCTGTGGTTCTGAACTATTAACAAAGGTAATTAGGCTCAACTCCTAAGTCCTGCTATTGAACTCTCTCAAAATGTCAATCACTGTTACTAATATAATTTCACATGCAACAGTTCATTCCAGAGGACAAATAGCTTTACTATTTAAATGACACCCTTTCCTCAAATAAACTCCAAGCACTCAGCAAACATCATATCCTCTTCTTCACAAACGCTGCCAAGTCAAAGATCAGATGAGAAGAACACGAGCCAATTCTAAGTAACATCCATAAGCTATAGGAGACAGAAAAACATCCAAGCTCAGGACATCTGCTGATTCTTAGCAACCATAAATGATTTGTAGTCATGGCGAACAACCTGCTGTTACTGACCTGGTATACATTAATATGCACATAATATGACTAATAAACTTTCAGGAAACAAAATGCAGTTAATAACCCATTTCTCCATTGTTGGGATGATCTTGACTCAATGAAGTAAGATAATGGATTTAGAAATTAGTCACATAATGTAATACATTATTAATCATGGTATTCAGAAGGGTAAATAGATGTTACAAGAACACCACCCAGGAATTCAATTTCCTTTTAGATTTATTTACTCTCCTGAATTTGTTTATACCACCATCATCCCTCACAAAAATGTAACAGTCTGATCTTTCCTCTTTTCCTGAAACAGTTATTTTCAACTTTTTTTTTAAAGAAGTAGAACTTTTTATAAAATGAAATATTTTATAGAATGCCAAATAGAAAACAGAAGACAGTGGAGTTTTGTTGTTTGCAGGGAGGGGAGGGAGCACCTATAGGCAGAGTCTGGGAGACCCCACTTAACCCTTTTAATTCTCAGGCCCCAGATCAAACCTTCTACAAGTTTAGGTCTCCTGGGGACACAGTTTGAAAACCACTGCCCTAAGGCATCTATGTAAAACTAAAATTATGTATGTAACATATAATACAGGCAAAATATTTATGTATCAAAAAAATTTGTAAAATACACAAATCACAAACACTGATAGTCTTTTTTTCTTCTTCTTCTTCTTTTTTTCTTTGTACAGATGGGGGTCTCACCATGTTGTCCAGGTTGGTCTTGAACTCCTGGGCTCAATTGATCTTCCCACCTTGGCCTCCTAAAGTGCTGGGATCATAGGTATGAGCCACCACGCCTGGCCAAACACTGATAGTCTTAGAGAACAATAAGCAAGGACACAAATAGTCCCACAAGATAAAACAAATACCAGGGGTGGGGGAGGATATTAAGTTCTAGAGTAATCAAAGGAGTACAAATCAAAAGAATAGAGCATTTGACAGGGATTACATTTACTCGGAAAAATTTGAATGATAACACCCAATGCTGGCCAGGCTCCATGACTTTGGTACAATAATACATTGTTGGTGGCTGTAAAGAAAGGCTTTCCTTTTGAAAAAACAATCTTTCATAAAAATGTTCAGACTCTTTGAGTCAGTACTAATCCCACTTCTGGAAAGACATCCTTAAACATAATTCAAAAAACAGTGAGGTGAAGATGTTCATTTCTGCTCTAATTATAATAGCAAAACAAATGTCCAATAATAGGAAAGTGGTTGAATCAATAATGGTATACTGATGACAGAATACTATGCAGTCATTAAAAATACAGTAAAAGTTCTCTTTAGAAACTCTCCATTTAATCAATTCTCCAGATTAACTATGCTTGCCATTCCCTCTGTAACAAACCCTATTTGTCTCTAGTACCGCTGCCCACAGCTCCTGCAAATAGTTGAGTTTTACACTTACCAGTGGTCCACTGGGTTTGTTCTCAAACATGTTTACACTATTTGTACTTGTCACTGTAAGGGCATAACCTAATCACGTATTATATAAACCAATGAAATATGACTGCTAAAAAGATGAGTGCTGTTTCTAAGAAAATTACTTTAAGTTCTAAGTGCTTTGCAAAGGCTTTATAAAGGGTAGTCAGTTAAAGAATAGCAATCAAATTACATGTGAGCAAAATCATTGCAAAAGATCAGACAAAAATCATAACAATTTAGGCTACTACACTGAGACTGCTTCATAAGCACCTTTAAGTTTCCAATGAATTTTAAAGAAAACAGAACTAGAAATCAAACTTTGTAAACGGGATATTATGGGAGTGGTTTGTGCAAGGAAGATGAACAGAACGCCAATTGGCAGATGCATCCCAAAGACAAAACTTTGGCCTGATATCAAAAGTCTAGCAAATGAATGTACATTCTGGATAACATTAAAATAAAAATATTTAATTGTATGTATGTAATATTTTGTTGTACTCTCCTCTTTAACCAATTTTTCTATTAACTAACTCAAGCCCTGACCACGTTGACTAAAAGGGATTCTTTGTCCTTTGAAAACAAGTCCGCTATGACAAGGACCAAGAGTGCCCTTACTCTTGTAGAGTGTCTCTAGTATACAGTTCACCACTGTAATCACTTTCTCAGTGCAGTGTCTGGCACACATTAGGTCTCCAATAGATAAATGTTAAACCAATAAACTATGTAGCAAATATGGAAAAAATAGTGCTTCGTTAACAAAAAGAAAGTGAACAAAGCAGAATATAAAATTACATGTAAATCATGACTACACCTTCATTTTGAAATATGGAGGCAAATGAACAAATCCAGAAGGAAATGCTCAAAATGCAAACTGATTTTTAGGGTAGAATGAATTATGGGCAATTTTATGCATTTTTAAATATTTTCTTAAACATTGGCACATTCTTTTCCATATTCAGAAAGCTACTAAGAAAAGAAGAAAGCTATCTTTATTTTTACTGAATTTCCAAAATAAGAACTGAATCAACATTTCCATTTCCTGCACTCTCCAACACTGAGAACTCCTTTAGCAGATTCTTGCTTCACCCGCCTCACCGTGTCAAGCCATCAGATCTTTCTGCTCCTAAGATGGAGGGAACCTGACCCTTACTAACACTTACTTTGTGTTTCTAAACCCCCAGGATGCTTTTTTAAAAAACTCATAAGTTATCCACCCTCTCATTTAACGTCTATTTGGTCAAAAAACTTCTCAAAACTGCAATTTACATTCCCAAGAGATTCCCAAACACCATCTAATTAAATCATTCAATCAGAAAACAAATTAAAACGAAATATCACTGCAACTCCCAAGACGAAAATAAACTTTTCAGTCATGACTAGAACAGACCTCTGGGGTGATGCTCCAAAGCCTCTTCTAATTGCAAGTCCTATGGAACATCCTGCAGAACATTTTGTGACATTTGCAGCTTCCAGGAGACTTTCCTTCTAACAAAAAGAGGAGCCTGGACAAGACTGCAAAGCAAAACACCTTTTTTGGAGAGTGGTAACACTTTCATTAATGACCAACGTGGCCATAGGCATCAGCACTCATCCATTCATCCACGCTTCCACCCCACACCTACTTTCTGTAGAATGTGCCAGGGACTGTCCTGCATGTTCAGTAAACATTAGTTAAAGGACTGGAACCTCTGCCTCTTGGCATGAAACAAAGCAAAACCTGAGTTTATCTATGGAGTTTCCAAGTGGGAAGGCTGCTGACTCCCTCACCCCTCAGCCATCCTCTGACACCCACTTCCACCACTGTCAACAGACTCCAAGGGACCCTGGGGCCCTCCTGGGAGACAGTTTAGTACGTGGGTAAGAATTTAGACTTCTGAAGCCACACTAGCTGAGCTTACATCCCTATACTACCATATACCAGTGTGTGACCCTGGACAAATCATATACCCTCTCCCTGCCTCAGTTTCCATATCTGTAAAATGGAGCGAATATTACCTACTTCATAAGGTTGTGAAGATTAAATAAGTCAATATATGTAAAGTGTTTAGAATAGGGCCTGACATATCCTAGGTGCTATGTTATTTTAGCTCTTATTATTATTACCGCTTATTCCCTCCAGTTCAGCAAAGTAAACTGGATTGTTCAAAGGGGTATGCTGACTAGAGGGAACTTGACAGTGGGTTACACATAAACAGCTTGTACCATCA
Source organism: Pan troglodytes (assembly GCF_028858775.2). Lineage (NCBI taxonomy): Eukaryota > Metazoa > Chordata > Mammalia > Primates > Hominidae > Pan > Pan troglodytes. The sequence goes on from NC_072407.2 coordinate 15,776,219, forward strand.
AGCACAAGAGCTTGATCTTATTGTCCTTTACCACCCTCTGCCTTCAGAGAGCTGCACTTGACCAGCCCCAAATTTTATAGGCCCTTTACCTCTGTTTCCTAAATCCCAGCTCAGGATGGCCCCAGCGTGGCAAAGGGAACTGTTGGTCATTGCTACACCATCATGGCACAGCCAACCTGGTAACCTCTGCCCCTGCCTGCCTCATTTCCAGTCTTTCCAAGTCACTGACCCTTCCCTACCTTCCTATAGGTGGCAGCTTTGGCCCTCTGTCGAGATTGTGGTTATTTCTGAATACCCACAGGGGCCATTGCACGTGTACAAGTGGAACAACACGTGTTTTAGGGACCCTGCCTCCTATTTTTTTAACCTATCTTCTCCAATTTTTCAGGTATAGATTTGAAAGTGCTGAACAACAAACACATAGTTATAAAGTTTCCAGGGAGAAAAATCACAATGCTTCCTTTCAACTTCAACATCATGCTTTTCCATGTGGAACCTTAGAAATCATGTGACATGGTCCACATTCCACATGACAGGCACCCACTCCGTTACAGGCTCAGGGGTTAATGGCATCCCCTGAAAGCATCCCTAAAGCAGTACCTTGCTCACCTCCTGCCTGACCAGAAAGAAAAGCACAAGAGAATCATTTTCCAGGAACACACACACACACAGAATCTGTGAATGAAAATCTCAAAATCTATCGGCAAACTAGAAATGTCAAAGTAAGGCATGGCTTTGTGTCTCCTGGGGAACATTCTGAATCACCCTGGGGGAAACACTGTACTTCTATTGCTGATTAATAGTCAATCAAGACCTATGGGATGGAAAAGGACACGTAAGAAATAACAGCAACTAGCACCCACAGATAGATAAATTGGTTTTCAAGCCCAGTGCCAGGTTGAGAGGCAGAGGCAGGTCTGAAGAAGAAGCTGTCAATGTCCCTCTTTTCTGGGAAGGTGCCGAAGCCATGGGCTTGTTTTGAAGTCATTAGTCAGGAAGCACTATGGATGTGGATGCCTCTCCTGCACTCACCTGAACCTCCCTGAACCTTCCCCTCCTGGGAAGGAATTATTCTGGACACCTGGGGAAACACCAAATTCAGACGGAGGAGCCATCTCTACTCTGGCAAGAGCAGCAGGTGCAAGGATTGGAATTCAGACATCCACGTGTAAACAAAAGGGAGTGCTCCTGGCGGGGGGATGGGGGGTAAGCCTTCAGTTCAATTCGATTTTGCCAAGGTCTGCCATGCACTGGCCCCTGAGCCTGGTGGGCCTGCTAGGTTTACAGGGGAACCAAGCTCGGCCCTGCCCTTAAGAAGCTCACACACCTGGAAGAAAGCAGGGGGCGCGGGGAGGCGAAGAAGTGTGGACGTGAGCGCCCGCGTGTGTGTGTGTGTGTGTGCACACCCGGCACCAGTGCTCCTGGCGCCCGGAACTCCATTCCCTCCCATGACAGCTCATTGACCAGGTCGCCTCGGGAGAGCGCCCTGCAACCCCCACCCTCCCTTTGGACCCCCGCGCTGGTCTGGAGCGCACCCAACCAGCGTAACCTTACACTTCAGACCCAACCCAGGTAGGTCTGTCTGCTCAGCCCCGGCTGCTCCCAGGGCCTGAGAGTGGAGCTGCAGTAGGGATCGGCCCGGTCCCGGTCCCGGGCGGCTCCGCGGGGAAGGCGCAGCCCAGGGCGTGTTCTTCCAGTCTTGGGCGGAGTCATCACCACAGTGGACAGAGACTCCAGCACTACTTCCCGGCGTTGACACCTGCTCCTGGAGAGGGTCCTGGACCCGCGGGCTGTGGTGGGGGTAGGGACTGCTATAGGTTCAAGCGGCTTTCCAACCACAGAGGGCTCCTTGCATTCCCTATCGCCTACCAACGGGATCACAGCAAGACTGGGGCTGGGGCTGATACAACGCAATTTTCCTAGCCTCGCTTGTCCGGCAGCCTGCGGGTCTTAACTGCCAATAGTCAGGGCCGCCGCGCGGGCATCTCGCCTGACGCCTACAGTGGCCAAAAAAGCTCGTTTGCCCGCGCGTTCCCTCTTGTACACACACAGACATTCACATGCACACACACTCTGAGCCGGACTTGTGTGCGATCCCGAGAGCCCGCGAGCAACCAGCCCAGAGTCACACGCACATTTGGACACGTGCGCAGCGCGCCCCCATACCGCCAGCTAGCTGCACACATCCGCTCGTGCAGCCCTGCGCACACACGTGTGCCCCGGGGAAGCGCGCACGGCCGCAGAGGGTCCCGAACGCAGGCCGGAGCTCACACGCAGGCCCCACGACTACCACGCATCTGCGGCCCCAGAGCCCCGCCGTGGCTGAGTTGATGCGCACCAGCCCCAGCGCACCCCGCGCCGCGCGGGGCACTCCCGGGCCTCATGGGCGACCCAAGTTTCCGGGGCGCCCGTACCTTGAATGTGCTGCTTGATGACATTCTCCAGGTGGTCCAGCCGCTCAATAATCTTCAGAGTGTCCCCTTTGTCTTCCTCCAGCTTCTTGTCGGGCGCCGGCTCCTGCCCCCGCACATACACGCTGGCGATGTAGTTGGTGACCCAGCCCACGTAGAGCAGGCAGATGATGTTAGTCATGCCGCTCAGGATCACGCAAGTGGACACCAAAGTTTTGGTCTTCCTGGTGCACACCATTCTGGGCTCCTTCCTCCATATAGAGCTCCCGGGGGCCCTTCCTTGTCGTGCGCCCCGAACTCCCCCGCGCTCGCACCCCGTAGCACGTCCGGAGCCGCTGGGCACCTCAGCACCTGAGTCCCGAGGTTCTCCAAAGCCCGGTCCGCTGCCGGTGTAGCCGCCGTGCCCAAGTTTGCAGCTCCTGCCGCTGGCCACCCGGAGAGACCTTGACAAAGGAAACCAGGTGGATTTTTTTCCAAATTAAAAATCCCTGAACCCTTCCTAGAGGGGTCACGGGTAGCCGGCAGCCGCGCGTCCAGATGTGTACGTCTGGGAAACTTTGCCACTGCCTGTGTCGGCGGCCACGCCGCTTCCCATCGCCAGCGCCGGCTGCCTTGGCGGTCCGACCGGCCCGCGCTGCTAGGAGAACCGCGGCAGCGGCAGCGGCGGCGGGGAGAGCCGCGAAGCAGAGCGGCCCGGCCCCCTCCGAGCGACAAGCGCCGCCACCAATCGCGCTCCGGCTCGGGAGAGGGGCCGGTGCTGAGCGGCAGCGGACCAACGGGGAGGGAGCGGGGGGCGGAGTCCAGCTCCCAGGCCCCACCTGCTGGCCGCCCCTGGCTCCCGCCCCCAGGGACGCGCCCGGGCCTCCACCCGCGCTTGCACAGGCTGCCCCAGACCTGAAGCTCCCGGAGAGGGCGCGCTGCCAGTCCCAGCCCTTAGGTCGGCAGCTTCCTCCGTTAGGGGAATTCCATCTCTTGCTCTTGGGCAGGAATCTCCTGGTTTTGTGGAGGGGAGGGGGTCGCACGGGTCAGCTTCTTTCATCCGCCCGGGGCTTCTCGCATTGGTGCCACCAGTCGACTCCTGGAATCTTTTCTTGGTTGCCAGGACGCTGAGAAGCCAAGGAAGTGCCAGCCCCAGCGGCATCCACTCCTTCCTTGGCCTCACTTGGGCCTCCACCCTGCCCTCTGCCCTTCAGCCACCGGCCTCCTGAGTGTGTCCAGACCTGGCCCTAAACCTGGCTGAAAGGAGCCAACCCTCCGGGAACCTCCCGGAAGCAACATTGGTGACCTATTAGATGACTCTCTCTGCCACTTCTTCCCCCTCTCCACCCCCCACCCCCACCGCCTGCCCCAATTTTTGCCCCTATCTAGGTTTTTCTTTAAGTCTGTACAGTTCCCAGGACATGGATGTGTCCTTTAAGCCCAGTTTTCATTTATGTGGAACCAGGGTCATCCAGTGCATAAGGAAACCCTGCAAGGAAATGCCGCTGAGGGGAACTAAGGTCTGTGAACTGTAAAGCCCTTCTACATGTTGTTTATGATTGCTATCATAGAGGGCGGTGGGAGAGACCTGTGACTGAGCACAGGAGGAGGCCAGACGCAGACAGTGATACTGCTGTGTTTGTTCTTACTGCCAATGTTTACTCATATTATCCTCTTCTGCTGAACACCCCGTTCTCAGCACCTGAACAGAATTCCTTTAAACAAAGACTTTTTACAACATAGATTTCCCGCCTCTTCTCCATCTCTGAGTTGCTTTATTTTTTTGGCCTAAGCCAGGGAGGCAGCCTGCTGCATGCCCACTTTGTTGTGTGCCAGCCTTCCAACCAGCCACAGAAATACTCAGGGCAGCTCCATCCTGGGATATCTTCTGGATTCAAATAACTGGCCCCACAAGAGAGGGAGAGCACAAAACCAAAGAAAGGGCACTTTATGGCCCCATCAGCCAAGGGCCCTTCTACCAATGCTTTGTTTACAAAACCTCCCCAAAGATGCTATGAAAACAGATACCAACCAGGGACCCTGGAAGATTTCCCTTGATCCATAGCTGGAAGAGAGAACAGTGGGTGTGGGTTGGCGTGGGCTGGGGTATAGGAGGGGGAGAAGAATCGTGTGTATGGTATGTAGGAGATACATACATGAGAGGAGAGAATGTACACAATTTCTGAAAAAATCAAGGTAGAGAAATCTGCCTCCAGGAGGGAGTAAAACTTGTCTCTCCCTTTTCTCTCTTGCAGAGGTATAATCCAGCTCACAAATAAAGGATGTGAACTTTCTTCTGGTTGGACAGACTTACAAGCAATGCCCTTGAGTACAGGCTAAGGTGTAATCTTTCCTTCTGTTCTGCCCCCTCTCCCAGGAGGAGCCCTGGAAGTTCAGCCCTTCTTGGGATCTTCCTAAACCACCACAGGACTAGAAAGAGAAGGCAATACTCATTCTTTTCACATTCTTAATGGAAAAAAATTAAATCCCAAGTTTAGAAAAATGAGGGTCAAGAAGAAAACAAAGTGAATTGTGTGATCTTAAATTTTGTACAGCTGATCCTCTAAGATAATGTGTAACTGTAGAGGGGATGAATACAACAAAAGAAGAATGCTGAACAGGTTCTCCTCTCTGAAAAGTCACAGGTTTGAGTTGACCTGTTCAAAGAATTTTCTCTGGAGGTGCAGGTAGACTCCAGGGTTTTAATCCCAGATCCACCATGTATTAGTTATGAGAGCCTGGACACATTTCAAAAAGTCAGTAGGGCTCAATTTCTCCCATGTATCAAATGTAGGTAGACAATACCTTACTGAGGACAGGCTGTGAAAATTAACTGAGAGAATGTTCCAGAAAGGGCTTTAATTAGTGCAGGACACATAGTGAGTGGTTAGGATCATGTGAGTTTCCTTCCAGATATGGTCACTCCCTTTCCAGGCCAGAGCTCAGCTCCGTGACCTCCATCCTGCTGTTTAGCAATACTTGGTTTCTCTACCTACCAGTATCAGCCCTCTCTCCCCTAATGGAAGCTAACAGGAACTAAAGCTATGAGCACCAAGGGGCTCATCTCATCGTGGCTAGCTGGGCTCCAGCACATTGGCTTTCTATTCATAATGTCTGTCTTCACCATCAGTAGTACAATGATCTGCATAGGTTGATAAAATATTCAAAATGAAAGGCTGGTTTCTTCAAGGTACTGGTCACCCCCAGTACCTTCAACTTTCCACTCAAGACCCCTAATCCCTTGGTTGCAAACAAAGGAAGTGGGAGGGGGCATAAAGGCTTTGCTCACAAAGATTTTGCAGTCACAGGTCAGAAAAAAGTCCCTTTGCAAGCTCCCTCGTAAACAATACCTGGGTAGCAATTCATACCTTTAGTCCTGAATTCAGTTACCATACATCCAATCCTACAAGTAATGGTTGTGCTCCTGAGGTTTTGTGTAAATGACCAGTTGTCCTAGCCTCTGCCCATTTTGCTCCAGATAGGTAGATCCAGTCTGAGTTTCATTGTGTCAATACGGGCCTCTTTTCTGAGCTCAGGAAGCTGCTAAAAATCATCCTTGGATTGTAAGGATGTTTCTGATTCCCAAGTTCGGTCATTTATCTAACTCCTAAGTGTTTCCTCTCCTTTACTTTAAATAAATCCTGCCTCCTGCTGGGGATCATTGTGAGGAGTTAATCACATAATAGGTGTAAGCAGGCCTAGCAGAGACTCCAGTACAATGTAGTTCTTCAAACTTATCCTGAGAGTTAGAATCTAGGGTCTCCTTTAACTCCTGCCACAAGAGGAGAGTGAGTGCCTTGAGGCATATACAATGGGGCTGAAGATTCTTGATAGAGCTTATCTACTACAGCCTCTGGATTTCACCCATCTTTTACATTGGGTAGGCAGCTCTTCTCTCGATGTGACTGAGGGCGAGCTGAATAGGACTTCCTATGCATAAGTACCACCACACTGTGACTCCCCCAACACTAAGCCTTCATTCAAAATACCTTTGATACTAGAGTTAGAGAAGGCCAGTCACTAATGGAATTCAGCCACCAACTGATTACATCCTGCATAGGGTACCCTGACCTGAGGTTTAAAGAGGAACAGTGAACCAGTCTTGGCCAATGGCCATTCACTCTTCAGAGAGGGCTGTCAGTGGTCATCTGTACCTTCCAGATGGCAGCACCATGCAAACCCTTGGGGCCAGAGTGTCAGGATTTGGGGGGGCTAAAGGATAAAAACAGGCCTGGATCATGGAAAGCCTCAATCCCTGTGCTGGCTGCATGGGAATTGGGGTTGCCAGGTTCCTAGGAGAACAGGGATTGTTGGCACTTCCAGCAAGGATGGATGTATGTTTCAGAGACAAAAGCTACAGAGGAAAAGTAGGGCCAAGATTGGATTTCGCCAAGCTACAGGTCTGAGATATCATTAACAAAAAAGGCACACTTCTTGGGGAGGGATGGTAAATGAAGAGAGAAGCGTTTGTTTAGTGCCTACTTTGTACCAGGCCTAGTGTTTTTCATGTTCTCTCTTGAGCACAGATTACGGAGCCAGACAGCTGGGTTCATATCTCAGTTCTGCCGTTTATTAGCAGTATGATCTTGGGAAAATTCCTTAACCACACTGTGCCTCAGTTTATTCATCTGTACATGGAGATAATACTGATACTGCTTACCTCACGGAGAAGTTGTGAGAATTCGATGAATTAATGTATACAAAGCACACTAAAGGCACTACATGTATTGGCTATTGTCATTATTGCTGTCTCTGAGCACCAGAGTATCTAACATGCAAATGAATGGAGGGAAGACAAGCCACCCAGAGGGCACTTTCCTCTAACTAGGGGCAAAGGGTCCTCTTGCTCCTCTTCTGTCACCCTATTTAAGGATCCAAAACAACTCCTAGCTGAGTTACAGGGCAAACCCTGGCCGGAATCCAGCAACAAGACCCATCTAACCCTCTGTCCATTGATTCATCCACTAAATATTTTCTGAGTGCCTGCTCTGCGCTAGACCCAAAGCTGGGTACTGGCAATACAGAGGTGACTCACAGACCCTCATCCCTGCCCTCAAAGAGATCACTGTTGAATGGATGAGGCCAAAAAATAAACAACCATAATACAGTAGGATAAGCTCTTTTCTGAGATATTCTATTAATATGAGAAAGAAGGCACAAAAAGTCAAGGGAGGTACCAAATTCCTCCCTAGCAAGTGGTTATGCAACTTCTGAACAGCTTCACTTCCATTCAGTCACTGGACCACGCTGCTGGGTAAAAATTTCTTCTTTAGACCTGGAGGAAAATATTTGCAAGATAGTTAACAGACCAAAGATTGAAAACCAAAATATATAAAGAATTCATATAAGCCACTAAAACAGAGGGGCAAGAATATCCAAATGGAAAAATGAGTCAAGAATATGAACAGACAAGTAGAGAATGTATAAATAACCAATGAATGTATAAAAGAGTGAAAAAACTTGTTAAAAAATAAAAATACATTTTAAAAACATAGATATCATAGTTCACCTATCAAATTGAGAAAAACAAATTAATAGGGAAATTTCCAAGTGTTGGAGAAAACATGTGGGAAATAAGTACTACTCCCATATTCTGTTGGTAATTGATACAGTTGCTTCAGAATGTAATTTGGCAGTAACAGTGAAAATAAAAATGCACATTGCCCTATGACCTTGTACTCATAGCATGGTCCATGGACCACTGGCATCAGCATCACTTGAGTGCTTATTAGAGAGTCAGTAGATCAGGCCCATCACACACCCATTGAGTCAGAATCTGCATTTTAACAAAATGTCCAGGTGATTTAAACATACATTATAATCTGAGAAGCAATACATATGCAATTGTTAACCATAGGCTTTCCTTGGAAAAAGAACCAGGATTAGAGGTAGTGACCAACTTCTGAACTTTTTATCATGTTTAACTGTAATTCTGAATTTTTACAACAAATATTTCTTAATGTAATGCTTTTGAAATTAGAATTTGTTTTTATTTCAAATGCGATTCTTCTGGTTGTAGTGAAATCTGCTTTGCATTGCTTGCAATCCTGCTTTGTGACTTGAGCTAGTCTTGTACTATTTTAAGCCTGTTTCTTCACCTGCAAAATAGGGATAATAATCCACACCTAGCAAATAAACCAGTCCAGCCTTACACACCAATGGGCTTTGAGCACATCACACCAAGCACAACTCAACATTTGACATTCGTAATGACTATTCTCATTGTCAGGAAAATGGCCATTCTTTATGCTTTATGGCCATAGAGAAGAGAAAAATACTGTGGGAAGAAGATTTCACCAAAGGGAACAGATACACATGCACACATACACACACAACATACAAGATTCTTGAGCTACTTATGCTGCCCAGAGAAGTGTTTCCCATTGAAACATAAAATAAATCATCAAGGTATATAACCATTTTCACCATATAGCGAGAACAGGGATGTTATCAGCCACCACTTTATTCCTCACTCAGAGCCATTGTTTGGTTTCATGTATTTGTACATAACTTTTTTTCTTTTCTAGACAGGATTTCAATCTGTTGCCCAGGCTGGAGTGCAATGGTGCCATCATATCTCACTGCAGTCTGAAAGCAATCCTCCCGCCTCACCCCCACAAGTAGCTGGGACTACAGGCACACATCACCATGCCCTGCTAATCTTTTAAAATCTTCTGTAGAGATGAAGTCTTGCTATATTGCCCAGACTGGTCATGAACTCCTGGACTCAAGTGATCCTCCCACCTCGGCCTCCCAAAGTACTGGGATGACAGGCATGACCCACCATGCCTGGCCTTACATAGTATTTTTATAGGGTTGTCTGCTTATTCAGAGGCAGTGAAACATTTTATAAGAGTTTGGCTTCCTTTTCTTTAAAAGGATGTTGTGTAGGAGATAAGACATGTTGAGGAGGAAAGCAGTAGAGTCCTGAGGTTGCACACATGTAACCAAAAAGACCTGGGTTCAAATTCTGGATCTGCTATTTACTGATTCTGTGAGTCTGGGCAAGTTAGTTAAGTTCTTGGATCTCAATTTCCTCATTTGTACAGTGTAGCGTCTTCCTTATAGGGTTGTTGTGACGATTATGAAATGAAATTTGTAGAGCTTGGCACTAAGTTGTGGTAAGCATTCAACAAATGTTAGTTTTGGCCGGGTGCGGTGGCTCATGCCTGTAATCCCAGCACTTTGGGAGGCCGAGGCGGGTGGATCACGAGGTCAGGAGATCGAGACCATCCTAGCTAACACGGTGAAACCCCACCTCTACTAAAAATACAAAAAATTAGCTGGGTGTGGTGGCGGGCGCCTGTAGTCCCAGCTACTGGGGAGGCTGAGGCAGGAGAATGGCGTGAACCCGGGAGGTGGAGCTTGCAGTGAGCCCAGATCGCGCCACTGCACTCCAGCCTGGGTGACAGCGAGACTCCGTCTCAAAAAAAAAAAACAAAAAACAAAAAACAAATGTTAGTTTTAATAGGACTTAATATATAGCATTTTTTTTATTCTCAATCCACAATTATACATAGTATACAGCATATATATGTGGCCTAGGGGTTACATATGTATTTTTAAATGTTTTATTACTTAAAGGATTATCAGTTTCCTATACAATAGAAACTGGGCATGCCAGTACACAGGCAATCCATGGAGCACAGTTCACACGTCTTGATTTTCAAAATAACCTTACAAGGTAAATTAGTAATATGCCCAATTGATAGATGAGCAAACTGTATCTAGTGGCAAAGCATTGATGAATAAAAAGAATAGAGCACTCCTAAGTCCAGTACTCTTTCTATTTACCGCCTCCCTCCTGAGTAGCTGTTAAGGGACATCTATCTTCAATGAGGGAATTAAAATGCAAAAAGGGAGAGGCCTCTTGGAATTATTTGCACCTGCAAAGGAGATTGTTAAAAACAGAAGCACTTTCAAGCCCTAATTAGATATTGTCCTCCGAACAAGGAAAAGTGCTATTAAATTCCTCCCTTTCAAAAGAGAGAATCTGGTTGGTGAAGTAGGGGCAAAGGAATGGCGATTTCTTTAGCCCCTACTGATGGCAGAAATAGTCACAGATTTCCTCAGACTCATGGAAGGTGCTTCCCTAAAAACTCGTATGTGAGTTTCAGGAAGGCAAGAGAAGGAGCTGGATGCTGAAATGCCCCTCTTCTTAGGAAAACACCTGGTGACCACCTTGATGCCTGGGTAAAAAGGGCAGAAAGCTCCCTCCACTGCCTTACATCTCCCATTCCTAGAGCCTCAAATAAACAGCAGGGACCCTGTGTGAGGGACTGCGGGTGCCTGCCAGGCATGGGGAGAAGCAAGTGACCTTTTCAGGGTTGGTATACACTGGTCCAGGACATTATTGGCCCATAAGTATGTTCTCCGCGCATCACGACCAGCCAGATGGTAAATAAAATATTCAGCAGACACACAAACCTCTCACAATAGTGAGGTGACTGGCTTGTTCAGAACAGAGTGATTCCTGTAGAAAGCACAAATTGCAAGTGGCAAGAAGCAGCTGGGAGATGGTCGACAATCTGCTTCTTCTGACAGAGCCAGAGACCAAAGCTTGGGACAGCTTGCATTTGCAGCGGGCCCAGAGCCCTTCCTCAGAGAGCAGTGGAATTTGTCATCAAAGGAGTTGTATAAACTTAGTTTAAAGACAAACGGCAGATGCACAAAAGTACAAAGCACTCAAATGATTCCAGATAAAACAGCTTCAGCAGGTGCCCATGAATAGGCTGATGTCGCACGATGTATTTCCAGAGACCAATATAATCACCCTCCTAACATGGCCCAAACCCACTGTGTCTAGGTATTTGCTAATAATTCTCCACTGTGCATAGGCTGTCTTATCTAGGCATCTGCAAGCATGATGAGAGAGGTGACAGACTTCAGAATAGAGGGTTTAAGACTCCACGTCCCCAAGTAGTTTGACAGACATGCCAAATCCTCGCCATCCCACCCTAACTTCATTGCAGGGTCTCCAGCAACTACTAAATAGGTTGATCCAGCATTTTAAGGTTGTGCTCAATAAAACTTACCATAAGCCTTAGTAACATTCTTATTTGTGATGTGTATTCTAAAACCAAAATACAATACAGATTCATTTATTTCCTAATACATTTTCAAAACATTTCTCACTTCCCACTCACTCTTCAACCATAATAATCCTCTCCAAAATAGCTCTCAATAATGTTGCCAATTACCACAATGTAGTTGAATCCACTGACATTTCTCAGTCCTCACGTTATGTAACCTTCCAGCAGCTTTGAACATTAACTTTCTCTCCTTTCTCAAAACTTTCAATTATTTTACCTTCTAGGACAGTATGCTCTCCTGGATCCTTCCTCTTGCCTCTTCCCACTACCAACCTATACTCTTCTACCTGGCCAATCAGAATTGAAGCTCAAGATTCCATCTAACTCTCTCTCCTCTTCTTAATCTGCTCTCCCCAGGCCTAGCCAATTTCATCTATATCCAAACCATCAATTACTCTGTATAAACAGATGATTCCAATCAGGTTTCTCCTCCAAAATCCAGACCAGTATATCGAATTGCCTGCTACTATCCCTTCTCATATGACTCAAAAGCATCTCAAAATCAAAATAGCAAAACCAAAGTCATTCCTCTCCTCCCTACCCCTCCAAATCTGATCCTTTTTCAATGTTCCAATCTCGATAAATGACAACATCTCCCTTCAGTTGTGCAAACCAGAAGTCCAGAAGTTATTCTTGACAGTTCCTCCTCCTTTGTGCCTCATTTCCAATCCATGACCAGGCTGTACTGGTTTTAACTACTAATAACATCACAAATATATCCACATCTCTACTACAACCTGCCTTCATCTCTCACCTTACTACTAAGTGGAAAACAACCTTAGTCTATTGACTCTTGGAGGGCAGAGATGGATCTCTGAGTTTTACTCACAATAAAAACCTCAGAGCCTACTATAGTACCATATAATTATTTAATAAATTAATGAATAACATACTTAAGAATTGGGAGACGAAGGCAAAAAGATCACTTGAGGCCTGAAGCTGGAGAACAGTCTTGGCAACACAGTGAGACCCTATCTCTACACAAAAGTTTTAAAAATTAGAGGACGTGGAGGCATGTAGCTACTCGGGAGGCTGAAGTGGGAGGATCCCTTGTGCCCAGGAGTTCAAGGCTGCAGTGAGCTATGATTGTACCACCACACTCCAGCCTGGGTAGAAGAATGAAATCCTTTCTCTAAAAAATAATAATGATGATTTATTTTACTTAAATTATATATTATCTAATAATGTCAGAGAACAATAAATTCTACATATAAGAAGAATTTCCAGATAATTTAAACTCAATTTCTTTTTCTGCTCCTTTTTATTTCAGTTTGGATAACAATCTTCCTTGAATATACTTAAAAAAAAAAAAAAGATAAAATCAAACTGTCAGCTGGGCGCAGTAGCTTACACCTGTAATCCCAGCACTTTGGGAGGCCGAGGTGGGCGGATCACCTGAGGTCAGGAGTTCGAGACCAGCCTGGCCAAAATGGTGAAACCCCCATCTCTACTAAAAATACAAAAATTAGCCGGGCTTGGTGGCAGGAGCCTGTAATCCCAGCTACTCGGGAGGTTGAGGCAGGAGAATTGCTTGAACTCAGGAGGCAAAGGTTGCAGTGAGCCAAGATCGCACCATTGCACTCCAGCCTGGGGGACAAGAGCGAGACTTCATCTCAAAAAAAAAAAAAAAAAAATCAAACTGTCATTATGATTAGATGATATTTAGAGAACTCCAAATAAGTGTCAATTTATTATAATTGACAAGATAGTTTAACAAATTGCTGGTTATATTATTAATCATATATGAAAAATCAATTGCTTTTACACTCCAACAAACAATTTGAAAACAATTAAAAAATATATTTACACAGCAACAAAAAATATACTTAAAACTCAAGTTAGAAAAAGTTGTGCAAGAGACATCATGGCTTCAGCAGTTATCCTTCCAATGGTCATAGTTCCCAACTGGAATGGTATAACTGGGTAACAAGCCTCTCAGACCTTCTCAGTTGTCTTCTATTGAAGATTTTCATCTTAATTGGCTTCCCAGGTGGAATTCTAATGTCTGGGGTAAATCAGTGGAGACTGACATTCCAGGATTGTTGGAGGAGGCAATAAATACATCTAAATCTGTACAGAATTGACACCCCAGAAGCCTCCCCACTCTTCAGACAGTATTTTGTTTTCCTACTTCAGCTTCCTAGATCTTAACCAAATAACACAAAAACTTTACTTTTTAGTCTGTTTACTATATTTACAAAAGCAACAAAATAAGGCCCCTGAAATAGAAGAAGTTGCACGGGCATCTTCCATTGGCCCAATTCCTGATCACACTTGTAACCATCCCAATCAGATAACTGAGGAAACCAGATGCAGCCTGGGGCTGGGGCCCGATGTCCCCAGCTGTGAAGGATTGAGGATGTCTCTGAGGGGGGCTGGTTCGTGCCTGCATGTCTGATTGCATGGGTGCTGAGGGTGTCAGGCTGGGAGTCCAGCACGCTCCAGCCTATGAGAGCCCCTGCAGATTTTTTGACTGGAAATTGACATTCATTTATTTATTCATTTAGCAGGGAGGAGCTGGGGGAGCTGGCAGCTGAAGTCTGCGGTGGCAGGCCAAAGTTGGGTGGTTCCCACAGCCCGAAATCCTGCCCTGGGCTGGCTGCAGGTAGGTACAGTTAGACCCCTACCTGCACACGAGAGCAACGGTTCCTCCACAGGAAATAAGTGAACCAATAAATGTGTCAACCCCTTGAATACTTTATTCATAAGACAGTCCCTCAGCCCCTTGCCCAAAGCCTTTTTTTCCCTCATTTACATCCAATTCTAATAATACAGGTGCTTGTTTTCCCAATTTATAACAGACTAACAATTTAGAAAAGAATTTGGGAATGCAGTGAGTGTTCAAGGGGGAAAGACACTGGCAATTACAGTTTGATTTCAAGGAAAGACACACACGAAAAACAACAGCAAGGGAGGAGACCAGGGAAGGGGACTGCGCCAACCCTCGGATGGTCAGATCCAGAGTCCCGCACAGAAAGATTTACTCTCGCAGTTCCCAACATTTTTGGGACTGGTTTGGGGGCGGGATAGAGAGGAGATGGTTTGGGGATGAAACTGTTCCACCTCAGATCATCAGGCATTAGATTCTCATAAGGAGTACACAACCTAGATCCCTGGCAGACGCAGTTCACAATAGACTTCTCACTCCTACGAGAATCTAACGCTGCAGCTGATCTGACAGGAGGCAGAGCTCAGGCGGTCATGTTCACTCATGGCAGCTCACCTCCTGCCCTGCAGCCCGGTTCCTAAAAGGCACTAGGTTTGGGGACCCCTGGTTTACTCCCTCTGCTTCTCTTTGGAAGCCCTCTAGCAGCAGGGACCTTTCTAAATCCCTAAAAGCCTGCAGTGGCCTACAGAATTTTCCAGTCCAGCTTCCGAAGGACGCCCAGAGCCGCCATGGTTGCTGTGGTGGTTTTGCCTCAGCTCATGTTCCGGGCTCACTGATGAGGGGCTGCAGATTTTGACCAAGCTCCATTCCCCCCACTTCAGCAACCCCTCATGCAGGGGGAGACAGCTGGCCTTGGAGACTGAAAGGGAAACGCACGGTTCCAGGCCTCGCGGCCATCTTGGGATCATTCCCACCCACACCCTGAAGGGCCACTGGAAATGTGGAGTCACTCTTTTTCGTTACTGTCTTTTTAAACAGAGGTTATTGAACATCACACTTTGTCATTGTTGACTCATTTTATTGTTGTTGTCTCAAATTAATCACTGAAGATATCAAATATTAGCCTGAAATGGGAGGATGACATTGGATAGGGTCATTTGCCTTTCCACTGAATAGTCCCACCCTGCTGTGCAGTTGGTTTGTTTTAATATTTTAAATGTTTTTCATGTCTGTCTTTCCTTAAAATCAAACTGTCACTTTTCATAATTGCCAGTGTCTTTCCCCCTTCAACACTCACTGCATTCCCAAATTCTTTTCTAAATTGTGACTCTTAATCTGCTATAAATTGGGAAAACAAGCACCTGAATTATTAGAATTGGATGTAAATGAGGGAAAAAAGGCTTTGAGCGAGGGGCTGAGGAACCCTCTTATAAATACTCAAGAGGTTGACACGTTTATTGGTTTACTTATTTCCTGCTTCTCAACTTCCTCACTGTTCCAGCAGCTTGCACTTCTGGCCCCACCAATCAATTCTCCACAAAGCAGCCAGAGCAATCTTTTAAAAATGCAAAATCGACCCTGTCACACATACTTTCTTCATCCTTCCCCTCTTAGAACCCTTCAGTGGCTTCTCATTGCCATTGGGATGAAGTCTAGCCTCCTTGACAGACCTCCAAAGACCTGCCAGATCTTGCCTCTACCATCTTCCTCCCATTTCTGGCACCTTGTACAAGCCACTCTTACCCTACCACATCGCCCCAGCTCATCGGGTTTCATCTTAATTCCTTTCTCAGTAACATTTCCCTGGCCCCCTGAACAGTCAGTCATGTGTCCAACACTGGTCCACAGCCTCATATACTTCCCCATCCAAACATTTAGCCCAAATTATAACTGCATAATTGCATGATAGAGTTCTAGCTCTACCATTTACTAGTTGAATTGCCTTGGGAAAATTACTTACCCTCTTTAAGCCTCAGTTTCTTCATCTGTAAAATGGAGATAATTATTTCACCTACTTCCTAACCTTGTGGCAAAGAATAAGATGCAAGTCAAACACTCAGGAAAACAAATGTGGTGGCTATTTTTTGGTTATCTGTCTCCCTCACTAGAATATAAGTTCTCTGACGCCAGAGACCTGTGTGCAGCGCCAGCACAGAATCTGGAACATAGCTATTCAATTATATGTTGAATACTTGCTGAATGAATGTCAATTTCCTGTCAAAAGATCTGCAGGAGCTCTCATTTCAACTTCAACAAATTCCCATTCTTCTGCACAGTGTTCTTCAACCTGCACCCACCACCAGCCTTCTCAACTTCTCTCCTGCTACCCCTTAATAGCACATCTAATGAAATTCTCTCCACCTCATCTCCCTTCATCAAATCCTGGGTCCTCCCTTCTCCAAGAAGCTTTCCTGGGCCCACTGGTCAGGCCTTCTTGACACTCCTACTTAACAGCTCTCACTTCGTTCTTAACTTTCCCCAGTTCCTTTCTGGCTTCACCTGTCCTCCAGCTCAGATGGTGCAGCTCCAAGGCAAGCTCTGCTCTGCTTCTCCTTTTGTACCCCCTCCCCACCCCCCACCTCCTCATCAGACTCAGCCCACACCCAGCCAGGGTCCCTCTGCCTCCTGCTCTTTCCAAAGAGCCACGGCTTTTGGTAATGTTCTCTCCAGAATTACATCCTCACAGTGTTTACCTCTGAGTTCTGAAGCTTCACCATGCCTCACTTAAGGTATTGACATTTCAATTCATGATAAATTATTCAGCAGCTCATTTTCAGCCAAATTCCTCTTTTCTTCAGGCCCCGTTCTCCTCCAGCCACCATCTCAGGGCAGCCTTTAAGTCTAATGATGTGTTTACAATTCACGCTCTGCCAGATATTAAAGCAACGCAATGCACTTAGTTGGAATTGTCAGCAGAGGGACAGGCCCAAGAAGAGTTCCAGTCTGTTTTTATACAGAACAAAGATCACTGTCTCCACTACAAAGGATCCATGTGCAGATGGTGGCAGAGTGATTCCGGTTCAAAGGCAGGGCTTTTGCTGGAACTTTCCAAGCCTCGCTAAAAAGCAGCCTGACAGCTGATCAGCCAGCCCTGGTTCCAGTCAGCCCTAGACAGAATGAAAGGCGTGAGGATTTTCAGCTTCCATGATGGCATCAGGTTGTCTGTTGAAGAAAAAAAAGAAAAAAATGGAACCAGAAATATTTTGTGATTGGGGCATCTGAGAAAGTGAGCAAACAAGAAGCAGCAGAGAATGCTTACCCTTCGCATTGACACTTTTAGATGGTACCACCTCATCCTCCTCACGAGTCCCTGTCCCTGCCCTTTATGGCTAATGATCTTTCAGCCCCGCACAAGCTCCTCTCCCTTCTTCGTGTTCCTGCTTACAGTACTTCAGCTCCTCTCCTCCTCTACATTAACCCTGCACTTCCCAGGCCCCCAGTGGAGAACCCATTTCTACCACAGCCTCCTAAACTGCCTGTGTCAGATCAGAGGCCCTCCTGACATGACCGTCAATTCAGGGCCATCAGACACATTAAGGTGTGATTTACATAGTCAGTAATGGGGGTAAGAAGAGTTAGGGGATTCCACTCTTGAGAGTCATAGGAAGGGAAGGAGGGTCCTCTTTGTCTTAGATGTTACTGACATCTATAACTTCACTTTCTTCAAGTATTTTTGATCAGTTAAGCTCTGCTTTAAGGTTTATTCTGACTACCCTCAAGGGATTGATCCTGAGCAGACCAGAGTGGAGGGGGTGTACATACACAATAGGGCAAGTGACAGGACTTCCTTGGATCTCATCAAAACTGAGATGGTGCTCCTGGAGGCACCACAGAAGGAATTACAAACAGTCAAAACAATAACAAAACAAGGAAGGCAGCAGTGCAGTGGCCAGAAAAAAACAAAAATTAAGCGAGTCAGCATGATGGCCACTTTTGCTCTGCCACCAAATCCTGTCTTTCTCTCTTTGTTCATCTCTCTTTCCCTGAACACGGAAATAATACAAAGCCTGATGGACAGGACACTGTCCCAGAGACATTTGCTATCTCCTTCCTACCTACACTCTCCTCTTAGAGAAACTGTCAGCCCTGGCAGGGGCAGTGCTATGCATTTTGCCACCTGCTTCTCCCACCACCCTGAGTCTCGATTCTGGCGAAGCTGATTGGACAGGAAATGGAAGCCTCTCAGCCAGAAGCTAGCCCAGGAATTTGTGACTGAGATACAAATGACTAAATCTGTTAGCAATGGGGAGGAAAGGAAGACAGTGGTACAGAGCAGGGAGGTAAGACCACCATTTTAGGGCAGCCATAGTGGACTATATGCAAGTAGATGGGTTAACAGAGACGCCAAGAAACCAGTTGAAGAGAGAAGAAAAAAGGAGAAATGCTGAGGGAAGGCAGAAACAGAAAGCCATGTGAAAGAAAGAAAGAGAGACACACAGAGAGACAGAGAGTTCTCTACAGTCGCATTTCATGAGATTCCCCTACCACAGTTAAGTTCCAGTGAATGGGCATCCTTGCCATCAGAAGATCCCTGACTTACATAGACTTTGAATCCCTACTTCCATGTTACTCACAAGCTCACTAAAGACATAATTCACCTTGCAATGCAAGGTGAAATCACTAACTAATGAGCAGCTACTAAGTGCCAGAGTGGTGGCAAGCTATGGATCAGAACACACTAGTTCTAAACACGCTTGGTGCTGCTGTCCTTGCAATAGTGAGTTCTCATGAGATCCATTTGTTTAAAAGCATGTGGCACTTCTCCCCCACTCTCTCTCTTGCTCCCACTCTTGCCATGTGATGTGCCTGCTCCCACTTTGCCTTCTGCCATGAGTAAAAACTCCCTGAGGCCTCTCCAGAAGCTGAGCAGACATCAGCACCACATTTGTACAGCCTGCTGAACTGTGAGTCAATTAAACCTCTTTTCTTTATAAATTAACCAGTCTCAGGTATTTTCTTACAGCAACGCAAGAACTGCCTAACACAAAGGCCCTGTAACTAGAAGGTAGCAGAACCTGGGCGGGAACCTGGTGAGGCTGACTGCAAAGCCACATTCCTTCCAGTGCCTGTACTGCCCCTCCAGGGACATATAGAGATGTGTGTGTGTGTGTGTGTGTGTGTTCACAATGAATGATAAAGAATGGAGCACGAGTGCAGAAACGTTACATATGGTGCTATATATGGGATAGACCTGCCCAATAAATTGTCTTGCTCTGAATGCCCATTGATAAACTCTAGAAGAAGAGAAACTTAGGAGTCAGTCTAGAAATTATTTTCTTTCATCATGACCCACCCCTCAACACACACATACTAATAGTCTCAAAGTCCTGTGGCTTTTTAGTCCTCCCTAGCACTAAGTCCAGGTCTGACCATTTCTTCTTTTCACCATGTGCTATTTGTCTTCGGCTTCCTGGCACCTAACACTGTGCTTGGAGCAGAGTGGGTGATTGCTAATGTTTGTTGAAACCAATGGAACTGCTTAATCCTGTGGCATAAATGCTCCCTGTACAATGCCCTTGCCTTGAATGAAAACAGTTGATGCCCTCCTTACTTGTGATCTCAACATGAACATTTCCCCCAGGTCCCTGCAAAGTTGGTGATTGCTGCTTGGTTTCTTCACTCCATTAGGAGCACCACGCTTCATCATCAGTTGCTGTTCTCTTCAGAAACTCTTTATGTTGCCCAGCATCCTTTGGGTAATCAGAACAAATATAATGTCTTTACTGCATCTATTTGTCACTTGGAATGCATGGGGAGCCTTCACGGAAAATTTCCTCAGGTTCACATTTCCCTTCAGAACCAGTCTGTTCTTCATCTACATTTAACTCTTGAGTCACCACTCTCTCTCTCTGTCTCTCTCTCTCTCTCTCTCTCACACACACACACACACACACACACACACACCACATTCAGAGCAAAAATGGGAGGAGCCTTGGACTGAGAGCAAAGAAAACCTCCATTCTGGCCTAGGTTTTGATATTATCTTACCTTAAGTAAGTAAATTGACCTCAGTTTTCTTCATTTACGAAATAAGGGAGCTAATTTAGTAGTTTCCAAATCAGTTTTCATGGAGCCTAAGAGTTCCTTGCAGGTACCTAGGGATAACACTGGGCATGAGTGAAAGCTCGCTCACACACACACACACACACACACACACACAATGCTAGTCAACAGTGGTGTTCACTAAATATTTTCAGTAGGAAATAGCTTCTGGGCATATGGTAGGATTGCGCTTCTTGGCCTCTTTGTGGTTATGTAGGGCCATGTGACTGATGTTGACCTGGGCAACCTGGGTAGAAGTACTCTGTGTCACTTTTAAACTGGAGCATTTAATTGCCAATGCAACATTTGTCAGAGTTGTACTTTTCTTTCATCATGGTAACCATCAGTGATCAAAATGGGAGCTGCTCCATCAGCTTGGGACCTGAAGCAAGGAACTGTAGAGTTGACCGAGTCCGTCCATGATAGACATATAGCATGAACTGGAAAAGTCTTTGTTGTTATAACAGCTGATAAAATGTTTGGATTGTTTGTTACTGCACATAACCTAGCCTATCCTAATTAACATATTCTCTCTGTCTCTCTCTCATTCTCCCCAACCACAGCAACTCTGTATTTGTTTTACATGTTAGCTTCCTGCATAAGATTTTGTTTGATAGAAGAGTCCAAGAGCTTAAAAGAATTTGAAACTCTCAATCAATGTGATTTTTGAGGCCCCTTCCAGTCAGAAATCTATGGTTCTATACAGATCCTTCCAGCACTCCAGCTTTCTTCCCTATCATCTTTACGTATTTTGACTTTATTTCCTCTCCATAAGCTTCTGTTAATTTGATAATTATCTCTCACAGAGATTTACTTTCACACACAATTTTATGTCAATTTTTGGATCTCAAAATGATGACCCACTTTTTCTTCACCACATGTACTTTCACTTATCACAACCATCAGAACAGACTTACCTGCCAAAGTTGACGGCTCCACTCTGACAAGGTGGAGACTTTTTGTGAGCTATCCCCATACTGTCTTTGTTTCCCTGAGATGCAAATGAAAATATGTGCCTTTACTTTAGAATTATAGCTAGTCTGAGTGTTTTAGTCAACTAGTATCCCCCACTGGGCCTACTCAGAAGTCTATGTAAGAAAGATTTCTAATAAACTTACTGATTTTTTAATATAGTGAATACACATAATATCAATGTTTCTTTAATAGTCTGGTGGCTTCTGAAATCTCCCTTTCTCAAGAACCACCTAGACCAGAGGGGTTGCTATGGATAGCTTAAATAAGATACCAACTGAAACCTGGGAGATAAATTAAATCAATAGTTATCAAATTTTCTGGTATCTAATAATCAATCTAATAATCTCCCCCTACAGCCCCCACCAAGTTTCTAATTCATTTGATCTGAGGTGATGGCCTGGAATCTATATTTTTAATAAGGGACTCTGATGGAGATGGTCACAGAACCACAATTTGAGAAATGTTTAGGCTTGATCTTTCAGCTGTTTTTAACCATAGGAGTCTGTGGTTAATTTCAAATTCCAGTGTATACAAGAGATTCAAAACATTCAGCTAAAAGTACCACAGGAAAACCACTGGTCATTTCCAAATATTTCTTCCTTGGTAGTGGAACCAAGGCATGGGAATGAAGGAGCTGAGATTTCACCCAGTAAGTAAGGGATCTACTGGAGATGAGGGGGAGGTCTCTTATCTAATGGTACCAGTGATGCCAAATCAGAGCCCAGAGCTGGTAAGTTGCTATGGTGGGAGAACCAAGATGAGGAAGACAGCCAAAGCAGGTTCTGAAAGTGAAGCATAAAGACAGGAAGACGAGGAGGTGAACATAAGAGTGGCAGATGCAGGCAGTTTCTGGAGGAGAGCACTCAGTGAGTCCTAGAGACAGGCACAATGGCTTAGATGTAGAAAACTAAGGCAAGCCAATAGGAACAAGCCCACTCAAGTAATTCACTCCCTGGGGTAAAGAAAAGGAGTTTCTGGGGACCAGATCTCATGAAAATTGGCCTGGGTTTTAACCCAAAGTGACCAGGAGTGGGAGGAGCTGAAAGATAAGTATAATCCATCACTCAGGGAAGAACCAAGAGTTAAGCCAAATAAATCTGGTGGATAAGTTAAAGTATTAACTTGATGGAGCTAGGAATAGGAGACAAGCTTTTAGAAGCTAAAAATTTGGGGAGCTGGTAGAAACCAGATTGGGGTAGAGAGTACAACACCAGAGAGGGAGTAAAGAGAGAGGTCAAAGGCAATTGCCCTGTTGCTGCTATGAGGCTGGCCTCTCGTTTTGGCCCCAGGTGGTGTAGAGTGGGTTGGCCTGGTTTGAAGACAAATAAGCCAGGCAGTGACCTATCCCCACGGGATCACAAAAAGCATGGGGCTCTTGTACCCAAGGCCTCTTTTCACAGTCAGAACTTGGCTGAGGTCTATTCATCCAGCTTGGCAATGAAACAGGCTGAGCTATCAGCTGCCAAGCTCAGCATTGAGGAGTCGGACTAGATGGTCGGGATTACTTGGGGCATGCAATTTGCCAGGCTCATGTTTGGCAAACAAACACGGCCTAATAGAGAGACAAAAGGTTTGAGAACAAAGAAGGTCTGCATTCTCTCCTTCCTCATCTTCTTTTTCCTTCCCTTATAAGATGCCTTTGCTGAAACAATGGGCCATGGCCCAGTAATTCCACTGAGGCTGTGTTCATTGTTTCTCATCACAAATTTGGGCACATCCTTCCCCAATTAAAAATTCTTTGTTCTAAAGGAGAAAATAATTTAGGGCTCATTACAGTTTTGTTTTCAAAGCAGTTAATAGAATATGGTAGATAATGGAGGGAGAAGGCAGAACTGGGCTGGAAAACTGGAAAATTGACTCCAGTCCCAGTTCTGACATTCCCAGTTCAGCCATGTGATTTTAGGCAAATCACTTCATCTCTTTAGGCTTTTGTTTCCTTGTTTGTGAAAGGAAGGCTATTGAATCATGGTTTCTAAATGTCCTTCCAACTCAGACATTCTCTGACGTCCATGATTTGAAAAACCTGGATTGCACTTCCTTCCTACCTAACAGGAAAGCTTAGAAAGATGGAGCTGCCTCACCTTGCACAAATAGGTGCTTAATTGTTGGGTGAATGAATGGAAAGATCAGAGAATAAGTGACACCCAATGACACACATTCTGGGACATCTTCATGAAAGGGTTGCCAAACCAAGATGAGAAAGACACCAAACAGGTAATGAACATGAAGCATAAAGTAAGTCAGGGAAATGGGGAGGTGGACACATGAGTGGTAGAAGTAGATCCACCTTTGACCTCCACAAGTGGGAGCTCCATTGATGCTAAGTCATAGAATCATAATTACAGAGGCTCAGAACTCAAATGAACCTGAAGATCACTGTCATGTCAAGCCAACCCATTTAACAGGTGGAGAAATAAGACTAGGAAAAGTGACTTGCCTGTGGTTCCAGAGCTAGCTCACAAAAGAGAGCTAGGAGCCAGCTCTTCTGCTTCTCTTCCCTGTGCTTTACCTCTGCACTGTGCTGCCTCACATTTAATGAAAGAGCAGCAAAAAAATGGAGCTGAAGCTTTAGGTAAGGGCCCAGAGTTGATAACCCAATGTGACTTTAATGGCAATACTGGAGAAAAAGACCTCCCAGAATGTTTCAAGAAAATACCTCTTATCCCAACCTATGTTCCTTCCTCCCATCCCTCAATTACAACTGAATAGGGACATAGAGCAGCAGGTTCTGCAAAATGCATACCCCATAAGAGAAGATGACCAGAAGTAAAGACAGAAAGAACTAATTTTAGTGGTATTCTGGGAATAATTCCAAACAGATTTTGTTTTATTGAGAACAGTCATGAGCAGTGGCAAAAGTTAGAGCCTCCTTCTCTCTCCAGAACTGTGAAAAACCCCCTTACCATCTGGCCAGTGGCTTTGTCAGCTGACTTTCTCATGAGACATCCAACTCCCTAGACTTCAGGTTTTCCTTCTATGAAACAGAGAGGGACAGAGCCAGTAATATTCTAATGAGGTTCATAGATAACCAAACACCAGATTCATCCACTCAAAACTGCCTTTATTACATTCTCCCTGCTTAAAAAAATCTCTTGTGACTCCCTGTGGCCATGTTCATTCTACTCAAGAAACTTTGCTTATTCAGTTTCCTTGCTGTCTAAGTCCATTTTCTGTTGCTGTAACAGAATATCTAAGACTGGGTAATTTGTAAAGAAGAAAATATTATTTCTTACAGTTCTGGAGGCTGAGAAGTCCAAGGTTGAGGAGCTGCCTCTGGTCTGGTGAGTTCTGGTGAGGAACTCGTGCTGCATCATAACATGGCGAAAGGCATCACAGGACAAGAGGGGTGCACTGAGAGTCAAACCGGCTTTTGTAACAGACCCACTATCGTGATAACTAACCTACTCCTATGATAGCCCATCAATCCATTAGCCCATTAATCCATGCATGAATTGATCCAGTCATGAGAGCAGAGGCCTCATGACCCAGTCACCTCTTAGAGGCCCCACCTGATAATACTGTTACAATGGGGATTAACTTTCAATGTAAGTCTCAGAGGGAACAAATATTTAAACCATAGCACTTGTCTAACATGAAGAGTTTCTTGATCACTCAGAAGAGGACGTTCCTTCTTGCTTTCTGCATTTGTGGTCTATAATACTCATTTGGCACCATGTACATGATACCTGGAATTACAATCTTATTGTTATTTCCAGATGAGATCACTTACTATCTGTGGTAGACAGAATAATGAGCCCTTGAAGATGCCTACATTATAATCCCTAGAACCTGAAAACATATTATGTTACATGGTGAGGGGGAATTACAGTAGCAGAGGGAATTAAGGTTGCTAGCCAGCTAACCTTATGATAGGGAGATTATCCTGGGTTATCCAGGAAAGCCCAATATAATCAAAAGAGCCCTTAAATGAAGAAGAGCGGGGGCAGAAGAGCCATAACTAAAAATATAGCATTGTCATAAGAACTCAACCAGGTATTGCTGGGTTTGAAGATGAAAGAGATCACCTTCTAGGAGGTCTCTAGAAGCTGGGAAGGGGAAGAAAACAGATTCTTCCCTACAGCCTCCAGAAAGAAGACAGCCCTGCGAACACGTTGATTTTAGCCTAATGAGACTCTTCAAACTTCTGACCTCTAGAGCTATAAGATAATAAATTTGAGTTGTTCTAAGCTACTATATTTATGGCAATTTCTTACAGCAACAATAGGAAATTCATATGCTGCCTGTTATATCCTACACTTTTATGCTAAACTGTTGGATGTCATAGACTATAGTTAATTTTTTTTTTTCTAGCTACCAACTAGTACTGGACACAAATTAAGCAACCAGTGGATGTTTTTCTAAGCAAGTGAATAAATGAATGAATGAATGATTTGGAGTTAAAACAACTTGAATATTAGTCAGTCAATCAAATAATAGATAGACCCCAAAGTATAAAAATCTCTTGAAAGCAGACTCAGATGTCTGGGTAAAATATGCTATTATTTCATGGGTATTTCTTATGTGGGTGATTTAAAAGTCTCATTATTGTTATTATTTTTCCAAAACCATATGATACTTTGGGAATAAGTTTGGTCTTGAAGTCAGAAGACCTGGAACAAAGACCTTCTGTTGACACATATTAGCTGCATGACCTTGCATAAGTCATGTAATTTACCGGGCCTCAATCACACCATCTGTAAAAGAAAGATGCTGTCCATTATCTTGAGAACCCCCCAGGGTTGTGGTGAGGACAAATGAGACAATGCAGAAAAACAGGGCTGTGAAAACTGTCAAATGCTGTGCAAATGGGTGGAGTTGTCATTTGCCACACTCCTCTTTAGACTAATTTTTTAGATAACAGGGATTTTTATTAGTGCCTCTTCTATGCTCACTTTGTCACATGAGTCCTTGTTGGAGAAATGTAAGAAATAAAAGCTTGGAAGAGTTCATGGTTCAAATGAGAGACTAGGAGGGAATAAGACAATTCATTCAGTTTGTACTCTGGTCTATAAGCCTACCTGCACCTGGTTTGGCCCTAGGCACTGAGGGACCAGGTACTGCTGAGAATGGGCAATGAGCCTCCTGGGACAAATCACAGTTCAGTGAGTTGACACCCAGAATCCAAAGTTAACCAACTAAAGAGAAGGACCTTTCTTCTGGGGGAAGCTTTATCAGGTAGCTGGTTCCATTCCTGATACAGAGTGTCTTAGTTCATTTTCTGTTGCTATAACAGAATACCACAGACCGGATAATTTATGAAGAAAATGAACTTATTTGGCTTACAGTTCTGGAGACTGAGAAGTCCAAGAGCATGGCACTAGCATCTGGTGAGGGCCTTCTTGCTGCATCATAACATGGTGGAGGGCATCACATGGCAAAAGGGTAACAGCAAGAGAGCAAGAGAACTCACTTTTATAAGACACCCACCACCAAAACAACAAACCCACTGTTGTGATAGTGACATTAATCCACTCATGAGAGAAAAGCCCTCATTAATCTATTAATCTATTCTCAAGGGCATAGGGATTAAGTTACCAACACATGAACTTTTGGGAAACACATTCAAACTATAGGACGGAGCACTCATGGAGCAACTTCTACCTGCTAGAAAAGCATTGCAAGCTTTTTCTTTATTATCTGGGATCTCCACATACCCATGGCTCAATGGGGCTGGAATATGGAAGAAGCAGAGGACTTGAGCACACCCAGACACAATCCCTGGAAGATATCTGGCCCTCAGAACTAATGCCTTTTATTTCCCAGGGAAAATTTTATTTCTTTGAGAAGTTAAGTCGTTTAGGCTGACAACAGGGGCTGCCTCAGGCAAAAAGCTGAGGATGGAGAAGTTGCTCTTGTATAACACCTTACTTCTCAAAGAAAAGTGCTCTAGATGCCCTCCCCATCCCCCATTTGCTTAAAGAGTCAAAAGCATTTATAATCCCATCACTCTACAAATAATCTCATTTAAGAAATAAAAACATATGACACAAAGCTCTTCATCTCCATTCCCATTAGCCTCGAATTCTCCTTACAACTCTTCCCAGCTTCAGAAATGTGGGATAAAGTCTCCTTCTAACTATTTAAATCTAATTTCTTACTTGTGCTTTTGATCCTACACTAATCCATAAATGCAAAAGGAGAAAAATGCTACAGGCACAAAAAAGTGTTCGTTATAGCAATATCAATAAAAATTATGTAACCTAGAATTCTGATTACAGATGGCAGTTTGCTAGCATGTGCTTATTGCTTCTTCATTCTGTGTTCCCACTAATATGATAAAAAGAATAATTTAAAACATACACACACACATAGAGAATGAGAAAGGAGACATCGGCATATAACAGATTTCAACAAATTTTTAGAAGATTAAAAGTTTTTGGAGGAACAGTTACTGATTTGGCAAGATGGAAGACACCAGAGGAGGAACATGAAAAAGAACCAGTTTGCTCCATGTAACCCTGGAAAGGCTAAGCATGCAGATAAATCAGAACACCAGAATCAGAAAGTATTTTGTACTCAACCCACTCACCTCTTCTCCAGGCAGGAGATCTGCATTTTCTTCTCTAGCAAAATTAACTGGAAAAACTCAGGGTTTTCAGAGGCAACAAAAGAGGTGACTTCAAGGAAAAGTCCAGTTTCCTTGAAGTGAAGCCATCAGTTGAAAAATACCACCACCTTCCACCCAAACCCACACACATTTTTACACACACACACACACACACACACACACACACACACTTTGGCATCTTAAATATGAACAGACAACTAAGATTAAACAAATAATTGAGAAAAACCCTAACATGAAAGCTTTTCATGTGAGAAATCAAAACAAACAGGAAATAAAGATCTTTATTTATCAGAGATAATGCAAGACAGAAGGAAATAGTTCCCCCTAATTATTATCCTCAGTTACATATGAAAAAATGCATATGTTAAGCAGCAGGAAACTAAGAAAGAAAAAACTCAGAGACTAAGAAAGAACTTTTGGAAACCGACATGCCTTAGAAACTTGAACTGGATGCCTGAAAAAGCAAGTCAAGAAAATCTGAAGGGAAAGAGAACAAAAAGACAAAAAGATGACCAATGGGAAGGGAAAAAAACATTTAAATAGAAGGTAAACCCAAGAACTCTATCATACAAATTATAATGGCTATAGAAAGAACAGAGAAAGTTGTGGAAATGGGACTAAAAGGAGGGTATTGTTATTTTCTCAAGACAAGTCTTCATATTGAAAGGACACACAGGATATCCAGCACAAAAGTGAAAAAAGAGCCACATTAAAAGTTCATGAATATTAAATGTCAGAAAACAAAGGATCAAGAAAGGATTATTAGAAATTCTAAAATGAAAAAATAAAAAGTCACAAAGGTGGAATAAGAATTAAAATGACTTCAGGCTTTTTCTTAGTAACACTGGATGATAGAAGCCTATGGACCAAGGTCTTCAAAATTCTAATAGAAAACTTTTTTAACTTAAAATTTTACACATCATCAAACTATCCATCAAGTTTAACAGAAGAACTAAAATGTTTGAGGCATTTCAAATTTGAGGAATGACTCAAAGAAATTACCTCCATTTGTTAGGAAGCTATTTGAAGATACACTCCAGCAAAAAGAGAGAGTAAATCAAGAAAGATGAAGGCATGGGAAAGAGGAGGCAACGGATACAACTTAGGAAAGTTGTGTTGGGAGATTCCAGGGTAACAAATGTGTAACTTTCCAGCATCACAGAAGACCCCAGGAGGGCCACCTCTAATAAAAAGAAAGAGATGGGGTCTCAATAGAATCTCTTTAAAAGTAAAGTATTTGGAAAATATTAAGAACACATGAATGGCAAAGTATGCATTTTTTTTTAAATTAAGCAATTATAAATCCCAAGAATAATAAAAAACAGAATGAGAAATAAAATGAAATCATAGTATTTTATTAGGCTCTGAAATAAATAATATTTACACAGTCATAATGATATACAGCTGATTATTTATCATGTAAAAGTGGTGGTACAATTACATTAGGAAGGTGAAGGATGGAAAATTGGAAAGTGGTGTAAAAGAGCTAAATCCTTTTCTAACATAAAAGGAAATCAATAGATAATGTCAAAAACAAATAAATAGAAATTATCAGTAGAGGCATATGACAGTTGACCCTTGAACAACACAGGTTTAAACCATGTGGGTCCATTTATACATGGATTTTTTTCAATAAAACTTACACCAATGTGCCTGCCTCTCCTGCCTCCCCTTCTACCTCCTTCATCTCTTCTGCCTCTGCCACCCCTGAGACAGCAAGAACAACCCCTCCTCTTCTTGTTCCGCCTCAGCCTACTCAACATGAAGACAACAAACATGAAGACCTGTATGATTACCCACTTCCACTTAATGAATAGGAAATATGTTTCTCTTCCTTATGATTCTCATAACATTTTCTTTTCTCTAGCTTACTTTATTGTAAGAATACAGGATACAATACATATAACATTCAAAATATGTGTTGACTGTTTATGTGTCTGGTAAAGTTTCCAATCAACAGTAACCTATTAGTTAAGTTTGGGGAGAGTCAGAAGCTATACACAGATTTGTGACTCCACAGGGGTTCAGCACCCCTAACCTCCATGTTGTCTGAAGATCAACTGTATTTGAAAATTTGGAATTAGCTACCAAAAAAAGCTAATTAATTAAAAAGGGGTTATTTCTACATAGTGGGGCTGAGGTGGAGAGGCCTGGAGTAAGGGAATTTTTTTATTTTATCTTAAATCTCTTGGATATATTTAATGTTTCAAATTATACACATATAGTATTTACTGGTGAGGTATATTTAATTAAAAATGATTATATAGAAAATTCACTTCCAGATATGATTCAGTCACAGGGATTGAATTTACCACCTAACTTTGAACACTATAACTTTGAACACTATAAAACCAGAAAAAAACATACGAAATAGCAATTTTCAGACATTGGACAAAAGGCAGCACAAGACCATCATCTCTGTGAGAAGAGAAACAAATATGCTGAGCCCCACAATTGCCCTAGCACACTGCCAAAGGCTGCTTCCAGGCTGCATGCAAAGACAAGCATCCCAAACAGAGCCTGGTGGCCTTAATTAGTGGAGAAGACAAAAATCAGAGTTCAGAAAGGCCACTTTGTCTAGAATTTGTCGGAGACAGTATCAGAGAGAAGGAAGTTGCTTAGACAGTTTTCCAGAGATCTGCAGTGAAGGTCCCTTCTGTCTTTGGCTGGGTACTAAACTGCACATGCATAAGATGAAACTGCCTGATGCTGGTGAAAGAGCCACCAGAAAGCAGTAGGCTAACAACTCTCAAAGCTCACCCAGGGGTGAGAATAGTTCATGTTGCTACCAGCTGTAGTAGAAAGACCTCAAAATGCAAAAGACATCAGCTAGAGTCTTCAGAAGGCTATCGCCTAAATTAACCCTATTCCAAAGGCTCCCCTGAATCTACCTTAACAGAGCTTAATATCAGACCTGAAAAGGATCTACTTCCAAGGAATATAACTGCATGCCAGAAAAAAGTAAGCCCAACATCATTTTTTAAAAATACAATGAAATCCTATACTCAATGATGTAGAAGTCACAATGTCTGTCATTCAATCAAAAATCACCAGATGTGAAGAGAAGTATGATAATATGGCCCATTACCAGAGAAAAATCAATGCCAATAAACCCAAGAATGACTGAGATGATAGAAATAGCAAGCGAGGATATTAAAATGGCTATTCCAAACTGCTTTATATGTTCAGGAAGGTAGAAGAAAACATGACCATGACAGAGAGAGAACTAACAAATATATAAAAGATCCAAATGAAACTTCCAAATATAAAAAAGATTTAATTTTTAAAAAATATCATTGGGTGAGACTGAGAATAGATTAGACAATGCAGAAGAAAAAGACATAGCAATAGAAACTATCCACACTGAAGCACAGAGAGTAAAAATATTGGGGAAAAATAAGCAGTGTCTCTGTGACCTTTGGAACCATTTCTATCCATTCTATTGTGGTTTAACAATGTGTAATTGGCATTCTGGAAAAGGAAGGGGGATAGAAAAATATTTAAAGAAATAATGGTGAAAAACTTTCCAAATTTTATAACTATAAATTATAAGCATGTGTAAAATGACAAGGAGAATAAACTTTAAAAAATTCAACAGGCCACTTTGTATCTTTATAATCAAATTGTTATAAATGCTGATAAAAAATTCTTACAAATAGAGAAAAAAGACACATTATGTACACAGAAACAAATATATGAATGCAAGGAGATTTCATGTCAGAAAGTGTACAAACCAGAAGACAATAAAACTCAAATAAATTTTTATGCCCAGCAAAAGTACATTTCAAAAACGAAAGATGAAATAGATACTTTCTCTGACAAATGACATCTGAAAAAAATGTGTTACCAGCAGAGCTTCACTATAAGAAATTGTAAAGAAAATTCTTCAGGCAGAAGGAACATGATACCAAATAGAAATTTGCGTCTAAATTTGGAATCAAGAGTGCCATTAATGAGAAATATGTGGGTTAATATAAAAACACTTTTTCATCATTGAATCTCTTCAAAAGAAAATTGGCTATTTAAAACAAAAATAATACTAGCATGTCATGGGATTTATATAATATATAGCAGTAAAATGTGACAATAGTATAAAATATGGGAGAAGGTTCTTGTACCATACATGAAGTGGTATAATATTACTTGAAGGCAGACTGTGATAAGTTAGTGATATATATTATAAACTTTAGTGCAATTAATAGCAAAATAGAGGTATAGCTAATAAACTGACAAAAAAATCAAATGGAATCATGAAAATAATGTAAGAAAAGCAAAAAAGAAGGAATAAAAAATAGGTAGGAAATACGAAAATAAATAACACAGTAGATTTAAACCCAGTCATATCAATAATTACATTAAATGTAAATTATTTAAACACCGCAATTAAAAGCAGAGATTGTCAGATTGAATAAAATGGCAAGACGTATTAGGCAGGCCTCTTTGGTTGTAAGTTACAGAAACCTTATTCAAACATTGATACTCACACAGTTGAGAAGTCCAGTTCCAAGAAAATACAAGCATTCAACCAATGTAATTATATCCTTTCTCTATCTCTTGAGTCTGCTTTTATTTGCTTGTTGGCTTCCTTCTCCCAGAATAAAGAAGGCTTCTCCAGGTGCTGAAGACAATGGCCACAAATGGGTGTGGTTTATACTATTATTACAGCTCCCAACCTCAGGCAAGAGAAAGAACCTTTCATTAATAAGAAGCTTATCTCAAAATTTAGAGAAGAATCTCTAAATCTCACCTTTCATCCAATCATGACCTTCGTGGGTGGAGTAATCTAGCCAGCCTGTGGTCAGGGAAACTGGACACCATGATGAACACTCTGGACATGGTGAACACCAAAGGTAAAATGCAATACATTGCAAGTCAAAAACAGAAGGGATGTTTGATTGGCAAATGCAACAGATGCTCAACACACCTCCCCTCTGTTCTATTACCTCACCAAGTTTCCATCCCAACTCTCCTCTTCTCCTCTTTGTTAATCACCATCCAAAGCATGGATGCAACAGGCCTGTCTCTACTTCAACATCAGGCATGCATCTCCTTCAATTCGTTGTAAGTATATGTTGTAAAATAAATGTTCCATAGAGCCTTCCCTATCTACAGCTTCACATACATATCCCCTTCTAACCAACCTCCACCCAAAGAAATGTGCACACACACAGCTAGGGATGAATTGAAGTAGTGATGACCACCTGACTCAAAAGTAGCCAATGTCAGTTGACTAGAAATCTGATTTTGTGTGACCTTGCACCAAGAGATGAGCAGGGATGAACAGATTCTATCCTAAGAACTTGATTTAAGACATAAGATTGCCAACAGCTGGTGGTGAGAAGGTCCTGTATATTGAAAGTAATGATAGCCATTTTCAAGTTGATGAGTAAAGGGAGGAAGCTGTTCTTCAGAAAAAGGAAAGTGGAGCTGACAATAAGTAGAGGGGAGAGACGAGCCTGTGGCCCAGGAGAGGCAAATAGAGGTAGTAGCCAGCTGCTTCTGTTTCTCTCATCTCCCCTGGTGTTCAGCTGCCCTGATTTCTTGTCCTTTCATTCTGTGAGAGCTCTATATCCTTGCAATAAGCACACTTCTTTACTTGAGTAACTTTGAATGACTTCTGTTTTGTTGCAACCAAAGGAGCCATAACTTGAACAATTGCGAGTGTCTTCTTAATTGTCTCTCAATATTGCACAGTAACTTCTTTAAGGGTAAGCAGTGTGTTTTATTTCATCTGTGTAACCCAGCTCATGGTAACATGACTGAATTATACAAATGTTGATAGAGATAATAATGAATTAATTAATCTGGTTACTTATACCTCTACCACTACCAAAATAGCAAATAGTTTGTTTTGCCTCCTCTACATTAATTCCTTTGTGAAATGGCTTTTTCTCTACTCACTGTGGCTCTGATGCGATTACGAATCCCAGGCTTCCAGCCCCAGCCCAATGAAATAGGAATACAACCCACAATACAGGTCAGTCTCTCCCATGCAGGAATTTTTAATATAAGTCATTAGATAGTAGTTCCTTAAAAAAAGGTTGATAAGTTTCTGCAGCTGAGATCCTTGGAGCTCCCCTGGTTTCTAGCCTTCCAGGGGTCTGATTTCCAGCTCTTTCTTCAGTCCTAGGATTGTTGACTATCCTTTCAATAAATCTCCATTTCTTGTTTAAGTACTCATAGTCAATTTCTATTACTTCTAGACTTAGAATTCTCTCTGATGTAACTTGGTTCCCAGGGAGGCCAGTTTCTCCCCTGCCCATTTAGAATAAGTAGAATAAATTCTTCTTTTTGGAAAGAACAAAAACATACTATCTTTGAAACAAATAAAATATTCCTTTATTGATCAGTTGCTCTACTCCTGATCCAACCTTCTGGGCTGCCTTTTATGCAAGAAGCACCATGGGTTCTGTCTTGTTTTTATATTCAACCTCATTCCCACCTTCTTAGGTTATCTCTGAGAGAAAGAGTCAGGAACATGATTCCTTAAAGAGGGTATGTATATTTGGGAACCCAGGCAAACAGAAGCTACCTTCACTTAGCCAAAGAACCCTTTTTACAGCAATATAAAACAGACTTCATTCCTTGTGTAAGAAGGGCCTATATTCAACCTAACAGGGTATCTTCCAGGCTCATGCCTGGTGTCCCAGTTTCTAATGATGGACTTACTCTCTCCCCTTGGATCAGCACCCCTCTGCATAGAGAAGCCTTACTGAGGGTGTTGTTCTTGATTCTCCCAAGACCTTAAGTTCCAAGGCATTTATCTCCTCTCAACGCTCTGACTCATTATTCTATTTTACTGAAGTACTTAGAATGAGAGCTTTTGGGAAGAGCTCTATACAATTATATAAATGAATAGGCACATTTATTTGAAATGTTTTCAGATTTCTTAGAATGAAATTTTATGTTCTTTCCTTGGCACTAATTTCTTAAAGTGGGTAGCAGTCCTGGAGGATATCCTTGCCCAATTGAGGGGCATTTATAAGGCAATCTAAAGACAAACCAATAGATATCAATTCATTTTGCCAATAGTTGTTGAGCACCTACTCCACACCGGGCATTGTGCTGAGAGCTGGGTACACAGTGGTGAGGAAAACAGACACAGCCCTACCTTCAAAGATGACACAATGTAGTAGAGAAGAGAGAAGAAAATAAGTCAATAAACTCAAAAATAATCATAAATGAGTGATTAGTGCTAAGAAAGAAATGAACAGGAAACAATGATAGGCAATAATAGGAGGGAAACTTCTCAAATGAGAGAAGGCAGATGAGGCTCTCTGAGGCCTGAAGGATAAGGAGTGAGTGGTACAGGAACCAGCTGGATGGAATAGCATAGATGAGACCTGGAGGTAGGAAAGAGATTCATGTGTTTAACGAACTAAGTGGAGCAGGGAAATGGAGATGAGAGATGAGGGGGAAAAGAGAGTTGGGGCCATGTACAGAGTTTGGATTTTACATTAAACATAGGGAAAATATAGTCACTTTGGAAAACAATGTGACAGTTTCCTTAAAAGTTAAGTATAAATTTACTACATAGCCCAGCAATTCCACTACTATTTACCCAAAAGAAATGAAAACATGTGTTTACACAGAGACTTATACATGAACATTCATAGCAGCATCATTTATAATAGTCCAAGATTGGAAAAAAAATTAATTGTCCATCAATAAGAGCATAGACAAATAAATAGTGGTATGTCCATAAAATGGATTACTGCTAGGCAAATAAAAAAGGAACAGACTACTATTACAAGACAGCCTTGTGTTCACTAGTGCCTACTTGGGTGTGTATAATCATGAAAACTCATTGAATAGACAAAATAAGATTTGCACATTTTATAGTATATAAATTATATTTCAATATGAAAAGTGTAATGGGAAGTTGCTGAAGAGTTTTCAAAGTCAGGAAAAAATGTAATTTGATTTGTTTTTTACAGATTCCTCAGATCACTTTGTGAAAATAGATTTGAAGGGAGCTTAAGAACAAGTAGGGTGACCAGTAAAGGGGTTAATGCCATAGTCCAAGAAAAAGATTCTGAAGGCTTAGACTAGTGAGGAATAACAGAAGCCAACAGATAGACTTAAGATATACTTAGGAGATAGAAATGACAGGATTTATTGATTTTTTAAAAAGATGAGGTGTAAGAATCACTTGAACCCAGGAGTTTGAGACCAGCCTAGGCAACATAGCAAGAACCCCTCTCTACAAAAAAAAAAAAAAAAAAAAAAAAAAAACATTGAATTAGCCAGGCAGGGTGGTGTGCATCTGTAGTCCAAGCTACTTAGCACACTGAGGTGGGTGGATCTCTTGAGCC
The DNA here is from genome assembly GCF_028858775.2 of Pan troglodytes. NCBI lineage: Eukaryota > Metazoa > Chordata > Mammalia > Primates > Hominidae > Pan > Pan troglodytes. The sequence goes on from NC_072407.2 coordinate 15,812,209, forward strand.
CAGGAGGTCAAGGTTGCAGTGAATTATGATAGCACCACTGCACTCCAGCCTGGACAACAGAGAGAGATTCTGTCTCAAAAAAAAAAAAAAAAAAAAAAAAAAAACCAACAACAACAAAATGAAGAAATAAAGGATAAGACTTACATTTTTGGCTTGAGCGAGTGGGTGGAGAGTCTTGACATTTACTAAAATGAATAGGTAAACTATGAGAGGAGCTGGTTGAAGATACAGGGGAAAGAAAATCAAGAGTTCTGTTCTGGCATTGAAAACACATGAATATAAAGATATGAACAACAGACATTGAGGACCACAAGAAGGTGGAGGGAGGGAGGGCAGCAAGGGCTGAAAAATACCTATTAGGTACTGTGCTCACTAACTGGGTGGTGAGTTCAATCATACCTCCAAACCTCAGCATCATGCAATGTACCCTTGTAACAAACCTGCACTTGTACTCCCTGAATCTAAAACAAAAGTTGAAGAAAAAAATTGAAGAAAAAACAATTCAAAAATTTTTAAAGATTTTTGTTTTGGGCATATTTAGGCTTAGATGCCTATGACATATCCAACTAAAAAACTCAGGTAGAAAGTTGGATATGTGTATCTAAAGGTCAAAGGAGAGATTGATCTGGATATATAAATTTAGACATCATCAACATGTAGATAATATCTTGGGCCATGAAAATAAATCATTTGGGAAGAGAGTGCAGAAAGAACAAGCACTGTAAAAAAAAAAAAAAAAAGCAATATGTAGACATTGGTACAGGAAGAGCACCTATAAAAGAGACTGGGATGAAATTGTCGGAGATCTAGAGATAGGAAGAAAACCAAAGGTGGACTGTCAAATAAAGGAGTGGCCACTGGGATACAACTCAACTGAGAAACTGAGTAAAATGACAGTATAAATTGTCCATTGGACTTGGCAACCTGGAGATTGTTGGTAACCTTGACACAAGAAGTTTGGGTGAAGTGTTAAAGTCAGAGACCCAACTCGAGAGTCTGAAAACTAATTAAAGGCTTAAACCATGGAACAAGTATGTAAACAGCTATTTTGAGATGTTAAACTGTGAAGCGATGCAGAGAAATGGGCAGTAGCTGAAGAGGGATGAAGGAATCAAAAAAGGACTTTTAGGCTTAAGGGAATGTCAATCGTGTTTGTGAACTGAAGAGACTAGCCCTAGAGAAGAGGGTAGGATTGGTAATTTAGGATGAATAGGAGATAGCCAGAGGAGTAAAACCTTGAGAAGGTAAGAAAGGACAGGATCTAGAACTCCAGGAGTATCCAGCTCCAGGAACTGGGGTGGGAACAGCATATTTTCACCTTTATACCAGAAGGACCAGAGGCAGAAGACCCAAAGGAATTCAGATGTAAACTAGGGGCATTTATGGCTGATGGTTCTAATTTTTTTAATTAAATACAATTGAAACAGGATAATTAGATCAGAGTGAAGAGTGCAGGAATGGAGTAGGGAATTTGAGAAGATAGGCAAAGGTAGGAAATAGCATCCTAAATGATGGAAAAGCAAGTTTATTAATTACAGGTTGAATACCAAGTGGTGGGTTGAGATTATGCATTTAAAAAGAAGCTTCTCAGTTTGTGTGATTTTCTCCAGCAACATACAGTTGCTCAAATTCTGGCAGGTAATGGGTTGAGTACATTCAGCTTGGAGTTTTGCCAAGTGAGTATGACAGCTATAGAGAGAGACACAGAATGACTGAACAAGTGATGAAAACTGTGGACCATATAAAGAATGCTCGACAGAAGGAACATGTTGACAAAAGGGCAGGTTCTCACTCGATTTCCAGTCTCTGGATCTGGGCTTCCCTTCCCTTCCATCTCCCCACAACCACACACACTGCATTTGGATACATGTATGCCTCTCTCTATTCTAACTGGAGGTTGGAAGAGAGATTTAATCAGCTCCCAGCCCAGCTTCTGGAGTTAAGTCTTGGTCTCCTCTGACTTACAGATGCAGATTCAGCATACAGTACTGAGCACCTCTGAACCCATCCCCGTGCCCAGATTGAAACTTCATGTGGTACCCTGGTTCAAAGAACAGGGCTATCATCACCTAGAACCCCTTTCTCAGACCTATGCTTCCATAAAGTAGAGACCCTCAAACTAGTGGCTAGAGTTCTCCTGCCTGCCACCAACCTTCTCACATCAGGGCCTCCCCACCATGGTCCTTTTTCTGCCTCTCATGTCACCAGCTCTCTCTAAGGGAGAAAACACTGTAACATGATTGGTCAGAACCCAAACAATCAATGGACCATATTTTACTAATAGGCTTGATCAGTTTTGTAGGTGGTGTTTTGTTTCCTATTTGACCATTGTTCCTTGTGGGCACCTTCCTTAGAGAATAATCTAGTGGGAAGAAGGGTTGGCATCTAGGCAGGCCTGTGTTCCTGGCCATCATGTCATTATAGCAGAACCCAAAGCTCACTTTGACTCCTCAACCACCCAACAACCTACCAGGATTCCTGGTTAAATGCACCTTAAATTCCCCATGAATTAGCCCTACCCACTTAATGATATCCCCAAACCTTCATTTTGACACCCACTACAACATTACTTATTATAAATTGAGTTGGGTCCCCAAAAAAGATATGTTGAAGTCCTAACCCCCAATACCTCAGAATGTGACCTTATTTGGAAATTGGGTCATTGCAGATGTAATTTCTTAAAACAAGTCATACTGGAGTAGCGTAGGCCCTTAGTCCAATATGGTTGGTGTCCTTGTGAGAAGAGAAGAGCTGCAGAGACTCAGGTACACAAGGGAAGAATACCATGTGACAACCGAGGCAGAGACTGAGGTATGCAGCTCCAAGCCAAGGAATGCCAAGGATTGCTGGCAAAGCACCAGAAGCTAGGAAGAGGCAAAGAAAGATTCTCTCCTACAGGATCAGAAGGAACATGATCCTGCTATCACCTCAATTTTGGATTTCTGCCTCCAGAACTATGAGACAGTAAATATCTGTTGATTTAAGTCACCGAGTTTGTGTTGTGTTCCAGGAAGGGTCTACATGACATGTGGCCGTGACAGCTATCCAGCTCAGGAAACACGGAGTGCTCCAGCCAGCCCAGGAGGAAAGCACCTGTTTCCTTACTAGCAGCGCAAGAAAGAATTCTGAAAGAGACCAAGAACGGCTCACATTGAGCCATCTGCATAGTGACCCAGGGAAGCCAGGGCCCCTGGGTGCCATGTCTCTGCACACTAGAGCAGAGACCACACTCCTCAGGCCACCCAGCATGTCAAGATGTGTGACGGCGAGATGCCAGGACCCTAGAGGGACTAAACTGTCAGCAAAATGAAAGAAAGTCTGTTTAACTTCCTCTCAAAAATGAATGACTAAGCCAGGTCCAGTGGTGCCCACCTGTAATCTCAGCTACTCAGCAGGCTGAGGCAGGAAGATCTGGAGCCCAGGAGTTCAAGGCTGCAGTGAGCTATGATCACACCATTGCACTCCAGCCTGGGCAACAGAGTGAGACCCTGTCTCTAAAAAAATAGAAATAAATAAAAAGAAAAATCAAAATTATCTTCTTTAAAAAACTATTTACTATCAGAGACAGAATAAATTTTTAGAAACCTGCTTGATGTTTGAATATCATGAAAGATTCTTGGTCTCTGTAAGGCAGACTAAAAGAATCACAAATAAAGACTCAGCTGAGTTAAAAATTGGAAAACAAAGGGAACTGGATGAAATTTAAAAGACATAAAGTTACAATGGAATAAAAATAAAGTAGCAAAACATTTTAAATAGCCCTAAAGGACAATAAATGACAATGATTAGCAAAATTGACCCTCCAAAAAATATCATCTGCAATATAGAGAGCACATTTAGGAAAATCTCCAAGATTAGTGATGAAAGAAAACAGGAGCTGAGAAGGATGAGCGAGGAGGCGATAACCATGGAAACAGATATTGAACATCAAATCACAAAAAGTACTCAGAAAGCAAGAAGCACATCCTGATCTAGCATCTAAGGGATTAGTCCAATGTACAAGGCCACTCTTAGGCCAGAGGGGTCCCTGCCCTGGCCCCCAGATTTTAGAGAGTCCTGCTTTGGCCCTTTCAGGCCATGCCCCTCTCCATGAAGCAAAGTCATGGAGCCAACACGATGAGCCCATCCCATTGTCCCTTCCCCCACACCCTCCATTCAAACTACACTCTAGGTATCCTGGATTAAATTCTTTGCCCAAACAGTTTGAGTCTGCTTCCCAGACTTGTGATGGCCTCTTCCCTGGACTTATCCTTCAAAAATTAGACCACTCCAATAGTGTGCACATGTCTAGGCTTGAAGTGGGCAAGAAGCAGCTGCTTGCAGGACCTACAGGCAAAGCTTCAACATGCAAGCTGAGATGTCTACCTGTGTGCATGCACTGGCCCCTTGCAAAGCCTCCATGGGTTGCAGCCAGGAGCAGGAAGAGAAAGTGAGGCAGTCTGGAGTCTGGGGACCATGCACTCGCTCTCTCTGCAATGCGTATTCTCAGAACTCAGAGGAGAATGAGGATTCTAAATTCAAACCAGCCTTCCAGGTGCTTATGCAGGTATATATGTCCAGGTAGGAGGACAGAACATATTTTATTCAACAGTATGTTAGCATGACTTATGATGCTTCAATATTTAAACATATGGTCTGTGGTCCTCCATTTGTGCTGTTTCCCTGGGCCCCACAATTGTGGGGGACAATCAGGGCTTGCCAGTTACATTCTCGTTTGTGACAATCCGCTCCTTCAGGTCACCTATATTAAGAAATGTGACATTTTACCACTGCCTGTGCAGAGAGCAGCAGCCAGCTTCTTTCATAGGCAAGGAGATAAAACACTTTCTGGAAGAGCACCTTGCTACAACTAGAACCAGGAGCTGAAGCATCAAAACCCAACAGTGCTCTCCCTTTGGAGTTGAGCCCATGAGAGCAGGACCCCATAGTGGAACCCAATGCCATGGATTGCTGACTGAGGTGGCAGCCAGGGTAGAGGTCCTCACTGCCACTGCTGCACTAGGTGTCACCTCAGGATTGTTTACCTGCTTTCTGCTGGTGAGGCTCAACTGTTTAATTCCTAAATGACATTGTACACAGCCAGTGACATTGTGCTTCCAGTTTCACAGGTATGCCATGGCAAAATTTACCTCCTTAGGCCTGGGAATTTTCAGATCTTTAATCCAAACAGCCCTGATCAGTTTGACCAAGTACCCTCAACCCAAGCATAATGTTTGGGGAGAGCCACTACTGCTATTTACAGTGACATCTGTGTGTGGCCACTGGGGGAGCTTTTGTGCATTAGGCCATCCCTAATGCATCTCAAGGAGCTTTGGAGGGAACAGATTGGACTTCTGGACCGGCTGCTGCTAGTCACAGATGGGTACTTACGACAGTTAATTTTACATGTCAGCATGACTAGGCTATGGTACCTAGTTATTTGGTCAAATACCAGTCTAGATGTTGCAGTGAAGGGTGTTTGTTTTTCAATGTGATTTACATTTAAATCATAGACTTTGAGTGGAGCAGATTACCCTCCCTAATAGGGATGGGCCTCATCCAATCAGGTGAAGGCCTAAACAGCAAAGACTGGGGTTTCTCAAAGAAGGGATTCTCTTCAAGATTGCCACAGAGAAACCCTATCTGAGTTTCCAGCCTGCTGCCCTGTGGAATTCAGACTCATGACTGCAGCATCTACTCTAATCTGAGTCTCCAGGCTGCCAGCCTGCCCTACAGGCCCATAGATCTCTGATTTGTCAGCTCTTACAATCACGTGAGCCAATTCCTTCAAATAAATCAAACTCTGTGTGTGTGTGTGTGTGTGTGTGTGTGTGTGTGTGTGTGTGTGTGTATGCATATATATATGCATATCTCCTGAAGAAGCCTAACTAATACAGTATTGAAACACTGCATTCTGGAATGCAGTGGGAATGGGTGAGCTGGGGATTTTGTTTGTATCCAACCTGTATAGAGAGGCACCTTGCTTAACTAAGATACTTTCAAATCCAATCAAAGCTCCTGATCAAAGGCAGAGGCAGGGTCAGTCTCCAGGCCCGCTAAGCCCTAGTAATGTAGGAATTGAATTTCAGTGGTGTCCTGGAATCAGACCAGGCTGGCGGGGGAGTCAGGAAGGGAGGCTGCAGCTCAGTGCTCCTGCAGCCACCTCCTGCTCTGCTCACTGGTTCTGAACAACCTGGTCCCATGAGGCAGCAGGCCAGCCCCAGAAGTCACTCTCTGATGGGGAGGGAATTTACACTGTGACAGACCAGGCTCCCATGGGCACAGAGCCTAGGCAGGACTGAGCCCAACGGTGGCTAGTGCTGAAAGCTGCCAGCTGGGGAGGCCTGGAGACCATGGGCTGGCACAACTGGATGGGGTTCCCACTAACATCCACACATGGCAGGCAGAGCCTGGAGTCAGCTTAACCCAGAGTGGCTGCCCTGTGAGTGACAACAAGCAGGATAGCTGTGGCCAGAATCATGACATGACTTCTGATGATTCTCTATTTAAGACTTGGTTTCCTCATCTGGAAAAAGGGGCTAATAATACCTGGGAGCTGTGCAGTGAGAATTAGAAAGGGTAACATCGTGTGGAACCACCAGGCCCATAGCTTATGCCCAAAAGTATTCGATTCCTTCTTCTTTTCTTAGGAAGAAATCAGAGATCCTATCATGAGGAGTGACTTGAGCAGGCACTAGAGCCGTTTAACTCTGTGACCTTGGACAAGTGACTTTACGTCCTCCATGCCTGCCCCTTCATCTATGAAATGAAATATCTAGCATAGAATTATCGTGTAGACCAGGGGAGATAGCCCATGCAGGTAGAGCACTTAGCGGAGTAAGCTCTCGGTAAATGTTAGAAAAAGAAGGCTATCAACCTCCTGCTCTTCAGGAGGAAACAGCAACAACCAGGGCAGATTTAATCTGCTCTTATGATATGGTAGGACAGAGGAGAAGCAAATGGCAGTGCTATGATTTTCAGGGTGGTGCCGGCTCTTCCCCTCCCTGGTCAGCGTGAGTGTTGGCCTCCTGCTGAAGCCTTCAGCCTAGAATATTGCACTTCGCCACCTGTCGCCCAGGCTCATTAGTCTGAGGCAGTGAGCGGATGTGCCTAATGACAGACGCAGCCCTGTGTGCAGAATGCAAGGCCCTGAGGCTGGTTCCAAACACATGGTGCACTCAAAGAATGGAGCCAGCCTGGCCAGTCCATTCTCCAGACTGGAAAGGGAGGCCTGGGGCTCTGGACAGATGGCTCTTACCTCCTTGTCTCGCTCAGCTTGGGAGGAAGCATCTTCCTGTGATTGGAGCACATTTTCTTGCCCTTCTTCAACAAATGGGTTAAGGTTAAGAAATCCTCCTGGTTTGGAATATGTAGGGAGGGGAGGTGCAAGTTATAAGCACATCTGCCTCCCGAGGGGGATGGGTCCTTTTCAGTGACAATCCTTCATGAATAATCAAAGGTATGCAAAGGTGGCCAGGAGGAGCTCAGTTGAGAGGAGAGGCCACTAAAGAAAGCAGAGAGGGGAGAAAAAGGTTGAGAAGCAATACTCCCAGTTGATGAAAGAACTAATGAACATTCTAGGATCAGGACATCTAACACCCAATTTTAAGTTATGTATCTTTCTTATTTATTCAAGTCTTCGATAGAGTCTGCTATACACACAAATCAAATCCATATGTGAATTTGTGTGTGTGTACATTCAGAAAAGGGGTGAGTTCCACCTGAGTAAACATGGTGCAGACATAAAGCCACAAGGGATCACAGAAACCTTAGAGAGGAACTGGACCTTCCACAATCATGGAATCAAGTCTTTCTTATTCCAAGCTTAAGAGATAAGGAGATCCCAGCTGACATCTGGTACACCAAATATGTAAACCAGGTTTAGTCAGACGATCATCTAACAGAGCGCTGGTCCTGCAAACTCTGCTCCATCTATCAGAGAGATGAAGTTTTTTTAGCAGCCACTCCCTTTGCTCAGCCTTGCCTCCTTCAGTTCTTGCTTTCCAAGGCAAACAGCTATGTCTAGAAATGAAAGCATTTGTGGGGAATGCCGTGCACCCTATATTTGCAGGTGAAAATCAGACTTGTCCCCTGCAACACTCCCAGGATTCCAAGGACAGAATGCCTGGAGTCAGTCGTACCAGGCTTTCTATACCCTCTAGCCTAGCCTTCCTCTTGCAACAAAAAGACTCACTTGGAATTGATCTACACTGTTGCCTTGCAAAGTAACTAGCAGCCCATAATGTTTTTTGAATTATCTCTGTGTGGCCCTTGCTTCTCCATCCATCCCCACCACCTCCACACGTAACACCCTCCTGCCTGCTGTGATGTGGAGGGCTGGGACTTTCCTCAGCGGGTAGTCAATTCTTACTTCCTGGTTTTAAATTAACCACATTGTAAAAATCCCAAAGCCCAGAAAGCTAATAATTATAATAATAAAATAATAACAGCAAACAGATATTGGATACCCAGTCTATGACAAGCACTTTGCCAGGCTGTTTGCCCAAACTGTTACACCTCATTCTAACAGCAACCCTATGCAGTAGGTGCTATATGACTATTCCTATTTTCCAGGTGAGGAAACTGATAAAATTCAGAATTTAGTAATATATTTTGACCTACTTGACATCAGCTTTCACTTTAATTATTTCTTTTTTTTCAAAAATCATTTATTGAATATCCACTGTGTGCCAATATGGTAAATCTTATTATTCCTATGAGGAAACTGAGCTCAAGGTGGTGAACTGAAATCATCCAAGAGTGCTTAGCTAGTCCATGGCTGATCCCCATGACTGTGCCTCAGGACTGGATCTATGAGGAACTCTGAGTTATAAGCCTGCCCATGGTCCACTTTCATTAGAATTTCAAGCCTAGAGGCGAGGCACAGTGGCTCACGCCTGTAATCCCAGCACTTTGGGAAGCCAAGGGAGGTCAGGAGTTCGAGACCAGCCTGATCCACGTGGAGAAACCCCGTCTCTACTAAAAATACAAAATTAACCAAGCATGGTGGCACATGCCTGTAATCCCAGCTAGGCAGGAAGGCTGAGGCAGGAGAATCGCTTGAACCCGGGAGGCGGAGGTTGTGGTGAGCTGAGATCGCGTCATTGCGCTCCAGCCTGGGCAACAAGAGAGAAACTCAAAAGAATTTCAACCCTAGGAAAGACTTCCAGAATGTGGTACAAACAACATTGGCAGGAAAGAGGGGTGGAAATACACCAGACAGTAAGAAAGTCAGGGGCTTCCCAAGTTCCACATATTCAGTTCAAGAGAATAAAGGAATCATTCAATTTCAAAGTTTAATTAAGTTTCTTTTTTTAGCAGATTATTAGGACCATACCAAACCCCAGGCCAGATTTCACTCTTCCTATCACCAATCGCCCTGGAAGCCGACTCCTTAATAGCTGGAAACACAGTTTCTGCATGTCTGCATTTGATCTTTCCCCCATGGCAGAAAATCAAGGGACCTGTGCGGCTGGTGCAGTAAGTCAGCAGCCCACCTGGGCCAGGTACGAGGAGAGGGAGCAGTGGCCAGCCAAATAGGAATGGGGATCTCACTCTGCCCATGAGGCTGGCCAAAAAGGGGTGGCAAAAGGAGCTGAACAGTATCTCAAAGCTCAGCTATCTGAGGCTCGGCAATGCTTTCCAGATACAAGAAAGACGAGCTCTCTGCCTCTATTACAGGTGGGAGGGGCAGCCATCCCCTCACATTTCAGGACCACTCAGAGGTGCTAAAGGATTTGTGGTGAGATAAAGCCAGGAGACTTTACTGCGACCTCCCCCTCTGTGCCAACCCACAGCAATGTGAGCTCAAAAGTCACAGCAACAGCATCAATGACAGCTAGTTCCATACTAGTGCCGCATGCTTCACACATGGTCCCTCATGAAAACCCCACCATGGCCCAAAGAGGGTGGCTGTGTCACTGGGATAGCCCCAGCCTCATCCAAGCAATTGGAAAAACTTTTAACAGATCTTCTTTAGCATCTTTATCTATAGACACAGCTGCTTAAAGAAATCAGATAGCCCAGATGCCACAAGAGTCTCGTGACCCCTTGCAGAATGCCAGAAGTTAAGACCCAAAAGAAACTGGTGCAAACCAGAACAGGTGACCTCCAGTTACCTTTAGGTCATGAATATATCATTACAGCTCTAAACTCCCCTCCCCAAAAGAAGACTGCTGCCATTTGGTGTACATGTGCTAGATGAAGAAGCACGTTCAGGGACTGTGCCTGTGCGTCTGGAGTTCCACCCTGTGCATCCCAACTTGCCCTCCCCCATCTACCTCTTCAAACTCCCTGGCTTCGCATCACTCAGGGGAGGTGCCTTTAGAGAATGGGCTCCTCTTCTCCATTCTTTGGCCATTGAAGTGGCAGACCCAGGATTGGAGGCATGGTCCATCTACTGGCAAATGTTTACCTATATGTGGCTTAGCCTCCTTCTGGGCTCTGATTCCACCCGCCACCCTCCAAATCACCCTAGACACAGGAATGTGTCCCCTCCCTTAACACCTCAGAGACCAGCTCTCCCACATGTACCAAGGAAACTGTAGCTTACTCTCCTTTTTGCCCAAGGTTAGATGTTTCTCAGCCTCAACAACTGTGTCAAATACCTGGTTTTTACAGGCAACTTCTGGTGTCCTCCTCCATTATTGAGCATGAGGAAAACAAGATTTTTTTTTTTTTCATCTGGGGGCCCAGGAGGTAAGGCTTCTCTCAGTCTCAGCTTCTCTGCTCTGCAATGCCATCGGTCCCCAAATTCTGGCAAAATAAGTCCTGCTGGAAGAAGGCTCTGCTCCTTACCTCCAGCCAGGAACTGCCCCTGTGTGTGAGACCCATGGGCTGAAGAGACCCCTGGCAAATGGTCCTCCTGACCTTTCTCAGGAGTGAGAAGTGATACACTTCCAAGGTGAGCTCCTGGATAGTGAATTCACACCAAGGTGACAGGAAAAACTTCCCAGCTGTGGAAAAGAAAAGTAATGCCTGTGGCTTGAGGGATGGGGAGGCAGTGATGGAAGCTCCCAGAATGCTGTCCTCACTGGGTAGACTTTTGCTCTAAGTGCTCCTTCAGTATGAAGGTGACACAGGAGGCAGGACTGTACTCTGGAGGCAGGGCTCGGACATGGGACCAAACTGAGGAACAGCTAAAACAGGATCAGGCTGAAAGCAGTTTTCCATAAGACACACCCACCAGTGTGCCATGTCAGATTACTATTGTCATGGCAACATCCATAAGTTACTGCCCCTTTCCACAGCAATGACCCAATGACCTGGAAGTTACCACCCTCATCCTAGAAATTTCCACAAAACTACCCCTTGGTCTTCATATATTAAAAGTGGGTATAAATATGACTGCAAAACTGCCTCTGAGCTGCTATTCTTGGCACACTGCCTATGGAGTAGCACCACTCCACAAGGAGCAGTACCTCTGCTGCCATACACTGCTGCTTCAACAAAAGTTGCTGTCTAACACCACCCGCTGGCCCTTGAATTCTTTCCTGGGTGAAGCCAACAACCCTCCCAGGCTAAGTCCCAATTTTGGGGCTTGCCTGTCTTGCATCAAACAGATTTAGTATGCACTGCCAGAGATTGGGTGGTAATGAATTCCTTCTCCTAGCAGGTGGGCTACTGTTACATTGGCATTTTAGGCATTTCCATTAAAATGTTGCATCCACTAACAAATAAATACTTCCCAAAATGTATCACTTGCAACCATGTGAGCTCAGGGGACAGAGCTGAGAAACCTGGAGCCTTACAGATGCCTGACTTAGTACAGCCACCAACTATCAGCTCAGAGCCAGACCCAAACTTCTCAGAGTGGCCAGCAGAAATTCAAGAGCAAAAGAACACACAAAAAAATTCTGAGATCTTTTTGAAGAAATGATTCTTCAGAATATAGGACAACCAAAAGCTGGATAAAGAAGGAAGGTAGTAAAGGAAGTTCCATTGTTGGGACAAAGAGGACATCTCTGATGCACAAATAATGCTGCTGATATTTGTGTCCTAAACCAATGGAGAGCTATATTTTTATTTTTTGCACAGACTAACATGGGGGGTTTGGAGGGTTATTAAATATTTATGAATTTATTTTTTCACATTCAAAATGAAAATAGCTCTCTTGAATCCTGTGGGAAAGAATATGTATCTTCTCATTGTTGTGCAGAAATGTGTTAGTGTGAGAACTGTGCTTTCGACCTTTCAAAAAATATAATATCTGGGCATATTTGAAAGGGAACAACAGAAACAGCCTTCATATTTGTTATGCCTTAGAATTGTTTAGGGCTGTAGAGTTCACACGGTGCATTCACCGCTCTTTCTCCGCGTGGGTACCTACGGAGCCTAGGGAAAGCACAAGATTAAAGACGGAATTTTGCAGAGATGTGGAGGTGGGACTCCCTTTAAAATGCAAGGATCCTTGAGAAGGAACAAATGAACAAGTTCAACAAGCTCTTCTCATATCCCATAGGTGAAGCTTCCGGTCTTTAATGCCTTGAGCATGGAGGGATGGAGATGGGAAGTTTGAGGGAATGGTAGGAAAACACTGCCTACCTAAAACAATGGGTTTGAATTTTGAGTTACTCCCTTATACTTATCCTACCCCTAGGCATTGTAAATAAGGGGTTCAAGAACTTTTAAATGATGGTAGCCTTTAATCTGCAGATGTATACTGGTGATGCTCATGTATTCATTTTTTCGTGTGTGTGGTTGTTGAAGTAAATTATCACAAACTCGGTAGCCCAAAAGAACAGAAATTTACGCTCTCGCAGTTCTGGAGGTTGCAAGTTCATAGTCAGCATCACTGGGCCAGAATCAGGGTGTTAGCAGAGCTCCCTCCAGAGGTCTAGGAGAAAATCTACTCCTTAGCTTCTCCTACTACTTCCTTGGCTGCTAGCATTCCTTGGCTGATGGCCACATCACTCCAATCTTGGGTTAACATCCCCAAATCTCTCTCTGCTCCGTCTTCCCATCTCCTTCACTTCTCCACCTTTGACACCAGAGGATGTCACATCTCCCTCTGCCTTCCTCTTGTAAGAATACATGTGATTGCATTTCAGACCCACCCAGATAATCTAGGATAATCCTCCATCCCCAAATCCTTAACTTAATCACACCTGCAAAGACATCCCCCTCCCCCGATTTTTGCCATATAATATAACATTCTTAGGTCCTGGGGATTAGATATCTTTTGGGGGAGCTATTTTCAGCCAACCACACCCCAGTTGGTTGTGGTGGAAAACATTACTTTAAAAAAGGAGTTAAGATCCCTTTTCTACTCATGTTATGGAAGGGAGGAAGGAGAGACAGAAACTGGGGAATAGGCATGTGCTGGCAGTACAGTCAGAGGCCAGACTCTGTAAATAAGAGAACAGGAGAGCTGGATCCAGGGAGAAGATGGAGAATCAGACCTTCTAAGAGAGTTCCCATTCAGGAACCAGTATGTAAGAGGTAGATGGGAGGAGTTTGGATGCTTGGGGCTAGAGAAGCTTGGAGAGGAGGGTCAGTGGCCTCTATGCAATCAGGGAACAGGCCTGGGACACAGATAGAGAATGGATCCATTGCCATGACGGCTTGGGCTTAGATTAAAGATATATAAGAAAGAATTACATTCAACCCTTCTGAGCATTTGACACGGGTCGTCCTCACGCTTGAATCACTCCCTTCTGGCTCTCCCACTTCTCTGATTGTCCCCTCTAAGTCTCTGCCTTTAGCTCCAACTGTCCACAGCAGTAACCTGCTCCTAAGGTACCCACTGTGGGCTCTTTTTCCATCCTTGATTCACTTCCTGCACAATAAATAGGGTGAGACAGTAGGTGTTAAAAGCACTGGCACTGAAGTCCCACTGCCTGGATTTCAATTCTGGCTGTACCCACTCCTGTAGGTGTGGTCTCAGACAAGTTACTTATGGGCTGTACCACTGAGCTTTAGAATCTTCTCGTGTAAAATGAGGACAATAGGGTTGTCTGAGGAGCTAACAAGATAAAGCATGCAGTTAGCTGGCAGCTCGTGGATGGTGCCCACTGCTATTCTTGTTGGTTTTGCGTGCTGGCTTGCTTGTTTCAGCTCTCCAGCTCCCTTGTACATCTGAGCCCACAGAGGGTGCTGGCTGGCTATAGTGTGGAGATGGGCAGAACTGGAAACAAGACGAAGGGGAGAAAAGCTGGGTGCCCAGGCTGTCATGAGATGGAAAATAAAAACATCTTTCTTCTTTTCACCTGTGGGCAGAAGAGCAAGGAGAAATGCTGGGACTGTGCCTGGTGTTGGTCGGGGCAACAAATAGCTACTTGGGCAGCCCCCAGGCTGACTTCGCTCCAATCCTGCAGCCAGCAAGCGGCCTCTATAACTGTCTGACCCCTCAGCTTCCAAGTTCTCTGGGACCACGGGGAAGATGGAGGGGCTTCAACCAAGGCTGCACAGAGTGGAAAAACTGGACACGTGGAGAAAAGCAGGAGCAAGAATTATTTAGTGGGAGAAGAGGCAGCTGAGGAGCAATTTAATAACAGTTTTTGAGGCTCCGAAGAGTTATTAGATAGAAATTGGTGACCAGCTGGTCCCTCTCTGTTCAGAGCATGGGGCCAAAGGAAATGAGTTTACATTCTGTAGGAGGAGATGCTCAGGTTAGATAAAAAGGAAAAATTCTTCCTGTCAAGGTGGAAATGGGCTGTTACAGGAACTGCAGCAAACACCTTGGGTGCATTCAGGCTGTTGCCAGGAAGACGGGTCTTCTGAGCCCCTAGGGATGCCTCTGTCCAGGCCAGGGCTCCTGGTAGTAGGTTCCCAGTTCCCCTAAATGAGAAAGTTCTCTTTCACTTTTCCTATGGCCAGAGAGTGCTTTTTCCCAGCCAGTGCAGTGACTGCTTCTTCTCCCCTACTCCTGACCCCATCCCACCTCCTACCCCCAGGAACAAAATCCTAGGAACTGTGTTGAGAATAATGGGCTGTCCTATTGGGAGTGTGATGGACGGTGAGTCATGCAGATGTTTCCTCTTTTCTTTAATGACCAAAAGCAGAATGCCCCCAAACACCACATGAATGCACAAGAGACTTATGAGTAGCCCTATGCCTTCTCTCAGAGATGAGCTTTCTCTATTTATGAGAAAATGTGTTTTCTCTTCTGGAATACAGAATGACAAAATCAGCTGCAAGTGGCTGGACCTGGTCCCCTTGTCTCATTCATTAAACAGACATTTATGGAGTGCCTGGTCTGTGTTAGGCTCTGCTCTATGCACAGGCTCAGTATGGGAGCAGAAGGCAGCGGGATCAGCAGCTTGTAAAACAAATCAGCTCCGTGTAGCAGTGAGAATCAGAGAGCAGGATCGTCTCTTCTCACAAACAGAAGATGCTGGCCTTGTGCATTTTTCCCAGAGGTGCAGTCACCCACACGACCTAATATTTAGCTCTTACTCTGTGCCAGGCCACATGTTTACATAAATAGTGTCTCATTTAATCTTCAATCTTCATGAGCTCATATTGAGGTCACTGTTATTAATTCCCTGACAAAATAATATTATCAACCTCATAGGGTCATAGCAAGTTAAACAAGTTAATATAGTAAAGCTTGCCTGGCTCCTAGCAAGTCCCATATAAGTATTAGCTATTATCATTACCACTGCTGCTATTATTATTATTCAGAGACTAAATGGTCTCTCCAAGTTTGCACAGCTTGTAAGGCAGAGCCAAGTTTTGAACCTGTGCTTATCTGACACCAAAGCCCATGATCTTTCTGTCCACCTACCATACATGAAGATACCACACACAGCAGGCAAAAACACAGGCTCTGAGAGTCAGACAGACAGATCTAGATTTGAACCAGCTTTGTCATTTACTAGCTGTGTGACCTTGGGCAAATCACTTTGCCTCTCTGAACTTCAGTTCATGAATCTGTAAATGAGAATAATAATAGTACCTACGCCCAAGGTTAATTTTAAGAATTAAGTGATGTAAGACATGAAAGCTCTCAGTAAGTGCTAAATACATTTAATTATTATTGCTATCATCAGCCATTGAAAGGCCAGGCAAAGACATAATTCATCAAACAAAAACTCTACACTGGGAAAAAGGAGGTAGGCTGCTTTGAGCTTCAGGTCATCTAGAAACCTCTTCCAAACACATATTGATATACTGTCAAGGAACAGCTTTTTCGGGAGTTGAGAATTTTACCAAAGAGTGTATGCTTCTCTCTCTCTAAATCCACAAATGCTGGCCAGAAATTCCTGAGTGTCCAGGACACTTTAAGAACTCCAGGGAGATCAACAACAATATCAGAGGCTTCGACTCTAATGTGGCGGAGCAGCCAACACAGTTCTACGGTGGCAGCATTTCTATTTTTGAAGGCCAGCGGTGGGCTTTAATGCTGCTGCCTGCACACAGAGAGCAGAGGAAACTGCCTGGCGCTACCGAGAGAGCCCCATGCCTGCGATATGTGCTTGACACATGCCTCCACTCCAGAAACTGGGAGACAGAAAGACAAGATTGAGAGTCAGGAGTGCATGGGGGTGGGTTCAAAGACTTTGGCTGCTGCTGCAAGATGGCTCCTGTGTCTTTCAGCTGAGCTGCTCTGCTAAGACCCTTTCTTTGAGTAAGATGTTATTTTAAAATATTTTTAGTTGTTTCGGGGAGTAAATACCAACCACCCACTAATTGAGTCCCTTGCAATAACCATCATCTTTTATTGAAAATGGCAGATCCCTTGCTCAAAGCACAGGTGAGAATCAAAGTGCAAAGCAGAGACCCCTTTAGTGCAGATTGTTTCTGCCTGGGCTAGAAAGCCAGTGACCACCTGCAGCCTTCTAACAGCAAATGCTTACATAGCACTTACCATGTTCTGGTACTATTTTAAGTGCTTTATGTATTGAATTCTCACAACAACTCTGAGGTTGGTATAATAATATTACCCTCCTTATGCTATATATGGGGAAACTGAGGCATGGAGCAGGTAATAACTAGCCCAAGGTCAAACAGCTAGTAATCTGCTGAGCCAGGATTTAAACGTAACCATCCCAGCCCCAGAATGTTTTCTCTTGGCCTGTGAGCTATACTCAGACCTCTCCTTCATGCCTGAGCACAGGTGTAGGCCTGAGCCCTTAGAACCTCTAAAGGAAATTGAAGCAGCACTTGGGTGGGAGGATGAGAGACGATGGGTGTGAGTGTTGCATTGGGAACTGGGCTCCGGAATCAGCTTTTTTTCCTTTCTTGTTCTTTTTTGAGTGACGGTATGGGGTTGTTGGTTGGTTGGTTGTTATCACTTACTAGTTTCATCCTTCAAAAAGGGGATTTATTCCTGGATGCCAGTCTAAGTGTGACACTCAGAGCCATGTTTTCAGCCACACAGCAATGTGGCCTGCAAGTATCCCACAGGGCTAGGGTCAGGAGCAGCAGTCGGGGGACAAGTCCCTTGCCAAAAATGGGGTGTATGAAGGCTCATGAACTGTGATATGAGGGTCTATGTGGCCCCGTAGGGGTGAGAGGCCATGTCATCCAGCCAAAGGTGACCAACCTCAAGCCCTGAGTAGGGTAAGAGCCTCAGTGGCAACTCCTCCCCTCCGCTGTAGCATGGCAACTTCAGGGCTCACACGGATGAAATGTTTTCAGAGGATTTGGAAAGATAGATAGGGGGAAGCAAAGGGTGTGTGGAGTGGGATGCATTGCTGGGGGAGACCCCAAAACTACACTGACGGACATCCCCAAGGCTGTGGTCTTGGCTCAGTCCATCTAGAACCTGGCTACCTTGGCCAGGAGTTGACCCATGGCCACTTTCAAGGACTCAAGTTCAATTCCAAGACTACCTTGCGCATCTGTGGAAGTTCCTGAAAGCCTCACTAAGACCTACGGATATTATGGTAGCTATAGCCTAAGGCTATAGCTTTGCATTCCTTGCATTCTTTGGTGACCTCACTTCTACCACCTAAGAAGCACAGCACCCGCCTGCCCTCCCTTTCTCTGCTCCCCATGCACCTCCGCCTTGCTCAATGAAGCTCCCTTAGCTCTCACTTCACCAGAGGAAGGACTGGAGGGCCTTTTGTTGCTTCTAGGTGGAGCCCACCACAGGCTTTTCCACAGGGTCGTCTCCAGGAACACCGAGTCACGGAGATGCAGGGACAGACAGGATCTGTCCTCCACACAGATGTGACGTTGACTGGTGCCCCAGCTGGCAAGTGCAAAGTGGAGGAGAAAGAGAAAAAAGAGAAGTCAGCCCTTACACTGAGCCTTGAGGTGGAGTGGTTACACATGGGCACTGGCCGGTCAGATTGACACTAACCATAAGAACCAGGCTGTCCGTGCGGGCACATACCAGCCCGTGCCCGGAGCGGGGAGCCTTGGCAGTCACATCATTTCCAGTTTTCTTTTCTGATTGCTCTGTGCATGCGTGTTATCTTCCCCTACCACCCCCAACACATCCTTGAGCTTTTAGAGAACCTTGTCATAGGAGATGATATTTTAAACATTTATCTCAAAAAATAACAATTAGCTGAATTGACTGACGGCTTGGTTAATGAATAGGGAGAACTAGCTCGAGGGTGTCAGTGAACTCTGTGACTCATCATCTCCACCTATCAGCTACCCCGATCCAAAGCAAGAGCGCTGCGAGGGAGGAAGACAAGATTAGACTTCCAAGCACCAATTCTGAGCCAGGCCTATTGACGCATCATCTCTAATCTTCACAACACCCTTAAGAGGGAGCTTTTGCTTTTGAAAGAAACAGGATGCACGGAGCTTTGAAGTTTCTGGGGAGGCCTTCCTGGGGGACATGGCTCATCTGGGCAAATGCACCATGCCTCAGAGCCTGGCATCCTTAGCCTTGCAGGTTCAGAAAACTGCAGAGCAGAACAAAGAGCAGACCTATTTCTCAGGGATAGACTTATGTGAACCAAGCTCAAGACCAGATCTTTCCATGGCCATGGCAATGAGAAGTGCACCATCACATGGGCCTGAACAGTGCAGTATCTCTATATCTGGATGCTGGAAGCCAAGTTGTTCAAAAACGGCTGCAGCTGAATATGGAATCAGAAGGGTTCAGTCAATGGAGAATCCACACTAGAGCTCAGAGAACTCTCTAATTCCAGTCCATTTATTGAGTCTCGACTCCAGAGTCACCTGTGGGAAGCATCCTTGGGGTCCCCACCCTCATCTCTGCTACCAAAACTATGCCCAGCACACCCCTTCTGTGCCCTCAACACACAGTCCCACACAGCTCTGACCACACTGCTTCAAGCGTCCATAGTCACACTTAGGAGTCTACCTGCCCTGCTAGACATTGCACTCCTTTGAGATATGGAGGGTGCCTTATTCCTGGTACATCCCCTTTGCCTGCCATAGAGAGGGTGCTCTGAAACTGTTTACTTAAGATGTAAAATATGTAAATTGCTGGACCAGGGCTCCATTCTCCCTGGGCAGTGCTGGGGTGGGCCTGCCAACTCAGGTTCTTTCTTTTTCAGGCTGTGTGCTGACATCAGCCTTCTATTGATTCTTTAAACAGTGTAGATACTGCTGTGAGTTAGTTTCCTACCTCTAAATTATAATGATACACTAGCGTTACCTTCCCAAGATCATACCCAAGCACCTTGACTGAAGGTTTGTGTATTCCCAGTCTCACAGTCACAGTCCCACGGGATTCCCTGGGTCCCTGCATCTATGACTTCTGTTGTGCAGAGGTTAAGATTTAGCTCTTAGAGAACAACCAGAATGCCCAATGATTGGGAGTGGTTAAATAAACTATGCCTCTTTCCACTGGAATTTTGTGCAACCAAACACGATGATATACGCCAGGCAGTTTTAGTACAGCAGAGGAATGCTTATTCTATATGATGGGGGAAATAAGTCAGTGAAAAAATTGTGTATATCATGTGATTTTAACTATGTGAATAAAGGGCAAAGATAAAATGCTGGAAAAAAAATATGACACTGTAAAAGTAGCTACTTCTATATGGTAAGATAATAAGTGGTTTTCCCTGGTTTTTCTTCATGCTTTTCTGTTCTTCCCAATCTAAAAATATTATGTTACTCTTATAATTAAGTAAAATAATAAACTTCAAGGAAAAAACTTATGAGTAGAATGTTTTCCATTTCTGTAAAAATATATTGCTATTTAATTACGTGTCCTCTGATTGATTTTTTGGGGGGCGAAGTGTAGGTCACAGAAAACCTGAGTTAAAAAATAGGTCTCCTCCCCACTCCCGTATCTCAGGTGGAAGACCTGGATGTTGAGTCTAACTCTCCGGCCTGGGCTCTTCTCCCTTCCCCAGCACTCCTTCTCATTCACATCATTTTCCCGGCAGCCTTCCCAGAGGCTGCCTCCCCTCCTGCCAGCAAGGGAAATTTGCTGTCTGCTTGGAATGTGCAAGGATGGAAAAATACATATACTGTTTCCATTGAAGGGCAAAGTCATTGCTGGCATGGCTTAAGTGCTTTACAACTATTAAATGTTTTGAACAAATCTCTCCTTGTAGCACTTTTAAAAACTTGGCCTCACTTCAATTCCTCAAGGATCTAGAACTAGAAATACCATTTGACCCACCCATCCCATTACTGGGTATATACCCAAAGGATTATAAATCATGCTGCTATAAAGACACATGCACATGTATGTTTATTGTGGCACTATTCACAATAGCAAAGACTTGGAACCAACCCAAATGTCCAACAATGATAGACGGATTAAGAAAATGTGGCACATATATACCATGGAATACTATGCAGCCAAAAGAAAGGATGAGTTCATGTCCTTTGTAGGGACATGAACGAAGCTGGAAACCATCATTCTCAGCAAACTATCGCAAGGACAAAAAACCAAACACCGCATGTTCTCACCCATAGGTGGGAATTGAACAATGAGAACACTTGGACACAGGAAGGGGAACATCACACACCGGGGCCTGTCGTGGGGTGGGGGGAGGGGGCACGGATAGCACTAGGAGATATACCTAATGTAAATGACGAGTTGATGGGTGCAGCACACCAACATTGCACATGCATACCTATGTAACAAACCTGCACGTTGTGCACATATACCCTAGAACTTAAAATATAATAAAAATAAATAAATAAAATTTGGCCTCACTTGAGATTCGTATATGAAATTAACCATTTTAAAGTGAATGGTTCACTGGCATTTAGTACATTCACAATGTCATGCAGCCACAACCTTTATCTAGTTCCAAATATTTTCAAATACGCAATCAGCTATTCCCATTCCCTTCTACCCCAAGACCCTGCCAACTACCAATCTGCATTGTCTCTGTGGATTTACCTCTTCTGGCTACTTCATATAAATGGAATCATACCATATGTGACTTTTCAGTCTAGCTTCTTAGCATATTTTCGGGGTTTATCCACATTGCAGCATGTGTCAGTACATCATTTCTCTTTGTGATAGAATAATGTTCTTTTATATGTACACACCACAGTGTATTTATCCATTTGTTCACTGATGAACATTTGGGTTGTTTCCACCTTTTTGTTATTGTAAGAATGCTATTGTGGACATGTGTCTACATGTCTGACTCCCACGTAATATTAATGAGCTTGCACTTGAATATCTGCGCTCACTCTCTCCAGGCCTCCATCTGTGGACCCCACTTTTAGGAGCCAACTTTCTGTGCTCCAAAATCTCAGCAAGTCAGCAACTTTCTGTGCTTGCAAAGTCTCAGCAAGTCAGCAGGAAGAAATGATTGCAGATTTGAAAATAACCAGTCATGATAGGGCTTGGGTTATAGGTGGGTTGCAGGATGAAAATAACCAGGAGAAAAAGGGCACATGACAGAGGAGTAACCCCTGCTACACATCCCTGCAAATTTTATTTAATTAAGCAAAATGATGGCAATAAAACCAGCCGCATCATATTTTCTCGTTATTTATTATTTTTGCCTGAGAATAAGTTCCATTTGTGTCTCTAGCTTCTCATAGGGTGCAGCTCTGGCCAGGTCCCCAGACATCTGCAGAGATGGAGCGTCACACAGCTCAGCTGACCATGGGCTCCCAGGTGCTTTAAGGCTCATGAATCGGCTTCTCCAAACCGTCAAAGAATAGCAAAGTCAGTGAGCAAGACATCATCCAAATATAACGATCCACCACTACCCGTGTTCCAGTCACACTAGCCAGACAAGTAGAAATTAGGAAAAATAAGTCAGAGAAAGAGTTGAATATAATTGTTCAGAGCCAGACTCTGGAACCAGAGAGCTTCTGGCCCGCGGGTGAACTCTGGCTACACTTCTTTATAGCTGTGTGATTTTGTACACGTCACTTAACCACACAGGCTCAATTTCTCAAACGGTAAACTGGGAAAAGTAAAAAGTATCAACCTCATATAACTGCTGTGAAAATTAAGCAAGGAAGTTAAGACATTTCAGTGTAAATGCTCAGTAAGTGTTGGCTAGGATGGTATTAACAACAAATAGTTCCAGGACTGCAGTTACTGCCAGCAAAATCGCAAGAGCCCCAGTCCTCTATCCCTTCCGTTTGTTCAGGAAGTACCCAAGGAAGCAGATTTAAGTCTCATTGTTTCCCCAAAGAAACACTCCCTAGCTTGAGTCACACACAGCCCAAAGCCCCCCGCCTGGCTTAGGCTGATGCCACCAAAGCATAGAGCCCTCCATTCTGCAGGAGCGTGGATTATGTTGGACACCACCTGGCTGTCTGCAGCATCTAGAATGCAGCCCCAGCACAGCAAGCAGAGCCTGGAGGCCAACGTCTGGATGACTCCTGCAGGGAGACTGGGGCCAGGTGGGGGCAATACCTGTCTATACTTTTGGCTTTCTTTCTTCTTTTTAAGAATTATATCTCCATCGCTTGAACCCAGGAGATGGAGGTTATAGTGAGCCAAGATCGCACCACTGCACTCCAGCTGCGCAAAAGAGCAAGAATCCATCTCACATACATACATACAGAATTATATATCCATTTTTTTAACAGATGAGTTGACTTAAAAATATTGAGCTAATAACAGATAATACATGAATTGGTTTGGGGCAGATTCCCAGTTGACAGTATTGAGAGGATTTGACCCCTAATCACTGAACTATTGGTTGCGTTTTGCATTTAAGGTATGTTTGAGATCTCCTCGTTGCCCTGCCTGTGCCTGTTTATATACACACAAGGCAATATTGTATTGCCTTATTGTATTGTTGTATTACAACAATATTGTATTGCTGTAATGCAACAATATTGTATTGCTGTAATGCAACAATGTTGTATTGCTGTATTGCAACAATATTGTATTGCTGTATTGCAATACAGCAATGCATTGCAAAAAAGAATACAGAAACGAATAAACTCCAGAAAACATGGAGTCAAAGGTACCTTTTAGGCCTATGATTGTGTGATTTATACAACAATCCCTCAAGGTCAGCTGACTTCTTTGGCTCGACCCCATATCCACTAAACAGACTTTTCCTTATTTATACTCACTCTGAGCCAGCCTCTCCCATATGTGCCGAGAGATACAAGGTGAGAAATAAATGCTCCCTGTCGTCACCCCAGTGGAGGAACAGGCATACCTACAAACAGCACAAGGCTAGCAAAGGGAATTCCTTTCAATGTTTATATCTGCAGAGTTTCTGAGCTGAGCTTAAAGCCCCTGAAACATCTGAACTCTGAGCCAATGAGATTCAATAAAGGAATTTGATCAAAACAGAGGCTATGGGGTTAGGACTTTGTAATATGCTAGTATATTCTCGGGGCATTGCAATATTGTCATATACAAGTGATGACATCATGATAAGGTGCAGTGGGGCTATTGCACTGCACTGTCATATTCTAATCTTACTGCTATGGTGTGGTGGTGTCATGCGGTGTTCTCTTTTGTAGAGCCAGGTTGTAACCTCACAGTATGGAGTTGTGTTGGTGTCAAGTCCCATTTTGTGGTGGTGAAGGCTCTGGTCATGTGCTGTTGCAGAGCTCTGTTTCTTTGTCTTGTAATTATGTCACAGCATCCCGATGCCCACTTGCCACAGCGGCTTAGGGCCATGGTGGCTTTGCTGTGTTCTGGCTTTGTAATCTTGCAACGTGACGTTGTGGTGAGGTATGTGTGGCATTGTTTTTCTTGAGACACTGTGAATTTTCCCTAGTCCATTTCCTCCTAAAACCCCAAAGAGGGCACCAAACACATTACACACATTTCTCCTGGGGCATAAAAGTACATAGTGACAGTTACCTGGGAAGCTTAACAGCTACAATCTCAGCTTTGTCTCAGATGTCTGCCTCCTGAAGCCTACCACCTAAAAGCCAGCTATCAGCCCACCACAGAGGAGGCAGGCTGGGAGCAAAGCACAGCTCAACCCCTCAGCTAGGATTCACCTTTGCCTGGCATCAGTAGAGAAGGCTGGGTCCACCACCAAGGGCAGGGGCGGTATCACAGCATGGCTATGACCACCAGCTTTGTAGTTTGAGAGATCTTGAGAGTGACTGTGGAAAGTGACAAAGCATCACCATTCCTCCTTTTCAACATTGTAAAGGAGAGGTGATAACAGTGCCACCATGTAGGGGCTTAAGGCTTAACTGAGAAAAGTTCACATCAAAGACTTCACACAGTACCTTGTATCAGAAAGAACTCAATAAGAAGCAGATAATTTTTCTTTCCACCTTTATTTCACAAGTATTAATTTCAGTGTTTGGAGCCCACCACCATCAATATTAAAGGTTCTTTGTGGTTTCTCACAGGAGTCCTAATACTTTCACATTCAAATAGGGCTTTTGGTGGTCTGCAGAGAGTGCCTAAGCAACTACAGCAGGCATAGAATTTGACATCTTTCCCCCCACCTCCAACATCAAATTTCCAAAGATGTTCGGCGGTTCTAGAAAGGTGGTAGCAATAATGATGTAATTTTTAATCTTTTTGAATCACCCAAGAAAATAGAGATTAAGACAGCAAAACCAAAATCTTGCAGACATCTATGGCAAAACAAGGAATTACCACCAGCCCTCAAATATGAGCAAGTGAGAAAAAATATCACCGTTATCATGAAGACCACATGGTATCAGCAAGTATGCAGGAGGGAACCAAGGAGAGACAACAGGATTTATGTTGAACTTGAGAGCCAACGCAAAATTGCCAATGGATGCTCCCAAGGGAAAGGAACACAAACTGGGGAAAATAGCCATAATAAGCAGGGGCCTTGTAGACTTCAGTGTGTAAGTACAAGATCAGAGGGTGCTATAGCAATCTAGGTTCTCTAAATCCTTAGAACTAAGCAGCTCTCCCTTCCAGGATGAAGGTCTGCACTGAATAGAAATTACTGGGAGTAAAATCAAATTTAAGCAGGACAGGACATTAACGGCAAGGGAAAGAAAAGTTTCTGATAAAAATAAGGAAAAGTAACCCAGCTAGCAAATTTTAGAATACATAAGATATATTTTTGGACACTTTGTAATAACGACAGAATAGCTCTATGAATGGTACTAGATAGTTCTAGAACAGGATTCTATATAACAGAATTCCAGAATAGTTCTAGAACAGAATTCTAGTGCCATGAAGCCAGGGAAACAACCCTGGCCTACTCTCTCCTTCAAAGGGAATAGGAGAACTCATGCCCTTTAAGCAACAACAAAAAAGGATTGTGATTGAATCCGACACTAAGGTACTTTAAGAAAAAAAGAGAGCTGGGCGCAGTGGCTCACACTTGTAATCCTAGCACTTTGGGAGGCCAAGGCAGGTGAATTGCCTGAGCTCGAGAGTTCAAGACCAGCCTGGGCAACATGATGAAACCCTGTCTCTACTAAAATACAAAAAATTAGCCAGGTGTGGTGGCGTGCGCCTGTGGTCCCAGCTGCTTGGCAGGCTAAGACAGGAGAATCACTTGAACCCAGGAGGCGGAGGTTGCAGTTAACCAAAATCATGCCATTCCACTCCAGCCTGGGCAACAAGAGTGAAACTCCACCTCAAAAAAAAAAAAAAAAAAAGAAAAGAAAAGAAAAGAAAAGAAAGAAAGAAAAAGAGAGAATCATGAGCAGATAAACTATGCCAGACATAAAGAATAAAAATGCAAAGAAAAAAACAAAGAAAATTCCAGACCCAAATGGTTTCCCCGAGTGAATTCTATCCAAAAAATTAAAATAAATAATGCCAATCTTTGAAAAACTCTTTTAGAAAATAGAAGATAGGGAACACTTTTTCAAACTTCGTTTATAAGACCAGAATAACACTGGTACCAAAACTCTACAAAGGCATTAGACATTACAGATTTATATCTTCTGTAACTACAGATATAAGCTCTTTAAAATACTAGCAAATAACATACAAAAATATATTGAAAAGATAAAACATCACGACCAAATAGGGCTTATCTGAGGAAGACAAGGTTATCATAATTTTTTTTTCTTTTTTGATACAGGGTCTCACTCAGTCACCCAGGCTGGAGTGCAGTGGTGTGATCATGGCGATCTCCCAGACTCAAGTGATTCTCCCACCTCAGCCTCCCCAGTAGCTGGGACCACAGGTGCATGCCACCATGCCTAGTTAGATTTGGTATTTTTTGTAGAGATGGGGTTTCACCATGTTGCTTAGGCTAGTCTGGAACTCCTGGGCTCAAGCAACCTGCCCACCTCAACCTCCCAAAGTGCTGGCATTACAGGTATGAGCCACGGCACCCAGCATAATGTAACTTTTGAAAAACAATCAATGTAACTGTACTAACAGAAAAAACATATGATCATTTCAGCGAATGCAGAAAAAAATCCTCTCATAAAATTCAATACCTGTTCATTAAAAAAAAAAAAAAAAAAAGGAGAGAGGAGCTGGGTGCAGTGGCTAATGCCTGTAACCCCAGCACTGGGAGGCCGAGGCAGGTGGATCACCTGAGTTCAGGAGTTCGAGACGAACCTGACCAACATGGAGAAACCCCATCTCTACTAAAAATACAAAATTAGCTGGGCGTGGTGGCAGATGCCTGTAATCCCAGCTACTAGAGAGGCTGAGGCAGAAGAATCATTTGAACCCAGGGGGCAGAGGTTGCGGTGAGCTGAGGTCACACCATTGCACTCCAGCCTGGGCAACAAGAGCGAAACTCTGTCTAAAAAAAAAAACACTTCTCAACAACAGAAAAAATTCTTCAATCTCTTTGTTAGTAGGTGTCTTCTGAAAAGTAGACACCGAGATAGGATTAGGCTTGCAGAAGATTCATTAAAGGAGATGGTATGAAAAAAATGAAGAGAAGGCTTGAGGGAAGATGAGTTGTTAGATCATGATACAGATCTGAGTCCAGGTGAAAGAGAGAGGAGAAGAAGGTAGTTGGTGCAGAAGCATCTGAACCTCAGTGCAGCTCCCAGAGAGTTAGTCAAGACCATCAGGGCATCCTCAAGCCAAAGTCACCCACCAGAGGAATCCCAAGTCTCCTAGGCATTGGCTGGGAGAAGTCTTTGGGAAGCATGACTGCAGTACAAATACAGTGATGGATTTCAGAATGCAGCTGCTAGGGCTGTCATCATTATGCCCCCAGAGTTGGAAATCTGAAAGGTGCATTTGCATAGCCACCTAGTTCTGTTACAGGGTGTTGATAAAATTTGAGGAAAAAAATACCAGTTACAACAGCCTCACAAAACAGGAAACATCTAGGGATACACTTAATAAAGTATATGCAAGTCCTCTACATTGAAAACTCTAAAATATCTCTGGAAAGTTAAAGAACGCTTGGATATGTGAAGAGACAGACCATGCTCTTGGAATGGAAGGGTTAAGTTGTTGAGATATCAATTGTCTCAAAATTGACATAGATTCAATACCATCCTGTTATGGTGTGAATTAAGTCCCACTAAATTTTACATATTGAAGCCTTAACCCTCAGTACCTCAGAAAGTGACTATTTTTGGAGATGGGGTGATTAAACTCAAATGAAGCCTAAACTAAAAATGAAGTCCTAATCCAGTCTGACTGTTGTCCTTATAGAGGAAGAAATTTAAACATAGAGACACCAAAGATACACATTTACAGAGGAAAGAATATGGAGAACACAGTGAGAAGATAGCCATCTGCAAGCCAATGAGGCCGCAAAAGAAACACTACCTGCCAATACCTTGATTTTGGACTTTAAGCTACAGAACTGTGAGACTATAAATTTCCATTGTTTAAACCACTCAGTCTGTGGTAGTTTGTTATGGCCACCGCGGCAAATTAATATAAATCCCAATCAAAATTGCCGAAGGCATTTTTTTAGAAGTTGACAGCCTGTTTTTAAAACTTAAATAGAATACACAAAGGTGCCAAGAACATACAATGGGGAAAGGACAATCTCTTCAATAAGTGGTTGGGAAGGCTGGATATCCACATGCAGAAGGCTAGAATCAGACCTTTATCTCACACCATACACAAAAATCAACTCAAAGTGGATTAAAGACTTAAACTTAAGACCTGGAACTGTAAACCTACTAGAAGAAAATATAGAGGATGAGCTCCAAGACATTGATCTGGGCAATAATGTTTTTGAATATGGCCCCAAAAGCACAAGCAACAACAGCAAAAATAGACAAATGGGATTACATCAAACTGAAAAGCTTCTGCACAGCAAAGGAAATAATTAATAGACTAAAGGCAATGGGAGAAAATATTTGCAAATCATATATTTGTTTAGGGGTTCATATCCAAAATATGTAAAGAACTCAATAGCAAAAAGAACAAATAACTTGATTTTAAAATGGGCAAGGTTGTCCTTGTTCTCCGAGTGATGACTATCACCATGAGATGCAATTCTGGTTCTTAAAATTAAATATTCCCTTTGAAAGATAGTATCTGGAAGGGAGGTTAAGTCATCTTTCACTTAGTGTATAACTATCTGATATGGTTTTGCTGTGTCCTCACCCAAATCTCATCTTGAATTGTAGTTCCCATAATCCCCACATGTTGTGGAAGGAACCCAGTGAGAGGTAATTGAATCACGGGAGTGGTTACCTCCATGCTATTCTCGTGACAGTGAGTAAGCTCTCACATGATCAGATGGTTTTACAAAGGGCAGTTCTGCACACTTTCTCTTGCCTGCCACCATGCCTTTGCTTCTCCTTTGCCTTCCGCCATGATTGTGAGGCCTCCTCAGCCATATAGAACTGTGAGTCCCTTAAACCTCTTTTCTTTATAAATTACCCAGTCTTGGGTATGTCTTTATTAGTGGCATGAGAATGGACTAATACACCATCATCTTAGATTACCAACTAAGATACAAAATCACGTATTGTAAGTAGTCAATAAATGAACACTTGTTTCAAGCTGAAGATTTAAATAAATAATACAAATGGGCAAAGGACATAAATAGTCATTTCTCTAAAAATGACACACAAATAGCCAACAGACATATGAAAAAATGCTCAATATCACTTATCACCACAGAAACACAAATTAAGACTGCAATGAGATGTCACCTTACACTTGTTAGAATGGCTATTATAAAAAAGACAAACTATAACAAGTGTTGAAGAGGATGTGGAGAAAAGGGAACTCATATACTGTTGGTATGTATACAAACTGCTGCAGCCATTATGGAAAACAGTGTGGAAGTTCCTCAAAAAAATAAATACAGAGCTACTATATGACCCAGCGATCCCACTACTTGGTATACATCCAAAGGAAATGAAATCAATATGTCAAAGACATATCTGCACTCTCATGTTCACTGCAGTGTTACTCACAATAGCCAAGATAAGAAATCATCCTACATGTCCATCAATGGATGAATGAATAAAGAAAATGTGGTACATATACACAATGGAAAACTATTCAGCCATTAAAAAAAAGAATGAAAACATGTTATGGTGACAATAATCATCAACCAGGAGGACATTATGTTAAGTAAAATAAGCCAGGCACAGAAAAACAAATATCACATAATCTTATTTATAATGGAATCTTTAAAAGGCAAACTCATAGAAGCAGAGGGTAGAATGATGGTTACCTCTAGAGGCTGGAGGATTAGGGAGATATTGGTCAAAGAATACAAAATTTCAGTTAGATAGGAGGAATAAATTCAAGAGATCTACTGTATATCGTGGTGACTATGGTTAATAAAAATAAATTTGATTCTAAAAAGTTGTGAAGAAAGTAGATTTTAAATGTTCTCATCACAAAAATGATAAATATGCAAGGCAATGCATGCGTTAATTAGCTTGATTTAGCCATTCTACATGTATACATATATCAAAATCTATTATATACCATAAATATATACAATTTAAGTTTATCAACTAAATAAATAAAAATGGAAAGGCAAAGGGCGTAGAATAGCCACAAGTCTTATCAAAAAAAAGTTTTATATCATAGGGCTTAAATTATCTGATTTCAAGACTTATTATAAAGTTACAGTAATCAAGGCAGTATGGTACCAATGTAAGGATAGACAAATAGATCAACGGAACCGTCTAAAAGAGATAGAAATAGACCTACATGGACTAGGCATAGTGGCTCACACCTGTAAACCCAGCACTTTGGAAGGCTGAGGCAGGTGGATCGCTTGAGTCCAGGAATTCAAGACCAGCCTGGGCAACATGGCAAAACCCTGTCTCTACAAAAAATACAAAAAGAAAAAACTAGCCAGGTATGGTGGCACGTGCCTGTAGTCCCAGCTATGTGGGAGGCTGAGGTGGGAGGATTGCTTCAGCCCCAGTGGTCGAGGCTGTAGTGAGCCATGATCACACCAGTGCACTCTAAGCTGGGTGACAGCAAAATCCTGTGAAAGAAAGAAAAGAAAGAAAGAAAGGTAGAAAGAAAGAGAAATAAAGAAGGAAAAAAGGAGGGAAGGAAGGAAGGAGAGAGAAAGGAAGGAAGGAAAGAAGGAAGGAGAGAGAAAGGAAAGAAGGAAGGAAGAAAGGAGAGAGAAAGGAAAGAAGGAAGGAAGGAAGAAAGGAGGGAGGGAGAGGGAGGGAGGACAGAGAAGGGAACAGGAGAGAAGAAAGGAAGGAAGGAAGGGAGGGAGGAAGGAAGGAAGGAAGGAAGGACCCACATATATATAGTCAGTTGATTTTCAACACAGGTATGAAAGCAGTTCAATGAGGAAAGAAAAGACTTTTCAATGAATGAAACAACTGTATAACCATTAAAAAAAAACTACACCATATACAATGATTAATTCAAGATACAAACTAGAATTAAATGTAAAAGCTAAAATAATAAAACTACTAGAAGAAAACTTAAGAAAATATCTTTATGACCTAGGGACAGGCAAATTTTTCCTACAGAGAACATAAAATGCACTATATACTTTTAAAAATCGACAAGTTGGACTCTGCCAAAACTAATATCTCCTGCTCATCATCAAAAGACACAACGAAGAAAGAGAAAAGGCAAGTCACAGACTGAGAGAAAATATTTGCAAAACATATCCGACAAAGCAAGGTTTCCAAATTACATAAAGAACTTCTACAAATCAATAGCAAAAAAAAACTCAATAAAAAGAGTAAAATGCTTCAAAATAAACATTACAAAAGAACATATATAATTGGCTAATAAGCACATGAAAAGATGCACGACATCATTAGTCATTAGATAAATTAAAATTAAAACCATAATGAGATATCACTCCACACCCATTAGAATGACTAAAATTAAAAAGAAATAATAACAATTGCTAGTGAGGATACAGAGCAACTGGACACAATTATGGAGCAAGTAAAACATTGTTGGTGGATTCTTAATCATACAACACTTTGGAAAAACAGTTGCTGATTTCTTATATTGTGAGCCAACTATTCTAATTCTAGGTATTCACCCACGTAAATGAAACCATTGTACAACAATGTTTATAGCAGCATTGTGCAACAAGAAACATTATAAAACAATATAGACAGTAGCTTTGTTCTTTATAGCTCCAAACTAGTATAATCCAAATCCATCAACAGATGAATAAATAAGCTATGGTATATCTATTATGGAATACAACTCAGAAATTAAAAGAAGTTATGCACTCAAGAACACTTACAAATCTCAAAACGTATGCCAAATACAAGAAGTCGGATACAAAAGAGTACATTCCATATGATCCCAATGATATGGTATGGTCCTGTGTCCCCACCCGAATCTCATTTTGAATTATACTCCCATAATTCCCATATGTTGTAGGAGGGACCGATGGGAGATAATTTGAATCATGGGGGTGGTTCCCCCATATTGTTCTGATGGTAGTGAATAAGCCTCACGAGATCTGATGGGTTTATCAGGGTTTCTGCTTTTGCATCTTCCTCATTTTCTCTTGCTGTCACCAGGTAAGAGTGCCTTTTGCCTCCCACCATGATTCTGAAGCCTCCCTGGCCATGTGGAACTGTAAGTGCAATTAAACTTCTTTTTCTTCCCAGTCTCAGCTATGTCTTTATCAGCAGCATGAAAATGGACAAATACAATAAATTGGTACTGGGAGTGGGCCATTGCTGAGAAGATACCCGAAAATGTGGAAGTGACATTGCGACTGGGTAACAGGCAGAGGTTGGAACAGTTTGGAGGGCTCAGAAGAAGACAGGAAAATGTGGGAAAGTTTGGAACTTCCTAAAGACTGGTTGAATGGCTTTGATACAAATGCTGATAGTGACATGAACAATTAGGTCCAGGCTGAGGTGTTTCAGATGGAGATGAGGAACTCATTGGGAACTGAAGCAAAGATGACTCTTGTTATATTTTAGGCCGGCAGCATTTTGCCCCTGCTCTAGAGATTTGTGGAACTTCAAACTTGAGAGAGATAATTTAGGGTATCTGGCAGAAAAAATTTCTAAACAGCAAAGCATTCAAGAGGTGACTTAGGTGCTGTTAAAAGCATTCACTTTTAAAAGGGAAACAGAGCATAAAAGTTTAGAAAATTTGCAGCCTGACAATGCGATAGAAAAGAAAAACCCATTTTCTGAGAAGAAATTAAAGCCGGCTACAGGAATTTGCATAAGTAATGGGGACCCAAATGTTAATCCCCAAGAAAGTGGGGAAAATGCCTCCAGGGCACGTCAGAGGTCTTCACGGCAGCCCCTCCCATCACAGGCCCAGAGGCCTAGGAGTAAATGGTTTCATGGGCTGGGCCCAGGGTCCCAGTGCTGTGTGCAGCCTAGGAACTTGCCCTGCATCCCAGCTGCACCAGCCGTGGCTGAAGGGGCCCAAATGTAGAGCTCAAGCTGTGGCTTCAGAGGGTGCATACCCCCAAGCCTTGGCAGCTTCCACATGGTGTTGGGCCTGCAAGTGCATAGGAGTAAAGAATTGAGGTTTGGGAACCTCCATCTAGATTTCAGAAGATGTATGGAAATGCCTGGATGCCCAGGCAGAAGTTTGCTACAGGGGCGGGGTGCTCATGGAGAACTTCTGCTGGGGCAGTGTGGAAGGGAAATGTGGGGTTGGAGCCCCCACACAGAGTCCCTACTGGGGCACTGCCTAGTGGAGCTGTGAGAAGAGAACCACCATCCTCCAGACCCCAGAATGGTAGATCCACCTACAGGTTGCACCGTCCACCTGGAAAAGCCACAGATGCTCAATGCCAGCCCATGAAAGCAGCTGGGAGAGAGGCTATACCCTGCAAAGCCAAGAGGTAGAGCTTCCCAAGATCATGGGAACCCACCTCTTGCATCAGCGTGACCTGGATATGAGATCTAGAGTCAAAGGAAATCATTTTGGATCTTTAAAATTTGACTGCCCTGCTGGATTTCAGACTTGCATGGGCCCTGTAACCCCTTTGTTTTGGCCAATTTCTGCCATTTGGAACAGCTGTATTTACCCAATACCTGTATCCCCATTGTATCTAGGAAGTTACTAGCTTACTTTTGATTTTACAGGCTCACAGGTGGAAGGGACTTGCCTTGTCTCAGATAAGATTTTGGACTGTGGACTTTTGAGTTAATGCTGAAATGAGTTAAGACTTTAGGGAACTGTTGGGAAGGCATGATTGGTTTTGAAATATGAGTACATGAGATTTGGAGAGGCCAGGGGCAGAATGATATGGTTTGGCTCTGTGTCCCCACCCAAATCTCATCTTGAATTGTACTACCATAATTCCCACGTGTTGTGGGAGGGACCTGGTGGGAGATAATTTGAATCATGGGGGCGGTTTTCCCCATACTGTTCTGGGGTAGTGAATAAGTCTCATGAGATCTGAAGGGTTTATCAGAGGTTTCCACTTTTGCATCTTCCTCATTTTCTCTTGCCGCCTTTCGCCTGTAAGAAGTGCCTTTTGCCTCCCACCATGATTCTGAGGCCTCCCCAGCCATGTGGAACTATAAATTAAACTTCATTTCATCCCAATCTCGGGTATGTCTCTATTGGCAGCATGAAAACGGACTAATACGCCCATTTACACGATGTTTGAAACCGGCAAAACTAAGCTATGGTGATAGATACTAGAATGCTGTTTACCTGTGGGGTAGAGTAGGAGTCTGTCTGGAAAGGAGGATGAAAGAAATTTCTAGAGTGATAGAATTGTTTTCCAATCTTGATTAGTATTTTGTTGTACAGTATGAATTTGTCAAAATCTTCCAACTGTACACATAATATATTTTAGAGTAAGTAAATTATGCCTCAAGAAAGATACTGCATTAGAAAAAAAAATAAAACTAATACATCTAAAAATTAATTATTTGAAAAAATGAACATAATAAACAGTATACTAGCTAACATATTAATAATTGAGGAGACCTGGGGGAAACCATGCACATAAACTTAGAAATGACAAGAAGGAAATAATCATCAAAGCTTAGCAATTTTTTAAAAATCATAAGAGTCTACTTTGTAAAATTCTTTGCAAATAAATTTGAAAAAGTAGGTGAAGTTAATAATTTTCTAGCAAAACATAACTTATCAAATTCAACCCCAGTGGAAACAGAGAGTCTAACATGTAAAATAAGAAAAAATAGAGGAAGTAGTATAGAACCTTCCCACAAAAATGCACAAGGCTCAGATTGTTTCTTGGAAAAATTTTATTTCTAAAAATCATTTTATAAAATGAGTGTGGCCAGGCACAGTAGCGCACACCTGTATTCCCAGTGCTTTGGGAGGCTGAGGCAGGTGGATCACTTGACCCCAGGAGTTCAAGACAAGCCTGAGCAAAATAATAAAACCATCTCTACAAAAAATACAAAAATTAGCCAAGTGGGGTGGCACACACCTGTAGTCCCAGCTACTCAGGAGGCTGAGGTGGGAGGATCACTTGAACCCTGGAGGTCAAGCCTGCAGTGAGCAATGAATGTGCCCCTGAACTGCAGCCTACGTGACAGAGTGAGACTCTATCTAAAAAAAAAAAGACTATTAAAAATATAAAATAACTGTAACATCAATCTCAATATGAAAATGACTGTATCAACAAAATGAAACTACAGATTAATATCACTTATAAATAAATACCATAATAAAAATACTAATTATTATCAATCAGAATCCAATAGCACATTAGAAAATTCATCATGAGGAAGTAGTGTTTATTCCAAAACAAGGAAGGGTAATTCAGTATACTAAAATCCACTACTATTATTCATTACAGTAATAGAGCAAATTAATATAAGTATGTAACTAGAAGCTCCAAAAGATTCAATGGAAAACTACTACAAACAAAAGAATTTAGTAAAGTAGTTTACAAAATCAATACACAAAAATCAGGAGTCTTCATATATACAAACAAAAATTTGTTTATGTTGGAAGAGAAGAACCCCTTTGTGAAAGCCAAAAAAAATGAAATATCTAGGCATAAATTTAATAAGACATGTCCAAAACTTGTATGAAGAAAAGCTATAAAACAATTTTAAAACATACATGTGGAAAAATATACCATATTCTTGGACAGAAAGACTAATATCAAAGATTTCAGATCTCTCTAAATTAATTCATAAGCTTATAAAGTTTAATTTAATATAATTTTATATAATTCATAAACTTAATGTAATCCAATAAAAATATAACTAAGTTTCTATCTAGAGCTAGCTAAGTTTATTATAAAATTTATGTGGAAGAAGAGATAAGCAAGAAAAGTCAGTGGGGACAGGGAAGCTTAAAAAAATAACTTGGAGTTGTAGATATGTTAATTAGCTTGATATAACCATTCCACAAAGTATATATTCTCAGAACATCATATTGTATCCCATAAAGTCATACAACTATTATTTGTCAACAGTTTGAAAAAAAAAGAGAGGAAAAAATGAGAGAAGGATAGCCCTGTCACATACGAAAACATATAATGTCTCTGTAATTAAGAATGTAGTGTTGGCGCATGTATAGACCAATGGGAACAAAATAAAAGATAAAAAGCTATCCTATACTAAATTTTGACATTTATATATTATATTATAAATATAATATTTATATATTATTTGGTATACTATAACTTTTATAATATATTAAACTAATATACTAATACTGTAACTATATTATAAAAGTAGAATCACTAATTAGTGGAGTAAATGGTGGTCTTTATAATCAAAGACATGGGGATAACTGAATAGCCAGATGTGAAAAGATAAAATTATATTCATTTCCCACACCATGCATCAAGTTAAATTCCAAGTGAATGAGAAAATTACACATATTAAATAAGTCCATGCAAGGATAGAAAAAAAACCAAGTCTGAATTATTCTGTAATTTGAGAGTGGGGAAAACTTTCCTACCTCTGTCTGACTCAATATCCACAAGCCACAAGAGGAAGATGGATGAATTTGCTTACATAAAAATAAGAACATAAAAAATAAACTTTTACCTACAAAAGTGCCATAAGGAAAGTAAAGGGACAAATGTCAAAATGGGGGAAATATTGCAACTTTTCCCATAGACAAAGAGTTAATATTTCTAATATACAAAGATTTTTTAAAAGATAAAGATCATTATAGAAGAAGGAAAAAAAGACTATGGGTATGCACAGACAATTGACTGAAAACAAAATACAAATGCCCGTCATTTATATAAAAAGATCTCAAATCTGCACATAACAAGAAAATGGCAAATTAAAAATATAGTGATCTACCATTTTTTGCCAATCAATGATGAAAATTTAAAAGGTTGGCAATACACTCTTTTGACAAGGCTTTGAGAAACAGGCACTCCTGTCATTGCTGGAAGGAAAAAGAAAGGTACAAGTCCTGTGAAGGAGAATTTGGCAATACGTAGCAAAATAACATATGCACTGTGACCTTTTGATCCAGGAAGCCCACTTCCAGGAACCTGTCCTAAAGAAACACTGATAGAAAAGATAGGGATCAGTTCCAAGATGGCCAAATAGGAACAGCTGCAGGCTGCAGCGCCCAGCTTGATCAACGCAGAAGACAGGTGATTTCTGCATTTCCATCTGAGGTACCTGGTTCATTTCATTGGGACTGGTTGGACAGGTGGTGCAGCCCACAGAGGGTGAGCTGAAGCAGGGCACGGCATTGCCTCACCCGGGAAGCACAAGGGGTTGGGGGATTTCCCTTTCCTAGCCAAGGGATGCCATGATAGACTGTACCTGGAAAAACGGGACACTCCCACCCAAATACTGTGCTTTTCCCAAGGTCTTAGCAACCGGCAGACAAGGAGATTCTCTCCCATGCCTGGCTCTGCAGCTCCCACACCCACGGAGCCTTGCTCACTGCTAGCACAGCAGTCTGAGATTGAACTGTGAGGCGGCAGCCTGGCTGGGGGAGGGGCGTCCACCATTGTTGAGGCTTTAGTAGGTAAACAAAGCAGCTGGGAAGCTCAAACTGGGCAGAGCCCGCCACAGATCAACAAGGCCTACTGCCTCTAGACTCCATCTCTGTGGGCAGGGCTTAGCTGAACAAAAGGCAGCAGACAATTCTGCAGACTTAAACATCCCTGTCTGACAGCTCTGAAGACAGCAGTGGCTCTCCCAACACAGCGTGTGAGCTCTGAGAACAGACAGACTGCCTCCTCAAGTGGGTCCCTGACCCCATATAGCCTAACTGGGAGACACCTCCCAGTAGGGGCTGACTGACACCTCATATAGGCGGGTGCCCCTCTGGGACAAAGCTTCCAGAAGAAGGATCAGGCAGCAATATTTGCTGTTCTGCAATATTTGCTGTTCTGCAGCCTCTGCTGGTGACACCCAGGCAAATAGGGTCTGGAGTGGACCTCCAGCAAACTCCAACAGACGTGCAGCTGAGGGACCTGACTGTTAGAAGGAAAACTAACAAACAGAAAGGAATAGCATCAACATCAACAAAAAGGATATCTACACAAAACCCCATCTCTAGGTCACCAACATCAAAGACCAAAGGTAGAAAAAACCACAAAGATGGGGAGAAACCAGAGCAGACAAGCTGAAAATTCTAAAAATCAGAGCACCTCTTCCCCTTCAAAGGATCGCAGTTCCTCAGTAGCAATGGAACAAAGCTGGATGGAGAATGACTTTGACGAGTTGACAGAATTAGGCTTCAGAAGGTCGGAAATAACAAACTTCTCCAAGCTAAAGGAGCATGTTCGAACCCATTGCAAGAAAGCTAAAAACCTTGAAAAAAAGGTTAGACAAATGGCTAACTAGAATAAACAGTGTAG
This sequence comes from Pan troglodytes, assembly GCF_028858775.2. Classification (NCBI taxonomy): domain Eukaryota; kingdom Metazoa; phylum Chordata; class Mammalia; order Primates; family Hominidae; genus Pan; species Pan troglodytes. The sequence continues at coordinate 15,850,578 of NC_072407.2, forward strand.
AGAAGACCTTAAATGACCTGATGGAGCTGAAAACCATGGCACGAGAACTTCACGATGCATGCACAAGCTTCAATAGCCGATTCAATCAAGTGGAAGAAAGGATGTCAGTGATTGAAGATCAAATTAATGAAATAAAGCAAGAAGACAAGGTTAGAGAAAAAAGAGTAAAAAGAAATGAATAAAGCCTCCAAGAAATATGGCACTATGTGAAAAGACCAAATCTACATTTGATTAGTGTACCTGAAAGTGACGGGGAGAATGGAACCAAGTTGGAAAACGCTCTTCAGGATATTACCCAGGAAAACTTCCCCAACCTAGCAAGGTAGGCCAACATTCAAATTCAGGAAATACAGAGAACACCACAAAGATACTCCTTGAGAAGAGCAACCCCAAGACACATAATTGTCAGATTCACCAAGGATGAAATGAAGGAAAAAATGTTAAGGGCAACCAGAGAGAAAGGTAGGGTTACATACAAAGGGAAGCCCATCAGACTAACAGCGGATCTCAGCAGAAACCCTACAAGCCCAAAGAGAGTGCGGGCCAATATTTAACATTCTTAAAGAAAAGAATTTTCAACCCAGAATTTCATATCCAGCCAAACTAAGCTTCATAAGTGAAGGAGAAATAAAATCCTTTACAGACAAGCAAATGCTGAGAGATTTTGTTATCACCAGGCCTGCCTCACAAGAGCTCCTGAAGGAGGCACTAATGGGAAGAAACAACCAGTACCAGCCACTGCAAACACATGCCAAATTGTAAAGACCATCGATGCTATGAAGAAACTGCATCAATTAACAGGCAAAATAACCAGCTAACATCATCACGACAAGATCAAATTCCCACATATTTAACCTTAAATGTAAATGGGCTAAATAATATTCCAATTAAAACACACAGACTGGCAAATTGGATAAAGAGTCAAGACTCATCAGTGTTCTGTATTCAGGAGACCCATTTCACATGCAAAGACACACACAGGCTCAAAATAAAGGGATGGATGAAGATCTAGCAAGCAAATAGAAAGCAAAAAAAAAAAAAAGTAGGGGTTGCAATTCAAGTCACTGATAAAACAGACTTTAAACCAACAAAGATCAAAAGAGACAAAGAAGGCTATTACATAATGGTAAAGGGATCAATTCAACAAGAAGAGCTAACTATCCTAAATATACATGCACTCAATACAGGAGCACCTGGCTTCATAAAGCAAGTCCTTAGAGACCTACAAAGAGACTTAGACTCCCAAACAATATTAATGGGAGACTTTAACATCCCACTGTCAATATTAAACAGATCAACAAGACAGAAGGTAAACAAGCATATCCAGGACTTGAACTCAGCTCTGCACCAACCAAACCTAATAGACATCTACAGAACTCTCTACCCCAAATCAACAAAATATACATTCTCTTCAGCACCACATTGCACTTATTCTAAAATTGACCACGTAATTGGAAGTAAAGCACTCCTCAGCAAATGTAAAAGAACAGAAATCACAACAAACTGTCTCTCAGACCACAGTGCAATCAAATTAGAATTCAGGATTAAGAAACTCACTCAAAACCACACAACTACATGGAAACTGAACAACTTGCTCCTGAATGACTACTGGGTAACTAATGAAATTAAGGCAGAAATAAAGATGTTCTTTGAAACCAATGAGCACAAAGACACAATGTACCAGAATCTCTGGGACACATTTAAAGCAGTGTGTAGAGGGAAATTTATAGCACTAAATGCCCACAAGAGAAAGCAGGAAAGATCTAAAATTGACAACCTAACATCACAATTAAAAGAACTAGACAGGGCCGGGCACAGTGGCTCACGCCTGTAATCCTAGCACTTTCAGGGGCTCAGGCGGGCAGATCACAAGGTCAGGAGATCAAGACCATCCTGGCTAACATGATGAAACCTCATCTCTACTAAAAATACAAAAAATTAGCTGGGCCTGGTGGTGGCCACCTGTAGTCCCAGCTACCTGGGAAGCTGAGGCAGGAGAATGGCATGAACCCAGGAGGAAGAGTTTGCAGTGAGCCGAGATCACACCACTGCACTCCAGCCTGGGAGACAGAGTGAGACTCCATCAAAAAAAAAAAAAAAAAAAAAGAACTAGAGAAGCAAGAGCAAACAAATTCAAAAGCTAGCAGAAGGCAAGAAATAACTAAGATTAGAGCAGAACTAAAAGAGACACAAAAAACCCTTCAAAAAATCAATGAATCCAGGAGCTGGTTTTTTGAAAAGATCAAGAAAATTGATAGACCGCTAGCAAGAATATTAAGGAAGAAAAGTGAGAGGAATCAAATAGATGCTGTAAAAAATGATAAAGGGATATCACCACCAATCCCACAGAAATACAAACTACCATCAGAGAATACTATAAACATCTCTACACAAATAAACTAGAAAATCTAGAAGAAATGGATAAATTCCTGGAAACCTACAACCTCCCAAGACTAAAACAGGAAGAAGTTGAATCTCTGAGTAGACCAATAACAGGCTCTGAAATTGAGGCAATAATTAATAGCCTATCAACCAAAAAATGTCCAGGACCAGATGGATTCACAGCCAAATTCTATGAGAGGTACAAAGAGGAGCTGGTACCATTCCTTCTGAAACTATTCCAACCAATAGAAAAAGAGGGAATCCTCCCTAACTCATTTTATGAAGCCAACATCATCCTGATACCAAAGCCTGGCAGAGACACAACAAAAAAAGAGAATTTTTGACCAATATCCCTGATGAACATTGATGCAAAAATCCTCAGTAAAATACTGGCAAACCAAATCCAGCAGCACATCAAAAAGCTTATCCACCACAATCAGATTGGCTTCATCCCTGGGATGCAAGGCTGGTTCAACATACGCAAATCAATAAACACAATCCATCACATAAACAGAACCAATGACAAAAACCACATGATTATCTCAATAGATGCAGAAAAGGCCTTCAACAAAATTCAACAGCGCTTCATGTGAAAAACTCTTAATAAACTAGGTATTGATGGAACGTGTCTCAAAATAATGAGCTATAATAAGAGCTCAAAATAATAAGTACAGCCAATATCATACTGAATGGGCAAAAACTGGAAGCATTCCCTTTGAAAACTGGCACAATACAAGGATGCCCTCTCTCACCACTCCTATTCAACATAGTGTTGGAAGTTCTGGCCAGTGCAGTCAGGCAAGAGAAAGAAATAAAGGGTATTCAATTAGGAAAAGTGGAAGTCAAATTGTCCCTCTTTGCAGATGGCACGATTGCATATTTAGAAAACCCCATCATCTCAGCCCAATATTTCTGTAAGCTGATAAGCAACTTCAGCAAAGTCTCAGGATACAAAATCAATGTGCAAAATTCACAAGCATTCCTATACACCAATAACAGACAGAGAGCCAAATCATGAGTGAACTCCCATTCACAATTGCTTCAAAGAGAATAAAATACCTAGGAATCCAACTTACAAGGGACATGAAGGACTTCTTCAAGAACTACAAACCACTGCTCAATGAAATGAAAGAGGACACAAACAAATGGAAGAACATTCCATGCTCATGGATAGGAAGAATCAATATCGTGAAAATGGCCATACTGCCCAAGGTAATTTATAGATTCAATGCCATCCCCATCAAGCTACCAATGACTTTCTTCACAGAATTGGAAAAAACTACTTTAAAGTTCATATGGAACCAAAAAAGAGCCCACATTGCCAAGTCAATCCTAAGCCAAAAGAACAAAGCTGGAGGCATCATGCTACCTGACTTCAAACTATACTACAAGGCTACAGTAACCAAAACAGCATGGTACTGGTACCAAAACAAAGAGATAGACCAATAGAACAGAACAGAGGCCTCAGAAATAACACCACGCATCTACAACCATCTGATCTTTGACAAACCTGACAAAAACAAGCAATGGGGAAAGGATTCCCTATTTAATAAATGGTGCTGGGAAAACTGGCTAGACAGATGTAGAAAGCTGAAACTGGGACCCTTCCTTACACCTTATACAAGAATTATTTCAAGATGGATTAAAGACTTAAATGTTAGATCTGAAACCATAAAAACCCTAGAAGAAAACCTAGGCAATACCATTCAGGACATAGGCATGGGCAAGGACTTCATGACTAAAACACCAAAAGCAATGGCAACAAAAGCCAAAATTGACAAATGGGATCTAATTAAACTAAAGAGCTTCTGCATGGCAAAAGAAACTACCATCAGAGTGAACAGGCAACCTACAGAATGGGAGAAAATTTTTGCAATCTACCCATCTGACAAAGGGCTAATATCCAAAATCTAGAAAGAACTCAAACAAATTTACAAGAAAAAACAAACAACCCCATCAAAAAGTGGGCAAAGGATATGAACAGACATTTCTCAAAAGAAGACATCTATGCAGCCAACAGACACATGAAAAAATGCTCATAATCACTGTTCATCAGAGAAATGCAAATCAAAACCACAATGAGATACCATCTCACACCAGTTAGAATGGCGATCATTAAAAAGTCAGGAAACAACAGATGCTGGAGAGGATGTGGAGAAATAGGAACACTTTTACACTGTTGGTGGGAGTGTAAATTAATTCAACCATTGTGGAAGATAGTGTGGCGATCCCTCAAGGATCTAGAACTAGAAATACCATTTGACCCAGCAATCCCAATTTATAATCCTTTGGGTATATAGAATAAATTAACCTAATTGTGCATTGAGTTGATTGTTTAATGATTCAGAAGTGTATTCTTTTAAATGCTTGGAAAATACAGTAACTCTATTGTAATCTCTAGTGAGATATACCTAAGAACTGCAAATAATAAAAATAGTAACTATTTTTAGTGATGATAGTATTGGTGTTGTTTCTAAATGCATACATATATAATAGAATAAAGCAAATAAGCAACTATGTTCTTGTCATTAAGAACCAAGATTCTCTGCATAAGAGGAAAAAATTCAAAATCAAATCAAAGTTAAGCAAAGTCTTGTAATCCTAAATTTGAATTTAAAATATCAGTATAAATTCATAATATATTTTATCTTTTAAAAGTATTTCTACAACCAAGCCTGGACATCTTTTCTTTCCAGAAAGCAGGAAACCTGTCAATGACTACCAGGGTCAGGGTCATGTGAGGACTCAGGAAGCAACTCAGGAAAGAGGCTCCCACTGGCCAGACATGGGAAAATCTGAGCATCAAAAAGGATAATAACTGCAACTGAAACACATCAAATACATTCCCATTCATGAGTTCCTAATGATACCATAAAACAGAAAAATCTCAATTATCACTTCTGGAGGATGGAAGGGAACCAACCCACTAATCCAAATACTGGTAAATACAGGGAAAGAATCAAATATTTAACCTGTGTTTCCTGATTAAATTATATTATAAAGTAGCAGATGGTTGGTCAGATTAAAAAAGCATTTCTATAGAACTATTCTATACAATAAATGAAGAAGGGATGACAGAATTTATGGCTCTTGGCAATGATTATCAATGGCTGTTCCACTACAAAAAGAGACAACCAGTCATTATAGGCTGGTGGATGGAAGTACATGATAATACTTGTAATGTAGACTTACAAATAAATAAATACAGCTGAATCAGACCGAGTCACTAGATCTAGCTACCATTATATAGGAAATATAGAGGACAAAGGAGCATGGTAAAGGGCACCATAGAGATGCAATCTTATCTAGAAAATAAAAAATGACCTGCTCTCTTCAACAAATGAATTACAAGGGGACAAAAACAGGGCTGAGGAAACTATACATTGAAGAGACTAAGAAATATCAACCAGTTACAGTGTGTGAATCTTATGTAAACCCTGATTCAAAGAAGCCAACTGAAAAAAATATGAAATACTGTAGAAATTTGAACACTGGACATTTAATGATATTAAAACATTATTGTCTTTTTTTTCATTGTGATAATGTTATTATGATTTTTTTAACATCCTTTTCTTTTAGAAATGCACACAAATATTCACAAGTGAAATGATATGACATTGTGGAGGTATTTCAATTAATCTGGTGGGGAGTGTAGATAAAACAAAAGTAGCTGTGAGTTTATTGTTTTGGCTGGGTTATGGGCACGTGGGGGTTAATTATACTATTTTCTTAAAATTTTGTGAATTTTTAAATTTATCTTTACAATTTCTAAAGCAAGAGATTCATAGAGTGAGTAATCATTATGCTTCGGGTATAAATAATGGCAGACCTTTGAAAGCAAATAAACGAGTGGGAAAATCCACTAAGCACGGATCACTCATCCCAAAATGTATCTTTTTCTTTAGTCACTTTGGGCAGCCTCACTTTTGCCAGGGGCCAGATTAGCTATTAAACATATGCCCCCCTCAGAGTGTGGCACATCAACAAACTCTCCTTCTGGAGAGGATGCTACTACACCTTTCCGCTGAACACTGATAGCCCAAGCTAAAATGGCTTTTCCTAAAGCTAGTCGAGGGCATTCTGCTAACTCCCAGTCATAATGGCTGGGTTGAAGGTAGTGAGCACCCTGCCGACGTGTTCAATAACATCCCTCAAACACTCAGGCAGCTCAGTCACCTTTCCTTCCTCTTACCTGCCCCCTCTGACCTGGCCTATCTAGTCCATGGAGAGCTCTCCTTCTCTAGGTTTTAACACTGACTTTTTCACTGAACATTCCCTGCCTGTAATGCCTGAATCATCTCTGTTCTCCAGGCCTGTTTTTATCAAAATCACACACACACACACACACACACACACACACACACACACACACACACCACAGAGTACCTAGTGGCATCTTGTAAGAATAGCCATCATATAATACTAATAATCCACTGTGTGTCAGGCACTGCTAAGGCCTTTGCATTCAAACCTCACAATAACCCTAAGAGGCTGTATTATTATCCCATTTTACAGATAAGGAAACGGAGGCAAATTTATAATCCTTTGGGTATATATTAATTAACTTAACTGAAGCCACACAGCTCATAAATGGAAGAGCTGGGATTTGAATCCAGGCCCATCTGCTTGCAAAGCATGTTCATTTAACCGCTACACTGAATTGCCTTCTTTAGCAGCAAAGTGGCTATTCATTCAGTGTTTGTTGGGAGATATATGCACATAACTGAGAAATTCGGGATCCTGCCTCATGCCTTCCCTTCCATATCTTCACTATATCCCAGTGTCTGCCATCCCCTCTGTTCCATGTAATGCAGGGGCAGAAGGATGCATTCCACTGGGCCTGTAAGAATATAAACACATCTGGAAGGAGGCTGCTGCCAAGCAAACCATATTCCCCCCCAGAGTGTGGACAGGGTGAGGTGTCTATAAATAATCATAAGAGTGTGAAGAGATTCTCTCCCCTGGGGCTCCCTTTGCAAAAGTTTGATGGTAATTGATGAGGCTACAGGGACATGCCAATCCTTCTGCTCTTAGAACCAGGTGTGGTTATTTACAGAAAGTGTCACTTTCCCAACCCTCCTCTTCTGTCTCTGCCAGAGGCTTGGAGACCAGCAAATATCAATTTACTGCTACCCTGGGGCACAAGGCAAGGAGCCACCTGTACACTCCACTGCCAACAAACCAGACTCAAGCTTCTACTCTGGCTGAGTTACTTCTTGGGAAATTTGGAGACAGCAAGAGATTGACAACAGATTTGCTCCTTTTCTGTTGGAGGGAGGACAAGTGGCCTCTCTGGGACCATATCACAAACTACTAAATCAAAAAAATCTGGAATTCCCGCATTGCCCAGCTCACAGTGGAGAAATAAATAGACCACTGGATCAGAAGGCAGAACATGTGGATTCTGGCCCAAAATGGACAGTCTGTTAGCCAATGTCTGGGTTCCAGTGTCAACATTTGTAAAATAGGGGCTAATCTTTCACATGACAGACACGAAATGTTTTTGAAAAGAATGAATTAAGTGATGGAGTCAAGTGATCTGTATGGCATGAGAGAACATCATTCTTATAGTCATTATTACAACTCAGCCCTATAAGTCCTATTACAATTAATCCTGTAAGAACCATTAGGAGTACCCACCATAAGCCTCAGAAAATGCCTTATAACTGTACTGCCAGCACCCCCACAGCCTTGCTCGTCAGTGGCAACAGCAAAGTCGAAATGCAACATACACGTGTGATTCGTTGGGCATCTGAATTGTGGGTGAAGATCATTTTGTTATAACAAGGTTTACACCAAAAAAAATCAATTTCACAAATAAATAAAACATTTTTGAGAATCAGAAGGCAGAACTACATTTCAAGGTTGCTCTACTGAGCCTGAGACTCTACCCGGAGTTACTGGATCTCAGCCTGTAATGAATGAAAAATTGTCCTGCTCCTTCCTTGCTGAGGATGACGCTGAAAGACCACACCAAAGGATGCATGAGCTGATTCATGCAGAGCCAGAGGGTGGAGCAAACTATCCAGAAATAGCACTGCAGTCTGGTATGCCAGTTTTGCTCCAGGCTTCACATAGGCCGTTCTGTCCACAGTGCCCTCAGACAGTGGCTCTCCTCTGTGCTACCCACTCCTCTGCAGTGACCACAGCTCACCTTTCTCAGCCCTATAAAACTGGAACCTTGATCTGTAAATGGCAGAGCCAGGACTGGAATCCAGGTCCATCTACTTCCAAAGGATCATAACACCTTCCCAGTCTATAATTGGCTCCCGCTACAAGGGCCCAGACCCTCAGGGATCCAGTTAGAGTCAACAGGACTTTGTGTGCAAAAGGAACTATATCTTATTCTCTTTAATCAATCCTTGCCTTCAGCCACCTGGCCTTTCTGTGTTTCCAGAATGTGGGCTTGTACTTGGAAAGGGAAGCCCTAAGGCTGCCCCCAGTCTAAAGAGGGCATAAGGCTAGACTGGCCTGGGTAGTTTCACTCTTTCGTCAGGTGAAGAACCTTTTTCCTTTCCTCAGAAGTTCCAACTCCAAGAAAAAAAAATCGATTGAAAACACGTTCAAAAAAGAAACTTAGTTTTATTTTTTTCATCAGGAGATGTTTTCAAAAAAGTTCTGCTTGTCTGATTTTGTATTAGAAAGTAGGAGCATAAACAATGATTTTTACAAGCCATAATAATAGGTAACGTTTATAAGCACTTTTTTAGTTCAGGTGCCATAATTTATGCTAAGTGATTTCCATAAATTATCTCAAATAAATAAATAATCTGCACAACATTCTTTATCCCTATTTTACAGATGAGAGACTGAGGCTTAGAGTAATTTACCCAAGATCGCACAGTAGGGGGTGCAGCTGAAATTCCAAAGCCCCCATACCACTCACAGCCCCACACTGGCTATATAGGCTCCAGGATTCCTTCTCCAGAACCTACTAAATAGCCTTTTAAAAATTCCCTTTCTGAGATAAAAAAGAAATGTGGTATACACATACAATGGAATAGTATTCAGTCATTGAAAGGAATGAAGTTTTGATACATGCTATAACGCAGATGAACCTTGAAGACATTATGCTAAGTAAGCCAGATACAAAAGAATAAATGTTGTATAATTCCACTTATATAAAATATCTAAAATAAGCAAATTCATAGAAAAAGTAGAATATAGGTTACCAGGGGATGAGGGTATGGGGGCATGGGAAATTACTTTTTAATTGGTACAGTTTCTGTTGGAGTAATAAAACACTTCTTGAAAATAGTATTGATGGTTGTACAACATTATGAATGTAATTAATGCCAATGAATTATACATTTAAAAATGGCTAAATTGCAAATTTTACGTTATGTGTATTTTACCACAATAAACAATATTTTAAAATCCCTTTTCTGTTTACATTAACCAAAATTTATTTCTGTTGCTTGCAACTAAGAACCTGACTGAGATGCTATCTAAGACGGATACTATGCTCTAGGCCTTGATGGTAGTGACCAGCCAAAATCACCCTGAAAAACACAAAAACCAAACAGATGAGTAAAACCTAGAATAACAGTCTGCCTACACAAAGACTAGATTTGGAGATTCTTTCACATGGATTATAAAGGTACCTTTGCAGGATGAGAGGTTGAGTTTTAGAAGCATCCAGGAAGAATGTTTTAACAATATGGCTTTCAATTTTAAATAGAAAAATATAAGCCAGGTACAGTGGCTCATGTCTGTAATCCCAGCAATTTGGGAGGCCAAGGCTGGTGGATTGCTTGAGCTAAGGACTCTGAGACCAGCCTGGGCAACATAGCAAAATCCCATTTCTACAAAAAATTCAAAAATTAGCCAGGCTGGTGGCATATGCCTGTGGTCCCAGCCACTCAAGAGGCTGAGGTGGGAGGATCGCTTGAGCCCGGAAGGTTGAGGCTGCAGTGAGCTGCACTCCAGCCTAAGCGACACAGCGAGATCCTGTCTCAAAACATAATAATAATAATAATAAATAGATATGTCATAGAAAGAAATTCTGAATGTAGCTCTTCTAGCCTGCACTACAGCAAACTTAACAATTTCATTAGGTGGCTGCACCAGGGAGCCATAGTGCAATAGAGTTCACCAAGGGCAGGGTGGTACTTAACCCAGATTTCCTGGAAAAGATGCTCATCATGGAGCCAACAACTCCCCGGGCTAGGAGCCTGAACACAGCATGGAAAATAAAGAATCTCAAGTCACCCAAGAGTCCTAACCTCTGTGCCTGGCTGATGAATTCTCTGTGCTTGGTACTGGGCTGAAGAAGTAAACCAATTTTAGCTGATATTCCAGCTGTGCTCCTCCACCCCAAGCCTTTCCTCCAAATTGTCTCAATATTGCTAACTCATCTCCATCCCTAGGCCACTGACCAAGTCAAAGCATCATCTCTCACCTGTTCCAGGGCAAGAGCGTCCTGACTTGTCTTATCCATTTGTCAAATATGTATTGAGTACTAACCATGAAAGCACTGTTCTAGACCCTGGGAATAAAGTAGTGAACAAAAGAGACAAATCCCCTGGTCCTCAGGACACCAATGTTCCTGTAAACTCCAGCATTTAATATCTTTTTTTTATAATCCATCCTCCATGTTAGCCAACAATAAAATCTTTCAAAAACACAGATCTGATCATCGTCCACCCATACCAGAAATCCTCCTCTGGCTCCTCATCTTCCAAGGATGAAGTTCAAGTTCCTAAGCATGGTCCACAAGACCCTCTAAACCTAGCCTCGCCAACACATAGAGACTCATCTTCACTTTCTCCCCTGTCCTGCTGTCCCATTTGGGATGAGAAGAGAAAGACAAAGCAAGCATCACTTGGTGCATCTGGAACTCACAGGAAAAAGAATCAACAGGTGTATCTGGCCTCTGGTTGTCTAGGCACCCTGCAGAGAGGGATGTTTGGGCTGCAACACAGCTGTGTCTATCTATATTTGTCATCAGAGGGCTCTACACCCCTTTTTGTTCTTTATTTATATGGAACAAATGTGAAAGTGGCTTTGCCCCAGAAAGTGGGGAAATAATAAACATTTAGAACTCAGGCACCAAGGGCTCTAGGCTGAAGTGGCGGGTGTATAGGGGATTGCTGATAAATGCCAGCTGACTAGCACCTAGAGGCCCTGAGAGCTGCCACTCCTTGGAAAATTAAATTCAGGCACAGTTAACTCTGACTGAGGAAGGATTGGAGCCTATCTAGGTCCCATGAGAATTGCAGCCTCTTTAGGGAGCAGAGAATTGTCCATCTGAGCTACTCCATTGCCAGGCAACCCAGAGAGAGCCCCTAGCATCATTCATTTGTCAGTTCCACACTATCTCCAGCTACAGCCCCATCATAGTGCATGCCCCCATCTGAGGCCCCAGACACGTGGAACTCTTTATCCCCCAAGCATGCCAAGCACTCTGATGCCTCCACACCTTTACACATGTGGTTCCTGGCAACTGTGGCACTTTCTCCACTGTCTACTTCCAGATGTCAAAGAGAGCATCTGTCATCATTCAAATTCTGAATCTCTGCAGAGGCCTCTGATCACCCCCTACATATACACCCTTTTATACACTGGGCAAAATTAAATTTGCTCCCTCGGGGGTCCTGCTAAACTTTGTTTGTTGCAATCTATTTCTTCATACACTATCTTTCCACTGAGCTATAAGTCCCTTAAATGTAGAGACCATGCCTTGTTCATCTGTCTTCTTATCCCGTAGCACACAGCCTGCCACAGAGTAGGCAGTCAGAGAATGTCTATGGAAGATGTTGAATTGGAGTGGAAACCTCAAGCATTTTCCTGTCATGGAGACTTAGCACATACTGTTCCCTCAGCCTAGGAATGTTCTTCCCATCATTCCAAGTGACTGGCTCCTTGTTATTCCATAGGTGTCAGCTTTTACCTCCTCATAAACCCAACATAAAACATGTTATTTTTTCATATGGCACCCTGTTCTTTTTCTCCATTGAACTTTTCATAATTTATAATATCATATTTATGGTCTATATCCCCTACTCGACTGTCAACTCCATGATACATGGAATTGTGTCTATTTTGTTCACACTGTATGGTCTACTCAGTGTCTTGAACAGCACCTAGCACACATTGCATGCTCAATAAGTATGGAAAGAAGGGAGGAAAGGAGGGAGGGAGGAAGGGACGGAGGGAGGGAGGGAGGGAGGGAGAAAGGGAAGGAGGGAGGAAAGAATCAGCAATTAGCCGGAGCTCCTGCTGGAGTTAGTTTTGTTTAGATGTATCAGCTGCTCCCAGTCTCCCCTAAGAACAAGCACTCAACAGCTTGTGCTCAGACCCAGGGAGAGCAGGGAGCGAGGCTGCGTGGACGTACCCGTGCTACACCTGGGTTGGAGATTCACATTTGTTTCTGTTGCCCTCCTTGAGGAATCTTAGAATAATGGTACAAACCTCCTCTGATCCTAATTTTCTCACTGGAAAATGAGCGCCATGAACTGGTTTGGAGACCTCTACCCAGCAGACCCCATCATGTGATCCCTTGCTTATGAAACGATCTTGAAAGAAGGTTAAATTACCTATAGTCAGAGGGTAAACTTTCTGCGTGTCTGCCTACCTGGAGAGCGCGATGTAGGAATGGGAAAGTAGCTTCATCTGCAACCCTTCATTTAAAAGAAGCACGCCAGACCTAGAAGAAATACAGGTTTACTTATTTCTCCCCATCCGGCCCAGCACCATGCCTAGCCCTGCAAGCAATGGCTGTCCACCTTGCTGCACACTGGAATGACCTGGACAGTTTTCAAAATTCCTGACCCTGGAGTCCCACCACCAGGCCTTCGGATTCAATTAGTCAGAGGGATTGCCTGCCATGGTCATGTTCGGGGGCTCCCCAGGGGATTCTAATGGACAGCTGGAACTGGGAGGGACTGCCCTACTCTGGGACTTGCTCATCCAGGTTTTTACTGGGGATGTGACTGCCAGCTCTGTCACCCGAGATCATTGTCACCTGACAGGGAGAAGAAGCCCACAGCTTCTCTGGCTGCCTGAGCACCAGTGCCTGAGCTACTAAGATCAGGTAACACCTGAGACATAGTAAGTTCTGAGGCGCCTCCAGGAGGCTCCCCACAAGCACATGGGATTGAGTAGGCAAAGCTGATTCATCTCAGGGAGGAGCAAAGGCAGTCATTCCATCGGGAAGTGAGTGATCAAAGCAAGATGGCCGCCTAGCTGGGTCTTTGCTTCCCCTTCGTGTTAGTTTCTGTTTTTCTTCTGGCAACACTACCTTAGGCCACCTCGGTCAAAGCTTCCTCAGGGACAGCTCTCTACCCAGGTCCTCCCTGGTCCTGCAAGTTAAGAAATGAACCACAAGTCTTGTGGTTTATTCTGAATAAAATCCTCATTGTTTCAGAATAAATATTTTTGAGTAGGGAAAAGTTGTCATCAGATCCACACTTAGAAAGATAGCTCCGACAGTGGGGTTTTTATTAGTACTACAATATCTTCCAGTCCACAAACTTTTACTGCATTTCCTCTAAATACCAGTCACTGAGCTCAGGGCAGGACATTTTTTTAAATGAATAAAATGCAAGCTTTCCTCTCCAGGAGCCAGTGAGGGAAATAGGCTGGTCAACAGACCATTGTCCACAGAGGTGAAAATGTGAGGCCAAGGATGTTCCCAAGGTGTGGTGGGAGGCTGGAAGGATATATCTGGACTAAGCATCAGGGGATAGCTGGGAGCTGGCGAAATGGAGACAGGGAGGACTTGTGGGGCAGAGGGGTCAATGTGAACAGAGGCTGGTTTAACAAACAGGAGGGATGGCCTGACTGCAGAAGGAAACTGCATTGAGAGAAAAAACACAAGCTGTTGTGAAGCATAGTGTAGGGGAAAGGGCCAGCACAGCAAATGCTTATACAGGGTTTACTCTGTGGCTGGCACTGTTCTAAGTGTCTTCATTCATTCACTTATACATATATTCATTCACTTAGTTCTCATAGCAACCTAAGGGGATCAGATGATCAGCCCCATTTTACAGATGAGACAGCCAAGTCATAGGGAGAGTGACGGCCCAAAATTAGACAGCAAATGGCACAGCTAGGATTCATACAAAGGCAGGATGGCTCCAGAGAGTACACACTCTTTTTTACTTCTTCTTCTTCTTTTTTTTTTTTTTTTTTTTGAGATGGAGTCTCACTCTGTTACCCAGGCTGGAGTGCAGTGGCGCAATCTCAGCTCACTGCAACCTCCGCCTCCCTGGTTCAAGCAATTCTCCTGCCTCAGCTTCCTGAGTAGCTGGGGCTATAGTCATGCACCACCATGCCCAGCTAATTTTTATACTTTCAGTAGAGATGGGGTTTCCTCATATTGTTGGCCAGGCTGGTCTTGAACTCCTGACCTCAGGTGATCCGCCCACCTCAGCCTCCCAAAGTGCTGGGATTACAGGTAGCCACTGCGCCCAGCAGAGGGTACGGTTTTAACCACCATGTTCCACTACTCTTTATGATGGATTACTGGAGGAAGCCATATTTTAAAAGATTGGATGTTATCAGGGAACCACTGAAGAATCTTATATCAGAGATTGTTCCCATCACATGCATATAAAGAAGGAATTGAGGTGAAAGATTTGAGAGGGCAGGAGTAACCACTGGAAGACCAGTAGTAGAACAAGAGAAAGAAAAATCTGAACCAGGGTCATTGGAGTGAAGGTGGAAAGGAAAAAACGGACTTGAGAAAAATTCTGGCATTTGAATTAGTGGGAGTTGGTGCTTAGTTAGAATTGGGATCATGAAGTCAAAAATGCCTCCCAGAGTCTAATCTGGATGGAAAACAGCCTGGGAGGGGGAATGATAAAGTGAGTTTTGAACATGCTGAGTTTGGGGTGTCTGTGAGGCCCCCGGTGGAGATGCAGGACAGGCTATTGGACAGGTGGGCTTCCATGATGGCAGTGTGGTCAACAGTTTTGTGTGAGCATTATGGGGTAGAAGGGGAAGAATGAGTGCTGCAATAGGCCCCATTGCCTATCTCTCCCCATACTTCTAAGCACCTCTCCACAACATGGGTTATTAGTATCTACCATTTATCAAACTCTCCAAGGTACTGCAACATTCACTTTTAGCTGGCATTCAGCTATTTCTCTACAGATGGACAGAGTTAAATTTCCACTTATCAAACTCTATTTGTTATTCTAATTTAATTTCTCTGCAACCGGGGTTAGAAGCTTTTATAAGATGTAAAGTTATTTTGATCTGAAAGACACAATTGCTTCATACCATCATGACAGGTCAACTTAAGAATGCAAGAGGCCAAAAGCATGACTTCCAGGCTCACTTTTGAGAGCTGCAACTTATTCTAGCAGATAGAACCCTCTCAGGCATGTTGCTGAAGAAGCAAAACTCCTTTCACTGCTGCTATAGATTCAGGTCAGGACATCTTAGCCAAAATAACAGCCCCAGAATACCAACTGCTTCCTAGTGTTCTTTATAGCTTTCCCCACCTCAGTTAAAGACAGGAAAACCAGCTTTTCTGAATGTAGGAAATGCAGGGGTCCACTGGCTCCCTGCCCTAAGGAAGCCACTCCCTTCTACGTCAGCCTCCAAGTCAGTGCCACTGTTCCACTTCATCTTCATCCTTCACCCGTTTAGTCCCCGCTCGTCCCACCAGGAATACAAATCAACATTAAGCATGTCATTGAATGTGCATGGCATCCCACCTTGGACCACAGAACTTCATTATTCACTCAGCCCAACATCTCCCTCATTCATTTATTTTTAAAGAGATGTCAGCAATCTCAAAGTGGTAGAAAAAGCTTAAGTTCTATTGAGTGGATGTTGCAATGGCTCCTAGTTGTCTATTCAATAACCACCCTCCCTTCCTATTTTGTAGAAGGCAGAAAAGTGCCCAGCTAACAGACATGAGGGGTCTCCACAAGAGGTAAGTGGTCAGGGATTCCAGGAAAACACTTTAAAGAGGTCTGATTCAGCTGAGAGTGAACACCTTTCGTTCCTGCTGGCATGTCGATGTGACAGCTGGAGCTTCTCAGCCATAGATTGCTGACCTCTAGGCTTCTTTTTTTTTTTTTTTTCTTTTTTTTGAGACGTAGTCTTGCTCTGTTGCTTAGGCTGGAGTGTAGTGGCATGGTCTCGGTTCACTGCAACCTCTGCCTCCTGGGTTCAAGCAATTCTGCTGCCTCAGCCTCCAGGGATTACAGGCGTGCACTTGATAATGTGTTTAAACCACTGTATTTAAGTTTCAGTTCCTAATAGCTGTGCCACTGTGATTCCTCCCTGGGACAGTGGAAAATAAGAGACCTAGAACAGCCTTCCCCAGCCTTGGAAGATATTTCTTTGGGAACAGTCACCAGAGTGCTGCATTAAAATTACGTTTATGTGTGTGTGTCTTCTGCCCTGAATGGTGAGTTCCTTGAAGGCAAATTGACTCACTGACAGATGTAGCAGCACCTAGCACAGTCTGCCGTGGGTGAGAACTCTGCAAGTGTTTGTTCAATGAGCAAGCAGAAGCTGTACTGGGATCTGGTGCTAATGTCTGAGTCTCTGGAACTGGCTAATAGATAAGCTATACACCATCAGTCGCTCTTTCTACCAAAACTCAAAATGCAGCAGGCCCCATTGTCTCCACGCAGTGGCTGTTGAGCGGTTGCCCCCTTGGGCTTGAAAGAAACCCTTCTTGGGCATTAAAATATTCTGCCCTGGTTAATCATTCACCAAAAAACCATTATATATCTTGGCAGACTAGTCCACTTTTTGCACTAAATTTTTATTGAGGATCTTCTAGCACTTGAATAATCTTAACATCTATCTGCCTTGTGAGTTAAATTTCCTCATTGCCCCCATTTACTAGTGAGAAGCCTGAGGTCCAAAGAGTGAAATGATTTGCCCAAGGTCATGTGTCATTCAGCAGTAAGGCACGGATCTGAACGCAGTTCAGCCCACACTATTCATACATTACCTTGCTGCCTTTATATTTCATAGCAGTTTTAGAACTGACACTGTGATCTTCTCAATTCCAAAAGAGAAAATACGGTGTGTTGAAGGAGGCCCATGCTTATCACCCATGATCTCTAGGTTTCTCCAATCCCAGGTAGAGAGCTGGGACTGAGGAGGAGAAGGACCGTGAACCACTGGCAGTCTGAAGCCCCAGAGTGCCTCCGAAGACCTGCAAACCTGTGTAATTGCCTAAATTAAAATCAATATGCTGCTTGGCTGGAAGACTGCACAATTGTTTTTGAAGCTGGGTGTATTATGTTCTAAATGTTTAATCTGGCAGAGGCCATAAAAGACGAGTTCCAGGCCATTTAGAGCTTATATTGCAAACAAGATGGTCCGGGAGGCAGCTAAAACTAAAAAAAACAAAAACCAGAAAGGCACAGACAAATTTATCTGGTTCTGACATGGATGCAAGGCAGCAATTCAGGGTGAAAGGGGCTTCTTTGTTGACAGGAGAAAGGCAGTGATAAAAGCAAAATGGTCAGCCATCAGCTCTTGCTTTCTAATGTTTGGGAGGTTTCCCTGAGATTTCAGGCAAAATCAGCATGTCTAAGGCAGACGTGTTGAATCGTGGCACCAGATGGCCAAGAAAGGCAATGCTCCCCTCTAGATGTTAAGAGATTACCATTTAGTGTGTACCGCAGCCCAAGCCTAATGCACTGTGTGCCCAAGGGGGCAGATCCTCCCACCCTGAAGCTTGAAGCTGGAAATAAGCACATAACTAGTCCTAGCAAGGAATCCTCCTACTGAAAGCTTCCCAACAGAAGGAGAAAGCATAACACAGTAACCACTTAATGTTCAGGTTTAAGTGTTAAAAAAGGTATGGACTCAAATCCTAGGTTTTCTACCTACTGACTACATGCTTCTTTTCAACCTCCCAAGGTTTTCATTTATTCATCTATTCTATGCCGCATAGGAATAGAAGGAGTACTGATCAAGCAGCATTATGGTGAGAATTAAATGAGATAATTTGTCACAGTCTCTGGCATGGAGTAAGTGTTCAATAACTGTTAGCTGTTATTATTAAGGTTCTCAGCATGCAAAAGAGCATGGACGCAGTACAGCAATATTTATTTATTTATTTATTTTTATTATACTTTAAGTTTTAGGGTACATGTGCACAACATGCAGGTTTGTATACATCTGCCATGTTGGTGTGCTGCACCCATTAACTCGTCATTTACAGTAGGTATATCTCCTAATGCTATCCCTCCCCCTTTCTGCCACCCCACAACAGGCCCCAGTGTGTGATGTTCCCCTTCCTGTGTCCAAGTGTTCTCATTGTTCAATTCCCACCTATGAGTGAGAACATGTGGTAGTTGGTTTTTTGTATTTGCGATAGTTTGCTGAGAATGATGGATGGTTTCCAGCTTCATCCATGTCCCTACAAAGGACAGGAACTCATCATTTTTTATGACTGCATAGTATTCCATGGTGTATATGTGCCACATTTTCTTAATCCAGTCTATCATTGTTGGACATTTGGGTTGGTTCCAAGTCTGTGCTATTGCGAATAGTGCTGCAGTAAACATACGTGTGCATTTGTCTTTATAGCAGCATGATTTATAATCCTTTGGGTATATACCCAGTAATGGGATGGCTGGGTCAAATGGTATTTCTAGTTCTAGATCCCTGAGGAATCGCCACACTGACTTCCACAATGGTTGAACTAGTTTACAGTCCCACCAACAGTGTAAAAGTGTTCCTATTTCTCCACATCCTCTCCAGCACCTGTTGTTTCCTGACTTTTTAATGATCGCCATGCTAACCTGGTGTGAGATGGTATCTCACTGTGGTTTTGATTTGCATTTCTTTGATGGCCAGTGATGATGAGCATTTTTTCATGTGTCTTTTGGCTGCATAAATGTCTTCTTTTGAGAAATGTCTGTTCATATCCTTCACCCACTTGTTGATGGGGTTGTTTGTTTTTTTCTTATAAATTTGAGTTCTTTGTAGATTCTGGATATTAGCCCTTTGTCAGATGAGTAGATTGCAAAAATTTTCTCCCATTTTGTAGGTTGCCTGTTCACTCTGATGGTAGTTTCTTTTGCCATGCAGAAGCTCTTTAGTTTAATTAGATCCCATTTGTCAATTTTGGCTTTTGTTGCCATTGCTTTTGGTGTTTTAGACATGAAGTCCTTACCCATGCCTATGTCCTGAATGGTATTGCCTAGGTTTTCTTCTAGGGTTTTTATGGTTTTAGGTCTAACATGTAAGTCTTTAATCCATCTTGAATTAATTTTTGTATAAGGTGTAAGGAAGGGATCCAGTTTCAGCTTTCTACATATGGCTAGCCAGTTTTCCCAGCACCATTTATTAAATAGGGAATCCTTTCCCCATTGCTTGTTTTTTCCAGGTTTGTCAAAGATCAGATAGTTGTAGATGTGTGGCATTATTTCTGAGGGCTCTGTTGTGTTCCATTGGTCTATATCTCTGTTTTGGTACCAGTACCATGCTGTTTTGGTTACTGTAGCCTTGTAGTATAGTTTGAAGTCAGGTAGCGTGATGCCTCCAGCTTTGTTCTTTTGGCTTAGGATTGACTTGGCAATGAGGGCTCCTTTTTGGTTCCATATGAACTTTAAAGTAGTTTTTTCCAGTTCTGTGAAGAAAGTCATTGGTAGCTTGATGGGGATGGCATTGAATCTACAAATTACCTCTGGCAGTATGGCCATTTTTACAATATTGATTCTTCCTATCCATGAGCATGGAATGTTCTTCCATTTGTTTGTATCCTCTTTTATTTCATTGAGCAGTGGTTTGTAGTTCTCCTTGAAGAGGTCCTTCACATCCCTTCTAAGTTGGATTCCAAGGTATTTTATTCTCTTTGAAGCAATTGTGAATGGGAGTTCACTCATGATTTGGCTCTCTGTTTGTCTGTTATTGGTGTATAAGAATGCTTGTGATTTTTGCACATTGATTTTGTATCCTGAGACTTTGCTGAAGTTGCTTATCAGCTTAAGGAGATTTTGGGCTGAGACAATGGGGTTTTCTAGATGTACAATCATGTCGTCTGCAAACAGGGACAATTTGACTTCCTCTTTTCCTAATTGAATACCCTTTATTTCCTTCTCCTGCCTGATTGCCCTGGCCAGAACTTCCAACACTATGTTGAATAGGAGTGGTGAGAGAGGGCGTCCCTGTCTTGTGCCAGTTTTCAAAGGGAATGCTTCCAGTTTTTGCCCATTCGGTATGATATTGGCTGTGGGTTTGTCAGAGACAGCTCTTATTATTTTGAGATATGTCCCATCAATACCTAATTTATTGAGAGTTTTTCGCATGAAGGGCTGTTGAATTTTGTCGAAGGCCTTTTCTGCATCTATTGAGGTAATCATGTGGTTTTTCTCATTGGTTCTGTTTACATGCTGGATTACGTTTATTTATTTGCGTATGTTGAACCAGCCTTGCATCCCAGGGATAAAGCCCACTTGATCATCATGGATAAGCTTTTTGATGTGTTGCTGGATTCAGTTTGCCAGTATTTTATTGAGCATTTTTGCATCAATGTTCATCAGGGATATTGGTCTAAAATTCTCTTTTTTTGTTGTGTCTCTGCCAAGCTTTGGTATCAGGATGATGTTGGCCTCATAAAATGAGTTAGGGACGATTCCCCCTTTTTCTATTGATTGGAATACTTTCAGAAGGAATGGTAACAGCTCCTCTTTGTACCTGTAGTAGAACTCAGCTGTGAATCCATCTGGTCCTGCACTTTTTTTGGTTGGTAAGCTATTAATTATTGCCTCAATTTCAAAGCCTGTTATTGGTCTATTCAGAGATCCAACTTCTTCCTGGTTTAGTCTTGGGAGGGTGTAGGTGTCCAGGAATTTATCCATTTCTTCTAGATTTTCTAGTTTATTTGCACAGAGGTGTTTATAGTATTCTCTGATGGTAGTTTGTATTTCTGTGGGATCACTGATGATATCCCCTTTATCATTTTTTATTGCATCTATTTGATTCTTCCCTCTTTTCTTCTTTATTAGTCTTGCTAGAGGTCTATCAATTTTGTTGATCTTTTCAAAAAACCAGCTCCTGGATTCATTGATTTTTTGAAGGGTTTTTTGTGTCTCTATCTCCTTCAGTTCTGCTCTGATCTTAGTTATTTCTTGCCTTCTGCTAGCTTTTGAATGTGTTTGCTCTCACTTCTCTAGTTCTTTTAATTGTGATGTTAGGGTGTCAATTTTAGATCTTTCCTGCTTTCTCTTGTGGGCATTTAGTGCTATAAATTTCCCTCTACACACTGCTTTAAATATGTCCCAGAGATTCTGGTATGTTGTGTCTTTGTTCTCGTTGGTTTCAAAGAACATCTTTATTTCTGCCTTCATTGCGTTATGTACCCAGTAGTCATTCAGGAGCAGGTTGTTCAGTTTCCATGTAGTTGAGTTGTTTTGAGTGAGTTTCTTAATCCTGAGTTCTAGTTTGATTGCACTGTGGTCTGAGAGACAGTTTGTTATAATTTCTGTTCTGTTACATTTACTGAGGAGTGCTTTACTTCCAACTATGTGGTCAATTTTGGAATAAGTGCAGTGTGGTGCTGAGAAGAATGTATATTCTGTTGATTTGGGGTGGAGAGTTCTGTAGATGTCTATTAAGTCCACTTGGTGCAGAGCTGAGTTCAATTCCTCGATATCCTTGTTAACTTTCTGTCTCATTCATCTGTCTAATGTTGACAGTGGGGTGTTAAAGCCTCCCGTTATTATTGTGTGGGAGTCTAAGTCTCTTTGTAGGTCTCTAAGGACTTGCTTTATGAATCTGGGTGCTCCTGTATTGGGTGCATATATATTTAGGATAGTTAACTCTTCTTGTTGAATTGATCTCTTTACCATTATGTAATGGCCTTGTCTCTTTTGATCTTTGTCTGATTTTTGGCTTAAAGTCTGTTTTATCAGAGACTAGGATTGCAACCCCTGCCTTTTTTTGTTTTCCATTTGCTTGGTAGATCTTCCTCCATCCCTTTATTTTGAGCCTATGTGTGTCTCTGCACATGAGATGGGTTTCCTGAATACAGCACACTGATGGGTCTTGACTCTTTATCTAATTTGCCAGTCTGTGTCTTTTAATTGGAGCATTTAGCCCATTTACATTTAAGGTTAATATTGTTATGTGTCAGTTTGATCCTGTCATTATGATGTTAGCTGGTTATTTTGCTCATTAGTTGATGCAGTTTCTTCCTAACCTCGATGGTCTTTACAATTTGGAATGTTTTTGCAGTGGCTGGTACCAGTTGTTCCTTTCCATGTTTAGTGCTTCCTTCAGGAGCTCTTGTAGGGCAGACCTGGTGGTGACACAGTCTCTCAGCATTTGCTTGTCTGTAAAGTATTTTATTTCTCCTTCACTTATGAAGCTTAGTTTGGCTGGATATGAAATTCTGGGTTGAAAATTCTTTTCTTTAAGAATGTTGAATATTGGCCCCCACTGTCTTCTGGCTTGTAGAGTTTCTGCGGAGAGATCAGCTGTTTGTCTGATGGGCTTCCTTTTGTGGATAACCTGACCTTTCTCTCTGGCTGCCCTTAACATTTTTTCCTTCATTTCAACTTTGGTGAATCTGACAATTATGTGTCTTGGAGCTGCTCTTCTCGAGGAGTATGTTTGTGGCGTTCTCCATATTTCCTGAATTTGAATGTTGGCCTGTCTTGCTAGATTGGGGAAGTTCTCCTTGATAATATCCTGCAGAGTGTTTTCCAACTTGGTTCCATTCTCCCCGTCACTTTCAGGTACACCAATCAGACCTAGATTTGGTCTTTTCACATAGTCCCATACTTCTTGGAGGCTTTGTTCATTTCTTTTTATTCTTTTTTCTCTAAACTTCTCTTCTCACTTCATTTCATTCATTTGATCTTCCATCACTGATACCCTTTCTTCCAGATGATCGCATCGGCTACTGAAGCTTGTGCATTCATCACGTAGTCCTCCTGCCATGCTTTTCAGCTCCATCAGGTCCTTTATGGACTTCTCTACACTAGTTATTCTAGTTAGCCATTTGTCTAATCTTTTTTCAAGGTTTTTAACTTATTTGCCATGGGTTCAAACTTCCTCCTTTAGCTTGGAGAAGTTTGGTCATCTGAAGCCTTCTTCTCTCAACTCGTCATTCTCTGTCCAGCTTTGTTCCATTGCTGGTGAGGAGCTGCATTCCTTTGGAGGAGGAGAGGTGCTCTGATTTTTAGAATTTTCAGTTTTTCTGCTCTGTTTTTTCCCCATCTTTGTGGTTTTATCTACCTTTGGTCTTTGATGATGGTGAGGTACAGATGGGGCTTTGGTGTGGATGTCCTTTCTGTTTGTTAGTTTTCCTTCTAACAGTCAGGACCCTCAGCTGCAGGTCTGCTGGAGTTTGCCGCAGGTCCACTCCAGACCCTGTTTGCCTGGGTATCAGCAGCGGAGGCTGCAAAACAGCGAATATTGGTGAACAGCAAATGTTGCTGCCTGATCATTCCTCTGGAAGTTTTGTCTCAGAGGGGTACTCGGCTGTGTGAGGTGTCAGTCTGCCCCTACTGGGGGGTGCCTCCCAGTTAGGCTACTCGGGGGTCAGGGACCCAGTTGAGGAGGCAGTCTGTCCATTCTCAGATCTCAAGCTGCATGCTGGGAGAACCACTACTGTCTTCCAAGCTGTCAGACAAGGACATTTAAGTCTGCAGAGGTTTCTGCTGCCCTTTGTTTGGCTATGCCCTGCCCCCAAAGGTGGAGTCTATAGAGGCAGGCATGCCTCCTTGAGCTATAGTGGGTGGGCTCCTCCCAGTTCGAGCTTCCCGGCCGCTTTGTTTACCTGCTCAAGCCTCAGCAATGGCGGGCGCCCCTCCCCCAGCCTTGCTGCCGCCTTGCAGTTTGATCTCAAACTGCTGTGCTAGCAATGAGTGAGGCTCCATGGGCGTAGGACCCTCCAAGCCATGCATGGGATATAATCTCCTGGTGTGCTGTTTGCACACCGTCGGAAAAGTGCAGTATTAGGGTGGGAGTGACCCAATTTTCAGGTGCCATCTGTCACCCCTTTCTTTGGCTAGGAAAGGGAATTCCCTGACCCCTTGTGATTCCCGGGTGAGGCAATGCCTCACCCTGCTTCGGCTCACGCTTGGTGCGCTGCACCCACTGTCCTGCACCCACTGTCCGGCATGCCCCAGTGAGATGAACCCGGTACCTCAGTTAGAAGTGCAGAAATCATCCATCTTCTGTGTCACTCACGCTGGGAGCTGTAGACTGGAGCTGTTCCTATTCGGCCGTCTTGGAACCGCCCTAGTACACCAATATTTAAATGCGAAGACATGTCATAACCTGTCCTCTCATTTCTGTATACCACAGGCATTACGTACATTCTTGGCAATGGATGGTTCTGGCATCTGTTGGTTACTATCAGGCCAAGGGAGTGGCATTAGGTGTGGCTTCAGAGCAAGGCAGAGCTTGAGCCTTGAAGCAAGCTCACTGAAATGTACCCAGCGTTTATCAGATTGAACACTCTTTCTGGAAATATCCTCAGGAACAAGGACCATCACGGATTGCACCTTTACTACATACCAGGCACTGGGTCAAGTACCTCATGGTCATTCACACTGATTTCTCACAACTCTTGTGAACAAACTAGAGCATAGAGAAGGTAGGAAACTTGCCCACAGTCACACAGCAACCTTCCAAGAAGGCAGAAACCATGTTGGGTTTTTTTCCCCAAATTTGGATTTCTAAATCCAGTATTCTTTCTACTACATCACAGCTGTGCATTTATTTATAGAAACATAAATAAGATTGCAAAAGAAATGTTTAGCTTGCTTAAGAAAGCCAACAGTTTTAAAGAGTCTATAAAATTACTTTAATCTAACCCATCTGTCTACAGAAACTTACTGCATTAATTACGAATGTTGTTACCTGTTCATTTAACAGAGACAAATATGCATAATTGCTACTCACAAAGCTATGTAATGCCAATTGTTTGCATCACCTAGTTTTTCACTGAGAGACAACATTGTATAGTAGAAAATATAGGAGCTTCGAAGTCAGAGAAATGGGTTCAAATCCTGACTCCCCCATGCACCAGCTCTGTTGTTTTGGACAAGCCATTTAACTTCACTGAACCTCAAATTCCTCATATAAAAAGCTGTTATTAACACCAATTTCTGGCTTATTGGAAAGATTAAATGAGAGAATATATATAAGACACCTAGTACAGTGTCTGGTACCTAGCAGGTGCTAAATAATAGAAAGCTATCACTATTCCTAGGAAATAACCTCACTTCTTAAAAATATCCTCCAATTCAAATATTACTGATGAGCAAGTTCCGCTAAATACAGAAATCTGATAAGCCAGCAAGTCCACTTTCAGGAATCCAGCCTACAGAGACACTCACTTCTACAGACAAAGTTATGAGTGTGTACAATAATATTAATTACAGAATTGTTCATAATATTGGATAATGGAAAACAACTTACATATTCATCAGAAGAAGAATGGCTAAAGAAATTATGATTTATCCATATCAGGGCAAACTTTTTCTCTAAAGAGCCAGAGAGTAAATATTTTAAGGCTTTGTGGGCCATATGGTCTATGTCGTAGCTACTCAGCTCTGCTGTTGTAGCACTAAATCAGCCATATACAACATACAAAAAAATGCATATGACTGCATCTCAAAAAAAATTTTTTTTTTTTTACAGAAACAGATGGAGGACCAAATCTGGCCTCCGGGTTTCACATATATGGCTGAATACTATGCAACCATTTTTTTAAAAATCAAATACACCTATAGTATCTAGACAGAAAGATATCCACAAGCACTCCTACAAATCATAAGAAAAAGACAAACAATGCGGTAAAAATTGGGGAAGGAATATGAACAAGCCACTCATAAAAGAGGAAATTCACATAAGCAGTTTGAAAAGTTGCTCATCTGTCTAATTGATAAACTTTCCAAAAGCAAACTAAAACAAAAAGATCCTATTTTCATTCATCATATCTGCAAAAACCAAAACACTGACAGAATCAAGTGTTGAGGATACTGTAGAGGAAAAAATACCCTTATACACTGTTGGAAGAAATATAAATGAAGACAATCACTTCAGAAGGTTCTTTGGCAGAATCTATTAAACCTGCAAATGTGCTTATCCTGTGACCCAGCATTTCCTCGTCTAGATCCGTACCCAGGGAACCACTTTCACATGCATCCAAGAAGACTGGATAAGGAAGCTATCTGAAGCATTCAAATGGCAAGAAATTGAAAATGACCTAAAGGGACATCAATAATGGAATGGAAAAATATAATGTGGCAGAATGCAATTCAGTGACTAAGAGGACTAAACCAAATCTATGTTCATAAGTGTAGTTAGATCTCAGAAATACAATGCCAAGTTTTAGAACAATTCTTATAGTATGATACAATGTATGTAAGAACATAGACATAAAAAATAAACAATGCTATCCATTTATTATGGGTGCATGTGTGCAAAGTAAGGTCTGGAAGGATATGCGCTATATTCAAAGAGTAGTTATCTCAAAGCATAGGGAAGACCAGGATTAAAGGTGGTGATCAAAGGGGACTTTAGCTTTACCTACAATATTCTAACTTTTAAAAAAAATTCATCTATGTATTACTCTATAACTAAAGTAAATTTAACAAAAAATGTGTTTCTGATATATTATGTAAGCTGCAAAATGACATAATTATATTTATGTTATTTTTAAAATTATTATATATTTTTTACACACACATGTATGTGTGAGCACATACACATGTATACGTGTGTCTGGAAGGGTAAATACCAAATAGTTAATAGGATTGCTTGGTCATGGATTGGAATTGAGGGCTAGGAAAGGATACTTTGCCTTTGTATTATGAGGAAGTATGGTATGGGAGCCATGCTGGAGCTGAACCAGCTAGGTTCCAATGCCCCCTGTGTCACTTCAGAGCTGCGTAGCCATGGGAAAGTCAACCTCCGTTTTCTCCTCTGAAAAATTGGGATATATAATATTGTACTTACTAAGTGCCAGGCACTCTTATAAGTATTTTAGATATATTACCTCATTTCATCCTCACTTCAGCCCTATGAGGTAAGATCATATCCCTATTTTAGAAATGAGGAAACTGAGATACAGAGAGATTAAGTGACTTGCCAAGGTCACCATACCTGAAAGGGGCAGAGCTGGCTCCGGAAACCACAGTCTTACATCATTATCACTACTCTAAGTGTAAGTTCTTGCTATTTCACTTTATGTAATATGTTCAAATATATGTAAGTTTCAAAATCTTTGAATTTTATAACTTAGAATATATATTACATATGTGTGTATGTATATGTAGCATTAGTTTCCTATAGCTGCTATAATAAATTGCCACAAATTTAGGGCTTGAAACAATAAAACTTTATTTTCCACAGTTATGGAGCTCTAAAGGAATCTAAAGCCAAAGTGTTGTCAGGGCTGCATCCCTTCTGGAGGCTTTAAGACAGCATTCATTTCCTTGCTCTTTCCAGCTTCTAGAAGCTGCTTGCATTCCTTGGCTCCTGGTCCCTTCCTCTATCTTCAAAGCACAGTTTCCAACATCTAGTTCAGTCACTATTTTTTCTTTTTCTGACTCAGTCTGCTCCCATTTCTCTCTTGTAAGGGCCTTGTATTATGTTGGGCCTACCCAGATACTCCAGGATAATCTCTCTGTCTCAGGATCCTTAAATTAATTACATCTGCAAATTTCCTTTTTCCATGTAGGGTGACATAGTCACAGATTCCAGGGATTAGGATGTGCACATCTTTGGGGGCCATTGTTCTGTTTACCATGCATGCATGTGTGTGTATGTATGTATGTATATACATACACACACATATATACAAACACATACTTTAAATATGCTTTTTTTTTTTGAGATGGAGTCTTACTCTGTTGCCCAGGCTGGAGTGCAGTGGTGCGTTCTTAGCTGACTGCAACCTCCACCTCCTGGGTTCAAGTGATTCTTCTGCCTCAGCCTCCTGAGTAGCTGAGACTACAGGCGCCTGTCACCACGCCCAGCTAATTGTTGTATTTTTAGTAGAGATGGGGTTTCGCCATGTTAGCTAGGCTGGTCTTGAACTACTGATCTCAGGTGATCTGCCTGCCTCAGCCTCCCAAACTGTGGGGATTACAGCCACGAGCCACTGTGCCTGGCCTACCTTAAACATCTAATGGAGGAAGTTAGATATTGTCCTCTTCCATTTTCTGCTGCTTTGACAGAATATCACAGATCAGGGAATTTATAAAGAAAAGTGATTTATTTGGTTCATGGTTCTGGAGGCTGAGAAGTTCAAAGGCATAGCAACAGCATCTGCTCAGCCATCTGGTGAGGAACTTCTTGCTGCCTCATAACATGGTGGAAGGTCATCACATAGCAAGAAAATGTGCACATGAGACAGAGAGAGGAAATTGGGCCAAACTCATCCTTTTATCAGGGGCACACTTCTGAGACAAGTAACCCACTCCTGTGATAAAAGCATTAATCCATTTATGAGGGCAGACCCCTCATGACCTAATCACCTTTTAAAGGTCCCACCTTTTAATACTGTCACAATGGCAATTAAATTTCAACTCATTTTGAAGGGGACATTCAAGCCATAGCAGATATATTAATCATGACACACATACAAAATGCATATTGATCAATAGCGCATTAGATGAAACTGTATTTCTATACATATATATATATTTTTTGAGACAGAGTCTTACTCTGTCACCTAGCCTGGAGTGCAGTGGCTAAATCACATCTCACCGTAGCCTTGATCTCCTGGTCTCAACCTCCCACCTCAGCTTTCCAAATAGCTGAGACTACAGGCATGTGCCACTGTACCCAGCTAATTTTTGTATTTTTTGTAGAGACAGGGTCTCACCATTTTGCCCAGGCTGGTGTCAAACTCCTGGGCTCAAGTGATCCCCCACCTCAGCCTCCCAAAATGCTGGGATTATGGGCGTGAGCCACCCACCCAGCCTACATATACTTTTTTTAATGGCAGGAATCTGAGCTTAAGAAAAAGGAATTGACTGAGCCTCCTGCCCAGAAGATAAGGGGTCCAGGGAGCAGGAGGTTCAGGTGTCATGCCTGCCCACATGGTTGGGAATTACTGATCTAGCCTGATACAGCAGGGTTAGAAAATAAGCAGGGGCTCCGTAGACCGGCAGGTCCCATGGGCCCCCCAGCACAGCACAGCAGATACTTGATTTAAAACTGTGGGATGACTTAAAGAGCACCCTCTCCATATTCCATTGGATCAGACAAACAGATCCAGAGAGAATCAATGGGCTGTTTGTCCAAACTAGCCCCAGGGCTAGGTTTATATCAATTATAACATGGCTCTCTGACACCTCCTTTCTCAGGCTTTGGCAATGTCTCCTGAAATAGCTGTATTCTAACTAACTAAGCACTAAACCCCTGCTTCTAGAAAGAAGAGAGGCTTGCGATTTTCGTTTAAAAAAATCCTTGCATCTGGTGTTCAGCTGTAAGAGCCTCAATGGTGCCACTAAATTGATTCTGTTTCTTCTTGAAAACACTCCCTACACAATTCCATGCATTTTAATTTCCAATCAGCTATGCTTTGTCAAGGTAACCACAGTGCTTTGAGTGACAAGTCTCAGTGGCTGCTGTACTGTACGGACCTTCAATTACCTTCCAGCTGAGCCTGTTTCAAGAGACCATCTATAGTTCCCTCCCTTGCTGTGTTGCCCCGCCTGACCCAGCCCCTGTCATGTTTGAGCCCCACCAGGATAGTCCTCTGCTCACACTTTCCATCTCTGCCAGACCCTTTTCCACTAAAGAGATAGATATGGTCACTTGGTAGATATGGTCAACTCAATCTATCACTCTAGCTGCACTGGGGCAGGTGAACCTAGGTCGCCACCAGAGGGCACAGGGGAAAGGTCAGGAGCCAGAGAAGCCAAATTCCCTGTATACCCTGCTGCTGCCAATTGGTCAAGAGAGAGGCAGGTGACCCCAAAGTTCCATGTGGAGGGGAGCCTTGAGCAGACCAATACAATGTTCCTGTCACTAACTCTGTTGCCACACCTTAAGCAAGCTACTTCTACTCAATGAGTTCCTTTATCCAGACTAGTTTACAGGGACAACTACCATCCCTGATCAAGGCCCGTGGCACTGTCACGTATATTTATTACAGATGATTCTTAAGATTTCTGGCCAGGCGCGGTGGTTCACGCCTGTAATCCCAGCACTTTGGGAGGCCAAGGCGGGTGGATAACGAGGTCAGGAGACCGAGAGCATCCCGGCTAACACGGTGAAACCCCGTCTCTACTAAAAATACAAAAAATTAGCCGGGCGTGGTGGCAGGCACCTGTAGTCCCAGCTACTCGGGAGGCTGAGGCAGGAGAATGGCATGAACCCGGGAGGCGGAGCTTGCAGTGAGCCTCTCGAGATCACGCCACTGCACTCCAGCCTGGCTGACAGAGCGAGACTCTGTCTCAAAAAAAAAAAAAAAAAAAAAAAAAGATTTCTACAGCTGATATGGTGGTGCATGACTGTGGTCCCAGCTGGTTGGGAGGCTAAGGCAGGAGGATCACTTGAGCCCAGGAGTTTGAGGTTGCAGTGATCCATGATCTTGCTGCTATACTCATCCTGGGTATCAGAGGGAGAACCCAACTTTAAAAAAAAAAAAATGGTTATTCTAGCTTAAAGAGCCTACAACACTTTATTGAGGTGGTTCTGAACTGTGTATGGAAAAATGGTATCTATACCATGATTTTTTTAATCAAAATTATTCAAAATAAGAAGTTTGCATAACTGAACATTTTCAGGGTTGGTCAGTAATGGCGACTGTTTAAACATGTCTCCCGTTCCTACATCCCTATGCAAATCTTTAAAAGGAAATGGGTGTTGAAAACTGACAAAAGGTACCTTCTATCTGGAGTCAATTTAGAATTCCTTCTCATGAGATACAGCACACCTCCTGATACTATAAGCTATGTGACTAAGGGTTTTTCTTCCTCATTTTAAATATGATTTAGATTCGTCAAGTGTAATAGATGTCCATGAAATCTAAGACATCACAGCATAGAAAAAAAGAAGAGCTATGCATTAGGAAAAGGGAAACGGGAGTGGGGAATAGGAGAAAATAGGGAGATGTAGGGCAAAGGTGCACAGTAGCCGTTATGCAGACGATGAGTCTTGAGATCTAATGTACAACATGAGAATGATAGTTAATATTGCATTGTATTTAAGATTTTTCTAAAAAATTAGATTTTAGGTGATTTTATCACAAAAAATGGGTAATTGTGTGGGATATGTCAATTTGCTTGATTATAGCAACTATCTCTAGTCTATTCTCTATCTCTATCTATGTAAACATCATGTTGTATGCCTTAAATATATACAATAAAATTTAAAGATGGAAATAAACATCCATTGAGCACCTATTATGTGTTAGGCATTGTACCTGCCATTTTCTATGAGACAGATGTTTCCCTAAATTTTAAATGAGGAAACACACTCAGATATATTCTATAAGTGACCTCGGTCACACAGCTGATTAGGTGGGCATTGGGATTCATAATCTGCCTTTAAATTCCATGCTCATTTTTTTGCCTCATGCTATCTCCCCAGCATGTTGAAGCCATATACACTTTAAACAACTGCAAAGAAGAGGGGTTTGGATGTGACCATAAAATCTGAATAGAAAAGATTATGATAAATGAAGTAAGGCTTGGTTAATCACAAAACTGAGCTTCAGTTCTCCGAACATTTAACTGAACAACAATGAAAAATGGGTATATTACCCCAGAGAGAGAGTCCAAACTTGCAAGCATATTCTTGGAATTTGGCTGTGGAAACCAGGTTAAGATTCCATTTTTTTCCCCCAGAATGCCCAGAGGTGTTTAATGCCTCCCATAAATGTTTCTCATTCTCCACCCTCTTCCCATTTAAATTGCACAGGCTCAGCCTATGCCTTTCAGAGTCTTGACAGCCTGGAGGAACTGAGGGGATCACAAGGTGTCCAGGTGAGTTGGAGCTTTGTCTTGACTCATGACCAGGCAGCGTCATCCCCAGAAGGTACCAGGAGGTGGGAGAGGCAGGGTTTCTGCGGTTTATTGTTCATGGATATGTTTCATCACATCACCCACACTTCCCTGGCTGCCTCTCCAGGACTTACAGTATTACAAAGAATTCAGTATCACAAAGAAGGGCCCTGCTTTCTTTTCTACATTACTATGTCTTAAGCCCTGTCAAAAATGCTAACATTTGATAGATCTAGATCACATTTAAAATAAGGAAGCAAAAAACTTCAGTCAAATAGCTTAAAGTATCAAGAGACGTGCCATCTCTCACAAGACGGGAAATCCAAATTGACTCTAGGTCAAGGTTTCTGAACATCAGCACTGCTGACGTTTGGGGCCAAATAATTCTTTGTAAGAATCACAGGCGGAGTGGTCTGCATGCCTCAGTCCCAACCCCATTCCCCTGGCTAAATCCCAGTCATCTTTCAGGTTTTGTTGAATCATCATTTTGTCTGTCTGGTCTTCCCAGCTATCCTGAAGTGTGGGGTCCATGTCCTCTGGTGTGCTCCCCATGGACCCTGGATGTCCCCCATTGAGCACTGTATTGTAATCATCTGTCTACTTAGATGGTGAGGCAGGGAAGTTAGATTTAAATGCCCTGACCCATGGTCTAGTCTATCTGTTGTTGTCACAATCTAATCCCTCATTGAGTGCTGTTGTCCCCCTACATCATTCTAACCAAATTGTGACCCAGCCTCTATCTTCATACCTTAGACAATAAAGAACCTACTACCTTTCAAGACTATCATCTTATTGCTGAATAATTGAAAGTGTATCCTAATAGTAATTCCCAATCTTTCTTCCTTTCTTGGCCCTGGTCTGCCTTTGGGGGCCACCACTTTCAGAATGACAGGTAGGTGCAAGCAGCTCACATCCCAGGCTGATGTCTCCTAACCACTCAGTCTCTTTTGCATTCATATCTTCTTGGCCAATGAGATGTGCACCTTCATAGAATATAGACCTCTTGCTTTCTGAATGAGAAATGTGTGATGAGAAAGGCAAATCCACGAGGGAAGAATAAATCTCTTCCAAGCCTAGCCTAGGAGGTTGGGTCTGGGTCTAGGACCCTGCCCCAACTCTGCAGGAATTAGGGTATTAACTATGTATTAATATCTGGAATCAGAAGGCCTCTGCTCCTGTCTAAGTTTTATGAAAGCTCCCAGACACTAAGTGGAGGCAAACTCTGCATATACCTTTAAGAAGTCCAGGCTGGGTGTGGTGGCTCACGCCTGTAATCCCAGCACTTTGGGAGACTGAGGTGGGTGGATCACGGGGTCAAGAGAGCGAGACCATCCTGGCTAACACGGTGAAACCCCATCTCTACTAAAAATACAAAAGATTAGCCAAGCGTAGTGGTGGGCGCCTGTAGTCCCAGGTACTCGGGAGGCTGAAGTAAGAGAATGGCGTAAACCCGGGAGGTGGAGCTTGCAGTGAGCTGAGATCACGCCACTGCACCCCAGCCTGGGTGACTGAGCAAGACTCCATCTCCAAAAAAAAAAAAAAAAAAAAAAAAGTCCAAATGCTTGTACCAAGCCTCAAACCTAGCCATTTGCCCAAGGTAGGCAACCCAGAAAGTTCTTGCACATGAAGGAAAGCAGCAAAGGTCAGTTGAGCAAATACATCTCTCTCTCCAAAAGATGGTTGCACCTTGGCTGGTACCATGCCAGACTCTTTCGTCTCCCTGAGACCAACTTCAGAACTTCTAGCACCCTGTACCCCAAACATTCAACCACTTCTCAGAAAGGAGCAGTTCCATTTACCTCTGGCCAGCAGCACCTTTACTACTTGATATGGGACTTCAGGGTCTCTCACCCTCACCAAAAAAAAGTTTGTCTTCTTGAGGGACTCTCTATCTCCATTCTTATTCTCCCTAAATCATTCTTCACACTGCCATTAAAGGGGCCTTTCTGGAACACAGATCTGATCCTGTTATTCCCCTACTTTTATAAAGCCCTTGCATGAGTGTTCACTACCTTCAGGGTAAAATCCAAACTCCTTGAACAAGCTCCTTTCTACCATCCCTGCCCTCTTCCTGGGGCTGTGGCTGAGCCCGGGAAGAGGGCTCATGGAAAAGTAATACAGGGTACATGTGGAAGGGTACATGTGGAGAGTATGCCTTTCTACGTGTACCCTGTACAACACACCCCACACATCTGGAAGTTCACGCAAAGGCCCATGCTGTCTGGGAGCATCATGCCCTCACCTGTGCCAGTCACTCTATGTGCAGCAATGCCCATCTTCGTCACCTGGGAGGACCTTTGCTGGCCATTTAAGAATGAACTGCAGAGCCACCTTGCCTGGGAAGCATGTGTCACCTACCCACCTGACTGCATATACCCCTGGGTTGAATAAGTTGCCCCATGTCCATATTCCCACTATTCATATACTTACCCCAATATAAACAACACTTGTCACAAACTTTTACATCTACCTGTTAATCTGCTCCTTTCCCCCACTCATCTCTAAACCAGGACAATGACTAGTCTTCATTTGTATCTCTTGGCTCAGTACAGAGCCATTTAGTGGATGTTCAATATGTTGTTTGAATGAATGAAAGACTGGTGATAACTGAGATAATGAATAATATTCTCATTATGACAAGTCCTGCACCCTGATTAACAATATATTAACAGCTCTTGTATATCCTCTTCCAATTTACAATAAGTTTTCAAATTGATGAACCATAGTCTAAGATTACAATGTCCAATATGATGACTGCTAGTCACATGTGCTATTTAAGTTAATTAAAATTAAATAAATTAAAATTGTATTTCCTCAGTCGTATGAACCATTAGTGGCTTCCATATTGGATAGTGCTGATATAGAATATGCCCCTCTTCACAGAAAGTTCTATTAGACAGTGTTGGTCAAGGACAAGGCATCTGAATTGGGGATGCAAAGTAGAGAATGCATATATCTTTGCCCTTGGGAAGGCTGACCTAGCATTCCAAGAAATCTTGTCCCCAGTATTCCCTGGATCAACTGTCCTTTTGAAGGACAGCTGATTATGGCTCATCAGATATTAGCCAAGCATGTCTATCTTACCTATGGTTCTAAATATTCATTTCTGAGTGTATGTAAATAAGCTCTCTGTTATGATAAAGTAAACAATCATTTTTAAATTCCTTGCTCCTCAAAATTATTCTTTTTTTTTTTAAATAATTGCCATATGGCTCACTGATTTAAAAGGATGTTAAGAGACTTAATTAATGCTTGTTTGGAGCTTTGCCTGACAGGGTTGTTACTAGAGGATCCATTGAGATTCTGCTCATAATAAAAAGTTTGCTGGAAAACCCTACTTTATTCAAATAGGGGCACACAGACAACAAGAAGAATTCCCTAGTCCATTTTAATTTATCACTTAACTGTATTGGGTGTCTATTGAGCATGCGCCATGTGATTGCAGTGAATGGCAGAAGGAAAATGTGCTTCTGGAGGTTCCTGCGGGAGACTTGCCATTGCTTCCTAGCATGGAAGCCCTGGCATCCATCAAAATTGCTATCACTGGAGGTGAAGCTATAAGGAAATGAGATGGAGATGTGGATGGTATTGGCTGGTGGCTCAGACTGTTCTTATTTTGGTGGGTCAACTTAACCCTGGCTGTTAGCTGTATGGGTCCAGAACTGATTAAGCCCATATACCCAAAGGAGTTGAATCATCATCATCATCATCACTATCATAATAGTAATCATATTTCTAACACTTAGTATTACTATGTGCCAAGCACTGCTCTAAGTTCTTTATATATATTATCCCCATTAATTAATGTCTTGGGACGGACTCTTGCCAAATCAGAATTCCTAAGTATTCTCAAGTGTTATAGCATGTTCCTGTGACTAGTATTTGAATATGTTCTGGAATCGGATTACTTTGTAAACCTGATTTAGAAGCCCAGTGGTTGCTCAGTGGGCACTGCCGTAGTGGATATCCATGGAATAGCTAATCTAGTACCCCTACCTCACCCTGTGCAATTTATATAGCTCCTCAGGGAGTTGCTGAATTCTTTCATTTGCTCCACCTTCTAGACACAGCTGGTTGGTTCTGTGCAGACACTTAACCCAAATGGGCCAATAAGCCTCCTCCCCAGAATGATTAGCCTGGGACAGGAGAAAGGACTGTGAATCCTCCAGTGGTGCAGGTAACTCAGAAGCTATAGGTGTCTGTTTTCTCCACTATTTGAGAAAGTGTGTAGGAAGAGAGACAGAAGCCAGATGTGGGGAGAGGCAGGGAAAGTCCTAAATCATGTCCAAGATGCTAATTCCCTAGTGTCCTGAGCCCAACCTCATCTCTGGCCTTCTATCAGTGTGTGGTGTTCATCCCTTCCTTGGATTCCAGACAAATAAATTTCCCTTTTGACCTTAAGTTATTCAAGCAGAGTTTCTTTCACTTGCAACCAAAAACATTCTGGTGAACACAGTTGTCTGCAGCATAGGTTCCAAACCCCTTAGCATACCATAAAGGCCCTAGGACCCACCTTCTTCATCAGTTTCATCCCCTATCACTCTCCCTCCCTCAATTCCTGTAACACACCATGCTCTCTCTCCTAGTGACTTTCTTGTATAACTCTATTTTCTGCTCAACTAAAAGCTTAATGAGGACAGGGCTGTATTTTGTTCATTGCTCTATTCCCAGTGACTAGCAAAGTGTCTATCATACAGTTGGTGCCCAATAAATATTTATGGAATGAATTAATGAGTCAGTACGTCAAAGGAAGTTGTATAGTCCTGAAGAACATTTCACCCAACCGTTGTGAGCCCCCGTGAAACACCCTTGCCTACAACGGGAGGATTTCTCTATGTCAAAAATACTCTGCCTAATTTTCAGGCCCTCTTCTCTGGACAATGCTGGGTACTCACTGACAAATCTGGCCATCAGGATCCACCTTGCAAGCTTATTGCAGGCCAGCTATCTCTATTAGCAAACCTCCGTCAGGCATAGACCATGGTTAGCTTTCAGCTACAGCCAAGTAAATGCACATAAAGATGTGAGATTCTCCAGCTTGACTGAGACTTGATAGACTTGGAACTCCTAAACTCCTTTTTACTGACTGCCTTTTACTAACTGCCCATTTTATTAACTCTTGGGACATTTCTATAGAGAGCTGATCTCATTCAATGACATTTTTATTCTTTCTAATTTCACTTGTAGAAGGTAATCTAGACTTAAAGCTGTAGGGTTTCAATGTCTGTTGTCACTCATCATTGAAATCCCCATCTTTGAAATAACTACAGCAGCAGCAGCAACTGCACCCACCACAGTGGGGCTAGAACCCATAACAGCCCTATGCTCACACCAGCAGTAGCAGCAGCAGACTCACAGTGGAATGGAGAAGAAAAGTTCATTGCAATCTTTGTTTTCTCTTCATTATTTAAACCTGTGCAGACTCCTCTTATCGACTCCCTTCCTCTGTGTTCTCTTTTCTTCCTGTGCTCTCAAGATCACTGCCATGATGGTAAATTTTCGTGTCAACTTAACTGGGCCATGGGATGCCCAGATAGCTAGTGAAACATTAACTCTGTCTCTGTGAAAGTCTTTCTGAAAGAGATTAACATTTGAATTGGTGAACTAAGTAAAGCAGATGGCCCTCCCCAGTGTGAGTGGGCATTATCAAGTCCACTGAGGGCCTGTATAGAATGAAAACACAGAGGAAGCCTGAATTTGCTCTCTGCCTCACTGCTTGAGCTGGGACAACCATCTTCTCCTGCCCCCAGTACTCCTGGTTCTTCTCAGGCCTTCAAACGACACTACCAGCTTTTCTGGGTCTCCAGCTTGCAGATGGGAGATTGTGGGACTTTTCATCCCAAATCTTTCATTCTCTCTCTGATCTCTCTCTGTGTGTGTGTGTGTGTGTGTGTGTGTGTGTGTGTGTGTGTGTGTGTGTAATATAGATAGATTCTCCTATTGGTTCTGTTTCTCTGGAGAACCCTGGCTAATACATCTGCTAGGGTGGTATTGGAGGCTGTTGAGGATCAGAAGAGAGTAGAGGATGAGAAGAGGGAGAAAAGAGAGGTCACAAAGAAGGAAAAGTACCTGAATCTCTCCTCTTCTCTCCTTCACTCAAGTGCTCTCTTTCCCTGTTCCCAACTCCCTCCCCGAACTCCTGCCACCTTCCCTGAGCAGCTTGGCATGTGTCTTCTGGATTCCCTAACCCAAGTCCACCTCCAGTGTCTTGCTTTGATGGCAGATTCCTAGGCTTTGCAGCTGACAGTTTGAAGGCCTTGGCCGGCTGCCAGGGTACTCCACTTCTCATTACTTTTCTCACTGTAATTCATTTCCCTGTGATTGGAGACAATTAGGATGCCAACAAATGACTGGCCCAGCCTTGTTCGGCAGTTACATAACCACAAACATGTGTGCACTGCCCATCAGAAGCAAGTGAGCTGCTAATGAGGAGGGTTAATTACAAAGTGAGGGTCACCCTAGGAACAACCCTCACCGCATTTCATCCACTGTTGGAGAGAAGCCAGGCACCAAAGCCTTGACTGTAAGGTTCAAAATAATTAGCAGTGGCCCTTTTGGAGAGAGAACTGCTGAGCACTGCAATTCTCAGCATGGTTGGGGGCAGAGCTCTCTAACATGTCCTGTCCCTGCGGACCTTGTAAAACAATTCCCCAAAGTTACCCCAGAAGAATCACAGGCTTTCCTGTGCCTGCTTGCTGTACTCTTCCTCCTTAGAGCCTCCTGAGTGACTCATGGCTTTGAGTCACTACTTCTATTTCTTGCTTCAAGATACTTCAATACATCCTAGGGATGTCTTAGATATTACTTAGTTCTCCCACACCTCTGAGAGGATCGTGCCCTGATGAACCACCAACTAGCCATACTTAATGTCCTAGGATAAAACAGTGTAGGGGAAGAGGCTCCATCCAAACACAATCTGTTGACTCCAGGCTAGACCATTTTCAACAAGCCATATCTGTGCTAACTTAAAGTTTTCTGTTTTCACACTTTTCTATAAAAACCTAGGCAAAAGCAGCTTTCATGATACTTTACTTTCTGCCTCTTCAACATGCCACAGTTGTGCCAGGCATCACTTTGATATCATAAATGGGAAGACAAGTCCCAACATCAGAAGTTGAAAGAACTGGGAGAAAATATGTACTCAGAGCATGAGATGACTTGGGCACGCGGCTCAGTTAAGGCTATAAACAATGAGTCAACTGGAGGTCCACTTTGTGGTGTAAAAGCAATTCTGATTGTAGGAATCCATCAGAACTAGATTCTGCTGGCATTTCTTGAGGGTTTTCTCATATCGTATACATAGTAAAGGTCTTTTCCTGCAGTTTATTTTTGTCCATTTCTTTCTTACACATGGACAAAATGAGACTAATACCTATATAAAGTTTTATTCTTTCTCATCTTCCAAAGCTATTCCATCCTCCAAAGTGTTTGTTATGTACTTTTGAATGAATCACAATATACCAATACCAACACATATTTTCATTATTTCATATGACTATGTCTATTTTCATCAAATGCCAAGAAATCTATTTTTCTAAAATACTATAAATGCGACTTATTAGCGGAATTCTGATGGTCCCATCAAATTTCCCTTTCACTACTTATTTTCAGTTTACAAGATGAACTTATTGTCTTCTCCCACAAGGATAGGACCTCTGTCCTTGGAAGGAATGATTTATACATTTCAGTTATCTTTCCTCAAAGCCCTTATCTGTGAGAAATCAAACCGCTATGAAATTGAGAGGAAAGGATCAGAGAGTATAAGGTACAAGGCCAGGAGTGGCAGAGAATGGGGCTGATGGGGTAAGCAGATGCCAGACAATGACAGCTAAAGGGTTCGTATCATATCTCACAGACAAGTGGCAATATTTAACATTTTTTCTTCAGACAAGTGATCATATTGTTCATATGCACACTGCCAAAGGAATACAGAGATTGACGCAAAATTCCCCTACTGCTAGCTCTAAATCCCCTCTTCTATCCCCCATCAAGAAGCAGCTCACCATACAAGTGATTTAGGATAATTTTATTATAGAAATAAAATGCATCCACCATAATAGTCAAATTATTCACGATCTTTAGGGCTTTAACTCTTGCTAGTATCAAGTTTCTGGCAATATGCAGAGATTTTTGTTTGTTTGTTTACTGGTGTACCCCCAAACACCTACAACAATAACTGACACAGAGTAGGTGTTCAATAAATAGTTGTTGAATGGGTGGATGGATGAATCTGCCTCAGAATTGATATGACAAACAAGTGTGTCATGACACCAGAGGCGGAGAACAACTGTGGTTAGAAAGCACATTGACACTGAAGGCTTTTCAGCGAAGGCTTGACAGGATCATATGCATGTTTCTGAAAGATCACTCTGCCTGCTGTGTGAAGGATGGAGCGGAGAGGAAGAGCTCAGCAGTGGGGAGACCCGTTAGGGGGCTGAGGCATTGATGCATGCAGGGGATGATGAGCCTCTGAAC
This sequence comes from Pan troglodytes, assembly GCF_028858775.2. Classification (NCBI taxonomy): domain Eukaryota; kingdom Metazoa; phylum Chordata; class Mammalia; order Primates; family Hominidae; genus Pan; species Pan troglodytes. Next base: position 15,891,344 of record NC_072407.2, read on the forward strand.
CATGACGGTGGTGACGGGGCTGGAGAGAAAGGAAGACATTCAAGAAATATTTAATATAACTGAACAGAACTTAATCAAAGAATGTCTTTCCTATCAAACCTTTGAACTGGATCAATTATCAGTTCAGGACAGAACCAAGGACCAGGAATGCTCATTACAGAAATCACAGTGGCAAAGCCCAGCTGCCATTATATGTAGGCAGAGTAGAAAGTAACCTCCATATTATTATGTCAGGAGCACATAGAGGAGCCAAAATCCAAAAATATCTATGCCACCCACTGCCTGAAATTACACCATTAAAGCAGCATTTCTTGGTTTTAATCCTCACCCCTCCAGATGATTTTAAAACATGTTAATATGCTTGAGAAGGGGAAAAAAGAATGTTTATTGAGTTCAAAAGACACTCTGCATACATTTATTGAATCCTCACAATGACCTTGCAATTTTATTGCTAAGAGAAAAAATAAACGTCAGAGAGATACACAAGTAATAAGTGGGAAAGCTGGGATCTGAACGCAGGTTGTTGTGATTTCTTTTTTCCTGGGTGAATCCTGATGGATACCACCACTATTATTGTTACTACCACTTATTTCTATCTTGTTCTTTTTATAAATATGAGAGTAGTGGGCCTAAGGGAAGAGGAATTGGTGGAGGTTCTGAGAGTTGTGTATGTTGCAGACAAGATAGTGTAAGTTCATAGATAAGACACATGTTCAACTTTATAACTTTACCTAAGATTATGCTTATGCTGCAGGGATTAGGGGGTGGCCAGCAACAATCTGAGCCACAGACTCATGTAATCCATGGTTCTGAGCACTCTTACTCTCATGAGCCACAAGTTATCAGATCTCAGCAAACTCTCCCAGTAGAAGGTTCCTCTGGTGTTGGAATAATGACTAAACCCAGACCAGGGAACTTAAAATGGAGACCGGAAAGAGTAGCTTTCTCCATATTTTCCCAGAATAATGGAAGGAAACTAGTTGGCCCTGACCCTGAGAGGAAAACTCCCCACATTTAGAAGTTTACTTCCCTTTTGCAGACTTCTCTTTGTCTTAACTATATCTTGTCCTTCTCTTCAAGAGATTAGTGTTCTTCCACATCTGGGAAGTCCTAAGTCCCAAGTCACAGGGCCCAGAATTTTGCTTCCTTCCTTTTTTATTTCCTGGACACTTATAGCACCCAGTAGAGCTGGGTTAGAATATCACACTTCAGCAGCAGGAGCTACCAATCAGCCCATAATCATGCCAAACCTAAACATGAGTTAATTTCTGTTTATTAATATAAAGATGTGCCCTGGCTTACTGGTTCTTAAGTTTGAAATCTATGCACTGAGTTTACTATCTCAGGGTATTCAACAGGGAGAAGGGAGATGGTAGAAGTTAAGCTGAGGGGAAGAAGGGCCAAGGTCAGAAGGTAGTTAGGAGGGTAGACCAGAGCTGAGTATCTTAAGGGAGAGGACAATGAGAGCTGTGTCAGAGGCAAACAGTTGGTCAACCACCAGGCTGAGCACCAGTGGGAGACAATGGTACATCAGACCCTCAGCTGATTGAATTTATCAGCTTTCTCAAAACTGATTGGGTCCAAGGGCTCTGCTTCATGCTAACCAAACTCAGAAGACACTGATTGATAAATCAAATGCTGAGCCTTTAATATCCAGAGAAAAATGTAAGCGCTAACTTGTCTGGAACCCAGGTCCTCCCCTGGGCAGTGCTAGAGACAAACTGACCATATCTTGGCCTTTGGCTCTCAATTTCTCTAGGCCCTTTGAAACACTTCTCTTTGTGAGTAATACCAACAACATACTACATACCAATATAGCTGGTTAGGTTAAAGCTCTTTCTAGTTGTCAGAGTATAAGGAAACCTTCCTAAGACTACCCCGAATTTTCCCACAGCAGTTACATCCATCTATTCATTCTTTTAATCAATAAATACTTATTGCCTACTATATGCCCAGCAATGTGCTAGCAGCGGGGGAGGTAACTGGTAAATGAGAGAAATGTGGCCTCAGGTCTTATAAAACTTAGCTAGAGTAGGAAGACAAACTACCAACAAGGAAACAAACAAAATCACTGCAGAGTGAAGCCTGATCCCATGTGGGTGAAACCTGATTCCATGTGAATGAATCCTGGTTACCGTGAGTGAAGCCTAATTACCATGTGAGTGAAGCCTGATCCTACAGGGTGTCTGGGGGAGGGCGTGAAGGCATAGGACACTGTGAGAAAGGGTAGAGGACCTCCTTAGACAGGGTGGAAACATGACATTTAACCTCAGACCTGAAGAAGCCAATCTTACAAAGAGAGAGGGACCGTGGGGTTGGGGCAGGGATTCTGGCAGAGGTGAGGCATATGAAGGGCCTATGGGTTGGGAAACAATTCAACATGAAGATAATCAGTGTTGCTGGAGTAGAATGTGCAAGAGGGAGTGTTGTGTGAGATGAAGTTGAAGAGGAGGTAGGGACAGATCATGCAGAGCCTTGTGTACTATCACAAGAAGTCTGGGTTGTATTTGAAGTGAAATGAGAGTTGTGGAAGAATTTTAAGAGGCAGAATTGTATGATATAAGTTAAGTTTTTGGAAGACCACCCTGGCTGCTGTGTGGAGAATGCATTGAGGCTCAGGCATGGAAGGTGTCAGTCTAGATAGAGAGAAGTACATTGACTTGAGAGACATTTAGGAAGAAGAATTATTTACAGACTTCCTTACTCACAGAATTATTACAGACTTACTGAAGGATTGTCTAATCCTTCATGAAATTGAAGGATTGTCTAATCCCATGAAAAACGTGGGAGAGAATTTCCTGCAGATTTGCATCTATGTACTACTAGAGATGCTCTCAACAAAGAATCTCTGGATCTGTTAACAACTGAAAAAGGCCAAATATCAGTTCAAACAACAATGTTAAAGACCAACTCTCTGCCATCTTAATGTTCTTCATATGGTTGAGCAATGCAGCACATTTTAATTTATCCTCTCAAATCATAATATTAAGGTCATTCTTTAGACACTCAGGCACAACATTATTAAATCCTATCCACTTATGATTATTATTGTTGCTCTTATTAAAACTTTATAGGTGTCTCTGGAGAGTATTTGAATGAACAGCAAATTTAGAGGAAATTAAATCTTACTTTCATGAAAATAAATTTTGCCTTCTAAGAACTATAATTGGATAAATTGACCATAAAGAACAATTGTCAATATTTTTTTTACTTAGCTATAATTTGTTGATTACCTACTATGTGCCAAACACTATTAAATCTTTACAATTACCCCACAAAGTGGGTGTTGCTGTTCTCACTTGAAGCCTGGGAAAATCAAGGCTCACAGAAGACGTGGCTGGGCTACAGTCATGAGCAGTGATCGCCACTGGGGTACACTGGACACATAGTTGTGCTCCTTTTTGCTATGCTTTTCTGAATGTGCTTGTATTTATTATTTCCTAGGGGTTATCAGCAACCTCATGCATAAATGACTTCTCTATAGGCATCAGGAAAAAAGCCTATATCCCAGGAATGGCAAACTCAAATGCCTACTGGGCCCAGGCAGATGCTGTAAATTAATGTATCGTCCTGTCAGAAGAAAATTAAGAGTCATAGCAACTGTGGGAAGCTGAAGGGCACAAGTCCCTTCCAAGGAGGTCAGCCCCTACTCAGCCCCACATGACTGCCACTGCTGGGAATGTGGCCCATGTGGCCAGATCTTCTGCTTTATCAAGGAAGCAAGAAATCCAGACAGATTTCCATGTAAGTTTTAAAATCTGCAACAAAACTCAAATATTCTTTAAAATACTGAGTGCCAACACCATGCAAGCTTAGCTAAATGGGTGTGTGGGTAGAATCCAGCCTACAGGCTGCCAACTGTTGACCTCTACTGTACAGATCATTGAAGCATTATTTATAATTTGGAAGAATTTTAACCAACCTTAATGTCCAGTGATGTGGGTTGGCTCCGATATCTGTGCTGCAGCCATCTGATTAAATTTTTAAAGCTTTTAATAGTGAACAGTATGAATACCATGTAGCACACTAAAAAATTCTTAGGATACACAGCAGGGTAACATGCTGCTGAGATGACATTAAATTTAAAGAGCATACTACCAAAATGATACCCAGGCAAATGTTTTATATCTTGAACTACAGGGTGGTTACAAGAGTGAACAACTGAAAAATCATCAAGCTGTATAGATTTGGGTACTTCCCAGCATGGAATGTCATACGCCAGTAATAATAATAATAATAATAATAATAATAATAATGATTCCTGGGCTATGATTACCATTCTGCACACTTTTGAATGAATATGAACAAGAAATTTCAAGGAAGCATGGGCAAAGAAAATAATTTGATTGTGTTGGTTGTAGGGTAATAAGAGATTCTTTTTTCCCCCCTTTCCTATATGTTGGTTTCTATTACTGTTACTGCAGTACAGTATTTCTGCGGGAGAAAAAATATTCCTCAAAATATATTATCTAAGAAGAGCAAGAGTAAAATTTAAGCTGATTTTTTAAAAAATCAGTAGTAATTACCTTCCCATTTTAATGCAGATTGAAAGCTCAAAAGAAGGATTCACCATTTAATGTTTGTGTCACTTTCTACCTTTTCCCAACTGAGGCCCCCACCTGCTGCCTCAGCTCCATCCTGAGCAGGTCAGAAGGGAACCTGGGAGCCCCAGTGCCCTACATGGTCACTGAGAAACATGATGCTGCCTGCCCATGGTCCCTGTGACTGGAGAGCCTCCTACAAGCCAGAGGCACTCCTGTGCCCACTGAAATACCACTGTCCCTCTTACATTAGTCAATATGATCTCTGCTGCAAGTGACAGAAAATTCAACAAAATGGCTTAAAATACTGGAAAAAGTTCATCTCATATATCCAGAATTCAAGGTATGGGGGATTCCAGAGCCCACTACAACCAGCAACTCAGTGATGTCAGCGAAGGCTCAGGTTCTTTCCACATCTCTGCCTTGATGTCCTTTCTGGGGCTGTCCCCCTCCAGCCTTGTGGCAGTAATCATCAGAGATACAGTAGTCAGACAGCAACTTCTGTATTCACATCCAGCAATGGCATGACACTGTTTCCCTCCATGGTTCTCTCTGTGAGGGGGATTTTTTTTTCCCCAAAAGCCCCCATTAGACTTCTTCTCATATCTCAGACTAGAATATAATTGAGACAAATGATCATTTAAAATTAATCCCTATAAAATAGTATGATGAAATTAACATGAGTAACTTCGACTAATCATCTGGATTGAGACTGATGTGGGATACTAAACCCAATGTCCTTAACATCCTTAACAATTTTAACTCTTAAAAAATATCTTTAAATGTGTCTGCCTCACTGGTTTCTAGGTTATGATAATCTCTTACCTGAACCACAGCAAGAACCTCCTAACTAATCTACCTGAAAGGTCCTGGCAGTTAGGGGTCGTTTTACCACTAGCTCAATCAAACAGCCAGAGAGTTAAGTCAATCCACCAAATACAATGTTGGGAGTAAGGGGGCAGGATGAGAGAGAAAATGAGCTAAAAATGGAAGGGAACTTTCCTGTGGATGTTGAGCTGTGCTTCTTTGCATGTGATATTGCACCAGGACTAGACCATGTGGTACCTGGACTTATACGGGTTATAATGTGATCCTCAGAGCTCAGCAAGTTTATACTGGAAATGCCAAGTTTAAAATCTCAGAAAGAATGATGTTCACTCATCCCATATACTTTTTGAGGGTGTATATTCCAGGCAATGTACTCAACACTGGATGTACAACAATGAAGAAGGCTGATGCAGTCTCTGCTCTCTAGAGCCAACAGTATAGTGGGAAAGGTTGTCATTTTGCAACTAATTACAGACTAATTATTTAATTACAACTTTGATGAATGCTGTTAACCAAAAAATACAGGAGAATGAGCCCAGGTAATGATACAAGGTGGGAGGTGTGAAATCAGAAAATGCTTCCCCAAGGAAGTGGGGAAGTTTGGCCCAGAGAAAAGGTAAGGGGTTTAGCCCAGAGGAAAGATAAGGAAAGTGTATTCCAGGCAGAAGAAACTGTATATACAAAGACTCTGAGGCAGCAGACACAAGGAAGGACTAAAGGAAGGTCACTGTGCTTACAATGTAAAGAATGAAATGAAGAACAATACAAGATGAGCTGGAGGGGGCCATGGTGGGGGCATGGAGAGCATGTGCAGGCAGGGTTAGATTCATTAGGACCTTTTGCACTAAAGGGATATAAGCAAGTGACATTGATCAAAAGCCAGAAGATGACACCACAAGCAATTTGGAAAAGGTAGTCAGAAACAGAGGAAAAGTAAGCTGCTCCCAAAATTCTCAGAGAAAGGGGGGTACCCTTCCCTGTGAATGGAGCTCTGATTAATCTGGCTTCTTTGTGTCTAATTTACCCTTTCCCCAGTGTTACACCATGGCCACCACAAAGTCACATCTCAGTGAGTGGCATAACCTTCCCTTTCCAGAGCCTGTAGGGCTGATGTGGCCCATGTGCACACTGGTGATGTTCCCAGATACCTGGGACATGGGCCTCCCCCTTCCTCTGATGCTGTCACCAGCCTCCTTCTTACCTGGAGAGTTTGCATTACATGCAGGAGCCCTGCCTATTCCTCCAGGCCAGCTGTGCGGAGGGTTAATTTGCCTGTTAATTTTCCACATGAGGGGATATGCACAATGAAGCACAAATAAGAAGCAGGACATCAACACTGCCTCCAGCTGAGAAATCAATTCATACTTTAAATTACTCTAGGTGACCCCAGTCACCACTGGGTTCCTATTGCCATCTATCCTGATTTGTAGGAAGTTGTCCTCCTGGAGCATGAAGCCCCCAAAAATGCCCTGGGAGGCTTTGCTGCTGCACCCCAGTGACACACTAATGGCTCGGTGAGGAGGAGCGCCAGGATTGGAGGCAGAGCATCTCCAGGGCAGCCAGACAGCACTGCATGAGTGGAGAGGCCTGCTGGGCCCATGCTACTGCTCAGTGTCAGCAACCGCATGGGCCAGCCTCAGGGCTGGCAGGCTAATACCTGGGGTTCAGGGCCACTCCCTTCCCCGCTGCCACCGATAATTCAGCTGATTAATTGCTGGGATCATTCAACCACTTCACAACACATGCGTGAGCGTCAGATACTCTGCTTGGTTCAGAGAAGAGAAGAAGTTGAAAAAGAAGTGTTTTAAAACACTGGAGTTTTTTAAAAAATGAAGCAACATGGGCTTACACCCCAGTTCTTTGACTTAATGGATATGTGACCTTAGGCCAGCTCTATGACCCCTCTGTGCTTTAGGTTCCTTGCCTGTGAAATGGCTACAATATCCATTTTCTGAAGTGGTCGTCAGGGTTACATGGATATAAATAAAATTAAGTTTCCATGTACTTGTTTGTGCCTGCATCATACAAACTTGGCTGACTGGATCCTCACCAGATGTGGAGATTATAATTGGGCCAGACTCACATAAAATATAAGCCACATGAAAAAGCCACACATTGTATGATTCTATTCCTATGAAACATTCAGAATAGGCAAATTCACAGAGACAAAAAATAGATCTGTGATTGCCAGGGGCTGGGGGAGGGGAGAATGGGTACAAGATTTCTTTTTGGGCTGATGAAAATGTTCTGAAATTAGATGGTGGTGATGGTTGCACAACCTTCTCAATATACTAAAAACCACTGAGTTGTACACTTTAAAAGGATGAGTTTTATGGTATGTAAATTATATCTCAATAAAGTTATTATCCTAAATATATATGTGAATATACACATATATCTGTGTGCCTGTCTGTGTGTCTATATGTACACCATATGGCATATCGAAATCACTATAGGGGTGTCTCAGGAATAGAGACATGCAATATGAATCAAGATGATGGAGATGGAGAAAACAAATGGGGGATGTAGACATGAGCCTAGAGCAAGAGTTTCCAAACCAAATAATGAGGCTTGCAGGTGTTCATATGCAATCACGATGCCTGTCACATAGTGTTAATAGCTACATGTGGCTAATGGCTAGCATATTGGACAGCACAATTCTAGAAGGAAAACTGGGAAAAAAAATAAAGGCAGGAAAGGCACACTAGCTAATCAAAACCCTGTGAGTAGGCCACGCTCTCCTATACTACCTTATTTATCCCACCTCACCAATGCTCAGCAAGGTAGTTGACACTGTCCCCATTCTGACATCTGAGCAAAGCAAAGCTTAAAGAGGTCAAGCAAGGTTAAGGAAAACAGAGTTTTATTCATAAATTGAGAAAGAAGATGCCTGAAGAGAGAGGACAGCTAAAATATAAAAGAGGGAAAAGTTGATGGGTGAAAGAGGTCCCAGAGGATGGACATGGAAGGTCATTTAAGATGGATAACCCCCCGCAGGGTAAAAGGTGTCTTTTACACATCATAGCTGACAGTGTTAAGTTAGGTTCACCTCGTAGGATTCTCCTCTGCTGGAACCAGAAGGGTATGGAGAAGGCCATTGAATTTTCCAGCTGGGGACAACTTGAACGTGACCATCAATAGAAGTGGGTGTCGGTTCAGCAGAAGCTGTGATCCCAAGTCCAGGGTTTGTAACCATGACAGACAGCAGCCTACATCATTCACTCGGCATCTCCCAGGCTGCCTTCTCCCCCGCCCTTACTGATGACCCCACCTGTACCCCAACAGTAACAATAGCCCTTGCCTCTTTCTCTCCTCCCTCTCCCCAATCCCTTTCTCTCTTCTTTCCTTTTGCATCATCAGGTTCCTTTCTCTACAGATCTTTATTTGGAAGCCTCTTTCCTCTGCATCTTCATAAATAATCCAAAACAGGCACTTTCAGCAGCTCCTCTTTCATGCACGTAATTGAAGTGGGCCTCTCCGAGATAAGACATCTCTCTAAATCATTCATCAGATAAGGAAACACACAGAGAGGGGCACTATTCCTTCTCCTGCAATATTCTGCCATTAGACACAGTACAAGCTCGCATGTCCTGCAGATGTGGCAGGACTCCACTCAGGAGCAGGACTCCACTTGGGGGCTCCACTCTGTCCCAGTGACCGACTCAGCCAGATTCCCCGAATTGCAGGGAGGTACTGCCCTCCCCAGGTTCTTAAGATGTTTTTGACAGCCTGAGGAATCAGAAGGATGGAATAAAGCCGAATGCTAGTTTAGCTACCAGGTCACAGTACACGCCAACCAGAGCAAGTTTGGCAGCAAGGTCCTGGGCTTCAGATATTCAGGCTTGGGTTTGAGTTCTGGCTCTGCCACTTCTTAGCTGTGTGACTTGGGAAAGTTACTTAACACTTTCTTCCCCCGACCTCGCCAAAGTCTGTTGTCTCATGTTTTAAAGTTAATTTTTTTTTTTTTTTTTTAAGAATGAGCGGATAAAAGAAACTGCCTGTCCAGTTGCCCTAAGGATTAAAAGGCACAGGGGCAAAAACAAGGACCAGCTGTTCAGCTTCTTGTGGCTATTACTTTCCTCCATTTCTTTCTCTGGGTACAGTATCAGGCTAACTCTGCAGGCCAGGGCCAACAGGGGGTTACGTGTTTGCAGGACTTGCCACGCTATGCACCACTCCATGCATGCCGCATGGGTCAAAGTCTCATTCACTTGTTCAGGGTAACAACCAAGCTGGACCAATGTGACCCCAGCCTTTTCCCTGATCTTGCATCTTCCATTGGCAAGGCCAAAAGGCCAACCTCAATCCTAAGTGTGCAGACAGGGTGGCCTCTGTGATTTGCTCTATTAATGAAGTCTTGGTTCTTTTGGCAGCCCCAGCTTTAAAACTCTGATTAGTCACACATGAGAATCCTCCTGGGGGCAGCTATGAGGAAGCGGATGGAGAGGAGAAATCAAGGGATGTATTGATTTTGTGGTTCAACCGACTTGGACATTTGGCTCTCTCTATGCTCAGTACCTAGAACAGTGGCCAAAACACAGCTTGCTCTAAAAAAAGGGAAAAAAAAAGAGTTAAATAAATAAATGAATTGACATTCTAGACAAATGAAATTAGATGCGAGATAGTCAAATGAAGAAAGATGTGAAACAATAAAGAATGTTCAGGAAGCTGCACACAATTTGGTTTTGCAGAAATGTAGAGTATAAGAGAGAGAGTGGGGAATGAGGAGATGAGAAAGCAAGATCTAGTTAAGAAGGGTCTTGATTGCCTTGCTGACTTTAAATTTCCTTCTCTAGGCAATAAGGAGCCTGCACACTGATTTTTAAGCAGGGAAGGCAAAGGGTCTGATTGGCATTTTAGAAATATCACTCTGTGAAAAATATATATATATAAATCCAAGGTATAAAATGTTCAGAGATTGACTTTGATCAGAGGTAATGACAACAGGGGTGAAAATAAAAATAAAAAGACAAGAGAAACCAAACAGGTTGAACCAGCCTATTGTATATGGAGCAGGAGGGAGTGGGGAGGATCTGGGATAACTATCAGGTCTGCGGTGCTGGAGACTGAGCATGTGGTACCAAGAAGCAGGTTTTAGGAGAAAGACATTTGGGCCTTCAGAAAGAATAATACTGTCATTGTCACCAACAGGAGAAACAGGCTCAGAGTCCACAACTGACAGTTCCAACAGCAAGGGCATGTGAAAGTTTGACCATCAAGTGCCCTAACTGTCATACGGTCTCCGAAGAATTACTCGTCTTTCTGTGGTTCATTTTTCTTAGTGCCAAAATGAATGTAAAATTAAATTTAATGAGCAAAAGATTTGAACAGCCACTTCACAAAAGAAGATACATAAATGGCCATAAGCACATAAAAACATGTTTAACATCATTAGTCATCAGGGAAATACAAATCAAAACCATAACGAGAAACACTTTATATCCACTAGGATGGCTATAATTTTTAAAAACCACATAATAACAAGATAGTAAGAGGATGTGGAGGAATTGGAATCCCCAGGCACTAATGATGGGGAAGGTAATGACTGATTATATTAGAATATATTAGAATGAATGAAATGTAAAAGATTGACAAAACCAAGGGTTGACAAGGGTGTGGACCAACTGGAACTCACACATGTGCTGGTGAGAGTGCAAAATGGTACAACCACTTGGAGCACAGGTTGGTAGTTTCTTATAATGCTCAACATACTCTACCATATAAGGTACCAATCCATTCCTAGACATTTATACAAGAAAAGTGAAAACATGTCATTACAAGATTTGTGCAGCCTTATTACTAGTAGTCAAAAGCTGGAAACAACCCAATTGTTCATAAATGGATAAACAGATATCAAACTATGATACATTCATACAATGAGATATTACTCAAAAATGAAAAGAATAAACAACTAATATACATAAAAACATAGATGAATCTCAAAAACGTTATGCTGAGCAATGGAAATTACAAGATAATGAAATGCTTCATTAAAGTGCTGAATAAAATAATTGCCAGCCTAGATTCTATAAACAGCAAAAATATCTTCGAAAATTATAAGCGGAATTAATAAATTTTTAAATTAATAAAAACTGATTAGTCAGAAATCATAATGGAAAGTTTAAACACTTTAAACTAAATGAATGCATCTGACATAACAAAACCAGTGGGATGTAGCTAAAATTGTAGAGAGAAATTATAGCCTTACAATGCATATGTTAGAAAAATAAATTTGAATAATCTAAACATTTATTTCAAGAGTTGGCGGTTGGGGGGAACAAAAACAAAATAAGTACCAAAAATAAAGAAGAAGGAAGAAAATTATTTAAAGATGATAACTAAAGAAATAAACATATAACTATGCAGCCATAAAAAAGGATGAGTTCATGTCCTTTGCAGGGACATGGATGAAGCTAGAAACCATCATTCTCAGCAAACTAACATGAGAACAGAAAACCAAACACCGCATGTGGGAGCTGAACAGTGAGAACACATGGACACAGGGAGGGGAACATCACACACCAGGGCCTGTTGGGCGATAGGGGGCTAGGGGAGGGATAGCATGAGGTGAAATACCTAATGTAGACGACGGGTTGATGGATGCAGCAAACCACCATGGCACATGTATACCTATGTAACAAACCTGCACGTTCTGCACATGTATCTCAGAACTTAAAGTATAACAAAAATAGGAAAAAAAAAAAAAAGAAAGAAAGAAACATAATAGGATCAATAGAGCCAAAAGTTGGTTCTTTCAAAAGGCTAATAAACTTGATAAATCCCTATCAAACTGATCAAAAAATAAGAAGAGCTGGGTGCAGTGGCTCACGCCTGTAATCCCAGCACTTTGGGAGGCTGAGGCAGGCAGATTGCTTGAGCCCAGGAGTTTGAGACCAGCCTGGGCAACATGGTGACATCACGTCTCAAAAAATACGAAAATTAGCCAAGAATGGTGGCACATGCCTGTGGTCTCAGCTACTCGGGAGGCTGAGGTGGAAGCATCACCTGAGCCCAGGAGGTCAAAGCTGCAGTGAGCTGAGATCATGCCACTGCACTCCAGCCAGGATAACAGAGCGAGACCCTGTCTCCAAAAAAACCAAAAAGACAAAAAGAAGAAAAGAAAACACTAATAACTGAGAGCAGAAATAAATAAGGGACATCACTACAAATTATATAGCCATTAAAAACATTATAACTACCACAACTCACCTAATATGAAATAGAAAATTTGAATAACCTTGTAACTATTAAAGAAAACAAATTTGTAATTTTACGATGCCCTCAAGAGAAACCTACAGGCCCAAATGATTTCACTGGATAATTCTACTGAACATTTGAAGAAAATTTAACACAATTCTACACAATCTTTGTAGAAAACAGAAGAGAAGGGACTACTTCTAAACTCTTTTTAAGAGGCCAAGATTACCCTGATGCCAAAACTAGACAAAAAAAATACAAAAAATAAAACAAAAAACCAATATTCCTCATAAAATAGACATAAAAATTATTAACAAAATATTAGGAAATAAAATTCAACATTTTTAAATTATATGCCATGATCAAGGAAATTCATTCCAGGGATACAAAACTGGACAATGTTCAAAAGAGTCAGAATCAAGCAGTGTCATCCATCATATTAACAGCCAAAGGAAAAAAAAAATCACGTGATCATAGTAATGGATTCAGAAAAAAATCATGACAAAATTTAACATCCATGCATGATTTAAAAAAAAAACTCTTACATAACTAGGAATAGAAGGGAATTTCCACAAGTTGATTAAAAAACAGCTAAAAAACCTCTTACACTATTTATACTAAATGGTGAAAGACTGAATGCTTTCTCCCTAAAACTGGGAAGAAAGCAAGGATGTCCACTCTTACTATTCTTAACGTGGTACTGGAAGTCCTATCCAGAACAATAAGGCAAGAAAAAGAGTTAAAAGGAAAAATAAATTAAAATATAAAGAATGGAAAGGAAGAAATGTATCCCTATTTTCAAATAACATGATGGTTTACATAGAAAATCTCAAGAAATCTAAACACAAAGAAAATTCTAGAACAGGTAAGAGGTCAACAAGGTCACAGGATACAAGACCAAAATACAAAAGTCAATTGTATTCCTATATACTAGCAGTAAAAATGTAGAAAATGAACTTAAAATAAAATGCCATTTACAATCACTAAAAAGTACAATAAAATACTTAGGTGTAAAACATGTAAAGGACTTTTATGCTAAAGACTTAAAACTCTGAAAAGGAGACTAAATAAATGAGAAGACATACCGTACTCACGGATTAGAAAACTCAATGTAGTAAAGAAGTCAGTTCTCCCCAAAATGATACATAAGATTAATACAGTTTAAAATCCTCGAAAGGATTTGGAGGATATAAACAAGCTCATTCTAAAATGTATATGGAAAGCCAAAGGTATTAAAATGGCTAGAAAGATTTTGAAAAAGATGAATAAGGGAGAAATCACTCTACCCAATTTTAATACTTATTATACAGCAACAGTAATCAGGACTGCATGGTATTAGCAAAGGAATAGTCACATAGATCAATAGAACAGAACATAGAACCCAGAAATAGACCCGCAGAAATAAATACACCCAATTGATTTTGACAAAGGTATTTTCAACAAAATTCTAGAGCAATTGGATATTCATAGGCAAAGGAAGGAAAGAAGGAAGAAAGAAAGGGAGGGACAGAGGGAAGGAGGGAGGGAGGGAGGAAGGGAAGGAGGGAGGGAGGGAGGAAGGGAAGGAGGGAGGCAGGGAGGAAGGGAAGGAAGGAAGGAAGGAGGGAGGAGGGAGGGAGGGAAGGAAGGAAGGAAGGAAAGAATGAAGGGAGGAAGGAAGGAAGGGAAGGAAGTCCACCTAAAACCTCACACCTTATATAAAAATTAACTTAAAATGAATCATGAATTTAAATGTAAAACTCTAAAACTTTTAGAAGAAACAGGAGGAAATTTTCAGGACCTATTTTTTTTTATAAAAGTTTTATAGTTTTACACTTGATTGAATAACTGGGAAAATGTAAGTAGAAAAATACTACACAGTGGCCACTGCCTTCCTTCTGTGCCCCAAGTTTCATGAAGAATGTCCTTGGTAGTCCACCATAATTGGGAGCATACCACAGAGGAAATTCTGGATAATTATAGTTCAACCAAGCCAAGTTCACACATCAAAAGCCATCACACATACATATGTGGAAAATTTTATGCTGACCACTATCTCACATCATACTCCCCCAAAACTAATTCTGAATGGATCGTACATCTAAAAGTAAAGCGTAGAGTAATAATTCTTCTAGAAGAGAACATAGAGAAATATCTTTATGACCTTGAGATGGCCAGTGAGTTCTTCAACAGGACACAAAAATTACTATTAACAAAGAAAATGATTGACAAATTAGACTACATTAAAATTAAGAGATTTTATTTATGAAAAGTTAGGACACAGACTTAGAGGTTTAGGAGCAGGCATGAAAGTCTAAGGGCCTTAGACTGATGAAATATGTTTGCAGTGTGTACATATAACCCACAAAGAACCATACCAAGAATATAGAGAGAATGTCTAAAACACAGTAAGAAAGACAGATAATCCAATCAAAAAGGAGAATTTCCAAATCACTAATAAACATATGAAAAGACGTTCTTCAAGGAAATGCCAATTAAAAACCACCGTTAAATACCATTGCCCACCCAACATAATGGCTAAAATGAAAAACAAAAACAGTATCAATACTGGTAAGGAGGTGGGGCAACTGGAACTTTCGGATCTTGCTGTGTGGAGTGTAAATTTGTACAACTACTGTAGAAAGCTGTTTGGCAGTATCTACTAAAGTTAACTGTAGTACTCATCACTTAGCAATTTTACTCATCATAACTCATCACTTAGCAATCTTATAATTCATCACTTAGCAATTTTATCAAAAAATAGAAACCATCTAAATGTCCTCTGTATTAGCCAGGGTTCTCTAGAGGGACAGAACTAATAGGATAGATATATATATATATGAAGAGGATTTTATTAAGGAGTATTGACTCACACAATCACAAGGTGAAGACTCACAATAGGCTGTCTGCAAACTGAGGAATAAAGAAGCCAGTCTGAGTCCCAAAACCACAAAAGTAGGAAAGCTGACAGTTGGCAGCCTTCAGTCTGTGGCCGAAGGCCCAAGAGCCCCTGGCAAATCACTGGTGTAAGTCCAAGAGTCCAAAAGCTGCAGAACTTGAAGTCTGATGTTCGAGAGCAGGAAGCATCCAGCACAGGAGAAAGATGATGGCTGGAAGACTCAGTAAGTCTGCTTTATTCCAGCAGTGCTGGCAGTTTATTAGATTTGCCATTACTTTTAATGGCAAAAACCACAATTACCTTTGCCCCAACCTAATATGGGCAATATCATGGTTGACTCCACAACATAACATTGAGTCAAAGAAGCAAGGCACCAAAAACACTGAGTGATTTTATTTATACAGTTATAGATTTCAAAACAAGTTTTTAAAAATCTGTGATGCTAAGGTTATGTTTACCTTAGAGAAGGACAGTGGGGATAATGACTGAGAGGGGGTAATGGGTATCTGCAGGGGTGTTGCTAATGTTCTATTTCTCTACCTGGTTAGTAGTTACATGGGTGTATTCCCTTGATGGAAATACACGGAGCACACTTATGATTTATGTGCTTTTCTATATGAATGTTATCTTCAAACAAAAACTCTATTTAAAAGTTAAATTTGAAAACTGATAATGATCAACAAATATAATACACAAAGGGGGCTGAAAATTTTAGGTATGGACTGCCTTAAGGAGAGCACCAGAAAATACCAATCACCCAAGGGGCAAGATGCCTGGAACTGAGGAACTTATTGGGAGTGACTGCCAGGAACCAAGAGCAGGTAAAGCCAGGGAAGAACGCCGAGATACCAGACCAAGAAGAGATGAAGCCAGAAGGTCCCTAAAATACAGTGGCTGAAATATGAGATCAGCAGTTGAAATGCACTTAAAAATGAAGGAAGTGGTACTCATGTGTTCAAGGATAGGTACATCCAAGACAAGCATTATAAAGCGATGAGATAATCTGAAATAGTGGCTTGTTTTGACCATTTGTCCTAGTCATTCTTCAGCTGTGCTGTGCAGTACTTCTTGGTTACCAACCAACTCAGGTCACCTCGCAATCGTAGACTATAGAACTTAACTTCTATTCAAGAATCCCCAAAGGATTTCAGTGGAGGAGATGGAAGGGAATTGTCACTATGAATATGCTAAATATTCAAAACCACCCTTTCTCTCTTCTCCTTGGTCTTTGAAAAACCAAGAATGTTTATAATACAACAATGAAATAAAAATAAAGTCATTCGTCAAGAAGCCTGTATTTAATTTCTTTATGTCTGAAGGTTGTTAAATCCTAATTATCCTGAACTATTTTCATACTGCTGAGCAGCCACCACTTATGAAGTCAGTAATTAATATTCAATTTGCCTAGAGCTTTCAGATTTGCATGTTAATTATTGATTTCTTAATCACCAGGATGGGTGTTTGAGAGCTCTAGAGAACACTGACATTTCGGTAAATGTTACAGAACAATCATTTCTATAGACTGGAGTTTTTAAGAAAATATTTTGCAATCTTTTATTTTCAGATTTCCTCTTCACCTGCAGCTCTGATTCCTTTCCTGAGGCATCTACTCAGGTTTCAGACTGCTGTTATTGATAGAATTGTGAGTTTGAATATGGAAAGGGGCAATGTCATCCTTTATGGCCTCAGCCTGGGCATCCCCTCTTCCAGTGTCATTCCTCTGGCAGAGGGAGAGGAGGATGCATAAGGAACACTGGCAACACAAACAGTAAAGGCAGAGAATGGGGAGACTAGTTTGGCTAGGCGTTGGAGAACTGATCTGGCTGTAATGGTTGGTCTAGTTGAAATATCTCAGTTACCCAAAACACAGAGCTCAAAGGGACGCTAGCTGGGGAAATAAGAAAATTTATAGGAGAAAGTTCTGATGGCAGGTGACACTTGAAGCCCAGGTAGGCAACAGCATCAAAATCATGGTCAATCTAGTCTTTCACAACAAGACTCCAGCCAGTCATGGGAGGGCACAAGGAATGTGGTCTGTCTGATTCCCAGGGAAAAGAAATTGACAAGAACTGAACGTGTTATGAATTTAGCTGACTGTGCTAACGATCAGATCAGAGCCTTCGATTGAGTTAGGAGCCTAAGTATCTTCTAACCACGGTCCTTCCATGGATGCAGTCAGAGAAGCAACACACAGATATGAGCACCCCCTCCCCACCCACCCCACACACATACAGGCACACATGCCTTACCAAGGACTCATTCTCATGGAGCAGTTCATGGAGTGTTTCATGAGTGAGGGTCCTAGAACAAAGGCCAAGATACCAAGTTTATCTGAGCCATGCTTAAGTCAGTCAGGAGGAGACCAGCTGACGGCCAGGAGAAACTGGGCATGGCCACACTGGAAGAAATGGACTGGAAGGAAAAGATACTGCAGTGATGTGAGAGGTTGGATAACAAGCATGGATATGGAGTGGGGCAGCTTAAAAATAACTTTTGAAAACACAACTGCCAAATCCTTTTACTTGCTGTTTGACATCATACTGCCCAACTCATGAACAGAGGCTTGAAATGAAAGGCTCCCACTAGACAAGTATTAAGATGGCCAGGGTAGAAAATGCTATGGCTCAGGGGCTCCCCATCAAGCTATCACCCTGGAATAGTAGTTCTGCCACAACAGGTTATTAATGAACTCTATCCAGAGTGGGGCCAGTGTACTTCCTGCTATCAGAATTGGCTAAGAAATGCAGTGGGCCTGAGTCCACAGAAAGTAGCAGCTTGAAGGAGTTGGAAATTAGAGGATGAAAAGAATGAGGCTTTACAGAAGGCTAAGGCTACTATGGAATTCCAGGCTCTTAATTTATGCTGACCACCACATTGATTCTACTTAGTGAATTGATCCAAAGAGGACATATCTCAGCAAGAAATATAGCCAATAAAAGAGCATCTAAATATAAATGGCTTATATATCTTTCAGTACCCAAAAGTACCTTAACGTGGCTTTCAATAGATTGGCTGATCATTCTTCTGCCATACAAGATAAATGGATTTGGAAAACTGAGTTACAGCTAGTATCTTTTGAATTACCTAGGTTGGTAAACATGAATCCATTACTTAAGCAACTTTACGCAAGATCTTCAAACTTGGGGAATCATGTCAGCAGTTATCCCAAGGTATTAAGAAATTCAAGAGAAAGCCAGATGTGTGGCCATGTGTACATCTGCCATCCCCTTCAAATTCTGCTCCACCCTTTTCCTGAAACATTTCTGCTCCATGCTGAGCTCTAAGCCTGGCATCCAAGCGGTACATCATAGCTTTAACATGGCTCCTGCAATACCCAGTTTTGACCCTCTTCTCACCTGCTGCGCTAGATGATATTAATAGCTCCAATTCTTTACCCTCGCTGGATCCATCCCCTTTTATTGTGACTTTCCTGTTCCTCCTGATGCAGACATACCCAAAAATTGGGGCTTAGCCCTAGAGGATTCTTGGCTTCACTCAGGAAAGAATTCAAGAGAAAGCCAACAGTGAAATAAAGCATGTTTATTAGAGTAAAAGTGTACAGCAAAATGGCTGCTCCATAGACAGAGGAGGGCTATCCCATTTGCAGAGCTGCCCAGAGTGGAATTTTTGGATTGCTGGCTGGCTATATTTACACCCAATCTAAATTATATGCTAATTAATGGGCAGATTATTCATGAACTTTCTGGAAAAGGGGTGGGGCATTTCCAGTATCATATAAATTAATCTCTAGATGTTGCCATGCCAGCATTTGTAAATGGTGGTGGCAGGTATGTCTTACAGCATGCAACTGCAAATGAGCAGTGAGGGTTACTGGAGGTCACTTTCATCACTACCTTTGTCCTAGCTGGTTTCAGCCGGTTTCTTTACTGCATCCTCCTTTGACCAGATCTTGTTTGGGTTCACGCACAGAAAACAAGTCCTGCTGATCTCCTACTTCGCTCCTACTAAAAAAAGCAAAGAATACGCCTGTGCAAAGACCTTATTCTGCCCCAACTTGGGTTCATCCATGCGACTTGCTTTGGCAAAATGGACATGAATGGGCATGAGTGAACAAAAGTATGCAAAGCACTTTTTCTGTCTTAGCTAAGAGGCGCCCTCTGGGTCTCTGATACTCTTTCAGCTAACTCCCACTCCAGTCTCAGGACCACAGGTAAGCTCAAGTGCTCTCCCATTCTTCTTGGGGCAGCAGGAAAGCCAGTAGGTTGTCTAAGGTCCTGTCTGCCCCAATATTCATACAGTGATTTTCTTTCCCTGCTCCCATACCACACAGCAGGAGAAGTGCTACAGAGCTGCTACCTCCCAGGATTCCATCGATTGGCAATCCCCTGTATTTTCTGGAGGATACACATTCTGCAGCCAGTTTAGAGCTAACACTGGAGAGCCCCTTCTCAGTGACCGTCACCTGCATACGCTGTCTCCTTCACTCTCACCTCTTTTGTCTCTTCAAATTCTCTTTTGGTAGAAATAGGGAGGAGAGAGAACTGGTAAGCTAACTATTCTACCATACCAGTTTCTCACATCAGGATAATTACTTTTGTCTGATTTTCTTTCCACTCCTGCCATTCCCTGAAGTGGTGAAGGTCAGGGTCTAATTTGAATAGTAGGAATGGCAACAGAACAAATGAGAGAACTGAGGCAGCAACAGCAACAAGAGCTGAGCTGACAGCAATTACTACCCCACTGGATATCAAATGAATAAGTGCCAAATTTTAGAAGGTTCAGGTAAATATACAAGTTACCTGAAGTATCAAGCCAAAAACAGGAGCTTGGAAGGAGTATTAAGTTATGGACACGAAAGTAGGAGAATGCCATTGGTAGAAACACCAAGCCATAGCGATGTCAAAAGAGCCAAGTGAGAGAAGATACCATAGAAAGATCCGTGCTGTGGCCAGGGTGCAGGATACAGGGAAATGCAAATCAAGATGTGGGTCATTGTGCATGGGCCAGAGCATGGCATGGCTTGCTTTTTTGACAAGCTTATGCCTCAATTGTGCTGTAACCACATAATCCCTGTCTTAACGTAGCCACGCTCAGGAACCACTGCCTAAAGACCCTGAGAAGTCTGGAGAGGATCTGCTTTTCTCTCCCAGATGGAATATGGACCAGTGCTCACTGCTTTTTTGAGTCCTGCCACACTCACATGTCCTACGGATGCTTTGGTCATATCATTATAGATACAAACATTGCTACCCCACTACCCTCACCTGCTGTAAGTCCCCTCCATGAGGTGACTTCAGTCTTTAACACAGCCTGATATTTCAGGGTTCAAATGATTCAAACCAAACATTTGAGGTGTTCATGTATTGATTTGTCTTCCGTCGAGATGGTAAAAGATGGAAGCAAAGCCACATCTGATCTCATAAGGTCCAAAACATTGAAGGATAAAATATGATCCCCTGCCCCTTCCAAGTCATCCTTCTACAAGTAGTAGAGATTCCTCCTTCTTTTTCTGCTGTCTCTGGATTTGTCCTTATTCACATTCCTAACTTGGACCTAATGACCACCCATCCCCATTCAGGCAAGGCCAGGTGCCCCTTTCCAACGCTCCATGATGCATCAGGCATTTTTCTCTTACTATATTTCCAATTATTTTAAAGCTCCCTGTTTATAAACCTCATTGAATTGAGAACTCCTACAAAAAGGAATTAGTTCTTTAATTCCTTCTGTATCTCATTCATGTCTGTATTCCCATGATCAACCTAGCACAGGACCTGGTATGGATTGTACATCAGTAAACACATAATGATAGCCAAAGCACACCGGAAAGGAAAGGAAACATCTCTAATTCCAGTCCAAAAATCTAGACCATGACTTTGGTGACCTCCCTGGGCTATACAATCTATAGTCCCCTGTTAGAATCCTGGTGGTTTCTGGCCAGGCGCGGTGGCTCACGTCTGTAATCCCAGCACTTTGGGAGGCCGAGGCGGGCGGGTCACAAGGTCAGGAGATCGAGACCATCCTGGCTAGCACAGTGGAACCCGTCCCAGCTACTCGGGAGGCTGAGGCAGGAGAATGGCATGAACCCAGGAGGCGGAGCTTGCAGTGATCCGAGATCGCGCCACTGCACTCCAGCCTCGGTGACAGAGCGAGACTCCGTCTCAAAGCAAACAAACAAAAAGAATCCTGGTGGTTTCCTGCTGTTGGCCTTTACCCATTACTCTGACCATGAACTAAACCACCTTTATACTCAGGTGGTTCTAATATTGACCTGGACTTGTCTCTACTCAGCCTGGAGTCACCAATCCTAGAGGAAGTATGTAAAGAAGAGGTAAAGGGAAGTATTTGAGTAAATACAGCCTGAACACCAATCAGAGATAGGCTATGGAAGAAAAGGCGTCCTCCCTCTAAAACTGATGTGCAAGCAGTCTGTGCTGCCTCAGCGGTGAGGCAAGTGCGAGCTGCTGTCTGAGTCAGGGACAACCATTATTTCTGCTGTCTGGACCACTGGAGACAGGATCCATGACCCCAGTGCCTCTTTTCCGTCTTTGACATCTATTATTCCATGAATTTTTGATGTTTCAATCTGTGTACTTTGGGGGCAATAGTGGTGATTACAAAAGAGTACTTCCTGTTCTCTCCTGGGCATGTGAGAAAGGGCTGGTTTCCGAGCATGTCTGCAGCAGGGAGAAGCCAGGGAGGCATTATGCTAGTTGTAGCAGTTCTTACATACACCACTTTTGAAAGGCAGGCAAAATCTTTTCAAGATAGAAAGCGGTGGGTTTGCCTCTTTCCCATTTCAGCAATTATCCTTAGGCTGCTCTGTTTCATACATTTATGGAGTGGTTATTTGGGATTAAAGGAGCAATTGAATCTATATCAAAAATAAGTTCGAGATTCCTCGCCTCCCTGACAAATGTGTTATTACTGCCTTTGCAAAGGGGCATTTACCTGTCTGTCAGAAAGATACTTTGTTTTCATTTTGTGTGAAATCCTCTTTTACTTCCAAAGACACATCTGTGGAATAAAATGAATGCTTCTGACAGACACTTCCCAAGAGAAAGCACGAGACTTTGCCCTGCCCATGGTGGGCTCTGGCCTTGAAGAAGCACCGTTTTGCTGATGAAATGCAGTCATGGACCTGTGTGCTCTAAAAATAGAACCCCATGGAGTTGCTTTATTTCCAAGGTCTGCTGCTGCTTCCCTCATTCACATGCTATTTAAGAGATTCCAATTTTCCTGAACATTCTCCCATTTTTCCCATAAATAAGTACTTTGCATCTAAAGGTGGACAGGGAGCAGACTAGCTCTGTGGCTATACAGTCCCTACCTAGTTAAGACCCTGGGACCTGGGTTCCCTCCTGTTTCTTAAATGCATTCAGATTCGGCAGTCCATCACCCTCTAAGGTGAGTCATGTCATTTCCAGGCTATCATTTCTTACACTTAATGAAAACCTGGACAATGTGTTGTCAAGAGCCAGCTCTAATATTAGGGGAAATACCTGTCTAGAGCTTTAGATTTGCAGAACACTTCCACGTTCACTACCTCTGTTGAGTCTTTCAATAATCCTAAGAGGTAGGTGTTTTCCCACTTAATAGATGAGAAAACAAAGGCTCAGTGAGAGTCTTGCCAAAATCAAAGAGCTCTATGGATGGCCTGACCCAGCTTTCCTAAGATCTCTCAGTTTCTTCTACTGGCAAATAAAAGCCATCACCAATTAAACCAAAAGTTCTGGACCTGGGTGTACGTTGGACATGCCCACAGCTTCCTAGGGGACTGTACTGTGCAGGCAGGATGGAGAACAGCTGTACTCCCAAGACAACCCTCCTCCAGAGTCCAGACTTTTGTCCCACAATGACAATGGCAATAAGGGCTTTTCACTAGTAAGACACCAAGGCAGATGGGTGTGCTTGGGGGAGGAAGTATCTAATCTGCATATGCGCCTCACTCTGAGAAGTCAGGCTAGTCAGGGGCCCACTTCCTTAGATATCTTATGCTCTCAGGGAGAAGTGGTGAAGGTGTTTTGGAGAAAGGTGGGCAGGCCATAGCCACAGATTTAAACCTATCTTTACATGTTATACATTTACTTTATTTTATAGTTTTCAACCGCTACACCATCCACATTTTGGGCCAGATAATTCCTTATCGTGAGGCCATCCTGTGTATTATGGGATATTTAGCAGCATCCCCAGCTTCAATCCACTAAATGTCAGTAGCAACCCCCCCGCCACACACACACACACACACACACACACACACACACACACACACACACACACTACCAGTTGTGACAGCCAAAACTGTCTCCAGACATTTCCAAATGTCTCCAGAGGACAAAATGATCCACCTGCAGTTGAGAACTATGGCTTTATTTTATTGCATTTAATGTGTATTTATCTGTACCTCCCCCATTACCTGTCAGCTCCTTAAAGGCAAGGCCATGTTGTACTCACCTCTATAATCCCCAAGCCTAGTGGCACACTATAGAAACCTTTCAACTCACAATGGCCACTTAAATTGACCTGGTGTTCTCAGGAGGTTTGTCTTTCATAGCCGTGGTCCTTTGACCATAGTTTGTTGCACAAAAGGTAGATACCTAATTCAAACTCGACCGATCAGATTCTCTCCCCTGTTGGAAGTGGGACTGATAGACTTTATGACAGCCAGGCCTGTTCTTTGGAATGGAAGAAATCAGCACTGGGAGCAGCCTCTTGTACCTATTACACAAACCAACAGCAAAAAAGACCAGTCTTCCAAGAAATAAGAATGAAAGAGATGTTCAAGCAGAGACTAGGGACCAGATGAGAGCACGTCTGGGTTCATGATGGTTTTTCAGAGACTGTCTGGTGATTTTTTCCAGTCCCTTCCTGATGTTTGGCTCCATTCCTGTCCTTGGATTCTATGAAACACCCCTGCATCCTTATGACAAACTCCCTTATATGTAAAACAGTTTTAATTATATTTTGATAGGTACAATTAAAGAACCTGCACCAATGCATGGGACCTGGCACTGGGTAGATATTCAATAAATTTTGCTTAATTAATTGATTAATTAATGAGCCACCAGCCACAAACAAGAGGTTGTGAGAGCAGCAGGGCTCTGTGGATGCAGCAGCAGCAGCAGCAGCACTGCCAGTCACCTGGAGTCCACTGTGAACAAGAAGCAGCTCCTCCTCCTAGACAGTGCCTAGCCCTGCCTAGAGACAGAGGCAGATTCAGCCACTGGGAGAGAAGGAACTGGGTACTAGAGTGGGATGTGCAGCCATAAAACAAGAGGCGGTGTTGACAAGAATCCAGTCCTCTGGGATTCTTATGAGTCTTTCCAAGCCAGGTCCAGCCTAGGGTAATCAGGCTCCGACCGGCCTGCAGAGAATCTGATTAGTCCCTCAGCCACAGCTGGTGCTCCTAAAAGCATCTCAAAGGAACTCCCATTTCTCACCCAGCTACAGCATCATGCAATTTTTTGGGAAGTGGGGGCTAAGAGCTTGTGTGAGGGGACAAAGGCCAGCATGACAGCATGGCAGATAAAGCGAGGTGGGAGCTGGCAGGAGCAAATCCCCTCGCTTCCTGGCACCCCTGTTCTGGCTCCCTGAGAGCCTCCCAGGATGAGCTGGATGCTTGCAGATGTGAGTCTGCAGCAGACTGGGCTTTGAGGGAAACTCTCCAGATTCTCCCCTGGGCACACCAGGATGGTGTTCAGTTCTAAAACGCAAAGGGCTCATAGTGAGGGGACCAAGCTGAGATCCCTGTGGGGTGTCCTGGGTGAGGAGTTACCACCCGTGTGCAGCCAAGCAGAAGAGGCACAGAGGGTCCTTGGGCTTCGAAGAGATAAGTAGATGAGTCTGGGTGAACTCCAGTTGTAACTAGGAGCCCTCTGTATCGTTAAGTAACAGCAGCAACTGACGTGGCATCAAACAAGTGAAATCAAAACCACAATGGCCAAGAGTGGCACCAACATGCAAAAGCTACAGAAAGCAATGAACTTGTGCATTCACAGAGCAGAGAGCTCTGTGTGAACAGCTTGTAGCATCAGGTAAATAACCAACAACTCAGAGCTTCAAGCAAGGGATTTCTCTGCCTGGGTAGTTTCTCTTGGATGATATCTCCTATAAAACCTCCAAGGTATTGGCAGAGCCTATTACTGGGTCTTATCTTGCCAGTCTATTGTACCATCTAGGGCTGTCTGGGGAAGCCATGATGCAAACATAACCGAAAAAGCATATGTAATCCTCTCTGTCAGCCTTGTCTCTACACACCAGAGGGTCGGCAGGGTTGGGGTTGCAGAGCAGAGAACAGATGGGTAAAAGAACTTGGACACGGTTAGTGCTGGAGACCACTGAGACACAGGGTATAGAGGCAGATGCTACCATTGCTGCATATTGGAGAGATCCATTTTGGTTGTGAAAGCAACCACTGGTGTCTTAAAAGAGTAAGCTGTAAGGAAGTGCATGGTCAGGAAGAAAATGCCTCCTTGGTAAGGACTCTCATTCAGACCCAAGATGGTGGACAGCCAGGGCATGAAGTCATCACCCACAGCACCACTGAACACTAAGCAGAAGGCTCCCTCTGCAAATCTGTCAATTCCTCCACTGCTCTGCCTTGCAGGGACACCACCACAAGAGCCAGCCCCTACTTCCCGGGGATCCCAGCTCTTCCAAATGCTTTCTGAGTTCTACTGCGCCTGGCTCGATCCTCAGGTGGTACTCTGGAGGGCAGCAGCAACAGGCACAAGCTCTGTACAAGTGTGCTGCAGGAACAATCCAGTGAGGAATGCCAGTCCTGACAGTGAGGGACAAGCCATGGGGGTCTCTGTCCCCTTCTCCAGCGGCCACAGAGGAGACTACTCCAATCCAAAGGCCAACAATGCAATTTTGAAAAAAGAATTTCTAGTGTGATAAGTGATGTATAAAATGTAGCATCTGCAGTCCCAGCATTGAAGCCTAGAGAACCAACTGTTAAACCATGCCTGGCACAGCAAGTCTCTGCTTTCCAAAAGAACTATGTCCCCAAATCTTTATTCATCAAATAATACATCCTACAATATTAAGTTTGAGACAGACATTGTGAGAGATGCAAGGAAACTGAGGGTTAAAAGGTAGAGATGGTCTTTGATGTCACGAAGCTTACCTTCCTAAGAGGGGAGGAGGGGAAAACATTCACCTATGGGTACATCAGAACACATTGTTCCACTAATATGTGACTGAATCTGGGACACAGATGCTCACCATCATTACACAGGGGGCTCACAATCCCCTCCATGACTTTGACTAATAAAATGGAACCTGAGCACCATGCCTTTCTATAAAGAGGGCTATAGCAGGCCCGTGTTTGAAGAATCAAGGGCTCCTGGTAAAAACATGAAGACCCTCCATCCCCTACCAAGGATCTATCTTTCCAATACAGCATCCTATGAACCCTCCCGGGGAGAAAAGATGAGTCTCCCATCCGGATCCACAAGAAGCTGGTCCTTTCATGAGACCAACCACAACAAGGCCATACGTCACATTGGCTCAAAGCAATGACCTTCAGAGTCAGACAGCTTGATTCCACTACTTACTGTGTGCCTCAGTTTCCCTTTGTACAAAATGAGGATAATAATCCCAATCTCCCTGAGTTTCTGAGTACATTGAAAGAAGTCCTGTATTTAAAGCACTTGCCCCCAGCCTGGCATAAGAGACTCTCATTAAATTTCAGAGCCTTGCCCTCCTTCTCTGGGCTGACTTTTCTTCTCCCGCCGCCGACCCAGTACCCGTATATTCTTCTAGAGCACCTGCACAGGGTTTCTTCTCCTACTAGGCTAGTACTTGTCTCATCCAAACTCCCATTTCCCAGCTGCTGTCCTCCAGTAACAATCAGGACCTGAAGTACCCTTCAGATCACCCGTCTGTGAGTCCCCGTCACTCACCTGCGGACCCCATATGTAAGGAGGAGTCACCTGAGGGAGAAGTCATGTGGTGCGGAACTCTGATAAGAAAATATTTGAGACAAGGAGATATTCAAGGGCCACCCCAACCACCACCGCCTCCCTCTCCACCCTCCAGGTGACGTCCAGGACAGTAACCTATTCTATAAGCACATCAGGACAGCTTTTTTTGCAATTAGGCAACAATTCAAATTTTTTCTGCGCACAGGGCAAAGTGATAAATTTTCCTTGAATTCCCCCCAACACCCTCACCTCCCTTCCTCCTTCTTCCAAGACAGCACTTGAGGGTGGATGAGTTGCTATTTGTATAGTAGCGCCTCTGGTTTTATTGCAAATTAAACATGCACACATTATAAACAAACAATAGATGTCTCTAGAGAAAATATACAGCTTTCAGGCCCCTCATAAATTCTTCAAGAAGAGCTCTTTGCAGTTTATAGCCTTAATACAATTTTGAGTGAGTTACAGCCTTGTGTGTCAAGAAGGAAGCTTCTCACTTAGGGGGCTTCATAGCACAACTCTCCACTCTCCCGTTTTTCTGCAAACTCACTCGGGGTTGGAGTTTGATAATGCTGTAGTCTCACACTGACCCACCCTCTCCTTTCTCCCATGCTTTTTGATTTTTTATAACATTCTCTTTTTCTAACAAGCTCAGAACTTCCCACTGCTCAATCACGGAATTCTGAAACAAGGGAGATTGTACCCATCCATTCACACTTTCTTCCTTAAAGTTTGATATAAAGAGACTAAGGCCTAGAGATGTTAAGTGGGAAACCCAAATCATTTACTACTCTGGCACACTTCCTGCTGTCACACACTCAATGCTCAACACGTCACAGAGCACTTCTGTGCCCAGATGTGTGGGATCTGTTCCACACACACTAATTCTCCAGCAGACATTGGGCATCCCGTAACTCAATTAAATTCTGATGCCACCTACCTGGAGATCACATCAGATCCCATCCCACAGGTTAAGGGCTCGGTCCCACAAGACTGCTATCCACATCAGAGGCCAGTCGCAAGTCCCAGGTTTTGACCTCTACTTCTGATCCACCAGCTATAACTCGTGGGTTCCTATGACCCTCCCCCCCCTCCTCTGGCTTGATTAATTTGCTAAAACAGCTTACAGAACTCAAGGAAGTCTTAGATATGTTTACCACTTGTTATATTAATAAAGTATATGATAAAGGAGGTAGATGAACAGACAGATGAAGAGATGCAGAAAGCAAGGTATGTGGGAAGACCCCGGAGTTTCCATGCCCTCTCTGGGCACCACCTTCCAGAACCTCCACATATTGTGATCTAGCAGCTCTCTGAACCCTGTGCTTTAGGGATTTTTATGGAGGCTTCATTGCATAGGCTTAACTGATTATCAGCTCAGTCTCCAGCCCTTCTCCCCTTTTCTAAGGATAGTGGGATGGGGGGCTGAAAGTTTTCCAAGCTTCTAATCATATCTTGATCTTTCTGGTGAGCAGCCCCCATCCAGAAGCCCACTGACAGTCACCTCATTAGAACAAAAGACACTCCTTTTGCCCAGGACATTCTAAGAGATTAGGAACTCTATGTCAAGATCCAGGGTCAAAGACCAAGTATTAGAACGAAAGATTTCCTTGGCACCCCATCAGTTAGGAAATTACAAGAATTGTAGGCGCTCTATGCCAGGAACCAGGAGCAGAGACCAAACATATATTTATTATATCACAATATCACATTGAGAAACTTACCAGAGTAAATGCCACAAGAACACAGGTCTTCTAACCTCCAGCTCAGGGTTCTTCCTAACACACTTTGGGCCCAAGGAACCTGACTTAAATTAAAGGACTTCTATGGGCTTGGAATACTCCAAACTCTGGGTAAATATGTGCTGTAAAGGGGAGGACATTAGAGAAAGAAGCTAAAGGGTAGTCGAAGTCCAAAACCAAAATCAGGTGCCAAATGGAAGGAGCAGAATGGGGCCAGTGTGTGATCAGATTCTCATTCCTGAGAAAGGACAGAGGAGACACACAAGCATGCAGGACAGGTCATAGTGGGGAGGTGGGCCAGAAGCACGGGGATTTCCAGGACTGAATCTGGGAACAAGTTTGCCTTAGAACATTCCTCTTTTCCATGGGGCAGGTTTAGTGAATGCCCCTTTAAAAGATCTGCCTCATACTGACTCTTTGTTCTATATATTAGGGCAAGTCAACAGGGTAACATTGAGCAGGTCCTGGGCTCTACTGGGTAATTGGCATGTCAGGAGACACTGGGAGAATATCCCACCCCACATAGCAAATGTCATCTCGGGGTCTCCTTGCAGGCTCCCTGTGGCCCTGGCAGGAGCTGTCTCGAACAGAAGTATGTGCTTGAATTTTAGCTCCTGCCCTGCCATATTCAGATGAAAAACTGAGGCTCAGAGAGGCTGGCTTCCAGAAATGACATGGGTGGTAACCAGAAGACACTTTATTTAACTCTGGCCTTCACTATCCCACTTCGGTGCTCCTGCCA
This sequence comes from Pan troglodytes, assembly GCF_028858775.2. Classification (NCBI taxonomy): domain Eukaryota; kingdom Metazoa; phylum Chordata; class Mammalia; order Primates; family Hominidae; genus Pan; species Pan troglodytes. The sequence continues at coordinate 15,921,154 of NC_072407.2, forward strand.
ACCCCATCAAGCTCTCCCCTAAGCTACCTCCTGCTTTTCTAAACATAAGTATTATAGGTGATGATGTTTTGATTTGTTTTTTTAAATAATTGAGATAGGGTCTCGCTATGTTGCCCAGGCTGGTCTTGAATTCCTGGGCTCAAGCGGTCTTCCCACCTCAGCCTCCCAAAGTACTGGGATTACAGGTGTGAACCACCACGCCCAGCTAGCGATGATTTTGTTTAAATACTTTCAAAATTCTTGTGTTTTTTCATTTTTTGTATTTTATTGATATAGTTGTACATGTTTGGGGGTACATGTGATATTTTGATACATGTATATAATGTGTAATGGTCAAGGTGATTATGTTTTTTTAATTAATTACACTTTCTTTCTTTCTTTTTTTTTGCAAATGCTGTAGATGTCATGATATCCCCTGAGATATTTTCAAAACTCAAAGATCTCAAATCCGGAGTTGGGAATCAGAGTTAATTCAGATGGTTTGGCCCTTGAAGCTTGGCTAAGTCCTTTCTAGGAAAAAAAACACATAATAGAAAATCTGTTTTTATTTTTAATTAGTGTAAAAATTTCCAGATGATGGACTATATATGCAATGAACTCTAACCCACTGAAATAAGTTCATCCTTTTTTGATCAAATTTTCACAGCTGGAACATAAATGACTTGCTACCAGGAGAGGAGGAATTCACCCTCCTTGCTTGAAAGGCAGGTGAGGAGGAGCTGTGGGTTCAGTCTGTGACGATCCAGCTGCCAATCCTCACTGCTTCTCCAAATGTGAGAGAACCCAACAAGCACCTGCCTCCACGGGGTATAGTCACTGCCCAGGAGAGATGACTAGCTGGTCTGTTTTCCTGCAAGCCCAGGAAAATGCAATACTCCTGAAATGGCCATAAGCCCTTTGGAGATGAGGACCTCTCATCCCTAGGAAAGAAGAGGAGGAGGATCTTTTCCCATAGATCCTCATATTCCCCCTCTCTAAGCTTCACACTCAGAGCCTGGGGAGGAGTAAGAGAAAGCGGTGGTGGTGAAGAGCAGCCTGTCAAGATGTGGGAGTGATGTTTCCATGCATGGTGATGGCAGGGCAAAGTCCCTAACCCTGCCCCCACTCCTCATGGGATTATTTTTTGTGGAAAATAGGCAGTACCACGAAGATAATCTCCTTTTTCTCTCCTTGTCCCCTTCCTGGATATCCTCATTTAACTCTAGAAAGCCAAGAGTATCTTTCTTTTAAAAAAAGATCTGAAATACTGAAAAAAAGCAAGAAAGAAAAGATTCTAAATGTCCATCAAGAGAGGAAGAGTCAAGAAGATCATGTTGCATTCATTAGCTATGATAATATGTAGCAGTTATAAGTGACATTTATCATGTTTCTAAAATGGAGAAGTGCAGTCTGCGAGGTCTTCCCTAGAGAATTATCACAATCCTACGAAAACTCTGTATGAGGAAAATGCTTCATAGAAATGTAACTGAATATTAACCACAGATTGTCTGAAAAGTAAGACTATTGGTGATAATTTTTCTCTACTTTCTATGTTACTTGAGTTTTCAATTTTTTAATAATTAATATAAATTCCCCAAACAGAAAAAGTAAACTTTTTAAAAAAAATATTCTTCTCCAAACAGTGACAACTTTTAGAGAAAATAGTGTAGGGTAGCAGTGGTTGGGACTCAGGCTCAAAGAGACTTGAGTTTGAATCCCAGCTTTGCTGTCTTACCAGCAGTGCAACAGGGTTAATTGTTTTATACCTCTGTGCCTCCATTTCTTCTTTTGTACAGTGTGAGTAATAATATCTACTTGACATTGTCATTGTGAGGATTCAGTGGGATAAAGTATAAAAAGTACTTTTCCTGGCTGGGCACAATGGCTCACGCCTGTAATCCCAGCACTTTGGGAGTCCAAGGCGGGCGGATCACGAGGTCAGGAGATCGAGACCATCCTGGCTAAAATGGTGAAACCCCATCTCTACTAAAAATACAAAAAACTAGCCAGGTGTGGTGGTGGGCACCTGTAGTCCCAGCTACTTGAGAGACTGAGGCAGGAGAATGGCATGAACCCAGGAGGTGGAGTTTGCAGTGAGCCAGGATTGCACCACTGCACTCCAGCCTGGGCGAGAGTGAGACTCCGTCTCAAAAAAAAAAAAAAAAAAAAAAGTACTTTTCCCAACACCTGGTACATAGAGGGTGCTTCATCAGTGTTAACTATTTTACTCTTGTCATTGCTGCTATTGTTGCTAAGTCACCTGAAGTCCACTGCATGAGCTGATGGTTAGGACTGCATATACATAGATTAACAACTTAAATGTAAGACTTAAAACTGTAAACTACTAGAAGAAAATATAGGGGGAAAAATCTTCACATTGGTCTTGGCAAAGATTTTTTGGGTATCACTCCCAAAGTACAAACAGGAAAAGCAAAAATGGGCAATGGGATTGCCTTGAAAAACAATCAACGAGTGAAGAGAAAACCTACGGAATGGAAAAAAAAAGTTTGCAAACCATATGTCTCATAAGAAGCTAAATCCAAAACATATATAAGGAACTCGTACAACTCAACAGCTATAAAACAAATAACCTAATTTTATGTATTTATTTACACATTTATTTTGGGACAGGGTCTTACTCTGTCACCCAGGCTGGAGTGCTGTGGTGTGATCACAGCACACTGCAGCCTCAACCTCCAAGCTCAAGCAATCCTCTTGTTTCAGCCTCCCAAGTAGCTGGGACTACAGGAGTAAGCCACCAAGCCCAGCTAAATTTTTATTTTTTATTTTTTGTAGAGACAGAGTCTCACTATGTTGCCCAGGCAGGTCTCTAACCCCTGGGCTCAAGCTATCAATTCTGCCTTGGCCTCCCAAAGTGCTGGGATTACAGGTGTGAGCCTCCATGCCTGACTGCCTGATTTTAAAACAGGCGAAAGACCTGAATAGACATTTATCAAAAGATGATATACAAAAGGCCAACAGGTATATGAAATGGTGCTCAACATTACTGACCATCAGTACAACATTACTGACCATTAATACCACAATGGGATATCACCTCATACCAGTAAGAATGGCTTTTACCAAAAAGAGAAAAGATAACAAACATTGGCAAGGATATGGAGAAAAGGAAACCCTTGTGTACTATTGATGGGAATGTAAATTAGTACAGCCAGTACGGAAAAAAGTAAGATCCCTAAAAAACTAAAAATAGAACTACCAAGTGATTCAGCAATCCCACTTCTGGGTATATACCCAAAGGAAGAGAAATCAGTATGTTGAAGAGATAACTGTATATCCACTTTCACTGTGGTATTATTCACAATAGCTAAAACATGGAATCAACCTACATGTCCACAAATGGATGAATGGATCAAGAAAATGTGGTATGTATACACAATGGAACACTACTCAGCCTTAAAAAAGAAGGAAATTCTGTCATTTATGGCGACACGGATTAACCTAGAGGACATGATGTTAAGTAAAATAAGCCAGGCACAGAAATACAAATACCACATGATCTCACTTATATGTGAAATCTAAAAAAGTCAAATTCAGAGAAGCAGAGAGTAGGATGATAATTACCACTGACTGGAGGGTGGGGGTTTGGGGAGATGCTGGTCAAAAAGTATAAGTTTCAGTTAAATAGGAGGAATAAGTTTTAGAGATCTGTTGTACAGCATGGTGACTATAGTTAATTATTGTTACTTGAAAATTGCTAGGAGAGTAGATTTTAAATATTCTCATTACAGGCTGGGCGCGGTGGCTCACGCCTGTAATCCCAGCACTTTGGGAGGCCGGGATGGGCGGATCACGAGATCAGGAGATTGAGACCATCCTGGCTAACACGGTGAAACCCCGTCTCTACTAAAAAAAAATACAAAAAAATTAGCTGGGCGTAGTGGCGGGCGCCTGTAGTCCCAGCTACTTGGGAGGCTGAGGCAGGAGAATGGCATGAACCTGGGAGGCGAAGCTTGCAGTGAGCCGCGATCACGCCACCGCACTCCAGCCTGGGCAACAGAGCGAGACTCCGTCTCAAAAAAAAAAAAAAAGAAAAAAAATTCTCATTACACAAATGATAAGGATGTCAGGTGATGGATATGGTAATTAGCTTGATTTAGCCATTTCATAATAGATACCTATATCGAAATAGCATGTTGTATACCACAAACATACATACTTTTTATTTGTCAATTTTAAAAAGTTGTTTACGTAGATGGAATCAAACAGTCAAAAACAAAAACACAAGAATACATAGAGAACAGTCAAGGTCCTGCCTCTGGATGGGCTGGTCCCTAAGGATACTAAATGAAGATGGCAGTGCTGGAGGGAGTCTTGAGCTTTTCAGTTGCTGAAAAGCTACCGGCTGGTCTGCAGTGAAAGAAGTTCCTATGGAAAAGACCAGAAGAGTCACTGCAGCTGAATGAGCCACCATTTGGCTTCACTGTGAGATTTCCTGGCTCTAGACCTTCCCGAGACAGATCTACACTTTCTTGGGGGCTCACTGTGTATAAACTTTGCTGAGGAGAAAGACTCTAATTGGTTTCCAGACTCATATGTATTCTTTTGGTTGGAACCTAAATTCTTACATTAGAAGGAATGTTTCTACTACCAAAAGCATTTATTAATACATGAGAGAGAGAGACTGAACAAGGTAACAATAGAATTCCAAATAGCAATCAAGTTTCTCTGAAAAATATGACTATTTTATGTCCAAGAAGTTCTGTTAGCTCCTTGGCATTGATGTGATTTGGAAAATATCACTAATTTTTCTGAAGTGACAGATTTCCTTAGCCAAATGAATGGATTCCTTTTATCCAGGTCCTTAGAATCCTATCTCAGCAGCTTCCAGTCCACCCCTCTGGCCTGAAAATTGTATTGTTCATTACAGACAGTCTTGGACTATCAGATTCAGAGAAAATACTCCATACAGAAGCCCCTTACTGCTGCTTACAGACCTTAAATATGAAACTGGTATCCAGAGTGAAAATGAAATCAGAGGACTTCTACCAGTAAAGCACCTTAGCAATGCCTGCGGAGTCCTCTGGGACTGAAAGTTACTGTTTGCAAGCTATGTTGATGATATACTTTTGGTTTAAAATAACCTTGAGTCCACAGAGCCCAGTGTTTGCTGCCATTTTTTAAGCTTGATGGTGAAAGGATCTGTTCAAATTAGCATGCCTTCCTTCAGAGGTGTCCAGGACACTTTGTGTCTATGTCAATCAGTGGCATCTCTTACACATCATTAGCTTGGTCAATCCCTGTAGAGAAACTGAGGGATCTCAGTATGAAGAACAAGAACTGGATATATTAACTCCTTATTTTGTGTTACCATGTGGTAGCCTTTCCTAATACATACTCCCCATCACTTTCAGCCATTCCCAGTGCTGATGGAATAAATGTTTTTGAAGAGTAGAATCAGTTTTATGGAGTGCATGTTTTAATGAATACAGTAATATGTTTACCTCCCAATTTATCTTCTACATTTTGGCCATAAAATTTAACTGTATCTGAAGGAGAATTTAATAGTTCTGTAAAGAAAGGCAGCTTATAGCATGAAAAGCTTATAGCTTTTCCAAGTAAGAGGAAAAATTTAAGCTGGAGGTGGTTTTAAAAATCTTTCTAATATCCCTTACAAGAAATACCATCCTATCCATGCCCAGGATCTTTGAGATTTGTAGATGGGAAATACTCCTAGTATTGGATGATTCCATTTCCACAAGGACTGGAACGTGTCAGAAGCACAATGAATGCCCTTTTTTTTTCTTAACTTTCTTTCCAACTTTATCATTATCATTGTCATCACTGTTAGGTTAGACACTGGTTTTGCCTAAAGCAACAAACCATCAAAAATTCACAGCCTTCAAGGCCCTCCCTAAGTTATCGGCACACATAGAATAAATCTTATATTAACATTATTGCATATTTCTATCAGACTATGACTATCCAGTGATCTGACCAACTCCCTCCACCTTTGTAAGCAGAAAAGCTCCATCGATTTCCCCCAGACAAATGGAAATATTACTTGGAGAATTTCAACCCCAGTGTTGCTTCTGCCTGAACTAACAAGAAGATTTCATCCTACATTGCATTCAATCTTGCCTCCAGCTGTGAGAAATTCTGCCACGCTGGAATACGGACTTAGATGTGATACACAGTGGGCCATGAGTGATGTGCGCCAGCCAGCAGAGGGACATTTTTCTAGGCAATGCTGCGGACTCCTAGAAGTAGGAACTGAGGCATACTTGGCTCTCTGTCCCCTAGCACATAACAGAAGATCCATGAATCCTTTTTGAATTTCAACTAGCTCAACTGAAGAGGCTGGTTCCAGCAAAGACAACTGGATGGCTCAAGACACAAAGTCTGACAGGTACAGTTTGTTCTGCACTGATTTAGGCAAGGCAAGGCTACTGGTAGGGTGCAGTGGGTGGGAGACAGAAGACAGGGGATGATGGAGTACTGAAAAGGGAAGAGCTCAGGTATTGGGAGAGATGTATATACATACAGTCAGGTGATGCCAATTCTAGTGACGCATTCATTCTTAGCAGGACCTCAACCAGTAACTTGAGAGGACTGAGTTCAGGTAGGAGATTTCAGCACTTCCCCACCACCATCCCAGCATGGAAGAAAGAAATTGACCTGAGTGTAAGTCCCAACCACAGAGATAGAGTTCAAGTTAGAACCCATTCATAGAGAGAGAAAGTATAATGCAAGACATAATCAGCAGGCCACCACAGGGCAGAGATGGTAGCAAATGCCCAGTTTGGCAAAGTCTCATCCTGAATCAGGAAGTCCCAGGACTGTGGGGCACTCAAATAGTCAGAGTTCATTCTTGTCATTAGAACATCAAGTCTGGGAGTGTGACTTCACTCCAGGCTGTCCAGGTTATGGGCACCAGGCTGCTGTTGTAAGCTATGTCCTGATCAGGAATGGCTGGAGGCTTTATGAGGTCCCAGATCTGCAGATAAGAGGAGCTGAATGAGGCCAAAACAGGTAGCAAAGAGCCTACAGATTTTGCCCAGCCTGTTTCTACAGAAGGTTCAGAAACACAGTCGTTCAGGCTCCAATTGAACCAAGACAGTGTAGTCTGACAGAATAATTATTTAAAGATGATCTTAGCCTAAATTCATTTCTTTGGTATGATTTGAAGGAAAGTAGCAGGTTATACAGTGTCTTTTTCTAGGCAGCAAATCCAAGTTCTTGGCTCCATAACTGTCTGGCAGAAGGTTTGGGAAGGTTGGTGAGTAAGCTAGATGTGTCTTGTTTTGGAGAATTTTGCCCAGTGTCAGCTCTACTCCCTTGATGTAACCAGGCAACTGGGTGATTTTATCAAGAATGAAAAAGCAGGAAAGGTGCCCAAGTTCCATAAAGCAGTGCTCTGGGAAAAGGTACACTGGGGGCTTCTGGAAGATGGTGAAGACAAAATAAAGGAAAGAAACCACTCACAATGACCATGGCACAGAGAGTAAGAGAAAGAGATGACAGAAGTCTGATAGGAATAGGAAAAGAGTCTCATTTCCTCAAGATCCATGGTGTCCAGAGATTAAGAATATTCCTCCTAAGGCCAACTGAAGCCTAGAAAAGGACACAAAGAAGCTCTTCCCTTCCTTCTCCTCACCATCATTCAACCCTGAGTTTTTAAAAATTATACTCTATACCCACTGAATTAGTTAGAGTTTAATCAGAAAAAGAGACCAGACCCCCTCCAGGTTTTCCAAACAGGAAAGATTTTAATATAAGGAATTACACACTTATACAACCATAACCATTGGAAAGACTTGGGTAGCAAAGATTAGGGCCAGAGGTGCTGCAAACTTCAGATATTGCAGGAAAGCTACAATCTCAGCTACCTGTAGCATTGAAGCAGATGATTCATAGGAACTAACCCAACAGCTCTGCAAACCTCACCTTTCTCCCGCTTCCCATCTGCCCACAATTGCTGTCAGAGAATAATGGCTTCTGCTTCAACTTTCACAAGAGTTTACAGAATCTAACAGGGAACCATCCAGTAAAGGAATTCTGGGTAATGTAATTGCAGATTTCTCTATAATGATGATGTAATGATGAAGATGATGTAGAAGGAGGTAGAGAAAATGCTGAGTCAACAGCAAACAATCTGGCACCCATTGAGAATGGAGGGTTCGTGATTTCTTTTATCCTTAATGTGTGATTTTTAGATTTGAAGTTTGTTATTGATTCTGAATTGAGTATGTCTCTTTTCACAGGCTTATCCTGAGTGTTTACAAAATGGCAAGAGATTGCTAGCTTATTTATTCATGCATTCTCTGAATACTTGCTGAGCTCTTTTTATGTGCCAGGTGCTGTTCTAGGTGCTGGGGACATATTGGTGAATAAAACAGACAAGATCCCTGCCATCATAGGCTTACATTCTAACCAGAATGTAAGACAGTAATAAAGAGGAAAATGAACAGGGTAATTTCTTTTTTTAACAGCTTTAGTAAGGTAAGTTTCACATATCATAAAATTCACTCATTTTCAGTGTACAATTCAATGACTTCTAGTAAATTTACTGAGTGGTACAACAATCACTATAGATAAGTTTTAGAACATTTTCATCCCCCTGGTAAGATCCCTCAGGTCCATTTACAGTTAATCCCTGTTCCCACCCCCAAGCCCAGGCCACCACTAATCTACTTTCAGTCTCTATAAATTTGCCTTTTCTGGGCACTTCATAGAAATGGAGTCATTCCACTAACTTCAATTTGAGATAAATATGATTCCAGTGAATCAGACAGATGTGACAGAGCTACTGGAGCAGCAGAAGGACTCCTGCTTATTTGGGACAGTGGAAGAAAACTTTCCGAGAAAGACCAACATTTGATCTGAGATATACCTTGTCAGATATATGAGACATATATTGTCAGGACCATGAGGTAGAGAATGGGTTACTCCATATTAAATACACTAAAATACACCAATACACAATACAAATCGTGGCTTGGAGATGGTGGGAGAGTTTCCTTCCTTCTCACCAGTCACTGTGTTATGGCAACAGTCATGCCCAAGGAAGGCAGGCTCGGGAGACCTGTGGGCACCTGGAGGAGCACAGTCTTGTGGAGAGAACTCAAAAAGAGATGGAGGACTTGGAAGAAAGGGATAAAGGCCTCTGTCTTCCCTGTAAAGAACATAGTCCTCAGACTCTACTGACAAAGCCCAGTGCCCTACCAGAATACCCAGCACAAGAAGAGATGGTACCAAACAAGAGCATCTACTTCAACTCCTCCCCTGGCCCAGAAGCTAGGCCAGAGCACAGCAAACTTTCAGCCATCAGAGCAGTATCAGGGAGGCAAGGGTTAAGACTTAGGGATCAGACGGTTTTTCAAATCCTGGTTTCTTCACTTCCTTGTTATGACCTGAGTTGCCATTTCTCCATCTGTGAAATGGGAATAAAAACTCATCTCACAGGACTATTTTGAGGATGAAATGTGGTAATATATGGAGGCAATTGATCCAGTGCTTACCACACCATAAGCCCTCAATATGTGACACTATTTGTTACTTTGAAGGAAGGAACAGCAGACTCAAGAACTAGATAGGTAAAGGAGAACATGAGGTTATACCCTATTTGGTAGATCAGTGTTAACTACTCCAGCGGCCACATGCATGTAAAAAGAAGGCTACCAGGGCTGCTACCAGGCAAATTGAGTAAAATGACTTGTCTCTCAGAAGCAGCCAGGGACAGGTAAGACTGAACCAATTCTGCAAATGCAGGAGCTTAGAGTACAAGGTGACTATGAGGTTAAGAACCACCACCCCACCCAGGGAACGCACTAAAATCTTGGGGAGTCTATTGGCTATCTACTGAGATGCAATGTGGGCTAGGCCCAGTCTTATCATAAGGAGCAAGAAACTCAACAGAAATCAGAGTTAGGGCAGCTATGATTATTATCACCCACACAGCCCAATTTGACAGATGAGAAAACTAGCCATTAAAGAGCTAAGCAGATAAGGAGGATGAAGCTGTGGGCCTTCAAAAGCTAAAAACATGAAGTGAGGGAGGGGACAAAACCATGACCTGGGGACTCTGCAGTATTCTCATCACTATCTCTCCAAATTCCTTTTCCTGAAACCGAGACAAAAACCCTAAAAGGATTGTCTTTAGCTAGTAAAACCCATTAACAGGATGAAAGTAGCACCTGCAGTGTCTGCATGGGTCATTGCTTGCATAGAGTTTGATTTCAGAATTCAATTCAGTAAATAATTCAAATGAAATACAAGGAAATTCACCCCTTAGCCCTGGGGCTTTCAAAAGGTGATATTAATTAATACTGATGAAAGTCAGCCAGCAACCAACTATCTTTCTCTGCCATCTTCCAAGGGGACTGTTTTTACTTCTTTTCAAAATCTGTAATAAAAGACTTTTGAAGAGGCCTGCCATGTAAAATTTATTCAACTGAGCCCAGCCCTAAATGAAGATAGCATTGGCCTTCTCTGAGAGAGGAGATAATTGAACAACACTCCATGATTAGAAGACAGAGAGGCGCATGTTACCACTTTCAAGAGCAAAGTCTCAGCAGTCATCAGAGCCAGATTAAATCCTGGCGCTGCCACTTAACCAAGTCATTTAATCTCTCTGTGCCTCAGTTTCTTTCTCTGTAAGAAAATGGGACAAATAATAGTTCCTACATCATAGACTTGTTACGAGAATTAAAAGAGATAATTCATGCAATGCATTTTGTAGAGTACTTGTCAAGTTATTAGTGCAATAGATCATATATTCAAACATAAGTGGTTGCCATGGACCATGCTGGGAGCTGGGGCATGGGCATTCCTGGTGTAAAGGAACAGGTGTGGGGCTAGGATAATGCATGCCTGAGTTTCAGTCCTGGCTCTTCCCTTGACTAGTTGTTCAGACGTAGTCGAGTCCCCTCACCTCCTTGAGCTTCAGTTTCCTCACCCAGAAAATGGGAATGACAGTACATAGCCCAGGCTTATGATGAGGAACAAACAAAATCATGATTTTTGTAAAGCACTCTAAAAGTACAAAAGATATTATTACTGACTTGTGGATTACTTGGGCATTTTGTTTCTCTTCTTTTTCTCATTTGGTCTGCTCCTTTTGGGCCTATTTTCTTTTCTTCATGTTACCAAACCAGGAGTGACTGAAGGGAAGGAGGGCAGATTGCACATACCTCAGTCTATTTCATCAGAGATTGTTAAACTGTATTTTTGGTGAGAGAAGAAGTTGAAGATGTGATTGATTCATGGCAGAGATCCTGAAGAGGTGGTACATATCCATTGTTCAGGGTAAATTGAGGTTAGTATGAAGAGATCATATTTGGGAATGAGATCTGTGTTTCAACTTTTAAAAAATTATTATTCCACTCCCTTTCTATCTGTGTGACCATAGATGAGTTACTTAACTTCTCTGAGTCTCAATTTCTTCATCTATAACACTGGCATAAATATACCTAATATGTAGAGTTGTCAGCTTTAAACATAAAGTAGGCAAGATACACTGTCTAGACATATTGGGTGTTCACAAGTGGTAGTTATTCTAAATTGAAATCTTTACATCAAGTCTTTCAAATCCTCACTATGGTAATGAATTTTTAGCACTACTTTATGAAATACAATAAAGTCCCAGCCGGCAGACTCAAGTGCCACTTCTTCATTATCCTCCTTTTCCCTTCAGACCCCTGCTTCTTGCCTCAAACATCACCTTATAATTCATCAAGTCACAGGATTTCACATAGTTCTTTGTGGTATCTCCGGAGCTTCTTCCTTTCAAACTAGTGTCTTTGTCCTTCACAGAGGCAAGAATCTATGGGATTAATCACTCTCCAGAACTGGTGTTCTATCAATAGAGGGATACTGAGTGCTACCATGTGCAAGTTAGTATTCTGCAAAGCCCCAGGGATAGGTAATCATGCAATGCACAGTCCCTGAGCCTCTAGAGAGACAGGCCTGTCCAATCCACAGTGGCAGTGACATAGGGCCAGGGCTGTGATGGCACAAACCCAAAGCTCTGAGAGAACCAACACTACTGCTGGACAGCCAGAGATGACAATCCTTAGGCTGGGCCTCAGAGAATAGGCAAGAGTTTGACAGGTGGTCAATGGAGGTTAAGGACTCCAAGCAGAGAAACCATACGTGCAAAGGCACAGAGACTTGGGAATTCTGAGAAGTTTGGGTAGGCTGGAAGATGGTAGATTAGGAAGGTGGTAGAAGAAGAGATTGGAAAAGCAGTACAGGAAAAGTTGTTAAGGATATGAACTAGAACAGTGGTGCTGAAGAGGGAAAAATATATATAAAAGACATCTCTGAGGTTGCATCATCAGTTCTTGGCAACCAAAGACACTGGCAAAGGAATGAAGAGGAGCATCTAAGATGACTCTCAGGTATGTGACTTGGAGGTGTGTGGAGTGGGTGGTGGCTCCATTGGCTGAGATGGGGTCCTCACAGGAAAAACAGGGAGGTGTGCATTTTGAGCTCTATCTAGTATCTGTTGAATTTCAGATGCATGTAAGTACCTTCCATGCCAGGTGGGTTCCCAGTCAAAATATGTCCAAACTGTAACTCTGTTTGAGCTCTGCCATCTGTGCTGGTTGAAGCATATATCCTTCTCCCTAAGTGGCCATGTCCACTTAAGGCAGTTAGATCTGCGAAAGTGTCTGGACTGAGCATAAGGCTTGAGCAGTCATCTTCATTAATGCAGTCACTGAAACTGTGAGGTAGAAAAGGCACTTTTTTGAGCCCCAGATCGTAGCTCCTGGAAGAGGGAGGAACTTGTGAAAGGAGCTTGATGAATTACTGCTACCTGGTTGATTCTTTTGACTCAGCTCTCCCCCTCCCTACTTCATCTTTTCTATAGTTTTCACGTCTTTCTTCTTTTCATCTCCTCCTGCTTCTCCTTTGCAGCTCCCAGTGAATGCTTGATGAATCCTGGCTTAGCGAATAGGCTAAACCCTCCACTTAGAAAACAAGCCCTAGCTTTTATCTTCCTCTGCGGGTTTGGGTTTGCCAGCATCAAAGTAACATTAGCACGATTTGTTTGGATTAGCATGAAGACTTCTAATCCACTCCTTTGCAATATTCTATATTTTAATAACTTTAATAATTACAGCTTCCTTTTTCTAATTAAGAGCTTAGAGAGAAACCTTGGAGAGGGACCAAAACAGTGGTGTTTGGTATGGTGGCAAATAGGAAGAAAAGTTCGCATAGCAGAATTGATATTCGGAGCTGGCTATGAAGCACTTGGACTTTAATTCTGTGAACATTTATTGTGCCCATGCTGTGAACAAGGGCTTGAATGCTGGAGATTACAGATGTGCAGAAGGTTCCCCTGCAAATCTGTTTGTTTGGGATCCAATTAGGATGCCTTGGGTTGCATTCTGACAATAGCATAAATTCTGTAACAATATTCTCCTGGTGATGTGGTCAGCAGGCCCTAGCATTTAGGGTAAAGTCCAGACCACCTTGACTCTATCTCACTGCTCTGACTTCAGAGATAGGCACTGATGGCTAAGCAGAAGTTCCCACAGGGGAGTTGCCTTCAAACTACAGAAGGTGCATCCTATCCTCTGCTCCAAGAACATCTATCACATTAGGATACGTTCTCTTCACCTGAAGCTAACCTAAAGGGCCCAGCAAACCCTCAGAACCCTCGCTGTAGCTTTTTCCATTGCCCAGCACTGCGTGAATGTGGAGTGAAGGCCACATGATGAAAGCACAGCCCTCTAACATGGGATGAACCCAGAGCCTCAAGAGGGCAAAGTATCGTCCATGCTGGCAAAGCTGCCAGCCTGGAGCTCAGAGCAGGAGGCAGATCTTCTGCTCCTCATTGACAACCCAGCCACAGCCTTTACACAGTGTGACTTTCTATTTGAAGCCCAGCTCAGGAATGAACTGTTCTGGGATCAGTTCTGGGATCTTCCACGTCACAGACCCAGAGTCACCATCCTCTTCCCTCCTGAAGCCTGTCTTCAAGAGCTGAAAAGCTTTTATTTTCAACTCTCACATGAGGGATTGTGGATCCCCCTTTTGTGTCAATCATACTACACCTACTCTTTTAACAAAATCTATCTTTAGTGCCTTTCGAAGGAAGACCCACCAACGGATTCGACTTCTATCTTTCTAAGGAATGCCAGTCTCGGATTCAGAGGTAGCTTTCTACATCTTCTCACTGAAGAGAGAAAAATGCACAAATTCAGTCTCAAGTGGGCCACCCTTCTGGCAGAGACTCTAAACCCCAGAGACAAGTTTGGTGCCACCTCTGCCTCAGAGGAATCAGACAGACATGGGCAATACGCTCTTATAAGGCAGAACTGACTACATGCAAAATACAGGCTCAAAAAAGCCCACATACTTCTGACATGGTGACATGGTAAGTTGGGAACAGTTTCACAGAGGAGGTATTCCATCTGGGACCTTGAGGATAAGAAAGATTTCATAGATGAATATTAAGGGGAATGGCATTCTGGGGTCAGGGTGCAGAATAAGCCAGTCAGGGGAGCTTGAAAATGCAAGCTCTATTTAGGGAATAATGATGGGTCTGGTATTGATAGAGTGGGATTCACACAGGGCTGAATGGGACATGAAGCTGAAAATGTCTAATGACACCCAACCAGAAGACCTTTAGTGCTGTGATAAGAATTGGTTCTCTATGCTGTAGGGGATGGAAAACCACCTGCGCAGGTTTACAAAGAGAGGAGTGGTCCAGTCCGATCTTTCCTCAGCAAATGAGCTTTAGGAGAACCACTGCTTATCCATGTGAGGGATGAAGAAATAAGCAGCAGGCCAGCAGCTTGGAAGCTATTGCTACCAGCCAGAAAATGAGAGACAAAACCAGGGTAAGGGCAGTAGGAAGCAAAAGGAGAGATGGTACAGAGTATTAGTCAGTTTCTGCAATTGACTAGCTGAGGGGTCATTGTCTGGGTAAATGTTTGGTCTGCCTCACTTGAGTATAAGTCCCTTGAAAGCAGAAACCATGTCTTACTCATTGTTGTGCCTTTGGTGCTTTACAGGATACCTGGCAGACTGGTGACTGTCATTATAACAGATATTCTAAAATGGTGACCTTAGGTGGGCTTCAAGGGGGCGTGCAAATCCTCCCAAAACTATACACATTATTTTGTGTGTCTGTATATTGGGCATCTTCCTCTTGGAGAGGGTCTATAACTTTGATCAAGTCCTCAAAGAGCTCTGTGACCCAAAAAACGGTTGGGAGCAACTGCTCTAGAAATTTGTTGTCTTCATAAATGTTTCTGACTCTTAGTTTCTGTTTTTATCCCTTCTCTAAGTACCAACTTCCTACATAAAAAAGGACAAGGTCAACAACATTAAATGGACACTTTGAGCATTATTCATTTTATTTGTAGTAAAAGCCCAACATATAAATTCAGCTATGAGTCTAAGTTATGCTGAAACACTGAAAGACATTTTCCCTGCCCATAACTGACCTCATTCTCTGGTAACACATCCCATTTCAGAACCTACTCTCTAATAGCTGATGCTTCTATGAGAATGTGAATCAATTCTA
Organism: Pan troglodytes; assembly: GCF_028858775.2. Classification (NCBI taxonomy): domain Eukaryota; kingdom Metazoa; phylum Chordata; class Mammalia; order Primates; family Hominidae; genus Pan; species Pan troglodytes. Next base: position 15,936,635 of record NC_072407.2, read on the forward strand.
ATTTGGACTTTAGCTTCTGCAGCAAGTGCCTTTGAAGAAGCACCTTCCTAAGAATGCCAACTTGCACCTTTACAGCCTGATAATTGGGATAGAGGCTTGACTGCCACCCATTTCCTTTCTATGAGGATGTGGGGGGTAGCGTTTCTGGGAAACTGACACCTTCGCCAAACATTAAGAGATATTATATTGTTCAAACTTAGCCTAAAGAAGGAACTTGTGCCACTTCTGCATGCCAAAGCAGTCTGGGGGATGTGGTTTGGATGCCAAACTATTGGATTTTCTATGATATTCCGATGGTTTAGGGGGACTACATAAGTGATTGTTGGCTGGGCGCAATGGCTCATGCCTGTAATCCCAGCACTTTGGGAAGCCAAGGCAGGTGGATTGCTAGAGGTCAGGAGTTGGAGACCAGCCTGGCTAACATGCCAAATGCCGAAACCCCGTCTCTACTAAAAATACAAAAATTAGCTGGGTGTGGCGGCAAGTGCCTGTAGTTCCAGCTACTTGGGAGGCTGAGGCAGGAGAATCACTTGAACCTGAGAGGCGGAGGTTGCAGTGAGCCAGGATAGTGCCACTGCACTCCAGCCTGGGTGACAGAGCAAGACTCTGTCCAGAAAAAAAAAAAAAAAAAAAGAGAGAGAGAGAGATTGTTTAAAAATGGGACTGTCCTGGAAAATCTGGAATATATGTGTCCTGGAAGAAGAAAATGTCTCCTGACCTCAAGAAAATGTGCAGTCTAGTTGGGTTGATAGTATGCACACACAAGAAAAAAATAAACCTACTTGAGAAAGGAACAAGGCAGTGAATGTTCAGTGTAAGGTAAATTATTCAGATAAGGGGAAGGGAGGGTGAAGGAATTCAGAGAAAAAAGCTGCCACTAGGCAGTAGAGCGCTCACAGAAAAATAGGCATAAATAAGGGGCAAAGACAAGGAATTAACATACTATGAACACCGTGCTCTCATATTTAACTTCATCCTTATGCCTCAAACATTTAGAGAGTGCCTACTATGTGCCAGATACAACATCAGGTGATTTTACATATATTATCTGTTAATCCTCACAACTATATATGAGGTAGGGATTATTCTTCTCATTTCGTGAATGAGAACTGAAGCTCAGAAAGGGTAAATAACTTTCCCAGAACACACAGCTAGTAAATGGCTGAGCCAGAATGAAAACCCAGGTCTCTCTGACTCCGAAGACTACATTCTTTCTATACCACATAGTGTCCATAAAAAGCTACTAAGACAAAGTGGATGAACCTCAAAAACATTATGCTAAGTAGAAGAAGCCAGGCACAAAACGTCATGTATTGTATGATTCTATTTATATGAAATATCCAGAGTAGGTAAATCCATAGAGACAGAAAGCAGACCAGTGTTTGCCAGGGACCTGGGAAAGCGGTGAAAGGCAAATGACTGCTTAATGGGTACAGTTTCCTTTGAGGGTGATAAAAATGACTTGGAACTAGACAGAGATGATGGTTGCACAACTACTGAATTACTAAATGCCACTGAATTGTACACTTTAAATGGTTAACCGTTAATTTTATGTTATGCAAATTTTACCTGTATTTTTAAAAGCTATTAGAAAGGAGAGTTTGAGGAGACAAAACCAGGGAAATGGAACACTCATCATATTTGGGGAACAATGAGGAGACTGAGCCAAGTGGAGCAGCACAAAGAGCCAACATTTTCTTCTCAGCTCAGATGAAGAATTTGGGTAAAAGTGTGAGTAACTTTCCTTAGTTTAGAGTGAGAGAATTCCCAGGCACAGACACCTGCCTTCCTTAATCACAGAAAGAGCTGCCCTAGCTGGTCCAAAATGCCTCTGGTTGCATTTTGGTGTTAGGAGGGGTGAACACCACCTCTCCTGTGGGTCTCCTAAATTCAGCAGATGCAGTATTCTGCTTGAGCATTTCCAAGTGATTCCTCAATCTACGAAATGTGGTTATTTCTTGGTTACTAAGGGGCAACTCTAAATCTCTGTAAACCTGAAATACGTGGAATCATCTCTTCACTAATGAGGGTGCGCAACCGGCCATCCTGCATCTTATCTCCTGTGGGCTGGCTTTGATCTTGGCATTGAGGGTGCAGCAACTCTCAGGAAGGGTCTCGGGAGCCACTTGAGATATTTGATTGTCTTTACTGCCTCTTATGTGAGACGTAATAGGCACTAAAGCAACTCATGTGGATGGGAACTTCCGCAGGCCAAGGCACACCCCCAGTCAAGGGTCTGCCATCCAAGCTGCAGCAAGCCTGGCACAGACCTACCTCAGAGCATCACTTTCCTTCCAAGCTCTTTGGGAAATGTTTGCCTTCACTCCACACGCTCCTCTCAGATGTACACACACCATTGACGGTGGCTTCTATTTACTCAGAGTTTCACTGTGCAAACGAATCTTTTCAAAGCCCTGCAGCCTTTCTGGCAGCAAGAAGGAGGCAGCATATGTGAGTGGGCTCTACTGCCTTCCTTCCCTTCCCCAGTGCCTGGGACGTGGCTGCCCTGGTCGGCCTGTAGCGCAGTTTCCTCCATAGAATAGGCTCTGCTCCTGGAAGGTGTCCACTGAGTGGGTCTGGGATACAAGAACTAGCCTCTTCAGCTGCCCGCTCATGCCCATTATGAGCAGGTAATGGTAGTGCCCAGAAAGGGTGCTTCCCGCAGACCAGTTCAGAGTTTTGCATGGTGTCAACTATGCTGCTGAAAGTCACATTCTGTGTAGGATCCAGTAAGAATTCTGCAGGGTGTCCTGTGCAGTGGTGCACATAGGATTCCATCCAGTGCCTAATGCATTATCCACTCAAGTGCTCTATGCAGTGACCACCCTCAGCCCAGGGAGTTATAAGGTAGTGCTGCCTGGGCAATGACCAGTGAGATGACCTCAGCCATCCCAAACATACAATCTGGCCAAGAGTTCTATGCCATGCTCAGCTCAATTCCCCACAGAGTGCTCCAAGCTAAGCCCAGCATGAGGTCTGACACTGTGCTGAATATAATACCTAGTGCCCAATGAGTGCCCACTGGATGCCCTTCAAGGTGGCCAATGAATGGACTTCACACCCCAGTGAGTGACACACCTGGGAAGTTCTCTCTTGCCCAAACCCCCCTGCTAGGGAGAAGCAGGACCACCCCTCTGACCTCCTGATAAATCTCAACCTCACTGCCAGCCTCTCCACAGGCTCTTGGTGTCTTTAAAAAGCCACACAATATTATTTCATCTAAACAAGCAACTTGCTCTAAACCTGAAGCCAACCAAGAAAACATAAAACCCGAATACTAACATAACAAAGTTTTATTTTGAGATTCTTTTTTACATCTTTTAAAAGCAAGGTGCAGTACATGCTTATTATAACACAAAACATGACAAGCAAATAGTATAGGAACCTATTACATAGAAAGTGAAATTCCCTGTTTCCTTTCCTCTCCCTCCCATCTCCCATCAATCCTTCTTTCTAGAATTAACTACATTTGGTTTGCATCCTTTTGGGTCTGTTCCATGCATTACTCAGACATTTACATTACATGCATTTAACTCTTTTTTATACATATGAGATGATACTGATGCATTCTTCTGAAACCTGCTTTTTTCATTTAATATAATGTGATAATGTGGTCACCTCTCCATGTCTGTGCATACGTATTTACTTCCTCACCTTTAGTTAATGCATATTATTCCATAGTACAAAGGTACTCCCAGTTTTTTAACCAGTCCTCTGTTGATGGCATTTAGACCATTTCCACTTTTTCACTGCCACAAACAACATTGCAATTACCATCTTTTATGTATTGATAATTCTGCAAAATCACCCTCTGAAAAGATTGTAACAATTTACACTTCTTCATGATGAGCACAGTAGAAATCTTTCCCTTGCTTCTGGGAAGCCATTAATCGACTCCACTTTAAGAAATGCAGGAGGCGGAAGGTTGCCAATGCAAGCTGCATGTCCCTTCTGTCTATTCAGAATGGAACTGCCTGTTCTCACTGGGCTTGGGTGTGGTCCCTTTGTCTTGCAATATGCAAGCTGGAGCCCAGTCCTTGGCATGCTCTCCCAGCTGCCAGGTGTGAGGACCTGCCCTCAGTGCACAGGAGGCAGGCTCAGCTTACATGGTGATAAGGTCTCATTCGCAGAGAAGCAGGCTTCACTCACATGGGATCAGGCTTCACCCACATGGAACCAGGCTTCACACACATGGAATCAGGTTTCATTCACATGGTAATCAGGCTTCACTCATATGGGATCAGGCTTCACCCACATGGAACCAGTCTTCATTCACATGGTAATCAGGCTTCATCATGTGGGATCAGACTTTATTCACATGGGATCAGCCTCCACTCACATGGGATCAGCCTTCATTCACATGATGATCAGGCTTCACTCACATGGAGTCAGCCGTCAATCACATGGGATCAGGTTTCACTCACATGGAATCAGGCTTCACTCACATGATGATCAGGCTTCACTCACATGGAATCAGGCTTCAGTCACATGGGAATCACTGTAGGATCAGGTTTCACCCACATGGGGTCAGGCGTGGCTCACATGGTGATCAGAGTTTGCAGTGTTTCTGCTTCTGCTGCCCCATGACTATCTCGAGAGATCCCTTGAGTGATGCAGGGATCCCTAAATGAGCACAGAGCCATTGGTCATCCTAATTTCCACAGAACAGTCTTTCTGTCTATCTGACAGGCTCTAGGTCCCTGGCTTTCCCTTTAGTTCCCCACTTGGACTGGAGCCCAACTGACCAGGGCTCTGCCCTCTTCTCTTTGCTCCCTCCAGCTCAGCACCAGCCTTGGTGCCAGCACCCCCACTGACAATGATGGTGGGATTCTTGAGATTCATGCCACTCTCTCACTCCTCTACTTTCTGTTCTGGACTGGGTCAGAACTACCTCATTCTCCAGAATTGGGGATTTGGACAACTGAGCACTCCCGCTTTTATCATAGCTGCCCAAGCATCTCTCTGCCAGCCTGTGCTTCCCACCTCCTGCAGTGCCAGGAACCAGGATGCCTCATGGCTGGCCTCATCTCACATTTCACTCATTCATTCAACAAATCTTTATGATATGCCACTGTACACCATGCACATTTTCTACCAAACTGTAAATGTCCTAAAATAACTACATACGTATCAAGTTCTGTGTTTCTTTTGTAATATGGATGGCAAGTTATTGAAATTTTATGAATTCATTACTATAAACTGGATACAGTTCAGTCCTCTTTCTGGAATAAATGTACTTCTAGACAGTTACCACTATAGCACTCTATCCCATCCCACTGATTGTATAATAAAAGTCAACATGTATTAAGTACTCTTCAAGTTTGGTCCAAGAGGCATACATGTGTTCGTTTAAATCCCCACCAGAACAACCCTATAAGTACCATTGTTATCACCATTTTACAGGTGATGATCTGAGGTTAAATGAGTCACCTGAGTTCACACAGACTGGAAGGAACAGAGCCAGGATCCAAATCCAGACATTTGACATCAGGGCTTACACTCTTTTTTTTTTTTTGAGATGGAGTCTCGCTCTGTCACCAGGCTGAAGTGCAGTGGTGCAATCTCAGCTCACTGCAACCTCCGCCTCCTGGGTTCAAGTGATTCTCCTGCCTCAGCCTCCCGAGTAGCTAGGACTACAGGCACCCACCACCATGCCTGGCTAATTTTTGTATTTTTAGTAGAAACTAGGTTTCACCGTGTTGGCCAGGATGGTCTCGATCTCTTGACCTCAGGTGATTCACCTGCCTTGGCCTCCCAAAGTGCTGGGATTACAGGCGTGAGCCACTGTGCCACTGCGGCCTCCCACACTGTTAATTGTTATGGCATTCTGCACCTCCATAGTGGTTCTCTACATCAGTTCCATGGGCAGAAAACCAAAAAACTCATCAGGGGCAGCTTTGGGAAAGCCTGAAAGATAAAAGGGACAGAACCTAAAATGAGAGCAACAGTTCTGAGCTGTGACCAGTGAGATACCTTGGCGGGCTCAGTGATCTGCAGATGGCAGGGCAGGGCATTTTGTCCAGCATGTTCCAGTGATGCCATGTGGTAGATCCTCAGAGGCCACTGCAGAGGCATGGAGATTTCAGCTTCATCCTGCTGCCAAGAGTCCTACTGATGAGCAGTGGCCATCCAGACTTACTATTCCTTCAACCCCAGTCATCTCTAAGCTTGTCTGCATGGGGGCTACTAAGAGCTCACTGTGAGAACGAAGGTCAAGGACTCTGGGGTCAAAGTGTCTGGACCTATTCACCTCCTGGCTGTACCACTTCATAGATGTGAGATAAGTTACTAAACATATCTGTGCCTCAATTTTCTCAGGTATAAAATGGGGAAAATAACAGTATCTTTCTCAGAGAGTTGTTGTGAGAGTTTATCTAATGAAATGTGTATAAAGTACTGAAAACATCAATAAATACTATTTTTATGACTTCCCAAGGGCCTGCTGACCACTCTGGAACAGTTGAGGCAGTGAACATAGAGCCATGACCACAGACTTGCTAGGTGTTACAAGCTACTTAGTAGGTGTTACAAGGCACATCCAGAACAGGGGAAGGTGGCAACAGAATGGCATGAAAATAACCATATTAGTTTTCTAGGGCTGCTGAAACAAAGTCCAAAAACTGAGTGGTTTAAACCAGGGGTCCCCAACCCCCAGGCCACAGACCAGTACCACTCTAAGTTACATGCTTCTTATAAGAATCTAGGCCGGGTATGGTGGCTCACACCTATAATCTCAGCACTTTGGGAGGCAGAGGCAGGGGGATCACGAGGTCAGGAAATCGAGACCATCCTGGCCAACATGGTGAAACCCCATCTCTACTGAAAATGCAAAAATTAGCTGGGCGTGGTGGCGCATGCCTGTAATCCCAGCTACTCGGGAGGCTGAAGCAGGAGAATCTCTTGAACCCGGGAGGCAGAGGTTGCGGTGAGCCAAGATCACGCCATTGCACTCCAGCCTCAGTGACAGAGTGAGACTCTGTCTCCCAGAAAAAAAAAAGAATCTAATGCCTGATGATCTGTCCCTGTCTCCTATCACCCTCAGATGGGACCATCTAGTTGCAGGAAAACAAGCTCAGGGCTCCCACTGATTCTACCTTATGGTGAGTTGTATAATTATATCATTACATATTAAACATAATAATAATAGAAATAAACTGCATAATAAATGTAATGTGCTTGAATCATCTTGAAACCATTCCCCTGCAACCCCCCAACCCTGGTGAAAAAATTATCTTTCATAAAACCAGCCCGTGGTGCCAAAGAGGTTGGGGACTGCTGGTTTAAACAACAGAAATTCATTGTCCATGGTTTGGAGGCTGAAAGTCTAACATTAGGGTATCAGTAGGTGAGTTCCTTTTCAGGGCTGTGCAGAAGGATCTGTTCTAGGCCTGTGTCCTTGGCACGGATGGCACCTTCTCCCTATGTCTCTCCACATTGTCTTCTCTTCACGCATGTCTCTGTGTCCAAATTTCTCCTTTTTATAAAAACACCAGTCATATTGGATTAGGCTCCACCAGAATGACCTCATTTTAACTTGATTACCTCTATAAAGATCCTATCTCCAAATAAAGTCACTCTCTAAGTAGGGCACTGGGGATGAGGACTTCAACGTACGAATTGTCAGGTGATGCAATTCAACCCACAACAATGACTAATGAAAATTGTTACCATTCATTAGGCAGCTAACACATGTCAAGGATATAACTATGACTTTTTAGCACCCACAGCACATCTTCGGGTTATCTACTAAGAAAGTGGAGGTTCACAGCATTTAAGTGACTTTCGAAGATTATTATACAGTTAGCAACTGGCAGAGCCAGGATTTGGATCACAACTGTCTGATCAAACCCATGTTCTCTAAATGTCATTTAACAGTGTCCTTTTAGTTGGTTCCAACTAGCCAGTGACAGGATCGTTCTTGTGAAGGTGCCCATCTCTGGATCTCCTCTGTTCACATGCAGATCCACTCGGACTCCAGAAGATCGTAGACTCTCAAAGCAGGCAGGAACCTTTGATGTCATCCTTTCCACCCCCTACTTTACGGATGAGGAAACAGAGTCCCTAGGAGACTAGTTACTTGCAGGAGGTCACATAGGAAGTGGGGATGTTCTGAATCTGCTCTCTACCCAACACTGCCTCTGCTGGAAGAAATTTTGAACTTTGCTGGTGGATCTAATTTATTTGGCAAATGGTTTCACAGATTTAAGCCATTTATACAAAATCATGAGATTAATCATTATTAATCAAACACAATCTGACACCGTATGAAATAGGCAAGGGGTAGGTCTGTTATGCAAGCATCCTGCAGCCTTAATTACTGAATGGCTGGAATGATGGTCGGCCCCTCACATTTATCACAAGAAACATTCAGCTTCTTAGATAACTCATTTTCTATGCCAATGCTTTGAACAGTAAGAAATAAAGGAAACAGCAATCTGTCCTTGTCACAGGAGTTGTTATCTAGAAAAGGAGGAACACATCAAATGTCCACATCCACTCTCAGACTGCACACGCAGCATTGCTCCATAATAGGATCCATCTTCTCTCAATTACCAGCTCTGGGGCACAGCCACCTTGTTGAGTGTCTAGAGCAAATGTCCCCTGCCATGTGATAGACATATGGCATTCTGCTTTCTCTGTCCCAGAACAGAGACCAAGTTTCTCAGGATCATTAGGCAAATGTTAACAGAACTGAGACAGCAACACGACCACACGACCACACGACCACAAGGCTTGCAGCATCAGGTGTGATTCTGTGAAAAGACCAAAGCCCTACTTGCTGATTCAGCTCTGCTTCTCAGAAACTGTACTGCCTGGGATAGATTCCTTCAGCTTCTGGGACTCAATTTCCTCATCTTCACCATGGGGGAAAAGGTTGCCTACATCACAGGTTGTGAGGATTCAATAAGATGATGGCTGAGAAAGTGCACAGCGCAGTAGCTGGCGCTGAGTAGGGGCTCAAGTATTTTTTAATTAAAAATATACGGCAAATAATTTTCTTCCCTCTAAAGCTCATCTGCAGTAATCTATTCTTCCCTTATTCATATGCAAATAAGGAAGGAAGGAGTTGTAAATATTATGGGCCTAACTTGGCCCATCTCTGTTCTAATGCTGCCACCTGCTGGACAGCCAACAACCCACAAAGGTATTTCAAGGGGGTGCCCTGATACTAATGGGAGACAATCTCAGATGCATCTAGGCAAATCCTTCCTTCCCTAACACACTCCCCCTGGCCTCCATCCTTCAGATCTAGACCTAGTGCACCCCTGACTTATCGGATCCTGGGGTTGACTCACAACCTAATTTCCTTGGCAGGAGGTATTTTTCAGACAGTGTGACGTCTGCCTAATAGATCACAGCTCCCAGCATTGGGAACATGAGGACAGCTATGGGCTGAGTTGCCCAGGGAGTTCGAAACGAGCATGCGGCCTGCAGACATGTTTTGTTCAAACTGCATCATATTGGCCCACACTGTGTTTAATAAAATTCAAATTACCCACCAGCACATAAATATCAGATTTCACCTAAAAACGTGGATATTTTCAGCATGTTGTAAAATCTAAAGATATAGCAACACAAGATCCACATTCCTTCATGACAGCAATTAGCCAGAGCAACTGCTCCCTTCAGCCTGAGCATGGCCTCACCAGTGTGACACACTCCCTACCACTCCCTTTCGGACCTTTCCCTTGACCTGCTTCACTTAGGTTACTCTGCCCTGGCCCTGGAGCCACAAAAATTGTTGTCTCCCTAAACCAAAGCACAAAGCATTGCATAGACTAGGATGGCTAAATAGAGCAGCAGGAGTGAATAAAAGAATGATTTACACTTAAAGTAATAATGTTAATAATTAGTAATTACCAAGCACTTACTTAGCTTGTGCCAGGCACAGAGGAAAGCACTTTGGCCCTAACTTTTCGACCCCAAATATATTTTCATTCCATGGTACATTTAAATCTCACATTTCTGCTCTTCTCATTTGCTTTGTTCTCTGTGCCAAGAAATATAAAATCCCTAACTCATCCAATTCTTAACAAATATTACTTGCAGAAAGAATCTGTTCGAAGTAAAACTAGCAATGGCAAAAGCTTCAAACAGTAAAATTTGTTACGACCAAAAAATAAAAATAAAAAAAGAATCCTACATCTTAGGTAATATTGAAAATAGAAAATTCGAACTAAAAATTTTCATATAAAAGAATAGAATTTTTAATCCCAGCACTTTGGGAGGCCGAGGCAGGTGGGTCACTTGAGCCCAGGAGTTTGAGACCAGCCTGGGGAACATGACGCGACCCTGTCTCTACTAAAAATACAAAAATTAGCCAGGTGTGGTAGTGCACACCTGTAGTACCAGCTATTTGGGAGGCTGAGGAAGGAGAATCGCTTGAGCCCAGGAGGTAGAGGCTGCAGTGAGCCAAGATCATACCACTGCATTCTAGCCTGGGCAACAGAGCAAGACCACGTCTAAAAAAAATAAAATTTTCTTTACAAATTTTTACCTGTCAATTTTACCCAGGAGAATTGTACTTGCTAACAACAATGGCCAAGAAGAAAACTCACAATAGTAAAAGTAATAATTAAACAAGATAAGAAAAAATGCTAATTACTGAGCCTTAAAAAAAATGTATGTGGAAAAAATTGACCTCAGTAGAAACAACTTCAGTAGAATAAAACTTTAAATTGGGAAAAATAAGAAATCACTTAAATGTATTGTATAGAAAATTGTTCAAGAAGTTATACTGGGTCTATAATTCTTCCCTTCCCCCCTATATCATAGAAAATCCATGTCAATAGCCTAGCATGTATCCTTCCATATATTTCTCCATATTTATTTAATCTCTCATACTCACATTCATATTGAGGGAGGCTTTTCATTGATTGCCTTACAAAAATCTAATCATACTATGCACATTTCCTGACATCTTGTTTTTCTCACTGAATAATATCTTACAGAAATCTCTTTCAATCAGACTGGGCTTATGCATAGAAAAGAAAGCCTATGAAAGGGATTGCTGGGTGGAAGGAATCCACCAGCACTTTTTATTTTTAAAAGAAGTTGTCAGATTACTTTCCAAAAGGACTGAAATAATTTACATTTCCTTGGTCAAAATTATGCAAGGGCCTTTTCCCTACATCTCACCAGCAGGCGGCATGACTGCTGCTTCCCACTAGTCTGACGGGGTAATAATCTCCGTATTACTTTACTCTGCATTCTCTAACTTCTAATAAATTTGAGCAACCTTTCCTATGTTTGTTGACAACTGAATTTGCTTTTCCACAAAGTGCCTATTTATCATACTTGGCCATTTTTTACTGGGATATTTGTCTTTTGCTTGCCATTTGTAAGAGTTTATAGTATATTTTCATTACACATATTCTACCTGTCACCTGAGGTACAGTTATTCTTTTCAAATCACTTGCTTGTCTATTGACTCTGCCTATGATACCTTTGCAATACAGGGGTGTGAATTTTTATGTGGTTAAATGTGATTAACCTCTTGTTAAAAGAGTCTTCCCCCATCATCTCGCATTCTTAGAAAATCTAGGAAAGTAGTCCCCCAGATTATCCTGCAAGATATTATTGGTTAATATTTTATATTTAGTTTATATGTCTCTATTTAACTTATTTTTTAATATGCATAACATATGGGTCCAAAGTTTTCTTCCAAGTAGACAGCCAGTTGTGCTAGTATCATTTATTATAGAAACATACTTTCCCACTGAACTTAACTACCAAGATGCTTATATATTCCAGAATCTACTTCCAGAGTCTTTATTTTCTTCTACTTATCTAGTTACTTGTTCCAATGCCAATACAATATTTAATTTATTAGTATGCTCTGAAACCTTTTAAACTCTCACTAGTCTTTTTATCATGTTTTGGGGGGCCATCTGTGGGCATTTGTTCTTCTATATAAATTTTAAGATCATTTTATCAAATCCCCCCACACCAAAGCCACTGGGATCCTAATAGGAACTACATAAAACATATATATATATAAATTTTGGAAGAATTGACCATTTTTAATAATGTCTTCCTATCCAAAAATATAGTGTTTTTATTTGTTTATATCTTGTTTTAGGTCCTTCTATAAGCTATATAACTTCTAATGAATTATCTGCTTCATGTAAATCCTATGCCTTTCTTGTTAAATTTCCTCCTGTTCTATAATTTTGTTGTTATTAATTGAATACTTGTTAACATTTCCATTTGTAGCTTTTTAAATACTAGGTAAAAATTAGTGATTTTTGTATATTTATCCTGCATCTATACACCTAGCTAAATTTTTTTTACCTCTAGGAGGTTTTTACTATAGTGTCCTGGATTTTCTATATATATAACCATATGGTCAGGAAAAAAAGATTATTTTTCTCCTCTTTTTCAGGATTTTGACCAGTTGGATTATTTATTTATTATATTTGCAAGGACTTCCAAGGAATGTTAACTAATAACAGCAAGAGCAGGCCTTCCTGTCAAGTTCTTAGTTGAACTTGGTTTTACCATTTCACCATTTGGGATATTTGTTATTAATTTTTGGTAAATAATATTTGTTTTATTGAGAGTTTTTATTATGAATAATTGCTACATTTAAGCAAATATCTTTTTAAATTTATATGTTGACTTTTCTCCTTTAACCTATTTAACTTGTTGATTAATAAATTACGCTGGTCGAGGCCAGGTGCGGTGGCTCACGCCTGTAATCCCAGCATTTTGGGAGGCTGAGGCGGGCGGATCACTTGAGGCCAGGAGTTCAAAACCAACCTGGCCAACATGGTGAAACTCTGTCCCTGCTAAAAATACAAAAATTAGCCAGCCATGGTGGCACGTGCCTGGAATTCCAGCTATTCGGTAGGCTGAGGCACAAAAATGCCTTGAACCTGGAAGGCCAAGGTGGCGATGAGCTGAGATGATCCCACTGCGCTCCAGCCGGGCAATACAGAGAGACTCTCTCAAAAACTAAATAAATAAATAAATAAAGTTGGTCAATTTCCTAATATTAAACTATATTTGCATTCTTGAAGTAAACTATTTTTGTTTTAATACCCATTAGATACATTACTAGGATCTACTTGCTAATATTTAATTTAGAAATTTTACATTTATAATAACATGTGATCATTGTTTATGATCCAGATAGTGCATAAAACATTTGAATTACCTGTTCTTTAAAAATGAGATGAAACTCACTTGTATATCTGTCTAGTCCTATTGTTTTCTTCAATCATAGCTTTGTAATGACTTTTCTAACATCATGTGTGGTAATTAGTAGTCACAGTTTTTACTTCAGCTTACTCCTTTTGAAGATGTATTTTTTGCTGAGAAATCAACTATTGTATCTGTTTTCAAATGTATAGCCATAAAGATGCATGTAATACCCCTTACAATTATTTTTATCTCTATCATTTCTAATTTTATAGTTTTCTCTTTTTTCTTTAATCATAGAACCAGTGTTGGAAGTCTAGTCTTTCTGCTTCCAGCCCTAGTCCTCACACCACTGCTCCATACCACAACCTTGGAGGCTAATTAAGGCTGAATCAAAACAATTTTGACTGATTTGATGTAAAAGACTTAGTCAGTTGAAGAAATCAGATTTTTACACAGTTCGAACTATTCTTATTTTTACTTTTTAAAAAAGCTGTCTTGGCATAAGTAGAATAAACAATAAGACATATCCATGCTTGGCAAAATCTTGGGAAATTTGAGTTCTTATTTAACAAGCAGATTCATTGTTTTCTTGATCCTAAAACTGGTTTCTGACCAGCACTGATCATTTCCATGGAGGAAACAAAATCTATCTGAATCTGAATGTTATTTAATTCTTGAAAATGGTATTCAAACTAACATGAGATTTTATTCAGTTTAATAAAATACTACCTAATTAGGAAGAAGCTTTACTACTATCTCTAGGGATATATTAATATCATTAAGAAGAACATATGCTTGAAAATTATATGTACATTTATAATTTTGTTCCCTTCTGAATAGAAAAGACTATTTAATTAAGATTATTACTATCTTTAAAGCTTTTTCTCAAGGGAAATGGTCTCCATGCTAAGCTACATATCTTCTATGGAAAAAAAATTGTCTAAAAAACCCTGAAATTCTACAAGTACATATGCTCTGGTTGTATCCTAAGGAGAACTCCCTTCCTCCCTCCCTCATTATATTTCTATTGTACAATATCAAACAGGGTTGCTTGCATGTGCTTGCTTGCTTGCTCTGTGACGATTTTTAACAATTTTTTTTATGAGCAAAGTGGAGAGATAAACCAATTCTTCATATAATTTATACCAAGAAAAAAAAAAGAAGAAAAAAGAAGACAAAAGAATACGGAGCCTAACAGGAGGGTGCAGAAAAGTCCACCTGCTGCAATCCAGACAAGGATACAGATGACTGCTCATCTATCCATTTTGCTTTGTCCTCAGTCTGAACATCTTCTCTTCCCCTATGGTGAGTGTATTTCCGTTTGTCCCATGCTCTTCTATTTCCCTTCTATTTCAGGGTTCCACTTTCTTACTTCCCTTGCCCTGTGTATAATCTGGCCTCTGCTGATACTGTTCTCCCAAAGACCACCTTCCCTGTTATAGGTGAAACTGTGTCACAGTTGGAAATTATATCTGCACAGTTAAAAATTTTATCTGTCTTAACTGATTACATAATTATTATATAATTACTATAGAACCAGCACTGAACGCTAGTCTTTCTGCTTCCAGCCCTAGTCCTCATGCCACTGCTCCTATATCGCACCCCTGGAGACTAATTAAGCCTGAATCTATAAATGGAAATCATTTTGACTGATTTAAAAGACTTAGTCCTGGAACTTAAAATTAAATTAAATTAAATTAATTTTTTTAAAAAGACAAAATGACAGGGGGACTCACATGATATCAATCTTCAATCTCTTCTAAGTACATTTAAAAGCACTCCAGAAGCATCAGTATACACATATCACAACATTCTTCATTCATTGTTGAGTCCAATTATTGTTGAATATTTTGTTTTTGCCAAATAGCTACCTTTGAGGAATTTACAACCTAGTAGCCACAAACTACAAATTTCCCTAGTTATAAATCATTCTGGTTATTGGATTTTTAATTATATCATACCGAGCATGTACAAAAGAAAGTTTTATATATATATAAATTATGAAACATAACAATGAAATAAATATCTTATGAATCTACCACCTAGCCTAAGAACTAGAATATTCCCAATGTCCATGAATTAACCTGCAAGCCCCTTTATTATCCCCACCAGAACTAACCACTCTCCTGAAATTTTGCGTGTATCTTTCCTTTGCTTTTCTTATAGTGTTATTCCATATATATGCATCTCTAAACACTAAATTAAGCTTTGCTTTTTTCAAACTTTTTTTAATGGCATTGTGCTGTACGGAGTCTTTTGTGATCTGCTTTTCTTCATTCAGTATTAAGTTTTAAGATTTGTTCATGCTATAGCTGTGTAGCTGTGATTTGTTCATCTTAACTACTGTATAATGCTTCATTTTATTTATCTAGTCTCATGATGATGGACATTTGGGATGTTCCCATTATTTTTCTATTACAAATAGCACTGCTAGGAACATTTTTGCACATGTGTGGTGTTTATAAACAAGAGTTTCCCTAGGATATACCTAGAAAGAGAAATGCTGGGTCCTGGAGCATATTCATTTCCAAAATGGCTATATCAATTTATAGTTCCCTCAGTAAGGTATAGTTTTCCATTGATCTATATTCACTCCAATAGTTAATATCAGCAGATTTATCTTTTAAATTTTGTGGATTTAGTGAATGTGTAATGTTATCGCTATTTTAATTTATGTTTCCTTGATTATCAATAAAATTTAGCACATTATCATAAAAAAGCAACAAAAAGACTTAGTCAATTGAAGAAATCAGATTTTTACAAAAATCTGTGTATAATCTGACCACAGATCTGTGTATAATCTGACCCTAGGTATAATTTGACCACAGATTATAATCTGTGTATAATATGATCTGCAAAGACGCCGGCAAACCACCAGAAGCAAGGTGAGGGGCATGGAACAGATCCTTCCCACCCAGTTCTTGAAATTATCACCTAATGCTGCAAAACTGTAGTTCATTGAACCTCTTCTGCTGTTTCTTCCTATCTTCTCTGACTTCTTTTCCTCCACCCCCGAAAAATGTCAGTGCCCTCAATTTTCTATCTAAAATCATTTTATATCTAAAATTACATAATAATATAAATATTATATAATTAGTTAAGACAAGGTCATACTGGAGCAGGGCGGGCTCCTAATCCAATATGACCCGTATCTTTACAAAGACGGGAAATTTGAACAGAGACATCCACACAGCGAAAATGCCATGTGAACATGAAGACAGAGATTGAGACGATGCATCTATAAGCCAAAGATGCTGGCAAACCACCAGAAGTGGGGTGAGGGGCATGGAACAGATCCTTCCCTCACAGCCCTCACAAGGAACCAACCTTGGGACACCTTAATCTAAGACTTCCAGCCTTCAGAACTGGAAGACAATAAATGTTTGTTGTTTAAGCTGTCTCGTCTGTGGTACTTTGTTACAACAGCCCTAGCAAACTAATATATTCCCATTCCAAATTTAACAGTATTTTCTCTATATTCATCCACATTAACTTCTCACCTCAATTATAACAGTGGCTACCAAGTCCTTGAAATTCTTGCCTAATGCTGCAAAACTATAGTTCATTTCTCCTCTTCCACTATTTCTATCCTCTCTGACTTCTTTTCCTCCACCCTCCCAAAATGTCAGTGCCCTCAATTTTCTATCATTGTACTACTAATCATTTTCATTGTACTATTACCTACTAATAATCATTGTCATTATTAGTGGTAATAATTTTTAAAATGGTAGCTTTTATCAAGCAGTCATATGCTGGGCATCCTTCTAAATATTTTGCATATGTCATCTGATTTAATCCTCATAATCCCCTCCAAAGAGAAGGCTATATTATATCCCATCTTATAGATGAGAAAACTGAGGCTTAAAGAGGTTAAGTAACTTGTCTAAGGTCACACAAAGACTACGTGGCAGAGCGAGGATTCAAATTCAGGTCTGCCCTCTGAGCACAAAGCCACTTTCACATTGCCTCTCATTTTCTTCTGCACAGACAAGAGATCTCCCAACCTCCTCTGAAATCTTACCAAATTCTACCGGTTTATCTTTTTCTCAGTGGAACTGATCTCATATTCTATATCTCAAAGCCATTTCCCTTCTGTACTCCAAGCCTGAATTTCTACCTGAACATTCTACAGATATCTCAAACTCCTCTTGACCAAAATGGAACACCTCCCATTTCCTTTCAAACATGCTTTGCCTCTGTACCTGCTATGGGTTCCACAATCTTCCCAGCCAACAGTGTTTGGAAATGTCATGGCATTTTAAAAATTCATCTCTGTCCATTGCCCCTTTTTACAATCAGTTGCCAAGTCATGTTGATAAGTGATGAAACACTTATTTAGGTTGCCCTCTCCTCTCCATTCCACCTGCCTGAACTATCCTAATAGTCACCTAATGTCTCTCCACATTTCATCCTTCCTTCCTCCCATCCATCCTATGTCCTATCACTGAATTCTCCTAAAACACACTTCTCATCAGGTTATGCTCATTGCCTAAGAAATCAGATCCAAACTCCTTGCAAAGATGATGAGGACCCAGTTGGATGTAGCCTCTGTCTATCTTTCCAGTCTCCATTCACCAAACAAAACTTCTGGCAGTTTCACACACACCCAGGCTTTCCTGCCATAGTTCCATCTGGGATGCCCTCTGCAACTCGCATTCTTTTAGTTCAAATGCTCCCTGCTATAAAATTTTACTGTTGGATATATCTCCCTCTTCTGAACTCACTTACATTTTACTTCTACTTGAATCATTATCACTTTTTCCTCTCTAATTCAACTATGAGTCTTTTTTTGTTTGTTTGTCTTGTTTTCTTTTTATTTTATTTTATTTTATTATACTTTAAGTTCCAGGGTACATGTGCACAACATGCAGATTTGTTACATATATATACATGTGCCATGTTGGTGTGCTGCACCCATTAACTCGTCATTTACAGTAGGTATATCTCCTAGTGCTATCCCTCCCCCTGCCCCCTACCCAAACACAGGCCCTGGTGTGTGATGTTCCCCACCCCGTGTCCAAGTGTTCTCATTGTTCAATTCCTACCTATGAGTGAGAACATGTGGTGTTTGGTTTTCTGTCCTTGTAATAGTTTGCTGAGAATGATGGTTTCCACCGTCATCCATGTCCCTACAAAGGACATGAACTCATCTTTTTTGTGGCTGCATAGTATTCCAGGGTGTATATGTGCCACATTTTCTTAATCCAGTCAATCACTGATGGACATTTCGGTTGGTTCCAAGTCTTTGCTATTGTGAATAGGGCCGCAATAAACACACAGGTGCATGTGTCTTTATAGCAGCATGATTTATAATCCTTTGGGTGTATACCCAGTAATGGGATCGCTGGGTCAAATGGTATTTCTAGTTGCAGATCCTTGAGGAATCGCCACACTGTCTTCCACAATGGTTGAACTAGTTTACAGTCCCACCAACAGCGTAAAAGTGTTCCTATTTCTCCACATCCTCTCCAGCATCTGTTGTTTCCTGACTTTTTAATGATCGCCATTCTAACTGGTGTGAGATGGTATCTCATGGTGGTTTTGATTTGCATTTCTCTGATGGCCAGTGAAGCTGAGCATTTTTTCATGTGTCTGTTGGCTGCATAGATGTCTTCTTTTGAGAAGTGTCTGTTCATATCCTTTGCCCACTTTTTGATGGGGTTGTTTGATTTTTTCTGGTAAATTTGTTTAAGTTCTTTGTAGATTCTGGATATTAGCCCTTTGTTAGATGGGTAGATTGCAAAAGTTTTCTCCCATTCTGTAGGTTGCCTGTTCACTCTGATGGTAGTTTCTTTTGCTGTGCAGAAGCTCTTGAGTTTAATTAGATCCCATTTGTCTATTTTGGCTTTTGTTGTTATTGCTTTTTGGTGTTTTAGTCATGAAGTCCTTGCCCATGCCTATGTCCTGAATGGTATTGCCTAGGTTTTCTTCTAGGGTTTTTATGGTTTTAGGTCTAACATTTAAGTCTTTAATCCATCTTGAATTAATTTTTGTGCAAGGTGTAAGGAAGGGATCCAGTTTCAGCTTTCTACATATGGCTAGCCAGTTTTCCCAGCACCATCTATTAAATAGGGAATCCTTTCCCCATTGCTTTTGTCAGGTTTGTCAAAGATCAGATGGTTGTAGATGTGTGGTATTATTTCTGAGGGCTCTGTTCTGTTCCATCAGTCTGTATCTCAGTTTTGGTACTGTACCATGCTGTTTTGGTTACTGTAGCCTTGTAGTATAGTTTGAAGTCAGGTAGTGTGATGCCTCCAGCTTTGTTCTTTTTGCTTAGGATTGTCTTGTCAATGCGGGCTCTTTTTTGGTTCCATATGAACTTTAAAGTAGTTTTTTCCAATTCTGTGAAGAAAGTCATTGGTAGCTTGTTGGGGATGGCATTAAATCTATAAATTACCTCTGGCAGTATGGCCATTTTCACGATATTGATTCTTCCTATCCATGAGCATGGAATGTTCTTCCATTCAATTATTTGTCTATGAGTCTTATAATCCCCACCAGATTGTGAGTTTGTGGAAGGTGGGGGCAATGATTCATCTCAGAATTTGCCACAGCACTTGCCACAGCACTTAACACCTAGTATATGGTAGGTATTTATTGGCTTAATTTGTTAAGTCTCTAAGTAAATGAATGCATTCGCCAAACTGACTGTTGGACTACTCGAAATTCACAGAGCTCAGAGCAGCTAAACCTTGAAAGTAGATAAAAATCACCAGGAGACCTGGCTCACCTGGGTCTCATTCTGATCCAGTCAAAGGTTGTCATTATGTACAGCAACCTTGCTTTTTGTCCCTGGGGAGCACTCCAGGCTAACCCATCCCACTGGCACCAAAGCCCTTTCCCATCATCCCCACCACACCCTGGAAGCTTAGAACATGTCATTATCCTCCCTCATATGTCAGTCCACAAGATGCCAAGTAGATCCCTAACCCTCCTTGCAGTGATAACAAGATAACATAGTGACAAAGTACTTTGAACTTCCCAGGTTCCATTCACCCTGCAGTTATGGCTATTACCGTGCCCAGAAGCCACCACCAGGGGGGCTCCAGCATGTCTTTGAAACCTGGCTGTTTAGTAAGTCTATGAGAAAGACTGGAGGAAAACTCCAAAGTCTTGTTTTCCAATCCCAAGACACAGAAATGCTGGACAATCCCAACTGACCCCCTCACCCGAGAGCACAGCCGGGGAGGGTCCCAGGGCCCAATGAGGAACAAGTGCTTGTCTTGTCCCTGCAGATTTGAGAATCCTTGGGTGAGAATTATGTGGATTTCAAGGTTTCTAGGAAGGACAGGGAAGGAGGACTGGAAAATCAGAGCTGGTAGTTCAAATTTTTAGTCAGATCTGGTTACTTTCTCCCAAGGCAAGCAACCCAAGAAAGTACCAGAAATCTTACACTAGCTCCACTATATTATGGTTTAGTAGTATTAGTGTCAACATTAACATTGTTGAAAAATACAATTGCAATTTTTTGAGCACATGCTATACAACAGGCATTGTACTTTTTTCTCTGTACATGATATCATTTGACCCTCACGTTGCCCCTGTGAAGAATTATGATTATTAGGAAACTAAGGTTCAGAAGAATAAGTGATATCCCAAGGTCACATGGCTTCTAAAGGCCAGACAGTCCAAGGCAGAGTGGAGCACATGAGCAAAGACACAGAAACAGGGAAAGCAAAGTATTCACAGTGCCCTACAAGCAGCTGGGTATTCTTGGAGAATAAAACAAGAAGGACATAGAGACAGAGACCACCTACCACAACACAGAATATACTGTTAGGCTAATGACTTTATCATGCAAATGACTGAAAGCCTTTGAAGAGTTTTAAACAGGAGAGTGACATGCCAGACTTATGTTTTAGGAACTGTGGCAGAGAATGGATCGGAGAAAATAAGACTGAAGGCAGGAAGACCAGATGGAAACTGTTGAAGTAATAAAGAAATGATGACAGCTTTGTGCCTTCTCCATCTCTTTTATATGGAGGGACAGCCCTGGAATAGAAAAATGTTTAGGAGGTAAAATCAGCAGGTCTTGGTGAAGTATTACATAAGGTGTCAGCCTATGGCATCTCCAGCATATTCTCCCATGCCTTGGACTGACGTATACAATCATCTTGTAAATGACCCATGTCAAATTGTGCAGAGAATACATGAATGAACAAAGCAAAGTTTCTGATGACCTTCTAGTTGGAGCAGACAATACCAAATAAACAAGAAAAATATCCAACAGAGATAAGTGTTATGCAGACAATTAAAATGTGGTGATGTGATAGGTGTCGGGCTACTTTAGAATGAGTGGTCAGGGAAACCTCTCTGAGATGTCATTTAGACTTTCTAAGGCCACGTGAAAATCAGGGAAAGAAGTGGCTTACGAGGTTGAAAAAATCCAAAGCAGGCCAGTGAAGCTAGAATAGAATGGGCAAAGGAGAAAAGGGAATAAGGTAAGATTAGAGAGATTGGCCAGAGGCCAGATCACACAGGACTTTGGAAGTAAGGTTTGGGAACCTAGATTTTGAGTATCATGGGAAGCTTGTGGAAGGTTTTAATCAAGGGAATGACCTTATCTAATGTAAGTTGCTAAGTGATCTCCCTGGCTGCTATATGAAAAATGAAGGCAGGGGAATAGCGAAAGCAGGGATAGTTGTTCCACTGAGAAATGATGGTGGTCTGGAGCAAAGTAAATGGATTACGGACCTCTTCTGACAGAGTAGAGTGGAAGGTAAGAGAGAGACGAATCAAGGGTGACTCTCTATTTTGGCTTGGGCAACAAGGATGGAGAAGCCATGAAGGAGCAATTTGACATGGAGAAATCAAGAGCTTTGTTTTGGACGTGTGGAGTTTGAGATGTCTACTAGAGACCCAGGGGAATATGCCAAGTAGGCAGCTGGAAATACAAGTCTGGAATTCAGGACAGAAAGTGCATATAGAAATGCACATTTCAGAATGATCAGCCTATAGTTGGCATTTAAAGTCAGAACACCAGCTGAGATTTCTTACTGAGTAAGAAAGAGCAGAGATGAGGCTGAGAAGTGAGCTCTGAGACATTCAAATATTTGGAAGTCAGAAAAAAAAGAGGAGCTAGGGAAGAAGATAAGATGGTACAGCCAATGGGTGAAAAGAAGTCAAAGACTTCTGCAGTGTCCCCATAACCAAATGAAGAAAGTGGTCAAGAAAGGGAAAGGAACCAACTGTGTCAAATACCACTAAAAGTTCAAGTTGAAAGAGGACTGAGAACCAACCATCAGATTTTACAAGATGGATGCTATTAACGCATATGGAAAGAGATCTCAGGGGATTGGCAAGGACAAAGTTCAATAAGAGCAAATTAAAGGGAGAAAGGAAGTAAGGAAATGGCCTCAATGTCCCTAGGAGGAAAAACCACATGCCAGGGATGAGAACTCAGGGGTGGTATAGGGCTTGAGGAAGGTGGTGAAGGCTAAGGCAAGTAATGAGCTCTTGAAGGAGGAGCTAATCGCAGTGGCACAGTGTGTGTAATCTACACTTCTTCTAGCAGCAGGAGCAGCAGCCCAGAAGTAGGAGCTGAGAAGACAGAGGTCTCATACATCCAGAGTTAGTTTTCTGATGGATGAGTCCAGCCAAATGAGAGAATGTGTGGGAACCCAGAGTTCTGACAAGGAAGTGGCTCAGATAATTAACCATGTGAGTGCACAAAGAAAAATGTGCAGGGCAGTACTTGTGGGATGGGACAAAAAGAGGAGCCAAGGACTTGAGGACTCTTTGTGGAAGAAGAACAGGCAGGGGAGGAATGAGTAATAACAGAGCTGAATAAGAAGCTGGTCGGAAGGAGAGATTAAGGTAACAAGACCATGAGAAGGTCCTTAGCTAACTGGGAAATCAGTCCTGGAGCCACACTGGCAGCGGCTCCATCTTCGCGAAGAACAGGTTGGTACCAAGACTTGTCCCCAGAGCAGTCCTATTCCATTCATTGCATTTCCAGAGATTGACAATGCCAGGTGAGCTAACCATGCCTTTCACAACAGGTGGGTCCTGGGCTGGCTCTGCAGCAGTGTGTGTGCTCATTATAGGTAAGACCTGCCTGCAGGGCTGGAGGGGATTTGCTCCTGGCCTTCAGAACATCACGTACATTCTTCCAAAGCAATGTCCCCTTGTGTTTTTGATGTTCCTAGAGACGCAAGCTTGGGTCCATGAACAATCTAAGAAAATCCTGGACTCAGAAATGCTTCTTCTTTTACACAGATGAGGTAGTGTTTTTGACCCAAATTATCTCCATTATGATAAACACCTTCCCTCAGACCTTAGTGCAAATAGATAAGCCCACTCCTCCACACATGCCCTGGCATACTTGGCCCCTAAATGGAAGATAGCTTTATTTCAAGGCAAAACCCTACTACACTGATATTTTTTTCTACTGTGTTGTGAGATATTGGGGAGAAATTGGGGATAAGAACAGTGCACCACTTCCACAGCACATAATAAGCACTCAGTAAATATTTTGTATTGGAATGAATGAATGGACACAATTTAGAAAACAGGGAAACAAAAGAGAAGAGAAAAGAAAGAGGTACCAAAACTTTTGGAAAAAAATTAAAACATCGTCTTTTTTTTTTTTGAGACAGAGTCTCATTCTTGCCAGGCTGGAGTGCGGTGATGCGATCTCGGCTCACTGCAACCTCTGCCTCCCGGGTTCAAACGATTCTCCTGCCTCAGCCTCCCAATTAGTTGGGACTACAGGTGCGTGCCACCATACCCAGCTTTTTTTTTTTTTTTTTGTATTTTTAGCAGAGACAGGGTTTCACCATATTGGCCAGGATGGTCTCGATCTCCTGACCTCATGAACTGCCTGCCTCAGGCTCCCAAAGTGCTGGGATAACAGGTGTGGGCCACCATGCCCGGCCAAAACATAGTCATTTTTACATCTGCCAAAAATCCCTCTTTGTAAACTATCAAGGAACAATTTTTTTACTATTCACTTAACTATTTCCTATAAATAAACACAGCCACACTGAGGATTATTACTTTAAAAAAATTTTTTTTTTTTTCGGAGACAGAGTCTTGATCTGTTGCCCAGGCTAGAGTGCACTGGTACAATCTCAGCTCACTGCAACCACCGCCTCCCAGGTTCAAGTGATTCTTGTGACAGCCTCCCAAGAAGCTGGGATTACAGGCATGTGCCACCCACCTAACTAATTTTTGTATTTTTAGTAGAGACAGGGTTTCACCATGTTGTCCAGGCTGGTCTGAAACTCCTGGCCTCAAGCAATCTGCCCACCTGGATCTCCCAAAGTGCTGGGATTACAGGAGTGAGTCACCGTGCCTGGCCTTAGAAACTTTTCTAGAAAAGTAGTCAACTAACATTAGTATTTTCTACTTTTACTCAAAATGGAGGTCAGCTGCCATTGCTTTAGCTATATTAGCTGACAATTCAGTGTTAACGCCTCGAGAGATATAGAAACAATATAAATGTTCATCAATGGATACATAAAGAAAATGTAGTATATAAATATAAAGGGATACAATTCATCCTGAAAAAAGAAGGCAAGCCTGTTATTTGCTGCAACATGGGTGGATCTAGAGAACATTATGCTACATGAAATAAGCCAAATGCAGAAAGACAATCACTTATATGTGGAATCTAAAATAGTCAAACTCATAGAAGCAGGGAGTAGAATGGTGGCTGTCAGGGGCATGGTGGAAAGGGGAAAATGAGGAGGTGATGGCCAAAGGGTACAAAGTTTCGGCTATGCAAGATAAATAAGTTCTGGAGATCTACTACATAGCATAGTGCATATAGTCAATAATACCGTATTATATACATACAATTTTCTTTTTAAAATATTTTTACAGAGTTGGGGGTAGAAGTGCAGTTTTGTTTCATGGATATATTGTTTTGAAGTTTGAGCTTTTAGTGTACCCATCACCCACATAGCATACATTGTACCTAAAAGGTAATTTTTATCCCTCATCCCCTACATTCCACTCTATGGCCATGTGTACACATTGTTTAGTTTCCACTTATAAGTGAGAATGCATGGGATTTTACTTTCTGTTTCCATTCGTGTTGCTGCAAAAGACATGATTTCATTCTTTTCATGGCTGAGTAGTATTCCATGGTGTGTGTGTATATGCTATATACATAGTATTCCATATTCCACATTTTATTTATCCAATCCTCTGTTGATGGACACTTTCTGTTAATTCTATGACTTTGCTATTGTGAATAGTGCTGCAATAAACATACGATTGCAGGTGTCCTTTTATATAATGACTTCTTTTCCTTTGGGTAGATACTCTGTAGTCAAATTGCTAGAGCTAATGGTAGTTCTATTTTCAGCTCTTTGTGAAATCTCCATACTGTTTTCCACAGAGGGTGTACTAACTTACATTCTCACCAACGGTGAATAAGTATTATATTTTCTCTGCATCCTTGCCAACATCTGTTGTTTTTTTACTTTTTAATAATAGCCATTCTGATTGATGTAAGATGGCATCTCATTGTGGTTTCACTAAAATGACCTTAAAGCAATCTACAGATTCAGTGTGATTCCTATCAAATTACCAATGTCATTTTTTGCAGAATTAGAAAAGACAGTTCTAAAATTCATATGGAGCCAAAAAAGAGCCCAAATAGCCAAGAAATTCTAAGCAAAAAGAACAAAGCAGAGGCACCACATTACCTGACTTCAAATTATATTACAAGACTACAGTAACCAAAATAACATGGTACTGGTATAAAAATAGACACATACATCCATGGAACAGAATAAAGAACTCAGAAATGAAGACACATACCTACAATCAACTGATCTTTGACAAAGTCAACAAAAATATCCACAGGGGAAAGAACACCCTATTCAATAAATGGTGCTGAGAAAACTGAATAGCCACATGCAGAATAATGAAACTGGACCCATATCTTTCACCATACACAAAAATTAACTCAAGATGAACTAATTACTTAAACATAAGACCTGAAATTTTAAAAATCCTAGAAGAAAATGTAGAAAAAATGCTCCTGGACATTGGCCTAGGCAAAGAATTTATTTCTAAGACCTCAAAAGCAAATGCAACAAAAACAAAAATAAGCAAATGGGACTTAATTAAACTAAAAAGCTTCTGCACAGCAAAACAAATAATCAACAGAGTAAAGAGACAACCTACAGAATGGGAGAAGAAATAATTATTTCTTCAGCCATAACTACCTCCTTGCTTTTCAGAAAGAGAAGTAAACAAAAATAGGCAAATGGCCAAAAAAAAAAAAAAAAAAAACAGGCAAAAAAAAAAAACAACAAAATTAGGTAAATGGGACTTAATCCACAGCAAAAGAAATAATCAACAGAGTAAAGAGACAACCTACAGAATGGGAGAAAATATTTGCAAACTATGCATCTGACAAAGGACTAATATCCAAGCTCTATACGGAACCCAACCAACTCAACAGGAAGAAAACAACCCCAGCAAAAAATGAGCAAAGGACATGAACAGACAGTTTTCAAAAGAAGACAATCAAGTGGACAAAAAAATATGAAAAAATGCTCAACATCACTAATTATCAGAGAAATGCAAATATATACATATAATTTTCTAAGAAGGTAGATCTTATGTTGTGCTCTTACCACACAAAAAAATAATAATTACAAAGGGGGCTGGATAAAACTTTAGGAGGTAGATGAATATGTCTATGGCCTTGAAAGGTAATAGTTTCACAAGTGAATACTTATCTGCAAACTCATTGAGTTATATACCTTAAGTATATACAGCTTTTTACATGACAATCATACCTCTACAAAGTGATTTGAAAAAAATAATAAATTGATGTTTCTCCATTTCCTCAGCATATTTTCTAAATTTTATAACAAAAATACATGCTAAAATTCAAAGTTATGTATGTATGTGTATGCTTGTGTGTTTACATTGTGCTGTTTTATTTTCTTAATACAAAATAATACAACTATAAAAACTGAAAAACTCTGCTTTAAAATTTAGATTAGCTCATATTCCTGGGTAATTTCTATGATTAAACCCTGTCTTTCGTCTTGGTTTTTATTTTCGCTGAAGGCTCTTTAAAAATATTAGTATCACGTCCACTTTTTGAGAAAAAGGATGAATTCAATTTTGTCTGAATATACTTTATCTCATTTGTTTTTTGCGATTTGATAAAAACATATTTTTCCTCTAGCTATTATCACAAGAATGGTAGTCATTATACCTGAGTCCTCATTTTTGTCTTCTATAAGGCTCACAGTCTCCAAAACATTTTTAGGAGTCACGAGTTTCATCACCAGCATTCAGCATATTACAAAATACACTCTAAGCCCCTTTCAGCCATGACCTACTTCTTCCAGGCAAACTCAAACCCAGAGGCTGTTCATCCAAATCTTCTCTTTCTGAAAAGCAAGGAGGTGGCTATGGCTGAAGAAATAAAGAAATCTTCTGCCTGACTGGCTTCCTCTTGGGTGCCCATATGGCTTCTGATTCTCTGAGAGGATCTGAAGTTGCTCTGAGGAAGATGGCTATACCGTCAAACTGTTTCTCCACTTAAGATCTCTGCCCAACTTCTGCAGAATCACTGAAATAGTGAATTCCTTCTCCACTTCCACCCCTGACATATTTGGGAGTTGCTAAAGACAAATAACTGCAGTGACTACTGTGACTATTGGTAACAAGCCCTGATTTTAGAGGGAAAAAAAGAGGGGCTTTTGAGTTAGAAAAATCTCTTGACTGTGATCAAAACTGCTGCCCATTTTTTTCAGGGCTTATCATGCCTATTTGAGAAGCTCTCTTATCTGTCAGACTCTCCACCCAAAATTCATCTTCCGAGTTACATGTTTTCAATTCAAGCACAGATGGACTGGATGACAAAGGAGGCTCTATGTTATGAGGACAGCTGTTTATTTCAGGGAGGGCAACTCCTAATACAAGGCCTACAATGATTTCCTTGTGTGCCTTTTTTTGCTTTTGGAATTTGCTAGGATCCCATCATCAAAACAGTATGAAGCAGTTTTAAGATCTTCATTGCAATTATCTCTGGAAATACTGGTTACCTGGTGTTCGCTGTCTTTACTGCAGCAGACAAGCATATATAAATACATACACAGCTCTTTTGGCCTCATCTTGGTTTTACTTTTCTTGAGAGAAATGGGATTTCTGCAAAATCTTTTATAAGTTAAGTCTGACAATGAGTCTTAACTTTTTAAATGTGCTTTTCTCTTCTTCTTTTCTTTCTTGTCAATAACGGACAAGAATGAACATGAAAGAGAAAAAGCTTGATCCCGATGAATGTCTTTTTTGGTAGCTTTGATTTTGCCTAGATCCTTTTTGTCATGTTTAGGATGTTTTTAGAAGTTTTATTATTTTTATAAAACGAGGCATTGGGATGTTTGAGATTTTTAAAAAACATTCATGTTTTCTGAATATAGTGTCATGTCTTAATTTTTCTTATACAGCTGAAGCATATTTTGATGATCTATGTGATTTTCTAGCTTTATCTTTTATGTGATGGTAACTTGTTCTTAATTTTTCTTTACAGACATCAGAGTTTTCAAACTGGTGCTTACCTGCTTGCAACTGATGATACTTAAAATAAGACAGACTACAGCAAGCTCAATTCTTCCATATAATAACCATTTAAGTGGTCACTATATGCACACAGTCCTACACTAGATGCTATCTATTGTAATATCTTAAGGAATTTAGTTGGGGAAGGAAAGATATAGGTCCTTGGAAGAAAAAACCAAGGCAATATATCAGCAATTACATAACAGGTGGTCAGATCAAAGATGGCCATAACTAAAAGTAAATCTATATTATTTTAGTAACATTACGCATAGTGCAACAATTTGACTATAATACAAGTAGTATTGGATATGTCTAGTGAAACCGTAAGATGATTCAGCTGTAACTAGGAGTGACAAGATGTACTTTAGTTAGAAATGGTAACTTTCTTAAGCATATGCTCCCCAAACAAAGTACAGAATGTGATTTGATTTTTTTTTCTTTTACAGAGGGTGTCTCACTATATTGCTGGCTGGGCTCAAGCAATCCACCCACCTCAGCTTCCCGAGGAGCGGGGAAGTACAGGCGTGTACCACGGTCAAGTCATAAACAGCTTATGATTTGACTTTTAAGCAGAATTTTTTTTTTAAGTTTCTGTTGCCAAGTTGCCAACTTAGTGAATTTTAAAGAAGAGAATGCTTGTTTGATGAGAATATCATCTCATCAAAAAGGTATATAATGTTTTGAGTAGGAAAGCAGAGAATCAATTATGAAACGTCATCTAGGGACCATGTGTCAGGAGAAAAACCATTTTAAAACTACAGACACAAGTCACGAAAAATTAAAGAGGCCAATTTACAATAACAGCTGTATCTATCTAATAACACATCATAAAACCAACAAAGCCATGTTCTGCTGATAAGGTACAAGTAAATATCTACATAAACTTTTCCCTAAGAACTGTATATTATCCATAATAGCAATTTACATTTGTATAGTGTGTTTCTGCTTTCAAAATGTTTTCACATTCCATACCAATAAATGAAAAAGAATGTTGTGCAGTGTGCCAGATGCAGCTGTAGTGCAAACTGAGGGGGAAAATGTCTGGACCATTAGGCAGTGGTTGCAGTTCAGGATAGCTCTGTCTTTGGCACGTTGTGCTTTATGAAGATAAACCCCAGATTATGAAGCTGAGTTCCAATCAAAACAAAAATCAAACAAGGCTGAGAAGACCAATTAAAAGACAAGGCAAGAGAAGCATATCCTGCTATGATTTGAATCACACTTCTAACCACTGACCTACACAGTACCAGGGAAGGAATAAAAATATAACATAAGTCTGGTTCCACCAGTTAATTTAAATTGCTTATAATTTCACCTTTAAATCGGCCACTCCAACTCATCAGGGTTGGCAACAAATAAAGTGTGATTTACAAGAAGAACCTAGTAGGAAGGAGAGAGAGAAAAGCTATGCACCTACATAGTAAGCCAGGTGGAATCACTCTATACAAAGGTAAACAGAACTGATCCCAGAAAACAACAACAAAAACCTGTTAAGTGAAGTGGGCTAAGGTGACCTTCCTTTAGGAGTCACTCCTTTCTTAGACTCTTTCTCACTGCCTTTCCTCCTATTTTCTCTGGTCTTCCCCACCCCAACCATTCACACTCCCCACTTCCAGGCCTTAGAAACAGGAAAAGATCTTCAGTGTGAATCAGTTGAGGTCAGATACTCCTAACCAGAACTTAACACATTGAATCAGGTGTCCGGAAATGAACTTAGAAGTCTTTTTCCCCCTAATGTTTCGTCCTCTGCATCAATTCTCTTATAATAATTCCTACACATGGAGCCCAGACTCTGAGTAAACACGTTCCCTGACTGTAAATCAAGGCCTCCTGGGGCAGCTCATTCCATTTCTGGATTGTTCTAATCATTAAAATCTTCTCAGTCGTGCTAGCCAAAATTAGCCCCCTACAGTTTCTCCTCACTTGAGAAACATAAAACAAGTCCTTCTCCTCCTGGCAGCCTTTCACTTTGTTTGAAGGCAGCTGTCCTCCCCAAGTGCTATGTCCCTGCAGTTTAACTATGCCTAAATGCCCCTCATAGGACAGGATTTATAGGCTCCTAACCATATTGGTCATCCTCTCTTGAACATGTTGCAGTTCAACAAAGCCCCTGTTCAAAAATGTCACCCAGAATAGAACACAATATTGCAAGAATGGCCTATATATGGAATGAAAGCCTTTGTCCACTGTTGAAAAAACAGCCTTCAAGAACCAAGGATCACAAAAACAAGAGAAGGGTTTGTGTTGTTGTTGTTGTTGTTGTTGTTGTTGTTGTTGTTGTTGTGTTATCAGAGGGTTTTTTCATATGGGAGTAGGAAGGAGGGCTTCACCATGCTTTTCATTCTGTGATTCTGGAATTAAATTTTTAAAAAATAAAAATCAGAGTTGGCTTTCAAGGTTCTCTGCTGGGGATTTTTGAAGAAACAAATGAACAACATACAGCCTTGAAAGAGTCCACATACCATTGCCCGCCCATTGTCCTCACCCCGTGTGCATTACAATCACATTGGGCTTTTGGATGAGGCAGTCTTATTTGAGTCTTCTTTTAGAGTAACTGGTCGGGCATAAAGTACCCACAGAAGATGAGCTTGACCTGGCGCCAGAATAGTTGTTTATTCCCCGGAAAGGTAAAAGTGTTTCCTACCCTGACATTGCCCCCCATCCTCCAACCACATCAGTCTGGCTCTTGTACATTGGGTACCCTCTTCCCAGTCCTTCCTGCTCCTCAGAACGATAGACTTCTCTCTCTGCCCAGATACCCAGCCACTACACATCTAGTATCCAGTCTCTTGGACCCTGAGGGCTTGGAAAGAAAATGTGGGCTTCACCAGTCTCCCTGCGGACTGGGAGCGCCAGGACACAGAGCAGCTTGCCTCCTTTCCCAGAGAATCCCGAGGATCTTGCCTTCATTCTCTTTGCCTTAACACCTGTTTGGTGCTGAAGGGCTGGGAGGTTTGCAGCCACGATCCTGTGATTAAGGATACCAGAGCTGAAGCTGTGAAACTTCACCAGACTGCCCTTTATAGACTTGCAGGACGGAAGTCTTGGGGAGCATTCCTTTTATGGGTGACAGAATGAAGGAAGCCCAGAAAGTTAACTGACTCATTCGAGATGACAGAGGACCGCAGTGATAGAGGAAGGACTATCTCAGTTCCCAGCTCAGCACACCTTTCGCTGGAGGGCCTTATTAATTAACATCATCTAAATACTTTCTGTGTATTTTTAAGAAGTGGCTTTGGCTCTATCTATTCCACTTACTAACAAAGACGGTCCCTAAAAATGAAATGCCTACCCCACTTAGGTACAGCAGATCTTCCCTTCGATGCCTAACTGCTTATGGAAAAGCTGGCCTCACCACATCCTCTTCCTGCAGAGGGCGAGGACTCGCAGGACAAAACTTGGTTTCCTTCCATTCTCTGCTCCTCGGGAGGGCCTGGGCTCGCTAGGTGTAGAACAAGGAGAAAGGGGTAGAGGGGAAGAGTCGGGTCGAACCCCAGCGAGGGACCCGGCCTTCCCTGGAGGAGAGGATCGTACTCGCGCCAGGGGTATGGACTCACCCAGGGAGAGCTTGGGCGGAGAAGCAGCCTCTGCTCCAGGCCTTCCGCTGCGGCACCTAAAGAGGCCCGGCGGCCCAGAGGCCCGCAAGCCACGCCCCCTTCCAGGCCCCGCCTCCATTTGGCCATTCCCCTTGCTGTCCGCTCTTCCACCAGTTCCTGCCCCTGCCCCTTTCCTCCCACGCATCCGCACCCGAGCAGCCCCACCTGCTAAGCCACGCCCCCTGTCCTGTGCTGTCCTGCACTCCCAGGTGCCCCACGCTTTCCCACCCTCCCAGTCAACAGGCGCAGGGAGCCTCATCATTATTAGTGCGTGGACAATCGCATGTAACAATATGAGCTAACGTGCAGTTATCTACCAGGTGCCAGGCTCTGTCCTAAGTGTTCTACACATAAACGTTAAGTTACCAGTATTGTGCTTATTTTATAATTGGGAGACTGAGACACAGGTTGGTTAAAAAGTTTAAGACTTTTGGCTGGGCGCGGTGGCTCAAGCCTGTAATCCTAGCACTTTGGGAGGCCGAGGCGGGCGGATCACGAGGTCAGAAAATCGAGACCATCCTGCCTAACACGGTGAAACCCTGTCTCTAGTAAAAATACAAAAAATTAGCCGGGCGTGGTGGCGGGCGCCTGTAGTCCCAGCTACTCGGGAGGCTGAGGCAGGAGAATGGCGTGAACCCGGGAGGCAGAGCTTGCAGTGAGCAGAGATCGTGCCACTGCACTCCAGCCTGGGAGACAAAGTGAGACTCAAAAAAAAAAGTTTAAGACTTTTTAAAAATAAAATGTGGTGTATCCATACAGTGGAATACTATTCAACAATAAAAAGAAATAAACTACTGATGCACTCAGTAACATGGCTCAATCTCAAAAACACCATGCTATGTGAAAGAAGCCAGACACAAAAGAGAACACACTAATTCCATTTATATGAGAATCTAGGAAAGGCAAAACTCTAGTGACAGAAAACAGAGTAGAAGTTGCCTAGGACCAGAGATGAGACAGAAAGGAACTTTTTGGAGCAAAGAAACTATTCCAAAACTTGATTGTGATGGAGGTTGTACACATCCCCACTGCACATTTACCCAAACTAATTGAAGTGTATGCTTAAAAATGGGTGATTTCTGTGGTAGGCTGAGTATACCTCAATACACTGCAAACAATAATTATTATAAAAGGGAAGAGGAACAAAAGGGAATCCTGGGAACGCCAAGGATAAGTAGACAATGAGACAACAGGAAAGGAGGAGAGGAGAAGTCGGAGAGATGGAAGAAGGAAGACAGCAAAGACGCCAAGTGAGACGCCTGCACCTGGTGCATCGTAGTTGCAGGATAACGACTTGCTGAATGCAAGGTGGAGCCGTGTCCCTAGGAGGGAAGTGCTCAACAGGTCACAGAGAAGTTGTGGAGGATGAGAGCTCTAAAGAGGCCACTGGAGGCTGGGCGTGCTGGCTCACACCTATAATCCCAGCACTTTGGGAGGCTGAGGCAGGCAGATCACCTAAGGTCAGGAGCTCAAGACCAGCCTAGCCAACATGGTGAAACCCAATCTCTAACAATAATACAAAAAAATTAGCCGGGCATGGTGGTGCACACCTGTAATCCCAGCTACTCGGGAGGCTGAGGCAGGAGAATTGCTTGAACCCGGGAGGCAGAGGTAGCAGGGAGCCGAGATCGTGCCACTGCCCTCCAGCCTGGCCAGGCAACAGTGAGAATCTGTCTCAAATAAATAAATAAATAAATAAAGTTAATAAAGTTCATTTGTATGAAAATATTTTGAAATATTTTTAATAGTACTTGACCAATGGCTTCCAAAAGGGAGTTAATAATGATCTGTCCAGTGTTCTCATCTTTTGAGATACAGGCTCATGACCTTGGAAGGGTGGTAATCATAGAAGATATGTCCTCTGCAGTGTGAAGTTTCTGACACTGGTTTACATGGGTATGCTTAGCAGTGTACTGTGGTATTCAGTGAAGCTGGCCAACAGTGTAAGCATTCCAAAGTTCATGCTTTGGCCTGGAGGACCTGAGTCACAATGACTGACGCAAGACAGTATTGCCCATAAGTTATGGGCTGGTGGGCTGATTAATGGTTTCAGCACGAAGCTTTGGGTCTCTAACTCTAACAGATCATTAGCTCCCAGCAAATGTCCAGCCTCTGAAGGTCGTGGTTATTATTGCAAACCAATAGATACATGAATTACATAAAACAAAGCAAATGACCTTTTTATGTGCTAGGGATATTTAAAAATTAAGCTGTATATTTCTATGAATACAGAGTCTGTTTGGAGCATAAATCTTTGCTGAACTTTCACAAAGCAAAAGCAGAGACTGAAGAACCATACTTCACTGTTAATGTCTCATTAAATTTTAACCACTGCAGTCATGGTTAAGGAGATATTTTTATTATAATCCAGCATTTTCAGGACCTTACAATCTAACTTAGTTCCACATTCTCTTTTGGTGAATTAATTATTTTTATATTGGTCTCTCACTCAAGAAATATGAATGTTTGAAGTTTGATAAAACTTAATCAGTACTTAAGGTAATTTAAATGTTAGAAAAGAGAAAATCCTCACACACAGAGTAATATATTATTATATGGGGAGACTATTAAGCCCCTATTGGGAACAAACATTGTTCAGCCTCTGTTTCTCTGTTTAGTACAATATGTTTCAGTGAAAAATACATACAGTACCACCATAAACTGGTGGTATGTAAGGCCAGGCACTGTGGCTCACACCTGTAATCCCAGCACCTTGGGAGACCGAGGCAGGCAGATTGCTTGAGCTCAGGAGTTCAAAACCAGCCTGGGTAACATGGTGAGACCCTGTCTCTACCACAAGTACAAAAATTATCCAGGTGTGGTAGCACATGCCTGTGATCCCAGCTACTCAGGAGGCTGAGGCGGGAGGCAGGAGGATCGCTTGAGCCCGGGAGGCAGAGGTTGCAGTGAGCCAAGATCATGCCACTGCACTCCAGCCAGGGTGACAAAGTGAGACCCCCATCTCAAAAATAAAACAAAACAAACAAACAATCAGAAACTCTATAGTATGTGAAAAGGAAACCAAAAGCACTACTGGAATCATTGTCTACTTGTTTAGTTCTACGTTACCTGGGGGTCAGGGGGGTTGGGCTAACAAAAAGGGACAAATGAAAACAGGGTACACGGCAACAATTCCACTAATAAGGACCACGTTAGTTACTGGGATGGGGCTGGGGATCAGAGCTCCTTGGTACTAAGGCCCAGAGGGAAACTTCATAACCAGATGTAACTGTCATCAGAAAGGGGAAAATGTGGGAGGTCCTTCAGGAAAACAAACTATTGAAGTTTAGAAGCCTGTTAAAGTTTAATCATGTCCCATTCTCTTTGGCCATTAGACTGTGGTACCTTAGTGACACTTTGTTATAGACTGAATTGCAGCCCATCAAAATGAGTATGTAAAAGCCCTAACTCACCACGATGTGACTGTTTCTGGGATAAGGCCTTTAGGAGGGAAATAAAGTTAAATGAGGTCACAAGCATGGGGCCCTAAGTTGAAAGGACGGTGGCCTTATAAGATAAGAAAGAGAGATCTCTCTCTCTTCCTCTTGTATCCCGCCCCAGAAATGGCCCCCTCTTGTGAACACACAGCCAGAAGGCAGCCATCGGCAAGCCAGGAAGACAGCCCTCACTAGAACTTGACCATGCTGGCACCTTGAGCCTATACTTCTAGCCTCCAGAACTGTGAGAAAATAAATTTCTGTTGTTTAAGCCACCCAGTCGGTGGTATTTTGTTATGGCAGCTGAGCAAACTAATGCACGCTTAGACATAACCCACGCAGTCACCCTTAAGACATGAGTACACTGTACAGTCATGTGTCAGGAAAACTGGGTCTGCTGCTGGCACTCTATTTCCTTCCATGGCTTGTCAATGTAGATGACAGCAGGATCTGGTTAGGTGTCTTTACCTGTCCTATAAACTGCAAGATAATAATAAATACATAAATAAACAAGACTCTTCCTTTATGTCACACAGTAAAGTCACAAGTTCTCTTTAACAAGCTATACGGTGAGTCTATTAAATCAGTTTGTTTTTAACAAATAAAAAAGATGGGGTGTCTTACACAGATGCACAGTAATAGGAGGCTGATAAATTATGATGCTTTGACTACATCACTATAAACTTTGCTTTAGGAAATTTTGAAAAATATTATGTGATATAATATTAAGTAAAAAGTTAAAGAAGACATTCTGTGATTACCGTGACTTAAAAACTATATTGTAAAAATGAAAATAATTCTAATACATGGTTGAAATGCAAATCAATTTTTCCCTACATTTTGATTTTATGCATGTTGCAAAATGTTCTTTTTTATTATTTACTATTTTAAAAAATAAATTCAAAAGCACCTGTGGGTATCTTCTGTGGAGAACTGTCTTTTACTATCAAATTGACGGTGTCTTTTACAAGTTATTGAAAATTCCAATTGTAATTAAAGTTTCATTTGATTGCTAGTACTGTCATTTTAAATACACAGAGTCAAAATTGACTAAATCAAGCCGACCAAATGTTTCAATTTTAATGAGATCTGAAAGTTCTAATTTAGCAAAATACCTTCAAAAGACTTGCTCAAGTTGAATATTGTGGTAATTAGATATATTCATCTCACTATAAACATCAAGATTGTCCAATGCAAGATAAAAAGGAGATGGTATTTTTTTAAAAAAATAAAAATAAAAAGGAAAGCATTCAACCCTCACAAAAACTGGATCTTGATTGCTAAGTATGAGTGGATAACAAAGTCCTCTTAACATTGATTCATTCATTTAGTCAATTCACATTCACTAATCACTTAAAGGACAGTGATTTAAGGCACAGGCTGGAGAGCCGGATTGTCTGGGTTTAAATCTCTACTGCATCACTTACTAGAGTTCTGATCCTGTGTATTAGTCAGGATGAGTTAGG
Source organism: Pan troglodytes (assembly GCF_028858775.2). Classification (NCBI taxonomy): domain Eukaryota; kingdom Metazoa; phylum Chordata; class Mammalia; order Primates; family Hominidae; genus Pan; species Pan troglodytes. Next base: position 15,973,817 of record NC_072407.2, read on the forward strand.
TTTGCTATGATAACATATCAAAACCCAAATCTCAGTGGCTTAAAACATCGAGGTTTATTTCCTACTTGTGCTACATGTTCATGTGGAGGAGAGGGAGCTCTGCTCCACAGAATCACTCAGGAATCCAGGATTATGGAGACTCTAATGTCTTGCAACTACATATGCACTTCAACTCTTTTGAGCACTGGAGGGTCTCATATCAGCAGTTAAATGCTAAGGCAGAAAAGTGGCCCATAGCACAGAAGTGACACATATCAATTCTACTCATAGCTTATTGACCATTACTAGTCACAAGGCCACCTAACTGCAAGAGGGTAGGAAAGTGATCCTCCCACATGCCTGGAAATAGAGGAGACCCAGGGGAGGGTGAGCACTAAAAGCCTCTATGGCATCTCGAGCAAATTACTTAATCTCTTTGTGGCTCTATTTCTTCATCTGTAGAGTGAAGATAATAATAGTGTCTATCTGATAGTGTTATTGTAAGGATTAAGTTATTATGCATAGAGCACGCTGAACTAAGTGCTAAGCAGTTGGGACAAAAAGAGGAATTAGATAGGTCTGTCCTCCTTGGAAGTTTACATATTAGTGGAGAACATAAACATACATCGTAATTCAACAGGAAATCTGATTATTATCACTTGGGAAACTGCTTTAGTTCTGATTCTCCAGTAACACAGAAAGGCAGAGCAGCATGGGAAAGTGGAACACATTAATTTGCAAACAATGGAGTTGGGCAATTGTTGATTTGACTCTTGGCTCTGCCGCTTACTGGCTATGACTTAGACAAGTAACTTAATCTTTCTAAGCCTCAGTATCATTCTCTGTAAAAAAGTGAACTTAAAAACATTCACCTGTGGTTAATTACGAGGATTAAATGTGAATCAGGTAAAATATGAAACATGTAGTTCAATCAACAGGGCTACTGTTTTGAATATATTATTAAGCACTCTAGACAGAAACCATTTCTGCTGTTTTATTTATTTCAAGTCAATAAACATGCATAGAGCCCCTCTGTGTCTACCCAGACTTACTGGGGAATATGAATTTAGCTAGTTTTTCTTATTGAGGTCACATCAGTTTAAAACAAGAAAAATAAAAAGAAAACCAAACACAACACACAAAAACCTACATGATCCAGAACAATGTAGTTTTTAATCTAACCCTCCCCATCTTCCTGCTTCTCTTCTCTCCAAAATCCAGCCCTACCAAGACTCTTCACAATTATTTTGCAAGTCCCCAAAGAGCACCTCATGATTTCCTCAAAAACTAGTTCTCTTTGCTTCTGCCTTCATCTTCCTGCACTGAGCCACGCCAGAGGGCTCTTCAGCTCCCAGTAGCTCCACAGCCCCAGAAGGTATTGCAGTTGCCGCTCACAGAAATGTGTGAGATGGGCTGGGTGTGGTGGCTCACACCTGTAATCCCAGCACTTCAAGAGGCTGAGGCAGGTGGATCACTTGAGGTCAGGAGTTCGAGACCAGCCTGGCCAATATGGTGAAACCCCGTCTCTACTAAAAAATACAAAAATTAGCCGGGCATGGTGGGGGTGCGCCTGTAGACCCAGCTACGCGGGAGGCTGAGACAGGAGAATTGCTTGAACCCGGGAGGCGGAGATTGCAGATTGCGCCACTGCACTCCAGCCTGGGTGACAGAGAGAGACTCTGTTTCAAAAAAAAAAAAAAAAGAAATGTGTGATATGGTCCTGATGGGAAGATGGGATGCTCTGTTATAAATGTGCTGACATGGACATCTTTTAATTAACTTTTAATTTATCAGTCTTTTATTTTGCATAATTGTGCAGATGTTAGCACAGTCAGAATGAGTATTCACTTTAGCCAAAAGCTAACTTGCAAATACCCAACCAGATGACCCCACTTGTATTACAGGTTTGAAAAAAAAAAACAAACTTCTAACACCAAAAAAAGATAAACAGCTGGTATTTTCCTTTAATGTGAATTTCTAATAAATAGTTACCCATGTGCTGATGCATGATGTAATCCCAAATATCCTATGGCCAATCATATAGCAATCATTTTCAACATAGCTATAAATTAACAATAATTAACTTTATTGAAATATTTTCAAGAGAAATAGAATAAAGCTTCATAAGCCACTATCCTGGGTATGACACTTAAGAAGCCAAGAACACAAGAGGAGCTTGAGCCAAAACGTTCTCCCTCTCTAGTCCATTTAACTTCTCATAACTAGTAGGAGCTCAGGGAGGGGTATTTATGCCCTCCCCTTGCTCTATCTCTGGGCACTGTGACTACCAGAAACCCATATGTGGCTTTGTTCTGAAACCCAGAGACACCTCTTCCACAGTACAATGCTGCTAGAGGGAAGAGTCATCAGCCTTTGGTTGAAGCTCAGCTGCTTAAGGCACCCCTTCCCTACCCATGTACCTTGCCTCAGGCTTTCTCCCTGCTCCTGCCCCTAGAAGCCTGGAGTGTCTGCTTCTCTGCCTCTCTTGTCTCAGTCAAGTCCACAGTCTTTCTCCTTCCTCTCTCCCTGACAGGCAGCATGGAGGACTCCCCAGAGGAGGTGAGCCTCAGTGGACCCTGCTAGGGTGAGGCTGTGTCTTCTTCAGCTGGGGACCAGGTCCTTCAACCAACCAAGTTACCTGATCTAGGGCATTCTCTGCTTCCTTTCTGTTCTAGCAAGACATGTCTAGTTAGAGCTGCATATTTTTTCCCTTGACCTCTTTTCTGAGAAGTACGAAGTGTGTGTGTGTGTGTGTGTATGTGTGTGTGTGTGTGCGTGTGTGTATTTTAGAGCAATGTCTAGTCCTGTTTCTCAATATGTATTTATACTATGTTCAACTATATGTTCAATTATTCATTTTATAATTAAATTTTCCTCATTGTGAGACACAATCTTTCATTTACAAAATTATTCTTGTATTATTTATTCATTCAAACAGATATTTATTCCCGCCAATGCTGTGATAGTGATAAATACGGCATTTCTTAAAGAACTTACATTCTATTGGGGTAGACAAATATTGAACAACCAATAACATAAGTGCTGAATTACAGTTTTGTTAAGTGCTAAAAAGGAGGAAAATAGATTGTTAAGAGAGAATATGACAAGGCCTGACTACATCCCGAGAGAAAGACTTCTTTGAAAAAGCGTGATTGAGCAGAACTCTGAGGGTAAGTAGAAAATAACTGGGCGGGTCGGGTGCGGTGGCTCACAACTGTAATCGCAGCACTTTGGGAGGATAACTCGAGGCCAGGAATTCAATACCAGCCTGGGCAACATAACAAGATCCTATCTTTAAAAAAAAAAAGCAAGGTATGATGACATGCACCTGTAGTCCTAGCTACTCGAGAGGCTGAGTGGGGAGGATCACTTGATCCCAGAAGTTAAAGGCTGCAGTGAGCTATAATTGCACCACTGCACTCCAGCATAGATAACAGAATGAGAACCTGTCTCAAAAAAATTATTTTTAAAAGGAAAATAACTAGGCAAAGAAGGTGTGTGGAATGGGAGAAAGTGCCATAGTAGAGAGCATTCCAGGAAGCTGAAAAAACATGTGCAAAAGCCCTGGGGAAGGGAAAAGCCTACTGGCTCACACCTGTAATCCCAACACTTCAGGAGGTCAAGGTGGGAGAATCACTTGAACCCAGGAGTTTGAGACAAGCCTGGGCAATACAGGGAGACCTCATTTCTTAAAAAAAAAAAAAAAATTAAGTATTCAGGTGTGGTGGTACACACCTGTGGTCCCAGCTACTCAGGAGGCTGAGGCAGGAGGATCACTTAAGCCTGGAAGGTCAAGGCTGCAGTGAGCCTTGATGAGTCCATTGCACTCCAGCTTGGGTGACAGAGCAAGACCTGTCTTAAAACAAAAAGGACAATGCCCAAGAGAAAGCTAGTGAGCAGGCAGGAGCCATATCATGAGGAGTTTTCTCGGCCATGTTAAAGACTTTGGTCTTTACCTTATGAGCTATGAGGAAGTATTCAGAGATGTTTAAGCAAAAAAGTTACATGAAATGTTTTTTAAAAGATTATTCTAACTGCTGTGTGGGAAAGATATTAAAGAGAGTAGAGGTAAGAAGTTATTTCATTAGCCTTTTACAAAAATTTTTATTCAGAGACAGGGTCTCACTACATTGTCCAAGCTGAAGTGCAGTGACTATTCATAGACACAGTCATAGCTCACCGCAGCCTTGAGCTCCCAGGCTCAAGCAATCCTCCCACTTCAGCCTCCCAAGTAGCTGGGACTATAGGCACCCATCTCCCCATTTGGCTATTTCATTCATCTTAATGAGAGATGATAGTGGGTTGGCCTAGCTTGTAACAGTGGAGATGGAAAAACCTGGGAAGTTTTGATATATATTTAGGAGCTAGAATTGCCAAACAACTAAGTCCTAAAAAGTCAAACAATTAGATATGAATTTAAGTTTTTCAAAAAATAGGAAAAACAACTAAGTAAGAATCATGAATTCCCTATTTATTGCCCTATTTTAGAAAGGGTGACAGAGAAATATTCTTTGAGATAATGACATTTATGTGGGACTAAGGTGTGTCATGGCAGGTCAAATTCATGCCTAAAACCTAAACCAAAAATTCTAAGTTATTGGAGATACACAGACACACACACACACACACATTATATATTTTATATGAAACATAAGTTTATAGATCACACATTCATTTCACATATATTTATATAAAATTTGAATACATGTTCATATAATATTTGTGAATATATGGGTATTCAAATTATGTCCTTAAGAACAATGAAGAACTGTGAAATGTTCAGGTCATATTTCTGTTTAATTTTTTTACACAGATTGGTTAATTATTAGCCTGGTTTATTTGCTTGGAAAACAAATTGAAATAGAGAATGTGTTTGTATTACGTAATTTAAATTTTACCTACAGATATAATGCTACTTTTTTGTTTGTCTTCATTCTTGAGAGAAGAGGGACTCATCACAATGGAAACTATTGGTTTTAGGTGAAGCCAAACACAGAACACAGCAGCTGGACATAAAAATCTTTAGTTGTCTTAATTTTCTTCAACCTTCTGGAATCAGATTAATTTCTGGCTCTCAAGAAGGTCTAAATAACAAAAGATGAGTTGTGGCCATCTGGTACTTTTGGGGAGGTGCTATTGGATTATGAAGAAAAATCAAGGGCTAGGAGTTAAGAAATATAAATTCTAACTCCAGTTCTATACCTGGCCTCTTGGATTGCCTTGAGTTGATGTCTTAGACCATTTTTGCTACAATAACAGTACATTTGAGACTAGGTAACTTATAAGGAATAGAAATGCATTGGCTCATGGTTGTAAAGCCTGGGAAGTCCAAGATCAAGGAGGTGGTGCTTTGTGAGGGCCTTCCTCCTGCACCATCCTATGGCAGAAGGTCAAATAAAGGGGGAGAGAGAGACAAAATGGGATCAAACTCATCCTTTTATAAGAAACCCACTCCTGCAATAACAGCATTCATTCATTCGTGAAGACAGAGCCTTCGTGGCCTAATAGTCTCTTAAAGTTCCCACCTGTTAGTATTGTTACAATGGCAATTAATTTCAACATGAGTTGAGAAGGGGACAAACATTCAAACCATAGCAGGTGATTACTTGGCCTCTCTGTGCTTCAGTTTTTCACTATGGAATTTGGACTAGATTAAGTCTTGGGTCCCTGTAATACTCATTCTATGATTCAACGAGGAAGTATGAAGCCTCCTCCCCAACATTTCACATACACAGTTCTTTAATCATTCACTAATAATGTTAACAAATGAGAACTTACTATGTGTCCAGCATTATTGCAGGCATGAGGCACAGTGGTGAAGAAAAACAGACAAAAAAACCTCATAGAATTTATATTCTAGTGTCTATAGAGGCTGTATACAAATCCTGGGTCATTAATAATAGTATCTTTAATAAACAGTTTAAAGAAGATCTTTGTTTATTTAACATTTAATAGGCCAGGAACGGTGGCTCACGCCTGTAATCCTAGCACTTTGGGAGGCCAAAGCAGGCGGATGACCTGAGCTCAGGAATTCGAGACCAACCTGGGTAACACGGTGAAACCCCGTCTGCACTAAAATACAAAATAAATTAGCCAGGCGTGGCAGCATGCACCTGTAGTCCCAGCTACTCGGGAGGCTGAGGCAGGAGAATTGCTTAAACCTGGGAGGTGGAGGTTGCCGTGAGCTGAGATCGTGCCACTGGACTCCAGCCTTGGTGACAGAGCAAGACTCCGTCTCTACACACACACACACACACACACACACACACACACACAATTTAATAAAGGAAAGTTTGTTCTTTCAATACTTATCCCAGGCACCACCTCCTACTTCCAGGAAATCTTTCCTCTCAAAATTTCTGTGTGTTATAGGATTTTGGGCTATACTATTTATTCATAAATTATATGTATATTTCTATATTAACAGATATGAACAAATTATTCCTTTTGAAGCTGTATGTTGGTGTGGGTCATCTCTATCACAGACTATAAAATCATGGATTGAGTGACTACATACCTTCAGCACCCTTATCACAGTGCTGAGCCACAGTAGATGCTCAATTCATACTTGCCCAATGAATATATCTGAACTGTCGGAATATGTTGTATCTGAAAATCCAAGGCCTCACTGACTTGCATAGGAAGAGCCTTCAGAGCAAGATTATGTCTATAACTAATCTGATTCCTGGGCTTTTGCCAGATTTCCTTTGCTCTACCTGCCCTTTCCTGCCCCTACATTTTTCTCGTATCCAAGGCTCAGTCTTGCTCAAGTCCTGCTTCTATAGCTATCAGCTGTCCGTGACAGGCTGCAGATCCGTTCTCAGCAGTGGATCCTCTAGCACGTGGGCTTCCAAAGTGGTGTGTACACATCACAGGGAATACCCTAGAAAGTCTACTGAGGTTCAAGAAGAAAATATTAGACTATATACATCTGCTAATATATATTTCTGCACAGATATATATACACATATTTGCATATATACACACAAATATATATACGAACACATACATAGGTATACATGCATGCATGTATGTATGTATACACATACATAAATACACATGCATACACATAGCTGCACATACATATATACATGCATGTATATGCACACACATATATACATATAAAAACATACATGCACATATATGCACTTACATGCATACACATACATGTATAATATATACACACATGCATACATATACATGTACAGTCATGTACCACATAACACCATTTCAGTCAATAATTAACTACATATATGATGGTGGTCCCATAAAATTACAATACCATATTTTTAACATACCTTTCTATGTTTAGACATGTTTAGATACACAAATATTTACCATGTGTTACAACTACCTACAATATCCAGTACAGTAATATGCTGTACAGGTTTGTAGCCTAGGAGCAATGGGCTTGTATTAGTCCATTTTCACACTGCTGATAAAAACATACCTGAGACTGGGGGAAAAAAAAAGAGGTTTAATTGGACTTATAGTTCCACATGGCTGGGGAAGCCTCAGAATCATGGCGGGAGGTGAAAGGCACTGCTTACATGGCAGCAGCAAGAGAAAATGAGGAAGATGCAAGAGTGGAAACCCCTGATAAAACCATCAGATCTCGTGAAACTTATTTACTACCACAAGAACAGTATAGGGAAAACCACCCCCATGATTCAAATTATCTCCTACTGGGTCCCTCTCACAACACATAGGAATTATGGGAATACAATTCAAGATGAGATTTGGGTGGGGACACAGAGCCAAACCATATCATCCCACCCCTGGCCCCTCCAAATCTCATGTCCTCACATTTCAAAACCAATCATGTCTTCCTAACAGTCCTTCAAAGTCTTAACTCATTTCAGTATTAATCCAAAAGTTCACAGTCCAAAGTCTCATCTGAGACAAGGCAAGTCCCTTCCACCTATGAGCCTGTAAAATCAGAAGCAAGCTAGTTACTTCCTAAATACACTGGGGGTACAGGTATTGGGTAAATACAGCCATTCCAAATGGAAGAAATTGGCCAAAACAAAGAGGTTACAGGGCCCATGCAAGTCTGAAATCCAGCAGGGCAGTCAAATTTTAAAGCTCCAGTGTGATCTCCTTTGACTCCACATCTCACATCCAGGTGACACTGATGTAAGAAGTGGGTTCCCATGGTCTTGGGCAGCTCCACCCCTGTGGTTTTGCAGACTACAGTCTCTCTCCCAGCTGCTTTCACAGGCTGGCATTGAACGTCTGTGGCTTTTCCAGGCTCATAGTGCAAGCTGTAGGTAGATCTACAATTCTGGGGTCTGGAGGATGGTGGCCCTCATCTCACAGCTCCACTGGGCAGTGCCCCAGTAGGGACTCTGTGTGGGGGCTCCAACCCTGCATCTCCCTTCTGCACTGCCCTAGCAGAGATTCTCTATGAGAATCTATGAGATTCCCACCCCTGCAGCAAACTTCTGCCTGGACATGCAGGTGTTTCCATACATCTTCTGAAATCTATGCAGAAGTTCCCAAACTCCAATTCTTGATTTATGTGCACCCACAGGCTCAACACCACATGGAAGACCCCAAGGCTTGGGGTTTGAACCCTCTGAAGCCATGGCCCAAGCTCTATGTTGGCCCCTTTTAGCCACAGCTGGAGTGGCTGGGACACAGGGCACCAAGTCCCTATGCTGCACACAGCACGGGGACCCTGGGCCCTGCCCATGAAACCATTTTTCCTCCTAGACCTCTGGGTCTGTGATGGGAGAGGCTGTCACAAAGGTCTCTAACATGCCCTGGAGATATTTTCCCCATTGTCTTCGGGAATAACATTCAGCTCCTCATTACTTATGCAAATATCTGCAGCAGCTTGAAATTCTCCTCAGAAAATAAGATGTTCTTTTCTTTCGCATTGTCAGCCTGCAAATTTTCCCAACTTTTATGCTCTGCTTCCCTTTTAAAACTGAAGCCTTTAACAGTACCCATGTCACCTCTTGAATGCTTTGCTGCTTAGAAATTTCTCCCACCAGATACCCTAAATCATCTCTCTCAAATTCAAGGTTCCACAAATCTCTAGGACAGGGGCAAAATGCCACCAACCTCTTTGCTAAAACATAACAAGAGCCACCTTTGCTCCCATTCCCAACAAGTTCTTCTTCTCTATCTCAGATCACCTCAGCCTAGATTTCATTGTCCATATCATTATCAATATTTTTATCAAAGCCATTCAACAAGTCTCTAGGAAGTTCCAAACTTTCCCATATTTTTCTGTCTTCTTCTGAGCCCTCCAAACTCTTCCACCCTCTGCCCATAATCCAGTTTTAAAGTCGCTTCCACATTTTCAGGTATCTTTTCAGCAACGCCCTCTTCCCAGTACCAATTTACTGTATTAGTTTTCACATTGCTGATAAAAACATACCCGAGACTTGGAAGAAAAAGAGGTTTAATTGGACTTACAGTTCCATATGGCTGGGGAGGCCTCAGAATCATGGCGGGAGGCAAAAGGCACTTTGTACATGGTGGCAGCAAGAGAAAATGAGGAAGATGCAAAAGCAGAAACCCCTGATAAAACCATCAGATCTCATGAGACTTATTCACTACCATGAGAATAGTATGGGCAAATCTGCCCCCATGATTCAAATTTTCTCCCACAAGGTCCCTCCCACAACACGTGGGAATTATGAGAGTACAATTCAAGATGAGATCTGGGTGGGGACACAGAGCCAAATCATATCAGGGCTATATCAAATAGCCTAGGTGTATGGTAGGTTTACTAGGTGTATCATCTAAGCTTGTGTAAGTACACTCCATGATGTTCACATAATGACAAAATTACCTAATCATTTCTCAAAATGTATAGCCATCATTAAAAAAGGCATGTCTGTATATATACACACACAAATATACATGTATACATATATATCCATATGTATATATACATACACATATATATTTACTTGTTACCAATAAAAGAAAAAGAAAAATGTACTAACCTTTTATGTGTGGATTGACATCAGCTCCCCTACTTGGCATGCATGTCTCATGATCTCTTGGTGTACACTGTACCCAGGTCACCTGAGATGAAGTGGTGGAGAGGAGCTCTCACAGCAAAGAGGTGGGGTCACTGAGGGTTCAGTGAGGCAGAGTTATAGATTACATAATCTGGTTTTAAATAATTTGCCCTCAAAAAATAGAAAAGTAACTTTAAAAGATTTTTACAAAAAAAACCACTGCAGCATTAAATATATATTAAATATATTAAATATAATGCCAATAATATCAAAGGTAGTCAACACTTGATCAATATGGATTTGAACCACATGGAACCATGTACAGGTGGATTTTCTTCCGCTTTTGCCACTCTGGAAACAGCAAGATCAACCCAACCTCTTCTCTCCCTTGGCCTACTCAAGGTGAAGATGAAGAGGATGAACACCTTAATAATGATCCATTTCCACTTAGTGAACTGTGAATATATTTTCTCTTTGTTATCATTTTCTTAATAGCATTTTCTTTTCTATAGCTCTAGTAATAAAGTAATATAGTATGCATGCAGTATATAATACATTTAACATATATAATATGTGTTAATCAACTGTTTATTTATCTGGAAGGCTTCAGTCAACAGTAGGCTATTAGCAGTCAAGTTTTGGGGGACTCAAAAGTTATACCCAAATTTTTGACTGGGGAGGGGAAGGGGGAGCTAAACTCTACCTTGTTCAAGGATCAATCATATTTATGTGGCATTTAGTACAAGCCAGACACTGGCCTAAGTGTTTCATCTCTATTAACTTAGTCAATCCATGCAAAAACCCTGTGAGGAAAGTACTGTTTTAATTCCCATTTTAAACATGAGGAAACTGGGGCGTAGACAGCTTAACGATGTTGCTAGTCAATGGCAGGGCTGCAATGCAACCCAGGCAATTTCTCTCTGGGGTCAGTGGCCTTAACCACAACATGATGCTGCTTGTAAACACAAGGAGACGAGAAAATGGCAGAGCGAACATTCCTCTTCCTCTTGGTACAATACCTCAGTGGCCATCTTAGGAAGCTAAAGCCGTGACAGTGTTGTCAAGTCTGACAAGTGTGTCAGTAAAACAAAGCGTTGTGAAACGATCAAGAAGATTTTGAAATATGGATTTGCAATCACTATATTTATTTATTTATTGAGACAGGTTCTTGCTCTGTCACTCAGGCTGGAGTGCAGTGGTGCTCACTGTAGCCTTGACGCCCCGAGTCCAAGCCACCCTCCAACCTCAGCCTCTCAAGTAGTTCGGACTATAGGCACATGCCACCATGCCCAGCTATTTATTTTTATTTTATGTTTTCGTAGAGACAGAAGTCTTCCTATGTTGCCCAGGCTGATCTCCAACACCTGAGCTAGAGCAAGCCTCCCACCTCAGCCTCCCAAAGTGCTGGGATTACAGGTGTGAGCCGTTGCACCTGGCCACCCGTGTCTTTAATGATGAACTTTGCTCTAAGTTGTTGAGTCTCAGGACATTAGCCAATAATAGTAAGACATGTATTGAGTTTATAAATAAATTAATCAATATATATTAGTGATTTATGAAATAAACATCTGGTCAAAAATAATTGGAGAACACTGCCCCCAAAATTAACAGCTAAACAACTTTCTGTGGTAGTCCAGAAGCTTACACTTCAAAATGCTTATTGTAGTACTTTCTGGAAAATGAGATTGTGTGTTGAAAACAGTTTTAAGATTCAAATTCCACTTACTACATGTAGACTTAAATAATACTGAATTTTCCCAAACTACTATAAAACATTTTATAAAGACAAAATTTATTTCTAATAGATTTCTCTACTAATAACCAAAAAATGTGTAAGTTCTCAGCATGACATTTGTAATTCTCTTCTCCAGGATTCCCGCGTTGCTTTTGCCTGCCAGGAATGTCTTCACACTTGTGTGTCTATTGGGATGATCAGCACTCAGTTTAGTCTTGGCCATTACATGAGGCATACGACCCATACTGGGCCAATCATAGGTAAAGGGGACCTTTTTTTCTCTCTCTAAAACATTTGACCAATCATCTTGAGGTTCAACTGTCACGTTCACATATAATCCATTTCTCTCCACTCAGGTTTATATGTGCACATCTATTATTCTATCTTTCCATCATGCTTGTTTGTTTTAGTCATAGCTAGGGCTTCTGTGTGTGATTGTTCAAGCTGTGCAATGCACGCAGATGCCTGGCTAAGGGTGAGTGAAGGTTCAAGTCTAGCCCAAGCTGTGCTCATCCAGCTGTGAGTTCTGGAGTGCCTTCCCCAATTTTCATGTTGGCTAGCGCTGTTCTAACTAAATTGTGAGCTTCCTGAGAGTAGAGAACATTCTTAGTCGTCTGTTTGACATAGTTCCTGTCAACACGCCTTGTCAGAAAACTCTTAATAAATATCTGTTGAATTGAATTTCAGAGTACATTTTCCGACATAAATTCTGACATGCTCCATCATTTTTAATCCCCTTTATTCAATTATGCAGGCAATAAGTCACCAAACTGACTTTATGCTCTCTTAAGCATCTATCACAATGTCAAACACCTTAGAGATATTTAATGGAGATTAATGTATTATGATAAATGACTATTGCTCATTTTCTGTTCTTTCCATCACATTTTCTGATCTATTTTTATGGTCCACCTTCTAAATTTTATTTACTATATTTTATCTTCCAAAGAATCTTGTATGATTGCAGTGCTCACACACATAATAAATTTTAAAGTTTCTGTGGTTAAATCAAATGAGACTTTGAGTCTGGCTAGGAATTTATGATTCCTCATAAGCAACGGTGCCATGTATACGACAAGAATCCAATCTAAGTGTTGATTATGGGCAACAATGGTGATGATAATTGGGTTTAAAAGCCTATGCTCTGCCAACACATTAGAAAATTAGATAACATTTCTGAAATATTTTTAAATAAAAGATGACCTAATTATCCGTACCGGTAGAAAATTTTATCAACAGTTAGCATCTAAGTATCATTTTCAATTTTTTCTACCAGAGGACTCATGTAAAAAGATATGATGATACTCCTTTACTTGCATGTTTTGGTCCATGAAAGACGTTGACAAGTTTAAGTGGTATTATGCAAAAACACTACCTGCTCTATCAGATGAAGACAGAGGAAGAACAAAGGGATAGCAACTGCTAATTACCTTCTTAAAGAAAATGTTCAGCCGGGCGCAGTGGCTCATGCCTGTAATCCCAGCACTTTGGGAGGCCAAGGCAGGTGGATCACCTGAGGTTGGGAGTTCAAGACTAGTCTGACCAACATGGAGAAACCCCGTCTCTACCAAAAATACAAAATTAGCTGGGTGTGGTGGCGCATGCCTGTAATCCCAGCTACTAGGGAGGCTGAGGCAGGAGAATGGCCTGAACCCGGGAGGCGGAGGTTGCAGTGAGCTGAGATCACGCCATTGCCCTCCAGCCTGGACAACAAGAGCAAAACTCTGTCTCAAAAAAAAAAAAAAAAAAAGAAAGAAAATGTTCACTTTTAGGGAAGGAGATTGTTAGTCTTCCAGAAAAGAAACTACAAGAATTAAACTATTAAATCTCTTTAAAAATGATGAGTAAGTGGGATCATTTAGTCTAGTGAAAATCACCAAACAATTAGATGAGTAGAAACATTTAAAATTTAAAGAATCAAGCTACAGAGCCCATTGGCTAAAATTTTTAAAGAAAGATCTAGAGATTTCAGATCGTCCAACTCTGCTAAAGAGTGAAAATGATTAGCCATTACTTTCTTCCACTGTAGGTAGATTGCAGTTACCACATAACCAACCAGAAAGTTTAAAGATTGTATCTGTGGAAGCAACTGAGGCTTCACCTATGATGAAAGACTTTGGAGTCAGACTGCTTAGGTTTAAATCCCAGTTCCATTATTTATCTATTTGCCTTATGACTTTGGAAGTTACTTAACTTCTCTATTCCTGTTTCCTTGTCTGTAAAATTAGGATAATAATTGTTCCCAAATCATAAAGTTGTTATGGGGAGTAATAAGATAGTGTGTGTAAAATACTCCATACAGAGCCTGGACCATAGTTAAGAGTAAGTACTCTACAAAAACTTGTGTTTGTCATTAGAGATATAATAAAAAGTTATGAACCAAAGTGGCCAGTAAAAAAAATGAAAGTTTTTATATACTGAGCATCTATAATGTGTCAGTCATTATGTTAACCAGTTTTCATACATTATTTCTTTTAATTTGTTGTCTTCAAATTATTTTAAAAGAATTAAAAGAACACAGTGTGATTTAATGTGAAAATGAAAAAGAGAAGATTCCAGCTGGGCACAGTGATTCACGCCTGTAATCCCAGAACTTTGGGAGGCCTAGGCAGTTGAATCACTTGAGGTCAGGAGTTCGAGACCAGCCTGGCCAACATGGTGAAACCCCATCTCTACTAAATATACAAAACTTAGCCAGGCGTGGTGGCATGTGCCTGTAATCCCAGCTACTCGGGAGGCTGCAGCAGGAGAATCACTTAAACCTGGGAGGTGGAGGTTGCAGTGAGCTGAGATCACACCACTGCACTCTGGCCTGGGTGACAGAGTGAGACTCTGTCTCAAAAAAACAAAACAAAACAAAACAAAAAACAAAAGAAAGAAAAAGAGAAGATTCCAACTAACTCCTTACTTCCACCGACATTGAGAACTTCCATTCCAGTGACTTAGAGATAATTACTACAAACTTTTCTGAGGAGAGGAGGAAGGGGGAGGAGCATATTCTTCTAGAGATTTCTATGCTTATACTGGTGTACATATTTATAACACCATCTTTCAGTACACAAATGCCATACATACTATCCTGCAAGTTTCTTTTTCTTATTATATCTTGATCTTCTATCTCACCTTTTTTAAAATAAACTTTTCATTTTTGCATAATTTTGGATTTACAGTAGAGTAGCATATTAACATTTTACATAATCAAGGTGTGTCCGGAGTTGGTTCCTTCTGGTGAATTCTTGGTCTCGCTGACTTCACAAATGAAGCCATGGACCTTCACGGTGACTGTTACAGCTTTTAAAGGTGGCACAGTCCCAAAGAGTGAGCAGCAGCAAGATTTACTGTGAAGAACGAAAGAACAAAGCTTCCACAGTATGGAAGGTGACTCACGGCTTGCCGCTTCTGGCTGGGGTGGCCAGCTTTTATTCCCTCATTTGTCCTCGCCCACGTCCTGCTGATTGGTTCATTTTACAGAGTGCTGATTGGTCCATTTTACAGAGTGCTGATTGGTGCATTTACAATCCTTTAGCTAGACACAGAGCACTGATTGGTGCGTTTACAATCCTCTAGCTAGACAGAAAAGTTCTCCAAGTCCCCACTCGACCCAGGAAGTCCAGCTGGCTTCACCTCTCAAAGGTACTTTTGTCAAAAATAAGAAATTAACATTGGTACATTAATATTAACCAAAGTCTGACTTTGAATTTCACTAGTGTTTTCACTAATGTTCTTTTTTGTTCCAGGATCCAGTCTAAGACATCATGTTGCATTTAGTCCATAACAGTTTTTATTTTTTCTACCTCATTCTATTTGAATAACTGCATAGTATTCTATAGTATGAGTGTACCACAATTTACATGATCCTACTGACAAATATTTATATTATTTCTAGTTTTGCATTATTACAAACAATGCTATAATGAACATCAATACACATATGTCTTTGTACACTTGTACTGTAGGATAATCTTAGAATTGTTGGGTGAAAGAATAGGCACATTTGAAATTTTTTATATACATTGACATATTGCCTTTAAAATGTTTTTAATAACTCATATTCCACCAAATTCAAACAAGAGTTTTTATTTGCCCATAAATTTTGCTAATCTAAGAGCGAAATGTCATTTCATTGTTTTCATTTGCAGTTATTTAATTATGAGTACATTTGAGTATCTTTTCAGATATTTATTGGCAGTTTATATTTCATTTTTAATGAGGTGCTAACTTACCTTCTAAGCATGCTTCTCTTGGGTTGTTCATCTTTTCCTTATTGATTTATAAGCAGTCTTTTAAACTGAAAAAATTAGCCATTTGGCATATTTGTTATGAATATTTTTCCAGATGATATTTTGTCTTTTGACTTTATTTATATTAATCTTTGCTATACATGAGATAAAATTTTTTAATTACCATCTTTCCCTTTACACTTCTGGCTTTTATTTTGTTTCAAATCAATATTATTATAAAATATTCACCTTTGTATACATTATTTCTAATTCTCACAATGCTATCAAGTAATTATTACAACTCAGTCTTCACATTCTCAAGGAATATTGAGATCTCTTCAAATGACAAATTTATAAATATTACTCTATTTCAAAGACATTATGAAATCATTTCAGAAAGTTTAACACTGTGACTCCAACTTTATTTTGCTAGATTCCTTCCTATTCTTGCACCTTAAAATTTAGGCACTTGCAGACCCCAAAGAAAGTTGAGTGAATTGTGGTCAATTTATCTTTGGTTGCCTTAGGCGCTGATATTTGCCTCTCCTCCTTCAATATGTTTACCAAGGTATTTTCCGTTGACGTGAGCCTCTTTTTAATACTGTTGAATGCACTGACCTATTAACCTTTTCTTTATGAATTTCTTCAGCTTAGAAAGAGGCAAGCAAGCACTTCTGTGGCAATGATTTTTATCTTTATAAAATGTCAATAGAAAAATGCTACTTTAGGTCACAGAACCAATCTTTTTTTTGAGGTCACAGTGGGTTAAGAGCCCCACAAATGTCCTCACTCGCTTACCTCATGAAAATATTTATACAAATGTTCCTAGGTTTCTCCCAGATTACATTTTCCTGAGCATCATTTTTTCTATTCTCATCTTCACACCAAAAGTTAGTCATCTTTTCAATATTCAGTGGTTTTTAACTTAATTGATGAGCTTTTTTTCCTTAGTGGATGCGCTCATTTAAATAGTTTCCCAAATTACTTTTTCTTGTTTCCTTATTGATGGTGTCTTTTCCATCATAAATATAAGCCATTGACTAATTTTACATCCCACTCTTTAACTTAGACAGAAGGCCTATTTTGTGGCTAAGATCCATCACTTTAATAATTTCTTCAATCTCATTACTAATAATTGAGTTTCTTTTCAGAGCCATTTTCCACAAAGAAAATTCATGGAAGAACTACATAAGTGGAGAAGAGTAGGCAGAAATGAGACTACGTCAAAGTGTAGTTGCCGTATGATTAACAAGACTTACTCACTAGCTAAGTGACTAGTTTATTTATTCAACATGAATTTAAAAGCACCTACTATATGCCAGGTACTGTGAGGGTTGGGCATTCCCTCATGAAATCAGTCTATTGCTAGGATAATTATAGCCAGCATATATTGATTGCTTAGTATTTGTCAGGTAGTGTATGTTGAGTGCTTTAAACAGTTTATATGCATTTCCTCACTTGTAAGATGGGGATATTAGAAGTACTTATGCATAAAGTTGTTGAGAGAACTGAATAAAAAATATGTGCAAAGGGGCTGGGCGCAGTGGTTCACACCTGTAATCCCAGCACTTTGGGAGACCAAGGCAGGCGGATCACGAGATCAGGAGCTCGAGACCAGCCTGATCAACATGGTAAAACCCCGTCTCTACTAAAAATACAAAAATTAGCCGGACATGGTGGCGCGTGCCTGTAATCCCAGCTACTCAGGAGGCTGAGGCAGAAGAATCGCTTGAACCTGGGAGGCGGAGGTTGCAGTGAGCCGAGATTGTGCCACTGCACTACAGCCTGGCCAAAAGGAGACCGTCTCAGACAAAAAAAAAAAAAAAAAAAAAAAAAAAAGCAAAGGATCTAGAGCAGGGCTCAATCTATATATTCAACCAATTTTTTTTTTTTTTTTGAGACAGGGTCTCTCTCGTCACCCAGGCTGGAGTCCAGTTGTGTGATCTCGGCTCACTTCAGCCTCGACCTCCCAGGCTCAAGGGATCCTCCCACCTCAGCTTCCTGTGTAGCTGAGACTACAGGGGTGCACCACACCCGGCTAATTTTTTATTTTTTTGTAGAGATGGGGTCTCCCGATGTGGCCTAGGCTTGTCTTGAACTCCTGGGCTCAAGTGATCCTCTTGCGGCAGCTTCCCAAAGTGCTGGGATTACAGGCGTTAGCCACTATGCCTGTCTATTCAACCAATTTCTTTTTTTTTTTTTTTTTTTTTTTTGAGACAGAGTTTCACTCTTTTGCCCAGGCTGGAGTGCAATGGTGCAGTCTCAGCACACTGCAGCTCACTCAGCCCCGCCCCAGGTTCAAATGATTTTCCTATTTCAGCCTCCTGAGTAGCTGGTATTATAGGCGCCTGTAACCATGTCCAGCTAATTTTTTTTTTTTTTTAGTAGAGATGGGGTTTCACAATGTTGGCCAGGCTGGTCTCGAACTCCTGACCTCAGGTGATCCACCTGCCTTGGCCCCCTAAAGTGCTAGGATTACAGGGGTGAGCCACCGCACCCGGCCTCAACCAATCTTAACTGCTGTAGTTTTGTGATTATTATTACTTTCTTTACTAGTTACTATAACAACCTTGTGAAGAGAGGCTGTTATCATCCCCATTTTACAGATAAGAAAACTGAAGCTTGGTGGATTTAAGAGATCTACCCAAGGCATGTCACACAGTTAATAATAATAGAGGTAGGATTCAAATTCAAATAATGTATTTTCAGCTTACTCTTTCAACCACTTAGCTCTTTGGTCTTCTGTACTCTGGCTAACGTAAAAAGTTCAAATTTCCTTTCTATCACAATTACGCTACATGTCATGGACTTTTCCAGTCAACATGGCAAATGTTAAACTGATAAATGCCAAGGGTCTACTTTATTGCCCCCATTTTATAGTTGAGAAAATGGAGGTTCAGACAGGTCTTATATGGAGGAAGTGGCAGAGTTTGGATTTCAAAACAGGTAAATCTGGCTCCAAAGCCACATTACACTGACTAAAGATTTTCTCCTTAACCTTATTAAAACATAGTCATGGTGAAATTTTCCTTTCATTTTTATAATACACATTTAACCTTCTATTTTCACTGGTTCTTAAATTGTATAATGTGACTTTGACTACATGCTTAGACTTGTGCAGTGAAGAGTCTTGAAATATAAAAGAAAGAAAATAAAATCTTAAGTATTGCCATGAACATTTAAAAATATACCTTTTATTTTGGAATAATTTTATGCTTTCAAGGAAGTTACAAAGATAGGACAAAGAGTCTGTATATACCTCCTCCACTTTCCCCCATTGCTTATATCTTGCATTACCACATTACACTTATAAAAACTAAGAAACTATCAGCAATGAACAAGTGGAATTTGAAATATAAAACGCATTACCATTTACATTAGAACCCCCCAAAATCATACTTACATATAAATCTAACCAAATATGCATTATATATATATATATATATGGAAAGTGACAAAACTCTAATGAAAGCTATCAAAGAACTAAATAAAGGAAGAGATATTCCATGTTCATGGATAGGAAGATTCAAAATTGTCAAGATGTCAGTTTTTCTCAACTTGATCTACAGATTCAGTGCAATCTCAATCACAATTCTGGCAAGTTATTTTGAGGATATTGACAAACTGATTCTGAAGTTTATATAGAGAGGCAAAAGACCCAGAATAGCCAACTCAATATTGAAGAAGAACAAAGTCAAAGGGCTGACTTCCAGACTTACTTTAAAGCTACAGTAGTCAAGACAGTGTGGCATTGGTGAAAGAATAGACAAACAGATTAATGGAACATAATAGAGAGCCCAGAAATAGACCCACGTAAATATAGGCAACTAATCTTTGACAAAGGAGCAAAGGCAATATAATGGAGAAAAAAGTCTTTTCAACAAATGGTGCTGGAACAATTTTATGTTCACATGCAAAGAAACAAATCTAGCCACGGACCTTATACTGTTCACAAAAATGAACTCAAAATGGATCATAGACCTAAATGTAAACTTTAAAACTATAACACTCCTAGATGATAACAAAGGAGAAAACCTAGATGACTTTGCGTTTGGTGATAACTTTTCAGATACACCACCACAGACATGATCCATGAAATAAGTAATTGATAAGCTGGGCTTTGTTAAAATTAAAAATTTCTGCTGTGTGACAGACAATGTCAAGAGAATGAGAAGATGAGGCACCGATAGGGAGAAAATGTTTGCAAATGACACATCTGATAAAGAACTGTTATCCAAAATATACCAAGAACTATTAAAAGTCAATAATAAGAAAATGAACAACCCAATTAAAAAAATGGGCAAAAGACCCGAACAGACACCTTACCAAAGAAGATAAGTATATGAAAAGATGTTCAACACCATATGTCATTAGGGAATTGCAAATTAAAACAAGGAGAGATACCACTATACATGTATTAGAATGGTCAAAATCAAAACTCTGATGATGTCAAATACTGGCAAAGATGTGGTGGAGTAACGGGAACTCTCATTCATGGATGGTGGGAATGAAAAATGGCACAACCACTTTGGAATGTTTAGTTTTGTAAAACTACGCAGTTTTTTTTTTTTTTACAAAACTATGTAAAAAACAATGTAAACAAACTATGTAAAAAAAACTATGTAAAACATGCAGTTTTTTTCTTTTTGTTTTTTTTACAAAACTAAAAATACCCTTATTGTGCAATCTATCAATCATGCTCTTTGGTACTTACCAAAATGAATTGAAAATTTACACATACACAAAAATGTGCATATAGATGGTTGTATTTACTTTATTGGTAATTGCCAAAACTTGGAAGCAACCAAGATGTCTTTCAGTAGGTGAATGGATAAATGAACTGTGGTACACCCAGATGATCGAATATTATTCAGTGCTAAAAGGAAATGAACTATCAAGCCATGAAAAAACATGGAGGAAACTTAAATGCATATTACTAGGCGAAAGAGCCAATTTGAAAAGCCCACATACCATGATTCCAACACTCTGGAAAAGGTAAACCTATGAAGACAGTAAAAAGATCAGTGAATGCCAGGAGTTAGGAGAGACAGAGGGATTAATAGGCAGAACACAGCAGATTTGGAGGGCGGTGAAACTATTCTGTATGATACTGCAATGGTGGATATATATCATTATATATTTATCAAAACACATGGAATGTACAACACCAAGAACGAACCCTAATGTAAACTATGGACTTTGGATGATAATGATATATCAATGTAGGTTCATCAGTTGTAACAAATGTACCACTGTGGTGGGAGCTGTCAATAGTGGAGAGGGTGTGTGTGTAGGGACAGTGGGTGTATGAGAACTCTCTGTGCTTTCAGCTCAATTTTGCTGTAAACCTAAAATTGCTCTAAAAAATAAAGTTTAATTACAATTTCTTCTCATTTACTATTTAAATATAGTCTTTGCTGTGAATAATAAAAACAAAGGCTGGGCACGGTGGCTTATGCCTGTAATCCCAGCACTTTGGGAGGTCGAGCAGGTGGATCACCTGAGGTCAGGAGTTCGAGACCAGCCTGGCCAACATGGTGAAACCCTGTCTTTACTAAAAATAAAAATCTGCTGGGCGTGGTGGTGTGCACCCGTAATCCCTGCTACTCAGGAGGCTGAGGCAGGAGAATCGCTTCAACCCAGGAGGCAGAGGTTGCAGTGAGCCAAGATCACACCACTGCACTCCAGCCTGGGCAACAAGAGGAAAACTCCATCTCAATAATAATAATAATAATAATAATAAAGTGTATTAAATTTTTAAAAAAACATTTTAAAAACTAAGAAATGAATATTAGAACATAAATATTAACCAAATACACATTTTATTTGAGTTTTACCATTTTTTTTTGTTAACGGCTTCTTCCTGTTTCAGGATCCAATTCAGAGTGCCACATTGCATTTACTTGTCATATTTCCTCAGTTTCCTCTGGTCTATGACAGTGTCTCAGTTTTTCATTGTTTTTCATGACCTTAACAGTCTTGAGGAATACTGACCAGGCATCCTGTAGAATGTCCTCCAAACTGGGTTTGTGTGATTTTTTTTTCATACTTTGACTGGGGTTATACTATGAACATTTTCATTTGAAAAGGAAAAGGAAAATATTCCCAAATAAATTATAAGAAAAATCATCAGCCTCTGACCTACACCAGTTTTGGCATTTGGTTTTTGTTTTTAACTCAACACCAATTTATTAATGACCTACTATGTGCTAGGCATTGTTCTAGACATTGAGGATGCATTATGGACAACCAGTTTAGATTGGATTATCATAAAAGGCCTTTTCGAAGATTTAACATTTGAGAAGCCCAAATGACAAGATTGAACTAGATAAGAGAAAAGATCTAGGGGAAGAATATTTCAGGGAAAGGAAATAACTACTACAAAGGCTTTGGGGCAGAGACAAACTTTATGTGTTTAAAAAGCTCAATAAAGGCAAAGTGGCTGGGTCATTGGGCGTAAGAGGAAGAGTGGCAGATGACTGGAGCAAGACAGACAGGGGTTTGATTACATTGGATCTCACAGGCTATAGCAAAGAATATGAATTTTATTCTAAGAGGGATGAGATGTCTTTGGAAGATTTGGAAGGGATATGACATATTTTTGAAAGATCACTCTGGTTACTCTATGGAATATGGATTGTTGAGGGATAAGATTAGAAACAGGAACCCAGTTAGGAGGTAACTGCAGTAGTCCAGGCAAAAGAATAAAGTAATTGGAGTGGGATGTGCAGTAGTGGATAGAAGGAAAAGTGGATGGATTTGAGATGTGTTTCAGAGGTGGAAGCAACAACCCATATGAAGGGATTGAATGTAAGATGAAGAGTGTCAGGTTTTTGGTTTGATAAACTGAATTGATGACAGTGTAATTTATCAAGGTGGAGAAGAACTGATAGAGGATATGTTGCAGGAGGTAGGGGAGGCTTGGAAATCAAATGTTCTGTTCAGGTCAAGTTTAAATTTGGGATGTATTGAGCCATTAAAAAGGTAGATATATGAGTTTACAGCCTATAGGAGAGGTGAGGACAGGAGACGTAACATTCACATATAAATAAACACATATCCATGTAATCTCAGTAATAATATATTAGGAAGAGTAGCCATATATTTGTATTTGTCCATTTATTCATTAATCAATTCATGAATCCACATACTTATTCCACAAATATTCATTGTATACTTACCATCTTATCAGGCTCTCCTGCAATAGTCAAGCCAGTGGCCTATAAAGAAAAGAGTGTGCAATCAGAAAACGGGGATTGTAGGAAGAAAATGTTAGACTTTCTTTTTATATTTATTTTAATCTAAAAACTCAAAATTAAATCTTACTTATATTGAATATACAAACACCGGCATCTCACTACTCCTGAGTGAGAAGTGTGAGTTCTGCAATGTAGAGAATTCAGAGATTCCTTCATTTTCTTTTAGTATGTTGTCACTTATTCCAGTTTATGTGGGCTGGGTTAAGTAGATTTATCAATTACATTCTTATTTCATTATATCAACCTTTACTAAAATGAAAGTGACTAAAAAGGATTTCTGCAAAGACAACATGAGTTTGAAATAATATTGCAAGCATAAGCAAAAAAGATGACAGAGATGACATTTTTACTTCTAGGGTGAGCACTACAGCACTGGCCAGCACTACAGAAGACACCTTACTAAGTCATGGGATGACATTTTGAAAATAAAAGTTTGGAAATATTTCCATCATGTGATTTTGATGCAAAAATGATATATGTGAGCCACCCAAGTCTGGGACTATGGTGAAGCAAATGGTTTTCAAGGTGAAAACCATTCACCTTGGGCACAAAATTTAAGGGGGGGTGCCAAAAATTCAATAATCAAGACAACTAATCTTAATACAATATTTTAAAAAGTCAAAATTTATCTTAATCAATCCATGATAATCAAAATATCAAAACCTTAAAGACAAGATCTATAACTCCCAAAACTCATACATGACTACTTAAAACTTGAAGATAGAAATTTTCAACCTCTTAAAAATCTTCTAAGCAATTTATTCCAAAGAGCTTTGAACCCATTTGTAAAAATATAAAAATGCAACATCTTCTGGTTGACATCAGGAAAGACGGAACACTACTAGCTGAATTTCAATAAAAACCTTTGCATGGTTGTTGGATGGAATGGATAAAAATGAAACTTTTTTCATATCAGTTTTTTTTTTTTTAAATCGTTCTAAACATGCATTAGGAAGAGTGGCCAAAGATGTACTTCCTCCTTTAGGATCTACATCTTTGTGAGTTACCTTTTTTTCAGCTTATGACAGCTATTAAAACCAAGTACAAAAATAACCTGACGTTCAATCAGACATTTTAATAACTATTTCACGAAGTATTAAAGATTTTTAAAACGAACGAAACCTAGTCAATCATATTGATTTCCTTAAATATTTTTAGTGAGAATAACAAAGATTTTTATACCATTAATATTGAAAATAACTAAGTTATTTTAAATGTTTATTTCATCTTTGTCTTAGCCTTTTTACATTTTACAAATGTTTTATAATTCTGCACACAGCAGGACACGTATAAAACTTATATAAGTATATGGATTTTTTTTTTGGTAACGGGATTACAATAAAAAAAGTTTGGAGAACACAAGTGCAGGCAGCTAATGCTGTGGGTGTTAGGAACATGACAAGATTATATTATCTCAGCATGCTGTAAGATCACTGTATCCATAAAAGTCTTCATGAAGGAGCCCCGCCGAGTCTCCATAATGGAAGTAGGATTTGGAGAAATGACTTCTGCAAACTTTGTTTAGTATAACACAAAGCACCATGCTTACTACTAGAGAAGATTAAAATTCTCTAAAAACCTTGTTAACGGAGATCACAGGTTGAAGCATACTGCAGCTCTACTCCTGGAAGGCTAGCTCAGTCTCAGACTTGGCCCTGATGGAGAAGGAAGTTCCCTGGAAGAGGGCAGGGGAGCGCCTCTCCAATGTAGTTGCGGGGGGCGGGCGGTGAGGACACCGCTTCATAAGGGAAGGGGTGGCTGCCTCCCCCAGAAGGGGGTGGCCCCTGAGGTCCCTCCAGCTGGGGGCCCTTGAGAGGGAGGGTGGGGAGAGGGGAAAAAACGTCAGGAGAGTGAACGGGAGCAAATAAAACGCTGTCCATTCTCTGACTGGAAGGGCCAGAGCCGTGTCTAAGGGCGGGGGCCGGGAGGTGGCCCGCGGTGGTGTCTCTACCAGGACGAGGCCTGGGGTATCTGAAGAGGGGATGACGTCCAGGCGCTTTGCTAAAGGGAAGCCAGAAGGGTATGAGTTGCTAGGGTCAGAGATGTGGCTTTCGGCTCGAGTCTTTCCCTGCAGGGCAGAGAGTCCGAAGAGCCCGAGAAGGCAGGGAGGACAGTGGGCCTGGTCCTTCCCCAGCCGGCAGAGGGAGTCCCGAGATGGAACGTCCAGCTCTCCTCTAACGAAAAGCGTTTGCATGGCTGTCTCGCCAATTCTGTACCTCCCGGGGCTGAGGAAGAGCCGAGGTGACTAGAAGCTAGCGACAGGTGCCGGCCACCTCGGACGCCAGGCGCCGGGCTTGGAGCCCGACGGGCCGAATTCTCGCGAGAGCGGCCGCCGCCATTTTTCCATTGATTGCAGCGGGCTGGGGGAGGGGCCGACGACGAAGGCGGCTGTGGTAGCGGCGGCGGCGGCGGCGGAGCCCTGGGTCGGTGTCTGCGCGCTGGTGTCTGAGGCCCAGGCTGAGGCCTCCGCTATTGCTGGAGCGCAGGCGGCGGAGAGGATGACTGCCGCTGCCATTCTCTCTTGAGCTAGCGAGCCGCCGCCACCCTCCACCCTCCCCCGGCAGGGCGGAGAGGAGCGGCCGGAGTCAGCGATGGTGCCCGGCGAGGAGAACCAACTGGTCCCGAAAGAGGTGAGGGGCCCCAGAGGAGGTTAGGCCTTAGGCCTGCGGCCGCTCGAGGCAACACAGGCCCGGGCCGGGGTTCGGCTGCGGGCCCGGCCGGGGTGCAGGCTCGGCTGTGGGGGAATGAGGAGGCGTGAGGCAGTCGGGGGTGGACGGTGGGTGCGGCGAGCAGTTGGGAGACCCGCTGGCTCTAGGGGCCGGGGAGCGGACCTCCCGCCTCGGGTTTTATGGGGCTGGACGAATAAAGGAGCGGACGGGAAAGAATCAGGTTCTGCTTTAGGGGAGAAGGTGGCCTTTTAAGTTCTTGTTTAACGTGTCGAGCCGGGAGAGATCATTTCAGAGAAAACATTCTGGAACAGTTGCCTATGGGCACGGCAGGGTGACGGTGCTGCTTCTGGGTTTGACAGTGGCAGCGTATAGCTTTCAGCGCTTGTGAAATCTACACCCAAGTGAGATCTGTGGGAGGGCAGACTTAACTGTTACGACTTTTTTTTCAACTCCTGTTACTTGGTAGTACTATTGGCCTGCCTAAATGGGGCCTACCGAAGATCGTGGAAAAGTAGTACATGGGACATTAATGTAAAGGAAGGAGATAGGAGAACATTACCACATGGAGAGCTGAACTCTTTTTTTTTTTTTTTTTTTGAGGTTGGGTTGTGTATGCCAATTTGAGTGACTTCTTAAATTCTTAAAAGCAAGTGATACGAGAAGCCTTGACTACTTGGCTTCTCTTGAATAGTAGTAGAAGATTAAGGGTAGAATCCAGCACTGGCCAGCGAATTTCAACGTATTAATAGTATCTCTGTTGGCTTTATAAATATCTTCGGCGTATTCAAATGTGTATTTTTAACTGGCTGATCATCAGGCTAATGCTTTGGATTTTTATTTCTCATATACCTTAAATAGAGACAAGTGTTGGATTGAAATTAGCTGTGTGGGATCTTGAAATTAATGAGTGATCATTACAGATTCTTAAATTTTTTTGTGTCTGTTTTACTTGTTTTGTAGCAATTCTTTGCTACTTAAGCAAGCTCTGACAGTATGCAAAGGTGATATTATTGGAGTTATGTACCTGTATGATACAAGTATTTTCTCAGCTTTGTCAGAAGGGCAGTGATAGTTGTTTTGCAAGGACGATTTTTGTAAAAGGCAGAGAGTTATGTGTCAGTATTTGTTCATCAAGCGTCACCAACTCTGTGCAAAGCAGATAAACAGATGAGTTAATCAGAATTCTTGCCTTGGGAACTTTCTGAGCTACTAAGAAAGGGAACACTAGTGTTTGTTGAACTCCAATTAGGGACTAGGTACTTTACCACGTAAGTAATTCTTATGCAAGGAAGGAAGTGATAGGTGCTGTAAGAAAGGTATAAATGTGTATTTCGTTTTAGAGCTTCATATTGCTGGTTTTCATTTTTATAAAAAACAAAATTCTTTCTTAATTTTTTGACCATTAGAAAAATATCATATAGGTGGAACTCTGCTTTAAGAAAACCCAACATTAGATTTATTTCCTTAATAACTCGATTTATAGAAAACATGATATGATAATAGATACCGAGCTTTGCAGAAACATCTGTTGTGTAAAAAGTGATAACAGCAATGGAAGTTTAAAGATTAAATGCCTGTCCTTTTAAGATTAATTCCCTTCCCTGAGGCTTTAAATTCATCACAACTTATTTTTTTTTCCCTTTCTTCTTTTTATGGACCATATGCCTTTATTGTCTATTCCTTAGTCTCATCTTCAGTCTTCTTTTTCCCTGGTTCCTTTCATGATTCCTGGAAGCATGATCTGTGGTTCTTACCTTTTATAGCTAGCCAACTAGCTTTTTCTTCTTTGATGGCCACACTCATTCTTTATTAAAGTGATTGCCTCCAGTTCCATATTTGCTTCTGGGTTACTGGAAACTTTTTCTGAAAATCACCAGTTATCTCTTAAATGACCAAATTCTTTGACTTTTTTTTTTCTTGCCTCTTCTGCTGTTCGAATTCTCTGCAGGATCTGATAGTTTTTTTTAAAAAACAATTTCTTGATTTTAGTGATACTCCACTTTTCTGGTCATTTTCCCACCTGTTTGTCCTATCTGCCCACTCATTTAGTCAAGGCCTTTCTCTTCTTTTTTGTATTCTTAATTAGCACTTTTGTGTGATCCTTGAAGCTCCGGGACAGGTCCTTTTAAACAGTAGTAGAATCATACAGTGCTAGAGCTAAGAGAAAGCATAATCATCATCTAAGTTACCCCTCCACTTTACAGTTAAGGGAGTTAGGCCCAGAAGATTGAAAGTGACTTGTTCAGGGTCAAATAATGAGTAAATGGCAGACCTAGTGCTAGAACTCACTTCCTTTGCTACTATTCCCTTGATTATACTCTATTTTACAGAGTCCTGCATGTAATTTAGAGGCTCTGTAAGAATAGTTTGTAACTCTCTAAGTACATATATATGTGAAAATAAATGGCAAATTAAAAAATTTCTTGCATTTATTTTAATGGCTTATTATCAATAATCTAAAGATTTTTTTTTTTTTGAGGACCTTTGTATAGGGAACCTCTGACCCCTGCTAGATTTAGATCTCGGTTAGATGTGGGCATGTGTGCGTGCGTGTGTTGGAGTGTATAGTTGTTCAGTGAATAATATATTTTGGTCCCTGAAACTCAAGGACAAATGTACCTTTAGAGGACTCTTGAAGAAGACAGCTTAGTGTAGTACAGGCATTGGCAAACCACGGCCTGTGGTCCAGATCAGTTCACAGCCTGTTTTTGTATGGCCTGTGAGTTAAGAATGAGTTTTACATTTTCGAATTGTTGAAGAAAAAAAGTCAAAAGAATTATAATAGTCTGTGACACATGAAAATAATATGTAATTCAAATTTTAGTCTTGAAACAGCTATGCCATTTATTTAGTATTTTGTATGGCTACAACAGCAGAGATGAGTAGTTGCTACAGAGACTCTATGCAGGATAAATTTGAAATTACTTAGCTTGGTATTCAAGGCCCAGTACAATTGATTCTGGCCACAACCTGTCCTTCCAGCTTATCTCTTCTCCCATGAAACAGGTTTTTAATGTAGTCAAACAGGTTTCTCTCTAACTTGCATTTCACTTCTGTTAGTGCTGCCCCCTCCTTCCTGTTCAAAACCTTCATACACATTTTTCCATAAGTACCTCATATCTCATTTATGCTAAATAGCCTTTTCTGACCATTTTAACCTTAGAGATTTCTCCCTCTTAGAAGACCTTTATATAGGAATAGAGTTCATTTGGCAATTACTAGATGGTGCTTGGCGACATCTATTATGATCTGAAACTGTAATCTACATTTTATATATTATTTGTTGTGAATTCCTTGACAGCAAAGACTTGGTATGTTTCTCTGTCTTTGCTTTTTGTTTTTGTAGGTTTTGTATTATAGGTTTAAGACAGTGTCTTTCCTGGAGCAGAT
Organism: Pan troglodytes; assembly: GCF_028858775.2. Classification (NCBI taxonomy): domain Eukaryota; kingdom Metazoa; phylum Chordata; class Mammalia; order Primates; family Hominidae; genus Pan; species Pan troglodytes. The sequence goes on from NC_072407.2 coordinate 16,003,049, forward strand.
ATTCAGTAAATATTCGTTGATGTGGTGACAGAGTTGTAAGTAAATTTAGCATTCTAACCAATTATCCTGTCCTTGGAGGTTTTCCACAGCATCATTGGCAAGCTATTTGCCAACTTTTGCTTTAATACATACTTCTATGACTAATCTTTGATAAAATCTTTGTCTTAGAAGAGATCTGTTATTTTTAAGTTTTTGAGTTGAGAGAAGTCTAGATCTCTATAGCTGCCATCTTTTGATAGTTGCCTTACAGAAATGTTAAAGCATTTCCCATAGGATAGTTTTTCTCATCATTGAAGATGGGAGAGGGTAGCCTGAGAACTAACCTTTTCTGTTCTGAGTCTGAGCATCCTCAGTTCTTTAACTGTTTCTTAGTTCCTCTCTTTTGGACATAATCTGGGGTTTTTAGTATTCCTCCTAAATTGTTGTACCCAGAAAGAGCAAAGAGAGTGGTATCTCTTCATTGTGGTGAAGAACAGAGCTTTTCACCCGTTTCATTCTGCCGTATGTCTTTGAATTGTAGTATATTGATTTCTGCTTTGAGGTCTCTTTTAATAGCATCCCAATTTTAATTATTGTTTGGTTGCTATTTTGTTATTCTGTTTTCTTATAAGGATGTGTGTCATTAATATTCATTGAGTACTTACTGTGCATATTACTGTATTCTGCCAAATAGGAAAAACTTAGAATAGAAAAATTTGTTCTTCTCTCAAGTGTCTTATAGAATGATCAAGGGTAAGGTGCATATTTACTGATGCTTTAAAAATAATACTTAAACTGCAGTACTTAAAGTAGTGCTCATGGACTCTAAATCCAGAGAAAATGGAAAAATGAAGGAAAAAGAGTAGAAATGTAAATTCTTTATCTCTGGGTTTTTTTCTCCTGTCTTTCATGCAATCACTACTTCTGTCTGGAACTGGTTTTGGCATCTAATGATGATGATGATAGTAATAACCAGTATTTATTGAGCATTTATTTATATACCAGATACTGTTGGTTGTGCTTTGTATTAACTCATTTGAGCTTCACAGCAACCTCAGAGTACATAAGACACATTGATAGCAAAACCAACTTATTTTTATTTCTATTGTCTGACTTCTTATAAAATCCATTCATCAGTATCTATTATGGAACATGTCAAATGCATATTCTTTTAATTTTATTTCTCCTAATTAAATTACCTGAGGAAATGTGCTGCAATTGTCATTCTTGATTTTAGTGATTCTTTTAAAATGAGCCTTTTTCTTAAATTTCAGATGTTGACTCTCTCTTACCAGTAAGAGACAAGTTTGTCAAGTTATACCCGCCAGCGTTTTAAACAAATTGGAGTGTTTAATAAAAGTCAGTATTTTAGATATCATTGGAAATGCTCATTTAATGAATGAAAGCAAAAGCTGAATGCAGAATTGTATATGATTCTAATTTTGTCCAGGAAAAAATGAACAATTTAGGGTTAAATGCATTGAAAGATTAGAAGGAATACACTAAAATATTAAGAGTTGCTATTTCTGAATTTCTGGATTATTGGGATATATATTTAGACTTTCATATTTAAAAATGAGCATGTACATTATTTTCAAAAACAGAAATTGAGATGATCTGATTGTAATTTTGGGGGTATTTACATAGTGTTTTTTTTTTTTTGTGCTCACAGTTTTCCTATTTCCCCTCTCCTCTTACTCTGTATATTTGTCTTGAGTAATCGGATCCACTTGTATAGCTTCAACCTTTGATTGTGATTTACACATTTATATCTCCAGCCCTGACCCCTTCTAGATTCAGATTTCCACTGTTCTGGGTATCTGTACTTGGTTGTACTCTAGGACCCACAAATTAAATATAGGTAATATCGAACTTATTTCTTCTTCCCTTCTCACAACCCAATTCTTGGTGTTCTCCTGTTTCAGTTAGTGTTATCGCCATCTATTTATATGCTTAAGTTAGAACAGTTTTTGACTCCTCTCTTTTCCTTTTTCTCACATATAGTTCACCACTTAGAAAATGTCTCTGTATCCTTATCTTTCTCTCCATGGCTCTGCCTTTGTCTAATTATTGTTATTTTCTCCAATGTGTAGCCTTTCTAATTGGTCGGTCTGCTTCCAAGGCCTTTCCTTTCTTAACCATCCTCCCCACAACTGCCAGGGTTACTTTCTAAAACAGATGAGATTAAGATTTACCTGTTTTAAAGTTTATAATTATTACCCTCTGATTGCAATTTGAATGATAGGTACTATTTGTAAACAGTATGTGCTAGACACTATGCTAACCAGTTTACTTACATTATCTCATTTGACAGTATGACAGTATTAGCTATTATTCTTCATTATCCATTTTTACACATGAAGAAACTAGGCTTAAAGATGCTAAGTAACTTGCTCAAAGTTACATAGCTATTTGATTCTAAATCAAGGTAGCTTTAACCAGTAGGAAAGTCCTTGATAATATGGACTCAGTTGATTTTTTAAATTTAATTTTTATCAAAGTTATGTTTAATACATGCATATATTTATAAGAGTTAAATAGCTCTGCAGAACTACAGTCACTTGTCACTTAATGATGAGGACCTATTCTGAGAAATGTATCATTAGACATCATTTGAACATGATACAGTGTGCTTGCACAAACCTAGATGGTTTAGCCTGCTACACACCTAAGCTATATGGCATTGCCTGTTGCTCCTAGGCTACAGCATGTTACTGTACTGAATACTGTAGGCAGTTGTAATACATCATAAGTCTTTGTGTGTTCAAACATACAGAAGGTACAGTAAAAATATGGTATTTGTAATCTTATGGGACCACTGTCATCTTTGTGATTGTTGACCAAAATGTCTTTATATGGCACATGACTATATTTACAAAAACAGTAGGTCTCTGCAAATTTCCCCTCATTTCAGGCTGCCTAGGGGCAACTGCTTTCAACTCATTCTTTTGATACTTACTTCCATATTTGAAACCGGCATTTTTTTTTTTTTTTTTTTTTTTTGAGACGGAGTCTCACTCTGTCACCCAGGCTGGAGTGCAGTGGTGCGATATCACCTCATTGCAACCTCTGCCTCCCGGGTTCAAGCGATTCTCCTGCCTCAGCCTCCTGAGTAGCTGAGACTACAGACGCGCGCCACCACACCTGGCTAATTTTTTGTATTTTTAGTAGAGATGGGGTTTCACAGTGTTAGCCAGGATGGTCTTGATCTCTTGACCTCGTGATACACCTGCCTCGGCCTCCCAAAGTGCTGGGATTACAGGCGTGAGCCACCATGCCCAGCCGAAACTAGCATTTTTATAGTGTTACTTCTTGATTTTTCAGTTTAAGATATTTTTCAGTTTAAGTAAAAATGAGGGTTTACCACTATCCCCAACCACACACAAGCACACATTTTAACCCTGCCCAGTACTCCCAATATTGTCATACTGCAAGTCGTTTGGATACATCCGCATTTCATAGAGATGGAGTTTCACTATTATTGCACAAGCTGGTCTTGAACTCCTGGGCTTAAGCAATCCTCCTGCCTCAGCCTCCCAAAGTACTAGGGCTATAGGTGTGAGCCACCATGCCCAGCCTGTATACATCAGTATTTCAGTTTATAATGACTCCATTTTCACCATGTTAGCTAGGCCAGAGTTAGTAATTTTTAACAATTTTGCTTTGCTTAGTTTTCTGTATACTTATTAAATTAGCCAAGCGGTTATCAATTGGGGCCCATTTTCTCTCCAGAGGACATTTGGCAATGTTGGGGGAGGGGAGGAGAGTGCGGGTGTGTGCTACTGACATCTAGTGGGTAGAAGCCAGGTATGCTGCCAAATATTCTTCTGCACTGCACAAGACAGCCTCCTGTAACAAAGAATTAGAAGGCCCACAATGTCAGTAGAGCTGTTGTTGAGAAACCCTGATTTAGCCCAAACTATCTCTCAGGTGTATAAATGGCTTATCTTCAAACCTACCAATTTTGACTTCGTGAGAAGCTCTTTCCCAGGGCCTTCTGACCTGCTCCAGTTTGAACTTGTTAAAGCTAGAACTTTTGTGCAGCTGTTGTCTTGGACTTGCTTTACTGTCATCTTTATGATTCTCTCAGTTCTGTCTTGTTTTGGAGCCCCTGTTTCTGTATCTGGTATCTTTGACTGTCTTTGTTTACTTTCTCATTTTGAAGGGCCACTTTCAGTAGTTCTCTGGATGGGATAGAATTTTTTCAAGACTATACATGTCTGTAAATGTTTTTTCTCCCCTCTTGTTTTATGGATAGTTTGGCTGGGCAGAGAACTCTGAGTCAGAAATAATTTTTTCTCAGAATTTTGAAGGCATTACTCTACTGTCTTCTATTTTTCTGTGTCGATGTTGAGATCAGATGCTTAGAACATCCTTTTCAACTATTTTGAAACTTTGTTTTTTTCTCTTTGCAAGCTAGAGAGAGAATCTTTGTCCCCAGAGTTCTGAAATTCTTGTATTATGTAGTTATATGTCTGTTTTTTTAATTCATTCTGCTACTCCTGTTCAATCTGGAATTTATCTCATAAATTCTGCAAATTTTCCTTAAATAATTTCTTTGATTTCCTCTCCTTCATTTTATCTCTCCTCTCTCTTTTGAATTCCTGTTGTTAGATGTTGGGCCTACTGATGGGTTTCTCTAATTTTCTTGTCTATTTTCATCTATTTTCCATTTCTTTACATTTTTTTTCTTTGCTTTCTGGGAGATTTTTCTCAACTTTGTCTTCCAGTTCTTCTACTAAGTTCTTATTTCTGCTATAATATGTATAGTTTCCATTCCTTTTTTTGAAAAAAAAATCCTATATTTGTTTTATGGATGCAGTGTCTTATCTCTCTTAGGAAATATTGGTAGTTTTTTTTTTTTTTTGTCTGCATATTCTTTTTCTTTCAAATTTCCTTTTTCTGTTTGTTTGCTTTGGTCTTTCTTTCATATTTGTTGCTTTCCTTAGATGTCTCATGATCCTTGGCAGTCTGTGCTTATTTAAGAGAGAGGCCCTAAGCTGAATGGAAGCTCTGCTTTTGTGTGATTATGGTTTTTTGTGTAGGATGGTAAATCTGGATGATTTCCTTGCAGACTCCCAGTCTTAGTCCATTTGGGCTGCAAAAACAAAATACCATAAACTGGGTGGCTTATAATCCACAGAAATGTATTTTTCACAGTTCCTGTGAGTGAGGCTGGGAAGTCCAAGATAAAGGTGCCGGCAGATTTGGTGTCTGGTGAAAGCCTGCTTTCTGGTTCACAGAGCAGCACCGTCTCGCTGTGTCCTCACATGGTGGAAGGAGACAAGGCAGCTCTCTGGGGCCTCTTTTACAAGGGCACTAATCTCATTTATGAGGGCCCTGCCTTCTTGATCCAGTCACCATCCAAAGATCCCACTTCCTAATATCATCATATTGGCAAGTAGGGTTCAACATGTGAATTTTGGGGTAAGGAGACATAGGCATTTAGACCAGGGCACCCAGTGACACATCTTTTCTCTTGTGCTGGATTGTTTTCCCAGACAAAATTTCTCATCTTTTGCCAGGAGAGAACAAGCTTGAGAGCTGAGTAGGAAAAGGGGATATGGGTCTCATCTTTAAGCATGCAGATTAACCTAATTCCCCAGTTTTCATTATGGCACCCTTCAAATTCAATTGAGCATGTTGTCCTCTAGTCTAGATATATCCTGTTATATGCTCTCTAGAGATTGTTTAGTCTTTTATCAGAAGGGGTTGAAGAGTAGAAGAGGAGGTCTGGGGATTTTCACTACTTCTTAGATTTTGGTCAGTTCTAGTTTGGACTCCACTCTCATTCCCAGAGTGTCTGAAACTTCCAGTTCCTGAGCCCCTTAGTTTATTTTTTTGTTTGTTTGCTTTAATGTATTTACACAAGAATTGCAGAAAGAGGACAAAGTTTCCGTTATACCCTTCATCCAGCTTCTTTTTATCTTAACATCTTATATAACCATAGAACGATGATCAGATACGTACTACTGGTGATGTTAACCTTGATCACTTGGGTAAGAGGGTGTCTGCTAGGTTTCTCCACTGTGAAGTTACTATTTTTCCCTTTAATAATTATTAAGTACTTTGATTTAAAGTTACTCAGCCAGGCAGGTCAAACTTTAAAAATAAAATAGCTTTTAAAAATCAAATTCTTTGAGACCATGCAGATAACCTATTTCCCCCTAAATTTCTGCCCACTAATTTTATCATCTATCTGTGATCTTGCCTGCAGCAATTATTACTGTGGCTTAATAATAGTGATTTTCTATTTCTCTCATTATTTCTACATTTATTAATTTAAATTCTTCTGTGAGGAGAATTTGTCCTTTCCCCCCCATTTATTTACTTATTTATTTATATCAGTATGGACTTATGGATATTTATTCTTTGGATTATAATCCAATTCTATATCATTTATTTTGTTGATCAAGCTGTTCCAATTTTTGCCAGGGGGTGCTTTTTCTGGTGGGCTTCTGTGCTCATCCTTGCTTTTTGAGCACTCACTTCCTTACTTTCCAACACCGCATAATGCTTCAGCCCATCTTATGTTTTCCTTGCCCCAACCCTGGAATCAACCAGTTCTCCAAGGAGTTTAGAGGTCTTTTGGTGTACTAAATGTCAGTGTGATATAAACTAGGTGTCTTTGGCTTTCTTCTAGGCTAACATGGAATTCAGCCTTCCTAGGTGTAATTGTCATTGCCACTTATTCTGTTTTCTAGCTTTTAAAATTGTGTTTCTGTTTGTTTGGGGTTAATAGTCTTTCAAAAATTTCTTAACTGGGAGGCATCAGAGCTAAATCCTTATATTCAGTCTATCCTCTTAACCAGAGATTCTTAATGTTTTTGTCTCATGCCCCAAGCCAGTTTTGTACAAACCACATTCCACTACATTAGTTGCTGTTCCCCAGATGTGCTGTTATATGTTCATGTGTCACTTCTGTGCCCTTGCCCTGAGTGAATAATATGAAGTATTTCTTTTTGTCCTGCAGTTTTTAAGGAGTTTTAAATGGGTGGACTTTTATTTTACATGAAAATGACTATTTGAGTAATTAGGATTCTTGCCTATCTTCTATTTTCTCTTTTTTGGATTAGTCATATAGATTTTTTGTCTTTTAGTGCCCAGATACTGTAATTTTTTTTTTGCCAAATGGAAAGGAGGAGTTCCTGCATCTCCAGAATAGTAGGGTATGGTGATAGCCCAAGTTAGAAAGAAAAGATTGTATCAAAAACAGGGGTTGTAAAAAACAGAGCATTAAATATATATATTTAAATACCTATTGTAAATTAAAGTTCCAAAAGACATCTACTTTTAGAACAAATTCCTTGGTATTAAGGACCTTCTTCAGTTCAGGCAGCATGTTTAGGTGGCATGATATGCAGAGGCATATTCTGTTATGAGGTTTATGACACAGATTTTCAAATCTAACATACAGACATTCTCCATTGTGGAAAAGTATTTGGCAAAATGATTGTGCTTGGCAGTGATGGCAGATGACTGACAAAAAATGATGTGATCTTTCACATCGACGTTCTTAAAGAATATGTGTTTTCCTGAGCCTGGTTTTTACTGGTATAGTGTAAGAAGGGATGGATGTAGATGTAGTGTGAGTAAATAGATGTGTCCTCTCTACCTTACTGCATACTTCCATTTCCTTTGTCCTTAGGTGTGGAAGTAATAATTGCCCTCTTCTTTCATTTAATGAAACTAAACTGAAACATGCATACATAAAGTATCCATGTATATGAATGTTTTAATTTATGCAAAACTGTTATTGATATAACCTGCTGTTGAGAGATTACAGTTTTTACAAAAATTACTGAGATATATGTCTCAAGTTTTGATGTTCTTTAAAACATGCTCTTAAAATCCTATCCAACCGGCTGGGCCCGGTGGCTCATGCCTGTAATCCCAGCACTTTGGGAGGCCGAGATGGGCGGATCACGAGGTCAGGAGATTGAGACCATCCTGGCTAACACAGTGAAACCCCGTCTCTACTAAAAAAAAAAAAAAAAAAAAAAATTAGCCGGGTGTGGTGGTGGGCGCCTGTAGTCCCAGCTACTCAGGAGGCTGAGGCAGGAGAATGGCGTGAACCCAGAAGGTGGAGCTTGCAGTGAACCGAGATCGTACCACTGCACTCCAGCTAGGGGGACAGGGCGAGACTCCGTCTCAAAAAAAAAAAAAAAAAATCCTATCCAACCAGCAAAGTCCAGCCTGAAAATTCTCCTCTTTCAACCTGATTGCATATTCTTAACCCTAAAATCCTACAGCACCTTTGGCATTTAAAAAATTCTGCTTCTTTATTATAAGTTATTTGTTATTTCAGTTAATACCTTCTATTAGATTGGAGGTTCCTCAGAGTCAGGACACTACAGCTGGAGTCCCTAGGTTCAAATACCAGCTGTCTGACATTGTACAAATTCCTTAACCTGTCAGTACCTTAGTTAATTAAGGATAATTCTAAGTACCTCCTAGCATTGGTGGGAAGATTAAATGAGTTAATACATGTAATGTGTCATGCACACAATAAGCTATCAATAGATATTAGCTATTACCACCTTCTGTTACTACCATCATTTCTATCATTACCTTCATTTCTATATCCTCCCCCAGGGGCCATCACAATGTGCTGTACATTGTTGTTATTCAACAAATATTTGTGGATTAAATGAAAATGAAATTATATTTTAGTTATGCAAGTCATTTGAAGTTGTAGTTCTGATTACAGCCTGTCAGCTACTTATCTTAATGTCTACAGCACTAATCCTAAATTATTGTTAGATTTGACAGGTTCTCTTATATGATCAAGTAAGACCTATTGTTACAGCTTTGAAAATTGGAACACATAGGCCGGGTGTGGTGGCTAACGCCTGTAATCCCAGCACTTTGGGAGGCTGAAGCAGGCGGATCACGAGGTCAGGAGATCGAGACCATCCTGGCTAACACGGTGAAACCCCGTCTCTACCAAAAATACAAAAAAAATTAGCCGGGTGCAGTGGCGGGCGCCTGTAGTCCCAGCTACTCGGGAGGCTGAGGCAGGAGAATGGTGTAAACCCGGGAGGCGGAGTTTGCAGTGAGCGGAGATTGCATCACTGCACTCCAGCCTGGGTGACAGAGCGAGACTCCGTCTCAGGAAAAAAAAAAAGAAAAGAAAATTGGAACACATAACAAAGTGAAAGTATTAAAAGTAAAAGAAATTTTGAGTTCAGCTAATGAGGTTCTGAAAAAAATTAGTTTGGTTTATATAGGTGGTTGTCAATTCACTAGATTAACACATTTCTTGTTTATTAGGATTCAGTGCGAAATGTTATTTTAAAGCAGGATCCATATTAAGACAGTTTCTGAGAGAACTTGATGTGTTTGATAATTTTGATTTTCTGTAGCTCTGGTGTAGAACTAGTTGACATGGATAGAAGAGACTGTCCCTGTCAGTGGTACTATCATGATGCTTTAGATTTGATGCTGTGTAGTGGACTGCTTCTATACTAATAATTTTCAAGTATTAGTGTAATATGCTTATATTAAATAAAGTGACTTTCTAGTAGAGAAAAATTAAAGAAAGCCTAAGTGACATAATTCAGAAAAAGGTCTAGAACTTAAATCTTTCTGTATAAAGATGTGAATCCAATACCTGTGGTAAGGTTATAGGTTTAACTTCAGGAAAATCATGAACCTCATTTACAACCTCAGTGAAATTTTTTAGTACAACCAAAGCATTCTAGTTTACTACAAATACCTTTCTTGTTTTAAATACTTATTTGTATTTAATAATGAATACACTTTCATTGTTTTTAGTGTAGATTTCCATGGCTCTTGATTTTATAGAATTCATTCAGTTAAACATTGAGTTAGTAGCTGCCAAGAACTACTACAGAGAGATTCAAAGATGAATAAGGAATCTGGCCTAGTTCTAGATCCTAGTCTAGACTAATGGAAGAGACAAACAGGTGACCAAATATATAATGTGGAAATAAAGTGGGACCATAGAGCGGGGAGCAGCTGGCTTTCTCTAGGGGATTCTGTGAGAATGTAATCACAAAGGCTGACTTGATTATTATGTAGAGAAGGAGGAATAGTGTTCAAAACAAGAAAGTTTGTAGTGCATTTTAGGAAGTGGCAAAAAATTTAGTGTAGATGCATGGGGCGCCTGGTTCTGGCAGATTGTGTCTAAAAATTCCAAAGGCTTTGTGTGCCCAGAAAGCGTTTAGATTTTTATTGTGTAGACATTAGGGGGCAAAAAGTATTTTTTTCCCCAGAAAAAGTCAACAGATTTGTTTACAATTGTTATAAAATTTAGTTGCTGAAACTTGTTCATGGAAACATTTTTTACTTGCTTGAATGTTTTTTGTCCCCAACATTAATACCAAAAATTTGCATACAAATCAAAGTGGGGGAAAAACTTGCTAATACCTTATTCTCTCATCCATTTATTTCCATTTGCAATCATATAATTAGGTACCTTTTTGTTTTTTAAGAATAAAATATTTCCTTTCATAATACATTTTAGCACATTTTCTACATATGAGTCTTTTTGGTGGGATATCCTTAGGCATAATTGTTACATATTTGATATGGATAAAACAAAGGTGGGTGTCTTCAAATAGGCTAACCAGGTAGGCCTCACTTGCCTTTAGAAAAGTGTCAGTGGCTGCACTCTGAAAGTGTAGATCTGTTTTGAAGTTCTCACAACTGATGCTGGAAGGGAAATTTGCAAGTGAGAAGTTCAGCATACATTTGATAACTTCTGATCTGATTTTCACTGAGAGCCACAGTACAAGGCTTATAATGATGTGGTTTCTTAACCTTTCTAGTATACATCATATTCTTGTGAGTGGCTTTTGTAGCTAGTTACTTCCTGTGTGCTTTACCACTGGCATTTTTGTGGGCATTTGGCTTTGTAGGAACTGTAGTGTAGAGAACTCCCTATTTACTTCTCTTCTTGGCTGAAGCTCTGCAAGCTAAAGGTGACACCGTGCTAGGCAGTGATGACTGTTGGTGGCAGTCACAGTGCAGTAACTGAGAACACCATAAGGAATGTCTTTAATTTCAGAATTAATGGAATCTTCCTAAGGTTATCCACAGTGCTCCAAATAATATTTATTTAACAAAAATAAAATACTTAATGAAGAGAAGCTCTGGATTATAAACCTAGTTCCAGGTTGCATTAATAAGTAGAATTTTTGTATAACTCATCTCCAAAAAGATGCAGCATGTTGCTTTAGTAAATATAAATAAGCTATCAATGAATTTATATACATTTCCTTCATTTTATAGTGTCTGTCCTTTTATGTGTTTAGGTATTTTACTTGTATTGCCTTTAAGTTTACACCAGTTTATATAATCTATTATTTTATATCTATTTATAGTACTTTGTGATAACAAGAGAATTGGTGAAAAATTATATATTTAACAACCACAACTTATTAAAATATATCTGAGAAATATTGCTTTGACATTTTAAATTCGTATGTCTTGAAATATTTATTTACCATTAACACAAAACAAATATAATTTTAAGAGTTCTAAGAAAAGTAGACGTGACACAAAAATGTTTCTACAGTTGAGTAATATGATCTTAACACTGGAAGGGAGGCAGTAGTTATGAGGCAGGAGAATAGAGTCTGGACTCAGGAGCTTAAGGCCATTTCACACTTACTTCTTAGAACTAAATTGAAAGGAAAACCCTCACTTTCCATGCCTAAGTAACAAAAGAGCCGGAGGCTACTCCCTTTGCAGACCCCTACCTTTTCTGCGTAGCAGATGGAAAATTGAAAGTACCTCTGGTTGGTTGCAGAAAGCAACCAATCAGACGTTTGCAAAGGAGTGTAACTTTGTAACTTCGCTTCAGCCTCTGGTTGGTCGTTGGCAAACAGACTGATTACGGGCCAAATCTTCATTTGCATAGAAGTGCAGCTTTGTAACTTCACTTCAGCCTCTGATTGGTTGCTTTCCACAACCAATCAGATGTTTGCATAGGAGAGTGACCTTTGTAGCTTCACTTCAGCCTCTGATTTGGCACCACTTCATTTACATGAGGTGAATACCAAGTGACCAATGGGAAATCTTTGGCGGGTATTTGGACCCAAGAAGATTCTGTATCCAGGCCCTTGAGCCGCTGCTGGTGCAGTTCCCACTCTGTGGAGTGTACTTTCGTTTTCAGTACATCTCTGCTCTTGTTGTTTCATTCTTTTCCTTGCTTCTTTTGTACATTTTGTCCAATTCTTTGTTCAAAACGCCAAGAACCTGGACATGCTCCACCGGTAACGGTTAAATACTAATATTATAGCCCCTCCATTTTCTCGGTAAGAAAAACTATAAAGGCCACAGAAACTCATTAAGTTACTTAGGGTCTCAGGTAATGAAAGGACATAAGTGAGACTTTTTTTTTTTTTTTAAATCAGTGTTACTGAGGTATTATTTATATAGAGAAAAATTCATCCTTTTAAGGCATACAGTTTTATAAGTTTTGACAAACATACAGTTGTACAACCACTACCATAGTCAAAATATAGAATATATCCATCATCTCAGAAAAGTTCTCTGTTGTCTCTTCATCACCTCAAAAAAGTTCTCTGTTGTCTCTTGTAATCAGTTCTCTTCCCCTTCCTCCAGGCTCTGGCAACCACTGATCTGTTTTCTGTCCTCATATTTTTCCTTTTCCAGAATGTCATTTACATGGAGTCATATAGTATGGTAGCATTTTGGGTAGGAATTTTTTCACCTAGCATAAAGCATTTGAGATTCATTTATGTTGTTGCTTCTATCAGTAGTCTATTCCTTTTTATTGCTGAGTGCCACAGTTTATCCATTTACCAGCTGATAAACATTTGGGTTGTTTCCAGTTTTTGGTGATTCTGAATAAAGCTACTATAAATATTTGTATACAAGCTTTTGGGTGGACATATGTCTTCATATGGTAAGTGTATGTTTAACTTTGTAAAAAACTGCCAAACTCTTTTCTGAAATGGCTGTACCGTTTGTGCATTCTAGACAGCAATGTATGAGAATTCTGGTTGTTCTGTATCTTTGTTTACTTGGCAATGTCAGTTTTTTTTAAGTTTAGTTTTGTTTTTTAACCATTTTAGTAAGTGTGTAGTGGTGGTATCTGTTTGTGCTTTTAGTTTGCATTTTCCTAATGACTGATAACAGAGCATCTTTTCATGTGCTTAATACTGGTTTTTATTAAGCTTAATCCAGCATCCTTTATGTATTACATATTTAAGGTTTTGCTAGGTACTGATAGAAGGGAGAGGAATAAAAAGAGTATCCTCAAAGAGTTTGTGATTTATATAGGGAAAACTGGTAATAATGTTAACATGATGCTAGTTACAATTTTGGTAGGCTCTTTGAGAAAGGGATTTACGTATTGACTGGCCTTGTGGAAAGGACAGTAGTTTGGGAATCAGAAAACTCAAGTGGTTTGACTTTACCTTAGTTGCTTAACCTTTCTGGTCTTTTTCTTCTTTCATTTGTTAAATGAAGGAGTAAGGCCGCATAAGGTATAAGGTTTGTCGCTAAATTATGTATCTACATAGTTTTTCTTTCCAGGCAGGTTTTGAAACCTTGTGAGAATGCCAGTCAGAAAAGAAAAGATCTTTGCAGATGTTCCTCATCTGATGAAATTCCTCTTACCTGCATCCCCAAAAGATAATCTTTTGAAAATTTAAATATTGAAATTTTAGTATATAAATTTCATTATGTACAAGAATTGCATGTTTCTTAAATATATTTTAAGGGTAGTAACTGATAGTTCTGTAATAATAACTTATTTTTGTATGGTATTACTGTAATTCATAGAGCATTTTCAAGAAGTTCTCCCCTTCGATAGAAAAACTATGTGGATGGCCAGGCACCGTGGCTCACGCCTGTAATCCCAGCACTTTGGGAGGCCGAGGCAGGCGAATCATTTGAGGTCAGGAGTTCAAGACCAGCCTGGCCAACATGGCAAAATCCCATCTCTACTAAAAATACAAAAATTAGCTGGGAGTGGTAGCACACGCCTGTAGTTCCAGCTACTTGGGAGGCTGAGACAGGAGAATTGCTTGAACCCGGGAGGTGTAGGCTGCAGTGAGCCAAGATCGCGCCACTGCACTCCAGCCTGGGCAACAGAAGGAAAAAAAAAAAAAGAAAAACTGAGTGGAGGATATATTTTATTTCTTTTCTTATTTTATTTATTTATTTATTTTTTTGAGATGGAGTTTTCGCTCTTGTTGCCCAGGCTGGAGTGCAATGGCGCGATCTCGGCTCACCACAACCTCTGCTTCCCGGGTTCAAGGGATTCTCCTGCCCACCCTACCACTGAGCGGAGGATATATTTACTTTTAGGACCCTGAGAGTGAGAGATAAGTTAAATGATTCGTGTAGGATTACACAGCTAGAAGAAAAGTAGCCACTTTGACTTGAGGAGTCTAATCTAGATCTTTTGACTCTGCAGTCCATTGTTCTTGTACCATAGATCACTCTAATAGGAAATAAACAATCTTTAAAAAGTGTTAAGTAACGTTAACGTTTTTTTCAGATGTATAATTTCATGTTTAAAGTATTAAAAGAATGTAATATTCTTAAGAATTACTATCCATGCTTTTAAATAAAATGCATGGTAACAGATAATATAAACAAGCTCCCTTGATTTAGTAATAATAAGTAGAATGTTCATAACCTATAAACAAGTCAGTTATTTCACAAGCTGAGTCACTGCTTGTCAACAACAGCCTACTCACAGAGGAAATCTTAGCTGTAATAAAAAATAAAGATAACAGAAATAGTAAAGGACATATTATTTCGCCTCCTGAGAATAGTTTTGGTTTCTAAGTTTAGATACCTAGAGTATATTATTAGTGGGTTACCCATTGCGAATACTAGAACAGCTATTAAAAGGAGCAAGGCAGAGTGGGAAGAGTATTAGGATAAAAGTGAGAGGAAAAGTAATACATTACAGTTTTAATGCTACAAACATGTCAGCATTATACAGTCATCAGAAGGCCTCTGTTATTTAGAAGACCTGTGTTCAAATGTGACATTGGGCAGGTCACTTAAGGTTTCTCAATTTCTTTTTCTTCATCGATAAAATAAGGAGCCTCATCTGATGTTCAAAGGTCCATCCAACTTTATTTTATTTTATTTTATTTTATTTTATTTTTTGAGACGGAGTCCCGCTCTGTCGCCCAACCTGGAGTATAGTGACACGATCTTGGCTCACTGCAGCCTCTGCCTCCCAGATTCAAGCGATTCTCCTGCCCCAGCCTCCTAAGTAGCTGGAATTACAGGCATGTGCCACCACGCCCAGCTAATTTTTGTATTTTTTAGTAGAGACGGGGTTTCACCATGTTGGCTAGGGTGGTCTCGAACTCCTGACCTCGGGTGATTCGGCTGCCTTGGCCTCTGAAAGTGCTGGGATTACAGGCGTGAGCTACCACACCCGGCCCCATCCAACTTTGAATGTAGTTGTATGTTGAGTGTGATGAGCCATCTGGTTGGTTGGTTTTTAATTGTCAAAATAGGTCAATCATAGTTAAATGGATTGTAAACTATTCTTTTAAAGTTCTGAAACTTTGCATTTTTAGTTTCCTATTAATTGATTGAGTACTTGATGTAATTTGTTGCAACAACTAAAAATAAATTACATAGGATCAAAGGAGTTTTATTTATTTTCTAATTTTAATATACTGTGGGGTTCTGGGAGCTTATTTCATGACTGTTTTAGAATAAAATGGAATGCATTTACCTGAGGGACACCCTAATACTAGAGCACAGAGGGCAGGTATGAAAATAAGTATTTTTACAAAATTTTAAAAGCATACTTTATCCAAGTCAGCCTAGTTATGTTTTATTACTTGAGTGTTTTTATAGTATATAATTTAGAAACAAATGTGATATAGTGACATGTAATTTATAACATGTTTATTAATTTAAATTCAGAAAATTCATACCATGATACATTGAACAACATGTGCTAAAACAAATTATCACAGAATTTGTATTTAACTAGAATAATAAAGCAAATCTACTTATAATTTCTTTACTGCTTTAGGCTTTTAGAACAGGTACAAAGTCTTTTTTTTTTTTTTTTTAAGGAAAACACACATAGGATTTGAATTAAAAGAGCCAATTAAAGCAGAGCGTGATTATCATCAAACTTCACTTAAGTAGTAAAAGCCCTTATTGCACTAACAAATTCACAATTTAAAATGAGATTACAGAATTTTCTGTTTCAAAATCAGTTTCTAGAAATTAAGTTTTTAAAGCACACTTTATGCTTCCAAAAGCATCAGCTATAATACATTATGAAATTATTTTTCTGAATGAATATATTTTGCTTACAGAATTCTGTGTAGGACTTAGATTTTCTACTTCTGTGGTTTGTTTTTAGTAGTAAAGATTGTAAAATAGCTGTTTTCATTTCTTAGCTAAGCACAATCGTGCATAAGAATCTGCTTATCTTATTATATACATTGTGGGTTTTTTTTCATGTTCTTGTTGTGTCTTTATGATTTTCTGAAGTATTAGTGTATTCCTGACAAGTCTCCTCACATCCTTTGACATGTTTGTTTTCCTTGAGTATATAAGCAAGAGGAAATAAATGTTTTTAGAAAAACTGATATAAATCCTAGATAAAGAAAATAAAATTTTTTGAGAAATTTGAGCCTACAGCTAGATATTCTGGATGTAATTTGACAGTGGTAGAAAAGCTAAGGCTAAGAAGACTTTTCCCTTCTTTTAATTTGTATAAACGTATGGGATACAAGCATAATTTTTTTTTTCTTTATTAGAGATAGGGTCTCGCCATGTTGCCCAGGCTGGTCTCGAACTCCTGGGCTCAAGTGATCCTCCCACCTTGGCCTCCCAGATTATTGGGATTACAGGCATGAGCCACCACACCCAGCCTACAAGTGTAATTTTGTTACATGCATAGATTGTGTAGTAGTGAAGGCAGGTATTTTAGGGTATACATTGCCTGAACAACATACATTGTACCCTTTAATTAATCTTTCATCATCTACCCCCCTCCCACCCACTTAGGGCTAAGAAGACTGAGCCATTTAGGGGAAATTGCAGAGGGATACTAGTGGGAATGGAGTTGAAGATAAAGTGGATACTAAGAAAGTCTTGAATTTTTATATTAGTATAGTTTGCATTATTTTCCGATTATAATGATTTATAGAGATTGTTTATTAGAAAGGCTTGATTATTTACAGATGTTGTGATTTGATTTTTAAATTGACGAGTCATGGGAAATGTGGTATATTTTAATGATGTACTTTACTTCAGTTTTCATCCACTTTAAAATGGAAGCATTCAAAACATGAAATCACTAGAAAAGCAATTTGATGCTCAAAAACTTAGAAACTGAAAAAAGGCTAAAAAATTATAACTTGATGATGTTTTTACTCTTAGTTCTCTTTTATTTACATTTATTCCTAAATCGAAATACACTGAGTAAAAAGTTCAGTCAGATTTTTAAAAAATATGATCAGACTTGTCATATTTAAGAACACAGCTTTCTGCTGCTTAACTTCTATAGCTAACACTTTAGATTTTAAGTAAACAAAGTGAATTTTAATACTGCAAGTAAATTTTTTGAAGGGATCCTTGAGTATTAAGCCAATTATAACTGTTCTTTAATCTTTACTGTCCACTGTCAGTATTTTAGTAGTATTTAGGAAATTGGACATCTTTATTTAAATTTTCAGAATACCTACAAATGCATTCTTAGTTATTTGATTATTTCTCATGCTATGTAACTATCTTTTTAATGTTAACTTTTACATTGAATAAATCATTTATTTATTTTAATGTTTAAGTTTTTCCACATTTGGCCAGTGCGAGCCCTTTCACCTGACTTTATATGTCCTCTTAACGTACATACACCATTCTTTGAGCGCTTATTTTCTGGCAGTACAAGGTATCCCAAATTATTGTAATTTCTCAGCCCTAATTCTAAGATTAGCCATTTCTGCAAAGACCTCTAGGTTCTTTTTCTGGAGAATGATACTTAGAAATTGAGATCTGGGTTCTAATTGTACTACTGTTATGGTGATAGCATTGCTTCTAGTCCTTTCAGTGGAAGGAGCTAGAAAATATGCATACAAACACGTATGTGAGTGAGAGCTATATTTATTTTATATCTATTTCTCTCTAATATGTATGTATATATCCACTCAAATTATATTAATTCCTTTAATAAACAGTTAAAAAAATTTTTTTGTATTACAAGAAAAATGTAGGAATTTATTTTATGCTTATATTTATTTATACATATTTATAATATGCCTATATGTAGTATGTGTTTGTAATGTAGACATGTTGGAAACCTAGTTTGTTGGCAGTTTTGCTTCTTCCACAAATGTATGGAGTTAAGCTATTTATAAAAAATTTATTTTTTTAAATTGTAAAATACACATAACATAACATTTACTGTCTTAACTGTCTTTAAGTATGTACAGTTTGGTGGTACCAAGTACATTCTTATTGTTGTACTACCATCACCATCATCTATCCACAGAACTCTTTTCATCTTACAAAACTGAAACCATGTACCTATTAAATAACTCGCCATTCCTCTCTGCCCCTAACCTCTGGCAACCACCATTCTACTTTCCATCTCTGTGAATTTGACTAGTGTAGATATCTCATATAGTATTTGTCTTTGTGACTGGCTTATTTCACTTAGCATAATGTCCTCAAGGTTTTTTCATATTGTGGAATTTTTTCAGGATTTCATTCCTTTTTGAAACTGTGTATGTGTGTATATCATATTTATACATTATAGAATATAATCTTATTTTTAATGTAAAGTAGATTTTTAGCATTTTTATTTCTATTTAGATAACTTTCTTTAGCCATTTTCTTTTAGGTTAGGTCTGCTGGCATCAAATCTTTTCATTTTTCTTCATCTGAGAATGTCTTGATTTCTCTATGATTCCTGAAGGATATTTTCACTGGAAATGTAATTCTGGGTTGACAGCTCTTCTTTCAGCCCTTGAAGTGTTGTGCCACTTCCTTCTGCCTCTGTTGTGATGTGATCAGAGAAATCTGCTGTCATTTGAATTGTTTTACCCTTATAGTTAAGATGGGTTTTTCCCTAAATACTTGAAAAAATCTTTCTCTTTGTCTTTAGTTCTTAAGGGATTTGATTATGATGCGTCTTGAGATGGATTTCTTTAGGTTTACCTTATTTGGGGTTTGCTCAGCTTCTTGAGTTTATAGGTTAATGTCTTTTGCCAAATTTGGGAAGTTTTCAGCAGTTATTTCTTTGAGTACTTTTTAAACCTGCCCTCTTTCTCCTTTTCTTCCCAGTTCTGAATGACATGAATGTTGGATCTTTTGTTATAGTCCTACAGGTGCTTGCTACTGATCATTGTTTTAGGATCTGTTTTTTTCTTTATTGTTCAAACTGGGTAATTTCCATTGTTTTTATCTTCAGTTCACTGATTCTTTTGTCATCTTCATTCTGCTGTTGGGCCCACCTAATTAGTTTTCATTTCGGTTTTATCTGTTATTTATTTGCTGAGACTTTCTGTTTTTTTTTTCAGGCGTTTCATGTATGTTAGTAATTGCTTGTTGAAACATTGCTG
Source organism: Pan troglodytes (assembly GCF_028858775.2). Classification (NCBI taxonomy): domain Eukaryota; kingdom Metazoa; phylum Chordata; class Mammalia; order Primates; family Hominidae; genus Pan; species Pan troglodytes. The sequence goes on from NC_072407.2 coordinate 16,022,584, forward strand.
GATCTTATGGTAATACTATGTTTAGTTTTGTGAGTAACCACCAGACTGTTTTCCACAGTGGCTGCACCATTTTACATTCCTACCAGCAATGCACAAGAATTCCAGTTTCCCCACATCCTTACCAACACTTTTTATTTATTTTCCTTATCTCTCTCTCTTTTTTTCATTTCAATGGCCATCTTATAATGGGTGTGAAGTCGTTACTCTTTGTGGTTTCTGATTTGCATTTCCCTGATTACTGACGTTGACCATCTTTTTATGTGCTTGTTGCCTATTTTTACATATTCTTTGGAGAAATGTTTAAGTTCTTTGTCCATTTTTTAATCAGGGTGTTAGGGTTTTTCTGTTGTTACATTATAAGAATTCTTTATATATTCGGGGTATTAATCTCTTATACGGTTTGCAAATATTTTCTCCCATTCTGAGTTGTCTTTTTACTCTGATAGTGCCCTTTGATGTACAAAAGTTTTAATTTTGATGAAGTCCAAGTTATTTATTTTTCTTTTGCTGCCTGTGTCTTGGTATCATTTCCAAGAAATCATTGCCAAATCCAGTGTCATGAAACTTTTTCCCTTTGTTTTCTTCTAAGAGTTTTTATAGTTTTAGCTCTTACATATAGGTCTTTATCTATTTTTAGTTAATCTTTGTAGCTATTCATTTCCCTCCTATCTCCTTTGTTAAAGAGAAAATAAAAGCTTCATGACCAAAGATTGAACACTGAGTAACAATTTTACTATTAAACTGGGAACTAGATCCAATAACAAAGGGGTGGTGGTCAGGATAAGACTCAAGGCTCAGGAGAGGGAAAGTGGTAGGTTTTTTAAGAGCTGAAACCCATGAACAATCTGTTTCACATCAGATAAGCAAAGTCTGTCTTGTGCCTGATTAGATGGCATATGTGAGCTAATTGTTTAGGCATTGTGTTCCCCTGAGTTGGTGGTGGTTCTTCTGGAAAGTTGTCGTGGTGATGAACATGATTATGGTACTAGGTGAAGATGGCACTATGGTAGTTTAGTAGAAATCAGGCATGTTTCACTGTCATCAGGCTAGGTGGCTAGGTCAGGATTCATCACCTTCCTTCTGGGGTCACTTTCTTTTTTCCTATAATACATTTTTTAAGGAGTTTCTTTAATAATAATCTATTGGTGACAGAAATCTCTGTTTTTGCATTCCTGATAGATATTTTTGCTGTTTATAGCATTCTGGGATAACAGTTATTTTCTCTCACAACAATGAAAGTATCATGCTCCAGTCTTATGGCCCACACTTTTTCCTATTGACAAATTAGGCATTAGTCTAGTTGTTTCTTTTAAGGTAATCTGTTGTTCTCTCTGACTGCATTTTTTTTTTAATTTTTAATTTTTACTTTTATTTTTTGAGACGAAGTTTCACTCTGTTGCCCAGGCTGGAGCTCAATGGTGCGATCTTGGCTCACTGCAACTTCTGCCTCCCAGGTTCAAGCGATTCTCCTGCTTCAGCCTCCCAAGTAGTTGGGATTACAGGTGTGTGCCACCACACCCAGCTAATTTTGTATTTTTGGTAGAGACAGGGTTTCACCATGTTGGTCATGCTGGTCTTGAACTCCTGACCTCAGGTGATGCGCCCACCCGGCCCTTTCAAAGTGTTGGGATTATAGGCGTGAGCCGCTGTGCCTGGCCCTCTCTGACTACATGTAAATTCTTCTCCGTTTATTTACTCTGTTTGAGATTTGTTGAGATTCTTGGCTCTATGGATTGGTGTCTTTCATTGGTTCCTGAAGGGTTCTAAGCCATTATTTATTTAAATATTCCCTCTGCTTTCATTCTCTCTCTTCAGGATAGATATTAGGTCTTACTCTATCCTTCATGTCTCTTAATGCTCTAATGTTTTACATCTCTATGTCACTAGAAGTTTAGAAAATGTCTTTAGTTCTCTTATATAGAGTTCATTAATTCTTTTTTCAAATATTTTAAATGTGCTGTTAAATTTTGTGTTTTTAATTTCTATTATTTTCTAGGAATTCTGCTCAGACTCAATTTTGAACCACTTTTTTATTTCTTGAAGCATGTTAAACATTTATTTTATAATGTAACTGATAGTTTCAATATTGAAGTTTTTGTGGATGTCATCTACTGTATTTTATTCTTAGCTGACTCTCTTTAATGGTACCATGTTTACACACAGTGATTTTTAAAAAATGTGAGCTGTTCATTTTTCTTATACTTATGAAAATAATTTTTGTGGAAATTAGTTGCACTTTGGAATATATGTGATTCCTTCCAGGAAGAATTTGTGATTGTTTCTGCCAGGTGCCTGGGAATATCACTATTCTAGAACCATTTTCAAAGCAATTCTTGGCTTGGAGTTTTTTTTTTTTTTTACCACTAGGTGGTGTGAATTGGGGCTGCAAATCATCATGAAGACCAGCATGTGATTGCACGTTCTTAGGAGTACCCTCCTCCCATCAGCTTCAAGGTTTTAAACAGGCAGTCCTCTTTCAGTCTCTAGGAAGGAGAGGTTGAAAAATAGTAGAATAGACAATGTTTTATTAACTAACTTTCCATTTGAGATAATTGTACATTTACTTGTAGTTTGGAGAAATAAAACAGAGATATCTCATGTACTCTTCACCCAGTCTACACTAATGGTAACACCTTATGGACTATAATACACTATCAGAACCAAGATATTGACGTGATATAGTCAAGATATAGAACATTTTCTTCACCACAAGGATCCCTCATGTTGCCCTTAGTAACCACACTCACTTCCCTTTCACTCCCTGTTCCCTTTTTAATCCCTGGCGATCACTAATCTCTTCTCCATTTCTATACTTGGTCATTTTAAGAGTGTTGTAAAAATGGAATCACAGATTGTAGAGTCTTTTGGGGTTGGTTTTTTAAAATTTAGTATAATTTTCTGGAAGTTTTTTCAGGTTGTTACATGTATCAATAGTTGGTTCCTATTTATTGCTTAGTAGTTTTCCATGATATGGATGTACTGTAATTTGTTTGACCATTTAGTTGATGAAAGACATCTGGGTTTGCAGTTTTGGGCTGTTGTGAGTAAAGCTGCTATAAGCATTCCTGTACTGGTTTTTATGTGAACATAATTATTTCATCTGTGATAAATGTTGAAAAGTGCAATTTCTAAGTTGTATGCTAATTGTATATATAGTTTTTTTTTTTTTAGTTACTGGACTGTTTTCCAGAATAGCTGTACCATTTTACAGGAAGGCATGAGAGATTCAATTTCTCTACTTTGCCAGTATTTGATGTTGCTATTTTTTTTTTATTTTAACCATTCTGAAAATGATTTGGTAATATTTCATTTTGGTATTAATTTGCATTTGTCTAATGGTTAGTATGTTGTACATCTTTTTATGTGCTTATTTGCATCTGTTTATACGCTTCATTGAAATGTCTTTTCATGATTTTTGTCTATGTGCTAATTGGATTGTTTGCTTTTTTTTGTAGGTTTTTAGAGTTCTTTATATATTCTAGATACTAATCCTTTGTTGATTATGTGGTTTGAAATATTTTCTCCCAGTCTGTAACTTTTAATCCTTAACAGAATCTTTGCAGAGTAGGCATTTTAAATTTTAATGAAGTCCAGTTTATCAATTTTTCCTTTTATGGATTATGATTTTGGTGTCAAGGCTAAGGACTCTGCCTAGCCTGAGTACTGAGAACATTTTCTCCTATGTGTTTTCCTAAAGGTTTTATAGTTTTATGTTTTCCATTTATGTTTATGATCCACATTTATGTTAATTTTAATATAAGATGGAGAGTTAGGTTGAGAATTTTTTTTCTTTGCTTCTGGATGTCTAAATGAAATATTACAGCATCATTTTTGGAAAGACTATTTTTCTTCCATTGAGTTGCTTTTGTACCTAGTCAAAAATCAGTTGTGCATATTTGTGTAGGTCTCTATTGTGACATTGATCTATTTATCTCTCTACAAATACCACACAGTCTTGATTACTGTTGCTGTATATTAAATCTTAAAATCAGGTAAACTGAGACCTTTCACTTTATTCCTTTTCAATATCCTTTTAGTTATTCTGATTCCTTTGCCTTTCCCTATAAATTTCAGGATAATCATCAAAATTTTCAAAAAGTCTTGCTGGGATTTTGATAGGATTTGCATCAGACTTTGCTATGGTTTGAATGCTTGCCGTCTTCAAAATTCATGTGGAAATTTAGTTTCTATTATGATAGTATTAAGAGATGTCAAATACCTTTAAGAGGTATTTAGATCATGAGCGCTCTGCCCTCATGAATGGACAGGAGTGGGTTCATTATCGTGGGAGTGGGTTCACCCTCTCTTTCACCCTCTTTTTGCTCTTGCACCATGTGATGCCTTTTGTCATGTTATGATGTAGCAGGAAAGCCCTTGCCAGATGCTGGCATCTTGATATTGGATTTCCTAGTCTCCAGAACCGTGAGCCAAAACAATTTCTGTGCTGGTAATTGGTGTATTTAGATCATTTATATTTGATGTAATAATTAATATATTAGAGCTTAAGTGTGACATTTTATTTTTTTGTTTTCTGTTTCTTTTTTTTCCCCTCTGTTATCTTTTTCTTGTTTTCCTGTGGGTTATTTGAACATTTGTCTATTTTGATTAATTTATAGTATTTTTATTGTTTCCTTTTATATAGCTTTCTTGGTGGCTTCTCTAGGTATGACATAACGTAAACCAACTTATCACAGTCTACAGGTGTTATTTTACTAGTTCAAGTGAAATGTAGAAACCTTATTTCCCTTCATGTATTTTTACCCTACCCTGTTTATAATTGTGTTAAATATTTTCTTGACTTGTAACCACATCAGACAATATTTTAGTTTTTACCTCAACTGTCAAGTCTTTAATAAAAACTCAAGAGAAGGAAAATGTATTATATTTAGCTATATTTTTGCTGTCTGTATTCTTTTTTCCTGATGTTCTAAGGTTTCTTTGATGATTTCTCTTTTGTTTAAAGAACTGTCTTTAGCTATTCCTTCCTGTAGGGTAGTTCCACTGGATGCAAATTCTTTGAGTTTTCCTTCATCTGAGAATGTCTTGAATTCCACTTGATTATTAAAGCAATTCCTGGGTCGTTCTTGAAGGGCATTTCTGCTGGTTATTGGATTCTGGTTTGACGGTTATTTTTTGTAAGCACCTGAAAAATACTGTGCCACTTCCTTCTGGCCTCCATGGTTTCTGGTAAGAAAATTATCCCGCTTTTCTGTTCTTTCTCTTTTGATTCTTTTTCCTCTCTTTGTTTTAATTTTAATAGTTTCTTGTGCTGTGTCTTAAGCATTCATTCATTCATCTTCATCAGTGCTTACATTTGTTAATCCCATCCATGTTATTTATTATCTTAGATACTTATTTTTTTTCTCTTCATATGGGTCATAGTTTCCTGCTTCTTTGCATGTTTGTTTATTTCCAGTGGGTTGCCAAACATTGAGAATTTTACCTTGATGGGTCCTGGATGTTTTTTATTCCTGTAGATATTCTTGAGTTTTGTTCTTAGATGCAGATGGTTTATTTGTAAACAGTTTGATCCTTTTGAGTTTTGCTTTTAAGCTTTCTAAGGTTGGACCAGAGTAGTCTTTAGATTAGGTCTAATTTGGTCCCAGTACTAAGACAGTACCCTTTTGAGTACCCTTATCTGATGCCCTGTGCGTTATGAGATTTTAAAAATTCTGGTTGGTGGGCAGCTGGGTGCAGTGGCGCACGCATGTAATCTCAGCGCTTTGGGAGGCCGAGGCGGATAGGTCATGAGGTCAAGAGATTGAGACCATCCTGGCCAACATGGTGAAACCCCGTCTCTACTAAAAAATGCAAAAATTAGCTGGGCATGGTGGTGCATGCCTGTAGTCCCAGCTACTCGGGAGGCTGAGGCAGGAGAATTGCTTGAACCCAGGAGGCAGAGCTTGCAGTGAGCTGAGATCGTGCCACTGCACTCCAGCCTGGCAACAGAGCGAAACTCCCTCTCAAAAAAAAAAAAAAAAAAAGAATTCTGGTTGGTGGGAACCTAAGTGAGCTCCAGGGATTCTTTTCCTGTGGCTCTTTCCCTTGCCTCAGGCACTCTCTTTACACACATATGCTGATGAGAAATCAGCCAAACACTCTAGGGGGATGCACTGTAGGTCCCTTGGAGCTTGCTGTTTGCACAGAGTGTCCAGCTTTCTTCTGCCCTGTATCCTGCCCTGCGAGTTGTAGCTCTTTCCACCCCTTGCACTCCCAACTCCTTTAACTCAGGGAGATTGCTGGACTCCACCTGCACTCTCCCTCCCTGCACTGCAGCCTAGAAGGTGGCTTACCTTTTTTGTTTCTGCTTTCACAGGGATCATTACCTGTGTTGCCTCTTGTTCAGTGTTTGAAAACCATTGTTTCATACATTGGGAGATAAGGAGCACCAACAGGATTGGAATGTTAGATAAGATGAGAGAAGGACTTGATTGAGAAATGAACTATTCTGATTATCTTTTGCTATATAACAATCTGCTCCCAGATCTAGTGACTTTTCTCGTAGATGTGCAGTTTGGGTAAGGTTAGGCTGAAACAGCTTGTTTCTGCTCTGCTAGGCATCAGCTGGGGGCAGCAGAAAGGCTAGGGGCTGGAATCGTCTGAAAGCTTCCTCACTCAACATGTAGGTGGTTGATGCTGGTTGTCTGCTGAGATCTCATTTGGGATGTGGCTGGAACATCTACACATAGTTTTTCCAGTGGCTGCTTGGCTTCCTTCCTCACAGCATGGAGGCTGGGTTCTAACAGTAAGGAGCTGAGGGCCAGGAGGAAGTTATTACACCTTTTCTAACCCAGCCTTGAAAATCATGCTGTGTATTACAGGGAGTCACTAAGTCTGGTCTATATTAAAGGGGACTGGAATTAGCCTCCTACTTTTGCTGGAGGCAAGTTAGACTCCTACTTTATGTAGGGAGGCAAGTCAAAGAATTTGTGGACATGTTTTAAAGCCCCACAGCAGTGATACTTGAGCAAAGGAGGTGAGGACATCCAGGGAAAAATATTCCAGGTACATGGTACAGATACATAAAGACCCTGAAGGATGATGGATGCCTGATAGTTTAGATTTGTTTATAGATTAGTTACCACTGCACAGCATCACCTCCTTGAGGGCAGGGTGAACAGTGTTGGGAGAACAGTGTTGAAAGATAGTTGCAGTTCAACAATTTTTTTGTGGAAGGCACCATGTATTAAAAATTCTAAAAATGCGTACATATACTTTGATCTAGTAATTCTTTCTTTGAGAAATTATGTTAAGGAAAAATTATACAAACAAGCAATGCTGTAGTGAATGTTTGGAGGGGCTTAAATGCCCATTAATAGCAGATTAGTTAAATTATGGTTTGTCTATATAATGGAACACTGCCGTTTTTAAACTTGAGTGTTTTGGCATACAAAAACAATGAGTATTGAGGGACAAGAAGTAGATTTCAAATACTGGTATATGAAATTGTCCTATTTGGTTAAAAGTACTCTCTCTATATAATAAATATTATATGTGCATAGACTGGAGAAGATGAGATGAGAGCAATGGTGGCTATTTTAGAGTTGCTTTTCAGAAAACTGTATGTTGCTATTATAACAGAAATATATTTCTATTGTAAAAGTAAAAGCGCCTTTCAAAAGAATATGTTGATTTCTTTTTATTAACTGAAGAAGGGAGAATAAGACAAAATATGTACAGAAAAAGTATAGAGTGATGTAAAATCAAGATTTTTCAAGAGATTATCTCTTGATTATAGGTTACTTTTATTTCCTTTTATATGTTTTTGTATTAATTGTAATTTAATTGTTAAACTCATAAGAAGGAGATATATATTAAAATAAAATAGTTGTGAGGGATATTGTTAAGCAGCCTTGTTTAAGAGTAGCTATCGTGAAAAATTCAAATTTTTAGAGACTAGCAAAATCAAGAGATCTCTTGGTTTCCTTTAGTGCAGAGAACTGCAGAATTTCTTTACTGGACACAAAATATTATGTGACTTACAACATTTGATTTACACACAATTCTTAAGCTATCATTCTTTATTAAAATGTGGCTATTTCCATATTTATCTTATTCTTTATCACCTCTTTATCATAGATTTTTAGTAACTTTGCACATTCATGAATAAAATTCCAGATGATGTACTAATACTTTAATTAATACATATTTTATTGCAAAAATGTTTTTAGGTTAATTGTTCTCATTTCACTGTCTTTTCCCTTTATTTTATATAAATAATTTGTAATTCATTTTGTTCTTATATACCATAGGATGTGTTTTGGAGATGCAGACAAAATATCTTTGATGAAATGAAGAAGAAATTTTTACAGGTAGACTGCTGATGTAATTGCTTTAATGTGATAATCAGCAGAGCAAGTAACAGCATGTTAGTATTTTTATTTAATATCAAGGCATGTCTTAAGTTTTATGCTTGTTTGGGTATTTTATTTCTACCCAATTTTAATAATAAAAAAGTCACCTTAAATGAATTTGTATCTGATAGTACCTTGTTTTTAACTAGTGAATGAGGGAGAAAAAACTGATAGAAAAACTAAAGAACCCTTTGTTATGATGTTGGGTATGATAGTTGCCTATTTTTCCAGATATATTTATTTTCTGAAATATTAATAATTTAGGAAATTAAATCATTTAAAAATTTACAAAGTCAAAATCCAGAAATCCTATTACTATTGATTTCCTGAGAGCCTGTGTGCACTACAGACTTAAACTTCCGTGTGATGTAGCATTCTGGTCTAACCTTTACTTAATACTTGATTTTCCTTCAGTCCCTTTGCTCTGTTTTTTCCCCAGAGTTGCTCCTTTAATCTCTCTTATCCTTCCCAAGTGTGGCAACAGACCACTTAGAAAAAGATCATGTAGATAACATCAGAGTTGGCTGCAGTTTTGAGGTGGGATGAAGGGAGTATCTTAAAAATAAAGTCTCTTTTTTTAATGTAAGTTAGGACCTTCATTAATAGCCTTAGAAATGTTACTTGTTAAAATAAAAATGAAGAGTCTAAATGAAGCTGATACTTTTTTTTTTCTTTGAGACGGAGTTTTGCTCTTATTGCCTAGGCTGGAGTGCAATGGTGCGACCTCGGCTGACTGCAACCTCTGCCTCCTGGGTTCAAGCAATTCTCCTGCCTCAGCCTCCCAAGTAGCTGGGATTACAGGCATGCACCACCATGCTGGCTAATTTTTTTATTTTTCGTAGAGACAAGGTTTTGCCATGTTGGCCAGGCTGATCTTGAACTCCTGACCTCAGGTGATCCACTCGCCTTGGCCTCCCAAAGTGCTGGGATTACAGGTGTGAGCCACCGTGCCTGGCAGCTGATAAGTTTTATAAATTTCAACCGACAAAAATATTCATACTATCAATTCTGTTTTAAAATCTGTGGCAATACATTAATCTTGAACTGTGGATACCCAGATGGGTATGCTCTAAGGCCTAATTACTTAGCTTATGGCAGCTCCTGTACCAAAAGGGAGAGAAAATGGACTTATTGTATGTGTGTGTGTGTGTGTGTGTGTTTGTGTAAAAGCTTGTAACCATAATACTATTATTTGCAATAACATTGAAAGGAAGAATGTCTTAGAGAGCATAGGTTAAATTTAGAGGTAAAGCGGTACCTTCATAATTTAAAAATACTTTATCTTAATTTTTTCTCTTAGAAATATTTAAATCTTGATAATTTTGAATTTTGATATTAGCTTATATTCTGTATGCTGATGCCATTCTGAACATATACGATCAATTTTAAACCTCAGTGTGTATTCTTTAATAAGAAATACATAGGAGTATTTTTTTGAAACAAAAATTATGATGTTATCAGAGAACTCAGATTTGAGCTTAAAACTATTGGGAATGTCAAGAAAAGGAGACAAGATGACTTAAGAGGCAAGCATCCCTTCAGCGGGCTCTAAAATGTCTTAGAACTATGCCAACGACTTCTAGATGTTTCTAGCAGTTAAGTGTATCTTTGGAAGAAAACTGTTTTCAGTGCTTTTTATCCCAATATGTTTCACCTTTTATAAACAAGACTATGGTTTTATTCTTTCTACTTTTTTTTTTCTTTGAGACAGAGTCTTGCTGTCGCCCAGGCTGGAGTGCAGTGGCACGATCTCAGCTCACTGCAAACTCCACCTCCCAGGTTCAAGCGATTCTCCTGCTTCTGCCTTCCAAGTAGCTGAGGTTACGGGCATGTGCCACCACACCCAGCAAATTTTGTATTATTTGTAGAGACAGGGTTTTGCCCTGTTGGCCAGGTTGGTCTGGAACTCCTCACCTGAAGTGATCCTCCCACCTCGGCCTGCCAAAGTGCAGTGATTACAGATGTGAGCCACCTCACCTGGCCATTTTTACTTTTTTAAAAAGGATTTTTTTCTTCAAACTTTGCTAGGAAACCTAGCTTTGTTTCTGCAATGAATGTAGACACAGAGCACTCTATTAGCGTATACAGTAAATATAACTGCTGTTGACTTTCCCCTTAGTCTCATAAGTGTAATATTGCTATGAGTTGCCTGTAAAATAAATAGTTTCAACTTTAGGATTTATACCTTTTTTTGTACTTGGCTAGATTTTCTTTGTAGAAAACTTTGTCCTCTTCAAATAGCGCATCTAAACTACATTAAATGTTTTTCTAAATGGAACATGCTGTAGGCTTTTCTAAAATTTTACACTTGTTTTCTCTTACCTCAGGTTCATCAGAGAACTCTTTTGACTAAAAATTTTTGCTCCCTTCCCTAAATCATGATGTATCCTCAGATGCCTTTTCTTAATGTTGGATGTAGTACTTAAATGAAAAGTAGTACCTTTCCCTCCCTACCAACAGCACCGTCATCATACTTTCCCCCCTTGAACTTGGATGTGCTCGAAGGTGTTTAGGTATATTTATTTTTTATCTATTACTATGTAACAGTGGACCCTAAAGTTTAGTGACTTAATAGGGCAGTTAGTTTATTTGTTCAGATTTCTGTGGGATGGGATTGGGGCCAGGGCTCACCAACTATTCAGTTCTGCTCCAGGTGGCATCATCTAGAATTACTTGGCTCCATTAAGTTGGTGGCAGTCATTGAATGGAACGTCCAAAAGGCTTTTCTCATACATCAGGCACCTCAGTGTCTCCACCAAGTGGCTGCTTCCTCTCAATGTGGATTTCTAGGGCCTCCTCACAGCATGCTGATTGATCCCAGGGTAACTGGATTTCTTACATGGTGGCTGGGTTATAAGAGGGAATGTTCCAAGAAATACAAAAGCAGAAACTGCTGGTTTCTTAAGGCTCTGCCTTAAGTTACACACACAGCATGACTTCTGTCACATTCTCTTGGTCTTAGATGGTCACGTCAGATTCATGAGAAAAGGAAAAAAAAAAAGAGTGGCAAAGAATTTTTTGCTATCTTTAATCCACCTCAAGACGTAATTGTTTTTACCTTTGGGCATAAGTAGGATCAGTTTTGGTTAGGGCTACAAAGAAATCAAGAAAGATAGCTGCCTTAATTTCCCATTTCCAGAAAAAACCTTTTTACATTTAAATGTTTTGGAAATGTTTCCTGCATGTTTAATTTATATTGTATAGGTTTTTTTCTCTTGAAAAGCTATTAAAAAAAAAAAAAACTATTGCCATATCTTATTGGTGGTATCTTAAAATTGCAACAACAAAAAAATTGTTTTCTTCTCAGTTCCCAAATTGGAGAGGGGAAAGGAGGAGAGAAATTTTACTTTAGTGTGATTACTGTTAGCAATGGTGATTCTAAAATTCAGATGAAGTCCAAATGTTAGATTAAAGTATAGGTGAAATAAGAATGGGCCCAGAAAGTTGAGTGTAAAGTAGAATTTAGCAGTGGCTAGCTTAGAGCTTTAAAGAAGAGCAGAGCTTTTTATCTGTTTAAATCATCCACAATAGAATTCAAGAGTAAAATGTAATTTGCTGAGAAATTCTATGTATAAGGATTTTAAGGAAATAAAGTATATGAAGTTTTATGTAGGTGTTCATCACAGAATTATTTGTAAAAGTATAATAAAGTCTTGGAGACAATAAAATAGAATTTATTAAGTAAATTATTATTAATCTGTATACTAACAAATACTACTTAGCTGTTAAAATGATGAGTTAGGAAAAGCTTTACAGGGAAAGATTGCATGATATAAGAAAGATGTTAGAAAACAGCATGTGTATTCTAATCCAGTGTTTGTGATTATGTAGCATGCATGCATAGCCTTTCTCTCTCTCTCTCTCTCTCTCTCTGTGTGTGTGTGTGCAGATAAGATATTTGGAAGGATATATGCCAGCATGCTAATAGTTATCTGTGGGTTATAGAGTTACAGATTATTTCCATTTTTTCCTTTATACTCTTAGTATTTTTTAAAAAAGCAAAATTATTTATATGTACAGAAAAGAAGGGCTATTACTAAAAAGAATATAAGCCACACATGAGATTGAATTTTGTTTTTTTCTGTATAACATATTTAGTCTTTAGATAGGATTTCATTGAGGGATAATTTTCCCACATGGAAGGAGAGGCATCTGGGGTGCTTGGACCCTGCATTCACATATTTAGGGAAAGAACCAGGAACTGCTAATGTCCGACCATATGATGTTGCCACATCACCATTCTTATGTATGATTACTATTACAGCACTTTTGATTTCTAAATTCTTAGTGTTGTCTTCCTTTGACCATCAACTCCAGCTTATTTGAAGCTTTAAAATCTGTCTACTACAGTATTTTATACCAGGAACGCTGAATCATTCAGACTTGATCTATCCCTGAAGTATACTATTGAATCTATAAAAGTGTACGTTTTGTAGTTGAAATTTATTTTGAGTCATTTACTCTTTCATCATAAACCAGCATTTTTAAAAAGATCCATTTTATGTTTTTTAGTTTAGGGTTAAAATGTGTAAAATAATCTATTAAATGTGTTAATATAACATCTAAAATATATAGGTGAAGGCTTTTTTAATCTTTTTTGAAATGTATGTTAATAATGTTCTTTTGTTTCTTTTATTTCACAGAAATGTATTTTCTTTTTATTTTTTAAGTAAGTTTTTAGTAATTAAATATTTGGATGTGTCTGAATTGTAGTGCTACCCAATTTATTTTAAATATTATACTTTTATAGCAACTTACTTTTGTTCTAAACTAATTGGAGTAACTTTAATTTAAATGATCTCTTGCAAACCCAAAATTGTGTGTCACAGAAACAAATGATAATTGTATTACTTCAACAAACAAAAAACTTTGTGGCTATCCCATCTTCAGTACTAGCCAATTATAATTATTCTTATTTAAAAATGGATAATATAGAAGCAACAAAAGGTTGAGGCTGATAGTGTTATAAAAACTAAGGAAGAAATAAATTTTTGTGTACACCACCAGTTTGTAGAGATCATATTTCTGAATAGCCCATTATGGAGATGGTGAGACATCTCCCAGTTTAATGCCACACCTGACTTTCAGGGAAAGCAAGAGATTTACATCATCAGATTTGTATATCAGAAATACTATTCGGGGTTGAAGGAATATAAGATTGGAAGAAGTTAAACTTCTTAGGAAGCTGTTCCATAATTTTGTTGTAGGATATTCTTATTGCTGCAGGCAAGAATAAAGTGAAGGAGGTAGTTCAAGAGATATTCAAAAGGTAGAATTGATAGGTTTTGGAGACTATGTGAGGTAAAGAGGGAAGGACAAGGAAGATGCTCATTTCAGCTGTTTGGTTTCAGCAGCTAGGCAGATGATGGTGCCATTCATTGAGATGGCCATTATAGAAGGAGGGAAAGGAATTTCTTCCAATAAAGTATCTTTGATGTAGTCTTTTACCCCTGTGGAAAGTGGAAAAGTGGTGTCCTTTAACAGCTTGAGGGAGGGCATAGCTTATTTGAGAAAGTTTAAGCAGGAAGGATAATTTGTGACCCTAATTCCTTTCTGTATTGGTAATTGAAACTGTTTCCTTGTTTTTCCTTCCCCCTCCTCCTGGCTCATCTGTTTGGATAAGCTTGTCAGCCCCTGACACGTTAATAAATGGAGCTTTTTGGACATCTGGACTTACGAGTACAGCAGCATAAAGATCAGGAGATGTGGTAGCCTGTATCCCTTAGTTATAGATTTTTTAATCTTTAGACAATCCTTACTGCATTTTTGCACAATTCCCATTTTTTTTAGGAGACCCAGAAATATTTGATTTGACTGTGGCTAGCATGGCAATGACACATTTTTTAAGGATCAGATTTTATAATTTTTAACTTAAAATTGCTTAAATATTACTATCTTCATGGCTTATTGACCATGGATTTACAGTCTTAAAGGTGAAAGCAAATATCTCCAAAAATGATTGTTGATTCTGAAATGTGCCCTGATTCTTCCAAAACAAACATATATGGTGCTTATATGTTTGACATATCCATTAGAATGCGTTTCAGACTACGATAAAACAGAGAAAATAGCACAGAGAAAATACTTAGTATTTCCTGAGGTCTTTTACATTTAATCATAAAATTTTATAGCTAATTATACTTTTGTTTTGCTTTAAAGATAATATATAAAGTCATATTTTTCTTAAAATTTCAGATAGAAAATGCTGCTGAAGAACCTAGAGTCTTATGTATTATACAAGATACTACTAATTCAAAGACAGTGAATGAACGGATCACTTTAAATTTACCAGCATCTACTCCAGTCAGAAAGCTCTTTGAAGATGTGGCCAACAAAGTAGGCTACATAAATGGAACCTTTGACTTGGTGTGGGGAAATGGAATCAATACTGCTGATATGGTAAAATCCTAGACTTAAGCTTCTAAAAATGTTATTATAGCCATTGTTGTTGTTGTTACTAATGATAATGTTAAATCCTGGAACTCTTTTAAAATCATAAACAAAAGTATAACAACTACAGTAAGAGCCTATGTGCAGCTCAGTAATTGGATCCTTCTTCTTCCTTTGCCTCCATTCTGGATTTAACATTTGCTCATCCTAAAGTTTACATAATGTCATTTCATCAGTTTTTTCATTCATGAAAGGTGACTCTCATAATATTGTCTCAACTAAAGAAAAATTTCTATATTTACTGAACAGAATGATGATATCTTATATTATTCCATGAAAAAAGATTGTAAAATCATATTTTATGATCTGATTTTTGGAAAAGAAGAAAAATATTCATAGTAAGAAAAATAGAAGCATATATGCCTCATACATTACAGTGTTAACCAAGATTATCTCTAGCTGACTATTTCTTTTTATTTGTGTGTCTATGTGCATTTCTGGGCAACTTTTTTGTATGTTTATTTTTCTTTGTATGAACATGTGTAGCTTTTGACTTTTAACTCTTAAGCTTAAAAACATTTTTAACGACTGCAGTCTTGTCAGATCTCTTTGAGGGTATACTTTCTAATTTTAGTCGTCTGTTCTATTAACTGTTTCCTTAATTATTTATCCCTTATCCATTATATTTAGTTTCTCTCTTTCATGGTGTAGCATTTCTTTAAATATTTAGTGATTTTTATTTTCTGCTCATCTTTATATTTGAGAATCTCTGTTCACTTCTCTGTGGATGCTGATTAAACTTACCATATTTAGTTCTTGCTTGTTGTGGAAAAAGGGTGAGATGTGCTGCTAGGTGTGATGTGTTTATACTTGTTCTGGGATTGGCTGGCTTCTGACTCTTTAGGGTTAGGAGCTGATCAGTACCTTGTTAGACAGCACTGTGCTACCTCTCCGGTCACAGTGCCCACTCTTTACCCTGACAGGAAATAAGCCCTGCTGTCTGCTACGTAGTCCAAGGAGAAGAAGAGAGGAGATACTAAACTGATCAGAATGCCTTTTCCTACTTGCTCACTTTTAGCTGTTTCCTGGCCTCTATGTCTTGACCTTAGTCTGAAGTTCCTTACTACCTTTATCTCCACAGTAGTCTTCTCTTATAGGATCTTTGGGCTGTGGTTCCCCTTAGTTTTATTTTTCCATAGATCTGATCCTGTCTGTTTTCTATTTTTTAATTTCTCAAAATTTTTGGTTTGCTAAGCATGCTCTTTTTTGACATTTTATGGACTTTAGGGGAGGATTATTGGTAGACATCTTCTTAGGTCATCATTTGACCTAATCTTGTATTAATGTTTACTACCAAAATAAACAATTGCAATTATTAAAAAAATTTCTAGGAATCCTTGATAGACATCTGTCCTTGGACCATTTTTATAAGGACACTGATTCCATTCATGAGGACTCCATCCTTGAGCCCTAATCAGCTCCTAAGGCCCCAACACTTAATATCATTGCATTGGGGATTAGGTTTCAGCATGTGAATTTTGGGGAGACATAAACACTCAGAACATAGCAGAGGTACTGATCACTTTTGCATGGGAGTGTGGTTAAGGAAGGAGACCATTGAGTTGGATCTCATCTGCGTTATTAGAATAGTATTCTAGATAGCCTTTTTTGTTTCCTTTCTCTCTGTCCAAATTCACCCTACATAATAGTTAGAATTATTTTCAATCATCTAAAGTTGTAGCACTTATGTCACCTTCTAGTTCAGTAACCATCAATCACTGCTCATTGCCCACTGATTAAAAATCTAAGACAAGCTACTATTGGTTCTTTAAGGCTTCATACTCTTAAATCCCAGATACTGGATTGATTTGTTTTCTTAACATAGATTTCCATATTTTTCTGTCTGAAGTTTTCTAGAAAAATACCTCTAACAGTCAGTGAAGTTGAATGTGTATCCTATGGTATTTGGAGTACATATTTTAAGTTGGTTCCACAGGAGAATCAAAGATGTTTGATGTTGCCTGATTTGCCCTTAAAATCATATTATGCTTTTTATTCCATAATATATTTGTTTTTTAAAAAATATAGAACTAATGTTTTAAACTGAAATTAACCAGTAAAATTGGTAGTCGGACAAGACATAGAAAGATAAACAATATTTAATCTGAGACTTTGAACACTTTCTGGTACATCACCACATAATTTCCAGTGTTGTCCTTTTTCAATTTAAAGGATAGTTGTGTACTGTCCTAGGTGTCTTCCCAGGTGCTATTCATCTTTTTCCCTTAAAAAGCCTTACTCAGTGTTTCCTCATGCCGCTTTAAAAGTAATTTTTTTCTCTTTGACCTCCTATGCCCTTTGGCTGCACCACTTATAGTTCCTTTTTGTTATAGGTGTTACTCATCTGTGTCTTTCCATTTCCAATGTCAGCATTTTCATTACAGGAACCTCGTATAAATTTCATATCCTCCATAAACATTCCTTCTAGGCATTCAAAAAGCATTTGTTAAATTATCTTCCACAATAGCTTTAAATAGCTGTATGTCAGGATTACCTGTTTCTTTCTTTTTAGCTATTACTGTACTCGAGCTCTATTTCTGTAGTTTTATTTGCCTCCTGTACATTTCTACAAATATGACTACTTTCTCCTGCTTACTGCGTAGTACTGAATGGATACTCCTCAGAAAACTAAGCCCATTTAGCTACCCACCACCTTGTATACAGACACTTACTGAGGTAAAACCCCTGTGTATTTCAGCTGTGTGATCTGATCATGTCCCACCAGTGACTTTAAGGAACCCAGCAATCCCTTTCTTCCCTCCGTGTGGCTACTTTTAGCTTCAGGTTTTCTATGTCCTGTTTTTCTTGTGGATTGATAGATGTGAGCCAAAGTTAAGAGGTAGATAATATATTCGCTGTTTTATTTACTTAACACGTCTTTTGCACTTACTGTGTTTATAGTATTCTAAGCTCTGTACAAATGTAATCTTTTTTAATCCTTATATTAATAACTACTCTATGAGGTAGATGCTACTACACCCTCATAGGTGAAGAAACTGAGTCATGGGGAAGTGAAATAACTTTCCAAAGTCACACAGATAGTAAGTAGCAGAATCTCTTACAGTTAATTTTTTTGTCCTCAGTACCTGCACTTTTATACAACGTTAATCAGTGTTAATTTCCTAAGAAATAAAGGCATTTTCATAAAATGAGTATAAGGAGACTCTGCCCATGTCTTTGAAACATTAAAAACATTTCTTAATGTAACAAAACAGTTTTAAAGATGTTTATCTCTACTCCCTCATTTTTCTCAACAGCAGTCTGGAGTGAGTGAGTAGGGCTTGGGGCATACAGAGTTTCCTCTCTCATCCACCAACTAGAGTATATTAGAATGACAGCTAGAATTGAAATTGCCCTACCATATAAGTTAGGTGAAGACTTGACTCTTAGATGTTTAATTTTCAAAGGTCTGATCACAGTCACTTCCATACCCCCTGGGTCCTCTGAATCCTAGCAGTACATTTGAAATAGGTATCATTTACTGGGACAGGCTTTTCCTTAAGGAGTCTTTCTAAAGGCTATATTATATACTACATTAGTTTTATTTTTGTTACATTACATAATTATGTTACATAATTATTTTGGTTGGGTTGCTTAGTATGTTGCTTATCTGGTATTTTTCATCATATTTATATATCAAAACATTTTGGTTTTTAGTTATGTAAAATTATCTTTGGTCAATTTTCTTGAAACCCCATTAAATATCATATTGCATATATTGTATAGAACATGGAAAGAGAAATGTTTATAGATTCTTTTTATGTGTATGTAGTGCTTAACATTACCTCTTAACTTTTACCTTTTCTCTTTTTAGTTTGTTAGATGTTGGGGAATGTGAGTCTCTGGGATACCTATCAGTGTATGCACTGTTACTGGGCTTAGCTATTCCAGTTAATGAATAAATGAGTTAATTCCAAGCCTAGATGAAGAGAATTTTACCAGATCATTACTAAAAAAATACTATTTAAATGTAGATATGTATCTATTTACAGATTACTTATTTTATGTTTCTCATAATCTGAAATATTATGTTTTATGTCCATAGGCACCACTGGATCATACCAGCGACAAGTCACTTCTCGACGCTAATTTTGAGCCAGGAAAAAAGAACTTTCTGCATTTGACAGATAAAGATGGTGAACAACCTCAAATACTGCTGGTAAGCTACTTAGAAAGCCCCATATTTATAATTTTTGTGCACTGTCACCTACTACTTGAGGATGCAGTTTCCCAAAGGAAATAAGATGTGTTTTGTAATTTGTGTAATAAATTAATATTTTTTCATTTTATGTTGGTTTGTTATAAGTGTGTAGAATAACATAGTTACACTGGACATCCACAGCAACATTATTTGTGTATACAGTCTGTTGCCGCCTTGGATTTAACATATACTGCTCTCTTTAAGACCACTGCCACACCAGGGATGGGGGTGGGTCTAGGATAAGTCAAAGTGCCACAAAGATCTCCTGTGTTTCAGTAGTGACCCTTCCTTTGTTTAAGCATTTGCTTGGTTGCTGTAAATCTTTGGTGGTTTTCATCAGGTTTTTCAGTATCTGCAAGAAGGTCATTTCCGTTCTCACTTCCTCCCCTAACCTGCCACCTTTTTTGGAATGACTGGTGTATACATTAAATGTTTCACTTCTATTCTTTTAATGTTTATCCCAATTCACATTTCAGTAGACTTTCCTGTTCAGCCCAGTTGCCTTAGAGATATCTAATGCAGTAACTCCCAATTTGAGGGCTATTCCACCAGAGATTTTTTTTTTCTCTCAGTGCGTTGTAGAGGACATGAGTTAAAAAAGAGTAAGAGGGAGGGGCCAAGATGGCCGATTAGAAACAGCTGCGGTCCACAGTACTCATTGAGAGGAGTGAAAGGGGAGAGTGAATACAGCACATTCAACTGAAATATCCAAGTTCTCGCATTGAGACTGATTAGGCAAACAACTCAACTCAAAAAGAATGAAGAAAAGCAGGGTGGGGCGATGGCCCACCCAGGAGAGACACAAAGCCAAAGGAATCCCCACCCCCAGCCAAGGGAAGCTGTGAATGATTGTATGACTCTGCCCAGGAAACCACACTACTTTCATGGATCTTTGCAATCCTAAGATCAAGAGATCCCCTCAGGAGCCCACGCCACCAGGGTCTTGGGTCCAATACACAGAGCTATGTGGAATCTTGGTAGAGCAGCCACTCGGGCACACATATAGACCCCAGGAGTTTTACATACTCTGACCCCAGGATCCCCAACAAGGTGGGAAGTCCATACATAAATACCCCTAGGAAGGGGGCTGAATCCAGGGATCCAAGCAGCATTGTTCTGCAGGCCCCACTTCCACAGCACCTCACAAGCTAAGACGCACTGGCTTGGAATTGGCTCCCAACGGGTTTTCAGCAACTTCCTGCAGGTGCATTCAGGCCAGCAACAGTTCAGGACCCCCTGGGACAGAGTTTCCAGAAGAAGGAGCAGGCTGCCATCTTTGCTGTTTCACAGCCTTCACTGGTAATACCTCCAGGTATGGGAAAAACTGAGGCAACTAGGGTCTGGAGTGGACCCCCAGCAAACTGCAGCAGCCCTATGGAAGAGTGGCCTGACTGTTAAAAGTAAAACAAATAAGCAGAAAATAATAACAATAATATCAACAGAAAAGACCCCACACAATCCCTATTCAAAGGTCAGCAACCTCTAAGATCAAAGGTAGATAAGCCCACAGAGATGAGAAAGAATCAACACAAAAATGTCAAAAACTCAAAAAGCCAGAATGCCTCTTCTCCAGATGACCGCAGTGCCTCTCCAGCAAGGGCACAGAACTGGGCTGAGGCTGAGATGGCTGAATTGACAGAAGGAGGTTTTAGAAGGTGGGTAATAACAAACTTTGCTGAGCTAAAGGAGCATGTTGTAACCTAATGCAAAGAAGCTAAGAATCGTGATAATACAGGAGCTGACAGCCAGAATAGCCAGTTCAGAGAGGAACATTACTGACCTGATAGAGCTGAAAAACACACTACAAGAACTTCACAGTGCAATGACAAGTATCAATAGCAGAATAGACCAAGTAGAGAAAAGAATCTTAGAGCTTGAAGACTGTCTTTCTGAAATAAGACAGGCAGACAAGAATAGAGAAAAAAGAATGAAAAGGAATGAACAAAACCTCCAAGAAATATGGGATTATGTAAAGAGACCGAACGTACAACTGATTGGGGTACCTGAAGGAGACAGGAAGAATGGAACCAAGTTGGAAAATATACTTAAGGATGTCATCCAGGAGAACTTTCCTAATCTAGCAAGACAGGCCAACATTCAAATTCAGGAAATGCAGAGAACCCCAGTAAGATACACCATGAGAAGATTAACCCCAAGACAATAATCATCAGACTCTCCAAGGTCAAAATGAAATAAAAAATGTTAAGGGTAACCAGAGAGAAAGGCCAGGTCACCTACAAACAGACAAACAGTAGACCTCTCAGTGGAAACCCTACAAGCCAGAAGAGATTAGGGACCAATATTCAACATTCTTAAAGAAAGGAATTTCCAACCCAAAATTTCATATCTGGCCAAACTAAGTTTCATGAGCAAAGGAAAAATATGATCCTTTTCAGACGAGCAAATGCTGAGAGAATTCATCACCATTAGGCCTGCCTTGCAAGAGCTCCTGAAGAAAGCACTAAATATGGGAAGGAAAAACTGTTACCAGCCAGTACAAAAATACACTGAAGTACACAGACCAGTGACACTATCAAGCAACCACATAAGCCAGGAAAATAGCCAGCTAGCATCATGATGACAGTATCAAATTTGCACATAATATTACTAACCTTAAATGTAAATGGACTAAGTGCCTTAATTAAAAGGCACAGAATGGCAAGCTGAATAAAGAGTCAAGACTCATCAGTATGCTGTCTTCAAGAGACCCATCTCATGTGCAAAGACACACATAGGCTCAAAATAAAGGGATGGAGGAAAATTTACCAAGTGAATGGAAAACAGAAAAAAGCAGGAGTCGCAATCCTAGTTTCTGACAAAACAGAGTTTACACCAACAAAGATAAAAAAAGACAAGGGCATTACATAATAGTAAAGGGTTCAATCCAACAAGAAGAGCTAACTATCCTAAATATATATGCACTCAATACAGGAACACCCAGATTCATAAAGCAAGTTCTTAGAGACCAACAAAAGAGACTTACACTCCCACACAATAACAATGGGAGACTTTAACACCCCACTGACAGTATTAGACAGATCATCGAAACAGAAAATTAACAAAGATATTCAGTACCTAAACTCAGCTCTGGATCAAGTGGACCTGATAGATATCTACAGAACTCTCCACCCCACAACAACAGAATATACATTCTTCTCATCACCACACAGCACTTACTCTAAAACTGATCACATAATCAGAAGTAAAACACTCCTCAGCAAATGCAAAAGAACTGAAATTACAACAGACTCTCAGACCACAGCACAATCAAACTAGAACTCAAGAAATTCACTCAAAACCACATGACTACAAAATTGAACAACCTGCTCCCAAATGACTCTTGAGTAAATAATGACATTAAGGCAGAAATCAAGAAGTTCTTTGAAACTAATAAGAACAAAGAGATAACATACCAGAATTTCTGGGATGCAGCTAAAGCAGGGTTAAGAAAGAAATTTATAGCACCAAATGCCCATATCAAAAAGCTAGGAAGATGTCAAGTTAACAACCTAACATTACAACTAAAAGAACTAGAGAACCAAGAGCAAACAAACCCCAAAGCTAGCAGAAGACAAGAAATAACCAAAATCAGCACAGAAATGAAGGAGATAGATAGAGACACGAAAAACCTTTCAAAAATCAACAAATCCAGGAGTTGGTTTTTTGAAAAAATTAATAAAATAGATAAACTGCTAGCTAGACTAATAAGAAAAGAGAGAAGAATCAAATAAACACAATCAGAAACGATAAGGGGGATATCACCACTGACCCAACAGAAATACGAAAAACCATCAGAGAATACTATAAACATCTCTGTGCACATAAAATAGAAAATATGGATAAATTCCTGGACACATACGCCGTTCCAAGACTGAACTAGGAAGAAATTGAGTCTCTAAATAGACCAATTAAAAATTCTGAAATTGAGGCAGTAATATATAGCCTACCAATCAAAAAAAGCCCAGGACCAAACAGATTTACAGCTGAATTCTACCAGAGGTACAAAGAAGAGCTGGTACCATTTCTACTGAAACTATTCCAAAAAATTGAAAAGGAAGAACTCCTCCCTAATTCTTTGTATGAGGCCAGCCTCATCCTCATACCCAAACCTGGCAGAGATACAACAAGAAAAGAAAACTTAAGGCCAGTATCCCTGATGAACATCGATGCAAAAATCCTTAATAAAATACTGGCAAACTGAATTCAGCAGCACATCAAAAAGCTTATCCACATGATCAAGTTGGCTTCATTCCCAGGATGCAAGGTTTGTTCAACATATGCGAATCAATAAATGCGATTCATCCCATAAACAGAGCTAAAGACAAAAAACACATGATTATCTCAAAAGATGCAGAAAATGCCATCAGTAAAATTCATTATCCCTTCATGTTAAAAACTCTCAATAAACTAGGAATTGAAGGAATATACTCAAAATAGCAAGAATCATATATGACAGGCCCACAGCCAATATCATCCTGAATGGGCAAAAGCTGGAAGCATTCCCCTTGAAAACTGGCACAAAACGAGAATGCCCTCTTTTACTACTCCTATTTAACATAGTATTGGAAGTTCTGACCTGGGCAATCAGGCAAGAAAAAGAAATAAAAGGTATTCACATAGGAAGAGAAGAAGTCAGATTATCTTTGTTTGCAGATGACATGATCCTGGATCTAGAAAACCCCATCGTCTTATGATGTATTTTCATAAAATCAGCTTAAGCTGATAAGCAACTTCAGCAAAGTCTCAGGATACAAATTCAGTGTGCAGAAATTGCTAGTATTCCTGTATACCAACAACAGGCAAGCAGAGAGCCAAATCACGAATGAACTCCCATTCACAATTGCTACAGAAAGAAAATACCCAGGAATACAGCTAACAAGGAAAGTGAAGGACACCTTCAAGGAGAACTATAAACTGCTGAAATAAATCAGAGAAGATACAAACAAATGGGAAAACATTCCATGCTTATGGATAGGAAGAATCAATATCTTGTTAATGGCCATACTGTCCAAAGTAATTTATAGATTCAGTGCTATTCCCATTAAACTACCATTGACATTCTTCACATAATTAGAAAAATCTATTTTAAAATTCATATGGAACCAAAAAAGAGCCTGAATAGCCAAGACAATCCTAAACAAAAAGAACGAAGCTGAAGGCATCATGCTACCCAAGTTCAAACTATACTGCAAGGCTACAGTAATCAAAACATCATACTGCTGGTAAAAGAACAGACACATAGACCAATGGAACAGAACAGAGAACTCAGAAATAAGACCACACATCTACAACTGTCTGATCTTCAACAAACCAGACAAAAGCAACGAGGAAAGGATTCTCTATTTAATAAATGGTGCTGGGAGAACTGGTGAGCCATAGGCAGGAAATTGAAACTGGACTCCTTCCTTACACCATAAACAAAAATTAACTTAAGACAGATTAAAGACTTCAATGTAAAACCCGAAACTATACAAAACTTTAGAAAAAAATCTAGGCAATATTATTTAGGACATAGGTACAGGCACAGATTTCATGATGAAAATGCCAAAAGCAATTGCAACAAAAGCAAAAATTGACAAATGGATCTAATTAAACTAAAGGGCTTCCACACAGCAAAAGAAACTATCACCAGAATGACCAGACAGCCTACAGAATGGGAGAAAATTTTTACAATCTATCCATCTGACAAAGATCTAATATCCAGAATCTACAAGGAACTTAAATTTACGAGAAAAAAACAGACCCATTAAAAAGTAGGCAAAGGGCATGGACAGACATTTCTCAAAAGAAGATATACATGCAGCCAACAAACATGAAAAAAAGCTTAACATTACTGATCATTAGAGAAATGCAAATCAAAACCGCAATGAGATACCATCCCACACCTGTCAGAATGGCAGTTATTAAAAAGTCAAAAAACAAAAGATGCTGGCAAGGTTGTGGAGAGTAAATTAGTTCAATCATTGTGGAAAATAATGTGGTCATTCCTCAAAGACTTAGAGGCAGAAATACCATTTGACCCAGCAGTCCCATTACTGAGTATATAGGCAAAGGAGTAGAAATCATTCTGTTATAAAGATACATGCACGCATATGTTCACTGCAGCACTATTCACAATAATAAAGACATGGAATCAACCTAAATGCCCATCAGTGATAGACTGGATACAGAAAATATGGTTCATATACACCACAGAATACTATGCAGCCGTAACAACTAACGAGATCATGTCCTTTGCAGGGAGATGGATGGAGCTGGAAGTCATTATTCTCAGGAAACTAACACAGGAACAGAAAACCAAACACTACATGTTCTCACTTATAAGTGGGAGCTGAATGATGAGAACACGTGGACACAGGGAGGGAACAACACACACTGGGGCATGTTGTGAGGGAGAGCATTAGGAAGAATAGCTAAGGGATACTGGACTTAATACCTAGGTGATGGGATGATCTGTGCAGCAAACAACCATGGCACACATTACATGGGTAACAAACCACATCCTGCGCAGGTACACCTGAACTTAAAAGTTGAAAAAACAATAATTTAAAAAATTAAAATGCCAAAAAAAGATTAAGAAAACCTGGTCTGATTTACCTCACTCTTTTACAGGCTGAGACTTTTTCAGAATCCTTCTGTTTAATGACGCTTTGCTCAGGAAAGATTGTTCTGTTTGATGCTTTTCATTTAGAAGTTTATTGTGATTAACAATGCCTGTCTGGATACTAGACAGTAATTAAACACAGTCCATCTGTACTGAAGCAGTAACAGAATATGCTCTCTGATCTTCATTAATTGCATCATTTAGTTTTATGACATCATGAGAAGATTTTGATTAGTCTGAGTGACATTGAAATCTAAAATAGCTATTAATTTAGGGAACTCTGGATTCACAGTTCAGGGATTCATGTTTTTAAATGCATAAGAATTCTTCAGTTCTGTTCTAATTGCTTGTGCTGCTTTTATGTCCCTTAATCCTTTTCAGCATCTTCCTTATTAAAATGAAGTTTCTTGTCAGAGACAGTAGGAAACTATCCATCTCACCAACAATAATTGTGTGTCCCCTATGTGCTAGGCCTACGTGGCAAGGATGATATAAAAATGAATGATAGACTGTCATCACGGAGTACAATGGTACTTTTCGTTTATTAGTACCAAAAATCTTCTCTCATGTAAACAGAAAATTTGAAAGAAAATTTAGAAAGTAACACTTTGGAAGGGGACATGAGCACCTTTCCAAAGTGTTTTGTATCAGGCATCATTCAAACCTTCCTACAGGAAATGGTGAATGCTGTTGTTTCAGCAACATTTGCTATTTACTAACTATTTGAATATGTTGCATTTTAGGAGGATTCCAGTGCTGGGGAAGACAGTGTTCATGACAGGTTTATAGGTCCGCTTCCAAGAGAAGGTTCTGTGGGTTCTACCAGTGATTATGTCAGCCAAAGCTACTCCTACTCATCTATTTTGAATAAATCAGAAACTGGTAAGATTTGTTGTATTTTCATAAAATCATAGGGCATTAGATCCAAAGTAATCTTAGCGATTTCAAGCCTAATCCTCTTATTTTATGGATAAGAAAACTGAGACCTAGAGCAGGAGCACTAGCTAGCAGCCGCAAAGTTAGAAGAAGTATGTGGTTTACTTTTCCTTCAACCCACTCGTTTCTACTGTATTGCTGCTGCCACTATTTAATAATAACGTAAACATTATTGAATATTATGTTTTTAAGGAAGACTTTTCTTTTCTTTTTTCTTTTCTTTTCTTTTTTTTTTTTTTTTTTTGAGACAGAGTCTTGCTCTGTTGCCCAAGCTGGAGCACAGAAGCATGATGATGGCTCACTGCAGTCTTGAACTCCTGGACTCAATCAATCCTCCCACCTCAGTCCCCTGAGTAGCTGGGATTATAGGTGTACTGGGCACAGTGGCTAACACCTATAATCCCAGCACTTTGGGAAGGCCAAGGCAGGAAGATTGCTTGAGCCCGGGAGTTGGAGACCAGCCTGGGCAACCTAGCCAGACACCATCTCTACAAAAATCAAAATAAAAAAATTAGCTGGGCATGGTCGCTGTTGCTTGTAGTCCCAGCTCCTCAGGAGGCTTAGGTGGGAGGATTGCTTGAGCCCAGGAGGTCTAGGTTGCAGTGAGCCATGATGGTGCCACTATACTCAGCTTGGGTGATTGATTGAGACCCTGTCTCAAGTTAAAAAAAAATAATAATAATAAATAAAAAATTCAAGACTTCTTTTAATAATTTTCTATTTTGACTATACTCTGAAATTTTTAAAGTGGACTTCCTCCAGAAAGGAAAGTCTGTGTTGTCTACTTTTACAGTACTTCCATTTTGAAGCACATGGGCCATGCTTATTTTATGGGTCTGTTGTGTTATCTTTTAGTTTATTCATTTTAGTGCTTGAAATGAATCATGTCATTTTGAAATTTCTTTTTTTCTCAATACGATTAAGCCTATGTTTTTTAATTTTTTCACTTTATTGAGCAAGTAAAATGGCTTTTTTATGCAAAGGTTTATTTACGTACAAGATTGTTTAATCGCCTAATGAATAAATCTTGATAAATTTACATATTATTTCATCTTAAAACAAATCTTTGCAATAGATAGTATGTTTTATGTTGAAGGAAATGAAAACGGGTTCAGAGAAGCCTTTGATTGCATATCTCATTAATGGTGTTTCATGCTAAGTATGGCTTCAGAAACTTTACTCTTAGAACTTCAAAACAGGTGATTTTAAATATTACATTACAAATATCAGTGTAAAAAGAACACTATAGTGTTACATTGCAGATTTCTTATTTTTAATTTTATTATTATGTTATAGAGATTAGAGTCTTGCTTTGTCACCCAGGCTGGAGTGCAGTTGTAAGATCATAGCTCACTGCAGCCTCGAACTCCTAGGCTCAAGCGATCCTCCCACCCCAGCCTCCCAAGTAGCTAGGACTACAGGTGTGCACCACAATGCCTGTCTTTTAAATTTTTGTAGAGATGAGGTCTCACTATGTTGCCCAGGCTAGTCTTGAGTAATCTTTCTGCCTCAGCCTCCCAAGTAGCGGGGAATACAGGTGTGCATCACAACGCCTGGCTTTTAAATTTTTCTGGAGATGAGGTCTTACTATGTTGCCCAGGCTAGTCTCAAAGCGATCTTCCTGACTCAGCCTCCCAAGTAGCTGGGATTACAGGTAGAAGCCATGGTGCCCAACTCCAGGTTTTGTTTTAATGTCATCTGTAATCTTTCATTTACTATATTTTGTAATTAGAATTTAGAATAATTTCCTCATAGCTAGTTATTGTGCAGCTTTAATGGTTTATTTGTTCTGGAAATAATAGTAAAACCTGATTATGTTTGGTATTTAGGATTCATTTCTATCAGTAGAACTTTTTGTAGCAAACAACCACAATAAAAAAAATACAAAATTATCTTTGATTTCAGATAATAGGAGGTAATTAAACTGTTTCCCATTACACTATCTAGAGTAGTGATTCTCAGATTTTAATTTCTTTAAAATTAACTTTGGGGGTACTTGTTAAAAGTGCAGGTTCCAGCCGGGCACAGTGGCTCACTGTTATAATCCCATCACTTTGGGAGGCCGAGGTGGGCAGATCACCTGAGGTCAGGGTTTGAGACCAGCCTGGCTAACATGGTGAAACCCCATCTCTACTAAAAATACAAAAATTAGCTGACCGTGGTAGCAGGTGCCTGTAATCCCAGCTACTCGGGAGGCTGAGGCAGGAGAATCGCTTGAACCCAGGAGGTGGTTGCAGTGAGCCGAAATTGAGCCACTGCACTCCAGCCTGGGCAACAGAAGGAGACTCCATCTCAAAAAAATAAAAAAGAAAAATGTAGGTTCCAAGGCATTACTTCCCAAAATGCTGATATAGCTGCTCTGTAGTAGGCTGGAAGAAATTGCATTTTGTTTCTTATTTTTCTGAGATAGCTACATTATTCTGAGATAGCTGAAACACTGTGAGAGAGTTCCAGATTTAACAAATCAAGATTCTTGAGATATTTGCTTTGTCTTCTGACAATTGATTCAGTCATTTTTGCACCAAGTATTTACAGAACTCCTACTTTGCTTGTACTAACTTCAACTTCCTGTGGCTCTCTGAGGCCCGTGAATTCCTTGAGACTAAGACATGCTTTTTTAAAACGCTCTTTCTTTGATTATACAAATATATTAAAATACATGTCATTGTCTTACTATAAAATAAAAAAGTGAAAATAATTTACAGTACTACTGGCACCACTTCTAGCAATTTTGCATATTTTTATCTTATCTTTCCTCTATATGTGTACTTTTCAGAAAATGGGGAATCATGAGTAGATTTTTAATTAATGTTTTTCACTTAATACTATATGAGGAGTATTTTTTAATGTTACTAAATAGTATTTTAATATGGGGCTTTAAATGGCTGAAAAATAGTTTCATTTTATAGGTTCAGATATTTAAACTGTAATTATTAATATTGCTGATATTATTATGAAAATTCTTACACATACATTTTTGTTTTCATCTCTGATTATTTCCTAAAGATAAAAATTCCCAGAAATTATATTAGTAAGTTGAAGTTTACTTTAAAAAATATTTTTAGAAGTCTTTGCTATACATTGCCATGTAATCATAGTCTTTGTTCGCATTTACTGTTCCTCACACACCTCTACTCCACTCCCTTTCCCTACCTGTACATTTTCCTCCAGTGTTCTAGGGGTCCTGCCTTCCTGAGTTACTCTATAAGCATCCAAGGTGGTTGTGTTCAGAAATTATTTTATCAGGGGTTGTGTTCAGAAATTATTGTATCAGATAAAATTATTTAATCAAACCATCGAGTTTGCATTTCCTTAAGAAATTATTATAAATTTTGGCACCATGTGTGAAATGTTCTTATTAGAAAATGCTCTCATGATTTTAACTTAGGGCTCTAGAAACACATTTCTCAGTAAAGCAATGGGTTTGGGTATTCAACATACTCTTTCCTGTCTCTTTCCTACCACTTCCCACTGGTAGCCAGCCACTGTTGATAGGAGATGGTGGGTTGGGGAGAAATAAGGAGTAGATTGAAGGCTAATGTGAACTTACAAGTGATTAGAAACTAAATCCATGATACCTGTCTTTGGCCAGTTTTTTTAACAGCCTTTTTATCTACTTCAGGAGTTGGCCTATTTGATTCCACTTCACTGGGCCTGTTTGATTTCTCCTTCTTTAGTGGTTGGTTCTGTTTAGGATTTCTTTTTGCATGTGCCCTCTACTGGATGGTATATGTTCTCATATTCTTCTTGCTTACTGACTTATACTAAAAATATTGATTCATAACTATTTCAGATGTGGAATCCACTTGATAATAGCTGCCATTTGAAGTTTGTTGATTTAGACAATGCATAATGAGAAAGGTTTCTGTTAATTCATTAGCCCTTTTAATAGTGTCACCAAAATTGTCATACTTTTGGAAAATAGTACATTTATGTGACACAGTGTTCATTCTGTTTAAATATGGTGCCAAATCAAGTACAAAAGATCATAGAGTCATATGTGATTTTTATACCTGATGGTAAAATAAAGAGCTATGGCAAAAATTAATTGCCATTACTCTCTTCTTCTCTTCTCAAGCCTACCCCAAAAACATTTTTTTAAGCCCAGTAAAGGGAAACAAGGTCACAAACAAGTGATACATGATTGATGTGTATGTACACAAAGGATGATAGTAGTATTCATTTACCTTGTAAGGCTCCAAGTAGATTGGTTCTCCCCCAGACTGTAGAGGAATTGGGAGGAGGAGGACGGAGAAGAAAGGAAATCCCAGGGCAGCCTCAGCTCAGAAGAAGATACAGAACAACCTGGTCTCCTGGACACATTGCTGTTGTTTGTGGGAAAGGGTCTGTTTGTATGAACTAATGAAACAATGTTTATTATTATTAATAATCAGCTTAGATACCATACAAACTTGTGTTACTTGTAAGTCATACACATTGCCCTCTCATGTGCATCTGCTGCTGTGCTAAGTAATAGGAGAGATAGAAATCAGATTCAATCCCTGCTTTCACAGTCTGATGGGGGAGACATATAAGCAAATGGGTCGTTACAAAACAGTGAGATAAAGGCTCTAATACGGATTAAATATAGGATCCTATGAGAACAACTCAAGTGGGGAATAGTCTGGAATAGAAGCAGTTTAAAATAATGCAATGATGTAGATTAAGATATAAACCACCCATGCATACACGGTTCTTAAAATAAAGGTGAAAAAAATAAAAGCTTGAACCTTAGTACAAAGTGAAAAGCAGATAGCTACCATGCTTGGTCTTTTCTTGGAATCATATAAGTACAGATGGTGTGGATACATATCACCCTTTGCACAGCATGCTGATCTATAGAATTTCATTGACAGGCTTGTTGAAACAGATGAAGTCACTCTGCATTACTTAGAGTCTCAGCTTTTGTGAGTTTGCATGTAGTGAATTTATCTCATATGTTATTCATTCTTACAGAAATTGGTTTATAGGGCTTGATGACAGGGATAACTGGTTCTGTATAGTCTTTCTACACTGGATGTGTGTGATGCTGTTTAAAGTGAATATGTTTATACTTTTCCATTATAATCTAGTTTAATATGTTTAAAAGTTTAATATGTTTAAACGTTTAGATTTTGGGGGAAAAAGTTTATGTCTATGCCAGTAACACATACTTTACTGAACATATTACTCTTAAAATGTTAATGTCATATAATCTCCATGTGTACCTCTGGACATATCTATAACAAGGTATCCTGACATTTTCTGCAAAACAAAGCTTACTTAGAGCACATATTAGAAAAGGGATCTTTTCTTAGGTGCTATTGAACAAATTGAAATAATTTCTAAATGAGTAGTAACTTTAACCTCTGAATCTTTACTGTGAATTAAATTCTTATTATGTTTTTGTTATTTTTAATGTAAATGCTGATTAATGTATATTTGTATTTTCTCTTTAAAGGATATGTGGGACTAGTAAACCAAGCAATGACTTGCTATTTGAATAGCCTTTTGCAAACACTTTTTATGACTCCTGAATTTAGGAATGCATTATATAAGTGAGTATTCAAAAAAATTGTATAAATAAAATTGATTTAAGAATGAAAATATCACTTTTAACAAAATTTATCTTCTTGCAGTTATTTTAAAGTTTGGGGCATTTCTCACACCATAAGATATAACTTCTTTCCTTACGTAATAACAAAGATCTTGTGAAAAACAGGTATATGAAAAATGTGTGCGGAGAGAGAATCAGAAGTATATAGAGAGCAAAAGGATAAAATTGATGAGATTTACATGTAGGGTAAAAAGCTTCCCTCTCTTGTAGCCTTAACACCCTTTATGAAGAAATAAATAACTGCTTTTGAGAGAATTCGAATATATAAATCCATACTCTCCTTCCACCTCTCAATTTAAGTATCCAAAGTTTTTTTTTAACTTGCAAGTTTTGTTTCTAATTAAAATATAATACAGCTTGTTTCATGTGCGTGTGTGTGTGTGTGTGTGTTTCTAAAAGACTCCATATACATCAGATAGTTTAAAATGCTCTATGGAGGAAGTCTATGTTTAAGTAAACCCTGAAGTCAGACATTTATTTTTATGAATATCCTATTATGACACATTTAACACACCTTTGCTTTGTATATTTTCTTTAAGATAAACACATAATTTTTTAGTTTTTAAGGATACTTTTAAGTATGAGTAAACTGATTTTTTTTCCTTTTTTTGTGTTACTTTCCACTAACATCTTTAAATTACTGTAAATATGTATTTAGGTTATTTTTGGAACTTTTAATATTGCTGATTGTGTTACTCAAACAACATTATATCACCATTAGATTAATCTGTCAGCTTGTTATCTGAACTTACAGAAGTTGATGTATTTGTCATTCTGTATGCATGTATTGCCCTGTAGTGTTTAAATGCTAGGCACTTGGTGGATAGAGAGGGAATTAGTAATAAGATCTTTGTTCTTGAGTAATTTATAAGTCTTTCTACAATAGCAATATGTATATGTTTGAAATAGTTTAAATAACATTTAAAGACAGCCAAATACCATTAGAGTTTAAAGAGCAGAAAGGTTGGTGAAACTTGGAGAAGAAAGTAAGCTTCAGGTAGGTCATGAAGCTAGATATGGTTTGGCCAGGTTGAGAAGAAAGAGAATACACTGTGCAGATAGGAGACCTGTCAAAAGTGAAAGTGAATAATAGGAAGGGCTACCTGAGTGTTAGTCATTGTTTGTATCAGGTAGTGTTCCGAGCACTTTATATATAGACTCACTTAATTCTCATAGTAACTGTATGAATTTTATGCTATTATTGTCCGCATTTTACAAAGAAGGTAACTGAAGGCACAGAGAAATAGCTTTGCCTGAAAGCACACTGCTAGAAGTTGCACCTAGTAGATGCCAGGATTCACTACTCTGTTCTGCCTGTGCACTAGCGGATGCCAATAAGCACAGTGTGTTGCGGGGGGCTTCAGGAGATCAGCATAACCAGAGTTTTGTCAGAGTACTGGAGGATGAGGTTAATAGAGTTCAGAGCCTGCTCTCAAAACTAGCACAGACCAGATAGTTGGACAATGTGCCTGTTTTAGGGAGTATGCATAGGAATGGGGATCCTGGGCACTTGTTTAACCATCTGTTTTAATACTCTGAAAGTGGACTGTAAATTTACAGCACTGTAGAGGAAATTAAGAGCATAGCCAGGGCTATTCATCAGCAAACATGTATTGGACATTTACTGTGTGCTAGGCATTCTTTTAGGTATAAGGATTAGAGTGATGAGTAAGAGAAAGTACCTCATTTAGAGCTTCCTTAGGTAAAACTATATATAAGCTCATTTCACAGAATCATGTATGCCAGGTAGAAAATAAAGCTGAGTAATGTGGAGGGAGTAATTGTCAGGAGAAGAGGAGGGGAGGGTCACAGCTTCAGGTAGTAGACAGTAAGGGCCTCCCTGAGGACATCCCAGGAACTTCACAGGAACAAGCCCTCTAAAGATTTACAGTAAGAGCATACAAGGCATAAGAAGCCAGAAGTGTAAAGGTCTTCAAAAAACAAAAGAAACTAGAAATCCGTTGTGACAATCCTGGTGAGTAAGGAAGTAGGAGACAGACATCAGGTCAAACAGAAAGGAAGGCCTTGAGATTGTGAGAATAGAGTGAAGTTTATAGCAGGTGGGGAAACAAAGCCTGAGAGCACTCATGATGTTTCTTAATGTAGAACTAAGAACCTCATTGAACTATCCACAGAGTAGTGCTAGTGGAAAAGGATAGACTATCCACAGAGTAGCGCTACCATGAAAGGATAGACTAGCCACAGAGTAGCACTAGCGTAAAAGGATAGACTAGAGAGTGGAGCTAGCATAAAAGG
Source organism: Pan troglodytes (assembly GCF_028858775.2). Classification (NCBI taxonomy): domain Eukaryota; kingdom Metazoa; phylum Chordata; class Mammalia; order Primates; family Hominidae; genus Pan; species Pan troglodytes. Next base: position 16,056,981 of record NC_072407.2, read on the forward strand.
ATTGACTATCCAGAGAGTAGCCCTAGCATAAAAGGATAAAGTATCCAGAGAGTAGTGCTAGGATAAAAGGATAGGGTTTTGTTTATTTTCTTCACTTTTTCTTTTTTTTTTTTTTTTTTGAGACGGAGTCTCGCTGTCGCCCAGGCTGGAGTGCAGTGGCGTGATCTTGGCTCACTGCAGGCTCTGCCTCCTGGGGTTCACGTTCATTCTCCTGCCTCAGCCTCCCAAGTAGCTGGGACTACAGGCGCCAGCCACCTCGCCAGGCTAATTTTTTGTAGTTTTAGTAGAGATGGGGTTTCACCGTGTTAGCCAGGATGGTCTCGATCTCCTGACCTCGTGATCCGCCCGCCTTGGCCTCCCAAAGTGCTGGGATTACAGGCGTGAGCCACCGCGCCCGGCCTATTTTCTTCACTTTTTGCGTAGTAGCCAACAGAGAACCTGCCACTTGATTTGGAGTCATGTACGTGATGGGTTAAATACATTGTTTTAGGAAAGTTTATATAGTGCAGTGTACAGGATTGATTTGAAAGATAGAGAACCCCGGAGGAATCTGTTATTAAACCAGGCATGGATATATTAGAGTCAGAATGATGATGGTGGCAGTGGTTACATTTCAGATTGAAAACTAACATGGCTTAGTGACAAATTTTACTTAGGAGTAAAGGAAAGGAAAGAATCACATATGCACCAAAGTTTCTAACTAAGATGACTAAAGTAACGGCAAGTACCAGCAAGACTTAAAACCTTTTCAGGTATTTGTACCAGGACTAAAGGACAGGTGAGAATTCAGTCTTATTTTACAGTAATTCCTCCCTATTAGTGAATTTCCCACACAAGAAATTTGAGCATTTTCTGTTTTAACCAATATTTTCTCACAGTTAACAAGAGAATTTTTGATCTCATAATGTCAGTTATAAGTACCCGCTATTGAAGATAACCAGAAAAAAGGGAGCTGGGGATTGAGAATAGAAGAGGGGAGGATTAAAGCAGAAGTAAGGTATTGAATAGAGGTGTTTGCAGGGAAGCCTTGAGAAGAAAAAGGTGAAATGTACTTCATTGACTTCTGTGAGGCAGAAGGGAGTGCCAGTGTGTAACAAAAGGAAGATGAGAACAGAGCTGTGACTTCTCAGTCCTAAAGTAAGAAAAATATTGAACACTCTAATAGAAAGCCATTCCCAAAAGAAAAAAAAAAGTCTTTTAGTATGTCTGTAAAGTGCATCAGAGAAAAATTAAAGCTCAAACCTCCTTTTGAAACTAAAAAGTGGGGAAATAGTAATCTTACTCCTAACTTAAGATGTAAAATAACATTAATATTGTTGTTACTTAATATTTTGTCTTAGGTGTATATTATGAATACAGAATTATTTTAAAGACTTTGGTGGGTACATTACCAACTTTAGTACCTCAATCTTATTTCTTTCCATGAGATCTTAAGTTCTTCAGTTGGGAATTCGCTTGTTATTGAGACAGTAGCTGTAGCTAGGGCTAGACTGCTGTTTATCATAAGTTTGTGAGGGTGAAAATCTTACCTGGATTATTATTTTGTTTACTTTCTTATATTCCCTTTCAAAAGCTTTTTATTATGGAAAATTTTAAACATTCAAAAAAAGGGAAGTAGGCTGAGTGCAGTGGCTCACGCTTGTAATCCCAGCACTTTGGGAGGCAGAGGTGGGTGGATCACTTGAGGTCAGGAGTTTGAGACCAGCCTGGCCAACATGGTGAAACCCAGTCTCTACTAAAAATAGAAAAATTAGCCAGGCGTCATGGTGCATGTGTATAATCCCAGCTACTCGGGAGGCTGAGACAGGAGAATCGCTTAAAACCAGGAGGCAGAGATTGCAGTGAGCCAAGATCATCCCACTGCACTCCAGCCTGGGCAACAGAACGAGACTCTGTCTCAAAAAAAAAAAAGAAAGAGGGAAATAGTGTAATGAATCCCTCTTCACCAGTCATTCAGCTTTGAATATTATTAATATCAACTCATAATCAATCCTTTTTGTCTATACCCTCCAACTTGATTGTTTGGAAGCATACCTCCATCATATCATCTGTAAATTATATCTCAGGTCAGGGCTACGATTTCCCTGATTGCGTCATTTAACAATTTGTTTAAATCAAGATCCATGTGAGCTGTATATTGCAGTTGATTAATAAAATTCTTAATCTATTTAATTTCTTTATAATCCTCTTTCATCTTTTTTCATCCTTGCAATTTATTCCCTGCAAAAAATAGAAAGAAAACTGATGTCATCCATCCTGTAGTTTTCCACAGTTTGGGTTTTGATGGTTGTATGCCGTAGTATCTCACGTAATAGTATTCTTCTGTTTCCTGTATTTTTGTGAATTAATAATTAGGACAGAGGTTATGGTCAGATTCAGGTTCCACAGTTAAATGAGCTTTGCCTTCTTTTCTTGAGAACTTTTGCCTTGTTATGCCTTGGTATGCCTTTTCTTGTTAAAGTCTAAAGTTCTTCTGAATTTATGAATTAGGGAAACACTAATGTTTCATTAGATATTATTAGTTTCAATTAGCATTCAAACTCTGTATAGCTTCCAGGATTAAAATCTTACATTATTATGATTTTGATTTTAATTATGCTTTTAAATAATGAAATCATTTTATAAATACTTTATTAACATTTTATTTTAATAGGTGGGAATTTGAAGAATCTGAAGAAGATCCAGTGACAAGTATTCCATACCAACTTCAAAGGCTTTTTGTTTTGTTACAAACCAGCAAAAAGAGAGCAATTGAAACCACAGATGTTACAAGGAGCTTTGGATGGGATAGTAGTGAGGGTACTAATTCTCTTGTAATGATAAGCGTTCTAATATTCAAACAAATTCTAGGAGACAATAATATTACAAACACATTACACATAATTACCTTTATCTTAAACCTTTCATTGCAAGTTTGTTGTCATATATTTTCTAACACATTTCATAACTCTACAATGAAAAATAACAAACATGACAAATATTGTAGCACCATAAAGCATATATTATTTATAGAATGCTGCAATCTATTTTCTGGTGTGTGATTTCCTTTTCATGACTGTCATGTATATTCTTGTGTTCTTTTTTAAATTTGGCATTATTTAAGGTAGACTTCAATATTTCTGTCTATTTGCTTTTAAACAACAGATTGTTTCATTACATAAAGTTTATAGCTATTTCTAATTGAATTTTATCTTAAAACAGCTTGGCAGCAGCATGATGTACAAGAACTATGCAGAGTCATGTTTGATGCTTTGGAACAGAAATGGAAGCAAACAGAACAGGTAATTTATATCTCTCAAATCAAGGGGACTGTTTCCTAATAAATCATTTGTTACCCTAAATGACTTTTATTCTGTTGGAATGTTTTAAAACTTGGGCATTAGTCTCATGGTTAAAGTACCCAATGGGAAATTGAAAGTACTGAGTTCTCATTTAGCCATTAACTGAGTTATAAATACCATCATTAAACCACCCTAGACCTCAGTTTTCTCATCTTTAAGGAAATTGGGCTGTATAACCTGGAAGTTCTCTTTTAGCTCTGAAAATTATACATTTAAAAACTGTATATATGTGTTTTGGGGATGATTTTTGAACAGCATTTTCAGATAATTAGGTAAATTATATGTTTTGTAATCTGTAACACAAGTATAGTCATGAAGCATTACCTTTATTTTGACCAATGAAATATAGTCATATGTATTTGACATTTAGGATCCTCATTAATCTAACCCGATTCTTATGTAATGGAAAGAGGAGCAGGTTAGAAGTGGAAAGAACATTAGATGTTGGGATGAGGAGTAAGGCTGAATGGGATGGGGCTCAATACATGGGAGGGTTTATACTGGGTATAGTAAATGAAGGTCGCAGGGATAAAAGGGGAAGAGTATATAAGGTAGCTAGAAGGGTCTGATATCTGATTGGAACTACTGTGATGGCTTGGACCAGTTTTTCCAAATGTAGATTACAATCTATTCACGGGTTATAAAATCAGTTTATTGGGCCTACAACAGCATTTTCAAAAAATGGAATAGAATAGAGCATAAGAGAACATCACATAAGAGTAAGAATTATTTTATAAAGCTCTTGTTACAGTTATATGCACTGGGTTGCAGTGTAAATGATTTTCTTATGGTGATTTGCTATTCAGTATTTGAAAAACACTGGTTTGAACCACTTCAAAAGGCCGTCCTAGGTGAAGAAGACAATCACATATGACTGATGCTGATGAATGAAGAAGGCTTCATTAAATAAGTGGTTTTAGTGTAGACAGTGACGGTCAATCCAGTTTGAAGGCTTATAAATCCTATTTGTTTGAAGAAATGTAAGTTTATGAAAGAGGCAAAATGTAGTACACTTATCCTCATGCCTGTTCTTACTTAGGAGATTATGAAAAAATTTTTAAGTTCATTTAGTGATCTAGTTTCTCTCATAGTCTTATGGGGCTGTGTTTTAGTAACTATGTAGATGGTATTGGGGGCTGTTTCTTCTTCATAGATCTGAAGTTACCCTTTTTCCTTGTTACATCCCTTTCTGTGGGTCAGCACTTCCATTAAGATCAGCTGGGGCATTCCTACTGAGTTCCCAAGTTTTGGTACAAAACTCTTTGGTCCTTACTTAGGGAGTTACCTGCCGCCTTTGAGTCAGAAAAGCCCTAGTTAACTAAGTTTGGGGACTAGGTGAGAGATCCATTCTTTTAGGTGAGGATATTTTGAGAGAGGTGGATTTTAAGATTTTTTTTGAATTTCCATACATTTTAAAAAGATTATGGTGTAATATTTCTCTATAAAATTGTGTTATGTATATTACTGAAAGCTAAAAAGTTTGATTTGCATCTTGAGCTAGAGGATATGATTTATACATCAGAATATATTATTGTGAGAAGTGATATACATATGTAAGTTATAAAAACTGAACCAATTGTTTAGCTGTATAATTATTAACATGCTTAAAGTGATAGGTTAGGATTTACTCTCATCTTAATGTAAAGATAATTTGAGGCTTAATTGGTAACTGATTTCATCAAAACATTAATCGTTCGGTTTTCTCATGATGAATATTGAAATCGTTAATTTTTGCACACTGACTCAAATTAGTGTTAATCTAATTTTATTGATTTTAGGTTATTTGTGTTGTTTTGATTTTTTCTATAAAATTTTAGATAAATCTTAAATATTACATAATATATAATAATAAATATAGATAAATATTAATGTTTTCAAAGATTTTAGCTGTAAATATCAATATCCTTTTGTAAACCATTCTAAAAAGTGTAGAATGTTACATGTTTTAAAGGTTATTTTTAAGGAACACTTAAAAATGTAAATATTTTATTTTTAGGCTGATCTTATAAATGAGCTATATCAAGGCAAGCTGAAGGACTACGTGAGATGTCTGGAATGTGGTTATGAGGGCTGGCGAATCGACACATATCTTGATATTCCGTTGGTCATCCGACCTTATGGGTCCAGCCAAGCATTTGCTAGTGTGGTGTGTACCTTTCACCTGACTGCTTGTGTATCCTTACACAGAATACATAATAGCACAGTGGTATAATCTCTTGTAAGGTAAGTATCATCCTAGATACACCTTCTTGGGTTGTTAGTCATTCCTGCATTTAAATTAGCAAGATCTAGAAGATTTTTGACCCTTCAGTGAGTCCTAATAGTGCATGTATTATAAGAGAGAAAGTGAATGCAAATGTACTGCCTCATGGTTCAGTGTTTTATTCTTTTGGATAGGTGATTAGATGATTTCACTTTTATCTTTTTTTTTTTTTTTTTACCTCTAAACAGTCTATTTTATAAATGCTGTTATTGTGACCACTTTTTGCACTGGAAAGTACTTTGTTTTGGGGGGATTGTTTTGATCCATACACTTTTAAAATTGGTAAAAGCACCTCTGGTTTTTATGACAAACAGTCCATATTTTTAAAAGAAGCATCCCTACTCTAAATATTTAGTTTAAAAAATATACATTGTAGTGGCACAGATAATTCAAAGAATCAAAACTGTAATCACCTTAATTATTCATATACTGAGTATCTGATTGGAGGATTAGCTAAGATTTTCTCATTCCATTTGTCATCCATTTCTTAATTGCTTTTTTAGAATTTTTTAATTGTATTTTATCTATACGTATGTGTATTTACTTATACGACAGGAAAATAATGGAAAGACTTAAGTTGATATTTAAAATTAAAGTGCTCAAAAACATTTATTTGAACCTACCATGTGCCAGGGGAAGCTTTCAAAGCTAAATAAGATATCTTTAAACAATAGAATTTCATTATGTTTTATGTTTTGGTCTTATTTATGTTGTTATTAAACTGATGGTGGCTTGTAGCTAAAAATCAGTTTTTTAAAAGCTTTTCTATACTTCTAAGATAGTGCTACAAGTACGGTTTAGTCCTCTCGCCTCTAGGATGATTGATTCCTTTTGATTTTTTCTCCTACCTTTATATGGCTGTTAGGAAATAACCAGCAATAAATTATGGAATCAGTCAATGGAGATACAAAGCAAGCATCTAAGTAAAAGACCTTTTCTGGGTAGCGTAAGATCAAGTCTCCTTTCTGCTACTGTTTTTCATAGTCGGCTTCCTGAGTATATTTGAAAAGTTTTTTTAGATGTTTAGTACTACCTTTTTAAATGGCCATCTAGGTGTATTAAATGAGCTTTGGTTTGGATGGCTAGTTTTGGTTTTTATTTTTTAACCTTATTTTGCTTTAATTGGCAATTCAAAGTAGAAATGACATACTGAAAAAATCATTGAAAAACTAACATTTGTCTTTCAATGACTGATTTCCTAACTAATTTTTAAATACTCGCATTTCTCTGACAAAATATACTAGGGAAATATTTGGTAGTCCCAAGTGATATGGACTATTTTTTATACCTTATTTATTAAAGTATTTTTATGAAAATTTTTCCATATATACATTTAGTTTAGTTTTTAACATATTAATTGAATATTGAGGAAGCTAATTTTTGCTATATTAAATCTTATATTTGAGTATTCAGCAAATATAATTGCTCAGCTAAATCTTTATGTCATTATTTATTCACCTGCTGATTTGCCACCACTCTCTTAAGTATATTAATAGACAAAGTAATGGAGTGATTTGGAGGATACTTCTGGGGATGTGAACAATATCACATTTCTAAATGGAATTCTCCAAAGGTAGTATCCTCCACTGATGATACATGGGGGTGGTAGTAGTGGTGGTGGTTCAGTGGGAATTGGAAGTTGCAGCTATGAAGCAGTATGTGAGCAGGTTTATAACACACATGCGCTAATAGGGCTTGCGGAAGAGAACTTAAAACTTTCTAGACTTTGCTGGAATCTCTTGAGGGAAATTACAGCAGGTGAAACTACCCAAGATAGGGGTTCTAAGGAGGATACTACCTTCGGAGAACTTTAGTTAGAGGTAAGTGATTTCTCATTATTTTCTGAATTTAAATCTATAACCTAACTCTTCTTAGTCCACAAATATCATCATACAGCATCTAAAATTGGTTATATGTCACTGCTTGCCATTTTGTATTTTGTTAACTGTGTATGTTTTAAAAAGAATTTGACATGTTTTAAAAAGAATTGGAATTATGGATTGCAAAAATCTGGTTAAAAGACGTACCATAAAATCACTCATTGAGATTATATAAAATTGGCCTGAATTTTAACTGTACTCTCTTAAAATTATTATTCTACCTTTTTTAGTGGACTGGTATTTTTGTCTTATTTAATATATTAGATATAGACGTAGGCTGGGCACAGTGGCTCACACCTGTAATCCCAGCACTTTAGAAAGCCGAGGCGGGCAGATCACTTGAGGACAGGAGTTCGAGACCAGTCTGACAAACATGATGAAACCTCGTCTCTACTAAAAATTAGCTGGGCATTGTGGTGCATGCCTGTATTCCCAGCTACTCGGGAGGCAGAGGCAGGAGAATTGCTTGAACCCAGGAGGCAGAGGCTGCAATGAGCTGAGATCGCACCACTGCACTCCAGCCTGGGCAACTGAGCATGACTCTGTCTCAAAAAAAACAAAAAAAGATATAGATGTAGACATATACACTAGCACGTGCATGTGCACGCACATGTACACACTGATGGTTATATATTCTGTTTATTGTATGTTTTGTTTAGTGTGCCACAATATTATGGGTTTAATTTCAGATAATTAAGAGTGAGGTCTTTTAAAAATTGAAGGGTTTTTCTTTTTTTTCTCTCTCTCTTTTAAAAAATTTATTAAATATTTGTTTCTTTTTTTAGAGATGGGGTCTCGCTGTGTTGACCAGGCTGGTCTCAAACTCCTGGCCTCTAGCAATCCTCCTGTCTCAGCCTCTCAAAGTGCTGGGATTTCAGGCATGAACTACCATGCCCAGCCAGGGTTTTTCTTTTTTAAACCTTCATCTAAAATGTCCAATTTCTGGAGTTGTTTTATCTTTATGGTCAAATAAATTAACTTGCAAATAATAGGTAGGATTAAAATAGGACTGAAAGTAGCACTCATCTAACTTATTATAATATCCACAATCAATTTTTATGGGTTTTTTTTTTAGTATGATAACAGATTATTTTTATAATGAGTGCTGGGAGACTTCTGCAGTTTAAAAAATAAGCTCCCATAAAGTAGGGAGGCCAAAAAAAGCCTTTTATTATAATAATTTCTTTTTTCAATAGATTTTTAGTTATTGTAACTGATATTTGTTAGATTTCTGATCTTCATTTTACTCATCCAAGTACGGAATCAATATTGAAAGGCTCTTCTGCCATTCTGTATATCTCAGATTGAGTTCTGTTCAATACTAGTCTGTAAAAGGATTTAGTAGATATTTTGGGGAAGGTGTCCTTGATTAAATAGATTTGGGAAACTATAACAATAATCCTCTTTGGAAATATCACAGTGCATATTATATTTTAAATGCCCCAGTGATTCCTGTAGTTGAGAAATTTGTTTAAATGTGTTTAACCTAGCATTTTCTTTCTCTGTGGGACATCTGTTAATATCTCAAGAGACATTAGGATTCTGAGGAACATAATATGGGAAGCTCTACATTAGATTAAGGTGATTTAAGAATGTCACTAAACTTTGTTTATATTTGTGTCCTTGGGATGTTGAGAGGGAGTGAGAATACTAAAATATGTGTTATAATTTCCTGTTGTTTTACATATTTTTTATTAATCCTGAAAAATTAATATCAGCTGAAGAATTACTTGTAGTAATCTTTAAATAATTTTGCTCTTAACGACTTATTAGATAGTTAGAACCTTCTGTGTTCACTGACTAGATCAAAGTAACTTTGACTATGCTTATTGCCAACCACATGTGAGAATGTATTAAATAAGGAGATAGTTCTAAGTATATTCTAGTAATACATAGAAATTAGAAATATTAACTTTTTGTTTGTTAATTATGAAAGCATAATTTATAAATTAAAGAAAAACAATGTAGCCTCATGTTTGACATTATCTAAGGAAGTGCTTTTTTATTTAACAGTAAAATTTTAGACACTGTCTTTTTATTGGTGTATTTTGTCATACAACATTTATTTAGTGCCTACTCTATGGCAGACACTGTTCTAGGCCATTTTCTTTTAGGATACTTTTATTCTATTATTCATTACGTACATTTAAATACCTGTTTATTATGACAAAAACGTGTTCAAAGTTTGATCAGGGTTTAGCTGCATAATTTCATATAGTGCCTTTGGAGAAATAAGATTATATAAAAGACTTGTTTCTTAAGTAAACATAGTTTAATGATTGTTTTAAAGTTTTGAATGGAAAATTGTGAAATTAGTAAGTATTTATGAAATCAAAAGCATTTCAACTATTTACACAAGTTTATATTATAAGTCCTACCCTGACATAACAGGTGGTTTGGACATTCTTACATGGGTGACTCAGCCACAGAACTCATTTGGGTGAAGCAGTGGTCCAAATTTGTCCAAATATGTAAGCATCAGTTAAAGAAAAATCTCTTCCACAGACTCTACCCTCATTTTTCCAGGAATGTGTATGGTTGGACATAGTGGGAGCAAGTTTAAAAAGTGGGGACTTCTGCTTTCAGGAAGATGGAGTAGATGTACATTGCCCTATTCCTCCCACTAAAACAACTGAAAACCTTGAGCATTATATATAAAATAAACATAAGAAGACTGAAAGGTGGAGAGAAGGCATACACACTAGGGACCTCAGCACCCAAGGAATAACACGGTGGTGAGTTCCATGGGTTTTCTTTTTGCCTAATATATCCCAGACTTGGAACTGAAGAAGCTGGCAGCCTGGAAACAGCAATGGGTACAGACTGAAAAACCCTGTTCTCTTTAACTGAAGGACAAGGAAAAAGACAGCCTAGCAAGCCAGAAAACTTTTAGACCATAACTGCTGTGCTCTAACCAAACACCACAGAAAGAAAAGGCCTTACATCAACTTGTGCCTGCCAGTGCTGAGTGGGGAGCCTAGATTCTCTGTTCCTTCACCACCTCCCAGGGGTAAAGAGGCGAGCCCCTCCTGCTTGTGTCAGTGTTGGGGTGTAGTACTGAGATACTCCTGCCCTTTACAGCCAAGGTTATATCAGCAGAGGCCTACTGAATACCCAGAATTCCTTTCCCTGCGCAGCACTAACAAGGAGCTTCCTCCATTCAGATGTCCACATAGGCCAAGTGGGAAACCTGGACTTCTAATGCCATCTGGCACTAATATGGCAGAGCCCTTTCCCCAGATGGTACAGTGTCAAAGGAGGCATTTAAACTAGAAGGTTTAAATATGGTCCAGAATCTCATAACACCCCAAATGTCCAGGTTTCAATTAAAAAATCACAAATCTCAGTTTGAGTTAAAAAAGAAAACCAGTAGACATAAACACTGAAATGACAAAGATGTTAGAATTATTTGATAAATATTTTAAAGCAGCCATCATAGAAACACTTCAGTGAGCAGTCCTAAGCACACTGAAAACAATGAAAATTTTAGGGAATCAGAGATACAAAGAAATGAAAATTTGGAACTGAAAACTGCAATAAGCAAAATTAAAAACCCAGTGGATAGGCTGAACAGCTGAATGAAAGAGACAGTAGGTCGAATCTGTGAACTTGAAGATAGAATGATAGATATTACCCAGTCTAAACAGCAGAGAGAAGATAGACTGAAAAAAATATATATCCTCAAGGACTTATGGGACTATAACAAAAGGTTTAGCACTGTGTCATTGGAATACTGGAAGGAGAGCAGAGGTGTAACACTTGTGTCATTAAAGTCCTGAAAGGAGATTAATAAGGAAAAAGAAGGCAGGTACAAAGAAATAATGGATGAAAATGTTCCAAATTTAGCAAAAGGCATAAACCTACAGATCTGAGTAGCTGAGCAAACCCCAAACACAATAAGCCAAAATAAATCAGGAATGGCCATATTAGTGTCAGATAAAGAAGACTTTAGAGCAAAGAAAATTACCAGAGACAGAGAGGGCTGTTACATTGTAATAGAAGTGTCAAACAACCGAGAAGACAACAATCCTAAATGTGTATGCAGAAAATAACACAGCTGCCAAAATACGTGAAGGAAAAACTGTCAGAACTAAAAGGAAAAAGACACATCTACAATTACAGTTGCAGACTTCAGCACTCCTCCCTCTCTTACTGATAGGTAGAACAACTAGACAGAAATAGCAAAGATGTAGAACTCAGCAACACCATCAACCAACAGATCTAATGAACCTTGCTAAAGTGCTTCACCCAACAGCAGCAGAATACACATCCTTTTCAAGTATCCAATAAATATATACGAGGATAGACCATATGCTCTGGACCATAAGACCTCAAAAAATTTAAAATCATGGAATGTGTGATTTTTTTCAACAACAGTGGAATCAGATTAGCAGACAGGAATATCACAAAACACTTGGGAAATAACACTTCTAAATGATCCATGGGTCAAAGAGGAAGTCTCAAGGGAAATTTTAAAAATATTTTGAACTTAATGAAAAGTAAAACATAACGAATTTTTTTGAGGCACAACTAAAGCAATACTGAGAGGGAAACTCACAGTATTAAATGCTTATACTAAAAGACAGGAAAAGGGCCAAATCAGAAATCTAAGCTTCCACCTAACCTGAAAAAAGAAGAGCAAAAGAAACCCAAAGCAAGCGGAAGGAAGGACATAATAAAGAAAAGCCGAGAAATCAGTAACATTGAACATGAGAAAACAGTAGAGGAAGTCAACAAAACAAAGGGCTGGCTCTTTGAAAAGACAATAAAATTGACAAATAGCAAGACTGACAGAGAAAAAGGGAAGACAAAAATTTCCAGTATCAGGAATGAAAAGGATATAACTATAGATCTTGCAGATATCAAAGGGATCACAACAAACAACTCTGCACATATAAATTTGACAACTTAGATAAAACGAACCAATTCTTTGAAAAGAACTCAATAGGAATTAGATAATTTGAATAGTCCTGTAACTGTTAAGGTAATTACATTTATAATTTAAAACCTCTTGAAAAGGAAATCTCCAAATCTTGATTGTTTCACTGGATACTTGTATCAAACATTCGAAGAACAGTGAACACCAGGTCTATACAATTTCTTTTCAAAAAAAAAGAAAGGAAGAGGAGGAAACCCATAGTCCTGTGACACTATTCTTACCTGATATTAAACCAAGACAGTTCTTAAAAAAAACAGTATCCCTTATATGTGTAGTTGGTAAAATTCTTTCCAAAATATTAGCAAATGGAATTAAGTAATTTATAAAAAGAATTATATATTGTGACTAAGTAGGATTGATTTCCGGGATTCAAGACTGGTCAGTATTTTAAAAATCAATGAGTATAATCTTCCATATTAACGAGCCAAAAAAGAAAATTCATATGATCATATCGATTTAGAAAAGGTGCTTAATAAAATTCAAAATTCACTTATAATAACTCAGATTACTAGGAATAGAGGGAAATTTCCTCAACTTGATTAAAAAACGTATCTAAAATATCTATAGCTAACATCATACTTCATTGTGAGAGACTGCTTTCTTCCTAGGGAATGGCACGCTTGTCTAGGCAAGGATGTCTGCTCCTACCACTCCTTTTCAGCATAGTCCTAGAAGTCCTAGCCAACACAGTAAGGTAAGAAGAGGAAATGAAAAGCGCTACTAAAGGAAGAAATAAAATTGTCTGTATTTTTAGGTGATATGATTATCTATGTAGAAAATCCCAGGGCTTGTACAAAAAAAAAAAAAACATCTGAACTAATACGTGAGTTTAGCAAGGTAGCAGGATAAAAATAACATAAAAAATAAATTGTATTTCAAGATACTAACAATGAACATGTAGAAAGTGAAGTTTAAAATACAATACCATTTATAATTTTGCAAAAAGGAAAAAGATGGAAATCCAACAAAAAATGTACTGGACCTATGTGTTCAAAACTACAAAACTTTGAAAAGATTATGTTAAATAAGCTAGGACCAGAAAGACAGATATTACATGTTCTCATTTACATGTGGGAACTAAAAATAAAGCTGATCTCATGAAGGTAGAGAGTAGAATGATAGTTACCAGAGGCTGGGAACAGTGTGTTTGAGAGAGGCGGGGATAAAGACAGGTTGGTTAATAGGTACAAACATACAGTTAGATAGAAGCAGTAAGTTCTAGTGTTTGAGAGCAGATTAGAGTGACTATAGTTAACAATATATTGTGTATTTCAAAATAGCTAGAATAGAAGATTTTAAATGTTCCCAATACAAAGAAATGGTAAATGTTCAAGGTGATGGATATCCTAAATACCTTGACTTGATTCTATGCATGTATCAAGTATCACATGTACTTCATAAATATTTACAGTATTATGTGTCAAAAAAACTTTAAAAAGAATAAATGGAGAAACATACTGTACTTATTAATTGGAAGATTCAATATAGTAAAGATAATTACATAGTCTTAATGCAGTTCCTGTCAAAGTCCAGCAAGATTTTTTGAGGACATATACAAGCTTATTCCAAAATGTATATGGAAGCCTAAGAAACTAGAATAGCTAAGAGTTTTCAAAAATAAAAATAAAGTGGAAGTTACCAGTCTACGTGATTTGGAATGGAATACTACTTAGCCAAAAAGACTTATTATATGGCTATAGTAATCAAGACTATGTGATATTGGTAGAGGGGTAGGCAAATAGATCCGTGGAATAGAATAGAAAACCCAGAAATAGATCCACACAAATATGCCTAACTAATTATTGACTGAGACACAAAAGCAAGTCAATGGAGGAAAAATGGTGTTTCCAACAAATGGTGATGGAACAACTGGACATCCATATCACAAAAATGAACCTTGACTTAAATGACTTTATACAAAAATTAACTCAAAATGGGTCATAAACTTAAATGTAAAATGTAAGACTATGTAACTTTTAGAAAAAACATAGGAGAAAGTCTTCCAGATCTGGGCTAAGCAAAGAGTTTTTAGATTTGCTATCAAAAGTACAGTCTACAAAAGGGACAATTAGCAAACATTAAAATTAAAAATATTTACTCTCTGAAAGCCCATATGATAAAGAGAAGCTCCAGACATATTTGCAAGCTGTCTATCTGACAAAGGACTCATATCTAGAATATATAAAGTACTCTCAAGACATCAGTTTAGAAAAATTCATCTAGACAATTGGCAAAAGACATAACATTTCATTAAAGAGGATATACAAATGTCAAATACAGAAAAGATATTCAACATTGCTGGCTATTAGGGAAATGCAAATTCAAACCATAATGAATATATTATTCTTTACCTGCCAGATGGCTACAAATAATGACAGCATGGAAATCTGGTGACTATGTGGAGAAACTGTATCACGCATACACTGCTGGTGGGAATGTGAAATGTTATGGGTAGTTTCTTATAAAATGACACGTGCAGTTACCATAAACTCTAGCAATTGAACTCTTGGTCATTTATCCCAGAAAAAATTGAAATTTATGTTTACATGAAAACCTGTGCACAAATATTTATTCCATCTTTGTTTTTAATATTCAAAACTGGAATCAGCCCATATCTGCTTCAATAAGTGAATGGTTTAACAAACTGTGGTTCATACAAACCATGAAATAGTACTTAGCAATAAAAAGGAACAAACTATTAATAAACACAAAAACTTGAAAGAATATCCAGGGAATTATTCCAAGTGAAAAAAGCCAATCTCAAAAGGTTATTACATACTTTATGATTCCATTTATGTAATACTTTTGATATGACAACATTTTAGAACTGTGGGACAGATTAACCATTACCAGGTCTTACGGATTTGGTGGGAGCAGGGAGAGGAGAAGCAGGTGGTTGTGGCTATAAGAGGGTGGCACAAGTTATCCTTGCATAGGAACTGTTCAGTCTTTTGACGGGTGTTGAATATATGAACCTCTACAGGTGATAGAATTGTATGGAACTTAATAGACACATATACACAGGCAAATGAGTGCACTAAAGCTGGGAAAATCTGAATTAGATAGGTGTATGAATGCCAATATCATGGTTATGATATGCCATAGTTTTGCAAAATGTTTCCAGTAAACTGGGGGAAGTGTGCAAGAGGTCTCTGTATGTTATTTCTTACGATTGCACATGAATTTACAATTATCTCAAAAGTTTCACTGAAAAAAAAAGTAGACAGCTTAGGTAAAAGTATATAGGCCTTTTCCTAGTTAAAAAGTAGTAATGTTAAAGTATATATTCTGGGAAAGACAGTTGAATATATTTTTAAGGAAATCATCATGTTCCTGTATATCAGTAGTACCAAAATTGCTTAGTACATCAAAATCAGGAAATAATTCTCAATGGTGGATCTACTTTCTTTTTTTGTTCATGTAAAAATTGAAGTATGGTGTTTTAACACTCATTTCTCTATTCAAAATTAAGTAGATTTTAATTGATGAATAATTCATATGTACACATAAATGGTTAAAAAAAAGGATTTATAGGCAATACCATTCCTTGCATATACCTTTCGATTGCACTGTGCCTGGATTATTTGCATTAGCTCTAAAATTGGAATAACCCGTATTGTTTTTGTTTGGAGAACTAAGGATGTAAGAATTCTTTATATTCTATCCTGAATTCTGAAAATTATAGTGTAAAAGGATGTGCAGGCTGGGCATGGTGGCTCACGCCTGTAATCCTAGCACTTCGGGAGGTCAAGGCAGAGGATTGCCTGAGCTTAGGAGTTTGAGACCAGCCTGGGCAACGTGGTGAGATCCTGTCTCAAATAAGTAAATAAAAAGATGTGCAGAATTACATTTTGCATAATATATGGGGAGCAGTAATATCTAGAATATGAAACTGTTGTCACTCTGGAATTATCAACATGGTACTCTGACTGAATTAAATATTCTCAAATGAGCAGAACAAAACCTGGTATCCAAAAACTTAAGCAAAGAAATAGATTTAAAAAACAAAAACAATGCTGTAAGAAATGAAGTGGGAATTCATCAAATTCAGGAAAGAAACAGAAGAAAAAGACAAAAATATCTTAGAAGTGAAGAATAAATTACAAAATGCTCAAGAGAAAATAGAAAGAAGATCTAATGAAGGACATTGAATGGAAATGAGATTTTTGTAAAAGTAAAAAGGATCTCAGAAAAAAAAAATTGAAAGAGAAGACCAGCAAAGGGTGTCCAACATAATTGGAGTCTGTGAAGAAGAAAAATAAAACAGTGGACCAGAACTAATAGATAAACTATAATTCAGAGAAACTTTCTGGGAATAAGGGAAATGTCAAGTCTACCTTTTGAAGGACCTGGAATGATAAACTCTGAGATGTATTTTAGTAAACTATTAAAGATGAATTGAGGCCAGTCGCAGTGGCTCATGCCTGTAATTCCAGCATTTTGAGAGGCTGAGGCAGGAGGATCCCTTGAACCCAGGAGTTTGAGACCAGTTTGGGCAACATATTGAGACCATGTCTCTACAAAAAAATAAAAAATCAGTTATCAGTTGTGGTGGCATGTGCCTGTGGTCCTAACTATTCAGGAGGCTGAGGTAAGAGAATTGCTTGAGCCAGGGATTTCAAAGCTGCAGTGAGCCAGCACACCACTGCATTCCAGCCTGGATGACAGAGCAAGACCTCATCTGAAAAAAAAGATGAATTGGGTTGGCATCACATTTCAGAAGAACAACATGCAAATCCTGCCAACAGAGTAGCAATTTCCAGAAATTCAAGAAAGTACCAGCCAAGGATTTGATAGCCAGGCAAGTGTTTCTTAATTATGACAGCTATAAAAAGACAAGTTTGAATATTCAGGAACTCATTGGGTATTATATCCATGAGCCATTGAGGAGTTCATTAGAGGATGAGCTTAACCCAACCAAGAGATCACGGGCAGCTTCGGCAAAAGAACTGTGAGCACTTACTATATTAAATTAAGGCCTAAATACAAGGGTGGGAACACGGGAACAGCAGAATAGTATGTAATGTTACATGTTAGACAAAGTACAAATAATACCACTTTTTAGAAGGGGGAGAGAAAGGGAAAGCAGAATAAGATCACAGACTGTTGTGTGGGTGGGGAATAAAGGAGACCATTTAAAACTGGCAGACACTGAAAGCTTAAGAAAGAGTAAACAGGGTGGGGGTGGGTGGGAAAAAAAGAGGTCCAAGGACACTAACAAAACTATAAATGCAAAAGTAAATGTAGAATAAAATTACAAACCTTGCTAAATACCAAAAGAAAATGTAAAAAATAACAAAGGAACACAATAAATATTACCTAACACACACAGTAATTACACAGTAGTGACTGAGATAGGACCAAGCATACCAGTCATATCAAATATGAGTGGGCTTAAATTGCCTATTAAAAAGATTTTCAAGTTGGTTCAGAAACCAAACATTAAAATTTGATTTAGGCAGGAATCTGTAAGTGGATGTTAAAATCAAGGGTGGAAGATTTGGTAAGGCTCAGGATTTTTGCATGGTCTCCAAGTATCTCCTTACGGATTGCTTATTAGCCACGAGAGTAAAAATAATAACTATACGGTAGAGAGACTGGACAATACCTTGACCAGATAATTAAAGCTAATATCACCAAAGAGAAAGTTAGGTACATCATGGCCCGTGACTATGCTACCCTTAGAAGGGCACATCTTTGCTAATGTCATAGTAGCCTAGCAAGGAATGTATAAATCTAATAATGAAGAACATCAGACAAACCCAAATTGCAGAACATTTTATAAAATAAGTGGCCTCTGTTCTTCAAAAAATATCAGTGTTATGAAAGAAAGGCAAACTCTGGAATGCCTCGAGATTAAAGGAATCTCAAGAGACCAAACAAAATCTGTGGCCTTGAGATAGATTGTGTACTAGATGGAGAGAAATACATTATTAAGGTAATTGACAGAATTGGAATATGGCTGATGAAAGTACTTTATCAGTATTAAATTTTCCAGAGTTTGATTACTGTTTGTGTAAGAATATCTTTATTCTTAAAAAGTCATATTGAAGTTAAGAGGCAAAGCATGATGAGGTGTGAACCTACTCTCAAATGGCTAAAACAAAGATACATAATAATGTTGGGTTGGGCGAGGGAAAGCAAAATTGGCAAAAATGTTTAAAAGTTGATGAATATGAGTAAAGTATTTGAGAGTTCTCTGTTCTTTAAACTTTTCTCCAAGTTTTAATTTTTTTTAAAGATCTCTAGGTATTAACTATAAGCCGGAGACCAATACACACACACCAAAGTAGAATTTGAGTTACATAATTATCTCACTCTCCCTCTCCCCCCATCCTTTTTTGAATATTGAGTTTTTACCAGTTCAAATTACCACTATTTGGAAAGCCTGACATTTAGTATCAGTCTGTGTTAAGCTATAGATGTAATTTCTTTAAAGCTTGTTTTTCTGTTGTTTTTTATAGAACTTGCCTTTTTCCCCCAAAAATATGCCTGAGAGGGAAAAAACAATTTTTTCTAAATGTGTCATTTGACCACCAATAAAATGCATGGTCATGTGGAAAAAAACCCAGCCGTTTGGTTTCTTCTCCACTTGTTTCCTTGTGTTCTGAGAACAAAATAGGGGATCAGATGGGTTTAGACACCTTTGAATATCTATGTCTTTTCTTATTTTTATCTTGTTCCAAAGTGAGCTCTATCAAACAATATGTGGACAGTAGTTTTCTAAGCTTTGCCAGATATTTTGCAACTACGACCATTAAGCTCCTTTATCTTTTGAGGAACAGCTTGTCCTATATCAAAAGAAAAATATTTGAAGATACTGTCTTAATGATTCCATTTCTTTTAGTTTATGTGTAATATTATCAGTAGTTCTGCTTAGCCCATGTGTGAAGAAAAGAGAGAACATCAGATGAAATTTGAGATTATGCGTCCAATCTTATATGCTATATTAACTAATTTTTTAATCATGAAAAACCAATTACTAAAATAAAAATTAACTTTATGCCACTGATTCTTTAACAGTATTTATATGAAGTTTCTTACTTCTGTTGTAATGCTGTATGGAGAAAAGAGAACCACGTGGTTCTACCAAATTAACAATCCAGGATCCTCATTATACATTTCCAAATGGAGCAGTATCTCACACACACACAGAAGGTTGCACAGTGTTTTTCAATCTTTATAACTAGTGCAGTGGCAGATTACTGACTGATCCTAACTATGGCGATTAAGGATGCTTACATGATTTTTAAGTGTATGAAAAGTGTGAATTCTTTAGAGAACATTGATATTTACTGTACAGTTTTAAATGCTTCCTTTTATAAGAAGATTGATGCATGCAACTGCTTTTCTTAGAAGTGTGGAATTACTTTTTATCTAAGGACTGAGGATATTTTTAGAGATTATTTAGCCAAACACTGCAATGTAAAGTCAATGAAAATCAGTTTGAAATGACTGTGATACTGCAATACTAAGAAAAGCAAATCTTGTGTAGAATGAAATAATTTTTTTTGCTTAATTTTTATAGTGATAATATTATTTTACTGTTGATAATTTTCCTTGGTACATTTTGAGTTCCTAAATTTCTAACCATTCTACTTATAACTGTTTTAGTAATTACAGTCTTTTTTATTCAGGATTTTGTCATTAATATAATATTTTAAGTAATTATAAAACAAATTTTTTTCTAACTAGGAAGAAGCATTGCATGCATTTATTCAGCCAGAGATTCTGGATGGCCCAAATCAGTATTTTTGTGAACGTTGTAAGAAGAAGTGTGATGCACGGAAGGTAAATGCCATGTAGAGATTAATACTTAGGAATCTGAGATAATATTCCATATTCAATAGACTCTCCCCCTTTTTGTTGTTTGTTTTTTAGGGCCTTCGGTTTTTGCATTTTCCTTATCTGCTGACCTTACAGCTGAAAAGATTCGATTTTGATTATACAACCATGCATAGGATTAAACTGAATGATCGAATGACATTTCCCGAGGAACTAGATATGAGTACCTTTATTGATGTTGAAGATGAGGTAAATATTTGTTATTTTAAAGTATTTTTCATTAATCCACATTAGTCAGTCATGTTTTTGAAAGAGCTGTTTGAGGTAATAACACTGATGTCATTTGGACTGTCTTCTTGATGGAAACTTTTTCTTTCTTATTTTCTAATGCGGAATTCAATAAAATGATTTACCTTTGTATAAGCTTTTCCTGACTGCATAAATTATATTTTAAATATTCTTGTTTGATCAGAGTAACTTATGATACTCTTTGAAAAGACAATAAGGAACTCAGCTTTGGAATTATTTCTTGAAGTTGAGTGATAATCTTATATTTTATAATTTCGTCGTTATTGAAACCAGCCTGAAGGTAAGCCATACTCATGTTTCTGATCTATAATAAATGCAGACAATGCCTATGATGGAATGAATGAACCAACTGAATAGCATGGGCTTAATTTCTTGTACTTACCTACTATTTTGTGTTTACTATTTTGTCTGTTTTCCTTTTTTAGTTTTTTTAATTTGAAACTTTATTTAAATAATTTAAGCATGGGATTTGAAGTGACACATGATGTAATGCTTATCAATTTCTTCCCACACTTTGGCCTGCCAAAATTCTCTGGTTCTTCTATCCTTATTCAATGAAAGACTTACAATATTCCACTCTATTATTTTGGAAACTCTTCTGATTTTATTATGTGGAATACTTATAATCACTTAGGCTAATTATTTCAAAGTGATTTATTCTCAGAATTACCCTGAAGCGTTTTTTTTTGTTTTTTTGTTTTTTTGTTTTACTGGAACTGATTACTATAGTTATAAAAAATGCCTTTTCCCAGGAGTTCAAAAATAATTTTAAACATTCACTAAGTTTTATTTAGTACTATTGAGTACTATGAGGCAGTTTGGTGTAGAAGAGCACATGTTTTAGGCATAGCTAGATGTGGATTCATATTCTTGTCCTGCTACTTGCTAGCCTCTTGACCTTGGATAATTCATAAAACCTTTTGAGCCTCATTTCCAGATGCCGTAGATGAAGTAGCTGTTCATTGAATGGTAACTATGACCAATAACATTTTGAAAAGTTTAATTTAAAATAATGTCTCAGACAGTTGTGCTTAAGCTAGGAAATCTACCCAAAGTGTGCCAGACTTTCAGAGGAGACATAATCTTTGTAGGATTTCTACTCAAATAGAGATCAGTAGTAGATTGGTCTTCTGAATATGCCTAATATATTTCTCATAAAGGAAAATTTTTTCCAAAGAAGGAAAACTTATATATGAAGCTTAGTAGAAACTTTCTAGAGAATTCTAGGTTTAGTTCTTGGGACAAGAAATGTTTTGGCTCAGCTGAAGAAGTTTCAGGA
The DNA here is from genome assembly GCF_028858775.2 of Pan troglodytes. NCBI lineage: Eukaryota > Metazoa > Chordata > Mammalia > Primates > Hominidae > Pan > Pan troglodytes. The sequence continues at coordinate 16,078,777 of NC_072407.2, forward strand.
ATTATATCTCTTTGGACTTAGATCTATAGCTGGATTTCATCTCCATTTATCCTTGAACCTAACCTTCTTGAGAGATGAAGACTGTATATTAGATGTAGTACCTACAACAAGAGTTGCTGGCAAAAAGTTTGTGCTTATTGTGTATTGCTTGGTTTCACTCAAGAACTTCTATGCAATGCCTTATACATTTCAAAAGCCTGCATCTTAGAAAATTCTCAAATTATTTAAATAAAAACATTTTTAGAGATGTATATAAAACGTTAAAGGGGGAAAGGATTGTTTGGGGGTTTCTAACAAAGAGAATTCTTCAAATTAAATTTGTGTGAATGTGGTTTAAAAACCATAAAGTAGAAAAGTATAATGTGCTGTAACCATTATATTTCTACTTCCTGTAAAAAGACTATCAAGTTCTTAAGGATGAATACAATGTCTTGTTTCTCTTTCTAATTATCTGTAATACCTAACGCACTGATAAACCGAGTTGAACTTTTTGTTCAAGAAAAGAAATTATATTCTTTCCTGATTTGAGAACACCAGAAGCTCATTTTGGAGCTCAGCTTCTCTGATTTTGTGGATTTTGCTAAAAGAAATGATAATTTCAACCATTATGTTGTAACAGTAAACATAAATGAGGTTTAATAGAATTCTGAATCACTAATTTGTTGTATTAGAATTTTAAGGACATGATAGAAATGCTTTTAAAATACACTGTTGCTTGTTTAATTTTACTTAAGGTCTCAATTTTTAAGAGAAAATAAATGTACTCAAAGTAAAATATTTTTACTAATATGTTAAATTGTGTGAAAATATTAGCAGTATATAGGTACAAAGTTTTGTTGAACATATTTTCTCTGTATATGGTTTATAACTAAGATAATTATGTCTTATTAAGAAATCTCCTCAGACTGAAAGTTGCACTGACAGTGGAGCAGAAAATGAAGGTAGTTGTCACAGTGATCAGATGAGCAACGATTTCTCCAATGATGATGGTGTTGATGAAGGAATCTGTCTTGAAACCAATAGTGGAACTGAAAAGATCTCAAAATCTGGACTTGAAAAGGTACCTTTTATAGTTTGCATTTTTTAGTTGAAAGTGAGAATAATCTCTGACTTCCTATATAATTCTATAGCTGTTGTGACTGATAAAGTTCTCTTTAAAAGAAACTTTATTTTTGAAAGTTAAGACTTCTCAAATATAGTTTTTTTTGTGCATATATATATATATATATGACTATAATTAAACTTCAGGAAAAACTGCTTACAGGTAAGAACATTAATTTTTGGGAGACCATACTTTAAACTGTCTAAGCAAGCTGGATGGTACAGAAACGATGCCTAGTAGTCAAGAAACCAAGATTCTATTACCACCTCTGCCTTTAAGGTTGTAGCAAGTGTCTATAAATTTTGTCTGAGTTTTCCTATATAGAAAAGTAAAATGTTGGATTAGTCATTGATTTTTAAAAGTCTGGCCATGGAACACTTTATGAGACAATTAATAATAGATCTGATCTTTCTGAGTAGGGAAATGCCAAAGCCCCCCAGTCTTTCTCCCCTGTCCTGCGATAGTCCTCAAGACACTTTGAAAAATGGTATAGTTCTATGGATTATCATTTGAAAACCACAGAATTGGATAATCTCTGGGATAGGATCTTGCCCCTGTGTCAATAACTTTAAGGGTTTTTTAGACCATTTTTTTCCACATATATTCTGTTTTATTGAGGGAAAGATTATAGATAAAATGTCTTGAGCATGGTGTGAATAATAAACTACTAATGTGAAGACTGATCACTAACTCAGGTATTACAGAGTCATTAAATATAGGGATTTTTAAGGCAATATTTAAAAATAGAGTTTTACTTTCATAAATCTGTTTTTAGATTAAGGCCATTCTTCTAATTATCACCACCACCCTTTACTTTTTAAAATTATCTGTTTCATTCAGGGCAGACAGTTGAGCAGGGATTGCTATGTAATGAATAATGTAATAAGTACATTGTAACTGAGTATAGAAACATGGCATTCTAGCAAGAGTTGGCAAACTATGGCTCAAGAGCCAAATCTGGGCCCTTGCCTGTGTTTTTACATACACTCTCATTTCATCTGCAAATAAAGACAGTATTCTTCCTTTCCCATCTGCATGCCTTTTTCTTGTCTCACTGCACTCTGTGGGACTTCCAATGCAGTGTTGAATAGAGTGGTGAGGGAGAACATCCTTACCTTGTTTCCAATCTTCAGAGGAAAGCTTTCAGTTTCTTATCATTGAGTGTGATGTTGACTTTCAGTTTTTTATGTTCTTTTCCTACTTTGTTGAAAACTTTTATCATGAATAGGTATTGGATTTTTCCAGATTTTTTTTTTCTATGTCAGTTGATATGATCATGTATGTAATTTTCTTCTTCAGCCTGAATTACATAGATTGATTTTCAAATGTTAAGCTGTCTTTGCATACCTGGAATGAATCCTGCTTTGTCATGGTGTGTATTTCTTTTTATACTTTGTTGATTTGATTTGCTAATATTTTGCAGAGGATTTTTGCATCTGTGTTCATGAGATGCATTGATCTGTAGTTTTCCTTTCTCATAGTGTCTTTATCTGCTTTTGGTGATGTTGGGCTCATGTAATAAGTTAGGGAATGTTCCCTCTGCCTTTATTTTTGGAAGAGATTGTGGAAACTTGGTATTGTTTCTTAAATATTTGGTAGAATTCACCAGGGAAATTATCTGGGCCTGGTGCTTTCTTTTTTAGAAAGTGGTTAATTATTGATTTAATTTCTATAATAGATATAGGGCTTTTCAGGTTACCTGTTTCTCCTTTGTGAGTTCTGGTGGTTTGTGATTTTTAAGAAGTTGATCTGTTTTATCTGTGTTATCAAACTTGGGGGCATAGAGTTGTACAAAGTATTCTTTTATTGTCCTTTTAATTGTCCTTTAATGTCCTTTTAATGCAGGGATGAACCTTCTTTCATTTCAGATACTGGCAATTTGTGTCGTCTTTTTAATCTCGGTTAGCCTAATTAGAGATTTACCAATTTTATTGGGGTTTTTTTCTTCCAAAGGACCAGCTTTTGGTTTTGTTCACTTTTTCTGTTGTTTTCCTATTTTCAATATTGATAAGGATTGCATTGAACCTATAGATCACTTTGTATAGTGTGGACATTTTAACAGTATTAAGTCTTCCAGTTCATGAACACAGGATGTCTTTCCATTTATTTGTGTCTTTAATTTCTTTCTTTGATGTTTTTTTGTTTTTGGTTTTGGTTTTTTTTTTTTTTTTGAGACGGAGTCTCGCTCTGTCGCCCAGGCTCCAGTGAAGTGGTGTGATCTCGGTTCACTGCAAGTTCCACCTCCCAAGTTCACGCCATTCTCCTGCCTCAGCCTCCTGAGTAGCTGGAACTACAGGCACCGGCCACCACGCCCAGCTAATTTTTTTGTATTTTTAGTAGAGATGGGGTTTCACCATGTTAGCCATGATGGTCTTGATCTCCTGACCTCATGATCCACCCACCTCGGCCTCCCACTGGAATTACAGGCGTGAGCCACCGCACCCGGCCTCCTTAATGTTTTATGGTTTTTCACTGTATGAGTCTTCTGCCTCCTTGGTTAAGTTTATTCCTAAGAATTTTATTCTCTTTGACACTATTGTAAATGGAATTGTTTTCTTAATTTTCTTTTTGGATTGTTAGTGTTAGTGAAACAATAAATTGTTAGTATTTAGAAATGCAACAGATTTGTGTGTGTGTTGATTTTGTATCCTGCACTTTTTGTTGAATTTACTTGTTAGGGTTTTTTTTTTATGCGGAATCTTTATTTTCTACATACAAGATTGTCATCAGTGAACAGAAATAATTTTTCTTCTTTCTTTCCTATTTGGATATCTTTTTTTTCTTCTTGCCTGATTGCTGTGGCTAGGACTTCCAGTACTATGTTGAACAGAAGTGGTAAGAATGGGCATCTTTGCTTTGTTCCCAATCTTAGAGGGAAAGCTTTCAGTTTTTCACCATTTAATATGATGATAGCTGTGGGGTTTTCATATAAGGCTTTCATTATATTGAGGTAATTTCCTTCTATTCCTAGTTTGTTGAGTGTTTTTATCATGAAAGGATGTTTAATTTTGTCAGATGCTTTTTCTTTATCAATTGAAGCGATCCTGTAGTTTTTTCATTCTGTTAATGTAGTGTACTACATTGATCACTTAGTCATGATGTATAGTCCTTTAATGTGTTACTGAATTTGGTTTGCTAGTATTTTGTTAAGGATTTATGCATGAATATTCATCAAAGAGATATTGTTCTATAGTTTTTAGTATCTTTGTCTAATTTTGGTATCAAAGTCATGCTGACCATATAGAATGAGTTTGGAAGTTTTTCTCCTTTTTACTTTTTCAGAAAGTTTGAGAAGGATTCGTGTTAATTCTTCAAATGTTTGATAAAATTATCTAGCAAAGCAACCTGGTCCTGGGGTTTTCTTTGTTGGGAGGTTTTTGATTACTGATTCAATCTCCTTACTAGTTATAGATGTGTTCAGATTTTTTATGTCTTCTTGAGTCAGCCTTCATAAGCTGTTAAACGTTTGTGGAAATTTATCCATTTCTTCTAGGGTATCCAATTTGTTGGCATATAATTTTTCAGTCTCTTATGATCCTTTTTATTTTTGTGGCTTCAGTATAATGTCTCCTCTTTCATTTCTGATTTTTATTTGAGTCTTTTCTCTTTCTTAGCCTAGCTAAGGGTTTGTAAACTTTGTTGATCTTTTCAAAAAGCCAGCTCTTAGTTTCATTTTTTTTCCTATTCTCTATTTATTTCTGCTCTAATCTTTATTTCCTTCCTTCTGCTAACTCTGAATCTAGTTTTTTTCTTCTTCTTCTTCTTTTTTTACATCCCTCCTTCCCAACTTAGTTTGTTCTTCTATTTCTGGTTCCTTGTGGTATAAAGTTAGGTTATTGATTTGAGATGTCTTCTTTTTTTTTTTAATGTAGACATTTACATCTATAAACTTTCCTCTTTTGTTTCATTGCATAAGTTTTGGTATGTTATGTTTTTGTTTTCATTTGTCTCAAGATATTTTCTGATATCCTTTGTGGTTTCTTCTTTGACCCATTGGTTGTTCAAGAGTGTGTTGTTTAAAACAACTTACACATATTTGTGAATTTTCCAGTTTTCCTTTTGCTATTGATTTCTAGTTTCTCTCCTTCACTTTTAAAGGATTATTTCTCTGGATATAGAATTCTAGGTTGGTGGTAATTTTTCTTTCAACATGAAATATTTCATTACACTCTTCTTGCTTGCATGGTTTATAATGATAAATGTGCTATAATTCTTATCCTTGTTCCTCTATAGGTAAGGTGTTTTTCCCCTCTGCCTCCCCTGAAGATTTTTTTGTCTTTGGTTTTGTTCAGTTTGAACATGATATGCCTAAACATGGGAGTTTTTGTTTTTTGTTTTTGTTTTGGTTTTTGGTTTATTGGGCAGGATGGGTATTTATTCTGTTTGGTGTTGAGCTTCCAGGTCTGTTGCTTAGTGTTACCAGTTTTTGTAAATAAAGATTTATCAGAACACATTCACTCTGGTTGTTTACATATTATGTATGTCTGGTTTTGTACTATAATGACAGAGTTGAGTAGTTGCGACAGAAACCGTATGGCCCAGAAAGCCTAAAATACTCACTCTTTGACCCTTGCATTAGCGGGCCAAATGATCTAGATTTTAGTTCTTACCTTGCTATTAATAAACTGTATCACTTTGGACAAATCATTTAATCTGTGTGCCTTTCATTTGCTACATTTTGGAGGAATTTGGACTAGGTGCTTTCTGTTCTACCCAGATCTAGAAATTTGTAATTCTGTTTGCTAGTACCATGTTTGAAGATGTATCCCCTTTTAATTAGGAGTAATGTATTGCTTTGTTAAATAGTAGTAAAAGAGAAGAAAATGTTAGGACACATTTTTATGTAATTTTATTTACAAATTATCATGCTACATTTGGATGAAGGCACTTTACTTTCCTTCCTACTTTTTGGCAATGTATTTGTGATTTGAAACTAAAATTATTGCATTTGAGAACCCTTACTCTGTCATGACTGTATTATCTTTGCTTTAAAATAGACATATACAATTCTAATTTGGAAGGTGATTCAGTCTTCTGAATATATCACCATTATTGTCATCTAGAAGTTGCTACTATTAGAATTTTCCAGGAAGATAATTATGTTGGCTTTGATCATTATGATGAAACTTAAAAAATGTATAGCTGTTGGTTGGCAGACTTTTTCTGTGCTTATTTTTTTTCTAAATGGGGAGACTGCTTATGATAAGATATTCATATCATTCAGTGATATCAAAATTTTGTCTAGTGTATTTACTACATTCAAAGCATTTTAGTTTAATAACATGGGGTTACCACATTTCATAAGTTGTTCAATGCTTTAAACACATTTTGGATTGCAAATAAATTCTGAAACTTCCTCCCTATCACCACTGTAATTAATTTTAGTTTTAGGAATAAAATTTGAACCACATAAACAAGTTTTCAGACATTTTCAAAATTTGTTCTAGAAATTTCACTAATTAACAATATACTGTGGTCAGTTTAAAGTTATTTTAAGATAAATTAGAATTTCTTGAAAGTTATAGAAGGCTCTACAATGCTTTTTAGGAAAAGAATAAAGAAGAGAAACCCTAGTACTTGTAGAAAAGTAAATAAAATAAAGCTTGTCTGTCATAAACTGGAAATCTTCTGATGTCAAATTGCCTTTTTAACCTCCTTCTCTGTTTCTGTCTTCCTACCTGTTCTTTTTTTGTGATAGAGTTACTGCTGCAGAGTCTCCAGTATCTCAAACTGTCTTAGGAGTTGTGAAGTGCATGGGCTTCTGAAAGAAAAGATTGTCTTAAATATAAAAATAAGTCATTATAAATGACCTCTTTTTTTTAAACAAGTTGCCTCTTTTCTTGATTTTCTTCCACAAATACTTAAGTTTGCCTAAAATAATCTTTAGTTCCAAACTTTAAAGAATTGTTTGCAGAACAGGAAGCTAAAGAAATAATATTAATTTATTGTAGATATAGTATAATTCAGGATTCATTCTTAATATGAGAGAACAAATCAGTAGATCATGATATCACAGATAATGCATAAATACATTAGAAGATGTTCCAAATAATTATATTCCTCAGCTCTTTTGTAAAGGAAATAGAATTTGAATAAGAAACAGTATGTTACTTCGGATTTTTTTTATCGACTGTGTATTTTAGAACAGCACTGTAATTAGCATCTGCTTCTGAAATTTTAGACTATTATTTAATTTTTACATATGTAAGTTTATATTTACAGATATATATGGTTTCAAAGGTTATAGCATAATTAAAATGTGGAAGAGTGCACTGATGAAACTTGTGTAACTTCTGGTATATACAGTTGTTTGATAACTTGCCATTTTTGTTTTACCTTAGGGGAAAGTTGACCTGTAATATATAGGACAACTTACCATGTTACTTCTCTGTGTGTTAACAGAGAATAGGAAATACACAAATAAGGGTTGTGTTTTCCTTCTCCTCTGAGTTACTTTTATTTTTTCCCCTTAGAATTCCTTGATCTATGAACTTTTCTCTGTTATGGTTCATTCTGGGAGCGCTGCTGGTGGTCATTATTATGCATGTATAAAGTCATTCAGTGATGAGCAGTGGTACAGCTTCAATGATCAACATGTCAGCAGGGTAAGGAGGTGTCCTTTAAGATTATTACTCTGAAAGGTGGGAGTAAGGATGTTTCTAAACAACAGTAAAGTTTATTAAGAATGAGTGAATCTGTCTAGTGATACATCTTAAGACCCATATCAAATCTGTCTTTAATTTTTGCTTTTAGTAAAGTTCTTGCCTTTGTTTATTATTTCTTTGTTTTGCTTTGTTTTGTTTGGGGCTTGCTGAATATCTCCAGAGATAGACTACCAATTTTCCTCTGGGCCTGAACCTTCATAGGGGCTACTTGTGCTTCATGTGTGATTAGGAATACTAGAACTGGCTGGCTGGTAAGCAGCCACTGATTATGATTAAATTTTGTGAATTGGTAGCTGTGTGAGCAATCATGAAGGTCTTTGATAGCATTTAACTCTGAGGCTAAAGATTGAGTTACATATTGACATTAATGTGATAGTGTTATAGAATTTGCAAAAAAAATCATGTAACACATTTTCAGATAACACAAGAGGACATTAAGAAAACACATGGTGGATCTTCAGGAAGCAGAGGATATTATTCTAGTGCTTTCGCAAGGTAAGCAATTTCCTAATTTTCAGTGTTTAAAAGTTAGAATTAATTATAGCTTCTCAGTGTTTTTTATCATCAAAGATTTAACCAAGGGATTGAGGAACTACAACCCATGAGCCAAATCCAACCTGCCTCCATATTTTGGAAATAAAGTTTGAACACTGACATAGCCATTTGTTTCTATATTATGTGTTAATGCTTTTACACTATAATAACATAGTTGAGTAGTTGCAGCACAGACCATATGGCCTGCAAAGCCTGTGATTTTTACTATTTGGTCCTTGCTGGAAACAACTTGCTGGCCCCTGACTTAACTGTTGTATGTAGACATTCCAATACACAGTTTTGTTAAAGACTTTACTGTATTACCAAGGGGAGATACGGAATCTTCTCTAAATGTGGTAAGAGGAAACAGATTTTCCTCTTATCTGGAATGTTTTAAATCTCAGTGTGTCTGTGAACAGTGACATGATTTTCTAATTGTTTTTTTAAAAAATCACAATTTAAAGTAAATATTTCATGCTTAGAAGTGGAATCTTTTTAATCTACTTTTTGTCCTTATTGATCTTTTTTATGTTTCTACTAGTTCCACAAATGCATATATGCTGATCTATAGACTGAAGGATCCAGCCAGAAATGCAAGTATGTTTACCTACAGTTATTTGATTTTAATTTGTGTTATAAACTAATTTCTTTTGTAAGTTTGCAAACCCAGATAACTACTTTTAAATGATAGGATAATTAAGTTGTTTTATGCCTGGAAGAATTATTTACAAAGACTGTTACAAAATAATACCAAATGTTAAGGACCTTGAAAAAATGTTGTTGAATTATTTTTTAATATATGAAGAGACAAAACTACATTAAATAAATTGAATGTTTATTAGTAGTAAGATTATATTATGTGCAGTCTGATGTAGGGACGATAACATTTTTGGAATTATTGCTTTGAAAATATTGCAGTGTTTGTTTTTTCTTGCTAATTCTGACTCAGGCTGTATTACAAATATCTAGGGGGGTGTGTACAGATACATATACAGGTGATGTGTTTGCTCATAGTCTTTTCATGATTAAAAAAAGTAATCACAATCTTTGATTTCATTATATTTCCTTTGTTTAGACACTACCGTTGCTATTAGTAAATCTGTTTCAAGCATTATGTTTTTATTCACATTTTTGTAAACCCTCATTAGATGGTGAATTCAATTGGTACAAGGCTTAGGACTTACTCATCTTTTCACATAAAGTATATTCTAGGATCTGTCATATAGTAATGTTCAATAATTTACTATGGAATTATTGAAAAAATAAATGGAAATTATAGTAAGTCATTTCAGAACAGAGATTTAAGAGCAGAAGTAATCATTTGTACTGTATTATAAAGAAACTACCCCAAAGAGTAAGCTGACCCAGGTCATAGCTATCTGGAAGCAGAGCCAGTATTGTAATTCATGTCCCTCACGTGGACCCAACCTTCCAATAGTGCAATAACTCAGCCTTCTTTTACTCCCCCAACTCTAGTTTTGTTATAAAGCACCAGAGGGCGCTGTATGACATGACATGGAATATTTTTTAAATTAGAGTTCTTTCCTAGAAACAACAGCTTTTACCTTTTACGGACACATGCTATTTTTGATAAAATTTTTTTTCCCTTTTTAATGCCAAATAATCATTGGCTTTATTAAATGGTGTCATAATTTCATATTGTCCCTTTGAATGCTTTGAGTTACATATGAAGTTGTAATTATTAAGAAAAACTTTTGTAAAAATGATTATATGTGAGTCTATAGTAATGATTTTTTGCATATACTTTTTCTTTTAACTAATTGTTTAAAAGTAGCCTCACAAATTATATCAGGCTGTCCTCGCATTGCTATAAAGAAATACCCAAAACTGAGTAATTTATAAAGAAAGGTTTAATTGTCTCACAGTTCTGCAGGCTTTGCAGGAAGCATGATGCTAGCATCTGCTCAGCTTCTGATGACGCCTCAGGGAGCTTTCAGTCATGTCAGAAGGCAATATGGGAGCAGGCATTTCACATGGCAAAAGCAGGAGCAAGCAAGTTCCGGGGTTGGGGGAGGGGTGCCACACACTTTTAAATGACCAGAACTCATGAGAACTCAGTATCGCAAAGACAGCACCAAGCCATGAGGCTTGACCCAGACATCTCCCACCAGCCCCCACCTCCAGTATTGGGGATTCCAATTCAACATGAGATTTGGGCGAGGACAAATGTCCAAACTATATCACAAATAATCATCACTTTTTGTATTCAAATGAATCTTGACCATATAGAGAGGGAGAAATCCAATAGATGAAGGTGTCAGTTTTATGACTCTGCATTCTTTGGTTAGGAGGCAGCTAAAGACTGCTTTGAGAACACAGGAAAGATAATAGTAAACAAATGGGTAGTACTCAGTAGCAGCAACAGCAGCAGTATTTATTAAGTTTTATTGTATCTCAGGTAGTAACTTTATGGGGTAGATGATATTAATAAGCTGAAGAGACCTACATTTGGAGAAATAAACTTGCCCAAGGTCACACAGTTTGATGGGGATGGCATGATTTGAAGTCAGAAATTATTTTCAAGTTGCAGAGAGCTTTTTCATTCTAAAATATTAATCCACATACTGGAGTTGTTCTGGAGCCAAGAGCCATTTTGAATAAATACATGGCTCTTTAAGATATGGACCTAACCATGTGTCCCTGTTAACTATCTCTTAACCCTTTTCTGGACGAAGCTTGTATTCCAAGTTGAGAGAAGGATGTAATGGAGATATATCTCCGTGAGTGCTACAGTAGAAGTATATACCATGAGAGCATAGTGAAGCAGGATGAATAAAGGCAGCTCAGTTTCAGTGACACTGTCTTATCCTGTTTTTATTACTAATAGAATTTCTAGAAGTGGATGAATACCCAGAACATATTAAAAACTTGGTGCAGAAAGAGAGAGAGTTGGAAGAACAAGAAAAGAGACAACGAGAAATTGAGCGCAATACATGCAAGGTTGAATTCCATCATTTTATTTTTAATTGAAAGTGCTATTTGTAAGCTCGCTTACCTGCAATTCTAATGACTAACTCATTGGGTTGATTCTGAGACAATTATGCTATCATGATCATTGAACAATGTAACCAACTATACTATAAAGGTAAAATTTGATTTGATTTGATGTGTAAAAACCCAGTAACATGTAGTGACGGTGCTCAGTGCTGGTGAAGCCACAGTTGAGGTAGACACATTCTCTTATCCTACTAAAAGAAAATAAATCCGTAAAAACTGGATAGAAATTGAGTAGTATTTATCAAGAGCCTTAAGCAAAATCATATTTTTTAATATAATTTCTCTTATGGAATTACCTAAGGAAATAATCATAATTACTGTAATAATCTTGATTACAGGGATATTCATTATAGCATTTTCCAAATTAGGGAAAAATTGGAAACAACACAAATGTATATTGGTAGGGGAATGATTACATAAATATGATACATGCTTATAAGGAAACATGCAGTTGTTAAAATTAATGTTTTTGAATTTTTGTATGGTGTGAGACATAATTGGTGTCAATTACTAAGTGAGAAAGAATAGATAGAAGAGTGATCTCAATTATGTTCTTTTAAAAAATTGCAGTATTTTGACAATTAGGAATAAATGCTATCTACGGAAGAATTGAACTTTGGAACTGCAGAGTTGATGATGATATTTTACATTTTCTAGATAAAATTATTCTGTTTGCATCCTACAAAACAAGTAATGATGGAAAATAAATTGGAGGTTCATAAGGATAAGACATTAAAGGAAGCAGTAGAAATGGCTTATAAGGTATGTTTAATTGCATCATTGGCATTTACTTACTAATACAACAGTATTAACATAATTTCCCAAGTTTTTATAATGGATAATAGTTATATAAACACTGGCAGTAACCTTGGTAACTGGTTAATTTATCTCTTACCGAGTATATTTATACCTCTCCTTTGGAGCATAGTCAGTTGATTTTGAAAATTTTCTCCCTCTGGAAGCCATTTGAAGTTTCTAGATCCCAGAATTAAAATTAGGAACAGAATGTTTATTTGCTCTTTCTATGCATTTAACATACATTTCATGAGTGTTTACTGTATGAAACATTAGAGATATTAGAGTGAATAAGATAACATGAGGTGTTAGAGATACCAAAGTGAACAAGGCGTGGTCACTGCCTTCATGGAGTTTACAATCTACTGGAAAGAACAGATAAAACGTACTTAAACATCACAGTTTGCAATTATTTTATTATTTAGATGCTATAAATACATTAGTAGTAAATTGAGAAAATTTATTTTGAAACTTTAACCATGAGAAAGGGAGACAGCGATGCAAAAAGTTGAGGAAGAATATACTGGTCCATAGTCAGATGGGTTACCCATTCCATCACTGGCCCATGCTCAAGGAAGAATATTCGAAGTAGAGTGAACAGCATGTGCAAAAGTGCTGAGGTGAGGAGATGCTTGGCACGTTTAAGAAACTGAAGAAAGGAGCCATATGTTTAGATTGTTTTGAGTGAGCACAGAATACCATAAAATGAAATTAGAGATTTTGTGAAATAGAAGTTTACGTTTTGTTCTCTAAGAGTAGTGGAAAGTTATTAATGAGGTTTGAAAGGCAAATGGGGTCACTGCTGTTTCACCAGATCATTCTAAATGTCATTTATGATACTTAACAAATTTAAGTTTTCCCCTTTCCATATAAGCAGTAACAGAATGACTGAAATTAAACAGTCATTACCTAGAGAAAAAATTGCATACTACATCATTTTGTGTATAATTATACATGGAACCAATAACATAACTAAAAATAACACACAAGATAGCTGACATTGTTTCTGAAAGTGTGATCCAGTGCAGTCTGCACCAGAGTCACATTCTTATTAAAAATGCTAATTGCTGCAGATGAATCAGAATTTCTCTGTTGGAGCCCGGAAATAGGCATTTTAACACATATCTCAGGTGATTCTTAGGCATAGTCAAGTTTGAGAATCACTTATATTATACATCTGGTCCTGCATAGCACTTATCAGTATTGAAATTTTATATTTAATTGTTTGACTATTTTAATTAATATTACTGCCCCTCACTAAACTATAAGCACATACAAGTGCAAAAACCATTCTGGTTTTGCTCACAATTTTATTTTTAGTACTCTTCCCTGGTATATAGAATAGTCAAAATTGGTTGGGTATGTTGAATGGATAAATGAATGAACAAACATTAAGATGGATGGATGGCTCTGGATTTGCCTCATTTTGGTAAAAATTCTTTAAATATAATGGTGGACTGCAAGCATTAGTCTTGAAAATAGGAAGTAAAAGTTCGCAAATAAAAAGAAACAAACAAACAGAAAAGAGAAATAAGTCAATCTTATATGCCAAAAATAGAGCTTCATTGTTGGGGATGGGGGTTGGGGAGGAGTAGAGATCAATGGGGATACGCTGAGGCTTACAAGTTCTTCTTGAAACTCATAATCACAACCTTAAATGAACATAGAATACTTCTAAGCAATCCTACTGTGTTTCTCTAGGAGGCTTATTTCCTATCAAGAGAGTTGTTGCAACCAGGGTATGTCATCTATTAGTGACATAAGCTATAAGGAAATGTTATGATAGAAATTCCTATACCATGAGCTTTAAGTATTCTGGAGGCTAATATTGAAAGGGGATATCATAGAAGCCAAACCCTTTGTGATGGCTTTATGAGACATGCTGTCCTCCTGTACTTAGATTGTTACTAGTTACATGAATTATCAATTCTACTCCAGATTGGATTAAGAAAACAAAAGATGCATATTCTAGTTGGCTGTTTGGTTGTTTTCCTCTGTGTTTCCAGGTTAGTTGATTATGAACAATAGTTACAATACATTGATTTTGTTTCTACACCTAAAGTTTATGATGTTAACTTTTTAAAAAATAAAAAATGTATTTAGTACATGCTTTATGTGATTGGAGGGATAATGAAACATAATTATTTAAAAATAACATTTAAGTTGTGCCTGTAACTTTGATGTCTTTGATGCAAATCATAAATGTGTGGATTTTGTTAGGGCCTATTGTAATGTTATTCCCCAACAGACTAAAACACTGTGTATTTATATATGTATATATATAAATATATATGTATATATATTTTTTCTTTCTGGGGGATTACTTTCTTTTAGATGATGGATTTAGAAGAGGTAATACCCCTGGATTGCTGTCGCCTTGTTAAATATGATGAGTTTCATGATTATCTAGAACGGTCATATGAAGGAGAAGAAGATACACCAATGGGGCTTCTACTAGGTGGCGTCAAGTCAACATATATGTTTGATCTGCTGTTGGAGACGAGAAAGCCTGATCAGGTTTTCCAATCTTATAAACCTGGAGGTGAGCAATTTTACACTATTTTTAGTTGTTCTGTACTTAGAATTTTCATGAGAAAGTTTTTTTTTTATTGTAGAAATGAACATAATTTAAATTTTGTATATGGTCTTAAAATGTAGAATAATTTTGACAGGTTGAGAAGTACTCAGCAACAGCTTGGAATTAAGTTCTAGATTACTTGCAAAGAGTTGTATACATAATTTTAAAAACAACAAAAAACAACAAAACTTCTAGCTTACGGTCTTCAGTGGGTTTTTTCTTCTCCAGTGGGCGGTACTGAATCATTCTGGATGCTGTCAATCCCTAAAGTTATCAATTGCTCTCTTAGGAAGATCTCTCTTTCTCTTTCTTTCTCTTTATGGAGAAGACCTTGGTCCAAAAAAGGATATTCCCATAAAGTCTCAGAAGTAGAGGCTGTTTTTCAGGTCTTCTTTGGAAGGGTGGATTCATTATCCCATCACTGTCAGCATTTACAATTTTTCGTCATCCTCTCTATTTCTACAGGTCCCAGGGACTTCATCTTTTCTTTCTTCATTAAATCTATCACATTCACTCAGCACATTGAGTTTGTTATTTTTTTTTTCTTTGAGACTGCTTAGGAAAACCAAAATATCATGCCCCTAGTTTTCCCAGAGACAGTTTCCCTATAGACAGTTACATGGTCTGTTTTTGTCCAGAGTTTTCTATAATTACCATATGTAAATTGTAACAAATAGAAGAAAAGCAAAATGTTTATATAATTTTACAAAATCCGTACTGTTTTGTCTTGGCCCTAACTCCTTTGCATCAGTGGTTAGTCAGAATTAGGTTCTCTGTGTTTTTTCCCTAAAAGTTGAACTTACAAAACTTTATTCTGCCCTTTTACAATAATGTTCCTCTGTGGATCCTGTATATCTCCTTTTTAAATGAAGGCCTCTGTTTACAGAGTAGGTTAGATGTAGTATTCTTTCAAGGAGTCTACGTCTCTTAAGTGGGAAAATTTTATTTCTGGAAACCTTATGATGTCTACTTCGACTTCTAAGACTCTACCCTATCTATAAAGAGTCCCTTAAGGACATTTCCTTGCTTTTTTTTTTTTTTCTGCTAGACAGGAAAAAGAATGATTAGGATATAACATGAGTCAGCAGTAATACCACTTATTTGAAAGAGAACTCTAAATGCAAGTGTGGATTGTAAGACTTATAAAGTAGTCTTTATTCATTAATAATCAAGATCTTAGAATATTTTGTCAAATTTAGATTAACAGCGTAGGGAAAAAACTGAGGATTGACATAAAACATGAGGTTAAAACAGATACAGAATAACTGTGTATTAAGTACAATGTTTGAAGATCATTTATTTTTCAAGTGATTAAGAGTTTAATTATAAACATAACCTTCTGAAAACAGAAGAGAATGGGATTAAATTTCAATATAAAAGATTTAAGTGAGAAAACAAAGGCATAATCAGAACAGTTTTTGTGTGGAATTTTCCTTGGGATGTAGGAAATATTATTTTGAGGATAAGTCTTTGATGATGAACAAGGTGGCTTAATAAGGGGTTTGTTCAAAAGCAAGCAGGAGTGCTGTGTCACCTTTAATACTTGTTTTGCAGTAACTGGTGATTTATATTTATTCAGTGTTGTTTTCATCTGTACTTGGAAGTTTGGATTTGTCACCTGTTAGAAACACATTAAGAATGCATTACTCATGTGAAATACATTAAAAAATAACCTCCAATTCTGTGTTTATGTCTTCAAATGTGACAGAAGTGATGGTGAAAGTTCATGTTGTTGATCTAAAGGCAGAATCTGTAGCTGCTCCTATAACTGTTCGTGCTTACTTAAATCAGACAGTTACAGAATTCAAACAACTGATTTCAAAGGTAAGTTTTAAAAGGGGTCTGTAAATAAATTTTTGAGAGCCTGCTATGTACAAGACACACTATGTGACAGTTATGAATAAGATACATGCTTTACCTCCAGGAGCTAATTAATATTTGTAGTTAGGAGACAACTGTAGTTAAAAGAAACAGATTGAGTAAAGTGTGGAGGTAAGAAAGTGTGAGGCAAGTACATATAACAACTTATATGTGTTGGCTGGATTATCATAAAATACAGGATTGGAAATGTAAGTACAGTTTATTTCATGAAGAGCTTTAAACAGTAAACACGAAAGTTTGGGCTCCTTTTTGGCGTAGGCAATAAGTCGAGTTTTTGTTTTCGTCGTTTTTAAGTGCGGCAATGCTGCATTTAGTGTCTG
This sequence comes from Pan troglodytes, assembly GCF_028858775.2. NCBI lineage: Eukaryota > Metazoa > Chordata > Mammalia > Primates > Hominidae > Pan > Pan troglodytes. The sequence continues at coordinate 16,095,670 of NC_072407.2, forward strand.
GTGACACTAGACTAGCGTTCCACATGCCTTGAGGGGAGTCAGGAATGGAGAGGAGGAAGCTGTTGAAATAATTCAAGTGCAGGTGTATGACTGGAAATGAGAGAAGGCATAGATTCCAAGAGAGATAGAATCTGTAGGACTTGTAATTGTTAAATGTTGGGGTAAAGCAGATGCACCGATGACCTGAGCCAGGGGTTTCAAACTTGGGTAACCAGAAAAGTAGGGATACATTAATAGAAATAGAGGAGGAAGGTGAGGGTGTAGACTTGACAGGGAAGGTGATGAATTAAATACTGGTGCCATTATGTGAGCTAGTGGTAAAGAACATAGGCTCATTCCGATTTTTTGAGCTGGAAAAGTATAACAATGAAAACATTCAAATTTTGGGGGGCAAAAGGATTAGTCCACACCAGACAAATGATTATCATCCTTACAAGGGTCCTGTACTCTGCAGAACCCTGAGCATACAAACGGCAGATTTTGCAGGGTTCTTGAACCATAGGTTAATATTCCCTGGTGTAGTGGAAATTGTTCCATAATTACAAGTTGAGTCCAGTTTTCAGTCATTCATCTTATGGTAGTCTTGTCTTTCATCTCATTATCTGGGGTTGTAAATACCTGTTTAGCAGAGTTGTAGTGAACATTAATGAAAAATAAATAAATGCTCTGAGGAAAAAAATTGTAAGGTATTATGTAAGAGTTGGTGGTTATTATGTTCTAAAAAAAAGTTTATATTTTGACTTCTGTATATGACTTCTAACAATTTTGCTAAAGTAATAACCAAGAAACAAATCATTTTGTGAAATTATATTTTATGATTAAATTGCTTGTAAATGCATACTATGTTGGTATAATATACTGTATATTACATTTTTAAAATATGAATGACAAATGTAAAAAAATTTAGTTTAATAAGCACTCACACATAATACAAAAGAAAGAGACACAGTAGTTTCTTCCCCAAGAAGTTAATAATCTTACTGAGAAAAATATGTCTATAGAGAATAAAGGCAGTCACAAAACATCATGTAAACAAATACAGTATTTTTAACCAGCCTGCTTAAGAATTAGGTAGTTATAATTGATGACCTTAGTTGCATTGAAAAGAAATTGTGTTTTTTAAATGTAAAGTATTTTTATCTGCTGCTTTCATGTCAATTTATAAAATGACTCCAAAAATTAAAGATGTGGACTTTCAGAAAAACTTAAAATTTTCCCTACTAATCTTCTCATTTTACACAAAGGAAAATTGCTTATTGCTTTAATAAAAGTATTAAAAACTATTCACAGATTATAGAAAGGCCTGTCAAAAGCCAAGAAGTTCAACATTTTGGTATCAGCAGTCAAAAAGTCAGTTACGCAGTTTCTTTGGAATCAGATCACTCATTTACTTGGCAAGTTTGAGAGGAATAGAGATTCTAGGAAAAAATCCTTACCTTTAAAATAGTTTCAGAGCATACATTTATAAGTGGTACTTTGTTCTCCTGATTTGCAGTATAATTTATGGCTGTAAGTATTTTTTCCCTTCAATTATTCAAAAATTTTAAAACCTCTACTAAAATTATGTTTCTCTCTGCTGCTTTTAAGAAGAACTCAGCAGTGTCTTGCTTTCCCATATTTTTAAGTCAAGCAGAATTATTTTTGAAAGAGTACTTTTTATTAAATTGCTTTCATTATAGGCCATCCATTTACCTGCTGAAACAATGAGAATAGTGCTGGAACGCTGCTACAATGATTTGCGTCTTCTCAGTGTCTCCAGTAAAACCCTGAAAGCTGAAGGATTTTTTAGAAGTAACAAGGTATGTCATTTACTTTTTCATTACTATTTTCTATGCTGGTAGTAGTAAATGAAATTAGGTTCAATATTATAAGCCTGGCCTCCACAGCTGTTCAACATCTGTCTGGAACTTAATTTAAAATTCTCAACCCAGTAATTACCTTCCTTTGTAGTCAGGTCAGGTCAGGCTCCCTTCTGTCCTGTGAATCAGTCCTACTGGTTCTCCTCTTCTTTGCCTTTGTTCATGTGCACTCCCACCTGGAGTGTTCTTCCTCCTCTCCCTGCATTTTTTTTTTTCAGTCTCCAGATTAGTCCTACCTCTTTGGTGAAGACTTCATAACCATTTCTTCCCACAGTGATTATGTCCCCTGGATTTTGTTTATTCTTGAGCTTGTCCCATAAAGCAGTGCTTCATGGTGAGGGTCAGAGGCATACCTGGTATAGAGAAAATTATAATCTTGAGTTCACCCAACATTATTCCTTTTGCCTACTCATTTTTCTCTGTTGGAAATGAGAAAGTTCATGTTAATCCTCTTCTTTTGTCTTGCTATTATTATGTGTTTGATCATTTATCATTTTTCATATGTGTTTTTATCACTCTAGTCTCATTCATCTTAGTACAGTCTAGTCTTTTATCTCATTTAACTTTTTTAGTATTTTATTACTAATATGTAATTTTTATTCACCTACACTTCTAAAACTTTTGTGTGGTGGGGGAGGGGATGTATGTGTATATGTGTGTGTATATGTAAAACATTAAAATTTCTAATCCCCTCCAGTACATTACTTTAGGGTAAGAAGTGCAGTAGGGATCTAACTTTTCTTTTTCCTTAAATGGTTAGCGTACTGGTTTCAATTTGTAACATTTACTGAATAGGATAATGATAGTGTTATCCTTTTATGCAAAACCCAACATGCTATTTATAATTGTCAAATTTATGCCAAGTACGAATTTCATTTTTAAAAAAGATTTATTATGGAAAATTTCAAACATAAACAAAAGTAGAGAAAATAGGGAAAATAGAGTGAACCCCCACACATCCCCATCTCTCAGCTTCCACAGTGATCATCTCGTTTCATCTATAATTTAACCACCTACTTCGCCCAGATTATTTGATAAACTTCCTCAGGATCATATCATTTCATCTATAGATAATATGAACATATATATCTAAATGAAGAGAACTCTTTTAAAAAAATGACAATTACATTATATACCTAAGAAATACCTTAATATCAGTCAATATCTAGTCAGTGTTCAAATTTCTCTGATTGTCTTAGAAAATTTTTTTCTGTAAATTTTCCTGTGTCTTTTTTGTTTGCTTCCTTGCAGTTTGTTACAAAGCGAAGTCATTTGCCCATTAAATTTTTCCATGATCTGGATTTTGGTGTTATATTCACAAGGTGTCTTTACACATGTTCCTGTGTCTGTAGTTCAGGCTAAACTTGGATTTCCTAAAGGTGAAAGATTTCTACAATCTAAAGAAAAACCAGAGTATTAATTTCCTAAAGAGAAGGATATATAATACACAACTTTCTGAAATTGGACAACCCAATAAACAAGATGTTTGTGTGTATGTGTATGTCCATACCATCTATCTTAGTGTAGTTTTATGGCTAGTTACAAAGACATTTGAGCCTAATATTCATTTTATTCAGTCTCCAAAACAATAGTGTCCTTCAGAAACTATATCATCACACATGTTATAACATAACTGTGTATTGTGTTGTATTGATGCAATATAATGATGATGATGAATGAGCATGTCACTAAAATTAATATATAATAAAACTCTGACTTACTATGTAGGTGTTTGTTGAAAGCTCCGAGACTTTGGATTACCAGATGGCCTTTGCAGAGTCTCATTTATGGAAACTCCTGGATCGGCATGCAAATACAATCAGATTGTTTGTTTTGCTACCTGAACAATCCCCAGGATCTTATTCCAAAAGGACAGCATACCAGAAAGCTGGAGGCGATTCTGGTAATGTGGATGATGACTGTGAAAGAGTCAAAGGACCTGTAGGAAGCCTAAAGTCTGTGGAAGCTATTCTAGAAGAAAGCACTGAAAAACTCAAAAGCTTGTCACTGCAGCAACAGCAGGATGGAGATAATGGGGACAGCAGCAAAAGTACTGAGACAAGTGACTTTGAAAACATCGAATCACCTCTCAATGAGAGGGACTCTTCAGCATCAGTGGATAATAGAGAACTTGAACAGCATATTCAGACTTCTGATCCAGAAAATTTTCAGTCTGAAGAACGATCAGACTCAGATGTGAATAATGACAGGAGTACAAGTTCAGTGGACAGTGATATTCTTAGCTCCAGTCATAGCAGTGATACTTTGTGCAATGCAGACAATGCTCAGATCCCTTTGGCTAATGGACTTGACTCTCACAGTATCACAAGTAGTAGAAGAACGAAAGCAAATGAAGGGAAAAAAGAAACATGGGATACAGCAGAAGAAGACTCTGGAACTGATAGTGAATATGATGAGAGTGGCAAGAGTAGGGGAGAAATGCAGTACATGTATTTCAAAGCTGAACCTTATGCTGCAGATGAAGGTTCTGGGGAAGGATATAAATGTATGTACTTCAAAAGAAAAATGGTCCTTGAAACAGCATCAGTTTTTCTCTCAGTTTATTTAAATTTTCAGTTAAGTGTTAGGTACTTAGTTCTAAGATCATTTGTAACTTTCTGGATTATAAGATTATTGACGCAGTTGTAATGAACACTGTTCTGAGACCTGTGCAGTAAATTAGATGGTAATTATATCAGAACTCTGAGATAAGAAGTAAAAAAAAAAAGTATTCAATGTTAGGAAGGAATTATGATATAATTACTAAGTAAAAAATTAGGGAATATATTAAAAAGTAAATAATATTTTTTAAAAGCTGAGACACTTTAGAAAATTTGATATTCAATGCCCAGGAAAATGTTTTATTTCTACAGGCTCTTCCCTCTCTCTATTTCCAATGCAAACAACAATTCCCTTGCTATACCCCCTTAAAAAGTCCTTAATCAACTGGGAAAGTCAGAGAAAGAAAAAGCACTCTTAAAATTTTTTCTGTTACTTTGAAGTAACTCCAAAGCAAGGAGTTACTAGAAATTCCAATGCATAATCTCAGAAAGAGGGAAAAGATCTGAGAGTTTGGGCATTTGGCATAAGCAGTAACAACAAAAACATTCCAGCATAGTATGAGACTTAAAATAAAAGAACCTTTATAAAACCTTAGACTGAGGCCAGCCAAATAATTAGCAAGGCAACCAGGTTTAGTATAAATCTTTCTTCAAGTGTAAAGGAGAAGTAGCTGGAAAAGTAAGTACTTTGCATTAGTTCTAGCAAAGCAAATATTAATATTACTCCTTATATTTTTATATTTTAGTTTTCAAAATGCTTATTTGTTCTCACTTAAAGCTTCTCCAAACTTTGTAAAGCAAACATTAGTATCCTGATGTGACAGGTAAGAAAGCCAAAGCTCATAGAGGATGAATGACTTGTCCAAAAGTGCATATATAGCTAGTAAATGGGACCATTACTAGAATTGAAGGCATCTAATTGTTCCTTTTACCTTTGGAAGGGAGCCCCACTCTTTATCCATCCAGTCATCCACCCATCCAAGTAACATTTTCTAAATCCATACTAGATGCCAGGCCCTGTGTAACTGTTAGAAGTAGAGACAACTGAGATGCAGCCTTATGCTTCATCTCATGGGGAGGAGGTGCACAGTCACCCACTCTGAAAATTAAGTGCTATGATGCTTGTAGTCTCAAAATTCTATCTGCTAATACAAAGTAGTAGAAATTATGAAATAATACAAGTATTTAAATTTGTGTTTTTAACTAGTTGGGTTAAATAACACTGGAATCATACAACATTCATACATATATCTTGCAGAAACTCAAGTATGAAAACGTGGATTGGCAGAACAAAATAGAGGGAAATCATATTGTAATAATGTTTTAAATTTCTATGGAGCATGTACCTCATAAGGCTCATTAGCTTACATTGTTTCATTAGTTCTCTTAACAGCTGTGTGAAATTGATATTGTTAGACTGTTTTCACTGATGACGAAACTGGTCAAACAGATTAAGTAATTTGCCTGCAGTCACATAGCTAGTCGCTCACACTGCCAGGATGAGACTCAGATATCATTAGCCACCACCCCATAGCTGCTACCACTGTTCTTTCCTTGCATCTTAGTAAAGGAAAAATAGTAGTAACTGCATCAAGGACATTAGAAAAATTAAAAGTAGTTCCTCTTTAGTAAAAGGTTGGCAATTTCTTTTAATTGGTTTGTTTTAGAATGATGTGCTAAAAATTTGACTGGATGATAGTCTCAACCGTAGGAAAAATTTGATTCGATGGGAATACTTAGAATTATAGTTTGAAAAGTCTCATTTCCATCCTAGAACAGTTAATAAAATCTTTTAAATGGAGAATGTTGGCCATATTTGGAAATTCATACCAGGCTAATTTCCTAGTGTTCATTGAAATAGTAAACATGGTGAAGAAGAGAAACCATTCACTACAACTTATGTATTTGGGCTTTTAGAAGCCATAGAAAAGGTCTTGTTTGAAAAGAAAATGTGACCCCGGAAAATGTCTTCTCATGTGTAGAAAACTGGTTTGGAGATAGGGGAGTAGGGATAGCAGCTAGCAACCAGGTTTTTCTTGAGTCTGTGCTAAGACTGATTCATTGCAGCTCCTCAGTCATCTGAAAGAAGGTCCCTGGGAAAACATGTGGATGATGAGTAGTAATACATATTCTTCAGAGTGATAAAATGGCAAGGAAGAACAGGTAGACAATGAATTTGACATTTAAAGAATGATGCACTATGCACAGTATACGCAGTTCACTCAGGCAATAATCTGTACTTAAAATGATGGTCCTTAAGATAGCAGTTATAATCCAAGAGTTGTTTCACAGAATAATTACAGATCATTCTCTGAGAACACTGTCCTAGTAGGACTAGTTATAGTTCATAGGCACTTGGGTATAAACAGGAAAGCCAAGATAAATAAAGATGGTAGTGCATTTACACTGAAATTTCTCCGTACAATTTTGGTTACCGCTTCACTTAAGAAATTCATAAGGGTCAGTTACAGTGCCTCACACCTGTAGTCCCTGCACTTTGGGAGGCTGTGAGGGGAACTGCTTGAACCCAGGAGTTAGAAACCAGCCTGAGCAACATAGTAAGACCCCATCTCTACAAAAAAAATTTTTTTGATTAGCCAGCGTGGTCATGTGCCTGTAGTTCTAGCTACTTAGGAGGCTGAGGTGGAAGGATCACTTGAGCCCAGAGGGGAGAGGCTGCAGTGAGCTATGATCGTACCACTGCACTCCAGCCTGGGCAACAGAGCGAGACCCTGTCCCCCCCCCAAAAAAAAAAAAGAAAGAAAAGAAAAGGAAAAAGAATAAAAGAAATACATAAGAGAAAGGACCAAAAAGGAAAATCATAAATATATTTTAAGGTTGTTCTGTGAAGACATAGACTCTTCAGTCTGAAGAGGTAGATAGGAAAAATGGTACAATAGTAATCTCTAAAACTACAAAGTAATTATAGCCAATAAATTAACACTCTTTGCCAAAACTATGCTAAATATTTTACATGTATTGACCCCAGAACATAACTTTGAGGTTTAAATACTATTACCTGTATTTTATAGTAAAGGTAATTGAAGTACAGAAAAGAAGTCAGAGTCACAAATCTAATATATGAAGAGGAGCCAGGAATTCATTCAGGCCAGGCCATCAAATTCCAGAACCAGTTGGTCATAATCACCATATTAAACGATATCAGTAACCAGCAAACATTTTTGTCTTCCTATGACACAGCACTACTAGAGGTTAGGAAAGAAACCAAAATGGTAATAAAAGCTTGTATTTGAGTAATGCTTTAGAAAAGACTTTTACTACATTTGTCACAACAATGTTATATGTTATGACCACGTGGGAAAACAGGTTGAGGGAGATTGGATGACCTGCCTACAGCCATTTATCGGAGTAAAGTGACAAAACTGAAATCTAGCCATAGGCTTTCCATTTCTAATCCAGTAATTTTTGCATTACACCCTTCTGTTAAGAAATTTAGTACCTCGTTGGATAGCATAGACAGAAGCTTGTTTGCCATAAGCTGGATTATTGACATAGAGGGGCACTCCTTAAAGCTTAAAAAGTGACATTTTAAACAAATTAAGAGAAATGCTGCCTCAAAACTCAAAAGGTAGATAGTAAATAAAGCTCATCACCCTCTTCATACTTTCTTCTAATTTGTTCTTGTCACATTTTCTATTAATGAGCCTATATTTTATAGCCAGGAAAACAATGAACATTAATTTATTTGACAAGTCATCTGAGAAAAATTGAACCCAAGTGTTGATATGACATGGGAATGTTGGTTTACCAGGAGTGTTTTAAGGCCTCATCCTTTACCTTCCATGTAGCTTTAGCAGAAAAACCAGACCTAACATGGAGGGAGCCTTAGAGCCAGGGAGGTCCAGTGGCCTGAGGCAGCGAGGCAGCACTGCCTTATTAACTGAGAGTCTGGTTTCTGCTTTCTTCTACAATATGAAGACCACAGTCAATAGAAGCATTCCAGATGTGTCCTCATGAGTGGCTTATAAAATTAGGGACAAAAGATTAAAATAATAAGCATTAGGGAAAAACGAAGCTCATCAAAGATAATCCTATTACAATACCAAGAGAGCTTAAATTTAAGCCGGGAAGAGGTAAGAGTTTCTGATCCATTTAAATACAGTTCCTGTTAATTACAGCCCAACCACATGATAAATCAGACATCTTAGTATGCCAGTCGTGACTTTTTTTCTAGTGAAAATCTGAAAAATAATATTACTAACAGTTTTTGAGGCAATCACGCTGTATTTGGCACTGTGCTGAAAGCATGATAAATGAATTACCTCACTGAAGTCACATTGCAACACTCAGGTGGGCACTATTATCATCTCCATTTTTCTAGTGAGGAAATGGAGGTACGGAGGCTGGCGCCGTGTCCCATATAGTAAGTAAGCAGAAGAGGTGGGATTGGAACCACCAGAGCTTACACTATTACTGTGTAGAGGTAGAAGTGTATATATTTTAAAAGAATTCCTAGAAGCTTGTTTTTGAGTTTGGAAACCTAAACAAAGAAACAAGCACTTAAATAGCTCAGAACATTTTAAGCTGTCAGATAAAACCTATCAGAAACTCTGTGTCCATGTTTTTTGTCCATTCAGTGTGGTATATTAGCTAAAGTCTAACTGAAAAGGGGTACTCTTTACTGCATACAGTGTAATAAAAAGTATATGATCTGTTTTATTTATACTCAGAGGTTTCTTTTACATTTTTGTTCCTGTTTTGGTTTTTTTGTGTGCTTAGGGTTGATGGTGCATGTTGATAAAAGAATTACTCTGGCAGCTTTCAAACAACATTTAGAGCCCTTTGTTGGAGTTTTGTCCTCTCACTTCAAGGTCTTTCGAGTGTATGCCAGCAATCAAGAGTTTGAGAGCGTCCGGCTGAATGAGACACTTTCATCATTTTCTGATGACAATAAGGTTGATTAAAATAATCTTCGAGTAGTTAGAGTCTATTTTAAATGATAGATTTGAGAACAGCTTTTACTACTTCCAAGTGAGGTGAAGTAGATAAACTGGAAGGATTTTTTTTTAATGATTAATGGTAATTTGGGGGGTTTTTTGTTGTTATTTTTCTTCACTCATCTAACAAACATTTGTGAAATGTTAGCTGTGTGTCAGTTACTATTCTAGGTGCTGGGGATTCAGAGGTAAAAGATACGCCTGTTCTCAGAGAGCCTATAATCTAGAGAATTTTGGAAAGTTTAAAAATGGGATGAGAATGGGTTGTTTATTCTGCTGAGACAGCATGTCTAAAAAAATGTTTTTAACTTATAGATTACAATTAGACTGGGGAGAGCACTTAAAAAAGGAGAATACAGAGTTAAAGTATACCAGCTTTTGGTCAATGAACAAGAGGTAAGTAATACGTTTAAGAATAATATAAGGTTACTTTTTACAGTTACTGAAAACATAGAATATATTTTATTCATAGTCATTTTATTTCTCTGAAGCAAAGGTCAGCAAATTTTTTCTGGGCCTTGCAGTTTAGCAGGCCATACTGCCTCTGTTGCAGTTGCTCACTTCTGCTATTCTAGCACAAGGAGCCATAGACAATAATAAGCCAATGAGATGGCTATGTCTCAACATTTTATTTACAAAAGCAGGCGGCAGTGAACTTGGCCCTCAGGCCACTGTTTGTCATCCCTGTGCTCTAAAGTGTTGCCACAAATGCTGAAATGAGACAAAATTTTCCTGCTTTTAAAAGGAAAAGAAATTTTTTTGTGCGTGTGCTTGCTTTCTGGAAACAATCATACAATGCTACAGGTGAATAGCAGTTGCAAGTCATTTTAGTATGTAACAAGCATTTATATAGTGTCTACTGTGTGCTTTAGGTGCTTGCAAATATTAACTCATTTAATCATCAGTTAACTAAGATACAAGCACTATTTCTTATTCTCATTCTATAGATGAAGAAACTGAGGCACAGAGAAGTTAAGTATCTTGGTCAAGGTCACTGCTTGTAAACGGTGTGGGTGAATGATCTAAACAGGCCGTGTTTTTTAAGGGGTAATCAATAAAATATTTTAGTCCTGTGGTATACTAGCCTTACCACAAATACCCAAAAGAATAAGGCAAAGATCATATTTTCAGAATGTTATAACATCCTATTGTTATAACATTCTGTTATAACATGTTATAGCATCCTGTTGAAGAACTAGACAAATGTGAAAACCATAAATTTATCATAAAATGCCTTTATTCATATAAGATATTTTATCTGGCACCTGTTATTTCTCTTAATGTGACCCATTACAGTCATTTTGATTTACATATTTAATCTGAGTTTGTGGAAACTGTCTCTTTTGAGACAATTGGTTAATGTATTTGGAGAATTAGTATACATTTCCCTCATTTTAGTCCATAAAAGTGGTTCTTTTTGCTTTCAAAATTATAACTGTTAAAAGAAGGAAAATACAAATGTGTTATCCTATTTAACCTTTACAATGACTCAGTGAGGAAGATACTGTTCCCAGTTTACAGAACTGAGACACAGAGATTTTAAGTAAACTTGCCCAAGATAGCTGAGCTCATAAATAGTGGAGCTAAGGTTTCAAAAAAGGAAGATAGACTCTGAAACTCAGGCCCTTAATTGCAAATAAAATGTTTTGGTAATTTTTATTTTAATGTGTTAGTATTAATGTACTTAAGGTATAATTCAAGCTCTGATTGTTTATGTTTATATTTCTAGCCATGCAAGTTTCTGCTAGATGCTGTGTTTGCTAAAGGAATGACTGTACGGCAATCAAAAGAGGAATTAATTCCTCAGCTCAGGGAGCAATGTGGTTTAGAGCTCAGTATTGACAGGTAAAGTAAAATTAATGTCATCAGTGATTTGAAGAAAGACTATGTGGTCAGTTGAAATGGACTGGTACGATTTTCTAAAACTAGGAGAATTAAAATTTCCTGTGCTATTCAGAATTTTAGTATGACAGATTAGTTTAATAGGACTAAACAAGAGTATTAAAATTTTGTTTGGATTTCCTATACAGGATTCTAAATTTGAATTACTGGGAACATTTCTTTATTTCCCCAGATTTTAACAACTCATTATTTGACTTTTGTATTTGAACATAGTTCATTTTTCTTTGGTGTCAGATTAGTGTCAATCTTTAAATTGAGAGTTTCAAATTATAGTCGTTTTAAATGTCTTATCACATTTGTAGGTTTCGTCTAAGGAAAAAAACATGGAAGAATCCTGGCACTGTCTTTTTGGATTATCATATTTATGAAGAAGATATTAATATTTCCAGCAACTGGGAGGTTTTCCTTGAAGTTCTTGATGGTATTTTCAATATTTTTGGGGGGAAGTATCAGTTAGAAATACTCTAGAACTAATAGAAGCCTATAGTTTTTAATCAAATAATGAGTTACGAGGAATCTAATATACATTATAGTGTTTTGTGTTATATTAAGCATAACGATATCCTTATTATGGATTGATGTGATTCCTACCTACGTCTTATCCTTGGGAGTTTTATTTTCTTCCCCTGTGTCCTAATGTAACTGCTTAAGTTGTTTTTGAAAGAATAATCAGTGTCTTTCAGCCTTCTGCTATCTTTCTCTGGTTCCCATTTGCCTTTTAAGTATTCTTTTTTTGAATGTTGAGAATATTAATTCCCCCTTATGAGGAAATTACAAAGTTAGGTTTTTAATACATTTTAAGAAAACTCTGCTAATATTTTCTTAGCCACGTTTGTTCTTTAGTTTCTTTTTTACTATTATGGCTTATTTTGTATTGAAGACATGGTACTGATAATTTATCAGAGACTCAAGAACAATGACTATGTGTGTCCTAAGCCAGGTGGCTTAAAGAATAGAAGTGTATTGTCTCACAATCTGAGATCAGGCTGTCAACAGGGTTGGTTCCTTCTGAGTGCTGTGGGGGAGAATCTGTTCCATACTCTCTCCTAGCTTCTGTGGTTTTTGGCCATCATTGGCAACCTTGGCTTGTAGATACATCACCCCAGTCTCTGCCTTCATCTTCATGTGGTGTTCTTTCTGTGGGCTTGTCTGTCTGTATTGTTTTCCCCTTTTTCATAAACCACTAGTCCTATTGTATTAGGGCCCACCCTGAAGACCTTATTTTACTTTGAGTATCACTGGAAAGACCCTATTTCCAAATAAGGTCACATTCTGAGGTACTAGGGATTAGGATTTCAAAATGTCTTTTTGTGGGGCACAATTCAACCCATAGCAGTGACCTTGAGGAGGTCCAAGTAGCAGACATATTTGTCACACCTCCCAGTTTTCGTTATCAACATTGGCACATTTAAAGTATTGGTGTTTGGAGGGAGGCTTATAGGAGGAAAGTTGGCTTTTAGAAGATCACATCAAGGTAAACAACTAGTTCTATATTCTTTTTTTGCTGTTGCTTAGGAAAATTTTAATTTTCCTTTTCTTCTGTAGAAAGTAAAATATCAATTCTGGATATTTTGTTACAAGATTATCCTAGTTTTTAGAGAGCTCAATAATACTAACACCTCATGTATTTCAGGCTGCTTCAGGTCTAATTCAACCATAAATTTAAATGGTTGAAATTCTGATTAATTGACAAGTTAAGTTGAGAGGTAAGGAACAACTAGGATACCATCTACTATGGTGTGTAGGCAAGTGCTCCAGATTGTGATTTCTTTGAGTATCTGGGGTCGTAGGGAATAATCACTGTGCCTGGGTAAGTCAGGAAGAGATCATAAATGACAAAGAAGTCACCCTTGTAAGGATTGAGTATGTATTAGCAGAGATGGATTCATCTGAAAATGGTACTAGATGGTGGGTGCCTGCATCAGTATTATTTCAGTATATTTTTACATCAAGATAGTTGAGTAAGAAATGTCATGTGATTAAATCCAAGAGGTATTTATTGACCTGTAATTTGCCAGACACTGCTAATCCCTTGTGCTACAAAAATGAGTAAGAACGACTTATTGGTGCACACAGTCTGTGAAAGAAACAGAACTGCAAACCTGTCATTCTAAAATAATAGGTACTAAGGGACTGAATCAGTAGAAGTTCTTCTTGTGTACACCAGAGAAAAGTGACAATTGAGTTGATGCTTGAAAAGTGACAATTGAGTTGATGCTTGAAAAGTGACATAATGGAAAAGTGACAATTTTGAAGAATCACTAAATTGGGGAGTAAATGGAAAGAGAAGGATTAATAATAGCTTTAGTGAAAAAAGAGGATAAAGTGAAGTTGATTTGTTTATGATTTTAGATAGGGATAGGAGCCAATAGAGAAACAAAGATTGGAAATCCAGAGAAGAGAGTAATTGGTAATGCAGTGTTCAACAGGAGTCAGGAGGGAGTGGAATTAGGAGTACTGGTTTGAAGAAGAGAGGAATTATCTTCTGAGACTGGAGAGAAGAGAGTAAATATTTCATTCTCAAAAACTCCTTGGGATAATTGGGTTTTTTCTTGTGCCCACTTTTTAAGAGTAACACTTGAAGTAAATCTTTTTGTTTAGTAAGGCACTAAGGGAAAAGTCAAATTATGAACCTTCAGAGGAAATAGAACGATGACCTAATCTTGCATATTCTTAGGGGTAGAGAAGATGAAGTCCATGTCACAGCTTGCAGTTTTGTCAAGACGGTGGAAGCCTTCAGAGATGAAGTTGGATCCCTTCCAGGAGGTTGTATTGGAAAGCAGTAGTGTGGACGAATTGCGAGAGAAGGTAAGTTCATTTTAAACAAAACATATATCTTATGTTGTATATGTATATCATAATATTAATAAAATATATAATATATAAACAATACATTCTTCCTGTGTTGTGTAAGAGAAAACCTAGGAAGTAGTACCAAACACTGGTGCAGCAACCTTTCTTTTTGGTTTCTGTCACACCTTGTGGCACACTCTGGTTGTTCAGGCTCCTGATTCTTTGAAAAATTACTTTGGCTCCTGGCCATTCAGAAGTGGATCCTCACTTTCTGTTACTTGGACCAATTTTGTCCTAAGTAGTTAGAATTAGTTAGAAGTTACTAGAGTGAATTGCTGTATGTCTAAAAAAAAACCAAATGAAGTCGAATTGTGTAGAGAATCCAGATGAAGGTCTGTTTTGCATTTTAAGATGGGATATCTAAGGATCTCTGGGGAAAGGGTGAATTAGTCAATCCGTGGTACTAGCACAATGAGCATTTTGAAAAAGATTTATTTCCATACTTCATACTAAACACAAAAATAAATTCTAAATGTATTAAGTTTATATATAAAAAAAGTAAATGTACTAGGTGAAAATATGTAAAATATTAAATACTAAAAATATTTTCATATTCCTGGAAAAAGATATTTGTAAGCATAATACCAGAAGCCAAAAAAAGAAACTATAGACCACGTAAAAACCTATCCTCTGCACAGCCAAAGAAAAAGGTATTTAAAAAGCAACTCATAAACAAAGCTAAAAGACAATAAACTAGGAGGAAATTATTTGAAGCAGTTATTAAACATGCTATCCATAATTTATAAGGAGCTACTACCTTAATAAGAAAAAGATGGAGCAAATCTAATTTTAAGAAAGACAGCATGAATAGGCAATTTATAGAAAAAGAAATACAAATTAAAGAATAACGTTATTTTTCACTCTTAAATTGGTGAAGATTTAGAAAATCAAAAAATACCTAGAGTTCTCAAGGTTTAGGGGATACAGACAATATATACCTTTGATAAGTGTATAAATTGATATGATTTTTTTCAAGTTCAGTTGGCATCGTTTGTCAGTATTTCGGATTTGCAATTAAACATCTGGGAATTCGATCTATAGAAGTATTTGCAGGTTGGGTGCCATGGCTCACTCCTGTAATCCCAGCACTTTGGGAGGTTGGGGTGGGCAGATCACTTGAGTTCAGGAGTTCGAGACCAGCCTGGCCAACATGGTGAAACCCTGTGTCTACTAAAAATACAAAAATTAGCCAAGTGTGGTGGTGCATGCCTATAATTTTAGCTACTCAGGAGGCTGAAGCTGGAGAACTGCTTGAACCCAGGAGGTGGAGGTTGCAGTGAACCAAGATTGCACCACTGCACTCCAGTCTAGGTGATGGAGTGAGACTCTGTCTCAAGAAAAAAGAATTTATTTATTTATGTATTTATTTTTGAGACGGAGTTTCACTCTTGTTGCCCTGGCTGGAATGCAGTGGCGTGATCTTGGCTCACTGCAGCCTCCGCCTCCCGGGTTCAAGTGATTCTCCTGGTTCAGCCTCCCGAGTAGCTGGGACTACAAGCATATGCCACCACGCCCGGCTAATTCTTTGTATTTTTAGTTGAGACGGGGTTTCACCATGTGCGAGGATATTCATGGAAGTATACAGTAGAGCTTTGTACTTGGAAAAACTGAAAACAGTCTCAGTGTCCATCAGTAGGAGATAAAATGTATATTGTTCGGTTATTGAAGAGAATGTGGTCACTTTGTATCCTATTCCTCTAGGAACAGAATTATTATATAGAGATATTAATCTGATTTTACATGTTTTAGAAACATGTGGGTGTAGTTTGTGTATGCATGGGAAAAGGTCTGGAAGGAATATACTAACTTGGTATTTCTGGGACATGGTATTTGCAGGGTGGCCGCTTTCTGCTTTTTCTTAATTTTTTTACATGAAACATTTTTTAAACTGAGCTATTTCTGTTTGTGGGGTAAAAGGAAAATAACTTTTCTAAGCAAGTTAATTTTTTAAATGAACTCAAATAAAATGTTTTATTTTACAGCTTAGTGAAATCAGTGGGATTCCTTTGGATGATATTGAATTTGCTAAGGTAAAGCCCTGAGAATGTTTGCATCTGTGTATTGTGCATGATAAACACAGCTAGTGGCATGATTTATTCATTCATTCTTTTTCTTTTTAGGGTAGAGGAACATTTCCCTGTGATATTTCTGTCCTTGATATTCATCAAGATTTAGACTGGAATCCTAAAGTTTCTACCCTGAATGTCTGGCCTCTTTATATCTGTGATGATGGTGCGGTCATATTTTATAGGTAACATTCACAATGTTTTTGTTGCTGTTAGTAATACATTTTTGGCGTGCATACATATCTTATTTTCCATAAATATCTTTACTGTTTTTATGATATGGAGCGGCACTAACCGGTAGAAATACAGTGACAGCCAAACATGATTATAATTTGAAGTTTTCTAGTAGCCACATTAAAAACAATAAAAAGAAACAGGTGAAATTAATTTTAAAAATATTTTAAACCCAATATATCCAAAATATGATCATTACAACATGTCATCAGTATAAAAAATCATTTGTATTTTGCATTTTTTTATTGTACTGAGTCTTAGAAATATTGTATGTCTGTTATATTTCCAGCACATCTCAATTTGAACCAGACATATTTCACAAGCTCAGTAGCCACATGTGGCTAATGGCTGTTGTATTGGACAGCACAGATGTAGAGGAAAACGAATAGTCATTGGAGCCTCACAGATCTGGGTTCAAAACTAGCTTTCTGATTTACCTAGCTCCTCATCTATAAAATTGCAACAATGATGTCTACCTTGCAGGATTTTATGAGAATTAGAGCTGTTGCATGTAAAATAACTGGCACAGTGCCTATTATAGATGTTCAATAATGATAGCTGTTACTACTGCTAATAACATGGAAGTTATTCTCTGCCACTTTTAGAAGTAAGCAATGTGTTCCTGTGATTAACACCTTAGAAATCTGGGACATCTCAGTATATAAAATAATATTACTTCACCAGTAACAGATTTCATTATCTTGCTGAGGAGCATCATAGCATTCAAGCATACATTAATAGAGGTGGAGGGCTCTACTGGACTAATATGTGATTAATATTTTATATGTAGGGATAAAACAGAAGAATTAATGGAATTGACAGATGAGCAAAGAAATGAACTGATGAAAAAAGAAAGCAGTCGACTCCAGAAGACTGGACATCGTGTAACATACTCACCTCGTAAAGAGAAAGCACTAAAAATATATCTGGATGGAGCACCAAATAAAGATCTCACTCAAGACTGACTCTGATAGTGTAGCATTTTCCCTGGGGGAGTTTGGTTTTAATTAGATGGTTCACTACCACTGGGTAGTGCCATTTTGGCCGGACATGGTTGGGGTAACCCAGTGACACCAGCACTGATTGGACTGCCCTACACCAATCAGAAGCTCAGTGCCCAATGGGCCACTGTTTTGACTCGGAATCATGTTGTGCACTATAGTCAAATGTACTGTAAAGTGAAAAGGGATGTGCAAAAAAATAAAAAAAAAAAACAAAAAAAGCTAACCTTCTATTAGAAAAGGGGACAGGGGAATGAGTAAACTTCTTTTATTGCAGACAAATGTGCACATAGCCGCTAGTAAAACTAGCCTCAAACAGGATGCTCATAGCTTAATAATAAAAGCTGTGCAAAGGCCATGAATGAATGAATTTTCTGTTTATTTCACTGATACACACATTACCTCATTGACAATTCAGAAGTAAATCCAACGTGTGTTGACTCTTGGAAAGCAGCAAAAACAGGAGCTGAAGAAAAGAAATTCTTAGAACCAGCCATAACCCAGTAAGGAATTGTGAAGTTGTGTTTTTATTTTGTTTCATTTTTTGCAGAGTATTAAGAACATTATTCTGGAACATCAGAACGTTTCCCTTAGACCGATCCCAGCAGGTGGCAGCTCAGATTGCTGCAGTGTTGTAATTATAACTGATTGTACTTAAGTTATGGATGTAGAGAATATGTTTCATTCATTTATTCAGCATGTAAATAAAATTGATCCTGTTGAGTTATCATAATTGCAGTTCAACTATCTGCCATGATTATTCTTTTCACGTATCATTCATTCTGTACATTTGTGTACATTGAGAAGTATAGCAATCTATGTAAATGTAATCCTCAGTGAGGTTCCTCAGTGCTAGGTCCCATAGGATTGTCGTTGCCCTTGTTAATGAGGTTTCTCTGTTCAGCGGCTTCAATTTTTTTCTCTTTGTACATCTAGTTTTGAAGATTTACTTCAAGTTTGAATCTTCTAGAATGCTTGTAAGTCCAGTTTTAATTTTTAGAGTCAATTTGTAGTTACATGTAGTTTAACTTTTGGGAAACGTCGTAACATTGTTCAGAATAAACTTGCTAATGAGGTCAGGTCATGGTACAGACTGATGCAGTCAACATGATTTCATTGCAGAGTTTATTAGTATCAGCAAGTTTTTGCTTTGCTAAATAAAAGTACTCAATGCACACAATTCTACATAAATTTTGACATACCATCTAATTTATAAAAATCAATAAAAAAGGTTTTGGTAAAACTTTTTCATGCCAGATGCTGTTTACAACAATGAACATGCCAATAAAACATTTGTTCATTCTGTTGTGTTATTTTAGTCATTAAACTTCTGTGGATGAAGAATCTGGGTTAAGAATAGATTTGTCATCTTTAAATATGACATTTTGTAATGTGTATTGGATATCTCATTTCTATGATAAAGGTATATTTACAGTAAAGTTCTCATAAGAGAAATGAAAAGCTGTGTTAATATCTAACTTTGGGGAACCCTGTCAGTATTTCAGATCCGATTTTTACCCTTTTTTTCTTATAAGTAAGAAAGATAAAATTAGAAAATACTGTTAGCAAATGTGGCTCTGCCATTTGAATATAATCACCGAGAATTCCATAATGTCTTAAAAGTCTCCTGGAATCCACAATGAAAAAAAAAATCTTTTCTAAGGTATTTTTCTGGCTAATTTTTATTTGAAGAAAGCTATAGCATTTAGCGAAATTTGACTGAAGTAATGTTCTGAGTTTGCATTAGTGGGATTGGTGATGTTCTCAGAAGAAAATTGGAAACACTTGTGATGAATTGTCTTTCAGATCACTTAGATTTTCTGATGTAAGAGGACAGCTATTTGGTTCTGATACAGGCCTGCTTACTTGGGATGTAGGGTTAGTAAATGGGGTTTCTGCTTTAAAGGACTGACTTGCTATCGCACAAGAGAGGCAGACTTGTAAACAAAATGGGCTTTGGAGTTTGGTCTGATTGGGTTTGGTTTAGTATTCCTATGAGCGTAAACGGCAAAATTCTTCTGATACCCACTCTTCAGACTGTGCCTTCTGCTCTGTTATGTGTTTTATGTTTAACTGCTGTTTCTAATTGCAGGTGTATTACAGATACAAATAAGAGTAAAGAAAATATATTTCATTATAGAAAAGAAAAAATTAAAAGCTTCTTGCTTTTCAGTGCCTGATAGAGTGAAAACACAAAGTTGCACTTTAATAATTTCAATAAAAGCTAATCTGTGTCAGCCTCCCTCTGCTTCAGAGAGTCAGGTGAGCATCCATAACCTAACAGGCAGAGCCCTAGCGATGTGGATCAAGTTTCCTGAGCCCGGGGGCGGTGGAGCCTCATGATCTCTTATCTTTTGAGGCTGAGGCAGGTCACATGCAACACATTGTGACCCTGCTCCCCACAAGTCATGCAAAGGTTTTGAAGAGCTTTTACCGTGGGGCAGATGAACTTGTGCCAACCATGCACACCCTGTGAGAACCAAGTACCTGTGTTTCTAAGGCGGGCACTCAAGGTGAGAGGTGCATTCTGGCCAAAGAAACAAAAGCTGTGGTTTCAGGACCATGCCGTGTGTAGCTGGTCTGTACGGGACGTGTATGTAAGGAAGAGCAATCATGATAGATAAGAACAGTGTGTGAAGCAGCCCTCACACTAGAGTGTTTGGTCATCTCTTATAATGTAAGGGAAGGTACTTTAAAATTCTGGGAAGATGCGATGAACTCATGTCCCAGTCAGAAAATAATCCAATGAAATAAGCATTGGTTGCCAGGCCACAGTTAGGAATTGTATTGTGATACATCTAGAGGCCAAGAGAGCAGGAGAGAGCTACCAACTTACACTGTGGTTTAAGCTAAATGACCGCACAGCATCATAGCATTGCAGTGTTGTTACTAAATCTGGAAGTGACCTGTGAATGTATGGAATACAATAAAGTCTTTTATTCTGGTTCATTTGCTAGTACTTCCTTTTTGATTGGATACTGTAGTTCTTCCTCTGGATTTTATTTTGTTCAGCGTCAAGGCCCTAATTTTGCAAATGTAGTCTAAACCACATTACGTGGACTAGAGGATACTCTGAATTAGCAAGTTTTTTGTTTGCTGAATAAAACTATTCCATCTTAACAATTCTGTGTAATTTTTGAAAAACATCAACATTTTGGTCACTAGTAGTCAAAATCTTATAAGGCCATATGTCCTGAAAGGCAAAACTCTGTGTATGTGTGATTTACCAGGGAGATAGTAGGACAGTTTTTATGAGGGTTTCAAAGGAGTTCATGGCCCAAATGAAGCTTGTGGCCACCTAGGTTTAGTGTACATGAAATTGGAAGATGCTTCTTGATTGTAGTTCCCATGGGGAAGAGGGAGGCTGTGATCATTTGGTTAGATACAGCATTAATTGTCACAACTTGACTTTCAGAAACAAGAATACTGCACAAACTCAAGCATGCATTGGAGCATGTGTTACTATTTAGAAAAGAGTGCAGCCATCAGTAGGTCCAGCTAGGAGGGCAAAAGAGAGTTGAGAGGAATGCTCTGCCCCTTCCCCATCACAGCACTGCCCCTTTCCACCTCCTCACCCGCTCACCTGTACAAGAGAATTGATCTCAACTGTGAGTGTCAGCTCACCAGGTCAGAAATTGTTATTGGACCCTAAAACTTTGCCTCACAGGTGGGCACCAAGCTCCCCTTCCCTCTGCTTTCCATGTTTCCCACCTGCCCTCTCCCCACCTGTTTTCAGCCTCTTTTATAATGCTTAAGTAACCTGCTTGAAGAGTATAATTTATGGAGATAAAAATACTCAATGCTTACATTTTTTTCATAACTGTGCCAATTGTTTTGTCAAATGCAGTTACCCACTGGGCAGTGGGCTTATCAAGTGCTCAGTGCAATCCTGTGACTTTTAAGTCATTTTGCATTATTAAGACAATCTTATCTTAAAGTTCAGTGGTTTCATTCAAAGCTCCCCTGAACCTCCATAGTGCCTCCAAGATGTGCTGTCCCTGCCAACTCCTGCACCAGCTTGACTGGTGGTGGAAGAGGCCAGGAAGAGCGGGGTAAAGACATGTGCTAACCACTTCTTAGCAATGAGGCTGGTAAGGTTACTGTCCCCTTGTGCCTGGTCACTACTAACTGTTTTGTAGACCTAAAGGTAGATGCCCTGCAGGTCCTATCAGCAAAGGACCCAACTCCTAACAGCGTTGGTGCTCCCTCATGAAATTTGACAGTGTCTTTTGCCAGCCTCCTGCTGGCAGACACTTCTCTGCAGTGAATACCACTATCCCATGCTGCACTAGTCCCTACCAAGTCTTCGACCCTCAATTTGATCTTCCATGAGTGTCTCAAAAAGTTCCCCTCAGAAGTTTCAGCCAAGGGAATAAAATCTAACCTCTCCTCCCTCAACGGAGTGTCAGGGAGGGGAAGAATCTGTTTTCCAAACACCACAATCTCCCAAAAGGGGATTTCACCCTCCCTCGGTCATCTTTATACAGGGCAATTGTGCTGCTGCTGCTGAGGTGGCCACTTTCAGCAAGCCCTGTGTGCAGGGGCCTAGCTGCATTTAGAAACCAAGCATAGCTATCAAAAAGTAATCTCCAAATAGTTGAATTGCATTTCTTGAGTATCTGGAGAGGATGCGCAGACCACAGGAATACCTAATGCCTTTTTTCTCTTCCTGTCTTTGTCCCTCGCACTACAGCAGGCCCCTCCCTTCCCTCTTCAACCTCATCCTCCCTCCCCACAGGCCCAGAGAACCAGTTGGGCTTTGTTCTCCTGCAGGCTATGGTTCATCATGCAAATAGCTCCTGTGTCAGAAATGCTTTTTGGCTTCAAATAACAGAAAAGCTAACACCAGCTTTATCAATAATAATATCGGTGGTTTACTTAAGGTGCCCAGAGATGGTGGAGAACAGGATTGGTTTCCTCCTCAATGTCGAGGACTCAAAGACTCTTTCTGTGGTAGGGCCACATCCTAAACCCTGTATCCTGTGATTATTTACCTGACAGGGCAAAAGAGATTTTGCAGATGCAATTAAGGTTAAGGACCTTGACGTGGGAAGATTATTCTGGATTATCTAGGTGGGCGCAATTTGATCACATGGGTCCCCAGAAGTGGAGAACCTTTCCCAGCTGTAGAAAGCCAGAGAGCTGGCACCTGAGAAGGACAGAACTGTCATTGCAGGATTTGAAGATGAAGGGGCCCATGAGCCAAGGAATGCCAGTGACCTATAGAGGCTAAAAAACAGCAAGGAAATGGACTCTCCCCAGAGCCTCCAGAGGAATGCAGCCCTGTTGATCACATGATCACCAGATGGCTGCCCCAGAGCCAAATGTCACTTCCTGAGCACCATACTCAAAGGCAGGGAAAGTGGATGGAGGGCAGGAGCTCCATTCTTGTTTGCCACTCTCCTTTTGTCAATTGGGAAAAAATTCCAGAAACTCTGGGAGCCCTCCCCTTACATTTCCTGGGTCATGGGGCCAGCCCTAGCTGCTGGAGGGACTGGGAACAGCTGTTGAGCAGTTTACCTGACGGCATCTGCCATGGCTTGGCAGGAACTCTGGCTTTGGGAGAGAGCAGCAGCAAGGTATTCAAGCACCACCTCCACCCAGCCCCTCCCACATTTCACTCAGGACTCAGTAAAGGAGACACTCAGATGCTACTCAGATGCTTGCTTCAGCTAAGTATTTTGCAAAGCCTCTCATGTTCTTACAAGTTTGTGGCTATCATGACAAAATGGAGCAGCCTACTATATCTACATATACAACTATGGGGGACCTAGTTTTATCTCATTTACCACAATGTTTTCAATCATTTTTTGGATGACATAATTTTTAGCCTCTTCTCTAAATGCTTCCTCAAGCTTTCCTTGCCTTCCAGCCACTGCAAATGACTTGCAGTTTCCCCTACATGGCACCTGACCCTTGTGCCTCCCTCCCTCTGCCCATGGCCCAGAAAGCCCTTTCCTGTGCCCTCTGGCTTCCTGATAAACTCCTATCATCTTCAAGAGCCAGTTCCCATGCCAGCTCTCCCCAAGTGCTCCACTGAGGCTTCCGTAACACCTCTGTTCCCACATCGGGTTGACTGTCTTTGTTTTGTCATTGCTTGCTCTGGCTGTGTCTCCCTCATTAGACTGGGATGCCTTCAAGGTAGGGACCCTATCTGGGTCAGCTTGGCACCCCAAAGCGTACCACAGCACCTGGTTCTGAGGAGGCTCTCGGTAGATATCTGTTGAGTAACCAGAATGTAGGGTGGTCCTGATGGTTTCTGACATTGAATAGAAAACAGCTCCCTATTTGATCTTAAAATAATCACTATAACCTGGACATACTGTACTAGATGCTGTTTTTGTCTGACTTCTACTCTGTCAATCTCTTTGCACCTCCATTTGTTCATCTGTGAAATGAAGAAAATGCTCATGGAGTTCAGTGAAGATTAAATGAATGAATATAGGTAGACTGCCTAATCTGGCACTTGCCACGCAGCTGACTTCGATATAGTAGCTCTAATATTATGGTCCTTGAGGATCTTACTGTGTTATGGCCCAGAACTGCATTTGATTAAAGAAGGCTCCCCTAAAAAAAGAGTCATACATACTCCATTTGTCCTTTCAGAAGGCCGTGAAGCATTTACACTCTTTAAGACAAATTCCCATCCAAAAATAGTTAAGATTTCTAAAATATTTTGATGCTGAAAGAGGTGTGCTTCAGTTGGGTGGAAAATTTGCTTCTATGGAAGATTTTTAATACAGATCGTTTCTATTTTACTTTTTCTGGCTGAAAGGATTTTACATTTATTCAAAGTCAAAAGGGAAAAGAAATCCAAGAACTACAGAAGAGCAGTTGAAGTGATTTATGCTTGATTTCTAAATGCAACTTATGTTTATACATAATTTAAAACTCAAAGAAAGCATGCTTATACAATCATGTGCAACTTTAAACTTTAATAACTCTGGATGAATACATGGTGGCAACAGTCCATGACACCTGAAAACATCATTTGTGGAGTGGCGTAGAGTTCAGTGTTCACAGTCTGCATATTACAACCATGTTTCACACAGCCCTGCTCGGTTTGATTTTCTCCACGTGGTTGATAATGGTCTTCAGTTGCTGCTAAGTGATTTTGCAAATTTCATTTATAATCCTCGCCCTACAATTACCTAAGTACTGTTTCTGCAAGTTAACCTATATGCTACGCTCAGTCATATACCTTTCAAAGTTACTAATGCAACTGCCAAAGAGGGACAGTGTCAATATCATTGTCTTCATTAGAAGGATGGCTGCCCCACACTGTGAGAACACTGCTGTTCCTAACAGTAGTTTAATTTTAGAGGGATGTGAGAATTAGTTTGACCTTAATTCCAGATGTGCATGCCTCAAAAGAAAAATCCCATTCTCCTTCCTTTTGGGGAGCACTTTTGGTGGCACCAAGACTGGTGTGGGTTAGTGGAGAGAGCACTGAGCTTAGAGTCACAACCAGATGAAACTGCTCTGGTCTTCACTAGCTGTGTGACTTGGGCAAGCAGCTTGCAGTCTCTGAGCCTCTGAGATCCCTGATGGACGAGGAGAACAATGACCCCCTCCCCAGGCTGTGCTGAGAGAGGGAATTGATCTTGGATATGAAAATGCTGCCCTGGCACAGAGGTAGGAGCTGAGCAACACTGCTGGATGAATAAA
The DNA here is from genome assembly GCF_028858775.2 of Pan troglodytes. Lineage (NCBI taxonomy): Eukaryota > Metazoa > Chordata > Mammalia > Primates > Hominidae > Pan > Pan troglodytes. The sequence continues at coordinate 16,120,772 of NC_072407.2, forward strand.
CACATGTAATGCAGGGTGAACAGAACATTTCATCTGCAACAGCTGAAGGCACAGCTTACCTATGCCCATGGGAAGAACTGCGTGGAAAATTCATTTGTTGCATTTTTGCCAGGTTGATGTTTGCAAAGCAGGGCACTCTTCTCCACATTTCCCCAAAACCCATCAGAGGGAGACTCCACATTGTTTCCGTCTCCTCCCCTCAAACAATTATCAAAGCCATGTAGAACAAACGGCTGTCTGCCAACTGGTAGAGGCAAAGCAGCCAATAATCTGGACGGGGTGGCAAACTGCTCCTGCAGTTTAACCCTGCCTGACTCTCCCAAGCACCAGACTGTGAAGCCTGGAGAACAGCCTGGGGGAGCTGAACAAATGCACAGCACCTCATGCTGTCAAGCCAGAGGGGAAACTTACTGGGAAGAAGATGTAGGAAGAAGCCTGGTCAGCCCACGCCTAAAGCACACACCTGGGGAAATAAATTAGCTATTTCTATTGCACATCTACCCACAGCCTGGTCCAGATCTAAATCTCTTCCCCTCCCAGCAGTGTAGCGGCGGCAGCCGCAGGCTCCCCCAGCGCCATCTCTTCAGTCAGGCTCCTCTCCAGGTCCTCCAGCTCCTGGCGCACCTCCTCCATGAAGCTGCCAACTTCATACTCATCGGGGGCCTCTCTGGGCAGCAGGATCTCCCCATCTTGGTCACGGCTCCCCACGAAGGTCGGCTTGCACACGTACACCAGGCTGTGGCTGGGGAGAGATGGGACAAAGCCAGGCTCTAAACCTGGGAGCCTGCCCAGGCCGAAAGCTAAGGTGCCCTGACTCTGTGGGGCTCCCAGCCTCGCCTTCATGCCCCCTCCTCTCCTGTCTCTTCAACAGAGACACTTCACTTCCCGTCAACATCTATCTTAAAATGATGGCTGAGGGAGGCTCACTTTGGGAGAATGTGCTGGTGGGGGGCAGCTTCCCCTCCTCCAGCGCAGGCCTGACCTCCTGTGACTCTCAGGCCCCGCAGCCCAGGGGCAGGACCTGAGTGCTATATAGCAGCACCACAGCCCCTCAAAGACCGTGGCCCATTCGGGCCTCCAGGCAGGAGTCAGCCTGACTCTGGGGTGTAGTCTAGCCACATGCAGGGAGCCATGGACCTCTGTGGGAATAGGGAGGAAGAATTCCTTTTTTTAAAAAAAATTAATGTGTTTGGTAGAGATGGGATCTCCCTATGTTGCCCAGGCTGGTCTTGAACTCTTGGCCTCAAGCAATCCTCCTGCATTGGCCTCCCAAAGCTCTGGGATTACAGGTGTGAGCCACTGCACAGAGCCATGGGGAATGGGAGTTCTGCCTGTCTGCCCAGCAGCCCTGGATTCTGTTGGGAGAGAAGATTGAGTAGAGGCTGCGGGGAGGACAGGGAGATGTGCCCTGAGAAGCTGGCCAGGCTTGAGCCTCGTGCCTCATGGAGTCTCAGCAGCCTCAGACAGTGTGGGCTGCACCCTCCACCTTGGTGGCCACTCCTGGCCTCCCCGTGGCCTCTCTGCCAGCTCCTTTTTCTCTGCTTATCTGTCATTGTGACAGGTCTGGGGAGGGAGCCCAGGCTTTTCTCCCTCCATGTCCTCTCCCTGGACCATCCACTCATGAAGCTTCAGCCACCAGCTAGATGAGCCCCAGATCTGTGCCTCCTGGGCAGCCTGGGCTCCAGACCCCTAGAACCGACTGCTGATTGGACCCTTCCATCTGCATGACCCAACGACCTCTCAAACCAATCCTAAAGGGAATCTACATCTCCCCCAGGGAAAACCTGCTCCTGCTCCTACGCCCCTGCTGGATGGCACCTCCTTAGCCCTTGGCTCCCTGAGAGTGAGGGTTAGGGGGCCTCACCTGTGGGGCTGGCAGAGGAGGCCACTGGCACAAGGGCATCGGTCCAAGGCTCCATCAGGCTCTAGCTCCCAGGTGATGAGGTCCAGAAGCCGGCTGGCGGGGTCATGGCAAAGCTCGCCCTCCACGGGCAGGGGTGTGCACACAGGGAACAGCAGGCCTGGAACCAGCCCAGAGTCACCCCTGTGTGCCCCGTGTAGGGTAGAAGGGCTCCAAAGGGAGGGGCAAAGAAATGGAACATAACCTCCTACCTCCCACCCTCAACCCCAAAGTGCAGGTTAGTTTTGAAGATACGCAATGACAGGAAACAAGAATGGCAGCCTGGGCTCAGGAGGGAATGATTGGTAGGGCTGAAGCAGGGAGGACTGCCTGGAAGAGGTGGGCTTCTGCTGGATTTTGAGGGCCAGAAAGTCTGGAGAAATTAAGAGTGAGGCAAAGGCATTCAGGCAGAGGGACAGCACCAGCAAAGGCCTGGGGTTGAGCTCAGTGGAAAATGTCAGGGCCGGTGAAATTCCCAAATAGGCCAAGAAGTAGTGGAGAGAAAAGGAGGGCAAGTAAGTTGGAGCTGCATGAGGCCTCACAAGACAGCCTAAGGAGTCTGAACATCGTGGGAGACAACAGGAGCTGCTGCAGGTCCCAGGGGAGCAACACCCAAAAAGCAGCCCTTTAGGAAGATCACGGAGGCGGCAGGTACAGGGAGGACTAGTGGGCTGGGGATGCAGAGCTGGGGAGGCGGCAAATGAGAATTTTTCAAAACCCTAGTGGGGGCGGAGAGAGCCTGAGCAGACCTCACCTGGGAGAGGCAGGACGGAAGATGGGAGTGGAAGCGGGTGATTCACAGGTAAAGGAACCTGGGAAATAAGGAGTGGTGGGAGGGAGGGGGCTGCTAGTCCCACCCCATTCCAGACTGGGCTTTTGCATCCTGAAGTCATTTAACTTTTCTGAGCATCAACAGGGGAAAAAAAAGAGGTGGTCTTCCCACTCCGGGCAGAGGCTGTGGGAGTGCAGCACACACTGATGAGCATTTGGGAGCCTATCCAAGAGGTGGGACGCGAAACCATGTGGTTGGCATGGACGCGGCTCCAGGAGGTCCAGTGTGGTGGAGCTTGGGACAGGGTTTTTCCTGCATCTGAGGGGAGGCCACTCACCTCTCTGGAAGGCACAGCACAGCCCCGGCTGGCAGTCCCTCTGGTTGTCACAGATGGTCCCATTGCTGCCCCTGGTGGCCATTTTGGTGCAGTGACCCCAGACACACAGCTGGTCTCCACAGCACTCACTGTCCCGGGTGCAGAGCTGCGGACAGGTGGAAAGAGCCTAGAGCCAGCGGCTTAGGGACTGGGGGCCTGCTGAGAGCCCAGCCTGAAGATACCACAGATAGGCCAACCTGCATCCTCCCATTGTAGAGACAGGCAGACCAGGCTGAGATTTCAGTGAAAGTCAATGGGACAGAGGTGGGAGCTTGGCTGGCGAGACATGGGGGTCAGAACGCTGGAAAAATGGCACCGGGAGGACTCATGGATCTGAGTCTTTCTCCACAGCTCAAGATTTTGCAAAGAACAGCAGGGGGTCTTTGTGGTCCCCACAGACTTGTGCTGTTCCCTTTTTCCTTAGGTCCCTAGGTCCAGGCCCAAAGAGGCAAGGCCCAATGATGAGCCGATTAAACTAAGGCCCAAGCCAGCCCAAGATGAGGATGGCCTGTGGGTGCCAGGGTCCTGCAGCCACACAGGGCATGGCAGTTAGAGAGCAAAGTGAGGTCCCCACGGCTGTGCCCAGTGATGGTACGGAGTGGGGTTGGCTGGGAGGTGCAACAGCAGTGGCCTCACCACAGACAGTCGGGTAAGGTAATAAGAACTGCTTGACTTTCCAAGCTTATTAGCATGCTGTGTTATTGTCTGAATAAGGAAAAATGACTATGAAAAGTCTGTGAGTCCATGTGGCTTCGTCCAAAATGCCTGTTGGGTGAAGAGTCTCCTTTGCCCTGGCTCCACATTTCCCAATGTAACCTGCACTGGGGCAGTGCCCTGGCCTCTTCTTGCCCTGTCCCTCTGCCCTCTCTTATTGGCAGATTGGAGAAAGATCTGGTGGGTGGGGTGCAGGTCCAGAAGGAGAGCAGCTGCCGCTCTCCCTGCCTGGGGGCTGCCGGAATGTCTCTGTTTGTCTATTAGGATGGGTCATCCCCAGGGGAAGCAACAGGTGTAGGGACACCTCCTCTCCCTTCCCTCCCCTTCTTGAACTCCCGGCCTCAAGAGATTCTTCTGCCTTGGTCTCCCCAAAGTGCTGGGATTACAGGTGTAGCCACGGTGCCTGGCCATCCCTCCCCTTCTCTACCATCAATGACACAAACAACATGACCAGAGGACATGGGGTGGATGGGAGTGGCCCTGGGTCTGCAGATGGCTTCCTGTCATCCCAAACTGGAATGATTTCCTTGTCCTCCAGGAGTCAGCCCTCTGGGGAGCCCTCTTGGGTCCTCCCCATCATGGTGAGGCTCTTCTGGGAAGCCCAGCTGAGAACGCTGGGGCCCCTGGCTTTCTCCCCCAGGTGCCCGAGACCCTGGTGCCACAGCCCCAGAGGCCCTGGCATACTCACCATCCTCTGGCCCCGGCATGGCTGGCAGGTGTACTGGAAGCTGGCAAACTGGCAGTACTTGCTGGGCCCACAGTCCTCGTCGATGATGCACTCCTGGGGAAGGGCACAGGGAGCAGATGTGTCAATGGAGAGCAGAGCAGCAGGCCCACAGTGCCCAGGAAGGGCCAGGCCCGCTTCCATTCCCCATTCTTGACCCCACAGGCTCAGCAGGGTCAGGAAAGGCCTCCAGACTCTAGTCGCTCCTGATCCCTGCCTGGCTGCACTGCCGTTCAGCATCTCCATGCCTAGGAGGCTTGGCAGCCCAGAGCCTGGAGGATCCCACACCAAATTCACACAATCGCCATCTGTGCACAGTTCTCCCCCACTCACACCCAGGGCGGGAGCACAGGGACTCAGGGCTGGTCTTCCACACAGAACATATGGATTTAATAAAAAGTGCTAATGAGGTCCAGGCCCGCCCGACTGCACAGGAAAGGCTGGAAGACAGGCCTCAAGGGCTCTGCTGACTGTGAAGACTGGGAGGCAGCAGAGGGGGCATCGCTAGGGACCCTGCCAGAAAGCCACAGCCCTGCCCACAGAGAGCGCCCTCAGGGTCCTGGGTCTAGGGTCCCTGCAAGAGGGAAAGGCAGCTGCCAGCTTGGAAATGAATTAGAGGAGGGTGGCTGGACTCCAGCCCTCCCAGCCCAGGTGCTGTCTCCTCATGGCTGCCAGCTCTGCCTGGCTGGAGAAACAGGGAGAGAGGGAGTGAGGGGAATCTGTCCACCCCAAGGCCTGAGTCACAGAACAGGGAGGCATGGCCGAGGGCACTGTGACCTGCCATGGTCGCCGGTCACTGGCAGAAGCAGGGCTGCTTCAGCTCCTGGACCTGCTGTCAGGCTCAGGCCTACGAACCGGCAGCTTTACAGCAGGGGAAGGAGGGCAGGGGAGGAGGGAACATGATGACAGGAATGGCCATTGATCGCCCTTTTGAGGTATCAGGCTTGACGGCCCTGATCTTGTTCAGTGACTCCTCCCAGCAGGAGGCAGGTAGGGACTGCCTTCTCTATATTGCCAGCCGGGAAATGGAGGCAGAGAGGTCCCTCCAAGATAATGTGACTAGTTCAGGGTGGAGGGTCTCTTTCCACCACCAGCCCTTGAGCCAAGGGGGTTCAGGGCTCCACATGTAGCAGCCAGTGGTGAGAAGGACCCTCCTGAGGCCTGGTATTCTGGGGCCCAGCAGACCTTCTGGAAGGGTCTTGAGGAAGGGAAGGACCGGCTCTCCCCTCTAACCCAGAGCATCCTCCCATCCTGAATGCGGGTGTGGAGCCCCACCTGGAAGAGCCTGGCCGGGCAGGCCTGGACCTCCGGCAGCTGCCTCCAGTCCCCTTCCAGGGGCTCTGCTGCTCTGATCAACACTGCAAGTGCTGGCGACCCAGCAACCAGGGTGCTCCCTTGCAAAGCATTGATGCTTTTGTTTCAGTTACTTTCCCAGCACCCCTTAAATGTCAGTCATGATACCATCGCTGTTTTTACGGATAAGAAAACCGAGGCTCTGAGTAGGGTGAACGGCCGCCCAAGTGAAGGGACTGAGTCTGAGCCAGAGCCCCAACGGCCAGAGAAGTCCCAACAGGGCTGGGAACAAATCACAGACGCGCTTTGTCTCAGCCCAGCACACGCTCTTGTGCACAGACACAACTCAGGCTGCTCAGCCGGAAGCCTCCTGACATTCTTTCCAAAGCAGAATGGCAAGAAAATGGAGTGGGAGGGACGACATTTGGGAGAAAGGAAGGGTCAACAGGCACAGAATCCCTTCTCTGAACCAGCCATATTTTGAGGGACTGGGGACACAAAGGTGAATGTGAGGAGGCCTCTGCCCTTAAGAAATTCGTAATTCAATTGGAAAAAGAGAGAGAGAAAGAGCAACCCAGTAGCAAAGGAGACAAAGGGTATGAACAGACAACTTAGAATAACAGAAATTTGCCTCTTCAAATAGAAAGGCGTTCAACCTCACCAATGAAATCGATCAAGAAATGCAACTTAAAAGAGCATAATACCATTTTTTTCACTTAGAATGGAAGAAATTAGAAAGGTTGAATGTCTCCATGGTGGGTGGAATAACAGCACCCCCAAAGATGTTCACATCCTATTCCCCAGAACCTGTGGGTATGTTATATTACATAGGAAGGGGAAATTAGAGGCAGAGGGAATGCAGGTTGCTAATCAGCTGACCTGAAGGTAGGGAGTGCACTCTGGATTATCCAGGAGCACCTACCTGACGGAATCACAAGGGACTTTAAAAATGGAAAAGGGAATAGAGGAAGAGTCAGTGTCAGAGTGATATCACGCCAGGTGTCACAGACACTCCATTGGCCATCCCTGGCTTTGTAGATGGAAGGGGGGCCAGGGGCCAAGGAGCAGAATCTCTCTTAGAGCCTCCAGAGAGGAATGCAGCCCTGCCCACTCTTTGCTTTTAGCCCAGTGGGACTTGTGTTGGACTTCTGACCTCCAGAACTGGAAAACAGTAAATTTGTGTTGTTTTAATCCAGTAAATGTGTGGTAATTTGTTACAGCATCAATAGGAAACTAATAAAATATTCAATGTTAGTTTCAGGAAATAAGCATTGCCAAATGCTTTGGGGTAATTAAAATTGAAGATTTTTTTTTTTTTTTTGCAGGCAATCCATCAGTATCTATCAAATAGTTAAATGTATATGTCCTTTGACCCAATCAGTTCCCTTCCTGGTGACTACTCTCAGAAACACTTGTCCATATATGTAAATATCTGAGAACAAGGGTGTTTAAGGCTATATCGTTATATTATTTATAATCCAGAAATAACAGAAATGTCCAACCAGAGGGAACTGATTATTGTACAGTCATTTCACAGAAAAATCCCTCCATGCAGACATTAAAAAGAATGCAGTTGTTCTTTGCATAATGATTTCTAAAACAAGCAAGGGTTAGAACCATAAACAAAAGCAGGGAAATGTTGAAACCATAAGCTTTTGTAAAGCCCTTCTGTAAAGCAGAATAATACCACACTCATGCCTGTGCCCAGTACTGTGGCTGGAACATCATGGGCGCACAATAAATATGTGTCGAGTGGGTGAAAGCACTTGCATCTTACTGTGGCAAACAGGCCAACAAAATGCGGATCATTAGCAATGGTTTGAGAACTAGCGCAAAAAACATACATTCCATTAATTTGGCTTCTCATTCCCCCGAAAGGCCTTCGTAGACTTGCGATTTTCACTATACATTTCCTCTCCCAGATCTTTAATTAAAAATATGAGCTAAGATTCTTCTAGCATCAATTCCTATAAGACCCTGCTGTTTACAATTATCCATCAAGATGGGTGCATTTTCATCCTTAGGAATATCTTCCTTTCCCTAAACAGGCTCCTATGCATGACAAAGCATATTCCCTTCAAACTTAATTGTTTTTCTAGGTACGGAAAAAAAATTTTGGCATGGAACTTTGCCAAAAACCTTTGAAAAATCTAAATATACCAAAGCTACTGGTTTCCTTTGGGGTATCAGCAAGGAGTGCTGGTAGGTTAGTTCCGCATGATTCCCCTCAAGAAAGCTTGAGGCTTTTGTTATAATCAAGCCCACCAGCTTGTCTAGTTGGATGTGCAACTGCCATTCCCAGCAGGAACACACTCTTTAAGAGTTGTGGTCATACTAGAAACTTCAGGACTCCAAGGTGCACACACTGAATCCTAGTTTTGCCACTTAACAGCTGTGAAACCTTGGGCTGCTGACTCTACCTCTATTAAAAACAAAGATGAAGGCAGGAGCTGTTTTGCAGGGCTGTTGTACAGAGTTCATGCTTGGTGAATGGTGGCCATAGCAACAGATAGCTATGCATCTGCTCCTCCACACACCCAATGCCTGATCCCGCCATGGTGCACCCCTGCCAGGGGGCCAGCTTGTGAGCAGAAAGGAAGGTCTAAATCAACAGGGCCTTAAGGCATCCACGAAAACTTGACATCTCTGTCCTGGTCAGCACTTGGGGATCAAACATCTAGTCCTGACTTATCTACATCCTGAGGGTGTCAAACAGGTGGGCAGTGGCCTGTATGTCCACCCCAGGCAAGTCCTGGGGCAGAGTGACCTTTTGTTGTACAAAGGCCAGGCTCTCCATCCAGTAAAGCTGTTTGTATTGAGTCTCTCCTGAAGACCGCTAGCAGTAGGGGCTGGCCTCACCTTTCCCAGTGTTTGTTAGACCTGAGGAAGAGGTCAGGCCCTCTATCCTTAGCAGAACTGAGTGGGTGGGTGGAGAGGACATGTGTCAGTGCCCTCCAAGCACAGACAGGCCCTGAGCTGAGAAATCCAGGTTTTTTTCTCTTCCATAATTCTAATTGCTCTTAGCTGTGCTCAAGGGTTCTGTCCACATTTGAGCCAAGGTGTTAAAGGGGCCTCAGCACCCAACTGGGCTCTGGATGGCTGAGAAGCTGAAATCAGAAATAAGAGGCCTGGGAGGGAAGGCGGGGGCTCTGGGCTTTTTAAAGGGGCCTCAGCACCCAACTGGGCCCTGGATGGCTGAGAAGCTGAAATCAGAAATAAGAGGCCTGGGAGGGAAAGCAGGGGCTCTGGGCTTGGGGTCTTGTTTTAGTAAGGAATGAGTACCTTGCAGGGCCTCTATCTACCTCTTAGCCCTGGGACCAGAAGAGGGACTCCATCCTGAAGTGAAAGGCAGACCAAAAAGCACTTCAAAGGCTATGCCTGCAATCCATCACATGCAGGCACAGAGCCCTGGCCAGATAGGACCACTAGTGCCCGCCACCTGGCACAATTTCTCTCTAGTCTCCTTGACATAGTCCTTATCCCTACTTCACAGATGTGGAAACTGAGATTGAAGGGTAGAATCTGCCCAGAGGTCACCCAGCTTGACTGGACTGGAGCCGACAGACACTTTTAATTTCCTGCTGGGGAGATCACCATTTCTCTCTCCTCTTCTTCAGTCACAACTTAGTAGCACCTGCCCGGGACAGGGCTCTGGGCCCCATGCATCCCCAGAGACAGAAGGCAGGAACTCACGGTCAAGGCCATAGCCACTGAGCGTCTGGGCCCAAATGTCATATGGCTGGAAGACAGCACCCTGCTGCATGGACTTTAGCAGCTCCTCTCCAGTCCTGGCCACTCCTGTTTGCCCCCACTCCTCCCTCCCATCCTGCTGGGGGAATCTGACAAACAGCCCAGAAGCTGGCCATGGGGAATGCAGTCATTCAGAGGATGGCTTCTTTGTTGTCCCGAGGAGGGAACTATATTTAGAAAGCTCAGAAGCTGGCGGGAGCGAGGGCTGACCGGGAACACAGCACAGATTTGGCAGGAATGTCAGGCTGGAAGCAGCCCCGGTGCTTTGACACTATCATGAAATAGTGGAAAATGGCAAAGGAGCCATTCAGAGTCTTTGATTTTCCAGTTTAGAGTTGATCAGAGGAGAGAGGCTCTGAGTGAGCAGAAGTCAAAACTTGGAGGAGGGAGAGGACAACAAGTGAGTCCCTGGAGGCTTTCCCAGAGTCTGTGTGGGGCCCGCAGAGGCACCGCTTCTTTGGGACCCTTCTGATGCTGCATCTCATTCCTCATACTGGCTGGGCACTTGGATTTCCCACACTTCTCAGGAATCCCAGACATTCTTGTTCACCGGAGGCCCAAAGGAAGAGGCTGCTGGGGATGGATGCCTCCAGGGCCAGGGCCTTCCCCAAGCTCCTCTCAAGCCCATGGCTCTGGAGAGAACATCTTCAGGGCAAGAAGTGAGGGTCAACTGCATGCAGAATGGAGGCCCAGGACCTCCACCAATAGGATGCACTTGTCCTCAGAGCTCTGCACACTGTGCAGGAGGAGAGGACAAGAGTGAGGTTTAGAAAGCGCCAACCAGTTGCCTGCACATCCTTCAGGCTTTAAGTTTAGTATGCCTCTCGGATCCTCACAGCCACCCTTTGAGGTCAGTCACCATCTTAGTCCATTTTTGCTGCTATAGCAGAATACCTGAGACTGGGTAATTCATAATGAACAGAAATTTATTGGCTCATGGTTCTGCAGGCTGGCAAGTCCAAGATTGAGGAGCCAGCATCTGGTGAGGGCCTTCTTGCTACATCATCCCCTGGCAGAAAGTGAAAGGGCCACAAAAAAGGGCAAGAGAAAAGGGGACCAAACTTGCCCTTTTATAAGAAACCAACTCCCACAATAATGGCATTAATCCATTTATGACTGTGGAGCCCTCAGGATCTAAATACCCCTTAAAGGTCTCACCTCTTAATACTGTTAAAATGGAAATTGAATTTCAACATGAGTTCTGGAGCAGTCTCTGACTCTAATTCCCCCAGCATGTGCTTGACTCGCAGCTGCCATTCACTAAAAGAATAACAGAAAGTTAGCTGGGCATGGTGACATGCACCTGTGATTCCAGCCACTTGGGAGGCTGAGGTGGGAGGATCGCTTGAGCCTGGGAGGCAGAGGTTGCAGTGAGCCAAGATCGCACCACTGCACTCCAACCTGAGTCAGACAGTGGACCCCATCTTGAAAAAAAAGAGAATAACAGAAAGAACGAACTGACCAGTAGATGAACCACTGGTCATAGAGCCTTAGAGCCCAATGGTGTTGATGGAAGGAAAGCTCAGATTTACACACACATTCATAAAAGCACACATCCTTCCCTCACAGCTCTCAGAAGGAAACAATCCTGTTGACATCTTGATTTCAGACTTCCAGCCTCCAGAACCGTGACAGAATAGATTCCTGTTAAGTCGTCCTGTTTGGGGTACTTTGTGATGGCAGCCCTAGCAAACTAATACATGCACCTTCCCCCGATACAAGCCAGCAGCCCCAATCTCCTCTGTTTCGGATCTTCCACGCACAGTCAGCTCTGTTCCTAAGCCTTCAGCATCTTATTGCTAGAAGGTGACAGAGGGGTGGTCAGTGGGGAGGTGCTGGTACATTCCAAAGGATGTGGAGCCACAGGGACCAGAACAGGGTCTCTTGGCTGAGCCAGGCTCTGGCACCCCAGCCCCGTACACATTCTAGTCACTGAAGGTTTGGGTGGGGCATGTTATCTGTGGATTACCATTTCCTGGCACCCTGGGGGGTGGTGTGGTCATGCCAGGCCCTGAGTGCTCCCAGGATGAACAGATGGTACAATTTGTGAGATAAACAAATAATCCTCTCCTGGACGTGGGGCTGTTCCCAGAACCCATGGGTGGGGAGGCAGCTTGGCCCAGGCACCCTCCTGAGCAGAGGCGGTCCTCTGGTAGAGTCAGCAGTGTGGGTGCAGCGGCCAAGGTCCTGGTTCACCCAGGGCTAGGGGTATCCTGGGATGCAGGACTTGCAGTGCCAACACTGGGAGAGTCCAGGCACAGTTCCCCATTCCCCACTGGGCCCCCACACTCCCCTCTACAGGCTCTGTCGCTGCACTTGCCATAATGCTGGGTCACAAGTCAAGACCATATGGCACAAGTGCGTCTGGGGCCATGTAGGGCTGAGATAGGCTTTTGCTCCCACACCTGGGTTCTAATACACATTCACTTACAAGCTAGGTGATCTTGGCCTAATTACTGAGTCTCTCTGGGTCTTATCTGTAAAGTGGGGAACCTCATGAAGTGACTGGACAGATTAAAGGAGATAACAGATGCAATAGTGCTTAGTGGCCTCCACCCACTGTACCCCTAGAGTGGATCTCTATTTGCAGTGCTTAACTCATGGCAGGAGCTCAAAGGATGGCCTCTCCTGAGCTTAAGTGTGGGCCAATGGGTCTTGTTTGTTAATGAATACATTTCTACTGAAAAGGCCCAGAACATCAGGCTTGAGCCAGTGCCCTTCCCATTACCAACAGCACAACTTCCTGCTTCATCCTAGAGCCCTCTGCTCTGGAGGGGAAGACAAGAAGAAGGAGGACAGTTGCAATGGAACCAAGAGAGGGCCCAGGATGGGCCAACTACCAACAAGGACAAGGAGACTGCAAGGGACAAGAAAAAATAGACACAATTCAATCACCCCTGGGGGCTAGACCCTTGAGCATCCATCACCTCAGCTCATCCTCACACTATCCTGTCTTCCAAAGTAAGCAAGAGAAGCCCCATTTGACAGATGAGGAAACTGAGACAGTACAGTGAAGTCACTTGCCAAAATCAGAAGTGGCAGAGCTGCACTCAAGCCAAGTTCTGCTCAACTGCAACCCAGTGCTCTGTGGAGCTCTCTCTGGGAGTGGTTGGGCTGGGTCGGGGCTCCAGCCAGGGGGCAGGAGGTGGCAGTGTGAGGCAGGAGGGAACTCTGGAACTCTCAGGGAGGTGGAGCACTGCCAGCTGTGCCTGCTGCAGGAGGGCAGGGTCCACAAGGCTGGCCCTGGTACAAGGTGACTGGAGGATTAGCAACAGTGCCCTGAGGAAGAGCAGCAGGCAGCTTCCCTTTTATCCTACAGGATTCCCAAGTCAGGCTTTCCCCATTCCTGAGAGTCCTTTTTTGACCTTAAAACCAGGCCAGTCGCAGGAGCCTGTAAGATGCACATTTGTCTGGAACGCAGCAGGGCGCCTCCAGTCTTTCCTGGATGCTACACTGGAAACTCTCAGCCAGCTCAGGGGGTGGGGGCCCCAAACCTCACTGAGGGGCTCTAGCCTGACCCGCTGCAGAGACTGCCCTGTGGAAAAACCCAGGCAGGAGCCAGGAGCCCATCAGTGCCAGCTATTGTTATTCTAAAGTGCCAATGTCTGCAAAGGCCTGGCTCGCCTGGGGCTGCTCCCACCAATTTTCTTCCCCCAAGTCACACAGCCCAGGAAAGAGGAAAATGCACCCCCGAGCAGAGCTTGGCACCCCAGGGTATGGAGAACACTGCTCCTAACCCTTTAGTGCCTGTCATGCCTTCCTTAATCAGGAAAGAGTCCTGGAGTTCTCTCTCTCCTCCTATCCTCCCTCTTCTCCTTCCAATATATACAGACAGCTCCCACCTCCAGAGCTCCTCTGGGAGCCTTCTCTCTTTGTCGGTCCCTGGAAAAGCTTGTTCCTTCCTCCAGGAATCTTGTCCTGCTGCCAGGCCACCGAGAGCCAGCCCTCCACACACAGAGCCTCCCAACATTCTTTCAGCCTGAGTGGCATTTCCTCTGGAGAAGTTAGACGCATATTTAACTCCAAAGGAAGCGGCTTGTCTCTACTCATCCAAGTGCCTGTCATCCCACCTGGGTTGGCAGCCGTTGGGAGAGCCCTCTCTACCCACTCCCCCCAACACTTCTCCGGGGACTTAGGGTCTGCACAGCCCCCACCACCTATCCAAAGGCACGCTGTGTGGGTGGAGCCACTGAGCCTGGCCTGGGTCTATTCCCCAGACACACCGAGTCCACAGTTAGCACTCCATATGCAGAAGATCAGGAGGCTGATGGGCATTTCAGGCCCAAATGCACTGACAAGTCCAGCAGCACTTCCAGGTCTCCCAGACCCGCTGCCTCCTCCATGGCTCCTTATTCCACTTGCATGGGACCTCTTTGTTTAGGGGCCTCAAAGTGGGGAACCTCATGAGGTTATTGGACAGATTAAAGGAGATTTAGCCAAATTTAGCAAATAAATTTTATTTGGCTGAATTTTATTTGTCAGATTTAGCAAATAAAATTATAGGATGCTCAGCCATAGTTGAATCTCAGATAAACAATGAATAATATTTTCATATAGTATGCCTCAATTATTACATGGGACACACTCATACCAAAGATTATTTTAGATTCTATAGGGTGTCTTGTATTTTATGTGCCAATCCGATCAATGTGAAGATTCAACAGGTGCATTTCTTGGAAGAGAGAAAGTGGGGTTGGCCTTGAGCAGGAGAAGGTTGAGAAGGAAGGGCTGGTGGCCACAGAAAGAGAGGTGGCCTCAAAGACATCCATGAAGATAAGCCAACAAGGACATCCGGGTGCCTGCTCCTGACCCCACTCCAGGGAGGAGGCTGGGAAGCACTGCCCTTCCTCCCCGTACCCACTCACGACCCCAGATTCTGGCCTGTGCTTCAGGGGCTTTGTGAGCATGTGCAGCTTTTCTTCTTCTTCTTCCTCTTCCTCTTGTTCTTCTTCCTCTCCTTCCTCCACTTCTTCTTTTTCTTCCTCTTCTTCTTCTTCTTTCTTCTTTCTTCTTTTTTTTTATCATTTTGTTTGGTTTTGTTTTTAACTTTTTTTTGTAGAGATGGGGTCTCTCTATATGTTGCCCAAGCTGGCCTTGAACTCCTGGCTTCAAGTGATCCTCCCACCTTGGCCTCCCAAAGTGATGGGATTACAGGTGTAAGCAACCATGCTCAGGTGCAGCTTCTGTACTTGGAGAAAAGGCCTCTAGATTGTGTATGATAACAGGGGTTGTCATGAAACAATCATAGCCATAATGGCCGATATTTATATTGCTTCCTAGATATTATTCCCAGAGCTGTCCTGCATCCTAAGCATTAACTCACGTGATCTCCAAAACACTCCACTGAGAGAGGGCTGTTATTATTCCTTTCTGTTTTACAGATGAGGAAACGGAGGCACAGAAAGGCTGAGTAACTTGCCAAAGTCACACAGCTAGTGAGTGCTGGAGCTGGGATGTGAAGCAGCAGCTGGCTCTCCTGCTAGGTCAGGCAGCAGATGGGGTCCGGGATCCAAAAAGATGGCCAGGCTGAGTATCCCACGGTAACAAGAGCAGCTACAGAGGTGGGGAACAGGTTCACCAACACAAGGAAAGGCATGAATCACAACAGTGAGAGCCTCAGACTCTCCCCAGCCTGACTTTTCCCATCCACTCAGGGGCCTTGGCCTTTGTTTCCCAACCCGCAGGGAGCTCCAACTGTCCTACCCTTGTGTCAGGAAATGGAGGCTGGGCGGGGAAGCCTTGGCAGGAGCAGCCCCCTGACAGCTGCTGCTGTATCTGCTCAGGGCCCACAGGCCTTTCAGCTGCTCCAAACTCCAGGCTGCAAACCCCACGGGACCTACAGTGTCTGGATGCAGTGCAGGAGAGCCAGCCCAGGTCAGTGTGAAGTCCCCCATGTGACTCCGGGAGAAATGCTTCCGGTCACAGGCGGGTAGCCAAGTTCTCACCAGGTTCTCAGGAACTGAATCCGGATGTGGATCCCAGGAGATGAGTGCCAGAGAGAAAGGAAGCTGGCTTCACTCCTAACTCTAGCCTCCTGAGAAGTCTCTATTCCTGCCCAGCTCCTGCTAAGGCCAGGAAGTTGGTGAGGAGGGACTCTGGTGGTTTGGGGCTCACTGTCCTGGGGTTTCCTCACAGGCAGAGAAGGGCATTTGCTACCCTCACAGATGCTCCCACCAAGTCATACCTCATCCTATGCACAATGTGGCAGCAAGGAGGCCAGCGTCCAGCCACCAGCCTGCCTCCCTCTCCACCAGACTCCTTTCTGCAGCTCCAGTTATCTGCCTCAAACACAAACTTGATTATGCACATCCCTGATCATAATTGTTCAGAAAGCTGCTCCAGCCGAGGGGCCCTGGAGAAGGCTGAGGGTTGCACAAATTCAGTCAACACATAATCGGAGGAGACAGCCTGCCTTCCAGGCCCTGGGAACAGTCAGCCCGCATCTGTGATTCTGACATCAAAAAAGAATGTGACAAGGAGAGAGGTAGTGAACAAAAGGTGTGTCCCAGTGACCCGGGGAGAGGGAGGCCTGGAGCTCCGTGGCAGCTCTCTGCTCTGACTACACCAGGCACCCGGGAACCCATGACTTCCCTTCAACAATCTCAAGCTCCCTCGGCTCTAATTCTCACTCACCCAGCAACCTACAGAAAACCAAACTTGCCCCCCAGGACCCTGACACCACATAGGGAGCATCCTGGATGGGGGTCCCCACATAGAAAGAGATGTTCCTCAACCCTGCAAATTAATAGCCTGTGCTTTTGGTTTACACATTAGTGAGGTCAGAATTTAGTTAGCAAGATTGCTGAGCAGGTCCGGTCTCTGAATCTGCAGGGCTTACGGGTTCTGGACTCTCACAGACTGACCAAGGTCATGAGTTCCTGTAAGACTGTCACCCTGAGCACATTCTACCTCACAACTGACTGTCTCTCCACCTTCTCCAGCAACCATGACCTGGAGTCCAAACTGCATGGTATACAGAGCTCTTATTGGTCAGCTCCCAACCTGTTTTCCAGCCTGATTTTTCTGACCTCCCTAGGACCCAGATTTTTGGCCCATGCTTTTAGAATGCCCTTACCTCCCTTATCTGTCAATTAATCTTTAGGGAGCAGCACAGATGTCTCCTCCTCAAGGAAGCCTTCCCTGACTCTCCCACTGGGCAGCTAGCGCCTCTCTCCTGGGTGCTCCCCAGTCCTGAGTACCCACCCCAGTTGGGTACTCAGGGCTGGAGTGATGAAGAGAGGAATAGTTCAGGGTTCACGGACCAACAGGTGGTTATAAGACATGCCAAGACTCATACTGGGAAAGGCAAGATTCAGATGGGAGGGCTGTAAGTGCCCACAGTTGGCTTTTCTCTCTGAGGGGTGGTCCTGTCCAGGCGACCCATGGCTGGTTGGTCACTGGTGTCTCCAGGCAACCAAACGAGGGAAATGCCTCAGTCCCTAAAGCCCCCAAGACCTGCACTGAAATCACTGGCCTCTTCTCCACCCAGAGCACTCATAGCTTCTTCAACCAAGGGATTGCTTCTAGAAACAGAAAATAGCAGGGGGCTGGAAGGCAGCATGCCCAGCCCTCAATCATACCGTCCTCATCCTGGCAGAGCACTTGGCTCTAATGACTCACTTCTAATGAACTAACTGGAGGAAGTAATGCTGCATAACTTCAAGGCTGGGTTCTAAGAGGCAACATAGCTTCCATTTGGCTCTTTCCCTTGTCAGGTGCCTGCCCTTTGAACCAAGCCACCATATTGTGAGGAAGTACAGGCTACATGGGGAGGCCAACAGCACTGGCTAGGGTTCCAGGCAACAGCCAGGAGCTTGGGTGAAAAGAGCCTCTAGATGGCTCCGGCGCTGGTCATTGAGTACCCTGGCTTCAAGTCAGAGGTCTCAGGCATTACGGAGCAGAGACAAACCATCCCCATGGTACCTGTCCAAGTTCCTAACCCACAGAATCCAGGAACATAATAAACGGTTGTTTTATACTGCTAAGTTTGGGTAACAGATGCCCAGAACACGGTGCATCCAAACTCACCCTCTGCCTTGCCAGCCTTCCTGCTGGGCACTTTGAAGGTGATGATCTCAGAGCTTGGCAGGTATCACCAATACTTACGGGGCTGGGGGTGGGGCTGCTCCCCTGCAGCAAGGCTAACCAGAAGCATAATCATGGTGGGGTTTGTGCCCTCAGCAATCACACACAGCCATCTAGAGAAAAAAGGCCTGTCTCATATCCCTCTGCCTTAGCCTTCTCTCTATGCCTCCACTTTATAGCCCCGTGACTGATGTCAGCAACTTTTCCATCTCTACTTTGACCCTGCCTGGCCTTGGCTAGGACCCCTGGGCCTTCTTGGTTGCTCTTCAGGCCAAACAGGTTTATATTATCATCCATGGCTAGGCAGCTCCCCAACCCCCAGCAGAGCTAGCATTCCTATGAACCTGAGGACTTTTCCTAAGGTATCTGTCCTTGTGGATGTCCTGGTCTCTGGATCAGCTGCTGCAGGTTGCCCCCATGGTCCTGGTTGGTCTCTGAGGAAAGCACCACCCCCATTCCCAGCACTGTCCCCGGTGATGCTGGAAGTCCATGGTGAGGGCCTCTTTTAAAAAATAAGTGTTCTGGGCAATGAACAGCAGTCATCTGGAGCTGCCTCTGGGGAGTGCTGTGGGCGCTCCAGGGTAGTCGGAGTCACGGGGGCTCCCTAATCACCATGTGTCAGGGGCGTGGGGACAGTCCTCCTGAAAGAAACACTGGAGGAGAGAGATCTGGGGAATCGTAACAAGCCCTCCTAGGGGAGATGACAGGCCCTGATGGGTAAAGGGTCTGGGTGACACGTCAGGTCTCCTAGGAGTTGGCAAGTTGGCAGAAACATGTCCCACCAGCTTCCCCGTGGCGCTGTCTGAAGGGTGGTACCTGCTCTACCCCAGCCTCTCCACATACTCAGCTACCTCCACAAATCTCCATCATCTTTTCCTCCTTTTCGGGCTTCGGGGTGCAAATAGCACTCTGGCTCATGCTTCATCCATATCCTGCATCTCCTAGTCTCCAGTCTCAGCCACTTTTTGGGACACATCAGAATTGGCGGACCCCTCAGAGCTGACATCTGCCCCAGGCTAATAATGTTCAGCCGTGGAGGGTAGCAGCGCCCGGCCGTGGCCACAGAGTTCTGGGCCTTCCCGCTTCCATGGGCCAGGGAGACCACAGCCAGTCCTCGGGCCACAAGTGAGGACGATGTCCCGCCACAACCATGGTGGGCAGGGTCCATACAGGGCCTCCTGGGGTGGCCAGAGCTTGTATCTCTTCCCTCAGAAAACTCCTCTGGAGGCCCTAATGAAATCCCCTTTCTCTCAAACACGGCAATTAATGGGATTAAGTTTAGAGTGAATCTCATGATTTACCTGCACCCAGATAAGCCTAGGACTGTTCACGGGATTGGTTGTGCTATTCCTTCATTCGTGCAAGGGAAGGAATGATGCAGGGGATGAGGGCTAGGAATTGGGCAGGATTCAGGGACAGGGTGGAAGCGCATGCTTCTGTTTTTCAGTAATTACAAAAAGCCAAGCAGGCTCTGATAGTGTCCTCACTGCCCAGCCTCATTTTGATCACATTCAAGACACTACCCCGTCCTTGGGGATGGATAGAGTTTCTCCAGATTGACTCAGTTGGTTTCTTGTTTGCCCTTTTTAGATGAGTCAGTGAGCTGACTTGGCCTAGCTCAGTCTCTTAAATTTGGTTTTCCTTTGCCTTGGGAAGAAAGTAATAAATGTGCCAAGTCCCTCCACACTCTCAGCACTTGGAGATAGCACCTATGCAAGAGCTGGTTCCTCAGGAGACAGTGCTTCTGAGACACAGTCCCTAGGCACATGGACTTGAGAGAACTGGGAGGCGATAAAAACTGCATCACATTTTGTATTTTCTCTGTCCATCCCAAAGGCTTAGGGCTGGAGCCTTCGGTGGGGCAGGTGAAATCTCTCAGGAAGAACAAGGTTCCGGGGGCTGTGACCTGTAATCCCTCCTGACATATCACAAATCTCCACTGGATGTCATGTCTGCATCCTCCAGCTATGCCATGGGTAAGACAGGCCGCAGAGGGAGTAGGGAGTCAGAGGATGCTTTATGCAGCAGTTCAGGCTGCCAAGCTGTGGCCACAGGACAGAGGCCTTCTCCACCGAAGATCAGCCTTGGCTGCAGTTGTGGGCAGCAGGAGTCAGTGCAGGCCCCTATCTGGGCTACACTGCTGTCAAATGGTCCATCTGGGAGATGCCCCAGGATGAGCTGGGCACTCGTACATCTGAGACAGAGCCCAGGCCCAGCATTTTCCAGACCAACCCCCGACCCAATGCCTATACAACAATGCTGGTAATCAGAATCTTCTCAACCTTCAGTTTCTTCAAAATGGCTCTTCATAGTCTTTAGGATTCAAACCACCTGAATGGGGAAGCTGGCATGATTCGAGGAACCTCAAGGTTAAGTCTTATCTACAATGGTGGGGATGTCACTCCAATGAAGGCAACAGACAGATCCTTCTACAGCCTCCCTGCTGCCCACTAGGCCATGTCTGTATCTGTGACGAGGAGTGACTAGGAGGCCCCAGTGTGGACACTGGCCTTTTTAAAATAAGGGGTCTTAACTTTTTTTGTACTAGGGACCCCTTTAACACCTAGATGAAGCCTGTTCTCCTGTTCTCAGTATAACAGAGTTAGATGAATAAAGGTAAACATACAGGATTACAAAGAAAAATGGTTGTGTTGAAGTCGAGTTATCAAAATATTTTGAGAGACAGTATTTTATGGGCTTCTTATGAACACACTGGATAGCAAGACCTATCGGCAACTCTGACAACTCTCTTCATCTCTAAGTGCTGAGCATAAATGCTATTTTAAGATATGTATAACAACAGGAAGAGAAAATAAAAATATTTGTGATTGCTATTGGTACGAAGTACTGCAAATAATATTGTGGTTTGTTGTCCACATTTCAGATTAAAGGAAGTGCTCAATTTAATTTAAAAGTAAGTGAAAATAAAAACGCATTACTTTTCCCATGAGTTGTATCCAGATTAAGAAAATAATTCTGCTGTATGCCCAAGCTGAAGAACCACTGCTTCAGTGTCCCTAATCCATTGCCCTCTTTATAAATTCAACTCAAAGAATTTGCTCAATTTCCTTTAAAAAAAAAAAAGAAAGAAAAGGTGAAGAAAATCTAAAGCAGAACAAAACAGAAACCAGTTTGTTTTCCCCTGGGCAGAAAAAAAGTCACTTCCCCAGCCCCCTGGCAGGGCTGCTGGGTGGGGGACGGCGCCTGGGATTCCCTGCTGAGCCTCTAAGGAGCGTCCAATCTCCTGCCTTCCAGCCTCTTCCCTGCCCTGAGGAATTATTCTTTCTTTTGCCCCCAACACTACCCACAAAGTTCTTCCACAGTGAGGACGGAAAGGGGTCTCCCAGAATTTTTTAACTTTTCAAGTTGAATCATTTATGCTAATGAGCCTGGGAAAAACTTTAATGTTTCAGTGGTGGAAAAACATATGCTTTGACCTCATTTTGCTCACAAGAGGCCACATCAAATTTTGCTTCACTTTTGTGGGATGGCAAGAAACGTGGAACTCCAGCTCCAAGGAGGAGGCCATGTGCAGATGGTCTAGGGAAGGTGGTCTGGGCACACCCAAGTTTCCTGCCCCAGACACCCTGGAGCCGCCCATCCTCATAATGGTCTTGGTGCTTCTGGCTGGGGCTAGGAGATTCCTTTGTGCTCCAGCACCAAGGAGCCCAGTCACACCACCAGGGTTGCCCCGGCTCTCCAAGCCAAGACTCAGACAAAAGGCTCTAAAATGACCCGTTCCCCCGACAGTGAGCTCCCCAAGCTCTCTTCCTCAGTTCTTGCTGGGCAAGCCTGGGTAAGTCATTTAACTTCATTGGGTTGCAGTTTCCTCATCTGTAAAATGGGCATGATAAAAACTAACCAGTTATGTTGTCAGAAAGATTAAGGGTGATAAGTATGACCACATTTCATGGCATGTACCAGACATTCCATTACTATTAGTGACCTTCCCACCATCTGATCATTTTGCAAGGCAGTGTTCAGTGCACTAGGAGTCTAGGCTTTGGAGTAAGACAGACTTATTTGGAAATAATTGTAAATCCCAACTCTGCCACTGACTAGCTGGGTGACCTTGGCAAGTCACTCTGAGCTTTTCACTCCTTATCTTTAACTCAGGGCTAGTACACTGTGTTGTAGGTGGGTTTGGTAAGAGTGAAGGAAAGTAGCTCATATGAAATGGTCACACAGCATCTGTGTATGTGCTTAATGAATATTTGTTCTCTTTCCTTCCTCTCACCTTCCAAATCCCAGCAAAACCATGGGGGTGCGGGGAGAGGAGAGCAGCTCTGCACAAGGCAAGCACTGAGTATGACTTCTGGCCTTTGATTTGAACTTTCTGCTACAGGATGATGTTCTCTCTGGGGAAGGAGGTCCCCACAGATTTAATCAAAAAAGGAGGACCCTGGAAACAATGGAAAAAGCAAAGGCTGCTAGGAATCTCCTGCACATGGGGCTGAGCCTAAGTTCTGCTTGCCAGGCATGAGAAGGATGGAATCTGCTGGCCTCTGCCCACCCCAGCCACCCAGGGACCCCTGGCCTGGAGGGTAGGCCCCTCCGCCATCTTCAAGCCAGGGTGTTTTTCTATCCTAGCCACTACTCTTTTGTTCCTGCCTCCTTTCTGGGAGGCCCTGAATTATGAGACTATGGAAAATTCAGGCTGTTTTCCCTGTGGCTGTATTTTCCACATCGCATCACTGAAATGTGTCATTGGCCAACCTCTTCAGACACGGGAGCATGCCACCCACTTAAAATGCCCCTCTACTGGTTTAGAATGTTCCTTTTCAGCAGCAGCAAGTCTGACACCCCATCAGTGGTGAGAACAAAAGAAAGTAGGTGTGAGATTCCACAGTTTCCTAACCATCTTCCACTGATATCTTCTCCCCTGAGCCCAAGGGGCTCTGCCATCCCTGGGAGAGGAAAACCATACAGTTGTCCTTTTGTGATGTTGGTTTTCCATCTGAGGCCTTTGGAAGGGGGAGGGGCTCAATGACTCTTGATATTAATGACACAAGCTGTAACCCGGGAATGGAAGGCTGGGGATCAAAACAACTCAACATTATGGCTGCAAACCACCATGACTTTATCAGAAATATATCTTTTAATTAAAATGGCCAAAATTTACAACTGGGTTCATATTCCAGTTCTACCATTTTACCGTCTGCCATGACTTCCGGAATTTAACTTCTTTAAACTCCAGTGTCCTCATCTATAAAATAATATTACATCTACTTCATAGTGTTTTAAGAATTAGAAAACACGTAAAACACTGGGTATACAGCCCAGCAAACAGTAGGTATCCAATAATGTAGATGAATGAACAAAGGCAAGAAAAACAGAGGTTCATTTTTTAAACAAATCAGACTCATTTACATACTTACAGCTCTTTACAGAATCTTACCTTCAAGGAATTTTACTTCTGTTTCTATTCCCCAATTTGCAACTAGATCACACAGCTTTCATCTACTAAGTATGTATTCAACTACTCAACCCCTATCCATGTCCAGCACAGACACAGGGATACACAGGTGGCACACAACAGGTGAAATCCCTGCCTCCTCAGAGTTCAGTCTTCAGACAATCCTTTATGAACTTCTAAATTTTTTCCCTGGGCCTGAGAACACCCTTTCCCAGCTGGTCTTCACCATCTTTCTCAGCATTAGGTGGCCCAACCTCTCAATTATTAATTTTTTGAGATACTATAAAAACAAGGGCACCAAGACCCTGCTTCCTGAAAAAGGAAATTCCAGGTCCACCATGCACTAAAAACTGAACTGAACTGGAAATAAGTTTCCAGATCTGATGGCTGCATGATTTGGAGAAAACTATATCCCCCCCATCTCTGATTTCTCATCTGTAAAATAGGAGGTTTGGTCTGAAGCAGGGGTGGAACACAGGTTTCAAGGATAGTCCTTTCCCAACTGTCAGTTGCTGCTTGAAGTGCTGTGCTGCCTCAAGTGCTGAGGCTATCTGGGCTCATAAGGAAACAACTCTGCAATTGATTAGCAATGTCTGCCATGTGCCCGGAGGTGGGGTATGGCAGTGGATGGGCCACATGTGTTCCTTCCTGGTTCAGAGGAGTTCAGGGGACCCTGTGAATTCTACCATTTATAATTGTGTGACTCAGTGATATACTGTTTTACTTTATCTTTGGCATGAGGCCTGTCTTTACACAAATAGCTTTTTCATCTGTTTGGTCTAGCACCTTAGCCACCATCATCTTTCAGAAGCCTTCTCAGTTACTCTTTCAAAGCAACAGCAACCTTACAACAAAATAAACATATTTACTGATTCATCACACTCATATTCAGTAAACTACTGCTTCCTGCCACAAGGGGTCCAGGAAATTAGGTCAGAAAGGAGAATTTACACTTATTCAGCATCTATTAAACACCATTTTCCAGACATGGCCTCCTACTTGTAAGATACCCTCCTCAGGCAGTCATTAAATCCTCTTTTCACAGAGCAGGAACCAATGCTCAGAGCCATGAGGGAAGTTTCCCCAGAAGCAGGGATTTCAACTTGCAGCAGTTTGGATTCCAAATTCTACCACTATGCTCCCCTAAAACGTACCCAAATATCTTGTTTATTCTTTCTCTTCCAGGAGGTGGAGGTGAAAAATGAAACTGACAGTAGACAGAGCAATGAGATCTGAACAAACATTTAGATGACTCAATCTCCATCCGTCATTTTTCCCATAGTCTGCTGGGGATGTGACCAAGAGTAGAGGTTTCCTGCCTGATTGGAGAGACCAGCTCATTTATTAGATTCGGGGGCATGACTGTGAATTCCCTGGGAGCATTAAACATGTCCTTCTGCATTCCCCACTTCCCATCCTGACCCACTTCCCTTCCACTGCTCCGGGCTCTGACCCTGGAAGAGGAGACCGTGTGACTGGGGCCTCTGTTGGCACTGTCCCCTGGCCTACCTCCCGGGAAGCCCTCGCTACCACAGGTGGGAATTGATAAACAACCATCATCACCACAAAACCTCCTTGGAGGCCTGAGTCCCCCATAGGACCTCTTGGGAGTCTGGAGCCCCTTTACAGGGAAGTGGGAGGCCCCTCATGCCTCTGGGGAGTCTTTGAGGACACCATGGAGGGGGTAAGGGTGGGGCTCATAAAGGAGGGTGTGGAGTGGGTGTTAATTACTGAATGGTCAAGGAAATCACATCTCTGGATCCCCACAATCTCCAAGATGCAGCCTGAGCCTGCATACGCCCAGGCCTAGGGGAAGTTTTCAGCATGTTGGCTACAGACCAGGGTGAGGGGTGAGAAACTCAGGTCAGTGGCATCAGTTAAGCTTTAAAAACACTCCCTGAGACTATGGCTGCCACACTGCAGAGGCAACCGCTGGAAACAGAGTTGGGGAAGGCACTGCCTTATCCAAGGACAGCAGGGGCCAGGAATTTTGAGACAGTCCTTCAGCTCACATTGGGCACTTATGTCCTCTAGTGCCTACAGTCATGAAGACTGAAAGGTTGAAAAAAAAACTTCTACCTTGTGCCCTGCTGGTGGGAATGCAAAATGGTGCAGCCACTATGGAAAACAGTATGGTGTTTCCTCAGAACATTAAAAATAGAATGACCTTATGATCTAGCAATTCCACTTCTGGGTATATATCCAAAAGAATTGAAAGCATTTGATATGAAAGAATATCAAAGAGATATTTGCATACCTGTGTTCATAGCAGCATTATTCACAATAGTCAAAAGGTGGAAGCAACCCAAGGGTGCATTGACAAATGAATGGAGAAACAAAACATGGTATGAATATATGAATATATCTATGTATATACACACACCATGTATTATCATTCAGCCTTAAAAAGGAATGAGATTCTGATACCTGCTACAGCATGGATGAACCCTGAGGACATTACACTAAGAGAAATTCACCATTCATAAAAATACAAATAGAGTATGATTCCACTCATATGAGGTACCTTGAGTGGTCAGAATCATACAGACAGAAAGAAGAATGGAGGTTGCCAGGGGATTGCAGGAAGGGGACATTGTTTAATGGGTATAGCACCTCTGATTTGCAAGATGAGAAGAATTCTGGAGAATTCTTTTCTCCAGTATAATTAACCCTGCTGAATTATATGTGTAAACATTGTTAAGATGGTGTTTTATATTATATACATTTTATCACAATTTTTGTATGTTGCATTAAGAACATGAGTCTTGGAAGTTTTGGAATCCACAAGACCTAAGTGCTTCATTTTATTTCTCTTTTTTAGTACTGGCTCAGCCACCTACAAGCTCTGTTTTATAATTTTCTCTGAGCCTCAGTTACTTCATCTGTAAAATGGGGTCAACTGGGTGTCTGCCTTGTATCATTGTCATGTGGATCGTGTGAAGGAATGCAAGTCAGATGCCTGGCACAGCGCCTGACTAAATAAGGGAATACTGGGACATGTTGTAGCCCTTGATGTTATTTTAAAAACAAAACAAAATGGACTCAATGAGTTTTTTGGAATGATGCCAACAGGTAAAGAAGGACAGGGCCACAAATTTGGCAGCCAGGATACAAAGACCCTATGGTGAAAGTTATCCAGGCTTGTCTGGAAGAATCCCCAGGTCCTGAGAGCAGTGGACAGCCACACACCTGCATGGAGGAGCTGTTGGGCCCCTGACATGCCCAGGCTACTCAGAGACCACAGAAATCAGCTTGTTCTGCAGCCGACACCATCAACCTAATGAGATTTCAAGTTCAATTACTGTCACTTATCTGTCCTGTCTACTGGCACCAAGCAAAAGCAAAGTGCTCCATTTCTAAGTAACGGTTTCCAGATTTCAAGGCCAGAAGCCAGGCTCTTTGCAGGGTACAGGCTTTGCAGCCCAAAGGGGCTCAAGCCTTCAGCTTCAGCAGGATTAAGCAAAGCTCCATCGCCACGAATGTCTGTCTTCCAAACCACATCTTCCTGGCTCTTTCCTCTAGGGATTGCATGAAGTCTCATTACAGTATACAGCACAGGACATGGTAAAGCACTGCAGTTGCAGGATATGTTCCTAACTCAGCATGTATTCCTAACTCCTTGGCATGGCTCTCAAAGGCCTGCCTGATCTCATCCCTGCCTCTCCCCCAGCTTCACCTGCTGCTCCCCCAAGCACATCTCCTGCTCTGGCATTCTAAATTGTTTAGCGTTCCTCCAACATATTCTTATTTCCACATGCCTCCTTGACTTTGAGCAAGAAATACTTGTTCAACGAATACCCTTTTTCCCCACAACTGAGAATTCCTAGACAACATTCAAAATACAGCTCAACTGCCACCTCTTCCAGGGAGCCTGTCAAGAAGTGTGAGGGTCTAAGATTCTATTCTACTTGCAAGATGATACATGTTCCTGCCACGGTTTCATGGCTGCTAGCAGAAGACATGAGATTTCTGGGTCAGAGACAAAGGACTTTATTTCAGCAACACAGAAACAGCATAAGCCTCTTGTCTGTATCAGTTCTCCTTGCCTGCAGGTTCCACACTGCCCCATGGAGGGGTCCAGATGGGTGCTGCACATGCATTGGGTTTACATCACACCTAAGAGATCTCAAGCTCAGAGAACCCAAACCTTTGATAATGGACTGCAAGCAAACCTGCCCTCTGCCAAGGAGGGAGAGCTAGCTCTGTTTTTCAAGGCCACCGCCTAGAAAAGATGGCCTGGAACAAGAGATCAATTAGTGTCAGATATAGTTTGGATTATTTGTCCTCTTTAAATCTCATGTTGAAATTTGATCTCTAGTGTTGGAGGTGGGACCTAGCAGAAGGTAGCTGGGTCATGGGGGCAGATCCCTTATGAGTGGCTTGCTGCTGTTCTCGCTCTATTAGTTCCCATGTGTTCTGATTGTTAAAAAGAGGCTGGACATAGTGGCTCATGCCTATAGTCCCAGCACTTTGGGAGGCCGAGGTGGGAGGATCTCTTGGGGCCAGGAGTTCAAAACCAGCTTGGGCAATATAGTGAGACACTGTCTCTACAAAAACAAAAAACAGAAAAAAGCCTGGCACCTCTCCTCTCTCTCTCTCTGTCTCTCTCCTCCCTCCCCTCACTTCCTCTCACAATGTGATGCCTGCGCACCTTCATCTTCTGCCATGAGTGGGGGCTTTCCGAAGCCGTCACCTGGTGCAGACACTGGTGCCATGCTCGTACAGCCTGCAGAATGGCAAGCCAAATAAACCTTTCTTTGTAAATTACCCAGGCTTGTGTACTACTTTATAGCAATGCAAATGGACTAAGAAGTGCCTTTGCTTATACAATGAGCAGAAACAGAGACCCGTAGAGAACTGTCTCCCAAGCAAGTCTTCCATGGCTACCTGGTTTTCCCCTGCACCATGCCCCCACAATGCCCTGTGCAACCTTTGCCTTTCAAAATTATGCATCCATATTGTAATGACTTGTTTATTTTTTTTGTCCACTACTAGCCTGGATGCTTCTCCGATGTTAGAGACTATCTTTTACACTTCTCTGCCAAAAACGTAGCAGGTACTCAAAGAATGTGCAAATAAATGAATGAATTAATACTGATAATTTTGATAGCCAAGGATTGGGCTACCAAAATAATCAAATCATAACAAATGCCTGCTATTTACTGACTTCTTACTCTTTATGTTCCAGGTATTGTATAATATTTTGACCTGGGTTATTTTATTTTATCTTCATGACAATACTATATGGAAGGTACTGTTATTAAGCCCATTTTACATATGGGAAAACTAAGGCTTAGAGCAGTTCAGGAACTTAACCAAAGGCACACAGCTAATAAGCAATAGAATTGCCATTTGAACTGGATCTGCCTGTGCCCGAGCTGTTAACCACCCCCTCTGAAGTGCTGCTTCTATCAGCAGTCATCTAAACCTTGTTTGTATTCGCAGGGGTGGAGGCAGTAGCCTGCATGTCCCCACCACCCACCCTCTGTGACTCAGCCCATCAGTCGCCTCACATAGACATTGAGCACTCAAATGTTCCTGCTAGGACTTCCCACCTCCCTAATCACCTCACACTGGAATAGATGGTATTTGCTCTTGGGCACGGCCTGGAATGCAAAACTGACCTTTCTCCCTGACAAAGAAAAGAAGGGATAAGATAAATTTGCAGACTCTGCATTTGATAAAATTTACAGTTCTCAAACAGCCATCCCCCTTGTTTATATTTCTTTGATCTAATAATCAAAGAAATATAAACAAGGTGCCATGCTCGTATAGCCTGCAGAACTGTAAGCCAAATAAACCTCTTTTCTTTGTAAATTACCCAGGCTTGTGTACTCCTTTATAGCAATGCAAATGATCTTTATATTTCTTTGATCTAATAATCAAAGAAATATAAACAAAACGAAGATATATTTTTTTCTTTTCCTATCATATGATCACGCACTGTTAACACCCACTGTAGGTGAGGGCTGGTGAAACACAGCCTCAGAAGTTGATGCTAAAAATAAAATGGGTGTAGCCTTCCTAGAGGAAAATTTGTCAGTATCTCTCAAAATTTTAGATATGCATACCCTTTGACTTAGCAATTTAATTTCTAGCATTTACACTGAAAGTATTTGCAAAACCATTCAAAAATATAGAGAGATGTTTAGACCAAAATTGTAAATTCACAAACTCTTTTGAAAATAAAGAAATCTATAAAGGAAAAATCTCTGCAAGCTTAAAATCCTCTGGAAAGATCTACTAATGATTTAATATATGTCTTACCAGGATTTTTTATGCGTTTTTTCCTAAAACTAAGATATTTCATATACCATATATGTATATTTTATATACTTTAAATATTATATATACTGTTCTGCAATTTTTTTCACTTAATGTTTGATTGAAGACAACCTTTTATACCATCTCCACAGTATTAACTCCAAAGTATTTTGATTTTAGATGTGGAATCGCTTCTATTTAATGAATTCTTTCTTGGAAGATATTGAGGTTGAGGAGAGTACAACTTAATATACCAGGTAGCAGCACAAAAAGAAAAGCCTACCCCATAAAAATTGCTCACCCACATCAACTTTATTTATTTGGGAATTATTTACCCATTTCTCAGAATGATACAAAGCTCTTCAATTTTTCTTATATATCTTTTCCTACTGAATAATGCAAGAGGGCCTTGTATTTAGCCATAAATCACGAAGTCAACGCAAAATATAAATCTCGAAACACAAATGTACGCAAACTCTGTGTGGTTATCAGACTATGGAACCGAACATTCACACAAGCCTTTGCTATCAACCTTAGGACAATAAGTCTGTTTCTTTCTGCAGAAACCAGTATCACCCCTTGCCAACTTGGGGCCCCAACTTGGAACTTGTCAGTACCCAACCATCGCCTAGTCCCCTGGTCGTTCATTATGACCTATCCTTCCCTTTGTCTGTATCCCCAATCCTCAACCTAGACATATAGGACAGGCACGGTTAGGAACAACAGCGGGATGAGTCAGCCTGGTGGCCAGGAACACAGAGCTTCTGGCAGAGCACATCACTCAGAGAGCAAGGCAGGCTGCTGCAGAATGAAACCAGCCTGAGGCTACAAACGTCAGAGGAAAGACGCCTGTGCCTGTGGAGACCTTTCGCATTTCCCCCCCAGTCTCATGCCATTCTTTTTTCCGTAAAGTTGCTGGGAACCAGCAAATTAGAACCCAGTTTTAATTACTCTTCAGTAATAATGAACCTCACACAAAGAGCTTTTATAAACCTTGCCACACTAGATTCTCACTCAGTCTTGTGAAAGGGGGATTATCAGCCCCATTTGATAGTTGAAGAAACCGAGTCACAAAGGGCAGAGCTTGTAAAAGGCAATGCAGGGCTCGAACCGAGGTCTGCATCTCACCTTCTTCAAACTTCTTCATTCTGCCTCAAAATGGACAGAAGGGAAGGGCTGCATTTCCTGGGACTCAGCCACCACCCCAGCCTCCCTGGACCTTGCAGGTCTCCCCAGGAGGCAGATCCTCTGGGAACTGATTGAGTCCCTCTAGAGGTGCCGCACCCTCCCCTGGTGCGGTTCTGTTAAAATAATAAGCCCCCAGCGATTCCTCATCATGTTACCTTCTGACACTCCATTAAATGGACTGAGTCCAGCATCAAAAACCAGGGTGCAGGGAGAAAACAAAGCCAGCACCCCACTCTAGAGTGTATGAACAAGTTGGGGTCAGGGAAGAACTTGAGACCTGAGGGAGAAAGGGCTTGTTCGATACACTTTCCTCTCCCACTTTCTGGCTTGGTCTCTCTGGGCTTGGAGGTGATGGGTGCTCACTGCTCCATGGGAAAAGACAGCCACGGCTTAACACCCCATTCTCCCCAGGCTCCAATACATTTAACAGGCAAAGTATCCTCACAACATGCGGTCTCACACTTGTCGGGAACTCCATGATCACTGTCCTCAGTCTGCTGTCCCAGTCAAAAAGCCACCACCAGCACTGGAACAAGGAAGTCACTGGGTCACTCAAATCTCTACAAGCTGGGTGCTTTTGGCAGGAAAATGCATCCACCTGTGGCCTCAGAAGTCTGTTGTTTGTTTTTTTCTAGAGACAGGGTATTCCTGTCACCCAGGCTGGAGTGCAGACATGCAATCATAGCTCACTGCAGCCTCAACCTCCTGGGCTCAAGTGATCCTCCTGCCTCAGCCTCCTGAGTAGCTGGAACCACAGGCATGTGCCACCAGGCCCGGCTAATTTTTTTTATTTTTTATTTTTTGTAGAGGGGTCTCAATTTCTTACCCCGGTTGGTCTTGAACTCCTGTCTTCAAGTGATCCTCCCACCTCAGCCTTCCAAAGTGCTGGGACTACAGGTGTGTGCCACTGTACCCAGCCTTCCAGAAGTCTTGGCCAGTATCTTGGAGTTGCTTGTACATGATTGAACTTACAGCTTCAAACGAGGTGTGTTCACTTAGATACAAACCAGCTCACTTTTTAACATCAAATTCTAATGTGAAACCGGAAAGACAACACATGCAGGACGTGCTAAGCCTTGTAGCTGCGAGTTGGATTTTAAAGAGGATGTGTGCCATCAAAAGGGTGCCTTGGCTAATTGGGCCAGACTCTTCCTATGTGGGGACACAGTTCCATAAATAAAAGTGTCCTATTAATGCACAATGGCTTGCCCATGCTCTAGCTTCTACATGCTGCTTTCCTCCTCACCCCCAGCACAAAAGCAGCACAGCATCAGTGCATCTGCCACTGACCTGTGAAGTGGGGCAGGCGGCAAGTGCAGCACAAAAGCCTCACAACAAAGACGTCAGACCACATCCCCATCAGCCGACGTGCTCAGGTGCAATAACAAGCTGCGGTGTCCTTTTCCCCTTTCACATTTGAGTGTAAAAACAGACCAGGGCCTTGCACATACTGCGTGCAATTTCTAGACAGGCATATAGTGTTACTCTCTGTAACTTTCTGTGAGCCTCCTTGGGTTACCATACATATTAATACACATTCCAGCATTTGAAGAAAGGAAAGTATAGGGTGCGTGGTGATTACTTTTAATTGAATTCACCTGGAAATTTTAAAGCCTGAAAATTTAGCTCCTGTGTATAGTATTTGAAGGTTTACACAGCATATGATTTGTCCTTCACCATGGCAAATCTCCCTCTTCCCTCTGAGAGAAAGTTTCTGCAGTGTGTAATGCATTTCAGAGCCAACCGTAAAAATTATTAAATTGCAAAATGATAGAATGAGACAGTGGTGACAATGCACAGTCCCCTGCATTCCTTTGATAGTAAACTAGTCTTTATCGCTTTCTATTCAGAAAAAGAGCTCCGTGTCTCTGTAAAGACGATGCTGAAGCCCTAGGTCAACTGTGTTAGGATGACAGTGAGCCCAGGAATAGGAAGGTGGTTGAATGAAAGAATTCTGTGGACATGGGAAACTAGATCTCACTTCCCTGACTCTGGGCAAGCCACTGCGACAATGAGTGCAGCTCTGTAGTGAGGCACACATGCCACATTCTCTGCCATATGACATCCCTCTCACAGGTGGCTTGAAAAATCTCCAATCTGTTCTCCAAAGCCCTGTGGGATCGTCCAGACACTGGCCAGTCAAGCATCAGACGCCCCCGGTCTCCCTTCCAGTTAATCAAACGGGAATTTAGTCTAATATAGAAACCCAATATGCTCATATCCCGAGGGTCTGAGCAGGCATCAAGACAACCTTGGCGAGCCTCCAGCACGTGGGGTACTTAGATCTACCGCCCCCCTCAACCTCCTGCATTCTCAGGACTGTCATATATGGGGGTACGGATTCTGCCCTGCACAAGGGGGCCAAGGTGTGTCCTCCATCACACAATGGCCACAGGAGACTGCGTGGGCAGGTGTGGAGATTCTGGGCCTCCCAGATGAGATCTGAAGAAGAGTACACAGGGGCACACAAGGCCATGCATGCTTGGGAAAAGTGACGCACAGCACAAAAGTGCAGGCAACCAGTTTCTGCCCAAGCATGCCGTTGGCATGTTCAAGATCTTGTCTCTTCCCCATCCCACTCTCAGAGTCTCAATTCCCCTGACTAAAAGGCACCAACTGGACACAGCTGCCTCGTTGAAAGGGTGGAGGGGGCAGCATGGGATGCACATGTGGCAGCCTCATGTATCCTGGTCCTCCAGCAGGTGCAGATGTGCTCACAGGCACGGCTGCTGCCCTCCCCAGAGCACGGCTGTACCACTGTGCAATGATAGATTAAGTTTTTTTTTTGACTTGAGAACAAAGGCTTTTTTCCTAATTCACAACCCTGTGAGTTCTGCTTCCCCTGCCCTTTTCATTCTACAACTCTGCTCAGGCCTCAATCCTTCATCAAACCCCAAACACAGCCTGAGATCTGGAACACTCTAAACCACTTCCCTCTAGGACCATGATCATATCCTATGGCTGGCTGGTTTTTGTTTTGCTTTCTTCTGTCTCTTCCCACCTTTGGAAGCTGGCCTCTCTTCCATCCCTGCCTTAGTTAACCTTGTCTTCGTTTCAGAGGCTTCTGTGCTGCCAGGGCTGGGAGAGATGATGGACATTGTTACCTCACTTGAAGATGGGGAAACTGAGGTGCCCTAGCTGGTAGGTGACAAAGTGGGGCTTCTAGACTCCACAGCCAGTGCCCTTTCCACTTCACTGCACAGTTCCTCCCCCACCCCCAGGCTCCCTCGAATGGTGGGTCACTACCATTGCACACAGCCAACTGGACCCCCAGCCTGCTGTAAATGTCGGCCAGCTCCCGACATTTGAGCACTGTGCCAAAAACAAGGGAAAAAATCCATCAGCTACTAACCAAGACAACACCACCTTCCTAACTGTCATCCGTACACTGGTTCTCTTCCAGCCATCAGACCAAAAGAGGTGGGGAAAATCCTCAGTGCCCTGGGAAGGCTGAGGATGCAGAAGCCATCTGGATACAGAGGGGGCTGGCTTCCTGCGGTCTTCATAAAAAAGGCACACTTTCCCTACTGGCCACTCCTCAGCAGGCGTGTGCATCCGAAGCCAGCGTATCTTTGGGAAGATGAAGTGCAGTTGAGCCACCTCTGGTCTGGGAGTTAGGAGACCAGTGACTCCAACCAGGTCATCCCCCGACCTGTGCCCAGGTTTTCTTTCTGTGAAATCACACCCCTTCCAAATTTATGACTCTATAATTCTGTGAAATCCATTCTGCCTCTGGACTAAGCAACAGGCAACTAACAGAAGCAATGACAGGGGACCAGAGCCTAGCCCTGAAATGGACGGACAGCCTTTTTCCCTTTAGGCCATTGGGCTCCACATAAGGTGTTCTTGTTCTCAAACTGCCTGACCAGAGGTGGGATTACAAAAGGGGTAGCCATCCCAGAGGCTTTGGGGATTTCACCACCTGATATACCAGGTCTGTCACCAAAGTCCCAGTCAACATGTCTGGTACTTGCTTGTACCCCTTTCAAAGCTGAGACGGGCCATGCAAATGACCACTCAATTTAATTTCTCTGTTGTTTCTGATGCCAAGTGCATGGAGGCGTAACCTATTACTGGACTACATCTGTCTGATCAGAAATGTAGGAATTGAGGAATCTTGGTAGAAATGAGTCAGGAGACTCCACTCCCTCCTGCCCATGGTCTGCATCTGAGTCACCGTTGGCAAACTGAATGAAAATGAAAGTGAGTGTGTCGGGGTGCAAGTACAGGGGAAATAACAACTTACGTGGCTCCTTCTGCCTTCTTCATCTCCCACAGATGTGATAACTGTCTCTGAAAAGACCATTTGTCCAGTCTGGTCGTTGGTTATCTACAGTAAAACAGGTACAATGAAAGTAAAATAGAAGGAATTCTGGACAAATTCCACAAGTTGTTTTTGTGTTTTGTTTTCCATTTTCTGAAGCAGGAGCATCCAGTATAGGAGTCAAAATGCCCACCCCGCTTTCTTTCTGAGTTCCCCCAGCAGCTGTGAGATGGACGGCTTCCCCTGGGCACAGTGATAAGAGATGTTAACAGAGTCAGCCTCACAGGGTTGCTATGAGGAGGAAATGAGGGGATCCGGAGAAATCACTCCGCACAGTGCCCAACACCCAGCAAAATGCTCAAGGATGTCAGCTGTTTCTATCTTTCTTGGGGCTCATCACTTGAAACTCAATGTCAACTTTATTCTTGACAAATTACAAGTCCAGGTGTCTAGCTGAACATCTTTCATGAAAAGCAAGCAGGTTTTAGCTCTAGCAGCCCTACCTGATTCTAGTGAATGGTTTCATTTCATCAAGAAAGTGCTTAAGTACAATGAGAGACTTGTTCCAATATTCCTGTATCTGTTGTCTGCCTCTGATTCTGTAACCAGGTGCAGGCATCTCAAAGCTAAGTCTAACATAGAACCCAGGCTCTTCCTGCCCCATGAAAGGTCACGTCTAATGTCTGATTTGGTGGTGAAGGACAGAAAAGATGTTTGGTCACCTGGCCAAGATGGTGAAACCCCATCTCTACTAAAAATACAAAATTTAGCCGCAGTGGCAAGTGCCGATAATCCCAGCTACTCGGGAGGCTGAGGCAGGAGAATTGCTTGAACCTGGGCTGCAGAGGTTGCAGTGAGCCGAAATCGTGCCACTGCACTACTCCAGCCTGGGCGATAGAGTGAGACTCCATCTCAAAAACAAACAAACAAACAAACAGAAAGAAAGAAAAGAAAAGATGCTGGCTCAGGAGCTAGGAGATGTGTGTTCTTTGAGCTCTGTCTCAGTCGCCAATAACCATCCAGTATGTCACCTGGAACAAATAATATATTTTCTCTGATTCAAAATTTTCTCACTTCTACATCATCTTTAAGATCTCTGCCAGCTCTAATATCACAGGAATCTGCAGCCAGGATAAAGTGGAAACTCTTGTACTAATTTGCAGAAGGGAATCAAATTCTAGTTCTGAGAAGGTAAGGATCATGCTTTTACATTTTTACCTAAATAATTCCTCTCCCCAAATGAAATGATCTCTTCCCTTATGCCAGCTTTTTATAGAATTAACCAATGTCATATTTTAAAAAATTCTACAAGCCTGTATGTATGGGTTGCATGACTTATTAGAACCTTTATTATAACAATTTGTATTTTTCTTAAATCTCCAGAAGAAGAATATATGTTTTCCAAATATGTTTCACTACTACTGAGCTTTTCTTTTATGAAGCATTGCATAAGACTAGTGTTTTTTGTTTGTTTGTTTGTTTGTTTGTCTTTTGACACAGAGTCTTGCTCTGTCGCCCAGGCTGGAGTACAGTTGCGATGATCTCGGCTCACTGCAACCTCCGCCTCCCGGGTTCAAGTGATTCTCCTGCCTCAGCCTCCCTGAGTAGCTGGGACTACAGGTGTGTGCCACCATGCCCAGCTAATTTTTGTAGTTTTAGTAGAGACGGGGTTTCGCCATGTTGGCCAGGCTGGTCTCGAGCTCCTGATCTCAGGTGATCCGCCCGCCTTGGCCTCCCAAAGTGCTGGGAATACAGGCACAAGCCCCCGTGCCTGGCCTTTTTTTTTTTCTTTTTTTTGACAGTCTCACTCTGTCACCCAGGCTGGAATGCAGTGGCATGATCTCAGCTCACTGCAACCTCTGCTTCCAGGTTCAAGTGATTCTCCTACCTCAGTTTCCCAAGTCGCTGGGATTACAGGCACGTGACACCATGCCTGGCTAAGGCTAATTTTTTTTTTTTTTTGTATTTTTATTAGAAGTGGGGTTTCACCATGTTGGCCAGGCTGGTCTCGAACTCCTAACCTCAAGTGATCCTCCCACCTTAGCCTCCCAAAGTGCTGGGATTACAGGCCTGAGCCATCACGCCTGGCCGAAGATTAGTGTTCTATGAAGCCCAGTTGAGAACTACTGCACTGTGTTAATAACATAACTTTATTATAATAACAGTAATAATAAGAACAGTGGTTTTTGCATTGCATTTTACAGTTTACAATGAGCTTTCATATACTTTAGGTCATTTGACCTGCACAATACTGTAATGTAGATGTTGATATCCTTATTTCATAAATGCAGTTAGTGAGAATCAGGACATTTAAGTAATTTTTCAAAAATCACACTGGTGACTGGTAGGACTCACACTCAGGTATTCTGACATTTACAAGAAGCAACTTTAAGAAGCAACCAAACCTGTTGGTTAATTATTGTCAGAAAGGGTGACTTGATATTGGTTTTGACAAGAATAAAATAATCACTTTGAAAACATTCTTCAGTCGCAGATGAGCAATGCCAAAGGATTATGTTCTGCTGGTAAACTCATTCATTTACCTGGAGCTCATACACTCTGTAGCTGATCCATCTAACTGAGCCCATTACGATGCAGTGGGAGAAGTGCCACACAAAAGCTACTTTATAGTCAAGGCAACGGCACATAAAAATTGATCCCCTGTGCTCTGTGGCACAGAAACACTATTGTTTCAACCAAGTAATTACCTGGGCACTTGAATAAAAGTGAGGCTCTTTTGTGAAGCCGCTGTGGCCTTGCATACAGGAGTTGAGATGAGCTGAGGGGGCAGGCTCCTTGATATTCACAACGGGATGCTAACAACGACCCTGAATATCTGCACGGCACACAGTCTTAGGCAGTTTGCTCTCAGAGTCCTGCCAAATCATGTCAGAGACATTGCACACCAGGGGCAAGCTAGTGCTATGTTCCTTGAGATTCGCAGAGCTTTCTTCATCAGGTCAGAATGGGAATGAACCTGGTTGTTCTTCATGCATGATGTTAGACCAAGAGGCACTCAGACAGGTGGTAGTTTGGGGAAAAATCTGCTATAGAATTTTGAACGCACAACCAGCAAATGAATGTTTAATTTTGTAGCAATAGAGGGTTTCTCTTTTGGAAATGGGGTATATCATATTTACATTCCTCCTAAAAAAAAGTGAGGGTCAATTCACCATAACGTGGTCTGTAGTTCAATCCCTACTGAGACATACATAAAAACCTATGAGATAGATCAATTCCACAAATTCAATGCTAGGAAAGGGTCTTTTTAGACATTCATTTGCTTTCTTTTTTTCAAATGATAATCCCTGGACATTCCTTTGCAACTGGACTGGCAGGAAGCCTAGGGTTAAATATATTGCTTAAATGCAAAAGCAGTTTAGGATCCTGATACATTGTCTCCCCACTTTCAACAGTAACATTACTCTTTCTGGTTTTCAATCCATATTTTATGATTCTCGATTGTAGTTTGGGCTTGTATATCACATATGAAAAAACAAAAAAACCTTAGTTCTCTGATGGGACTGGATGCTATAGAAAGGAGGAAGTGCTGGCCATGACTTACCTTGTGAATTTCTCGGTGCACATGGATGGTATTATTTCCAACCTTCGTGTCTGTGTTGGTCTCATTGTGATAGCTGGGAGGTAAGTTTGCCAGGTTCACTTCTGATGACGCTTTAGCAGCCGCTTCTTCTGCCTCCATCTATTAAATCGATGAATTTAATGAGCAAAATTATTTTCTCTTGTTACAAATGGGAGTCTATTAGAAAAATAATCTCTTTTCCTCTTCTGCAATTACAAAGAATGATGATGATGATAGGTGCAATTAATTGAGTACTCACTATGATAAGATATTATACTAAACGTTTTACATATATTACAGCACTGAAATTTCACAATCTCTCTGGGAGGTGGGTGTTAATGTCCTCATATTACAAATAGGGAAACTGAGGCTCAGGAAGACTAGATAAATTCCCCAGGGTCCCAGGAAAGGGTGGAGCTGGGATTTGAACATGTTTGCATTAGATAGTCTTGCTCCCTGTGTAAACGCTGTTGATGCCCTGCCCATCTCCTAGTGGCCTAATCTGGAGGTCACCGGCATCCAGTTCCCATACATGCCAACAACCAACTCTGTCTCTCTCTGAGGGCATTCTCTGGTCACCAAAGTATGCTCAGTCCGCAGAGGCCCCAAGTGCTACGGAGTTAACATCCTAGCAATGAGAGGCAGGCTATGGAGGTAAACAGTCTAGCTTCTCCCTTCGCTAGACAATTCTAAAGCATGTAGAATCTACGTAATCTCCCTCTAAGGCCTCCAGTGGGATGAAGCCCTAGATGCCCGCAGCAGTAACCTGTTTGCAGGCATACAGTTGATTGTCTTTCTTTTCTTTCATCACACTTTCCCACTTCCTGCTAGTGTTTTCTGGGAGCACATCCCAAATACACTATTTGCTCTTAAGTCCTTGTGGCAGGACCTGTTGGTGGTGGTGGTAGGGGCAGGGGATGGAGAGAACCTAAACTTACTCCCTGTAGGTAGGGCCACAGCTGTGTCTCCTTCCCCACCCTACCTCTTGGGTACCCTTGTAGGAAATCCTTGCAGAGGGACCCTTGTAGAGGGTCAGTTAACCAGTTCCCGGCGTCCACACCCCTTCTGGTTTTCTTAAACATATGTTCTTCTCTGGTGTCAGGTTTCTGTGGCCACTGTCCTCAAATCCTCCAGGCTCATGATCCTCCATAACATCTATACCAGATATGTCAGTGACCTCATATCTGCACCCAACTTCCCCTTCCAGATTTATCATCCCGTCCTGGCCCTGATGAGTGGGCAGTTGACAATGTGACCTGTTCACAGCTGATGGGACCCAAAGGGAGGCCACATCATAGACTAATTGAGCCAATCAGATACTCTCTCTAGGAATTTCAAATGAGAGACACAAAGAGAAGTCCTACTTGATAGTTGGCAATTTTCCAACACTGCTATTTTTGACTATGGGCTATTTTTATTATTTTTTTAAAAAAAGAATGCTCAAAAAGTATTTTCCTATTTGAAAAAATCACTGTCCTCTATCCCCTTAAGTACTAGATGAGCCCCTGCTTTAACCAGCAGGTTTGCTGAGCTGAGGAGGATAAGAGGAAAGAATCCTCATGTCTCAATGCAACACAAAAACACTAAACTCAAAGTGTGAACAAAACCTGGTAGGCAGAAAGGCTCAACAAGGACTTAGTCAGTGGCCGGATTCTGTGCTGGATTCTGAGATGGCTGCTGAGATGTTTGAAACTTGATCACCGGCTTCATAACAATCATAATTCTAAGAATAGCCCCCACGTTTGGGGCATTGACCATGTCTGAGTCGTTGCACCAGATGCCTTGAATATTCACAGCAACCTTATGGGGAAGCTGTGATTATAGAGTCAGGTCCAAAGTTTAAAAAACTGAAATATCTGGATCCCTTCATGGACCCGCTGAATTGGGATTTCTAGAGATGAGACCCTGATAATACTGAGCTTCTCAGCTGATTCTGAGGATTTCCCTCCCCTCCCTCTGATCCCCAGTTAAGAATCTCTGTTCCAGGCAATAGGGAACTACAGCAAGTTCCAGAAGGCTAGCGGGAAATAATATAAAGAGTAGATCAGAAAGAGAGGGGAGTCAGGAAACTGGCTAGAATTAGGTCTAGGAGATGGGAGCTACCTCTGGGTAGGGACCTTCTAGGTGGGAAAGACTCTAAGTAAGTCTAGAAGGATCAAGCCACTGAGAGATGGCCACTGGATGAGTCAAGTCATTGCCTGCAGCATCCTCGGAGAGGAACACAGTGGAAAGTACCAGGATTCTGGAGTCAGACAAGGTGGGTTCAAGTCCTGGCTCTGCCACAAAGTAGCTGTATGACTTTAGGCAAGATACCAAATCCCACTAAACCTCAGCTTGCTCATTTGTAAAATAGGGATGTCCTACTTTGTTGAGTAGATATAAGAATTAAGGACCATGCAGTAGATATAAGAATTAAGGCATGAAATACACTATCTGCCACACAGCAAAGATGAAATACACAGCAAAGATGAAATACACAGCTGTTTTTATCCCGTTGCCCTTTAAGAAGGCAGTTTCAAAAGAAGCCAGTTTGTTTTGCCAGAGTTCTGAAGGGAATGGGTAGCTAGAAGCAGGAAGAGCAAACGTTGATATCATGTGTTTGAAGAGCTTGCCAACAAAGCGGAGAAGAAATGGGGCTGAGATAGAAGACAGAATGGGCAAGAAAATGACTTTTCTTAAAAACAAGAGACCTTGCCCTCAGTTACCACTCTGGTTAGTGATAGAAAAAACGCAGCTGGGAAGAGAAGACTGAAGGTGCTGGAGAGGACCCACCCAGAAGAAGAGAATGTTTTAGTGTTTTTAAAATTCCCATCGGAATCAGTTTGGCTTTCAAATAATTGACAAGTTGCCAAACCTAGAATTTGCTCTGGGCTGAGCAGATAGTCTTTTTATAAAACTTTTCCCCCCAAGCTCAGCCACTGGTTGTTTCAACAGAATGAGCTAACGGTTCTTAAATGGCACCATGAACTAAAAGTATAGTTTACAATGGAAATTTCAACCGCAACTATTATTGCCACTAGCAAGAGAAACTTAAGTCTGAAGCAAAAGGAGCTGTTTCGTAGAGGAGGAATGTGAATGCTATTAAAAACGGCACTTATACTAGAAATAGGTGAGGCAGTAAGAACATTCTAAAATGAGTGAGTTACAGAGCTGGCCATGAGGGGAGGAGAAACAGAGTGGTTATGTCTTCAGAATACATTGATTGGTAGCATACAGAATAGTAACACAGGAAAGTAGGAATATCCCAGATTGAAGCCATTTGAAGATTTGCTTCTCCCAATAATGACCGTACAAGTAGAGCTGCTTTGTCCTTCCCCTTAAGAAACTTCAACAGCTTGATTCAGCTGGAACATTGAAAATGCCAGGAAGTTACTTGAAAGGAGATTCAAGATGCAACTATGTAAACAAATAATGCATCTGGCCCAGGTCCTTTTTGATTTTTCCCCTGAACAATGACTAAATACCAATTATCCTGTGTCTATGAGATTTAAGGGGCATTCTGGCAGTCTCCATAAAAAGTTAATACTAATAATCACAGTCTATAAACAATCTATTGTATTCTATTTTTGAAGATATCTAAAAGATACTTTTAATATTTTAAGATTAATTTTTAATGGTTTAAGATATTTTAAAAGATAGATTCTATTGAGAATCTATCAGACACTGGTGGTGTTTTGTTATCATTCATACTGCTACTAGTAATATGATGATAATGATACCTGTTACTTATTTACAACCAACCATCATGTCATCCTTACAGCCACCTCACAATGAAGCTGCCTGTATTACACGTGTTTTACTTAACCCCATTTTAGGCAGTCAGCGGATGGCCTGCCCTAGAACCACAGGCATCACAAGCTCAATTTAATGTGAAGCTGCAGAGTTAAGAGACATTGGGGCCTATATGACTCCCTTCACCCTTTAATTGTTCCATGTCATGATAGTTTCACAATCACAGGAAACAAAGATCATGGATCTTGGGCTCTTGACCTGACCAGTGGATATTCAGGGACAGCTGCCCAACTCACTGATTTGCTTTATTTGCAGCATCTCATTTAATTCTCACCTTACCCTAAGACGTGGACACTTCTCCACTTCAGACTCGGGACGCCACTGCCAGTAAGTGGCAGAGCAAGGACTGGATGAGGGAAGATCAGTCCCCACTGCCTGTTCTCCTGCCATGGTGTTCAACCTCTCTCATCCTGTACCCACTGCCAGCGAGGACACCTCTGGGAAAGAGTGGCATAGAAGTGACAGCCCACATCTCCTCTGGTGGCAAACTTCAACACCCCAACCTACACAGAGCCACATCTAGAGGGAGGAAAGCTGGGGTCTTGGCAAAATCCAGTCTGGATAACGCCCATGGAGAAGACCCCGTCACTAGGTCCTGCAGGGCCCCACACTGCTCTGCTCAAGAAGAGACTGAAGAGGCCCTTGCTGCTCTCTCCTCCCTCAGCAGAAGCTAACGTCAGAGGACCACGCTGCAGACTTTCTGAACAGTGGTGGGCACAAAAACATAGAGGTGACTTAGTCAGTCTTACCGGGAATCTGTGTGCAGGAGGGAAAGTCCTAGAACCTGGATAAGGAAAGCAGATGGCCTGCCCTAGAACCAGAGGTATCGCAAACTCCATTTAATTTGAAGCTTCAGAGTTAAGAGACATTGGGGCCTATCTGAATCCCTTCACCCTTTAATTGCTCCATGTCATGATTGTTTTGCAATCACAGGAAACAGAAAGATCATGGGTCTTGGGATCTGGGCCTGTCCAGTGGATATTCAAGGACAGCTGCCCAATTCACTGCCTCCCAAGCCAGTGTCCCCTTCACTGCAAACTCCACAGGCTAACTGTTGTGGAGTGGGAGGGGAAATAGCCCCAAACTACAAAGGGCTGCGGGGAGAAAGCAACTTCTCCCTGGAGACAAGGGCCAGCAGTTAAGGCTTTGCACAAGGGGGGCTACCAAGCTGGAGACAGCAGGGATGTGAAGACAGACCAGGGGCGAACCAGCCTGGACATTGGTTTCCTGCTGCCTCCTTCACTAGGATGTCTAGCTCCTCTCTATAGACACAGGCTACAGGCAGATTGGGCCCAACAGCGCCCTCGTCTACCCACCCCAGGCACCAGGGACAGCTCCCCGCACCTGGACGGAGAGGGCTGGGCCAGTGACATCTCCTGCCCAGGCAGCCCTGGGCATGCGTGGGTGACCATCACAGAGGACAGAACAAGATGCCACCCACAGTGTTTAGACCTGGAGGTGATGGAGGGCAGAAGCTAGGCAAAGCTTTGCTAAGGTACGTGGTATCTGATAATAGTTGCTAAATACTGCGCACCTATTATTTGCCAGGTGCCCACACATATGACATTTAGTTTTCACAGGAAACTGAGGTGCAGGATATTAAGTGATTTGCCCAATGTCACCCTGCTACTGAGTGGCAGAGGAGGACCTGAGCCCAGGACAACTGCGAAG
Source organism: Pan troglodytes (assembly GCF_028858775.2). Lineage (NCBI taxonomy): Eukaryota > Metazoa > Chordata > Mammalia > Primates > Hominidae > Pan > Pan troglodytes. Next base: position 16,164,564 of record NC_072407.2, read on the forward strand.
CACCGTTGGGTGGAGGGGGTATTGCCTCTCACATCCTCATCCGCCACTCATACAGTGCTGAGATTTAGGATTTCCATCTTCCCTCTCTGCCCCCACATTGCATGAGAAGCAAGACAGCCCAGACAGACTGCCAGCAAAGCTCAGGGCTCTTTGCCTCTTTGTCCCTGCATGGCATCCTAACAAGCTCAAAGCATAACGGACAAGCTAGAACTTGGCGATGCCTGGAGCTTGTCCCGGGTTTCTGTGAAACCACAGTGCTGGAATACCAGGGGCCCTGCAAACCTCCGCTGACAATAGGGAAGGCCAACGGCATGCCTGACGCCAACTGCAGGCAGGTGGTGGCCCCAGCTACCTAGGGAGGGTCCAGCTGCAGAGCCTCTCGGTGGACAGGCTCAGATCCAGACTTTTTGGCAAGGAGGCAAAACGAGGCGGGAGTAGGGATCACCCTGCGCTGCCTCCAGGTCACTCCGCATCTGCTGTCGGCCCTTCCCAGGCCCTGCGCGGGACCCGAGGTCCCTGGCCAGCGCTCTTCCATGCCTTCCCAGACTTCGCTGCCCCCAGTCTGGCGCTTCTCAGAGCCCCGCGCCGCCAGGGCGCACCCACCTCTTTCACCGCGCTGCGCAATTTGTGCTGCGTGTCCTCCATCAGTTCCTCAACCTCGCGGAACATCTCATTGAGGGTGGCCTCCTCCTGCGGGTAGCTGAGAGCCGGGCCGGGCTTGACTGGAGCCGAGGTCGCCGTCGGAGCGGGCGCGGGGGCCGTGGGGACCGCCGCCGCCAGCAGCAGGCACAGCAGGGTGGCCCCAAGCCGCTGCATCTCCGCTCTGCGCCCGCAGCCGCCGCCTGTGTGTCCCGGAACGCGATCAGAGGCGCGCGGACCACCCCCCTCGCTGGGCCCGCCGCCCCGCCCCGTTCCGCCCCGCCGCCCGCCCCTGGCGCCCCTCTTTCCCGCACCCGCCCGGAGACGGGAGGAAACCGAGGCCCCTGAAAACGCAGCTCCCCTACACCCGAAAAGACGCGACCCCACCCGCTCCAGCCCGAGCCCCGATCGCCCCAGGACCCCGCACCCCCATCCTCGAGCACAAGCTGAGCTCTGCTCCTCACCTGTGATGCTGGAGCCCTCGCCAGAGCAACCGAACCCGGATCGTCTACGCTAATAGCTCCCAAGCCCCAGCTCACCTAGACTCTGTCCCCGGTTCAAACCCTAGCCCCTCCTCGACCAGGTCAGAGTGCCCGACCCCCACTTCCACCTCAAGCCTCTCTCAGCCCCTACCTGGGGTGGACGGAGCACAGGTCAGCCCCCTCCCCTTGGCGTCGGATCCTACTCGAGCGCCCCGCCCCACATCCACCAAGAGAGGCTGAGCTCAGCAGAGTCCTCCCCTCCCCCGCCGCCGCCCCTCACCCACCCCGACTGGACCGAGTTGCGCTGAGGGCTGAACTGGATCTGCTCGCTCCCGCCGGGAGGCCGCCGGGCTGCGGGTGCAGATGCGGGAGCGGCGCGGTGGGCGGGCCGTGGGTGCGGGAGCGCTGCGGGGTGCGGCAGCGCCGGTACCCGAGGGAGCCCGCAAGACGCGCCGCGCCCGCCCACCAGGCCCCCCCCCGCCCCCCCCCCCGAGCCCCGCCCGCCCACCAGGCCCCCGCCGCCCCCCCCCGAGCCCCGCCCGCCCACCAGGCCCCCGCCGCCCCCCCCCCGAGCCCCGCCCGCCCACCAGGCCCACCCCGCCCCGCGGAGGGGCCGCAGCCCGGCCATTGGCCAGCCGGGGCGCCGGCCACCTCACGCCCCACGCCCTCCTCTTCTGCCTCAGCGACCAGCTCTACCGAAGGCAGCCATCTCCTTCACTGCCTACCCCTGCCCCCGCGGCATCCCAGGCCCCTGTCTTCTCTGGCCTCCAGGCTTGCAACAGCCCACCGAGGTTGGGGGTAGGGGGAATGTTCCTCAGTCCCACCTTGGTCTTTCCAAGCCAACCTCTGTCCTGTGAAATCCTCAGGAAAAATCCCAGCCCCCAGCCTGGCATTCAAGCCATCACCGCTGGCCTTAGTCTGCCGTGGTTGACACCGTGCTCCAGCCAGGATAACGCACTTGCAGCCCCTGGAATGGGAGAACGTCATGAGAAAGTCAGCAAGTTCCTCAAGGGCGGCATAGAGGAGTGGTCAGCACCAGACACCTGCAGCCAGCTCTGCTCCTTCCTAACTTCCCGCCCTGGCGAAGTTACCAGATTTGTATGCGTCCCAGTTAGCCCTAATGTAAAACTTTGACAAGTCTCAAAAACGTAATATGGAGTGGGTAGTGGAGAATCAGAGAAGTTAGACGATCAGGCCAAACAGCAGGTGAAGGCAGGGATGGCCAGAGGTCCTGAGTGTAGCTGACTGCTCTCCAGCTTGAAACCCCAAGACTGCCTTTCTCTGCAGCACTCCCCACTTTACTGTTTACCGCCAAAACGCAGGTTCCAGCCGCTTTCCCTTCTACTTCTGGGCCTGGGGCAGGGCCCTCCTGAACTGCAAGGAAAGCCCCATTCCCCGGCATCTCCTGCTCTGTCCCCTGGGTACCTGGAAGCCCTGGTTGAGCATTCATTAGCTTTCTGGGGGTGGCTGAGCCAGTCCAGGAACCTGGAGCTGAGTCTCCACATGCCCCCGCTTGTCACTTCGGGCAGAGTGGACATTAGGAAGAAACTAATGCCGAACTGGAGGGTGCTGTGGGGGCATATTATGGGGCCGAGCTAGGAAATGCAGTGCTGCGGGTTTACAGAGCACATCATGCTCTTCCAGTCCTTCATGTTGCTGGCTTAAAGACCAGGAATTTCCCTGGATAAGATCGTCTTCTGCCTTACACCTTTTACCATGCGGTCTGGAGGTCTTGACTTTCAGAGTCAACCTAAAAATCTCTCTATATCGAACTGCCCCAAGTGTCAGGCAAAGGGACGCTTGTTTTCTTGTGTGGAGTCTACATTTTGTATTCCCAAATGTAATAATTTATCAATGGTTCAATTATTAGGTTAAACTACAAACGAAAAAAAGAAAGGAAAGAAAGAGAGAGAGAAGGAGAGAGAAAGAAAGAGACAAAGAAAGAGAAAGAAAGAAAGAAGGAAGGAAAGAAAAAGAAAGAAAGAGAGAAAGGGAGAGAGAAGAAACGGTAAGAAAATCTACAGGTCTCAAATATAAGTGGCCTTCCTGCCCAGCTCCATGCCAGTCCGCGCACCAGCCTGAGACATTCATGGGCTCGAAGGAAAAGCCCTGCGGCCAGCTGTAGAGGTGAGCCCAAACCAGATCTGGACAAGGATTGTCAGCTCCAAAGAACTCAGACTGGGGAGCCCAGTGGGGTCGGGGACTTGTTGGAGAAAGGGTCAGTCTGGATGGCCATTGTGAGGTGAGGGGCACAGAGCAGGCAGAGAGTGCAGAGCCATCCAGGACAATCATAGGTAGAGTAGAGAACATTCTACATTTCCACAATTCCCATTGTGTCACTGGCTAAGCTCTGTATCCACTGGGAACAGTTGATTTTTTCTTTTAAGGCATTGGAAACACATTCTGGAATTATTATTTAAAATTTTAGGTTCTCACATTTTCTCTATGAGGGAGCTACCAAGTCATAAACTGGGGACCCATTTCATGGTTGAGGAAATGGCAGCAAAGCGGATATAACTGGCTGAAAATTGCCTAGAAAGTGGCCACACAGCAATTTCACAATTAGCTGTCCACCCTCCAGAAACTCATGACCATGTGCAAAAGAAGACATGTATAAAGATGTTTACTGAGGCAGTATTTATAATGGCAAAAAATGTGGAAACTACTTGCCGGTGTTTTCCAGCAGGAGAATGGATAGACCGGGGCTTCTACAATAATAGAATACTGTACAGCAGGTAGAATAATGAACAATATTTATAGGCAGCAACATCACCAACTCTCAAAAATATAATATGAGGTGGAAAAGGCAATTTGCGAAAAGGCATATATGGGATACGATTTGCGCATATCTTAGAAAAACAGAACAATAGCACTCATTGTTTATGGATTCTCACATATAATAAAAATATAGAAATGTGCAGGCTGCCTCTGAGGTGGGAGGCAAGGAAGGGATGGAGGATGTCTTCAGTTGTATTCATAACATTTTATTTCTTCAAGAAAGGGAGTGTACCAGCATGGAGGAATTCTGAAACAGAAGTGTCCAAATACTCACATCTGTTTAATCAAACATGATGATTACTTACATCAGGATATATGGGTGTGGCTGGTTCTTTTTATTATTTTTGGTATATTTAAAATATTTTGTGAATAAATTGGTAAATAAAAGCAGAAGGCACCATCCCATCCTCCAAACAAAACAAAACAAAAACAACTCAAAAAAACCTCTTGTAGTCAAGTAGACTTTTTTCTTATATCTGTTCTTGGCAAAATGCTGACCTCCCCAAGGCCCAGCAGTGGCCCCCTTTACTGTGAGGTGAGGAGGGGTATCCACACCAGGCTGGAGTAGAGGTATCACATTATCTGACTTCAAACAATACTACAAGCCTATGGTAACCAAAACAGCATGGTACTGGTACAAAAATAGACACAAAGATCAATGGAATGAATAAAGAACCCATAAATGAAGACACACACCTATAGCCAACGGATTTTCAACAAAGTCAACAAAAATTAACAATGGGGAAAGGATTCTGGGAAAACTGGCTAGGCATATGCAGAAGAATAACAATAGATCCCCTACATCTTACCATATATAAAAATTAACTCAAGATGGATTAAGACTTAAATGTAAGCTTTGAAACTATAAAAATACTAGAAGAAAACCTGAGAGAAACTGTTCTGGACATTGGTCTAGGCAAAGAATTTATGACTACGACTTCAAAACCAAATGCAACAATAATAAAAATAGACAAATGGGACTTAATTAAACTAAAAAGCTTCTGCACAGCAAAAGAAACAGTCAACAGGGTATATAGACAACCTGTTATCTATATACAGAATGAGAGAAAATATTTCCAAACTGCATCTCACAAATGACTAATATCCAGAATCTATAAGGAACTTGAACAAATAAAAAGACTCCAAATAACCCCATTAAAAAGTGGGCAAAAGACATGAACAGACACTTCTCAAAAGAAGACATACAAGTGGCCAACAAATATATGAAAATATGCTCAGTATCACTAAATTCATCAGAAAAATGCAAATTAAATCCACAATGAAATAGTATCTCATATCAGTCAGAATGGCTATTATTAAAAAGTCAAAAAATGACATGTTGGCAAGGATGTGAAGAAAAGGGAACACTTATACAGTATCGGTGGGAATGTATATTAGTTTGATATGGTTTGGCTGTGTCCCCACCCAAATCTCATCTTGAATTGTAGCTCCCATAATCCCCATGTGCCATGAGAGGGACCCAGTGGGAGGTAATTGAATCATGAGGGCAGGTCTTTCCCATGTTGTTCTCATGGTAGTGAATAAGTCTCACAAGATCTGATGTTTTTATAAGGTGCTTTTTCCTTCCTTTGCTCTGCACTTCTCCTTGCTGCTGCCACTTGAAGAAGGACGTGTTTGCTTCACCTTCTGCTGTGATTGTAAGTTTCCTCAGACCTCCTCAGCCATGCTGAACTGAGTCAATTAAACCTTTTTTAAAATATGAATTACCCAGTCTCAGGTATATCTTTATTAGCAGCATGAAAATGGACTAATACAGTAAATTTGTTCCTGGTAGTGAGGCGCTGCTTTAAAGATACCTGAAAATGTGGAAGTGACTTTGGAACTGCATAACAGGCAGAAGTTGGAAGAGTTTGGAGGGCTCAGAAGAAGATAAGAAACTGTAGGAAAGTTTGGAACTTCCTAGAGACTTGGAGGGCTCAGAAGACAGGAAGATGTAGGAAAGTTTGGAACTTTTTAGAGACTTGTTGAATGACTTTGGCCAAAATGCTGATAGTGATATGGACAATAAAGTCTAGACTGAGGTGGTCTCAGATGGAGATGAGGAACTTGTTGGAAACTGAAGTAAAGGTCACTGTTATGCAAATAGACTGGCAGTATTTTGCCCCTGCCCTAGAGATTTGTGGAACTTTGAACTTGAGAGAGATAATTTAGGGTACCTGGTGGAAGAAATTTCTAAGTGGCAAAGCATTCAAGACAAAGCAGAGCATAAAACTTTGAAAATTTTGCAGGCTGATAATGCAGTAGAAAATAAAAACCCATGTTCTGGGAAGAAATTCATGTCAGCAGCAGAAATTTGCATAAATAAAGAAGAGCAGACTGTTACTCACCAAAACAATGGGGAAAATGCCTCCAGGATATGTCAGAGACCTTTACAGCAGCCCCTCCCATCACAGGGCTGGAGACCTAGGAGGGAAAAATAGTTTCGTGGGCCTAGGGCACCCCTACTGTGTGCAGCGCGGGACTTGGTGCCCTGCATCCCAGCCACCCCAGCTGTGGCTAAAAGGGGCCAACATACAGCTCAGGCTGTGGCTTCAGCGAGTGGAAGCCCAAAGCCTTGGCAGCTTCCGTATGGTGTTGGATGGTCCTGCAGGTGCACAGAAGACAAGAATTGAGGTTTGGGAACTTCTGCCTAGATTTCAGAGGATGTATGGAAATATAGAAACACCTGGATGTCCAGGCAGAGGTCTGTTGCAGGGGCAGACAGAGGGTTTTCCCTCATGGAAAACCTCTGCTAGGACAGTGTGGAAGGGAAATGTGAAGTTGGAGTCCTCACACAGACTCCCCACTGAGGCAGTGCCTAGTGGAGCTGTGAGAAGAGGGGCACTTTCCAGAATGGTAGGTCAACCAACAGCTTGCACTGTGCGCCTGGAAAAGCCACAGAGACACTCAATGCCAGACAGTGAAAGCAGCCTGGAGGGGGGCTATGCCCTGCAAAGCTGCAGGGACAGAGCTGCCCAAGGCTGTGGGAGCCCACCTCTTGCATCAGCATGACCTGGATGTGAGACATGGGGTCAAAGGAGATCATTTTGGAACTTTAAGGTTTAATGACTGTGCTATTGGATTTCGGACTTGCATGGGGCCTGTAGCCTCTTTGCTTTGGCCAATTTCTCCCACTTAGAATGAGTATATTTACCCAATGCCTGTACCCCCATTTGTATCTTAGAAGGAACTAACTTGTGTTTGATTTTACCAGCTCATAGGCAGAAGGGACTTGCTTTGTCTCAGATGAGACACTGGACTTGGACTTTTGAATTAATGCTAGAATGAGTTAAGACTTTGGACAACTGTTAGGAAGACATGACTGGTTTTGAAATATGAGGACATGAGATTTGGGAGGGGCCAGGGGTGGAATGGTATGGTTTGGCTGTGTCCTCGCACAAATGTCATCTTGAATCGTAGCTCCCATTATTTCTACGTGTCATGGGAGGGATCCAGTGGGAGGTAATTGAATCATGGGGGTGGGTCTTTTCCATGCTATTCTTGTGATAGTGAATAAGTCTCATGAGATTTGATGGTTCTATAAAGGGGAGTTCCCCTGCACACGCTCTCTTGCCTGCCATCATGTAAGATATGGCTTTGCTCCTCCTTCACCTTCTGCCATGATTGTGACGCCTCCCCAGTCATGTGGAACTGTGAGTCAATTAAACCTCTTTTCTTTATAAATTACCCAGCTTCAGGTATGTCTTTATTATCAGCGTGAGAACAGACTAATGTATAGTTCAACTCCTATGGAAAACAGTGTGAAGATTTCTGAAAGAACTGAAAATAGAACTACGATTCAACTCAGCAATCTCACTACTGGGTATACACCCAAAGGAAAAGAAATAATTTTACCAAAAAGACACCTGCACTCAGCAGTTTCACAATAGCAAAGTCATAGGATCAATCTAAAAGTGCCCATCAACAGATAATTGGATTAAAAAAGTGATATATATATATACCATAGAATATATATGTATGTACCACATATACAGCCATAAAAAGAACAGCCATAAAAAACCCTTAAAAAAGAATGCAATCATGTCCTTTGCACATGTTATTTCCTTCTAAGTTACAGTGGAGGTACAGGCATTGGGTAAATACACCTGTGATGTGTGCATGGATGCAGCTGGAGGCCGTAATCCTTAGTGAAATAACTCAGAAATAAGAAATAAATAGCACATGTTCTCACTTGTAAGTGGAGCTAAACAATGGGTACACATGGACCTAAAGATGGAAACAACAGGCTATGGGGACTCCAAAAGTGGGGAGGAAAAGAGGGGGCAAGGGTTGAAAAACTACCTATTGGGTACTGTGCTCACTACCTGGGTGACAGGTTCACTAGAAGACCAAAGGCCAGCATAATGCAATGCACCCCCTGAATCTATAATTAAAATAATAATAATAATAATAAAAGGTCTCCTGTCTGTCTGAATGGTTAGGTTCTTCCCGTTGTGAGTGGGGAGCTGGTAAGGATTGAGGAATGGATGGGACTTACCTGTCTATTCCCCCTCAGCCCTGCAGGGATGGAATACTCCTTAAACAAGGAAATCTCAGGTATCTGGAACGTAAGGGCACTGAGTCTGGATAGATGACTGTTATTCACTGATTTGTGAAACTTTAACCATTCTGCATAGTTAATTAGAAAAGGGGAGAGTTTATTATATATTTCCTTCTCTTTTTCTCTCTCTTCCATCTTAGACTACACTGACCATAACTTGAGAAAAAAAAATGTGAAGAGTTGTGATCAGAGATAATGTGCCTGCATGACTATTTAGCATCTGTTGCCCCTGCTAGAATGTAAGCCACGTGAGATTGCAATGATGCTGGTCCCTGCAGCCATCTTCAGGGCAGCGCAGGGCCTGCAGAGAAATAGCACTCAATATGGATAGATAAATAAAGGCAGGCCTGCTAGGGGCTGAGATCCCAGCCCTCAAAGAATCTACAATGCAACAAAGAAATGGGTAAATAGGCAATGATGAGACAGTAAGATGGAGGAGTGAACAAGGAGAAACCGGCAACTAAAAGATGGAGGGTGAAGAAAATAATAAAAGTGGACTCTTTTTTGAATGCCCATGAAGGGTGCCTATCCCTGGTCTCACTATGATGGGAGTGGGAAGTCACATGGTACCAGCATGGATGAGCACCCCACTTGATTGAACCATGGGTGAAGATCTGACTAAAGCCTGATCCATCAGATTCTTCCTTGGACTTTGAAATTGGAGAAACCATTGAACTGAGTAAGAGAGAAACTTAGCTGTCCTTGAACCTGGGCATGGTGGGGGATAGGGAGAGTGAGAGGAAGAGAGTAGCTGTTTCATTCCACAATGTCACTCTTGGTCTTGGTTCCAGCCTTGCATGAGCCTTTCTGACATCCAGCTGCACCATCGGCCCTGAAGGATGGTAAAATGTTTTTGGTGTTCTTCTCATATACTTCCCTTTTGGTTTGAGCTATGTTTGGTGGCTTTCTGTCACTGTCTATCAAACTGCCTTAATTTAGACACGATCATTCTTACAAATGTTTGTGTTGGGGCTGCTTATATTTTAACAAGGCATTCCTCTTTGAGGAAGGTCTGCTTTAGAAGAAGTTGCCATCCTGCCTTGAGACCCATGAGTAAGAATCAGAGGGCTACCAGGTCCTGCTGAACAGGGAAAAGACACGAGGATCACCTCCCCCTGGTTAGCCCGCAGTGCCAGCCACTAATGTAATGGAGGTTTCCCAGTTCCTGCCTGTAACTTGCTATTGTTTTGAAGAAATTGGTGCCAAGATTTTCTGAGTGGAAATTCCATCTGGCTTTGGAAAGAGGGTTCACGTAGATTCAGGGTTTCCATGAGTAACAGCTACTGAATGTCCAAAACATACATTTAATTTGCCAACTTTCTGTGGGTGGGTGAGCAAAAGAGACCCAGAGGACCATGTTCTGGCCATCACCCTTGAAACGCAGCACAGGAGAGACAAGCCTCGAGCCTGGCTGTCTTGCTTTTTTATTCAGCAGGTGGATGCATGTGCTCCGTATTTTCTTGCACGTGTGTCTAAAGTGGAGGATGACTAAGGAGCAAGAGAATGTTAGAAGACTCAGTGCCACAAAAGGAAAAGCAAATAATTGATGTTATTAGACAACTTCAGAGGAGGAATATCTAGAAATGTGTTTCTACCCAATTATCTCCACCACTTGGGACAGAATGATATGTTTATTTCTTCTCTGGAGCAGTTTTTGATACTGGCTGCATAATAGCATCATCTTTTTAGAAGTTTGACCAAAAAATACAGATGCCTGGGTGCTGCATGTAGAGGTGCTGATTCAGTAGGTATGAGATGGGGCCCCTTAATGCTGTGACCCAGTTCTAGTTCTGCAGACCATAAGGGAAGATCCTTGCTAAGGAGTCTCTTATCAGGCCTCACTACAAAGCACTCCTCCCACCCCATCAACCTCTCTTCTAACCTATAAATAGCCTGGTCAGGCCCAGCAGTGCTTGCCTTCCTGTGGATGTGGTTGGAAACTGCTGGAGTAAGGGAAAGAGCTGAACTTGGACTAAACATGGCTGGGTTTGTGTTCTGGCTCTGGCCCTACCTACCATGACTTGACTATCCCAGGGCTGTCTAGTTCAAACCACAGGGCTCCTAGCCCCCACCAGCTGTCACTCAAGCCATCTAGGATAGCTCCACGGGATATGTTTGTGCCTTAAGATTTCCAGTCACCTTCATTCCCACTATCTCCAAGAGAGTTGTGCCATCTTGAAGACAGTAACCAAGACTCACAGGTGCTGCTCTCAGGGTGTTTCCAGTTAGGTGGGGCAGCTTCTGTTGATTTTTTGCTACGTTAAGATCCTTGTAGGTCAGCAGTGAAAAGCAATGAACTGCTTATATACGCAACACTGTGGATGCATCTTGAAAGTATTATGCTAAGTGAAAGGAGCTAGATTCAAAAGGCTGCACACTGATCCCATTTATATGATGTTATAGAAAAGTCAGAACTATAGGGACTGTACATAGATCACTGCTTGCCAGAGGCTATACTCCTTTATAGGTGGACTACAAAGGAGCCCGGGAACATTTGGAGATCCTATACTTTGATTGTGGTGGTAGATACATGACATTGGTATACATTTGTCAACACTTGTAAAATTGTACACTAAAAATATTGAATTTGATGTATATAAATTATACCCAAATTAAAATAAAATGGAAGAAAAGTAAAGTTACTTGCCCAAGATCAGAGCCAGGGATTCAAATAGGTGTGTTTCACTCCCCACTCCTGGCCCCTGACCCCTCAAAACCCTCAGTCAGCTCTACAGGGGAGAAGGGTCACTTCTTAGGGAAGGCAGCTTTGTCCGTGGTCAGGTTTGTCAGAGAAAGAAGCAAGCAGTGGGGCATCATACTGTGGGGAAAGGAACTGTGTTCTAGTCATGGTTTTGCTACCTTCTAGATTTGTAATATTGGATAAACTAATATATATCTCCAAATATTAATTCTCTCATCTTTTATGTAGTTTCTCCTTTGAGAATAATGAAAGCCTACCTTTAAACAGATACATGTTGAGAGGCCATGCAATTTAATTGTAAACTCAGGGCCTTGGGATGAACCCCAGCTCTGCATTCCTCCTTGCCCAGGTGACTTGGACAAATTTCTCCACTTCTCTGAGTTTCATTTTTCTCATCTATAAAAGGAGGACAGGAACGGTCTCTATCTCCTGGGACTGTTATGAGTCTTACAAGAAATGGTTCCTTAAAACACTTAGCAATATGCCTGGCAAGGAGTAAGCATTCGTGCATGTTAGCTATTATTATACTATCAGCACCCACATCATTACGAGGCCTAGCCAACAAAGCTTTGCAAAGTGAGCGAGGAACAGAGCTGCCTTTGTGTGTGCCCAGCTGGGGCTCATGGGAAGGCAGGGAGAGGGAAGTGTCCGCCGCAATTTTGCTTAGACCACAAAGGGTTATGGAGGGTCTTGGAGCAGACAGCTCTTTCTGTTTACGCAGGCAAACCTTTTATCAGCCTCGGCGCACAATGCTGCCAGGATGGCTGGGTCAGAAGAAGTTCACATAATAAACATGCTCTGTACCCAGAACACGCTCCCGTCCACGCCTATGTCCTATGGCTAAGGCGCTCACATTTTAGACTCCTTTTTTTTCCTCAAAATCTCAGGAGCTCCACATTTCTCCCTGAAATATGATTTCCACTTGGCCCTCTGATGAAATGTGAACAAGATTCAAATTAAGGGACTTGTCTAAAGTCCCACTGGTAACAAGGGAAAGACTTCGCAGGGTTGGAACAGTTTGGATAGATACTGCTTTTCTAAAATTGTATCTTCTCATTTTGATTCCTCTATCGTTGTCATGCTCCATTTATTCCTTTCCAGGAGTGGGTGTGTTTGCTTCATATCTCTGCAAGATGATAACCTCTTGCCTGTTTGGCTGTGCTGCTTTGGAAATTCACTCACTGACCACCACTGCCAAGAACACATACCAACATCTATCTTCTTCAAACTTCAGCAAGTGTCAGAATCACTTGGGGGCAGAGGGAGTGGTTGTTAAACACAAGCTTCTGGATTGAGCCATAGACTTTGCAGTTCTAACAAGTTCCCAGATGATCCTAATACTATTGATCCAGGGACCAAACCTTTAGTACTGGGGAAACGAGTTTCCCCTGGTGCAGGCATTTCTGGCAGCATTCTAGCCCAAGTAAAAGAGAGATTTTGACTGTAGATGAAGTTAAAAGTTGAAGTGTTTTCCATGCTTTACATTCTACTTTAGTTTACCCCTAAACATGCTTGATTGGGTTCAAATTATAGGACCAAGATAGAAGAAGTTGGTAAAAATCTGCTTAAGATAATGAACCAGTGTAAAGAGTTCTAAAACGCAGGAGGACAAAAAGCGATATTTACAAAACACTACTGATATTCAAAGAGCAGAACTGAAAAAAACACGCTGAGTGTCACACACAAGGCAAAGGGAGGTCAGAAACAAGAAGATAAAAAGAGAGCAGATTAGCAAGTGGTTTGGATATGGTGCCTGACACATGTTAGCATAAGTGGTTCATTCCCAGGTATATAAAGGGTAGTGATATGGTTTGGCTCTGTGTCCCCACTCAAATCTTATCTTGAATTGTAATCCCCAAGTGTCGAGGGAGGGAAGTGATTGGATCATGGTGGTGATTTCCCCCATGCTGTTCTTGTGATAGTGAGTGAGTTCTCATGAGATGTGATGGCTTTATAAGCATCTGGCATTTCCCCTGCTTGCACTCACTCTCTCCTGCTGCCTTGTGAAGAAGGTGCCTACTTGCCTTCCACCACGATTGTAAGTTTCCTCAGGCCTCCCACATGAAATCTTCCTCCATGTGGAACTGTTAAACCTGTTTCCTTTATAAATTACCCAGTCTTGGGTATTTCTTTTTTTTTTCTTTTTTCTTTTTTTTTTGTTTTGAGACAGAGTCTCACTCTGTCACCCAGGCTGGAGTGCAGTGGTGCGATCTTGGCTCACTGCAAGCTCTGCCTCCTGGATTCACGCCATTCTCCTGCCTCAGCCTCCAGAGGAGCTGGTACCACAGGCACATGCCACCACGCCCGGCTAATTTTTTGTGTTTTTAGCAGAGACGAGGTTTCACCGTGGTCTCCATCTCCTGACCTTGTGATCCACCTGCCTCAGCCTCCCAAAGTTCTGGGATTACAGGCATGAGCCACCGCGCCTGGCGGGTATTTCTTTATAAAGTGTGAAAACACACTAGTACAGGTAGGCAGATATCGAAGAGAAGTCTGCCTTTGCCACCTGATGGCTGCATACATCTCAGAGAGGACAGTTGATAGTTTAAGGGACCAAATAGGACTTAATATCTCTTAAAACTTAAACATTAGATGAGCAGAGAAATTGTGTTTTAAGGGTCACAGTTTATCAAACTACAATGATATACTGTCTTCACCTATCAAAAGAATTAGGCAGCTCTATCTATTCTCATTCATTCATTCTACAATTGTATATTGGGAGCTTAAATGTCATCAGCTCTGTTCTAGGTGCAGGAACAGACACAAACAAAATAGCAAAACCCTGTTTTAATACCACCACCCCCCCCCCCGCAAAACACACACAGAGAAATAAATAATACTTTAGGTGGTAATCAATGCTATGAAAAAAAAAGCAGAAAAACGGCTGAGGAGAATGAAGAAGAGTTGCCTTTTAAAATATGTAGTACTTTGGAGAGACTTTTCTGATAAGGTGACATTTGAGCAAAGACACAAAGAAAGTGAGGGGATGGTGTCTGATAACGGTCTGGTATCCAGAATAGATAAAGAACTCTTATAACTCAACTGCAAAAAGACAAAAAAAAAATTAAAAATGGGCAAAGGATTTTAATAGGTATTTCTCTAAAGAAGATATATAAATGGTCAACAAGCACATGAAAAGATGCTCAACATCATTAGTCATTAGGGAAATGCAAATCAAAACTACCATAAGATACCACTTCATACTTATTAGGATGGCTATAATAAAAAGGAAATGGAAAACAGCAAATATTGGTGAGGATGCGGAGAAATCGCAACCCTCATACATTGTTGGTGGGTAATATGGCTTGGCTGTGTTCCCACCCAAATCTCATCTTGAATTGTAGTTCCCATAATCCCCACATGTTTTGGGAGGGACCCTATGGGAAGTGATTGGATCATGGGGGCAGTTTCCCCCATGCTGTTCTCGTGATAGAGAGTGAGTTCTCACAAGATCTGATGGTTTTATGTGTCTGGCATTTCCCCTGCTGGCATTTCTCTCTTCTGCCACCATGTGAAGAAGGATATGTTTTCTTCCCCTTCTGCCATTATTGTAAGTTTTTTGAGGCCTCCCCAGCCATGCTGAACTGTGAATCAATTAAACCTCTTTCCATTATAAATTATCCAGTCTTGGGTACTTCTTCATAGCAGTGTGAGAACGGATCAATACAGTAAATTGGTACCAGGAGCAGGGCACTGCTATAAGGATACCCAAAAATGTGGAAGTGACTTTAGAACTGAGTAACAGGCAGAAGTTGGAAGACTTTGAAGAACTTGGAAGAAAACAAGAAAATGTGTGAAAGTTTGGAACTCTAGAGACTTGGAGGGCTCAGAAGACAGGAAGATGTGGGAATGTTTGGAACTTCCAAGAGACTTGTTGAATGGCTTTGACCAAAATTCTGGTAGTGATCTGGAGAGTGAAGTGCAGGCTGAGGTGGTCTCAGATGGAGATGAGGAACTTGCTGAGAACTGGAGTAAGGGTCATTCTTGGCATGTTTTAGCAAAGAGACGGGTGGCATTTTGCCCCTGCCCTAGAGATCTGTGGGACTTTGAACTTGAGAGAGATGATTTAGGGTATCTGTTGGAAAAAAAACTCTAAGTGGCAAAGCATTCAAGAGGAAGCAGAGCAGAAAAGATAGGAAAATTTGCAACCTGACAGTGTGATAGAAAAGAAAACCCCATTTTCTGGGGAGAAATTCAAGACAGCTGCAGAAATTAGCATAAGTAATGAGGAGCTGAATATTAATCACCAAGGCAATGGGGAAAATATCTCCAGGGCATGTCAGAGACCTTTATGGCAGCACCTCCCATCACAGGCCTGGAGGCCTAGGAGGGAAATGGTTTTGTGGGCTGGGCCCAGGGCCCCTTTGCTCTGTGCAGCCTCAGGACATGATGCCCTATGTCCCAGCTACTTCAGCTCCAGTAGTGGCTAAAAGGGACCAATGGACAGCTCAGGACATTGCTTCAGAGAGTGCAAGCCCCAAGCCTTGGCGGGTTCCATGTGGTGTTGAAACTGCAGGTGAACAAAAAACAAGAATTGAGGTTTGGGGACCTCCACCTATATTTCAGAGGATGTATGGAAGTGCCAGGATGTCCAGGAAGAAGTTTGCTGCAGGGACAGAGCCCTCATGGAGAGCCCCTGCTCAGGCAGTGCAGAAGGGAAATGTGGAGTTGGAGCCCCCACACAGAGTCCCCATGGGGGCACTGCCAAGTGGAGCTGTGAGAAGATGGCCACCGTACTCCAGACCCTAGAATGGTATATTCACCAACAGCTTGCACTGTGTACCTGGAAAAGCCAAAAACACTCAATGCCAGCCAGTGAAAGCAGCCAGGAGGGGGGCTATATCCTGCAAAGTCACAGGCACAGACACTGATCCAGGTCCTGCATCAGCATTACCTGGATGTGATACATGGAGCCAAAGGAGATCATTTTGGAAATTTAAGGTTTAATTATTGCCCTATTGGATATTGGACTTGCATGGGTCCTGTAGCCCTTTTGTTTTGGCCAATTTCTCCTACTTCGAATGGGTATATTTACCCAATGCCTGTACTTTCATTTTATCTTAGAAGGAACTAATTTGTGTTTGATTATACCAGCTCATGGGTGGAAGGAACTTGCTTTGTCTCAGATGAGACTTTGGACTTGGACTTTTGAGTTAATGCTGAAATGAGTTAAGACTTTAGGGGACTGTTAGGAAGGCATCATTGTGTTTTGAAACGTGAGGACATGAGATTTGGGAGGGGCCAGGGGGAATGATATGGTTTGACTGTGTCCCCACCCAAATCTCATATTGAATTGTAGTTCCCATAATCCTCACATGTCACGGGAGGGACCCAGTGGGAAGTGATTAGATAATGGGGGTGGTTCCCCCATGCTGTTCTCATGATAGTGCATAAGTTCTCATGAGGTCTGGTGGTTTTATAAGTGTCTGGCATTTCCCCTGTTGACACTTCTCTCTCAAGCTGCCAAGTGAAGAAGTACATGTCTGTTGCCCTTTCCGCCATGATGGTAAGTTTCCTGAAGCCTCCCCAGTCATGTGGAACTGTAAGTTGATTAAACTTCTTTCCTTTATAAGTTACCCACTCTTGGGTATTTCTTCATAGCTGTGTGAGAATGGACTAATACAATGGGGATGTAAAAATGGTTCAGTCACTTTGGAAAACAGTTTGGCAGTTCCTCAAAAAGTTAAACATAGAACTACCATGTGGCTAGAAGTTCTACTCCTAGAATTGAAAACAGGAAGTCAAACAAGTACATATACATACACGTTTATAGTACTACTATTCATAATAGCCAAAAGGCAGAAACAGCCCAAATGTTCAACAGATGAATGGATAAACAAATTGTGGTATATCCATACAATGGAATATTATTTGACCATAAAAAGAATGAAGTGCTGATATAAGCTACAATATGAGTAAACCTCCAGAATATTACGCTAAGTGAAAGAAGCTAGCCATAGGGGGACAAATATTGTATGAATTTACATGAAATATCCACAATTGATAAATTCATCATGATTGCCCTATGCTGGGGAAGGGGTGGGAGAAAAGAGGAGAAACTGTTTACTTAATGAGTGTGGGGTTTTATTCTGAAGTGGTGAAAATTATTTTGAAACTATATAAAGGTGGTTAGGTGTACAGCACTGTGAATGTACTAAGTGCCATTGAACATTCACTTTAAAACAATTGATTCATGTTATGTGAATTTCACCTCAATAAATTACTAGAAAAAAGTGAGGCATGGAATGATGCCAAGACAAATTGCTAAGGCAAAAAACTGCAAAACACTGTACAGTGTACTGCGCAGTGCAGTACATTACTGTGCAAATATCAGCGTGGAATTTCCCCTATGGATTTATCTTTCTGTACCTGATGAAATTTGGTGCATCTATTACCTTTGCAAAACATTAGAAGTTAATTAATTATTTTTAAAAACCGCTGCTAACTTCAGAGTCAGACCAGGGTTGAAATTCCAGATTGTCCTCTCCCCAGCTGATGAGCTTGTGTCACTTGAGTTCTCTCAGTGATGGGTTCCACATCTGTAATGTGGAGTGATGATTCTACCTATTTTCCCAGTTGTCAAGTATATTAATGAGATTGTGCATGTGAAGGTCACAGAGCTTGGGATTCAGTGAATGCTGAATAAGTGGCTGTGGATAGTTTTTGCTCACATTTCTGACACTAAATGTGTGGGTTTTCTCCACAGCAACAAGTTCTCCAACTCTTTGGCTACCAACTGGGTGTTCTAGAATTCAATTCAGTTCCCACAGGTAGTGCAGACCCTACAAGTTGAAGGCTCAGTCCCACAAGACTGCCCCTACTTTAGAGGCCAATGGCAAGTCCCAGCGTGTCACTGGTGCTTCTGACTAATAGGCTATAAATGGAGGGTTCCCATGGACCCCTCCTTAGGTTTAATAATTTGCTAGAATCGCTTACAGAAAAGCACACATTGTTGCTCATTTGTTTACTTTACTTATTAATACCAGAAAAGTGCTTTGCTTACCGCTACCAGTTTATGATTGAGGATACGACTCAGGAACAACCAAACAGTAGAGACATATAGAGCAAAGTGTGAGGGGAGGGGTGCACAGAGCTTCCATGTGCCATCCAGGTGCACCACTCTCCCAGCACCCCAAGGTATTTACCAACCCAGAAGCTTTCCAAACTTCATTGTATAGGGTTTGTATGGAGGTTCTAACACATAGATATAATGAATTAAATCCTTGGCCATTGGTAATTAACTTGATCTCCAGCCCCTCTTGCCTCTCCCAAGGTTGGGGCTGGGGCTGAAAGTTCTAGTCCTCTAATCATACCTTGGCCTTTCTGGTGACCAGACCTGAAGCTATGTAGTGGCCCCCAGCCACCAGTCATCTCATTAACATACAAAAGACACTCATATCACTCCAGATATTCCAAGGATTTTAGGACCTGTGTGCCAGGAATCAAGGTCAAGGACCAAATATATACTTTCCATTGTGCCACAGGTTGTTATTAGCCAGGTCCTTAAAAGAAGAAAGAAAAGAGAAAGCAAGAAAAACATAATTTAAACCCTGCTTCCCAAATCTATGCATGATTTTTCATTTTCAATGGTGTAAGAGGCCTGAGGTTTTGCAAACGAAAGGTAAAAGCAAGGCCATGTGTTACCAAAACACCAAGGGTTCAATCTAGGTCCTGCTGCTCACTGCACAGAAAGCCAATCACTGAAGAAGGCTTTAATCGGGTGCTGCAGCTGAGGATATGGGAGGTCAGTCTCAAATCCATTTCCCTGACCAACTAAAATCAGAGGTTTATATGGTAGAGAAGAAATGTAACGACATGCAGGAAAACAGGAATTAGGGAAGTGCAAGGAAGAGGAGTTGGTCAATAAGAAGCAAGGAGTCACTTAGGCAATCATGAGAGGTGAGGGATCTGGCATCTCATTGTCCAGATGTGGTGATCTAGTAAGTTTCAGTTCCTTGATACATCTGGGAGCCCTGATGGTTGGTTTCCTGAGAAAAGAACTCAGATAAGAGAAATGTAACTTTCTTAAGTTTTAACATTGGGGGATCAATTTCTATGTTTATTCAAAAGAAACTATAGAAACCACAGAAACTACAGTTCTGTGGGACAATTGGGCCAGTTTCACATGCATCAGACACTCCAGTCAAACACTCCAAGTCTGAGAGAGGTGACCACAGCCCGTGTCCTGGGCTGCCAGTGCACACTGAAGTTAAGTGTGTTCTTGTTTGTGCTTCAGGTTAGAGCTTGGCCACATGCATAGACACAGAGAAAGCCAGTCAGCAGAGGAAGGCAAGAACAAATCCCTCACATGGGGGGAAGCAGAGGTCAGGCCCAGAGATGGCACTCCTATTCCTGGTTCCTGCTCCTTCCAGAGGCAGCCTGCCTCCCCACATATTCGAGATCCATGAAGCACTCCTGCCACCTTAGAATGAATTCTTCTTTTTGCTTAAATTAGCTCAAATCAGTTATGTTATAGCTAGGACTGAAGAGTTCCAACTAACACAAAGAGAAAAACTCTGGAGACTTCTTTTGTTACCAGCCAGGTCCAGGTCTGTCCTGCCCATGCACAGTAAATCAATCACTGTAACATGGATTTTGCAAAGGAGAAAAGATATATTCTCAAAGGCACCAAGCCAGGAGGTGGGAGAACAGCTCTCAAATCTGCCTCCCGGAAGATAAGATTTAGGGATATTTGTGGGTGAGGGAAGTGGGGTGGTTAAGTCATAGGGAAAGATTATTGGCAGTGAATAAAAATGAAGTAACAGGTTGGTTCTGCAGAATCATAGCTGGAGTTCATGGCATTTCATAAGACATATGTACAGAAAATGACAGCATTAGCATGATCTGGAAGAGGGGTTTTTGGCCCTCCAACATAAAAGGCCACCTCTCAGGCACGTGCCCAGGCCCAATTGAAGGATCGGAGGTCTCAACCAGTTTGAACTGGGCAGAAACTGGTCCAAGTTTCTGAAAAACAACAGACTCAACCATTACCATGGTGGCCTGTGAACGTTACCTAGGAAGTAGCCAGTGAAGGTTATGTTTCTGCGTTCAGCGGCACAGCCTTCAGCTACCTTGGCCTTCAATTTAATGGGTAAAGGGAAAAAAAATAATGAAAAGCAAGCGGGGCAGGCAGACCTGATCAAATTAACCCCTCAGTTTCACTTTTCATTCACATTCCTGGCTTTGCTTAACTAACAAAAAACAAACTCTGTGCAAGCCAGGATGGGCAGGGGTGAGGTAGGGAGAAGGAGGGTTCCAAGGCTTTCCAAATATTAACTTCGAGAGGCAGAGTTGGGTGAGAATAATGGTGGCCCCCAAATGCAAATCAAATACAAATAGGATCAACCTGTTTAAAAATAAGAACTGGAAAGGACATAAAAATTCTGATTCTTCCCATGATAGCTCTCCCAAGCTCTCACAAAGCCCTTTGTTCCTTTTTTTCTGGTGCCTCCCTGGACCTTGCCTCACCCTCCCTGACCATCACCCAGCCTGGGTTGGGAGCCCCTCAAATGTGCTGCTGTGGCACCTGGGACTTACACATGTCCCCTTCACCTTACCATTCTATAATGTTATCTTTGTCTGAGAGCCTGTGGATGTCCAGGACACTGTGTAATTAATCTCTGCACTGGCATTTAGCAGAAGGTCTGGTGCACAGTACTGCCCAGTAGATGTGGAATAAATAGGTAAATTGGTTCTGTGCCCCGTCACTCCATGTCAGATCTCAGACAAAATCAATTATTTCTGCAGCTTGGTTCTGTCAGGCACCCACACATTCCCCCACCCCAGTTTCCTCCTCTTCAATCACGAAGTACCACATTCCCAGATGTGGCAAGGCCAAGAGGTGGCTTTGGTGGAGGAGTGACGAGTGAGAGGCAGCTTGAAGATGTGTGCTTCAGGCCTACCCTAAAAACTCTATTGCACCACTAACCAAGATTCTCTCCTTGATCAAACTTTAGTCGGTCTTTTGAATTCTATTTTTAACTAGGCTCTAACTTTTGGGTTTCTGTGTTTGTTTCTGCATTATCCAATTTTAGTAAGGATCCTGCTAAGTCATTGTAACGTGAACCCTTCGCCCTCGATATCTGATCAGGTTCCTCATCCACTATCCCATAGATGATGTCCAAACACCTTGGCCTATCTTTAGCAAGAAATGGGTTGGGTCTGTTTAGCCAGAATTCCTTCATACCCCAATGTTTCCACTTGATATTTTTCCATCCAGTGACACCTATGTGGAGTGCTAATTAGGGAAAAGGAGTCAGGCTGGTGGGACCAGGGGAAAGCCAGAAGAAAAAGCAGATAAGCTACAAGTCTGCCTTTCTTCCTGTTCCAGGACACCAATAACTCACAATCTTCCTGCACCCAGCTATCACCAAACCCTTGGCTGATACAAAAAATTCCAAGTTAATTCACTGCAACCTTGGCATTATCAGTACTGCACATACCACCCTGTAGCCCAATAACTATTCTGTAAAATCCCCAGCAAGCTTTCGTTTCTTTGCGGTCAGCTCCTCTCTTGCTGGCTGCCTGTTGCTCCCTGGCAATGTATTTTTCTACTTTCTGTAATAAATCTGCCTTTCTTTATCTACAACTGTGTTGGTAAATTTTTTACCCCCGTACCACTGGCCCACATAGCCGCTGCTCACGACTGACATCCTACCCTGCTCCTTAACTTTAAATTCTCACTTTTCCTTGTTGTATTCAGAGTTGAGCCCAATCTCTCTGCCCACTGCCAAACCCCACCACAGAAGCCCCTATACCTATGGCAATAGTTCCCCTGAATTAGATCTGTCTTGCTGTTCTTTAATAAGTGTCATGAATAATTTTTTCTTTAACACCCCCTGCTCCCAAGCCTTCGCTTAATCAAAGTGATGCTGTAACACATAGGCAATTAACCTTCCCACTGTCTCATTCAAATCACGAATAAAGATTCTTTCAAAAGCCTTTCTAATGTTATTGCTCTATCCTATGCACTATATCTACTCATGGAAGCCTGAGGCCTGATGCGGAGATGGGAGCTGACGTGCTTCACTGTTTCCAATGCCACTCCTGAGCATTGGGAATGTAACTGAGAGTGGCAATGCCTACCTTTACATGGCCATGGGCTGGGGATGCTGGTTGTGCTGCCATGTGTAGATAATGGAAAGTGTTCCCTTAAGTCTGCCTTTCTTTGGTTCTCAAGATATTTAAATATTTGCCCAGCTACCCTAAATTTGGTGCCATTCTATTTGACCTTTCACATTCAGCTGTGAGTCATCCATAACCTCTTTGACCCTGCCTGAATTCTGAATTAGTTCCCTATTTATGCTGTTGGAGTTCCCAGCTCTAATGAATGGCAGTGGTTGGAGCCTCCTTGCGACTCATGGCTTGCCCAGCTCCCCTGTGTCACGCTAAGGCCTTTTCAAACAAAACCACCACTTTACCCATGGAAGGGCAAAAGGCAGACCCAGTAAAGTGTAATTAGAGTGGATTTCAAATATTTCATGGAACACAAGTCATGCCTTAATGCATATATTCAATGACTATTTGGAAAAACAGCAAGTAAGAAAATAATGTGATGCCACCTTTTCATGAGTTTCTGTTGTCACCATATATAAACTCACCAATACCATATTTTTAATTATCTTCCAGGCCAAAATTATACATCAGAAGCAAAGATTAAACATGCTTATTCTAAGAGGAAAGAGAGTAGTTCTTATTTTTGTAGAAGGAGAAATGAAAGGCCATTTAATTTTGCCAACTGATATGGTTTGGGTCTGTGTTCCCACCCAAATCTCACATTGAATTGTAATCCCCAGTGTTGGAGGTGGGGCTTGGTGGGAGGTGACTGGCTTATGGGGGTGGTTTCTAATGGTTTAGTACCATCCCTCTAGTGCTGTCTCATGACAGAGTCCTCACCAGATCTGGTTGTTGAAAAGTGTGAGGTACCTCCTCCCTCTGTCTCTTCCTCCTGCCCTGGCTATGAAAGATGTGCCTGCTTCCCCTTCACCTTCCACCATCATTGTAAGTTTCCTGAGGCCTCCCTAGAAGCCAGTATGCTTCCTATACAGCCTGCAGAACCGTGAGTCAATTAAACCCCTTTTCTTTATAAATTACCCAGTCTCAGTCTCAGGTATTTATCTATAGCAGTGCAAGAATACACTAATACACCAACCTTCACTGTACATTAACAGATGCAACAGAAATGGTGACTTTTTTCAGAGGAAATTCATTTGTGTGTGTGTGTGTGTGTGTGTGTGTGTGTGTAACCCAAAAGAGGAGGAGGATGAGGCCTTACTCAAAAGTTACTCAAAATTAAAGTAATATGTAGTGGCCTTAGTCATTAATATTAATTTTGTCCAGTTTCTTAACACTAGATGCATACAGAATTTTCTGAGAAGCTTTTAAGCCATCAGTGTCTGATCTTCACATCCAGAAATTCTGCTGCAATAGATTTCAGTGCCTACAATCTAGGCTCTTGTTGCTTTTTTTCCCCCTTCATATAAAAATTTTCCCAATAATTTTCCCTTTCCATATTTTGACAAACAAGCTTAAATTTGCAATACATTGTATCCTCATACAGAGGCCAGACAGTGGAAGCTTAAACATTCACTGAGAATACCAATGAGATCTAAGAATAGGAATGAGAACAAGAATGAGAGAAGCCAAACTTCATTTTTCATCTCTAACAAAAGAGAAAAACAACAAGAACCACCTTGTCCCTACTATGAGGAGAGACTGTTCCTCCACAGAAATTACAGAGGCTTTTTAATCAGTGAGTCTAAGCAGTGGGGAAAATATCCAAATCTGAATCTGCTCTTTCTTTGACAAGTCTTGTCACTTTCAAATGAGCCTTCCTTACATCTCTTAGAGACACACATCCTGCCACTTCTGGGTCAAGGTGGCCATTCTCCATTTTCAGATCTTCCTCGGGCTGCTTCTGGGCCTTGTTTCTGGAGGAGAGCAGGCAGCCCCAAGTCTTTAAGGGTGAGAGGCATGGGCCAGGGGTGAAGCCCAAGGAGAGGGCAACAGGGAACAGAAAATTCCTGAGAGCAGAGGCGGCATTCTCTCTCCCTCCCTGCTGGTTCCAGGGAGCCCACCTTTCTTGAGTGCATCTTCTCTTTTTACTGGCAGGCAAAAGGGAGACAGATGGTAGGAGGACATAGCCCAGCAGTGGCATCTCCACACTGGGCAAATCTGCCACTCTGTGTCCTTCAGGGGACATAGAGCCCTGGTCTCTGGGCTGCAAACAGGGCCTGGCCCTCCCAAGGCCTGGGCTCTAGGTGGCTGCTCCAAAGCAACTCGGAGCCAGACACCTCAGCAGAAACCCAGTTATATGACCTGGAAAAAAAAAAAAAACCATTTCTGAATTGGTTAAAAAACAGGGGAACAAATAGATGCCAAATTCCTGGTAGCTGGAGGTTGGTGGGAATTTGGTGTACACTGCTTTGGGTTAGGATTGGACTTGGAAACTGGGAAACTGGCCAAGCCTTTCAGGTGGGGACACAGTTCTGCTTTGAGTAAAAGGGACTGTGGAGAAATCAAAGTGGGGAAGGGGAATTTGTTGCAGAGACAGGGAACCAGGAGTCTGACAACCATCATGTTCCTGGGCACCAAAACCTCATTACTCTGCTGGGACAGGCCCTCAGCTCCAGCCTATTCACAAGGCCTCTGCTCCAAGTCTGTCCTCATCATGTGCCACCTGAATTATTCCAAAGGGGCCTCCAACCTCTCACCTCACTGTGAATCCAGCCTCTTATCCAGTAGTGCTGTCTGATAAAAATGAAACATTAAACGTTCCAGTAGTTGCATTAAATATAAAGAAACAGGAAAATAAATTTTAATACTATATTCTATTTAATCTAATGGACAAAGAATACTATCAACATGTAAGCAATAGAAAAATTGATGAGATATTTTACATTCCTTTTTTTTCATACTAAGTCTTCAAAATCCCATGTGTGTTTTACACATAGAGCATATCTCAATTCTCACGGGCTCCATAGTCACATGTGGCTGGCTGGGGATTGCCCTACTGAACAGCACAGGGCTGATTGGTCACAAAAATGATCTTGCAACAATGCAGAACAGATATTTTCATTTTCGTCTTAAAATGTTAAAATATATTTGCATACTCTTTGGCACACTAATCCCAATTTTAAGAATCTATTCTTGAGAAATATTTACAAAATGCCAAAAGAAATCTGAACAAAGTAAGTTATAGTTCTTACTGGAAGAGTCTGGGATCTGAAGTCAAATTGCCCACGTCTGAATCATGGCCCTGCCACTTTAATGGCTGCATGTGCTTGAGTAAATGACTAAGTGTTATCTTCCATTTCTCCATCCATAATAGATCTACCTCCGTGGGCTATTTACAAAGATTAATGAAATAATCTACATAAAATGCTTCTATGTGCTTAATAAATCTTAACTCTAATTATTGTTACCAACAGAGAAAAAGCATTACAACTGAAATGTCCAGTAATATGAAAATGATTTACTGAATAATGGCACATTCATATGGTTTAAGCTACCTTCAAGCAGGAACTGTGTCTTATTCCCTATCACATGACACATAGCATGTGTCAGGTATATGGTGGGCACTCAGGAAGTATTGGAAGGATGAATGGCATGGAAAATCTTTAGAATGAATGCCACTAGTGAGTGTATGCATGGAGCCTGGCAGCCCCACACCTACCAGCACCCTGCACCTTCCACCACTGCCACTGGTGTGAGTGTGGACACTGACAACCTCACCCCCACCAGCAGTCTGCTCCCACCATGCTGCCACCGCTGTCTCAATCAGCATGTGCAGGAATGCAGCAGCCCTACTCCCACTAGTGCCCAACCCTAGCTGACATGTGCACCCTGCTGCATTGCCATGGCTGCTGGCACATGCGACCAAGCACAGATCCTACTGCCATCACCCTGATGAAGTTCTCTAGCTGGTACCACCTATTGGAATGTTGTGGCCAGTGGACTGGGAACACCTTGACCTCTCCAGTGTAGCAAGTTTCTAACCTCAAGGGGCCAGAAAACAAAGCTGGGGCATCAGTGCCAGCCCCTCAGAGTTACAGCACACAGGCCAGGAGTGTTGAGCCTTGGCCCCTTAAAATCTTGCATAATCATTAGACTGAACCATAGCATAACCAGTAGACTGAACCTACCATATGCCACAATCAAACCCCCAACAGCATCAAAAAAAGATAAAAGTAAGAGTTCTCATCCAAAGGATAGCAACTTCAAAGACTGAAGGAACATTAGCCCACACAAGTGAGAAAGAGCCAGTGCAAGAACTCTGGCAACTCAAAAAGCCAGAGTGTCTTCTTACCTCCACAACAACCATGTTAGTTCCTCAGCAATGGTGCTTACCCAGGCTGAAATGGCTGAAATGGCAGAGAATTCAGAATATGGATAGGAATGAAGATTATCAAGATTCAGGAGAAAGTCAAAACCCAATCCAAGAAATCTAAGGAATACAATAAAACGACACAGGAGATAAAGGGCCATTTTAAGAAATAACCAAATCGATCTGATAGAGTTGAAAAGATCACTTTAAGAATTTCATAATACAATCACAAGTTTTAACAGCAGAATTGACCAAGCTGAGGAAAGAATCTCAGAGCTCAAAGACCAGTTCTTCAAAGTAACTCAGACAAAAATAAAGAGGAATGAACAAAACCTCTGAGAAATCAAGGATTATATAAACAGGCCAAATATTTGATTCATTGGCATCACGGAAAGAAAGGGAGAGAAAGCAAGCAACTTGAAAAACATATTCGAGGATATTCATGAAAATTTCCCCAATCTCACTAGTGAGGCCAACATTCAAATGCAGAGAACCCCTGCAAGATAATACGCAAGATAACCATCCCCAAAACACATAGTCATCCATTTGCCAAGACCAAAATGAAAGAAAAAATATTAAAGGCAACTAGAGAGAAGGGGCAGGTCACCTACAAAGAGAACCCCATGAGGCTAACAGTAGACCTTTCAGCAGAAACTCTACAAGCCAGAAGAGATTGGGGGCCTATAGTCAGCATTTTTAAATAAAAGAAACTCCAAATAAAAATTTCATATCAATCCAAAAAAGCTTCATAAGTGAAGGAGAAATAAGATCCTTCTCAGAGAAACAAATGTTGAGGGAGTTTGTTACCACCACACCTGCCTTACAAGAGACCTTAAAAGAAACACTAAATATAGAAAAGAAAGGCTGTTACCAGCTAATACAAAAACACACTTAAACACTCAGACCAGCGTCACTACAAAAGAACCACATAAACAAGCCAACATAATAACCAGCTAACAACACAATGACAGGATCAAATCCACACATATCAATACTAACCTTGAATGTAAACAGGCTAAATGTCCCCACTTAAAAGGCACAGAGTGGCAAGCTAGATAAAAAGCAAGACCCAACAGTATGCAGTCTTCAAGAGACCCATCTCATATGTAATGACACCCATAGGCTCAAAATAAAGGAATGGAGGAAAAATCTACCAAGCAAATGGAAAACAGAAAAAAGCAGGGGTTGCAGTCCTAATTTCAGACAAAACAGACTTCAAACCAACAAAGATAAAAAAAGACAAAGAATGGCAATACATAATGGTGAAGGGTTCAATTCAACAAGAAGACCTAACTATCCTAAATATATATGCACCCAATGCAGGAGCACTCAAATTCATAAAGCAAGTTCTTAGAGACCTACAAACAGACATAGATGCCCACATGATAATAGTGGGAGACTTCAACACTCCACTGACAGTATTAGACAGATTATCAAGGCAGAAAATTAGCAAAGATATTCAGGACCTGAACTCAACATTGGACCAAATGGATCTGATGGACCTCTGCAGAGCTCTCCACCCCAAAACAACAGAATATACAATCTTCTCATCATCACATGGCACATACTCTAAAACTGACACACAATTGGCCATAGAACAATTCTCAGCAAATTAAAAAAACAAAATCTTACCAACCACCCTCTTGGACCATGGGGCAATAAAAATAGAAATCAATACTAAGAATATGCTCAAAACCATAAAATTATATGGAAATTAAACAATCTTCTGAATGACTTTTTGTTAAACAATAAATTAAGGAAGAAATCAAGAAATGCTTTGAAACTAATTAGAATAAAGTACAACATACCAGAATCTCTGGGACACAGCTAAAGTAAGAGGGAAGTTTATAGCACTAAACGCCCACACCAAAAAGTTAGAAAGCTCTCAAATTAACAACCTAACATCACACCTAGAAGAAATAGAGAGACAAGAGCAAACCAACCCCAAAGCTAGCAGAAGACCAGAAATAACCACAATCAGAGCTGAACTGAAGGAAATGGAGATGTGAAAACTCATACAAAACAGCAATGAATCCAGGAGTTTGTATTTTGAAAGAATAAGTAAGATTGAAAGCCACTAACTAGACTAATAAAGAAAAAAGAGAATAGAATCAAATAAACACAATCAGAAATGACAAAGGTGACATTACCACTGACCCTACAAAAATACAAAAACCTTCAGAGACTACTATACCTGAAAATAATATAAAATAACATACCTGAAAATAATAAGAGCCATCTATGATGAACCCACAGCCAGCATCATACTGAATGGGCAAAAACTGGAAGCATTCCCCTCGAGAACTGGAACAACACAAGGATGCTTACTCTCACCACTCCTATTCAACATAGTACCAGAAGTTCTAGCCAGAGCAATCAGGCAAGAGAAGGAAATAAGATTAATAAAGAAAAAAAAAAAGAGAGAAAATCCAAATAAACATAATCAGAAATGACAAAGGGGACATTATCACTGACCCCACATAAATACAAAAAAAATCAGAGACTATTATAAACACCTCTATTCATACAACTAGAAGAAATGGATAAATTTCCAGAACCATACAACCTCTCAAGATTGAACCAAGAAGAAACTGAATCCCTGAACAGACCAATAACCTGGAGTTCTGGAACTGAATCAGTAATAAAAAGCCTGCCAGACAGAAGCAGCCCAGGACCAGATGGATTTACAGCCTCCAGACAGGAAGAGAGAAAGTCAAACTATCTGTGTTTGCAGATGATATAATTCTATACCTAGACAACCCCATAATCTTTGCCCAAAAGCTCCTAGATCTGATAAACAAATTCAGCAAAGTGTCAGGATATAAAATCAAGGAATAAAAATTGGTTGCACTACTATACACCAATAACATCCAAGCTGAGAGCCAAATCAAGCGTACAATTCCATTCACAATAGCCACAAAAAGAATAAAATACCTAGGAATACAGCTAACCAGGAAGGTGAAAGATCTCTACAATGAAAATTACAAAGCACTGCTCAAAGAAATCAGAGGTGACACAAACAAATGGAAAGATATTCCATGCCCATGGATAGGAAGAATCAATATTGTTAAAATGGCCATACTACCCAAAGCAATTTACAGATTCAATGCTGTCCATATCAAACTGCCAATGACATTTTTTCACAGAATTAGAAAGTATTTTAAAATCCATGTGGAACCAAACAAGAGTCTGAATAGCCAACACAATTTTCAGCAAAAAGAATAAAGCTGGGGGCATCATATTACCTGACTTCAAACTACACTACAAGGCTGTAGTAGCCAAAACAGCATGGTACTGGTACAAAACACACATACAAAGACAAATGGAACAAAATAAAGAGCCCAGAAATAATTCCAATTACCTACAACCAACTGATCATTGACAAAGTCTACAAAAACAAGCAATGCGGACAGGACTCCCTATTC
The DNA here is from genome assembly GCF_028858775.2 of Pan troglodytes. Taxonomy (NCBI): domain Eukaryota; kingdom Metazoa; phylum Chordata; class Mammalia; order Primates; family Hominidae; genus Pan; species Pan troglodytes. The sequence continues at coordinate 16,194,475 of NC_072407.2, forward strand.
AATAAATGGTGCTGGGATAACTGGCTAGCCATGTGCAGAAGATAAAACCTCTTCCTCTTACACCACACACAAAAATCAACTCAAGATTTATTAAATACTTAAATGTAAAACAAAACTGTGAGAACTCTGGAAGTTAACCTAGGAAATACCATTCTGGACATAGGCCCTGGCAACAATTTCATGATGAAGACACAAAAATTGATTGCAACAGAAAGAGAAACTGACAAATGGGACCCAATTAAACTAAAAAGGTTCTGCACAGCAAAAGAAACTAACAACAGAGTAAACAGACAACCGAACCAAATGGAAGAAAATATTTGTAAAGTAAGCATCCAACAAAGGTCTAATATTCAGAATCTATTAGGAACTTAAACAAATTAACAAGCAAAAAACAAACAACCCCATTAAAAAGTGGGCAAAGACATGAACGGACACTTTTCAAATGATGACATACACACAGTCAACAAGCATACACAAAAATGTTCAACATCACTAATCATTAGAGAAATGCAAATCAAAACCATAATGAGATACCATCTCACACTAGCCAGAATGGCTATTATTTAAAAGTAAAAAAATAACATGCTGGTGAGGTTGCAGAGAAAAGGGAACGCTTATATACTGCTGGTGGAAATGTAAATTACTTCAGCCACTGTGGAAAGCAGTTTGGTGATTTCTCAAAGAACTTGAAACAGAATTAGCATTTGACTCAGCAATCCCATTACTGAATATATACTCAAAGGAATATAAATCATTCTACCATAAAGACACATGCATGCGTATGTTCATTGCAGCACTATTCACAATAGCAAAGACATGGAATCAGTTTAAATCCCATCAATAGTAGACTGGATAAAGAAAATGTGGTACACATACACCATGGAATACTAAACAGCCATAAAAAAGAACAGGATTATGTCCTTTGCAGCACATGGATGGAGCTGGAGGTCATTATCCCAAGTGAACTAATGCAGGAACAGAAAACCAAGTACTGTATGTTCTCACTTACAAGTGGGAGCTAAACATTGAGTACACATGGACGCAAAGAAGGGAACAACAGACATTGAGGCCTACCTGAGGATAGAAAGTTGGTAAAGGGGAGGAGGAGGGTGAGGTTCAAAAAATTACCTATCAGGTACTATGTTTATTACCTGGTGAAATAATCTATAAACCAAACCCCTATGATGCACAGTTTACCTATATAACAAACGTGCATGCATACCCTGAATCTAAAATAAAAGTTAAAAATTAGAATAAATCACTCAGGAGGTGTAATTTGAAACTACAATGAGTTATCACCTCACACCCTCTATGATGGCTACTCTCAGAAAAACCCAGAAAACAGTGTGTTGTCAAGGATGTTCTTATTAGTCCATTCTCATGCTGCTGATAAAGACATACCCAAGACAGGGCAATTTACAAAAGAAAGAGGTTTAATGAACTCACAGTTCCACATGGCTGGGGAGGCCTCAGATTCATGGCAGAAGGTGAAAGGCACATATCACATGGTGGTAGATAAGAGAAGAGAGAATGAGAGCCAAGCAAAAGCAGAAACCCCTTATAAAACCATCAAATCTCATGAGACTTACTCACTACCACAAGCACAGTATGGGGGGAATCCACCCTCATGATTCAATTATCTCCCACTGGGTCCCTCCCACAACATGTGGGAATTATGGGAGTTACAATTCAAGATGAGATTTGAGTGGGGACACAGCCAAACCATATCATTCTGTCATCACATTTCAGAACTAATCATGCCTTCCCAAAAGTCCCTCAAAGTCTTAACTCATTTCAGCCTTAACTCAGAAGTCCACAGTCCAAAGTTTCATCTAACACAAGGCAAGTCCCTTCTACCTATGAGCCTGTAAAATCAAAAGCAAGTTAATTCCTAGATACAATGAGGGTACAGGTATTGGGTAAATATACCTGTTCCAAATGGGGAAAATTGGCCAAAAAAAAAAAAAAAAAAAAAAAAAAGAGGCTACAGGCCCCATGCAAATCTTAAGTCCAGTGGAACAGTCAAATCTTAAAGTTCCAAAATGCTCTCCTTTGATTCCATGTCTCACATCCAGGTCACACTGCAAGAGGTGTGTTCCTATGGTCTTGGGTAGCTCAATCCCTGTGGCTTTGCAGGTTCCAGCCTCCCTCCTGGCCACTTTCACAGGCTGGTGTTGAGTGTCTGCAGCTTTTCCAGGCACATGGTGCAAGCTGTCGGTGGATCTACCATTCTGGGGTCTGGAAGACAGTGGACCTCTTCTCACAGCTCCACTGGCAGTGCTTCGGTGGGGACTCTGTGTGGGGGTGCCCACCCCACATTTCCCTTCCCTACTGCCCTAGCAGAGGTCCTCCATGAGTGCCCATTCCTGCAGCAAACTTCTGCCTGGACATCCAGGTGTTTTCACACATCCTCTGAAATCTAGGTGGAGGTTCCCAAACCTCAGTTCTTGAATTCTGTGCACCCATAGGCTCAACACCACATGAAATCTGCCAAGTCTTGGGGTTGCACCCTCTAAAGCAATGGCCCAAGCTCTGTGTTGGCCCCTTTCAACCACAGCTAAAATGGCTGGGATGCAGGACACCAAGTCCCTAGGCTGCACACAGCACAGGGACCCTGGGTCCGGCCCACAAAACCATTTGTTCCTCATAGGCCTCTGGGCCTGTGAGAGAGGGGCTGCCTTGAAGACCTCTGACATGTCCTGGAGACATTTTCCTCATTGTTTTGGGGATTAACATTCAGCTCCTCATAACTTATGCAAATTTCTGGGCCGGGCGCAGTGGCTTACGCCTATAATCCCAGCACTTTGGGAGGCCAAGGCAGGTGGATCACAAAATCAGGAGTTCGAGACCAACCTGGCCAATATGGTGAAACCCCACCTCTACTAAAAATTAGGCAGGCATGGTGGCATGTGCCTGTAGTCCCAGCTACTCAGGAGGCTGAGGCCGGAGAATCACTTGAACCCAGGAGGCAGAGGTTACAGTGAGCTGAGATTGCACCACTGCACTCTGACATGGGTGTCAGAGTGAGACTGTCTTTAATAAAAAAAAAAAAAAAAAATCAGAAAAAAAATTCTGCAGCCAGTTTTAATTTCTCCTCAGAAAATGGGATTTTCTTTTCTATTACATTGTTAAGCTGCAAATTTTCTGAACTTTTATACTCTGCTTCCCTTATAAACTAAATGCCTTTAACAGCACTCAAGTCACCTACTGAATGCCTTGCTGCATAGAAATTTCTTCCGCCAGACACCCTAAACCATCTCTCTCAAGTTGAAAATTCCACAAATCTCTAGGGCAGGCGCAAAATGCTGCGAGTCTCTGCTAAAACATAACAAGAGTCACCTTTGCTCCAGTTCCCAAGTTCCTCATCTCCATCTGAGACCACCTTAGCCTGGATTTCATTGTTCAGATTATTATCAGCATTTTGGTGAAAGCCATTCAACAAGTCTCCAGGAAGTTCCAAACTGTTCCACATTTTCCTGTCTTCTGAGCCCTCCAAACTCCTCCAACCTCTGTGTGTTATCCAGTTCCAAAGTAGCTTCCACAGTTTTGGGTATCTTTATAGTACTGCCCCATTCCTAGTACCAGACTAATGCTATGTATTAGTCTGTTTTCACGCTGCTGATAAAGAGAAACCCAAGTCTGGGCAATTTACAAAAGAAAGAGGTTTAATGGATTCACAGTTCCATGTGGCCGAGGAGGCCTCATGATCACAGCAGAAAGTGAAAGGCACATCTCACATGGCAGCAGACAAGAGAAGAGAGAATGAGAGCCAAGTAACAGCGGAAACCCCTTCTAAAACCATCAGATCTTGTGAGACTTATTCACTACCACGAAAACAGTATGGGGGAAATTGTCTCCATGATTTAATTATCTCTCACTGGGTTCCTTTCCTAACACATGGGAATTATGGGAGCTACAATTCAAGATGAGATTTGGGTGGGGACACAGCCAAACCATATGAGATGTAGAGTAACCAGAGTCCTTGTGCACTGTTGGTGGGAACATAAAAAGTTACAGCTGCTGTGGAAAAGAGTACGGAAGTTCCTCAAAAAAAAAAAAATGAGTGAAGCTGCCCACAGTGCGTTAATATCACAGAAAGATTGTAGAAAGATACGCATAACATGGTTGCATTTTCATCGTGGGAAAAACGATGCACTGTATGTATAAAAAGAATGTGTTTGATGATGTAACCATGAGTAAAAAACAGGAAGCATATCAAACCGTTAATGGTTCTGAATGGGTAGGCTTGCAACATTCCTTTGTGGTTATTTACATGCCTGTCTTGTCCCATCTATCTGTCAAGCTCCATTGGCTTGTCTTATTCATCCTTTCTTCCCCACTTACGCAGCACTGGTTCTTGGGCATGTGAGGGTTTGGTAAAGTTTTGCAGAATTGAATTGCTAATCATTGCCTCCCCACTTGCTCACCTATACTACAAACCAGAACTTGTTCAACGTCATACGGCTACCTTTAAATATTCTTGTTTTAAGTCTAAGTTCCAAAATATTATATTAGTAAATATGCTGACTTCCCTATACTACACTCCTCAAGACTTAATGCACAGAAATCCTTAGTAAGTGGGAAGAAACAAAAGATTTGAACAATAAAAATGCTGCAGGAATCCAGCACTGTTTGAAGGTTGCCTTTCTCCGAAGGTTACTGTTGAGAAAGAGAGGAGAGAGAGACCAACGTATCTCCCTGTACCTTGAAAGCTATTCTCCTCCAAGACATCTATCAAGAGTTTCTGTCCATGTGGGTTATGGAAATGGTGTTAACTCATGCAGAATTTTAATTACTTGTCTCAGGGGCCAAATGTATTTATGTATGTATCCATGTCATGATTATTTATTCGTTCAATGAATGTTCAGAATCCTACAATATACCAGCTGTAATGCCTCATCATGAAATGTAAAACTGAAGAAAGCGGGGTTCTATTCTCAACGAGGGAGCCTCTGCCCTCACTTTTCTTTTTCATCACTTGAGCACCAATACCGAGCAGCCTCGTCTGTTTTTTTTTTGCTTGTTTGTTTCCCCCCTGACATAGCATAAACTTAACTCTAGACGATTGTGTAGGATTGCTGCTGGAGTCCTGGATGCTAGTCTTTTATTTTATTTTTTAGTGACACTCACTCACTTTGTGTCCTAAAGCAAGCCCAGTTCCGTCTCTGTGCCTTGGTCTCGCCTCAGACAAATGGGGTATCCATTTGCCCTGCCAAACTCTAAGGGGTATTGTGAGGGCCAGACAGGGCAACAGATGCTGAAAGCATTTGAAATGAACAGAGCTGTGTAGAAGTGTCAGGCAGTACTCTTCCTGTGCCCCGGGTCACCGTAACTTGAAGAGCATCTGGACATATGTCAGAGAAAATAAAAACTGTTTTTGTTTCTCAGTGAAAATACCTGCCTTTTGAGACTTTCATTTAAAATGAAAACATTCCAAAGTAGTATGTGATCTTGAACAAGTCATTTTCCTCTCTGAGTCTCAGTTTATTCTCCTATAAAATAAGCCAGTGAGACTAGATGGATACATTTCAAATTCTGCTCTAGAAAATTCTTCACTGGGAAGAGATTCTTTTATCCCCACATCTGCAACCAGAACCGCCATATATTTTTCAAATTTTACCATTTTACTTATTTGGCTTCTATGTGAGGTCTTTTTGGTTTTCTTTTTCTTTTAAAGTGAAAGTAAGTTTATTAACAAAGTAAGAAAATAAAAGAATGGCTACTCCATAGTCAGGGCAGTGGCTTTTGTTTTTGTTTTGTTTTGTTTTGTTTTTTCTCCTAAATAAAAATCCTAAGGCTAAAACAAAAAAAGAAAACCAGAACACGGCTAGATCACCTGTAGGGCCATTCTTCCCGGCCTTCGTGTCTGCACACGGAAGACCCACGTGCTTTCTGCTTAACGTGTGTGCATTCCTCTTGTATGTGTCAGGCGTGCACGAGGCCTCTCAGGACAGAATTCCTTTGCAGGGGGATTGACAATGAGTCATAACCTGCTTGACTTTTAAGTGTGCACTCAGAGATGACCATTTTTTATAGCAGAATTCCCGAGTCTAAACAACCTTTGGCAGCTGAAGACTGAGAATGAAATTCACCAACCAGTCCAGGGAAAACCTCTTCCAAAAGCTGTAATATTTTTGTTGGATGCAGGTGTGACCCGTGGTCTTGCCGTGGGGGAAGGGAATGGCTGTGGGAACAGTGCCACCTTGTGGCCATTTTTTATGAGCAGACACTGGGTGCTCCCTGAGCTGAGGGTAGGTTCCTGGATGGTTACACTCCTGAAGAGGGACTTTCATTTTGGGATTGGGAAGGGGCCCAGAGATACACTGAGACCAGAGCCAGTCCCCACCTGGCAGCAAGCTCAGCTGCCTGAGTCAGAAGCCCTTCTCCAAAGCTACCACACTCCTGAGGCCCAGGAAGGCTGCCAGGCTGGGCGTGTGGTTTTTGGGAGGGTCGTGTGGCTGTCACTAGCAGGAACGTGTCTGGATATGGGAGTGGGAGGCAGAGTCTGAGAGGAGACAGAACAAATTTCACAATGGCCATGTCTGAGCCCCAGTTGGGAAGACGGTGACCCAGGAAGTATGCAAAGTGGTAGCAGAAGGGTGGTGTCCTCTTGTCTAGAAACCCGGGAGGCCTACAAAGCAGAGAGGACTCTACCTGTCCCCTCACGCCTGACCGTAGCCTGGGGCCTAAATGAGCCCTCCTGCTCTCCGCCTTGCTGCCACGCCACCATCCCTGGCACAGGGTTCCTGGGAGGACAAAACGAGATGCATGAGGCTTAACACAGCACCTGGTGCGTGGGAAGCCCTCAGACATCCCTGTGCCTGTCCCCTCCCTCTCCTACTCTGTGCACTAGACATTGGAGTGACAACAATGAACCCAGCACAGCTGCTGTCAGAACTCACAGGCTGGCTGGGCGTGATGGTGCACACCTGTAATCCCAGGACTTTGGGAGGCTGAGATGGGAGGATTGCTTCAGTCTGGGAGTTGGAGACTAGCTTAGGTAACATATGGAGATTCCGTTGTTACAAAAGATAAAAAACAATCAGCCAGGTGTGGTGGCACGCTCCTATAGGTTCAGCTACTCAGGAAGCTAAGGTAGTGATCACTTGAGCCCAGGAAGATGAGGCTGCAGTGAGCTGTGATCACACAACTGCACTCCAACCTGGGTGACAGAGTGAGACCCTGTCTCAAAAAAATAAAAAATAAGAAGGACAGGTGTGGTGGCTCATGCCTGTAATCCCAGCACTTTGGGAGGCCGAAGTGGGAAGATTATTTGGAGTCAGGAGTCCAAGACTAGCCTAGGCAACTTAACAAGACCCTGTCTCCACAAAAAAATATAAAAATTAGCCAGGCATGGTGGTGTGCCCTGCAGTCCCAGCTACTCAGGAGGCTGAGGTGGAGGATTGCTGGAGCCCAGGAGTTCAAGACTGCAGTGAGCCATGATTATGCCACTGCACTCCAGCCTAGGGGACAGAGTGAGACCCTGTCTCAAAAAAAAAAAAAAAAAAAAAGGTAAAAAGAAACACCATAAAAATAAATTTAATAATAATATATTTAATAAGATATATCCAATATCTTGTCATTTTAAAATGTAATTAAAATAAAATTCAGTAATTAAAATAAAATTCATCAACTTCCCTAAGAGCTGGAAAATTAATGAAATATTTTATATTCTTGTTTTCTATGCTGCTTGAAATTCTGTGCGTATTTTACACCCACAGCACATCTCAATTTGGACTCACCACATTTCAAGCACTAAATAGCCACATGTGGCTAGTGGCTACTGCACTGCACAGCACAGGGCTGGTGCAAGGAAAGGCGCTCACACACATATACACAATACACACACATGCACAAATACACACATACACACACACATATCCACACACATACAAACACACACATGCACATACACACACATGCACACACACATACACACACATACAAACATATATACACACACACATATACACACCCAGAGGTCAGTAAGTTACTGGTCAGAAACTTTATAAGGGGCACAAAGTTGGTGGGTGATATGGTTGGGCTCTCTGTCCCCACCCAAATCTCATCTAGAATTGTAATCCCCACGTGTGGAGGAAGGGACCTGGTAGGAGGTAATTGGATCATGGGGCCTGTTTTCCCCCTTGCTATTCTCGTGATAGTGAGTTCTCATGAGATCTAATGGTTTAAAAGCGTGTGGTAGATTCCCTTGCTCTCTCTCCTGCCACCATGTGAAGAAGGTCCTTGCTTCCTCTTCGCCTTCCGCCATGATTGTTAGTGTCGTGAGGCTTCCCAGTCATGCTTCCTGTTAAGCCTGTGGAACTGTGAGTCAGTTAAACCTCTTTTCTTTATAAATTATCCCGTCTGAGGCAGTTCTTTACAGCAGTGTGAAAATGGAGTAATACAGTGGGGGAGGCTAACTTGGACTGGGAAGGTCAGAAAAGTCATCTTGGAGGAGGTGGTGTTTAAACCTGGCTGGCTGGCTGCATGAGACTTGAAAGTGAAGCGATGGAGAAAGGCTGGAGGGTGGGAGAGGGGTTGGCCTGTCCATGCACCATCCAGGCACCTTCTGATAGAATGAGAGTGAGTGAACTACAGCTCTCAAGCCAAACTCTGCCTGCCACCTGTGTCTGTATGCCCTAAGAGCTAAGAATGGTTTTCACATTTTCTTTTAGACAGGGTCTTGTTCCAGTGCCCAGGTGGGAGTGCAGTGGCATGATCTCGGTTCACTGCAGCCTTGATCTCTGGGGCTCATTCGATCCTCCTACCTCAGCCTCCTCACCTCAGCAGCCTCACCACCTCCCTCATCTCCACTCAACCTCTCCACTCCGGCCACCCTGACCGCTTTAATGCCCTGGTGATCACCCTCCCCTTCTCCTCCAGGGCTTTCCCTGGCTGCCCCCTCCACTGCAAAGTCCTTTCCTATCTCCTCTCTCCTTGTGGCCAACTCCTCCACCTCAGAGACCAGCCTTGACTTCACATCCTCGCCTGCTTCCCAGTTACCTCCAAAAGGGCCTCTGCCAAGCCATCCTCTCTGGTTTCTCTCTGAAAATCCAGGTTGGCACAGTGTGAAGAGTGCACAGGGGCCTAGAGGCCTGGGCTCTGGAATGCTCCCGTTTCCAGACTCAGCTGCCTCCCCTGCCTCTTCCCCAGGGCTGCCAGTAAAGTGCCTTTTCCCTGCAGAAAAAAGAGCTGCCCCAGCTGGGCCTGGAAAAAGGGCAGGCATTCCCTCACTTGGCTGGCCAGGGGGGCTGGAAGTCTTTGACAGCCCTGCGGTCAGTCCCGGGGCCAAGTCCTTGTCCCCTCCTGGCAAATTTATGCGCACCTGAACTCTGCAGGATGCCCAGGAGGGGGCGCCAAAGTGCTGCCAAAAAAGAACAGTTTGGGGCATATGAATCAGATGGCCTCGTGGGAGTGCTTAGTGAGGGCTGGCTCTGAGTTCTTTTTACCACCCCCCCACCCCCCGCCCAGGGCCAGGCACTGTGTGTGGAATGGAGGAAAGGACGCCATGCAAGAACTGACAAGGTCCTGCACATCTCCTATGCTGGCATTTCTTACGATCACAATGACTTTGGTGTTCCAGGCCCAGAGGCTGGGAGCTGGCAGGAAGCTTGACCATTGTGAAGAGCTAGTGTGCCTAAAGTGGCCTATAGATTTGTTGAGGGAGGCTAGGTGGGGTCAGAAAGGCAGGACCCCTTGAGCCAGTTGCCTCTGGCAGCAAACAGTCTCATTATTGCGTAATTAGTATTTTCTATGTTGACTTGACATGGACGTAGTTGGGAAGCACTGTCCAATATGGAAGCCACTAGCTACGTGTGACCACAGTACTTAAGTTGTAATTAAGATTAAATAAGCAGGCTGGGGGGTGGTAGCTCATACCTATAATCCCAGCACTTTGGGAGGCTGAGGTGGGCAGATCTCTTGACCCCAGGAGTCTGAGACCAGGCTGGGCAACTTGTTGAAACCTGTCACTACCAAAATACTTAGCCGGGCATGGTGGTGCATACCTATAGTCCTAGCTACTTGGGAGGCTGAGGTGGGAGAATCACCTGAGCCCGGGAAGTTGAGGCTACGATGAGCCAAGATCACGCCACTGCACTCCAGCCTGGGTGACAGAGCAAGACCCTGCCTCAAATAAATAAACAAATTAAGATAAAATAAAATTTAAAATCCAGTTCTTTACTTCATTAGCCACATTTCAAGTACTCGATGGCCACATGTGGCCAGTGGCTCTCATGTCAGCACAGAAATAAACATTTCCATCATTGAAAGTTCTGTTGGACAGTGCCACCCTAGAACTTGCTCTGATCTCTTGTGGGTAGGGTGTGCTTTAGAATTTCAGAGAGTTCACTGTTAGCATGCTGCCTCCCATGGATATAGTTGTTACAAGGTTATGAGAAAGGCAGTCAGACACACCTAGGATTAACCCCTGATTTTGCTGGTTACAAGCAAAGTGTCCTCTATGCAAGGGCTCTGCAGGGCTGACTACGGGACTTGAGCATCCGCAGACTTTGGTATTCAAGGGCATCAGGCAACCAAACCCCCACAGTTAGCAAGAGACAACTGGACTACTTTTGTGGCTTCAGAGAGGTCACTTAATCTCTTTCAATCTCTGTTTTCTCATCTCTAAACTGGGGATAATATCACCCTGCCGCCACAGTTATTATTAGATGAGCTAAGGCAGATAAATCACAAAACGCAGTGCCTAGGACACAGTTTTGCGGCCTTACCGCCCCAGCCGAGTGTGCCTTTCTGCGTGCACTCACCCACAAGCCCTCATCCCCTGGCTATACTGTGTCCAGACCTGTGTCGGGTTCCACATCTCGTTCAAAGGCAGCACCGGGCTTGATTCTTGCACCGGGCTTGATTCTTGCCTAGAAGGAGATTGCAATCTAGGTGAGAAGGCAAGATAAGGCCCATGAAGCAACCTGAAAACAATTCTTAGGCAACACACAGGGCAGTGTGTCATCCTGTGAGCCAGAGTCTGATGGGAAAGTAGTGTGGGGTGGGAGGCTTTTCTAAGTCCTCGTAGAGAAAGTGGGTGAGATTAGAACTGGTCTTGAAACAGCATAGAGTTTGGACCGGCAGAGCCAATGAGAGAGAAGTGGCAGCAGGGAATGGTGTGAGGGCAGAGGAACAGCGTGAGCAAAGAAATGCTCAGAGGTGGGTAAGGGAGGGGCCAGAGCTAACATAGTATGGGGCAGCTTGGCCGAGGTGCTCAGGAAGGGGACACACTGAGAAGAGAATTTGCTAAGAAGGTCACTCAGATCTTGGAAGCCAGGCTGAGTTGCTTAAGTTTAATGAGACAGGTGGTCATCAGGCAGGCGGGGGCTTGAGCATGGAAACTGGCAAGGCCTGGGGAGGATTGCACTGACAGCAGAAGTCGGAGGTCTGTGAGGGAGATCCTGCAGTCAGGGTGACGTCAGCGAGTAGTGACACCAGTGGCCTTCCGGGGCAGTGCATGGTACCATTTACAGAGCGCTGTTAACATAGCCTGGGCTCAAATTGCTGGGTCCTAACACAGTAACCAAAAACTGGACTCCACTGGTCTACACAACAAGTCAACATCAAATTGGGAGGGAGCAGTGGGTAGGCACCAAGAAGAAACAGAGCAGAGGAAATGCCTGTCACAGTGTGTCAAGATCTGAGCCCCAGCCCCTTAATCAGTTAAGAAAAAGAACAGGGGCCGGGTGCAGTGGCTCGCACCTATAATCCCAGCACTTTGAGAGGCCAAGGCGGGCAGATCACGATGTCAGGAGTTCAAGACCAGCCTGGCCAACATAATGAAACCCTGTCTCTACTAAAAATACAAAAAATTAGCTGGGCCTGTAATCCCAGCTACTTGGGAGGCTGAGGGAGGAGAATCACTTGAACCTGGGAGGCGGAGGTTGCAGTGAGCCAAGATCGCGTCACTGCACTCCAGCCTGGGTGACAGTGCGAGACTCTGTGTGAAAAAAAAAAAAAAAGAAAAAAGAAAAAGAACAGGTACAAGGAGGAGAAGGGGGTGTCTAGAAAGAGGACTGGGTGTCTGAGAAACAGGGCTGGGTGTCACATCACACACATACACAGGCACACACAGTCACATTCACATGCCTGTACACATAAACGCATATAAGGACACACATATAAGCCCCCCAACTTACTCTTCATGCTAATCTTACCCAGAGACCCTTAAGGATACATGCAAATGCATATGTATGGGCACACATCAATACGTATGTGTATAGACACGTGTTCTTCCTCAGCCCAGCCTCTCCTTTTAGGCCTGGAGCTGGGGCTGACATTGGGTTTACATCAATCAAAGCCACTAGGAAACGTCTATCCTGCCTGGGCCCAGAGTCCATTTCTGACGGAGGCTTCTCCAGGCTTTACTTGTAAACACTATTTATTTTGGAAAGCAACTTCTCTGTTTTCAAATAAAACGTTGGGACATGCAGTATTGGATTTCCCTGATCTGACATTGACCTAGAAAAATGTGCTGGCAGGAACAGAAAATGCGATGCCCCACTGTGCTGGCAGGCACAAGAGTTTCCCTCCTCTTGGCTTTGATTGCAAAGGTTAAGATGCAAGTGAGAGAGCGCAGTTTCCCCTCCCTGCCTGAGCAGCACTCTCCTTGCAGAGCTGGAGGGAACTGGGGGCCATGTTTAGGGGCTTCCTGCGGGTTTTGGTGCTTGTGGTCTTAGGGGCATGCTTCTGGGTGGGGAGCTTATCACAGAGGGGCAGCTTGTCAGAGGGCTGGTGGCCGAGGCCAGCATCTAGAGAGCAAACAGCTCCAGGATGTGCAAAATAGGAATAGGGCCCAGCTATGGGGGTCCCCATGGTTGTCATCAGTGAAAAGGGCAAAGCAACTTGAGCTCTGGGTGAGGTTTGAAGTCATTTCCTGTCCCTTGGGGAAGAGGCTTCCTGGAGGCAGACCTGCCAGGTCCAGCTTCAGGTGAAGGTCATGACCTGCTGCCGTCTGCAGGGGCCTGGGCACTAGTTGCAATGGTTAGGGGCAGAAGCTGGGAGCAAGGGCTGAGGCAGGAGCCCCACATCATGGTGGAAACCCAGACACCTGTGGTCTGCTTGCGGGGGTAGGTCCTGGTCTAACTGGCAAAGGAGACTCAAAAAGCAATACACAATTCATTGCCCCAGCATCTCTCAGAATTCCTCAGCTGCTCCAGTGACTTAATTCTGTGCCTGTTAATTCTGTTCCTATTCCACCCACATCCCTTATGGCCTCTCTGAGGATGAAATGAGATCAGAAATGTAACATGCTCAGCCAGGGCCGGATGCACAATAGGTAGGCTCGGTAAACGTGAGAGCAAATCCCAGCTTCACCACACACTAGCTGTGGCGCCTTGGGCGAGCTCCTCCTTGGTGCCTTAATTTCCTCATCTGTAGAACGCAGATAATAACAAAATGTACATCATAGAACTGTTGGGGATTAAATGAGTAAATATTTGTAAAGCACTTTGAACAGTGCCTGGCACTTAGTAAGCGTGATAGCTGTTTGCTATAATATTAAATTTACTCTTTTTGTGTGTGACAGGGTCTCACCCCGTGCAATGGTGTGATCATAGCTCACTACAGCCTCTACCTCCCAGGCTCAAGCGATCCTTCTACCTCAGCCTCCCAAATAGCTGGGACTAGAGGTGCACCCCACCACACCCGGCTAATTTTTTATTTTTTATTTTTTGTAGAGACTGGGAGTCTCATTATGTTGCCTAGGCTGGCCTCGAACTCCTGGGTTCAAACAGTCCTCCCACCGTGGTTTCCCAAAGGTCTGAGATTATAAGAGTGAGTCACTGTATCCAGCCTTAAATAGTATTCCTAATGGTTATTCATGTATTTATTCATGAATTTATTCAACACGTCTTTCTTGAGGGCCTACTATGAACCACGCACTGTTCCAGTCACTGGGGCTATAGCAGGGAACAAGAGACACTAGCCCTGTGGTAGGTATAATGATCCTCCCTGCCCCCAAAGACATCCATGCCCTAATCCCTGCAATCCTGACTATGTGATGTTAAGTGGCAAGAGAGACTTAAGGTTGCAGGTGGAATTAAGGTGCCCATCAGCTGACTGGGAGAGAGGGAGGGTGCCTTGGATTATCCAGGTGGGCCTAACGTAATCACAAGGGTTCTTAGAAGAGGGAGGCAGGAGAGTCAGAGAAGGAGGTGCGAGGATGGACACGGGGGTCTAAGTGATGTGATTCCTGGCTTCTTCCAAGATGGAGGAAGAGGCCACGACCCAAGGAAAGCAAGCGGCCTGTAGAAGCTGGAGAAAGCAAGGAACTGGAGTCCCCTCTGTAGGCTCCAGAAAGGAACGCAGCACTGCCCTTGATTTGAGCACAGTCAGGTTTCTGACCTGCAGAACTGTAAGATAATACATTTCTGTGTTTTAAGCCACTAAGTTTGGTTTGCAGGGACTCGTTATAGCAGCAATGGGAAACAAATACAAACCCTTCCTCATGGAGCTCATATTTTTATAGGGGGAGCACAATAAAATCAACAAAATGCAGTGTGTGCAGCAGGCAGCAGCAGTTGAGCTGGCCCTTGCAAGTTGGCCATCCCGCTAGCCATGGTCGCCCCCACTCCTAGTGTCCCTCTGTTTACCCATGGCTGAAGGGCGGGAGCTGCTCTGCCCATTGGCTTCCAGGCTCTGGCTGGATACACACTGCTAGAGCCCGCTGGCTCCTGGGCTGGGGAGGGGCAGGTGTATGGTGTCTAGCCCAGGAGTGGGTGGGGCCTGCTGCCAAACTCTGGGGCAATTAGCATGTTCCTAGATTCCTGTGGGCGAGGAGATGAGAAATCGTGATTTGTCAAGGCCGGTTGGGAGTGAAAGCCAAAGCCAGGAGGCCGCCTCTGAGTCTCCCGGGTTTCTGTAATTATAATTACTTGATTGCGCATAATAAGGTGCATCAGAATCTTCCCATTAGGAGGCCATAAAACAGCACTTGGGCTTTCATCTTGCCCAGCTGCTTACTGAAACCTCCCTCTTTTATCTTCAATGCCTTTAATTGACAGGTCTGAGCCCAGGGAGCTACTTCTGGAGATGCTGTGGTCTGGGGTGGATCCTGCCTTCTCAGCCCCTGCCTGTTGAAGTCACTGAAGTCTCTGCTGCATCCCTGGGCTTCTGAGCAGGGCTGGAAGATCTTGTTTGAGGAGCTGAAGCCCAGCAGCAGGTGGGGTCTGCCACTCAGTTGTAGCTCATAGACCTTGAAAGGATGGTGCCTTGTGGCCCACGTTCAGGAAGTCAGGCTGAGCACTGCTCAAGGGCACCTACATCTAAGGGTTATCATCAACATGGTAGACATGCTAATTTACATGAGCACACTGAACGGGAGATTGACTAGGCCTCCAGGCAGGTAGCTGGGGAGAGCACCCTTTGACCTAAATTCACAGTGGCACTTGGGGGTGTGCACAAACTCTCTGCACACCTGTGCGCCTCTGTCCCATCTGCACTCCAACTGCTTGATACCCTTTAAGGCCTGATTCCAAGACCTCCAAGACTTCGAATCTGTCATGATTGCCTCACCTGGAGGGGCTGTGGGGGGTGGGGAGGGTGGTATTCAGTGTGTGTGTGCATGCTGCTGCCATGAGTGGGCCGTGGTGTGTGTGGACACAGCCAGGGCTGCTTATACTAACTTGACCTTTCTTATTTAACCTGAGGAAGGGACAACCTTTCCTAATTTGCACAAAAGTGCTGCATGGGCCAGCCAGCCTTTGCAGCTGCCATCTGCATGATGAAGCCCCACCCTGGGTTTCCCTGGGTAAACTTTCCATTCTCTAGTGGCCTGAACCTTGTTCGCAGGGTCAGCCTGCATGTGACCCTCAGTCTCTCCTGGCTGGGACTGGACACAGACCTGTGCCATCCCTGGGTGTCCCCTCTGGGTGTGCCCTGTGAACTAGCTACCTTCCCCTCAGCCAGGAACACAGGCAAGTGGAGAACTCAGCTGGGAAAACACTCTGACCCAGGCCTAGGGAGGCGGTGGGAGAATAAGCAATTTGGCAATAGAAATGCACATCCTTCAACATAGTGATTTCCCTCTAGGGAATCTGTGCTTAAGAGATCAAGGATGTGTGCACAGATTTTGCCGAAAGGATGTTTGTTGCAGCATTGTGTTAGCAACCGTTGAAAATAAACCAAGTGTCCATCAAGGGAAGGAGTGACTGAGTCCCAAGCAGCCCTTTATGTTCCTAGAAATCTGCCCAGAAGTCAGAGGTTTGAAACTTATGTAATTTATTTTAAAAAACTGACAGTAACATTTAAAGTTATGAGAGATATTTATATCCCACCCCCCAAATTAAAAACATTATTAAATCACTAATTATTTTCCTCCCAGCTTTACTGAGGTATAATTGACAAATAAAAATTATATCTATTTAAGGTATATGGCTTAATGTTTTGATATTACAGAAAGATTTTGAAACATTGTAAAATGATCACCACAATCAAGCTAATGAACATATCCATGACCTCACATAGTTACCATTTTTTTGTGTGTGGTGAGATCATTTAAGATCTACCCTCTTAGCAAATTTCAAGTATACAATACAGTATTAATAACTGTAGTCACCATGCTGTATATTAGTTTTCCAGAGTTTATTCATCCTGTATAATTGAAACTTTGTACTATATCACCAACATCTCCCCATATCCCCCCTTTCCCCCTGCCACCCAGCCCCTGGCAGCCACTATTCTATTCTCTGCTTCTGAGTTTGACTTTTTCAGCTACCACATATAAATGGGATCAGGCAATAGAGTTGTCCCTCAGTATCCTTGGAGGATTGATTCTGGAACCCGCATACCATCCCCATCTTTGCAGATACCAAATTCTGCAGACTCTCAAGTCCCTTATATAAAATGGCATAGTATTTGCCTATAATCTGTGCACATCCTCCCGTGTACTTTACGTCATCTTTATTTTGTTTTGTTTTGTTTTGTTTTGTTTTTTTAGACAGGGTCTCACTCTGTTGCCCAGGCTGGAGTGCAGTGGCACCATCTTGGCTCACTGCAAACTCTGCCTCCTGGGCTCAAGTGACTCTCTTGCCTCAGACTCCCAAGTAGCTGGGATTACAGGCACTCACCATCACACCCCGCTAATTTTTGTATTTTTAGTAGAGACAGAGTTTCGCCATGTTGGCCAGGCTGGTCTCAAACTCCTGGCCTCATGTGATCCACCCGCTTCGGCCTCCCAAAGTACTGGGGTTACAGGCATGAGCCACTGTGCCTGGCCAACTTTATATCATCTTTAGATTACTCGTCATACCTAACACAATGTATATAGCTGTTATGCTGTATTGTTTAGGGAACAATGACAAGAAAAGTCACAATCTTCATAGGCCTGACTGCATTTTCAATCCACCATTGGTTGAATCCAAGGATGTACTCATGAGTACAGAGGGCCAGTTCAACTGTCTTTCTGTGCCTAACTTTTTTCACTTAGTGTAATGTCCTCCAAGTTCATCCATGTTGTTGCAAATGACAGGATCAAATCACTAGATTGTGCCTAACTTTTTAGGTGTAATCTTTAATATGTGTCTTAGTTTGTGTTTTCCCAAAAGTAACATCTAAAACAAAAATCTGATTGCAGGTAGTTTATTTTTGGGGTGATTCCAAGAAATGCTGATAGGGTAGAGGAGAGAGGAAAAAAAATAAGAAAAGGAAATAAAGAAAGCTATAATAAGCCGGGTGCAGTAGCTCATGCCTGTAATTCCAGCGCTTTGGGAGGCTGAGGCAGGAGGACTGCTTGAGCCCAGGAGTCTGGGGCTGCTGTGAGCCATGATCACGCCACTGCACTCCATCTGGGCAACAGAGTGAAACCCTGCCCCCCACCCCCCAAAAAAGAAAGGGAGCCAGTAAAAGATGACTTACTAAGCAAATTACCTATTGGCAATGCGGTCCTGCAGAGCACACACAGTAGGCCCCAGGGGCCAGGGGGAGTCCTGAGGCGAGTCCAGAGGCAGGCAGCCGAGGCCAGGCTTGAGTGCATAGAAATGGTGAATGTGGTGGAGGTGACAATGTGGGGCACTGATAGCTAGAGACAAGTGTGTCTCTAGATTTTGTATGTTTTTCTTTAATCTTTTTTTTTTTTTCCTTAACAATTGGACCTACAGGTGGCAGACAAATCCAGAGGGTATTCATTGGAGGATGAAGATTTCCTGCCTCTGGTATGCATGATTTCCTCTTTGTCACAATTTGATTTTCAAAGGCAGCAGCATTTCTACATTTCTATTTTCCGCTGGTTTTTATAAAATAGTAAGAAGCCGGGCATGGTGGTGTGCACCTGTAGTCCCAGATATTTGGGAGGCTGAGGTGAGCAGATTGCTTGAGCCCAGGACTTCAAGACCAGTTGGGTAACACAGCAAGACCCAGTCTCTCAAACAATAACTAGATAGTTAATAAGAAATATTATCTCCAAGTGCTCAAAGAAAAAACAATGGCTAAGACTTATGAACACATACCATAAGCCAGGTTTGCTTCATTCTAATGGCAATGCTCTGGGGTAAATATTACTGTTATTGCCATTTTACAGTTAAAGAAATGGAGGCCCAGGGAGGTTAAGTAATTAGCTCAAGGACACACAGCCATTAGATGACAGAGCCTGGCAGTCTAGCCCCAGAGTCCATGCTCTTAATCAGCCTGCCCTGCGATGGCCATGTGACTGTTTGATATGGTCCCTCAGCTGACTTTGGAAGCCTGAACATGGCATGTGAAAGAGCATTTAAGGGTGTCAGTAATAATGCACAAAAATGTAGATTTTTTGGGTCCAATTTGAATATAACTACAGTGTGGTATAAAATGGTTTGTGGCAGGTAGAAACATTATGAACTCATTTGGGCTAGAATCATTTCATATTTTCTATGACCTGAGATGAGTTTTTATTCTGAGACACACCTCACTGAATGAAGGAAATTAATCTCAATCCATGTGAGGGCTGCCTTGGCTTTTTCCCAGGGCCAAGGAGGGTGTTTAGTACCAACCATGCTGGGGTGGTGAGAGTGAGGTGGTGGAAGAGTGTCCACACTGAAAGGGTGATATGGTTTAGGTCTGTATCCCCACCCAAATTTCATGTCAAATTGTAATCGCCAGTGTTGAAGGTAGGGCCTGGTGGGAGGTGACTGGATCATGGAGGTGGTTTCTAATGATTTAGCACCATCCACCTGTGGCTGTCTTGTGATAGAGGTCTCTTGAGATTTGCTTATTTAAAAGTGCATAGCACCTCCCCTTTCCTCTTTCTCCTGCCGGCCATGTGAATATGTGCCTGCTTCCCCTTCCCCTTCTGCCATGATGGTAAGTGTGCTGAGGCCTCCCCAGAAGCAGAAGCCTGTACAGCCCATGGAACCGTGAGCTGATTAAGCCTCTTTTCTTAATAAGTTACACAGTTTCAGGAATGTCTTTACAACAGTGTGAGAACGGACCAATACAGAGGACCTCCTTGCCGTTCATCACTGAGTCATGGTCCACACCTCCATCCTCACCCTGGCCCTGAGTCCTCTTTGGGCACACTGGCTCTGCAACAGAATTTCCATGCCCTGTTGGAATGCAGGGACATCACCCTAAGGCCACTGGCCGCGCTGAAAGGCCCAGCTGCCCTCTGCTTTCTGAAGTCACTCCCTACATCTCTGCGCTGCTGTGTGTCCCACCCCACAGGAAGAGATTCAACCTGGGAGAGGGAGGCAAGGGGAGGAGGCACCAAGTCTTTTATTTCTATTTTTGCTTCCAAGGGTGAAAAAAATGGCTCTGTCTAGAGACTGTATACCTCCACAGTTGGTGTATCAGCTATTCCAGATTCCTTTCTGTCCCCACTATCCTAGTTGTCTATTGTTGCATGACAAACACTGAAACTTAGTGGTATAAAACATACATATTATTTTGGTCCAGGCTTGCCAGATAAAATACTGCAAATCTTTTACCTGTAAATACTGTAAATATTTTATCTTCAAGCTTAAAAAATTAACTTCTATCTCTACTACACAGATAAAAATTTAAACTGAGTTAAACTTGAATTTCAGATAACGTATAATTTTTTAGTGTAAATATGTCCCATGCAATCCCATGTAATATTTGAGAGCTACCTAGACTAAAAAATTATTCCTTGTTGATCTAAAATTCAAAAGTAACTGAACATCCTGTAGTTCTATTTGCTAACTCTAGCAACCCTATTTTGGTCGCAGCAGTGTGGGTCAAGAGTTTGGGAAGGGTTTGGAGAGAGCCGAGGGATCCACTTGGAAGGAGGCTTTTCATGCACGTGTCTGGGGTGCCAGGGGTGCTCCTTGGCCTCCTGCCCTTTCTTCACATGAGATCTGATCTCTGGTGCTTCTCCACGCAGCTCAGGATTCTCACGGTGTGGCTGCTGCAGGGAAGTCAGAGCACCTACGTGGAGGCCCAGGGGCCTGGCTCTGGAAACAGGAGGCAGAAGCTGCCAGTCTCTAATCTTGGGCCTGGCAACTGGCATAGCATTACTTCCGCCCTATTCCATTGCTCAAGCAGTCACAGAACCCACCTGGCTTCAGCAGGAAGGGGCAAGGACCCCGCCTCCTAATGGGAGCAGTGGTGAAGAACTTACAGTCATCTTTAATCTGTCATACCCGCTGAGAAGAAATAGATTTTCTGCCACCTGAAAAGTTGAAAGTCACATGTGTTTTTCTCTTACATCATGGCTTTCCTGAGGTGATGGCAGCAGCTCAGTCCAGCTGCCGTCTGATTGGGCGAAGGGTCCTAGAAGAAGGAAATACAGGAGGGGAGGAATCTTGGCTATTTCAAAATGTCATTCCTTGCATTTATGCAACCAAGGAATCCACGAAGTCAAATCATATGTAACAATTCAAAAGATCTTCAGAAAGATCTTTTTAAAATTTTTTCTTTTTAAAAAAATATATTTTTTCTTTTGAGACAATCTCACTTTGTTGCCCTGCCTAGCTAGTTTTGCATGTAGCTATCAATACTTACATATTCATGTTTTTAAAAGTAATATCGTATTGTAAACAGAATTCGTAACCTGGTTTTTATGCTTACCATTTTATCTTCAAAAGATCTTGGCTCACTGCAATTTCTGCCTCCTGGGTTCAAGCGATTCTCTGTCTCAGCCTCCCAAGTAGCTGGGATTACATGTGTGCACCACCACACCTGGCTAATTTTTTGTATTAGTAGAGACCAGGTTTCACTATGTTGGCCAGGCTGGTCTCAAATTCTTGGCCTCAAGTGATCCTCCTGTCTTGGCCTCCCAGAGTGCTGGGATTACAGGCATGAGCCACTGCACCCAGCACATAAAGATCTTTTGATTCTAACACATTTTAATGTTTTCTGTTAGTGTGTTTTTTTGATATTTTATAACATGAATACATGTCTTTTTTATTTCAGGAGAAAAGAGGTTATAAAACAAAAAGAAAATACTGTTACAATGAACTGAATGTTTGTGTCCCTACAAAATTTTTATGTTGAAGCTCTAATCCCAAAGTGATGGTATTAGGAGGTAGCGACTTTGGGAAGTAATTAGGTCATGATGGTGGAGCCCTCATAAACAGGATGAGTACTCTTATAAAAGGGACCCCAGACTGGGCATGGTAGCTCATCCCTGTAATCCCAGCACTTGGGAGGCTGACGTGGGCAGATTGCTTGAGTCCAGGAGTGCGAGACTAGCCTGGGCAACATGGCGAAACCTCATCTCTACTAAAAATACAGAAATTAGCTGGGCATGGTGGTGCATGCCTATAGTCCCAGCTACTCTGGAGGCTGAGGTGGGAAGATCACTTGAGCCCAGGAGGCAGAGGCAGCAGTGAGCTGTGATGGCACCACTGTACTCCAGCCTGGGTGACAAAGTGAGAACCTGTCTCAAAAACAAAAAACAAAAAAGCCACCCCAGAGAGCTCCTGTGCTTTCTTTCCAATAAGAAGTTGGCAGTCTGCAAGCCACAGAGGGCCCACACCAGAACCATGCTGGCACCCTGATCTTGGACTTCCAGCTTCCAAAATTGAGAAATAGGCGGGGTGCAGTGGCTCACACCTGTAATCCCAACACTTTGGGAGGCTGAAGCAGGCAGATCACTTGAGGTCAGGAGTTTGAGACCAGCCTGGCCAACATGGTAAAACCCCGTCTCTACTAAAAATACAAAAATTAGCCAGGTGTGGTGTCATATGCCTGTAATCCCAGCTACTCGGGAGGCTGAGGCAGGAGAATCGCTTGAACCCCGGAGGTGGAGGTTGCAGCGAGCCAAGATCACACCACTGCAATCCAGCCTGGGCTACAAAGACAGATTCCATCTCTAAATAAATAAATGCTGTTGTTTTTAACCCACCCAGTTTATGATATTTTGCTATAGCAGCCTCAACAGGCTAAGGCAACTGTCCTGTGGGTTATTAACTAGTTGGCTCTTTATACAAATTCTATTGAGCACCTAGCACGTACCAATTACCAGTCTACTCACTGTAATAAGCAAGCCAGACAGGGTCCCTGTCCTTCTGGAGCTCATGGTCTGGAGAAGCACCTGGACTGTTCTTTGGTAGTGGCATCTGAATCCAGAGCTTCCTGAGTTTTGCTCCTAGAGGACCTTGTGCAGAGCTGCCTGCTGAGGGGGAACAGCCCAATGGCTTCCTAGCACACTTGCCAAATACCTGCCTCCAAGCCGTCTGCTTCTTCCATCAGGTCCTTGCTTTTGGATCCCAGAGACTTCATTTCCTGCCCTACTTTTCCTTCCAAGAGCTCAGTGGAGAGTTCTCTTCCTAAAAAAAGAGAAGCTTACTTCTTCAGCAGTGTTATCTCCGGGTCTCAACCATAAGGCTGGAATTTTCCCACTCAGCCATGGAGTAGTGTTGCCCTTTCCATCTTCCTGAAGCCAGAGCATGCAACATGTGGTAGAAGCCATTAGTAAGAGACGGGTAGCAGTCAAGGGCATGGCCCCAAGTCTGGACTCGTGGCTACTGGGGAGAAAGGGAAATAGATGAAGCTCCTACAGTGTGACTGCTATTGTGTGCTACATTCACAGAATCCCCAACTGCCCTATGATGCAGGCCAGGCTCCCCAAGGCTGGGTCCTGAGAAATGGTACTTTCTTCAGATGTTAATAGATTCTGTGTGCAATTTTGGGAAATTCTATAGTTCTTTGTTCAGTGCCTTTAATAGCCTAATGTGCGTGGTGAAACTCAAAGGGGGAGGTTATGACAGGCAGTTTCCCCCAAATTTATTTCACCCAAATGCCCCATACTAGATTGAATAGTGTCCCCCCAAAATTCAAGTCCACCCAGAACCTCAGAATGTGGCCTTATTTGGAGATAGTCTTTGCAGGCATAATTAATCAAGGTGATGCCACGCTGGAGTAGAGGGAGCCCTAACCCAATGACGGATGTCCTTAGAAGACGAGAAAACAGAGACACATGGCGAAGAAGGCCATGTGATGAGAGGGTCAGAGGCTGGAGAGATTCATCCACAAACCAAGGAACGTCAAGGGGTGCCGGAAACCCCCGAAGCTAGGAAGAAGCAAAAAAGGAGCTTTCCCCTCAGGGTTCAGAGGGAGCATGGCCTGGCTGACACCTCGATTTTGGACATCTAGCTCCAGAACTGTGAGAAAATAAATTTCTGTTGTTTTAAGTCACCTGGGTTGTGGTCATTTGTTACAGCATCCACGGGGAACTAATATGACCCCTTTATACCTTGAATCCTATTAACCAGTGATACAGGTTACCACTTTGAAAATAGGCAATGTCGTTGTCCCCACTTTACAGATGGGGAAACTGAGATTCTTTGAGGATCAGTAGCTTTCCTCAGGCTCCACAGAGTGTGGCTTCCATAGCAGTGTCAGAGCTCACACCCGGCTCTCTGCGTCCGCAGTGTTTAACCCTCTCCCTGGTGCCACAGCTGCATCCTTCAGACCCGGGCTTTCGTGGTTTCTAGTGAGTCTCAGGTGTCTGTTTCCAAAGTCGTTGCTCCCCTTCCTGCCTGGCACCCTGCAGTGACAAGCCAGCCCTGGAGGCCTCTCTATGCAGGATCCTCTCTTCCCCTTGGCCATTGAGAAGGGAAGTGTCCTTGCATCAGGCTGCCTTGTTCCAGAATCTCTAACGGACTGAGGAGTCCAAGCTGGGATGAATGGGACTCAGGCCACTGTTTCCAGGTGGGCTCACTGCCTTTGATGTCTGCAGCTGCTGAGAGCCCCTCTGCATCATTTCACTGAGCCCAGGGCGTACCCTTCATGGAGGAAACCACAGCCTCTCATCTGACCAGGAGAGGGGAGATCTGCCATCTCTTTGCTTTCTTTATTCTCTAGACAATTTTTTTATTTCTTTTAAAAACAAATACATGCTTTTTGGAAAAAAATAATCAGGCTGAACTCAGTGGCTCATGCCTGTAATCCCAGCATTTTGGGAGGCTGAGGTAGGAATGTCACTTGAGGCCAGGAGTTCAAGATCAGCCTGGGCAACAGAGCAAGACCCTGTCTCTACAGAAAAAAAATCTTTTTATTACCTGGGCAGAGGATCACTTGAGCCCAGGAGACTGAAGCTGCAGTGAGCTATGTTCATGCCTTTGCACTCCAGCCTGGGCAGAAAGAGTGATATATTATCTTTAAAAATTAAAAAATTATTATTATTTTTGAGACAGAGTCTCACTCTGGTTGCCCAGGCTGGGGTGCAGTGCCTTAATTGCAGCTCAATGCAGCTCAGGTTCCTGGGCTCAGGTGATTCTCCCACCTCAGCTTCCGAGTAGCTGGGACAACAGGCACGAGCCACCAACCCCGGCTAATTGTTTTTATTTTTAGTAGAGATGGAGTTTCGCCACGCTGTCCAGGCTGGTCTCAAACTCCTGGGCTCAAGTGATCCACTCGCCTTGGCCTCCCAAAGTGCTGGGATTACAGGTATGAGGCACTGCACCAGGCCAAAATTTTTTTTAAAATCAGAAAATATAACGAAGAGCAAAGAAGAAAACAGATATTACTTATATAGCCACCAGCAGTTTACTATGTATAAATGTCCAGAAGGAAAAAAAGCTATATTCATATATGCATCTGGTTATATTATATATAGAGAGTCATGCATTCACAGCTCAAATTCAACTATGTTTAAAAATAAACATTTATATATAAGCTCTTTTTACTCTTGGAGAAATGTGGCCATAATAACAATTTTATACTCTATCCTAAGCATTAACACAGGTCCTTAAAAATTCTTTGTACGTATCATTTAATATGGCTACATTCTACTCTATCAAGTGGATCACCACTTATTAGTCATTTATTCTATTACCAGGCGTGCAAGTTGTTTCCAGTTTTTCATTAACTCAAAAAAAAAAAAAAAAAAAACCACACACACACACACACTCTTTTGAGCGCGGTTGATGTAAGCCTTTATATACATTACTGATGGTGCCCTTAGCATGACTTACTGGGTTCAAGGTCATGAACATAACTTTTTTTCTTTTGAGACGGGGTCTCACTCTATCACCTATGCTGGAATGCAGTGGCACAGTCAATCACAGCTCACTGCAGCCTTGACCTCCCAGACTCAGGTGATCCTCCCACCTCAGCCTCCCAAGTAGCTGGGACTACAGGCGTGCACCACCACACCCAGCTCATTTTTGTATTTTTAATAAAGACAGTGTTTTGCTGTGTTGCCCAGGCTAGTCTCGAATTCCTGGACTCAAGCATTCCACCTGCCTCAGCCTCCCAAAGTGCTAGGATTACAGGTGTGAGTCACTGCACCCAGTCAGAATATAACCTTTTTACAGCTTTATTGAGGTATAATTTACATAACATAAAATTCACCTATAGTAAATATACAATTCAATGATTTGTAATAAATTTGTATACTTTTACAACCATGTCCACAATCAGTTTTGGAATATTTTTATCAACCCAAAACATTTCATGCTATGCTCGTTTGCAGTCAAATATAGTCCTACTTTAAATCCAGTCAACCACAAATCTACTTTCTTCCTCTATTGATTTGCCTTTTCTGGACATTTCGTATAAACAGAATCATACAACATGTATTCTGTTCTGTGTGGCTTCTTTCCCTTGGCATACTGTTTTTATGGTTCATTCATGTTGTGGCATGAATCACTACTTTTTTCTTTTTATGCTAAGTACTATCTCATTGGATGCGTTTATTACATTTTGCTTATTCATTCACCTGTCAATGGAAATTTGGATTGTTTCCAGTTTTTGCCTATTAAGAACAAAGTTGCTGTGAATATTTGCATACAAGTCTTTGTGTGGACGTATGTTTTCATTTCTCTGGGTTAGATTCCTAGGAGTAGGTCATATTATAAGTTTATATTTAACTTTTTAAGAAACTGCCAAATTGTTTTCCAAAGTGGTTGCTCCATTTTATGTTCCCACCAGCAACGTATGAGAGTTCCACTTTCTTCACATCCTGTGGTACCTCTTCGTGGTTGAATTTGCATTTTCCCAATAACTAAGGGTGTTGAATGTCCTTTCGTGTGTTTATTAGCCATTTGTGTATCTTTTTCAAAGAAATGTCTGTTCAAATGTTTTTCTCATTTTTAATTTGGTTGATTGTCTTAGTGTTGTAAGAGTTCTTTATATATTCTGGAAATAAGTCCTTTATCAGATATATGATTTGCAATTCTTTTCTCTTAGTCTGTGGCTTGTCTTTTCGGGTTTTTTTGTTGTTGTTGTTTGTTTTTGAGACAGTCTCCCTGTCGCCAAGGCTGGAGTGCACAGTGGCAGGATCTCAGCTCACTGCAACCTCCGCCTCCCAGGTTCACACGATTCTTGTGTCTCAGCCTCCCAAGTAGCTGGGATTACAGGCATGCACCACCACGCACAGCTAATTTTTGTATTTTTAGCAGAGATGAGGTTTCACCATGTTGACCAGGCTGGTCTCAAACTCCTGGCCTCAAGCAATCCACCCGCCTCGACCTTCCAAAGTAATGGAATTATAGGCATGAGCCACCATGCCTGGCCTTGTCTTTTCATACTTTTAATGGTATTTCTAGAAGAGCAAAAGATTTTCATTTTGATAAAGTCCAATTTACCTTGTTTTTCTTTTTAGATTGCCCTTTTTGGTGACTTGTCTAAGAAAGTTTTGCCTAACAAGGTCATAAACATTTTCTCCTATGTTTTCCTTTACAAGTTTTTAAAATATAATTTTAAAATAATTTTTCATTTTGAACATAATCCATAGTAACATTAAAAACAAATAGAAAATATAAACAGGGCACAGTAGCTCACACCTGGAATCCTAGCACTTTGGAAGGCAGAGGCAGGTAGAGTTCAAGATCAACCTGGGCAACATAGTGAAACCCTGTCTCTACTAAAAATACAAAAATTAGCCAGGCATGGTGGTGGGCACCTGCAATCCCAGCTATGTGTGAGTGTGTGAGGCTGAGATGGGAGAATCACTTGAATCCGGGAGGTAGAGGTTGCAGTGAGCGGAGATCGTGCCACTGCACTCCAGCCTGGGCAACAGAGTGAGACTCCTTCTCCGCCTAAAAAAATAAAAAAATAAAATTAGCCAGGTATCTTGGCGCATGCCTGTAGTCCCAGCTACTTGGGAGGCTGAGGTGGGAGGATTGCTTGAGCCTGGGAGATCAAGGCTGCAGTGAGCTGTGAGCATGTTATTGCACTGCAGCCTGAGTGACAGATTGAGACCCTGTCTCAAAAAAAAAAAAAAAAAAAAGAAAGAAAAAGAAAATGTTGATCAGCAAAAGGAGGAAGTTACAGCTCACTCATAATCCCCCTGCCCCAAAATTCATGTTTTGTTACACGTCTTTATTGGTTACCTATTGCTGTATAACAAATTATTCCCAAAATGTAACAGCTTAAAATAACACATTTATTATCTCAAAACTTCTGTGGATTGGGAATCTGGGAGCACTCTTCTTGGTGCCTTTGGCTCAGGATCACTCACGAGGCTGCAGTCAAGGTGTCCCCTGGGGCAGCCATCGTCTCAAGGCTCTGCTGGAAGAGGGTGCATGTCCAAGCTTGCCCATGTGGCTGTGGGCAGGCCTCAAGTCTTCACTGGCTGTTGGCTGAAGGCATCAATTTCTTGCCATGTGGGTCTCCCCACAGGGCAACTCACAACATGGCGGCTGGCTTTCCTGAGAGCAAGCAAACAAGAGCAGGCAAGAAGGTGCCCAAACAAGCCACCCCCTTTTTGTAACTTATTCATAGAAGTGACATCCCTTTATCTTGTGTCCTGCTGAATGCTTAGAGGTGAGTCACCAGGTCCAGCTCACTCTCCAGAGAAGGGGATTGCACAAGTGCTGAATACCAGGAGGTGGGGGTCATTGGGGACCGTATTAGAAGGCTGCCACGATGTCCTTCTTGTTCCTCATCTTTTGTTGTTCTTACGTATTGGGTGGTAAATCTTCACCTGTGGAACTTTTTCCACAGATGCAGGGGCCCCTTTCTAGATTGCAGATTCTACTGAATCAGGATCTCCTGAGAACTGCAGCTCTCTGTATGCTTATCTCTGAAAAGCTCTGCAGGTCATTCTAATGGGAGCCAAGTAAGAGTCACTCAAAAGTGAGTATTTCCCATATGGATTACAACTGCATATATGCTTAGAAGCATTTTTTTTTCTTTTTATCTCCTCAAATAGTGTTGAACACAAATGTGTTCCAGGTGCTTGGTTCTCAGTGTGGGGCCATCATTTCCATTTCTCCTCAGGAAGCTGTGTTTTACAATCCCTTTGCAGGCAGAGCCCCACCAACCAGGCCTGGCGATCATGACATCCAATTCCAGGGGCTGCAGAGGAGCCCTTCCTTCCGAGTGAGCCACGAGGCTGCCTGCCCTGGTGTTTGGCTTCAGGCAGCTCTGACATCAATCTGTCATTCCAGAGGACACTTTTAGATGTAAGTCTGCTGGTGTGGGGACTTTATGAGAACAGGAATCCCTGGCTGTGAAATTGCTGGCATTTCATGATGTGAGAGAAGATTTACAAGCTCCATGCTGAGCTAGGCTCTTAACACAAGCCCAAGCAGTTACACAATCCAGCCTGCCAGGCAGGCAGAATGTGCAGGGAGCGGCAGGTGGGAGGAAGGGGAAGCTGCCACTTTACCATGCTCAGGACGCCTGGCCCTATCCAAACACCCACTGGGGGCTTAGTGCAAAGTTGCCTTAGCTGTATTCACTGCAGCACGGGTCCCTCTGCAGATCTTAGTAAGCAAATGGGCAGTGGTATGTTGTGAGACTGTGGATTCGGAAAGGAAGGAATTTCAAAGGTCATTCTAATGGGAGCCAAGACCTCTCTCCCGTCCTCTCCTGATGCTCCCCTCCCACCTTCCTAGCTAAAAGCTAACTCCTACTCCCCAATCCAAAGGAAACACAAGCATGCCCTCTCCCATAATCCTGTTCTTTTTTTTTTTTTTTTTTTGCATAACCCTATCTCTACTGTGTATGTATAAATTTTAGTTTTTTCATGGCTTTTTTTGTGTGTGTATGTGTGGGTTGTTTATCTCTCCTGCTTGAATGTGAGCTTTCTAAAAGCAACAGCCTTGCCTGTCTTGTCAGTTTTACTTCTGGCATTCAAATCATTGCTAGACCTCAGTACATCCAGACATTGCTAGACCTCAGGCGCTGGCCTGTAAGGTCCTGAGCGCCCTGCTTCCAGTATCCAAATATTCATTCATTCATTGAATGCACAGTTTTACCACTGTACCTGCTCAGGTCTCCTAAGCTTAGTGGTGGCCTCATCACACTGATTTTCACCTTGATAGGTTGATTCAATGAATGAATTAATGACTGTTGTGATTCTGCCAGGGGCAGAGAGCTCAGGACCTTATGGATCAGCCCAGCCTGGGTCTGATGGCTCTCACTCTTGGCCCCTCCTCATTTTTCCCTGCTGTCTCCCTGTGTGTACCCCCCTTCATTGTCTTCACTTGTAAGGCCACTCTGAACTAGCCTGCTCCTCTTGGAGCCCCTCAGAGATTCAAAAACAGCAGCTGCATGCTTTTCAAGATGAATGTCCCTGTTTCTTTTAGCTGTCTCTCGTGTGTCATTGTCATCCTACTCACCATCCTCGGGAGGGGTCTAGTGAGCCATTGTCCCTCAATAAGTTGGGTTAAGTCTTTGAGATTCTTAGTAAGTCTTGGCAGTTTGCAGATTTTGAGACACTTCCCACTCAACACTTAGCTCATTTCTTCATGCTCAGATTTTTCATGTAGAAAAACAGTCAGTGGGTTTAATTGAGGATTGGTGCTTTTAACCAATTCTCTCTCTGTTTCTTTGCCCAAATTTTCTAGTGGGCAACAGCCAAAAGTAGGGGCCCCTGGATCTTCAGGGTCAAATGGCCCTATTGTTTCCCCCATACCGGAAGTATTTTATGGTGCCACCCTACAGAGAAGAGGGGACCAGCCCCCTGTCTCTCACTGAAGGGCAGTCTCACTTGGGAGGGGTGGAGTATGTGGGGCCTGGGCCCCTAGGGTACTTTTCCAGAGTCTGAGATGAAGGGGGTGTGCTGTTTGAAAATGGACATATGGGCTGGGTGCAGTGGCTCACACCTGTAATCCCAGGACTTTGGGAGGCCGAGGCAGGTGGATCATGAGGTCAGGAGTTCGAGAGCAGCCTGGCCAAGATGGTGAAACCCTGTCTCTACTAAAAATACAAAAATTAGCCGGGTACGGTGGCAGGCACCTGTAATCCCAGCTACTCGGGAGGCTGAGGCAGGAGAATCTCTTGAACCTGGGAGGCGGAGGTTGCAGTGAGCCGAGATTGCGTCACTGCACTCTAGCCTGGGTGACAGAGCAAAACTCTATCTCAAAAAAAAAAAAAAAAAAAAAAAAGAAAGAAAGAAAAAGAAAATGGACATATGATATTCTTATTATTCTCACAATTTAATCTATAAATTCAATTTTGCGGGCTTGTGGGGAGAGATATCTAAGTGTGCAGGTTTATGAAGGTTGAGACACTGGCTGGGACTTGGCACCTGTCAGGTCTCCTATGCTTAGAGTGGCCTCACCACACTGACATCCAACTTGCATGTTGATTCTGACTTCCCCCTCTTCCAGCTGGGCACAGTGCTCCTTTTGGCTCCAGGTGCAGAACCCAAGTGTACAACAGGATGATCCCTGCTCCGCCTCCTTGGAGGGGTGTTCCTCCCAGGAGGAAACCATGTGGAAGGGCTTGATAAACTAGCAGGCGGCCAGCAGGGAAGGGTAGGTGTTGCCTCAGGGCATCTGGTACCCATCAGCCACTGCTCTATCCTGGGTCCCATGTAGTCTCCAATCTCTGAAGAGGGCCCTGAGCCCTGAACAGGCAGGTGTTTGTTTATCAGAGATTTCTGGATGATCTTGCAGATGACAGGGAGGAGCAATGATTACGTACGTCCCCTGCTTGACAATCGTTCCATTCATTCATCTGCCCATTCCCTTGCCCAGCCGACACGTGCTCTGGGCCCACGCAGCCAGGCCCTGCGCCGCGTTCCTCTCTCCTCTTTCCCTCTTCTTGCTGCTCCACCTCCCTTCACAAAGGAATTTATGGAGACTTTCAAATAAAACATTCAGCCATAAAAGACTAAATGCCCAAGAACACTCAATTATGCAAAAATGCTGCTTAATTTTCATGAAAAAATTTTAAATAAGAAAGTACCCAAATGAGAGTTTTGTAGAAACATCCACATTTCTATCAATTTCTGGCCGAATAAAATACCCCGAGTCATTTCTTATTGAAAGTCTACACACTTCAGTATCATTTGGAAAAATAATCACGGCTTACATATTTCATAGTGGAGAGTTGAGAGGGCAAGGATTCGGGTGACAACTTTATTAAAGAAAAGGACAAAGTGGGTTTCGTTATCCATGGAATCCTGCTTGGGCTGCTGGGATTCAGATAAGTGTCAGTGTCACTTAGAAGGGTGACTTAGGATTATATACTGTCACAAAACAAGTAACAAAATTTAAAAGGCTGGTTGTTTGGGGGCCTTATGAAGACGCATATCTGTTGTCTTAATGATGAGAGAAGCCCCATTCTATGGATGTGGCTGGGCAATTATGTGGGGTGCCTGCTCTGATGGCCACTTCTACTACCATCAAACCCCTGGCATCTAGAACTCTGAGCATCACCATCCACTACTGCCCATCTGGTTCACAAATGGCAGGGCCCACAACACAGAGGTAAAGTCAACATTTTATTTGGAGATGTTTACTGCTGCTACTAATTGAAACCCACCATCAGAGCATCAGACCTATAATGGACATTCTTGGGGACCATAGCCCACCCACTTATCAGCCCTCACCAGTTTTTGGATCCCAGTTTAGGTGCAAATCTCTTTGTGCCTCAGTCTCCCCACTTCTAACATGGGTAATTGCACAAGGATTAGCTCTGGGAATCTCATAGCAGCTGCTGTTGTGTAAACAATAAGAGATTCAGAGTGTTCTGAGGAGTCTCCTGATGTTCCAGAAGGTCTGTGTCATTGAGTCTATGAAATTTGAGGACCAAAGGGCCTCCGAAGATGGGAACACATTGTCCCCTGCCACGATGGTGTGCACGCTGTGTACCCTGGCTCTGCGGCTCCCTCAGACATCTCACTCACCCCCAGCCAAGGTTGGTTGTTCTAAACCCCCCACCTTCAGAACATTTATAGCTTTAATTGTGACATGAGGGCCACAGTGCCTCCCCACTCTGGCCTATTTCTGTCAGAGCCAAGTTAAGAGGGGGTGACCTGACACTCGTGGCGTGTGCAGCCTGAAGGGGGCAGCTGGAGCCTCTGGCAGCTGTCTGAGCACATGGGCGTTGGCTCCGGGCAGTGCGGGCTCGAATCCCAGCTCCACCATGAATGGCCATATGCTCTTGGGGCTGACTTCTCTAATCTTGCTGAGGCTCAATTCTCCATCTCTAACTCAGGGGTTAAAAGCACCTACCACACACACAGTGTTGCTGTTCAAAGTGAAATATGTGCAATGGGCATAGTGTGCTGCTTGGCACAAAATAGGTGCTTGGTTAATGGGAGTGGCCTTCCTCCCCACCAGCTTCCTTCCTGGTGCAGCAGATACTCGGCAGGTGTGAGCTGCCCAGGCCAGTCTGGGAGAAGTGGTTTCTCCTGCAGTCCTGGGCTCCACAGTGGGGCCAGTTCTCAGACTTGCCTTGCTTGGCCATTGGCAGGGCTTCCAGAACCTTCTACTGTTTCTGGCAGCGGAGGGAACAGGGGCTTCTCAGAACTCGCCTTCCACCCAGTCCCTGTACCAATGCTGATCCCTGCCTTGAAGTGACTGCTCTGGGGTCCCAGGCTCTCCCCAGCCTCTCTTTCCACGTCTGTATGTACCAGTGCTGGGGGGCCCAGACTCTGATGAATAACTGTAGGAATCTCAGCTCTTAACTCTAGCCAGACACATGATCATCTAGTTGTAAGGCCCTTTGGTCATTTGCTTATGAGGACCGTTTTGGAGAATATATGACATTTCCAAGAACACAGGGAATGTTTCTGCCCACCCCTCCCCAAGCACCCCCCACCCTACCTCTTTCTCTCCCTCTCTCTTGCATCTTGGCCCACATAATCCCTAACTCCAGGTGCTTGACCACTGGGCTCATATCTTGTTGTTCTTGCTTGCCTTGTTTGGTTTCATTTTTCCTGCAGGTTTTTGGGTAAATCATCTTTGATCCTTTTGAAAGTAAACAATGAGTAAATAAATCTGTGTAGAAGCTCTCTCAAACATTAACTCCTGTTGCGCAGTTAACTAATTTCTGTGTTGACCTCAGAATCGAGCTTTTCTAACAATCTGTTTATTGAAGAGTTTCTGGAGCTTACAAGTTAAAAAATACTTGTTACCATGTGCAGTTACTAATTTATGTTCATCAGAACTCCTTCAATACTGTGTAAGCAGTCAATACAAAACACAGAGACAAATCAGGTGCAGAGGGCGGACTACAGCTGAGTAGCAGAATCCCTGATTTCATTTTGTTGTTGGTCAAGGAAACTTCTTGTTCACATAGAGTTTATGTCATAGACCAACTTATTGTGAAAATAAGCAAATGCTATACTTACTTACAAAATTTAGTACCATATAACATTTATGAAGTATGTTTATGCAAATTCTTTTTTTTTTTTTTTAGAAACAGTCTTGCTCTGTTGCCAGGCTGGAGTACAGTGGCACGATCTTGGCTCACTGCAATCTCCACCTCCCGGGTTCAAGCGATTCTCCTGCCTCAGACTCCTGAATAGCTGGGACTACAGGCATGTGCCACCACATCCGGCTAATTTTTTGTATTTTTTTTAGGAGAGATGCGGTTTCACCATGTTGGCCAGGATGGTCTCAATCTCCTGACCTCATGATCCACCCGCCTTGGCCTCCCAAAGGGCTGAGATTGCAGGCATGAGCCACTGTGCCCGGCCTGCAAATTCTTTTAAAGTACACTTTTATAGTTGTATAATGCCAGTGTAGACTAACCTCTGTAACAACCAACCTTCAAATGTCAATGTCTTAATATCTTACTTTCATATCAAAATACAAAGTGAGTCAGCAGGGAGACTGTTCCAGTGTCATTCAGGGACCCTGACTTCTTCCATCCTGTGGTTCTACCTTACCCTGGGTACTCTTCACTCAACTTATGGATGGGCAAAGGGAAGCGTTCATCTGAGGTGGTCGTGTGAGTCTGTGTGAGCCTGCAAGCACTGCCCATCTCTTACACCCACACCCCATTGGCCAGAACTCTGTTCTCTGATAAACAGTGGCATCGTTGTTGTGCTTGACCACAAGAAAAGGAACAGTGTGTCCAGAAAAGAGAGAAGATGCATGTAGCTGAGGAGTGGCAGTTTCTGCTGTAAATATATAACCTCACCCAAGGGGGTGCTTCATCTAAAAACTTGCAGTAGGCAGAATGATGGTGTCCCCAGTGACGTCCACATCCTGATCCCAGACTCTGTGACTATGTCACCTTACATGCACAAGGACCTTGCAGATGGGATTAAGCTGAGAATCCTGAGATGGGGATGTTTTCCTGGATAATCTGGGCAGGCCCAATGTCATCACAAAGGTCCTTAGAAGTGCAAGAGGGAGGCAGGAGAGTCAGAGAGAGGTTTGAAGATGCCGTACTGAAGGCTTTGAAGGTGGAGGAAAGGGCAAGGAACCCAGGCAGCCTCTGGAAGCAGGAAAAGGTGAAGGAATGAATCCCAGGAGGACGCAGCCCTGCCAACACCTTAATTTCAGCACAGTGAGACCCATTTTGGACCTCTGATCTTTAAGACTATGAGATAATAAATCTGCATTTTTGTAAGCCTCCAAGTTTGTGGCAATTTGTTACAGCAGCCATAGGAAATGGATACGGAGCTCTCTCAATGTTGTATCCCTACTATGTGCCTGATCCATTGGAGGTTCACACAGTAGGCACATTTTTTTCATGTGGGTTTCAATGGGGGAGCAAAGGGCACCTGTGAAGCAGGAACTGAAATGATGGAGGAAGGGGGGACCATGTCCTAAAGGTTAGGAGAGTGTTTTCACAAAGCCAAGGTAAGACAGGGTGACTGAAATTGCAAAAAGGAGATGCCACGGAAGGCGATGTCCTGGAAGCCACAGAGTAAGAAGCACACCTGTTCCTTTCCTCCTGCCTCTTTGGGCCAGCATGTGGGGAATGGAGTGGTTTCTGATGATGACGAGGTGGCATCAGGGGAGCCATGCTTCTCTTCTGGTGAGGGAGGAGTGTGGGAGCAGAAGGATCACAGAGGAGACGGGGAGAAAACAGGAGAGTGGTTAGGAACTCAGACTCAGGAGTTAAACTGCTAGGGTTTGAAGCATCTTCACTCCCCTTCCTGTTACCTAGCAATGTAAACATAGGTATTCTATCTTCTGGCTGTGTAACAAGCCACCCCAAAACCCAGTAGAGTAAACATCCATTTAGTTATGCTTATTCTGTGGGTCGGACAGGGCACAGTGGGGACAGGATTTCTCTGATCTATGACATCTGGGCCTCAAGGTGGAAGGTTCAATGTCTGGGGATGACTCAACAGCTGGGGACTAGAATCACCTGGATTTCCACCTAGACTGGAACACCTGCATGTGAGCTCTCTGTGTGTGCTAGGATTTCTCATAGCATGGCAACTTTGGGTCACCCGATTTCTTTCTTGGAAGTCCGGGCTTCAAAGGTAAGTGCCAGGCTGGGCTTGGTGGCTCATGGCTGTAATCCCAGCAATCTGTGAGGCTGGGGAGGGAGGATTGCTTGAGGTCGGGAGTTTGAGACCAGCCTGGACAACAGAGCAAGACCCTGTCTCCATTAAAAAAAAAAAAAAAAAAAGCGAGTGCCCCAGCTCATAAGATGGAACTTGTAGCATCTCTTATGACTAAGCCTCAGAAGTCATGGTAGGTCACTTCTGCTTCATTGTATCGGTTTACAGTCAAAGCCCACCCAGATTCAAGAAGGGCATCAGACTCTGCCTCTTAATAGGGCCCTGGCAAGGTCCAAGCAGAGCATGTCAGTCGGCAGATATTGTTGCAGCTGCCTTTGGAGAATACAGTCTGCCACATTTGGCAATTTCTTTACCTCCTCTGAGATTTGGTTTCTTCATCAGGAAGATGGTGGTGACACTGTGACATTCTCATCTGGATTAAGCATGGAAAGCCTTTGGCAGTGCCTGGTATGTGATAATGTCATAAGTGTCCTGAGACAGCAGAGCTCATGTGCATTCTTTCTCGTGGCTGCATCCACAGTGCCTCCTACAGTGCCTGGCATGTGAATGAACTTGAAAGGGCTGTGTCAGATTGTCAGTGTATCCAGTAGTTATTGCTGTGTAACAAACCACCCCAAAACTTTGTGGCTTAAGACAACAGCCATTTTATTTGCTGTGGGTTTTGTGATTTCAGCTGGGCTCAGCTCTCCTGGGATCGTTCATGCTGTTGCAGTTCCTGGCAGTGTGGCTAAGGCTAGGTCTTCCGAGGTGGCTTTACTCATGCATCTAGCAGTTAGTGCTGGCTTTCAGCTGGAACACCTTGGTTGGCGTCCACATGGCCTGTTCAGCAGGCTAGCTCAGGCCTATTCGCATCCTGGCCTCAGGGCTCCCATTGTAGCCAGGAGAGCAAGCCCTGATAAGTGGGTGCTTCATAAGCCTCTATCTGTGTCTCATTTGCTCATTTCCTGTTGTCCACAGCAAGTCACATGGATTGAAGCCTGGGTTCAAGGGATGAAGAAATAAACTCCACTGCTTGGTAGGAGAAACAGTAAAGTCATATCGCGAAGTGCACAGAGATAGGAGAAATCATTACAGTGATCTTTGCAAAGTTTCCCACAATCAATAACTGAAATAACTGAAAGGCAGGCTAGAGGTTGGGAAGGGGTGGAGGCTCAGTTAGCCTGAGATGGAGGTGGCAGGGAGAACCACTGAGCACATGCAGTCGATCCATGGACACGTGTTAGGGGGCTTCACTCCAACTTCTGGCTTACACCACAGGGAAATGGATTGTTTCACATAACGGGGAGTGCAGAGGCAGGACAAGCAGCTAAGCTGAAATGGCCACTCAGCAAGGTCCTCTGCCACCAGGTTCTTTCCATCCACTCTCTGTCCTTTTTGGCAAGGGCTTTGTCCCTTAGGCTCTCATAAGATGACTGCAGCAACTACTAGAGTCACATCTAGGCACAGGTGGGGAAAAGATCAGAAACCTTTCTCCAAATCCAGCCCAGCAGTCTTCCTCTTATGGTTCCTTGGCAAGGACTGGGCCAACAGGATGGGACTACCATGGTTGGCTACATGGTTTCCCAGGGCTGTGTAACAAAGTACCATGCACTGGGTGGCTTGAAGAAACAGAATTGTATTTTCTCACACTTCTGGAGGCTGGAAGTCCAAACTTGAGGTGTCAGCAGGGCCATTCCTCCTCTGAAGGCTGCAGGGGAATCCTCCCTTGCCTCTTCCTAGCTTCTGGTGGTTTGCTGGCAAGTCTTGGCCTTTGTGGCTCGTTTATGTATGATTCCAATCCTCTGTCTTCACATGGCCTTCCCTCTGTGTCTTCACATCAGGTTCCCTGTAGGCATGTCTGTGTCCAAATTTCTCCTTTTCATAAGAATACCAGTCAGATTAAGTCCCACCCAAATAACCTCATTTCAACTTGATCTTCTCTGTAAATACCCTATTTCCAAATAAGGTTACATTCTGAAGCACTGGAGGTTAGGATGCTTACATATCTTTTTTAAGGAACACAATTCAACCCATTATCCTGGCTAAGAAGATGAATCATCCGAGGTGGAATAGATGTTGGGAGCGAACCACGGTGACCCCTACAGCCACCGAATGAATCAATGAGTGAGTGAATGAGTGAACATGGTACACAGGGCTTCACACAGAGTCAAGCGATAGCTTGCTGGTGAGCCTTGGAGTATAATTTTAGCCTTGGAACTCACTGAGGATATTTGGGCACTTGTGCCTTCTGCTTACGACAGATTGTTGATCACAGTTATGATTTATCTCCGGCTGCGTCTTTGGGCAGGAACGCAACCCCTCGAGGAGAACAAATCCTGCTCCTCTGGGGAATTTTGATGAACCACATTATGACATGGTTTCAAGGAATGTATTGTGGTGGAAAAGTCCAGCCTGCTTATACAGACACTCAGCAAGTAACTACCAAGCACCCCCTCATACACACAAACCATCATCACCAGGGCAACCGCAGGACAGCAGACAGCTACCTAGCAACACAGCCTCCCCCTCCAGCACCTTCCATTACCCTAAGGCAGCTCCATGGGTGGAACAATTCGATTTCACTCGGGGAGGGAGAGGGCACCCATGGAGACCCTACTGTCAAAGCTTACTGAGGTTGCCTTGTTTTAGAATCTGCTTAGGTCTACACTGTCTCCAAATGTACTATGCACTTCTTAAGAAGTGAAACTTAAAATGTGCACCCACCATTGAAAGTCCTGAGTAAATGCATAATGCCAGATTAGGGATTGCCACATTTCTGAGTAGGCACTGTGTTCTTTTGAGGAGGAGGGAACTGGGTGGAGTTGGGGCTCCAGAGTGCCCCTGGGAATGTCTGGAGTTAAAAGTAAAAACCTCCTTATCTTAGACTCTTAGAGATTCATCATAGTATATCCTTTAAATTGTGCAGTTCTATCCACAGAGAGCTAGCAGTCACTCAGTTTTTATTGGAACTGTTTTTTCTTTCAAGAACAGGTGTTTTGACTGATGGACAGGGGAGAGAAGTGGGGCAGAGAAATCCTTCTGCAGCCTGGGAAGCTTGAGGAGGGCAGACCTACACTAACATGGGTACTCAGGAGCTGCTGAGTGGTAGAGAAAAAGGCACAGAAGTGGAAGGAGAAGGACAGTAGAAACCGCTATGATTCCACCCAGCACAGGGACATGGGAAGCCATCTGTCTTCCCACCTATAGCAACCTTTGCTGGCTGGAAGAGTGATTTCTTTGTCCAATAGCAGTGCCTTCTCTTAGAGACTCCCTCTGCTAGTTAATGGTGCCACCATCCAGCCTCCCTCCTCCTTTGTCTCTGTTCTACCTCGAATCCTTCTCTTCCTCCCCATTTCCATGATGATGCTTAATTCAGATCCTGAACTCTCTTCCTGTCCTCCTCCCTCTGCCTCTTTCATTCTCCACTCTGCCCAGATGGTCTTGCTGAACAGCTCATCCGATCACACCACTCATGCAGGACATCTTTCATTTGCTCCTCTGATCCACTCTCTGCCCTTCTCTATCCTGCTTTTTGCCCTGGGAGGCTGACCCATATGGACCATGACAATGGCCTCCCTTGGCTCTGGCTTCTGTTTGGTTTGGCCAGTGTTAGGGAACCTGCAGGGGGTCAGATGGTGGGGAGAGTGAGGTTGGGGTATTTATGCCCTAGCTTCCTCACTGCAACCAAAGGCCACAGCTTCTTCCAAAGTGACCTTCACATGACTTCAGCAACTGCTCCTTACGAATCTCTTCCTGCTCGGTAGCCCTGACATCACTTGCTCTGCATAGAGCATTACACCTAGTAGTGGTACTACACACTGCCCAAACCTTTGTAAATAGTCTCTTCATAAGACTCCTCAAATTACCCTCATCTGAATGTGTCATCTCTTTCTACTGGGTCCCTGAGTGATTCAGCTCTCCCATTCAAAACCCTCAATGGTTCCCACAGGCCTTTAAAATAAAGTCCCAAGCTGGGCGCTGTGGCTCACACCTGTAATTCCAACACTTTGGGAGACAGAGGCGGGCAGATCACCTGAGGCCAGGAGTTCGAGACCAGCCTGGCCAACATGGCAAAACCCCATCTCTACTAAAAATATAAAAAAATTAGCCAGGCATGGTGGTAGGTGCCTGTAATCCCAGCTACTTGGAAGGCTGAGGCAGAAGAGTCACAAGAACCTGGGAGAGGAGGAAGCTGCAGTGAGCCAATATTGCGCCATTGCACTCCAGCCTGGGCAGCAAGAGCAAAACTCCGTCTCAAAAATAAATTAATTAATTAATTAAATAAAGTCAAGTCCCCATTGATGATTTTGAGATTGAAAGCCCTGCATCATCCAGCCCGAGTTACCTTTCCAGCTTCATGCTTGCCACTGGCCCTCACTTACTCCAGAATCTAATCATAGTGGGTGATTTGCATTTCCTCTCAGACCTTTGCACCTCTGCACACACTGTGCCTTACTTCTGAGCTGCCTTTCTCCCCTTATTGGCCTCAGGAAAACATGGTTATCTTTTTTTTTTAATTTTTATTTTTATTTTAAGTTCTGGGGTACATGTACAGGACTTGCAGGTTTGTTCAATAGGTAAACATGTGCCATGGTGGTTTGCTGCACCTATCAACCCCTCACCTAGGTATTAAGCCCAGCGTGCATTAGCTATTTTTCATAATGTTCTCCCTCCCCCATCCCACTCCCCAAAATGTCCCGGTGTGTTTGTTCCCTTCCCTGTGTTCTCGTGTTCTCATTGTTCAACTCCCACTTATGAGTGAGAACACGCGGTGTTTGGTTTTCTGTCCCTGTGTTAGTTTGCTGAGAATAATGACTTCCAACTCCATCCATGTCCCTGCAAAGGACATGATCTCATTCCTTTTAATGGCTGCATAGTATTCTATGGTATATATGTACCACATTTTCTTTATCCAGTCTATCATTGATGGGCATTCAGATTGATTCTATGTCTTTGCTATTGTGAATAGTGCTGCAGTGAACATATGTGTACACGTATCTTTGTAACAGAATGACTTACATTCCTTTGGGTATATACCCAGTAAAGGGATTGCTGGGTCAAATGGTATTTCTGGTTCTAGATCTTTGAGGAATCACCACACCATCTTCCACAATGTTTGAACTAATTTACATTCCCACCAACAGTGTAAAAGCCTTCCTATTTCTCCACAGCCTCGCCAGTATCTGTTGTTTCTTGACTTTTTAATAACTGCCATTCTGACTGACATGAGATGGTATTTCAATGAGGTTTTGGTTTGCATTTCTCTAATGATCAGTGATGTTGCGCTTTTTTTTTAATGTTTGTTGACTGCATGAATGTCTTCTTTTGCGAAGTGTCTGTTCATGTCAATACCATTCAGGACATAGGCACGGGCAAAAATTTCATGACCAAATTGCGAAAAGTAATTGCAACAAAAGCAAAAATTGACAAATGGGATCTAATTAAACTAAAGAGCTTCTGAAAGCAAAAGAAACTACCATCAAGGTGAAAAGGCAACCTACAGAATGGGAGAAATATTTTGCAATCGATCCATCTGAAAAAGGTCTAATATCCAGAATCTACAAGGAAATTAAACAAATTTACAAGAAAAAAATAATCCCATTAAAAAGTAGGCAAAGGACATGAACGTGTCATCTTTTAAGGCTCACATAAAAGTGTTAAACGTCTAGGGCAGTTCCTGGTAATTGGCAAATTCTCAGTCACTACATACGTGATGAATAAGTAAATAAATAAATAAATAAATAAAAATTATTCAGCGCCTTGTCCTTTTCTTCAGGTCCCGTGTCATGTATGCCCGGTATCATGTACAGGCATGTTTGTGGATACAGGACTTTATCCTGAATGAAAGTGATTTCGTACTAATGTAAACCCCAGGCACTATACGGTCTTCTGCCCTAAGTTTTGGGCGTAAGTGGCAAAGGGGAAATGAGGCTTCTAAGCACAAACCAGCACAAAGTTATATAACCTTGATCAAAGCTTGGGAGGGAAAAACGTCATCATCCCCATCAGGCTGTCTCTGATGATTGCTGGATGAATCACTGTTGGAAAAAATAAGAGTAAATGTTCTCAAGCAGCAGACATGTAATCAGTGGGAAAATTCTTCCCTTTAGGGCTTTCTCATTCAGTAAATATTCCTTTGCTGTGAGTTTCCCCAAGAGGCGGTGCCGTGGTGAGTTGCGGGGGGCAGCGGGAGGCAGCCCAAGTCCATTAGCAAGATTGCACTTGGAGCCAGGGCAGGGAGGCATGCTTGGGAGGGGGTCAGAGGGCCTGGAATGTTTTGGGTCTGTCCCCATTCAGGTGGGACCTCTAAGAGAGCAATTCTCCAATCCTCCTTTGCTCTGGGTCTGGTGGCTAAAGAAATAATCTTCTAGAAAGTAAGAAACTCTGATTAGTGGGTCCCTGTGGAAAGGGAGGCTAAGGAAGAGGATTTAGCTTTTTCTCATTTTACACCTTTCTCTATAAATAACATGCATGAGATCTTTTTTTTTTTTTTTTAATGCCAAGGAGTTTGTCTCATCAGTGGGACTTTGGGCCACTTAGTTTTTACTTTTCTTTTCTTTCTTTTTTTTTTTTATTATACTTTAAGTTCTAGGACACATGTGCACAACGTGCAGGTTAGTTACATATGTATACATGTGCCATGTTGGTGTGCTGCACCCATTAACTCATCATTTAACATTAGGTATATCTCCTAATGCTATCCCTCCCCCCTCCTCCCACCCCACAACAGGCCCGGGTGTGTGATGTTCCCCTTCCTGTGTCCATGTGTTCTCATTGTTCAATTCCCACCTATGAGTGAGAACATGCATTGTTTGGTTTTTTGTCCTTGCGATAGTTTGCTGAGAATGATGGTTTCCAGCTTCCTCCATGTCTCTGCAAAGGACATGAACTCATCATTTTTTATGGCTGCGTAGTATTCCATGGTGTATATGTGCCACATTTTCTTAATCCAGTCTATCATTTTTGGATATTTGGGTTGGTTCCAAGTCTTTGCTATTGTGAATAGTTCCACAATAAACATACGTGTGCTTGTGTCTTTATAGCAGCATGATTTATAATCCTTTGGGTATATACCCAGCAATGGGATGGCTGGGTCAAATGGTATTTCTAGTTCTAGATCCCTGAGGAATTGCCACACTGACTTCCACAATGGTTGAACTAGTTTACAGTCCCACCAACAGTGTAAAAGTGTTCCTATTTCTCCACATCCTTGCCAGCACCTGTTGTTTCCTGACTTTTTAATGATTGCCATTCTAACTGGTGTGAGATGGTATCTCATTGTGGTTTTGATTTCCATTTCTCTGATGGCCAGTGATGATGAGCATTTCATGTGTCTTTTGGCTGCATAAATGTCTTCTTTTGAGAAGTGTCTGTTCATATCCTTCGCCCATTTGTTGATGGGGTTGTTTGTTTTTTTCTTGTAAATTTGTTTGAGTTCATTGTAGATTCTGGATATTAGCCCTTAGTCAGATGAGTAGATTGCAAACATTTTCTCCCATTCTGTAGGTTGCCTGTTCACTCTGATGGTAGTTTCTCTTGCTGTGCAGAAGCTCTTGAGTTTAATTAGATCCCATTTGTCAATTTTGGCTTTTGTTGCCATTGTTTTTGGTGTTTTAGACACGAAGTCCTTGCCCATGCCTATGTCCTGAATGGTATTGCCCAGGTTTTCTTCTAGGGTTTTTATGGTTTTAGGTCTAACATTAAAGTCTTTAATCCATCTTGAATTAATTTTTGTATAAGGTGTAAGGAAGGGATCCAGGTTCAGCTTTCTGCATATGGCTAGCCAGTTTTCCCAGCACCATTTATTAAATAGGGAATCCTTTCCCCATTGCTTGTTTTTGTCAGGTTTGTCAAAGATCAGATAGTTGTAGATATGCGGCATTACTTCTGAGGG
Organism: Pan troglodytes; assembly: GCF_028858775.2. Lineage (NCBI taxonomy): Eukaryota > Metazoa > Chordata > Mammalia > Primates > Hominidae > Pan > Pan troglodytes. The sequence goes on from NC_072407.2 coordinate 16,238,400, forward strand.
CTCTGTTTTGTTCCATTGGTCTATATCTCTGTTTTGGTACCAGTACCATGCTGTTCTGGTTACTGTAGCCTTGTAGTATAGTTTGAAGTCAGGTAGTGTGATGCCTCCAGCTTTGTTCTTTTGGCTTAGGATTGACTTGGCAATGCGGGCTGTTTTTTGGTTCCATATGAACTTTAAAGTGGTTTTTTCCCAATTCTGTGGAGAAAGTCATTGGTAGCTTGATGGGATGGCATTGAATCTATAAATTACCTTGGGCAGTATGGCCATTTTCACGATATTGATTCTTCCTATCCATGAGCGTGGAATGTTCTTCCATTTGTTTGTATCCTCTTTTATTTCATTGAGCAGTGGTTTGTAGTTCTCCTTGAAGAGGTCCTTCACATCCCTTGTAAGTTGGATTCCTAGGTATTTTATTCTCTTTGAAGCAATTGTGAATGGGAGTTCACTCATGATTTGGCTCTCTGTTTGTCTGTTATTGGTGTATAAGAATGCTTGTGATTTTTGCACATTGATTTTGTATCCTGAGACTCTGCTGAATTTGCCTATCAGCTTCAGGAAATTTTGGGCTGAGACGATGGGGTTTTCTAGATATACAATCATGTCATCTGCAAACAGGGACAATTTGACTTCCTCTTTTCCTAATTGAGTACCCTTTATTTCCTTCTCCTGCCTGATTGCCCTGGCCAGAACTTCCAACACTATGTTGAATAGGAGTGGTGAGAGAGGGCATCCCAGTCTTGTGCCAGTTTTCAAAGGGAATGCTTACAGTTTTTGTCCATTCAGTATGGTATTGGCTGTGGGTTTGTCATAGATAGCTCTTATTATTTTGAGATACGTCCCATCAATACCTAATTTATTGAGAGTTTTTAGCATGAAGGTTGTTGAATTTTGTCAAAGGCCTTTTCTGCATCTATTGAGATAATCATATGGTTTTGTCTTTGGTTCTGTTTATATGCTGGATTACGTTTATTGATTTTCGTATGTTGAACCAGCCTTGCATCCCAGGAATGAAGCCCACTTGATCATGGTGGATAAGCTTTTTAAATTAAAAAACAAACCTAATACATGCTATTAAAAATCAATGCAGCTACTGTACTTCTAGGATTTTCCAAGACAGCCATGAGTTCAAATATGCTGTCCGTTTGGTCTCATACACTAAAGAAATGTCCCAGAAGTTTTAACAGCATTTAGAAATGAAACTTCCTCCCCAACTTGGAAGTACTGCCAAATCTTAAATCAGACCTCAGGTTCCAATTTCTAGTATAGAAAATGTATTCAAAATTTTTCTTTAATAAGAACATTCCTTTTTTTTTTCCTCTCTGGGAGTCCTCTCCAAAAGCTCAGAATAATAATAGATTAACATTTTTAGGAATCTGAGGATGTGAACATGCCTTTATAGAGTTGTGTGTGTCTGCCAACCCCTAAGCTTAAAAGAGTGGTTCCCCAGGTACTAGGACCACCAGGGGGCACCCACTGTGTCCAGAGATGCAGGGGCACTTTCTGAGTTGTCCCCAGTTATAGATCCTGCCGATGACAGGACTGCTGCTGTCCATTCCTGTTCCAAGGTCTCATCTTTTCTGTGCATCTTCATCTTACCTTTTCTTGGTGATTGCTGACTCTCCTACAGCAGAGACAAGATATTCCAAGAACCCAGTCTGATGACATCGTTTGAGATTCTAGATCAAGCTTCTCTTAAAGGCAGGCCTATCATTATATTTTGTTACAAGCGCATAGATTCTCCTTTTTTGTTAAACTATTTATGTGAGTTTTTGGTCTTAATTGTAAGATTTGTAAGCCCCCATCCTGAGTCATCTCCTCTGACTTCCTGTCTGATGACTGGGGTCCCACTACCCTTGGACTAACCTTCACATGACAACTGCCCACCATGTCCTTAACCAGATGAGTCTGGAAACCACAATGAACTGAACCCGAGGTTGGGAAGTAGTGTGCTTTGCTATGGAGGGCTGCAATAGCAGAGTCTGGAACAATGAGGCAGGGACCGGCAGTGAGAAGAGAGAGAAACAAAGGTGCATACAGATTAATTTCTCTGGAGAAGTTTTTCCACCTGAAGCATCTCTGCAGGTCCAGCAATTCTGGACCTGTGGTCTCCTTCCCCAAGTATCTGTTGCAGTTGTCTAAAAAAGAGAGCAAAGGCACTACAACTTGGAAAACAATGTGTTGTTATCTGGTAAAGGTGAAGAAACACATACCCCATGACCTAGCAATTCCACTCTTAGATATAAACCCTGGGGAAATATGTGCACATTTACTTCAGGATATACATACCAAGAATACTTATTGCAGCATCACTCATAGTACTTAAAACCTGGAAACAACCCAAATGTTCATCAGTAGTAGTATGGATAAATAAATATGGCATATTTAGCCAGTGGAATACTATACAGCCATGAAAATTAATTCACTATAGCTACCACAACAACATGGATGAATCTCATAGACACAATTGAGCAAAAAAAGCCAGATATGGAGAAACCCCATAAACTCCATAATGTGATTCTATTCATGTAAAGCTCCAAGTAGGTAAAATGAAACTATTTTCTTTAGGGATGCGAACTCAGGTGGTAAAACTAAAGGGAAAGGACGGAGACACCACAAATTCTAGGGAAGAGGGGATGAGTATGATCAGATAGGGCCACGCAAGGGGTTTGGGGTGCTGGCAATCGTTCACATCTTTTTTTTTTTTTGAGACGGAATCTCACTCTGTCATCCAGGCTGGAGTGCAATGGCCCAATGCTCAGCTCACTGCAACCTCCACCTTCTGGGTTCAAGCGATTCTCCTGTCTCAGCCTCCCGAGTACCGGGGATTACAGGCATGTGCCACGACACCTGGCTAATGTTTTTGTATTTTTAGTAGAGACGGGGTTTCACCCTGTTGGCCAGGCTGGTCTTGAACTCCTGACCTCAGGTGATTTGCCCACCTCAGCCTCCCAAGGTGCTGGGATTACAGGCGTGAGCCAGCATGCCCAGCCAATGATTTATGTCTTGACATGAGTAGTGAGGACATGGGTGTTTGCTTTATAGTTATTTATTAGAATGTATAATTTTCTATGCACTTTTCTGTGTGTGCATTCATTTTCATGATCTAAAAAGTAGAAGTGGGAGACAGCCTTGTTTTAAGAGGAGGTTGGATGACAGTGTCACCCTCCACTTTCTTTTCACTTCCAAATTTACCACTGTGGTCCCAGAAGAGAAGTCCCTGCTTGGTGCTCATGTCTCCACCCTTCTCCTGGATCCCCCATCCCCTGGGGATCAGTCCGGAGACCTCCACTGTCAGAAGCAAACTCATCCTTGACTGCGCCTGACTCAGCCATCCCTGATGGCATCTTCTGGGCTCTTGTGCTCCCAAGGATGTAATTGAGTGTGCTATGTGGGGAGACAGTCTCGTGATTTCCTCGGATGGAAACCAAGTGGGAATAAAAATAGTTGTGCCAGATTGTTGGTGTGCATCACAGCTCAGGAGTGGCCCTGGGATGCCTGGGCCTGGGCTGGAACCTGGCATCCATGTTGTATGCCTGATTTCCTCCACCTCCTCCGCTCAGGGTGCTGGTGTGTATGCCACCTCTCTGAGTGAGACAGGAAGATTGCGTTTAGCTCAGGCACCTTCTCATCAAGACTATTTCGGAGGGTTCAGAGGGCTTGTTTCTGAAGCACCCAGCAGGCAGCCTGGCATAAAGCAGATGCTCAGTGACCAGTGGGTATCAGTTGGTCCCTTGCTGCTTTGAGTTGGGCAACACTGAGGTTGGGACTACAGAGGTCATTGCCCCTTAAGAAGAGCCTAGAGCAAGTTATCTCTGAGGCCCTCGGAAGCTTTGTTCAAGGGACATTAAGTCCTTTGTTTGGGGCTGGGGAGTACTGAGACTACAGTTTGGGAAAATGTTGGTCTCTGAGATGTAGGCTGCCTGATGACTAGCTGTGCAAACAGAACCTCGGACTTCCCTCCGCATTTCTTTCCTTTGACCCTTCAGGGTCAGCAAGCTCAGGGTCAGAAACCCTGCACTCAACTCCTTTGCTAGGGATTTGTGGAGGCTGATCAAAGCCCTCAAGGTGGCCAGGGCTGCTGGGCAATGTTGGCATCCTGCTGATACAAAAACTCAGCTTGGATCTCCAGCACCCTCTCCTCAGATAAAGCTGGTAATTTCCTGGAGCAACCACACTTGGAGAGAACCAAGCTTGCAGGGAGCTCAGAGCAGCCTAGGCAGGTCACAGTGGACAGGAGGGATGTGGGACTGGCAGGAGGAAGTCAGGAAGGAGCCTTGATCACTGACTGCAAATAAAAGCTTCATGTGGTGCAATGAAATCACCCTATATGGCTTGAGAGGAAATTCTCTGCAAGGAGCTGCATGCAAATAGGTCATCAAGTAATGGCAAAAGTATGCAGCCAAATGGAGGTGCCCCTGCAGTTTCTGTGTCTCCAAGGACTAGATAAACTCCAGGAAGGACTCAGGGCTTGATGCCACAAAGGATGGGGAATAAGAGATGCTCCCTCTGCCCCCATGAGCCCCCTTAGCCAGCCTCCTGCCTCCTGCTTCCCATCTCTCCAAGGGGATCCGCCCTGAGTCTGACCAGCATCCCTGTGTTCCCTGTGGCCGGGATCAGGCAGGGACACAGAGATTGCTTGAGACACTTTCTGGTGACTAATGCAGTATACTTGAACAGGAAACAGACTGGAAAGGACTTAGGAGGAGCTATAAATAGCCCATGTCCTAAAAAAATGAACTTGGGAAGAAATGGAATTAACAAACTGGGAGGAGAACAAGGAGATCACAGGCTCCAAGCAAGACCAAGCTTTCTCTTGGGAAATGAGCTTTTCTCCCAGATGGAGCTCCATCTGCCCTTGCAGGATCAGCTCCCCCAAGTGTGCCCTGCTCCACCCTGGGGTTGACCAGCCAGCTCAGCCTGCCTGCCAATATGATGCCTGGAATTGTCTGTGGTTCTGGGGACCAAGCCTTGTCAGGATCATCACGTAAGGGTGTGTATGTGTGGAAGGGCGGTGGCTGAGGCTCAGGATTCAAGGACTATGGACCATGGTGGGAAAGTAGAGAATTGGAGCAGTGACAGGTCAGGGACATCCCTTCTGATGTTCCTCAGTTCTCTCCTGTTCTCTGGGCTTCAGCAATCTGCTGTCTCTTGAACCCAGTGAGGGGAGGGGTGAGTCAGGCAGGAGAATGAGCTCAGGTAGGATGGCACGTCAGCAGCCTGGAGTCTGACACCGGCCAAGACACTCAGTGGCAGAGTAATGTAGAATAGAACACTCCGTTTCACTAAGACTGGTTCCTTTTCTGTAAGATTGAGAGGTTAGACTAGTTCACTGGATTTGAAATATTTTTATTTTTTAAAGCTGCATAACCTTTCTCCAAAGGAAATCACAAGGAAAGAAGAGTACTGCCCTGGTTAAGGTGGGGACTCAGGGTTTCTCACACTTACACTCAACCATTTCCCTTGTGGTAGCCCTGAGAAACTGCCACAGTGCACCAGGGCGTCGCCCAGCACTGTTGAAAGCCACAGGACTGGAGCACTTGGCAAGTCTGGCTGGCCACCCAAACACAGCTCCTCACGGTTTCCTTCTGTCTTTCCTTTCTCCATAGAGGCTGGAAAGCTAAAACAGTGAAAGGTAATCCTGAGCAATGGAGGCTTAACTAATGATGTCAGTCAAAACAGAGAAGGAACTTGTAATTTACACTCCCCAGCTAACTTCTTCCTCCTCTTCTTCTTCTTTTTTTTTTTTTTAAAGACAGCATCCTCCTGTCACTTAGGCTGGAGTGCAGTGGCATGATCATGGCTCACTGCAGCCTCAAACTCCTAGGCTCAAGCAATCCTCCTGCCTCAGCCTCCCAAGTAGCTGGGATGACAGAGGCATGCCACTATACGCGGCTCCTAGCAAACTTCTTAATATCCTCATTAGTTATTGTGATAGACTGATTGCAAAAACAGCCACAATCGTCTATCCCTTCCAGTCCACACCCTCTGCGTCCTCAATCCACACCCTCTGCAATGTGACTGTGTAGCTCCTCCCATCAAGAGACAGAATCCATTTCCCCACCCTTTGAATATGGGCTGGACTTGAAATTTGCTTTGAACAGTGTTTATTGGAAGCGACAATGTGCCAGCTCCACGCTTAGGTCTTAAGAAGCCTGTGTCTTCTACTCTCTCTCTCTTAAACCCCTGCTGCTGCCATGAGAACAAGCTGGGGCTAGCCTATGAGAAATGAAATATCACACAGAGCAGAGCCGAGTTGTCCCAGCAGAGGCCACCCCAGGCCAGCCATCCTCCAGCCAACCTGCCAACGGACCCGAGATGCATGAGCAACTAGACTCATGAGAAATAATACATGTTGTTTTAAGGCATACGTTTTGGGGGTAGTCTATTTCTGTTCTAGTATTTATTGTTGAGTAACACACCACCCCAAAACTTAGTGATTTAAAACAATGTATTATATACTCATTTATTACAATCTCCCAAGGTTCTACGCATTGACTAGTCGCCGTGGGGGCAATTCCCACCTGGGGGCTTTCAGATGATTAGTCAGATGTCGGCTAGGGCTGCAGGTATCTGAAAGGTTCAGCTTGAGTGGGTGCCTGGGATGGCTCACCCAGGTGGCTGGCACTGGATGCCAGCTGTCATGCTGGACTCAGCTGGGCTGTTGACTGCACATGGCCTCTGCATGGGCAAGGGCTTTTCACACCGGGGCGCTGGGTTCCACGAGGCAGGAAGAGGATGCTGCTAGGCCAGGTAAGAGTTGTGGCAGCACTGGCACGGCATCACTTTCTTTCTATTCTATTGGTCAAAACAATCACGGCATCGACCCTTGGAAACATAGATGTCACATCTTGATAGGGAAATGGCAAGGTCACATTTCAAAAGAGAAGATAGGATGGGAGATATTGTTGGGGCCATCTTTGGGAAATACAATCTGCCACAGTTGCGTAGCATTATTGAAGCAATGAGTAACACAGACAGACATTTTTATTTTCCGGGTCTCCATCTTCCTTGCAGCACTGCTTTCTGTCCAGCCTCCCTGCCTACCCACTTCATCACACAGGGAATGGCAAACACTGAGCTGCTGGGGGAAAGGCCTGCAGGGCCCTTCTGAGCTTTGTCACCAGCTCTGGGGTCAGCAGGAAAGAATGCAGTGACTGACCAGTGATCACTGCCTCAAGGACCACGAGAAGAGGGGAAAGCCCTGGTATGAATGAGCTTGTACCCTTCACCTCGCTGCGTCTTGGTTTCCTCTTTTACATTTTTCTAAGGATTCTTCATTATGGGTATGAGGAAATACAATTGTCTAATTTCATTAGAGAGTGGATCCAGGCAATGCAAGCCAAGTGCTTTGCCAGTACAAGGTGCGGTGGAGGAAAAAATTAGATTATTCACAGGTTCAAATTGAGATTCTCACCTTATTACTCACACAGAGAGACTAAAGGTATCAATTTCTGCTCTCCCCAGCCAGGCCTACCCACAGAAGCTAGAGATATTCAACTGCCTTATTTAGCTTCACCCAGGCCCAGGAGCTGCTGAAATTAGACCTGGCCTGGTAGTGGGAACCCCATCTGGGCAGTGGGAGAGAAAGGGTTAAGATCTGTGATCATCGCATGTTCTTACTCATAAGTGGAAGCCAAACAATGGGAACACATGGACACAGGGAGGGGAACAACACACACTGGGGCCTGTGGCAGGGGCAGGGGGAAGGAGAGCATCAGGTCAAATAGCTAATGCACGCTGGGCTTAATACCTAGGTGATGGGTTGATAGGTGTAGCAAACCACCATGGCACATGTTTACCTATGTAGCAAACCTGCACATTCTGCACATGTATCCTGGAACTTAAAGTAAAACTAAAAAATTTTTAAAATAATTAAAAAGAAAAAAGATCTGCGTTTATGACCCAAGGTTCCTGTGAAGGCTCCCTGCCTTGGGCCTCCACCTCTGTTCTCAGCTCCAGCCTTTCCCCAGCCCAATCTGGGTAACTGAGCTTCTGCCCCAGGTTTTCCAGTGAGCAAGAAGGCCCCTTAACCCCATTCAGCTGGGATTCTATGGTCTTGCCAACTTCCCCTATCATTTTTCCTTTTAGACCACGCCCTGTTCCTGAATCCAAAACCACTTCCTGCTTCAAAGAGGAAGTTCCTTCAGAAGCCAGATGCTGTTACCCACCTGAAAACAAGTATCTTTGGCAAAAGCCAGAGACTCCTCCTGTCAGAGCCCTGCCCACCTGCCTGAGAGCCCCTGCCAGGTCAGCAGCCAGTATGTTAACCCCCCTGAGGGCCCTAGGCCCCCGCTACTCCTGTCCCAGCAGGTCTCAGAACTGAGCCCAGAGGGTTACAACAGGAAGAAGGCAGATGCCTCCCATACTGACTAGGTTTTTGGCTTGCTTTGCACCAACATCCTGTCTGCCCTGTTTCCTACTGAGGGCAAACTTGACTGGTTTTTAATTAAATCCATTCCCCCAGAGAGCTTGGGGGAGAGATAGCCTCATAGAATTCCTTCAGTAGTTATCAGAAGGAGACCCCGTGGAGGCAGAGGTTGCAGTGAGCAGAGATCGTGCCACTGCACTCCGGCCTAGGCAACAGAGTAAGACTCCGTCTAAAAAAAAAAAAGAAAAAAGAAAAAATAAGGAGCCGGGGTGGGGGGTGGGAACAGGAGAGAGGGAGGGCGGAAAGTGAAGTCACAAGTCCAGAGTGGTTCCTTCCTGGCTGAGCTAATGCCCTAGCAATGCACCTTATGTAATGGGCAACTCACCTGAGCGTCTGAGCCCATAGGAGTGCCAGCCCCTCCCTGTGGTGCCTCCCCTGCAGGGCCCACAGCCACACCCTCAGTGCACACACTTTCCTTCCTATCCGTCCACTGATACCTGGGGATGACCTTTGAACGATGTCCAGCAAATCAAGCAAATTAAAGGCAATCACATCCACTGTAATACATCTGCTTGGTAGAACATTTGAACAGAGAAAACATTCCCCAGAGCTCCACCCCTAGAGATAGTTTTTCTTTTATTTTTTTCACCCAGGTTGGAGTGCAGTGGCGCAATCTTGGCTCACTACAACCTCTGCCTCCCAGGCTCAAGCAATTCTCCCACTTCAGCTTCTCGAGTAGCTGCGACAACAGGTGCATACCACCACACCCGGCTAATTTTTTGTGTTTTTGGCAGAGACGAAGTTTTGCCATATTGCCCAGGCTGGTCTCAAATTCCTGAGCTCAGGTCATCCACCTGCCTTAGCCTCCCAAAATGCTGGGATTACAGGTGTAAGCCACAACACCTGGACTTCTAGAGATAGTTTCTATATTCTAGAGATGTTTTTATTTTTATTTATGTTTAACCAAATTAAACTCTTCAGTTCTTCTTTCGGTCTTTAGCTGAGTCCCTCTCCAAAACTAGAGGCCATAGGGTTGCTGTGGCTTTTCCATCCCCATCATAAAGGGTAGTGCTCCCTCAGTGATTGGTTTCAGGATTCTCCCCAATACAAATCAGGCCTCCAAGAACCATGTCCCCTTCAGAGAGGATTCCTAAGCTTCCTCCTCTTCCTCCTCTTCTTACTGCAAGGGAAATACAAGATCAGTCTGGAATGGGCTTCCAGATTCATAGGACCTCCCCCAGGACGCAGATTCCGGGAGAGAGAAGAGGAAGGCAGGTTTGGAGCCTCCACCACCACCAGTTTCCCTCACGCCCTCCTCTCTCCCTTCCCCTCTTTCTCAACTTCCTCCTTTCCCTCTCTTCCTTCTATGATCTGTCCCTGCCCCTCTGTCTCCTCTTCCTTTCCTTCCTTCCTCCCTTTTCTCCTCCCTTCCTTAGCAGGCAGCAATGAGCAGGTGGCACTGAACTTAGATTCCACCATCACAGGTGGGTAGATCTTGGCTCACAAGCCTGTCATTGAGTAGTTAAGTAGCCCTGATTGGAGTAGTCATTTTATTTCCCTGAGCCTTTGTTTCTCACCTGCAACATGGAGATTTTACCCACCACCGTGGTGCAGACAAAGTAGGACAAAGTATCCTTTAACCCAGGGCTTGACACGTGACACTCATCAAACATTGCTGAGCTCTAATCTGCATCAGGATATGGTAAGTGTCTACTGCGTGCTGGGACAAAAGGTACAGAAGGGAGCAAGGCAGAGATCCCTAAACAGACCTCTGTTGTGATCTTTATTGTAATACATGGTAATTATTTGTTTCCAAAAGAGGTGGAAGGAGACATAAATAGCTTCTACCGCCAGGCATTCAGGCACCAGCTGTGAAGGCCTTCTGCACATTGAAAAACTCAGAGTAGCCTGGTGGCTGGAATGAAAAGTCAACACCAGTTCCCCCAGCAAAATATTTCTCCATTCAGCCTTTTCGGCTCATTGGTTTGCCTGAAATCAGTTGTTTCTCCCTGGGGAAGCAATCTTTAAAATGGTGAGGAGAGTGTGCATCTGATGTGCCTGCACTTGTGCCTGTGGAACAGGGTAGGCTCAGAGCCCCATGCAGGCCCCATGAAGTCCCCTCAGAGCCATCAGTGTTGGGTTGTCATAGGGTCCCAGAAAATGCCTGTCTGCTTCGTGAGATTTAGGCTGGGTGCACAGAGGTTTCACTTGGTGTGCCTGACTTATTTAGGGGACTGCCTGAAGTGCCATGTGAGAAAGGAGGCTGAGGGCATTGGGTTTGGAGGAAGAGAGCACTAGGATGGATTAGCAGTATCTGCTGCAAGTGGAATTTGGAGGTGATAGAAATCGTGCGTTCAGCTTATTTGCCATCTCTGGGTTGGCCTCACTTTGGCAGTTGGTTCCTGCTGGCTGGACTCTGCTCACACGCAGTGAGAGGTCTCTCAGAGGCTCTTTGTTCTGCTGCTGGGGATGCCTTGGGAATGATGCCCTGGGGTGCACTGCCACATCCCACACAAAAGGTCTCCATAGCTGGAGAGCCTTACCAGGTGCATGGAGGGGAAGACGTGGTACCATAAAGATGAGGATTCCTCTCAAAGTAATATATGCATTGAATGAAATGCCTACTTCAATAAGCAATTTCACAAAGCTTTACAAGCTAATTCTAAAATTCACATGGAAGAGAGGCCAGAGAATAGCTTAAATTACTTTGAACAAGGAGGAGAGACTTAGCCTGCCAGCTATTAAAATCCATTATAAAGGCACTGATGTTAAAGAATCACCACACAAATAGACAAACAGACATTGGAGCAGAAGTCAGGGAACAGAAAGACGCTCATATGTATCTGGATAACATTGACAGGAAAATCAAATTGTAACGTCACATACAGGAGTCTTCATGAAGGTAAGATGTTTAAAAACATTTTTAAAAGTATAAAACATTGTTTAGAAACATACGCCTTTGTAGTAAATGTGTAAAAACACGCATTAGAATGATGAACACCAAATTCCAGAGAAAGGGAATGGATCCCTGTGGGGCACAGAGTGTGCATTAACTACGTTTATGTCTTTAAAGGAAGAAAATATTTGAAGCAGATATGGCAAACGGAGAAGATTCATGAAAGCTGGATGGCCGGCGCATGAGCGTTTGCGGTGTCATACTTTGTTTCCTTATGTTTGAAATATTAGCATGGCTGGGCATGGTGGCTCACACCTGTGATCCTAGCATTTTGGGAGGCTGAAGCTGGGGGAACACTTGAGGTCAGGAGTTCAAGACTAGCCTGGGCAACATAGTGAGACCTCATCTCCAAAAAAAAAAAAAAAGAAAGAAAGAAAATGAAACATTAGGGAAAAAAAATCCCCCATGTGCCTGGTCTGCAGGATTCCCCCAGTAGCCTGGTTATGGCTTGGGAGGGGAAAAGGAGGGGTGTTTTTGTCTATTTCTCATATATGACACTCAATGACTTCACAATCATTAATTCATCACCCACTAAGGGTCAAGCACTGAGGTACCAAGACTAATGAAGTTCCGGCCCTCCCCAGTGTAGGAGGCGGGTAAATGATCACACTGTGACAAATGCTCAAACGGGGATGTGCTTGCAAAGGCTAGAGACAGCACAGGAGGAAGGAACAGTCCATTCTGCTGAGAGGGTGAGTACCGAGAAAGCATGGCACTGGGCTTGAAGGATGAGGAGTTCGCCAGACACAGAGGATGAGGAGAGCAGCACGTGAGTAAAGAAAACAAAGGAACTGTCTGTCATGTTGTGGGCTGGAGGGCAGCATTCACACTGGACAAGTGCTTCAGAAAGATCCTTCTGGCAGGTAGTGGGCAGAAAAATGAGTGAAGTCAGAGCGATCGACTGGGAATCCACTGAAAGTGGATTTAAATGAGAGGTGATGAAAAACTCAGCTACATCTGGGCGAGGTGGCTCACACCTGTGATCCCAGCATTTTGGGAGGCCGAGGCGGGCGGATCACAAGGTCAGGAGTTTAGGACCAGCCTGGCCAACATGGTGAAACCCTGTCTCTACTAAAACAAAGAAAGAAAGAAACAAAACTCTCTCTATATATATGTATAATATATTAATATATTATAGATCTATATTAATATAATATAGATCTATAATATATTAATATAATATAGATCTATAATATATTAATATAATGTATTATAGATCTATAATATATTAATATAATGTATTATATATAAATATATTATATATAATATATATTTTATATATATATATATATACACACACACACACAAATTAGCCAGGTGTGGTGGCAGGCACCTGCAGTCCCAGCTACTCGGGAGGGTGAGGCAGGAGAATTGCTTAAACTCAGGAGACAGAGGTTGCAGTGAGCTGAGGTCACACCACTGCACTCCAGCCTGGGCGAAAGAGCAAAACTGTTTCAAAAAAATAAATAAATAAGAAAAAAAGAAAAGAAAAAGAAAAACTCAGCTACAACAGAGTGACTGGTTATAATTTCCCTGCAAAACTGCTAATTCTCTGATGGAGGGACAAGCGCCGAATCAGGTTTTGTTTATCTCTGCAGAGTACCTACATTGTTCCCTCTTATGATAGGAGCTCAAACACATGTTGATGAAAGGGAGGGAGGAAGGAAGCAGGCAGGCCCGCAGGCCCATGCCCTTCTTTTACAGATAAGGAGACAGAGCTGGGACGGGTGGAGGAGTGTTCAAGGACATTCTTGGCTAGAAACTTACTATCTAAAATAGTAAAGAGACCTCTAACCATTCTGCTGACAAACTTATAAGCACAATAAGCTCTGAATAACAAACACTCCGCAGGTAAAGTTCCATGACAACGATTCTTGTTATAAAGTTGTGGTCTTCATAGAGAAGTGCTTTCCTCTCAGGCAGGAAAAGAGTTCCTTTAAAATAGATCGAAATGCTCTGTGATGAATAATACGAAACAGTAAGGCCTTCACCTGGCCTGGGTCCAAATAACAGGTTCTATTCAGGTGGCTCCGAAAGCACCTGATTGTGTGCTGTCGCCACTGTGGGCAGGGCAAGTCCAGCAGAACTTTACAAGTCTTTTGTTCTGCCAGCAAGCAGTAATTGGTTCTCCACCCCAGTGCAGTAAACTTCCAGCCACCTGAATGAAATTCACCTAATTTAACAAACTGCACGAGAAGCAAAGCAACTCCCAGAGCACACACAGTTGTGAATATTGTGCATCTGTCTTCTCTGTGATTCCTCTTGTCTTGAGGCTTCCACACCCCTCTGGTCCTTGGTACGTCCTGTCCCCTCTTCTCCAGACCCATCTCCCCATCTACTGCAGATCTGGCTCTATTGGGTATTGAATCTGCTTCTCTCCACACCTCAGTTTCCCCCTTTCACCTAGCTCTTCCTTTTAGCTTCTAAACATGCTCAAGGCTTGCAGCCTAAAAATGAAAGTACTACAAACTACTCTTTATTCTGCTTCTTCCCCCACTGTGTGCCCCTTCCAGTCATAAGCGATTCTGCAAGGAACCATCTATACTCAGTCTCTACCATCTCATTGCTTGCTACATAACAAACAACATTCTAAGAATTTTACATGTATTGACTTATGGAAGCCTGACAACATCACTGTGATGTAAGTGCTATTGTTATCTACATTTTATGGATGAGGACAAGGAGGCACTGAATAGCAAAGTATTTGCCCTGGATCACCAGGATTTGGGCAAAGGTACGCTCTTAGACCTTTTTCCCCACCTTATGCCCATTGCAAGGTACCTTGAATGAAAAAATACACAAGAACGTTGCATGGACTTGTCTCATTTATTGATTCATTCATTTCTTCATTATTTAACACTTACTGGAGGCCTACCATGTGCAAGACAAGAGAAAGACATGAGTCCGCTGTTGACATGCTCAGAGTCCAAAATGGGAGGCAGGCCTGCAATATAGCATAAGAAGAGCTCTGGTAAATCGGTGGCGGGGGGCTAGGGAAGCCCAGGGGAAGCAGCTCACTTTGCTCATAGCGGTGGTTCCCGAATTTCACCATGCATTGGAATTACCTGAGATCTTTCAAAACTACCAATTCCTGCCTCCCACCCCAAGATATTATGACTTAATTGACATGGCAGTTGGATTTAAAAGCTCTCCAGGTGATTCTAATGTTCAGCAACATTTGGGAAACACTGGCTTCAAGGGTAATGAGTAGGGAGTTTGGTTTGTAACAACACAAAGCCTAGCTTAAACTATCTTAAGAATAGAAAATGAAGTGGGTAAGGTGTTGTGCCAAACCCCTATCAACTCCCAGAGAGATGGCACCAGCCTCAAGGGGCTGAAGAAGAGACCCAGAGCCAGCAAACGAGACATAGGGTTTTACTGAGGCTCACAAACAGGGAAGAGAGTCCAGTGGTGGCGGACTGGGCAGAAGAACCACATGCTGCGAAACCATGCAGTTTACATAGCATTCTCACTTAACACCCTCCCCCTAAAAACCTCCACTTGACAAACTGCATTTAACCCCTCAAAAGGGCCTGGATCCCATGTATGGAATTGTGGCTGGGCTGGGGGCGCTCAGATGTTCCTCATAGTTAAGGAATGAGTCTCCGGGTTGGCCACTCTGGGATTCCTTAGCTCAGAACTCTAAACACACATTCAGGTGCGTCTGTTACACAGGGTCGTTCTCAGGGTATGCTTAAGTTATGACTGCCAGTTGCGTCTACCATGCACCGATGCATCTACCATAAAGGAGGGGAGTTGTGTATTGGCTTACTTTAGATTTTTAAAAGATGGTCAAAGGCTATATGGTTCTTGAAAGGGTTTGATCCAGGTCTCAAAAGATGTCACCAGGATAATGTTTTCCTTTTTTCCCAGTGATGGTTGCATTCTAAGTCTCCCATTGGTTGCAAGATGCAGCAGTTCCAATCTCTGTTCCTGCTTCCCTCACATCCAGTGCAAAGAAGAGGTCTGAGGTTCTTATATCTCAAAAACCCAGCATTGCATTTCATTGGCTCTGGTTTGGGCCTGAGCCAATGACTGGGGCCACAGAGGTGGAGACTGCTGATGGCTTAATCTAGTCATGTGTCCCACCTCTGGGGCCAGAAATTGGAGGCAGTCTCATCTAGAAGGCCGTGGTAGAGAATGGAGGATTTGTAACAGATCCTGCAGGGAGATGAGGGTGAGGAGGTAGTCAGGGCTAGACAGAGGAGAGTTGCTGTATTTTGTAGGAGGTAGAGGTATTTAAGTAGGAGAATGATAACATGACTTTTGTATTTTAAGATGCCACTCTGCCAGTTATGGAAAAAACGTGTAACTTTTTTTCTTTCTTTTTTTTTTTAAGACACAGTCTCGTTCTGTCACCCAGGCTGGAGTGCAGTGGTGAGATCTCAGCTCACTGTTACCTCTGCCTTGCAGGTTGAAGCGATTCTCATGCCTCAGCCTGCAGAGTAGCTGGGACTACAGGCGTGCACTACCACGCCCATCTAATTTTTTTGTATTTTTAATAGAGATGGCATTTTGCTATGTTGGCCAGGCTGATCTTGAACTCCTGGGCTGAAGCCATCCTCCTGCCTCGGCCCCAAAGTGCTGGGATTACAGGCATGAGCCTGGTCATGAATTTTTTAAAAAGGTGTATAGGCTGTGTACAGTGGCTCACACCTGTAATCCCAGTGCTTTGCATGCCAAGGCAAGAGGATAGGAGACAGGTAAATGACCATACTGTGACAAATGCTAAAATGGAGGTTTGCTTGAAAAGGCTAGGGAGAGCAAAGTAGGAAGGAGCAATCTGAGTGTGACTTGAGCCCAGGAGTTCGAGACCCTATGTATTAAAAAAAAAAAAAAAAAAAAAAGAGAGAGAGAGAGAAATTAGCTGGATGTGGTGGTTCATGCCTGTAGTCCTAGCTACTCAGGAGGCTAAGGTGGGAGGATCACTTGAGCCCCAGGAGTTTGAAGCTGCATTGAGCTATGATCGCAGCACGCACTCCAGCCTGGGTGACAGAATGAGACTCAGTCTCTTTTAAAAAGGTAATTGTAGTTGTTCAGAGGAGAGATATTGGGAACCTAAACTAAGACAGCAACAATAGGGATGAATAGTGGGGAGGGGATTCAAGAGATGTGTCTGAACTATAATTTAAAGGATTTGTTAACCAACTGGAAAAGAAGGTTTAGACAAAGAGAGAAACCACAGAACCACAGAAGAACCACTAAGAATTCCAGTTCGGGAAATGGGGTGGATGGTGATACCATCAGTGAGATTTGGAATATAGATCATTAAGAGGGTTTTGGACAATGCACTTTGGACATGCTGACTTTGAGATGTGTTGAAGGCATCCAGGGAGCAACATCCAAGGGCCGATGAACATGAATTTGGAATTTGGGAGACAGCTGGAATTCCAGTGCCCATATGATAGCTGAGACAGGGGTGAGGAATGTGGTCACTCAAGGAGAGACATTGAGGGAGAAGAGCAGGAAGAGAAGCTCTTATGGCATGGAAAATTGAGGTGGAGCAGTGGTGTTTGGGAAACAAAGGAAGATGGCTGGGCGCAGTGGCTCACACCTGCAATCCCAATACTTGGGAATGAAAAGGCAGGAGGATCACTTGAGCTCTGGAGTTCAAGACCAGCCTGGGCAACATGGCAAAACCACATCTCTACAAATCAAGAAAAAAAATAGGTGTGGTGGTGCATGCCTGTAGCCCCAGCTACCTGGGAGGCTGAGGTAGGAGGATCTCCTGAGTCGGGGAGGCAGAGGTTGCCTCAGTGAGCTGAGATTGTGCCACTCCAGCCTGGGTGACAGAGTGAGACCTTGTCTCAAAAAAAAAAAAAAAGAAAAAGGAAGACAGAGTTTCAAAGAGGGGTGGTCAACTGTGTCCTGTGATGCAAAGAAATTAAGGAAGTTAAAAGCCAAAAGTATTTTTGGCTCTATAACAGGGATTTGACCACTAGGAGGGCTCTGGCATCCTAACAAGAGCCAGCTTATAGGGTTTAGGGTGAGTGAAACTGGAGGATGCAGAGAGAAAAAGCATGGATGGATCACTTTTAAAGAAGTTTGATGGTAAGAGACAGGGCCAGTGGCTCAAGTAGATGTGCCACATCTTTTTTCATTCTTTTTGTGATTTGTTTCCTTTTTAAAGTTCGGTTTGATGAGAGAAGTTTGACTACAATTAATGCTGCAGGAAAAACTAAAGGAGAGAGAAAGTCTGAAGATAAAAGATAGTGATTTTTCCATAGAGACAGAAAGCAGATTAGCAGTTGCTGGGGACTATGAGGAAGGGGGAGTGGAGTGACTGTTTAATGGGCGTGGGTTTCCTTTTGGGGTGATAAAAATGTTCTGAAACTATGTGTGAAGCAGCTCCCATATAAGAAAGAAAAATGTTCTGGAATCAGATAGTGGTGGTTGTACAACACTGTGACTTTACTTTGAATTTTATTTTATTTTATTTTGAGACAGGGTCTTGCTCTGTTACCCAGGCTGGAGTTCAGTGGCATCATCTCAGCTCACTGCAACCTCTGCCTCCCAGGTTCAAGAGATTCTCATGCCTCAGCCTCCCGAGAAGCTGGAATTATAGTTGTGTGCCACCACACCTGGCTAATTTTTGTGTTTTTAGTAGAGATGGTTTCACCATGTTGGCCAGGCTGGTCTTGAACTCCTGGCCTCAAATAATCTGCCCACCTTGGCCTCCCAAAGTGCTGGGATTCCAGGTGTGGGCCACCGCACCTGGCCAACTTTATGACAACTTTATAACAACTTCACTACCCCTATTTGATGAAAGAGGAAGCTGAGAATCAGAGAGACTCACTTATCCAAGGTCATACAGCTAGATTTGAGATTCCACCCCAAGCTGCTTTAACTACAACGCCCAAACCCTTAACCCTCTCATCTGGCCTCTACAGCTACAAGATTTCATAAGTACATATGTTGATAATGTGAATTGATCCATATTCTCCAAGGTGTAATGGCCCCAATCCCTGGATAATGAGAATGTCTTTTTTTATTTTTACATTATTCCTTTTGATTGACCTTTTTGATTGGGCACAGCTTTGATTATAAAAAAGATAAAGCCTATTTTTAATACAAGGAGGAAAAGATGTTAGAGGTAGGGCGCTTCTCTGAAGGAGATGTCATAGGCATGTAAGCAACCACTAGCGAGGATGTGAAACTTCAGGGGGACGTGGGTGAGTCTGTTTGCAGAATGTGAAAGGAGCATGAACTGGGGCAATAAGGAAGACTTCCCAAGGTGGTGACCTGTAGTACACTCTTCTCACTGGGTGGAAAGGAACAGGGAGGGCCTTTTACAAGGGTAGCACTAAGCCTGAAGCCGAGATCAGGAGGGATGGGGGAGGAACGGACAGACAGGCTGGATCCATAGGGTGATGTTTCATGCCATCTCTTTCCTGGTCCTCCCTCTGCCCCTCTTCCAGTTCCCATTCCCCCTCCTCTGCCCACAGTGAGCCATGCAACATAAATTTGCTTTGCTCTCTGCTGTCAACAGAGCAGCTATAGCCTTGTTCTAAGATGCTTCCCTTGGTCCTTAGGGAAATAGAAAACCTCGAGGGCTGGCCGCTCAGGCATTCTTAGAAGGCCGCTGTGGCTCGTGCCTTCCCACTTTGTTCTGGGATCCTGTGACTCTCGGGCACAGACCCAGCACAGCCTTCACTCAATGGCTTCTTTGATTTTCTCCCAGTTGGACTGTCAGAGACTGTTGGCCAGCGGGAAGAATGCTGAGTGGTAAACTGTGCAGAGAAACAACTATTGCATTTCTGCCAGAAGTCAAATTTCTTTTCAGCCTTGCCCTTATACAGAAGGACCAGACCCCTGCACTTGAGATATTGCCTAAACCAGGTTGCCCAATCTGCCACTTACCTGATGACCAGCAAGTCTACAATTCATTTCCTTTCATCTGTGTTTTTATATCTTTTGTGGGGGGGATGGCCTCCTTTTTTTTGTTTTTGCCACTTCTTTGGCAATGTCTTTGGATATATCTAAAAGTTTTTCCTATTTCTAATAAGTATATATCACATTTGCAGTAGTTTTACTGCTAATGAGATATGTGCTTGTGATAAGTTTCAGAGTGACTGAGTGACTAATTGACAAGAGCTGAGGCTCAGGAGATGGACAGATCAGGGTTTGAATGCTAGTTCTGCCTGTTACTATGACTTAACCACCCTGGTCTTTGGTTTCCCCAAGTGTAGAATGGGGTTAAAAATCTCAGCCTGCTATATGGATGTTGTGAAGATAAATAAGGTAATATATGGGCCCATTGTAGGTGCCTGAAAAACGGCAGTTTCTATTTACCTATTGTATCAGTTAAGGTTTGATCAGGGAAGCAAGACCATTAATATGTAGAAGAGGGAATTACTATAGGGATTAGAGTTCACATAATTGTGGGAGCTGACAAAGAGATCACAGAAAGCTGTTGCCTCAGTGTTTACTTGTGGACTTGAATTGCTGTAGATCCACAGGGTCATCAGGTGAGAAGAAAACCCGATGTGAAGAGGGGCAAATCAAGAGCCAGCTGAAACTTGGACAAATGGATCCCTTGAGGAGAAGGTGGAATTCATGTCTATTTCTCATCACCTCTAACTTGGACGATGTGGTGACCCTTAGAAGAAGGTTGCACCTTTCACCAAATAAGTGAACCCGCACCTGGCCCTAGATTCAGCAAAGCTGAAGGAGGAGAATCTGCGTGAGCTGCAGGAGCTGGAAGCCTGGCAACTGCCCCATGCCAGCAACACATGAGTGGCAGTGTTGCCTGGTGACCTGTGCTGATCTGGCACAACGATTGCTTCCTACGGCTGGGCACGGTGGCTCATGCCTGTAATCCCAGCACTTTGGGAGGCTGAGGCAGGAGGATCACCTGAGGTAGGGAGTTTGAGACCAGCCTGGCCAACATGGTGAAACCCTGTCTCTACTAAAAATACAAAAATTAGCTGGCTGCAGTGGCGCATGCCTGTAATCCCAACTACTCAGAAGGCTGAGGCAGGAGTATCACTTGAACCTGGGAGGCAGAGGTTGCAGTGAGCTGAGATCGCACCACTGCACTCCAGCCTGGGCACCAGAGTGAGATGGAGTCTCAAAAAAAAAAAAAGAAAAAAATCCTTCCTGATCTCATGCAAATATCCCTTATGGCCAGTCCTAATTCAGAACCATCCAGGAAAGGAAATTCTGGAAAACAGGTCTAGCTTAGCAAGTTGTTATAATACAAAGCCACCACACTTATAAATAGGAGGGAAGGCAACTAACATTAATTAAGAGCCTTTACATATGCCATCTTATTTGATCTATGCTCTGATCTTACAAACACAGGGTTATTATCTCCATCTACTGGCTTGCTCCAATTCACACCATTAGGGAGCACACATGTTGGAATCCAGGTTGTTGGAGGTTGAACTCTTTTCAAGGGAATTTGACCAGTGAAGCTGGTTTGGGCTTTTCTATTTGGGAACTTGGTTCCATCACAGTAATGCTTGGAATGCCCCTGTGGACCTCGTTCACCTGAAAAGGAGGAGAACACCCCTTCTGAACCAATCAGAGCTAGTGCTGCCCTGGGTTGTCTCTTGGCATCTAAGCTGTTCCTAGGAGAAAGCTTTTAAGAGAAAAGTAGGTAGGAATTTAATTTTCATTTAAAAGTATTAATCTACTACACAATGTACTGCACTTAGAGAGCAGCTTAATGTGAGGGCTGATGTGTGAAAGTAGGGGTGGGGAGGGGATAATACGGGAGGAGGTCAGGATGATGTGACTTTCCCAGAGGTAAAAAGCATAAATTCCTCTGAAATTTCATATGGGCCCAGGTCTATAACTAGGGCTCAGGCTCATTAGCGAAATAGTTGCTGGGTGGTACAAGCACTTGTCTAGTCTATTTTTTGTTTGTTTTTAAATAGTTTCCTTTTATTCTTTCAACAAACATTTCCTGACACCTCCCACCTGCTGGGTGCTGTTTAAGCAATGTGCATTGAGGTTACAATGTTGCATACCACACGGAGGAGCCTCCTGAAGAGTTTTAAAGCCAAGGGCGCAGATGAGTTGCTCCTGTCTTCACGTGGGTTCCTGCAAAAGCCGACCCTGGGATAAGAGTCTGAATGTCAGCAGTTTATTGGGAAGTAACCCCAGGAAGCACCAGTGAGGGACCGGGGAAGTGTGATGGAGAAGTGGCAGGAGGAAGCCAATACAGGTTACTGCTGTGAGACCTGGAGCCCAGTCCTGCTGGGGCTCTCTGAGACAGAGCTAGAGATAGAGAACTCACCTTTAAGATGTCTTACCCGGAGGGGTGAGAAATTCGGGGTATATATCCACAAACCCTCACCCACACTGTGTTGAAGGTTGCTCCCTGTGGTGTTAAATCACCTGTATTTCTGTTCTGCCCTGTGCATTGGCTGAGCTTACTGCTGAGGCTAGGGGAGAACCCTCAGGCAGAGTCCGAGATGTTTGCATTAGAAAGCCAGTGGCATATATGGAAACCAACTGCCTGTGCTAATACGTGTCCTTCCTCCCTTCCTAACTGCTCTCAGTGTTCACTCAGGTGTTCCCCCTCTCCCATGCAGCCCAGGTGTCTCAGGAAAGCTGAGTCCACCCCAGCTCTAGGAGGGGGCCTTGACTGGCATGGACAATCAGCACATTCCATTCCTCTGGCTATGGCACCAGTTCAACTGGGCATGTGACCCACTCCAATCCGATGAAGCTCAGGACCATGCTTGGAATGCTGGGCCAGAAATATTCTTTTGGATAAGGAAGCGTGTGGCAATGAGAGCAATGACACTTGCTACCATGAGGAAAACCAGTCTGAAGAGAAGCTGACAGAGAGGAGGGCAGAGCTGAGACAACTGCAGAGTAAGGTGGCTGGAGCTTTCACCCCTGCAGTCTTCAGTTATAGGAGTTTCTTTCTCTCTTTCTCTTCTTGTGGTCAGGTTTCCTCCATTGCACCTGCCACACAATTGTTGGTAGCCCTAAGTTTCATGGAAAGAGAGCCTCTCTCACTGTGTATCTACACACTGGTCTTAAAGAATTCTGCTTGGACCAGGCGCTTGGCTGTTGGACTGATCACCATCGGGGCTTGATGGTTCACCAGGCCTGGGAACTGTGTCCAGTTCTGTAGCCAGGAGGGCAGGGATGTTACCAAAACAAGGAGGAATGGAGGAGCTGGCCAGTTAATTCCCTCCTCCACATACAACAACTAGCTTCCACAGTCCCCTGTGTGGTTCTTGCCACCTCTCTAGCTTCATCTTGGATTACTTTCATGTTTTATTCCCTGCTGCATCCCCTCCACTAAGAATAGTGCATGGAAGATGGCAGGCACTCAGTCAGCATCTGCTCAATGAATGAAGGAAGGAATCTCTTGCAGTTCCTGGCTCTGCCCCTCATCCCTGATTCCGTGTTTCAGTTGCTGCCTGTCCTGAGCACTCACCATACTCCTTCCCATCTGCCTGCCACTCATCTCTCAAGGCTCAGTGGAAGGGATGCCACCTCTGTGAAGTCTTCCCACTCCCCTCAGCCTCCTCGCTGTCCCCCAGCACCCCAGATAGATCTGGGGAGGCAGTATTGGGAATTGTAAAGAGCACGGGCTTGGAAGGCCACCAATTCGATTCATTTTGCCAGATGCTGGCCCCTAGGAGACTCTGGGCCAGTGGTTTCACTTCTCCAAAATCCCATTTTCTCATCTCTAAGGAGTGGATGAAAATAGTACCTGCCTTTATAACATACACACAAGTCTGAGGCTGGGGACTAGGCAAGTCCCTGACCAGGAGTTGCTTACAGAATTGATGCCTCCTACAGACTCTAGTTCTCTATACCCTTAGTGGTATCATCACCAAGTATATTTACTCACAAACCCTTACATATGATTTATTATGTGCCTGGCACTGTTCTAGCATGCATCTTCCCATTACTATTCCCCTACTACCTGCTACACAAGGAGGTTAAGTCACTTGCTCAAGGTCACACAGTTAATAAGCGGCAGAACTGGGATTCAAACCCAGTCATCTTGACTTCAGAGTCTGTGCTATTAATGGCTTGGCTATGACACCTCCAGCCTAACTGCACTGTACATATTTCTGGGGTGGACACATGATGGGTAGATAGACAGATCAACTTGATTGAGTTCCCTCCTTGGACTAGAACAGAGAAGAATATTCCTGTCCTTGCCTCTAGCCAGCTCTTCTGGGAAGGGTTTGGAAGTACAAGTTGAAAGCTGTCTCCCAAGATCCATCAGTTACAGCAGTTCTGGAATGGGCTTCGGGTTTATGTGGACAGGAATCTGCCCAGGCTGCAGGTGTGACCCAGCCTGCCATGAGGGTGCTCTGGGTTTTGTGGCATCGTTTGATCTCTAGAGGTCAGAATTATGTTATGCCCCTGGAATTCACAATTGTCTGTGAATCCCCAGTCTATCTGGGGCTAAGGCTAGACTACTTACATGACCTATGTTTCTTCCCCTCTCTTCTGCACACCCACTCCATCTCTGTTTGCTCTGGTTGCTACATCTGGCTGGGATGTCACCTCCTGCCTGCAGCCACAGCTCTTTGCTCTCCAGCACTGACTTTCTCACCATTGCTGGCAACGTGCACACATTCCCCAAAGTGCTGGGGTGCCTCCGAGGGCATTACTGACTTCAGCAGGTCCCAGACCGGTGCCATTTTTCTCTAAACCACCTCTGGAAAAGCCACTTAAAGCGTGGTAGGCCTGATGAGTTTTTAGTGACCTTGAAAACTTTTAGATGTGTTATCCGTGAACAAGCGGTTTGTTCTGAGGACTATGAAGATGATGAAGAGCTTGAACAAGGCCCCAGGGATCTTGCTTCTCACATACTGCTGAGTCTGTCTGCGGGAGATACAAATGTTTCCACTTCCTGGCTTAGAAAGTCCTCTAAGCACAGCTCCCAAGGTGCCCGGGGCCAATCAGCCCTTTCTCATCATTTAACCAGGTCACTGGACTCTGTCTAGATACCAGCCTTCCTCTTCCTTCCGAAAGACCAAAGCACTTTGATAGCAGCTTGGGGAGGAAGCCAGTGAGAACCACACTCACTGTTTTGCCCTTCTCTGGAATCTATGGCCTCCAGGAAGAGATCCAGAGCCCGGTGCAACTGTCTTCTCTGCCATTCAAATATCTTGAGGGGCACCCTGGCTTCATTACAGAAAATCTCTCATCAGGAGTCCACTTAGTTCAACTCTGACCTCTCTTCAAGCATATTGCTAGGCTGGAAATAAAAGGAAGCCAGAACTGCCACCCCCACAGTCCTCTGAACACCATCAGGTGGATAACCGATGATGCCCGTGAGCACCAGCTGGGTTCTTTCAGGGGGAGGCATGCATAGTGCTGTGGAGGCCATTGCTTCCGTCTGAGATGAAGCTATATTTAGGGATGAATCTGGGCCTTCCTTCTCTTCCTCCCTCTCATGCTAAGTGGCCATCTGCATCTCCCAGACAACCTCCACAAGCAGCATCCTGGAAAAGTGGCCTGGAGAAGAGGTGGCTATTAAATATAGACTATTGAGCCTGCGCATAAAGAGATTGAGTTAGTTTGTCTGTCATGCTAAGAGTGAGAAAGGGACATTGCATGCCTGGAACACACTTATTCACTCACTGTGTGACCATCAGAAGCATCCTTCTGTCTCTGGGCCTCCGTTTCTTTCCTTTTCTTTTCTTTCTTTTCTTTTTTCTTTTTCTTTTCTTTCTTTCTTTTTTTTTTTTTTTTTGTTGTTGTTGAGATGGAGTTTCACTCTTGTCGCCCAGGCTGGAGTGCAGTGGTGTGATCTCGGCTCACTGCAACTTCCACCTCCTGGATTCAAGTGATTCTCCTGCCTCAGCCTCCTGAGTAGCTGGGATTACAGGTGCACACCACAATGCCCAGCTAATTTTTGTATTTTTAGTAGAGATGGGGTTTCACCATGTTGGCCAGGCTGGTCTCAAACTCCTAGCCTCAGGTGATCCACCTGCTTCGGCCTCCCAAACTGTTGGGATTACAGGCATGAGCCACTGTACCCGGCCTCTTTTTCTTTTCTTTCTCTTCCTTTCTTCCTTATTCTTTCTTCCCTCCCTCCTTCCCTCCTTCCCTCCCTCCCTCCCTCCCTCCCTTCCTTCTTTTTTCTCTCTCTGTCTTTCTTTTTTCTATTTTTGAGACAGAGTCTTGCTCTGTCGCCCAGGTTGGAGTGCAGTGGTGTGATCTCGGTTCACTGTAACCTCTACCTCCTGGGTTTAAGAATTCTCTGGCCTCAGCCTCCCAAGTAACTGGGATTACAGGTGTGTGCCACCACACCTAGCTAATTTTTATATTTATGGTAGAGACAGAGTTTCACCATGTTGGCCATGCTGGTCTTGAACTTCTGACCTCAAGTGATCCACCCACCTCAGCTTTCCAAAGTGCTGGGATTACAGGCATGAGCCACCATGCCTGGCCTCTTCTTTTCTTTCATCTTCTAGGTAAGGGATTAGATAAATATTCCTCTAAAGTTTTCCCTAACTTTAGATCTTTCATTTGAAGAGCTGAGTTGTATAATTCCTAGACATAGTCACAGCCCAGCAGGACATCCCATGGTGACTGCTTAGTCCAGAGGAAGGTGAGTTGTGACATCCTTAACCCATTCCTCTTCACTCTCCAGGAAGATGGTCAGCAAGGGTGGCTTGTGTGAGGTGGTGAGTGGCTCTGGTCACTGGCTCAAGAAGTCCCCAGGTTTATCTTCCTCCATGCAGTTAACCCTTCTCAGTTCCCAGGTTGCCCTGCGTCCAAGGAAAAGCTCACCTCTCAGCCCTCAGATGCACCAACCTAGCAAGAGTCTTTCTTATCTGAGCCCCCTGAGTTAAAAAGATTGGGAGTAGGGTTGGGGAGAGGAGGCAGAGGTTCTGGGAATGCATTGGTAAGTTTGAATTTTTAAGTTGCTTGAACTTCTGTGCTGAGCAATGCTATCTTTGTTAAACTTGGTTGGCCCACAGTGCTCCTGAAATAGCATTAAGCTTGTTTTAATCTGAAGGGACAATGTTGTGCTATTGGTAAGGTGATAAAACTGTAAAAAAAAAAAAAGAGTAATAAAGAATACAGCTCCCAAAGCATTGTGATCTTCTTCTTCTTCTTCTTCTTCTTCTTCTTCCTTTTCTTCCTTTTTTTTTTTTTTTTTTTGAGATGGAGTCTCGCTGTACGAGCAATTCTCCTGCCTCAGCCCCCTGAGTAGTTGGGATTATAGGCATGTGCCATGATGCCCAGATCATTTTTTGTGTTTTTTAGTAGAAACGGAGTTTCACCATATTGGCCAGGCTGGTCTTGAACGCCTGACCTCAGGTGATCTGCCCACCTCAGCCTCCCAAGTGCTGGGATTACAGGCCTAAGCCACCATGTCTGGACAGCATTGTGTACTTCTGATTATCCATCTGTTGCATTATAAGTTACATGAGTGCAGGAACCACATTTGGTTCCCAGTAGGGTTTCTTAAATGAATGAATGACTCTGTCTCCATCTCTATCCACAACATGGGTGTCTCAGGTCCAGGCCAATAGCAAGAGGCTTTATGTCCAGTGCAGTCAAGGTGGGGACAGATGTAACACTGCTTCCTGAAGCTCCTCACTGCCTTGGGTTTTCCATATCACTCTTCTAAATAAGGTAGGGCCAGGCCAGTGGAGTCTCCTCTCCCTTACAGTGCCGTGGCCTGAGCTTGACAGACTGTTTGGATAGACTGGGAGTGGGTCAGGCCTAGAGCAGCTCTTTCAGGGTTAGACTTGACCTGTCAAGTACCCTAGAGGCATGGGCAGTGCTGTAGAGGCCCCAGCACATAGCGTTTAGGCATGTAGATTCTGGAACCAGATCTGGCTCAAATCCGGACTCTGATACTTACTAACCATGTGATGTTGACCAGTTGCTTTACCTCACTGGTCTCAGTTTCCACATCTGTGAAATGGGATGATGATACAATACATACCTGTCAAGCCAGGCTTAGATGAGATCACGTGTGAAGGGCACTCCCCAGGCTGGCATCACAGGCAGATTTCCATCAGAGTGGAGTGCTGGCCCTCGGAGAGTACAAGCTGACTGGGCCTTGCAAACTGGGCAGGAACAGCTTTTGCTGGAAAGTTCATCTACAGGAAGTTGATTGAATTCTGAAGAGAGAGCTAAGAGAGCTGCCAGGTAGGACAATACCTGGTAAACACCAAAGGGCTGAGAGTAGGATCACATGGCAAGAAGTAGAGTAGAGAAAAAATAATAATAAGCTGCAGGTTTGGGGAGGCAAACTGTTCTGTTTGCACTTGTCTGGCAAGGGAACATGGTGTCTCCTGGAGGTGGTCTTGTGCTGGGGAAATTCCAGCAGCCTGGAGCCACAATACTGTTTCTCACTGCTCAAGCCTGCCTGTTTTCCTCTGCCTAGGTAGCTCAGTTCCAAGAACACTTATTGATGCTTACACCGGGCCAAACCCTGTGATGGGCCCTGGGTTCCAGAGGTGAGTCAGACATGGTTCCTGCCCATGGAGATAACTGCTACAAGAGCCGTTTAAACACAAGGTGTTTTACAGTAGTTATAGTCTACAGAGTGCTTCTGATTGCTCACTAGGCCCCACTCCATTCACACTGGGTTGTCTGTGAATGTTGCTCTCTGGAGCTGTGGGGGGTAAGGGTAACCCGGGAAGGTGCGCAGAGCAGAGATTAAGATAGGGAACTGACAGCCAAAGGTAGAGGGTGTTTAGGTGATCTGACCAAGGTAACACAGGTAGTCTGCACCACCGCCCCCTTCCCACTAGCTTTAGCCTAAGCAAGGCCAGGTGAGGGGAAGATCCTATTAGCTAGCAAGGAGGTTTGCGGAAGCTCAGGATGGTCAAGGAACCAAGCAAAGAGGGAGGTCCACAGGACGTACACAGTCGGTACTAGAAGTGCCATGCTGCTCCCCCATGTCCAAAAGGGGATGCGGTGGCTTGCTTTCCAGCCCCCTAGACCAAGAAGCGTGAGGCCCAGGCCCTCGCCGCTCCCTTGATACCCGCTTACCAACACCGGGGGTTTCATCTCGCAGCGCCACCACGCCCCACTCCCAGCAGCCCTCCCCTGGTCTCCGACCTGCGCGGGTCAGGGTGGGAGCGCCCGGCCACTCCCTGCGTTCTGGGCCGGGCTACAGCCCACGTGCGCCGGCGGCAGCGGCGGTGACAGCCGGCCCCACGGGGGCGGGGCGGGCTCCGTGCTGTCCTGTCATTGGCCGCGCCGCTGTCGGGGGCGTTCCCCAGCCCGGTCCACCGCGCGGCGCAGAACCGCAGGCGCTCGGCTGGCTAAGCCTGCGCCGGGCCGCCTCGCTCGCTCCCAGCTCTGTCAGTGGCCCGCGGGGCCCGATCGCTGCGCCCGCGGCCAGGGCCGAGGCAGGCCTGACCCGGGGCCGGGCAGCCCGCGCGACTTTCGGTAAGGCGGGGGCGGCGCTGGCCTCCGGGTGGGGAGGGCGGGCGGGCGCGGGTGGGGACCGTGCCAGCCTCGGCTGGACTCTGCGCCGTGTCCAACGCCCGGGAGGGTCAGGTGCGGCAGCAGCATCCCCCGCCTCAAACCCACCCGGCGGGGCGCACGGTGAGCAGGTGGCGCTGCGACGAAGCCCGGGGCGGCCCTGGCCGGCCTCTGAACCAATTAGAACGCAATAAAAGCCTCCCACCGGCACGCCGAACTACCTCTTACTCCGCTCCGCAACACCCAAACCCTGCAGTTCCAAGCCTAGAAAATCGCAAGCGCCAAAACGGGGTGGGAGTGACGCGCCTGCAGTGCTGCCTGTCACCTGGCAGAAGACCATCCCCAAACTTCCCAGGATTGGGGCTCCGAGCCTTGCGCGCCCCGTTCCAGCTCTTCACTGGGCGCCCTTTTCCCCCTCCCTTGTCCCCTCCCTCTTGAGTAACAGGAAGTTAAGTTGGGCCAAATGTCAGTGGCCTGGCTGGCCGCGGGCTGGAACCCAGTCGGGATGGGGTCGTGGCAGTGGTCCGAGGGGCCGCGGCACTGTCCGCTCTGCATCGCGTCTCCCGCATCCCCAGTAGCCCGCTCTCGCTCCAGGCCCAGGAGCACCCCCGCAGGGTGTCCGCGGCACCCACCCTGTAGGTGCCTGGCTGGCCCCGGGGAGAGGTGGGATCTTGCCCACAGCGTCTAAGCCGCTGCCGGGCCAGACGGAGCAGGTGGGGTTGATTTTATTCACCGCCAGACTCACTGGCAGAGCTGGGAACGGCCTTTACTGGATGGGGATGAGGGGATGTGGAAACCAGAGTAGTGTGCCTCCTTCCACATTGTTTATTCTGAGGCCTGGGTTCTTAAAGCAGAAAGAGCTTTTATTTGGAAGCCTGTAGGGCCCCGCCGGCTCTCTTGCTGTGATTGTCGCCTGTTAACTACAGTCTACAATGATTTTGGTGAAGGATGAAGTCA
Organism: Pan troglodytes; assembly: GCF_028858775.2. Classification (NCBI taxonomy): domain Eukaryota; kingdom Metazoa; phylum Chordata; class Mammalia; order Primates; family Hominidae; genus Pan; species Pan troglodytes. The sequence goes on from NC_072407.2 coordinate 16,268,069, forward strand.
CCAGCCAGGCCCCTTGTGGGCTGGTCCCACGGGAGAAAAGCCAGAGGTGAATTGGCCCTCCAACGATTGTGCCAGGTTCCCTGACACCTGCACTTACTCTGTCCTGCTCCCCCTCCCCAGTGGCAGTCGACCCAACAAGTGGGCCTCCGGTCTCCAGGGTAGTCCTGTGCAATGCCCTGGAGACTCTAATACCGTAAGAACTCACTTTCTTCATGCAGAGAGAAGATGGATTTATTAAGTGCCTACTGGGCAACAGGTCCTGTCTTGTGGCACTTTTGCAGCCAATTTCATGGTTATTCCAAAAACGCTGAGAGTTTTGCCCTCCCCATTTTAGAGATGGGGAAAGAGGCTCAGGTATGGTAGGTGCCCAAGGTCACACAACAAGTGTCTGAGCCAGGTCCTGGCCCTGTCAGTGTGAGTCCAGTGCTCTTGTTTCATGGCTGTGGGAAGTGGCGTGCTGTGTGCAGGACTATGGCCCCACAGCGTGCTGACTAGAGCCTTCCAGCCTCTGAAAAGATGCTCTCCACCAGGATTTCAGGGGATGCTTCTTTGGCAAAACAGTTGAAGTGACCCAGGTTAGCCAAGTTGTTCAACCTGCAAACCCCTTATCCTCCCCCTAGTCAAGAGTAGTGGATAGTGTTGGCCAGATTGCTATGGGGAGGGATTGGGTGCTATTTTGGAAGGAAGCCTGCTTCTACCATTGACCTGGCCTCACCTCTGAGAAGCTGGCTTCTGGTATAGTCTAGGAGGACTGCGTTAGCTGAAATAACCTCTACCTTAGGACGGATTCTAGTTTCGTGGGGCTTTTGGGGGTGGGGGGGCAGGTGTTGGGGTGTAGTGTTATGGTTGTGGGGTAATTGAAATCCAGTTTGAACATACCTCTATAAAAACATGACATCACTTTTATCTCCACCCTCTTCTTCCTTTAGGCCTAGGGCTCTGGCTTTCTGCTCATCTCCTCTTTCAAAAGAAAATCATGATAAGTCATGATTTTCATGATGTCATGAAAATCATGAAAACTGATACCAATCCATTATACTTTAGTATAAATCAGCTTTTAAGAACTATGCCTGGTTGTGGCTGTGGCCATTGGAGGCCCATTCCCAGGCTGCAAGGAGCAGCCATATGATCCCAGATTCCTTCTCTGCCTGTAATTGGGGTATGTTTCTATTCTCTCCACCCACACCTGGGTTTGCCTCCCAGCCATGGGCCTGCCCCCTTTGCTTCCCACTGCTGAAGTATAGAGGTCTTGTCTTCTTGGTGGAAGCCTTGGCTCTGGCAGGACGGGACGTGGTATGGGTAAAAGAATAACTTGGTTAAACATTGCTGATCCTAGATGTCCTCTGAGGGCTAACAGTCTCTATTCTTTAAAGAGTCAGAGAAGAGAATACTGTTCATCATGCTGAGATGTTTCATTCTTTACATCATTCTATTGTTTCATTCTGCCTCTGAAGAAGTGGGGTTAACTGCATTTTACAGATGAGGAAGCTGAGACCCGGAAAGGTTACAACTTGGCCGGGTGTGGTGGCTCATGCCTGTAAAACCAGCACTTTGGAGGCTGAGGTAGGAGGATCTTGTGAGGCCAGGAGTTCAAGGCCACCTTGGGCAACATAGCAAGACTGCTGTCTTTAGTAACAACAACAACAAAAAAGGTTACAACTTGCCTGCATCACACAGCATGTATGAGTGCGGTTTGAGTGTGGAGAAGTAAATGCTATGGGAAGCAGGAAAAGCCTGTGGCTGTCTCTGCACTCTGGAGGCTTGGCAGGCACAGCTCCTCTGCTGCGCAGTCATCTCCCTTATCCGCGGTTTCACCTTTCGAGGTTTCGGTTACAGTCAGCCATGGTCTGAAAATATTATAGTATTTTGAGAGAGACGGAGACCACATTTACATCGCTTTTATTATAGTATATTGTTATAATTGTTCTATTTTATCATTAATGTTGTAATCTCTTAATGTACCTCATTTGTAAAGAAAACTTAGTCGCTCCTGCATGTATAGAAAAAAAAAACAGCATATATAGGGTTTGGTACTATCCAAGGTTTCAGGCATTTACTGGGGGTCTTGGGATGTATCTCCCTGAGATGAGGGGGGCTACAGTACTTACCCTTTCTCACCCTATATCGTAATTATTTATGAACATGTCTTCTCACCTCACTATGAAATGGCATTTAAAACACTCATAAACTTGGCAGATTTATTTTCTGGTTTTGCAAATCCTCTGTGCTCTTTGCTCTGTATTTCCTTAGCTTTTATGCGAGCTATGTCCATGAGGGTATCTACCAGGATGTATTGCAGTCCTCTCTCAAAAATATTACAAACATTTTCACATACACAAACTCATAATGCATAATCAGCCCCATATACTCATTACCCAGCTTCCACAGTTATTGAGATTATGCCTGGTTGGCTTCCTCTCTCTCTTTTTCTCCCTTTCCCTCTGAAAGGAATATTTATTCCTGAGATATTTTAAAGCAAATGTCTGATGTCATGTGATTTGGCCTCTATATAATCCAGTATACAACTCTTTTAAAAAGGACGTTGTCTTGCATAACCACACTTCACTACTGCACGTAACAGAATTAACTGTGCTTCTTAGACATCACCTGTCCACATGCAGATATCCTTGATTGTGTCAGAAATGGCCTTTAGAGTTGGTTTGTTTGAACGAGGATCCAGTTTGTATGCCGCATTAGGCCATTGGTCCTTGTATGCCTGGTTTTAGTTTAGAGAAGCGCCCCCTTTCTAGCCATTACCCTCTGTGTTAACTGCCCATCTCCCCTACTACATAGGGAGCCCCGTAAGACGAGCCCACCTCTTGGCTGTGCTGGATCCTCAGCACTGAACGCCGTGACTGGGACACGCAGAGGCTCCATAAGCATTTGTCCAGTTGTATCATAGCCACTCAGGAAATGTGCTTTGAATTGATGAACCCAGTCACGGATTTGTGTGACTACCAGTGCAGGTGCTTAGATAAGAGGTTTTAAAAAAATGACTTGCTTACGTGTGGACGTTTCCTCAGCACGCGTCAGTCTGTAAACATCCTAAAATAATAGAAGAACTATCTGCTGCTCCCCCTCACTGTGCTGGTTTGTGGTGGGGAGCCGAGACAGCTGCGTTTGTGCCTTGATCAGCAACCGGCCTCCACAGGTCACACGTGGGGCTGACGGAGACTGAGGTCACTTCTGTCCAAGCTTTGAATTCTGCCACAGGAATGACCATGTTATGACCCAGAAACCTGGCCCTGGGCTTGGTGGAGACCACTCATCTTTTCTTCTTCCTTCTGTCTCTGGACAGTGCTGCTTCTCCTGTGCCTTTCAGAGCCTTCTCTAACCTGCCTTACTCTTGGGCAAGTTGTGGTGCCTTCTTCAAATCACTATTCATCCACAACTGGGGCAGGTCGTGATGGAAAATAAGTGTTTATAACCTTCAAGTGTCTTGTCTGAATTTGTTCTATAGAGTTAGCACCACCACTGGCACATTTGTGGGTGACCTAATGAAGGAGACCGGAGGTTTAGGAGGGCAGGAGAAGATGTACCTTCTTCTCTTGGTAATGGACTTCACACCTGGTTCCCTCACCAGATGTCCTTAGGGGTGCTGGACACCTCGATAGGTGTCTTTTACCCATCCAGTAATGGCCCTTCCCTGCGAACAGCCCTCAACATGAAGACATGGTTTGTTTGGGGCTTTTTTTCTTTTTTTCCTTTTTAACACAGACAGGCTTTTAATTTTTATTTTTTATTTTTGGTAGAGACAAAGTCTTGCTATGTTGCCCAGGCTGGTCTCAAACTCCTGAGCTCAAGCAACTCAACTGCCTTGACCCTCCAAAGTACTGGGATCACAGGTATGAACCACTATGCCTGGCCTAGCCTTTTGCACTAGGACAAAATCTAACAAAATTTTAAGTCTTCTGACTCTGGATGGCAGTGCTACAGTTGATTTTTTCCTTTATCTTTTGCTTTTTAGTACTATTTTTCAAAATTTTTGTAGGACAAATATTTTATGTTTATAAAGAAAAATCCAAATATTTATTTTCTTAAAAAAGAAGACTTCTTTCAACCAATTTGAAGGAGGTAGACAGAATTATACATGTATTTGGAACGGTTATACATGCAGATAAAGCCCCAGCACTACTGGGATTTCGATATTTGCTTGGATCATTATTTCCACGATGAACATATCCCGACTTTCTGAAAGTTAGAAAATACTACCCTCTTTCCCTTTCTTTTTTTTTTTTTTTTTTTTTTTGAGATGGAGTCTCGCTCTTTCACCCAGGCTGGAGTGCAGTGGGGCCATCTTGGCTCACTGCAAGCTCCGCCAGGTTCACGCCATTCTTCTGCCTCTGCCTCCTGAGTAGCTGGGACTACAGGCACCGGCCACCATGCCCAGCTAATTTTTTTGTATTTTTAGTAGAGACGGGGTTTCACCATGTTAGCCAGGATGGTCTTGATCTCCTGACCTCGTGATCCACCTGCCTCGGCCTCCCAAAGTGCTGGGATTATAGGCGTGAGCCACTGCGCCTGGCCCCTCTTTCCCTTTCTACTTCCTCCTTTGCTATCCCTCAGATGAAATCTTTCTAATGTTAGGCTCTTGATTTTGATTTTTTTTTTTTAACTCAGGAAGTTTGAGCCCTCAGGGGAAGACAAAATGGCACAGAGTGCTAAGACAAGGCAGGGAAAAGTTCCACGCTCCAGTGGCCTGTCTTGTCCTCTCAGGAAAGTGCCCAATGGCCAAACACCCTGCTCCCTCACTTTGGGGTGCCTGGACTCCTCCCTCCTCTAGTTTCTGTTTTCCTCCCTACACCCTCCCCAGAGGTAGACAGCATGGCTGGCCTGGGCTGATAAGGCTTCTTCTTCCTAAAACATCGATCACGTGGCCTCAGAAATTCAGAGCCGGTGGGAGTGATAGGTGACTCTGGCCCTCTGTTCACGAACAAACTTTCTTGGCAGGATTGGGTCAACCATGGGGTCTGATTTGGAGATGCTTCCCTTCTCTGTCAGCTGCTCATGTCTCAAATGAAGAGCCTTTTGTGATGACCATGTATGGAATAGTGTCTGAAGTACCACTGCACTGTACCTGTCTTTGCGTCTAAACATCACTACCATCATCACGGGACAAACCGCCCATCTCAGTGGTGTCTGGCAGTGAGCTGTGCGTATGTGGATAGTGCTGGTGTTTTTAGGGTTGAAATTTTTAGTTTGTTCTTTATTTGAGCTAATGTTTCTCTCCCCTGAGGGTCAGGGTAATTTCCCTGCCTTCCTCTTTCTCTCAAATCCCCACCTCCCAGTGGCTGTCCTGATACCTTGAGGCACCTGCATTCCTTCCAAGGCTTGGTTAGATTTCTTTTGATGAATTACAGAGGTAAGGGCAGGCAGAAGAACCGGAGCTGTGCTTCCTGCTGGTTTGGGGCTCAGGTTTTTCTCCTTTGCTGGGCAAGAGAGAATGTCTAGTGCAGATGTTCTTTCTGCTGGCAGCAAGAGGAGGGCAGCAAGGGGTTGGACGGTGGTCCCTGGGCTCTGAGCCACTGCAACAGCAGGTTTCTGGGACATCTCCAGACCCAAGGTCTTGACACACACAGCCTGGAAGCCCAGCACATGCTGGAGACACGAGTGGGAGTCTAAGAACACCCTGTTCTGGCCTTGCTGCAGCAGTACCAACATGTTGAGGTGCAGAAACTACTTCTTTGTTCCCATGACTCTGAATGGCTGGCCCTGGCCACTTATCTGAATACTGACTTATCTGGTGAAGCTTTGCAGGATCTCAGTATATAGTGTGTTGGAGCCAGGATAATGAGGTGTAAGGGAGACTGAAGAAGCAGCTCTCACTAACAAGAGCTGCCCTCTGAAACAGAGTGGGCCCAGGGTCTGCCAGGGTCTTGGTTGCTGAGCCCTCATTGGACAACTGTTCATCCAAAAGGAGCAGAATGGGGGTTGGGTGCTGTGTGTAGAGTCTGTGGCTGCTGTCAAATCAGCTCCATGTATCAGGACAGCCAGGTTTTGCACAATCTGATGCAAAGGTAGTAAGATCAGGATCTCCCTGCTTGTAAGAAGGAGGCTACATCATTTGTCTGATGGCTAAATGAAAGGAAAACAGAATAGAGAAACACACAGGGGGATTTCCAACCTCTTTCCAGACCCTCAGGGAGAGGATTCACTCAGTCTTTTTCTTCAGGGAATGTCCTGTGAGGCTCATGCAGTTGGAGCCTTGGGGACCATGGGGTCCATGTCGGGAGAGCTTCCCGGCCACATGCCTGGAGTTGCCACACATTACTGTTGTGAAGGAGGAGTAGGAGGAAGCACTGTGTGAAATTTCAGGCTTCTTCTGGATTCCAGGTTTGCCCCAACCAGATGACCTAGAAGGTCTTGCTTGGGCGTGTTGGTTATCTTGTATCTTGGGCTTTCTTAAAAGTGACTTACCCACACATACATACATATATGTGTGGTACTCATCCCACACATACATAGATGCATAGGACCTACCTTCACACGCACACATAGATGCACGGTAAGATATCCACTCAGTACAAAGGAAATTGAATGAAAAGTACATCTCCCTTCTTTCCCTGTCCTCCAGCCCTCAGTTCTTACTTTTTTGGCAGCTGTTGTCCCCAGCCCCCTGTGGATCCTTCCAGACATAGTCTAGGCACGTCCTGGTGCCTGTTCCCCTTCTGCTCTTCCTGCGGCCTGCTGAAGAAGCAACCAGGATGTAAAGAGACAGGGCCCACAGGGCTGCAGAGACTTGGCCATTGTCTCATTTGGCCAAGGCCTAACCATTTCCCCTTCCACTCTACTTTGCCAGCTCTCTCCTTTAGGAGTCCCCTTGTGTTCGATTTGGGGGTTCAAAGAGCCTGGAATCTGCGAATAAACCTCAGGGGCATGTTGTGGATGCAGGTGACATAGGCAAAAACAAAAAGCACTAAGACAGACCTGGGCTCAAATCCGAGCCCTGTGGCCTTGGGCGAGTTAATGAATCCTAGTATTTTAGTCTACATAAAGGAGGTAATTATACCTATTACAAGAGCTTGATCTGGAGATGAAATTAAAATATTTGTGAAGTCCCTTGCCTGGATATGCACTCCAAAATGTCAGGGTTTTTGTTGTTGTTGTTGTTGTTTTGTTTTTTCACATTTAACGAGTGACCCATTGCCAGAATGAATGACACTGGTATGGAGTCATCTGGATGGCTTTCTGAAAATCCTCTAGGTGGGTTCCTGACCTTTTCTTTCCCTGCAGAAGGCAACCAGTTCTCCATTTTCTACCAAGTTGAGTTGGCCCCACTACTTCCTCCTCCTGTAGGGAGCCACCCTCCATCCTTCCCAGCCACTGGATACCACCTCCTCCTCTGCCCTTGACCCCTGAACCCTCTTCTCTGTTTCCCTGGGCTCTGGGTCCCCCCCCGCCGCTCCCCTCGTGAACAGGATGCTGCCTGCCGCCTGGAGAGTGCTGTGGGCTGTTTATGGCTGCTCTCTGGGGTGTTTATGTTGTATCTCTTCAGAAGCTCCTAGCAGATGTCTGTTTATTGCTGAAACTTCATCTACAGCATGAGAGGAGAGAGGCTATTTTTAAAGATCTTTAATTGGCATGGCTGCACAATACAGCTTAGATTGCCTCCAAGTTTAATTCTTCATCGCTCTTATGCTCTATCCATTATGAAACCCTTCAAATCCAGCCTGAGAGACCTTATATGTCCTGATTTTAGAGCAGCACTTAAATTTAGCAGACAGTTGTAATCTCTAAAAAAGGTAGGCCAAGGAGGTGAAGGCAACTGGCTGACTGTCTTTTGTCTAGGCCGAGACAGATGGCATGAATGAGAGCATAGAATGCAACACCTTTCCCCCACTTCTGCCCCTTCTTTCCACCTGCAGTGGTTGAGGCCCGCCCTCATAGGCCGCCTGCGGATTGGCTGGGAGATCTCTAGCTCTCCCTTTCCCTTTGGACTCAGGTGGGGCTTGAGAGTGGGGTAGTTTCAAATGACACTGACCTCCCAGGAGGGAGGAGGCCACAGAGGCCATGAGTCACAGAGCCTTGGGATGTCAGGTTGGATGGGCCTCATGGGATGGTCTAGTTCTCATCCTGGCCACCTTGTTTTACCTATGGAGAAACTGACACTCGGATGCTTCCTGATGCTGAGTGGACAGAGAGGTGTGTTTCTTGCTCAAGGTCACCCAGCCAGGTCAGAGTCAGGTCTCTTTTCCATCTACCATTTCCCACCAGGCTGTGGTCCTTGATCAGTCTAAGGCAGCTGTGCTTACAGTTGGCTGCGTGTACTGAAGGACAGAGCCTCATCCTCCCTTTCTAAAACCTCCCACATTCTTTGAATTTATGCTGTGTACGCTTGCAGCACTGGCTGGTCTCAGTCCCAAGATCTTTTCTTATCATAAACACCTCCCCCAGAGCCTTGGGGCTTAGAATTCCCACCTTTGTTCCTAACCCTTGTCCGCAGAAGCCCTTTGTTAAAAATACAGAATTTAACTGGGAAGGACCATAAGTTGACAGAGATGAGTTTATCTTTGATTAGCTGTCAGCCAAGGGCTGAACCTTAAGAGGATGGGGCATAGGATGAGTCAGCTGGGAATAGGAGGAGGAGGGAATCCTGAGAGATGGCAAATAGGGTGCTGGGGGCATCAACAGCCATAGGCCCAGGCTCGGAGCTCACAGTGTGCAGCTGCTGGGCTAGAGTCCCTGTGATGACTGGTGGAAGCTGCCTGCTCTTCTAACTCATGGAGGGAGGTGCATTAGACAAGCTCACCTGTGACTGAACACCAAGACAGAGTATGGAATGTCCACAGAGTCCCACAGTAGGGGAACCAGGGGAGGCTTCCTGGAGGAGGTGGAGTTTGTAGATTGAGAAGGGTATTGGAAGATAGGTATGATTTCCATAGGCAGAGATGGGCAGAGGTAACAGCACAAAGAGATGTAGAAAAGTGAGGGCACAGTCGGGGTACCATGTGGTAGAAACGTGAGGGCTGCCTAGAGAAGCTGAGGCTGGAATCAGGCTGCTCTGAGGCATGGAGAGCCCTGAGTTCTGGGGGCGGTGTGGGTGTGGACTGAACCCAGCGGACTGTGGGAAGCTGTCAGAGAGGGATAGTCAGAGTCATCCTTCAGGGCACTGCCCTCCGTTCACGGGAGGTGCACACTGCCAGACAGCTGCCATTCCCCTGGACTGAGGAGGGCTGTGGGGAACAGGGTGGGGGGCAGTAAGGCTGGGCCCCCAAAAAGACTTTGTCTGTATCCTGGCTTTTGACCCACAGCCTTCTTTGTGAAGGGAGTCTGCAAGCAAAGGGTTGTCTTTGGTTTATCAGGAGGGCAGCCCTTTTTGGAACTCCTGGTTAGGGTCTTAGGATATGGGACATCTGTCACATTCGGCAGCTTGTACACCCAAGTGTGGCTGTCTGAGCTTTGGTGGCTCTTGACTCTGAGTAGCAAACAGCATCTGCTTCACTTTCACCACCTCGCTGCGGGCTAAGCTCTTCACACGGATCTTCTCCTGACTCGAGGTCAATTTGAGGGGAATAAATAGGGCAGTCGAGGTGCTGAGCTCCTCTGGGGGCTACTGCTGGAGCAGGAGCAGGAGTTCCCTGTCTGTGTGTGAGGGAGGCAGCAAAGCTGGGATGGTGCAGGAACCCAGCTGACCACCTCCTCCAAAGAAAGCGCCTTTGGAAGAATTGGCTCTGTAGGAGTCAGCGGCTGTCAGAGCATTTGTACATCTTCTGGAATGATGCTGATTCTCTCCTCTGCACAGCCTCACAATCACCTGAATATCCCCTTCAAGTGCATCCTGCCCTGGGTTTCCTGTGTGCACATTGAGTTTCCTTCTCTAGTTGAAGAGAGAGTTTGCAGAGGCTGGCAAACCTAGAGCTGGACAGAATGGCCTGGACAGGTGGAGCAGGTAGGGGGTTGGTTGCCTCCCAGCCTTCTGGCCATCGTGGCCACAGGGAGGTGGATAAAGGCTGAGCTCTGCTTCCGCCTGCTCCCGTGTTAACCTGGCAGATGGGAGGCACCACAGCCTGGTGCATTTTCAGCTTTGACATTTGAGCGGGGCTGGCACCTGTTCTCTTCCATGTATGTCTCAGGGACACTTTTGCTTTATGTGATGGAATAAATTGTTCCTGCAAGCAGCAAATGTAATGAGTTTAGTGCTATTGATGGGAGGTATTGATGGGATTTGGGGTGGGGCACTGAAATGGGCTTGCTTTCTTGTTTATCCTAGGATCAGTGCTACCCATATGAGAACAAGCTGATTTGTTCACTGATTGATACATTGATTGCTCAGTGCATTCATTCTGTCCACCAAGATTTTTGGAGTACTCTCAATTTGAAGCATGCTGTCACAGACAGACCATGGGTTTTCAGTCACTGTAAACATTGGACAAGACACACACATACTATCTCTGAACCTTGGGTTTGTTCTCTGTAAAATGGGAGTGATGCTACTTACCTCACGGGGAGGTTGTGAGGATTAAATGGGGTAAATGGGCATAGCACACCTCTCATGGTGCCTGGCACATAGTGGCATGCAGGTGGCCTCTTCCCCTCTGGCTCATTCCTGAATTGGCCCACAGGAGTCTTGGAGCACAGATGCGGGCAGGGTTCCTTGTTGCCTCAGGCCTCTCATTCGGTACTGGCCCCTAAGTGCCTTTTACCTTTAATAACTTTTAATTTTTTTTTAAAGACAGAGTCTCACTCTGTCACCCAGGCTGCAGTGTAGTGCGATCCTGGCTCACTGCAACCTCTGCCTCCCAGGTTCAAGCAATTCTCCTGCCTCGGCCTCCCGAGTAGCTGGGATTACAGGCACGTGTCACCACGCCTGGCTAATTTTTGTATTTTTAGTAGAGACAGGGTTTCTCCATGTTGGCCAGGCTGACCTCAACCTCCTGACCTCAAGTGATCCGCCTGCCTCAGCTTCCCAAAGTGCTGGGATTACAGGAGTGAGCCACCGCGCCTGGCCTGCCTTTAATGACTTTTTAAAGGAAATGGCTCAGTCAAAGCACCTGTGTGTGCAGTGAAGAACGATGGGCCACCTTTCACTTCCTGGTGAGAAGTTCTTCTCATAAACCTTGGAACTGCAGGTCTGGGAGAGCCTTATCATCAACCCCACTGGATGCTTGATCGCTCCCCAGTGGTGGTTTAGCCTGAGTTTATAGGTTGGAGGTGATCCATCCTGTCTTTGAACTCCTCCTCCTGATGGCTTCCTATAGCTTCTGGCATTTGGTCCCAGTTCTTCCTCTTGGGTGCCATGGAGAGTAGGTCTAATCTGTCTACCGCCCAATCAATAGCTCTTCAGAAATTTTTTTTTAAATCAAATCTCTAACACCATCAACTGAAATATATACCATTATTTCATGTACCCTCAAGAAAGAAGAAGAGCTGCCAATTAAACTGTGGCACAATGCTTCGCCATTGCTTAAAATTTTTATTTTATATTTTCTGAATTTTTTAAGATTTTAGACATACTTTTTTAATTTTATATCACTCTTGCATATATACAAAAGTAAATTGGTTAAGGCATTTCTAAAACTTCGCTTTCAGAATCTAACTCTTCTGAATCACTTTTTGACTGAGATTCATCAATGTCCATGTTTTTCTGACTCACTGTTCTCTTCTAGTCAAGTGGGGATGTATTTCTTCATCTCTCTTGTCCCTGGAATTTTTTCCAGCTGCTGACACCCATTATGTCAGTTCTGGTGTTTTCTTGATTTTACCAGAAGGCATCAATGAAAGTTTTTTTGTTAACAACCAGGACTCACATTCCTTTCTTAAATGGTCCTTAAAAGTATTGGCTCCTGAAATGTTTTAGATCATGGTTGTTCAGATATGCCACCAGGAATGAGTCAAATTTCCATATGTGAGGCGGTGACAGCTATGCCACAGCTGCATCCCGGGAGAGATTGTTAGGTTTCGAGGGGTTTTAAGACACATTCTGCTTTCAGACATTTTATAATGGGAAAAATGCATTTCTGATCAGTGAAATATGTTATTTGAAGACAGCCCTCTGTTTCTCTACTGCATCTTCTTCCAGATTAACAACCCACTGTGTGGGTTCAGGATTTTTACCTTCTCTGTGGTTTTCCTCTGAACATGCCCTAGTTTGTTCAGATCTTTTTATACAGCGAAGGCAGTGTCCAGACCATATATTGTGTTTATGGTATGAGGATAGCAGAAGAAGGGAGCTATCACCTCCAGTTCCGGACATTCTGCTTCTCTTAATGCAGCCCAAGACTCTATGAGCTTTGCTGGCAGCAGCATCACATCACAGACATTACTGCTGACTAGGTCTTTTTAACATGTGCTGTTGCTAAGCTGCTTCTCCCCTGTCCTAAACTTGTGTGGCTTTAGAATTTAAAGGCAGAGCCTCCTATTTTGCTCCTGCTTGATTCAGAATGATCATTCCTGTTAAGTTTCAACTTGTTAAATTCAGTGCAGCCCTGTTCCATTGATCAGAATCCTATTTAAGTATGCCTTCCACAGCGTCACCCAAGTCATGATAAATGCTTATCAAAGGGACCCCTCTGTCACACTCCTGGAGACCTCCCCTCAGTGGACTTGCGATCTTTGACCGACTTACTTTGGGAAGAGTGATTGAAGCCGCCCCTAGCCTAGTCTCTGTCCTTTTGCTTCTCTGACCTAAGACGCCTTTCTGAAGCTAGATAGGCCATGCCCATTGCAGTTCTGCATCTACTATCAAGTGCTTCATCAAAAAGGACATGAACAGCCTTAACGTTACGTGTTCTCAGCTCCTCGAGGGCTCCAAGGTTGCTTTCAGCTCTTCCTGGGCTGCTCCCCAGAGATTGCACCAGGCAGCTTAGCATCTCATCTGTGAACGTTTTCAGTGCTCTGGAAGGTCACTTTCCCGGGCTAGGGGACTTGAAGTCATTGCAAATGTCTAAATATCCTTTTTAAAAAACAAAACAAAAAAACTAAACCTCTATCTCCACTCTACTCTTTATTCCAGTGTTGGTTCTTTGCTCCCCTGTCCTGGTCTCCTCAATTGTTTGGCTGGAGTTGCATTCAGAGTCCAAGTCATTAACTTCCTCCATCTCGCATCTAGCAGCTCTTCTGATCTCCCAGCCACTTGAAGTCTGTGTTCTTTGAGTCTCCAGCACCAACTTCCCCTTCTTGGTCTTTTGCTAATTTCACAGGAAATGATTGTTTTTCCTCCACAGTTCCTGTGTCCTTCTGGTCACTAACCCATTCCACCATTGTTGTGGGAATTAGGGAACTAGGTTAGTCCCTGTTTCTATGGACACATCCTCTCTTTTCTAGATGATGAAACTCTCTGCAAAGCCAGGCTTAGCCTTTAGCCACTGGGGCTTCCTGCGCTCTCAGGGTGTCTGATCTCAGCCCCACCCACCAGAGCTCATCTCTGGCTAGCCTGGGATCTGTATCAGCAGCAGCCCAGTGGGGTCCATTTCCATGGTATCTCTATGCCTTAGTTCTTCCCTTGTCACCCATGTGTTCTCCAGAATATTTCTCTTTATTTCATGGGCTTTTCACATAGCTGTACATCTTTTTTTTGAGACGGAGTCTCGCTCTGTCACCCAGGATGGAGTGCAGCGGCGCGATCTCGGCTCACTGCAACCTCCGCCTCCTGGGTTCAAGTGATTCTCCTGCCTCGACCTCCCGAGTAGCTGGGAATACAGGCATGCACCACCATGCCCTGCTAATTTTTTGTATTTTTAGTACAGACGGGGTTTCACCATGTTAGCCAGGATAGTCTTGATCTCCTAACCTCGTGATCTGCCCGCCTCGGCCTCTCAAATTGCTGGGATTACAGGCGTGAGCCACCGTGCCCGGCATCTCTTTTTTGTTATGTAGAGATACTCTATCTCTCTGCCCTGTCCCAAGTCTAGTCCTTTAAAAGATAAAGCCTGGGTGCAGAGAAGTGTGTCTAGTCTGCTATCAGTTAATGTAAAGAAAAGGACACATATTTATATTTGTGTATATATGCATAATCATGGTCCGGAAACAGACACAAGCAACTGATAATAGTGGTGACCTGTTTTAGAGTGGGGACGTGGTAGGTAGATGGGGACAGGAGTAGGAGGGAAACTTTTTCTGAATACTTTTGTATTCTTTTGACTTTGGAATCCAGTGCAAGTATTTCTTATTCAGTTTTTTTCTTTAAATAACAGATAATCTGGGATGCCTGATTGGCTAATGTGAACTGGGGAGGCCATGTGGAGTGAGTGACTCACCTGCTTGAGTCAGGGCTCTGCAGCCTCCTACCCACCTGGGCCTCAGCTCCTCAGGTGTAAAGCTGGCTGGTCCCAGCCCACTTACCTTGCAGAGGGGACTCAGGGAGGCCCTCCTCCAGAGCCTGGCATAGGCCAGCACATGGAGGGTCTGCAGTAAACAGGGCCTCTCCCTCAGAAGTCATGTGGGATTTTAGGACCATTACAGTAAACTGTAATCTCGGTTTAGTGATAGCTGGTGCTCAAGGCGTGCACCTGAGCCTCATGTTGGTTTTCTGCTGTCGGTCACTTAAAACTTACACCATGGTTTTTTCCTCTTGTGAACTCCAGTATTTAAGGAGATTGGAAGCTCTGAATCTCTGGGTTTGCCTGGAAGAAGTATGTACTTTGCTTTGTCAGACCTGAGATGCTTTACAAATCATCTCGTCTGCCCAGTTCAGTGGAGTGAGATTAGAATAGGTCTAAGATCCTTTGAAAATATAGGCCCGTGGTGAGGTTTGCAGGTAACTGAGATCACAGCTGGCTCTGAAGAAAAAATGCAGCCTCTTGGGAGTGGCCAGTCCAGGTACCTATAATTGAGGAAGTGACCTGATTGGGGAGGTGACTTATTTACCCTGGGCAATTAAGAAGCATTTATTGAACACCTACTATGTGCCCTAGGCTCTGTGCTGTGGGGATGACAAGATGCATAAGGCTGAACTTCTCCTCCTAAAGTATTTACAGTGGGCTTGGGAAAGCAAGGCTTATGTGTGTAAAAAAAAAAAAAAATTAAGTAACAGGAGATTTTTGCAACAGTTCAGCTCAATCATAGAAGAAAAACCACAAGGTAGTTCGTGACTAATGTCCATCTGCCTGAAGGAGGCAGCAGTGGGTGTGGGGAGTGTTTTCTGTGGGCTAGGGAGGGCCTGGAAAGCTTCCTGGAGGAGGGAGCAGAGGTGGCGGCAGCAGCAGCATTTGATCTGGATCCTGATGGGTAGTTGCAGTGCAGATGGATAAGTTGGGAGTAAGAAGAGAGCATCTCTAGTGGGTGTTGAGGCCAGGAGAAATGGGGAATTGCCTGCTTTGAAGGTGGGCAGCGGGAAATGAGGCTAGGCAGGTGAGTTTAGGACAGATGCAAAGAGGCTTTAATGAGAGAGAGATTGAGTTGGACTGTGTTTAACTTCAGAACAGGGATGGGAGGATGAAGGCCCAGGGTCTCACAGGTAAATCTCAGGAAGATAGGCAAGAAAGGGTCTAGCTCCAAGACATTTCAGTCTAGGCATCTCTAGCCTCCAGCCTCCTGGAGCCATTCTTTCACCATTGCTCTACGGGGACATTTTCTTCTTAGGCATTTTACATGTCTGCTCATTCATTCATTCAGCAGGTATTTATGAGCTCTTACTCTGTGGCAGGCACTGCTCTCAGTGCTGGGTTGCAGCAGGGAAAAAAACAAAACAAGATAACATCCCTTGCCACATTCCCAGAAGGGGAGAGGGACAGTAAACAAGTGAGCTAAATGCGTGGGAGGCCAGGTGATGAGAGGTAGGGTGGAGAAAATCAAAGCAGGGAAGGAGATGGTGTGTGCTGCATGGAGAGGGGAGCAGCTTGGGGAGGGCTGTAATTTTAAACAGAGTGGTTAGAGGAGGTTTCACTGACTCACCCTGTCACTGGGACTTTGGGAGCACAGGGAAGGAGGCAAGGCCTGATCCTACTGGGATCTTGAGCCCACAGTTGATCCTCTTCCACCTGCTGGGGGTCTCTGACTAGGCAGTAGGGAGTCTTTGAGTGCTCTTGAGCAGAGGAGTGACATGTGTGGGGAGATCTCCCTAGTGGCTTTGTAGGGGATAGGATATTGGCGGCTGAGACAGGGGAGCAGAGGTTCAGGAGGAGATGACCACTGTAGACTAAAAAAGTCTACTCATTTGACACTTTCCTCACTGTGCTGCAAGCTCCACATCTGTAAATGGAGATAAAATGGTACTTACCATTTCAGGCACGTTTTCAAGAGGATGAAGTGGGTTACTGAATGTAGAATACTTAGACTAGCACCTGACCTATAATAAGTGCCTAAAAATATTGTCTTGCTCTACTGTCTGTCCCTCTGTCTGCATATACGTATGTGTGTGTAAAATTAATGTGTTAGGGACATCCTTTCTTGTCCTGAAGCCAAGTCAAATGAAGAAAATAATGGCGCTTTTCAGGATTAAATGAGATCATCCATGTTGTGGGTGTAGGTTAGTGGCAGATGAAAACCAGATGAATACTAGTTAAAAGTACTACTGTTACCACCAGATCTTACCTTGAAGAAAATGATTTTGCAATGGAAATCCTTTGTAAAGTCTTCCTATTTAACAGTTGTTTATCAAGACTGCAACATGCCAGGTGCTGCACTAGACATATCCCATTTCATCTTTGCAATAACTGCCCAAGATAATAAGTGTTAACCACATCTTACAGATGAGGAAGCAGAAGCCCTGGACTAAGACTTGACAAGGTCACATAGCTGGTAAATGGCAGAGCTGGGATTAATCCATGAGTGTTCCATTGTGTAAATGTAAACATTGACATATAGGTTCTCATATCAGTCTCCCTTGGTATTAGGTACCCACAAAGAGGTGCAGGGAGAGCAGAGGCATGGCCAATTTCCAGGACAGATCGGGGCAGTGTGAATGTAGTGGGGAAAGCATGGGTGGGAGACACTGTGGGTGAAACAGTACCTTTCTTCAATGACTCAGCCCTGCAGGCTTTATCAGAGCCTTTCAGCCACCCTCTCAGAGTCTATCTGAAACCCATTTTGGTTTCCCAAAAGGAGCAGAGCCTGACAAGTTCAAATCCTGGCTCCAGCACTTACCAGCCATGTAAGTCCAAGATAGAAGTCAATTTCTTTGTGCCTCAGTTTTGTCATCTGCAAACTTGCTTCATAGGGTTGTTATGAGAATATCAGAGAAGCTATGTCAACACTTAGAACAGTGCCTGGCCCATAGCAAGCACTCTGAAAGAGTTATTATTATGTTAACAATTCTTATATTATTTTTATATTATAATATTATTGTAAGTGCCTTCTTAATCTCTGAGGTCAGGATAGAATGTCCATCCTCTCTGCAGGATCATTCTGTAACACATTCTGTTTTGCCTTATTATATAGATGTGGGTGTAGGTCTCCCCTTTACAAGACCATGAATAGAATTCAATCAGCATCTTTCTAAAATCCCTGAAGACTTGTGCCTTGTCCTAGAAGCTGTCAATAGAGACTTGTGCCAAAAGAAGTGATTCTTGGTTTTCTTTTACCCTTCAAGCCACATATTCTGACCTGAAGACCCCACCTCTCAGGATTTGGAAAATGTCTGATATTTCCAAAGGTGCTTTACAGTTTGCCAAACACATTCCCATTCATATTTCATTTGGTCTTCACAGTTACCCTGTGCGGTTACTGGGTACTGTCCCCATTGAACAGGTCAGGAGACTGATGCTCTGCAGGGTTGAATAACTTGCTCCAAAACGTGCAAGTGGAAGGTAATGAAACACGCACCCCCCTTCCTATCCCAGAAAGCTTTGTTCTGGAGTTTCAGATTGACTCTTCCCCTAAAGCCAGTCATCATTTCCCCCTTAGCCCTTTTCCTAAAGAGGACTGGGAGGAGGTCATGGGTGACCAGCCGACCTTTATACAATTCTACTCTCTTTCTTCTTCTTCTTCTTTTTTTTTTTTTTTGGTGGTCCTCAATTACGTGGACAGTTTTTCATTTGTTTTTCTCTTAATTTTATGATTCATTTATTTATATGAGACAGGGTCTCACTCTGTCACCCAGGCTGGAGAGCAGTGGTGGGATCATAGCTCACTGCAGCCTCAACCTCCTGGGCCCAGATGATCCTCCCAGTTCTGCCTCTGGAGTAGCTGGGACTTCAGGTGCACGCCACCATGCCTGGCTAATTTTTTCTTTTGTTTTTAGTTGAGACAGGGTCTTCCTGTGTTGCCCAGGCTGGTCTCAAACTCCTGGACTCTAAGTTATCCTTCCATCTTGGCCTCCCAAAGTGCTGGGATTACAGGCGTGAGCCACTGCGCCCAGGCTATACAATTCTACTTTCACCCTTTGTTCCCAGGTCTTGTTACTCCTGAACTAAGCACATGGTGATGGCTTTGAGCAGAGCTGATTATTGGAGTTGCTCAAATCATCCCCACTCCATTGTCCTTTCTCTGTGGATCTGAGGTCTGGGCTGGGACTCAGCATTTGGAACTTGGTGGGGAGTGGGAGACAATGGGGGAGAGCATTGTAGCTTTAAGCATTTGCAGTGCCTGAGTATGAAATTGTCCTGAGCATAAATGTGCCATGAGGGACCCTGCAACTGAAGGTGGAGGAGGCAAGAGGAGGAGCAGGTGCTGAGGTGTAGAGCCCAGAATCACTGCCTGGAGCCTGGCCAGGGGCCTGCAGGGGGCTGAATCAGAGGCCACAGGGCAGAGGGATGGGATGGGGAGTACTTACTCCCTGGGAGGCAAACAGGCAAATGATCCTTCTAGCCAAGGTGGGACTAAACCCAGGGCTCAAAGTCAGCCCTTAATTCAGACTTGTTAAACTCCTTGGAGTTGTTCCTTAAGCAGAAGAATCTCCTGTTTAGTTCAGCCCAACAAAAGTTTATTGAGGAAGTACCTACAGTGTCCCAGCAGGCATGAGGAATACAAAGTCCAGCAAGACAGGGACCGTGCCACAAGGGGCTCAGGTCCTACAACCTCGGCTTTACCTGTGCCTCTTCCTCCCTCCTGCCAACTTTGAATGCTTGGGTGGAGGCTCTGAGGGTGGTGCTTCTTAAGTGCACATGGCAGCATTTTAGCTTCCTGGCACCCCAGCACTTGGGCTAGAATTAAGGCCTGGCAGGTCTGCAGAGCAGCACAGACTGGGAATTGGCAAACACACCTGCTTATGGAGGTGGACCCTGATCCTGCTGTGGGAAGAGAGAGGTTTCTGGGCTTTGGCATCTGGAACTGCTTCTCAGCTCCCTCTGTGATGGTCGCATGACTGGAGGAGCAGAGGCAGGAGGGCCTCTGGGTTGCAGGTGAGAAAGATCCCAGTAGAATTGCCCCAAGGTAATGGCTCAGGCTGCCCATCCCTCAGTCAGACCAGCTCCCCCTTCTCATCCTCCAAGCTGGCTGGTCTCCTCTCCTCTGCCCCTGGGCCATCCCTGGCCCCAACTCTTTGCTTTGGTTCTTCAGCACTTTCATTCTTCTCTGCCTTTTCAACACCCTCATCCCCCAAGTCTGGATTCAGCCCTGCTGTCTTCAGAAAGGCTTCCTAAACCCTCTCAGACCCAGTTTCCCCTCCTTTCTCCATATGCTTGCTGGGCAGAGAATCAACAGCCCCCAGTTCAGCATTTACCTGTTTCCTGGGAGTTCTTTCTCACCCTCTCTGCTTCCTGAAGGGAAGGCAGGCAACATGTTTTGTGCACCCACCATGTTCCAGGCAGTTGCATGGAGGCTGGGTATGTCCTAGCTCTGTTTTTTATGAGCTGTGTGACTTTGGGTAAGTGTTTTCATTTCTCTGAGTCTCATTTTCTTATTTGAGATTGAGGATGTGATGCCTACTCAGAGGGAAGTTGTAAGAACTGGATGGAATATTCCATGCAAAGCACTTTGCACACAGGTCCAGGCTCATAGTAAATGGCTAACATATGGCAGCTTTTGTTATTCTTTGATAGGTATTATCTCATTGAATCCTCACCCTAGCTTTATAAGGTAGACATCATTCCACAAAGGGGAGCAAATGAGCCTTAGGGCTGAAATGACTTGCTTGAGGTCGCACAACAGACAGGCAGCAAGGCAGGGATCCAAGCCTAGGGGTGGGCTGCTCTGAGGCAACACCCATCCTTCTACCACCTCTGCTTCCTGAGTCCTGGCCCCTGTTTCCCATGCTTTTTAATGTTCCTCACAGTCCCAGCCAGGGCACTCAGCAAATGCTGTTTGAATAATCTTTCCTGGCTGGTTTAAGGGAAACCAGGTTTGCAGCAGGAGTGCAGGAAATGCGACCCCTTGAACATTCCACTCTCTTTCAGATTTCTATCTGGTCCAAGTTGCCCATGGATCCCTGCTAGTGTACTGCATGCCACTCCAACACCAGGCAGTGCTATGCTGTGTGGCACCATATCTCACCCAGGAGTGAAACCAAATCATGCCCTCAGGGAAAATGAGCCGGTTCCTTTTTATTTTTTAAATAGCAGAGAATAAAGTTATGAAAAGAAAAAGAAAAGTAAGGGAAATACCTGCCTGGATAATCCCCCATGACTGGGGCAACCACTGTCTGAAGCTGGCAGCTGGAAAACAAAGAGAATAGCCATTAGCTGCCAGCTGGGCACTGGGCGGTGTGGCATTATGAAGCCTGTGTCCTGTGAGGGTCAGCAGGCGAGGCTTCCTGCTTGGGATGGCTTCTTGATCTTCCCTATTCCCACAGATAGAGCCAAGGCTCTGCCAAGAGCTTTTCTTCTTGACATGATTGTAGTCAGGAAGATTTTCATGTCATTCCAGATCATAGTTCCCAGTTTAATTCTCTAGCAAATGCTAGAAGCTACCACTTCCATCTTGGCTGTGTGTTCTTTTGTACCAACTGATGCTTGTATCTTTACTCCTTACTCCACTGGTTATTTAGTTTATGCCCGTGCAGACCTCGGTGCTGGGTTCCCTGGGGCTTGTGGAAGAAGGCGCTTGCCTGTGCTCATTTGTGTGTTCATCTCATGGCCCATGCTGCAGGAGAGGTGGGCGGTTGTCAGCATATTTTGGTTCTTAGTTTTTGCTACCAGGCCATGGATTTTTTTTCTGTTGCTTTGTATTTTGTATTATTTATTTTATTTTTGAGAGTCTTGCTCTGTCACCCAGGCTGGAGTGCAGTGGCACCATCTCGGCTCACTGCAGCTTCTGTCTCCTGGGTTCAAGAGGTTCTTGTGCCTCAGACTCCCAAGTAGCTGGGATTACAGGCGTGCGCCACCACACCTGGCTAATTTTTGTATTTTTAGTAGAGATGGGGTTTCACCATGTTGGTCAGGCTGGTCTTGAACTCCTGACCTCAAGCGATCTGCCTGCCTCGGGCTCCCAAAGTGCTGGGATTACAGGTGTGAGCCACTGTGCCCGGCCATTTTTTCCATTTAAAACCCTTTAAAAACACACCTGAAGGTGCAGCTTCCTTTCCTGAAGGGAATTAAAACCATGCTATTAGTAGGCATGGGATACGGGAATAGATCATCTTTGGGTGCTGGTCCAGAAAGTAGTGAGTAAGTGAGACAAGCAAAGATAATATTGTTTAGCACAATGCTTTGTGACAGGCACTATAGTCGTCCCTATTAAGTCAGAATCTCTTGGGACAGGTGACTGAGTAAAAAAAACAAAAGTAAAACAAAAAACATGCAAAGGAGATGATGTTTTACAGCCTGTTGGCTGGTTGTCAGGCATAGGCAAATCTTGCCCTCAAGAGCAGGAAACCCACTGATACATGCCATCCAGTAAAATCACACTAGAGCTCTTTGAGATTGAAATAACTAAGGTCTCGAAAAGGAAACTTGCCCAAGGATGCACCTGAGCTGTCAAGATACTGCCTCTCCTGTCTGTGTCTCAGGGCTGCGCTTTCCTCTGAGTAGTTATGAATAAAGGAGCAGCAGGACATTGCCATCACCTCTGAGGGATCTGAGCACAGATGTGAGTGACAGTAGAAATGGGCTGTGTGAGGAAAAGACCCCAGGCTCCACTGAAATCAGAGTGTACTGAGGAGGTGGTGTGCATTGGATGGAACAGGCATGAGGCACTAGTGGCATGACCTTGGCGAGTTAGTTATTGACCTTCATGAGCCTCAGTTTCTTCACCTGGAAAATGGGTTGGATGATCATCCAGTTCCCAGTGTTTCATTGAAGGTTAGACAAGATCATACAATTCAATGAGTGTGACCAACAGTGCATGGCACATTTAAGTACTCAAACAAGGCAAGTTTTCTTCCCATATCCATGCTCCCCACTTTCTCCCTTACTTCCTCCTTTAAAAAGAGTTGTTTTAAATAGCTATCTGGATTTTTCTTCTGCACCACTTCAAAGTCAATGAAAATCAGCTTTAGCTTCCTTCTTTCTCTTCTTCCCCTCTCATAATGGGCATGGCTCCGGGGCTGGGTCTGAGGCTCCGTTCTCAACCAGGAAGCACAGGGCTGGGCTGCTCGCTGTTGGTTTCGGTACCTTCTTCTCCCAGGAAGGGCCCTGGTCCAGGGGCTTGCAGTGGCCTCCCCTCACTTCAGTCTGTAGATACCTTGCTGTACATATTTGCTCTCCCTCGGCTGCCTGGGTCTCACTGGGTGTGCAGCTGGCTTTTCTTCCTGGGTGGGATTTGGTGATGATAAAGCAGGCACTTGTTGAGGGCTGTTATTACTTGGGAGTTTTTTGGTTTCAAGGCACAGGAACCAAACTTGAATGAGCTTAAGCAAAAATGGGATGCATTGCTCATGCCTCTCATACCAACACTTTGGGAGGCTGAGGCTGGAGGAGCACTCAAGTCCAGCAGTTCAAGATCAGCATGGTCAATATAGCAAGAGCTTGTCTCTACAAAAAAAAAAAAAATTAAATTAAATTAAAAAGGATACATTGGAAGGTTTCGAGGAGGCTCAAAGATTCAAAAGAGGTGCAGAAGAATCAAGCCCCAGGAAGACAGCATGTGACCTCCAGCATCCCCAGACCAGAGTCCCCTGTTCAGTGCACTATGGCTGCAGGCAGCTCCCAGCTGACCCCACACAGCCCTGCCGCCAACCTAAGAGGACCAGGCCTTCCCCAGGAGTTTTCAGATTGGAATTTGGCCTGGCTTGGAGCATGTGCACACCCCATGTACCACTGCTAAGGAGAAAAGATACTCCCATGAGCCCACCTTGAGTCCTATACCCTCCTTTTTGGCTGGAGAGTGGGAGATGGGGTGGAGTCTGTTATCAGGAGAGAGACACAGAGAGAAGAATACTAGTAATATTAATAATTAAGTATAATGCTCACTTTTCTTGAGCTACTTTATGCAAGTCACATTCTAAGCTCTTTACCTGCATAACTCATTTAATCTTCACAGTCAACCCATTTTACATACCAGGAAACTGAGGTAGAGAGAGGTTAAGCAATTTGCCCAAAGTCACATAGCTAGTTAGGAGGAGAGCTGGAAGTGAACCCAAGCAGAGGGCTCCAGAAGTGCCGTTACCCACCCACTCTGATGCAGACAATAACAGACATCACCTCCAAGCACCTGCTCTGAGCAAGCAATGGGCTAAGTCCTTTATAGCATTATCTCATTTAATCTTCAGAGAAGCCCTATGAAGTGGGTGCTAACATCATCCACATTTTAAAAAAAGAAATTGAGGCTCACAGAGATGATGTGATTTGCCTAGGGCCACCCAACTAATTTAAAGTGACAGAGCTGGGATAGGACCCTTGGTTTGACTGATCATAGGGCCCAAGTTCTTAACTGCCTCACTGGGTAGCCTGCACATTTAGACACTTCTCTTGCTCTGTCTGAAGCTCCCCTGGTTTGGCTCAGCACCTGAGTCTTTGTCCACAGTCTGGGGAGGGGCTGGGATGTGGAGACCCCTACCTGCTGCATGCTGCTGAGGGGTCGGCTGTGAGGTTTGAGCTGGTCTTGATCTATCTCACACTGACCTACACCAGATGGTTCTTGAACAAGTCTTCAGTGCATTGAAACTCTGAGTTTATTCATTTCTTCATTCAACAAATATTTACTGAGTGCCTGGAGGCTCCAGGCCCTGTCCAAGTGCTGGGGTCCCTCAGGGAAGAGCTTAGACTCGGAAAACATCCAAGAGGAAGGTTCCCGGAGTTCCTGTCACTTGGGCCTGTCATGTCCCACTCAATCTCACAGGAAACCTTCCCTGTATCACCCAAATCAGGCCCATGAGGGACCAGAGACCTCGTGCTTCTTTGCTTGGCACTGGCCTGATGGCAAGTCCAAGGAGAGACAGCATTTCTTCATTCTGGTTGATTACAAAGGAAAATATAGTGTCAGGGAATGAGCATGGGTGTGGACTCAGGCCAGCTCCATCAGGAGTCCCAGGGCTGCTGTGGTCTCTGCTAATCGAGACTTTGGGTGAAGCACTTTGCTGTGCCATGCCTCAGTTTCCCCCTCTGTAATGATACTGTACTACCTGTCTTACAGGGTTGCTGGGAGGATTAGCTGAGGTAGCAGTGTTAACTACCCAAGGCAATACCTCTACACAGGTTAATCCCTCCCTCTTATAACAACTAAGTAGTTTTGTCAGTGTCTCTAAAAGTCAGGGTACCTGGAGGGGGGCAGCTGAATGGGGTCTTAGGTGAGGAAATCACCAACTGTATCAAGCTCCTCATTTTACGGATGAGGGAACAGAGGCCCTGACCCTCAAAGGCCAGAAGGTATTGGGCTCTAGGACCTTCTAATTTGTTGGTGTTACAGGGAGCTCAAGTGTATTTGGCTGTTGGTCAGACAAAGGGTACGAGTTGGTCCTTTGAGTGGCTGGACACAGTGTGCCCAGGCTTCTGTGAGCATCTGACCAGTGGTCAGCCCTTGTAGCCTGGTCCAGTCATACCTGCCTCCAACCCACCATGAAGACAGCCTAAGCAGAACCTTGAAGAGCCCCGTGTCCCTGCTGCTGGTCTCCGTAATGCCTTAGGGTGGGTAGGGACTTTTGTTCCTGAGATCCAGAGAGCATGGCGGGGTCCCTGGCTTCTGAAACTCTGGTTGGACCAATGATGGAATTCTGTACCAGGATGTCCAGCTCCCCACCCACAGATCCCAGAAGCTCCCCTTGAGAAGCAGAGGGCAGACAAGTCAAGGCCTCTAGCCGCTTTGACTTCTGGCTGGAAGCAGCAGCACCGAGCCTGCAGCACAGGCTGATAGAATGTGGCCCAGGCAGGCCAGCCTGTTTGTCAGCTGGCACAAGCCCCGAGGTGTGTGGGCTTGGTAATGATGATGACGGGCGGGCAGGGCTGCCGCTTCTGCCCAGGTGGCCGCCCTTGGAGCTTGCCAGGCTCGCCCGGTGTGTGGGCCCACCAGGACTACAATCAGAGTCGATGTCCAGTACACCTTTCCCTCAGCTTGGTGGGAACGACCATGAGCACAGGGGCAGCCAGTCCTGGGCTCCAATCCTGCCTTGCTGTAGGGGCTTGGCAAGTGCCATCTGTTCTGTAAGCCTCTGTTTGCTGTCTGTGAGGAGCCACTGAGATAAAACAGATCTAGTCTCCACCCTTGATGGTTCCATGTGTGACCAGTACACAGCACTTCATAGGCTGTCTCCCATTAACAGGCTGAGAATTCTGAACCGTGAGTCCCATCTCCCAGCACTCTAACAATGTGTGCTCTTTGTGTGCTAGAGAGAGAGAGAGTGTGTGTGTGAGTGTGTGTGGGGGGGGGAGCACCACTCTGTTGAGCAAAGTGTGCGTATACCTCCCTGGAGTATGAATATTGCCTCTTATAGATGTCAAATTTCACACCTGTGTTAGTTTTTGTCCCTTTGAGGTTACCTCTTAAATATTTTGATTTATTTTTTAATGTGGAAGTAAATCATTAGAAATATTTTGTAACTCTGGGCTTCGTTTTCCAAACAGGTGTAGAGGCATTTTCTGCAGAAGCAATAGGATGTCATGAAATAATGTGGGTCGTCACTGGAAGCCAAGAGAAAAATTGGTTTAGGAAACTCAGCCATGATCAGCTGGTGCACTTTCATAACTCCCTAGTTTACTCAGTGTTAGAAAATGGGACCCATTTCACACTGGGGACTTGTTATCCAGTTTTACACCTGCTTGATTTACTTTCATTGTGTCTCACACTTAAAAATTCTGACACTTTCTGTTTTTACTAAAGCAGCGAATAAAGCATTGTTTTCCGGATCCCTCCTACTCCTCAGCAAAGTCTTTGTGTAGAGATCTGATAAGCCCTTAGGGTGCCCTGACTGCAGCCAACAATAGAATTTGTTTATCCATCTTGCTATTCCTTTCTTCACGTGCAAAACTTGTTGGAGGCCAGGGAGAGATTCTCTGTCCATTTCCTCTTGCTGGGTGAAGTGTCCCACAAGGCAAAGTGCACAAGCATGCGTGACCTCTTGGAGGAGACTAGAAAGGAGGCATAAGCTACGATGATGTCACTGACATTAATTGTTGGGCTCTTGTTTTTAAAGGAACATGGCAACCCGTGTGTGTCTCATCCCAGAAAGAGAAGACTTTAACCACTGTGATGCCTGAGAATCCAGTGAGTAAGTCACAGTGGTGGATCTTGTTTACCGTGGAGTAGCTCCTGGGGGCTGGTCCTAGGCTTAGGAAAGTGTGGGATGTTCCCACCATCCTGGGGCAGCTTGCCGTGCCCAGGGCGGGCTGTTCCCTCTGAGTCAGCACCACCTCCTCTGCACTCCCCTAGCGCTGTGTTCTTGCCTCAGATACACCACTGAGTTAGGGTTTGTTCACCTGCTTGTCCCACCTACCGGCTGTGGGAGCCTCAAGGGCAAGGAATCAGACTCCAGCCTTCCTGTCTGAGCCAGGCAGCAATTCCCGGCAGGCACAGTACAAGGCACATCACAGGTGACCAACAGCTGTTTGTGGACTCAAGGAGTCTCAACCCTGAGGTTTGATCAGGGCTTTTATGGTCCACAAAGCTTCATCACAAACAGTGTCTTATGGGAACCTTTGTGTCCTGGGTGGGGTGGTCATATTATCCTTGTTTATTTTATAGACATGGAGGCTGGGGTCTGAGGAGTCAGATAGCCTGCCACAGGTGGTAGGCTAGTAAGTGCCCAGGACTCATGTTTTCTGTGTCCCAGGCTAGCCTGGTTTCTGTAACCTTATAATTAGAAAGGTTGTTTAGAGTAAACCCCTCATTGCCAAACAGGGAGACTGAGGCCCGGCCTGAAGATACTTCCTCAAGGTGACAGGGCTCACTGGTGTCCAATGGAGAACTGAAACGCAGGCCCTGGACTTCCTGTCTGGCGTTTTGGCACCCCTCCTCCCTCCTCCTCTGCCCTGCTCCTGTATTCAGCAATCAGAGAACATTTTGGGACCATATATCTGTGTTTACAGGAGGGTGAAGAACTTACAGAAAGCCATGAGTTAGAGGGAACATAGGGATGAATAAAACCCTCCCTTCTCTCCGGGAGCTTCCCTGGACATGTGAGCCTTGGCAGGGCCTTGAAGCGGCTCAGTTTAGTTGTGGGAGGAGGGAGGATGAAGGTGAGGGTGAGGGGAGAGCATCAGGGCCCAATCCAAGAAGGTGGGGCATGGGCGGAGGCCCCGGCGGAGGGGCAGCCGGCGTGCATGTCAGGGCATTTGGCAGCTGGCCTGGTGGGCGCTGAGGGATCACGTGGGGTGAGGAGTCCACGGGAGTCCTGAATGGCAGGATGACAAGGGGTTGACTGGACCTCAGGGAAAGCTGCTCCAGGAGTTCTCATTCTTAGTATCTGGGGAAAGACCCAGGCACAGAGCTGATTGGCCAGTCTGCCACAGCCTGAGAAACTGTCCCCTCTCTGGAGAAACAGAATACAGAGTTTGTCCACAGAGGAGGGTCAGGCAATGAACAGTGAATTCCAATGTTGTCTGAAATGTGTGGGGAGGGGAGTGTGAGCAATTCTGGCTGGCTCAATCCTATTGCCCTCAAATGAATTTTTGTTTTGTTCTGTTTCTGTTGAACACACGTGCTGTTGTTCTCTCTTCCCTTTGGAATCTTGGGTCCCTCCTGGCTCATCCATTCAACCCAGGCTTGACCCAGGGCCAGGTGGGTCCTGGCTACTCTTCTGTGTTCATTCTACCTTTTCTTGCAACTTCCTGGACTTGAGGACTGGGACTGATTGCCAGCTTCATCTCCATTGGCAGGGTGAAACATAAAATTTCCCCAAATTACAGAGAATGTGATGCTTGCCAAATAGGTACCTTGGATTATTTTCCAAAGCATTCCCAAATTATACACTTCTCTAGGGCAGGGGAAGTGTGTCATGTTGTATCATTATTATTTACACTTCATATTTCTTTGCACTTTATGTTTTATAAAGGTCATTTCATCTTCATGATCAAGCAGGTGGACTTCTCCCATTTTACAGATGAGAAATTTGCCTTAGGCAGGCTGTAACCTGCCCAAGGCAATGCAGCTGTCTAAGGGCTGAGCTGGGACATGGCCCAGTCCTACTGTTTATAAATTCCATGTCTCTCCTCTGCTAAACTCCAACCATAGTAAATCTCTGGAGGGCCTGAGACATAAGAGGAGCTCAATAAACACTTGTGGAATGAGTGAACTTTGGCTCTTTTTTTTTTTTTTTTGGCCACTCTCAACCATAAGTGGACCCTCTTTGGCAGCAAAGAGAACACTACCCTGTGGAATATTTGAGTTTCTTGCCATGATAAGGAACTGGTGAGCTCTCTTCTCACCCAGCCTTACCTCTGGGAACTAGGTCATGCACACTGAATAATTAATTCCTTAACTTTTACTCGGAGCTTCCTCCTCCTGACATTGAGATGCTACGTTAGACATTGATCTATGAGAGGTCCTTGGGAGAAGCAGATCCTACTGTTTGTTGTCACAGACCTTCAGTGACCCATCTAATTGCCCATGAATAATACCTGTGGCCTAAACAGGTCAGCCTTCCAGGCAGTTCACTCATCTCCTCCTTCTACCCTTCCCCCACCAACCTTCTCTAGACTGAGGAAGAAGGACAGGTGTGTATTATCTTAGATATGCAGGGTTCTGTACAGTTAGGGGAGCCTACCTCTTCCTTCTCACTGACCTCTGAACTTTTCCATATGTTGTGGCAAGGGCTGGAGAAACAACAAGAAAACCATGTCAAGATGGGAAAGAATTCATGGGCTCCGGGAGGCAGTTATCAAAATATCCGCTGGGTCTGCTCTTTCCCTAAGTGATACTTGGGTCATCTTTCTTCGAGTCTGCAAGGGGTCCAGCTGGCCTTGTTAGACTCTTGAGGTCAACAGAATAGAGTAGAAATAAGAGTGGGCTGAGACCAAGAGAGCCATGTTCTAGTGTTGACTGTCCACAGCTTAGCTATGTGGCCTTGGGCGAGTCACAGAACCTCAGGGGCCTTCAGATTTCTTATTCAGGAATTCAGGGAGGGGTGGAGGTTTGGTGGTATCTTAAGTCTCCTTGACTTCTGTGGTCCTGGTCCTCAGTGTCTCTCTCAGTTTGTCCTTGTGATTAGCGCTGTCTTCTCCTCCAGGTCACCTCCTCCTCATGTGGTCAGAGCTTGCTTCTGTAAGCACTTTCATCCTGATCTTTGTAGCTTTGCCATCTCTCCCCTGCGCCACCCTGAGTTATGCCAGAGTGCAGATAAGAACTCCTTGTTGTTGCCCTACTCTTCTGCCAAGCAGCATGGGAGAAAACTCTAACCTTGTGAGATTCTTAGAGATCTAAGGAGTGAAAGTTGGTTGGTATCAGAGGAAAATGGGATTAAAGGTTGTTGGGATTTTCAAGTCCTTGATGCCCCAGGGTACCTGGATTGTACTGAATTTTTGATCAGAGGGTAGTCAATATGTTCTTAAGAATATGGCCCCAAGTTGGCCAACCCTTGTGATCAGGGGTGACCAGACACTTTGGAGAAATAAAGGGAATAGCATTGGTAGAAGGTTGCTCAGTGAGAGATGAGAGATACCTCAGATGGACAACCAATATGAAAAGGGGAAAGGCTAGGGAAGGTGGATTTGTCTCTAACATTTACAATTGTAAAGTATTAAAGCTGAAAAGAATGACGGATCCTTTAATCCACTTCTCCCGTTTATTAGTAAAGAAACTGAGGCCCAGAGACATGACTCAAGCACACCCATAGAGCAAGCTGGTGGTAGAAGTGAGACAGAAGCTAAGTCTCCTGATTCCCAGCAAGTGGCTCTCTCTGCAGTTCCATGTTGCCTCCTCATGTGGGTTCAGCCACCGTGCCTTCCTCTTTTCTCCTCCACCCTGCACTTGAATGTCTAAGGTGTTAGCAGGGCCCCCACAGCTCCTACCTCATTGTTTATCAAGGCCTAATAAAACCTGGGTGCAACAGCATGGAGAGGTTGAGGCTTCTTATGTGCAGGCTGTTTTGATTTGTATTTAGTGACTTAACACTGTTGAGTTGCCGTTATTCTGTTTTATGATGTGTCTTGGGGTGAAAGATTAATTCAAGACAGGAAATGAAGGCTATAAGATGGCCCAGCCTTAGCAGGAGTAGCCTCTTGTGAGTTTGCCATTCAAATCAAAATCATATGAGCGTTGTTGCTAAGCAGGCCTTGTTGTGAGAACCTCCAGCAAAGGGCATGGATTACACTGTTGCTTGCTCTGAGAGGGGCTTTTTCAGTCAGAGACTGGCCATCCCAGCACTATGCTGATGGCACATAAACCAGAATGGAAACCACTCACTTTTTCTGTAGAACTCCATTTGGCCCAACACTTCCTGCTGAGCTCAAGGAAATGCATCTTGAGCACTTTGCATTGGGCAAGCACTAGGTTTACATATATTACCTTGTTTTTCCTCATAGCAGCTCTCTGAGAGATAGGCATGGCTACCTGTTGTATTGAGGAGAAAATTGAGACAGTTACAGGTTAAATAACTTGTCCATGCCCACAAGGGCCAGGACTCAAATGCAAGGTATCTGACTCTAAAGCCCTTCCTGGTTCCACATTTCACATGGCTCTCTGCACACAGAAGGAAGGGCTGGGGAAAAATAGGCAAGGCATTGACTGAAGCGTCAAACATTTATTATGGGACTTCCAAATGCCAGGTCCTGGGCTTGGTTCTTGGGATGCAAAAGTGAGTAAGACCTAGTCCCTTTACTCCTAGGACTTGTGGCCTAGCCTGGTGGTGGGACAGATGTATATGATGACAGTCATAGCTCCCTTATCGCTCTGGAAGCACTGAGAAGAGAGCAGCACACAGGGAAGACTGCACCAAGGAGGGGCTGTGAGACTTGGGTACTGAAGGATGATCAGAAGGTTGCCAGGCAGAAAAGGAGGCAGACAGTTCTCCAAGGAAACTGGGTGGTGGTGTGAAAGGGCCTGATTTGGTGTTTGGAAGTAAGGAGGAGTAGTGTGCATGCTTTTTTCTTAGCTGAGGGTGCAAGGAATGAGACATTCAGTTGAGAGATCAGCTCTGAAGTGGGAGAGGAGGGGAGTTCAGAATTAGACTGTCAAGGGCTTTGCAAAACAGTTGCTGCTAGGTGAGATTCATTGAAAGAAACATTAGCAGAGACCAGGAAAGCTTCTCCAAATATGAATTCTGCAGCTGTCTGATGGATGTTTCCATATAGAGAAAGGAACTTCTGCTGGGGGCTCATTTTCAGAGAGTTTGTGTCCGTTTTCTGCATTTTGTGTCTCACACACCAATGGAAGTGATTATTGATGGGGCAAAGTGAATGGGGTGGGACGGGCCACACCAACAGTTCATATTTAAAATGTCTCAGATTCCTCTTGCCAGATAAGCTGATAGCAAACACCCTTGTGAGTTCCTGCACAGATTGACTCTCCAGGGATCGTTTTGCATTCCAGACAGGGTCACATAATATTTCTGCAGGAGCTGGGGCTCTGGGTTGAGAAAGCTACTTAAAAATAAAGACCCACAAAAAATATAGTTGTTTTTAAGGATGACATTTGCAAGGCAAAAGTATCCAGGAAGTAGATTATTTGTCATGAGGGTGAGCCAGAATTTTTAAAAATATCAGATCATTAGAGTGGAAAGAATAATGGCGGAGAGAGAGAGGGAAAGAGAGAGAGAGAGAGCTCCAGGAACTCTTGTCTCCTGGGCGTGGTTGTTCCCTCACACCCCCACTTTAATGAATACCTTGCTGAGGTCTGCCCCAGGAAATGAGTTTCAAACATTGAACTTGGAGCCTGAATTGTCTTCTGTGGAGAGGAGCAGACCAATAAACCAGAGAGTGATTTGGAGTCTAAGACTTCTTGGTCTTGTATCAACAGTCCCTATCTGCTGCCCGTGGGTTTTGTATCTTTATGAGAAAAGAAAAAAATCTTTTTTGGAACAGTTGGGGCTTATTTTAGTAAACATGTTTTTCAGAGCATAAGCCCAAATACCAAGGAAAGAGTCCAATGTCTTTATTCAGCCAAGAGAAATGTATTCATCAGGATGATGGGAGGCTGTCTCCCTCCCACCAGGGAAGAGTCACTATCGGGGCCATACCTTCGGGGCTCCCCTCCTCTGGGGCTTCTGGATGTTGGGGTTTGGGGCTGGTGAGGGACATTTTGGCCCCCTGAATGGTCAAGGCCCTTTCTGGGCCCTGGAACCTATGACCCAGCCTCTCTGAGCTCTCAGGAATGTGGCCTCTGAGTGTAGCCTGGAGAGGCAGCGTTCTTCCCCGAGACTGTCCCACACAGGTCTGCATTGCTCTCAATGTAGTGAATTGCTCAGAACCATAAATTGCAACGGTTCTGCAGCCTCCGAGCCAAGTAGGCAAATGTTATAGGACTTTCAAACCTCAGTGCTCGTGCACCTAGTTCAGGGAAGTGAAATACAACCTGTCAGACCAATAACCTCCTCCAGTCAGTTCAGCTACAACCTGTCAGACCAATAACCTCCTCCAGTTAGTTCAGCAACTGAGTATACATTAGGGACTGGTTCTACCCTGTCTTCTCAGACAGGCATTTTTGTATTTGCCATCTGTAACCTTACTTGGCTTTATAGACATCTGGGGAGAAGTTCCCGAGAGACTTCAGTTCCTCTGTATAGTAAAGGACTGGGTCAAAACTGTCCTGATCTCTTTCACTTCTGTTCAGATGTCTGAAATGCCTCCTGATAGCAGCATATTTTCCGTGGGCAGAGAGCTCCTCTCAGCCCACATCCTGATGAAGGAAGGAATCCTTTCTCAGAACTGTCTCACCTTGCCGGTTTCTGGTCTGTTCACTCTCCTGAGGTTGTACCTAAGAACTGTCCAGCTGGGTTCATGTAGCACATCGCCTGGCACATGGTAATCAGCGTTGAATGAATGACCAGCAAGGAAATCCTTCTGTTTTCCAGCAGAACAAAATGGAAGTGAACAGGCCTCAGACTATGTGGCCTGCATGCTATCAGGACCCAGCATGCACTTCAGAAAAGACCCCTTTGGTGTTTGGCATAAAGGAAGTTACCCGATAAAGGCATCTTCTAGGCCAGGGCCTGGAAAGACAGATGATGTTTAATCCACATCACCTCAAGATGACGAGTCCTGTTTTCAGGGGTTAAAACAAACAAACATCAATAGCGACAATGATCTACTGGGAATGCTGGCCCTGGAGAAAGCAGGGGGAGTCATTCTGCTGGCAACCCCTGCATACCTAGCCAACCCTAGCTGGCCCAATGTCCTGTGCTTGGACAGGTCTCCCAGGAACCTCATGATGGGGCTCTTCCTTTGTCATGCTGCCTCTCTGCAGCGCAGGCAATTTTACATCTAAATCTTAGATCCTGACTTCCCAAGTGTGTTGACATTTTGGTAGGCTTCGAATAGCCATTAGTTATTTCTGACTCAGGCAGGGCTCACCTGTCCATGCAGGTGTATACACCTGCTTATAAAGGCTGAATGCAGTGTATAGGCTCTTGTGCAGACTCTGGGGTGAGGGACATGGCCATTTGGACTGCCAGTTGGATGGACGGCCCAATGAAAGGCGTGCACAAGCATCTCAGAGGCCAGCAGACTACTGAGAGCCAGGAAGGTGTTATTTGTGTTGTTAATAACATTAATGACAATATAAACAACAAAGCTTCTGTAATTGTATATCAGGAAATTAATCCTGAAATTGGTGGTCTGTAATTCAAATGAAAAATTTAGAAATCGTGATGTGTAGAAAGCTGAAACTGGATCCCTTCCTTACACCTTATACAAAAATTAATTCAAGATGGATTAAAGACTTAAATGTTAGACCTAAAACCATAAAAATCCTAGAAGAAAACCTAGGCAATACCATTCAGGACATAGGCATGGGCAAGGACTTCATGTCTAAAACACCAAAAGCAATGGCAACAAAAGCCAAAATTGACAAATGGGATCTAATTAAACTAAAGAGCTTCTGCACTGCAAAAGAAACTACCATCAGAGTGAATAGGCAACCTACAGAATGGGAGAAAATGTTTGCAATCTACTCATCTGACAAAGGGCTAATATCCAGAATCCACAAAGAACTCAAACAAATTTACAAGAAAAAGACAACGCCATCAACAAGTGGGCGAAGGATATGAACAGACACTTCTCAAAAGAAGACATTTATGCAGACAACAGACACATGAAAAAATGCTCATCTTCACTGGCCATCAGAGAAATGGAAATCAAAACCACAATGAGATACCATCTCACACCAGTTAGAATGGCGATCATTAAAAAGTAAGGAAACAACAGGTGCTGGAGAGGATGTGGAGAAATAAGAACACTTTTACACTGTTGGTGGGACTGTAAACTAGTTCAACCATTGTGGAAGACAGTGTGGCGATTCCTCAAGGATCTAGAACTAGAAATACCATTTGACCCAGCCATCCTATTGCTGGGTATATACCCAAAGGGTTATAAATCATCCTGCTATAAAGACACATGCACACATATGTTTATTGTGGCACTATTCACAACGGAAAGACTTGGAACCAACCCAAATGTCCATCAATGATAGACTGGATTAAGAAAATGTGGCACATATACACCATAGAATACTATGCAGCCATAAAAATGGATGAGTTCATGTCCTTTGTAGGGACATGGATGACGCTGGAAACCATCATTCTCAGCAAACTATTGCAAGGACAGAAAACCAAACACTGCATGTTCTCACTCATAGGTGGATATTGAACAATGAGAACACTTGGACACAGGAAGGGGAACATCACACACCGGGGCCTGTTATGGGGTTGGGGGAGAGGGGAGGGATAGCATTAGGAGAAATACCTAATGCAAATGATGAGTTAATGGGTGCAGCACACCAACATGGCACATGTATACATATGTAACAAACCTGCACGTTGTGCACATGTACCCTAGCACTTAAAGTATAATAAAAAAAAAAAAGAAAGCAAAAAAATAAATTAGAAATCTTTTAAGTGAACTCTAAAGGTGCTACCATGGAAGCAGTTCCATCCCTCCTGAGCCAGATTTCTATGGTAAGCATTCATTCATTCAACAAACATATACTACCTACTGGGAGCAGGCACCATGTTGGCACTGGAATTACAAAGATGAAGATCAGTAAACAGCTCATCAATGAGTGAATTAGCTACAAAATACCATAATACAGAAAGCTGAATTATTTGAACCTTAAATATTGATTACCAACTGAGAACCCAGAGCTGGGGTGAATACTCTGGGAAATAGAAAATAAATTTAAAAATCTGCCTTTCCTTAAGTTTACACATTAAATTGTCCAGACAAGATTAGTGCACAAAACACATGATAGGTTCAAGACTAAAGGAAGAGCCAAATGGTGTGGTCTGTGACCTGTGTGGGAACTCTTCATCTCCCCCATTTCTCAGAAGATGGGAAGAAGCATCTTGTTCCCTTGGCATCCACAGCACCTAGCAAGGCCCCAGTCACAATATAGATTCTCAGTAAATTGAATGAATGGAATTGAATGTGGCTAGTGGTTCCCAAAGTTGGCTGATCAACAGAATTCCCTGGGGGAGTTAAAAACATCTTTTCCTCTTGAACCTCAGGCTGCAGGGATTCTATTTGGGAACAGGCCCAAGAAACTGAGTTTTCATAGACTTCCTGGGCGAATCTGCCCGACAGCCAGGTTTGGTGAGCTTAGGCATAGACTCTGAGTTAGACGAACACAGATGGGTAAGGGATGGGGTGGTGGAGGGCTTCTGAACCTGAATGCTCCAGCCCATCCCTTAAGATCCTGCCCTGGTGCCACCTTCTCAGGGAGCTTTTCTCAGGTGCTGAGTCACTCCATCTTCCAACTCTGCATCCACATGTCTTGGCACTCACCTCCCCGGCAGCTCTTACCAATAACTGTTAGTTTGTTTGGATTCCCTGAATAGACTGTGAAGCTCCTAGGGGGCACAGCTTGTAGTAGGTTTTCAGTCAGCACCATGCAGCTGACTGGGCTTCAGA
Source organism: Pan troglodytes (assembly GCF_028858775.2). Classification (NCBI taxonomy): domain Eukaryota; kingdom Metazoa; phylum Chordata; class Mammalia; order Primates; family Hominidae; genus Pan; species Pan troglodytes. Next base: position 16,304,248 of record NC_072407.2, read on the forward strand.
GGATGAGCGAGGTTTGAGAAGTAAGACAGAGACTTGATATGAGGGCAGCCACAGGATAAGCCCAAATGCCTTTGGGAATTGAGCCTAACAAGGAAGAGAGGGCTGCATGATGATGGGTGGGAACCCACTGAGCCTGGCAGGAGGGTTTGGATTTGTACAAGGGCTGTAGGGAGCCCTGAGAGATTTATGAACAGGATAAAGGTGAAGCTGGTGAGTTGGGAAGGGGGAGATCAGTGAGGAGGCCCATGGTAGCTCAGGTCAGAGCTGGCCAGGTCCTAGATAAAGTGGCAGGGTTGTTGACAAAGGGCAGCCACACCCTAGCCACTACACACCCTGAATTGTGTGCGATACTCTTGATTTGATTGTATCTACCAGTGGTGGTTATTGAGCACCCACCATTGTCAGACGCATGGGCACCAGGCCCCGGGGCTTGCAGCCTTCAGCTTCAGAGCGCACAGTCAGGTGAGGTAGGAGGGGCCACAAGTAGATCAATGCAAGGGTATGTGCAAAACCATCATACAAACTTCCCCAGAGTACAGTGTAGAAAAGGGGGCCCAGGGAGGGCAAAATAATGCTTCAAAGAAGAACAGTGCAGCTAAGGATGCAGCCCAGCCAGGCGTCACTGTGTTTCATCCCGAAGTCACCCAAGGGGTCAGGACTGTTATTATACCCATTTTATGGATGAAGAAACTGAGGTTCAAAGAGGTTAGGCAACTCCTCCAGGCTCACACACCTAGTAAATGGTGGGTTGGGTTTGGTGACCAGTCTGCCTGACTCCAGAGTCCAAACTGGGACCTGTGACACTCTGCTGCCTTTGATGTTTCAGCCCTAAAGACCACTGGGCTTTCACAAGGTAAACAGAGTCCAGATAGGCATTCCAGACAGAGGGATCAGCATCAGCAAAGGCATGTGGGTGGAAGTGTGTCGGAGTGGAGTTTATCAGGAAATTACAAATGGTTCCTGAGTCTAGAGTATGAGGGGGCGGGGAAGTGATGAAAGCAGAGGCTGGAGGGGCAAGCTAGGGCTGGATCACGAAGGTAGTTTTTGTTTTGCTCCATTAAGATGTTTGGACTTCACGCTGCAGATTGTCAGGGAGCTGTTGAAGGATTTTGAACGGCAATGGAACCTGACTAAGTGCACATTTTTGAAATAAAGATCTCTCTGGCAACAGTTTGAGGACTAGGCTGGTGGATTGGAGGGAGGTGAATCTGGAGGCAGGAAATGTTTTTACGAGGAGATTTTGAGAGTTCCAGGTGACAGCAGGTGGAGACCTGACCCTCCTAGGAAGGATGGGAGGCAGTAAATGGGGCTGCTGAAGAGGCAGGACTTGGTGACTGGCTGGCTCTGCAAGATGAGGGAAAAGGGGCAGAGAAATTTGACTCGAAGGATTTGGCTGCAGAGTCACGATGGGGCTGCTCACTGAGGTTGGGGCTGCAGGAGAAGGAACAGGTGGGGTTGCAAGGGAAATTGGCCACACGTGAGGTCTCTATAAGATAGTGAGAGGAGAATGTCCAATTGTTGGTGACACAAGGGCCTGAAATGCAGCAGGGAGCTGTGTGGTGCAAGTACAGCCTGGGGAGTCATGAGGACACAGATACTGGTTGAACTGTAGGAGTGTTGCGGTCCATGACAGTGAAGACCAGAACCTTCATTTTCAGGGGCAAGTAGAGAGGGGTCTGCCCTCTCTATGGGGCCTCAAGATAAGGCCCCATAAGTGGCGGTTGCATTTAGCAGCAGTTGGTGGTGACGTTGGCTTGATGCACCGGGTGGCGTGTGAGGAGAAACCAGATTGTGGTAGTTTGATGGATGAGTGGGAGGTGAGGAAGTGCACATTGCAAGGCTGGACTATTCATTTGGAAACCTAGGCTGTGAGGGGAAGAAAGAAGAGTGCTATTTGTTTTCTCCCATAAAAGCAAATATAGATCTACCTGTGGTTGGATTTGTGCGCATTTGGGGGAATGACTTCATATTGATAAATTCACAAATCAGAGAAACAAAAATAAACTTTTGTTGAGCAGTGAACTTTTTCTAAGGGTGTTTGAGAAAAATGAGGTCAAATGGTACAGTTCTTCAGAACAGAGGGATTGGCCCAGGAGGTCAAGGCTGCAGTGAGCCATGACCATACCACTGCTCTCCAACCTGGGCAACAGAGTGAGATCCTGTCTGAAAAAACAAACAAACAAAAACAAAAAATGCACACAAAACATAGGGGATCTTTGGGGGACAGACTCCATCAGATATAGCTGGGTTATGAGCTGCTCTGGGTGGGGCGGCTCTGCAGTCGTCCTGGGCTCCAGGTATGGTACCATGCACACAGTGAACAGGCATAGAGAAATCCTTTTCAAGTTCACTTGGCTGTGACTTTGATGCCTCTTCCCCAGCATCCCTCTATATCCTCCAGACTAATTACTCTACTGGCATCAAGTCCCAAAGGCCTAATTTCAGCAAGACACAGTGCCATTCAGATACAAAGGTTCCCCTGGAGAGTGCCTTTAAGAGGGTGCCGGGCAGAGACTTGGTGGAAAATCTGTTTTTAGCCATCTTACCATAGCAGAGAGTTGGTTAAGGCGAGGATGAGCTACGCTAAACTTTTATGTGAAAATGTATCAATTTCTGCCTTGGTTTGGCTTGGGCTACCTAGAGCTTGAGGTGGTGGGAGTTATCCCCATGCAGCTTCCCGGGAACTGATGCTTATTGAGCTCATCTGTGGGCCCAGCGCTGTGAGAGGCCCCTCCGTTTAATTTTCGCAGGAACTCTGTTGTTTATGACTTGCTCAAAGGAGCACTTAGTGACTCAGAAGCCCATGTTCTTTCTACCACATCACATTGGCTTCCAGGGACTCAAGAGCTGAGTGCCTGGGGGTGTTTCTGAAACCAAGGAAATGAACTAGCTTATCTGTTCTAGTCTCCTGTCTTATGCTATTTGCAAAGAGGGAAAGGATGTCTTTTTCAAGATAGGGTGCACATGTGTGAGTGCCTACGTAGAGGGGTGGGCAGGCTTATTTCCGGGGGTCAGGCAACTTTTGCAGAACACTAAGGTACTAATAGAAGGTAAGATGTAAAATGACGGACCCGGTTGTTATTGGAAGTTGGCCTGCAACAGTCGGGTAAGAGACATCTTAATTCCCATGTGGTTGACCTTCACATTGGGAAGGAATGCCTTCTGATCCAGGCCAAATTTGACATACCCACTCCTAATACCTACTGTATTAGCTAGGGTAATGCCTCCTGCCTAAGAGATAAGTTCCCAGTTCTCAGTGACTTCGCATACTGCATATTTATAGCTCACATATGTAAAGTCCAAAACATGTGTTCTGGTCAAAGAGGGCTTTCCCCCATGCAGGCATCCAGGGGACTGGGTCCCTTCCTTCTTGTGGCTCACCAACTTCAACACACAGTTTCCAAGGTCTTTGTGCCCTGGCAGAAGTAGAAAAGGCACCAAAAACCACTATGGGGGATTCTTATGAGTCAGTCTTAGAAGTGGCATGCGCCATTCCTGCTTGGATTCCATGACTTAGAACCTGGTCACCTGGACTCACAGCTGCAAGCCAGGGTCCAGGAGGAAGGAGCGGTCCAGCTGGTGGTGAGCTAGCTCATCTCCACAACACCCACCAAGGCTCCAAAGATACCTCTCAGCTTAGCTTTCACTGGTGGATTGGATGCTGTTCTCATTTGATCTATAGATCCTAGCATTTTGTAGTTTGATGAAAGAAGGGCAGCAGAGTATTAAGAATCAAAGGTCTTAGCTGGGCTTGGTGGCTCATGCCTGTAATTCCAGCACTTTGGGAGGCCGAGGAGGGTGGATCACTTGAGGCCAGGAGTTTGAGACCACCCTGGCCAACATGGTGAAACCCCGTCTCTACTAAAAATACAAAAAAAAAAAAAAAAAAATTAGCCGGGCCTGGTGGGAGGCACCTGTAATCCCAGCTCCTTGGGAGGCTGAGGCAGGAGAATCACTTGAACCCAGGAGGTGGAGGTTGCAGTAAGCCAAGATTGCACCACTGCACTCTAGCTTTGGCAACAAAGCAAGACTCTGTCTCAAAAAAAAAAAAAATAATAAAAATAAAAAGAATCAAAGGTCTAGACCAGAGACTACATCCTGATGTGGTGTGCAAGACAGTAGTGCTTGTGTGCCTGTGGCCCCATCTACTTTGTGTGGGAGCAATATGGGTATGCTTATTTAGGGCACCACCCACTCTGTATAGGAATCGTTGGAACACAGGGTCTGAGTGTTTTTCCTGGGTAGGGCGATGTATGGTAGGCCCTGAGAGCTAAGACCAGGGAACTGGTGCCCAACCTTCCCTGGGGTGTTGAAGAATATTTCACAGGTGCAGAGTGGTGGGGGAGGAGTGTACCTGTGGTGAGAGTCTGGGGAAGACAGAATAGGAGATAAAAATGGGGAACTTGGCAAGGCTGAGCTTTGGTGGGCTTCCTGCAGTCAAATGAGATTTGGAAAGAATGAGAGAAGCCTAGATGACTTTTTAAAAACAGGTAAAAAATATTTCATTGAACCAATAAAAAACAGCAAATGTCTTTCATTGACCTAATGATTTATTTTGTTTATTGTATTTTAACTCAAAAGTATTTCAGAAAGTTAGCAAGATTATTAATTAGACCACAGATTCTATTCCCTGGCCTTGGGCAGCTCCCACTTATAGAAGGTGGTGATGGTGGTAGTGGTGGTAGGGTTTTTTTTTGTTTGTTTGCATTTTATTATTGTTTTTGTGGTAAAATTTACATAACATACAATTTATCATTTTAACCTTTTTTTTGTTTGTTTGTTTTGAGGCAGGCTCTTGTTCTAGTCACCCAGGCTGGAGGGCAGTGGCATGATCATGGCTTACAGCAGCCTCGACCTCCTGGGTTCAAGCAATCCTCCCACCTCAGTTCCCCAAGTACCACAAGTGGGACCACAGACGCACCCCACCACACCTGGCTAATTTTTCTTTGTTTTTTTGTAGAGACAGAGTCTCACTGCGTTGCCCAGGCTGGTCTTGAACTCTTGGACTCAAGCAATCCTCCCACCTTGGCCTCCCAAAGAGCAGGAATTACAGGCATGAGCCACTGTGGCTGGCCCATTTTAACTATTTTTAATTGTAAGATTTAATGGTATTAAGTACATTCATGTTGTTATGCAACCATCACTACCATCCTTCCACAGAATAAACTGAAAGTTGGCACCTATTTTTTTCTGAGACGGAGTCTCGCTCTGTCACCCAGGCTGGAGTGCGGTGGCGCAATCTTGGCTGACTGCAACCTCCACCTCCCAGGTTCAAGCGATTCTCTTGCCTCAGCCTCCTCAGTAGATGGAATTACAGGCAGGCGCCACCACACCCAGCTAATTTTTGTATTTTTGGTAGAGATGGGGTTTCACCATATTGGTCAGGCTGGTCTCAAACTCCTGACCTCGAGTCTGCACCTATTTAATAATAACTCTCCATTCCCCACTTCCCCCAGATCCTGGTAACCACCATTCTACTTTATGTCTCTATGAATTTGCTTATTGTGGTCACCTCTCACTGTTAGTTTTGAGATAGGCTGGCCTCCTAGAAATTGGGATTCAGAGTTCACAGTTTTCCTGGGCACCCAATGTGGGATCAAGATGATTCAGGTCACATGCAGAAGTGTCTGCAAAGGTTTTGGTGGTAAGATGAGCTCTGCATGTGGGGTAAGATGTACGTTACTTTGTCAACACAGCACAGGTTTCCTTCTTGGGGACTTCACCAGCAGGGGATCCTGCAGGAAATGAGATTTGGGTTGGAGGCAATGCCTTTCCCATTCTGCTCTGGAATGTGGGTGGGAGAGCATGGGCTTTGGAAGACACCTGCTGCACTGGATGCAAGGGCCCTGTAGTCCCTCGGGAGTGGAGCTGCTGGAAGGAACACAGCCTTGGGGGACTTGGCCCTGACCTGTTAACATTTAAGCTAATTCCTTAAATTAGCACAATGTCAGGGTTTCATGCAGGATGACCCTTTCTGTTTTGGAGAAAGATCACATTGCTAGTGCTGTGTAGCCACACAAGGGCCCAGGTGCTGAGTTCCACCAAGACCTGAGCGCTTGTTAGGCCTGGAGAAGATAAGATACAGGAAGCCCACCTCCTGTTGTTGAGATGGACAGTCAGGGAAAGAAGACTCCTGGCCTTGGAATGTGTATGTAAGAGGGGTTGTAAAAGTCACGCATGTTCCTGGTAGAAACTTTGGGAAATACAGAAAAGTATAGAGTAAAAGTATACTAACAGCTATCTGAAATGCGATCCTACACACACATCACCACTGTTCACATCTGGCTTATTTCTCTTCTCCTATAGACACTAGACATTATTTTATGGAGTTGAAATTGTATTGACTTTCTGGATCCATATCCTGCTCTTTTCACTCTGCATTATGGCATAAGCATTTTCCCATGGATTAAATGTCTTTATAAATATTATTTTTAAAGGACTGCCTGATACTTGTTTGGTTGTACCATGACTTATAAGACCATGCCTCATTTGATACTTGTAGACTCTCCAAGCCCAGAATAACTTGAGAGACAATAGAAGTTAACTGATTTAATTTACACAGCAGCTTCAGAAAAGGAAGACCATACTATTTCTGTATATATGGCTCATATGGACTGGGGCTAAGAGCATGGATTTCAAAGTGAAATGGCCTGGGCTCATTTCACAGCACCCCTACTAGCTGCCTGCATGATATGGAGGCATTTACTCACCTCTGTAAAGCTGTCTTCTATCAAACAAGGGTGGTGAAATGAGACAGGATGGTAAAGGCCTGGTACACTGTGAGTGCCCGCTGTCAGTGTCCTCACATGGGTGGTGCAAGGTGAGGGCTGGGCTTGAACCCAGGTATCCTCATGCCTAGGCCAGAGTTCTTTCCACCTCAAAGGCTTCCCCTGTTCTAGAAGGTCCTTGAAGAGAGACTTAGTGGTACAGATGAAGATATGGAGTGCTGGCTAGAAATCCTTATGGAAAATTTTAAATATATATATATGTATATGATATATTTGCATACACACCACACATACATGTACATATACACACATGCACACATACACATACATGTACGTACACATGCTACATATACATGTGTGTTTGTGCATACATGAATACACATACATATGTGCTCACATATACCCATATATACACAAACACACATATATACACACATGCACACATATACACATACATGTACACATGTATACCCCTGCAAACATACACACATACACATACACATATACACACATTCATACATATATACACATATGCACACACATACATACACACATGCACACATATATACATACATGAAATAATCACACATGGCAAACATAGTTGTGTTACAGAAAAGGAAGATAGGCAACTTCTGCAATTACTTCTCTCTCTCTCTTTTTAAGGCCTTTGCTTTTTGCAGAATAAAAATGAAAAAAGAAAGAAAAAAGTCTTACCTCCCCCACGTCCACATAGACGTGTTGTGAGGATTCCTTAGGTTAACACTGGTGAGAGTGCCTGGGTGGTACTGGGCCCTGATGACGTTGGCTTCCTTCTGCCATTCCAAGCACTGTGACTGGTCAGCATACAGATGTTTCTTGATGCCAGGAGGGGAGGCCTGGAGGGTGGGCGCTGCCTCATTGGGACCTCCCGGCGCCTGGTACTGTTGAGTGGCTATAAGAAGCAATGGATGAGGTGAGGAAGGGGGAATGTATGAGGCGCCTTCAAGCTAGACCAGTGTAGTCTACTAACTATTGAAAAGGAGTGGGGAAGAGGGCTGGGGCCAGAAGGGCAAGAGTCAAAGAACTTGGGTTCTCAGTGAAGGAGCGGGCATAGAAGGCCAGGGCCTGCAGTGGACCTGGGGTCTCTCCCCAGCACTCCAGCCCTGAGGCTGTGTGGCAAAAGGGGGAAGGTCTGGGCCCTTGCTACCTCCTGGAAACTTGGTTGAGCTTCATGGTGAGTCTCTTGGGTGCTCTTTCATTGGCCTTTCCTAGTAGGGGTTTCAGACAGCATGTATAAGAGGACTCTCCATGTGTGCCTTCAGTGTGCATGGAAAGGGGCTTTGGCTTCCTGGAGGTGATCTCAAGGCAACACCCAGGAGCAATAGAGAAGGCTTTGGAGAAGTGGAACTTATCTTTCCGGGGAATGACTAAGAAGAATTATTTCACTGAGGCTGTCTTCCAGAGGAGGCAAGGGTGAAGCAGGCAGCCCCAGGAGGCAGTACACGCTCCTCTGTTTGTGGAAGTGACCGAGGCAAGGCTGGGGACACCTGGATGAAAGATTACCAAGAAGACAAGGTGGCCCTCTCAGTCCCTTCCCAACCCTGGAAGTGCTCCTTTTGGTTAAATTGGGTGCCTAGTGCCCTGGTAGGTGGAAAGCCAGCCCTACCTGGGCCAGGTGGGAAGATGGGGTCTGTAGGCCCCACCTGGGAGCCAGGTGTTCCTGCCCATGGTGGGCTCTGTGGGGATGCACCAGGTGTGGAAGGCATCTCGCACTGCTGAGCCCCTGGCTGGCTCCTGCCTCATCTCAGGTGTTGGATTCAGACGGCCATAACTGAAGGTCTTCTGTGTGCGAGAGTTAGAGCTGGAGCTTTTAGTTTCCTGAGCACCCTGCGAGTGTGGGGTGAACACCCCACTTCATTGCCAAGAGCTCCTTAGTGACGTAGAGCTGGGAGAGGGTAAGTTTGAACAGGGCTGCTTGGCAGTATACATGGGTTTTGTTTTTGGATTGCATTGACCTTGAAACAGATTTTGTCTGTGAGCCTCAAGGGTGGGTTGAAAAATGAGCTTTTCTCCTGGGCAAACTGCTGCTTTGTGGGAAGGTTCTGCCTAGTGTCCACCCCCATATCTCCTTAAGTTTGTATAAACTCCATCATTTATCAAAACCCTGGTTGCACTGTCTGATATGCCATTTGGGAGAAGAGGCTCAGGGAAGGCAAGAGGCATCAGAGTCCTAAATTTGAGGGCACCTGCAGATCGGGATGGGGAGGCTCCTCCTCTCATTTGGAGGGGTGCTCAGGGACTCTGCATAAACCTTGAGCTTGACTCTCAGATTTTGTGGGCTTAGCCCATTACCAATGCTGTTGCCTGCAATCCGGGGCCCTTAATTATAATTTTTAGCAGCTAGAGGCAGGGAAAGGAAGTTGCTTTGTGACTCATGAAGTCACATAGGCAGGGGAGCAGAAGAACCACAAATAAGAGACTCCACTTGGCAAAAACCAAATTGCTTCAAAGCTATTCTTGGAAACTTAAAGCATCACATCTTGTTTCTTCCCAGAAAATGCAGAAAGCCTCATATTTCTGGCTAGTTGGTTTTATTTCTATTGCATATCAAACCTCAAAAAGGCAACAGCTGGGTGGTGGTTAACAAGGAAAACTTTAATAAGAGCTAGTTACCAGGATCCTCTGATAAAAAAAAAAATCCTGACTACGTTCTTTTGGGGTGAGGGGAAGGATAGCCACCAAAGGTTTTGCACTCCAGTTCTCTGGAAGAAAGGTTTGAAGCTCAGAATCACTGAGTCCTTCTGAGTGCTAGGTCAGCCCTTCCCAGTTCATTCCCAGCACTGTCCTGAATTCTGTATGTTTTCAGTTCATTACCAAAACTACTTTCTATGAGGTTCCCTAGTTATACATGGGAAACTAAAACCCAAAAAATAAATGAGTTGTCTAAGTCTACACAGAGAGGAAGTGAGTTTGAACTCAGACCTTCTAAATGGAAGGCCCTTGTCCTCTAGTTTTAAAGTATACAGGTTGACTATACCTAAACTGAAATCTAGAATACTCCAAAATTTGAAGCTTTTTGAGTGCTGACATGATGCTGTAAGGAAGTGTTCATTGGAGTCTTCTGGATTTTGGATTTTGGGATTTGGGATGCTCAACCAAGTAAGTATGATGGACATATTCTAAAAAAAAAAAGAAAAAGTAGAAATCCAAAACACTTCTGGTCCCAAGCATTTTGGATAAGGGATACTCAACCTGTATATAACTCCTTGACCCAGAAAGCTAGTCTCAGTAGTCTTGAATGATGTTTCTTTTGCCCTTCCTTTTGATGTGATGATGTTTGGGCTGTTTGAAGAATCGTAATGAGTATTGGTTATCACATACATGATCTCACTGATTCCTTAGAGCCCCATGAAGTGAGAACAGGTGGCCCTCTGCATCCACTGGTCCCACATCACAGATACAACCAACTGTGGATTGAAAATATTCAGGAAAAAAAAAAAGAGATAATTTCATCTGTACTGAATATGTACAGACTTTTTTACTGTCATTATTTCCTAAACAATGCAATGTAAGTATTTACATAGCACTCGTATTAGGTATTATAAGTAATCTAGAGATGATTTAAAGTATACGAGAGAATGTGTGTAAGTTATATGTGAACATGACATCATTTTATATAAGGGACTTGAGCATCTACGGATTTTGGTATCTGCATGGGATCCTGAAACCAATCTCCCATGGTTACTTAGGGCAGCCTGTATTATCCCTATTTCACGCATGAGAAAACTGAGGCCAAGATGGATGAGGGAACTTGCCTAGGGTCACATGACTAGCAAGTGCTTGAGAGCAGATTCACACTCAGGTTGCCCTGACTCTAAATATTCTGATGTTAATCCCACGAGGAAAGCTACCCGCCGTGGGTGTTAGAGTCATTTTTAAGGTCTATGACCTAACTTGGAAAGCCAGTTGTAAAGGGTGAGACGGGTGTTTAGGTCCAGGGTGGCAAGTCTGAGCCTGGTACAGGCTGCTGGGCTACATATCCAAGCTGCGCTTATCTTCTCCTGTCAAACCATCTCCCTCCACCTCCCCTTATCTCACTCTAGATAAGGGCTGGTTCCTGGAGCTCCCACGCCTATCCAGCCCTCAGCACCACCTTTAGCTCTTTTTCCACTGGAGCCCGAAGACGAAGTTGTTCATTCTTCTTCTAGGGGAGGAGGGGTGGCCATTGGGGTGCGGAGGAGACAGCTTCTTCCAGTTTGTAAATTATTGTCTGGCTTGATGCCTCTAAACTGTTCATAATTTTAGACAAGGAGGAGCTGGCAACTTGGAGAACTGATTTACAAGACTATTTTCTAAACTGGTACATTTCCCCAGGTACAAATCTGCCTCCTGTGGTAGATGCAGCGTGCGTTACCACATCTACTGAGTGCCTGCCGGGACCTGTCTCTGCCGTCATCCACATTTCTTGCCCTTCACAGCTACCCCGCAAGGATGAGATTATAATTTGTCTGTTACAGTAAGGGAACTGAGAATCAGAAGTGGCTTGTGTGAGGCAATAGCTCTGAAGCCTTACAGTTTTCTCTGTACTGCTTGCCTGTCCTCAGAAAAGACTGTAGTGTAGCAGGCAAGTTCAAATAGCCTTGTGTTTTTCGGCCAGCCACTGCAGCCTTTGTTCAATGCTGGGCACAGAAGTGGTTCCAAAGATAGATAAAGACTGAGAATGTTAATACGATCTGCAAAGCAAATGAGTCCTTCCTTCTGTTTATGCTCTCTGGGTGGCAACATTGCACATGGGGAAAGTGGAGACATAGTAGGAGGCAGTGTTTATGTGAGTCATGCCCAAGTAAGCAGAGTGGACGCTCACAGAGCCCAGAGAGGATCTGTGAAGGAATCCATGCTTGTCGCACCAGGCAGGGCACAGAGCCCCCTTCCCCAGTCTACTGAAGTTGCTGAGTGTCATAGACTGGGGTCACTGGGTAAGGCCTCATGGAGGACCCAGCCTGGGTAGGGCAGGGAAGCTGGCCAGGCCTGAGCAGGGAATGAGTGCTAGTCTCCCTTCAGCCAAGCATAGTGCCAGGCACCTCGGAAGCTCTCCGGGAAAGAGGGAAGGTCGGGTAGGGCCCTACAAAGTTGCTGGGATCCTGTCACCCCCAAGTCTGGGCATCCAGTGTCTGAGACCTCGCCAGCCCCAGCAGGCTCCTCCTGGCAGGTGGTGCCCAGTGGGCTCCTATGCTCCTTTGCATGTGCTGTTCTTCCCCCTTCTCTTCCAGCTCCTCTCATTGCTGCCTGGACAGCCCCTTAGCTGCCTCCTTGCCTCCAGCCTCCTCCTCCAGTCCACTGCTGCCCTATCATCTTCCCAAAGACTTGTCTCTTCCTGCTCCTCTGTCTTCTGCTCCTCACCACCCACTGGAGAGGCCAGTCCCCCTCCTTGGCCTGGAGGGGACACCTGCCACCACGTGCGCTGGACATCCCCACCGCACCTCCTCACGAATCCTGAACCTTGAACTTGCTGTCATTCCACCACTGTCCCGCTCTTTCCACACTCACATCCCTGTGTGGGTATTTCCATGGCCTGGAATGTCCACTGCCCAGTCTTCTAGTAAAATAAATCTCATTCCTAAAATTGAAGCTTTCTTGAGATTTCTCTCTTGTGGCCCCTCTGGACTCCTTGAGGCTCTGTTGGACACCGCCTGCTCTGGGCTTCCATGCCCTTGGTTCATATTCCGCAAGCACTTGCCTGTGGTCTTGTAATCCATCTGCCCCTGTGGGCGGGGCCTGAGCCTACGTATTCCCGGCCCCTTGAGTGGTGCCCGACTCTTGCTAATGCACCAGTAATTGTTGCTGAGTGAATAAGTAAGAGATTAAGGAGGAAGATAAACACCATTCTCTGCTTTTAGTATTATAAAACCGTCCCACAATTCCAACTTGTCCACGATGAACACTGCCCCTCTGGGGAGCGCAGAGCTGCCGTGAGGCCTGCGCTCTGTGTGCTGCTGACCTCCTCTTACCAGGCCTCAGCGGTGGAGCTCGGTCTGCTGTGCCCTCTTGCTCAGAGACCCCTCCAGCCCTCCTGACAGCTGGGTCAGCCCCAGCTCCTCCACATTTGTTTTCTTGCGCCAGCTTTGGATTCTGGAAAAACAGCTAGTGCTTTGGAAAATCAGCTCTACTTTATTTTTGTTCCTTTGAAACTTAAATGACTTTCCTAAGAAATGTCTGAGGTTAGAATGGTGCAGAAAGGACCATGGCCAAAGCCCAGGCAAGCTATTTTTGGGATGTGAATGAGCACCCATCGCATTTTTCCCTTCCATGAGCCGGAGCGCTTGTTCCAAATAGCTCACAGCCTGGACTTACAAAGCACAGGCCCCCTTTGCACAGGCGGAGGAGGTCCACGTGTCTCTGTCTGTCTGTCTGTGAGTCTGACTGAGGTAGATGGTGTGCTTCCAGCTGATACCAGGAGCAGAAGTTTTGAGAAGAGACTGTTTGTCATGTGTATAGTGGAAAGCCCTGCTCTCTGGTAACGAATGAAGAAAGGCTTTAAAGCTGGGTGTCTACGGAGAGGTGGGCAGTCATGAAATATCTAGAGAGATGTTCTCTGGAGTTTTTTCTGTCTGTGCCTTAGTATAATGTGGCTGGGTTATATTCACATCAGCCAACCAATTTGCAGCACCGAGAATGATAGACTTTCAATGGTGCTATATGTAGTGTACTTTTCTGGGTTTTTTTCCCTTTTCCTAGTCACTATTTGCAGAACCGCTTGGCTTAGAGCAAGATTGACTAGGTACTGTTGGCATTAGCCAGGGCATAGCCCTGTGCAATCTGTGGTACTTTTCAGCCAGCAAGAGGAGCAGAGCATAGGGGAAGAGATTACCTGCAATGCCACATCGACAGGCCAAAAGGCACAATTCTGTATCTGTTACAAATATTTATGTTTAGTATTGAACACTAAATAGTGTGGTTAATATTTGAATGTCTTAAAGAAATGGTATTTTTACTTCTCAGCACCTATCCCCCACCCTAAGCTCATCGTCCAAAGCTGACCTCTGCCTCCCCCTACTTTCACAGGTGTGACGTTTCTCCAGATACTTCATGCTGTTCACCTGTGTCCTCGCCACACCACTGCCGCACACGACTCCTGAACCATGGGGGAAAACGAGGATGAGAAGCAGGCCCAGGCGGGGCAGGTTTTTGAGAACTTTGTCCAGGCATCCACGTGCAAAGGTACCCTCCAGGCCTTCAACATTCTCACACGACACCTGGACCTAGACCCTCTGGACCACAGAAACTTTTATTCCAAGCTGAAGTCCAAGGTGACCACCTGGAAAGCCAAAGCCCTGTGGTACAAATTGGATAAGCGTGGTTCCCACAAAGAGTATAAGCGAGGGAAGTCGTGCACGAACACCAAGGTAAGGGGAAACCCTCCTAGTCTTACCTTTGCAGGGCGTGTGGGTTGACATTTGGGAGGTTAGGAAGCTGTTGCCATTTTGGCACTCTACGGTTCTTAGGTGTGGGTGTGAATGTTGCATTGTTTTCCTCCGGTAAAGGTTTCCTTTGTCTCTAAGCATCAGCTTTTCCTGGCTGGGAGGTTCCCTCCACTCCTGCCCTCTCCAAGGGAGGGAAGCCAGAGGCAAAGTTGAGGGAGAGAAGCCCATGCTTGATATTACCCCCACTTCTATTATCCCTGCTGCCACTACTACTACTTCTAGTAGCTGCTATTTATTGAGCAGCTTCTAGGTACAAGGTACTTTATGTCCATGATTTCAATGAACAGCTACAGCAGTCCTTCAGGCCATTTTAGAGATGGGGAAATTGAGAAGTCAGTTGTGCCCAAGGTCACACAACTAGAGGGCAACCTTAGTCCGTCTGATTCTAGGGCCTAAGTCCTAAATCTCAGGGAGAGGCATAGTTACAGAGTTGTGTTCACCTGGGTGTGGACATTTTAGAAAGATCCCCTGGTTTTGGATTAATTGGCTAAGAAATAGGTCTAGGTCCTTACTGCCTCTTCCTCCCTGTCTCTTTCTCTTCCTCCTGATACCCCTGCATTCTCCGCCTGCCCACTCCCTTCCTCAGGATGCATTTCTCTACCTAGGACCACACTCACAGTTAAGCCTACACGAACTGGTTGCATCCCCCATCATTTGGCCATAGACAGCATCGGCGAACATAGGCTCACTATCGCAACCTTTCTCTGACATTTCTGAAATGCCCAGCACCAGATGGGCAGGTGGGAGTCCAGGCTTCTCAGCTGACTTCCCTGGTGGCCGCTGGGGACTATCAGCCCTGAGCACTGGTGCAGGCTGTGTGTTTAGTTTAAAATCGAATGTGCTGTATTTAGACCTCACAGGAGGTAGCTCAGCTAGAACCCTAGGAATTCCAGCCGGTGCCAATCCCGGGACAAGAGGATTGAACTCTCCATGGCAATCGGGACTGTTGTGTTTTTGTTTTGGTGATGAGAAGCTGTCGAGTCCACCATGGGATATGCTGCTTTCCACTGCCCCTGGGGAGACAGCTGCCAAGCTCCTGTGAGCCTGGGGCACACTGACACTGCGGGACATAGGAAAAGCATTCCATCAGGTTGAAACAGACCAGTCGCCTCAGCCCAGAGCAGACTAGCTATCCAGGCAGTGCCTGTTCATAACCTACTATGCTCCAGCTAGGCAGAGGAGATGGGGGAGGTAGGGAAAAGGAAGGGGGAGGAGAAGGTGAGACCAATGTCCTGGGTGCCACTCCTGCCCAGTGCCTCCCTTCCTCGTTGTTGTGACTTCATGGTTCAGAGTTCACTGGGTGGCTCTTCAGAGTTAAAGGAGGGGAAGCTTTTCGCTTCCAAAGTGTCATCCCTCTTAGTAATTGTATATGGTGGCTTCTTTTTTTTAAAGGTCCCATAAAAGTCAGGTGGCCCAGTTGCACTATGTTCTCTCACAGAGGGTTTTCAGAGCTCTGGTTTTTATTAGGGAATGCTATTGCCCCATACACCCAACATGTTGTGGCTGCTGAGGGACCCTCTTGGTGATCTGAAGACAGATTGTCACAGGGAGTCAGCCAGCAGAGGGATGGAACGGAGGGCTGACCACCAAGAAGAGACCCTTCTTCCAAAACGTGCTAGCCAGTTGCCTAGCTGGTGTGGCCAGCCTCTATTTTACAAGCTTTGGTAGCTTGAAATAGAACAGTCATCACATCTTGTGGTTGGCAGGTCACCACTGGCTTCTGAGATACAAAGGGAAAGAAAGCTCCTTTTGTCAGGGATGCTGGGTAAGGTGCCTCTTGCCCAGGAATTTTTATGCCTGTCTTGTGAGGAGGAACAAAGACATTTCACACGTGAGATAACCCATCTTGTAAAAACCGCCTGAATGCTGAGGAGTGGAAGATACATTTGAGAATGCATTGTAAGTATGAACTGTGACTGTGTTAGGCTACTTGAGCTGCGCTTTTCAGAAACGCAGCTCAAAATAACCACAAAGAACAGGAAAATCATTGACTCATATTAACAGGAAGGTCCAGACACTTTAAGTCCTGACCTTAACTTGGATGCTTTGATGCTTTGCTCTCTATTGGCTCCATGCTTCCCTCCTGCAAACACATTTTTCTCCATGTTCGAAGCCTCTCATTCAAATCTTTATAGCTCCATTCCAAAAGGCTGGAATCTGTCTTCCAGGTCAATATTGAAAAAAACCTCAGAGAAGGATTCCGATTGGCCCACTTCTGGATTTATTATGGCCAAAGCCAGAGGAACTGGTTACTGTGATTGGCAGCCCTTTCAAGCATCACATGATTGATGTGAGGGAGGAGCAAATCCCCAAGGATGTGGGAGTGTGAGACAGATAATCAACAGGTGTCCTTGGCTGGGCGTCACGGCTCACGCCTGTAATCCCAGCACTTTGGGAAGCCAAGGCAGGTGGATCACTTGAGGTCAGGAGTTCGAGATCAGCCTGGCCAACATGGTGAAACCCCATCTCTACTAAAAAATACAAAAAAAATTAGCCGGGTGTGGTGGCAAGTGCCTGTAGTCCAGCTACTCAGGAGGCTGAGGCAGGAGAATCACTTGAACCCAGGAGGCATAGGTTGCAGTGAGCTGAGATCACACCACTGCACTCCAGCCTGGGTGACAGAGCGAGACTCCATCTCAAAAAAAAAAAAAAAAAAAAGAAAGAAAGAAAAAATCACACAAAAAATGGGTGTCATCTACAGTGAGTGTTGATTTGTATTCTGGCCATGATATAGGCCCCTGGCATATCACATTTATGTGTGGGTGGTTAATGGCCAGCTCCATGAGGCCGGTGCTTGTACTCCTTGTTGTGAGTCAAAACACAGAACAGGGGTCCTCACCTCTTCCAACATGAACAGACACTGTCTTGCTCACATACCATGTTCAGGCATCCTTTGGTGTCATGGTTTATGCTGAGCATTAGTCAAGGAAGAAATGCTGGGCATTTGCATACATGTGGCTGATCATTAATGCTAAGCCAGATGACACAGGTTTGTCAGGTACCAGGCATAAAGCCAAGCTCCTGGTTAGCCATAGGCAGAGCAAGAATAAATGTAATTCAGCCAGAACCTTGACCTTTGTGCTGAAGTGGATGCATCTCAGCACCACCTGGAGTGGGTCTGGGCTTAAGCATTTCACAAGCATTTATCAGCCCCTGCCATATGCTGAGCACCATGCTCCTGCCTCCGTGCCACCATATGTGTGTGTATACACACGTGCGTGTGACAGTGGTGAGAGATTGGGGACCAGGATCTATTTGGAGAAGAGGGAAGGACTCTAATGGAGGTGTCAGGGGACAAGGAGAGTGGCCTGAGAGCTCTCTAGAGCAGTGGCTCAGGTGCCAGTTCCAAAATCTCACTTGGGATTATTGTTTATTATTGATGATTATTTATGAGGGTTTTATTGGCACTGAATATTAATAATTATTTCCCTGGGCGTGACTGTGTTTGGATAAGAATGAGGGTGAACTGAGGATCATGCCAAATGAACTCTTTCAGGATTGATACTGGCTCTGTATTAGGGTAACACCTGACTCGAATGTCACACCCAACTGAGTAGTGTTACGGAGGAAAACAACCCAGAAGAACCTGCAATATGTAATTTGGTGTGGGAAATGCTATAATCACAAAATTTTGGACTCTGGTTATTTTTATATATAAATCTTTAATGCTAGAAGGAACTTAAGCAGATGTTATGTGCAATCTCTGCATTTAACAGGCCACAAACTGAGGTCCAGAAAGCTGAAGAGAGTGGCATTACTGGGATTTGGGCTCTATTTACTGGTTTGCTCTTATATTCTTTTGTTTATTTGCTCATTAGCAGGTGTTTCCAGTGCCCTACACCTTACCAGGCATTTGACAGAGAGGATAGATAGTTTGGAAGATGAATAAGATGTGGTTCTTACTTGAGCTTTATGTAAAGACAGATATGTAATTATTTCTGTATTCACTTATTCATCATTAATCAGGTGAATAGTTATTGAGCAGCTACTATGTGTCAGGCATTTGTCTAGGTATGTAATAGCTCTGTAGCCTTGGGCAAGTTACTTAATATCTCTGGTCCTCAGTAGCATTCTCTGTAAAATGAGGATAATAAGAGTAGCTACTTCATGGAGTTACCATTAGAGTTAAATAAGGTAACCTTTGTAAAGTGTAGAAGGCTGTCTAGCATTCTGATAAGTGATCAGTAAACATTTAGCCCTTATTATCATTAATATCTTAAGAGCTATGAGAGAGGTATATATACTGGTCTGCAGGAGGATAGAAAAGCAAATGACTAACTGTGACAGGGGTAGTCTGGGAACGCTTCCTGGAAGAGGAGGTTTGATGTGGGGCTTGGCAGATGAGTAGGAGTTTGCCATGTAGAGCTGAGGAAACAGCTAAAGGGAGTGCATATATTCTAGGGAGAGTGTGTTGCTCTGTAATGGGAAAGGAGGAGTGTGTGGGGTGTGGGGAAAGGGTGAAAGCCAGAGAGAACAGAGTGGATGGATGGTAGGAAAGGCTGGAGGAAAACACCTCCTGGTCCAGGCTGTGAACAGAGGGTCTCGTACTCAAACAGAGGACCTGGGAAACCATTAACAATGAGCGCCTGATTCCCAATCCTGTCCAGGGTTCTTTCCACCACTCCCCACAGGATTGCTCAGTAATCACAGGTACCATTACAGACCAGGGGGTATTTGTACATTGTTGCCATAAAAACTCGCAGGGAATGACTCATGGACTCTTGTCACCAGCAGGAATCAGGCCAGCATATGTAATGAAAACTCTTGCGTTATCTTTTTAGAAGGATGTGACTGTATTTTATGAGTATGCAGCAGGGTCACCACACACCTTTTGCTCCTGGGCCCCTCCCCTGTGTGTAGCCCAGTCCCCAGTTTGTGCTTGAGGGCCAGACGGCCCTATGGTCCCCAGTTTCCTCCGTAGATCACACAGGGAGGCAGCGAGGCAGGGTGCAAGGGTGTTAGGGGTGGAAGGGGTGACACCGGGAGCAAAGGCTGCTACCCCTTGGCCTGGATAAACCTGTCTGACATTCCCGACGTCTGAAGTCATCCATCATGGCTGTGCTGGCTCAGACACTTCAAGGGCCACTTTGCCTGATACGGGCAGTTCCAGTCATAACCGATAAAGCAGAAGATGGTCTCTGGGGTGTGAAACTCTGTGCGAGTTGAAGAAAAAGCTTAAAAGAACTCTGGATTTGTCTGCTTACCTGACAATAGACTGCCGGCCCTGCAACATTGAACATGTTTCTGAGCCTGGATTGCCAGTCGGGTTGTACCAATGGTTGCATTTGTTACCACAGCTGCACATGGAATGTGTGGGGTTTGCATGATTGTGTGTGTTGGGCATTATATGTGAGCTTGAGTAAGTCCAATTCACAGCAATGTCATATGGAGAAGAAAAAAACTTTCCTTTTTAGCTGTCTTCATAGGAAGTTGTTAATCCAGGTTTACTGAGTTCACTTTATAAATATATTTCTAAATAAAGACTTTTTTGTCTTTTTATGAAAAAACTAGGCCAGGTGGGATGGCTCACGCCTGTAACCCCAGCACTTTGGGAGGCTAAGCTGGGAGGAATGCTCAGGGCCAGGAGTTCTAAACCAAATTGGGCGACATAGTGAGACCTGGTCTCTACAGCAAATACGCACACACACACACACACACACACACTTATGCACACATACACCATACATACACGTACACTTAGTCACACATACACACACCACACACACATACACACATAGATACACAAATACATATACACCACACACATACACACATGCCACACACCATACACACATACATACACACATCACACATACATATATACAAATACACACATATATACATAAATACACACATACACACACATACCACACACACCACAAACCATACACACATTCACACACACCCCACACACACCATATACACACATACACACACCACACACACACACACATACACATGCACTTATACACACATATACATGCATACATACCACACACATACATAACACCACACACACACTACACACATATCTATTTCTTTATATAGACACATATATATTTCTTTAAATATGTATATATAAATATATATTTCTGCCCCCATACTTATCTATATATTTCCATATATATTTCTTTATATATATATTTTTTCTTTATAAGGAAAAGAAAAGGTTTCTTTGAAAAAAATGCCTGCTCATGATAAAAAATAACTCAAGTAGGGTAAGAAAATATAGGGTGAGACCGGGCAAGTGGGACCAACACAGTGAGAAAACAGTGTGTTTTCATTAGCTGAGGGTGGTGCACCCCACCATGCCTGTGGTCCCAGCTACGTGGGAGGCTGAGGTGGGAGGATTGCTTGAGCCCAGGAGGTCAAGGCTTCAGTGAGCTATGATTGCACCAGAGTACTCTAGCCTGGGCAACAGAGCAAGATCCTGTCTCAAAAAAAAAAAAAAAAAAAAAAAGAAAAGAAAAGAAAAGAGAGAGAAAAAAAAGACAAGACAAGACAGTGTGGATTTGAGCCTAAGCCAAGCTAATTAAAAAAAAAGGAAAGAAAATTTAGTGTGGAAGAACTTTCTTTTCTCCATTCCCCCAGTGTTCCTTCCTAGAGGCAAGTACTCTCCCATTTCTTTTGTGACCTTCCTGAAAATCTCTGCATGTTTGTGGATGTGTGTTATGGATGCATGCACTGCCCCTTTTATTTTCTTAATGGGAAAAAAAATCTACACACATTTTTTCTACACTGGTTCTGAACTTTTTTCACTGAAAAATATATCTTTGAGATTGCTTTATCTCAGTAGGTGTGGATCTAACTCTTTTATTCATGTCTTTTATGGTTTCTCATTTTATGGCTATAGCACAATAGCACCATTTCTTTTATTTATTTATTTATTTTTTGAGATGGAATCTTGCTCTGTCACCCAGGCTGGAGTGCAGTGGCACGATCTCAGCTCACTGCAACCTCCGCCTCTCAGGTTCAAGTGATTCTCTTGCCTCAGCCTCCCAAGTAGCTGGGACTACAGGCATGAGCAACCATGCCCGGCTAACTTTGGTATTTTTAGTAGAAATGGAGTTTCACCATGTTGGCCAGGCTGGTCTCAAACTCCTGACCTCGTGATCTGCCTGCTTCGGCCTCCCAAAGTGCTGGAATTACAGGCATGAGCCACCACACCGTCTATAGCACAATTTCTTTAGCTTAGCTTATTTCCAGTCTATTGCCATTTTAAACAGTGCTGCAGTGCATTTCCTTAACCACACTTGTTGGTATACATGTGAAATTGTGAGACAAAGGGTATGTGTGCTACATTTAAAAATTATAGGCATTGTCAGATTCTCCTCCCTGGAGTGGATACTCCCACCAATAGTGCAAGGGAGTACCAAGAAGAGCCCTTCTTTAAAAAGAGAGTGCAGTAAGACATTGCCTACTTAGATTTCCTGGGCTTTGCTGAGTGGGCATTAATAGACACCCTCTGAGTCCTGCAGCCTGGACTAGGTGACCTTGAATGGGGCCACTGGGTGAAGAGCAGTCCAGCAGTGAAGTGGCAGGGATTACTGCCATCCTTGTAACAACAACAGTTTTATTACCACCACCAAACATTTGCGTGGTGCTTTACAGCTCACAACACAGTTCCATATACATCATTTCATTAAGAGATTTACTTTGTCAGTCCCCATTTCTCACTCCTACAACCCCAGCACTTTGGGAGGCCTAGGTGGGCGGGTCCCTTGAGCCCAGGAATTCGAGACCAGCCTGGGCAATATGGCAATACCCTGTCTATACAAAAAATACAAAAATCAGCCGGGTGTGATGGTGCATGCCTATAGTCTCAACTACTGGGGAGTCTGAGTGGGGAGGCTGACTTGAGCCTGGGAGGTCAAGGCAGCAATAAGCCGTGATTGTGCCACAGCACTCCAGCCTGGGTGAAGAGCAAGACCCCATCTCAAAAAAATAAAAATAAAAAAGATTGCTGTATCAGTAAAAAACACATGTAAGTGTATCAAATCAAATGCACTTATATTTCTTTTGAAAATTTCATCAAATAATGGGAGACTTTAGGGCCCTGGCCCACAGAGGATCTGTCCTATTAGTGCTGAGCAGGGGCCTGGCCTGGCTAACTTGTTCTCTTTATGATTCAGTTCAAGCAGACATCACCTCCTCCTGGGAGCCTTCCCTGACCATCTCCTCCCCATTGCCTCCTCTTATTCCATCCCCAATCTGGGTTTGGTGCCCCAGTGGGCTCCTAGATTCTCTGGTCCTATTGCTATCTTGCTGATCAGTGCCCCACATTGATGGCTTTGTCTCTTTTGACGGTGAGCTCCCTAAGGACAGGGAGCATGCCTGGTTCATCCCCGGGTCTCAAGTCCCCAGCACAGGGCTTGGCACAGGGAAGATGCACAGGGATAGAGGAGCGAACTCTGTGGCTCAAAGGGCTTCTTTCTGGAGCTTTACTGTGTGAGCCCCGGTGTTTCCAAGCTTTGATGGTGGGTTTGAGGAAGACAAAACCAGACAATCCTTTCATTTCCTTATTTAAGCATCTGTCCAAGTTTGCATCTGAGCATTCCTTCCCTGCAGGGTGGGGATGGTGGCCACAGCCCTGTCTGGCCCTTGACTAGCATCTGGCTGCCCGTGGAGCTTTCAGAAGAGACGGGAAGTTAGCCAATAGGCTTGTGAAGCTGGAAGACTGAGCCTCCCTTTTCTTGGAGAAAAAAAGAAAACCCTCTTGCAGCTCCTGGCCCACCCAGGGTTGTACAAGGCCCTAGGGAGTCTCTGGCCAGGATTATCCAAATAAATGTGTATCTCTGGGCAGGGAGAAAGGAAACCATGAAGCAGTTTAACGCTCTCCTTCCCAGACTAAAAGGTAAACCCTGGCTTCCCTCTTCCTTGCTCACTGGGGACTCTTGTTCTGCTTTGTTTTTTTCCCACAATTAAAAATATCTTGGCAATCAGTGTATTCCTTGACCAGATAATTGTCCCACTTGATGTGAATGTATCTGTCTATCTCCTACTCAACAGGGTGGAGTACCAGGTTCAGTTCAGCCTCCTGCCACAGGGAAGGTCCTGGGCAGTTCACTGAGCCTGATTCTCAGGTTGTTCTCCTGCGCTGAATTTGTAAGAGTGCATTCAGCTGCAGGTAACTGAGATGCTGACCAGAGGCGAAAACAAATAGGGGCTTATGTTTTTAAGGAGAAGTGAGGAGAGAGGCAGTGGCTGGAGGTTCAGTAGCTATATTCTCTGATTCTCTAGGCCAGTGCTGCCCAAAAGAAATATAATGTAAGCCCATATATAATGTTAAACTTTCTATTAGCCACATTTTAGAAATATAAAGACGTGTTGAAATTGTAATAATATATTTTATTTAACCTAATATATCCACACTATTTCAACATGTAGTAAATATAAAAAATGATTACTGAGATATTTTGCTTTTTGTATATTACATTTTTGAAATACTGTGTATTTTACAGCTCATCTCAGTTAAGTCTAGCCACACATCAAGTGCTTACTAGCCACATGTGGCTAGTGGCTGTCAAATTGGACAGTGCAGTTTTCCTCATGCTTGTCACCTTGTAGTCACAAGGTGGCTGCTGCAGCTCCAGCCATCACATTTGCTTTCAAAGCAGGAAGAAGGTAGATGGGGTTGCTCTAGCTACATACATCTCTTTATCATGTAGGCAAAAGTGTTCCCAGAAACTCTGCTAAAATGTAAGCTCCATGGGCACAGGAATTTTTGCCTATATGTTCTCGGCTGATTCCCCAGCACCTAGGAAAATGCCTGACACATAACATGTGTTTGTCTCAGGTTGAGTTCTTCAAATGCAGATGCTTAGTAGGTGTTTGGAGTGCAGGGTGCTCATTAGCAGTCAACATCTGTGAAAGGAATGGGGAAGACGATGATTGAGCTGAGGAAGAAGTCAGATTGTGTACAAGAGACTCAAATGTCTGCAGGTTCAAGCAATTAGGTCTCTTCCTACTTGGCCTTTCAGTAGATGAGTTTTGCAAGAAACAAGGTGGGAGACATCATGGTTCTCAGTTGATATTAGTGTTGTAGGACTTTCTCCTCAGTTCAGGGAAAAGCCGGGTTCTTGCCACATGGCCATGAAAGATTGGGCTCAAAGACACTTTGAAGGGTGAGAAAAATGGAATGTATTGGGCGAACAGGAAGACAAAAAAACTCAGCAAACAGAGAGGCTCCTATTAACAGGCCCCCATCTCACACATTGAATCCCAGGTACCACCCAGAACAGGAGAGGTCAGTCTCCTCCCCCTGCTAATGGTGCAAACTTCCCGAGGCCCCAGCCCATCCTCCCAGTGCACAGGCAGGTCAGAGGTTCTCTGGAGATCTCTTTATACTCGGCTGTCTCCTTAGGATGGTCAGCCATAAGCTACCAGCTCTCCATGTAACATGTACTAACATATATCCCGATACAAATATTGAAATATATAACATACATAGTTATAGAAATATATACTTAAGAGAAGTTGTAAATATAGTATATACGTATATTTTTATGTATTATAATTATATTACATTAAAAAGTTACTCATTTCAAACTTCTATGCAGCTTCTTAGAAAGATAAACCGAGTCTATTATAATTTCAGAGGCTGCTCAGAGCCTTTGGCTCTATGTGACAGACTTCACTGCAACCTGGCATATTCTACACCTCCTGCTATCGGTCTTATAGTCTTAAGAGATGTAAATACAGGGTAGCGAGCTATACCAAAGGGTGGTCTATGGGAAATCTGCAGTGGAAAGATTTTATTCTCAGGACCCTTTCTGCAGAGGACAGCTGTCAAAATCTGAGGAACATATAGGGGGAGATTTTTTTTAAGTTCAAATCTATAAGACTTAAGTCCAGGGGAAGTTTCATGTCCCCTTCCAGCCAAGGAGAACATGCTCATGTTTACGTGCAGCTGCCTGTTGCTCCTCTCTAGCTTTAAGAGAATGAGCTCTTGCATTTACTCTTTGCCCCTGGCATTCCCAATGTGTCTTTTTAAATTGTGGTAAAATATGTTTAACAAATTTGTCATCTCAACCATTTCTAAGTGTACAATTAATTCAGCGGCATTAATTACATTCTGGATGACGTACAACCATCACCACTTCCTGTTTCCAAAATTTTTCCTCACTCCAAATAGAAACTTTGTGACCATTACGCAAAAACTCCCTCTTCCCTTCTTCCCTCAGCCCCTGGTACCCTCTCATCTTTTTGTTTGTGTAAATTTGTTTGTAATATTTCATGTAAGTGGAATCATATTGTCTTTGTCTTTTTGTGTTTGGTTTATTTCACTTAGCATAATATTTTTGAGGTTTGTCCACATGGTAGCATGTGTTGGAATTTCATTCTTTTCTTTTTCAATCTTAATAATATATTTAACCAAATATATCCAAATTATTATTATTTCAGCATGTAATCACTGTGAAATTATTTAAAGCTATTTTACATTTTTTTGTACTAAGTTTTTGAAATCTGGTGTGTGTTTTACTCTTATAGAGCATCTCAATTCAGATGCTAAATTTTAGTCAGAAATACTTAATCTATATTTAAATTTTATAAAACTTACAGTTGAAAAAAGTAGATTTACATATCCAAGTTATTCCAGTCATAATTAAAACTTTTCCAGTAACTGAATTGAGTTTGAGGTTTTTTTCAAGCAAAATGTGGTAAAATATACATAACATAAAATTTTAACCATTTTAAAATGTATAATTTGGTATCATGAAGTACATTTACATTGTGGTACACCCATTACTATCATTCATCTCCAGAAGGTTTTCCATCTTGCAAAAATGAAACTCTGTACCCATAATCAGTCACTCCCCTCTCCTCCCCACCCCCACCCCCAGCCCCTGCCTACCACCATTCTACTTTCTGTCTCTAGAGTTTAACTATTAGGTACCTCATTTAAGCGGAATTATACAGTATTTGTGGCTGGCTTATTCACTTGGCCTGATGTCCTCAAGGTTCATCTGTGACATATGCCAGAATTTCCTTCTTTTTAGGACTGAATAATATTCTATCCTATGTATGTACTGCATATGTTTATCCATTCATCCAGTGAGGAACCCTTGTTTTTTTTTTCTGCTTTTTGGCTAAGATGAATAATGTGGTGATGAACACTGACGTGCAAGTATCAGTTTGAGTCTTTGTTTTCAGTTATTTTAGGTATATACCAGGAGTGGAATTGCTGAGTCATACGGTAATTCAACTTTTTGAGGAACCACCAAACTGTTTCCATTTACCCTTATATTTTAAATTGCCATCCCTGAGTTAAACTTTTCACAATTATTAATTCATTCAAAAAATCATTTTCAGCCAGGCATGGTGGCTCACTCCTGTAGTCCCAGCGCTTTGGGAGGCCAAGGTGAGTAGATTGCTTTAGCTCAGGAGATTGAGACCAGCCTGGACAACATGGCAAAATGCCATTTCTACAAAAAAATACAAAAAAGTAGTCTGGTGTGGTGGAATGCACCTGTAGTCCCAGCTACTTGGGAGGCTGAGATGGGAGGATCGCTTGAGCCTGGGAGATCAAGGCTGTAGCAAGATGAGATGACACATCTGCATTCCAGCCTAGGCAACAGAGTAAGACTCTGCTTAAAAAAAAAAAAAAATCATTTTAAGTGCCTGCTACGTGCCAGGTGCTAGGGACATAGCAGTAAAGAAAACAGACAAACCGAGCACGATGGCTCACGTCTGTAATCCCAGCACTTTGGGAAGCTGAGGCATGCAAATCACCTGAGGTCAGAAGTTCGAGACCAGCCTGGCCAACATGGTGAAACCCTGTCTCTACTAAAAATACAAAAATTAGCCAGGCGTGGTGGTGGGTGCCTGTAATCCCAGCTACTCAGGAGGCTAAGGCAGGAAAACTGCTTGAACCCAGGAGGTGGAGGTTGCAGTAAGCCGAGATCGCGCCACTCCACTCCAGCCCGGGCAACAGAGCAAGACTCTGGGTCGAAAACAAAAAAAAGAAAACAGACAAAATCCTTGTCCTCTTGGAGTTTATGTTCTTATCAGTGAGAGAGAGAGAGAAAGAGAGGGACAATAAACAAATGCGTGGGGAGTGTGTGTGTGTGTGTATGTGTATGTCAGGTGTGTGCATATCCTAGGTAGAAGATACAGCAGGGCAGGGAGAGGAGAGTAGGTTGCTGTTTGATATAGGATGTCCTGGGAAGGCTGCTAGAAGATGGTGACATTTGAGCAGAGACCTAAAGGAGCAAGGTGATGAGTGTGCAGTTCTTAGAGGGGAGTGAATGCTAGGCAAAGGAGCAGCAGGTACAGAGGTGCTGACAAGCAAGTGTGCTCAGGATGTTGTGGAAACAGCAAGGAGACCTATGTAGCTGGAAGGAGCCAGGCTGGGGGTGGTAAGAGATGGGCCAGAGAGAGAGTGGTGTTGGGCCTTGGAACTCTTGAAAGGACTTGGGCTTTCACTCTGCATGAGATGCAAAGCCACGGGAGGCTTTTGAGTGGAAAGTGACATGACTTCCTCAGGTAAGGAACTGTGAAATCTTGGGGATGAAAAACGTAAAGGAAGACTAGGGTCTCTCCCATCTGTGAGTCACAACCATCTCAGGCCTAAGGAATGTGTTACATCCTGTGCTCATCATGTCTTAGAGGAGCTGCTCACTCTCTCACCACAAACCAGCAGCTCAGGGACAGGCTGAAACCAGCCTCACTGCCAAGGTTAGGGCAGACTTGGCCATTCTGATTTAAAGTCTTTTTGGAAGAAAAAACCTTCCTGAGTACCCATGACACTTAACACTACCCATGACTTATTGTGTGATCTTGTATCTTGGAGCCTCTGATTCTTCACCTATGAAATGAGAGTAATATATGATAGTTGTTATCTCATAGGACTGGGGTAAAGGCTATATGAGAAAACACATGTAAAACATATTAAGTGCCCAGCAACCGTTAATCGCCTCCTTCTACTTCTTGAACTATCCCCTTGCCTTTTGTGACACAACTTTTTTTAACATAAAATTGACCATTTTAACCATCTTTAAGTGCACAGTTCAGTGGCAATACATTTTTGTGCAGCCATCACCAACGTTCATCCCCAGAACTTTTTTCATCTTGTAAAACTGAAACTCTACCCATTCAACAATAGCTGACAATTCTCCCCTCCCCTCAGCCCTTGGCAACCACCATTCTGCTCTCTGTCTCTATGAATTTGATTACCTAAGTATCTCATATGAGTGGAATCATACAGTATTTGTCCTTTTGTGACTGTCTTATTTCCCTTAGCATAATGTCTTCAAGGTTCATCCATGTTGTAATGTATGTCTGAATTTCCTTCTTTTTTATGGCTGAATAATATTCCATTGTATATATAGACCACATTTGTGTATCTGTTCACTCATCAATGGACACAGGTTACTACTAACTTTCGGCTATTGTGAATAATGCCACTATGGATATACGTATCTATTTCTTCATGATCTATGGATATACATATCTATTTCTTCATGATCATGCTTTAATTCTTTTGGGTATGTGGTATACCCAGAAGTGAAATTACTGGGTCAAATGGTAATTCTATTTTTACTTTTTTGAGGAACTGTCCTATTGTTTTCAAGTAGTTGTACCATTTTATATTCCTACTAGCAATGTCCAAGGGCTGAATTTTCTCCACATCCTCATCATACTTATTTTTTGTTTTTTATATTAGGCATCCTAATGGGTGTGAGGTGGCATCTCGTTGTGATTTTGATTGGGATTTCCCTAATGATTAGTGATGTTAAGCATCTTTTCCTGTGCTTATTGTCCACTCATAAGTCTTCTTTAGAGAAATGTTTATTCCAGTCCTTTGCCCATTTTCAAATCAGGTTTTTTGTTTTGTTTTTGTTGACTTTTAAGAGTTCTCTGTATATTCTGGATACTAACTCTTTGTCAGATATGGGATTTGGAAATATTTTCTCTTATTCTATGGGTTATCTTTCTATTGTGTTGATAGTGTTCTTTGTTGCACAAAAGTTTTAAATTTTGATGAAGTCAAATTTGTCTATTTTTCCATTTGTTTCCTGTGGCTTTGGTGTCATATCCAAGAAATCCTGACCAAATTACTGTCATGAAGCTTTTGCCCTAAATTTTCTTCTAGGAGTTTTTAGTTTCAGCTCTTACAATTAGGTCTTTCATCCATTTTGATTAATTTTTGTATATGGGGTGAGGTACGGGTATGGCACAACTTTTCTGATCAATTTTTAAGAGTCTTATGCTTTATTTTTCTTTTCTGTAGTACATATTTGGTGTCTGAGGTTTGTCTCCAACTCCTTTTGTTTCTGTGAGGCCTGCTTTCTCAGGAAATCTCAGTTATATTTGCCTGTCACCCTCATGAAGATGACTCTCCACATTTCTATTTCTGGCCTGTACCTCTCTCTTGAGCCCCATGACCCCATTGAAGTAATCTGATATTGTGAAATATATATATTTGGTCTTCTCCCCTTGGAATCTCCAGGGTGATAAGAGTGTCTTCTGCATGCTGATAAGATGCTTGGTGGCTGGCAGCCCATAGGCAGCTTCAGGATGAAGGCTGCTGCCTGAAAGGCCAAGCCAGTTTCCAGGGAGGAGAGAAGGGCTGAAGGTTAACTCGCTCATCAATGGCCAATGATTTCATCAACTGTGCCTACATGATGAAGCTGCCATAAAAATCCAAAAGGACTGGGTTCAGGGATCTTCCACTAGCTGAACACGTGGCAGTGACTGAAGGGTGGTGTGCTCAGAGAAGGCATGGAAGCTGCTGACAAAAAACAAAGAACAAAAAAACCCCAACTTTTGTAAAATGTTTGAAGAGGTTTATTCTGAGCTAAATAAGAGTAACCATGGCCCGTGACACAGCCTCAGGAGGTCCTGAGAACATGTGCCCAAAGTAGTTGGGTTATAGCTTGGTTTTATACATTTTGGAGAGACAGAAATTATAGGCAAAGACATGAATCAATACATGTAAGGTATGGGGCGGGGGGCAGGCATGGGGGCTTCCAGGACATAGGTGGATTCAAAGATTTTCTGATTGGCAATTGGTTGAAAGAGTTAAGCTTTGCCTGAAGAGTTTAAGTTGGCATAAAGAAATGTTTGAGTTAAGAAAAAAGGGGTTGTGGAAGCTAAGGTTCGTGTTACCTAAATGAAGCCTCCAAGTAACAGGAGACTAGATGGTCTCCTTAAGAGAAACTAGATGGTAAATGTCTCTTATCAGACGGTATTATTATTATTACTATTATTTTTTTGAGACAATATCTCACTCTGTTGCCCAGGCTGGAGTGCAGTGGCATGATCACAGCTCACTGCAACCTCTGCCTCCAGGGCTCAAGCAATTCTACTGCCTCAGCCTCCCGAGTAGCTGGGACTCCAGGCCCATCTCCTTTCTTCCTCCCACATGCAATCACACCTTCCTTTGCAGTTCTCTTCATGCTTGTCCCCTGCTCTTCGCCCCCACTGTCCCACTTTGGTTCAGGGACTGGCTGATTTCTTACCCAAGTGATCACACCTGCCAGCCTCTGAGCTCTCTTGGCCTTTCCTCCCCTCCAGTCCAGTACTGGCCCCTGCAGACTCACTCTTCCCAAGCACAGCTCAGATTGTAACTGCCCAAATTCAAAACTCCCACTGCCTGTGGATTAAAGTTCCAGCTGCAGCCTGGCCCAGTGACCTGTCTGATCAGCCCAGCTCCTGCCTCACCAACCTGTTTCCCACAACTCCCTTCTCACAGGCCGCCTTCTTGGCAGGCTCTTCCCCTAGTTCTCAGCCTCTCCTCCACCTGCCTCTGCCCAGCACTGTAGGCACTTTCCGTGTTCAGTCTGCTGAAATCCTGTCCTTGGAGATCCTCCACCTTTGCAGCTCCAGCAGCCTCCACCTCCTCCCACCTCTCACCTTCTCCCCAGCAGCCCAGCCCAGAGCCGCACCTAGGAGTTTTCCACTGCCCAAAACTGTCCCACCTAAACTCCCACTGGAAATGCTCCTCTCTAACCATGACTTGGAGCTGCTGCTTCTCTTACCATGTCATTCTCATGAGACCTGCTGCAAATCCACGTTCCCATCCTTAGCCAATGCCTGCCTGTCCTCCCCATCCACCTGCCTCCCAAGGGCTTCCTTCTTTTGCCCATCTGGGAGCCCACATTGTGCCTTTGCAATCATGTTCAGCAGTTGCTCAGTGCTCCTGACTTCAGGCTGGCCCCACCCAAAGAGACTCTAGTGTCTCTAATTCTGCGTCCTGCTCTCGAGGGCTGCCTGGCACTGTTAGAGAGAGCCGCAGAGCCCAGCTGGTTGGTGTTGTTACCAAGTTATGATAACTTAATGCTGAGCCTCTCAGTGCTGCTGGGACAGCCTTTTCAGAAAATCTAGCCAGTTTCCTGTCTGTATCAATTCCCACAGCAGCTGTTCCCATCCTTTACCTCCTTCTCTGTTTCTTCAGCCCCTTCCCTTTAAGCAGCCATCTGACTTCTCATGAAAATCAATATTATCAGCTCTGTTTTGTCTTCTGTTCTCCACCAAATTTCTGGGGAAAGTAACTCTGTACTCCTTGCTCCCATATCTTCACCTTCCCCTTATCCCCTAACACACTGAAATCAGGGTTCATTCCCCTGTGCTAGTAGAAATGCTTTTTTCAGGGCTACTAGAGGCCTTGGGGTTAGCAAAGACCGTGACTACCTTGTATTGTCTACTTGGCCTTTTTCAGACATCAGATGTGGTGGGTTGCCATCTCCTTGAAGTCTCTTCTCCTTGAAGAGACACCTTGAGGGAGGGGAGAATGAGGGTTATACTCCTTTGTGAGAAATTGTAAATCTGAGTTTTAAGAGGTCCAGACTCTTGCAGTGTTTATATATATATATATATATATATATATATTTTTTTTTTTTTTTGGCAGGAAGGTTTCCCATGAAGGGCATACCACTGGCCTTTCTTCTGGTGCTGCTGCACACGGCCACAGGTGTGGGTGACACTGATTTATGATCTCTTGTGCTGAAGAAAACTCCTGTATTTTTTGCCTCCCACATTGATTCTGAAGCTCCTGATCATACCGAATGACTTATCCCTTGTTAGGGTTTAATAACATCACAATAGTATAAAGCTTTTCTGTTTACAGAGGAATTTTGCATTGAGTATCTCATTTGATTCACACAATAACTCTGTGGGGTAATAAGGGCTGGGATTATTATCCCCACTTTACAGATGAGGAAACTGAGGCTTCATTGGATTAAGGGACTTGCCTAGAATTTCCTGGGGATAAACGGAAGAATGTGACAGTGTTCAAAACCAACAGTCCTAGACTTTAGTTGCTCAACCTTTGAGGACTTCAGTGGAGAAAATGGGAAAGATATGAGATATATTGTATTTTCAAGTACACTATTTCTTCAACAGTTAATCTTGGGTGATAAGGATACAGAGAGGGCTCAGAAATTATTCTTGCCTTTATTTTCCTTTTTTTTTTTTTTTTTTTGAGATGGAGTTTTGCTCTTTTGCTCAGGCTGGAGTGAAATGGCATGATCTCAGCTCACTGGAATCTCCGCCCCGTCACACCCCACCCCCGGAGGTTCAAGCGATTCTCCTGCCTCAACCTCCCAAATAGCTGGGATTATAGGCGCCTGCCACCATGCCTGGATAATTTTTCTATTTTTAGTGGAGACAGGGTTTTGCTATGTTGGCCAGAATGGTCTCAAACTCCTGACCTCAGCCACCCGCCTTGGCCTCCCAAAGTGCTAGGATTACAGGCATGAGCCACCGTGCCCGGCCTATTCTTACATTTATTTTCAAAAGAAATTCTGTCAGAAATATTTAAGGAGGGCAACAGCATTATTTTATATTTATGAATGTCTGGTTTTAGAATTTCACCTTTGTTTATTAGAAATTCTCGATTAAAGTCCTGGTACTATGAATTTGATGGATTTAGTAGTTTTCAATTTGGAGTTAAGGATGGCATTTGTAGCCTTATATCAGCTTCAATGTCTAATTTATTTTGTTTTGTTTACGTGAACTCAAAATCCATCCAGCCAAGAAGAGAATTTCAAGTAAAATGGTTTTTTTTAACAGCTTACTTTACAGTCTCTTCAATTACAATAATCTGAAAACTTGAACATGAAGTAGGTAGATGTGTTTAACTTGCTTTAAGATTCAACCTTGAAACCAAACTTTTCTGCTTTGTAAGATCAAGGCAGCATCACCCACTTTAAAGAATAGCTGTCAGTAGGACATGAGTTAGCTTAACAGGGGCCTGCAACGTTAAAACATTCAATAAATCACAACTGCTATTATTTTGTCCTACAGGTTTAAGGAAAAGTTGACAACTGTCCCCCATGCTGGGGATTCATGGTAGTGCTAGTCTGGTACATGGATTTTTAATTTTCAGGGGTCTGTGAACTTGAATGAAGAAAAAACCCTTTATTTTTACTAACCTCTAACTGAAATGTAATATATTCCCCAATTACAGGGACACTGTAGGCAACAAATCCATCTTAGGAGTGCCTGTGACTTCATCACTAATAGAAATCACAAATATTTTCATTCCTTCTTGCAGTGGTTGCAGATATCTCAAGCTAGGATTTACACTTACAACTAGAAATTATTATAAGTGAATAATTATTGAAATTATTGTAAGGTGTTAGACCTACAACTAGATCTTGTTACTTACTATTAGCTATGCTAGATCTGTTAATGTTTTGTTTTATGATTTAAAGAAAATATTCTGAGAAGGTGTCCATAGGTTTTATCAAGTTACTGAGATGGTTTGTGGCATAAAAATGGTTAAGGACCCCTGTTCTGATGCCATAGAGCTGGGAATAGAGGGGTCAGGAGCCATGTGGGGCCTGCCAGTATAGTGGGTCAGGGGTGGGGGAGTTGCTGAAAAGAACTTGGAAGGGATCCGGGTCAAATCTCTGCTCCTCTGCTTTTTAGTTTTGTGACTGGGGGCCAATTACTGGCTTGAGACCAAATTTCCACATCTGTAAAACAGCAATATTCTAACACACCGTAGCGGCTTTAGCACACACGACACCATTCCTAGCGATAGGAAATTGTCAGAAACGTAAATTCCTCTTTCCCTTCCTCCCAACTCTGTTCTGTTTCCTCTTGTGTGATATGAGAGATTTTAGTAGATGGCCTCTCTAAGGTCTTTTAAATCATTGTGATTCTACGTTTTTCCTTTAATTAAGGTCACACCACACAGTCCATTGTTCGAGTCAGAGGTGGTGTCGTAATGCCTCAATGGATGGCTAGTCTTCCCTTCCTGGAGCCGCAGTGAGACGTTCAGCCCCTTTCTGACCCTCCTCCCACTGTCCACCTTGGCTCTCCCTGGCTCACCTCCAGCCTGAGCTCATGGGTTGGGAATGTGTAGGCTGATCCTCTGCTCACTGGAGTGCTTGCAAGAGGGCCTTGGGGTAACATGTTCTGAGACCTATTCCTATACTGCCTGCCCCAGCTGATAGCAGGCCTGGGAAACCCATTAATCATTGTCCTCGGTGGCCCCGCAGACCTGCGTTTACTCTCACTGCTTCTCTATCTGCTG
Organism: Pan troglodytes; assembly: GCF_028858775.2. Lineage (NCBI taxonomy): Eukaryota > Metazoa > Chordata > Mammalia > Primates > Hominidae > Pan > Pan troglodytes. Next base: position 16,338,921 of record NC_072407.2, read on the forward strand.
TTCCAAGCCAACTGTTCTTAGGTGGAAAATGCAGCCTATTGTTGTCTTGGTGGAAAGGCGCTAAAATGATGGGATGCTTTCTTTGTTCAGGAAGTTAGGAGTATGTGGGGTGGGGGAAATGGCTTAATGCCTTCATGAAACCATATCCTGACTCCTTTTTTTTTTTTTCTTTTTTTTAAATCCTGAATCAGAAAAGTTTTGTGGTCACTGGGTTTGGATGTAATGCATTGTTGTGGTTTTGCTGCTTTGTCATGTAACTGACCTGGGCCTTGGAATCATGCTCTATTTCAACTCAGTTTTCAGAGTGGGTGAACACGTTTGGTGTGCCCAGCTGACCGCTGCATTGCTCATTAAAATGATTGCCAGAGTCGTGGCCTGGTGGACATCTGTCCACACTCAGCTTGTCCTCCCCCTTGTCCTGGCCCAGACACAGAGCCTCTGCTCCAGCTCAGAGCCCAGAATCTAACCGCCTGTGCCCTTCTCAGGCACAGATGTTTCTGAGACTGAACTGAGCCAAGAGAGGTGGATGGTGCATTTGGGGTCTTAAATATCACTGGTAGGATGCTGGCTAGGGACTGTGGAGGTGAGAGGGACACTCTTGCTTCAGGACACAGGAGAAGTAGGTGTGCTGTGGACACTGTTGACATAGACTACCCTCGAAGCTCTTATTTCTTCAAGCCACAGAGTGAGACGGTGGTGTGGCACAGGGCCTGAGAGCATGGTCTTTGAGGTCAGACCAACCCGGGTTTGCATCCCACTTATGGCTGTGTGACTTTTTTTTATTTTTTTGAGACAGGGTCTCACTCTGTTGCCCAGGCTGTTGTGCAGTGGCACAAATCAGCTCACTGCAACCTCCATCTCCTGGGCTCAAGTGATCCTTCCACCTCAGCCTCCCGAGTAGCTGGGACCACAGGTGCGCACTACTATGTTTGCCTAATTTTTGTGTGCTTTTGCAGAGATGGGTTTTGCCATGTTGCCCAGGCTGGTCTTGAACTCCTGAGCTCAAGTGATCCACTCGCCTTGGTTTCCCAAAGTGCTGGGATTACAGGTGTGAGCCACCACGTCGGATCTTGGCTGTGTGACCTTAAGCATGTTACTTAACCTCTCTGTGCCTCAGTTTCCTTAATTGAAAAATGATAATAGTCTCCAACTTTGAGGGTGATTGTGAGGCCTGGATAAAATAATATGTGTAAAGCACTTAGAACAGTGGCCGGCATAGAGGAAGATGATTACCTTCGTCATGATTACTGTTTGTCAGGACTGTTTGAAAGGACTCTGAGCAGAAGCTCTCTGTCTGGCTGCCTCCCTGTCCTGCAAGCCGCTCCCTGTTCACCATTCTCCTCCTGGTTAAGTACGGGCATCTGTGTCCCAAGAGAGGGCTCCACTGCAGACCCTGACCACCAGCATACCTGCCCACAGAGGCCGAAAATGTGGTAGTCAGCTGCTTCTCTGAAATTCCAGCCCGGGAGAGGTAAACTAAGGAAATGCCATCCTCCTGAGTGTCCTGAACTGTCATCTGTCCCAGCGAATGTCTGACATTAAGGTTTGTGATGGAATTAAGCTCTTCTGAGAGATTTCATAAATAAATTCCCAATACAGTATTAAACCAAGCCTACTGCTGGGCCTTTCTGTACTTTTACTGTCACAAGAATGAGCTTGGGAGAATCATTGTTTCAGTCAGTTGTGGGGAGGGAGTTCGGGTGAGTTTAATTTGGTGGCTGGTAACAACAGCAGTAACTGACCCATACTGAGCCATACAGTTTCCAAAGCCCCCGTCTGCTTCAGGTGTTGGTGAGGTTATCCCACCACACAGATTGCTCGAAGGAACTGTCAGCTCAGCTGCCTTGTGCTCAGAATCTCTCTAGTTAGCCAGGCCTCCTGAATCTATCTGCCTTGTGAGTTTGCATAGCAGGAGGGGAGGAAGCATGGCTTCATGTAGCCTAGTGAGTTTGGAAAAGGCCGATAGCCCAAGGAGGGTGTCCCCATCTGCCCTCTCCAAGATTCTTCCTGTTCAAATGAGGTGTTTGTAGAAGACCTAGAATAACAGTTAGCTTTCATTCAGCAAGGCTGACTGGATGGGTGGGGGGATGGATAGGTGGGTGGGTGGGTGGGTGGATGAATGGATGGATGGATGGATGGATGGATGGATGGATGGATGGGGGGATGGATGGGTGGGTGGGAGGGTGGGTGGGGGGATGGATGGGTGGGTGGGTGTGTGGATGAATGGGTGGGTGGATGGATGGATGGATGGGTGGGGGAATGGGTGGGTGGCAGGATGGATGGTTGGATGGTTGGGTAAGTAGATGGGTGGATGAATGGTTGGAGTCATGACTGCACTCTTCTAGATGCTGGAGGTAAAGCAGTAAGCACTCAATAAGCACTGCTGGGATAAAAACCATTACTGTTGTTCAGTGCTAGAGGGAATTGTGAAGACGTATACACATTGGCCATTCCATCATGCCTTCCCACAAAGAAGATAAGCTTCTCTCCTTATATCCTTTCATCTTGATCCAAGCCACTCATGCTTCCTTCCCATCCCCATGACAGGATCTACCCATCTCAAAGCCGTCACTTGCTGTATTGCTTGGGGCTGGAAACTGAGCCTCCTAGCAAGTGTCTGATGTGTGTTAGGTGTTACTGTTACCATTTCATGGATGAGCAGCCTGTGGCTGGAGGAGACCAGGTACCTGAAGGGGACGAGAATTTCAGTGTTTAATTCTTAGTTCTCTGTTCAGCCCTAGTTCTTAGTGTTCTTTGTACAGTACTCTGCACTGCTCAGCTCTCCCAGCAGAGGCAATAAAGACATCCAAACCCATATACAGTGCGTGAAAAAGAAGATCCAGGATCTCTGGAGGCCTGGAGGAAGCCATAGTGACCCTTTTGTACTCTGTCATGCTTCCTATAAACTGCTTCAAATTGAACCCCAACGCCAGCCTGCGATCATGTTTTCAAAATACTGCCGAGGCTTTGAAATTCTCTTTGCTACATATGATGTGCTTCCCAGGCACATAGCAGGTGCTCAGCAAAGGAGTCATGGAACTAGAGGGTTGGCCCAGTAGCTCTGATGGAGCCCCAGCTCTGGGCACTGGCGAGCATTTCCTCTCCACTTAGGCAGGGAGATGACAGCCCTCTTGCCAGCTGCAGGGGGAGGTCTTCCGTTATAGGATTAACTGGCGCCTGCACTTTTGCTGGAAACTTGTGGAAAGTGGCTGAGAGCTCTCCAGTGCTTAAGAAGTGGGTTTTGGAAAACAAACAAGATCTTGCCTACGCAGGAATAGGAATGAAGCAAAGGTTAGACATGGCTTGGGGGAGTTTTTTCTTTTTTTTTCTTTTTTTGGTTTGGTTGAATAACAGGCTAGAAGGAACTCTCAAAGTTCAAAGTGGGCCTTAGACCCTTTAAAAGTAGGTCCATAAACTTGTGTAGAGGACAGTGAGTTCTCTGTTTAGAGTAAATTTAATGACAACTATCATTTGTAAAAGGCATCATAATTTACAAAGCCCTTTCCACATGCACTGTATGTGTATATAAATACTATATGTGACCTTCCCCTTTAAGATTATTTATCCCATGATTTGAGGGCGCCTAGACAATTTTTAAAAAAAGATTTTTTTTTTTTTTTTAAAGACGCACAGTCTCTTCATTTTGCCTGTAGTATAGTGGAAATAACACAGGCAGGCTTCCAGTCTCTGGGCCTCAGTTTACCCAGCTGCAAAACGAAGACAATAGGAGAGATGGATCCAGGGAAGGTTTGCCTCTTACGGGCTCAAGAGCCTACTGGGAGTGCAGAGAGTGGGGGCTGAGTTGACTCTGAACATATTGGGCCATTCAAGGGTGCCCAGCACAGGTGGTGGGGACCCCAGACATCAGCGGCAGGGAGGTCCCCTTCAGATGCTGCCAGCTCAGAGGATGCAGAGCTGTCTCTTCCTGAAGCCAGATGGGGAGGCTGAGGCCCACGGACCCATGAGCCGCTGGGCTGTGTACCCATCTGCCCTCCTACACCTGGTTCTCAAGGTGATCTGCCTGTGTCCCTGTCCCCGACTGTGCTAATTCTTGAGTGTAGTCCCTGAGTGGTGAATAGGATTTCCCTCCATGAATTAGAGCAGCAGTGTGCTTTCTGCCTGAGGCTCCAGCAAGGACTCTGATCCTGTGTCCCCTCTGCTCTCTCCCCGTGTGGGGCTCTGCCTCTTCCTCTTCCTGTGTGTCCTCCTCTGTCCTCTTCCTGCCCTCATTCATCTTTTCTTTCTCTTCTTCCCTCCTCTGTAATCCCATGGAGCTGACTGGTTTTTAACTGTATTTTATGTTTCTTGTTCCTTACATCAAACATTAATTCATTAAATGGTTTCATAGTCAAGGGAGAACATCTCTAAGATTGCTTTATTTGTGAATTATGTGTGCTTCAGTTAATATTTTTTTCTAAATAATTAGTGAAGCATCCTGGCCAGGGTTGTTTCTAGGGGTGTGGTCCTGGGTCTCCATCCTTACAATGGGGAGAGCAACACCTCCCCCTCCGGGGCAGCAGTGAGCAAATGAGGGACTGAATGCATCCAGACGGTGGCCGGCCCTGGCCCTTCTACTTGAGTTACCACAAGGATATGTCAGTTGTTACTGAGTGGTCCCAGGCAGCGGCCTCGGCTTTTCTGGAACTCACTTGAGATGGACTCAGACGCTGTGGTTTTGAAGGCTTTGTTTTAGCGGTTCCTTGGGCTGGAATCAGCCCTGTGTCAGCAGCTGCTGGTGGAGGTGACTGGGTGTACCCGAGAGTGGATGTGTTGTCCGTATCTGTCTTACTTCTCGGCTATCTTGCTGGTGGCTGGCAGCTGCCTCCCTGAAAGCCCAGGTTGACTCCCTGCTGTCTGTGTGGGTGGGCTTCCCAGGGCACCCTCCCTGGGCTTTCCCTCCACCTTTCTTCAGTCTCGTCTTTTGCCCTAGTTCCCTGGGGTAGGCGGGTTGTTGATAGGGAGGGGCAGTTCCCGGGGTGGGGTGGGGAAGGAAAAGCTTGAACTGCTAGGACCCCAGAGGTTGTCTGTGACCCTCTCTGCCCACTGTTCAGTGTTGCTTTTCCCCCTCCTCCTCCTCCCATCCATATATGTGGGCAATTCCCTCCTTTTTTCTCCAGCTTTTTGCTGTTCATTATGGGAGTCACAAGCCACGTGGCTAGGGCACTTGAAATGTGGTAAGTCCACATTGAGCTGCGCTGTAAGTATAAAATACTCACCTCATTTTAAAGGCTTAGTATAAAAAATGATTATCAAATATTTTATCGATACTTTTTATATTGATTACATGTTGAAATGATAATATTTTGGATATAATAGATTAGAATATCGAAATTAACTTCCTGTTTCTTTTCACTTTTTTAGAAAAAATGTGGCTATCAGAAAATTTAAAATTGCATGTGTGGCTCACATTATATTTCTATTGCAGTGATTCTTAACTGGTGGCTGTTTTGCCTTCCAGGGACATTTGATAATATTTGAAGACTTTTCTTTATTGTCATGCTGTTGGGAGAGTGGCGTGGTTGGCACTAGCACCTAGCTGGAAGAGGCCAGGGATGCTGCTGAACATCCTACAATGCACAGGATAGCACCCTACAGCAAAAATTATCTGGTCCCAAATGTAGTAGTGCTGAGGTTGAGAAACCCAGTTCTATTGTATAGCACTGTTTTACTCTCACTTTTGATGAACCAATCTTCTCTCATTGACAATGACACTAAAATTGGAGGGCTTAGGGCATAGTAGAAAGAGCATAATGGCCAGAGTCAGATACCTGTGACCCTGGGCAGGTTATTTAACATTTCAGAGCCTCCACTTCCCCATCTGTGAAATGGACACAATCATACCTACTTTATAGGATGCTTGTTAGGACTCAATGAAATTGAACATAGCGTACCTGACACATGGTAGACCTCCACTAAGTAGAAATTAGCATTATTGTTAAAATTTGTGTCACTATGTGGACTCTCTGGATCAACTATTAGGATTTCTACACCTCTTTTAGATTTTCAACGAGTACCTTACACTCAACAAATAGAAAACTAAATTCATAATTTTACACTTCCTCTCCCCTCCCACTCCCTAAATTTATTCTTCTTTCTGACTTTCAGTCTTAGCGCACAGTATCACCATTCTCCCACTCTGAGAACCTGAGTCAGTTTCACTTCTTCCTTCTACCCTCTAGCCTGAATTTGTAATCTCTTAACCTTTATACGTTAACTGTGTCTCATCCAACCCCTCCTTTACATTCCTGCCTAGTGGGACCTCTGCATCTGCTGTAAGTGGCTTCCTTCCAGGTCCTTGCCTCTACTCTTTCCCAGTCCCCACTATGTGTAAAGTTCTTTTGCTCAGGAACCTTGATTTTTGTTTTGTTTTGTTTTTGTTTTTGTTTTGCTAAAGTGTGAGTACCTATGGTCAGAAAATGTGACATATCCATCTGTATTTCCCTAGCACCAGATATGATGCCTAGAAAATAGCTGTTCATTCAGTGTTTTTTGAATGAATGCATAGATAAATAAATGATAGATATCCTTTTCCCCTTGGTACATGGGTAGGATCAGGTATTACAGGGAGCTAGGGTAGCAGTTTCCAAATGCCCTATTTCCCTTTAATAGTTTTGCAGGGTTTAAATTATGCATTTCCTAACCTACCTTATCACACCACCCCCACTACCTCCACCACCTTCCCGATTTTGAGCTGGAGACTCAGTTTGTTTTCTCTGAAGGGTTACAGCAATGATGCATTAGACCTGGGTCTCGGAAATCCTGCCTTCCATATGTGGGCTTCCGCAGGCAGCCTGAGCCAGCTATGGCTCACATTCTGCAAGCCCAGGCCTGCCACCAGAGGGAAAGTGCCCTAGATGCCCAGGCATGCCTCCCTCTTGGTGGCCAAAGATTCCCCAGGCAGCTCCCAGCAGGCTGTGAGGGGAGGCCTTCCAGAAATTTGCCCTTAAAGATGCTCTGATAGAGAAAACATAACATGTTCTTTGGCAGGTTGTGGGCATCTATCATACAGTAATCATGGGCAGTCGGGATGGTGTAGGATTGGAGCCTCCCGATGTCTAGACACTTTGGTCTGTTCACAGTTTCAAAAACATTTTAATTACAAACCACTTTATGGTGTAAGGTGACCCACATGGAGTTATCAAGAACTTCTGAGTAAGTTTGCTAACTTCTTTTGTGGCAGCTGCAAGTTGACTCAAAACTACATTCCACTGGTGAGTATGGGTTTTCTGGCCTGGAAGACATGTGTGAGTTGCTCTAAGGGGCTCGCTGTTCTTTTACTATCTGGAAGGCCTCAAAGTTCCTCTGGTGGGAAAGACTTTCTTCTGCAAACACCCTGGGATTTGTCTCTTGAAGAATCAGGGTTTTGGACTCTCCTACGTAACCATCTTCTGTGGGTTGGATATCAGATGTGTATCCAACCCCCAGAAGATGGATCAAGGTGCAGTTGACTAAATGGCTTTTCTCTTGGGAAACTTGAGGATTTTCTGTCACCTCTAACTGGCTTTGTGACATCTGAAGTTGTTTCCTGTATCTGAAGCTAGTTATTTCATTGGTAAAGGTAGTAAAACTCCCACCTATTTTCAGCTTTGATTCCTTTTCTCCCCTGACCCCAAAACTTGTGCTTCAGAATAAGTTGTTTCACAGACAAGGTTGCATATGTTAGGTGACAATATCTTCTCTCTGTTTTTGTAAAGTGTAAAGTCACATTACTGCCTGTCAGCATTTCTAATCAGCCACAGATAATTTGTGTTCACACTAAATTGTCACAATCCCATGCAAAATTAAGCAAGAGTGGTGATTAATAGCATGAGTCCAGAATTGAACAGATTTGGGTTTGAAACTTAGCTCTGCCTTTTACCAGATAAGCATCTTTAAGTAGCAGGACTTCAACTTCAATGTCCTCACCTGAAATCAGGAGATAAAATAGTTCCTACCTTATAAGTTAGTTTATCCCTTATTTAATAAGATAATATATGTAAAGCCCCAAGACAGTATCTTCTTAAATATAGACTATTATATTTCAGTTAGCCTCAGTGTGCATCCTGATTTGGGGTAAAGGTATGATTTGATTTGATTTGATTGACTGATTGATTTGGCAAATATTTATCAGTACCTGCTGAGGATGAGGGACTGCTCTAGCCTCTGGGGATACAGCTATGAATCAGAGACAAGGCCCCTGCTTTAGTGGAACTTATGTTCTAGAGGGAGACAAACAAAGTGAACTATTTAACAAATAAAAAAGATGGCCGGGTGCGGTGGCCCACGCCTGTAATCCCAGCACTTTGGGAGGCTGAGGCGGGCAGATCATTTGAGTTCAGGAGTTCAAGACCAGCCTGGCCAACATGGTGAAACCCAATCTCTATTTAAAAAAAAAAAATAGAAAAATTAGCTGGGTGTGGTGGCATGCGTCTGTAATCCCAGCTACTCAGGAGGCTGACGCAGGAGAGTTGCTTGAACCTGGAAGGCGGAGGTTGCAGTGAGCCGAGATCATGCCATTGCACTCCAGCCCGGGCAGCAGAGCAAGACTATGTCTCAAAAAAAAAAAAAAAAAAAAAAAATGATGTAGTCCAGATGCACCTGCAATCCCAGCAATTTGGGAGGCCAAGGCAGGTGGATTGCTTGAGTTCAGGAGTTTGATACCAGCCTGGGTAACATGGTGAAACCCCGTCTCTACAAAGAAATACAAAAAAATTAGCTGGGCATGGTGGTGCACACCTGTAGTCCCAGCTACTCGGGAAGCTGAGATGGGAGGATTGCTTGAGCCTGGGAGGTCAAGGCTACAGTGAGCCGTGATTGCACCACTGCACTCCAGCTTGGGCAAGAGTGAGACCCTGTCTCCAAAAAGAAAAAGAAAAAAAGAGAGAGATGTTGGGTTATGATAAGCACCATGCAGAAAATAAATGGAAATGTGAGAGAGTAATGGGTGGGGCTGAGAAGGTATCATCTCCAGGGAGTGGGATGTTTGAGCTCAGCCCTGAATGGTGAGAAGGAGCTGTGTTCAAAGATCTGAAGGAAGGGTGTCCAGGGCAGGAGGACCAGCAAGGAGCTCCCTTAGACTTTCAGAGGTACAAAAAATAGCCTCTGGGCTCCCTGAAATAACTTCTTGGAACCCCCACCCCCACCCCCGCCCGCCACCCAAAACCCACCAAGGGCAAGGGGTTATGGGGAGGGATGCATTGGACAGCATGATCTAAGCCTGCATTTGGTGAAAAGACTGAAATATTTACTATCTGGCCCTTTATAGAAAAAATGTGCTAATCTGAGGGATCTAAGGTCCCTTTCAGCTTGGACAGTGCACACACGTGCAAGTGCAGGTGGGCAGGGCAGCTCGCCAGTGCAGGAAAAGTCAGCTCAGCAGCCTCCTGGGCACCCAGGCTCCAGGTGGGACTCACTCACCACCTTGGAGATACCCCAACAGAGGCAGTGTGTCTGTCAAGCAATGCAAACTGCCATCAGCCTTCAACTGCTGGGATCACGGTGTCCATGTCCCCAAATGGGATGGACTGGACTCTGAGCTCTTAGAGGTCAAAATCTGATTTCACTTAAATGATTTCTCCTCTGAAGCAAGGCACGGTGGCTCACGCCTGTAATCCCAACACTTTGGGAGGCTGAGGCGGGCGGGTGAATCACTTGAAGTCAGGAGTTCGAGACCAGCCTGGCCAACATGGTGAAACCCCGTCTCTATTAAAAATACAAAAATTACCCAGGTGCGGTGATGGGTACCTGTAATCCCAGCTACTTGGGAGGCTGAGGCAGGAGAATCACTTGAACCCAGGAGGCGGAGGTTCCAGTGAGCTGAGATCACATCACTGCACTCCAGCCTGGGTGACAGAGTGAGACTCAGTCTTAAAAAATAAAATAAAGGATTCCATCTGAGAAAGGAGGGAGGAGAGGAGCCGTGGGTCATTGCTTGCCATTTACTGAGTGCTTGCCATATGCATACGAGGCTATTTTATGAACAATTCTGCAGTGTATTGACTCCATCCCCATAACGACCCTGCCTGGTAGGAACTGCTTTATTCCTCTTTTATGGTTGAGAGAACTGACATCAGATGTAATAAGCTGCTGTGTTCAAAGCTACATAGCGAGCAAACAGGCTGCCTGCTTCTAGTCTCAGGTCCCTCACTACACCACCATATCCGCTATTTTCCCAGTGATGTTCAGTCAAGGGCTGGTGAGTCTTCCTCTTTGCAGGCCTGAATTAAATCATGTTCAGACCCCTAAGCTGTGTTCATTCAGCACCTGTCTACAGGGCGAGAGACTTCATAGAAAGAGAAGGGGAACATTCTAAGGCTCTTGGCAAGGTGGTTAGCTGTGGACATAGCAGCCGGTCCAGATACGGCTGTAGAATAGCATGGTAGGCTTGCACTCCTTGGCTCCAGCTCTGGGCTGCAGCAACAGCTGCTAAACTCAGATAAGTAGTCTCTCCCTTGTTGACCTTAGAGCAATAGGAATTGGTGAAGTTGAAGGAATGCCTGACCTTTTCTCATACAGATCCACTTCCAGGCCTCATCATGGCCCTTCTATAGAGGCCAGCCTGAGACAAAGCTGTTGTCCATGGATAGGATCAGCCTTGTCTGTGGTCATGAGTGGTCATGGGATGAGGTGGTGCCAGTAGAGGATTCAAGTGCCTGTGAGGGAGAGAGAAGGGCCTAGAAAGACAGTGGGCCCTAATACCTCAAAGAAAGGTGGCAGAGATGGCAATGCAGGAGTCACACCTGGCAGTGACTCCCAGCTCCACCCTTTATCAGCTGTGCGAAGCCAGGCAGGGGTAACATGATGGATATGAGTTTCTGCTTTGGAGCTTGACCACCTGGATTCAGATGCCAGTTCCTCCACATACTGTGTGAGGTGACCTTGAGCATGCTACTTGAGCATTTCATGTCTTGGTTTTGTAATCTGGGCTTGTTGTGAGATTTGAATGAACTGATACATGTGACAACTGGTGCTGGATATGGAGTCAGAGTTCAGCACATGCTGGCTATGTTACATCATTTTGCCTCTGGACCTCAATTCCTCAACTGCAAAATGTGAGCAGCAATGCCATTTTCTTAGGAGTTCCTGCAAGGGCTAAATGAGTGAATATACTTCAAGCAGGTCTGGCAATAATATGGAAGACACTTAATAGACACCTTTACTGACCTCAAGTGGCCCCCGGCCATGGCATCTGCTGAGTGGAAATGTTTGTCATTGGGTAGATTGACAGCACTGCTTGCAGTCCTGCCTGGAGTTCTCTGGGCTAGGAAAGTCTAGGTGGTGGATGCCATTGTCCTCTCCCTCACTAACTGCTGTCATCTCTATGGCACAATGGTTAAAATCATGGTCTCTGAACCAGATACCGGGATTTGAATCCTAGCTTCACCACTGAATAGCTATAGCTCTAAGACATGGATGATGGATGTGCGTTGTTGTGAATACAGCCTTATAACAGGCCTGGCATGTAGTAAAGAGTGTTAGCTATTATTATTGCAGTGTGGGGACCCCTACATGACTGAACTGATAGGCTTTAACAGTTACTAAGCAACTAAGAAATAGAAAATGGCAGAAATGAACTGCTCTATTTCTGGATGTTATATTATTTATATATTTTAGCTCTGCTTTTTGCCCACATGTAGGTTACAACTGGCCCTACATTTTTTAGCTTTGAATATATCTTGACTCAGCCCATCTCAGAAGCCTCCCCTCTTTCTCCTAAAGAAATGTGAGATTTATCTGACACCCCTTTTTGGGTCTTGGAAGACCCTGTGTCTCCTGTTCTCCAGAAGAAGATAGCTGGCCAGACCCAGGCCTTACCCCTTGACTAGGAGCTCTGTGCTATTAAAAGAAAACACCAGGGTACCAGCACCAGAGCCCAAGGGACAAGAATTTACAGGGTCAGTTAGAAGAATGACCATTCACAGGGAGAAAACCGAGGCTATAAGAAGAAAATATATTGTAATTTTTCACATCAAATGATATGTTTAAGATATGTGCACCTTTCTGCAGTTATACAGGCAGTAGGAAAAAAAAGTATGTGGATTTCATTTTATATACATTTTACCTTAAACCTGGGCCAGACACAGTGGCTCATGTCTATAATCCCAGCAGCACTTTGGGAGGCTGAGGCAGGATGATCGCTTGAGGGCCCACCAGCCTAGGCAACATAGGGAGACCCTCTCTCTACAACATTTTTTTGTAATTAGCCAGGTGTGGTGGTGTGTATCTATAGTCCCAGCTACTAGGGAGGTTGAGGTGGGAGGATCACTAGGGCCCAGGAGTTCGAGGCTGCAGTGAGCCATGATTGTGGCACTGTACTCCAGCCTGGGCTACAGAGCAAGACCCTGTCTCTAAAAACCAAACAAAACCAAACAAAACCTTGAGCAAATATTGAACTCTAGTCCATGAGATACATGCTGAAATATTTGGGAGGAAATGTATTGATTCTGCTATTTAATTGAAATGCACCACAAAATAAGATAAATTGACGAGTGAGTAGAAGGATAGACGGATGTGAATAGATACATGCTAAAGCAAGGAGAACAAAATCTAATCATAGAATCTAGGTGGTGAGTATTTGGATGTCTTGCAGCTTCTCTGTATATCTGAAAAGTATTATAATGAAATGTTGCCAAAAAATGTTGTAAAGCTACTAGATTAAAAACAAAAAAATTACAATGGGAAAATATAAAAGTAGATGCTGGAAATATTTACAAATGTTTAAAATGCTATTTGGAAAACTAGAGTTGAATATGAAGAAAAATAAAACTACGCCCGTGTATTTTCTGCAATAGATTTCTTTTTTTTTTGTATTAGAAAATAGCAATATATATATTTTTAGAGGAAGAGTGTTCTAGACAGAAGACAAAGCGAGTGAAAAGCCCATGTGTGGGCTCAGTGAAGCCAGTACAGCTGGAGTGTGAGAGGAGGGGGTGGTGGGAGCTGAGGACAAAAGGGAAACAGTAGGTTGAGATCATATAGGGTCCTAAGGCCTAGCCACATCCTGTGATTCTGACTTCTGAGTGCCACAGGCAGACATGAAACGATGTGAGCTACGATTGAGTGACGTGATCTGACTTGAGGAGGACTGCTCTGGTTGCTGTGTGGGGACAGACTGCAAAGTGACAATGGTGGAAGCTGGGAGACCAGATAGGAGCCCTGATATCAGTTCAAAGGAGAGATGGCCATGACTTGGATAAGGAGGCAGCGTGTGAGCCGGTGAAAATTGATTGGATTCTATATCTGTTCTGAAGATAGTCAACAAGATTTATTGGTGGATTGGTTGTGAGCTAAGAGGAGAAGAACCAAGACTGATTCCAGATTTTTGGTCTAAGCAAGTAGAAAAGTAGGTAGCACTTACCAAGTCCATGTTGATGGGGGAGAAGCAGGTTTTTGCAGGGGGGGAATAAGAGTTCAGTTGTAGATCTGTTATGTGAGTAATGCGTATTGAAGCAGATAGAAATGTCAGTGCACAGTTGGCCGGATTCCGCGGGATATTCAGGGTTGAGCACCATCAGCATGTAGATGGTAATTAAAGTCATGGAAGTAGATGGTGTCAGGGTCAATAAGGGAAGGGTATAAAGGCTGAGCCCCAGGCACTTCCAGGTATAGAGGACAGGAAGATGAGGAGGAGCAGCAAGGGTGCCTGAGCAACTGCAGGGCAGGAGAGAGTCAAGAAAGTAGGTCAACTGTTTCAAAGGCTGCCCTGACTGCCTCTCTACCTCTAGTTTCTTTTCTCTCTTCTTACCATCTTTGTTATTGCTCTGGAACCAATTGTCCTGAAGTAGCACCTCCATCCTATTCCAAGCTCATAAAATCCAAAGGGGAGAAATAAAGTCCAAACTCTTCAGTCTGCCATCCAAGTCCCTCCACGGTCTGGCTCTTTCTTTCTCTTTCTCTCTTTCTTTCTCTAATCTCCTGGTTTCACCTTCCCCACCAACCCCTGACCCTCACTTCACTGGCCACTGCCCTGCAAACCACCTCCCTCTTTCTCAGCATGCCATTTGTTTTCTTTCTGCAAATCTTCAGCCTTAATTCTCCATTCATGGTCTATCTCCTGGAGGGATCCTTTCTTGACTGAAGTCACTAATCTGTTTCTTCTCTAAATTCCTAAAGTACTCAGAGGTAATACCAAACAATCCAGCATTCATTGTATCTGTTTTTCTTCTTCTCTAGTTCCCAGCCAATTTCCTGAGGTTTGGGAACATGAGCCTGTAATCCCCAGAGCCATCTCACCAGTCCTTTACATATCTTAGATGCTCTGCCACATAACACTCATGGAAACCTGGAAGGATTAATATAGGATTGGGATTTTGAGTATGGGATCAGAGGCTAGGTCCTTCCCCTGGTTCTATTACCATGGCCAAGTCATTTAACCTTCCTGAGCTCCAGTTTTCCTATCTGCCAAATGGCTATGAACATGCCTAATTCAGGGTGATTGTAAGAACGATGCAGGATGCATTTCTTATAGTATGCTTAGCACACTTCACGTACATTATAAGCAGGCAATAAGCGGTAGCTTTGTCTTCATTATTGCTATTATTAATACTATTATTATTCTTGGTCTTTCCAACAGAGATGCACAGGCAACAACAAAGATGGGACTGTGTTGACCTGTTCACTCCATACTTTCAGATCTCAAGTGAGGTGTTCGACTCTGCTGCTGGCAGGGGTACGGGGGTGGCCCTCACACCCTGACTTCAGGGAACCTCTGTGTTAAATGGGGAGATGCCATGAGACCCAACCGGTACCCAGAGAGAGGTACAAGCCCTGAGGATTGTGCTTATAACTTCTAAACTAGGCAGCAGTGTGAACGAACTTCTGAGGCCAAAAGGCAGAATGTCTGCGAATAAAACTGTCCCTGAAAATCCAGACCCTGCAGCTACTGGTTACAGTTGGTCACGGAGGAGGAGAGCACTGGCTCAGGATGGAAGGGAAGAACAGAGAGAAACGGAATGTTTCTCAGAGGAATTAGTTGGTTTTTTTAGGGAACGTACAAAGCATAGGATACCTTTTTCCATTTTATTTCTGTAAATTTCTAAGATTGATAAGTGGTGTGTAATTGTTACTCAGGAATAACTGGATACAGAAGAGAGTCTGGAGATGTCAGGGCCATGTCAAGTCAGATGAGATGTAACTCCTTTCCCAGAGCAGCACTTGAAGTTCCCCTGGGGAGCCCCTACTGGCCAACCCCCTCTCAGAGATTCCTCCACAGCTAGAACCTCAGGTGATTTTGAGCATGTACCCTGGAATCAGAGGTTAGGTTTTCACCCTGGTTCTGTTACCACGGCTATGTCATTTAACCTTCCTGAGCTCCAGTTTCCTATGTGCCAAATGATGATGAATATGCCTAATTCAGGGTTATTGTAAGAATCAAGTGAGATGCATTTCTTAAAACATGCTTAGCACAGTTCTTATACATTATAAGCAGGCAGTAAGTGTTAACCCCATCTCTCATGAGTAAACCCCAGCACTGCCCTGCAGGGGTGAGGCTGTGCAGCCAGGTCCCTATTGCAAGCCCTCCCCCAACACACACATTCTGGCAGGTGGGTGGCACCTTGAATTTGAAAACTCTCCATCCTGCGATTCTGAATCAAGCTGTTCTTATTCACGGTAAACCAGTAACAGCCAGGGGCTTCCTGCCTGGATTCAGATAAGTGGCTGGAGCTGAGAGCCAGGGAGGCTGCAGAGCCACACCAGGAAGTATGGTGGCACGTCCCTGGCACCAGTGCACTGCCCTGGGGAGCTGGCCTGCAGGTCAGTGTGCTGGGAGGACTGCGGCTACCAGGGAGACAGCACCATGCATGACCTCCCCCATGCCCAGCTTGCTGCCAGGGCCACCCTCACCAAAGGAGGCTTGCACTATCCAAGCCCAAACTCCCACTGTGGTGGCACCTGCCAGTGTGACTTGCACAGGCTCAAGCTCTGTCCAGCCTATGATTTCCCACCCTGCGGAAGCACATGAAGCTCAGGCTGGACCTGGCTTGCTTGTTCCTTGCAGAGCCCCTGTGAACCCAGCCTGAACCCCAGCTCCTTTCAGGAGATCACAGTGTGTTCAATGCAGGGAAGGAGCCAAGTCCTCTCACTTCATCCTGACCTCACCACTGAGGTCGGGCTTCACTGTCAGTCAAGCCGGTAAGAGCATAGACTTTAGACCAATACTACCTGGGTTAAAATCCAGATCTGACAGCTTATTTGTTATGTGACTTTAAAGACATTTCTTACCCTCTTTACTCAAAAAGAGAGTTAATAAGGGTGCCTGGAGCAAGTTGCTTAACTTTTCAGTGCCTTAGTTACCTCACTTATAAAGTGGGGATGATAATAACACTTTCATAGGGTAGTTGCAAGGATGAAACACACAAAGCAAATAGGACAGTGCCTGGCAAATAGAATGTGCCAGGCACCATGCAGTTAGGTCTCACAACTGTCCTTTCTAGGTGAGGTGCAGGGTGGGTAAGCCAGCTGGAGAACGCCACACCCTGGTCAAGTGCTAGCTTCTGCACTCGACCTCGCTGCAGTGTCTGCACACACAGCTCTCAAGGAACACAAGGGCGGGATTCGGAAGTGGAAATGAAGCCTGCAGACTGCTAACCCCTGGCTTAGCACTTGGTCCCCTCGGCATCTCCCTCCTGACAGCCCCAGCACACTTGCCCACTTGTAGGCTGGTGAGAGGGGCGGCTGGAAGATGCACCATGTCAAGAAGTGGGTTGTGTTTGCAGGTTCCCCTGGGGAGGAGCAGAAGTCGCACATGAGCTGGGGCCGCCCAGTCCTTGTGTCCTGACTGTGGGCTAGTTGGTCACCATCCCCCCATCCTGACCCTTGATAAAGAGCTGATTTTTCCATGAGGCGTTTGTCTCTCCTCTGTGCTAACGTGGAGGCCTGAACACCGCCGAGCTTATCTATACAATGGATTTCCTGCAGGTGTTGGTTCTGCCCTGCTCCCCACTGGGTAATAATTTATGTCACCTGAGCACACAGATATGCTGACATCCATGATGCTGGTGGCCCTGGCAGACCCTGGCTCCCCAAGTCTGGGTGGAAATCTGCAAATGTGAACCCCCAACTGGTGTGAACTGAAACATCCCAGTTGTGAATGGAGAGCCAGAACTGGATGGGTGGAGAGGGTGTGGAGAGTTCATCAGCTGTCTATTGAGGCCTCCTAAGTAGCAGGCCTGGTACTGGGCTCTGAACACACAGAAATACAGAGGACAGGGGCAGCCTTAGAGGAACCCTTGGACTGGCTGTGGGTTAGACACAGACAATATGACCCGCAGAGCTGGTTCTGGGGAAGCAGAAAGGACAGAGCTCACGGGAGCACGGGGCAGGAGCACAAAATCTCATTGAGTTTTAATGAAAAGCTTTCCTTCCTTGGACATAAGGCCTAGCTGGGTCTGAGGAAAGAGCTCCTTCGGGTCGAGTTATCACAACCCTTTGCATCTGTGGTCTGTTTGGACCACATCCAGCATCCAGAGCTTCTACAGTGGCCATGCTGGGGAAGTCCTCGTCTCTCCCACTCCTCTGCCCGGGCATGTGGCTGCCATGGTATTTGGCCTCTTGTCAGAACACCGAGTTCCCGTATTAATCACAACAAGTGCGTTCAGAGAAGACCTGACTTGGCCCCTGCCAACAAGCCGTCTCTCTGGCCTTGATAACATCTGTACCAAATTTTCTCCCTTTATATAATTAGGCCCGTTGGTATTTGCTTTGAGTTTAGATTACGGTATGACTGGCATCTCTGAAATTTCAGGCCCAAAATATGTACTGGGGCCCAGTATGGTGGGAAAACCGAGCTTTCGCCAATGGGATTTTAGGTTTAGCCAAGAGAATCAGAAACTGTACACCAGCTACTGTTTGCGCGCAAAATGCATGGCAGCTCCCTGACTGGTGGGAAAGGGGTCTCCTGCCTTGTCCAGGGAGCAGTGCTGGGTCGGGCCTGGTGGACAGAAGGATGCAGGGGGCTCCCCTCCTTCTTTCCTGCCTCTCTTCACCCCACATCCTTCTACCCCTGCTCCAAAACAGGAAAAGATGTACTAACTGCAAAGAAATGCAGTGAATCCAGACTTAACCCTGAAGCAAACCTCACCAGTGTCGGGGCTTGGAGTCGTGCTTTGAAATGACTGTCATTGTCTGGCTATGTCCAAGCCAAGGAGCTGTTTGTGGAGTGAGATAAAGAGCAGTGCTGGGCTTGGGAAGCGGGGCTTGGTTCTTTCCCGGTGGCTCTATCCAGAGAGGAAGCACGTGGGCTTGCACACCCACTCACTCCCTGAAGTCTCGAGCTGGATCTCAGCGGTGACTTCATTTCCCCTAATTAGGTGTCTACAAACTCTCTGGAAGGTTCCAACCAGTAAGCCACACTGATTGTGGTGTGGGAGCTCCTGATATGCTTGTTTGCACTGTCCCTTTGGGACCCTGCAGGCCCAGCTGAGTGATAACTGGATGATGGAACGTTTGCTAGAGGAAGGGGAATGTGTTTTTTTAAGATAAGGTTTGATCTCAAGCAGAAGGGCAGTTACCAGATGCCTCTGCAATGTCAAGCAGTGAGGAGTGGGTGCACATTCCCTTGCCTGACGCCTTGGTGGGGGTAGTCAGATCCCCCAGGCAAACTCCTGCCTTAGGAAAGAGTTTCCTCTGATTCTTTCAGCCAGAGTATTGCCATTTTCCTCTGGTTTTAGACAGTATTGATGTTCCTCGTAAGACTTTCTGTGAATGAAAAGGCTTTTGCTCAATGTAGCTGTCCTAGGTCATTGTGGGGAAGTATCCTTGTCTTTTCCAGCATGCAGTGTCCGTTGAGGACCGAGCGTGGGACTTGTACAGAATCCTGTTTTGTCACTTCTGCCCACATGTCCCAAATGCCAACAGGACCAAGGCCATAAAATACGCCTTTGGCACTTAAGACTTTCACCGGCCGGGCACGGTGGCTCACGCCTGTAATCCCAGCACTCTGGGAGGCCAAGGCGGGCGGATCACCTGAGGTTGGGAGTTCGAGACCAGCCTGACCAACATGGAAAAACCCCATCTCTACTAAAAATACAAAAAAGTTAGCCAGGCATGGTGGCACATGCCTGTAATCCCAGCTACTCAGGAGGCTGAGGCAGGAGAAGCACTTGAACCCAGGAGGCAGAGGTTGCGGTGAGCCAAAATCACGCCATTGCACTCCAGCCTGGGCAACAAGAGTGAAACTGTGTCTCAAAAAAAAAAAAAAAAAAAAAGAAGAAGGCTTTTACCATTAGGCTGCAGACCAACTCTCATCTCTTTTCTCTCCTTCCCGTCTCTTCTCCCAAAGTATCCTTCTCTCCATCCACCTTGAGCTTCTTTCTCTTTCTCTTTGAAAGGGCAGTCACCTCTGCTGAAATGTTCTTTTTTCTTTTTTATTCCTGGCAAACCAGAAGCAGTCCAGCATGGTGGGCTCTGGAATAAGACTACCTGGGTTTGAATCCCAGCTCTCCCCCTTTCAATCTGTAAAAGCATGAGCCAATTAAGCAGCTGCTTTGTGCCTCAATTTCCCCATCTGTGAAAGGGGCACCATAATAGTTCCTTAGATTTGTTGTGAGGATTAAGAGCTAAAACACAGAAAGCACTTGAAACCGTTCAACCCACAGTAAGTGTTCAACAAATGTAGGCCAAAGTAATAATTTTAAAGACTCTCCTCTGTGAAAATCTTTTCCAACCTACCAGGCAGGATTAGCTTTTCCATCTGGGCTCCAGAAAAAGACCAGCCACAAGATGTTCTAGTGATTTATTTTATAAGTTAGGTATTTTACCCCTAGCCTGAGAATTCCTAGAAGACAGGGCCTAGGTCTAGGCAATAAGAATGACAACATTTACACCAGTACGTGCCAAGCTCTGTACCATGTTTTTTTCTCATGCGCTTTTTAAAATTATGACATAATTCACATTTACCCTCTTATAGTACACAATTCAGTGGTTTCAGTATATTTACAAAGTTGTGCAACATCACCATTATCTAATTCCAGAACCTCCCAAAAATATAACCTGTATCCATTAGCGGTCACTCCCCAATTCTCCCTCCCCCATTTCCTGGCAATCACTAATCCACTTTTGTCTCATGGATTTGCCTATTCTGGACATTTCATATAAACGAAATACAATATGTGTCCTTTTGTATCTAGTTTCTTTCACTTAGCACAGTGTTTTTAAGGTTCATTCATGTATTAGAATTTGTTTCCTTTTCATGGCTGAATAATATTCCATGGTGTGGATATACCACATTTGGTTTCTTCATCAGTGGTGGCCATTTAGGTTGCTTTTACTTTGGGGCTATTGTGAATGACGCCACCATGAACATTCACGTACAGGATTTTGTGTGAACACGTTTTCATTTCTCTTGGATATATATATCTAGAATTGCTAGCTCCTGTGGTTTAAACCTCTATGTTTAACTTTTGGAGGAATGGCCACGCTGTTTTCATGTATCTGCACCAATTTATTTTCCCACCAGCAATGTATGAGGGTTTCAATTTTTCCATATCCTCACCACACTTGCCGTTCTCTTTTTTATCACAGCCGTCCTAGTGGGTGTGAAGTGATTTCTCCCTGTGGCTTTAATTTGCATTTCCCTGAAGGCAAATGGGGTTGAGCATCTTTTCATGTACTTAGTGACCATTTGTATATCTTCTCTGAAGAAAGGTCTACTAAAATCCCTTTGCCCAGTCTTTAGTGGGGCTATTTGTATTTTTATTATTGAGTTGTGAACATCCTTTATATGTTTTGGATACAGGTCCCATATCAGATATATGATGTGCAACTATTTTCTCCCTTCTGTGTGGTTGTCTTTTCACTTTCTTCATGGTGGTCTTGGAAGCACCAAGTTTTAATTTTGAAGTCTCATTTATTAATTTTTTCTTTAGTTGTTTGTGCTTTTCCTGTTATATCTAAGACACTATGACCTAATTCAAGACCACAAAGATGTACCATATGCTTTTTAAAAGTGATCTTATTTACAATAACCTTATGAGGAGAGTAGTAGACCCACACAGATAAGGAAACTAAGTGGTCAAATGCTGGAGCTGGGACTTAAACCCAGTTCACTTTGACTCTGAAGTTCATGTGCATCTTACTGTGCCTCCTCGCCAAGTCCCTTTACCTCTGCACTCCTCACAGGGCTTGGTGCAGTGGCTAGTGCGTGGTAGGCCCACAGGTAAGGTACATTGGGTGGATGAATGACAGGCCCTAACAGGTACACAGCTTGCGCTTGCTGGTTGGTTCAGGAAGAGTGGGATTTGCGCTTCAGTTTTCCTGCTGACTGGGGGTTCGTGTCTGTGATGCTAGAGGTTACCAAGAGTCTCTCTCCTCTCTCACCTCTGCAGTGTCTCATAGTTGGGGGAGGACCCTGTGGCTTGCGCACTGCCATTGAACTTGCCTACCTGGGAGCCAAAGTGGTCGTGGTGGAGAAGAGGGACTCCTTCTCCCGGAACAACGTGCTACACCTCTGGCCTTTCACCATCCATGACCTTCGGGGCCTGGGAGCCAAGAAGTTCTATGGGAAGTTCTGTGCTGGCTCCATCGACCATATCAGTGAGTGGAGTCTATGGTGATATCCCATGAAGGGAGGGGACTGACCCTGGGTGGGACATATCTCTCCAGGTCTAGGAGTCCCCAGCTTGTTCCATCTTAGTCCCTGGGGGCACCATATATCAGACTAACAGACAACTAGTAAAAGGCCTGCTTTGTGCCTTGTTCTGGGCCCTGGGTTATCCCCCAGTGGACTGTAAGCACCATGAGGTCAGGGATTGCAGCATGCCTTAATCACCAGACTATCTCCAGGACATGAAAGAGTGCTTGACTCATAGCAGATGCTTGATAAACATCTGTTGGATGATTGAGTGAAACAGAGAAACAGAGGCAGAGGTAAATAGCATAGTCTGCACCCTGATGGAGCGCATTGAGATTTTGTTGGTGGTAATGTGCTTCAACAGGGTTAGTCACACTTGCTTAAGGAATTTGGAGGAAGGGGCCACACAAAACCATTAATGGGCCAGATAGTCAAGACCTTCCATACAAAGGAGTTTGGACATTGTGCATTGTGCTGGTGTTGCTGGGGAGCCATGGCAGGTTTTAGAGCAGAGGAAAGAAATAATTGGATCCTTGTTTCCTGATGGATCCCATACCAAAGTTTTAAAAATATGAGCTTTAAAAAGAGAGAGAACATCATGATGGGACTTCAACCAGAATAGGAAGGAAAATAGAGAATGTGGACTTCAGGTCCTGGGCATCCCTGAATGCTTATATAGGGAGAGACGAGTGCTGAGGCCCTTCTGCTCTGATGTTCCTCAAGCCTGGAGCTCTCTGGGCTAGGTCTGTGCAGACAGGTTTTGGGAAAGGCAGCCTTCCTTCCTGCAGCTTTGCAGTAGGGAGGTCTTTAGCTGTTTTATATGCAGTTGACGCTTGAACAACACAGGTTTGAACTGCAAGGGTCCACTTATACATGGCTTTTTTCAACCAAACACCTGCAGGATGTAAAACCTACCTATATAGAAAGCTGACTTTTTGTATACTTGAATTCCACAGGGCCAACTGCAGGACTTAAGTATGCATGGATTTTGGCATACTCCGGGGTTCTGGAACCAATCTCCAGCATATACTCAGGGATGATTGTATAGCAATAGTGACCCATGAAAGGGAGGTTAACACTATGGGGAAAGCTCAAGAGTTTGAACAGATTTGGGTCCAAAATATGTCTCTTCCATTTCTGTCTGGCTTGGGGCAAATCCCTTACCCTCTTCAAGCCTCAATTTTATCTCCTGTAAAGTGTGATTAATTTCTGTCTCCTAGAATTGCTGAGAAGATTAAATGGGGTCAAGTTTATAATGTGCTTAGCACTATGCCTATCACATAGTAAGTGCTCAGGAAAACACATTGCATCCCATGCTGTACAGTGAGCAAGAAGCAGCCATCGTCCCCAGACTTCAGAATCCAGAGCTGCTTTCTCTGTAGGGGTAGGTGGGAGGAGGGCCCTGAGAGCCATGTTCTTATGAGGACAAGAATTGATGGGAAAAAGGAATGAGGCTTGGGCGGGAACAACTGGAGAGAATTATCAGTCACATAGGTTATAATTTATTCAGACACAGGAGAATTTACCAGCTGTGCCCCCAGAGTTTATTCACACTTTGAGATGAGAAAATTCCAGGAGTCCAGTGGAAATTTGGATTTACTCAGAAAGCTGCAGTGTCAGCTTTCAAGATGTGCTCTCCCACCTATGGAAGAATGTATGTCGGTTACCAATTTAGAACCACTGTATTGAGCACCACTTTCTCATCAAGTTCTCTTGGGGGGCAGAACTGGGTACCAGGATGCCTTGTGGGGCCCTGGGCTGGTTGGGCTGGCTTCCTGGCCAGGAGCCCTTCTCTGCCCTCATTGATGGGGCTTTCATTTAACCCCTAGTCCTTGGAAATCCTGCAGCGTGCCGTAGTGCCGGTGGGACTCTAGAAATAACATCGAGATGGTCAGAATGATCATTGTCAAGGGTAGCTCCAGTACTTGTGAGAAAGGAGGCAAGGAGAATTTATTGAGCGCCTACTGTGTGCTGGAACCATACTGAATAGGAACCTCAGGACTATAAGGAAAGGCCAGGTCTCCCCTGGCAGGGTGGTTCATGGCAGGAGGTGGATTGGGCTCTTTAAGCTGATTGGCTTTGGATCACCCCAGCCACATCTCTAGCCTCAGCTGCACCATCATACTCAGCACTGCTCAGCAGTTCTCCATGTCTGTGTTAATTTCCTCCTCCAGTTCCCACTGTGGCCATTCCAAACCTCCAGCACGGTGACCTCGTTCCTAGCAGATGGCCTCCCTCCTGTGTTCCTGTTCTAGGCCCGCTTTTCTCCCCTGCTGCCCCAGCACCCATTCCTTCCTCATGTCTCATGCCAGATCACAGCTTGTGCCTCCTTTCCAATTCCAATCCCTCTGGCTTCCTTCCTTCCTTTCTACCTGCCCCATCACTGAGTCTTCCTGCTCCTCCCCTCGTGCCAGCCCTCCAGCCCTGTTGTTGCCCTGCCACTTTTCCTTGCCGTAAGGTATTTATTCTAGAAAGAAGGGCGTAGACTTGGTCCATGCTTTCCATTCAAACCTTCTAACATCGCAGTCTGCTGTCTTCCCCACCTGTGTGCTAAAGAGATTTTCAGCAGTGTCTCCAAAAGCTCCCAAACCCCCAAGTTCATTGGGCTCTTGTCACCTTCACAGCCCTTCCTCTCTCTGTGGGATTTGATATTCTTGGTCCCTCCTCTCTTGGCTTCCAGGACCCCCACTAAGGCCCTGTTCTACCACCACCACCCTCCCCCAACCACCATGTCTTGCCCCATTCTGTTTACCTCTCTTCCCTCCATTAGAGGGTGTGTTCTGTATCTCCTGTGCCTAGCATGGCACCTGACACAGTATAGATGCTCAATAAATACTAAGTAAATCAAACCCACCAAATACAGAAGGGCCCACAGAAAATTTAAAACTTCTCACTCTACAGAAAAGTATTTGGAGGCATACCCATTTGTGCTGAATGGCAGGAGACGAAACAGAAATGAGATTCCACTCACTAGGGGAGTTTTGAAGTGTGGGTAAGAGATGGGGAACCATGACCCAGCTTTGTGGGGAAAATTTCCTACCCACTCCTCACCACTGGATGTCTAAGAGCTGAGGCATAGGCCCCATGTAATGAGTCACTGATCACGGTCTTCACTGAGGCCCTTTACTCTTCATTTCATCAAACCCAGAGCCCAGCTGGGGAAGGAGGCTGGAAAGACAGAGCTTCCCTTGTTACAGCATCATCTAGCAGCTAGAACAGGGTCTAGAAATCAGACAGATGTGGGTCCATGTTCTAGCTTTGCTCTGTGTCGCCTTCAGCAAGTCATTTAACTTTGTTAAGCCTCAATTTCTCATCTACAGAATGAGAATAATAACGATTCCAAAGGGCCACTGTAAGAGTTAGATGAGAAAACACAGAGCTCTTGGTGCATAATCCCGCTCAGTAATGATCATTGTTGGTATACTGCTGTGCTCAAAGGTCACTGAGCGGCAGTGATTATGTAGCATTCTGCATATAGGTGGTGTTCAGGCATTGCTGTGACAGTTCCTCTCTCCTTCCTGCCTGACAGGTATTCGCCAACTACAGCTCATCCTATTCAAGGTGGCCCTGATGCTGGGAGTTGAAATCCATGTGAATGTGGAGTTCGTGAAGGTTCTAGAGCCTCCTGAAGATCAAGAAAATCAAAGTACAGTATAATTTTCTTTTTCTGCCTAGAAAGCAGATACTACAAAATAGAAATTCCACTTGCTGCTTCCAAAGGGTGTTTCTGTAGGAGTTATTCTTACTGGGAGCTGGTTGGCATAACGCCACTGAAGGGTATTTTACTGTTTTTTTTTTACCATTGCTATGACTTTAGGTTTGCTGTTTGGCTCCAAGGGGATTTATGATTAAGCCATTAAACCTATAATTTGGTTACCCTGTCCCAAGGGGTTGCTACTTTGGCAAAGGAAATCTAATCAATAAATAGGACAGAAGACATAGATTTGGTTGTTTGGTAAGGTTCATTCACGTGTTCTTCAAGCTGTGTGTGTGTTTAACACATAGATGTGGTTGTACTTGTACCCATGGCACATTTTAAAATCCAGTAAAGTGAAGCTTCTAGAGCAACTGTGAAATAAGGTTCAAGATGTTATTTGGTATATAATACTCTTAACCATGTTGAGGTATCATTTATAAACTATGATATTTGCCCGTATAGGCATATCATAATGTTTCTCTTTTTTCCTTTTAGCATGTTTGTTTAAATTCTTATCCCTTACACACACCATGGTCAGAGAGTTTATTCAGGATGCCTCTGCATCTTACTTATTATTAAAAGTATCTACCGCCTGGGAAGGGCTTTGAGTTTGGGACCAGCTTAGTGTCAGAGACCTTGTGGTTTCCTGCTTAGGGTACATTTCTGATTTCTCCTGTCCTCTGCCCAGATTATTTGAGAATTTAGGGGAGGCTTTAGCTAGCTTTTGGAGCAGGACAGCATTCACTGTTTGGCATTCAGAGACTGTGTACTCTTAACCTTTTCCAGACCTCTGGTGGACATTAAATCTTAATTATCCAGGCTTCACCTGAATTTTTTTTTTTAAATAAAAGACAGTGTAGTGTACAACAGAACATTTTGAGCATACAATAGAAATTAAAAGTGGTTTCCTTACACCCTACATATCCTTTTGGGTCTGTTTAGCAATGAGAGGCACTGAAGGATGTGGGAGAAGGTGAAGAGAAGATGGTGGACTTTGTTGAGAATGATAAGGTGCAAATGAGAGTAGTTTATGGAGCACTGAGGATAGACTCCTAGCGGAGGCCAACAAAACCAGGCATGGAGTTGGTGTTGCTGGTTTACTTCATCCTGGATTGAACTGACACTCAGGTCAGAGGACACCAGATTAGAGAGTGAATCTGGACTGCTCTAGCCTTTCCCCTGGAGGCTCTCTCTGTGATACACAGACCTGGCTGCACTGTCCATTTCTCATAGCCACCACACGGGGGGTATAATCATTCTCTTCCCACCTCTCTCTGCCAACTCATCTCATTTCTCTGTCCTGGTAGAAATTGGCTGGCGGGCAGAATTTCTCCCTACAGACCATTCTCTGTCGGAGTTTGAGTTTGACGTCATCATTGGTGCCGATGGCCGCAGGAACACCCTGGAAGGTGAAGACTCTTCTTCTTGGTGTGGGAATGGGGGGATGGGAATGGGGGGATGGGAATGGGAGAGGGTACATTGGGGAAGAGTTGGAGAAAGTGGGCAAGATGCAGATGCCAGAGCTGGATGGAGGTCTTGATAGGAGGGCAGACCATCCTGTCCCTCTTGAGGTAGAACAGCCCATCCACCTGTGGGGTGGGCAGTTCAGGGGACAGCCATCTCATTCCGTCTGAACCTCGGTTTTCTCAACTGTAAGATGTGGATCACAGAACCCTTTCAAAGTGTTGTTATGCGGGCTGGGAAAGGACTGGTATGTGAAAATGCTTTA
This sequence comes from Pan troglodytes, assembly GCF_028858775.2. Lineage (NCBI taxonomy): Eukaryota > Metazoa > Chordata > Mammalia > Primates > Hominidae > Pan > Pan troglodytes. The sequence continues at coordinate 16,365,894 of NC_072407.2, forward strand.
TAAAGATAAAGTGTCATGGGGGAAAAATGAACATCCATTATTGAGCACCTCCTGGTGTGTGAGCCATGGTGCCAAGCACTTTCATACTTACTTCAGCTAAGATAAACATTTTTATAATACTATTAATGGTATTCGCTTACTTTCAAGTGTAATATTATTTATACTTGAAGGAGGAACTCACCTCTTTTTGTAACTTTTAAGCACACCCACTGCTGGGCAGGCAGGTATGTCTTGCCAAACTGTCAAGGTACAAAGGCCACACTTCTCTGAGTTCTAAAGCTGAAGCATAGTATCTTTCGTGGGGTAAGATCCTGTCAGTTTGTGAGAGAAACCCCATTGCCAGAAAATGCTTCCGTCCCCTCCACCTCAACACCAAGACTGATCCATCCACAGGCTGTACTCATTGATATTAACCATGCTAAATTGAGACCATGGGTTATAAACAACATGGCCCCAAATAGGGCAGTTCTGCTTTTTGAGCCTGCCCCCTCAAGAGCCACAGGCTGCAGATGCCTGACTGAGAGGATACGTCACTCTGAGGATGGGACATGCTCCCTGGAACAGGGCTAATCTTAGAAAACTCAGGATCTGTGGGCCGCCTGGCTCAGGACCTTCCCATCTGCCACATAACTGGGGCTGTTTGCCACTCCCTTTTCCCTTTCCATACCCACCTTGCCAACCATAGGTCATCAATATCTGACAGGGAATGTTTAAGCTGCCAACTTGGATGTAGTACTGTTGGAATTTTACACTTGGTAAAAGTGTAAGTTAGAATATTTGAGAATCCAGGACCCATTTTCAGCTTGAGTATAGTTGGGCATTTCTTGAACATGGAAAGAAGGGTGGAGAGTGATGGAGCCATTTGAGCCACTCAAGGCCAAATGGGTAAACTAGAGCAGGGCTTCTTAGTATAAACACTGCAGACGTTTGGGGCCACACCATTCTTTGTCACAGAGACTGCCCTGTGCATTGTAGGGTGTTTAGCAGCATCCCTGGCCTCTGGCCCCCAGACACTGGCAGCACCCCCAGGTGCGACAACCAAATATGTCTCCACACATCACCAAGTGGCCCCTAGGAACAAAATCACCTCCAGCTAAGAAATGCTAGATGAGAATTATGGCCATTTCTGACCCTTTTGACAAAGGTCTAATGAAGGACAACTTAAAAGAGGACTATTGAATGGAAACCCAAGGTTGTTGGCCAGGCGCGGTGGCTCACACCTGTAATCCCAGCACTTTGGGAGGCTGAGGTGGGCGGATCACCTGAGGTCAGGAGATCGAGACCATCCTGGCTAACACGGTGAAACCCCATCTCTACTAAAAACACAAAAAATTAGCCGGGCATGGTGGCACGTACCTGTAGTCCCAGCTACTCGGGAGGCTGAGGCAGGAGAATCGCTTGAACGCAGGAGGTGGAGGTTGCAGTGAGCCAAGATCGCACCACTGCACTCCAGGCTGGGTGACAGAGCAAGACTCCATCTCAGAAAAAAACAAAACAAAACAAAAAAAACCCCAAGGTTGTCACTAAAAGGGATTTTTGACAGATGAGTGAGAATCAGCATGAGGCTGGAGTACATGGTGAGCAGATGTGTGGGGCATTCCCAAAGGTGGCTAAGGAAAGGTTATGTCTGGAGGTCTGCACCTGTGTGACAGGCACCTGGCCTTACACAAAGTACACAGCATGCCTGGGGGCAGGGGCACTCAGGAAAGGTCAGATGACAGCAAGATGGGGGACTAGGAGGGAGACACACTGTTGAAAAGTGGCCGTCTGTTGTGTGGAACCCCTATTAACCTCAATAGGGAAAGTACCAAGTTCAAGAGGCCAAAGAAGAGACCAAGAGCCAGCAAAATAGACATGGGGTTTTATTAGGGATTCACAGGGGAGAGAGTCCAGTGGCAGTGGGTTGGACAGGAGACCCGGCTTCCCTACAGAAACGGTCCAATGGTGGCGGGCTGGACAGCACAACAGCCCAGTGGTGGCAACCTGGGCAGGAAAACCACAACTGCTTGCAAACAGCATGCAGTTTATTCAGCATTTTCACTTAACACCCTCCTCTTAACATCCACCTGGCAACCTTCATCCAACCCAGAACTCAGGGCCTGGATCCCCCTGCATGGTCCATGTTCCACGGGATGGGCCAGGAGCTCAAATGTCCCTCATAGACAAAGAGGAAGTCTCGAGGTTGGCCACTCCTGGATTCCCCAGCTCAGAACACACATTCGGTGCATCAGCCATACAGGGTCTTTCTAAAGGTGCGCTTCAGTTATTGCTGTCAGGTGCGTTTACCCTGCACCAGCTGCTCTGATCCTCCATAGCACTGCCATTCAAGAGCAATTTTAATGTAAATCATTGAAAACAAGAATTAGAGCACTAAGCCTGGGCAACATGATGAAACTGTGTCTCCACAAACACTTAAAAAAAAATAAATAAGGCAGTCATGGTGACACATACATATTGTCCCAGCTCCTTGCCGGCTGAGGTGGGAGGATCGCTTGACCCTGGGAGGTCGAGGCTGCAGTGAGCCATGACTGGCACCGCTGCTTTCCAGCCTGGGCAACAGAGCGAGACCCTGTCTGAAAAACAAAACAAAACAAAAAACGAATGAGAGCTAGAATTCCATTTATTCATTTATACATGCATTGTAGATGTACTAAATGCCAGTTACTGGGAACTGGTGCACTATTTTCCTCTTTTCAAAGGACACCAGTCATATTGGAGTAAGCTGGGTCCCACCCTACTCCAGTATGGCCTCATCTTGGCTAATTACACCTGCAATGACGCTATTTCCAATAGAGTCACATACTGAGGTACTGGGGTTAGGATTTCAACACACGAATTTGTGTGTGTGTGTTGGAGAGGCACATAATACAACCCAAAAAATTGGAGATACAAAGAAAATTTGTTAAAATCCCTGTCCTGCAGGAATTCAATGTAATCTACTTTTCAAGGGGGTCAGGAGCGGTGGCACCATGAGAAATGCTAACAGAGTAGTTTTAATCCTATAAATTCAAAGTGCATGTGGGTCTCTCATGAGTATATCTAGCAACGATGCCTGACACATCCTTAAAAGGGTACACCCTGTGACTGCCTGTTGGAAAGGATCGCTTTTCCTTTTGTTTATTGAAGCCTAACCAGGTCCTATAGATTTTAGAAACGGACAGTCTCACTGACTTTTAAAAGGCTTGGGAGCAAACCTCGGTATTTCTGCCCGCTCCTGTCCACTAGAGATCCAGAATCCTGGTTTCACTGGCCTGGGAGGCATCTGGGAACAGCTCTCCCAATAATCATTTTCAGTTTTCACACCAAGTCCAGAAGATAGACCCACTTTTTCGTTTCTCCTCATGCAGGATTCAGAAGAAAAGAATTCCGTGGGAAGCTGGCGATTGCCATCACCGCCAACTTCATAAACAGAAACAGCACAGCGGAAGCCAAGGTGGAAGAGATTAGTGGTGTGGCTTTCATCTTCAATCAGAAATTTTTTCAGGACCTTAAAGAAGAAACAGGTGGGACCTTCACCTTTCTCCCAACCAGACCAAGATCTAAAGTTTGCAGTTTCTAAAGTGTGCAGAGGCGTGTGCTGGCTTTCTGGGCTCTTGGGCCTCGAGGGACTCACTCTGATAGAGTGGAAGCAACGATTTTCCCTAGGATAGTGAATACAGACAGGATTTCTTCTGGGACAAGAGAGATTCTTGAGGGAATGTTCTGGATGTTGTACATGAAAGGAGATAGTGGACATTTGCTGAGTGCTCATTACATGCCAATTCTCAGTGTTAGGTAAAAAGTGGAGGTTGACACGATCCTTCCCACAGTGGCTCCCTGTCCAGTAAGGGATATCTGTATAAACCATCCTAAGGCAGGTGGCCAGCACTGCACCTGAGGTCAGCATGATATTTAGGGAATGCTAAGGAGGGAGCCAGTCACCTATGGATGGTTCCTAAAGGTTCCCAGGTGATTTTGTGCAATACAGCACTGCCCTTCCCCAAGAGGGACATCTGGATATGCTCAGGAACATAACCTATACTGGCATCAGTTGTCACCCAGCCATGGGCCTAGAGGATAGGAGGTATTGATTCATTCACTCAATATTTATTGAATGCCTACTATGTGCCAGATGCTGTTCTAGGGCTTGAGAATGAGCAGTGAGCAAAACAAAATCCGTCCCTCCTGGGCTTATATTCTACGAGAATAGACAGTCAATACACAAATAAACCAGTGACTCATCAGGTGGTAATAGGGACGGCAGAGAAAAACAGGGTGAGGGGAAAGGGGGACGAGTCACCTGTCTCCAATTAAGTAAATTCCAGATACTTTTCCTTTCTTTTTAACCTGATTAAAAACACAGATTTCTCCTTGAAAAGCAATGTAACAACAATGTTAAATAAAATCTGTATATGGAAAATAAATCATCCGCAATCTGACCGCCCCACACGAGAATAGTCTTCAGACTCACCTACTCCTTTTCTGTAATTTTCCACCAGCGTGCTTGCTTGTTATGTGACTGTAGCTTAAATCGCAGTGTCCACACTCTTTAGTCAGCTTTTCTCATTCAGTGTCACATTCCAAACATCATCCTTCTGGTGGTGACTTTTAGGGGCTGTGGAATATCTCATCAAATTGATGTATTGTCACTGCCTAAGCATTGAAACCAGGGATTAGCAAACTATGGCTGGCCACATGGTTCTATACTGCCTTCGAGCTAAGAATGGTTTTATATATAGGCTGAATAAAACAATCAGAATATTTTATGACACATGAAGTTTATTTAAAATTCAAATTTCAGCATCCATAAATAAAAGCTGATTGTCGCCCAGCCATGTCCATTTCTTTACATAACTGTTGATGGCTGCTTCCACCATGAGAGGTCATGAAAGAGACCATAGGGCCCACAGGCCAGAAATATTTCCTAGCTTGTCCATCACACACACACACACACACACACACACACACACACACACACACACACACACACAACTTGCTGACCTCTGATTTAGGCCTTCCAGTTATTTACTGTTACAGATAACACTGCTTCTGTTAAATTATTTCTTTAACATCATTTCCTAGGAATGGCATTAGTTGTTGAGCAAGATTGTACTTCTCACTGGCCTGGAGGGTATGTGCTCACTGCACAACCCTCTCAGTTTCACCTCCATTGCATTATTTCATTAAAAGCTTGAATATTTCCTGCCAGCATATGGTGTCCTTTTGAATGCTTTGAGAATCCTCCAACCCTCCCTTCCCCTAAAAAACCAAGAAAATAAATACTTAAGTCACTCAATATAAATGAGAGCAGGACATTGAGTGTGTTTTTCCACGTTTCAGTGAACTTCCTTTAAACTTTGCTGTGGTTGTCACCTTCGGCCATTGTTTCACAACAGTGCCCTCAGACAGTGACAGTCGTGACCTTCCTGATTCTCCTGGGGGCCCTCTGCATTGATGCCTGTTTCCTATTTAACCGTAATAAAGGTGTTCCTATGGTTACCCAGCACGCCTTGTGTAAGTGCTGATATGTCGCCATGTGCCTGTTCCTTTCTCTCCCTTCAAATAAGCCAGTCAGCCTCACACTTGAGTATGAATTGGCATCACCTAGAGCTTGTTAAAGCACAGCATGCTGGCCCTATCCCCAGGGTTTCTGATTCAGTGAGTCTGAAGAAGGGCCCTGATAATTTGCATTGCTAGTATGTCCTCAGGTGATGCTGATGCTGTTGGCCAGGGACCTCCCTTTGAGAACCGTGGAGCTAAGCTCTCATTGCACAGCATGGTTTTAAATGCAGGAACTTAGTGTGTAAAATGTCTTGTGATTGGTGGAAAGCACAAAAAGATACAGCCCAGCCTTCTAACCTGAGTTGTTCCTACCACTGCACTCGGGTTTTCACATACAAGCCGGGAAACAGTAGAAATATTCCTTGGCATTGTCATTGGAGAATTCCCACAGCTCTATGCTACTATGGGCACATGGAGGGCACAGTGGACAGGACTTGGAGCTAGATGGGCTGGGGTTCAAATCCCAGCCCTGTCATTGCTGAGCTTCTGTGGCCATGGCCGGCACTTGTCTTTTCTGCACAATTACCCGGCTCTAACTTACAAATACTGGCCCACAACCCCTACAGACATTGTGAGTTTTAACAGGAATAATGCCGCTATAGAACTATAGAAGCTAGCTGCTTTGACTTGGGTAGATTCTGGCACTCTGTTTTATCTTTGCCAGCCTTGTGTGCCTTAAAAACTGGTCTAACATGAATATTCTGCAGATAAATAACAAGACCAATAGTGAGGCAAAGTACAGTTCCTGGCACACAGTTGGTGCCGAGGAAGTAACACTGAGCTTGTGAATGCTTCTCTTTTCAGGCATAGATCTTGAGAACATTGTTTACTACAAGGACTGCACCCACTATTTTGTAATGACAGCCAAGAAGCAGAGCCTGCTCGACAAAGGTGTCATCATTAACGTACGTACCTCTTGGCCGCGATTTCCCGACTTCGCGACCTGGGCTGGTGACATCAGCAGGTGTGAAGGCAGATGTCGTCCTGCCAGAAACTGAGCGAGGGGAGGAGGGGGGAAGGTGCCACCAGCTTACACCCTTCTTTTTCTTGGTGTTACATGAGTGTTGGATAAAGGAGCCCACGCCAATATGCACAGAGAATTTTCTGCAGAGGGGCGTGTGCTGCTGTGAGACCTTTACCAGGTGTTAATGTGGATCAACTGAGTCTTTTCCTTCCCAAGTCTCATCCAGCCTTGCCTCTTCTCTGGGAGGTCACATGTCATTTGGAGGCAGATGGGGGCTCCTTGTCCTAATGAGACATAGGCATCCTTTGACTTGTGAATTTCATGCTGTGGAGCCTTGTCACAGTGTGGGGGAATTTCATTATTCATGCAGTCAAAAAGACTCGATCTGCATCTTGACTCTGCCACATACCTCCTCCAGGCTGTGGGCAAACTGTGTTTCCTTCCTGAACCTCAGTCTTCTTATCTACAAAATAGGAATGATAGTTTCTGCCTGAAAGGGTTCTTGGAAGGAGCAAATAGAAGATATATATAGAGCACCTGGCACAGTGCCCGGCAGAGGATGGGTTTGTAGATTCCCTCTGTAACTTCTCAGCCTTGTTTGCACACTGGCTTTTTTGTCCTGCTGGCTTCCTGGCCTCTGCTTCGTGGCCTTGCGACTTCATGCTTAAGCACGGAGCAGGGTTGGAGGGAAGAAACATGGAGCAGTGGTCCCTGACTGGAAGCTTCTTCGGACAGGTGTACAACCCTTCCAGAGCCCCTGTTGTTGCTGCCACTGTCACTGCTGCTGCTGCAACCTCAAGATAAGGATCACACTGCCCAAGTTCAGCCTGCTGTCTGGGTGTCAGCCTGGAGCCCAGGCAGCACGGTGGCCATTCATTGCTGCTTGTCAGAGAAGAATGCAGCTATCTTCTTTCCTGCGTGTGCTGGCAGCCGTCTGGGTGGCATTAGTAACCCAGCCACCCCGTGGGCCTTCTCCACTTCAGCTCAGGTCTTTGCTGAGAGCCTGAGTTGTAGATGGAGGCTGTGAATGCGGGCTTGGTGAAGTGGGCTGAGCACGCCAGCAGATGGGTGGGCGATGGGCTTCAGCAGTGTCCCACTGCTGACTGTCAGTCTGGGAGTGGTGGCATCCCCTTCTTCCCTCTGCCTCACAGAAGTTGCCTCCTGAAGTTGCCGCCTTAGTCTGAAACTGGGGGGGTGCAGGGGTGTAGGGGTAGCGGGCAGCTTTGCAGAGGAGAGGTTAGGCAGGCAGGCAAAGCTTGATGGGTTTTGTGTTTTGCAGAGCACCCTGGCCTCCTGGGATGCTAAGGTCACCCTCAGGTCATCCCAGGTGTTTGCTCATGGCAACTCGCTTCCCTGGCGGTTGTCAAAGCCCCTCCAGGCCCATGCTTGTCTTCACCAAGGCCTTTCTTTCTCCTTCAGAGGCCCCTGGGAGCAGCTCCTGAGCTGGTGCTGAGGAGCCTCAAGGTAAAAGATGGGAAAGAAATTGGAGGCCACAGGCTGGACACCTGATTGGAACAAGAGCTATAGCCTGAGCGTCCAGGTGTCCAGCCAAGTTCCCAACCCATCTTCCCTGAGCCGCTTAAATTTACATTGTTCTCTTGCTCCCTGGAGGAATGGCAAGTTTTCTGTTTTCCTCTCCCTACATGGATCCGTATCTTCCTATAGCCACACAAGGTGCCAAGTAAATGTTTGTTGAATGAATGACTGACCTCTGGACCAGAGGTTTTCCTGCTTCCCCATTGATTCCAGCTGATCTCTGGGCTTCTTTCCATGGCTACCGAAGGAAGAGTAAAGTTTCTCTTCAAGCAGCCGTGCCTCTGGGCTCTCAGCTGTGTCCATCTTCTCTTCCCCACAGGGAGGATGTCCCATCCCAGAGCATCCCTGGGCCCCTGCCTCTGCTGGCCCATACGTGTGTGGGCTGGGATTCTGTCCTCCTGTCCTTGTCCTCATCTGCTCCCTATGGTTTTGCTCCTTCTTCCATCCCCCCACTCATCTGGGACCCTCCAGCCGCTAAGAGACTCCACAGCAGCCCTAGGCCATTAGGCTTCCAGCCAGCTCTAGCCTAGTGTCTTCCCTTTGCTAGGTCCCCACTCTCCTGCATGAGGTGTCCACGCCAGGCACTGTCTTCATTGTGTAATGTCACCCACTCCATCTTAGGGATGCTTGGGGCATGTTTTGACGGGGGGGTGTTTGAGACCTCTCCCTTCTCTCTTCCCCCATCTCACCTCCACGCCTTCGGAGAGAGAAGTGATCATGTGACCGCGGAAACAGGGATCAGAAAGGAAATCAAATAACAGGAATTCCATCCTGGACACTGGGGCCTGACAAAGAGCTCTTGGACCAGTGCTGGATGCAATTTGGGCGGTTTGGTTTGGATGGGGGAAATATGAGTTTCCAGAACAGGGTATTTGAAATCATGGCTACTCAGAAAATTGAGGCAGTGGTCACTCTGGCTGTAAACGCGGCACTCTGTGATTGTCAAGACCTTTGTAATTGAGGGTGCCTTGGCTGGGTCCAGGATATACTTCATCATAAGCCATATCTGGAGCCAGCATGAATTACAGGGGACAGGAATTCCCATTCGTCAGTCACTTCCCACATGGGGCTAGGGATTTCCTGTGTACACTCATTCCATCTTCTCACGTGGCTCTGTGAAGTCGGTTTTGATATTCCCTTTTTACAGATGAGAGAGTGGAGACTCTGAGAAGTTAAATAACTGGCCCAGATTTAGTTAGTAAACAGCAGAGGTGGACTTTGACCCATTGCTCTCACTGGCCCCAAAGCCTGTGTTCATGTTACACACTGGTCCCCTCCCACTCCAGGTGTCTGTACTTTTTGTGTCACCTTTGAGAAAGGTGGTCTTTTAGTTTCTTTAGCCACATGGTGAGCAGCTTGGACTCTGGGGATACACTAAACTTGCCAGCTCTCTTCAATCCTCACATCCTGTGTTTCATTGCTAGTGTCCCTCCAGGATGGATATTCCAGTCCTCGCAGCTCAGGGCTCTGCACTCCCCATGAAAGAAGCATAACAATTAGCACCAAAAGCAAGCTACTGGGGAGGCTGAGGCAGGAGAATTGCTTGAACCTGGGAGGCGGAGGTTGCAGTGAGCCAAAATCACACCATTGCTCTCTAACCTGGGAGACAAGAGTGAAACTCCATCTCAAAAAAAAAAAAAAAAAAAAAAAAAGCTATGCTGTGAGAGCCCTCGGCCCATCAAGTAAAGGAGTCACTGATTTTGGAAAGTGTGAGAGGTTTCCCATTTTCTTTTTCTGGTCTTGTTTGACCACTAAACATGGCATATTTGGATCATACTCGCTTAGCTGAATTTATTATAAAATCACACTTTCTGATGGCTCCTTTGTCTCTTAATTGTACTGAAAGTTCTCATGAGAACCAGACCTATGAAATGTGCTCGTTGTTTGCTCCAAGACCATTATCAAGTGCACTGTTCATTACAACTCTCAACGCGCCCTGTTGAAATTCCTACGTGAGACAGATCTTTTAGAATTTAATGCCAGGGAAAAATTGCCTCCCCTGAGGAATTTCTACACTTCCTTCTTTCTGATAAGGAGAGCCCTGGGGCATATCACATTTCCCTTTTGCCTTGGATGCCAGGAAGCTCAATGCCAAATTTGATGCTTAATCACAACCGTGTTAACCCTCACAGCTGGCTGATTTATTTCCTCTTTATTCCCTTGGTCCTGGTTTTTGTATGTCTTTTCTGACTAGCCTCACTGTATAGACCCATTCCAAGTCCTTTTGCCAAGAGGTGGGTATGAAGGCTAGCCCTTCAGAGGGGGAGGTTGCTGCACCATGTTTTCATCTTCCCCAGGACTACATCGACACAGAGATGCTGCTGTGTGCGGAGAACGTGAACCAAGACAACCTGCTATCCTATGCCCGGGAAGCTGCAGACTTTGCCACCAACTACCAGCTGCCATCCTTAGACTTTGCCATGAACCACTATGGGCAGCCTGATGTGGCCATGTTTGACTTTACCTGCATGTATGCCTCAGAGAACGCGGCCCTGGTGCGGGAGCGGCAGGCGCACCAGCTGCTCGTGGCCCTTGTGGGTGACAGCTTGCTTGAGGTACTGCCTGAGCTCGGAGCCCCCATGTTTCTCTGCGAGACAGATCCCACGTTTGTATTCTGGCAGGCAGTATCTGCTGTTGTGCAGCGGGGAGAGGACAGGCTCTCAGCCAGTTGGCAGGACTCTGCCAAGCCTGTCCCGGCCTCAGAGCCTGTCCTGTTGCTGCACTCAGAGGAGCCTATTCTGCCTCTGTGTAGTTAGGAGAGCCTTCTCTCCTATCTCCTGGCTCTTTTGCACTGACTTCTTTGATGAAGTACAAAATCAGGCAGCCCTGGTCTGGGCCGTATGAGCCATCCTTCTCAGAGTATGTGGACCCTCAGCTGGGCCAAGACTTCTTCCTCGTGTGGGCGGCCCTTTGTGGCCTTTGAGATCACACAGAGTGCAGGAGAGGCCTATGGGCCCCAAAGTCTCCTTTCCATTCATAGCTTCCCTGCTGAAAATTCTTCCCAGAAAATCTGCAAGGATCCTTAGATTAAATGAATGTTTTCAGAAAGGAGAAAGTTTTCTCTTTAGTGTGAGCACTGATTATGTATTTATTCCAAGTTAAGAGTCAAATTCCAGACCATGCTTTGGGTGCTCATGGAGCAGATTAGTCAGCACTCAGCTTGGTTGACTTGGTCCTTGGGCACTATTGTGCATGGACTTGAACCTAAGACCCTTGGTTGAGCCCTCAGTACCCATCCTGCTTCTGGCCCAGACTCCTTTCCCAGCTCAGTTTCTCCCTACCCACCTCCCATGCTCCATGTTACACCCAGAACAGACGGCTGTTCTTCCATCAGGCGCCAGCATTTTCCAACCACCATGCCTTTGCCCACACCATTCCCAAGTAGCTCAGGATCAGAATCTCATCCATTTGTTAAAATCAGCTTAATGCAACTCTTAAGAAGCTTATTCTGATTTCCATCGCCCTCTCCCAGGATGGGAATTTGTCTCGCCTTTTCTGAGCCCTAAAGCAGTTTTGCTATGCCTGCGTCATAGCACCGTTTACATTTAACCTTCTGCTATAGTTATTTGACCTTGTGATGAATCCTCATAGGTAGCAGGGTCCCTGCCCTGTCACCTCTCTGTCCCTCCAGTGCCCTGCACGGTCCTGGCAATCAGTGTGTGCTGGGTACAATGAGATCATAGATTGGGAGTCATCAGAATCAACTGGAATTTTGCACGTTTTCTTTTGCAGCCATTTTGGCCCATGGGTACAGGCTGTGCCCGTGGCTTCCTGGCAGCCTTTGACACGGCATGGATGGTGAAAAGCTGGAACCAGGGCACCCCTCCCCTGGAGCTGCTGGCTGAAAGGTGAGCTTTGACAGCAGGGCTCCTAACTGGGGGGCAGGGCACTCAGGCAGGAAAGGGGGCAAGATCACCCCGCAGGTGACTGCTGGATATACCTGGAGCCTCTGCCTCCTCCATTCTACCTTCCCATGTGTGGCCTGATTTGATCATCAGCATCCCCAAGGATGCTTTCTCCATCATTATCTGACTCTTACAGTGACTTTCTCTGGGGCCAGGACCTTGGGCCCTGGATGACAAAGAGAAATCTTCATCTAGGTTGGCCCTGCAGCTGGGGCTCCCCAGCATCGCTCATTCACCGAAGAGCCAGAGAGGTTTATTTAAGGGAATCTTCCAGGGCAGTGCTGAGTCTCCTGTCCTGGATGTGGGTTGGATTCTCTGGCTTTCCAGGCCTCTCACACCACTGAGATCCTGGGCTTCTTCCCAGACCCCTGCTGCTGGCCACGTGGCTGTGACAGCTGGTGGACGGGGGGAGGTCAGGGCTGGTGGGCGGAGGCAGGCCCTGACAATCTTGGGTGTGGAAGCCTGTGGTCGTGGGGAGCAGGCCGCAGGAGGCAGCGTGGCTGAACATGGTTATGGCAAAACCACAGGCCACCGTGCTGCCAGCCCTGCATCCCTCCCCCTGCCTGGGTGGAGGAGCCCAGCATCCCCGTCACCCAGGCACCCCTTTCCTCTCGGCCCCTTTGACCTTCTCCCCACTTTGCAGATCTCAAGAACCAGGAGAGTCAGGTATTTCAGGGAAGGGTTAGACAAACATGTCCAGGAAGCCCTTGAGCCAGAGGAAGGGGGAAGTAGGGAAGGGTGGGGACAAGGCCTGAGGTGGCAAAAGTGATCCCTGACCTCCAGGCTCCGCCTCCCTCCAGGGAAAGTCTCTACCGGCTGTTACCTCAGACAACCCCGGAGAACATCAACAAGAACTTTGAGCAGTACACGTTGGACCCAGGGACACGGTACCCAAACCTCAACTCACACTGTGTCAGGCCCCATCAGGCAAGTCCATTGTTGCGGCCCTGTCTGAATCACTCTGCACTGAACAGTGGGAAGAGGCGGTGGGGAGGGGGTCACATTAAATTTTGGTCCATTCCTGGGACTAAGGCCACCAAGGCCTGCTGGCCTAATGGTGGGACCAGTTCTTCTCCCCACTCGAGTCAGCATTCTTTCTAACCCACAGGACAGAACTAGAACACATGTAGGGGGAGAGATTTATATGTATATGTGCATATATTTATATATATTGTCACTATGCATATGCATTGCTGATCTTACCTGTCTCAAATAATCTACTTGGCCACATATGATCTCTGCATACCACCCTTGGTCCTGGGGTCCATTTCTTCTTCCACTAATTTAAAGCCACCAAACTCTCAACCTCTTTGGTCAATAGAACAGAAAATTGTGTGAATTTTTAAAATTAGCTACAGACATTCCCACTTAGTTTGCCTGCATCTGGGTGGAGGATTGAGGCCCATTGCTCTATGACTGAAGTTGCCTGTGTTCCCTTGCCGAAGGTCATGCCTCCCAGCAGTAGAGGAAAATGGTGGCAGGCACTGAATTGGGGGTGGGTCGAGTTTAGGGGCCCTGAGACTAGGATTTGGGGGAAAACTGGTGGGCAAGCATGTCTCTCTTGCTCATAGGTGAAGCATTTGTATATCACTAAGGAGCTGGAGCACTACCCTCTCGAGAGACTGGGCTCGGTGAGGAGATCTGTCAACCTCTCCAGGAAGGGTAAGCGGCCCTCCTGGGACCCTGGTGATTGGCTAGGAAGAGCTTTGAGGGGAGGAGGACTGCTCGGTGACCATGGTGACACAGGCACTGCAACCAGCCTGGCTTTCCCCCTTTACCTGTGTGGTCATGGGCAGGCACCTGTCCTCTTTGTACTCCAGTTCCTCCTCTGTGAGACCAAGAGAAGCCCTGCCCAGAGAATCATTATGAGGAGGAAAGGAGCTAGTGTGTGTCGAGAGCTTCACACAGCAAACATGAACCAGAGGATTATCTCACCGGGACTTGTTCTTATTTTGCTGTTGTTTCCTGCATGGGGGCCTTGTCCCCTTAAGTAGATAATGAGCTTAATGCACTTCACCCTTTTCCTGATCATCCTGGGCCTAGCAGTGCTCTGGACCCAGGACCAGTGCTCAACACAGGGAGATGGGATGGTTAAATGAGGAACTCCCAGTGCCCAGCTCAGCTCAGGATGCTCTCCTGCTTACAGACCTCTTTGGCTACCTGTGCCTGTCCAGGCTTTGCCTCCTCTCCTTCCTTAGGCAAACTCAGCTGTACTCCTCCCTCCCCTCCACACACCACGACATGCCCCACTGCTGTAATAAACCACTTACCATAATCAACCATTTTACTGTTACGCAAACATAGCAGGTTTTTCTAGATTCTTAGCCACCACACAGTCCTTTCTGTCTTCCTGGAATGACTTCTTCCGTCTGATAAGTTCCTAGGTGCTCTCAAAGAACAAGCTCAAACGTACCTCCCCATTACACTTTTCTTTGGAGAATTCCCCTCCCAGCGCAGACTCAGGCAAACCTGCTAATGTGCTCCCACAGCCCCCTGTTTCTCCCTCCATTGCAGCACTGTGTCAGCATCACCCGCTCTGTGACTATCTTCCCCACTAGATGAGCATGTTGTTGGCAGGGCCTAAACACAGTAGGTCTTAGGAACTCTGCTGGAAGAGAACATGCTTCCTCTCCCCTCCTGCCACACTCCTGACCAGGCCCCCAAGCAGCAGTCCTCAGGGAGCTGCACCCATGCCAGTGGCCCCCTGCCCTGGCCCCTTGCCTTGGGGCCGCTCCTCCTGGTCCCCAGCCATGGTGGCAATGAGAAGGGAGCGCCAGGGCAGACCGTGTGAGATTCCTGCAGAGCCTCACTGCCTGCGCTCTCCTTCTTGCAGAGTCAGATATCCGGCCCAGCAAGCTCCTAACCTGGTGCCAGCAGCAGACAGAGGGCTACCAGCATGTCAACGTCACCGACCTGACCACATCCTGGCGCAGTGGGTTGGCCCTGTGTGCCATCATCCACCGCTTCCGGCCTGAGCTCATGTGAGTCTGGGGCCCAGGCTGGCCCCTGGAGACGAGGGATGCCAAGGCCATTCTGCTGCATGCAGAATCTTCATTACTTGGTTCAATATTTCTCTCTCTGTGTTTCAATTTGAGATTTTTCTTAACATTTGTTCTTTTCCCTTTGCACTGATTACTCTGTCAGCAGTGTGTTTGATCTGTGTTCCTAATATGTGAGGATAAAAATTGGCTCAGGCTTAGTGATGGCACTCTTGACACCTCACCCCCCACTACCCTTCCCCCCCGAGCCCCATCACCACACTCTTTGGAATTTGAGCATTCACACCTTGGAGCTTCACCCTCAAGAGAGGAGTATGGGCCAGACCTAATTCCAGGGACTAGTTTGAGGGTTTTATAGAATTAGGTTTGAGACCCAGATCCATAAGCTGTGTGTCCTTGGGCAAGCCACTTACCTTCTCTGAGCTTTAGATTCTTCGTCTCCAAATTAGAAATAGCAGCAGGGTCATTGGGGAGATCAGGTTATGTTTGAGGAAACACTGTGATGCTAAAGCATGGTGCATCTGTATTTAAATCAGCAGCAGCAGAACTTCACAGCCAGGTGCAAATCACAAAAAAGGCTGGCAGCAAACCTACCCAAGGGCTAGCAATTGGTACTTTAGGAAATGAGGTGGCCTTAGGAGGATGGACTGTCTTTTTTTTTTTTTTAAGCTGGAGTCTCTTGCTCTGTTGCCTGGGCTGGAGTGCAGTGACGCAATCTCAGCCCGTGGCAACCTCCGCCTCCCAGGTTCAAGCAATTCTCCTGCCTCAGTCTCCTGAGTAGCTGGGATTACAGGTGCCCACCACCACACCCGGCTAATTTTTGTATTTTTAGTAGAGATAGAGTTTTGCCATGTTGGCCAGCCTGGTCTCGAACTGAGCTCAAGTGATCAGCCCGCCTCTGCCTCCCAAACTGCTGGGATTATAGGTATGAGCCACTGCGCCTGGTCTCCCTTTTTACTTTATATGCTATATAACTTGATGTTTTTTACAAGATGCCCATTTTACTTTTGTAATTAAAAAGAAAAAAAGTAAGGGATATATTTAAAAGTAAAATAGCTTATAAATGTTCCCAAGAGGTTTAAATCATTTTCTGATGGCTTTAGCCCGGGCAGCAATAACGTCATCATGGCCCGAGTCTGATTTTGTCCCTTCCTGACCAGTGGAGTGGTGGGTGAGAACTGGGAGTAGGGGCTGGGGTCACTATTCCTCCCCTGTACCCTGCCGACACCTGGCAGAGTGTCACCCTCAGTGCTCCTTACCACCTGAAGGTGCTCAGCTCACCACACCTCTGCCTCCTCTCCCTGAATTTCTCTGCTTTGTTTTGATTCTCTAGCAACTTTGACTCTTTGAATGAAGATGATGCTGTGGAGAACAACCAGCTCGCATTTGATGTGGCCGAGCGAGAGTTTGGGATCCCTCCAGTGACCACGGGCAAAGAGATGGCATCTGCCCGGGAGCCTGACAAGCTCAGCATGGTCATGTACCTCTCCAAGTTCTACGAGCTCTTCCAGGGCACCCCACTGAGGCCCGTGGGTAAGCACCTGCACAGAGGTTTTGCTTAGCCCCTTGAGCCAACTCTGTCCCTGTCTCTGAGTCTGGCTGCTCCTAACACTGTATGGTCTGTTCTGGGGCTGCCCAGTGTGTTCCCCTTGACTTTGAGGCCAAACAGGGGTGACTCCACTCACCCAGCCCCTGTGCATGTAAGTGGATCTGTATGCCATTTACATCTTGAGTTTGGGGTGAGAGAATTATTTTAGAGGGACCTGGTTACAATGACACCTCCTTGTTTTTGTTTTTTTGTTGTTTGTTTTTGGGTTTTTTTTTTTTTTGAGAGGGAGTCTCGCTTTGTCGCCCAGGCTGGAGTGCAGTGGTGTGATCTCGGCTCACTGCAAGCTCTGCCTCCCGGGTTCACGCCATTCTCCTGCCTCAGCCTCCCGAGTAGCTGGGACTACAGGTGCCCACCACCACGGCTGGCTAATTTTTTTTGTATTTTTAGTAGAGACGCGGTTTCACTGTGTTAGCCAGGATGGTCTCAATCTCCTGACCTCGTGATCCGCCTGTCTTGGCCTCCCAAGTGCTGGGATTACAGGTGTGAGCCACCACACCCCGCCAACACCTCCTTGGTATAGCCATACTTCCCAGAGCCAGGTTCCAAATCACAGTTGCGCTTTATTTCCCAACAGATTCTTGGCGCAAAAACTATGGAGAAAATGCTGACCTCAGCTTGGCCAAATCATCCATTTCTAATAACTATCTCAACCTCACATTTCCAAGGAAGAGGACTCCACGAGTAAGTTTTGGCCTGGTTTTGGTTTTATTTCCCATTGCACATGGACGGGGTATGAGGAACGGAGATTGTCACATTCTCAGCCTGTTGAGGCTAGTAAGTTACATGGATCAGGCGCTCCCGGAAGATGCTAGTAAAACTCGGATTAGTGACTGAGTGTTTTTGGAAGTTCTTCCTGGCACTGTGTAGCTAGTTTCAATGACTTCAAAGTGGTTATAGGAAGGACATAGTAGCGAGCTGATAGAACATATTGGTGAATGCTTTTACAAGTAAATCAGATCAGCTCTGCTTCCTGAGGGATGGGGATGAAATGATTTCTCACTGTGCTGAGCAGTTTAGATCTGGAACATGACGGCCATCAGTTTAGTGGCAGAAGTGCATGGTGATGATGCTCTGTTTACACATCTGTTCCATTAATTTGTATTTATTCACTCATTCAACAAATATATATTGGGCTCTCCTATAGTTCAACTTCAGGGCTATATTTTTTGTTTCTGATGAGGGGAGCAAATATACAGAAGTGAATAATATATGGACCTTGCCTTTGAGGAGCTCGGAGCCTAATAAAGAGGTTCCCAAACTTTCTCAACTTATAGCACCCTTAGTGTCTCTGTAATTTTTTTCATGGTGTGCCTATACCAAAATAAATACCTAACAGTTTCATTTATTAAGTAGTTAAGACCAAATAACTTAATAGGAGCATTTTTCAAGATGTCTGACAGACATGATAGTGTTTTCCTAGAAAATTAAAAATATTCTGTGGCACCTCTGTGAGTTCACATGGTGCCATGGGACACAGTTTGGGCATCACATGCCTAAGGAGCAGTGACAGTTTTGTGTGAGTGCTAACATCTCTGTGGGAGGCATGATGCAAGTTCTCTTGCTTAATGTGCACATTTTACAGATAAAAATGGAGGCCTATGGTTGTGGTGGCTCACGCCTGTAATCCCAGCACTTTGGGAGGCCAAGGCAGGCAGATCACCTGAGGTCAGGAGTTTGAGACCAGCCTGGCCAATATGGTGAAACCCCGTATCTACTAAAAATACAAAAAATTAGCCAGGTGTGGTGACAGGTGCCTGTAATCCCAGCTACTCGGGAGGCTGAGGCAGGAGAATCGCTTGAACCCAGGAGGCGGAGGTTGCAGTGAGCCGAGATTGCACCATTGCACTCCAGCCTGGATAAGAAGAGTGAAATTCCACTTAAAAAAAAAAAAAATTGGAGGCCTAGAGAGGCTAGGTGCCTTGGCCAGCTCACCTGCTACTCTGTTGTACTTCATTACTTTGCCCCTACCCCATGCTTCCTTCACACTAATTAATCAACTCATCGAAAGGCATTTGTTGTGTATCCAGTGATAGGACATACAGAAGTAATGTGAGCCTTGACCTTGGAGTCCAGTTAGGAAGGTCGATGCTGGGAAGATAGGGAGAAAACTGAGAAGCAAGAGTCCGAACCTTGGGGAACAAGGGAGTTTGAGGCGCTGGCAGAGGCAGAGCAGCCAGGAAAGAAGATGGGAAGGGGAACAGACAGTTGGAAAGTCAGAGAGGGAGTCGGGAAGCCCACGGAGGAGAGCGCTTCTACGGGATGGGCCCTGGAGACCATGCCAGGCGACAGGGAAGCCAGCCAGGGTCGGGGCTGAGGACAGGCTATGGGATTTGGATGTGTTGGGGCAGATGGCAAATGTCAGAGTTCTAGGACTGGAGTGGGGAGTTCCTGGGGTGGTCAGTGGGAGCAGGGGAGAGAAGATGGGTGGAGGAGAATAGGACCAGAGTGAAGCCACTGGTGGGAGCAGGGGTGGCTTGGGGTAGGGGCAGTTGTAAGTACCTGCCCAGAGCTTGCCTGCCCTCTCCAGGATGGCAGGGTGCCCTCCACTAACAGGACAGTGGGCTGGAAGCCTCTGCAAGTTTCTGAGTCTCTCTAGGTGGCCAAGAGTCTATTTAAGCTTGGCCAAGGCAGCCATACCTAGCAGGGTGGGATGGGGCCACCCAGCCTCCTTTCCCTGGGCTGTGTGAGCAGTGGTCACTTTTTCCACTGAGGCCTGAACTCCCTGCTCCCTGGGATGCTGCAGCAGCTGTTTTGCCAACCCCAGGAGCAGGATACTTCATGCTTCTGTGGCTCCCTATCTCTAGGAAGGAATGGGCTAGCAAGGCCTTAGCTGGGCAAGGAAGATGGCAACAGAGCAGTTAAAATGATGAGCTGCACCCAGCCTCTCTCCCACTCTGAGCCGGCCCAACCTAGAGGCTCTGTGTGAGGGCTGCATTGTCCGCCATGTTCCCACTGAGTAAATGGGGCTGTCTTCTGGGTACCAGTGGTCAGCTTGTTCTACCTCCAGCCCAAGGACCCCTGTCTTGGGCTGTTTGGCCCCAGGCAAGCCAGTCAGTGTTTCTGGAAGCTCTCCGAAACAGACATTTACTGCCTTTCTCCATTCACCGCGTTTCTGCCGCTTGGCCCTCAGAGGGAACTGGAGAGGGATGTTTCCACCTTTCACTCACCACACCTCTATTTACAGAGTGACAGAATTGAAACAGCCTGGCCAGCACTGGCTTGGGAGCTGGGGATGGTTAAAAGTCAGGAATCAGCAAGGTTAGCCAGGCCTCCCAAGGGCTGAGGGCCTCACTCCACTTCCCTCTGGCTCTGCTAGAAAATGCTTGTGGTGGAGGGCTCTGCCCAGCCCAATTCTGGCCCCTTTTGAATCTTGTTCAGTCTTCTTCAGGGTGTGTCCCTTGGCTGCCCATTTTCAGAGGAGTCAAGGCCCACAGATCTGTCCTCTCCCACAGCCTCATTTAATCTTTGCACTCTACCCCATCTTTGGATAGGTAGAGATATTTGGCCATTGAGTTAAGTGCCTGGCATGGGCATTGTTTGTTCTCTCAGAGCGATGGAGCACTTCCTGTGGGTGGGTTAGGTTGTTTCGTAAGGCTACTGGGTCACCACACTGTGCCTTGGCCATCACTGAAATACCTCTGCATTCTGTCTACCACTCAATGCCAGCACAGTGATCAGGGCCACGTAGAAAGTACCTTCTTCCCATCCTACCAGATACCTTGTTGTATCTGAACGCTTTTTTGATTTGGGGAACCTAATGGCAATGCTCTTTGGCCTCAACATTTCCCTCTAGCAAAGAACACTGAGTCCACCCCGGTCTGGTCCTGCACAGCCACAGGGGATGTCTGCACGTAAGACTCTGAAATCCATACACAATTACACATCTGTACATAAAGGCTCCCTCACATTTACACCAAGATATCAGTACAACAAAACATGCAACCCTCAATGACCTTGCTCATCAGCCCTTCTGGAGTGGAGATACAGGGCAGGCATGCTTGCACGAGTCTATACAATAGCCCTCCCCACAAACACAGACAATATCTGTACATACAGGTGCATCCGTATTTGACCTTCCTCCCTGCCCCTTCCTAACTTCCTCTCCGTCTTCCAGAGGAATATATTGATGTGGGAATTGAGCTGTGAGTGCACATTTATTTACAATGTGGCGTCTTCATCTGAAGAGGATCTGCTGGTTCTCTGCTGAGTCAGGCTTAAGAACCTCCCTCCCTGATTTTCACTGACGATGTTAAATTCTTCTTCCCCCCCCCCATCTTATCTTCCTGATAACATGCAATCCAAGCAAGATGTATCAACTTCAAGCAAAATGAAAGGCTTTTTCTCCATCAAGGATCTCATTTACTTTTAAAGAGAGTAACTTTTCCATTCCCACCGTGAGTGGTAACCCATTGGGTTGATTAGTTCTGAAAACTGGGCAGCCCATGCCTGGAAAGAGGAGAGCTTGGGGAGTATATTTTCCTCTTAAAAGGCCCTTGGTCTGCTTCTGCAGATCTGTCTGTGGTCCTGGTGAGGATCTAAAAGCCTCATGGCATGGGACAGTTCCTGGGGGCTCCAGGGCTCTTGTCATCATGCATGTAGGTGACACCTGAACATATAACCAGGGCATCTATCATGCCTGTGTGCATGGGCACACACACAGACATACACCCTCAGACTCACAATACCTACCAGTACTCTCCTAGACCTGCCACACATGGTGACACCTGTACTTATGGCCACTACGGTCATTACTGTACACATATGCAGAACACCAATTTTTGTCCCATTCTGAGCCCACTCCTTGGGGGGATAAAACAGAAGTTGTTACTTGTCCCTGGAGAGCTCATCCCAGAAGCCAGATGGGTAGCCCCAGGTTTGATCCTGCTCAACCAGGTCCTCTTCCTCCTCCAGCACTGGTCCCTGACAGAGTGGCATTCACAAAATGTGACTGACATTTTTGTCAGTGTGTGGTCTGAGTGGTCCAGCTC
The DNA here is from genome assembly GCF_028858775.2 of Pan troglodytes. Lineage (NCBI taxonomy): Eukaryota > Metazoa > Chordata > Mammalia > Primates > Hominidae > Pan > Pan troglodytes. The sequence continues at coordinate 16,387,436 of NC_072407.2, forward strand.
CCCCTCCCCAACCCTCCTCTTCCTGAGCCACCTGCACACTTTCCGAAGAGCCGGGTGGCATTACGTGCGAAGGTGCCTCTTCCTTCCATCTACTCATTCAACAACTGTTTCTTGAGTGCCTATTTTATGTGGAGTTCTCCTCAGTACTGGGGATGGAGCAGTGAACGAAACAAGCGAGGACCCTGCCTAGGCAGCTTACCTTCTAGTGGGACTTACGAACTTCCTCTCACCTCACTTCCCCAACTTCTCTCACAGAACCACACGCCCAGCAGCCAAAGCTCCCCACTAGGTTTCCAGGACTTCTCATGGCAGAGGTTTGAAGAAGGCTTAGGGGAGTCAAGAGTGCCGCTTTCCAAGGCTGGGCCAGCACAGGGCCCTGGAGTATCCCCTCCAGGTGCGCGCAGGTCATGGCTGAAGCTACTCTCTCTCCTTTCCTCAGTGCAATCTCAGTCCAGGATTCAGAGCTGATTTACAGATTGGGAATGCAGTTAGAAGTCAAGCAGACAAACACAGATTTACGTCTGCTGGGGGTCTGGCAAATGTTCTAGCCTCTCAGAAATCTCCTTTGCTTGTCTGAAAAATGAGGGTAACAACATGTACACCATTGTATTGCTGCAAAGATGAGGTGATCAAATGCGTGCGGCAGGTCTGAGCACGATGTCTGGCAGGTGCAAGGCGCTTAGTAAATGATAGTTCTTTTCCTTTAGAAATGATGATTAAATGAAGATGCTTGTTTTCTCAAAAGATGAGTAAAATGATCTGGCTTGAACACTTGGTTCTGTACTGCAACCACAATCAATACAGCCCTTTGCAGCATACAAAACACTTTCACATGCATCTCATTTGCTCCTCATGTCACCTTTGGAGGAAGGCTGGGAACATATTTTCATGCCAGTTTTTAGATGAGGAAACTTGGACTTGGGGAGATTACATTTTGATAAGTCATGTAGGTGGTAAATGTCAAAGCCAGAAGTAGAACTCAGATGTTTAAAATTCTGTTACTCTGCCAAGCACGGTGTCTCATGCCTGTAATCCAGCACTTTGGGAGGCTGAGGTGGGCAGATTGCTTGAGGCCAGGAGTTCAAGACCAGCCTGGCCAACAAAGCGAAACCCTGTCTCTACTAAAAATACAAAAATTAGCCTGCGTGGTGGTGCACACCAGTAGTCCCAGCTTCTTGGGAGGCTGAGGCATGAGAATCACTTTAACCTGGGAGGCAGAGGTTGCAGTGAGCCAAGATCACACCACTGCACTCCAGCCTGGGCAACACAACAAGACCCTGTCCCCAAAAAGAGAATAAATAAAATAAATTATGTTACTAACACTAGCCTCACTAATAGTGTCTAATACTTGTACAGTAGTGCCCTCCTTATCTGCAGTTTTGCTTTCTAGGGTTTCAGTGACCTGTGTTCACCCATGGTCCAAAAATATTAAAAGGAAAATTCCAGAAACAATTCAGTTTTAGATTGCACACCATTCTGAGTAGCATGATGAAATCTCACAGCATCCCACTCCATCCTGCCTGGAATGTGAATCATCCCTTTGTCCAGCATATCCATGGTGTATTTGCTACCCACCCATTAGTCACCTTAGCTGTCTCAGTTACCAGATCAAAAAAACAGCATATCTAGGGTTTGGCAGTATCCATGGTTTCTGGATTCCACTGGGGGCCTTGGAATGTATCTGCCATGGATGAGGGGAGACTACTGTCTAGCACGTTATAGTTTAAGAAGTGTTTTACATCTGTGATTTCATTACTCTCACAAGAGCTTATGAACTAAACAATATAAGATCCCTTCTTATAGTTAAGGAAACTGAAGTCAAAGTAGTTGGATGGTTTTCCTGAGATCACACAGCTGGGAAATAATTAGTACCAATGCTCAAATCCATGATTCCTTGAAGAAAGGGCTCTCTTGCTATCACTGGCCATCTTCCTAACTATCATAGCTGCTGCCCAAATCAACAAAACCATAGCCTGCAATGGTCAACCTCTCTTCCTATGACCCATATCTAAATTATTCCTGGGCTAGGCTATACCAGCTAACTAAATATAAAGTTTGTTTGCTTTGAGCTAAAATCACATTAACTCGGGCAGTATGGGAACATGGTTATCTTGTGCTGATCAAATAAATGTTCAGATTGGCAGATATCTACGTCTTTGATTTTTTTTAATAGGAAAACCAATTAGTTTAATAAATGCCTTTTGGTATATAGACTCTTTCAAATCATTGGGAAATCATGATAAGAAAGTATTCTTAGGGCGGAAGAGCTGGAAACATTAATGGGAAAAGAACATAAGTTATTTATTCTCATGTTCTCTTTGGGCACAGTAAGTATTTTCTTTCTTCTTGTACTTTGAATTCTTTGTAGAGTGAAACAGGGTCCAAGGAAAAGGGAGTACTGAAGCAATTTTGGTTCACAAATATAGATATACAGATAAGAAAAAAGTAGATAAATCTCTAGGTTTGAGTGTTCTTAACCTTTTTGTTTTAGCCTAGCTCTTAGTTGAGAATCAGTGCTTCAATGTTAAATTCATAAGGAAGAGTAGAAACCATTTGGGTATGTGTGTTGCTAACCTTTCCATAGACTGCATTTGGTTGTCCCATGGGTCAGGGTGGGTCAGAGGGGCTGAGGTTGTCCCCGTCCATGTCCTTTATTCCCCCTGAAGGATTTGGAGTCTTCTTAGGAGCTGCTGGTGGGCACGGCCTCCCCAGGAATGCCCTTCATAAGCCCATGGCTAATATGGCTGTCTTCAATCTATATAGGCTCCCGTGGAACAGTCCCACCCTGGGCTTGCTGAGTACAAAAGAGAGTAAAATGTTTTGCCCTTTGGAGGAAAAGCCAAATCCTCATTTAAGGTAGAAACCAAAAAAAAAAAAAAAAACAACAGAAAACCCTAAGATTATGCATGAAGCATTCTTGTTGGGTAGGACATTCTGTACTTTCACAGGCCCCAGGTTTGGGCTGGCAAGAGTAGCATTCCCAGGCTGTGGAGCTGGGGGTCCAGACAGCCTGTTCCTCTAAGACCCAACATTGTTGCAAATAAGATCATCTGTTTCTCTTGGTGTTTGCCCAAGCTTTTGGCTTAAAATCTTTTCCATTCACAGAATAATGATTTATCAGAAGCTGAGGAAAATGTTCAAGAGAAGGCAGGGCCCTTTGATGTGTTGTTTTGTGCTGCCTGGGGCAAATTTTTGAACAAATGTCAATGGACTAAACTGTGATTGATCTTGTCTTTAAAAACAAACAAAAAAATCTGGTGCTGGTAAATATGGGGAGAGGGCAGGGGATGATGAAGAGGACAAGAGATGAGGATGCAGGTGCTTTCCGTTGGAGGGAGGGGATGCATACTGGGTTGTGTGTTGGGGCACCCATAGCTAGGGTTGTTGTTTCAGAACAACCAGGAGGTAAAAGAATCCTCCTGTGATCAGGTAGGTTAGGATTTACGGGGCTGATTGGGCTGTATGCCTGGGTTTGAGGTGAGCAGGTGGCCTGCAGCACTTCCCCCTGCATCCAAAGTGGTAGAAAGGCTAGGATTTAATATGGGCCTGCGATGGAAGCCCCCTCTGAGAGGGTAGATGGCTCCCTGCAGAAGCGATCTATGGTCAATGGGACATGGCTCCCTGGTTCTGACAGAACTAGCCATTTGGAGAAGGCTCCAGTGGCTGAAGACTGGTAGCAGAGAGGTCTTACCCCAGAAAAGGATGGGGGAGCCTAGGTGGACCCTAGCCCAGCGACAAGGGTAGGCTTACCCATGGGGTACGGAGGAGGTACTAAATCCAGTCTTTCCCACTCCAGCCATAGCATCAGCTCAGCCTCCAGAGTTCTGCTCATTCCCTGAGGAGACAAGCCTGACAGCCGAGTGCCCTCTGGGAGCCCTTGCAGGGTGATGCAATGGGCTTGGGTAGAGCAGGGCTTTCTGGATTTCAATGTCCAGATGCAGGCAGCAGAGAGTGGGCTGTGAGGCATTCTCAGTAGGGCAACCATGTCATGTATCATCTAAACCAGGAGACTTCTGAGAGTGAAGGGGGCACTGTTAACAATCAGGCTAGGGGTAAAAAGCGGTAAATCAGAACTACCCTCCACCTCCAACAAACTAGGCTGTATGGTCACGCTAGTCATCAGGCTATAGTTAATGCTTATTTGAAGTTAATAAAATATTGTTTACTAGGATCTGTGATGGTGAGTGAATTGCAGACTTGATTTGCCATCAAATCCCTAGGCAGCTCATTTGAGCCCTGAGAGTCCATGTGAGGTGAACCCGGTCACCTTCTTGTAGGAGAGAGGCTCCCTGGGTGCAGAGAGACCCCAGCTGGTCTCCATAAGGCAGCACACTGAAAGCATCAGCAGACCTGGCTGTGGCCTTGGGCAAACCATTAAACTGCTCTGAGCCCAAGGCCACTTTGCAATGGAGATCATCCCTGCCCTGCCTATGTCACCGGGATTCTTTTTGCTTTGATGTTTCATGAAGATCTTTTGGGATGTAATTCCAGCCCCTTCTGACGAAGCCTTGGCTCCCTAGGTGGAGTGAGGTTCTCTCCACTGTGCCTGAACAAAACCCTGTGACAGCATTTGTCACGGTGCGGAGTAATTTACTACCACTCCTGCCTGTAGGCTGACAGCTGTTTGTGGGCAGGGACACATCCTCAGCGCCAGCTCAAAGCCAGCCCTATGCCCTCAGGGATCTTAGTGGGACTGAAGCCCTTGGTGGCCCCCAGAGCTCACCCTGCTTTCTTGGCCATTGCAGGTGGATGGTCAAACCGGAGAGAATGACATGAACAAACGGAGGCGGAAGGGCTTCAATAACCTGGACGAGGTTTGTGTACACAGTGTGGGTTTAAACAGAGGCTCGTTTCCTGACAACCAGTGGCCATAGGCAGCCTCACTGTGATAGCAGCCTGGCCCTGTTCCTTCCCTCTCTCATGAACCACTGGGTTCCAAGCTTGGCGTGATGGAAAAACAGTTGGGGTTTTGGATCTCGCTTCACTACTTACTAGCTGTGTAACCTTGAGAAACACAACCTCCCAGGATGTGGTTCATGTCTGTAACGTGCAATGATACACTTGAAATACATGAAACTTCGCAGGACTTTTAAAGATGAATAAGATGAACATGGCATCTGACACATGTTAATCAATATACAACCACTGTTAACAGTAAATAGTAAAGAGGCATCAGCACTCCCACTTTTCTCCCAATCATCGTTTGTATCCATTTGTGTTTCCTTTGCTTTTAGCCTTTAAGGCATATGTCCTGGTGCCCACAAGTGCCACCTTCTGGTGAAAGAAGAAAATTACAGGTTACTTTGTCAAAGGAGAGCCTGAATCTCTTGCCTGCTTCTGAAAAATTGATCAAGGGGAAAGAGTGTCAGTTCTTGCTTCCCTGGGCAGCTTTTAAAAGAGACCTGAGATACACACGTCATTCAAAAAAAGCCATTCCAACTCCACAAGCATGCATATTGTCAGCGAAGTGTGGGATGCCAGCTTTTGCCAGCCTACTGGCTGACCTCAAAATGATGACTTAGAGGCATGAGGGACGGTCTGTATAATACATTGATATCTGATTGATAGGAAGTAGAAGGGACTTTTTCTACTGTTTATGGTCGAAGAGTTTTTATTGCTGTATAGTTGCATGACATGGTTGTTCGTGTCTGACTTGCTGCCCCTCACAACAGTGAGCTTTATAATAAATAGAGTCATGAGGTTCACCTTGGGGAAAGCAGCAGCCAGCCATTCAACCCATTATCTGTGATGGTCAAAGGGAAGCGCTGACAAAGAAAAACGAGTTCAGTTCACATCTTAAAATATGAACAAACCCATTCTACCCAATGAGTTCAAAACACCCTGGGTTGAACATTTTCCTAGAGCTTCTTGAAGGTGCACTTCAGGAAGCACTGTTTCTTCTCCACCACTTGGCTGTGGTGTAAGCAAGAAGCCAGCAAATAGAGACACAGAGAGGAAGCGGAGACTGCACAAGGCTACAGACACATTCCATTTCCCAGATTACGGGTGTCAGCTCTCTAGCTTCAGGGCCTGGGATTTGCTCCTGCCTGTTCCCAAGAAGCTTCCCTTGGGTACACTTTGTCTCAGGTGGAAGTCTTTTCCTACCTTTCACCCATGGCTTATTTAAGGGTATGTGAGTGTTGTTTCTGTTATTGGCAACCTAGGAGTTGGAGTGGGAAGAAATCTGGTTTGTGTCTACCCTTTCTGAGACAGCCCTGGACAGTCTCCTGGGGCAATGGTTTTGCTTAAAGTCAGTTTTAACAAAGCAATATTCTTTCTAAATTCTTGCTACTCAAAATGTAATCCAAGATCCAGGAGCAGCAGCAGCAGCTGGGTGCTTGTTAGAAGTATACAGGCTTTCAGGGCCCACCGCAGACCTACAGAAAGCAAATCTGCTTTTGAGGATTGATTTCCTGGTGATTCGTGGGCCCGTTAATGTCTGAAAGTGCTGGCCTGTATGGCCCACTGTCCTGGCTAACTTTGGTCTTGTACAAATAGTGATCACCCAAGTAAGCACAGCCTCTTCTCACTCAAACCTGTGCTGTTGTGCACAGTTACATTTCACTTTGAAGGAGGGTATGCCTCTTCGGTTTGTGTTCGTCCAACACTCAGAGTGGCTCTACATACAAGGTTCCCCATGGGGCTGCCACACCTAGGGATCTTTTTAAAAAAAAATTAACTATAGCTTGCCTTTTCCAGTGATTTTCTTCTAAATGAACACATCTTTGTTGTCGTGAGAATGTCTCTTCCTGTGAGGGACATTCCTGGTGTCCTTGGGAAAACTTACTGCCCACTTGCTGTGGCAGCACCATTTATACTCCTGAGGCCTGTGGGAGGAGATCCCGTAGTAAGGGGGAACAGACGTTCTTAGTAAACACTGGTCATTTTCAATTTTTTACTGTTAGCAGATGAGCTAGAGAAATCTTATATGGAACTCCGTTTTATAAAATAGCATAACCGAATGATCAAGGTCTACATCACCACTTATAAGTCACGTTGATATCATGCAGCCCGCTGTACTGGAATGAGAAGAGCATTTCACCTCGGTGGTGTCCTTCCCCAAAGTCTAATCATGAGAGAACATCAGACCAACCCAGACTGAGGGGCTTTCTATTAAACAGCTGCTCAGTACCCTACAAAAAGTGTCATTCTGTAACAGAAACTGTTACAGTTTGTAGGAAACCAAGGAGACAGGGTGATGAAATGCAGTGTGGGATCCTGGATTGAATCCTGGGACAGAAAAAAGATATTAGTGGAAAAACTGATGCAATCCGAATAAAGTGTATAATTTAGTTAATAGTATTGTGCCAGTGTTAATTTCTCAATCTTGATGACAGGAGCAATTATTCCAGATTTAACACTGTGGGCAGCTGGGTGAAGGGTATGCAGGGACAGTCTGTGCTATCTTTGCAACTTTTGTGTAAATCTAAAATTGTTTCTAAATTAAAAAGTTTTCTTTAAAAAGATAGCAAAAATAGAGCAGGGCTGGTTAAAGCTGGGGGTGGGTACAGAGGAGAAAGGAGAAAGATCTCCAGAGCCCAGGCCTTGCCTGAGTGACCCCCACCCGTGCTTCCTTCATTGGCCCCCAACCCCTGCTCTTCTCCTCTTCTCAGCCAGATGATGTATTTTTGAAAACCATTTTGTTCAACACTTCATGATTATATTTGGTTTTTGCAGTAATCATGTGAAGTAGATTACTGTTCTCATTTTATACATGAAAAAATGTCAGAGAAGTAAAGTAAATCGCCAACATCACAGGGATAAGAAATGAGAGTCAGGATTCAAACCCCAACCACCTGGCTCCCAAGCCTAGCTGTGCCCATCCTTTGGAAAGACGCATCCCTCCTGTGAGCATTGCCTCTGCGGGGGTGGCCCTGCTGCCTCTGCCTCCCTTCCTCAGACCATGGAGGGAGCCCTTCTGCGGGAAGCTAGTCCCACGTCCTGAGTCCCCAAGTCTGCTTTCTGATATCCAGATTCCAGGATCCAACCATCAGTGTCCCGTTTCAACCTTTGCAGCCTTCAAACTTTTCCAGCCGTAGCTTGGGCTCCAATCAAGAGTGTGGGAGCAGTAAGGAAGGTGGAAATCAGAACAAAGTCAAGTCCATGGCGAATCAGCTGCTGGCCAAGTTTGAGGAGAGCACTCGGAACCCCTCACTCATGAAGCAGGTGAGTCATGTCAAATACTCACTGGATCTAACTTCCTGGTGACTTTTCAGCAGGAATGTTCTGGCTGCTGATAGACTTCAGATACGCCAGCCAGGCCTGGTCCCAAGGAGACTTGAGCTCCTTCTAGATCAAGAGTCAACAGACTTTTCTATAAGAGGCCAGATAGCCGTTTTTTAGGGCTTTGGAAGCCATACTGTCTCTGTTACAACTCTGCCATTGTAGTATGAAAGCAGCAGTAGACAATACCTAAACAAATGAGTCTGGCTGTGTTCCAATAAAACTTTATTTACAAAAACCAGGAGCAGGCCAGATATGGCCCATGGGCCTAGTTTGCTGGTGGTGGTTCTGCATTAAATAAATCCATTCCCTAATTTGGTTTTGCTTTCCAACCATGACTTGGTTTGCAGCCAGTTTTGAGGTGATACAGTTTGAAGGAGCTTTGAGAGGCTGGCTGGCTGGGAAAGTACAAAGTCCACAGTGAGAAGATCCATCCAAACCAGAGGAACTGAGTCCGAGCTCACAGTATTGAAGGCCAACCTCCCAGGTGTTTCCTGGCACTCCCCTCTCTCCCTGCACCAGGGTCAGCCTGGCGGGGCTGTTTTGTCTGATGGGGGTTAGTGTGAGGCTGGAGGAGGCAGAATGCTGCGTCAGGCTGTAGGCTTCCTCCTGACTCCGGCTCCGAGGTCTGTGCCTCGTGGTTCCGTTTGCTCCCCTGAACTTCCTTTAGGGTGCTGTTGTCACATTACAGAAGCTTGGGAAAAGAGGTTGGGTTTTTCTATGGTGAACACCTGTCACATGACAGAATGAGACTCCTTTTGGGAGGACAGACTCATAGTTAATTAGCTTTTGAGGCAACCATAGATGTCTCCTTAGTCTTGATGTGGACTGTGTCCCTCCTGGGAGAATTGACCTTCTCCAGGAAGTGAAGGGATTTTATTATAAGGGGGCCATTTCCTTGAGACTTGTAACTCTCCACAAATTTTCTTGATTGCCCATTCTGGAGGCTTGGCCCCTCACAGTCCCCAAGTGCTGATGAGGGCTCAATTCCATCAGAAGCACTGGAGCGTCCCTGTCCTTGAGTGGGCAGGAAGCTTTTCTGTTTCCAGGTAGACTCCTGGGCCAGCCACCCTGGCCTAGCCACCCTGGCCTGGCATGGGTTCTGGCAGTGCCTGCTTAAGGCCCTGTGTCTGAGCCAAAAGCAAAGCCACCCTGGGATTCACACATTGTCCATGAGAAGGGGACTCCAGGACTTGCTGTTCACATGGACAGGGAGCCAGGGCTCAAGTTTCCCAGCTGGGCCCGGCTTGCAGGAGCTCAGCCCAGTGCTTCCTCTGCACTTGCAAACTTCGTCTCCCTGCTCCTCTTCTCTTCTCCCTCCAAGCCTCTCAATCTGACTCACCTTTTCCTTCATGTCTCCTGTGGCTGCTTTTTTTGGACTCGCCTTTCTTCTCCCAGGAACGCCGTGTCTCAGGGATAGGTAAGCCGGTCCTGTGCTCTTCCTCCGGCCCTCCTGTTCACTCTTGCTGCCCCAAGCCGGAGGAGGCCACACCCAGCCCATCACCTCCTCTGAAAAGGCAGGTAGGGCTCCTTCCAGTGGATGCTGTTTTGGTGAAGCCAGAGGGGACTTTGATCCAGATGGGTGGGGTCAGTGGCTCTTCCCACACCCCAAGTAGGGCTGATTGTAGATTTTCTGGACACACCTTGATGTCACCACACTTATAGGTAAGAATAACCAAGTATGCAACATCACAAAATACATTTTATTGATCCCTTAGCCAGTCAGAGGTATCAATTGACCAAATACCATGCTCTCGATGGTGCTGCTAGGGCAAAATAAACTGTACCACAGGGTATTTTGTATGATGCCCTATAACACTAAGCATTATCTGCAGACCATTCAAATAGGCTGATTTCCGTATCAATGAAAAAGTGATGTTGGAATGGGCCCAGGTGGCCACTTGGCTGGACCCATTGAAGGGGTAAGGCTGGGATGTGGCGAAGGCCTTCCCGGTGCCAGAGTAGCTGAGGACCTGCATAGCGGGCGGGAAGGCAGCTGGCAGTCACGGAGTGTGGCTTATGGCAGGTAGTGCTCCTGAGTTTGGAATCTGAACCGAATCACTGTTATTGACCATAAGCCACAAAGTTGTCTGGTCAGCATTAGGATTTGTGTGTTGCTCCCAGGTGGTGGATGGAGGTTGAGTAAAGTCAGTGTGACTACAATGCAGCAATTTTATGTCTGTCTGCCTCACCTGGGGAACTTTTAAAAAACTACCAATGTCTCATGCCCAGTCCAGAGCAATCCAATCGAAATCTCTGGGGGTTGGCCCCAGGCTTGGTGTTTTTTTTTAAGTACCCTAAATGTCAGTATGCAGCTAGGATTGAGAACCAGCATTGTAGAGGTTTTGATTCAGGGGGTTGGGGGTGAGGCCCCAGACTGTGTATTGTGAATGAGGAGGCCAGACAATTTTGATGCAGGTGGTGGAGAGTCAACACCTGGGGCTAGTTTGGAATCTTACTTAGGGTTGCACCTGGTGCGCCCTTTGTCTCTGGTCTTCACGGGGGATCCCTCATGGTGAGGGTGTATGAAAGGGCCGCAGTAGGGAAGGAAGCTTAATTTTCCCTCTTTCCCAGTTCCCCTCTGTGGTCGTGACGGGGCACGTGCTCAGAGAGCTCAAGCAAGTGTCTGCTGGCAGCGAGTGCCTGAGCAGGCCCTGGAGAGCCAGAGCCAAGTCTGACCTACAGCTGGGTGGGACAGAAAATTTCGCTACCCTGCCTTCTACCCGCCCGAGGGCGCAGGCTCTTTCCGGGGTGCTGTGGCGGCTGCAGCAAGTGGAGGAAAAGATTCTCCAGGTGAAAGACTCACTTTTTGCCCGTCTCTGTCCGTGTCTGGGTGACTTCCTTTCTTCCCCTCCCTCCTCCTACCCAGGTGGGTTCCTCCTCCCTCTGCCCACCCCCTGTCTCTCATCCTGCTGTGTGTGGTGAGCAGGCAAGGCCCCCGGCTGCCTCCCTCACCCACTTCTTGGAAGCCAACTGTCTCAGTCTCTGTCACTATCTCTCTTTTCTTTCTCACCTTCACTGCAGAAGAGGGCTCAGAACTTGGCCAACAGGGAATTTCACACAAAGAACATTAAGGAGAAGGCGGCTCACCTTGCCTCCATGTTTGGACACGGGGATTTCCCGCAGGTAAACATGGGGCTTTCAGAGCCCCCAGGAACCTGATGCTGGACATCCAGCCAGGTGACCTTGAATCAGGCTCTGAGCTCAATTTTCTCCTCCTTCCTCCTTTTATAGCATGAAGAGCTCTTTATTTTTCAAGCCACCAAATAATACAAGCTGGCATCTAGAAAAGACCCAAATGCGAAGATTCAAAATAAATAAATACATCATGAGAAAGGAAAAACTAAGACAGGAAAGTAAACACAGATCGAGAAAGGCATTACTATAAGAAGCACAAGCCGGTAGACCCTAGATATTTTCCAAGCAGGCTCTGAGCTTCCTAAGGGTCAACACAAAGAGGAAACAGTCATCAGTTGCAGAATCACAGTGCCTTTACCCAGTTGCTTGTGATGTTTTTGAGTGGGAGAGAAATCTCCCTGTGGCCCTGATCAGGAAGATACTGAATGATGAGGCCAACCACATGCTGTAACTGGGGCTCTGCTTCCCCATGGGATAAAGTCAAGCCAACAAGAATGGCTTTGCCTTAGAATTAGGAAGTACAGCCTCCTCCAAGCCAGGTACTTATTTGGAAATTTGCTGAAAAGAAGAGCATGTGCTCAAGAGGAAATGAAAGAGTTGATAATGAGATCCTACAGGTGGGTGTATGTGTAAAGTCCTCCCTCCCTCACAGCACACCTGTCCCTAGAACTTGCCTCTCCACTGTTTTCACTTAGTCTCCTCTTCTGCTACTTGGTGGAGTCACTGGCATGGGAAGGATGCTTTACACTTCGTTCATTTTTAGGATTCCTCATGCCTGCCAGGAGGCTAGCACAGTTGCTTGCTGCAGCTATAGAGGCCCCTGCTGTGGCCACCTGCCCTAAACCAGCCCAGGGTTCTCCTCTCCTAAGCTCGCAGCTGCTACTTCATACCAAGCTCCAGGGTGAGGGCTTTGGTAATTGGCATCGGTGTCTGAGGCGGATGTAGGCAGGAACAGATTGAATCTGCATGAGCTATTTTGGTGTGACAAGGGAGCTGGAATAGTTGCAGCAGAATGCAGTGTAACCAGGAGCCAGATAATCCTTTCTGGCTCCAAAGACAGGGGTTTCTGTGTTGTCCTGAGACATGGGTCTCCTTTCTTTGCCTTCTTGAGTGCACAGGCATGGGACTGCATGATTGAGGCATGTATCACCATGTGTGACTCCTGGGATAATCCTTGTTTCTTCTATTTCTGTTCTGTGCAGAATAAACTACTCTCTAAAGGCCTGTCTCATACTCATCCTCCATCTCCTCCCTCTCGCCTTCCGTCTCCTGATCCAGCTGCTTCTTCCTCTCCATCAACTGTTGACTCTGCTTCTCCTGCCAGAAAGGTAGTTGTCCTGAACAATTTGCTTTCCCCATTCCCTGCATGTTCCCAGATGTTCTCATGCTCCACTTGACCTGCACAGACAAACATCTTGAGCCTGGCTTGGCTGGAATAAAAATTTGTAAGATATTTTACACCAGTGCTGGATTCGATTTTGTTTTTGTGTTAGAGCACACAACACGGCAGAACAGGCAGTGTACAAAAGCTTGCCAAACAGGGCTCATTCATTCAGCAAGCATTAATCAGGGCCCACCATATGCCACCCTTCGTGCCAGATGCTGAGAAAACAGAGAGGGCGGTGCAGTTCCCTTACTACAGTTGAGATGGGAAATAGCACATTAGCATAGAAATAAGTGACATTTTTATAATACGAAATATCACATCACATACTGCTGATATTTGCCTGTTTTGTCCTAATAAGATGGCAATTTCACATGATAAACAACATAACACTATTCATTCATTCTATAAGAGGTTTAAAGGGCAAGATTGTAGGAATGGAGAGGGGAGAAGATGGGGAGGTAATGCAGAGAAGGTAATATGGGAACTGAGTGAGTGTTGAAGGTTCCATGGGGGGATTTTGCTAGAGAGAAGTTTAGGGCAAGGGTGTTTTGGAGAGGGGCTAGCCTGTGCAAAGGCAGGCAGGCAGGGCTTACGTGACATGGAAAGATGGAATGTCTGGTGTGACTTGAACTTGGGGATAAAAGTATTTATGGGGGCATGGAGAGTGGAAGTGAGCACACTCTGTGTAAAGGAATTTCATTTTATCCTCTGGGTCATAGGAAGCCACTGCAGGATCTACTCTGTGTTCTAGAAGTACAGCTCAGATAGTAGTGCAGAGATCAGCCTGGAGGATGAGAAGAGTGGGGAGCTAACTTTGGTTAAGTAGTTAATGAAATGCACTCACAAACAATGATTAAGACTGGGTTTTGGGGTGCTTTTCATGTTTTTCACTTGTCCTCCTGTTACCTCCTGTGCTGAGAACAATACCAGGCTGGGGTGGGAGGGGGTCTGTCTTCTGGGAAGGCTGGCCTCTGGAATGAATGAATCTAGAAATGGGCGTGAAGCCTACCTCGTGAGCTGCTGCTCGTGGAGTAGGTTTGGAGTCTTCCCCCACTCCACCCACCAACTGTGCTTCTCTGTTCACAGCCAGTGCGTCTGGCTCCCACCGAGGCTCTGTGTGTCATGCTGCACGTGCCACTGCCGGAAGGAGTGCTGGTCTGTTTCTGTGCTGTTACACTGATGCACAAACCAGCTCCATGCTATTGCATTAGTGAAAAATTAGAAGCTGCCTCTTGGTGTGTAATTGGGGGTCCCACCCCTGTTGGCCTCCACCTCTGTGAGGAGAACGGTGTAGGTAGAGTCCCTAAGAAAGGAGCAAGGAATCTTACCAGCCCCATCCCATCTGAGGCCACCAGTGTTAATGGGAAGCACCCCAGAAAGGGCAGCAGCAGGTAACACAGAGAAACACTAACAGGATCTTCAATGCCACTGAAAATAGCCATGGTCAGCATATCAAGATCCCCAGCCACCTGCTCCAGGTCAGCCACAGGCCAGCTGTTTGACCTTAAGTCTCCTGACCTGTCTGGGCCTCCTCCTCCTCCTCAGTAAGAGTGGTTCTGGGTTCATGTTACAGTGAGCAACATGGGTGGAGACAGGCATTTTTGTCATCACCATCAGCAAGGTTGCAGGGTAGGCTTTTTGCCCAGTTAGGGAAAGGGACCTTCCCCAGGGTATACTCCCTACTACGGGAAAAGGTCATGGCACCCTTGGCAGGATGGTGGGAGGGGAGAAGGCACCTAGGCACAGACCAGGCAGTGGCTTGTGCCCATAGTTGGTCAGCCAGGCCCACACCTTGCTTCTCTCTGGCCCAGCCCACTCCAGCTGACTGGGCCCTTCAGGGTAGAGCCAGGCAAAGCCTTCTCTTGTCCCTGCCTTTCTCTCATCCCCAGAAAAGTCTGGCATGGTCACTGTTGGGGCCAAAACTGCTGCAAGAAAAGCTCCTACACCTCCCAAATACCCTGACTTGGTTTCCACCGGGCATTAGATCCTTCTAAGAGACGGCAGGGAGCAGCCTGCTGGAAACATGCAGAGCTGCTGGGTAAGACAGAGATGCTGTCAGCCACTAAGCGTGTCCCCATCACATCAGCATCACACCGGCTGAGGCCCTGCCTGCCGCTGTCTCTGGCTCTTCAGGCAGCCCTCCCCTGAGGACTCGGCTCCCTATCAGCCATTAGTTAATTTTGCTCCTCCAGAAGGGAGGCCATTGCTGATCTGGTCTGTGACATGGCTGCTGGCCATTTGCCATGCTGGTGAGCTCTTGCAAGAAGAAGAAGGCACAGCCTTTGCACAGCTGGGCAGGGGGGGCCCTTCACTGGGCTGGGAGCTACCCTTCAGTCCTCCTGGGTCAGAAGAGCACTGAGCATTGCAAAAGGAGCTTTCTCCACCAATGTCACTCCAAAAGCCAATGTGTGAACATTCATTCATTCAACAAATTTAATTTTTTTGTTTTTCTGGAGACAGGGTCTCTCTCTGTCACCCAGGCCAGAGTGCAGTGGTATGATCATAGCTCACTGCGTCCTCAAACTTTGGGACTCGAGTGATCCTCCTGCTTCAGCCTTCCACCCCTGAGTACCTGGGACTATAGACGTGAATCACCACCCTCAGTAAACAAATGTTTATTGAATGAAAATCCATTGTTAGGCATTTCAGGCTGTCAGGATATGCATTGATGAATAAGAGTTAAATCTCTGCCCTAATGAGGCTTACACCCTAGTAGCCTACAACAATCAATATATCAGTAAATTATATAATGTGTTAGAGGGCAAGATAATATTTCCTATGAAAAAATTAGAGCTGGTGGTGCGGACCTGGAATGCTGGGGAGGGAAGGGTGGCAATTTTAAATGGAGTGGTTGGGTGGGGGCTGGAGAGCTCTTCCTGTGATGGTGAGAACTGAGCAGGAGCAGAGTCACAGGTAAGAAGGCAAAGGCTCAGGGAGAAGACTGGAGCCCAGCATTCGGACTCCCAGGCCAGTGCTCTCCTGTGTCCTGCAGAAGCCATGCATGCATGGAGGCCTTGTCAGAGGCCCAGAGGCTGTGTGCATGTAAACCCTCACACTCAGGGACAGGGAGGGCTTTGGGGTGGCCAACCCCAGATCTGCTGTCCCCACCTCTACAGCTTTGTTCCTTGCTCCTCCCCAGTTGTGGTAGAACAATTGCCCCATTTTTGTTCTTTTAAAAAATTCTTTCTCCCTAGCCAGCGTTGGCCATTAGATGATGTAATTGGGCTATTTCGACAGCTTCCAACATCTTAATTATTGGCTGATGTTTCTTTCACAGTATGGCTGGGAATGATGGAGGACCTCTTAGAATGGACTCTTGGGCAAGTCACTTAGCCTCTCTGTGCCTCAGTTTCTCTGAATACCTACACTCGCAGGTTCATGCAGGTCACACTGTGAGGCCATTTTAGGCAGTTATGGATGGAGTGGTGAGTTTCTGGTTTCAAGCAGTCTTAGAAAGGATATTGCCAGCCTCACCCATTGCCTTGACTTCCCTCGCTCCCCAAACTCTGCCCCACCATTGATTCAGCACTGGGCTTTGCACATGCAGAATTTGGCAGAATCACAACCTTCTCTAGGGAGAGAACTGGCTGTTCCTTAAAGTAGGTGATGATTTGGTGATAAACAGATTTATTCTATCCTGGTGCAGCTTAGGGAGTTTCTCTCCTAGAGTCTGGGGCCTTAATACTTCTTCCAAACAGATTTTGGGCTGCTCTTTTTGCTCAATGGGCCCAAGTTCACCTGAATTCAGGGGAGCAAGAGGAAGAAAAATGCACTTGGAAACTGATGCTTAGTCCTTGACAACTTCCTGGCAGGCAGCATGTCTCTGTTCCTGCCCTATGGTCTTCCACACTGATTCCGAGGATCCGTGAATAATAATCTCCTCATGGGAACAGACTTAGCCAAACTTACTATGAGGAGCAATTGTTACTCACAGGGATGCAAACTTGAGTTGCTGACTCCAAGACAGGGAGCCAGGGCTCTGCCTTCAGACTCCACTTGCCCGCCCTCTCAGATTGATATTCCACTTTAAAATTCAGAGTGGTGCTGTGGGTTTCTTGGCCTGAATGGTCACAGGGAGTCTTGAGGGCTCTCACGGGGGGCTCAGATCCTTGGCAGAGTCTGTCTTTCCAGCCTGTGGACTGTGAGACCTATGCCCAGTTTTATGTCCCCAGCACCATTTCCTCATCTATCCCACCAAACCAGCCCTCTTCTGTGATCTCGGCTCCCTATCAGCCATTAGTTACTTTCGCTCTTCCAGAAGGGAGGCCACTGTGCTGCTCTGGCCCATGGAATGGCTATTGGCTGCTGGCTGTTTGCCATGCTGTTGAGCTCTTGCAGGAACAAGAAGGCACTGAGCGTTTGCACAGCTGGGCAAGTGGGAGGGGTGGGGGCCTTCACTGGGCTGGGAATTGCCCCTCAGTCCTCCAGGGTCAGAAGAGCACTGAGCATTGCAAAAGGAGCTTTCTCTACCCTTGGGGTGTTTGTTTTAAAACTGGATTTGCAGGGTTTACTCTAGAGATTTGCATAGTAGAGAGAAACAGGGAAATGCTGGGAAGTTTTGTCTGGGGCATCCCGCCTTTGTTTGACCTGGTAGGAGGATAAATCTCAGGGACAGGTCTCAAGGCTGCCTCCAACCTCACTGTTCCTCCTTCTATCCTGGGAATAGAGCTAGGCAACCTTTTGGAGGTCTCCTGTGTGCATCCCAGCTTGGGGGATTTTAATTTGCAGAGTGCTGGTGTGGAAGAAGGATATGAGTTTCAAATCAGACTTCAGTTCAGAGCACCAATTACTCACTGTGTGGCCTTGGACAAGTTTGTGAACCTCTCTGAGCATTAGTTTCTTAACCTATAAAGTGGAGAGGACAGCAACTACTCTTGAGGGTAACTGGAATACTGCAATGTCCTAACCTATGCAAAATGCCTGAAGTATCCTGTAAAGCTTCTCTTTCCCCAGTGGAAGAGAATTCGGAAAGAAAGCTTATTTACCTAAAATGCATGTTGATCCCTCTCTTTCTAAAGGAAAAGAAGTCACCTTCAGGGTTCCATTTTCATCCCAGCCATTTGAGAACAGTGCATCCTCAGGTGAGTTAGAGCCTCCCTGAACTTCAGCTGCCTCACCTGCAAAGGGGGATTATCAGACCCACCTGCAGGGCTCTGGGAGTTAAGCGCATATGATCAGCAGCAGTACAGTGCCTGGCACCAGGGGACGAAGGTGGGCAGACATGTGCTTGTACTGGGAGCTCACAGCCCCTAAGGCCTGCCTGCGTCTCAGCTCTGAACTTGTAATTTCCAGACACCCTTGAACACAGTGATTTCAGTTCTTTGCCTGCCCTCCTACCCCCAGCCCTGGGCATATGGCCGAGGAATCAGATCCAACAGGCTGTCCTCTGATGTCTTCTCATACAGGGACTCCTCAGTGAGGATGTCCTTGCCCAAGTGGATCCAACAGACCACCTCTAGCCCTACCTGTCAAAAGCCCCCCTTCCTGTGAGCCCTCTCTTCTGAGGCCCTGCACATTCTGCTCTCACTGCTGCCTTACCCACGTGGGCTTGCTCGATGCTCCTGGCAGGCTGTGTGGCCACAGGTGGCCAAACTTAGCAGAGAAGTGTAGCCCGGACACCTGGTAATCTTGGCTCAGTTCCAGGCACAGGGAGGAACGTTTCCATTGTTCTCACACAAACAGGGCCTGGAGCCTACTTTTTCCTGCATTCACAGTTTCTGCCTTGTGCCAGGAATGTCGAGGTGAATAAGACAGGTCACTCAGGGAGTGCAAACTGAGGAAGAGATGGGCCAGCTCGGTGCAGTGTGAGGAATGCTCTGATATCTAGGCGGGGACCATCATTCTGCGTGGGGTCACAGGATCACTTGGAAAATGCCTCTTTGTAGAGGTCTAGCCATCGTCTGCAGCCTCTGACATGGGTGCGTGTGACAACAGCTGCGTCGCCGTGTTTCTATCTAGATTGGCTCTGGGGAGAGGAGGCAGGGAGCTCCTCCTGTGTGGGCCATGCCACTCTTGTGCAGAGGAAAGTGATTTAAGACAAGAGAGAAGTCCCAGAACATGGAAATGCAAAGCTGCCCAAACGGCCGTGCTTTGTTTTAATTTTTGTGGGTACGTAGTAGGTGTATATATGCATGGGGTACATGAGATGTTTGAATACAGGCATGCAATGTGAAATAAGCACATCACAGAGAATGGGGTATCCATTCCCTCAAGCATTTATCCCAATGGCCGTGCTTTGGACTCACTATCTGCCGCGTGCCTCCTGCATGGCCCAGGTTCTTTCAGGAGTCTTTTCCTCAGCCCTGCAAGGTTGGTGGAAGTCTCTCCATTTTACAGATGAAGAAGTTGAGGCTCACAGAAGGGAAATGGCGTATGTGAGGTTAACCTCGTGTAATGCAAGATGATTGCCCTCCTGAAATGTTCTAATTAATTTGCTGAAAAATAATTAGAATTCAAAAGGCAGGAAAAGGTAATGAAAAACACCTAAATTCTTGAAAATTACAAGAATATTGAGAGGTATTTAAAGGGTTGCAAAAGCAGTCCCATGGGACTTTGAAATTACTAGTTCTTAAAAAACTAGAGGCTAGAACATGATCATCTTTGACCAGATCATCAGATTGCCCAACTTTGCATTTAGATGAATTGTTCCCAGCCTAATTATAAGCTCTTCTCTTGACCAGCCTCCCCAGGAGTGTGGTGTCTTGCCATCAATGCATGCTTCTGTTTGGTAGGAACCACTGGACTGGCTCTAACCCTGAGGTCCACACCAGGGTGACTTATCTAGGATTTCTCCATGAGTTGAACATTTATTTCTCAGGATCGTGAGAACCTGAGCAGTGCTACTCAAAGTGTGGGCCACAGGCAGGGACTGGGCTGTAATCCCATGATTATAGCAAGTGAGAGAGAGTAAGTGTTGGAAACTTGTAGAACCATTTGATATTGCCACACATTCAAGTGTGTGATCATATTTCTAGTTTATTTTCATTGTATCTGGAAATAACAGGCCATAGTGGATTAAATGTTTACAAAGAAAAAACCTGTCATTAGCCACAGATAGTTTGAGGAGCAATGAGCTAACAGAAGCCAGCTAGTTAGTTATATCCTCACTCTGAGAGCTGGTAAGGCCGTCCTGCTGTCAAGAAATAGAAGATAACCCTTGATGCCCAGGGCAACATTCACCTTCACATTGGCCTTTGGGGTTGGCTTCAAAGGCTCTCCCCTCATCCCAGGAGACAAGTTCTCCATCACCTTATTTCCCTGTGGCCTCTCAAAGAAGTGCTGGTCTACCTCTTGGTGATTCTGGAATGCATTTCATCAGGTTGGGAAGGGCAGGTAGGAGACCCAGTACTGATTTCCTTAAGGGTGCTTCCATTTCACTTTAAAAAAAAAAAAAAAAAAAGGGAATGTCACCGTCTCGGGGTGGATGTGTGGGTGCCACGGGGAGAAAGGGGGCTTTTGGACCTAATGAAAGGTGGGACCAGGTGTGGTCTTTATCCTGGATCCCCTGCGCAGATGACCCAGACTGTGCCCTGTGCTGCAGGACAATGGAGCAGCTCTGCAGCTGCTCAGTTTTGGCAGCACCTCCCAGCAACCTCGCAGCCCTCTGCATGCTTCAGTAATGCCTCCCCAAGTCACGGTTGCTCAGAAGCTCAGTGCACAAAGTGCTTATTAGCTAAGTAGTTAATAAGGTCTCATTAGGGATTTGTATTAAAAGCTCCAAAAAGTATAGTCTCTGCTTACTCAGGGGAGGCAGTAATTGTGCATGGGTATCTTGGCATCACTGTGGTGCCTTTCTGGGAGAATACTGTGGAGCCAGTTCACACACTGTGCCAGTGGAGGCAGTCACACAAGGGGCTGGGCAGGCAGTGCTGAGAATATAACTGACCTCCCTGCCTTTCCTCCTACAAAGCCCAGGAAGTCCTTTGTATCCTATAGCCCCTATCTGAGGGGCCAAGCTGGGGGCCCCAGCAGGGGATGGAACATCAGGCAAACAATGGCTTATTGTCCTGAGCTGATACACCTGAACCTTTCTTGGAAGCAGGGGCTAAATTTCTTGGCATTTGTGGCCTCCTGGAAATGGCAGACAGTATGCTTAGAAGCAGAATCCTAATCCCTCCCAGGTTGGGCCAGAGTAGAGGCCAGGGTGGAAGGGGGAGCCAGGCCTGACAGCTGCTCCCAAGAAGTGGCAGGCTTGGTAAACTCTGATGAGGTCCCATCTGTCTAAGTTCAAGGGATCAGACACCCCCAGCAAGCCTGCATCCATGTCCTCTGCAGGCCCCAAAGCCACACACATGGTCTGGAATGACCATTCCAAAGTTGCTGTAATGTTGGGCTTCCTAATGAGAAAGGGAGCAAGGAGCTCCTGGGCTTTGTTTGCACCAGTCTGCCGGGCACTCCTTTCCCTGCTCAGCCCTATTTAGTGCCTGTGCTTTTGCTGGAAGCCAGTGAGTTAGCCTTAGGCCCTGAGGATGGGCACTGCTACCAGGAATAGGGGAGCTGTGGTGAGCCCGTCATCTGCTTTGCAGTTCCCTGGACTCCCTGCTTTATATTTGAGGCTTTCTCTTATCAGTTTAGATGTGGCCTCCCAAGGGCAGTCTTGGGTTTTGATGGAAGTCATCATTTCACCCACACACAAGTTACTGTTATTTGGTGTGGTGATGGATATCAACCCCTGCCCAGAGGCCCTGCAGCCTCCATTGCTGCTCTCTCTGGCCACATCTCCCAGAGGCTGGGTTCAGAAGCTGGGGAGGACCTAGAGCTTCCCTCCCTCTATGATCTTGGGATCAGGAGCAGTGTTTCTAGAATCTCATGCTATGTGTATTTACCTCCCACAAGAAGAGACTGCAGCGATACCAGGGTGGGCTTCCAGAGCAGGCTTCCAGAGCCGGGGGTGAGGGGTGAAGGGGAGAGCAAGCTGGGGTTTGCAGAAGGGGGTATGTGTAATTGTGCCATGCTCTTTGGGCTGTCAGCTTCCACCCCTTCCCCAGCTCTTTGACACCTTGGTGGGGGTCCAGGCATTTGTAGGTACCCTCAGGAGCACAGGCACCCACAACCTGTCACTGGGCCATGCACCCCAGGGCCCAGGCAGAGCTGCCACCTCGCTGTCTCCAAGCTGACCTTGCCTGGCGCTAGCTCTGGAGCCTGCTGCAGTCCCCATCCTGTCCTACCTGCCCAGTGTGCGCCCATTCCACATACTGCTCTTGTTGGCAGGGTGGGCTGTGGTCCTGCTGGGAGGGACCTGGGAGCTTCAAGGCAGGCTAGGGCAGGCTGAATCTAGAGGAGGGAAGGGAGGGAGGAATCAAGGTATAAGAAAAAAACTGCTTCTCTCTACTCTCACACCACTCACCTCTGGTCACCAAATAAAGTGGGGATGTTTCTCCCCACCAACAAAATCTATAAATGGAAAGGTTTTCCCTGAGTTCTACGAGCGATCCTTGCAAATTAGTTAAACCCGAGGAGGGAAACACGGTTACTGGTTTATTATACAGGATCTTATCAAGGATAGGGAGGAACAGCCAGGTGAGGAGAGGCACAGGGCAGGGCATGTGGGAAAGGGTGGGCACCTCTCTGCCCTCTCTGAGGCACTGCCCTTCAGGGGCCTCTGCATGGTCCACCCTCCAGAAGCTCCAAACCCTAACCTTTTCGGTTTCTATGGAGGCTTCGTTATGAAGGGCATGATCTATTACATCACTGGCTGTTGGTGATTAACTCAACCTTCAGCCTCTCCGCCCTTGTAGGTCAGTGTGTGGGACTGAAAGTTCCAACCCTTTAATCACAGGGTTGGTTCCCCTGGCAACCAGCCCCATCCTGAAACTATCCAGGAGCTGAAGAGTCACCTCATTCCAGCAAAGGATGCTCCTATCACCCAGGAAATCCCAGGGGATTTAGGATCTCTGCATCAGATGCTGCTGTCACTCAGAAAGGTACAAAGGTCTTAGGAGCTCTGCCTCAGGAACCAGGGGGCAGAGTCCAAATATGTATTTCCGACCATATCACAATATCACACAAGGTAGTCCTGGCCCAGAGCCTGCTAAGTGCCAGGCAATAGGACACACATTCTCTCGTGCAGTCCTTCCCACAAACTCGGGAGACAGGTATAACTCTCCCCATTTTACTAAATGAGGAACTGAGCTCAGAAGTTCTGTGCTTTACGCCAAGTCTCAGCACTGGCCCATGGTGGAGCTGGGCCCATACCCTTCCCCTGGTCTTGCTGGTCCCTGAGCAGCTGCCTGCAGCCCTCCGGGAACAAGGGGTCTCTGGAAGAGGGTGGCCGCAGTCTGGCAGTCTACCTTTCTGTCTGAGGGGGCTTGGTTCCTGATTTTCTTCTCTTCTTTGCTTGGCTTGTCTAACTCGCAGGTTTTGGGGGCTTTGGGGTAATGATTGGGTCTGAGTATCACGTTTACCCCATGCCCCTGCTGAGTGAAGCTGTGAATGCCCCAGGGCTGGGGGGCAGGAGACCAGAGTACAGTCTGGAATCTTGAATTTATTTGCTAAGCGGCCTCAGATAGACCGTTCCCTTCTCTGGGATTCATGTACGTATCTGTGCAATGAGAGGCTCAGGAACTTTGGAAGGCCTTGCACCCCACGGTGGATGTAACAGTCCCATGGCGGCCCACCCAGGACTAAAAGGCTTTTGGTTTTTAATCTTTTTTTTCCTTGAATTTTTTTATTGTGTTAAAATATACATGACATAAAATTTACCACCTTAACTTTTTTTTTTTTTTTTTTTGAGACAGTGTTTTACTCTTGTTGCTCAGGCTGGAGTACAATGGTACGATCTCAGCTCACTGCAACCTCTGCCTCCCAGGTTCAAGTGATTCTCCAGCCTCAGCCTCCCAAGTAGCTGAGATTACAGGCATGCACCACCATGCCTGGCTAATTTTGTATTTTTAGTAGAGACGTGGTTTCTCTATGTTGGTCAGGCTGGTCTTGAACTCCGGACCTCAGGTGATCCACCCATCTCGGCCTCCCAAAGTACTGGGATTACAGGCATGAGCCACCACACCCGGCCAGCCTTAACCATTTTTTAAGGGTACGGTTTAGTGGTATTAAATACATCCTTCATGTGCAACCCTCACCATCTTCCCACTCCAGAACTCTTAGTTGTTGTAAAACTGGAACTCTGTACCCACTAAACAACAGCAACCACTGTTCTACTGCCTGTCTCTACGATTTTGACTACTCTAGGTACCACATATAGGTGGAATCCTAGAGTACTTGTGTTTTTGCGGCCACAGGGTTTTATTTAGTTTCTTTTCTCCACCTCCAGAATCCCCGCATTCTGCTCCTGGCTGGTTTTGCTTCTCCTGGGTCGTGGGGTGCTATTTGCATGTGGGTGAGGAGCCCTCTCCCCATCCATCCTGCTTGTGTTTTCCTCCTGGGTGCTAACTGGCCTCTACCTTTGTCTCTGTCTCCTCTGCCTCTGCTCTTGGTTAGCTGACGGTAGGGAAAGTGTCCAGCGGAATAGGGGCTGCAGCTGAAGTCCTGGTCAATCTGTACATGAATGATCACAGACCTAAGGCCCAGGCCACCTCTCCAGACCTGGTAAGGACATGCACCCCCAGCCTTCACCCACAGACACTGGCTCTGGCATCCCAGGGCGGGCACATGGGATGTGGAGAGGATGCCCTGGCCCTCCCGAGGCTCCTCTTCTCTTGGAACAAGAGGGGGCTGAGAATGAGCTGAATCAGGGCAGAAGTTAAAGGGAGCCTGCATTTCCTTAAAGACAGATCTGACTCAGGTCCCCTGCGGTCTTTTTGAAAATAGAGATCTTCCTGCTGTCTGTGGCTTTGGAGAACGGCCTGGTAGAAAGGCCCAGGTGAGGCCGTGAGAGTAATTGAATGGCCATCACTTTCAGTGTTTAGTGTCCAACCTGAACAGACTCTGTGCATTGGATTGAGAAAAAAGTCATGGGGAAAATATGCCTTTGATTTGAATTCTCCCTTTCTCTAAACTAGGCTGCTCGCTGCCATCACCAGGAATTTTAGTTGACCATTCTTTCTGTTTCCTTTTGGCACATTGCCCTGGAATCGCCCAGGGGTACTGCTGCCCTGGCCCGTGCCCTCCCAATTCACAATTAGGACTATAACTGACCAGATTTGATGCCACAAGCTTTCCTCACCCAACCTGTGCCACTGCAGGGGAACAGGACACCTAAAACATCCTCAGCAGGCCAGTTTCAGGACCTTTGTCCAGAACCAGGTGACACTTAATCCCAAGGACAGATCCTGGAAAGAATATCATGGGGTGGACAGGGTTGTAAGTAAAGCCCACTCCGTCAGACCAGGATCACTCCCACCCCAAAACCAGAGCAGCCAACCTCGGGGAGAGCCCCTCCCAGGCCCACCTTGTTGTCTCGGGCCTGTCTGGGAGTACAGTTAACAGCAGCCCCTGCAGGGTTGGGGTCTGGGTTGGGGGTGTATCTTCCTACCCCTCCCTCTTTGCTGCAGTGGCAGTAGCAGGAAGCAGAAGCCCACGAGGTCCCCAGCATTCAGTGTGGAATTTCTAAAAGCCTTGGCCTGGCATTTGAAGGCTCGGGATAAGCCATAATACACCCACTCTTCTCTCCCGATCCCCAGGAATCTATGCGAAAGTCATTTCCCCTTAACCTGGGAGGCAGCGACACATGTTACTTCTGTAAGAAACGTGTGTACGTGATGGAACGGCTGAGCGCCGAGGGCCACTTCTTCCACCGGGAGTGTTTCCGCTGCAGCATCTGTGCCACCACCTTGCGCCTGGCCGCCTACACCTTTGACTGCGATGAAGGTAACCCCAGGGGCCAGGGCAGCACTGGGCTCTGGCCTTGGCCTCAGGTGTGACCTTGGCTCAGGTTCCTGTCCCTCTGGTGGCTCTAGGACACCCAAACATACCCAAAAGGAAGTATGATGTCATCAGGAAAGCTGCTCAGGGAGACTGGGAGCTCCTGCTAGAAGGGGAGGCTGCCTGTGGTCCCAGGGAAGGGGTAGCATCAGCACTGTGGTATGGCATACCAGATCCTGGTGGGCACCTGTGTGCCCAGGGCTCTATGTACCTCTTCTTATGTAGCCTCACCACCCTCCATTGTCCCTGTATGGCCAAGAAAATCCAACCTGATACTCTCCGTTGCATGCTCAGCACCACACCTGGCATGCAGTAAGGTTCACCAAATGATGCAATGTTAATATTACTTACATAGTATGTGTTTTTAAAATAACCATCATAATGACATTCCGTCTGATAAGTGGCCTAACAAAGACATCAATGGAGGAATCGTGCTCGTCGGAACGAATGATTATTTTCTAATTTTCAGCACTTGACATTTGCTCTGTCACCTATAACGAGAGGCAGTATAGCATGGTGCTCAATACACACCCTCAAACTAAACTGCCTGGGTTCCACTCCAGACTCTACCACCTCCTAAGCATGGAACCTTGGGCTTGTTACTTAAACTCTTCGTCCCTCAGTTTCCTTATCTGTAAAATGAGGTTAACGGTAGTCCTTAGCTCTCAGGGTGGTTGTGATGACTGACGAGTTAATTCATGTGAAGCTCATAGCATCATGCCTGGCATACAGTCATTCCTATGTAAGTGTCCCCTACTGTTACAATTTTTACTATTGCTATTGTTACCAGTGTAGCAGTGAGCAAGGAAGGCTTTTCTGGAAGGCTCACAGTGGTCCTGGGCAGTGGCAGTTTCCCAGTGTGTGCCCCGTCTGGGTCTTTTCCTCCCCATCACTGCTGCCATTTGCTCTCAGCCTTTCCCACCCGCCAGGTATTCCACAAAGAAAGATTGAGGGTGTTCATACTCGAAGCTGTCTATTTAGCTGCCTGGCAACCGGTCTTATGAAGAAACTTGGCCTCAGTTTGATTTGGGGATTTTTTTTTTAAAATGTTGTCCTATTTATTATAAAGGATACAGAGGAGCAGCCAGATGGAAAAGAGGCATGGGGTGTGGTATGGGAGAAGGGGCTCAGAGCTCCCATGCCCTCTCCGGGTGCGGGCATGCCACCCTACGGGAGCCGGCATGGTTTGAAGGTCTTAGCCACATCCCCGGGAGCCCCCCATTGCTGGAGCTTGTCTCTGAGGCAGCAAAGGGCCCTCCTACGTCATCTCAGTGCCACTTCTTTAAGGAAGGTGACAGAAGCCGTTTCCCAAGTTTGAGCCACCCTGAGCTATTTCCATCGTTACTATTTTCTGACTTGGACAGTGGCGGGCACTTGGCTTTTGTCTGCTTAGCTCTAGTTTACAGGAGAAAAATTTTTCTGTATGTGTGTGCCTCTTTTTACAGGCAAATTTTACTGCAAGCCTCACTTCATTCACTGTAAAACCAATAGCAAACAACGGAAGAGACGGGCAGAGTTGAAGCAACAAAGAGAGGTATGTTTGTCTCAAACATGCTGGTGAAACGGGGAAGGCCCCTTGATAAGGGTTTCCAGTGATCCTCAAAGTTAGGCCAGCTTTGCTGGCCCTAGAGGGATTGAGAT
Source organism: Pan troglodytes (assembly GCF_028858775.2). Lineage (NCBI taxonomy): Eukaryota > Metazoa > Chordata > Mammalia > Primates > Hominidae > Pan > Pan troglodytes. The sequence continues at coordinate 16,414,644 of NC_072407.2, forward strand.
GACTCACAGATAAAGAAGAAAGCCTCTGCTTCCTGGTGTGGAGGGTTCTTTTGCTTCAGTCGGTTCCACAGCCTCTGGGGTGTGTCCCATTCCAGATGAGCTCCCAGGACAGTAGCCATGCTGGCTTCTCATAAGAAGCCTGGAAGAGCTTGCCCATGTGGCAGGGATGGGGTGATATGCTTAGCCACACAAAAGCCACGTGGCCCTCTGTACCTGGAACCCACCTGGCCACAAGGTGCTGTTTGCAAGAATGCCTGGTATAGGACCGACCCTTCTACATTTTCCAAGTCCTCTCCCAGGCTCTCGAAGTCAACAAAGTGACCAGCCCACTGAATTCATAGATGGTTTGTGGAAGCATCTCTTCTGGCATCTCTTAGCAAATATCTTCTCTCGGGCTTGATTAATCATCTACCACTAGCAACAACCCATAACTTAAAACTTTTTTCTAATTAGCCAAATATATAGGTTCAGTGTAAAAACATGGGAATGAAAGAATATAAAGAAACAAAGTTAAATCACCTGTAACCACTCTACCCTGAGAAAACCGCAGTTGACATTTTGTAACATCCCTTTCCAGGCTTTTTTCTATGTGAATGTATTTTAACCAAAGTGGAATCCTATGCCTAGAGTTTTATATTCTTCCTTTTCTTCACTAACTGTATATCAAGAATAGTTTCCCATGACATTAAAAATCCTGTTGGAGCATAATTTTTAATGCCTTTGGAAGATTCTAGTCTATAAATGGTCAATAATTTACTTCACTACTTCTGTATTACTGGATCTTTACGTCATTGGAATTTTTTATCTTACAAATGTTTTTACAGTGTATGCTAGTATGCCTATTGTTATCCATATTTCAAATTATTTACTTGATGTATATCATTAGGAGTGAGATTGCCGATCAAAAGGCATGCATATTTTTGAAGGCTCGTGACTCCTATGGTCAGTTGGCCCCTAGAAAAGTGCCCGTGTTCAGCACCGGCTTCAGCATGAGTCGGGGGGCTGAGATTATTGTGGGGGCTGGTTGCAGGGTCTGGCGAGTTCAGTTTGTATTGGCTGTTGGCTTTGTTGAAGTAGTCCTCTGGAAGACTTACAGACAAATGCCCTCATTTCCATCTCTTTCTCAGGAGGAGGCAACATGGCAAGAGCAGGAAGCCCCTCGGAGAGACACTCCCACCGAAAGTTCTTGCGCAGTGGCCGCCATTGGCACCCCAGAAGGCAGCCCCCCAGGTATCTCCACCTCCTTCTTTAGGAAGGTGCTGGGCTGGCCCCTCAGGCTGCCGAGGGACCTGTGTAACTGGATGCAGGGACTCCTGCAAGCCGCTGGCCTCCATATCAGGGACAATGCTTACAACTACTGCTACATGTACGAGCTCCTGAGCCTGGGGCTGCCACTCCTCTGGGCGTTCTCTGAGGTCCTGGCAGCCATGTACAGGGAATCTGAGGGCTCCCTCGAGAGCATCTGCAACTGGGTGCTCAGGTGCTTCCCAGTCAAGCTCCGCTGACATGGCTGGCTGCCCCAAAGTGCCTTCACATTTCCAGGGAGGCTTCAGATGGCAGTGCGTTTGCAGTTTGCTCAGGCTCTGGCCAGGAAGCCTAGCATTCTCTAAGCAATTAGCTCAAAGCCAAAGAGTTTCACATGGGCCACCTCCGCCTGGCCTTATCAGGGTGAACATCTACTCACGGTGCTAGGGCCAGGGATGATATGAAGGATCTTTTCTATAGCTTTGTACTTTTATATATATATATATACACCAAAGTGAGCCATACTTCTGGGTTTACATTTCAATTTTTTAAATTTTAATTAGCCTAGAGAAAGCATTTTTTTCTATGAGTGTCAATTTTTCTAAACATGGGTTTGAAGCTTATAACCAGTTTTATAAACCCCTTGAACACTGCAGTGAGTTATCAAAGCCACTGCCTGCAAAGTGGATGATTTAAGATTTTACACACATGAAAATGAGTGTGCCATCTCCTGACCAGTGCCTTTTGACTTAGGTACCCAGATGCCACTTGTCAGCAGCAGGATACTTTTTACAACATGAAAGCATAATTATTTTAGAAGAAGAGAGTAGAAGGGCAGAATAGAATTCAACTTACAAAAGCACGGAGTAGTGTGTGGTTGGCTGTTATCTGTCCCCCTGGAAGGAGGACTGTTTTGCTCCCTTGTTTTGATGTTAAATAGTAGCTTAAAGGCTTTCCCCCCCATACCAACTCACAGCCAAATGACAAAGAACCGTGGGGTTTCAACAGATTCTACAAACATGCATTTTCCCTTCCCACTAATGGGCACTGCAGGGAAAGCCCATTGGCATTTGACCATGGAGCTGATGCGGTGCCGAAGATGAGCTCTTTCAACTGATGGCATTTTAGCCCCTGTGGCTCCCAGCAGATCCCCCAGCCCAGGCTGCAGGCTGAGCCAAGGCTGTGCAGGGTCCATATTGGTCAGGCCAAGTGGAGTGGAAGACTCTGTCCACTTATGTGGTGTCCTTTGGGACTGAGGGGGTTTGTTAGCACATCAGGCTGTTGCTGGGAAGCGTGGCCTGCCCAGTGAGCATAGCCTGTGGACATCCTGACTGCTTAGCTGCTCCGCTGCCACACATATGTGGTCAAAACAGAAACCATTTTCACACTGCCCTGGGAAAGGAATGAGTCTGACCTCCAGGGGAAGCTCTACCATATCTTGACTGGCAGGGAAGGCTGGGAGTGGAAGCTATTTATGGACTGATCCACAGGAAATATGCATTAGTAAGGGTAAAAATGAGCATGCAGGTCCACCTACATTCTTCATTCTGGGTATCTAGAAGAGTCCTCAGCTCTCCCTACTCCACGCTGCCTAGACATACACAGCTGCAGGGTCTGCCTGAACAATCGAGGGGCTGCCAGAGAAAGGCCATCTATGGTGTGCAGTGTATCTGGAGTTGCTGGGCCCAAGATAGCTCTGTGGAGTTATCACTAGAGATGCCTCTGGATTAACTAAGAGGTGTGCCTGGGTGTGGGTGAGGAGTCAGAACCTTTGAGAGCTTTGAGATGACAGTTTCTATGGGGCGGGAAGAAGGAGGTGCATTTCTACAAACACTTCCCTGAAATCCTTGGGAAAAACAGAGGCATGGCCGTGGCCAACTCTGTGGGAACTGGCGCCTCTGTCCTTGTTGGCACTGTTCTCAGTCCGATGACTTGCATTGTGTTTTCTCCAATTTTTGCTGGGATTTTAATGTTCAGCATGGTGGGAGGAACCCTTGATTCCTTTTGTTTGAGTATAGAAAGTAAATTTTCGAGGTCGTGATGTGAACGGCCATGTTATTGTGATTATCTTCAGCTCAGGATAGGCTGAGATGCTTTGTGGAGTGTTCCATGAAGCCCGAGTCGGAATCTCTGACTGTCATGTACAGCCATAAGGAGACTGGTTTGAATTACTGTGGTGAGACAGGGTGTGCCTGTCAGAAATCTGAGATGTTTGTATGCTCTGAGATGTTGAACCTTTCTGGTGGGCAGCACCAACACCCAGGGGTGGACCCCAGAGGTTGAATGCCTCTAGGCCTCCGCAACATATTCAAGAATGAATAAGAGACACTAGAGTCAAATGGGGGCAGAGAGGATATCAGGGAGCAAGATGCAAACTGTGTGCATCCACTCTTGTAAACAAGTAGCTGGTCACAACCAGAAAGGTTCATCTCTCCTAAGCAAACAGCGACTCTTTCAGAGGAAGTTTCCCTCTTTCGATCGTTGACTTATCTTCAACTCCGGTGCCTTCTCGTGATGTTAATCATTTCCTTTTTTCCCCACACTAAGTTCTCTTTTCTATCTTTCTCTCTCTTTCCAATCTTACACCATGGCCATCAGTTCATTTCAGCCTTCCAGTGCTACACCCACTTCTTGGCTGACACACTTCTGCTCTAAGGTGACTGGTTTTCTTGCCAATTTTCAAAGAGTGGTACTAACCCCCAACCCGCTTTCCGCACCCCGTCCTCTCCGCCAGCAGTACTGGTTGCACTAACTGTGAGTGTCTTGCATACTGATGGACTCATTTGGTGGCATGGTTGGCTAACAGCATGGCGGGGGGGTGTTCAGCTTGAGACCCATGTCTGTGTTCATTTCCCATGGAGCTGGCAGCCTGGTCTACCCCAAGTGCATGCCCCGCCTCTCCTCTCTCCCTTGGGTCTGCCTGCGTGCATGCTTCTCCAGTTGCGCCTGCGAAGCTACCTACTTTCTTGGGAGGGTCGACCTCGATCATGAAACAATACCATGAGGGGGCCTCTGTCACCTTTGAAAAGAACACTTTTTGAGCAGCCTCAAAAAGCTCATACATACCAGCGCCTTCTTAAATTGGCTCTAATGTAAAGATTGTTAATGTCATTTATCAAAACCATAGGTGATTATTTGGAGGGATTTAAAAAAACTTAATTACTCTCAGGCCTCATCCCAAGCTTGACACATGCTCTGTAGGTTGAACACATAATCACAAATATTCTAGCAAATCCTGCCTTGGTTGCAGCCTGCACTGTAGACCCAAGGGTTTTGCTGTGGCTCTTCTTATCTCCCTTGGCTCATAAAGCCCCAGATGATGCCAGAGCTTCAGTTAGAGCCATGATCATCCCAGGCAGGGATATCTTTGAGAAATGACTCAGTTCAGCCCCAGGCCCCTGTGACTCTGCTTAAAGCATACATTTCTGCTGACTCTTGTACCTGGGGCAGCAGGATAATCACCAATACACTCTTAACGAGAAACAACACACCAAGCACAGTGGAGCTGTCCTAGGCAACACTCGCGGTCTCAGGCTGCGGTGGGCGTCTGTCCTGCATGCGGCCCAGACCACCCTGACCCCTGGGCCTGCCTGCCTGGCCCTGCATGCTGCACGCTCACTGCATTTGTGCAGATCCTGGCCAGTACAAAGTCGTTGCTCTTGTCTTATCTTCTCTTACAGAGTCTCCCTCCCTTTATAGAATGTCAACCAAAGAGTGCTCTCCTACCCTCTCAGCCTCCTCTTTAGCTAGCCTCCCCATCTCATCACAACGCATGTCTGTGACCTTTGGTAATCATTTACAGTGCCACATGGAACCCTGTATTTTGCACACAGCAAAACAAACAATGTTTAGCTTTATTTATGGTATTTGATGCTGTAAATGGAAATAAATATTGTTCTTTATAAAGCTCATTGTTTCCTCTCTTCTTTGCCGTGGAAGCTTCTAAAACCTCACACACAGGGATTGGTGTAGGGGGTTCATTTTCCCTAAACTGCTGGCGGGACTTGCACTTGAGGTAACACAGGACTCTCTGGGGCTGCACTGGGCACTCTGAAAGGAAATATTACCCCTGGGTAATATTTGGAAACTGTCACCAATGCTCCTGGGCCAGGCTTTGGGATCTCTTTCTTGAACACTCATTGTACTTTGCTGTTCTAGATGCTGGGCATAGTGGGTGAGGGTCAGTGTCCCCTCAGCGATTAGATACAGACTGTATTGACGGCTACCTGTACCCGTTTCCCCCGCACACCCAAGCGTGGCTCTACAGGAGAGCTTTCCCTATGAACCTTACACTAATTTAGGTTCCTATTCAGCAAAGGTTGGTCTGGAACCCTTCACGCTGGTGCACAGCTGAGTGGCAAGTGGAAGGTAAGGAGGAAGGACTGGGCATCAATATTAGGATGGCAATGAAGTTGGCAGTGTGCTCATCAGATGGAGAGCCACTGCCATCCTAAGAGACCTCTCCTGTCCCAAAGGCTCAGGGTATTCAGTGTCTATGGTGTGAGGCCCTGCCCTAGCACCACCCTAAGTATAGTATTCATGGCAGGTCCCGGGCAACTCCAGGCTGTGTTTAAGGGAAAGATTTGGAGCCTCACTTGGCTATCCTGGGCAGTGCCAAAGTCATCTGGTCCTCAGCCTCCCTTGGGTGGGATGCCTGCCATTTCCTGGCTGGGTGTAGCTGGGCTTCTGACACTGGTATGAAAAGTCACCTGGGAACCTCATGAGGTCCCTGGCACCTCCAAATGGGTGTTCCTGAGGCTGCGGTCTCTGATGCCTGGATCTACCTTCAGAGCTGCCTCAGGTCATGACCAAGGGTTCTGTACTCTTACCTGGGTGATATATTCCCACTTCCATTCAAGGAGGGATGTTAGGGACTGTAAGTCAGGTGCTGGGCTGTGCAAGTGACTCATTCCTTTATGCATTCATTTATTCAGCAAATGTTTGTCCTAGGCCTTATTCTAAGCCCTAGGTACAGCAGGGAACCATGCGAAGTCCCCACACCTCCCTGCACCTTAGAGATGTGGCTCAGTATTGCTGTACTAGATGAGATCTGTTATATTTAACTGTGCATGTGCTCATTTGTTTGCTCAACTATGTGATATTTCCTGAGCATCTACTATGTACTAGGAATACAGCAGGGAGTAAAGCAGACAAAAATTGTCACTTTATTGTCAAAGCGTGACACCCCAAGTGGTGCTTCACCAACAAAGGGGTCCATGATCACAACATTTGAGGAATATTTTGTACTGATCTTGCCAGTCCTCCCCCACCCTGGAGACTCGCAAGATTCATTAGCATGTTAAGTCTCTGAGGCATCCTCGTAGGGAAGTTTAATCAACTTTGTGAAAGTCAGCTGTCCCATACTTATGTGAACATTTTGTTTTGGTTTTGGTTTGCTTTTTTTGAATATTGCATTCTACATACATAGTTTTGGTAGACTAGTGTTTAATTCAGAGATATTGGATTAAAGACTTAGAATTTTAAAAGGAAAACCATATAATTAAATATTAAATGGAATTAAGTATTGATTAGATATGGGGTGATAACCTTCTAAGCATAAATCCTCTAATAGGAAGAACACCACACAGGGAAAACATGACACAAATCTGATTATATACATTTTTAAAACTTAATGTAGAGTAATAAAATATTAAATAGACCATTAGACTAGGGAAAAATATGAACTAAATGTAATAACAAAGAAGTTCATTGCATGGTATTTTCAAGGTTCATTTAAAACAGATGTTCCTGGGCACCTCTCATAGTGTAGATGATCAGTTAATATTTGTTGATTAAAGAGTCAATGATAAATAGGCAAAGGCTATGAACAGGCAATTTACCCTTAAGCAAATTTTAAAAGTAAACGCTAAAAAGAAAAAGCAAGCATTTACAAAAGTATTCCTACTTGGTTTTTAAAGGAAGTAAATTAATTATGATGCACATGGGCCAGGTGCGGTAGCTCACACCTGTAATCCCAGCACTTTGGGAGGCTGAGGCGGGCAGATCACTTGAGGTCAGGAGTTCATGACCAGCCTGACCAACATGACAAAACCCTGTCTCTACTAAAAAAAAATTAGCTGGGCATGGTGGCACATGCCTTTAATTCCAACTACTTGGGAGGCTGAGGCACAAGAATCTCTTGAACCCAGGAGGCAGAGGTTGCGGTGAGCTGAGATCATGCCACGGCACTCCAGCTTGGATTACAGAGTGAGACTCTGTCTCAAAAAGAAAATAATAAAAATTATAGTGCACCTACTGAATTAGTAAAGAGAAAAGTAAAACTGTAAGAAAAAAATATGAACTTCATCCCAAGTATTGAGTAAAAAGTAAACTGGGAGAATCTTTTCCTGGGAAGCATTATGGCAACCCTGATTAAGATCCAGAAAAGGGCTCTGACCTCTTGGCCTAATAATTCTACTGCAGGGAATTTATCCTGAGGAAATAATCCAGCAGAAGAAATAAATCTCTGTGCAACTTGAATGTGTAAGTCGGTCAAGCAGAGTGGGTGGGCTGTTCCCCTTTATTTCTGTAAATGCATTCATTTTTACAACTTAAGAAAAAAAAAGGCTTAAGTAAGTAAAAGAAGTTACTGCATCTTTTACTGCCCCCCAGCCAGCTGTTATATAGGGAACATTTTCTCTGTGCCAGGTACTGGGCCAAGAATTTTATGTGCAGAATTTCATTAGCTCTTCACCTCCTTGTGGCAACCTTGCGGTCAGTACTGATGTTAAAGAAGCTCCTGATACTAGGGAGGCAGAAGCAAGTCTAGAGCCACATTTTCCACTGTGAAGGGACTGAGTCCCACAGCCCAGGCTAGGAGTCAGGTGCCTGCTCGAAGAGGAACCTCGGTGCATGCTGAGGGCCTGGGCTCCACCAAAGACCAGGCTTTGCTCCCAGCAGTTGGTACTGACTCAGTGGCATTAGACAGGTCCCTTCTGTGAACTGGGGCTAAGGATGCCTCTAGTGTAGGGTTTTCCAAGGTGTCTGACTCTCAGGACAGCAAGATCTCTTTGCCATGTTCTAGATAGCACTTTCCTGATTTTGCACAGCATAGAGCGCCCAGAGGAAAACTTGTCGGGCATTCTGGATTAACTGGGGCTCAGAACACCTGACAGGACACCTTCAGGTTGGGAACTAGACAGCGGTCTTGATTCACACTGGTGGCACCATCTGTTTTTCTCCAGGTTTCTGATTCCCCAGCCTTCTTAAAGGCAACAGCCACCTCCCTTCGGACACCCAGGCCTCAGCTCTGGAGCTCCCCTTCCCTCCTACCACCTGCCAGTGGACTTTGGTTTTGCCTTAGTGAGTGCCCGAGTCTCAGCAAGGAGGGGGCATAGGCTCTCACTTTGTGCCCAGCTGCCCGCTTGCTCCACACCTGATGTCTGTTGGGCATGTCCAGCCCAAATGTCCGCTCCAACTGCTGATTTTCCCCCAAAACAGGCTCCGCCCTTAGCCTTCCCCATTTCTGGAGACTGCAATTCCCCTTTTCTTGTTGCTCGGCCCAAAGGCCCTGGAGTCATTCTTGACTCTTCTTTCTCTTGACCTCACACGAAATCCATTAGCAAATTTGAGGAATATCCAGAACCTGTCCATTCCTCACCACCTTCACGCTAACCAACCTCTGCCACTGTCATCCAAGTTATTGCAGCCACCCCTCTGAGGCCTCCTGCTTCTCCCTTCACCCCTCAATCTCCTCAACAAAACAGCTGGATTATCCTTTTATTTATTTGTTTGTTTGTTTTGAGACAGTGTCTTACTCTGTCACCTAGGCTGGAGTGATCTCAGCTCACTGCAAACTTCACTTCCTGGATTCAAGTGATTCTTATGCCTCAGCCACCCAAGTAGCTGGGACTACAGGCACCTGCCACCACACCCAGCTAACTTTTGTATTTTTAGTAGAGACAGGGTTTTGCCAGGCTGTTTTCGAACTCCCGACCTCAAGTGATCCTCTCGCCTCAGCTTCTCAAAGTGCTGGGATTACAGGTGTAAGCCACTGTGCCTGGCCTGGATGATCCTTTTAGAATTTATGTCTCACCGCTGCTCAGAACTCCAGCAGCTCTCCAGCTCACTGCATGCAAATGCCAAAAGCATGATGGATTCAAAGGGCTCTATGGGGTCTGGCCCCTACTCTGACCTCCTCTTCTACTTTCCCTTACACACTCTGACCCAGCCACATTCTCTCTTAGAGCCTTTGTGCTGTCTGTTTCCTCTGCCAAGAACGCCCTTCCCTGGCATTCACATGGCTGAGCCTGTCCTTTATTCAAATTTGTCCATGTGTCCCCCAATCCCCACAGTGAGATCTACTTTTAGTCCCGAGACCTGCCCTCCCCAGCAGTCCTGCTCCCCCTTACCCTACTAGACAGTTTTTCCACTGCACACATTTATTGCCTTCAACATATTGTGTAATTCACTCCTTTATTATATGTCTTGCTTATTTATGTTTTCCAACCTTGCTGGAATGCAAACTCCATGAGGGCAGGGGTCTTGGTTGCCTTTGAATGCTTGTATAACCCCGACAGAATAGCACTTAGCACATAGTGGGCCCTCAAAAAATATTTTTAGGATATATGCCCTCTGGCCTGGACCTCAGACTGCAGAACATGCAGCCATCTCGGGCTGGGGAAGGTCTGGCTGGCATCCAGCATGGTTCAGGAGGGAGACCTGGAGGAAGAGAAGTCTGACATTGTGTGTCCTGGCTGCCACTGCAGACCCCCTGATTATGAGAAGGGAGTTTTGATTTTACTTCTATTTTGCCTTCTGAGGGGCATCATTGTCACGTACAACTCTTGGGAGAGCTGGGTCTGCACAGCAGCAGGTGGGCCTTGGATGCCTCCTCTCAGGGACAAGCTGAGGTTGGCAGCAGAGAGCAGTTCCAGCAGCATCCCTTTTGGGGCATCAAGGCCCAGGCCACTGGCCCACACACATCCTCTGTCCCCTCTTCACTGTGCCTTGCTCTGGGGTCCTGACACAGGAATCCAGGTGGCAGATGTGAGACAAGGGACAGGGTGGGGAACACTCCACCCACCATAACCTGGGCTGGAGGGTGTGGCCCCCATGCCAAGGCATGTGGGTGGCTCAGCATGGCTTTGATCCCCTGAGCCCAGTTATCCTACAAGTGCCTATAACTGAGACCAAGAGAGGCTGCCTGCCTGGCAGCAGAGGGGCTGAGGAAGCAGGGGACCCACCCTCAGATAAAGAGGCCAACTCGGCCGGGCGCGGTCGCTCACGCGTGTAATCCAAGCACTTTGGGAGGCCAAGGTGGGCGGATCATGAGGTTAGGAGATCGAGACCATCCTGGCTAACATGGTGAAACACTGTCTCTACTAAAAATACAAAAAAAAAAAAAAAAATTAGCCGGGCGTAGTGGCAGGCGCCTGTAGTCCCAGCTACTCGGGAGGCTGAGGCAAGAGAATGGTGTGAACCCGGGAGGCGGAGCTTGCAGTGAGCCAAGATTGTGCCACTGCACTCCAGCCTCGGCGACGAGCGAGACTCCGTCTCAAAGAAAAAAAAAAAAAAATAAGAGGCCAACTCTTCCATTTGTAGGAGCCTAGAAATGCCAGAAGATCAGATTTTCTCTTTTGCCACCCCCAACCCACACCAGGCCCTGGCTGTGACTCCCTTGGGGACATGTGGCAGCTGGACGGGGATTGTTTGCTCAGTGCTGGGGTCTTGCTGCTGCTCTGGTCAGGTTCTGAACAGGAGGGAAGGACGGTGGGCCCCAGGCTACTTCCCTTCCTGCTTTACAGGGTTGCTGCTGGGCTGCCTTCCGAGAAACTTAGAGTTCTTCCTGCCCTCCTCATTCAGAGGAATGCGGGTATAGGTCCTGGCTGTGCCCAAAGCTGAAGGCTCACAGCTGGCCAGACACAGTGCCTGTAGTGGCAGAAGAAGAAGGAAGAAAAGAAGCAGATTCCAAGAAGAAGGCTCCAGACATGCTGCTGTTAGCAAAGAAATTCAGCTTCCCTGATACTCTGGAGCCTGCAGAGCTGTTGGGAAGATACAGCGTGTGCCCCCACCCCTCACCTGAATGGAGGAGTCCTGGTGTCCAGAGGGAGCCATGTGCTAAGGGCTGGTGCCAGATCGCCAGCTGTCTGTGGCAGCATTTCCCTGTGTCTGGCCCAGTGTCCAGGATGAGGGCTTCGTGGGAGGAGCAGCTCAGCTCTGCTGAGGGCCGTGGGGAAGGGGCTGAGGCTTGGCACTGCCTGTCAAAGCTTGCATCTTCCTCAGGTTTACATTTTAATATATTGGTCCCTGCACAAAGGCTACTGCTAGGGCCAGCCAGGGCCCCTTGAATGACGCCATCCACCCTGGCTTGTGGGCAGTGGAGGGTGTGTCTGTGTGTATCTGCACACCTACACACAAGGGCCAGGTCCACTCCTGGAAGGAGTACAGCAAGGCAGGACAGCCATGCCCCAGGGCAGAGGAGCCAGAGGCCCAAGATTGCCCATCAATTGGTTCACCCCCTGAAGATCCGTGGACTCCTGTTCCCATGACTGCACCCTGAGGGGTCACTCTCAGAAGCCCCCATGAGGGCAGCCAGCCCATCTTGGCACCTGTGCCTTTTCCCTAAAGGGCCACACACTGAAAAGGACTTTGGCTCTGGCATCGACTAGTCTCCTTCCCAGAGCAATTGTGACATACCCTGGCAGTGGGTAGAAGGACTGCCTGCCACAAGCATCTTCCTAGGGCCCTCCCTCATCCTGCTAGGGACTTGTAGTGTCCCCTCTTATAAGAAGGCAGGGAGGCCACTCTGCTCAGAATCCCAGATATCTGCCTGTGTGTGCTCAGATGCCTTCCCCGCCCTTCTCTGGCTGGCTCTGTATTGAAAAGGCGTATCCCTTGCAAACTACATTTTCCAGCTCCCTTGAAACTGGCTTACTGTTAGTTTTGACTGCTGGACGCGCTGGTGCGGGGCTGGAGGGCAGGATCCAAGGGGAAGCCAGGGTGTCCCTCCCAGCTCCCTGCCTTGCAGCAGTGGCAGTGTTGTGGCCTCTGGGCTCTGGTGGCACCAGCTCTTCTCCTTGTCCCTCTGCTGTTGAGGGACAGTGGCCTGCTGCTGCTCCTCTCTGGGTTGCTTCATTCCCTGTTTGGCTTTTAGCTCTTCCAGCACCATTGCAGTTCATTTCCTGTCTGGATGCTTCTGTTGAACTCCCCGGCTTGGCCCTGTCTTCCTGACTGGATCCTGATCCTCTTAGTTTTGCCGCTTTCTTTCTCAACTTTTCTCTGCAGAGAGAACAGTGGACAGTGGCCAGAGATGGCTCTGGCCATTAGGAGCTGTGTGACATTGGTCAAGTGTGATAACTCCTCCAAGCTTTGGTTTCCTTTCCTGCAAAGTGGGGTTAATAGCAGCACACAGGAGGCCTGTTGCGTTGTCATCTCCCTGGGTTCTGGGGGTGAGTGGAAGAGTCTCAGACTTGAGTAGAAAGCAGCAGCAATTTCACCCGCAGAACCAGGGAGTGCCGCGCCTCTCCATAACTCTGCGGCAGGGGCCTGGCCAGGAAAGGGCCTCGGGACCTGGCTGTTGGGAGCCGTGTGTGAGGACAGACGTTTCCCCAGACCCTGCCTGGCTCTGCCTTTCCCAGGCTCATAGGTAGGCCTTGGACCCGGCACTTAGGATTTTTGGAGTCCTATCTTTTTTCAGGGAGCAGGTATCTGGCCAGAGCTGAGATGAGGCTGAGGTGCTCAGTTCTGGGCAAAGCTGCTTCGTGCCACAGGCTGGCAGCAGCTGCTCTGCAGGGTGCTGGATCCTTCTCACCCATGACTCCTAGGTACCTCCTCTCCTGTCATCCTCCAGCCCCCATTAGAGTCCTTCATTCTCCAAATGAGCAAAGATGGCTTCAGGCAAAGTCTTAAAGAGCAGCCAGCCTCAAGGAGGCAGCAAGAGGGCTGGTGGTGTGGGCATGCAGCACAGGTGAGCACATCTGGCTCTTCACCTGGGGCTGGCCACATGTGCAGCTGCTCTGTGCCCAGCAGCCGGAGGCCCAGCTGCGGTGATACCCAGCACTGTGCACTCACTGGCTGGCCTGGTGGGTGTTCTCTCTGGACTCCAATCTTTTCCACTCATCCAGTGAGGATGCTAATACCATTGTCTTAGGGCTGTTGGGATGCTAGGGTGGATGAAGGCATATGGGCACTCGATGAGTCAGTGTTGCTTTTGTTACTGTCATTAGCATTATTTCCAGTATTTGTACCAGTGCCACTAGTATTACTACTGTTATACGCACACAGACGGAGCTGTCTGGGAATGAAAAGAGATATCTGGAAGTAGCCACTTGACTGGAGGAATTTCCTCGTGGAGGTGGCACTGAACCCCATAAAACCCAGCAGTAGCCATGGCCTGAGTGTTAGACTGCAGAAGTCGGGGAGGAGACTGGCCTCCTTTGAGGCTTTTTGCCTGGGCACATTGGCAAAAGGGGGCCCAGAGGAAGTACCAGCTTCTTTTTTACAGAGTCTCTACCTCAACACTGCTGCCCCTGCCCTGATGTCTGGGTTCACTGTGAGAGACGCTGGCCCTGGCTCTGTGCTCTGAGAGGCCATCTGTCAGCCGTGCCCTCCACCCTCCTGGAGCCCAGGGAGCCAGGCTGAGCCCTGGCCTGTTCCATCCCTCCATGGAAGGAGGAAAGAGAAAAGCAGGGCACTGGGTGTTCCTTACAGGTTTGGTCTGGGCTCTGAGGTGTGGGGGCTGTGGGTCTGGTACCTCTGCAGACTGGCATAGCTGAGCTTGCCTTGGCCACCCACAGCCACCTCGTCCTGCTAGGCCACCCTGGACTCCACCACTCTCTCCCCTCATCCCCAAGCCCAGTCATAGCAGTGCCTTTAAGCCAAAGCTGCTATTGCATGGAAGTCAGATCTCCTTCCCCTTCTGCCTCTTCCATGCCTCACTTTTACATGCTTTGTCTTATCACGTAGATATTTATGAACATGCCTTATCTCCCTTGTGAGACAGAAAGAGATCCTTGAAGGCAGGGATTGTGGTGGCAGGTTCATCCCCAAACCCCTAGCACAGGCCTGGATCTGAGGAGTACACAGTTAGCATCTATTGGAAATACAAGCATTTGGGCACACAGCTCATAGGCACACAAGAAGCAAGGCACGGAGCTGGGTCTTTGCCACAGTCATTCTATGTAACAAGCCTCCCCAGTCTCAGTGGCATATGGCACCTATTTTCTTGCTCAGGAGTCTGTGGGTTGACTGAGTAGCCCTGCTTCAGGCTGTAGGTCTAAGGGCAAGGGAGGCCCCAAGGGATTGACTGGGTTGGCTCCAGGCTATAGCTTGGCTCCAGGTCTGTTCCATGTGCCCTCAATCAGGGACCCTGACTGAAGGGGTAGTGGCCACCTGCGACAAGTTCTTTTCATGGTAACCTAGCAGGAACGTGAGTGACAGCCAACTGGCAGGCCCACTTAAAGCCTCTGCTCACGTCCCATCCACGAGTTACCACAGGTCAAAGCAAGCCTTGCCGCCAAGCCTCACGTCCATGGGGCAGGGCTATACACCCCACCAACTCCAGCAGGAAGGACTGCAAAGTCACAGCGTAAAGCACAACTCTAGTATAGGGAGGGCGTAAAGAACTGGGGGCACTTTCCAGCCAAAACCCCCAGCACAAAGGTCATGCGCAACAGTGTCCATTCATGGTTCTGTTGTGCTCACAGACACGCAGACTGATCCCCGTCCTCTGACAGAATACATGACCTTGTGCTGGTGTCGTAACCTCTCTGTGCTTGAGTTTTCTCAGCAGGAAAATGGGGGTAATAACAATGCTTTTCTGAGAGGATCGGGTGAGATTTAATAGACTTAATACATGTCAGATGCTCAAACAATTATTGGTATATATTGAGCACCCAATAAAAGTAAGCTGCAACTGCTTTTATTATGACTAATGCTGCCACCACCACCACCATCGCCATGTCATTATTATTATGTAGTGAAGCATCTGATTACATTCCTCAAATGCCTTCCATCCCCAGTTACACTAACTTAGAAGTGTAGACACGTGCACACAGCAAGCATCCACATGCACCAGGGGCTACAAACTAGCAACCCACTTGCTCAGTCTGCTGCAGACGTGTTTTTTTTTTTTTTTTTTTGATGTGTCTGATATTTTAAGATGAGGTATTTCACATAAAAATCAAAATTTCTTCAGTCATCTTCACAGGTGATAAATACAGTTTGGGAAGAGATTGTATCTCCCAGAGAGAACACAGGGGTAAAAAGATGAGAGGGCTCAGGTGGATGCATGGAGAACTCCGGTGTTTAAGGGTTGGCTGGAATACTGGATAGCTGAGACGGCCAGCCACAGGGGCAGGGAGAGAAGGTGTCCCTGGGAGCAGGGATAGGGCAGGCTCAATGACCGCAGGAGGACTCCCAAAGTCCTGTGAATTGGACTTAGCAACAAGGAGGTCACTGTGGACTGTGCTGGGGGTAGTTTGGGAGTGGTGGAAGCACAGGCAGGATTATAGGAATAGGGGGTTCATAAAGAAGAGGAGAGAGAGAAGAGTGTAGCCAACCCTTCCAGGAAGCTTGGCTAAGAAGGAAGAAGAAAGAGTAGGCTGGGGGCTGGGGGTGAGGACTGGGATTAAAACAAGTTTTCTTAAGACAGGAGACTTTCAGCATATTTAAATATAGACAGGAAAGATTCAGTAGACAAATGAGGACACAAGAATGACACTGTGGAGAGGGAGGAGGGAAGTGAGAGGGAGCCAAGTTCAGGTGAAGGCTCCATCTTGAAGAGGAAAAATGACACCTGTTCTCTGGACACTGTCCCTGGAGATGAGGTCACCTAGCTAGTTAGTGGCCAAGACAGAGCTGGGCGCATTCACTCATGAACTCCTTCAGCAGACACTCACTAAACGCCTACCGTTCACCAGGTACCACCCTAGCAACAAATGAAACAGACAAAAATCACTGCTTACATTCTAGTCATAGAAGAAAGAGACAATAAACAAAATGAAAAAAGGAAATTGTATAGTTTATTGGAGGGTGAGACACAGTATGAATGAAAATCAAGGGGAGTGGAGAGCACTGAGGCATGGGCTGCAATATTAAATAGGATGGTCAGGGCGGGTGACGTTCCACAGGGACTTGAAGACAGCCAGTGAGTGAGTGAGGCCTGCATGGAAACGTCTGGGTATAACACCTTCCAGGCAGAAGCAAGAGCAGTGCAAGGGGTCTGAGAAGGACGTGTGCCCAGAGTGCTGGAGGAGCATCACGGAGGTGCCATGGTGAGGGCAGGGCAAGCCTGGGGCCAGTGCTAGGAGACAAGGTCATGGGACGCACGGGGACTACGTTATCTTGGACTTTGCAGGCCTCGGTAGGGCCTTCAGCTTTCACTCTGAGTAAATGAGGGGCCATTGGGGGATTTTAAGCAGAGGAGTGGCATGATCTCACTCAGGTTTTAACTGAGTCACCCTGGCTGCTGTGTTGAGAATAGACTGTGGGGGTGGGGCACAGCAAGAGGGCAGGGACGGAGGCCAGGCAGAGGCAGTTTCTATGATCCAAGCAAAAGACAATGGTGGCCGGACCAGGGGTGGGAAGCAGAGAGGCGGTGAGAAGGGTCTGGATTCCTGACGTGTTTTGAAGGCAGACCCACCAGGATTTGCCGATGGCTTGAATGAAGAATGAAAGGACGAGAGCAGTCAAAGATGCTGGCGAGGTGTTGGCTGGAGCAACAGGAAGCTGAAGTTGCCATTTACTGAGAGGGGGAAGGCTATGGGCAAGACATGTTGGGTGGGTGGAGAAGGTGAAGAACTCTGTTCGGACTTGATGAGTCTGATGTGTCTGTTAGACACTTAGATGGAGATGCAAGTGAGCAGTGGTCTATATAAGTCTAGAATCAGGAATGTCCGGGCTGGAGATAGAAATCTGGGGGTCATTGTTGCCTGGGGTTATTTAAAGCCATGAGACCAGATGAGGGCATCAAGAGCATGAGTGTAGACAGAGAAGAAAAGAGGTTCAGAGACTGAGTCCTGGGATCTTTCAGTGTTACAAGGTCAGGGGAAGAAGCTGGAGCCAGCAGAGGAAATGAAGGAGACAGCCAGTGAAGTAGGGGCTGGGGATTGGGCTGGCCTTGCCATCCTAGAAGCCGAGAGAGCTGTTTCTAGGACGGAGTGACCAGCTGGGTCAAAGGCTGCTGGTGTGTAGAATAGTTGAATAAGATGAGAACTGAGATGTTACCACTGGATTTAGCAACATGTTGGATGTTGCCGTCTTGACAGCAGCAGTTCAGAGGCTGGTTAGCCTGGAATGGCCCCTCTGAATGTTTCAGAACCTTCCCTGTGGACTAAATAGGATGATCTGTGCATTCACGCCCTACATGTGGGAAATATGCCCTAAATGCCTGGGCATCTGGCGGGCTTGGGGGTGAGGGTTCCAGAGGTGGCACAGAGGACAAGAAGGTCAGCTTTGGAGTATCTGAGTAGACCCCAGGCCTAGACGGGCCCTGAGCCCCTGGAAGGGTCCTGCTAGGCCATTCATTTGCACCATCTCTCTAGACCCTGCTCTCCTCTCAGCAGATGAGCCCACCTCCCCCAAGAGGCCGAAGAGCATCTCTGAGCCACAGCACAGTGATGCGGAAGGGGACGCCGCCTCTCCCCTGCCCTCCGAGTGGACCTCAGTGAGGATCAGCCCTGGGGAGGAAGCAGCTGGACAGGATGTGCTGGCTGTGCGTGTCCTGGTCACCAGCGAGGACAGCAGGTATGCTCAGGCTGCTGCCAGATGGGGACAGAAGCTGGGTTGGAGGAAGGGAATCGCATTTGGGATTGGGTCTTCTCTCTACTTGCTTGCACTGTGGCCTCTCTGTGCCTCCATTTCCTCATCTGTAAAATGGTGACAATCATAGTACCCATCTCAGAGGGAGTGGTAAGATTCACAGAATTCATATGTATTAAGTGTATAGAACAGTGCCCACACATCATAAGCACTGTAAGTGTTAGCAATTGTTATTTTCTCGGGAAGAGAAAGGGCCTGGCCCCATGCTCTTCTCAGGAGGCAGTGTCATGCTGACTGTAGTGAGGGGTGCAGAATGGGTGTCACCTGTCCCTAGGGCTGCCCACTGCAAGATGGTGATGCACGGGGCTGGGCAGGCTAGGATTCAGAGTGGGGAACGTGAGGAGCGAAGCCCTGGTGCCTTAGGTGACTGTTTCTCAGAGCACTGTCCTCATCACCTGCATCAGAAGCACCTGGAGTGGTTATTAGACATGCAGACTCCAGGACTCGCCCAGATGCACTGAATTCACTCAAGAGGTAAGTCAACAGCAGGTATTGATTGCTTATTATTTACTAGACTCTGAGGAAATAGCAGCGGCCAACACAAGACAAGGTCCTTGCTTTCCCATGGTTTCCATCACATTGGGAGCCACCTAGGAAGCAAGTTAAGTAGCTAAACAAGAAAAGCATCACCTATGCGCCAGGTCGATAAATAAAATAGACACATATGCTAGAGAGTGGCTGGTCAGCTGCCTTAGATTGGGTGGCCAGGAAAAGGCCTCTGTAGCAATTATTGATGCCCACAATAATGCTGAGTGACAAACCAGCCCCAAAGCGAGTGACTTAAACCAACCACCATTCATTACACCACGAATGTATAAAAAAGTAGACCAGAGTAAGCCAACCCTGACCAAGTAAGCCAGGTGCAGCTGGGCAGTTGTGGTCTTGGTGGGCTCGCCTGTGTGTTTGGGCCAGTAGGGTTCTGCTCTGGAGCCTGAGTGTCAGCTGGGGTGACAGAGGGCTATTGGGCCGTGGGTCTTTCATCCTCCAACTGGCAGCCCAGGCTTGTTAAGAGAAAGAGGGGAGGCATCCAAGATCTCCTGAGCCCCAGGCTTGACAATGCACAGTGCTATTCCAGTGCCATCTGATTGGCTACAGCATGTCACAAGGCCTAAACAGATTCAACAAGTGGGGAATAGGCTGCTCTCTTTAGGGGAAGAGCTGCAAAGCCCCCATTGCAAAGGGGCATGGATCTAAGGGGAATGATTGCAACCATCTTTGCAGACAAATTCCCACAGCCTCCCGGAGGAGGTGACATTTAAGCTGAGAATTAGTTGGCAAGAAAGGACAGCAAAGGGAGAAGGGGAATGCAGGAAGTGACAACAGCTAGTGACAGGCCCCTGGGTGAGACTGAGTGTGTCTGGGCTAAGAGAAGGTCGGTGCGGCAGGTACACCCTGAGTGGGAAAAGAATAAGAGATTACACCCCGAAGGAAGGCAGGAGCAAGGCTTATAAGACAAGGTAAGGAGTTTAAATTGTGTTCTAGGTATCCAGTCATGCATCGCTTAATAGCCGAGATATGTTCTAAGAAATGTGTTATCAGGTGATTCTGTCATTGTGTGAACATGATAGAGGGCATTTATGCGAACCTAGATGGGCAAGCTGACTCCACTCCTGGGCTATATGGTGTAACCTATTGCTCCCAGGCTACAGACCTGCACACTGTGTTACTCTACTGAATACTATCAGCAATTGTAACACAATGGTAAGTATTTGTGAATCTAAATATATATAAACATAGAAAAGGTACAGTAAAAATACAGTATAAAATATAAAAAATGGTTCACCTATATAGGGCACTTACTATAAATGGAGCTCACAGGACTGGAAGTTGCTCTGGGTGAGTGAGTGGGTGAGTGGTGTGTGAGTGTGAAGGCCTAGGACATCGCTGTACACTACTGTAGACTTTATCACACTGTGCACTTAGGCTACCCTACATTTATTTGAAAAATATTTTTCTTCAATAATAAATTGGCTTACTGTAACTTTGTTACTTTCTAAACTTCTTTATTGTAGTAACACAGCTTAAAACACACACACACATTGAATAGCTGGAAAAATATTTTCTTTCTTTATACCCTTATTCTATAAGCTTTTTTATTCTTTACTTCTTAACTGACTGGCAGCACTGTAGGTTTTAAACCAGCATCACCGCAAACACATGAGTGACACCTTTCCCTACGATGTTAACAAGGGCTGCGGCATAAATAGGTGATAGGAATTTTCCTGCTCCATTATAATTTTATGGGACCACCATCAAATATGGGTTATATTGCTGACTAAAACATCATTATGAAAGACATGACTGTAATTCAAAGAATTTTTAAGTAGAAGAGTAACGTCTCATTTACAGTTTTCACAGATCAGCAGGCCTCGCTTTGGGGAATGGATGAAGCAGGGGTGTGTGAGGATAAAGGCAGGAAGAGCAGGTGGAAGCCTGGAGCTCGGGGTCAGGATGGGAGCAGTGGAGATGGATTTGTTAATGGACTGAATGAGAGGGAAAGAGAATTTCAGAGTGACTCTGAGAATTTTTCTAGAGTGACTGAATGGCTGGTATGGTCATTTCTAAAGTTATCTTGAGGTGGGGAAGATTTCAGAGAAGGTGGAAGGTGCACGTTAGTGGAGAAAGTCAAGAGTTCTGTTTTGGGCACGTTGGGTTTGAGATGCCGGTGTCTTTGTGGATGTCAGGTAAGTGGTTGAATATGTAAGTGTTCTGGGAGGCAGGGCTGGAGATGGTGATTTTAGAGGCTATTAAAGCCCAGGGCTCTGATGGGTTGTTTCCACAGTAAGAATATCTTCCTGTAGACAAAGAAGAGCTGGGCTCAGAAGAGAGCTCTGGGGCATTTGAACATTCAGTAGGCAAGTGGAGAAGGAGCTAGCAAAACCCACTGGGGAGCAAAGGAACCAGGAGATGGCACGTGGTGGAAGCCAAGAGAAGAAAGTGTCTCAAGAGGGAGGGTTTGGTTCTCTGCATCAGAGGCTGCTGGAGAGCCCAGTCGGATATGTATAGAGAAATGACCTTTGGACTTTCCAACGGGAGGCTCATTGTTAACTTGGACAAAGTGGCCTCAGTGGAGTGAACAAGTAGATGTGGGGAGAACATGAAGGGAAAGCAGGGACTGCAGTTGTAGACAACTGGCTCGTCAAGTCTTGATCATGCAGACTCTGGAATGGGGCTTGGGAACATAGGCTTGAGCATCCCACAGGTGATTCATTCTGATGCCCAGAGAAGGGAAATGACCTGCCCTGGATCACACAGCCTTCAGAGTCTTCTAAGCCTCAACGTAGGCAGGCCTGTTTCCATAATAACAGGCAGAAACCCAACTCAAACTAGCTTCGGTAACAAAGGCAAATGCATCGGCTCGTCTGACTGGGAAGTCCAAGGGTGGTCTTCCTTCAGGCAAGGCTGGAGCCAGAGTCTCAAACAGCCACTCTCCCTTCCTGCCTCTCTCTCTGCTGCTTTTACAGCCGTTGGCAGAGAGGCTGTCTCCACACATGGAACTCGGTTACTGAGGGTCTCAGACCATATCCATAAATTCATGTCCTCAGGTCAGGATGCCAAGGCAGGCCTCCAGCTGCTACTCCCACATCACATACTTCCCTCTGGGAACAATCGGTGAACAGGACTGGGGCACCATGACCAGCCAGGCTTGGGCACTCTGATGGATAGGGGGTCTGCCATAGACACAGGTGGACGAGTGGCAGTGACCTTGTGGAAGGAACCCTGCTGGATTTCCATGTACAGAGAGTGTGTGGATATATATAGTTTCACTAACACATCACTGCTTGACCAGTTTTGTACTTTCCCATCCTGGAACTGCGTGTGCTTGGGCTGCCCCTCTGTCTAGGACACCCTGCCTCCACGTCTTTGCCACTTGAATTCCAGTTATTTAAGGCCCATGTTAAATACTACCCACCCCTCACCCCCACCCAAGTAGAATTTTCCATTCCCTCATCCATTCCTTGGGAAGAGAGCAGTATTTAAATGCCTGAAGTTTCGGGACCAAGTCCCTAGTGATGAGCTTATCTGACCAGAGAGACCTTAGGAGTCATGCTCCGGGGCAGGTGCAGGTGAGCAGAGCAGGCTTTATTCAAACAGCTCCTCATGCATTGCTGGGCCCCTTCTGCTCTGAGCCAAGCCTGTATTGTTCTGCTCTGGCTGCCATAACAAAGCGCCACAGACTGGGTGGCTGAAACAACAGAAACGTATTTTCTCACTGATTTGGAGGCTGGAGTCTGAGACCAAGGTGTGGGCAGGGTTGGTTCCTACTGGGGGATTGGAGGGAAGGATCTGTTCCAGGCCTCCCTCTTTAGCTTGTAGATGGCATCTTCCTGTTTGCATAGTGTTTTCCTTCTGTGCATGTGTGTGTCCACATTTCCTCTTCTTAGAAAGATATCGGGTGCATGGGACAAGGGCCCAGCCTAATAACCTCATTTTACCTTAATGACCTCCTTAAAGGCCTTATCTCTAGATGCAGTCATATCTGAAGGTACTTGGGGTTAGGACTTCAGCATATGAGTTTTCAGGAATACAATTCAACCCATAACAAAGTCTGAAGCTGGGCTCTGGGCACACAGGACTAAGCCCAGGCCCCCCAGGTGCACTGGAGCAGTGCTGGGCAGGACGCAGTGTGGGTGTGTTGGGGCGTGGGTTCCAGGCCCCCTGACACCCACCCACTCCTTCCTCCTTCCAGCTCTGACACAGAGTCTGACTATGGTGGCAGCGAGGCCTCCCACACAGAGCCCTGTGAAGAGAAACCCCGGCGGCCAGGATCCCCACATCTACCGCACACGTCCCTAGGGGAGGCCCTGAGCAGGGCGGTCTCTCCACAGTGCCCTGAGGAGCCCAGAGCTGTGCACGGTAAGCAGAGAGCCCACCAGGCTTGATTCTGGGAAGTGGGGAGGGAACAGAGACCCCCACAGCTGAATTTCCCTCTTGGAGGACCAGGTGACAGGAAGCCTCGCCCTCAGGCTCCAAGGCGGTGGGGCTAGGACCTTTGGGGAGTGGGACGCAAGTGGCAGTGAAGGGACTTGAACCAGGCCTGGCTTCCCTCTCCATGAGAAGCTTTGGAATCCCAGTGGGGAAGACATCATGGGGCCTGGCTGGCTGTGGTTGGTCACAGGCCGGCAGGGATCAGGGGCCCGCAGGTCTCTCTTGCCTGGAGTGATCGCTCTCCTGCCTCCTGTATGGGCACCTCCTTAGGGGCCCCTCCAGCATCCCATAGCCCCTGAGGGAAGGGAGCTGGGTCCGGCTGCTGTTGGACAACATGCAGCCCTGGATGGCATCATCTCCCTGGGACCACCTGCACAGCACCGGGGCCATTACCAGTGTTTGGGGCTTGTGGGATGCACCCAAACTTCTACACAACAATTAATACACTTTTACTGCATAACTGTAATGGACCAGGACTTTTCCCATACGTGTGGTCATCCCAGGATGACCCTGTGGGGTAACTAGTGCGAAGCCTGTTTCACAGGTGAGCAAACAGGCTGAGTGGTCTCCCGAAGTCTCAGCCAGTGCTGGTGCCACCCTCCAGCCACCACTGCCCAAGCTCTGGCTTACTAAGAAGTAGCTGTCTTTAGCAGCCCAGCTTGTGTTTAATACAAAGTTGACCTGGAACTGAGTGTTTTGATTCAGTCAACAATTTGGGACCAAATCGTCTGATTTATGGGTAACTTCTGGACGAGCCTGGGAAGAAACAGGCTAACCTGACGGAAACGTGCTGCCCAATGGCCCCACAGCCTTAGTTGCCCTGGGAGAGCTGGAGCTCAAGTTGTCCTGCATCGTCACCTGGTGGTCATGAGCAGAATTGCCACCTGGTCCGTGAAATGTTTTCAGGAGTGATGGTTTCCCAGGAAGACGAGGGCTGGGGCAGAAAGAACTCATATAGATATTTTTAAATCCTGGAATTGTTGAATTTACTCTAGAAATGTTGAATTTTACCCTCATTTTTTAAAAAAGTGACACTTTTTAAAAAGGACAGATTATCATCCAAACACATTTGTTAAGTACCATTTGTGGGGCTGTGCAGAAAGGCTCAGCACTGGCACTGAACTGAGTACTCTCCTGTGCCCAGCTGGGTCCAGCCCCACCTCTGGTTACTGCGTGGCCTTGGTGTACCCTTCCATCCCCCTGGGCTCCAGCTCCCCATTTCCAAATATGAAGTTGGCCTGCCTTTCATCCCTTCCCTCCATTTCCCCTCCAATTGCCAGACGGTTTTAGGCAACTTACAAGAAAAACATAAAACAAAATTGTACATTTATAAATATGAAAGATCAAGCCTCAAAATCAGGTCTAACAAAACCAGTTTAGGAGGGATAGACCCCAGAGAGGCAGACCATAATCCTAAACAGTTGCTCTAATTGAATCATAAGTTTGATTCTGAGTTTTCTAGCTTCCAGCATTTAAAAGGAAACACAGAACATCGTTATTCTCATTGTTTATGAGGAAAACATATATTGGTTTGCAGCAGGTCTCTGAGTAGGCACGACTTCTCCTAATGTTTAACTCTGTAGTTTCTGGCTCATACCAAATAGATGATATTGAGAAATGTGTTCGATCATGTCTTAACAGTTCCTCAGAAAATGCAGCCTTAGTATTCTCGAGGCTGTTTCTTACAGCAACCCTTGCTGGAAGGTGAGGGCATGACAAAAAAACATGACTCAGTGATAGCAGTTTTCTTAGCGGGATGGGGTTGTGTTGAGAGACTAGTTGGGTTGGGTAGTGAAGCCAAAGCATTTTGTTTCTGACAGTCCAGTTTAACTCCAGAATAAAATACAGAGTAGGTAAGTGGGTAGAATGCGTGACTCTCAAACAATTCTTTGTTGAGTTAGTCTTCATCAGTCATTGTTTTATCATTGCTAGGTGGACCACATTGTACAGTTAAGCTCTCTGGCACAGGTCTAAGTGCTGTGCTTTGTGCTGCTGGTTATGGTAACCCCATCACTTTACCAAATAATGCAGGGTTGACCCCTTGTGTGGGTTTTATGGAGCTTCATTAACCACAATTCTCACCTGGATAAATGCCTCTAAGGTAGACCAAGGGAATGCCAGACAAGACCAGGATATTGCTTTGAAAAGACTCCTGGTTGCAGTGTGGAGTTGAAAAAAAAAAAAAAAAAAAAAAAAAGACTCTACGTTGGTCCAGCCATGCTCATAGAAGCATTATTCACATTAGCCAAAAGGGGGAAGCAAATCAAATGTTCAACAGACAAATGGATAAACAAAACGCAGTATATCCATACAGCAAAATGTTATTCAGACTTTAAAAGGAAGGGACTCTGACATGTGCTACAACTTAGATGAACCTGCAAAGCATGCTGCTAAGGGAAATAAGCCAGTCATAAAAGGACATACATCAGTTTGGGATGAGGGCAGAGTTCTGGAGATGGGTGGTGGTGAGGTGGTGATGGCTGCACAGCAGGGTAAGTGTACTTAATGTCACTGAAATCTAGACTTAAAAATGTATAAGTAACAATTTTTATATTATGTATATTATTTTCCACAATTTTTAAAAAGACTTCGGGGACTACCTTGGCACATGAAGAAACTTATTACATCCTCAAAGTTCACAGAGCATGCCCAAGAGGATGGCCTGAAATACAGCTCACACCCTATGTTATGGAGGCTGCAGAAAGCCCCCTAAAACATCAGGGTCAGTGATTCGTGATAATCTTGTTTAAAAGGCAGATTCCCAGGTTCTCACCATCAGAAATTCAGATTGAGTGGGTCTGGAGTGGTGCCAAGTGTGTGCATTCTGTGTAAGCGTCCCCAGGGGCTTTGACACAGTGGACCATGTTCTACACTTTGGGAATTTCAGAAATGCAGCTTTTATGGAAGGCCTTCCTAGATGAATTCATTGTGAAATCCACACCCAAGCAACTAAATGAATCGATCTAGTGCATTGGACTCTTAGCTATAAACTAATTAGATTTAGGAGAACAACCTGCCCCGAATTATTCTGGCTTAGAGGAATTGATATTTATCCATCTTTTTTTCTGGCAATAATTTGATAACAGGATGGTCCAATGGAATATGGAGGACACTTATCAGTTTGTAACAATAAAATGATATCATCAGCACCACATGGGAAAATACCCTCTCACTCCTTTTACAGTGGGTCATGCACTAAGATCTCTGAAAGTGCTCCTGTAAAATAAATAAACACACATAGAATATAAGCTAAAAAGAAGGGATCAGCCCACTTTATGCTGCTCAGCATTACTAGATGAAGTCATTACTACCCACCCTATTGTTCCCACTGTGGTAAAAATGTGTGCATGTGTGCTCTATTAACACCAGTGATGGAAAATCTCTCTTGAACTTTAGCCATTTCCAATAGCTTGCATTCCACAAAGTTACAAGCTAAGAAGAAGCAATTAGAGCTTTATGCAATTTTTTTTTTTTTAGAAATGTCTTCATTAAGTGATTAAGAGGCTAGCTTTGGCCAGCAGGATGTAGCTGTGCTTAAGACCTGCTTGCTCCTTATGGAAAACATCCAGCCTGGAAAGCCCAGGCAGCCAGCAATTGGGGGGTGGGCTATTCATCTCCTCATGGGGAGCTGGGAAGACTGTGTGCCCATCCACACAGGCTCCTCCTCAAACCCATGGGCTTGATTTTGAGAGCAGGCCTGTGGGATTGGGAGCCTGCCAGACAGAGCAGACATGAAGCGCCTCCAAATGTAACCACCCGACGGGTTCTCCTTGCCTGCTGCCTAGACTGAGCTGATTTCTCAAGACAGGGGAATTGCGATAGAAGAAGAGTTTAATTTACACAGAGCTGGCTGTACAGGAGACCAGAATTTTATTATTACTTAAATCAGTCTCCCTGAAAACTCGGGGATCAGGGTTTTTAAAGATAATTTGTTGAGAAGGGGTTCGGAAAATGGGGAGTGCTGATTGGTCAGGTCAGAAATGAACTCATAGGGAGTCAAAGCTGTCCTCTTGCACTGAGTCAGTTCCTGAGTGGGGGCTAAAAGACCAGATGAGCCAGTTTATCAATCTAGGTGGTGCCAGTTGATCCTCTGAGCTCAGGGTCTGCAAAATATCCCAAGCACTGATCTTAGGCTTTACAATAGTGATGTTAGCCTCAAGATGCAATTTGGGAAGGTTCAGAATCTTGCAACTTCCAGCTGCATGACTCTTAAACCACAATTTCTAATCTTGCGGCTAATTTGTTAGTCCTGCAAAGGCAGTCTTGTCCCCAGGCAGGAAGGGGGTTTGTTTGGGGAAAGAGCTGTTATCATCTTTGTTTCCAAACTAAACTATAAACTAAGTTCCTCCCAAAGTTAGTTCAGCCTACGCCCAGGAATGAACAAAGACAGGGTGGAGGTTAGAAGCAAGAGGGATTGGTTAAGTCAGATCTCTGTCACTGTCATAATTTTCTCAGTTATAATTTTTGCAAAGGCATTTTCACAAATGGAGTAAGGGAGAGAGAGGAGCTGAAGGAGCTGGTCTTGAGGAAGGAAAGCCCCCAGGTAGTAATTGACACCTGTGCTCCATAGCCTGGCTGCTAAGAAAGAGTTCCACTGTGAGACCTGGCAGGGAGTGGAATATCTAGGACTGTTTCTAGACAGAAAGAAAGACAGAGGGCTGGGCTAGCTGGGCCTTGGATTTAGGGTCCTGGATTCAGACCCTCCCTGCGTCCATCTCCCACACCCACATCATGCCCTTGGGCTTCCTTTCCGTTCATGCTTCCTGGCCCTGCCTGTGTGCACACTCAGATGTTCACCGTCCCCATCCTTTCTCTCCAGCAATGATGGAGGTGCAGGGGCCTGAAGCCTGAGAATGCATCTGCAGGCCTTGCATGGGAACAGGGAACACGTGGACCCCACTGCTCACTCTCACACCCTAAGTGACCAAGACCTGTTTTTCTTCTGCATGTGATGTTCATTTGGCTCAGCTAATCCTCAAGGCCCAGCTGGCAGAGGGGTCTTCCACAGGAAGTACAGTGTCCCGCAAATATGTTTCCCTTGGAACCAGGCCAAGGGAGGGCCACAGCAATGATGGTCCACAGCCTCAATTAAACCTGGTTTCCAAAGGGTTTGGGGGGCTCTGTGGGGAAAGGGGAGGCAGAGAGTAGAACTTCCTGCAGCTTCCTGGCTTCAATCAGAGCAGCTCCAGTTTTTAATGTATTACATATATGGAACATTGATGGCCCGTGATGACCTTAGCTTTAAATAACTGTTCTGACATGAATGAATATGTGCATGTATGTATGTACACATGCCTGTATAAATATGTCTACACATATGCATATACGCATAGATGCATGTAGATGCTTACTGATGATCTTAGTAATGATGGTTCATAATTTGAGGCATTCTCTGAGGGTGGTACCTGTCCCATAGCAGGGTCTCAAATATTTGATGCCAGGTGTGGTGGCTCATGCCTGTAACCCCAGCACTTTGGGAGGCCAAGGTGGGAGGATCACTTGAGCCCAGGAGTTTGAGACCAACCTGGGCAACACAGTGGGACCCTGTCTCTATAAAAAATAAAAATTAAAAAATTATCTGCGTGTCGTGGTGCATGCCTATAGTCCCAGCTACTCGGGAGCCTGAGGTGGGAGTATCATTTGAGCCCAAGAGGTCGACGGGGCAGTGAGCCATGACCCCACCACTGCACTCCAGCCTGGTGACAAACAAACAAAAACACAAAAATATTTGATGTGTGAACAAATGAAAAGTTTGGTAGAGTGTGTTGTGGGGACAGCAGTATGGTGTGAGGGAAGGAGAGGGTTCAATCTATTATAATCATTAGTCTATTGACTTGTGGTAATTGAGCTATAGGAGATAAATTCCTACTTTCTCTACACATTTAATGGACTCTTCCTCCCACCCCATCTTCCCTGTCCCTTTCTTTTTCCACAGCAGCTCTGCAACGGGCCAATAGCTTCCAGTCTCCAACCCCAAGCAAATACCAGAACTGGAGGAGAGAATTCTGGTGGAGTGAGTCACTAGCTCTCTGGGGATGGGAGGCTGGGGCTGGGCAGAAGATCTCTGGTTAATTCTCAGGGGCAGCTGTTCTCATTCCTTACATGGTATCTCTCTGGCATGGCTCCTGGTTGTCAGAGGCAAGAAATAAAATATAAGGTTGACTTTATTTCCACTGCTGACTAGAGGGAGCCTTTTCCAAGGGACTCAAGATCTTCCCATCCCCCTCCACCCCACCCCTGGCTCAGGAATTATGGAGCCTTAGGATTCTACAGTTTCACCCAGACAGGGCCTTAGCCATCATCGCCTCTAAGCTTTTTGAAATACAGATGAGTAAACTGAGGTTCAGGAACTCTATGATTTGATTCTGTACACTGGAGTGAGACTGGGGCATCAGATTAACGGCCTCACACAAAACAGGATGCTACACACAGACACCCACACATCCACACACACATGCACACGCACACACACTCACACCCCTACACATACACACACGTACATACCTGCTCCTTTTTCTGAGTCACCCTTGGTCCCAGTGTCCTGGGGAAGAGCAGGGCTGCGGCAGGTGCTGAGGCAGCAGGCCCTGCCAGGGGGCGCAGTGAACACGCACAGTCTCACAGCATCTAGGCAGGCCAGGGATCCAGGGACTGCAGCACTTACTGAGCAGAGTTACCTCCTCAGGCCCTGAGCGAGGGGCAGAGACTCTTCATCCAGTTCCAGGCTCATCGCTGCCTTCCACCTCCCCCCACACCCACTCCCTCTCCAGCCTCACCCTAGGAAAGGAGGACCCAGAAAGGCCTTGGCTTAGACAGGGGTTTCTACCAAGAAATGTTGTTGCAGTTGGAACTGAGCCCTGGTCTTCCTTCCTTCTGAGTCAAGGCTCCCAGCCAGTGAGTCATTCCCCCACCATCCCCAGACGCACCACCGTCACACCAGGTCAGGCTGGGACAGGGGCACCTTGGGAGCAGGACCCAGGGCTGCACTCTTGGGCAGGCCACTTCATCTGGGGACAGCCTAGAGTCACTCCTGAATCCTCTGACAGCCCCCAGCGGCGACAGCAGAGGGCAGAGGAGCTAGCATTGCCACACATGGGTCATCGCCTTTACTGCCCTGCTCTGACCCTCCCCAAGTCCCTGGAAGCCTGCTGCCCAGGCCCGGACTGTATGGGTGTAGGGTCCATCCCAAGGCTTCCAGCCCACTCTACTGTGTGCCACCAGTGTGGGGGATCAGTCCCTCCTCAGGAAGCTCCCAGCCTGGGGCGAGAGCAGGGAGGCTGGTGGGAGACCCTCCCAATAGGGCTGGGTCGCTGGGGGAGGTGCAGGAACAAGAGGACTGCTGAACAGCCCCATGGTGTCTGGGATGGGCCTGGGAAACTCAGCCTTTAGTTATCAAGGAGTATTGCACAGCGTTTCTCGAGAGTATATGAAAGCTGCTTTGAGGGCAGGGCTTGTGTTTTGATCATTTCAATCAGCCTAGTGTCTAGCATGGTCTGGCCCGGAGGAGGAACCCAATCCTTGTTTGCTGAATCAATGAATGAAGTAAGGAACCAAGGAGCCAGCTGGCTGGACTGAGTACAAAGGGAGGACATGGATTCAGGCCTGCTCAGGCTGCCGCCCCTAGAGGGCGCTCCAAGACTTTGAGAGGGATTTGAGCCTTGCAAAACCTCCAAGTTCTGGGAAGCTGCACCGTGGAGTCCCAGTCTCCGGAAAATCCCCAGAGCTGAAAGCCACGAGAGCCATCTTTTTTATTGTCTTTTCTTTGCCCAGAAGAAAACCTCAGGGAGCAGGGCTGGCCTTGCCATTGGAAGCAGAATGCATGGTACCATCCCTCCTGTCCAGAGGCATTACTGCCCCATCACAGCTGGTTCTGGCCCCAAGCCCCAGGTGGGAGGGCCGGAGGGGCTATGTGGCTGCCCTGGGCACCCTCCCCAGCTGATCATGCTGCCAGATGACCTCTAGGATCTACGAGAAAGGTTGCTGCTGCCAGAGGGCCCAGAGAGGAGGTAGCACAAGCGCCTGACCCAGAGGTAGCCTGGATGCTGAAACTCAGGCGCTGGTG
Organism: Pan troglodytes; assembly: GCF_028858775.2. Taxonomy (NCBI): domain Eukaryota; kingdom Metazoa; phylum Chordata; class Mammalia; order Primates; family Hominidae; genus Pan; species Pan troglodytes. The sequence continues at coordinate 16,445,638 of NC_072407.2, forward strand.
TGCGCGTCAGCCTCCTTCGCACAAAACAACCCTAAGGGCCAGCTGCACGTGTGACTGAGACCCCTGCAGAAGGCAAGGCAGCCCCGGGTGGGCCATACCAAGGTTTCAAGGAAACAGCCAGCAGAGGGGGATGTGAGTTGGCCAATGAGGAGCTCTTGGCTCAAGAGTTGGAGAAATCCTGGCTGGATAGAGTGTGCAGCCCCCTCTGGAATGGGCCAGGGCTTCAGCAATGTCTTTACTGGACGCGGCTTGAGTGCGTGAGAGGGTGGGAAACTAATGGAGTTCATATTTTGCTGACAACTAGCTTTTACTTTGTGTCCTGTGCCACTGGGTACCTCTTTTTTTTTTTTTTTTCTTCTTGAAATGGGGTCTCACTTGGTCACCCAGACTGGAGTGCAGCGGCGTGATCTCAGCTCACTGCAATCTCCGCCTCCCAGGTTCAAGTGATCCTCCCACCTCAGCCTCTCGAGTAGCTGGGACCACAGACGCGCACCACCATGCCTGGCTAATTTTTGTATTTTTGGTAAAAACAAGGTTTCGCCATGTTGGCCAGACTGGTCTTGAACTCCTGAGCTCAAGTGATCCATCCACCTCGGCCTCCAAAAGTGCTCTGATTACAGGTGTGAGGCACCATGCCTGGCCAACTGGCAATCTCTTTTTAGCCCATGTTATCCGCTCAACCACCCCATGAAGCTGCAGCAGACAGCCCACTTGTTGGATGAGGAGACAGGGGTTAAGTAACTTGCTCAGAGCCAGGCAGCTGGTATGTGTGTGAAGGAGTGGACTTCCAGGCTCCCCTTCACCATCTTCTGAGAGAACCCCAAGACACAGTGGGCATCAGGAAGGGTAGGTTTCTCATCACCTCTCTCCCCAGGCTGTGCCCACCTCCCAAGCAGTGGCTTGAATGGCAGCCCAGGGACAAGTGGCTCGGCCTGAGCTGGGGCTTTGCTTCCCCCATCTCCTCAAGCCCTGCTGGAGTTCCATCTTGAAGGCAGTGCATGAGGACCACATGTGGAGAGAAAGAGACCCCCTAGCAGGGGTGGGAGTGGGAATTAGAGAAAGGAGAAGAAGGGAGTGGCTTCTGGGTCATGACCTCGTGAGACCTGAGGTGTTTCTGTCAGGCTTGTTTCCTGAGGTGGCCCTGGCTTCCTGTCAGGAAGTCCCTGAGGGATGCTCAGGGGGAACAAAAAGGCAGTCTGCTGAGCTGAGGGGACTTGAGGCAAGTGAAGGAGTTTGATTCAGAAGATGGCAGAGAGGGAGAATGAGGGTGCAAGGAGGAAGGGAAGAAGGAATTTGGCAGGAATTTGGCAAGCTGAGGACAAGGACGGGAAGCAAGGCAAGGACTGACTCACAACTTTTGCCTTTTTAGGCTTGAACCTTCTAATCGTGGGCTGCGATGGGGGTGTGGTAGTGGGAGGCAGGCCAGCCGCCTCCCCAGCAGCTCCTTCCTGCCGCCCTCAGATCAGATCTGTTCCCAGAATTACCTTTTCCCTCCAAAGCTTTCTGCGAGGCCTCCCTCTGGGAGCTTGCTGACCGTGTGCAGTGGTGCCATCTGTTCAGAGCCCACGGCTGGGACACACAGTCGCACATGTTCGCATTGATGTATGGGAGAAGGCAGGACAGAATATCGAGAACGGTGTGGCCTCCTGGGGGTGGAGGGGACTCAATGGGACTCTTCTTGGGATGGGACGTGGGTTTGGCCTGGCCTGTGTGGGTCCCTGAGGAAGAGCTTATCACTCAGAGCTTTGGGGAAACTAAGACCAGGGGATTGTGTTGCGCTAAGAAGCGGATGAAAATCTGAAGGCTAGACACCCTGCATGAAAATCTGAATGGGTCGGCTGAGTGGCCAGAAGCAGGGAGTTGAACAAGAGAGTGGACTCATTCCACGTGGCGGTCCTGGGGAGTTTCTGGGGGACATCCCTACGTGCCACCACGGTTCATGGGAGGGCTGGTTGGGCTGGGGGTAGGTACTGAGAGGGCAGATCTGAAAAGGTGCATGGCATTTTACTGAATCAATTTGAGGACAAGTGATCTCAAATGACCCAATATGGAGACAAAATGTTTGAGATTTTAGATTTAAGGTTACCATGCTTGAGGGGAGGAAGGGGAGAGCGGGAGAAGGAGGGGAGAGGGAGAGGAAGACAGTGCACACATGTGAGCTTGGTTGATCTTACAGTAGGCTATGACTGTCAGAATTCTGCTCTAAGCAGACTAGATGATCTCAGCCCCCCACAGCACTGAACCAGGCCTGTCCTCAGGGCCCTGCCCCACTCCTTTCACCTCCATCTCTGAGTAGCCACACTATATCCTGTTTGTTCCCTGACCAACAGGAGCTTGGCATGGGCCCACTCCATATCCTTCCAATGATTTGATACTCACTGTAACCTCCCTCTCTTGTGTGCTCTTCAAATCTCAAACGACTCTTCCTGTCTGAGAGCCTCTTGGCACACATTTGAGAAGAAAGAGCCCATCTCATTAGTTGTGGATGTCTATCCTGTCTGTGCCCATGGCTAAGGGTCTAGCATCTCGTGAGAAGAAAGCTCAGGTGGTTTATTGACTGAGTGATTTAACACAGCCCAGCTCCCAACCACAATGGTTTTAGGATGCTCTTTGGAGGCAGATGAGCATTTCTAAGAAATGTTCTGGAAATGCCCTGATACATCTCTCAAGAGCATCATCGCATGAGTCTGAAACACAATGGTTATTAGACTTCTCACCCTGGGACTTCCTTTGCCCCACGGGACCCTGCCACTGCTCTACCCATTCCTCTGAGTCCCACGCCTCGGGCACCAGGAACCTCTGAGTCAGGCTCTGACATCTTCCTCTTTCTGACTGTTTATAGAATTGGAGCTTCACTTAAAGCCTCCTCTTTTCTTGATAAAATAATAACACCTTTGTAATGAAGAGCGTGTTCTTTCCTTGGTAGGTTTGACGCCAGTGAACAAAAGAACTATGTCACCTCCTAAGGACCCTTCTCCTTCTCTTCCTCTTCCTTCATTGTCTTCCCATTCATCTTCCCCACCATCTTCTTCTTCAACCAGTGTTTCTGGGAATGCTCCAGATGGTTCCTCCCCGCCTCAGGTGAGTGTCCCTGTGGGTCCTGCCCAGGTGTCAGGAAGCTAAGCTACCTGTACTCTTCCCACCTTCCACACTTATCTCTGGATTCCACGTGCTCATAGGTCAACCTAAGTGCAAAGCCAGCGCCAGAAGATACTCTGTCAAGGGTCTACCCCAGCTGCCTTCATGTATACCTTTCACAAAAGCTCCTGCTGTTCCTTCACAGCCATCCCTGAGGACACAGTCATTCCCTCAGCAAACTTTACAGGGTTTAGACTCCATGCCAGGTCTCCATGAGATACAGAGCTGCTAGGACACCTTTCCCTTGAGAACTTGCAAAGGGCATTGAGGAATTTGCAGCTGTAGGATGGCAGGCACAGAAGTGAGCATCCCTTTGGTAGGGTCCAAGAACCTTGGAAGCAACATCTCCCTTGAATATAAAATGTCATCATTGGTATGCAGGCTGGACTCTTTCCTTCTGTATGTATTTATGAAGCCTCTGTTACCTGCCAGGCCTGTTCTAGACTCTGGAAAGTAGAATGCACAAGACAGAAAAGATGGGTGCTCTGGTGAAGCCCCTGTGCTATGACCTGCCCTTCAGGCACCAGAGCTCTTGGGAGGGCACAGCCACCCCTAGAGTCCACTCATGTTCCCTCTTTGCCAAGGGCCAAGTTCCTGCATGCTAGAAATAGCTACTTTCTCAGTGGTGCAATGTGGGAGGTTAAAAAGGGTCATTGAAAGGTCTTAAGGGCCACCCTTGTGCCACCAAGCTTCAGCCCAGAGAGTGACTGTCGCTTCTTACTTTGATGGCCTCCAAGGAAGAAGCCTTGGTTTCTTGGTTGTTGGAGGAACATACCTATGGGTGGATCATGCCTTTTAGTAGAGACAATGGCTGAGCAAGAAAATGAAGAGCTTATCTTCCCCTATGTGCCTGGCCACCCACAGAGGCCCAGCCAGTCCTACCATCATGGGCCCAGGAGCTTATCAACAGCAGGGTCCTACCTTTGCCTTCCCCCTGGCTTCCAACCCAGCTAATCTGGGATTCAGAAAAGCCTTTCGTCAGTACTGATTCGGGGGTTCCAGGCAGATCCTGGCAGGACCCAAGGCAGCTACTTAGAACAAAGAGTATCCCTTTAAAATCATCTTAGGCAAAATTATTTTTTAATTTGGGCATCTGAGATGGGAAGAAAAAACAGGGAGGGGGTTGTAGATTGAGATTTGCTTTCATCTTATAAATAAATGATGAAAATTTTTAAATAACTGCTATTTTTGCCCATCCCATCTAGATGACAGCTTCTGGGCCCCTCTCGCAAGTCTCGAGAGGTCATCCAAGTCCTCCCACCCCAACCTTTCGGAGGCGAGCCATAGCCCAAGGAGCACCCAGGGAAATTCCCCTGTATCTGCCTCATCACCCAAAGCCAGAGTGGGCAGAGTACTGCCTGGTGAGCCCTGGTGAAGATGGCCTCTCAGACCCTGCAGAGATGACTTCTGATGAGTGCCAGCCAGCAGAGGCCCCTCTTGGGGACATCGGAAGCAACCACAGAGACCCACACCCCATCTGGGGGAAGGACAGGAGCTGGACAGGCCAAGAGCTATCTCCCTTGGCTGGAGAAGACCGGGAAAAAGGGAGTACTGGAGCCAGGAAGGAAGAAGAGGGAGGGCCAGTGCTGGCAAAGGAGAAGTTGGGCCTGAAGAAGTTAGTCCTCACTCAGGAGCAGAAGACCATATTGTTGGATTGGAATGACTCCATCCCTGAGAGTGTGCACCTCAAAGCTGGGGAGCGACTTTCCCAGAAAAGTGCTGAGAATGGTAGAGGAGGCCGTGTGCTAAAACCAGTCCGCCCCCTGCTGCTCCCTAGGGCAGCAAGAGAGCCCCTGCCAACCCAGAGAGGGGCTCAGGAGAAGATGGGGACCCCTGCGGAACAAGCTCAGGGGGAGCGAAGCGTGCCTCCACCCAAGTCCCCACTGCGGCTCATAGCCAATGCCATCCGAAGGTCTCTAGAGCCCCTCGTTTCCAACTCTGAAGGTGGGAAGAAGGCCTGGGCCAAGCAAGAATCCAAAACTTTGCCCACACAGGCCTGCACTCGCTCATTCAGCCTTCGGAAAACCAATTCCAATAAAGACAGGGACCAGCATTCCCCTGGGAGAAACCAGTCCTCAGCCTTTAGCCCTCCTGACCCTGCCCTCCGCACCCACAGTTTGCCCAATCGGCCATCCAAGGTCTTTCCTGCACTTAGGTCCCCACCCTGCAGCAAGATTGAAGATGTCCCCACACTCCTCGAGAAAGTGAGTTTGCAAGAGAACTTCCCAGATGCTTCTAAGCCTCCAAAGAAAAGAATCTCACTTTTTTCCTCCCTCAGACTCAAAGACAAATCTTTTGAGAATTTCCTCCAAGAATCCAGACAAAGAAAGGACATCAGGGACCTCTTTGGCAGCCCCAAGAGGAAGGTGCTGCCTGAAGATAGTGCGCAGGCCCTGGAGAAGCTGCTGCAGCCTTTCAAAAGCACCTCCCTGCGCCAGGCAGCTCCTCCTCCTCCTCCTCCTCCTCCTACAGCGGGAGGTGCAGGTAAGTGGCTCTGTCCTGATAAATGTCTGCCCTTCATGCTGGGCAGTTAGTTATCTTCATTGCATCGACAAGCAGGCATCTTTCACTTCGTTTTGCTTCTCAAATACTAACAAAAGTAGGAAAACTTTAAAGGCAAAAAATTTGAAAAAAATCTGAAAAAATTAGTTTTGAAATTATAGAAGGTTGAAAAGAGACCAGTCAACCATAACCCTACCACCACTTTCTCATTTATTTTCTTTCTTTCCATAGGAATATTTTTTACTAAGTTGTACATAAAATTTTGTATCTTTTTTTTTTGAGGCAGAGTCTCACTCTATCACCCAGGCTGGAGTGCAGTGGCATGATCCCAGCTCACTGCAACCTCTGTCTCTTGGGTTCGAGTGATACTCATGCCTCAGCTTCCCAAGTAGCTGGGATTACAGATGTGTGTCACCACGCCCAGCTAATTTTTGTATTTTTAGTAGAGATGGGGTTTTACCATATTGGCCAGGCTGGTCTTAAACTCCTGGCCTCAGGTGATCCACCCATCTCAACCTCCCAAAGTGTTGGGATTACAGGCATGAGCCACCAGGCTCTTTTTTTTTTTTTTTTTTTTTTTAGAGAAACAGGTCTTTCTCTGTCCCCCAAGCTGGAAGGCAGTGGCCTGATCATGGCTCATTGTAGCCTCAAACTCCTGGACTGAAGCACCCAGCTAATTTTTTATTTTTTGTGGAGATGGAGTCTCAATATGTTGCCCAGGCTGGTCTCAAACTCCTGACCTCAAGCAATCCTCTCACCTTGACTTCCCAAGGTGTTGGGATTACAGGTATGAGCCACCATGCCTAGCCAAAAATTTTGTATCATTTAAAAGTCAACATTATATCATAGATATTATGCCAATTACCATGTAGTATACATAAATGTGATTTAATTGAATATCCTGTCTGGTGGGTATGTTATTTAATGAACTATTGTCTTATTGTTAACTTATATTTGTATATATGTTATATATGCATATATTTATATTTTACATATGGTGTTGAATGAACATCTTTATGCATATAATGTTTTTCCCTTTAAACTCCTAGCCTAAACACTTAACGCGTATTTGCTTACCACCAATGAAAATGTAGGCTTTTTAATTTAAACCTGATTAAAATTTTTAAATTCTAAAATTAATATATCAAATAATCAGAGTAATCCAACAATATGGAAATATCTAATAAAAACTAAAATGTATTATCTCATCCCCTCTCCTCCTTGCCAAAGTTTTAGTCTATTCCCTTAGAGACAGTTTAGCTAAACATTCACATGAGTTCTTTTTTGTCGTTGATACTTGTTTGACTGCTTTGAACAAACTGTGATCCTACCATCCCTATTGTTGATCAACTTTGTTTTTCTTTTTTCCTAAAAAGCTTTTTTATTTTCTTATTTAACTTCTATTTTGAAACATAAGTTTTCAAGTAATATATTATTTCTCTTCAGTAGTACCTTAATCAAACAGCTGTATAGATTAACAAGAGACTTTATTTTCAACCAGGTTTAGGATAAGCATGGAAAGGCTGCAGTATAACTCTTAAACATGCATAATAAATTAATAAACTATTAAACTTTAGTTTAATAAATTAAATAGATTATTTAATAAACTACTAAAATGCATAACACATTAAATTTTGTGATGTGTGACATAAGGGTATATTATGTCACACATCACAAAATTTAATGTGTTATGCATTTTTTGATAATACATTTGCATGGTTCAAAATCAAAGGGTACAAAAGGTGCAAAATAAAAAGTCCTCTTTCCCTTCCTTGTCCCTGAGCAATCCAGGTCCTATCCTGGTGATAGATATTGTCATCAGTTTCTTAGGCATTCCTGCAGACAGAATTTATGCATGTAAGAGCAAATTTATATACTATATTTTTTCTTTTTTTAACGCAAATGATAGCATGGCAGCATGCTGTGTGCACTTTTTGTGAACTTTTCATTTTATTTTGGAGCTCATTCCATATTAGTACGTAAAGCACTTTCTTCTTTTGTTTTATAGCTGTACAGTATCCCAGTGTGTAGATGTAACATAATTGATGTAGCCAGCCCCCTATGATGCAAAGTTTAAGTTATTTCAAATCTTTAGCTATTGCAAACAGTGCTACAATAATTAACTGATAGCTTAGGCCATTAAGCATGTGCGTGAATTTATCTTTAGGATAAATTCTTAGAAGTGGAAATGCTGGAGCAAAGGATATGTGAATTGGGAATTTTGATAGATATTGTCAACTTGTCCTTCATCACAGTGTGCTTGTTCACATTCCCAGCAGCAAAGTATGAGAACTCAATTTCTACATTTGCACTAACTGGTGTGTTACTGATCTGACGGTGAAATATAGATTTCGGAGTGGTGTGAATTTCATTTTTTGTTTAATAACGTGATTGAACATCTTTTTATATGTTGAGAAGCCATTTGCATCTCCTTTTCTGTGACCAGTTGATTCTGTCCTTTGTCCAGTTTGCTATTGGTTTGTTGGGTTTTTCTTAATAGTATGTAGGGATTCTTTATCAAAAGGGAAATTTAGCCCTTTTTTGTAATGATACAAATTACAAGTACTTTTTACCAGTTTCTTGTTTGTGCTTGACTTTATTTACAGTGGCTTTTCTTAAGTAAAATTTCTAGCTTTATATAGTAGTTTGAAACATTTTTATTGCATGTCTTCTGGGTTTTATATAGTAGTTAGAAAGAGCTTCTTCCAAGTTTGTAGAAGAATTTTCTCACAGTTTCTTCTAGTCTTCTTGATTGTTTTCAATATTTTTATATTTAAGTATTTACATCAAGAAATTATCCTAGTATAAAATGTGAGCTATAGATTCTGCCTTACTTTTTAGATGTTTCCCTGGCTATCCTAAAAAATCAGTGAATAATCTCTCTTTCCCTCTCTTATGTGAGATGACGTATTTATCATATATAAAATTCCTGAACTTGGACTTATTTCCACACCATCTATTATATTCCATTTAGTTGTCTGTTATATATCAATACCACACTGTTTTAAATTTCTAATTTTATGTATTTATATATTTTTTTATTTTAGGTATTTTACTATCTGATAGGAAGAGTATTCCATTATTGATTTTCTTTTTCTAAAATCTCCTGGCTCTCCTTGCTCCTTTGATGTTCTATATGAACTTAGTATAAGCTTGTCTATCTACCAAAAAAAAAGTCCTGTGAATACTCTCATGGGATTGAGTTAAATTTATAAGTAACTTGGCAAGAACTTATAAAATTATGATATGAGTTATCTTTCCATTTGTTCATGTCTTTTTTGTGACCCTCAGGAATATTTTACACTTTACAGCATATAGATCTAGCATAATTATTAATTTTATTAATAGATATATTAGTTTTTGTTGCTATTGTCAACAAGATATTTTCCAGTTTATCATTCTACTGTTGTTTGTATATATGAAAGTTATTGATTTTTGTGTGGTAATTTTGTACCCATCCATTTTATTAATTCCTCTTTGTTATAAAAGTTTTTCAATGGATTCCCCTGAGTTCCCCCCATATATACAATCATAACACCTGCAAATTATAACTTTACTTTTTGCTTTTAAATTGTATACCTCTGATTTATCTTGTCTCCCTGGTTTCTTTTGTTTCTAGACTCTCCAGAAAAATGTTAAATAAAAGTAGTGATAATTATTTCCTTAATATATTCCTACTCATAATGAGAATGCTGCTGGTGTTTTTCCCAGTTAAGCACGGTAACTGGCTTCTGGGTTGACTGAGATATATTTTATCATTTGGAGGAAATAGCCATCTAGTTCTGTTTTGGTGAGAGTATTTTTAATCACAGATGGATGTTGAATTTCATCAAATGTCTTTTCAGCATCTTTTGAGATGTCTGATTTTTTTCTTCTTAATTTGATTAATATTATGAATTATATAGTAGATTTATGGGTATTGAACCATCCTTGCATTGCTGAGATAAATACCACTTGGTCATGATGTGTTATTACTTTGTCTTATTACTTTGCATGATGTCTTATTACTTTTTGATTATCTTTGATAATTTATTTAACATTTTTGCATTTAATTCATAGGGAATATTGGCCTACAGTTCATTGATATCACTTTTATATGATCTCTGTATGTGCTAATTACAATAACTTAGGGTAAATATATTTTCCTGGCTTGCTTAGCATGGAGAGCTACATTCATTTATATTCATCAGAAAATAGTATGACTTCCTTGCCTTGGAACAGAATGGGAATGTACAGAATGGAATTAGGTTAGAGTTAGCGCTGGAAGTAGTGCCTGCACCTATCTCTTAGAAGAGTTTTGTGTTTCTTTCAAGTGTTCTTAGGTCAGTATCCTAAGAATGTAAAGATTTTACCTAGCCTATCAGATTAGACCCATCAGTCTTTTTTTTTAGTTTCCTTGCTCAGTCCAGCAAACACACACTCACATATATGCACTGACACTGTTGCCTCTGCATTTAACTTGGGGGTACACACTTCCATGCAATGGAGAGAGAAAACAGCATCATGCTCATTCAAATTGAAGTACCTAATATTTATGATCATTTGAATAAGAGCCAGGCTGAAATTATTTAATTTGTTTGTATTTTTACAAGACAACTTTCCAATTAAATTAATGGTGTACATAAACTTATCAGCATATTTGAATTACTTGGAGGCATAAACTAATTTCAGGTACTTGTCAGTGGTCATCTTATAGAAACAATTTTAATGCTAGTTATCATTCTTGTGTATAATTAAAGAACATGCCCTGAGAACCTTTAATTTTTTGCATAAACATTTTTATTGCAGTATTACATACATACAGTAACATCCGCAAATATTAAGCCTACAGCTGATGAATTTTTGCAAAATGCACATTTGTGTAATCGCCCCTGAGATCAAGCTATAGAATGTTATCAACACCCAGAAGACTCCCTCATGCTTTCTCCCCATTATATGCCCTGCCCAACAAAGGTACTTATCATCTGCCTCTTATCATCTTAGATTACTCTTGCAGTTTTTATTTTATTTGGTTTTACTTTATAAAAATTGAATCATTCATTATTGTGGTAGGCAGAATTCTAAAAGGACCCCATGCTTCCTGCTCCCTAGTGTGCTTGCTGTGTAGAATCTAGTCCTCTAGACTGGGCATGGTGGCTCACAAATGTAATCCCAGTACTTTGGGAGGCAGAGGCGGGTGGATTACCTGAGGTCAGGAATTGAAGACCAGCCTGGCCAACATGGCAAAACCACGTCTCTACTAAAAATACAAAAATTATCTGGGCATGGTGGCAGGCGCTGTAATCCCAGCTACTCGGGAGGTTGAGGCAGGAGAATTGATTGAACCCAGGAGGCACAGTTTGCATTGAGCTGAGATCACACCATTGCCCTCCAGCCTGGGTGACAAGAGCAAAACTCCATCTCAAAAAAAAAGAATCTAGTCCTCTGGAATACGGTGGGAACATAAATATGATGGATTTCATTTCATCCCATGATTAAGTTAGGGGATTGTGCAAATATAGTTAAGCCCCAAAACAATTCACTTTGAGTTAATCAAAAGAGAGATTGTCCTGGGTGGGCCTAACTCAATCAGATGAGCCCTTAACAAGGACTTCCTGAAGTCAGAGACTGGATTCATAGCTTGAGAGAGACATGGTCCTCCTGGGCTTGAAGAAGTAGTAAATTTGCTATGGTGTGGGAGGGCCTATGAACAAGAGGCCTCTAGGAGCTGAGATTGACCTCCAGCTGACAAGCAGCAAGAAAACAGACCCTATGCCCTCTAACCACTAGGAAGTGAATTCTGCCAACAAACTGAATGTGCTTGGAAGAGAACCCTGAGCTATAGATGAGACCTGCAGCCCAGCTGACACTTTAATTGCAGCCTTATAAGACCCTGAGCAAAGGGCCCCATTGAGCCATGCCTGGACTTCCAACCTACAGAACTGTAAGATAATAAAAGGGTGTTGTTGTAAACCTCCAAACTTGTGGGAATTGGTTCCACAACAATAGAAAAACCCATACAAGTATATACTCTTTTGTGCCTGGCTTCTTTCATTAAACATTCTGTAATAGTCCGTTTTCACACTGCTGATAAAGACATACCCGAGACTGGGAAGAAAATGAGGTTTAATTGGACTTAACAGTTCCACATGGCTGGAGAGGCCTCAGAATCATGGCAGGAGGCAAAAGGCACTTCTTACATGGCAGTGGCAAGAGAAAATGAGGAAGATGTGAAAGAGTAAACCCCTAATAAAACCATCAGATCTCATGAGACTTTTTCACTATCACGAGACTAGCACAGGAAAGACCAGCCCCCATGATTCAATTACCCATCCCTGGGTCCTTCCCACAACACATGGGAATTCTGGGAGATACAATTCAAGTTGAGATTTGGGTGGGTACACAGCCAAACCATATCACATTCTTTGGAGGGGATTTATCCATGTTATGTGCAGAAGTGGTTTGTTCTTTTCCATTGCTCCATTTTATTCCATTGTATGACTATATCATAATTTATTCGTGCCTTCTGTTTTTGGGCATTGAGGTTGTTTTCAGTTGTTTTGATTGTGAATAGTGCTGTTAGGAGCACTCTTATACGTACGTATTTTTGGTGTACATATGTGCTTGTGTCTGTTGAGCATTGCTAAGGATAAATAAAGCTGGACACTAGTTAAAACAGTAAGGGCAGATTTTAATCAGTAACATGCTATTGCAATAAGATAGAGGTTCCAGTGTAAACTGAGCTCAACTTCAATTTCTACAGAAGCGACTGAGTGTTTTACAGGGAGAAGGAGGGCATAGGGAGGTGGTCAGGCTGGGGCTCAGTAGAGTCAGGGAAGTGAAAAATCACAAAGGGCTGGTCAGTGTCCATGCAGGTTAGTCCAGCTGCATCTGTTAGCTGGCAGTTAATAAAGTCAGAATTCTGTCTTTCCACAGAGACTGGGAGACAGTGGCCCTATCCTTCCAATGATTACATTTCAAAGGAATGGCTTATCAGGTCCTTGAGAAAGACACTCCTGAGTTGTAGGAGATACATATATGTCTCAAACGGACAGAGAAAGGATTCATGTTGTAAGCTCTTTTTAATAAATGTTCTGAGAACAAGTGACAGTGGTGCCTGTCATCCCGTGTCGGCTAAAACAAGCAGTCCATTATTCTGGCAACCTTGAGTTTTCTTAGGCAGGAACTTTAAGGGAGGCTACGGCCATCTTAGTGATAGGGTCTTGAGCTTTCAGAGACTATGTTAGTGTTTGTTTAAGCCTTTTAATGTGGAGAGAAAAGGGATGGACAAAATCACTTATGTCACGAGTCTGTTCTTTTCATAGGCCAAGGTGAGGCCTAGTTAAGAAGAGGATTCAGAGGAGCCTGGCTTGGGTTTGGTTAAGAAAAGAACATTAGCATATACCTGGGGTGGAATTGCTAGGTCATAGGGTAGGTATGTATGATAGTTTTAGTAGATACTATCAAACAGTTTTGCAAAGTGGTTGTACCAATGTATATACTCTCAGCAGGGAATGAGAGCTCCCCTTGCTCCACATCCTTGTCAACACTTGACAGTCTCAGCTTTGTTTTGTTTTGTTGATGTTGCTATTTTTACAGGTGTACAGTGGTGTCTCATTATGGTTTTAATTTGCATTTGCCTGATAATGATTTTGCATAACTTTTCCCATGCTTATTTAGATATTCTTCTGTATGAAGTCTCTGTTGAAGTCTTTTGCCCATACTTTTATTGTGTTGTCTTCTCCTACTCTTTGGCTCCCTTTTTCACTCTCTAATGATGTCTTTGGATAAACAGAAGTACCTTTTTTTTTTTAAGAGACAGTGTCTGTAATAAAAGCCTGGGAATGCAGTGGCACAATCATAAAGTACAGAAGCCTCAAACTTTTGACTTCAAGCAATCTTCCCACTTCAGCCTCCCAAGTTAGCAGGGATTACAGGAAGATGCCACTGCACCTGGCCAGAAGTATTTATTTTGATAAAGCCAAATTTATCAATACTTTCTGTATTAGTTCTCACACTGCTATGAAGAAATACCTGAGACTGGATAATTTATAAAGGAAAGCGATTTAATCGAATCACAGTTCCACATTGCCAGGGAGGCCCCAGGAAATTTACAATCATGGTGGAAAGCACCTCTTCACAGGGCAGCAGGACAGAGTGAGTGCAAGTAGGGGAAATGCCAGATGCTTATAAAACCATCAGGTCTGTGAGACTCACTCACTATCACAAAAACAGCATGAAGGAAACTGCCTCCATGATTCAATTACCTCCACCAGGTCCCACCCTTGATACATGGGGATTATGGGGATTACCATTCAAGGTGAGATTTGGGTGGGGACATGGAGCCAAACAGTATCACTTTCCTTTATTGCTGTTGATGTTTGCATCTTGTTTATGAAATCTTTCCCTACTCCAAGGTCATGTAGATGTTCTCGCTTACCTTCTAGAATTGTGCTGTCCAAATACAGTAGCCACTGTTTCATACTTGAGATGTAGCTAGTGTGAATGAGGAACTGAATTTTTAATTTTTAATTAATTTAAATTTAAAAACTGAAGCAGTGTAAAATGGTTTTCTATTAAACACAACTTTATTTGATAGGGTTACATTTCACTTTAACCATTAAAAATGTATCATCTGAACAGAGACATACTATATGTGTAAAATATGCATCAGATTCTGAAGACTTAGTATGAATGAAATAATGTAAAACATCTCATTAATAATTCTTGGCTCAGTGCAGTGGCTCATGCCAAATGATGTTGCATAACTTTTCACATGCTTATTTAGATATTCTTCTGTCAGAAGTCTCTGTTGAAGTCTTTTGCCCATACTTTTATTGTGTTATTAGCCCTTTTGTCATTGATTTGTAATCTGTATAGATTCTGGATATAAGTCCTTTGTTAGATATAAGAACTTTGAGAGGCTGAGGAAGAGGATTGCTTGAGTCCAGGAGTTCAAGACCAGCCTGGGCAACATAAGGAGACCCTGTCTCTATAGAAACTAAAAAAATTAGCCAGAGATGTTGACACATGCTCATAGTCCCACCTACTCAGCAGGTGTGAGGATCACTTAAGACCAGGAGGTCGAGGTTCAGTGAGCCACGATTGCACCACTGCACTCCAGCCTGGGCAAGAGACCAATACTGGTCACAAACAAATAAACAAATAAATAAAAAGTTGAAATGATATGATTTTTGAAATTGGTGGTAAATAAAATATATTAAAATTAATTTTATTTTAAAAATATTTTTAATGTAGCTATTAGAAAATTTTTAATTACATGCATGGCTTGTATTATATTTCTATTGGACAACACTGTTACAGAAGCCTTATTATTTTCCTTTCACAGTCATATCTATGATGAAACTGGGATAGATTTTTGGGTATTCTGTGAGGTAAGGTGAAGGTTTACTTTCTTCCATGTTGTTATCCAATCAATTAAGCAGCATTTATTAAAAAGGCCATTCTTCAGCCAGGCATGGTAGCTCACACCTGTAATCCCAGCACTTTGGGAGGCTGAGGCGGGCAGATCACCTGAGGTGGGCAGTTTGAGACCAGCCTGACCAACATGGAGAAATCCCATCTCTACTAAAAATACAAAAAAAAAATTAGCCGGGCGTGGTGGCGCATGCCTGTAATCCCAGCTACTTGGGAGGCTGAGGCAAGAGAATTGCTTGAACTCGGGAGACTGAGGTTGCAGTGAGCTGAGATCGTGCCATTGCACTCCAGCATGGGCAACAAGAGCGAAACTCTGTCTCAAACACACACACACACACACACACACAACATTCTTCTCCTCCCACTGTATTACAGTGACAGTTTTGTTATAAATTAGGCAGTCTGTTTTGGGTCCTTCTCTTCTGTCTCACTGGCTGGTTTGTCTGACCTTGTTCCTGAATCACACTGTTTTCATTATGCGGTTTTATAATAAATCGTCATAGTCTAGAGTAAATCCTTCACTTTGTTCTTCTTCAACATTGTCTTAGTATTCTTGGCTTTTGCATTGCCATGTGACTTCTGGAATGAATTCATCAATTTCTACATTTGCTGGGAATTTGAATGGGATTGTATTGAATCTATAGATAAATTTGGGGAGAATTAACATCTTTGCAATACAGTAGTTTCCCCCTTATCCACAGGGGGTACGTTCCAAGACCCCCAGTGGATACCTGAAACCATGGATAATACTGTATTAGTGCATTCTCACACTGCTATAAATATACTACCCAAGACTGGGTAACTTATAAAGGAAAAAGGTTTAATTGACTCTCAGTTCCACATGGCTGGGAAGGCCTTAGGAAACTTACAATTGTGGCAGAAGGGGAGGCAGGCGCATCTTACATGGTGGCAGGCAAGAGAAAGCATGTGCGAGAAGCAAAGCGGGAAGACCCCCTTATATAACCATCATATCTCGTGAGAATTCACTATCATGAGAACAGCATGGGGGAGACCACCCCCAAAATCCAATCACTTCCCTCTCTCAATATGGGATTACAGGTCCTTCCTTTGACACTTGGAGATTAGAATTGGAGATGAGATTTGGGTGGGAACACATAGCCAAACCATATCATTGTATTTACTACTACATTTTTTTACTGTACATACATACCTATGATAAAATTTAACTTATAAATTACCACAGTAAGAAATTAACAACTAATGATAGAATCATTATAACAGTATACTGTAATAAAAGTTGTGTGCCTGTGACCTAGCTCTCACAAAATATCTTACTGTAGTGTACTCACCTATTTTTTTACCACAGTCAACTGTGGATAACTGAAACTGAGGAAAGTGAAACTGTGAACATGGGGTACTACTGTAGCGAGTCTTCAAATCCATGGACATGATACATCCCTGAATTTATTGAGGTCTTCAATTTTTCTTAATGTTTTCTAGTTGTAGAGACCTTGTACAATTTTCATTAGATATTTTCCCAGGCATGTGGGGTTTTTTAAATGCGGATTCAAATGATATGGTTTTTAATTGATTAAAGACATTTGATAGCTTTAGAATATTGAGTCTTCCCATCTAAGAACACCCTATAGCCCTCTATTTAGTCAGATTTTTAAAAATTATTTACATTTGACGGTATTGTTGATAAAGGTATTTTGCATTTCTGAAGGTTTATTTCTAGATAGTCATTTTTCTTGCTTATAATACACAAAAGAAAAATACTCGTAAGTATAGAGCTTTTCACAGATTGAACACATACCTGTAATAGAAGCTAGAGGAAGACATAACATTACCAGAACCCCAAAAGTCCTCTGTTTCTTTCAGTCACTAATCCCACATGGCTACCATCTACCACAAAGATAACCACTGATTTCTAACAGTATTCATTAGGTAAATGTAACCTTTTCTTTCAACATTTTTTTTTGAGATTTATCCTCATTGTTTCTTGTGGTTGCATTATTCTTCTGGTAAACTATATTTCATTGTGGGAATATACAGTGATTTATCCGTCGGTTCTGTGATTGACTATATGGTCATTTAGGTAGGAAAACAATTGAATTCATCTACTCTACCAAACTCTAATTTTTTATTGAGGTATAATTTACATGCAATAAAATTTACCCTTTTAAAATGTGCAGTTCCATGTGTTTTTACAGTTGTATATAGTAATGGAACTGCTTCCAAAATCAAAATAGAGATATTTTCACCATCCTAAATGGTCTTCTCATGACTCTTTAGAATTAATCCCTTTTCCATATTCCCAGTCCCTGGAAAACACTGATTTGTTTTCTGTCTCAATAGTGTTGCCTTTCCTAGAATGTCATATAAATGGAATCATACAGCATGTTGTCTTTTGTGTCTGGCTTCTTTCACTTAGCATAATGCTTTTGAGATTTATGCATGTTGTTGCACATTTCAGTAATCCATTCCTTTTTATTGCTAGTAGGATTTCATTGTATGGATGCGCCAACATTTGTTTATCCATTTACCAGTTGATAGACATGAGATGGGGTTTAGTTTCTGAATGCGAATAAAGCTTCTATGAACATTAATGCACAGGTCTCTGTGTAGAGACATGTTTTCATTTGCCTTAGCCAAGTTCCTAGCTATGGGGTTGTTTGGTCATTTGGCAAGTGCATGTTGAGTTTTATTTTTAAACTTGTCAAATTATTTTCCAAAGTGACATGCCATACAACCATGCACAAGAGTTTCGGTTACTGTACATCCATGCTAACACTTGACATTGTCAGACTCAAATTCTAGCCATCCTAATGCCTATGGTGGTATCTCATTGCAATTTTAATTTGCATTTCCCTAGTGACTAATGATGTTGAGCTTCTTTTAATGTATGAATTTTTTATTTGTATATTTTTTGGTAAAGTAGCTTTCAAATCTTTTGCCCATTTTTATATTGTGTTGTTTCTTAGTTTTGAGTTTTAAGAGTTCTGCATATAAATAAATCCTTTATCAGATATATGTTTGCAACATTCTTTCTTAGTCAGTGGATTGTTGTTTCATTTTCATTACAGTATCTTTCAAAGAGCAGAACTTTTTAATACGATGAAGTCAAATTTATTGATTTTTTCTTTTATAATTTGAGTTATAGTTAAGTATCTTTGCTAAACTCGAAGTCACTAAGAATTCCTCATATGTTTTCTCCCAAAAGTTTTATAGTTTCTAGATTTTCGGCTTCAGCCTTTAATCTGATTCTAGATAATTTTTTTACATTGCAATGAATGCAAGATTCTAGTTAATTTTTTATAGTGAATGTAAGTCATGGGTTTTGTTGTTGTTTTTGTTTGCCCAGAGGTATCTAATTGCTTCAGTACCACTTGTTTTAAAGACTGTTCTTTCCCCATTGAGTTACTTTGACACCTTTATATATAATCAATTGACCATATATGTGTAGGTCTATCTCTGTACTCTCTAATCTGCTCCATTGATCTATACAATCATCTTCACACTAAAAGCACACTTTCTTGATTATTGCAGCTTTAGGGTAAGCCTTTCTTTTTCTTGTCTTGTCTTTGAAACAGAGCCTCACTCTGTTGCCCAAGCTGGAGTGCAGTGGCTTAATCATAGCTCACTACAGCCTCCAACTCCTGGGCTCACGTGATCCTTCTGCCTCAGCCTCCTGAGTAGCTGGGACTGCAGGCACACACCAGCATGCCTGGCTAATTAAAAAACAATTTTTTTTAATAGAGACAAGGTCTCACTATGTTGTCCAGGCTAGTCTTGAACTCTTGAGCTCAAGTGATCCTCCTGCCTTGGCTTCCCAAAGTGCTGGGATTATAGGTGTGAGCCACCAAGCCCAGCTAGAATAAGTCTTGAAAACAGGTAGGGAAAGTCTTACAACTTTGTTTTTCTTAAAAATTAATATGGCTGTTCTAGGTCTTTTGTGTTTTCATATAAATTTTAGAATTAGCTTATCAGTTTCTACCAAAGAAGCCTACTGGAATTTTGCTTGTTATCTATAGATCAGTTTGGGATAAACTGACACCTGTTTGGTCTTTCAATCCATGAAAATGGTGTATCTCTCAATTTATTTAAGTTTCTTTCACTTTAATTTAGAATGTTTTTTTTTAGTTTTCAGTGTGTGGATTTTTCACACATATTAAATTTATCTTTTAAGTATTTCATGTTTTTGTTGCCATTGTAAATAAAATTGCTTCCTTAATTTTGCTTTTAAATTGTTCCTTATTAATATGTAGAAGCAAATTAACTTTATATTGACCTTACTAAACTCACTTATTATTGTAATAGCTTTTAAATAGAATTTTAGCAAGATAATCATGTTGTCTGCCAATAAAGACAGACTGACATCTTCCTTTCCAGTTTGTATACCTTTTTTTCCATTCTCTTGCCTTATTGCACTGCCTAGGACCTCCTATACAGTGCTGAATAGAAGTGGTGATAGTGTACACCATTGTCTCTTTCCCAATATGAGAGAGATTGTATTTCACCATTGAGTATAATGTTTGCTGCAGATTTCTTTTGTTAGTCCTTTATTAGATCAACAAAATTTCCTTCTATTCCTAGCTTGCTATGAGTTTTAATCATGAGTAATGATAAATGTAAGCAAATGCTTTTTCTGCATCTGTTGGATAATCATATGCTTTTGTTACTTTAGTCAATATGTGCTAAATGACATGATTTTATATGTAACTTTTTTGTATTTTTTACTTGATAAATCATAGTTTTGTTTGTGTTTGGGATACATGTGATATTTTGATGCATATATGTAATGTGTCATGATCAATCAGTAATTGAAACATCAATTACTTCAAACATTCATCTCTTCTTTGTCTTAGGAAACTTACAATTCTTCTCTTCTAGCTATTTTGAAATTTACTATAAATCATTGTTAACTATAATTTTCCTATTGTACTATCAAATATTATAACTATTTCTTCTACTAATTGTATTTTGTACCCATTACCCAGCTTCCCTTTAGCCTTCCCTCCCCACTTCTGCTTCCGTGGTAACCACCATTCTACTGTCTATCTCCATGAGATCCACTTTTTCATTTTTAGCTCCTGTATAAGTGATAATATGTGATATTTGTCTTTCTGTGCCTGGTTTATTTCACTTAACATAATGACCTTCAGTTTCATCCATGTTGATGCAAATGACAAGATTTTATTTTTTATGGCTGAATAATATTCCGTTGTGTATATATATACCACATTTTCTTTATTCATTCATCTGTTTATGGACAATTAGGCTGATGCTGTATCTTGGCTATTCTGCTGCAATAAATGTGGGAATGTAGATGTCTCTTCAATATACTGTTTTCCTTTCTTTGCGTTATATACTCAGCAGTAGGCCTGCTAGATCATATGGTAATTCTGTTTTTAGTTTTTTGAGAAACCGCCATACTGTTTGTCATAATGGTTTTACTACTTTATATTCCCACCAACAGTGTATAAGTAAATGTTCCCCTTTCTCCACATCCTTGCCAGCATTTTTGATTTTTTGGTCTTTTTGATAATAGCCATTCTAACTGGGGTGAGATGATATCTCATTGTGGCTCGGATTTGCATTTCCCTGATGATTAGTGATGTTGAGTATTTTTTCATACACTTGTTGGCCACTTGTATGTCTTCTTTTAATAAATATCTATTCAGGCCTTTTGCATTTTTTATTTGAATTATTTGGTTTTTTGTACTGAGTTGTTTGAGTATCTTATATATTCCGGTTATTAATCCCTTTTCAGATGGATACTCTGCAAACATTCTCTCTCATTCTTTAGGTTGTGTCGTCATTTTGTTAATTGTTTCCTTTGCTGTACATAGGCTCTTTTGCTTGAATAATCTCAATAGCCTATTTTTGCTTTTGTTAGCTGTGTTTTGAGGTCTTTCCCAGAAAAATCTTTGCCCAGACCAATGTCCTATAGCACTTCTCCAGTGTTTTTGTCTAGTAGCTTCATAGTTTCAGGCCTTAAATTCAAGTCTTTAATTCACTTTGAGTTTATTTTTGTGTATGGTGAACGATGGAATCTAGTTTCATTCTTCTGCACATGAATATTGAGTTTTCCCAGCACTATTTATTTAAGAAACTATCCATTCCCCAATGTATGTTCTTGGCACCTTTGTTAAAATGAGTTTACTGTAAGTGTGTGGACTTATTTCTGGGTTCTCTATTCTGTTCCATTGGTCTATGTATCTGTTTTTATGCCAGTATCATGCTTTTGGTTACTATAGCTTTGTAATATAATTTGAAATCAAGGAATATGATACCTCCAGGTTTGTTCTTTTTGCTCAGGAATACTTTAGCTATTTGGGGTCTTTGGTGGTTCTGTACAAATTTTAGGATTTTTTTTTTCTATTTCTGTGAAGAATGTCATTGGTATTTTGATAGGGGTTGCATTGAATCTGTAGATGGCTTTGGGTAGTATAGACATTTTAACAATATTCTTCCATTTCATGAGGATGAGACTTCTTTCCATGTTTTGGGTGTCTTCTTCAATTTCTTTCATCATTGTTTTATAGTTTTTCTTGTAGAGATCTTTCACTTATTTGGTTAAATTTATTCCTAGGTGTTTTTTTTAATTTGTTTGTAGCTATTATAAATGGGATTGCTTTCTTGATTTCTTTTTCAGAAAAGAATCTTGATTGATTGCTCTTAGTGTATAGAAATGCTACTAATTTTTATATATTGATTTTGTATCCTGAAAATTTACTAAGTTTATCAGTTCTGAAAGGGTTTTTGTGTGGAGTCTTTCAGTTTTTCTGAATACAAAATCATGTCATCTGCAAATAAGCATTATTTGACTCCTTCTTTTCCAGTTTGGATGCCACTTATTTCTTTTTCTTGCCTAACTGCTCTGGCTAGGACTATTTAGATATTTGAATATTAAATCATTATTGTGTTCCTGAAATAAACCCAGCTTGGTCGTAATGTACTACCTTTTTATGTATCACTGTATTGAATTTACTAATTATTTTTCAGAGTTTCACACCTGTGTTTATAAATGATGTTGGCCTAAAATTTTTCTTTCTTTTTTTTTTTTTTTGGTTGGTGTTGTTGGTTTATTTTATTTTATTTTATTTTATTTTATTTTATTTTATTTTAAGACAGAGTCTTGCTCTGTTGCCCAGGCTGGAGTGCAGTGGCACAATCTTGACTCACTGCGACCTCTGCCTCTGGGGTTCAAGAGATTCTCCTGCCTTAGCCTCCAGAGTAGCTGGCGCACGCCACCACACCAGCTAATTTTTGTATTTTTCTTAGAGACAGCGTTTCACCGTGTTAGCCAGGCTGGTCTCAAACTTCTGACTGCCTTGGCCTGATCCACCTGCCTCGGCCTCCCAAGGTGCTGGGATTACAGGTGTGAGGCACCATGCCTGGCCAAATTTTTCTTTATATCTTTATCAGGTTTTGGTATTAAGCTTACGCTAGTCTCATAACACAACTTGAGAGTGTCCTTTTTCTGTTCTCTGGAAGAGCTTTTTGTTTTAATATTGGTGACATTTTTATTAAACATCGGGAAACAAATGAAGTCATATAACCTAGAACTGTTTTTGTGGAACGTTTTTTAATTATAAATTTAGTCCCTTTAATAGAGAACTAATCACATTTTCTATTTCTTCTTGTGTTTGTTTTGGCAAATTGTGTTTCCAATGAATTTATTCAACCTACGTTTTTTAATTTATTATAATAGTTTATATAAAAACAAATTTTTTAAATTATTATTATATAATAGTTTATATAATAATTTCCTTTAATAATACTCTATGGGACTTCTCATCCCTAATATTGGTAATTTTTGTTTTCTGCCCATTTTTTGCTTAATCATTCTTAATTTTGTATTTTTAGAGTCAAATTTTCGCTTTGTTGATTTTCAATTTTATTTCTGCTTTATCTTTATTGTCTTTCATAATCTGTTCTTATCTTGATTATTTGCTTCCTTTTACATTCTTTAGGTTCAATTGTGGTTCTTTTTCTAGCTTCTTGAAATGGATCTTAGAACAACATTTCTCAACTTTTTTTTATTTTTTTTGCATGATGTGTGTTTTATGTAAGGCTCTAAATTTCTCTCTAATTACTACTTTAACTGCATCCCAGTCATTCTGTTATGACACACTTTTATCATCAGTCAGTTTAAATTTATTTATATTTTTTCTTCGATCCACAGGGTGTTTAGAAAAATATTACTTAATTTTGTCAAGTCCAAGAGAAAACTTCTCCCTCACCCTCTGAAAGGTTGCTGAAAATCACCAACAAAAGGCAGTTTAACAGGAGAAAAGGCATACAAATTTATTTGATCATAGTTTTTTGTGACATGGGAGTCTTCAGAATTCAGATCCAAAGATAGAGGGAAACTGTTCATTTTTATGCTTAGGTTCAACAACATATGGATTGTCATGAAGAAATATAATTGGACAAAAAGAGTAAAATCTTATGCTAATAGACTGGGGAAACCCAGCAAGGCCTGTCTCTTCAGATCTTTCTTGGCCTCTCTGTACAGCATTCCTTTATTTTGGGTATGGGGCAGGATCGTCTCTGGAATAGGAGTCTTAAGATCTAGAGTCGGCCGGGCGCTGTGGCTCACGCCTGTAATCCCAGCACTTTGGGAGGCCGAGATGGGCGGATCACAAGGTCAGCAGATCGAGACCATTCTGACTAACACGGTGAAACCCCGTCTCTACTAAAAAAATACAAAAATTAGCAGGGCGTCATGGCGGGCGCCTGTAGTCCCGGCTACTGGGGAGGCTGAGGCAGGAGAATGGCGTGAACCCGGGAGGCGGAGCTTGCAGTGAGCCGAGATAGCGCCACTGCACTCCAGCCTGGGCGACAGAGCAAGACTCCGTCTCAAAAAAAAAAAAAAAAAAAAAAAAGATCTAGAGTCAAACAAGGCAAGTCAGATCATTTCTTTATGGACAGTATTTACACAGAAAGGTGGGTGGAAAGTTAGAGTAATATTTTTAGATTTTATGTCTGGCTTTGAGGGAAAGGGGTTCTGGTTGTTATGACCTGCCTTGAGGAAGAGGGAGTCTAGTTTCTATGAATAACCGCGGGGGGAGAATGAGAGGCCAGGAAGGCAGGAGAAGGTCAGAGAAAGCTGCTTCTGAGACCCTACAATTTCTACATGATTGTATTGATTTCTAGCTTAATTCCACTGTTATCCAAAGACATACTGTGTGTGACTTAAGTCCTTTGAGATTTGTTGATACTTGCTTTATAGCTTGACATATCATCAATTTAATAAATGTTTCTTATGTACTTCAAATAATTTATATATGTGTATATGTACATAGATATTAATATACTCTAGTTATTGGATGTGATATTCTATATTTGCTTATCAATTAGGTCAAATTTATTAATAGTGTTTAGTCATATCTTCTATATCCTTGCTGATTTTTTTTTATTTTGTCTGGTTTTTCTGTCACTTGCTAAGAGAGCTTTGTTTAAAATATCTAACAATGGTTGAGGAGTTTGACTATTTCTCTTTCTGGTTAAGTAAGTTTTTGCTTTATATAGTTTGAGGCTATGCTGTTAGGTATGTACACATTTCTGATTGTTATAGTATACTTTTGAATTGATGCTTTGATAATCATTAAATGTCCCTGATTTTTGTTGTATTTCTGGCCTTAATGTCTTGGTCTGATTTTTTTTTTTTTTTTTTTTTGGATAGCTATACAAAGTTTCTTTTGGTTTGTTTTTCACATGATATCCCGTTTTCCTTCTTTTACTTTAATGTTACTGTATTATTATATTTAAAGTGTCTGTCCTATAAGCAACCTATAGTTTGGGTTTCTGAAAATCCAATTTGATGGTCTCTTTTATTTTGAATATTTAGTCTACTTACAATTAACATAATTACTGATATATTTGGGTTTAAATCTATCCGTTTACTGTTTGTTTTTCATTTGTCTCATCTGACTTGTTCATTTTTTCTCTTTTCTTGCTTTATTTTTAATTAATCCGGAATTTAAAAATTCAATTTCTTCTCTTTTACTTATTATTTATGTAATACATAGTATGTAGTGCTTGTCATTATGTATAGTTTGTTCATTATTATTTTGGCGGTTACCCAAGAGACTATAATGTTAATTGATAACTAAAATGAATCTATATTAAATTAATTCTCTTATCTCCTTCTGGATAACCTAAGACTTTAGAAAACTCTATTTTTTTTTTTTCTTTGAGATGGAGTCTCGCTCTGTCGCCCAGGCTGGAGTGCAGTGGCGCGATCTCGGCTCACTGCAAGTTCCGTCTCCTGGGTTCACGCCATTCCCCTGCCTCAGCCTCCCGAGTAGCTGGGACTACAGGTGCCCGCCACCACGCCCAGCTAATTTTTTTTTTTTTTTTTTTGTATTTTTAGTAGAGACGGGGTTTCACCGTGTTAGCCAGGATGGTCTCGATCTCCTGACCTCGTGATCTGCCTGCCTCGGCCTCCCAAAGTGCTGGGATTACAGACTTGAGCCACCTCGCCCAGCCAGAAAACTTTAAACTCCATTTATCTTCTTTCAACTTTTGTGTGATTGCTGTCATATATTTTAATTCAACACATATTTTAAACCCATAGATATTATAATTATGGTTTGAAACAGTCCTGAATGTGCATGGATTCATGCACATTTTCTATTTTAGTGGTTCTTCATCTTTTTCTGCATCACGATACTTTCATCTTAGATTGGTTTTCTTCTGCCTGGAGAACTCTCCGTGGCATTCCTTTTAGTGTGAGTCTGCTGAGGATAATTCTGCCAGGTTTTGTTTGAAAACATTTCACTTTTGCCTTTGTTTTTAAAGGATATTTCTTTAGAATATAGACTGCAAGTTGACAGTAGGCACTGTCTTTCATCATTTAATGATATCATGCCATTGTTCATAGCTTCCATTGTTTCTCTTCAAAGTCAATTGTCAGTCTTATTTTTACTTCTTTGAAATCAATACATATTTGTTAGCTTCTTACAGTATGCTTAAATCATTGATTTTAAACCTTTCTTCTGTTCTAATATAAACAAGGTAAAGCCATACATTTCCCTCTGGGCACTGCTTTAGCTGAATCCTACAAATTCTAATATGTTGTGTTTTCATTCCGTTCAAATTGTTTTTAATTTTCTTTGTAGTCTGGGTGACAGAGTGAGACTCTGTCTCAAAAATACATTGTTTTAATTTTCTTTGTGATTTCTTTTTTTGACCTATGGGTTATTTAGAAGTGTATTATTTAATTCTCAAATATTTTGTGGATATTCCAGAGTATCTTTCCGTTATTAATTTCTAATTTCTACTTTAATTCTCCTGTTGTCAGAGAACATGGTTTTTATTATTTCAATCTCCTTAGAACTTTATCAAGATAGTTTTAAAGCCAAGGATATCGTCTAACTTAGGAAATGTTTCCTGTGCACTTTCAAATAATCTGTTGCTGTTTGGTGAAGTGTTCTATGATGTGAAATAGGTCAAGTTGTTTAATAGCGTGTACAAGTTGCATACTCTTACTTTTGTGAACTTATTCTATCAATTTCCAAGAGAAAAGGGTTAATACCCCTTAGCTATAATTTTTGAATTGCCTATTTTTCTTTTCAGTTTGGTCAATTTTTGCTTCATGTATTTTGGAGCTCTGTAATTAATTAATATTTAATTAATCAAGCATGTCTGTATTTTGTTTCTTTAATTTAATCAAGTGCACACATATTTAAAATTGTTTCATTTTCTTGATAGGTTTACCTTTTATTATGGAATGTTCCTCTTTATCTTTGTTAATATTCCTGGTCCACAGATTACTTTGATACAGCCACATGATCTTTCTTATTGATTCGAGTTATCACACTCTAGTTTTTCTAAATTTTTACTTTTAATTTCTCTTTATATTTAAAATGAATTTATTATAGACAATATATAGCAGGTTCTTGCTTTTTTAAAATCCAGTCTGACAGTATCTTCTTTTTAATTGCAATGCTTTGACTGTATATATTTAGTGAAAATGTTGACAGTAATTGTTTCAATACATTAACATGAGATATCTTTTGATTTCTTTGTGTCTTCAATTTCTTTTATTAATGTTTTATGATTTTCAATGTATAGGTCTTTCACCTCCTTGGTTAAATTTATTCCTAGGTGGGTTTTTTTTGAAGTTATTATAAATGAGATTTTTTTCATTCTTTTTCAGATAGTTTGTTGTTCATGTATAGAAATGCTCCTAATTTTCCTATGTTAATTTTGTGTACTGCAACTTTACTGATTTATTATAATAGTTTTTTTTGGTGGAGTTCTTGAGCACATTTATAATAGCTATTTCAAAATTCTCATCTGCTAATTCCCTCATATCTGTCATTTCTAGGTCTGCTTTTATTGACAAATTTTTCTCTTGATTATCAGACTTGTCCTGCTTTTTTACATATCTAGTAATTGTTCACCAGCTGCCAGACTCTGAATGTTACATTGTAGCATGTCTATGTTTTGTTTCTTTAATTAAGGAATTAAATAGGCAGTAAAGAATATTTGGCAGGCAGAAGTAGGGTAACTTGCAGATCACTTGTTTTCCTTTGAAGGCTTGCTTTTAAGCTTTGTTCAGGTGAATCTATAACAACCTTTACTCTAGGGCTAATTCATTCCCCGTGATTTTTCTGTGGTCTCTATCAATGCCTCAAATTTTTGTTCTACGCTGGCTAGGTAGAACTTGAACGTCTCTCAGTCCTAAAGAAGCTTTCAAGATTGTTTAGGCTACAACTTTCCAGCAGCTATTTGCCCAACCTCATAGAGTTTCTCTTTATGCATCTATAGTTTACTATAAGCAATAGACTCAAGGGGATTTCTATGCTTAGGTGTGAATTTCTTCTTTTCATAGCTCCCTCTTCTCCAATACTCTGCCCCACGTATTCCAGCTGTCTCAGCCTGCCCAAACTTTCATCTATCTTTTCAACTCAATGAATCTGTTATGCTTTATTTAGTTTCTTCTTACCTGTACTGTGATCTGGAAAGACCCTCTAGGCAGAAAGTTACTGTGATTGTAGGACTTTCCTCATTTGCTTCTGTTCTTGCCTTTATCACAGTTCTGCACTGCCTGTTGTTCAGTGCCTGAAAATAGATGCTTCATGTATTTTGTCTTAATTTTCAGTGCTTTGTGTTGGGAGATGAATTCCAGAATCAGTCATTCTAACACAGCCAGAGTGGAACAATGCTGCAAAGTCTTCAAGATTTTACAAATGAAAAGTGTACTAGGCCAGGTGCAGTGGCTCACACCTATAATCCCGGCACTTTGGGAGGCTGAGGCAAGTGTATTACCTGAGATCAGGAGTCGAAACCAGCCTGGCCAACATGGCAAAACCCCATCTCTGTTAAAAATACAAAAATTAGCAGGGCATGTTGGTGGGCGCCTGTAATCCCAGCTACTCAGGAGGCTGAGGCATGAGAATCACTTGAACCTGGGAGGCGGAGGTTGCAGTGAGCCCAGATCATGCCACTACACTCCAGCCTGAGTGACAGAGCAAGACTCCATCTCAGAAAAAAAGTACTAGAATGATTGGTTCTGTAATGGAGAGAGTAACAAGAAAAAGACTCAGTGGCAACTATATAACTTCTTTCTTGCCAGAAGTGTAAGAAATGCCTTATCTTTGGAAGCATTTTCTCCTCAATTTCAAAAGAAACTTCAATGGAAATATTTATTTTTTGAAAGTTAAAAGAAGTTTCAACTTAAGTTTATATTTCTTCCATAAACAAAGGCTAACTAGGCAGTTTTCTGCCTAGTTTATATTCCATAAACAAAGGCTAACTTTTCTAATGTTGCAGTATTGTTATTTTAGATCAGTGATGATGATCACGTGGTTCCTGCTGCTCTTGCTGCTACCAACAATAAGAACATTTACTCAGGCACTGCTAATATACCGGCATTGTGCTAGGCACTTTACACTGATTATCTCCACCCTTCCACAACAATTCTGCAAGTTAGAAATCATGATCCTGAGAAACTCAAGGAGGTAAAATTATTTCCTCAAGGTCATATGCTAAGAAGTGAACACTCAGTGACTGAATTACTCAGTGGTCATTTAGTGGCTAGAAATGGGAAACAATCTCAGCTCATCAGTAACAATGCTTCCTCCCATTATTATACTGCTCTCTGATTCTATCTTTACCTGAGCTTTCCATCTGGCACATTAAACCAGAAAACAGGGATGTTTTGCATTATTTTGCTTTGAATAACAACATATGTAAATGTGCTCTTGGAGGCTAAAGCACCCTTATTTTGTCAAACTTGGCCTCTCTCACTAGGGTGAATAGTTGAAAATTTTAAGGAGGAAAAGGCAGACTGGAGAGAATGTTAGCTGACTTGGAGGTGCTTCTCCTTTCCCCCGATCCAACACCTATTTCTATTCAGACATAAGCAGCCACAGCAAAATAAAGATTAGTAAATTTCGTATCGTGGAGTCCTAGCTGGTCCTGATATTCAGTAATCAGAGTGGGTTAATCCAGCTATTACTCATTAACTCTGCATCATGTTGATGTGTAGGGGCAGATGTTCTTGCTGAGAAGAATAAAAGCCTCCTGTGGCACCTGGAAGACCTTATCACACGTGGTCCCTGGCCAGATCACAGAGCGATTCTAGTTAACGTGGGCACTTTGCTGCCTCTAACCATCTACCTCTTGTTCAGAGACTGGCATATCTCCTCGAATTCGGCTCTCCCTTGGGCCCTGTGTTGTTGAGCCATCCCTATCTTAAACTGCCTTTCCTGGCATTTGAATCACCACTTCGATGATGTGATAATATCTGCAAGTTGGGAAAATAAAAATGGCATTTGTTTAGCCATAATTAATGAAATATTTATGTTGCATGAGACTATGTGATAAAACCTTAGGCTTAGAGTCCTTTTGCTTCTGATTACATTTGGGATTTTTTTTTTCTATGACCAGACATTCTGACGCCAGCTCTTTTACACTGAGCAGATGTCATGTAGTAAAAATGGGTGCCAGATGCTGTGAGCCGCAGAAGGGCGATTTGTTTAAGAGCTGGCTCCAACTTTTTTGCATTCAATTACTCTGCAGAACGAACCTTACACAAGCATTTAGGTAACTCAACTAACTTCAGACATGCATTTTAATAATAGATTTTATCTCTGAATGCATTCTGAGCAACACACCATATAAATGGTGTTTAAGGAATTAATTGATTTCTGCATAATACCTTGGTTTTTTCTTTTTTCTTTTTTCTTTTTTTAATGTGAAAAGAGAGCTGCAAAGCTCTTGGCAGGGACCCAGAAATGTAATTAACGTGGAGGGCCAAATTTTCAGTTGCCCTTAGGTACTGTTGCCTCATGCTCACGGCAGGTGCAGTGAGGGGAGGGCAGGGAGGAAGGGAATGAGAGTAAGTGGGGGAGGAGGAAGCAGCAGCTTTGGTTCATAAAGCAGGAAATGAAGCTAGCAGTTCATTGAGTTTTTCTGTTCCCATTTCAGACTCCAAGAACTTTCCCCTCAGAGCACAGGTAACAGAGGCTTCCTCTTCTGCCTCTTCAACCTCCTCCTCCTCTGCAGGTGAAGAATTTGATCCCCAGCTTTCCTTGCAGTTAAAGGTAACAACACTTGACCAGCCAAAGAGGGCCTTGGCTGGTGGGGGCTGCTTACCATCCGGATTTCAGAACCAATGTGGGCTCCAGCTGCAGTGGTTTCCTTAGGAGGATCATGTTTCATTGCATCTGACAGAGTGCTCTCTTTACCTTGAACACCCAAAGAATTATCTTCTTTAAAAAAAACTTGTAGAAGTTTGCCTTTCTCAGACACAAATTGGGGAGAAAAAAAAAGACATATTTACTTGAAACCATTTGGTGATGGCAGCTCTTAAAGTGGGTTTAATATGTGGTCCAACAAGCAAACCATCGAAAACATTACAACAAGCAGATGCATATTTCCCTGGGGGAAGCACAGCTTCATTTAAGAAGCACTAGAGGCAGATTGCATGGAAAATGTTATGTTTATTCTAATCAGAAATATGAAATGAACCATGCAGTTGCATCTAGACATGGATACTCCAAAGATCTCTGCTGTGGAAGGGACAAGCCCCGTGCCAGCTGGGGAGATGGCAGACTTCTTTTCTCAATGAACATTAATGTTTTTGGAGAACTCTTTAAACAACTCTCATATCCATAGATTAAAAAACACAAACGTTTTATATGTTTATAAATGTGTCTGTATGTCACATACACAGAGACAGACGTCCCATAACCAAAGCCCATCATTGTTTTCTTTATCCACTGAAGCTGGAGCATTTTCACTGAGACAGTAGAGTACTTGGTGGGGTGGGGGTGGCAGGGGTTATTGAATGGTTGGACCTAAAATGCTTCCCGGGTAGAAAGAGAAGCAGTTCACTGCTCTGGTAGTGTTTATTTTTTGGAGTAGTGAGGATCTGGGGAGGGAGGAGGAGAACCAAATTTATTTACTTACACTCAACTTTTCCATATCTGGCATTAGGAGTTTTGACATCATCTCAAGTCACTCTGGGGTTCCAACTCCCCATGGCCCAGCTTGGAGCAAGGCAGGAGGGGTCTGGGAGGTGTGGTGTGGGGAGGGGAGGAGAGAGGAAGAAAGAGGGAGGGAGAAGAGAGAGAGACAGAGAGAGTTGAGGGAGAAAGATGTATGAATTTCTCATTTCTAACAGTGGTGTCCCTGATTAATTCAGTATTCAACACAAATGAATTCCGTGTGTCTTGTGTTGATTTCTGTGGTTTTCTTACTGCCCCTCTCACCCCCTTGAATGACCCTGAGTTAATTCTATATTCAAATTAGGCAGAGATCCCAGCATCAGCCATCTTGACACTCATGGAAAATAAAAGAATAGAATGGCCCAAACATATTGAAATAGCAAGACGGTGGTATTTAGGACCAGTCTCACAAATAGCTCCTTGTTCTCCTGCTGGCCCAGAACAGAGCCCGCCATCACGTCAGCTTGCCAGGTGGTAAAGCATGCCCGCTTCACCTGGCTTCTGACCTGGCCCACTCTTACACTAAGGGAAGCTGGCAAGAAGATTTCTTTTTTCCAAGTTCTCGAGGGCTCACACTGAAGGAAAGAGAGGAGGTTTTCATCCTCTGGTTTCTTTGTCTCTTCTATCCCATGCAGGTGTGTCCCCAGCCAGGTGGCACGGAGACCATGACAGCTCAAATGAACCTTTGCACAGGAAACGAGGCAGGATGTGTCCTCTTGGCCTCTTCCCTTTGCTTCACCCTTGCTCCCCACTGCCTCTCCTCCCACACCACACCCAGATCTAAGAGACTAAGGCAGGAAGAGACGCAGCAGATTGTCTTTGATTCTGCCAAGTTTCTGCATCTTTTCTTCCCTAGCCCTTGGCGTCTTTCCCTCTCTGCATCATCACCATCAGTGAGGATATAAGAACTGTGCCTTGTATATATAAGGCTGTGTGAGTGTTTATTAATGAAGCATTCTTCTTTTCTGTATCAGCAACTTTTTAATAAAAGGCAATACATGACTTTCTTTCCTCCTCTAGGTTCTGTTTTGCTGACTCTTGAGAAAGAGTCAGAGTTTGATAGCTTTGCTGCTGGGAAGCGCTAAGACCACATGATGCTGTTGAGGCAATTCCCCCCACCTTTCGCCTGGGAATTGCATTCAGTGGTCTTCATTTAGGGGGAACATTGACATTTCTTTTCCATAGTCCCACTATGGAAAAGTAGAGTAGGTCCTTGTTGTGTCTAAACGGTATTTGGCACAAGGAAAGGCAGTATAGACCAAATGAAATGTGGATACTAGATTCAGGCTACCTGTGCCGAACTCCTGGCTCTGCCTATTAATAATTGCATCATCTTGTATAAGTTAATTTCCTCTCTGAGTTTTTATTTCCTTACCTATAATGTAAGTGCAATTTGAGGAATAAATGGGATGATACATGTGAAATAATTAGTACAGTATCTGGCATATAACATTTGGTAAATGAGAGGATTTATTACATAGGTTAGTATAATGGAAGCTCAAGGGGCACTTGTTAATAAATGAACTGACTCCATATAGGCTAAGTTAGACAATCTCTGGATGACAGTTACCATTGATCCCCACCACCTCTTCCCTAGAGCCTTTCCAGAAAGATCCTAGCTGCCCCATGAAGAATCCCCCGTGCAAAAGGTCTGGAATCCCCATTCAGAGTGATTGACAGTCAATCTGGTAGTCATCTCATGGAAACAGAGGTGATATGATATGGAATAAGTTGAGTTCTGAGAGTAAAATTTTCTTCCAAGGATGAAGATCTTTAGGATTTTAGGTCCTAAGGAGAATTCCAGAAAAATAGCCTGTAGGCACCAAGCTAGCTACGACAATTTTTAAATTTCATATTTATTTATTCCAGCATTAAAAAGAAATGTCTAGCATGCTCTAATCCTCATCCTAGTATACAGAAAGTTGATGTGTATGCTCAGAGAAGGAAAAATGAGTAAAAATAGCCCAATTTGAACATTTATTTTGTAGATACAGAATGTCTGTGTGTGTATGTATAATATATACTCCTACACACAAAAATCATAATAGATTTTAGTAAAATGTGATAATCATGCTAATTTAAAATATAATAATATACGAATGCTATAAAAATCATGCTATTAGTATTTACTGAGTGTTTATCCCATGTCTTTTTCAGGTATTCTACAAAAGGCTTAGCCTTATTATTTCATTTAGTCCTTAGTGTATCCCTACAAAGTAGGCAGTAAATTCTTCTCATTACTCTAAAGAGAGCACTGAAGTTCAGAATGTTGTGTGACATTCTGAAGCTCACACAGCTCAGCTGGGATTGGATGCCAGCTTTGCCTGTCTTGTGGGCCCAGTGCTCAACCATTAGTCTCTGCTATTTCTCCCATTTTTAAGTGCCTCCTGAACTTTCCAGTATGTGGAATTAACCACACCATCACTTCGTTTTTCTCTTGTGTCTAAAACCTGGAAGTGATACTATCAAGATCTAGACTTCTACTTTATATGCATCAATTTAAAATTTTTTTAACAAGCACAGGTACACACACAACCCAGTGACAGTAATGCTATAATTGTATAAACAAAGTGAGGTTGGGAAGAGAAGCAATCTCATGCTTCCCTCAAGCCAAAAAACACTTTCATTGGAATGATACATTTCTCCATTTCCAGGTTTAATTAGCCACTGTAGACTCAACCTAAGCACTATTTAAAGTTGTTAACTGGTTTTCATGTAGTGAGAGAGAGCGAGTATGTGTGTGTATGTCTGTCTACTTGCCTACCTGTCTCTCTCTCTCCCAAGCCCCTCATCCCTGGGCCATATCGTAGCACCCCTGTAAAGTATAATTCTTATACCATTCCTTCTCTCAGCTGAACCCAGACAGTATTCTATTATAGCAATTCCCAGCTACAGACCTACACATACACTCCCTCCCAATACACACATAGCAGCTTCCCAATCCAGAACCTACTAGCGACATGTGGCTACTTAAGTTTACATTTAAATTCATTAAAATTGAATAAAATTTAAAATTCAATTTCTAATCCACACTCACTTCGAGTGTCCACTAGCCACATGGGGCTTGTGGCTTCTGTATTTCAGACAGCCACAGCTATAGCTTATTTCTATCATTGCAGAGAGTTCTACAAGATGTCGTTATTTTAGAAGGTAAGCAGTGGCTGGGAATCATTAGTTGGAGAGGGTAGAAGCCTATAATGATATTTTGTAAATTTCAACCCCATTTTTCTCTGACATAATTTTTTTCTCTATTGGTTTTCATAGGAGAAGAAGACACTTAGAAGAAGAAAGAAGCTAGAAAAAGCAACGAAGCAGTTGGTTAAGCAAGAAGAATTGAAAAGACTCTATAAGGCTCAGGTCAGTAAATAGACTGGAGATGAGTGAGTGGGCCTGGGTCCAGGATCCTGGGACTCTGGATGGGAAAGAGTTTTGGGAGTCTGCACTGTATTAGGGAAAGCAGGCTGGAGAAAGGTCAGTCTTGTTCTCTGAGGAACCAGATTTGTGGCCGTTTTAAAGAGGCTCTGGCTTAGTCTCAGTAGGACTCTGGGTCCTGGAGAGCCCCCTTGTTAATCTGGCCTATTCTCAGCCACCCCTCCATCTGCAGACATGTGAGGCTGGAACAAGAGCCAACGCATGGCCTTGGGAGTCATCCCTGACTGCCACATAGCAGTGAACTTAGTTTTGTCTTCTGTGAGGACGCAAATCTTCCACCAACTCCCTGACAGTGTCTTTACTAAACTGACAGCTATTAAGGGCTGTCTCTATTTCAAGATTAGTTGAAATCATAAGTATCTAGCATTCCAATACAGATTTCCTGGCCTGATTGCTTACTTCAAACACTTCCTCCCAAGTTGCTCAGCCACAACTCCATCACAGACAGGCAAAATGAAGCAGAAATTCAAGGCATCCTCCACCTCTCTGAGGAACCCAAGCCTAGTCTTGAACAAGAGTTGGGTTTTAGGATACGCGGACTTAGAATGACCACTTATGTTAATCCAGTATACCCTCACATCCCTTTCTCCATTTATTCCCTTTATCTGGCTAATAATCCTATACACTATTTCTGACAGAGTGACGTCATTCAATCCACCCTCCTTTACCCTTCCCCATGGCTGACTTGGGAGCTACCTCTTTCACCTAGTGAATGGGGAAAAGTCACTTCTGTCTACTTGCAACCTCTAAAACAGGTTTCCTTGAAACACTGCAACTTTTCCTTCCAAGAACAAGACAAGTCTTATGATATTGATTGGCAAACTAGGCAATGCCTCTTCCTTGTATTTTCATCCCAGATGGTTGTGATGAGAGAGGAATTACAATGGCCTTTTGAGTCCTGCTGGCACCCATAGCAGCCCTTTTTAATCTCTGAGACTTTCATCCTTAGTTGTTTTTTGTTTTTTGTTGTTTTTTTATTTTTGAGACAGAGTCTTGCTGTGTCACCCAGGCTGGAGTGCAGTGGTGTGATCTCAGTTCACTGCAACCTCCACCTCCTAGGTTCAAGCGATTCTCTTGCCTCAGCCTCCTGAGTAGCTGGGATTACAGAAGCCCACCACCACGCCCAGCTAATTTTTGTATTTTTAGTAGAGACGGGTTTTCACCATGTTAGCTAGGCTGGTCTCGAACTCCTGAGCTCAAGTGATCCTCCCACCACATTTTCCCAAAATGCTGAGATTACTGGTGTGAGCCACCGTGCCCAGCCTCATCCTTAGTGTCTAAAGAATGACACTGTATTCGTCTACTTGGGCTGCCATAACAAAGTACCACGGACCGGATGGCTTAAACAACAGAAACTTATTTTCCTCATGTTCTGGAGCTGAGAAGTCCAAGATCAAGGTACTGGCAGGTTTGGCACCTGGTGAGGCCTCTCTTCCTGGCTTATAGACAGCTGCCTTCTTCATGTGTCCTCACATGGTCTTTCTGTGAGTTCACATGAGCAGAGAAAAATATCTCTGGTGTCTTTTCCTCTTATAAGGACATCAGCTACATTGGATTAGGGCCCCAGCCCTGTGACTTCATTTCACCTGGATTACCTCCTTAAAGGCCCTATCTCCAAATATAGTCACACTAGGGGTTAGGGCTTCAACATATGCATTTGGGGTGGGACACAATTTAGTCTCTAAGAACCAGATAGCTGTTACTGCACAGTGTTCGGTAATAAAGCCATTTAGGTGCTTCCTTTCTTTAGCAATTCTACAGCATGCCAGCAAGAGATGGATTTATAAAGATATAATTGTCTTTAAGGGAGAGACAGGAAGAGGGCATGAAATTACAAATAGTTTTAAGTAGACTTTCCATCTATTTCGGATTTTATGTTGGGACTTAAGCACTCATAGCTGGGACAAGAAGAGCCCGGTGGCTGTGCAGGCCCCACCCCTCCCTGCTTGGGTCCCTTTCCAGGATTGGAGGGGCCTCGGCTGCTGTACTTGTGATTCCAGGGGAGATTTAGAAAGACGTGGGGTTAAGGAAGGAGGGGAGTGAGACAGAGTAAAGTAAAACAGAGGAGGAACACAGGCATTCTGTCTGCCCAAACAACTGACTGTTCCTTGAATATGCCTGTTCTGCCAGGTGCAAAGTCTGTTCTGCCAAGGGATGTGCCTTTTGACAGCATGGTATTTGAAAGCAGAGAAAATGGATGGGGATGAACAAAATTTATATAGGAATGGCTTTTCCCTAACTTCTTTCTAATATACACAAGAGATTAATAGTAAGGAAAATAAATATGTAAATGCAAATAAAGTCATGACCCCAGACCTTAACAGGTGTCTATAATGAACCTAAGGAGAGTATGATGTCATCCCCTAACAAGTTAAACATCTTGTGTCTCACCTTAATAACCTGCTAGTAACAAAGGCACAGTACACTTCCACAATGGAAGAACGCTGGGCATCTGCCCATGGTGCAATGAAAGAACAGGTACAATTTGTAGCTAAGGACAGGAGCAGGACAATCTAAAACAGGAGCACGAAACCCCGGGAGCTGGCCCAGTTCTCTTGCTCCAGACTGACTCCTTGGGAGGTATAGGCTGGTTCTTCTTGGGGAAAATAGATTATGCAAGTACTTTGTTTGCCCCTGGACCCCCTACCCTACTCTGAACAGTGACTGCAGCTCCAATCATTATGCCACGGCCATAGTTAGGAGCCATGATGACTGCTCACCTCACCCAACAGCCTCTGTCTTGGAGGACATCTGTGATTGGCCTTGTCTAAGGGGACTGTTTCAATGTCTACTTAAGGGCCAGTTGAACATACATACAAATTCCTTGCTTTATGTTGCATGCTAAGGAAGGGAAACATCAGGGTATAGTTGTCTGGGAATTCAGAGGTCCTTGCCTAGTTATTCAAGGCAGGACCATCACAAGTGAAAGGGCCTCTTTCTCCTGGAAAGTAAGTGGCAGAATCAGCCCCTCTTGGGACTCTATGTGGAAAGTCCTTGTGTGACATCTGATCCTGGTGTTGCAGGCCATCCAGAGGCAGCTGGAGGAGGTGGAGGAGCGGCAGAGGGCTTCTGAGATCCAGGGTGTGAGGCTGGAGAAGGCGTTGCGAGGAGAAGCAGGTACGGCATCCCAGCAGATCCGGAGCAGTGGGCATGGTCTGAGAATAGTGCTAGCGTAACCATCTGAGGAAAACAGACCTTGTCACCTGCTGGAGATCTGTCAGCATGGACATATGGTGCTAAATCCACAACTGCCGCACACTTTAAACATCAAACTATTGTTTCTCGGCCTTTTGGCCAAGATCAAATGTAAAAATCAAACTAGTGGCCCACTTTGAAATTCCCAGGAGCATTGGTCAGCCCGCGGGCCTTGTAACTGGGCTTCTGTTCAGCCCCACCTCTCCACTGGCTAACACGAATGTTCTTTGCAATTCAAAGATTAAGATAAATTCAGGAGAAATATATGGGTATTGGAGCAGTGTTGGTAGTAATTCAAAACTCAGAGTGAGAGTCAATGTCCTGGTTTTTCCTTTACTACCTGTATGACCTTGAGCCAGTCACATTATAAACCTTTATACTTTTTCATTTTCTCATCTAAAATGGGGATAATAGTGGTTTTCTCCTTTATAGAACTGATATAAGGATTGAAGAAGAAATTATATTTGATGCTTAAGTTAACACATTGCCTGGCCCAAGGTAAAGCAATAAGTGGTAACTTTTCCAGTAATAGCTTCAGATTCTTGGATTCAAACAGAACTCATCTGGTGAAGACCTACTATGCATTAGACATTAAAACACTGGGTCTGTAACAATGAGTATGATGCAGTTTCTACCTTGAGAAGTTTATAGTCCATTGAGAGACACACATAGGTAAAGAGGTAATCCACAATACAGTATGACAAATGCTGTCATAGGAACAAGCATTAGGGTACAACGTGAACAGAACCAAGAGGTTCCTAACTGATCTTGGGGCGAGGGAAGCCATCAAGCAAGGCTTCTGGGAAGGGGTGATCTATAAGATGAGAACCAGAGGAGGAACAAGAGTTAACCAGTAAAGAGGAGATTGTTTTGGCAGAGGGAACAGCACCTGCAAAGGTCAAATGTGGAAAGACATGAAATATCTTCACAAATGAGCTAGTGAAGGGTTTTCAGGTAAGGAGCGGCTTAAAGAAACCTACATTTTCGGAAATCTTCCAGTAGGGGTGTGGCTCATGAATTGGGGGGCCCTAAGAGTTTGTTGGGGGTATTGTCTCTTTAGTTTTATAATGTGATGTCTTCAGCCTTCAGCATTTGAGATATAAAAGGTGAAAAACTGAGCACTGAAATAATGTGCAATAATATAAACAACAGGTTACTTGTTACTTAACAAGTGAAACATTAGGATTTCAATTCTTTAAGAGTCCAGTTACATGAGAGCGATGAAACTAGCAGGTGCAGACCCAGATTTCCTGAGGCCTGGAGTTCATGCAAAGTCATGCATGTAAAATTGTGAGGGCTGCTTCCAGAACCTTGCAAGGACCCATCCAAGTAAGGGGTCCTGAGGTTTCAGTTTCATTAACTGCATGGTTAATTTAGCACTAGATTTCAGGGAAATGCTAGAGTCAGACTTTACCTCTTCTGTGCTTCAGTTTTCTTGTTGGTAAATTGGGAGTGCTAATAATACTTGTTACTTGTATTTGTGGTGAGGATTAGCTAAAATAATTTATGTAATATCCATAGCCAGTGCCTGGCATGGAGCAGATGATTAATCAATACCTGTTTGTTTTTTTTTACTAAAATGCACTGGATTTCCTTGCAAAGATGACCCAAATTTGCTCATTAGAAATAGGCTTATTACAAATATAAAGAGTTTCTTGCTGCCTGGACTGAGAGTCACTGTCCATCTCTACAGCTGCTGTGGGACTTTTGGTAGAATGAACTGCCCTTGTTTGGTGCTTGGTCATATTCCCAGTCCAGAAGGCTCTGGTCCTTGTCTTTGACAATCTGCTGATCTCAGTGAGAGCATTAGAAAAGAAAAGGAAAAACCAGAAAAGCCAGGGTGTGCTTCAGTTTGCCGCCAGCAACACAGGCCAAGAGGTGGCATGGTGGGAAGTGGGGAGCTGTGGGTGCCAATAAGCCAATAAGCCCTGTGTTCAAATTCTATTCCACTCCACTTAGGCTGAATAGTCCTGGGAAAATCACTTAACCTCTCTGGTCCTAGATTTTTTGTCTGAAAAATGAAGATAATAATCCCCATATTATCAGGTCATTTTGAGAATTAGAAGTGTTGATAGGCAAAGTCTCTACCGGAGTATTGCCTACGTTGTAGGCATTTAGTAAACACTACTCATATCATTTTACAAAATATTACTAAGTATCCACACACATCTTCTTTTAAAGAATTTGTCTAATTTTTACTGCTTGAAATTTAAATGATAGAAACCAAAATTATAAAGCATCTTCTGAAAATCTTCCTCATCCCCAAATATGAAAAAAAAAAAGAAAAAGAAAAGAGAGAGCTATTTTGAGTTATAGCAAAAGAAATCTGGCCAGCTTGTGACGTTTCAGAGGTGTGCCAAGCCAGCCAGAAGATGGATTCCATTCATTCCCTTTATATCCTTGGTAATTTAATTCCCCTGTTAAGTTTATGGGCCTTTTTCCCTTGATTGTCCTTGTGTGGGTGACAGATGCAGATCAACAAGGGGCTGGAGACTAAAAGAGTCAAGTCGGGAGAGTGGCCTCAAAAGCAACCAAATGGAAGTTTTGCAGACCAGCCACCAAAATTAATATACTCTAACTTGTAATAACATTTGTGCAATAATAATATTCCTTGGTGGTTTAATATTCTATTCAGTCCCTTTAAGAGATTGCCCTGTTGCTTAATGAATGACCAATGCTTATTAGGTTAAGTTGTATTTGAGCTGGCCTGTGCTGCTCCGGTTCAAGTGATTTAATGGGAATTATTTAATAGGTATTATTAGGATAATTAGAAAATGATCACAGTTAGGCAATAATATTGAGCTATAAAGGTTGTGAATAACCAAATTTAGAGACAGACCTGAAAACATGAGTAGTCTGCGACAGTTATGCAAGGCTCCTCTGATAATTATGTAGGCAGCCTGAAAGGGGCTTTTGTTCTGGGAGTTATTCATTAGGCGGGCATTGAATTAGAGGAACATGCGGGGGTGCGGGATGGAGGGCAATGATGGCTGATGAGCAAAATGAGGCTTTGATGAGCTCCTCATTGTCGTGACAACAATTCCTGCTTTCTTTTTTCCAGCAGTCAGAAATAAGCTCTCCCGCCCCCGGGAAGGGTTTTTCCCCATTTTGTCAAGGAAAGGGAAACAAAGGAAAACAAAAATCTAATAATCCACCCCAGATGACAAATCATTATGTTTTGCAGGACGTGGAGAGAGAGAGAGAGAGACAGAGACAGAGAGAGAGAGAGAGAGAGGGAGAGACAGAGAGAGAGAGAGAGAGAGAGAGAGTGTGTGTGTGTGTGTGTGTGTCTGTATGTGTG
Organism: Pan troglodytes; assembly: GCF_028858775.2. NCBI lineage: Eukaryota > Metazoa > Chordata > Mammalia > Primates > Hominidae > Pan > Pan troglodytes. Next base: position 16,487,056 of record NC_072407.2, read on the forward strand.
TGTGTGTGTGTGTGTGTGATGTCTTTGACAGAGGGAAGAGAGTCCCCTCTTGGTCCTAGCTGCCCAGGTGAAGGACCAGGATATGCAGTAACCTGATTCCTGGGGGCCCTACCACCTTCTGGAAAGAGGCCAGGCCCAGCTCTGCAGCCACTTAGACTCTTCTTGGTTGAGGCACTGTTACCTACTGGCTTGTTGCTTGTCAATATGATGATCAGTGTTACACACTAGGGGCATGGAATACCCCAGTCTAGCAAGAGACCACCATTCAAATTTAAATGGTCTGGATAACACAATCTGGGCTTTCTTTCAATACCTGGAATCTGATGAAAACCGAGTAACTTCGAAAGAGAAAGGATTTCTCCCCAGGGGAGGTCGATGAGAATAATTATTCCCTTATAGCTTTACCAGCTTTGGGGAAGATTTACCAGCTAGTTGTCTGCATGGAGCTTCTTGCCTTTTTTGGAGCCAGATGGTTTCTTCTTCCCGGAGATTGAGGGGTTTACCAAGAAAAAGTAGGATGCACAAGGTGCCAGCAGGTGGCAGCAGGAGCACACATTATGTGGGAAATGCTAGCGAAAGCCTCTCCAGGACCGGGGAAGTAGCTGAGCTTACACTCCATGGTTTTCACTGCTGCTGAGGACCCGAGGAATAAAAATTCCTGGATAATGTACAGTGAGGTGTCCTGGACAGAGCACAGGCATTAGAATCAGACACTCCTGAGTTTGAATCCCAATGTAGTCCTTATACAATTATTTACTTTTCTGCCAAATTTTCTCATCTGTAAAATTGAATGAATAATACCAACCTCACAGGGGTGCTATGAAGAAAAGATTAAGTGAAATAATGTTAGTAAAGTACCCACAAAAGGGCCTGAAATAAAATAGGTATCCAAAAATATTCCTTCTCTTTTATTTTATATCCCTATTATTATAAAACACAGCTGGATGGTCAATGACTTCTCAAATTGTATTTATTTGTTTGTTCATCCATTCACATTCATTTGTAACTATACTCCCTACAAGAGATTTAAGCCGGTTTCTCTAAATATTTGTAATACATGAATTTTGCGTGCCTGATCCAAACAAGGATCTCAATGAGGACTCATTGTTATCACTCCCACACCCCCGCCACCACCGCCCCCCAAAAACAGTAATGCAATAAAAGCTGTTCAACAAAGATAGCAGACTATGGGTTTTGAGGCATGCCTCTCTGACACTCTGCCACAATTTGGGAATGGGTTTTAGGAAATAGATATTCTTTAGGTTTCCTTCCATAACTATTTGTTCTCAAAAGGTACTGGAAGGCAATGAGTTAAAGGTTGTACCCTTTCATCCATCATTAGACATGGCTGGTTGCAGTGCATTCATAAGTCAGCAGAGCAGGGGAAGGCTTGAGATCTTCTGTGATTCTAAAGGAGTCTCTCTAAATACAGGTAGCCATGAACACAGAAACACAGATAATATTATTTTGTCACATAATATAATGGGATATTGTCAGAAAAGGACACCAACCTTATAGATAATGGTCAGGAGTAATAAGACTTCAAAGTGGATGATTAAGCATGCAAGGAACTTGGGTTGTTTGCCACAACTATGTAGGTACAAAAAGTAAACAACAAAATTCAGTACATCAGAGCAAGAGAGTTTATTATTCACAGCATAGCAAACAGCAGGAACATCAGCTCGGTAGCCCAAGTTGCCGTGTCCCCAAGTCCCATGGTGTGACGTGATGAGCCCAGGTGGCACCTGTGCATGCAGTGAGTTGTCCCATAGCTAGGGAGCCCCAGGAAAAGGACTCAGCAGCTTTTATAGCAAGCAGTAAATGAGCTAATTCCCCTTTCCCAGGAAGCAAGTAGTTGTGCAGTAGTCACACAGTAGTATCCTGACCCACTTCTTGGAATTCTCTACCTGACTAGTTAGAGGAATGGCTAAGGTTCAGAGGATGGTAGGGCCTTGCAGTTTGACTCACTCAGCAAAGATGTACAGGGACACTCCTAGTCTATGGAAGACTGGCTCACTCAACAAATACCGACAGTCCGCTTGCTGTATATTCACCTCTGTTTCCAGCTTCACTGGCCACTCTGTAGGAAGGAAGTCCATGGCCTCATTGCAAGCCAAATATTGAACAAACGTATTAATGAGAGACTAAAGCTGACCCTCGCAAGTTGTTTTTTAAAAATAAGACAGAAGACAGAAATAAAGAAGAAATGGAAAGGGCAGATGCAACCACAGATACAGCAAAGATTCAAAAAGATAAAAGAATATAACAAACACTTAATCCCGTTAGTTTTTAAATCTGGCAATCTAAGGGTGATTTTATAACTACCATATTGAAAAATTAAAGAGGAAAATCTTATGGTCTTTTCAATAGGAGAAGGAAAATCATTTGACACAATTTAACATCCATTTGCTAAAAACTTTTAGCAAAAAAAAAGCAATAGAACAGAATAGAACTTTCTTAATTGAAACATATTTTCCAAAACCATGCGGCAAACATCACTGTTAAATAGAAGCATTTCTTTAAAAATCAGTAATAAAATAATGTTGCCTACTCTTAAGTCTTCTATTTAACTTTGTGCAGGAGATCCCAACCAGTGTGGTAAGACAAGGCAGAGAAAGGCAAGAGGTTTGGAAAGAAAGAAAAAAAAATTTGTTGTTTCCAGATGCTAGGATTGTCTATATGAAAAAAACCCCAAAATGTACAAGTAAACTATTAAACATAATAAGGACCTAAATAACAGTGACTGGATATAAGCTCAAACTAGAAAAATTAATTGCATTTCAATATCTCAGCATGAAACACCTAGAAAATGAAGTAACAAAGATATCACTTATATTAACATCAAAAATATAAGGTACCTAGGAGTAAATCTAGCAAAAAACATGTACTATCTTATGGAGCCAATTTTAATACTTTTCTGAAAGTCATCAAAGGACCCAAACGTAATCTTATATATGTGAAAAGTTGATATAAGCCAGCAGTAGCATTAGAGATCACAGGAAGTAAGTGATTCTGAGACAATTGGTTTCCATAGAGGAAAAAACGAAATTGAGTCTTGTTTCGTACCATACAAACAAATCAATTCCATAAAGATTAAGGACTTTAATGTGAAAATTGAAACTTGAGATGTTAAGAAGAATCTTTTTTTGACCTCAAGTTGTTAGTCAATAGATACTATAAAGGAAATGAAAAGACACTCATTTGGAAAATATACAGTCACACTCTGTTATCCACAGAGGATTTGTTCCAGAACCCCTGAAGATACCAAAATTTGAGGATGCTCAAGTCCCTGATATAAAATGGCATAGTCACTGCGTATAACCTATGCAGGTCCCCTTGCATACTTGAAATCATCTCTAGATTACTCATAATACTGAATACAGTGTAAATGTTGTGTAAATAGTTGTTATACCATGTTGTTTAGGGAATAATGACAAGAAAAAGAGTCTGTGTATGTTCAGTACAGACACAACCATCCTTTTTTTATCCAGAATATTTTCTTTTTTTTAATTTTATTATTATTATACTTTAAGTTTTACGGTACAAGTGCACAACGTGCAGGTTAGTTACATATGTATGCATGTGCCATGTTGGTGTGCTGCACCCATTAACTCGTCAATTAGCATTAGGTATATCTCCTAATGCTATCCCTCCCCCCTACCCCCACCCCACAACAGTCCCCGGTGTGTGATGTTCCCCTTCCTGTGTCCATGTGTTCTCATTGTTCAATTCCCACCTGTGAGTGAGAACATGTGGTGTTTGGTTTTTTTGTCCTTGTGATAGTTTGCTGAGAATGATGGTTTCCAGCTTTATCCATGTCCCTACAAAGGACATGAACTCATCATTTTTTATGGCTGCATAGTATTCCATGGTGTATATGTACATTTTCTTAATCCAGTCTATCGTTGATGGACATTTGGGTTGGTTCCAAGTCTTGGCTATTGTGAATAGTGCTGCAATAAACATACATGCGCATGTGTCTTTATAGCAGCATGACTTATAATCCTTTGGGTATATACCCAGTAATGGGATGGCTGGGTCAAATGGTATTTCTAGTTCTAGATCCCTGAGGAATCACCACACTGTCTTCCACAATGGTTGAACTAGTTTACAGTCCCACCAACAGTGTAAAAGTGTTCCTATTTCTCCACATCCTCTCCAGCACCTGTTGTTTCCTGACTTTTTAATGATCGCCATTCTAACTGGTGTGAGATGGTATCTCACTGTGGTTTTGATTTGCATTTCTCTGATGGCCAGTGATGATGAGCATTTTTTCATGTGTTTTTTGGCTGCATAAATGTCTTCTTTTGAGAAGTGTCTCTTCATATCCTTCAACCACTTTTTGATGGGATTGTTTGTTTTTTTCTTGTAAATTTGTTTGAGTTCATTGTAGATTCTGGATATTAGCCCTTTGTCAGATGAGTAGGTTGCAAAAATTTTCTCCCATTCTGTAGGTTGCCTGTTCACTCTGATGGTAGTTTCTTTTGCTGTGCAGAAGCTCTTGAGTTTAATTAGATCCCATTTGTCAATTTTGGCTTTTGTTGCCATTGCTTTTGGTGTTTTAGACATGAAGTCCTTGCCCATGCCTATGTCCTGAATGGTATTGCCTAGGTTTTCTTCTAGGGTTTTTATGGTTTTAGGTCTAACATTTAAGTCTTTAATCCATCTTGAATTAATTTTTGTATAAGGTGTAAGGAAGGGATCCAGTTTCAGCTTTCTACATATGGCTAGCTAGTTTTCCCAGCACCATTTATTAAATAGGGAATCTTTTCCCCATTTCTTGTTTTTGTCAAGTTTGTCAAAGATCAGATAGTTGTAGATATGCAGCATTATTTCTGAGAGCTCTGTTCTGTTCCATTTGGTCTATGTCTCTGTTTTGGTACCAGTACCATGCTGTTTTGGTTACTGTAGCCTTGTAGTATAGTTTGAAGTCAGGTAGCATGATGCCTCCAGCTTTGTTCTTTTGGCTTAGGATTGACTTGGCAATGCGGGCTCTTTTTTGGTTCCATATGAACTTTAAAGAAGTTTTTCCAAGTCTGTGAAGAAAGTCATTGGTAGCTTGATGGGGATGGCATTGAATCTATAAATTACCTTGGGCAGTATGGCCATTCTCATGATATTGATTCTTCCTACCCATGAGCATGCAATGTTCTTCCATTTGTTTGTATCCTCTTTTATTTCATTGAGCAGTGGTCTGTAGTTCTCCTTGAAGAGGTCCTTCACATCCGTTGTAAGTTGTATTCCTAGGTATTTTATTCTCTTGGAAGCAGTTGTGAATGGGAGTTCACTCATGATTTGGCTCTCTGTTTGTCTATTATTGGTGTATAATAATGTTTGTGATTTTTGCACCTTGATTTTGTATCCTGAGAATTTGCTGAAGTTGCTTATCAGCTTAAGGAGATTTTGGGCTGAGACAATGGGGTTTTCTAGATATATAATCATGTCATCTGCAAACAGGGAAATTTGACTTCCTCTTTTCCTAATTGAATGCCCTTTATTTCCTTCTCCTGCCTGATTGCCCTGACCAGAACTTCCAACACTATGTTGAATAGGAGTGGTGAGAGAAGGCATCCCTGTCTTGTGCCAGTTTTCAAAGGGAATGCTTCCAGTTTTTGTCCATTCAGTATGATATTGGCTGTGGGTTTGTCATAGATGGCTCTTATTATTTTGAGATACGTCCCATCAAAACCTAATTTATTGAGAGTTTTTAGCATGAAGTGTTGTTGAATTTTGTCAAAGGCCTTTTCTGCATCTATTGAGATAATCATGTGGTTTTTGTCTTTGGTTCTGTTTATATGCTGGATTACGTTTATTGATTTTCATATGTTGAACCAGCCTTGCATCCCAGGGATGAAGCCGACTTGATCATAGTGGATAAGCTTTTTGATGTGCTGCTGAATTCAGTTTGCCAGTATTTTACTGAGGATCTTTACATCAATGTTCATCAAGGATATTGGTATAAAATTCTCTTTTTTTGTTGCGTCTCTACCAGGCTTTGTTATCAGGATGATGCTGGCCTCATAAAATGAGTTAGGAAGGATTCCTTCTTTTCCTATTGATTGGAATAGTTTCAGAAGGAATGGTTCCAACTCCTCCTTGTACCTCTGGTGAATCCATCTGGTCCTGGACTCTTTTTGGTTGGTAAGCTATTAATTATTGCCTCAATTTCAGAGCCAGTTATTGGTCTATTCAGAGATTCAACTTCTTCCTGCTTTAGTCTTGGGAGGGTGTATGTGTCGAGGAATTTATCCATTTCTTCTAGATTTTCTAGTTGATTTGCGTAGAGGTGTTTATAGTATTCTCTGATGGTGGTTTGTATTTCTGTGGGATCGGTGGTGATATCCCCTTTGTCATTTTTTATTGCGTCCATTTGATTCTTCTCTCTTTTATTCTTTATTAGTCTTGCTAGCGGTCTATCAATTTTGTTGATCTTCTCAAAAAACCAGCTCCTGGATTCATTGATTTTTTGAAGGGTTTTTTGTGTCTCTATTTCCTTCAGTTCTGCTCTGATCTTAGTTGTTTCTTGCCTTCTGCTAGCTTTTGAATGTGTTTGCTCTTGCTTCTCTACTTCTTTTAATTGTGATGTTAGGGTGTCAATTTTATATCTTTCCTGCTTTCTCTTGTGGGCATTTAGTGCTATAAATTTCTGTCTACACACTGCTTTGAATGTGTCCCAGAGATTCTGGTATGTTGTGTCTTTGTTCTCATTGGTTTCAAAGAACATCTTTATTTCTGCCTTCATTTCGTTATGTACACAGTAGTCATTCAGGAGCAGGTTGTTCAGTTTCCATGTAGTTGAGTGGTTTTGAGTGAGTTTCTTAATCCTGAGTTCTAGTTTGATTGCACTATGGTCTGAGAAACAGTTTGTTATAATTTCTGTTCTTTTACATTTGCTGAGGAGAGCTTTACTTCCAACTATGTGGTCAGTTTTGGAATAGGTGTGGTGTGGTGCTGAAAAGAATGTATATTCTGTTGATTTGGGGTGGAGGGTTCTGTAGGTGTCTATTAGGTCCGCTTGGTGCAGAGCTGAGTTCAATTCCTTGATATCCTTGTTAACCTTCTGTCTCATTGATCTGTCTAATGTTGACAGTGGGGTGTTAAAGTCTCCCATTATTATTGTGTGGGAGTCTAAGTCTCTTTGTAGGTCACTAAGGACTTGCTTTATGAATCTGTGTGCTCCTGTATTGGGTGCATATATATTTAGGATAGTTAGCTCTTCTTGTTGAATTGATCCCTTTACCATTATGTAATGGCCTTCTTTGTCTCTTTTGATCTTTGTTGGTTTAAAGTCTGTTTTATCAGAGACTAGGATTGCAACCCCTGCCTTTTTTTGTTCTCCATTTTCTTGGTAGATCTTCCTCCATCCCTTTATTTTGAGCCTATGTGTGTCTCTGCATGTGAAATGGGTTTCCTGAATACAGCACACTGATGGGTCTTGACTCTTTATCCAATTTGCCAGTCTGTGTCTTTTAATTGGAGCATTTAGCCCATTTACATTTAAGGTTAATATTGTTATGTGTGAATTTGATCCTGTCATTGTGATGTTAGCTGGTTATTTTGCTCGTTAGTTGATGCGGTTTCTTCCTAGCCTTGATGGTCTTTACAATTTGGCATGTTTTTGCAGTGGCTGGTACCAGTTGTTCCTTTCCATATTTAGTGCTTCCTTCAGGAGCTCTTTTAGGGCAGGCCTTGTGGTGACAAAATCTCTCAACATTTGCTTGTCTGTAAAGGGTTTTATTTCTCCTTCACTTATGAAGCTTAGTTTGGCTGGATATGAAATTCTGGGTTGAAAATTCTTTTCTTTAAGAATGTTGAATATTGGCCCCTACTCTCTTCTGGCTTGTAGAGTTTCTGTGGAGAGATCAGCTGTAAGTCTGATTGGCCTCCCTTTGTGGGTAACCTGACCTTTCTCTCTGGCTGCCCTTAACATTTTTTCCTTCATTTCAACTTTGGTGAATCTGACAATTATGTGTCTTGGAGTTGCTCTTCTCGAGGAATATCTTTGTGGCATTCTCTGTATTTCCTGAATCTGAATGTTGGCCTGCCTTGCTAGATTGGGGAAGTTCTCCTGGATAATATCCTGCAGAGTGTTTTCCAACTTGATTCCATTTTCCCCATCACTTTCAGGTACACCAGTCATACGTAGATTTGGTCTTTTCACATAGTCCCATATTTCTTGGAGGCTTTGTTCATTTCTTTTTATTCTTTTTTCTCTAAACTTCTCTTCTCGCTTCATTTCATTCATTTCATCTTCCATCACTGATACCCTTTCTTCCAGTTGATCGCGTCAGCTACTGAGGCTTGTGCATTTGTCAAGTAGTTCTCGTGCCGTGGTTTTCAGCTCCATCAGGTCCTTTAAGGACTTCTCTGCATTGATTATTCTAGTTAGCCATTCGTCTAATTTTTTTTCAAGGTTTTTAACTTTTTTGCCATTGGTTCGAACTTCCTCCTTTAGCTCATAGTAGTTTGATCTTCTGAAGCCTTCTCTCAACTCATCAAAGTCATTCTCCATCCAGCTTTGTTCCATTGCTGGTGAGGAGCTGTGTTCCTTTGGATGAGGAGAGGCGCTCTGATTTTTAGAGTTTCTGGTTTTTCTGCTCTGTTTTTTCCCCATCTTTGTGGTTTTATCTACCTTTGGTCTTTGATGATGGTGATGTACAGACGGGTTTTTGGTGTGGATGTCCTTTCTGTTTGTTAGTTTTCCTTCTAACAGTCAGGACCCTCAGCTGCAGGTCTGTTGGAGTTTGCTGGAGGTCCACTCCAGACCCATTTGCCTGGGTATCAGCAGTGGTGGCTGCAGAACAGCGGATATTGGTGAACCGCAAATGCTGCTGCCTGATCGTTCCTTTGGAAGTTTTGTCTCAGAGGAGTACCCAGCCGTGTGAGGTGTCAGTCTGCCCCTACTGGGGGGTGCCTCCCAGTTAGGCTACTCGGGGGTCAGGGACCCACTTGAGGAGGCAGTCTGCCCGTTCTCAGATCTCAAGCTGTGTGCTGGGAGAACCACTACTCTCTTCAAAGCTCATTTGGAAATGCAGAAATCACCCGTCTTCTGTGTCGCTCACGCTGGGAGCTATAGACTGGAGCTGTTCCTATTCAGCCATCTTGGCTCTACCTTCCAGAATGTTTTCAATCCACAGTTGGTTGAATCTGAGGATATAGAACCCTCAGATACAGATGGTCAACTGTGTTTGCAAAAAAAATAACCAAAAAAGAATCAGCATTCTAGAATATTCCCACTCTTACAAATCAGTAAGAAATAGGCAAACAACCCAATATAAATATAGACAAATAACATAAATATTCTCTTCACAGAAGAATACTTAATGTCCAATAAATCTATGAAAAAGACAGGAAAATACAAATAATTCAGACTACAGTAAGAAACTATGGAAAACTATTAAATTATTAGAACTTTAAAAATCTGATAGTACTAAGCATTTGGCAAGGGTGAGGGACAAGGGGCACTCTTATTCAATGTTAATGGGAACACAAATTGTCACAACACTTTGGAAAACAATTTGGCTTTAGGCTGTAAAGTTGAATATGTGCATACCCTACAATTTAAGAATTTCATTCCTAATATATACTCCAGAGAAACTCTTACCCACATGGCCAAAAAGACACATACAAGAATGCTCATAACAGCATCACTCATAATAGCAGAACTCTAAGAACAACTCAGATATCCATTAACAGGAAAATGGATAATTTGTGGTATAGTCATACAACCGAATTTTATATATATAGCAGTGAAAATGAATCAGTCACACGGATGCATTTTTACAACATAATTTTGAATTTAAAACAAGCAAGCTATGGAAGAATACATACAGTATAATATAATTTCAATAAAGCCCAAAGTCAATAAAAACTAATTTTTTTGTTTCTAAAAAATATACAGATTAAAACAAAACAAAAAGTAATTTAAAAGGGAAAGATTAGAATTTTTGTTTTTCAGCTGCATGCTCTGACTCCCAGAACAGAATTGTGAGCTAGCTACTAGCATCTTGGGCTTGTCAAGACTGAATCAGGCCAGATTCACAGCACAGCTTTCTGGATTATCATCATTCTGTGTAAGGAGCCTGTGGGAGGCAGACATACCCAGAGCTCCACATATGAAGGTTGGTAGAGACTTGAATGAAACAGGTCTGTGCATGAGCTCCAGAGTGGAGTGCTGACCAGAGACCAGAGAACAAAAGGCAGGGACTGAAACCCAGCCATTCCAGGGGAGAGGCCCTGCACAGTGCTATTGAGAGTTCCTGCTCCACTTTCTCTAAAGCCCCTTGAAGGCCCCTAGATCATCAGTGAGGATGAAGACTACATCAACAAAATTGGAGTGAACACTGAATTAGGACTTCTCACAGATTCTAAGGAGGTGCAAAATCACATCAAAAGAGATAGATAGTTATGAACCACATGGCAAAACAAGACCCAACTTGGATAAAAAACACACACCAATACATAATCAGAGAAGCCTTCAGCATTACCTACAAAAAAAATGGTTAAAAACAAACAAAAAAAAGACATGAGTTTAAAGAATAAATAGATCATTTTTTTTCTCTACTACTATCCATTCCAAAAAATGTTATTGGCCTGGCGCGGTGGCTCATGCCTCTAATCCCAGCACTTTGGGAGGCCAAGACAGGCAGATCACCTGAGGTCAGGAGTTCAAGACCAGCCTGGCCAACATGGTGAAACCCCATCTCTACTAAAAATATAAAAATTAGCCGAGCATGGTGGTGCATGCCTGTGGTCCCAGCTACTTGGAAGGCTGAGGCAAAAGAATTGCTTGAATCCAGGAGGTGGAGTTTGTGGTGGGCCAAAATTGCACCACTGCACTCTAGCCTGAGCATCAGAGCAAGGCTCTGTCTCAAAAAAAAAAAAGAAAAGAAAAGAAAAGAAAAAAGTTATTGACCTTTACATGCCAGTCATCGTAGGGTAAGTAGGGACTAAGATTCACCAGCCTTGGTGGTTGGAAGTAACATAGTGTGCTTTGCAATTTTGAGAGTACTCTTGGGCAAAAGTGAGTCAATATAAATGACTCTATTAATAAAAAGTCATTTTGTGTTGGGTTTTGATCATTTCACCTCAGCAAGTGGGATACTTACATTTCACACAGGAAAAGGCATGAGATGAGGACACAGGAGCAATTGAAGAGCCAGTTGACAGTGGACCCAGGCAGAGAGTGAGAGGAAGAAAGGGCTGGAGAACTGGGCCATTCTATTCACAGCCAGAGGCTGCTTGCCTTTTGGCTGCACCATTGCAGCTGCATCCTGGTTCCTAGCTGGTCATAAGAGTCCCAGCCATGCCCTGAAAGGGCTTTCCATGCACCAGCAGCTATGGGACCAGATGGAGATGTGGATAAGCAAACCATCGCATAGGTACCAGGTGCTTGTGTCTTCCCAAGAAGTGCGGATGATCTACACAGCCACATGACCTTTTCATTTACATGAGGCCAAAAAAAAATTATTATTTATGAGTTTTTGTTAACTTCACTTTAAGTTACAAAATAAAGTTTAGCCATGTATAATCAAGGCAGGGGTTATACTCTAGCTGAATTCTAAAGGTGAACAGAAAATAATCCATATTGAACTATAGAACTAGACGTTGGAAGAAATGGCAAGGTAGGTGTGGTATGGTATAGTTTACTATAGAAATGGCATGGTATAGTTTACTGAGTGTTTACTATATGCCAAGCACAATGCTTAGCCAAGCACAATGCTAAGCATTTGACATGCGTCAGCTCATTTAATCCAATTTATAAGGTAGGTACTGTCATCACCATCCCCATTTTCCACAGGAGGAGACTCAGGCAGAGAGACATGAGGTTACATGCCCAAAGTCACATGTTTGTAAGTGGCAGAGCAAGGTCTGATTGACTTCAAAGCCCATGCTTCTTTCACTTTGCTCTATTGCATTTATAGTGAGGGGCAATGCTGCCTTCGTCAGGACCCACAGGAAGGAATCTTACCGGGAGGGGGCAGGGAGCTGATGGAAATCGTAGAGGAGCCTCTTGGGGCGTGGTTGGAGTGGAGAGCAAGGCAAGGTTGAACTGGGCACAGTCGTCCTGAACCCAGTACTTTGGGAAGGCAGATTCCCTGGAAACCTGCACTTGATTCCACACCCAAAGATCCCCCAAAGTGCTTTCGACTACCGAAGAAAGGGAGACTGAAAAATAGGCTGGGCGCCGTGGCTCACACCTGTAATCCCAGCACTTTGGGAGGCTGAGGTGGGCAGATCACCTGAGGTCAGGAGTTCGAGACCAGCCTGGCCAACATGGTGAAACCCTATCTCTACTAAAAATACAAAAATTAGCCAGGCATGGTGGCAGGTGCTTGTAATCTCAGCTACTCAGGAGGCTGAGGCAGGAGAATTGCTTGAACCCAGGAGGCAGAGGTTGCAGTAAGCCGAGATCATACCATTGCACTCCAGCCTGGGCGACAAGAGCTTCATCTCATTAAAAAAAAAAAAACAAAACAAAAACTGTAGCCAATAAAATTAGAAGTTACTCCACTGAAAAAATGATTAAATTGAGTGATTCTGTTCAACCTGTGTTTGTCAAGTACAGTGTCAAGGGGAATCAGTGTAGCAGCACAGGGAACTCTCTAACAGGCCAGATTTTAGGACACATAAGACTGAAAAAATGACATGTAATCCCGGATAAAAGTCTAGCTAGAACGTGTGGGTATAATGCAGCAAAGAGGCTGAATCTGAAAAACAACAACAAAAAATGCTCTAAAGGCAGCAAAATAGTGTCTTGAAAGCTGCTTCTTTTGGATCGAGAACAAGGAAGGATAGGCCCAGTGCATGTGGCAGATGGTATAATGTTAGATGACGAGGAAAGGCAGAATTCTCAGCTCTCAGCTTTTCTGTTTTCTCTATCAAGGAAAAACGATCCTTAATCTAGAAACATTAAACAAATATCTAGAAGGGATTGAATCTAGATACGTGGAAAAAATGAGACAGCTGTAAGGCCAGGTGAAAGATGGAACATAGAACAGTGTCTTGGATGTAGCATTATTCAATCAGAACTTGCTGAATTAAGCCCCTGCTTTTGAAATGTCTTGCACATTGACCGGGCACGATTGGTGACACCTGCAATCCCAGCACTTTGGGAGGCTGAGGCAGGTGGATTGCTTGAGCCCAGGAGTTCAAGACCAGCCTGGGCAACATAGTGAAACCCCATCTCTACTAAAAACACAAAAATTAGTCGGGCATGGTGGCACATACCTATAATCCCAGCTACTCAGAAGGCTGAGGCAGGAGAATCTCTTGAACCGGGGAGGCAGAGGTTGCAGTGAGCTGAGATCATGCTACTGCACTCCAGCCTGGGTGACAGGGTGAGATTCGGTCTCAAAAAAACAAAACAAAACAAAAAACAAAAGAAAAGAAATAGCTTATACATATGACCTCAGTCTTTGAAAACTCATGGAGAATTTTGGAACCAAAAGGCTAGAGGTCTTGGAGCACATTTTCCATTTTTCATATGGAAAAGAAGCATGAATTATGATCCTTGTCAAAATTCTAGAAACTATTATTATTATTATTATTATTATTATTATTATTATTTTGAGATGGAGTTTTGCTCCTGTTGCCCAGGCTGGAGTGCAATGGTGCAATCAGGGTTCACTGCAACCTCCGCCTCCCAGGTTCAAGGGATTCTCCTGTCTCAGCCTCTGAGTAGTCGGGATTACAGGTGCCTACCACTATGCCAAGCTAACTTTTGGTATTTTCAGTAGAGATGGGGTTTCACCATGTTGACTCAGCTGGTCTTGAACTCCTGACCCCAGATGATCCGCTCACCTCGGCCTCCCAAAGTGCTGGGATTACAGGCGTGAGCCACCGCGCCCAGCCTAGAAATAATTATCAAAGAAATTGTGGACCAGGTGCGGTGGCTCACTCCTGTAATCCCAGCATTTTGGGAGGCCAAGGCGGGCAGATCACAAGGCAGGATATGGAGACCATCATGGCTAACACGGTGAAACCCCGTCTGTACTAAAAAAAAGTACAAAAAATTAGCTGGTGTGGTGGTGGGCGCCTGTAGTCCCAGCTACTCGGGAGGCTGAGGCAGGAGAATGGTGTGAACCCGGGAGGCGGAGCTTGCAGTGAGCCGAGATTGCACCAGTGCACTCCAGCCTGGGTGACAGAGCGAGACGAGAATCCATCTCAAAAAAAAAAAAAGAAAGAAAGAAAGAAAGAAAGAAAGCAAGAAAGAAAGAAAGGAAGGAAGGAAGAAAGAAAGAAAGATTGTGAATATTTAGAAAGAATTTTGATATTACTAGAAACCACTCGTGTTTCGTGAGAAGCTGTGAAAAACAAATGTCATTTCTTTTTCTGGATGGAGTTGCAAGGTTTGTAGTGCCAATGAACATGACAGACATTGTGGAGCTTCAGTTCAGGAAATTATTTTGACCTTGGTCATTTCTCTAACAGCCTCATAGACAAGATATAGCAATGTGGGCTGGATGACACCAGTTTGATGCATATAGAGTCGGCTTCATCCAAAGGCTGAGAAAGGTCCCTAATGATGGTCCAGATGGCTGTCTTCCATGTCCAGTTCCATCTGACATTTTGCTTTCTAATATCACATAAATGTACAGGATGCCCATTTATCAATTCTGCAGAAATCTCAGGAGAAATGTATCAGCTGGATAAAATATTCAAAAGATGTCTCCATAACGTGCCAAATAAATAAGGTGATATTTAACAAGATGCATATAAAGTCTTGAATTGGGTTATGAAAAAGATCAGTTGCACAAGTAAAAGATGAAGGTATCAGACTTAACTACCACCATTGTGGAAAGGCCAGAGTTCATTTACTGGTAAATAAGAGCCCCAGTGAAGATGCTGCTAAAAAGACTTCTGCAATCTCTGGGCATAGGATGAAGGTGTGAGAGAGAGGGTCTCTCCATTTTGGGTTGTTTATATAGTGTTTAATTATAGACTATCTTTAAGATATATCTTGGAAAATTAGAGGGTAAGCAGAATGGGCATCCTTCCTAGGACAAAATGACTGACGATCTGGAGGCGCTGTGAAAAGAGCAAACTTAGTGAATTGTGAGACGTGTCCTCAAATATCTAAAGGTCTGTCATGTAAAATATAGTTACTGTTTTCCATCTTCCTCCAGGAAGAAAAACTGGAATCAGTGGTTAGCGGCCAACCCATTGAAGGCCAATAGAAAGAAGTTTTCAGGACTTAAAAGTACACAGCCCTGCAGTGGGCTTCCTGGACAGGAGAGAGCTCCCTCGTCCCATGGATAATTATAGAGCAGCCACCTGTGAGGGAGGAGCAGAGGGAATTCCTGCACTGGCTCATGGCTGGACCAGATGACCCCGGAGGGTTCTTCTACCATGTGTATTGTATGATTTCAATAGTGACAGTTCCCATTTATTGAGCTTATACTGTGTGCCAGGACTGGGATAAGGGCTTTGTGTGCATAATCCCACTGCAGCTGCATGGCAGATAGAGACTGAGGCTTAGGAAGTCTATGATAATTGCTCAAGCCCACACAATGGGAAGTAGAGGAGTGGCATTTTGATCCCAAGTCTGAGTTTAAAGTGTACATTCTTAACTTCTATGTTCTATATGATCTCTGGCGTACATACTTCATTCTTTCCTCCAATAACAAATGTCCGTGAATGCCTTGTTCTTCCCCTCCTCTCCCTGGCAAACTCTGTCATCCATTTAGACTGAGCGCACCTGCTGTCTCCTCTCTGAGGCTTTCCCTGGCTTTCTCCACACACAATTAATTGCCTGCCTCCTGTGTTCTCACAAGAGGCATGTTGTATTCTATTTGGCTATGTTGGTTTTCCCCAATGGACCATGAGCTCCCAGTTACCTAAAGAGCTGGAACCAGTGTTTACTCGCCCCTGTCCGGCACCACTAACAATGCGTAGAAGATGTTGGCCCTCAATGTTTATAAATTTGCTTGCTCATACATTCCTTCACTCAAGAAGCCTAAGAAAAATTAACACCTTATTTCCCTCCCTCCTCCCTTTCTCACTTTAGTCCTTTACACACAACACTTCACACATCATTCTCCTACTCCACCTCCTTTAATGTCCCTTTGTGTTCTACAGCATGACGTGCAAATGCCTTAGCACTACTCTCTGTGATGAGATCATCAAAAAATGCCAGGCCTCCTTGCCCACCCCTCCATGCCCCTCAGCCCCTCCCAATCTCTGTCTCCACCATCTTCTTCCCCATTGCCTTGTGTTTCCTCAAGTTGTTCCCTCTTCTTGAAAAATGCCCTCTTCCACCTTCATTATTTCCTCTCAAAAGTGTTACCTGTTCTTCCACCCCAGTCCCTCAGAAAGTCCAGCCTCACACCCTGATCAGGAAAATCCTCCCTCCCCTGTGTGCCCACAGTGCTTTTTGTTGCTTTATTGTGATTGTTTTCTAATATTCTATTTTATTCTAGCTATTTGAGTCCCTGTGATCCAAAGAGTATCTAATGATATCCTTTTTGGTAGGCACAATGCCTTACTATCTGCAAATTTCTCATGCAATGTAACATTATATATCACTGTATCTTCAGTACCTAAGGCAATACCAACACATAGGAGGTGTCTGATAGATAGATGTTATTAAGTGAATGGATGAAACAGAAGCCAAGCTCTGCATTCTAGCACCAGTTTCCCCATAAAGTAAATAATTTGGGATATTGCATATACAGTCCACCCTTCTGCATCTGTAAATTGAAAATATTTAGAGAAAAATTAAAATAATACAATAAAAAATAATACAAATAGAAAAACCAATACAATATGGCAAATATTGACATAGCATTTATATCATATTCAGTATTATAAATAATCTAGAAATTATATAAAGTATACTACAGGATGTGTATAGGTTATATGCAAATACAGTCACCTCTTGGTATCTGTGTGGGACTGGGTCAGAACTCCTGTGCAGATACTAAAATGTATGAATGCACAAGACCCTGATATAAAATGACATAGCAGGCCAGGCACGGTGGCTCACACCTGTAATCCCAACAATTCGGGAGGCCAAGGCGAGAGGACCATCTGAGGCCAGGAGTTCGAGACCATCCTGGCCAACGTGGTGAAACCCCATCTCTACTAAAAATACAAAACTTAGCTAGGTGTGGTGGCGCACACCTGTAGTCCTAGCTACTCAGGAGGCTGAGGCAGGAGAATCACTTGAACCCGGGAGGCGGAGGTTGCAGTGAGCCAAGATCATGCCACTGCACTCCAGATTGGGCAACAGAGAAAGACTCTGTCTCAAAAAAAAAAAAAAAAAGGCATAGTATTTGCATATAACCTATGTACATCTTCCCATATTTTAAAATCATGTCTGGATTACTCACCATACCAAACACAATGCCTACAAATTACTTCATTTGTATGGATTCAACATAGTACTTGAAGTGCAGCAAATTTGTGTTTTTTGGAACTTTGTGAAATTTTTTTTCTGAATATTTTTGATCCACAGTTGGTTGAATCCACAGTTGAGGAACCCACAGATTGGAAGAGCTGACCATACTATGTCATTATATATAAGGGACTTGAGCACTCATGGATTTTGATATCCAAGAGGGGGTCCTAGAACTAGTCCTCCATAAATACTGAGAGATGACTGTAAATCTTTCTGGGCCCCGGTTTTATTATCAATAACAAGGTGGTCCAGGAGACACGGAGAAAAGGGAACTAATTTTTATGGATTTCTTGCTATGTGCAAGGCAATGAACTAGGCATATTATTTATCTTAGACTATTTTAGCAGGAGGGAGGGAGAAATATACATAGCAGTGAAGATTGTGGGTTTAGGATCAGACACCGTTAAGTTCAGGCTCTAGCTCTGCTGCTTACCGTGAACTTGGGCAAGTTTAATCTTTTAAACCTCCATTTCTTCAGCTGTCAAGTGGTGATGATAAGTGTATCTACAGAAAAGTTTGTTATGAGGATTAAATTAGGTGCTGCATATAAGGCACATAGCCCATCAACTGGCATGTAATCACTACAAAATAAACAGCAGCTCATTATTATTGTATTGCCTGTGTGTCTTATTATTCCACTTTAACCAGTGAAGAAGCAGAGGTTCGGAGAAGTTAAGCAACTTGCACAAGGTCACACAAAGCTTCTGTCTGCCTTGTTTTCCCCTCGGCGTATGGGACCCTCCAGGATAAATCCTTCTAGGATGGCCATGAGCTTTGCCATACAGCTTGTGTTCTCCTTTCAGGGTGAAATATTTGAAAGCCACCTTTTAACATTTTAGTACCTAGATATTTAGTATCTAACATTAAACATCTAAGAAGCAGTGCCAGTTTTCTCGTGATTCTTCTTCTGTTTAATAAAGGTCATAATCTAAGTCATTAGAATATATGGATATAACTTTTCCCCCATGAGACACAAAGCTAATAACTTTTTTATTATTATTATTTGGCTTTTCTTTGTTCAAAAAATCAAAATGCCAGTCAGCACTCCTCTGTGACCAAATGTGGCACGAGCTTCCCTGCCCCATGGAAGGAGCCACACGCCACCTGGGCACTCAGTAGGCATTTGATCTGGGGGAGAAAAAGAAGAAGGAAATGAGGACCAGCAGCTAGGGTTGTCCTTGGTGAAGGATGTGATGCATACACATATGTAAGTTTTACAAAGAATATACGAGTAGGCGGGGGAGGGTCGTTTGTGGTGGGATGTTATCGTGGTTATGTGACAATTGGAACTGGAGTAGTCATGCCCTAAGTGTCCAAGAAGACCCCCCCGCGCACGTACCCACAGCATGCACAGGTGGGTTTTATTTGTCATACCCATAACCTGGAGGCACCTACAGGGTGTCAGGGAGCTGCTGCCTGCAGAGCCCTTGTCACTACAAACATAACCTGCTAAAGTGGCTCAAAGCAGTTTGATCATGGGGAGAGAAATGCCAATCTAACCCATTTGCTGTTGATTTCTTAAGCAGATTCAGGCACACAGGATGAAGCACAGCTTTTGCAGGAATGGTTTAAGCTGGTTCTGGAGAAGAATAAATTAATGCGATATGAGTCGGAGCTCCTAATCATGTAAGTAAGGCAACACAGATACCAGCGAGTCCTAAAAGCAAAGGGGCAAAGGGGGGTGGCTTACCCTCCTAGGCCGAAGTCTCGGGACTTTTTCTCCTTGTGCATACAGAATAGTGATTGAGGCAAATTGATATTTTATGTCTTGCATATCATGCTGGCATTAGTGCAAAGAATCTTTAGCTGTCTGTTCTTTCTCTCTGCAGAGTCCTGTGGCTAAAATAGGTTTTGGGTAATGGGTCTGGAGCTGAAGGTCATTTGGTTTTCAATCCATCCCTGTTCCCTGGGTCCATCTTAAAAGAGGGATCACACACCTGCAATGGGAAGGCTGTGTCTGGCCTCTGAGTGTAAATCTTGGGAAGGACTCAGTGACATACGCCTGACCACTTCCTGTGGCTTTAAGAGAATGAAGGACTGAGATCTGTCTGGCTGTCCTCTCTGAATGCAGTTGCAGCCTCGTTGGGAGACCAAAAAGTGGAGATGGATGTCACCACACTCTGAAAAAGCTGAAGGTCACTATACCTGTCATCATTCTAGAGGGAAAAAAGTAACATTTAGTATCAATTGAAGTGCCATAAGTTGTGCTGGGTGCTTCCATTTATGCTGTCTCGTTTCATTTTTGCCCCAACCCCAGGAAGTAATTTTAAGGGCTTTTGAAGGAGTGTAATAAATACTATCACTCTTCCCTGCCTGGGTTCTGAGCCAGGTGAGAAATAAGACAACCAAGTCAATAGAGGAAACATCAAAATATTATCTTTATTACCAATAATGGCTTATATGATAATGGCTTGTACCTGGCTAAGTATGACAGCCCAGATTAGCTTGCTACCTTTATTCGTTTCCTAGGCTGCAATAACAAATTGCCACAGACTGGATGGCTTACAACAGAAATTTATTCTCTCACTGTCTGGAAGCCAGAAGTTCAAAATCAAGGTGTTGGGGGAGCTGTGTTTCCTGCAGAAACACAAGGAAGGACCTGTCCTTGCCCTTTCCACTTTTTCTGGCTCCAGGCTTTCCTGAGTTTGTGGCTGCATCAGTCTAGTCTCTGCCTCTGTCTTCACACAGCCTTCCCTGTGTGTCTGTGTCTTCTCTTCTGCTCTTATAAAGACACTTGGGTCATTGGGTTTAGGACCCACTGAGATAATCCAGAATGTTCTTATCTTAAGATCCTTAACTTAATTGCATCTGCAAAGACCCTTTACAAATAAGGTCACATTCAGTTTCCATGGGTTAGGACGTGGACATATCTTTTAGGGAGTCACCATTCAACCTACTACACTAACCAACCCCAGAATTAGACATATACCTGCCTAATCACAAAAGGTAGTAGACTCACCTGCTCCTTAGGGGCAAGGCTGTTATCCTAGACCAGTGGGGTTCAGCCAGGGGCAATAACCTCAGAGGATGTTTGGCAATGTCTGAAGACATTTTTGTTGTCACATCTAGGGGCAGGGGTGCTATTGATATCCAGTGAGCAGAGGCCAAGGATGCTACTAAACATCCTACAAAGTACAAGACAGTCCTTCCTCCCACCAAAAAATAATTATTTGGCCTAAAATGTCAAAAGTGTCAGGGTTAAGAAACCTTGCCCTAGAACTATGGCAAGGCTTATTGAGAACACATGTTTGCTGAAGACTGGCTGAGCCTGGGAGAGAAAGAGAGGAGTGAGTTGAGCTCACGTAGTCTATTTTTCCCAAATTTACCTCCCCTGGTGAGTGAGGAAGGGTAGGGTTGGGAGAGGTGGCCCGGAGTTACATTCATCGAGTTCCATTGACATGGAAGGTAATGCCAGGAATTGGGAAGAAGGGGGGTCATCTCTAGTGATGATTTGTTTTATTATAACTTTTTTTTTTTTTTGAGACAGAGTCTCGCTCTTTCACCCTGGCTGGAGTGCAGTGGTGTGATCTCGGCTCACTGCAGCCTCCACCTCCTGGGTTCAAGTGATTCTTCTGCCTCAGCCTCCCAAGAAGCTGGGACTACAGGTGCACACCACACCCAGCTAATTTTTGTATTTTTAGTAGAGACAGGGTTTCACCATGTTGACCAGGCTGGTCTCGAACTCCTGACTTCAAGTGATCCACCCACCTCAGCCTCCCAAAGTGCTGGAATTACAGGCCTGAGCTACCATGCCCAGCCTTATTACAACTTTTTAAGTTGATGCATATACTGAGATTCAGGGCAACTAAGTAATTTGTCCACTCTACCTGACTACAAAGCCCTTTTTATATAGCTACTGTGTCTGCATTGAGGCCAGGTATGAATGATAAATTGTAAAAATGTAAAAATTATTTTAAAAGTATAAAAAATTTATCAAGCACATTCTATGCACCAGGGACTATGCTGGGTTCTGTGGAAATAAAGATGGATAAGGTCATAGACTCTATCTTCTAGGATCTTGTGGTTTTAAGGGAAACACATAGGCCCGTGCATAGCACAGTAGTGATAAGAAAACTCAGAAGAGCTCCATGGCGATAGAAGGGTCTGCCTGAGAGTCAGGGAGGCATGGCTGCTGCCTGTGTCCCATAACTGCAGCTTCCCCGGTCAACGCGCTGTAGGAAGGACTTTCCTCTCCAAAGGAGGGTGAATAGGAAAACTTTGGCATGTGAACTAGACAAAGGCTAGTAGGAGCTCTGCTAAAGCATGGGTTTTAGTTTGGGGAAAGCCCTGAATGAGCATGGAGAAATGTCTTATTGGTATCTTGATTCAAGGCTTTTGGGAACCGGATGCCAAGACACTTCAAAGAACAAGAGGTCTATTGGGGAAAATGCCTATGAAGGGAGAGGGAGCAGGAGGAAGTGAGAAGTCTTCAGACTCCACTGCAGTTCTGATGCCTGTAAAAGGAGAGTGGGGAGGGAGAAGAATTGGGCAGGAGGAGCCCCAGATGCAGCGCAGCTCTGAGAAAGTCTTGGCCAGGCCAATGGGAACATCAGTGCAAAGACTGCCCATCGAGGAATTCCATGCAGGCAGGAACGGGGCAACTGCAGCACCTCGTCTCTGCCCGGTCTGCATGACATGGAAGTGGATTTTGCAGCAGCAGTGAGCTCATTATGCTTCTCCCAGAAAGTTCTCTTAAAGGAAGATCTGACCGGTCCGTCTCCATTGGCTACCACAGTGGGCCACAAGAAGTTCAGGGTTGATAACAAGAAGCAGGGACCTTGGCCCACGTAGTAGCAGATGTAGTAAAAATAACGCCAGTAACTGGGTATAACAAAGTGACCCCAGCACCTATAGGGGTGATGTGTGATACACATGCAGATGGCAGGTGGAGGCTGGAAGAGGAGGCCCCACCAGGTCAAACCCAGGAACCTAGTCTCGGCCCTCACCCTCTTCAAGTCTCTGTTGCAGTGAACACCTTTGACCTTTCTCTTTTCTCTCAAAACATCCCTTGCTTGTCTCTGTGATGGTGCACTTCTTGTTTTGTTCTTCCAACCTTTGGATGGCTTCTTCCCTGGCTACCTTTTTTGTTTGGCTTCTAAATGTAGGTATTTCCAGGCTTCTGTCTTCAAACTGTTTCTTTATCTATAGCCTTCCTTTTAGGGATCACACAACTTCAACTCTCACCTCTGACCACTGCCACATCTGTGTGTGGTCCTCCTTTCTTCTGAGAACTCCAGAGTGGCATTTGGGAGCCTCCACATTACCACATGGGCTAGCCTGTGGGGAGCTCACACACCCACGGTGATATCAGTGGGGCATCCCCTGGCATGGAAAACTTAAGTTCCATGTAACCTTCACTGAGGACTCACCTCATTTCTTGACTTTGCTGCTCCTCTCAGTGGAAATGCTGAGCCCCCAGCACTCAAGCCTGACCACCCCAAAGCATCACTGACTCTTTCCACCTCTCCTACAGCCAGCTGGAGAGTTGCCTGAGTTTTAAGTCCCCCACCCCACCCACACAAAATGTCTCACTTTTGTTTCCTCTATTTGGTTTTCTCATGTACCACAATCAGAGACTTGGGCATCATTGGAGTTAATGCTCTAAGTCAAGTTACTCCTAAAAGAGAGAAAAGCTTTTGATTGTCATTGCTTCTCCCGGGCCTATGCTAGTCATTTCTTCACTATTCTCCTCACCCCCACCCCATCCCTAAAGGGTGGTCTGGATGGCCTTCCAAAGCCTACTGAGAGCACATTGCAGCCTTCAGCTGCTCCCCCTGGTCTCTTGAGTTCAGTGTATCTCAGCAATTTTTCCATGTACCTTCAGAGATCCCAGCAGCAGCAGAACCTTCAGTTTAAAGACAGGCTAAGGCTGGGTGCAGTGGCTCATGCCTGTAATCCCAGCACTTTGGGAGGCCAAGGAGGGCGGGTCACCTGAGGTCAGCAGTTCGAGACCAGCCTGGCCAACAGGGTGAAACCCTGTCTCTACTAAAAAGACAAAAATTAGCCCACTGGCAGATGCCTGTAATCCCAACTACTCAGGAGGCTGAGGCAGGAAAATCGCTTGAACCTGGGTGGTGGAGGTTGCAGTGAGCCAATACCGTGCCACTGCAGTCCAGCCTGGGTGACAAGAGCAAACTCTGTCTCCAAAAAAAAAAAAAAAAAAAAAAAAAAAAATTAGCCAGGTGTGGTGGTGCACGCCTGTAATCCCAGCTACTTGGGAGGCTGAGGCAGAAGAATCACTTGAACCTGGGGGGCGAAGGTTGCAGGGAGCTGGTGCCACTGCACTCCAGCCCAGACGACAGGGTAAGACTCGGTCTCAAAAAAATAATAATTACAATAAAAAATAAAGATAGGCTAAAACTCTAGTCTTAATAAGGAAAAAAGAATGCTGTAGCTACTCTCAATGGGCTTATTCGTCAATGTTTCCTCACAAATCTATAGTATTTATAAAATTTGAACATTTTCTCACCCAGGGCCCAGGAACTGGAATTAGAAGATCATCAAAGCAGACTGGAGCAGAAACTGAGAGAGAAAATGCTCAAGGAGGGTGAGTATGCTTGGGCCTTTGTTCAGAACTTCCCCCTAGAAAGGCTCCTGAGCAGCGTGTGCCACAAATCCCAGAGTGGGGCGCTCTTCCTGCCTGCCAGCCTGCAAGTCAGAGGAAAGTACAAAGCCAGCCTGCCTCCCACCAGCAGCACCACAAGCCCCATTTAGCCTCATTCACTTGGGCTGTGAGGGCAGTGCTTTCCCCCATCCCAAGTGGCAGTAGGAACAAAGTCCTATGTTCACTTATTCATTCACGTATCCACCCATTCATTTAACACACATTTACTAGGAACTGTGGTCCTGGTTTATGATGAAGAGCAAGCCCTGCCCTCTAGGAGTTTGTGGGCTCACTGGGGAGACTAACACCCCCAGTTCCGTAATGCTAGTTCAGTGAGATGAAGGCCACATCAGAAGGGCTTTGGGATCCCAGGGAAAGGCGGGCCTAGTGCTGCCAGGCACTAGAGCTGGTAAAGGAAACGTTCCCTCCCAGCGTGGGCAGGGCCAGGGCATCACACATGAGAAAACGATTCCACCAGGAAGCAAGGAGAGTAGAGATAAACTCAACTGACACAGTATACTGCTGTATGCATTTATTAGTTCCTGCCAGAAAGGCATATTCACTCTGTTTTGCACCTGTGTGTTTGCAGTGCCAGATCCATGCATGACCTTCCCATATTCAGACCTAGATCTAAAAGAACAACTTAAAGAATGTCTATACCTCAGGGATCTAATACTGCACCTACCTTATGAGGTTGCCCAGTATAGGGCAAGTACTGAGCAAATGTTAGGCATTATTATCACTGATTTGTATTTAGGTATTTTCGCGCCCAATTTACAAATTAGAAAACTGAGTCTCAGAGAATTTAAATCCCATGCTCAAGGTGAATGGTAGGGCTAAGATTTAGGAACAGATCACAGATCAGGGTCTCCTGTTCTTTCCCATGTGTCAGTAATTTGCAGACTGTTTCTTTATAGCAACAGAATTCTAACAAAATCCTTATGCAGCAGCACTGTACAGACTAAAGTGGTATAAATCATTTTTTATATGTCAGAGGGGCTCAGATGGGTCCATCCATGACAAGCCTAAACTGAGAGAGGATTTTTTTTATTTTTCTGTGCTGTTTATTAAATGAATAGTAATCCTGGAATATACCTAACTTAATAAACCATAGGTTCTAACTGATATCTGATTTATATATCAGATTTGAAAAGTTTAATTTGTTCTGTTTCAGGATACTAAATAAATACCACCAAAGACTATTTGCCACCTTTGATTCTTTTTAAAAAAAATTCTTACTAAGAAGTGAAGGTCATAGGTTTTTCTCAACCCTGTCAGATGTATCCAAAAAATGTAGTTTCTTTATTCTGTCTGTACCTGAGCTCATCTTCTGCCTACGCATCCTCCCACTGATTAGCAAGGAAAAAAAATAGGAACTCTTTACCCCTCCATGGTAAACTTAATCTGATGCAATAACTTAAACAATCCGTGTAGGAGATGCTCGGTCTCTTTGGGATGAAAATGTGCAGTCTTGAAGATGCCACCCCTCCCTTCTCTGTCTCTCCCCAGGGTGACTGGCAGGTAATGGGAAAAGGCAGGTCTGTGTGACCTTGTGGTGGCATTAGGACTCTGTGTGGGGTGCTCTGCTTATTGAGTCCCCTCATGGCATCCCCCATCATTGGACTGCAACTCTCTCTGGTGGCATCTGCAACTGAGGTGTGTGCTGGTCTCATCCATAGCCTGCCCACTCTCTCGGGGTGCCTGAGAGCCTGCGGGCATTCCTGGCTCACCCAGCCTCACCTCAGCACATCCTCCATTCAGCATGGCTAGACAGTCTCTCCTGTGGGGTCACTCTGCCCCATGGGGGAACCCTGTGGCAGGTCCACTAGCCAGCTGTCTCTGGTAACAGTGGGGCAAGTGGACCCTTCTAGGCTCCACCCATGCCGCATACAGCACACCAAGATCTGAGGGGCCACACTCAGACCCTTCTTCTCTGCCCAACCATAACATAAGACAGTAGTCTTATGTTTATACATAGGGATGCCCTTTAAGCTGGCTTCTTTCCAGAATTCTGAACAAGGGCAGGGCAAGAGTCCTTTGCCCATCCACCAATGAGATATGACATTACCTGTCCCCTTTGGGGCTTCTAAGACCCAGAATGGAGAGACCGAGCATGGGGCTCTAACCCTCTGCCCCTCCTGCCTCTCTTCTTTCTTCTTAAAACTTGAGGTGCAATGGGGTGGTGTTTCTTTGTCTCCCTTTCATCAGACCTACCTGCTTCCCGGCCCAGACCTCAGAGCTAAGCCTGATGAAGGAAGTGGCACCCTCTCTACTCTGGGAGGAGGCTCCCCACCCAGTCCTCCGTGTGTTAGACACAGGGGCTCTAGGAATTTAGAAAGTCTTCTCCCAAGGCAATTGTCTGCTTGACAAGACTTAAATCTGGCTTCAGAATCCTGTTTTCTGTGTCCAAAGCTCATTACTACTTGTTTCCTACTCTGTCCTTTCATTTTCTAACAATCCTATCTCCCCCAGGCAACCGAATGCCTCAGGCCAATTATCAAGAAGACAAAGGGAAAAGCAAAGTCAGTGTGGAAACACCTTCCTATCAGACAGTTGTAGCCTCACTTTGCTTCCCTGTGGTCCCTAAACAAAAGGCTAGTTTGTCATTAACTACACATGAAAAAGATTCTGGCTGGGCGCTGTGGTTCACGCCTGTAATCCCAGCACTTTGGGAGACTTTGGTGGGCTGATCACAAGGTCAGGAGTTTGAGACCACCCTGGCCAACATGGTGAAACCCCGTCTCTACTAAAAACACAAAAAATTGGCCAGGCGTGGTGGGAGACACCTGTAATCCCAGCTACTCAGGAGGCTGAGGCAGGAGAATCACATGAACCCAGGAGGTGGAGGTTGCAGAGAGCCAAGATCATGCCACTGCACTCCAGCCTGGGCAACAGAGTGAGACTCCATCTCAAAAAAAGAAAAAAGAAAAAAAAAGATTGTGGTCATTGAAACAGTAGCCACTGGTGCAGGTGGTTTACTTAGAAACTTCTCACAGATTTCTTTGCTGTGGCTCAGCTATGTTTATGGAAACCGCCTTTTTTGTTGTTTTGTTAGCTTCTCTTTGGGGCAGAGGGAAGGTTGGGGGATTTGATAGGGTTTGGCTGGTATTAAATTCCTTTTCTTACAAAGGGGTTTTCCCTGTCGCTTTGTACATATCTTCAAGATGAAAACTGAGTGAACTGCTTCACCGCACCCACCTTTCTCATCTCTCGCTCTAAGGGCGGTTCCTTGGTGTTAAATTCATTTCCTTGTTTTCTCCATTAAAATTAAAGGCAGAACAAGTCCATAACAATCGAGAATGTCCATGCCAAAAACTCTCCCGGGGCCCAATCTTCTCTGAGCCCAGTGGTTTTCTTTTTTTTCTTTAGAGAGCCAGAAAGATGAGAAGGATCTAAATGAAGAGCAAGAAATATTCACCGAGCTGATGCAAGTGATTGAGCAAAGGGACAAACTCGTCGATTCCTTAGAGGAACAACACATCAGAGAAAAAGCCGAGGACCAGCACTTTGAAAGCTTCGTATTCTCCAGAGGCTGTCAGCTGAGCAGGACTTGAGGAGGCCCGTAGTCCCTCTCCCTGGCTGCACGTTGGGACCGGATCAGGCCAAGTGCACCACACACCCTCATGGGTCTTTCTGCAGGATTTATCATCCCTGGAACTTAAGTTATACCTTACTGCATTTTTTAAAATTAAAATTCTCTTGCACGCATGGCAGCTTCCCAAGGTCCTTCCAGAGATTCAAATGAAGAAAACCCAAAGACTGTTTGGCAATTGGCAGTCAACTTCAGCCAGGCTCTCAGACTGGAGGTGTTGTTGGCAGATGACCAGCATTGTTTTCCCTAGAAAGTGACACAAAGACTTGACTTTCCTGCTACTTTTATCATTTTCCTTCCCAATTCATTGAGTTACATACTTTAAGATTCTTGAGAAGCTGCCTTTTCATTAATATGTCCATATTTGCCTTTTTTGTATGGATGACCAGTTTCCAAATGTCAGAAAGAAGCAGCCGCAGTTTAAAGATTAGGTTAATATTTAAATTGTGTTTCCAGAGAAAGAGGAGAAACCTTGAGATTACTGATTACATAAAGCAAATAACTCATATAGCAGGTGTTAATTCAATCCAGGGTGAATTTAATTTACCAGGTGCATTTATAAGCCTTAATATAATATACATAAGCAATGAGAGCTTAATAGAACATTTGAGCCTTAATTTTATTTTAAGAAGAAAAGAAAAAAGGAAATAAAACTTTAACTTTATGCCAGTGGGATTGTTAGTGTTCACCAAACACTGCTGGCTTAGAAAAGCTTTTCGTCCCCGTGCTATGCTTTTTATGGACCCTGGAAAATAATGAAAAGCATTTTCAGAAAATGAATGATTTTAAAGTACTTTTTAAATAAGTGTTGATGATGGCAGAAAACAAAAGAGGGGAACTTCTTTTATTTGTTGATAAAATATTGGTGAGGTTGGTGCTGCTACTGAAACGGAACACACTAGGGTACAAGAGAAGGAATGCTTCTTGCTGGTGCTCTTCTTAAAGAGAGAAGTATCTCTCCCTCTCCCCAGGAACTCTACAGAGCAAGGACAAAACCACTTCTGACTTAGAGGGAGGGCTGAATGCAGTGACCCTATTTACCAAATCCCAAACTGGGTCATGAATTTTTTTAATGACATTTCAGTTTGAAAAGAAAGCTGGAAGATGGAGTTTGTGTGCTGACATGTTGGAATTCCTGGGGCATTATGAGGGTTCCCATGGGGGCCAAAGAAGAGAAGATTTAATATGGTGATGTGTTGTCATAAAACATTTGATTGTTTTTGCTCGGATTCTTTGAAGATTTAGTCTATTATCGATAAGAGAAACACTAAAGAACTCTTGGTTGTGTATTTGGCCGCTCTCATTTCGGCAAGTGTTTAAATGTGTCATTAGACAAAAGGTGCTCTGCAACAGTTGGCTCTGACTGGAGACCAAATTTCTCTCAAATCAATCCATGAACCACTTCTGTCAGAGACGCTCTCTGCACGCACCAATCTGGCCAGCTCACAAGCCAGAAATTAGATGTATAACTGGATTTCCTCTGAGTCAGCCAATGCTTTGGGTTACATTTAAGCACAACCTTTCTATGTTATAGCAAGTTCCAAAGGTTGCAGTTCTTTTTCCTTTTCTTTCCTTCCTTCCTTTTTTTTAAAAAAAGATAAGAATCAGGTCTTCCAGGGCCTGAATTCTATTATTAGGCAATATGAGGAGGCACCTACCTACCTACCTACCTACCTATGAAAACTGTACCACCTCTGGATATTTATCTATTTTTATTTATTTGTGTATTGGTGAGAATTGATAATATCATTTCCTCATAATTCAGGTTTTCAGGTGTTATAATTTGGAGAAGACCTATTAGCACTAAGAAATTGGTACATAAGCTATTTAATATACAAATAACCCAGATGTTTGGGGCAGTGAGTTGTATAGTATTAAAGATTTCAGCTATCAGGCATTTAGAGGTAAGACTATGGATGCAGAAGAATATCAACTCATTATAAGAAAAAGATTTATAACGTCAGTTTTCATTCTAGAATATGCAGCCATATTCAGGCCCCAGTCTTTTCTGTCAGTTGCATAAAAGTGCATCCTTTGATGCCTGCATACATTTAACAGATGATGTTCAAGTGTGTCATGTTTGAGTTGTTATTGTGCAAAAGAATTAATTGCCACTTACTTTAATTTGTTATATTTCCATCCCAAAGAATGAATCTCCCAAGAGGGCCAAGAGAGAAGGTGGTTTGGCCCCTAGTATTCTGTTAATAGATGAGAGAAGCAATTTGTTCACTTGCTTTCACAGGCTGTGCTGTGTGGTTTATGGCTCAGTTTTATCTGGCCAAGTTAAAACGTAAACTTCATCCTTAACAGTTTTCTATATACACTGGCCTTTCTGTTTTACTAGTACATAAAAACCATTTCAACATTTCCAATGGACACAAATATTGTGTCTGTTGAACTATCTAAAATGATTCCATTCCTTATTTACAAGAGAGAGCATTCTAAGACTCTCAAAATGTAAAATACTGTACATTTTGAAGACAGTTTCTTTGTATGCAATATGAGTAGGATTATGATGAAAACACACAGAGTCTGCAGTGCCCCATAAAAGGGCACTAGTGAATGTGATCAAGGCCAAACTATATAGGACTCTGAATGGGACAGAAAGCCCAGCCTCAGGTCATATTTCACAGTCAGTCTCACACAGCTTCTAAGTTAAATCAAAGTGTTTATGATAGTTATAAGGTCAGAATTGTACCTAAGTTGGGCCAAGAGGACATTTCTTAAGCTTGCTCTCCCAAACCATTGATTTATTGGTCTATTTATTTAACATCCTCTGAATGCCCATGGGGTTCTGCAGCCCTGTGCCAGATGCTGAGATACAGAAAGAATATTAGTCCTTAACTCCACCTCCAAATAAATAGAAAGATCAAGAAGTAGGTACCATCCCCAAATACAAAGATGAAAAGCTATTTTCATTATAAGCATCAACCTATTCTACTCACGTTTATCTCAAGCATAAAGAATATCCCCCACTATCACAGGGCTTCTTGGGCTGTATTTAGAAATACAAAATAAGTTTGTATTTCTAAAACTGTGAAAAATCATCTCAGGTTGTACTGTTCATTTAAACCTTGACTTTGGCAGTGTTAGGCTGCTTGGAATCAATCAATGCCAAGATGCACCATGTTAATTGCAACCGAGAAAGGAAGTGGCAGGTGTTTCCAACCCTGATGAGCTGCAATGAAATTGATGTTTTCTGCATTCTGGAGGCAAATGACAATTCAGCAGTGTCTCTCTTCCCAGGAAGCAGATTTACAGGCTTTTCCTTCCAAACTGAAAATGGCAGCATGCCCCACCCAGGTGGCTGATCAGAGAACTACCTCAGCAGGGCAGAGGTGGCAGGGGGCAGCCGGGGCCGCCACATGAACACAGAGCGGCAGTCATTGGATGTGGTGAGCTCAAATGTAGGAGTTTATTGTAATAAGAAAGTTCACATACAGGGGAAAGTGTACGATTTCATCTACTGTTTATCTTCTAACCTCACTGCTGAGTAGCTTGTAAAAGATTAATTTGCTCCAACAATTGGGAACTATTCATGTGGATGGAAATGTGTTATTTGTGCACTGCTATAGATACTGAAATGAACCAAAAATAAATGGTTTTGTGTCTCAGGAATCAAAACATTTTCATGTGGGCTTGGTCTGGCACCTCTGAGGGCAGCATCCATTTCATTTATTTGCTCTCAGTGAAAGAGCCTGGGCAAGGCTTTGATTTTGTGTGGGAGTCTGTTAATTAACCTGGGAGATTTTATTACCATGGGGCATCTAGAAGGACTTACCTGACCAGCAAATTGGATTTGAATGGGAGGAGAAGCGAAGAAGGCTCACCTCAGGTGTATTCCTTCAACAAAGAAAGCTGTTTTCAAGGCTGGGGAAGGGGAGGGATGAGGCTTATGGTAGCCCCAGCCCCTCCCTTTCTCTCACCTTTCTCTCACCTGGTTTTGTATTTAATTCGCTCAACAGGAACGTTTCCTTCTGCGCAGATCTAGCCTCTTCCTTCAAGTCACATTCTTTTAGTTTGTTCTTATTACCTCTTTTCTTAACCCCAGCACATGCATATTCTTAAACTATGAGTGCAGGATACGCCAGAATTGCCACATCACAGTAATCAACCCATGAGTCCCAGGAGCTCCCATCATTCCACACGAAGGTGCCCCATTTGTTTGAAAGCTTTGGTCTGCTGATCAAATATTTGAAAGGATTTATTTTTCCATTGAGCATCAACAACAAATATACATAACTGCAGATGAGAGTTCCTGTTTTACCAGCACTAATGTGGGGAGTGAAGAGCTCCAAGCAACAGCCACCTCTGATGGCACTTTGCAAGTTTTTCCTTGGGGCTCAGCTGACATCCTCATACTCACAGAGCTGCAGACTCTCAGCCATTGCTGCAACTCACCATCTCTGAGCCTTCAGGGCACACTTTGTAATTTCATGCTCACTCCCTCTCCCAGTTCACTTAGAAATAAAAGAAAGCAAAACCAAACATCACAGCACCCTTCCCCCAGCCCCTCTGACCCTGATAATGGTAACAGCTACTGTGAACTCAGCTCTTCTCACCTACCAGGTGAACTAGGCCAGGAGACTCACTCCCCAGAACTCTGTCACCTCTCTGATTTCGTCTGACTCACTAGAGTGCTCGTGGAATCTCTTTGGGGACCATCTCTTTGGACTGCCCTCTGCTGACCAGATGTCCAGCCCCTTGCACAGCTCTTTGGCCAATACTCCTTCAAGTATACCCTTTAGTGTTTCCAGCAGACAACATCTGGCCTTGGTGATTTGGTTCCATTTCATTGTTAGATATAAGACTTCTAACCTTCCTCCCTAAGAGGAAACATCCAACGTATGAATAGCTATAATATCTCCCCCCAAGAAAGATGGAAGCGGGGTCTCTCACTCCTCCAGATCACACTGACCTAGGAAAGAATTGGGGAGAGGAAAATCAAGACCATGGGTATAATCTCAGTGGCCTGGGACATGGACCACACACCAGTATAATCACTGGGGCCCCAGGTATTCCCCCTTGCCTGGCTGAGTCTGCACTGGCTCACACCTACTGCTTTCTGCCCTTAAAAGCATTGCTGTGCTCTTGTTTACCTGTGTGTTATTCATTCCTCTGTTAGATTACCCAAGAAGGAACTACTGATTTTAGGGCTTCACTTCTGCAGCTGGCCCTCAGCTAGCATGCTGAGGTGAGAAAATCTCTCCACCACTGTCTGTAGTTCATTATTACCCCTGAAGGGTAGGTGAGCAGGTCATCTGTCTCAAAGAACTTTGGACTCATTCCCCCATGGCTGAATCAGAGGCAATTTGAGTGGCATCATCCTGTGTGGTCCTCAAAAACAGCCCTGCCTTCAGTCTACCATGTTACCAACTAAGGCTGAGGTTGTCCAACTTCCTCCTGTCCTGTGACTTCCCTGCCCACCAAAAGAATTCCTATTCTCCCACTCCATCCCTGCCACCTGGACAGCCTTCACCCAGACAGGTAGAATTCCTGGAGGACATGCTCACCGGCAGGCTGACCTTCAAAGGCCACCACTAATATTCCGGAGTTCCCAAGGGGGACATGCAATGAGGCTTGTCCCTTAAGACCCCCACTCCACAGACATTTCATTTCTCACGCATTCCTTTCATCCTAAGAGCACATCTTGCTTGCAGTGATCAAAGAGATCCTCAAGAGGCTCTGGCTGGCTTCTCTCTTCCCCCTCCTGCTTTGCTGCAGTCAAATAACTCTGACTATTGGTTGGGATCCAGAGCTTTTGTAAAACCCTCATCTTGATCTGCAGGGGATGCCATTTTATCCCTTAGATGGTATGTGGTCCATGTCCCAGGCCACTGAGATGACACCAAGTTCTTGATTTTCCCCTCCCCAATCCTTTCCGAGGTCAGTGTGATCTGGAAGAGTGAGAGTCTCCTAGGGCTGCTGTTAACAAAATACAGCAGGTTTAAAACAGCAGAAATGTATTATCTCCCAGTCCTGGAGGCTAGAAATCCAAAGTTAAGGTGTCTGCTGAGCCATGTTCCCTCTGAGACTCTAGGGGAGGATTCTTTGTCGCCTCCTCCACCTTCTGGAAGTCCCAGGCATCCCTTGGCATGTGGCTGCATCACTCCAATGGCCATCGTCTTCCTGTATCTTTGCATCACATTCCCTCTGTGCATATCTGTGTCCAAATTTTCCTCTTCCCATAAAGATACAAGTCTCATTGGATTAGGTGCCCACCATATTCCAGTATGACCTAAATACAATTTTTAGCAACTAATTACATTGGCAATGACCCTAGTTCCAGGATCCCATTCTGAAGTACTGGGTGTTACAGCGTCAACTTATCTTTTTTAGGGGACAAAATTCAACCCATAACAGATGGCCTTCACATTTAGGAAGAATATCTTTTCCTAGTGAAAGCCACTTTGGGCTTGAATTTTGCCTTAATTTGCTTTGATATGATTGGTTTACCTCTATCCTGGGTTTTTAAGCTATTCAATAAAAAGCAACCCAGTAAAATAAATAGATAACAGAATACAAAAGAAAAGCTTCCTTCTATATGACAGATATAGATCACATGTAATTTATGAAATCTGAATGCAGCACCTAGACTCCAATTTTCGTTCCATTATCTTGGTACTTATAGTTACTATGTTATTATTCCTTTAATGGTTACCCTAGAGATTACAACATGAGCCTTGATTTATCAGAGTCCAATAGAAATTGCTACTTTTACTTCTTCCCAGACAATGCCTGGATCTTAAAACACTTAACTCCATTTATTCACTTCCCGATTTGAATGCTTCTGCTTTTGTGTATTTTATTTTGATTTAGTTTTTAAATCCTGTATTATTTATGTTGTTTTGTATAGTGAATAGGCTTTTATGCTTACCCATATACTTACCCTCACTTGGGATGATTTTCCTTCTGCCATTCACTTCAGTATTTCCTCTTGTTTGGATCAACTATTAATAATTTTTCTCATGGTGGATAAGCTTTTTGATGTGCTGCTGGATTCGGTTTGCTAATATTAGTCTCTCAGTTATTGGCTACATGTGATCTCTAGCCCATAATTTAAATTCTGGGTTTTGAATTACTTGTCCATAAAATGGTGGTGATGATAATATCATGTATGAGTCTCAAATGAAATACTAATAGCTTGGCTGGGCCCAATGGCTTATGCCGGTAATCCCAGCATTTTGGGAGGCCAAGGCAGGCGGATCACGAAGTCAGGAGTTTGAGACCAGCCTGACCAACATGGTGAAACCCTGTCTCTACTAAAAATACAAAAATTAGCCAGGCTTGGTGGCATGCGCCTGTAATCCCAGCTACTCAGGAGGCTGAAGCAGGAGAATCGCTTGAACCCAGGAGGCAGAGTTTGCAGTGAGCCAAGATCATGCCACTGCACTCCAGCCTGGGCAACAGAGTGAGACTCAGTCTAAAAAAAAAAAAAGAAAAAAGGGCACTTTTAAGATGGCCAAATAAGAACAGCTCTGGTTTGCAGCTCCTAGCGAGATCGACACAGAAGACAGGTGATTCTTGCATTTCAAACTGAGGTATCTGGTTCCTCTCATTGGGACTGGTTGGACAGTGGATGCAGCCCATGGAGGGCGAGCTGAAGCAGGGCAGGGTGTCGCCTCACCCAGGAAGTGCAAGGGGTCAGGGGACTTCCCTTTCCTAGCCAAGGGAAGCCATGACAGACTGTACCTGGAGAAACGGTACACTCTTGACCAAATACTGCGCTTTCTCCACAGTCTCAGCAACTGGCAGACCAGGAGATACCTTCCCATGCCTGGCTTAGTGGGTCCCACGCCCACGGAGCCTTGCTCACTGCTAGCACAGCAGTCTGAGATCGATCTGCGATGCTGCAGATTGGCAGAGGGACGGGTGTCTGCCATTGCTGAGGCTTGAGTAGCTCACAGTGTAAACAAAGAGGCCAGGAAGCACGAATTGGGTGGAGCCCACTGCAGCTCAGCAAGGCCTACTGCCTCTGTAGATTCCACCTCTGGGGGCAGGGCATAATAGAACAAAAGGCAGCAGACAGCTTCTGCAGACTTAAACATCCCAGTCTGACAGCTCTGAAGAGAGCAGTGGTTCTCTCAGCATGGTGTTCGAGCTTCGAGAACGGACAGACTGCCTCCTCAAGTGGGTTCCTGACCCCCGTGTAGCCTGACTGGGAAACATCTCCCAGTAGGGGCCAACAGACACCTCAAACAGGTGGGTGCCCCTCTGGGACGAAGCTTCCAGAGGAAGGATCAGGTAGCAATACTTGCTGTTCTGCAGCTTCCGCTGGTGATACCCAGGCGAACAGCATCTGGAGTGGACCTCCAGCAAACTCCAACAGACCTGCAGCTGAGGGGTCTGACTGTTAGAAAACTAACAAACAGAAAGGAATAGCATCAATATCAACAAAAAGGACATCCACACCAAAACCCCATCTGTAGGTCACCAACATCAAAGATCAAAAACCACAAAGATGGGGAGAAGCCAGAGCAGAAAAGCTGAGAATTCCAAAAAACAGAGTGCCTCTTCTCCTCCAAAGGATCACAGCTCCTCGCCAGCAACAGAACAAAACTGGACAGAGAATGAGTTTGATGAGTTGACAGAAGTAGGCCTCAGAAGGTCGGTAATAACAAACTTCTCCGAGCTAAAGGAGCATATTCAAAACCATCGCAAGGAAGCTAAAAACCTTGAAAAAAGGTTAGACAAATGACTAACTAGAGTAAACAGTGTAGAGAAGACCTTAAATAACCTGATGGAGCTGAAAACCACGGCACAAGAACTTCATGATGCATGCACAAGCTTTGATAGCCAATTCGATTAAGTGGAAGAAAGGATATCAGTGATTGAAGATCAAATTAATGAAATAAAGCAAAAAGACAAGATTAGAGAGAAAAGAGTGAAAAGAAACAAACAAAGCCTCCAAGAAATACGGGACTATGTGAATAGACCAAATATACGTTTGATTGGTGTACCGGAAAGTGATGGGGAGAATGGAACCAA
Source organism: Pan troglodytes (assembly GCF_028858775.2). Classification (NCBI taxonomy): domain Eukaryota; kingdom Metazoa; phylum Chordata; class Mammalia; order Primates; family Hominidae; genus Pan; species Pan troglodytes. The sequence goes on from NC_072407.2 coordinate 16,523,641, forward strand.
GTTAGAAAACATTCTTCAGGATATTATCCAGGAGAACTTCCCTAACCTAGCAAGGCAGGCCAACATTCAAATTCAGGAAATACAGAGAATACCACAAAGATACTCCTCGAGAAGAGCAACCCCAAGACACATAATTGTCAGATTCACCAAGGTTGAATTGAAGGAAAAAATGTTAAGGGCAGCCAGAGAGAAAGGTCAGGTTACCCACAAAGGGAGGCCAATCAGACTAACAGCAGATCTCTTGGCAGGAACACTACAAGCCAGAAGAGAGTAGGGGCTAATATTCAACATTCTTAAAGAAAAGAATTTTCAACCCAGAATCTCATATCCAGCCAAACTAAGCTTCATAAGTGAAGGAGAAATAAAACCCTTTACAGACAAGCAAATGCTGAGAGATTTTTGTCACCACCAAGCCTGCCTTATAAGAGCTCCTGAAGGAAGCACTAAACATGCAAAGAAACAATCAGTACCAGCCACTGCAAAAACATCCCAAATGGTAAAGACCATTGACACTACAAAGAAACTGCATCAATTAATGGGCAAAATAACCAGCTAACATCATAATGACAAGATCAAATTCAAACATAACAATATTAATCTTACATGTAAGTGGGCTAACTGCCCCAATTAAAAGACAGACTGGCAAATTGGATAAAGAGTCAAGACCCATCAGTGTGCTGTATTCAGGAGACCCATCTCATGTGCAAAGACTCACATAGACTCAAAATAAAGGGATGGAGGAAGATCTACCAAGCAAATGGAAAGCAAAAAAAAAAAAAAAAAGCAGGGGTTGCAATCCTAGTCTCTGATAAAACAGACTTTAAACCAACAAAGATCAAAAGAGACAAAGAAGGCCATTACATAATGGTAAAGGGATCAATTCACCAAGAAGAGCTAACTATCCTAAATATATATGCACCCAATACAGGAGCACCCAGATTCATAAAGCAAGTCCTTAGAGACCTACAAATAGACGTAGACTCCCACAGAATCACAATGGGAGACTTTAACACCCCACTGTCAATATTAGAGAGATCAACGAGACAGAAGGTTAACAAGGATATCCAGGACTTGAACTCAGCTCTGGACCAAGCAGACCTAATAGACATCTACAGAGCTCTCCACCCCAAGTCAACAGAATATACAGTCTTCTCAGCACCACATCACACTTATTCTAAAATTGACCACATAATTGGTAGTAAAACACTCCTCAGCAAATGTAAAAGAACAGAAATCACAACAAACTGTCTCTCAGACCACAGCACAATCAAATTAGAACTCTGGATTAAGAAATTCACTCAAAACTGCACAACTATGTGGAAACTGAGCAACCTGCTCCTGAATGACTACTGGATAAATAACAAAATGAAGGCAGAAATAAACATGTTCTTTGAAACCAACGAGAACAAAGACACAACATACCAGAATCTCTGGGACACATTGAAAGCAGTCTGTAGAGGGAAATTTATACCACTAAGTGCCCACAAAGAAAGCGGGAAAGATCTAAAATTGACACCCTAACAACACAATTAAAAGAACTAGAGAAGCAAGAGCAAACAAATTCAAAAGCTAGCAGAAGGCAAGAAATAACTAAGATCAGAGCAGAACTAAAGGAGATAGAGACAAAAAAAAACTTTCAAAAAATCAATGAATCCTGGAGCTGGTTTTTGGAAAAGATCAACAAAATAGACCACAAGCAAGACTAATAAAGAAGAAAAGAGAGAAGAATCAAATAGACACAATAAAAACTGATAAAGGGGATGTCACCACCAATCCCACAGAAATACAAACTACCATCAGAGAATACTATAAACACCTCTATGCAAATAAACTAGAAAATCTAGAAAAAATGGATAAATTCCTGGACACATACACCCTCCCAAGACTAAACCAGGAAGAAGTTGAATCTCTGAATACACCAATAACCGGTTCTGAAATTGAGGCAATAATTAATAGCCTACCAACGAAAAAAAGGCCAGGACCAGAACGGATTCACAGCCGAATTCTATCAGAGGTACAAAGAGGAGCTGGTACCATTCCTTCTGAAACTATTTCAATCAATAGAAAAAGAGGGAATCCTCTCTAACTCATTTTATGAGGCTAGCCTGGTAGAGACACAACAAAAAAAGAGAATTTTAGGCCAATATCCCTGATAAACATCGATGTGAAAATCCTCAATAAAATGCTGGCAAACAGAATCCAGCAGCACATCAAAAAGCTTATCCACCATGATCAAGTCAGCTTCATCCCTGGGATGCAAGGCTGGTTCAACATATGCAAATCAATAAACGTAATCCATCACATAAACAGAACCAATGACAAAAACCACATGATTATCTCAATAGATGCAGAAAAGGCCTTTGACAAAATTCAACAGCCTTTCATGCTAAAATCTCTCAATAAACTAGGTATTAATGGAACATATCTCAAAAAAATAAGAGCTACTTATGACAAACCCACAGCCAATATCGTACTTGATGGCAAAAACTGGAAGCATTCCCTTTGAAAACTGGCACAAGACGAGGATGCCCTCTCTCACCACTCCTATTCAACATAGTGTTGGAAGTTCTGGTCAGGGCGATCAGGCAAGAAAAAGAAATAAAGGGTATTCAATTAGGAAAAGAGGAAGTCAAATTGTCTCTGTTTGCAGATGACATGATTGTATATTTAGAAAACCCCATCGTCTCAGCCCCAAATCTCCTTAAGCTGATAAGCAACTTTAGCAAAGTCTCAGGATACAAAATCAATGTGCAAAAATCACAAGCATTCCTATACACCAATAATAGACAAACAGAGATCCAAATCATGAGTGAACTCCCATTCACAATTACTACAAAGAGAATAAAATACCTAGGAATTCAACTTACAAGGGATGTGAAGGATCTCTTCAAGGAGAACTACAAACCACTGCTCAACAAAATAAAAGAGAACACAAACAAATGGAAAAACATTTTCCATGCTCATGGATAGGAAGAATCAATATTGTGAAAATGCCCACACTGCCCAAAGTAATTTATAGATTCAATGCTATCCCCATCAAGCTACCACTGACTTTCTTCACAGAATTGGAAAAAACTACTTTAAAGTTCATATGGGACCAAAAAAGAGCCTGCATAGCCAAGACAATCCTAAGCAAAAAGAACAAAGCTGGAGGCATCACACTACTTGACTTCAAACTATACTACAAGGCTACAGTAACCAAAACAACATGGTACTGATACCAAAACAGATATATAGACCAATGGAACAGAAAAGAGGCCTTAGAAATAACACCACACATCTACAACCATCTGCTCTTTGACAAACCTGACAAAAACAAACAATGGGGAAAGGATTCCCTATTTAATAAATGGTGCTGGGATAACCTGCTAGCCATATGTAGAAAGCTGAAACTGGATCCCTTCCTTACACCTTATACAAAAATTAACTCAAGATGGATCAAAGACTTAAATGTAAGACCTAACAGCATAAAAACCCTAGAATAAAACCTAGGCAGTACCATTCAGGACATAGGCATGGGCAAAGACTTCATGACTAAAACACCAAAAGCAATGGCAGCAAAAGCCAAAATAGACATACAGGATCTAATTAAACTAAAGAGCTTCTGCACAGCAAAATAAACTATCATCAGGGTGAACAGGCAACCTACAGAATGGGAGAGAATCTTTGCAATCTACCCATCTGACAAAGGGCTGATATACAGAATCTACAGAGAACTTAAACAAATTTACAAGAAAAAAAAATCCCATCAAAAAGTGGGCAAAGGATATGAACAGACACTTCTCAAAAGAAGACATTTATGCAGCCAACAAACATATGAAAAAATACTCATCATCACTGGTCATCAGAGAAATGCAAATCAAAACCACAATGAGATACCATCTCACGCCAGTTAGAATGGCCATCATTAAAAAGTCAGGAATCAACAGATGCTGGAGAGGATGTGGAGAAATAGGAACGCTTTTACACCGTTGGTGGGAGTATAAATTAGTTCAACCACTGTGGAGGACAGTGTGGTGATTCCCTAAGGATCTAGAGCTAGAAATATCATTTGACCCAGCTATCCCATTACTGGGTATATACCCAAAGGGTTATAAATCATGCTACTATAAAGACACATGCACATGTATGTTTATTGCGGCACTATTCACAATAGCCAAGACTTGGAACCAACCCAAATGCCCATCAATGATAGACTGGATTAAGAAAATGCACATATACACCATGGAATACTATGCAGCCATAAAAAAGGATGAGTTCCTGTCCTTCAAAGGGACATCGATGAAGCTGGAAACCATCATTCTAAGGAAACTATCACAAGGACAGAAAACCAAACCCTGCATGTTCTCACTCATAAGTGGGACTTGAACAATGAGACACATGGACACAGGGCGAGGAGCATCACACCCTGGGGCCTGTTGGGGGGTGGGGGGCTAGGGGAGGGATAGGATTAGGAGAAATACCTAATGTAAATGATGAGTTGATGGGTGCAGCAAACCAACGTGGCACATATATACCTGTGTAACAAACCTGCACATTGTGCACATGTACTCTAGAACTTAAAGTATAATAAAAAAAAGAAAAAAAGAGAGAGATACTAATAGCCAGTATTTATTAAACTAAGGTCTTATCATCTGCTAGGCACTGAGCTGAGTTGCTTATTTATTCTCACTCTCTTGGTCCTCTCAACAACCTCATGAGGAATTCCTCATTTTATGATAAAAGTGAGGCAACAGCAAGGTTAAGTAACTTGCACAGGATTATACAGCTTTGGCTGCAGAATGGTGATTTGAACCCATATGCTTCACCACTACGTGACCCTTTCTTGTACAACACACAGCCTGCCTGTTGGCATTCTTGAAGGAAGATGACAGGACCGGGATAGGAAAGCTGCTGGGTGGCTGAGAGTAGCCACAAGTTTATCTAGAAATGTAATTGCCTAAGAAAAGGCTGGGGACAGAACTGGCCTCATTTAGGAACTGTGAAGTTTTGAGTGACATGGGCCACCCAGGGATTTGGAGGAGACTAGACATAAAAGAAACCCTACAGGGCATATAGTCCCATGGCTTCATTTTTAAAAATTAATCATGTTTGTGATAAATTCATAATTTTTTTTTGAGACAGGGTCTGGCTCTGTTGCCCAGACTGGAGTGCAGTGGCACAATCTCGGCTCACTGCAGCCTTTGCCTCCTTGGCTCAAGCCATCCTTACACCTCAGCCTCCTGAGTAGCCGGGACTACAGGCGCATGCCATCATACCTGGCTAATTCTTGTATTTTTTGTAGAGACAGGTTTTTGCCATGTTGTCCAGGCTAGGTTTTTGCCATGTTGTCCAGGCTGGCCTTGAATTCCAAACTCAAGCAATCCACCCGGCTCAGCCTCCCAAAGTGCTGGGATTACAGGCATGGGCCACCATGCCCAGCTGTAGATTTTTATTGAAGTATAAAATACATACAGAAAATCTGCTGAAAGTACTATGTGTATGTCTCATTGATTTTTAAAAGTGAATATATCCACGTAACCAGTATCCAGATCAGGAAACAGAACATTAGCAGCTTCAGTGGTTTCCCTCATGCCACCCACTCCATTCTAGTCACTACACCGTCCAAGGCTAATCAATATCCTGACTTCTAACATTATAGAGTAGTTTTGCCTGTTTGTGAACTTTACATGAATACAATTATACAGTATGTGCTCTTTTGTGTCTGATTTCCTTCGCTCAACATTATATTGTAAGATCCATTCCTGTTGCTGCTTGTAGTCGCAAATTGTTCACTCTCATTGCTGTGGTTATCACAATCAATTCAACTGTTAACAGGCAGCTGAATGGTGCTGCTGTGAACTTTCTAGAGCCTATATCTGTGTGTACACATGTACTCATTTTTGTTGGGTATAACCTATAATTGAAATTGTTGATCATAAGGTATGTATGATGGTTGGCTTTAGTAGGTACTGCCTTGGCTTCATTTTATAGATGATGGGAAAAATAAATGCAGAAAGGGAAGAGATTTATCCAAGATCACCTGGCTGCTAAGCTAAGATTGGAACCTGAGTTTATTCTCTTCCAGTGCATTTGTCTAGGCCCCAATTTCAAGAAGAGGCAGCCTAGAGATTCAGCAGAGTCTTACGTATCACACATTTAATTGATGATCTGTCCTTAGAATCAAACCCCTTGGGTAAGATGAAAACAATGACCGAGCATGAGAGGGGGTGCTGTTCAGTGGGGACATAATTGTAAATACCAATTTAGAGTGGAGGGAGCTGGTACAAGCTCTTCCCATCCTATCAAAGAATAGCATGCAGCATGTCTCTAAGTAAGATTTAGATTCAGCCTACTTCAGTGCCAGGCCCTGTAGATGGTGCTTTCCCATAGATTATCTCATTTCCTCTTCTAAACAAAAACCAGATCAATTCACATTCTTAAGGATTCTAAAAGCATTATATCAAATGAGAGTAGATGAACTCTGTAAGTAAACAAGAGCAATGTAGAACAGTGCTTCTCAAACAATCTGCTAAAGGACCAATTCATCATACAGCAATATTTTTGTAAATAAAAATAAAAAATTACTAGAAAAATAGAATGAAAACATATTCAAAATATAAGCTTCTGATTTTTATTATTAGATTAAACAGACATAAAGTGTTGTTAAATTGCTATAAAAGTTTCTAAAAACTCTCAATTTCTACATTTATGTCATTGGCTAATTGTTGGGAACAGGCCCCCCCAAAATCTGGCCATAAACTGGCCCCAGAACTGGCCATAAACAAAATCTCTGCAGCACTGTGACATGTTCATGATGGCCATAACGCCCACGCTGGAAGGTTGTGGGTTTACCGGAATGAGGGCAAGGAACACTTGGCCCGCCCAGGGTGGAAAACCACTTAAAGGTGTTCTTAAACCACAAACAATAGCATGAGCGATCTGTGCCTTAAGGACATGCTTCTGCTGCAGATAACTAGCCCAACCCATCCCTTTATTTCGGCCCATCCCTTTGTTTCCCATAAGGGATACTTTTAGTTAATCTAATATCTATAGAAACAATGCTAATGACTGGCTGGCTTGCTGTTCATAAATACGTGGGTAAATCTCTTTTCGAGGCTTTCAGCTCTGAAGACTGTGAGACCCCTGATTTCCCACTTCACACCTCTATATTTCTGTGTGTGTGTCTTTAATTCCTCTAGCGCCGCTGGGTTAGGGTCTCCCTGACCAAGCTGGTCTTGGCAGCTAATAATGGTATCCAGATCAATACTGGTTTGCAGACTACACTGTGAGTAGCACTGATTTATAATTCACCACCCATTCCCACTGGCCTTTCCAGAAAGATTGATAATGATCTTACCAGTAGAAATGCTTGAATAACAAGGTATCAGCATAATATTGAGGAGACCCTGGGAACCATTCCCACCAATGCAGGTTACTGCATACATTAACAGGACTTTATTGTTCCCCTGTCTTCCAAAAATTTCTTGCCCAGGAAGATAAAAAGCTATGAATAACTTTCTTGTTCTTTTCAAGAACTCCCCACCAAATCTCATTGAAGTGAACATAAACCCATTAGACTTTTCAATAGATAGCATTAAAAAGACTATTTACTCTCCAAGACTCTTGGAAAGCTTTGCCTAGGGTCTACCAGTCCTTATCTATTATATCATGATCCTTAGTCAAACTTAATCAAGCACCATCCCACTGGAAGGCCTGTCTTCATCAAGATTCCAAAACCTTATAAATATCCCTTCCCCTACTCCAAGATGCTACTGAGACTCTGCCCAGGCAGGGCTCTCCTTATCATGGTGTACAAAAAAATTCAGCTTTGCCTTCTTCCACAGCTTATTTTGCTGATATTTTCTGGGAGCTAGCATTCAACAATCAAGACTTTACTCCTCCTTTTAGCCTTGCTTAGTGGTTTTCCAAGTTTAATGAACGTAACAATTACTGAGGAGTATTATATATGCAAAAGCATGCATGGGCAACTGAAGGAATCTCCATGGGTAATTTTGATTATGGCACATTTAGGACTAAGCCTTGCATACAGATATTAGCAATTTTTGAAAGAATAAAGAACCACAGACTGTTAAGAGCTGAAAGTAGCCCTAAATGGCAAGACATCAGGGTGTGAATCAGCTATTAATACATCGAAATCACCTGATGTAGTCTGTTTAAAAAACACCTATCCCTTGGTTTCACCTGAGATCGACTGAATCAGAATTTCTGGAGATGGGGCCTGTGAATGCAACAAACTTCTAAGGGACTGTGATGCACGATCAAGTTTGAGAACCACTGTTCTGTGCCAACCATTTCATTTTGTAGATGAGGAAATGGAGACTCAGAAAAGGGAGTAAACCTTTCCAAGATCACACCGCTATTGAGCTACGTGTCTCTTAATTCCCTGACAAGAGCTCTCGGGGCTGGAGATACGCTTTTGGAGATGTCCTATATCTGATATCCTGAACAAAAATGATTAATGATGTAATCAAAACACACTTATATTTTGGCTTCTCACCATCCCTTTAAGATTTATTGTCTAGGAGGAGTTGTAGTAATGTTCCCAGGCTAGCAGACATCATGACTTTTCTGCTGTTAAGTAAGAGGCACCAACTAAAGCAGAATTTTTTTTTTTTTAAAAAGGTAAAATTAAGACTCAAGATAAAATGAACCTATACGGTGTTGAGAATCTGTTGACTATCTTTTTGTTAAATTTTAGTTCTACTCAGAAACTGTTGCTTGTCACTTTATTTAGTTTAAGGAACGGTGGATGGGTTAATAAAAGGCTGAGTAACATCTCCTGTGAAGAAGCACAGCTGGCCCTGGCAGGAAGTGCAAGTGGGGTCTGGGAAAAGATTCAAGGTCCAAGCAGCTACTCCCCACGGTTTCCATTACTCAGACCACGTGGCTTCTTGAGCACACTTCTTTGCTCCATTCTTTGGTTTCCCTACTCCTCAGCATGCACGTGGCTAGAAACAGCCACCCTAGTTTTGATTGCGAATGATCATCAGTCACGAGCACAACTTCTGACAACAGTCTCTCCAGCTTAATGCAGTCTTAACTGGGGCCAGCTGATCGGCTGCTCTTCAGTAAAGCAGTAGCGCCCTTTGGATTAGGTGTTCACCCAGGTTCAATCAGCTGTAGCCTAGAAGGAAGGGGCCACAAGGAGGAAACACAGTTGCCAAGGTGCTGTGAGTCTGTGTGTGAGAGAGAGACAGAGGGACAAAGAGCCCGAGTGAGAACTTGAGATGGGCAAACTCAATAACACGTGCCTTTTAATCATTTCCAGTATGAGTCCTTCAAACACTGTGCTTTGTGTGACTCCCCTGTTATCTCAAATGAGTCTGGTTGTCACTCTCTTGCTTTTATTTAGGCAGGATAAATTTTGCGGGAAGTCCTGTAGGAGCTCATGGTTGTGCTTTTCCCATTCATGTTTCCACCACCATGTGGGATCTTCCTTTGTATAAGCTGCTAGAAACACGGATGTCTTACAAGAGTAAGAAGCCTCGGCTTTACCCTTGTGCACTCCAAGCTTCTCAGTCTTGGATGGGAGTAGAGACGAGGAGGTTGACGGTCATGGATAGGTTCAGGAGTGATTGGTTCTGCCCACTTTGGTGGGGCCTGGACACATTTTGGTTCACTGCAATAATTTCTTCCAGGAGCTGCAGTCTTGTGGGCGCAAGACGTGGGCCTGATAACCCCACAGGCAGTAGTGCTGGGGCAGAGCGAGCTCACCAGCCGCCGGCTGGAAGACCCCGGGAGAGTAGCAGGGTTGGGTTGGTTCTCAGATGTGTTTTGCGCCAGGCTGTGTGGTGGGTGCAGAGCCTGGGTAAATGAAGCTTTCCGGCTCGACCGCTCCCAACCTGGGCACACACGGCCTCCTGTCCTGCAAGGGGCAGTTTTGGGGCATCCTCCCTGCTTGGGGCAACCCGGGGGCGCAAGGCGCGGCCCCGGGAGCACAGCTCCTTCCAGGGCAGAGGGCGGCGCGAGGGAGGGAGCGAGGGAGGGAGCGAGGGAAGGGAAAGGCGAGCGTGAGCTGCCTCAAATGCTTGGAATAATTCCGCTTCCGTTTGGAAAGCCGCAGCCTCAGTCCCGCCGCCGCCCGCTGCGTCCGCCCAGCGCCAGCTCCGCGTCCCGACCGGCCCGCGGCAGCCTGCGCCGCGCCATGGCCACCTCCCCGCAGAAGTCGCCTTCTGTCCCCAAGTCTCCCACTCCCAAGTCGCCCCCGTCCCGCAAGAAAGATGATTCCTTCTTGGGGAAACTCGGAGGGACCCTGGCCCGGAGGAAGAAAGCCAAGGAGGGTGAGTGCGGCCAGGCCGGCCGGGCGGGTGGTAGGAGCCGGGGGTGCCGTAGGGGCCGAGGGGCCGGGGCGCTGGGACCGGGCGGGAGCGCGCCGCGGGTGCCCGGCGCGGTGGGGCGCGCGGCGATGCGTGCGCGCGCTTCCCGGGTACGTCGGGCAGGAGCGACGCGCACCCCACACTGAGCCCGGGGCTCGCGGGCCATCGAGGCCACCCCGCCCGCTCGCGGTCGCCCGGGCGCTGCCCTCCTGGGCCGGGGACCAGGCCAACGCCCCCGCCGGGCCGTGGGCGGGCGCCGCTTGGCGGCCGGAGGCGGCGGGACCGGAGCCCAGGCGGGGCCCCTGCCCGCAGACAGTGCGATCCAGTAGGCCCTGCCCCGCCCTCTGCGCCCGAAGGCTGGCATTTCCCAAGTTTCCGCTGCAACTTTCCTGGGCGCCGTCACTCTTACTCGTTGCCTTCATTGGTCCTTAAAATCAGGTCGTTTCCTGGACCTGCTGACGTCCTCTGGCAGCGGCGTCGTGGCTTTGGCCTCTTCGGGATCTTTTGTCCATCCCGAGGGCGGAGAAGGGCTCTGTTAATGGAGTAGGTGGACATCGAGTGTTTGTTGAATGAATGAGCGAAAAACTGGCAAACCTAGCGTGCCCTCGGTGTAATACACAATAAACTCCCACCAAACGAGAAAACCTGCGTGAGACACAAACTTCGTCATGGGCCTGCTGTGAACTCAGGCATTCAGGGCTTTTGTAAAAACTTTTGTTTTTTCCCCGCCAGAGTGAATTGAGGCGACCTTATTCTTTTTTTTTTTTTTTTTTTTTTTTCAGGGTAGTTTGCATGTAGCATATTTTTTTCCCATGCACAGATTTTGCGTCCTGGTTTTTGGTTTGAAAACTGAGGTGGCAGTTCTCAAGAAGCACTGTGGGGACTGGTGTGTAGATAGAAGTTGCTGAGTTAAACATTTTTGTTTTAAACATTTTTTAGTTGATGCATGATGTACATAGTTTTGGGGCACATGTGATAATGTAATACATTCATATAATTTGTAAAGATCAAATTGCACAGGAAAGGGGTCCCAGTCCAGACCCCAAGAGAGGGTTCTTGGATCTCACGCAAGAAAGAATTCAGGGTGAGTCCACACAGTAAAGTGAAAGCAAATTTATTAAGAAAGTAGAGGAATAAAAGAATGGCCACTCCATAGACAGAGCAGCCTGGGGCTGCTGGTTGCCCATTTTTATGGTTATTTCTTGATGGTATGCTAAACAAGGGGTGGATTATTCATGTCTCCTCTTTTTAGACCATATAGGGTAACTTCCGGACGTTGCCATGGCATGTGTAAACTGTCCTGGCGCTGCTGGGAGTGTATCAGTGAGGACGACCAGAGGTCACTCTTGTCGCCATTTTGGTTTTGGTGGGTTTTAGCCGACTTCTTTACTGCGACCTGTTTTATCAGCAAGGTCTTTATGACCTGTTTCTTGTGCCCACATCCTATCTCATCCTGTAAGTTAGAATGCCTTAACCTTCTGGGAATGCAGCCCAGTAGGTCTCACTCAGCCTTGTTTTACCTGGCCCCATTCAAGATGGAGTTGCTCTGGTTCACATGCCTCTGACAAAATCACTGTACTTGGGATATCCATCACGTTAAAGATTTGTCTTTTCTCTATGCTAGACCATTGGAATTCTAGATATTTTGAAATATACAAGACGTTATTGTAAAATATAGTTAGTTTACCAGTCTAACACTAGGTCTTCTTATATCAAATGGTATATTTGTAACCATTAATCAACTTCTCTTCCCCCCTAAAAAATGTTTTCAATAGATTGCTCCGTGAATTGGAAATAACCTTTTGAAAGCTGTGATGCTGTGTGAAATGTTTCATGTTTGTAAGTCATCTTAAAGTATAAAAACATCTTCAGCGTTGAGGATTATCAGACTTGATGAAGAACTAGACTTCTATTCCCTAGATTGAAACGAGAAGCAGCAAAAACATACGAAAGTTTCCCCACGTTGGTTATTTTGGTAACCCATTGAGTAGTGTACAGTTGGTGGCAAATCATGAAACCCTGGCTTGGAAAGCTCTTTTCTAGACCATGTTTCTAACTTCTTCCTTGCAGCATTCCTGACATAGTCTCATCCAGTTTAAGATGGGGCAGCTGAGAAATATTGAAGCTCATGACCTACCAGGATAACCATCTTTACCTACTCTGTAGAAATTTCTCTCTCTGTACCTATCACTGCTGGTAGAGCCAGAGAATGAGTCTGGGGTGGCCTTTTATTAATACCTTGCTGAAGTAGGCTATCCTGCTTTCTAGAGTCTTCTCTCCACCAGGCCCAACATCCTCTATTCATCACAGACATAATTTTAAGGACTTTTGCATCCTGTCTCTTTAGTTTCAGACAGGGTCCCTGCAGGAAAAAGAAGGCCAATTTAGTTGAGATTTTGAAAATAATTTAGTGAAAGGGCTGTTGACAGAGCTGTGGGCAGGGTTAAGGGAACTAAGAAGGGATGCTGAGGTCCCTAGGGGCTAGCAACAGGAGGAAGCTCTTAATCACTCCGAGGCCTGAGGGACAAGGGAAGCAAATTGGAACCTATTACAAGCTGGGGTTATGGACGAGGGGCTGCTGGACTGGAACTATAGTCATAGAGGGATGCAGCTACTGTCCGAAATATGCAGACAGAGCAAGGAGAGAGTGGCACAATAAATGCACATTCTGCATGTTCTCTGTCTTCTTGCCCGTGCGTCACCTACTGGTGCTGAACCCAGTGGGAAGCCATCAGAGCAAGGGATCTGCAATAGATAGGGGCAGCGTCCATAGGGCACAGAGCAGTGCAGAGAATAGATCACAGTGGGGACGGTGGAAATGGAGAATACCTAGCAGATCAACCTGTTACCAGACCCGCTCAAAGTGAGCTCTCCAGAAGTCACCATAGTACAGTTGTAGTGCAAGCCAGCCACCCCAGATTAGGACTGTCACCTCCCTTATTCTAGCACAGACACAATGTTCTTTTAATGCAGCTAAGGTTGCTTCTAACTATTCTGCCAGCCACGTTGCACTGTGATCGCTCATTGAGCTTGCTATCAGCTTACTCAAAGACATTTTTATATTTGTTGCTCCTAAATCACAGCCTTCCCTACCTTGGATTTACTCAGTTGGGTTTTTGAAACCAAGTGTAAGATCTTATTTTCATCCCTGTTATATTTCACTGTAAAGTCCTGATTCCTTCATTCAGTCTGTCAACTAATCCAGGGGCTGTAAATGGGTGAATGGAAGAACACAGAGCCTCTTCTGAAGGGCCAGCCACCACCCAGCTCCAGCTGCTTGCTGCGGCATATGGTATTTCTGCAAGCCCAGGCAAAGAAGGCAGTGGGTTGGTTTGAAATGACTGTCCTTAGTGAGTATGTGCTGGATCTCAATGATCAGTGCTGAAGTGATGGTTAGTAGGTGTGGGGCCCCATTAACCATCACTTCAGTAAAAATAAGGCTGGATATTGCTCTGCATCCTGGATAAGCTCACAGCTTTGTGCTCTGTAGAATCTGCCTTCTTCAACTTTCTGTTTGGTGTTCTTGAACCTCTCATTCTTCATTCCTCAAGATCACTGCCATCAGTCTGTCCACAGATTATCTCAGTGCTTTGGTGTAGCATTCTCCGAGGCCCAAGGACTCCCATTCATTCATTTGGTACCTGCTATGTCCCACTGTAGGACACAACAAATGGAAAGATATAATACTTGTTAGAATATAGTTGACCCTTGAACTATGTGGGGGTTATGGACATTGACCCCCTGTACAGTCAAAATTCTGTGTATAGTTTTTAACTCCCCACAAACTTAACTGCTAATAGCCTACCGTTGACCAGAAGCCTTACTGATAATAGTCAATCAACACATATTTTGTATTGTATACTGTATACTTACAATAAACAAACTGGAGAAAAGAAAATGTTACCCCCTAAGAAAATCATAAGGAAGAGAAAATACATTTGCAAAACTGTGCTGCATTACCGATACTGTAAGTTTACATTGTCTGACTGAAATGGTAGGTAACCACAGCTGCACACCTCAACCTATGGTACATATCAAGCAATTCAACTTTTCTTATAATGTCATGACTTTTCTCTGATACTTGGGAGTACTTCCAGCATCTCTAGTGGCACTTTGTTAGAGTCCCATGGTGTTAGTCAAGGTTTATGGTATTTCACTAAGCATGAAAAATATGCAAGAACCTCAAGAGATCACTTTTAACTGTGGTACACAATTTACTGGAGAGATGAACTGTTCACGTGGAGATGATTAGCGTCACACGGTGTTTTAAGCAGATACTTGCAGCGCTTGAGCTCACCACAATAGCAACAGGAGGTAGCTGTGAAATTATTACAGTGGTACAGTATGTACTACAGTTCGTTTCGTGCAGTGAGGATTTAATCTTTACGTTTACATTTCTCTCATCTGCAGATGGCATCACGCACAGTTCTTGTGTGTATGTGTACATTTTGACATTTCGATAAGTTCTAACTTTTTGTAATAGATTTGTTTATATTTTATGGTAGTAAATGAGAAGGCAGACAAGTATCGATGTATATTTTATGCATTCGTGACATGAGTAACTTTTTCTTTTTTTTTTTTTAATATTTCTAGGCTACATGGTTCATCTCAAGGTTTTTCTAATTGTCACAGATCTCCAAAAATATTTTCCCATATAGTTATTGAAAAAATTTGCATATAAGTGGACCCTCGCAGTTCAAACCTGTGTTGTTCAAGGATCAACTCTATTTAGGTTAATAATTTCATGTAAAAAATGTCCTCCTAAGGAAAACTACATCATAGAATGACTATGAGTCTCATAAGAATGCACTCAACTAGTCATCACTCCTGTGTTTTCATAAGAAAAAACAGTGTTAGAGTCCAAGAGAGAACAAGGGTTAAAAGCATGGTCTTTAGGATTAGACACATTTCAATTGGATTTCTGGTTCAACCCCTTATTCATTCTATGACTTAAGACAAGTTACTTAACCCCTGTAAGCCTCTGTGTCTTCATCTATAAAATGAGAATAAGAATTCCTTCTTTACATGGAAGTTGTGAGGTTTAAATGAGATCGAGAATGTAAAATGCATTGCATGGCACAAGTAATGGTAGCTATTAAAATTGACAACTCAATTTTCATTGGTCTTTGAAATTTGAAATAGTCTTTTTATTATGGACTGCACTGGCTTTTTCAGGTTCTGTAAATAGCCTAGTGGCCCATGACTATATGCCTGTGGGACACTATTTTGTCCCTTTAGGAGTTAAGGGATCTTTCTTTGCAAGTGAGAGCCTCCCTTTTCCCAAGATGACACATTTCAGCACTTTATCTGGGCCCCTTCTTATGAGTTGTAGCTTAAGCGGCTTTTGTTTTTCTCTGTTGATCTTTTTCTTCTTCTTTTGGGTTTTCAATTCCGTTTCTGTTGGACATGGCCCTCCTGTGTGGATTCTTTCACTGCCCTTTCAGAGTCTACTTGCCAGAGGGCCACTTTTCAACTTTCTTTCCCTGAAACTGTCCTCAAGACGTGCTCTTTCAAGCAACACTAACTTGAATTGTACCTCTCTGCTGAAGGCACCCGAATTAGGCCAGCAGCACTGGTCATTCCTGTCGTTTACCCATTCATTTAAGTTTTTATCCCCCAGAGTTTTACATTTTGATCAGGACCTGAGGTATCCAATGAAGGCTTTAATTTCATAATTCTTCTAATAATACTAGTTCTTACCACTTGATTCTCATTGGCTGCCCAGTGTTGCTGGAGAAAAATCCACAAACCTTGCAACAAATTTATGGTTTCTAGAGTGAGTAGAACCCTTAGCACTGCAGAGCTACCCTTTTCTTCTAATCAGGGTGCATTCTCATTTTTCCAAAGTACATCTTTTTCTGTAGAGACACAGTCTTGCTATGTTGCCCTGGTGGGTCTCAAACTCCTGGGCATATCTAACTTTTTCTTAATTTTTTTTGATATTTCTAGATCACAAAATTCATCTGCAATTTTTTCAAATTGTTGCAGTTCTCAAAAAAGTTTCTAATACATTTATTTTAAAAATTTGCATATAAGTGGACTCCTGAAATTCAAACCTGCATTGTTCAAGGGGCACGCCTTGAACAATGGCACCCATGTTGTTGTCCATAGCCCCTAAAACCCTTCCCTGGATTTTCAAATAGAAAATTGAGACCAGCTATGAGCTCCTTCAAGTTCCCTTTCTACCATATCTGGCCAGTCCCACCCATATGTGCAACTGTCTTTGTGCTCCCCACCTGCCCTAGTCCCTTCCAAGGAGGTCCCTTCTCTCCTTGCTCATAAGGCCATTTCTTTCAGCTTCCTCCCAGACTTGGCATAGCCAGATATGCTATTTCTCATATCCCATCTTTTTTTGCCACTCTGTTGCCCTGACGTTCTGTAAATATGCTTGAGTCTTTCCTATTTGGAGAAAATCTCCTGATACTGGTTTCCTCTTTAGCTACTCACCAGATGCCTTGAAAGAGTTATCTCTACCTGCTTGTCTTTTCTTATCTCCCAGTCACTTTCTGATCCATTATTCCCATTCTTTCAGCAACTATTTATTGAGTGCCTAACATGTACCATGCACTGTACTAGGTGCTAGAAAGGAAAACAAAACAAAAACTCTTGCCTTCCTGGAGCTTACATTCTAACAGGGGAGACAGGTAATAAACAAGATAAATTGGTAACGTATGTATTTTGTTTGAGTGGTAGTAAGTGCTAGAGAGCAGAATAAAGCAAGAAAAAGAGAAATAGAGGGTTGTGGTATGAGGATGGTTGTCAGTATTAAGTAGGATGGCTAGAGAAGGCCTCACTAAGAAGGGTAGATTTGAGTCCCAATCTGAAGGAAGTGAGGAAGAGAACCATATGTATATCTTGGAAAATAACATTACAGGTGGAAGGAATGACAGATGCAAAGACCTTGAGGCAGGTGTGGACCTGGTACATTATTGAGGACCAAGAAGGAGGTTGATGTGACTGGAGAAGAGGGTGAGCATGATTGTGGAATGGGGGTTGGTCCCGGGTGTAACAGGAAGGGCAGAGGCAGGTTTTGTAGCGCCCTGGAAGCCATTGTAAAACTTGGGCCTTTACTCAGAGTTAGATGGGAAGGCTCGGGAAGACTTTGTGCAGAGGAATGGCGTGATCTCACTTCTGTTTTAACTGATGGTGCTAAAACACCATCACTCAGATGGTGTTAAGTGACTGAAGCAGGCAGAGATGAAGCAGGGAGATGAGGCAAAAGGTTTCTAGAATGAGGCTGGGCATGGTGGCTCACGCCTGTAATCCCAGCACTTTGGGAGGCGAAGTGGGTGGATTGCTTGAGCTCAGGAGTTCAAGACCAGCCTGGGCAACATGGCGAAACCCCATCTCTACAAAAAAATTAGCCATGGGTGGTGGTGCACACCTGTAGTCCCAGCTACTCAGGAGGCTGACATGGGAGGATCGCTTTAGCCCAGGAGTTTGGGACTGCAGTGAGCCATGATCACACCACTGCACTCCAGTCTATGTGACAGAGCAAGACCCTGTCTCAATAAATAATAAATAAATAAAGGCTACCAGAATGACCCAGCTGAGAGATGATAGTGCTCAGGAACAGAGTGGTAGCAAGGGAAGGAGTGAGGGTCAAATTCTGGATATATTTTTAAAATACAGCAGATCTTGATGAAAGATCGGATGGCAGCTAAGAGTAGAATTAAGATGACCCCAAAGGTTTTGGTCTGGGCAACTAAAAAGATGAACTGATTTTAATTGAGTTGGAGAATCCTGAAGGAGGTCAGCAACTTTTTCTGAAAGGGCCAAATAGTAACTATCTAAGGCTTTATGAGACCTATGACCTGGTTTGCACTATTCAGCTCTGCCTTTGCTGCCAGAGACAATAGGTCAATGAACAAGTGTGGCTATGTTCCCATATAATTTTAGTTATGGTCACTGAAATTTGAATTTCCCATGATTTTCATGTGTTACAAAAGATGCTTCTTTTGTTTCTTCTCAGCTATTGAAGGAAGCATGTACATGTACATGAGAATGTAAAAACCATTCTTAGCACTTGGGCTGTACAAAATAGATGGCAGCCTGCACATGACCCAAGGGCAGTAGTTTGCTGCCCCATCCTCCATTTTATTCCCCATGTCTAATCATCTTTTATGAAATCCTGCTGAGTCTACCATCACTAAATATCTAAATATCACTGCTTTAATTCAGCCTTCACAAGTGCTCTGGATTGTTCGTTCATTTTCAAAATTTTTACTCTTATTTTCCACCTGAAATACTGTGTTATCCACCCAGCTAGGCTTCCTATCATGGGTCCATTTTTGTTCAACCCATTCTTCATCCTTTTGCCACTACATTGTTTTTTAAAGCACAAAGATGACTTCTCTCCAGGACAAACTTCTTAGCATGCCATCCAAGGCCTTCACAGCTACTCCTTCCCTTACCTTTTTGCTGTCTCCTCTATTTCCCTTCCAATAAATCTCCATTTTTACCATAGGAAACCACTCTTTATCCCCCAAACATGTCATTTTCTTTCACATGTTTATGCCTTTACATGCTGTTCCATATTCTGGAAAGACCTTTTCCCTTTCCTATACAACCAACTTCTATTCATTCATAAAGACCCAACTCAGAAGTCCTCTTCTGCATGAAGCCTTCCACAGTGCCCCCAGGAAGAGTGAGATGCTTCCTCCTCTGTGATTCCACAGTGCCTTGTCTATACTCTGTGCTAGCACTCGTCATGTTGCATTGCAGCTGCTTGTCACACACTATGGTGACAGCCCTCTTGCCTACCATAATATCATCAAACACATAGTTATTAGAATTTCTGTGGAATGAATTTCCCCATATTTACCTTGATGAAAATAGCCCACCATTAACTGGCCATGTAATCTTAGACAGATCTCTTCCCCTTTTGGTGTTATTTGCCCATTTCTAACATTAGAAGATTAGACTAAATAACCTCTTAGGCCCCTGCTGCACTGGTATTCTACGATTTCTGAGCTCTTATTTCACCCAGCTTCTCTCAAATTCAGTTTTATTGTCTGTGTAGGGTGGTCTGGGAATTACATCATCACAAAGACCTCTTTCTTTCCTCTACTAATGAAGGCACCTCTGTGTCGGGAGGAGGAGATGGATACCAGGATAAGTGGGCCCCGGCCCAAGGACACCTCCATATTAGGAATCAGCCGTCTTGTCTCATGGAATATCTCTATTTGGTTAACAAGCACAGTTCATAATTATGTTCCAGCCATGAGTCCAGGAGAAGAGATGAAATCCTCATGTAAACATTTGTAAGCATCTAAAATCTCCACTCACTGTCATGGAACAAAGAACAACATTTGAGGAAAGCCCTACAATCATTTCAAAAATAAAATACTTTTTAAAAGTATATGTAAACACATTCTGTTAGGTTTTCAATAGGTTGTGCAGCCTGAAATCAGTAGGAAATCCAATGAGGGCTTTGCCCGAGGACCAGAGCACCAGCACAAGGAGACCTCCTCCTGCATAGGCCCTAGGCAGCATCCTTTCTTTTCTGTTTTTTCTGCAGATGCCATGAGGGGAGCCATTGTGGTATCTTTGGTGCCTAGCATACTACCTAGTACTTAACCAATGCTCCCTAAAATGCTTCTTAACTAACTGTCTGAATCATCATTGGGCATCTTATTCCCATAGAGGGAGTCCCCAGGTTACCCCAAACTCTGCTTTAACCTTGGATGGCTCTTCCGGTCCCCAGATTCTATCCAGGTCTCTATTTTTGAGCGTGTGTGTATGTGTGTGTGTGTGTGTGTGTGTGTGTGTGTGTGTGTGTGTGTGTGTGTATGTGTATGTATGTAGCTTATGAAAATGCCTCATCCCTACCCCCTAGGAATCTCTTTTCCTTTTGCGGGAAGACATTGTCAGTTAATCCTGTTATTTGACAAAGGCCTGTGAGACCAGAGGGTCCTAGAGTCCATGGGCACTGATTTCCCAGTGGCAGCAGTGAGCCCGGAGGAGGCCCATCGGTTGGGGGTTTGGGGTGGGGGTGGGGGTGCAGGGGGTGACCAGATGGAATGTGAAGGCCAGTTGACTTCTTTGTTTTCATCCAGAAAAGCTTGCTTTTCTGAAATGGCATGGTATGTATTTATATGAAGGAGGACTAAGGTAAAAGAGCCCAATAGCAAGATTTAGGAGAGATAAGAGACTTACAGACCAAAACTCTATAGGAGAGATTCAGAGTTCCCTTAATTCCCCAAAGTCTGTCTCATTCTCCCTCCCCTGCCTATTCCATCCCCTCTTGCCCATCTCAGCTTCATTTCCTCACTAAAGTGCAAAGTGAAGGCAGCTGAAAATCAGCCAGATGCAGAGCCACTATCATTCCTCCTCAACAAGAGTCTCCTCACTTCAGCCCTCCCCCAAAAGACAGAACTCACCAAGAGGAGAAGATGGCTGGAGGGCACACCTTTGGTGAGCTTTGCCTAGCCTCAGTTAATTGCAGCTGCTTAATTTTTGTTCAGGCCTGGGACAAATGTTAGCTGAATGTGTGGATCACTATAGGACTTACCTAAAATCTGGTTCTACTAGCATTTAATAAGTGATAATTCTGTTTGCTTGGAACAGGCCAGCCTGCCAAAGCCTTAGTAAACCGACACGTGACCAGTGTCACTGTCTTTGCTTCAAACCAGCTTTAGGGCAACGAGAGGCCATGGATGGAAGAGGCAGTGAACTTTTATCAGCTTAAACAGAAACATTCTTAATGACTGCACACTCTCTTGGGGGAAAGAAGAATGAACCAAATCACTTACCATCTGATTTTTTTTAATAAAAGTTTTTCCTTCCCCATTATAAAATTAGCCCATGCATATGGGATTTATGGAAAAATAGATAAAACCTTTGTGCAAAGTTCCAGCTCCCAAAGGCAATTGCTATTAGCGTTTTGCTTCATTTCTTTCTATTCTTCTTTATTATAATTTTTTTCTTTTTTAGTATTGTGAGTATACTATGTATGTTGTAAAGATAAGGTTTTTTTTATCTTTTTCATTTATTATAATGTAAATATTTTTGTGTTATAAATCTTATTAAACACAATTTTATAGGCACATAATACTCCATTGAGTGATTATCTTGTTGTTTACTTTGGTCTCATTTGTTTTCTTCTGTAAATAATGCAACCTAAAGCTTTTTTAAAAAAATTCAGAGTACTTTACTTTGGGTAAAGTCCTAAAAGTGCAATTACAGGGCCAGAGTGTGATAATTAGCTTATCATCAATAGGTTAGAACTGATAGCCAAGAAGAAATGATTGCCATTAATCATTATCAGAGGGATCTGAGTGATCCCTCTGATAGGTTGCTTGGAATTAAAACCAACATTGTGAGGCTGAAAGTTTCTATTTGCTCTGGGCTGGCAGGACCAGGTTACCTAAGGTGTAGGATGGGAGGATGATGGGTCAGGGAGAGGAGATTTCCAGCCTGGCCAGTAATGTGCTCAGAAGCAGGCCTTTATTTGAGAATGTTCTCTATGGCCATCTTTCCATCCATAGATGGCCCTGTATATCACCCTAGTGTCTACTCCCTTCTGACAGAGCCCAGAGCGTGGCTGCCCTGGGAACTGCCATCCTTGAAGCTGTCTGAGAAGCATGGCCACCATCCCCTCTTCCCCTCTGAGCCCTCGCCACTCCTGTGTGAGACCCAGTGGAGGTCTGGTCAAGAAGTCTCTTTCTCTTGCACACTTTTCTCCCCACCTCCCAGCTTCTGAGTTCTTGGACTTACCCCAAACTTGGCAATTACAGACACATGGGAGGTAATTGCAAGACAGTGGGCTGAGTGCTGCAGTAGAAGCATTTAGGTGGAACCCTTAGGAGACATGGTGATTTCAAGCTGGGTCTTGAAGCCAGCAAAGGGATCCCCTCCCACCCATTTCCCCTCCAGGGCAACAAGAGAAGGGATGGGCTTTGGGAACCTGAGTTTCAGCTGGTTTTGACAGAGTGGGTTGGGCTGATGCCTCAGGGGCTCAGTTTCCTGTACCTGCATTAGAAGTCAGTAGGCAGGTATCTCATTGCATCTCTGAAGAATGGATCTGAGCCAGTTGGAGCACGTCATTATCACACCTGACACCTCAGAGAGTGTTTCTGGGGAGTCACTGGAGGAGGTGGATGCTCTCCCTGGGAGGGATGTGTCAGGGCATTTATTTCATCATTGAATCATACTCTTTTCCGTTCACTCATTCCCTTATCTCTTTTAAAATCCAGAGGCAATGCTCCTCTTCTACTCTGAAAAGCAGCCTGGCTCTGGGGAGCTGTGAATGAGGCTCTTCATGAAAATGCAGCCCATCTCTTGGGGATGATGATGAACTACCAAGGGGCTTGGCTGGGGGCCTGTTTCTCCTCCCTTGGTGACATAAACCCAGGTGGAGCAGACTCTGTGCTCATTTCTTTCCAGGAAACATTCATAGGCAGAATCGTTAATCTGCCAATTGCAGTATTACATTGACTTTCCAATTCAAAACAATTATTCTGAAAGCATTTTTTGTCTTGGCTAGCATGGTTTTGGCTGTGGGATGTGTTGAGAGCCCCTGGTGGGGATGGGGAAGGAGAGAGGAATTCAGGAGGGGTCTGTAGTTCTAATCACCAAGTTTAGGAAGCAGGGCACACCAGGTCTGTTGAGGTGGGCAGTGAGATGGCAGGGTGCAGAGATTCTGAGCAGAGAATTCTTGGCATCTCTTGAGTGCCTGAGTCCTGAATGAAGGAGACTCCTCAGAGTCCAGGGTGAGGTCTCAGATTCAGAGTCCTGGGGACAGAACCGGGCTGAATGTAGCAGGCAGGTTACGACCCTAGCTGAGTAAGTAAGGGGCAGAGGCTGCTGTAGTCTCTATGTGGAATTAGAACTCCTGGCCCTGCAAAGTAGAGGTCGGTGGGGAGGCTCACAAAGGGACCCTGGTTCTTGCCTCCCTCACTCCATTCTCCCACACTTGAGACTTGAAAGTAAACTTTCCTCTCTGTTGGGAGGGGTTTTCCTATTTACCGTGAGGCTGAGTTCTCCCTGGCTCTCAGCCCTGGTGAGGCAGACCTGCAGATGACAGGTAATTAATAATGACAGCTGGGAGAAGCTGGGGCAGCAGGAACCAACAGTTTTGATGCTGTTTGCAAAACACAGGAGGAGGGTAACACAATTCCATTTTAAAGCAGCTCTCAGGATACAGGCAAGTCCTGAAATAGCCCCATGTAAGGAGTAGCAGCTGCCTCTTGGCTGAGTGTTACAAGGCCTCTCTTGGTGGGCTCAGCAGCTCCTTCAGCACATGCCCAAGTTCCCAGAGAACAGAATGATCCCTTCGCCTGCATTTCCTCCATGGCCATCATTACAGTAAATTGCAAGGCTCTCATGATGACTATAGAGAGGCAGATTGATTTGTTCCTTCTGATTGTCACTGTGCTGAATGTGGCCAGAGTGATGGGCACCCAGATTTTACACCTTGTAATGGCCCTGCCAGGGTGGATGTTAGCGCAATTGGGACCTGACGCTTCAATAAATCTGAGACATTCTGCTGTGGAGATCAAAGTTCGGAATTGCTTAAATTGGTGTTGGAGCAGGTGGGAAACAGGAGTCCAGGGCCATGAATTGGCTAGATGGCAATTGTCGTTCAGTTTGTGAGATCCCAGTGTCGCCTCTTCAGATGATATGGCATCAATTTAAGTAATTTGGGCTCCCAGCTACCTAGCCCTTTCAGTATTACTGGTTCTGGGAAGTGTGATTCATGGTCTAGCTTATGCTCTTGTGTGAAAAAGAAAAACAACACCCCTGCTTGTATCTCTGGGGTTGGAAGGTTGTGTTTGTGCAGGTTGGTATCAATGGGTTATCAGTTCTCACGTGAGTGTGGATGACAATTTCATCTCCTACCTGCATATGCTGCTAACTCCCCAAGCTACACTTCCAGCCATGACCTCTCATCTTCACTTCAGACTCATTAGCATGTGTGTGTCATGTCATTGTCACTTGCACACAGAAATGGACCTGGATTTTAACACACAGCATGGAATTCCCAAAGACTTCTTATGAGCTGGAAATGTGCTCTGCCTTCTGATGGAAGCTCAAGTCCAGAGGAGAGGTGGTCTGATCCATTTGGAGGAGTGGGCACTTTTTTAATATAGCAGCTTTATTGAGATACAATTCACCCATTTAAATGGCATAATTCCGTGGTCTTTAGTATATTCATAGTTGTGCAACCATTGCCACAATCAATTTTAGAGCATTTTCATCATCCCGAAAAGCAACCCTGTACCCATTAGCAGTCACTCCTCCTCCCCTCCCCATTTCCTAACCCCAAGTTGTCACTAATCTACTTTCTGTTTCTCTGAATTTGCCTACTGTGGACATTCCATGTAAATGGAATAATATATATTATTATAATCATGGAATAATATATGTGGAATAATGGAATAATATAATATATGGAATAGAATAATATATGGTGTTTTGTGACTGGCCTTTTACACTTAGCATAATATTTTCAAGGTTTCGTCTATGTTGTAGCATGTATCTGTACTTCATTCCTTTTTTTTTTTTTTCTTTCCTGAGACAGAGTCTTGCTCTGTCACTCAGGCTGGAGTGCAGTGGTGCGATCTCAGCTCACTGCAACCTCCGCCTCTTGGGTTCAAGCAATTCTCTTGCCTCAGCCTCCCAACTGGCTGGGATTACAGGCACCTGCCACCACGCCCAGCTAATTTTTGTATTTTTAGTAGAGACGGGGTTTCACCATGTTGGCCAGGCTCGTCTCGAACTCTTGACCTCAAGTGATCTGCCCACCTCGGCTTCCCAAAGTGCTGGGATTACAGGCATGAGCCACCACACCCTTCATTCCTTTTTATGACTAAAAATATTATTTGAATATGCCACATTTTATCAGTTGATGGACACTTGGATATTCATACTTTTTGGTAATTATGAATAATGTGACTATGAATTTCCATGTACAAGTTTTGGTGTAGACACATATTTTTATTTGTCTTAGGTATATACCTAGGAGTATACACTCAAGTGTATTTAAAAATTTTACAGAGTTCAGTGCACATCTCCTCAGTCCTGAGCCTTATGAGTTATCTGACTGTTAACCCCGAAAGGTACACACTGAATCTCCTTCACCCATTTTTTAACCCTGACTGGGACACCAGAGACATGCTGCATCTTGTATTAGGTGTTTCATCTTGCAGAATGGCTGTGCTCCTGAAATATTTCCTGTGAAGAAAATTGTTACAATCCCGTTACATCACTGGCTTTTATTATTAAATTGGAAATTGTTGGCTGGAAACAATTTTAACCTCAAATTGTAAAAAAAAAAAAAAAAAAAAAAAGAAAGAAAAAAAATACCAGAAAAGTAGCAAAGATTTACACGTAAGTGAAATGTAGACATTCTCGATGATGTACCATTATTTTTCAAATAATACTACTATTAATAACAACAATAATAATGTAAGTGCAACAGGGACAAGCACTTATAAAGTGCGATTATGGGCCAGGTAATGTGGTAGCTTTACATTTGTTAACATATTTGGTCTTCCTAACAACCTCACAAAATACGTATTAATATTAGCATCTTTGCCCCTTTACAGATGAGGAAACTGAGGCACAGAGAGGCCAGGTAACTTGCCCAAAGTCAAGACTAGTGTACTAGTTAAGATAACATTAGCTGCTGTAACAGATAAGCCCCAAGTTCTTGGAAGGTTAACATAATAAGCTTATTTCTTGCTTACAGCACAACCTGGTGGCATTGTTTTTGATTGAGTTGCCTTCCACATGGTCATTCAGGGATCCAGGCCCCTTTCATCTTATGGCTCTACCTTCCTGAAGGTTTTTCAAATCCTCATCACTCAGCTGGTGGGTGAGAAAGAAAGCAAGGACTCAGTGGGAGTTCTTGGGGGACCAGCCTGAATGTGGCATATGTCACATCTGCCACTTCCCACTGGCCAGAACTCAGCTGTGTGGCCACACCTAAGTGCAAGAGATATATAATTTTGTTCTTGGCCCCAGGGGAAAGGAAATGGGTTTGAGCAAACACATGTTTCATTTTGGCACTGGTAGCAAGTGGAAGACATGGATTTGAACCCAGACAGTCTGGCTCCAGAAGCTTGCTCTTGAGTGGCACGCTCCTCTACCTTCCTCTGAATAGTAGCTCAGAGGTCTGGGAAAAATGTGTGGTTGCACAAGTTTTTACTCAGTTTTCTTCCCACATATAACTATATTTGGTTGCCTGGATGCTGTTGAAGTCATTGCCTTTTAGAAAAAGAGAAACAATAAAAACCAATATTAATCAAGTATTTGCCCTATGCCAGGCACTGTTGTAAGCATTTCACACTTACTATTTTGTTGAATTTTTACAAAACCCTATGGGATAGGGAATTATTATTATTTTCATTTTTCAGGTGAGGAAGCTGAAGCAGAGAGCTTGGTTCCATGTCCAAGGCCATATTATTAGTAAGAGGCATCACTGGGCTTGGAATGCCCCCATACAACTACTGTGCTAGGAAGGGATTGAAGGGAAGAAGAAAGAAGATGAAAGATGCAAAGCCACCAGAGACACAATTCAAAGTCAAAACCCAAGCTAGTTGTTTTGAATCCTGCTTCAAACAAATCAACTTCTACAAGTCACTTATGAGACTATCAAGAAAATGTAAACACTCATGGGAGATCTGATGATATTAAGGAATCATTGTTAACTTACTGGGTGTGAGAATGATGTTGTGGTTATCTTACCAAAAATGTCCTTATCTTTTCAAGGTACATACTGAAATGTTTGTGGATGACACAATGAAATGTCTAGGATTTGCATCAAATAATGCAGTGTAGGGGTCAAGGTAAAGATGGAATGAAGAGTAGGCACAAGTTGTTCCTTGTTGTAGAATGGTGGTGGGTATGTGGAGAGTTGCTGTAGTATTCTGTCTACTCTGGGTATATCTGAAATTTTCCATTATGATTACAATCATCCTCCTGTATACACAAGAGATTGGTCCCAGGACCCCTGTGTATACCCAGATCCGAGCACACTCAAGTCCTGCAGTCAGCTCTACGGAATCCACCTATATGAAAAGGCCCTACAGGCTGGGCATGGTGGCTCAAGCCTGTAATTCCAGCACTTTGGGAGGCCGAGGTGGGCAGATCACCTGTGGTCACGAATTCGAGACCAGCCTGACCAACATGGTGAAACCCCATCTCTACTAAAAATACAAAATTAGCTGGGCGTGGTGGCTCATGCCTTTAATCCCAGCTACTTGGGAGGTGGAGGCAGGAGAATCGCTTGAACCCGGGAGGTGGAGGTTGCAGTGAACCGAGATCAGGCCATTGCACTCCAGCCTGGGCAACTGGAGTGAAACTCCATCCCCCCCAAAAAAAAGAAAGAAAGAAGAGGCCCTATGGAAGTTTTTACATGGGTTTTGCATCTTGCAGATACTTTATTTTTGATTCACGTTTGGTTGAAAAAAGTCCACATATAAGTGGGTCTCACAACTCAAACTGCTGTTGTTCAAAGGTCAACTGTATAATTTAAAAAAAAAGACTTTAATGAATCATGAGTGTAGACTTTCTGTAGTCCCCAGATAGTAAACTAAGAGCACCGAATGTGTTTACCGAAGAATAGCTTTACACAGGTCTTCAGGGGCTCTGTTTGGGAGCCATTGGTCAGCTTTTGAACTCTGATTCTGAGATACTCCTGGAGGTAGTGGTCAGTGCCGGGAGAATCGGGCTGCTGAAGATGAGCGCCGGAGCCTCTAAAAGTTAGAAGCACAGGCTTCCTGGGTAACAGGGAAGCCAGGCCAAAGTCTGGGCTCTGCCCTGGCCAGATTGGCTCAGCCTGGGTTAGTTGTTCAACCCATGACACATATCTTGCTTGAAAGGTACGGTGCGGCCCAGATCCCAGCTGCACGTTAATTAAACAGTGAAAATCCATCAAAGACTCGGCCTCTTCCACTGGCTAGTTCTCCTGAGTCCCAGGTGAAGCTTGCTCATGGCTGGCCAGGAGGACCTCCCAATTCTCCACCTAAAATCAACGGCCAACACTTGGCAGCCCAGCTTCTGACCCAATGCAAATTAAGCCTGGCATTTGGAGATGGTATTAAATGTCCTAAATCAATATTTTGGAGGCAGAATCAGAACAATTAAAACCCAGCTTTCCTATTCAGACCATTGGAATATGAGTGGATATAAGACTTTCAGTTCACTTTTAAAACTCAGAAGGTCGAAAAAGAAAGATTATCCTTGGCAATGCTCTGAGCATAGTTTATTCCATCTTCAGCATCTTTTCCTTTTATTTGTATACGTATCCAACATATGTCAAGCACCTAGGGACCTCCATATATGATATCACATTTAATCCTTACAGGAACCCTGGGAGGTCCCAATTTTACAGATGAGGAAACTGAGGCCCAGAGAAGTGAACTGACTTGTCTAAGATCTCTCAGCTATTAATTGGTAGAACAGAGATTTCAACTAGTTTCTTCATACCAAAGTCTAACTCTTTGCCCACTGTACCACAGCTGGCTTTTCTGAAGTATTTATTTTTCATTCATCAATAATAATTATTAATAAGATAAATCAACAGTGACAATAGAAGCTGTTTAATAATTTACCATTTTTCTAGTCTTTAAAGGTGCTGGCAATTTGTCTAGTTTGTCCATTTGTTCAACAAATGTTGATTGTGAGGCAAGCCTGTGAAGGAGGTGTCTGGGCCTTGGAAGCAAAGTGCCTGGTCCTAACACACACTGGCTGTGTCACCTGGGACAGTTTCATCATTCTCTCTGAGCTCCAGTCTCCTCATCTGCAAAATGGCATGACTAGCACTGTCTCATAAGGTTGTCTTGAAGATGAAAGGAATTGATACTTGTGAAGTGTTTAAAACAGGGCCTGGCCCTCAGTGGGCATTCCAGAAATAGGATCCCCTGCCAGGCATTGCCCAAGCTCTATGTCTTTGCTCGCATGGAACTTCCTCTTGTTCACAGTACGTTTAACCAGTTGGTATTATGACTTCTATGTGTATTAACCTAGCTAAAACTGTTTAGGTTTATGGTAAAACAGAATTTTTAAAGGGTAGAAATATAAACTGAAAAGTAAGGGCCCCCTCTTTCTTACTTCCAGGCTTTGACTGTAGTAGTGTAGCCTGTGAGAAATGCTTGTTTTGTTCTTTCTTCCTTTCTCCTTTTCTTTCCTTTCATGTACTTGTTTTCTTTCCTTTCCTTTCCTTTCATGTACTTGTTTTGTTTATATACAACTGCAATATTATTGTTAAGAGTGTTCAGCGGTTTATTCTTTTTCACGTACCTATTTGTCCTGGGTATGTTTCACATGGGGAATTGACCTCATTTTTATAAGCAGCTTTATGCATTGCTTGGATGTGCCACTCAATGCATAAAGGTGTTTAATAGGTTCCCTATTGATGAACATTTAAGTTTTTTCATAGGCTGAAAGATAATTTATTTAATCATATCTTTCATTTATTTATTATTATTTTTAGAGATGGCGTCTTGCTATATTGCCTATGCTGGACTTGAACTCTTGGGCTCAAGCAATCCCTCTGCCTCAGCCTCTCCAGTAGCTGGGGCTACAGGCATGAGCCACTGCACCCAGCTTAAATTTATTTTAGCGTTTTGCTACTCTGAACAATGCTGCATTAAACATGCTTGCAAACAACATTCTATGCCAGTTTATCTGCACAATAAATTCTTAGAGGTGGAATTGCTGAGGCAAAACGTTTTTAAGTTTGGATTTTGCTGGATTTTACCATATTGCTCTCCAAAAAGGAAATGCTAGGGAAGAAAAACACCTACACACATTTTAGTAAAACTCTTATTCTTGTTAAGAATTCAGTCTTGAAAAGAGAGGGTGGAAACTAAAAGTTATCCCGATCTCTAATCTTATTGGAAATACTTCTCTTTAGCCACACATTTTTAGGCAACAAATTCTCAGGCTCCTAGCTTCAGCATGTTGGTTCAGACAGGATGTTCTGGATCTCAAGGCGAAATCCTGTGTGTTCTTAACCATCTCTCCACTCCCAAGTCCCCTGCCCCCATTTTCTGGGGGAAGGTCTTTTTTTTTTTTTTTTTTCTTCAACTTTGAGGATAAACATTTAGAGATTTCACACTCCTCTGGATGCAGAGGGGCCAGATTTCTGACTAGAGGAGGAAGTCATGGAAGAGCATCCACACGCAGAGGTCTGAAGCCAGTGGTTGCTAAGTGTTCCACTAGCCCAGCACGGGCCTCTCTGCCCCCTTGAATTCCTCCAGGCCCAGAACAGCTGGGCCCTGCCAGTGTCCTTCCCTCTGCTTCCAGTCCATTTGGCAGGGAGAGATGGGAGTTGTTAACAGGCTGATTTCCTTTTAGGGATGACTGCTCCACCAACCCCCAGCCAACTAGGAGCAGACACCCAAATGATGAAGGTAATAAATTACATCCAAAGCCATGGTGAGGAGGGAGTGTTGAATGACTCAAGAGCCCCTGCATCCTCCCGTTACATTCCAAGAGCTGCCCTCCTTGGGACTTAGATCACTCCCTGAGAACAACACCCCAACCAGGCTGCGGAGGAAGACCAGCTGCTGTTTGCTGGCCTGCATGACAGGGACCAGGTGAGGGCCCTGGCTGGAAACAAGTTCTGGATTTTTATTTTGGCCTGGTCTTTTGAATAGGCTGGTGACCCTGGCTATTTTAAGAGCCCTGACTGGGGTAGGCACAGGAGGACAGGGGTCCCTAGAGGCTAGACCGTGAACCCCTTATAAGAGCAGAAATGAGACACAGGGCATTTCTACTTTTATAAGGGGTTCACAGTCTAGCCTCTAGGGACCCCCGTCCTCCTGTGCCTAGCCCAGTGTCCTGGAGGGAGACAGACCTAATAGCTTGGTGACCCTGGGCATGTCAGTTCATTTCTCTGAATCTTGGTTTTCCCTTCTACAAAATGGGCATAAGAACTCAATACCAGATCTCTAGTGTTAATAATTAAGGAGCTAATTCATGTTAAGTGCTTGGCATGGAACCAGGCTCATATAAAGCACTTAATATTCCTTGCTGTTATTACCACATATACCACTCCTCTTAACCCATGTTGCAAATAAGACATTGGAAGATATGGTCTGACTGTGGCTGTCACCCATGCCCATGACTTGTGATAATAATAGTGGGCACTTACATAGACCTTATTGTGTTCCATCACTTTGTATTTATTGAATTATTTAATCCTGCCGAACCCTATACGTAACTATGAGATAGGTTCTGTTTTTATCCCCATTTTACGCATGAATAAACTGAGGCACAGAGAGGTTGAGCAACTAGCCCATAGTTAGTAAATGGTGGAGCCAGGATTCAAACCAAGATTGTCGGTTCCAAAATCTATTTTCCTAACCATGATGTCATTCTGCCGCTCAGTATATATTACATTTCTATAGAAAAGTTTTCCAAACATAGCAGTCCACTGACATTTACTTTTCTCTTTTTTCTTTCATTAAAAAAGTTTTTTCTTGTAATAGCTATAAAGCATTATAAAAAATTTTGAACATATGGAAATATAACAATATTTTCCCACAGTGCTACTACCTACAGCAGAGGGGCAGTTCTTTTTTATTTCCAATCCTTTGTGGACTGTGATGTCCTACTGTGTGTGACTACTACGCAGCTTGTGTAACCTGTAATTCTCCACTGGAGTTGGACAGCAGTCAAGCTGGTCTATACCCTGTTCAACTAGACAGTGCCATGGTACACCCTCCTGAATGTCATAGCAATATCAAATTGCTAAATATTTCTAAATGTTTATTATAAGTTCTTGTCTTATCATGGACAGGGAGCAAACAGTTCCCAGGCTGATGCTGGTCTGCAGATCACACTCTGTGTAGCACTGACCTAGATAAACACTGTTTGCATTTTATCATATTTATTTCCAAGTTTTTTGTGTGTGTGTATTTTGTTGTTTTTAGCTTGTATATACTTTTTGATTTTTTTCTCATTGCATTTCCCATTACAATGTTACAGTAAATAATTCTTGTATATCTTCTTTAGTGACTATAATGTAAATAATATAGCCATTTGGAAGATGTACCATAGATTACCAACCTTTTCCCTCATTGTTGGAGCTTAGGTATGTTTTCAGTTATTTGCTGTCATAAAAATACATTGATTAAGTTTTATATAAATATTTTTTCCATATTTAGTGTTACTTCTTTAGGGTAAATTTCCTAGAATGGAATTACTGGGTCAAACTTTTTTTTCTTTCTTTCTTTCTTTCTTTATTTTTTATTATACTTTAAGTTTTAGGGTACATGTGCACATTGTGCAGGTTAGTTACATATGCATACATGTGCCATGCTGGTGCGCTGCACCCACTAACTCGTCATCTAGCATTAGGTATATCTCCCAATGCTATCCCTCCCCTCTCCCCCCACCCCACCACAGTCCCCAGAGTGTGATATTCAACTGGGTCAAACATTATGAAGGCTTTTAAATTTCTTGATAGATGGCAGAAGGATCACTTGAGCCCAGGAGTTTGAGACCAGCCCGGGCAACATAGTGAGACCCAATC
Organism: Pan troglodytes; assembly: GCF_028858775.2. Taxonomy (NCBI): domain Eukaryota; kingdom Metazoa; phylum Chordata; class Mammalia; order Primates; family Hominidae; genus Pan; species Pan troglodytes. Next base: position 16,556,449 of record NC_072407.2, read on the forward strand.
TCTATTAAAAAATAAAAATTAAAACATAAATAAATAAAAATTACTTGATATATATGCCTGATCAAATTCAAATTACTTTTTAAAAGGGATGTGCCAACATATGTTCCCAGCCATAGTCTATGAGAGTGCTTATTTAACTATATTATTTTTAGCATTTATTGTTTTAATTTATTACATTTGCTTTGTGGAAACAACTTTAATAGTTTTTATTTGAATTTCCATGATTACCAGTGAGGTTGAATGTTTTTTGTGCATAAACCCATTTATATTTCTCCTTTTGCTTTATAATCAGTTGAGCACTAGAATAAAAATATATTACTTTGAGTAGATTTCAAACTTCTTCAGATTGGAGGGCAAGTCAATGTGTGTAGAAAGTCTGTGCATATGGACATACCTTATCTCCACTGTCTGGATCCTTCTCCTTTTCTCTGCTCTTGGAATTGGGGAGTACTTTTATATGACCTTGATGGTCCTTGTCTTTAGAAAAATGCACTTGAATTCCAACCAAATACTATGTATTGATAATGTAGCAAGTGTATGGGACTTTTCTTGAGTATTTCCAATTATTTCTTCAGCCTTATTAAAAATTTTTCTTTCCTTCCGTCTCTTTTTTGTGATTTGGGCCTATTTTGTAAGTATTACATACCAGTTTGAATTAATTAATTTTTGCAACTGTTTTGCATCCAATGGAATTTCTGACATATTTTTGTTAATTATAGGGAAAGCAAGAAGAATATTTGAAATCTGGGTTATTTTGGGAACTTCTAGATGCCTGAACACAAATATTTAACTGTATTCCCATGTGATCTGTGCTATACTAGCAGTGTGGGCAAAGGGAGGCCTGAGGAGCAACATAGGCAGTTGGGGCTGGAGTCTGGCAATAAATGTTGACCTGTATTTCCCTTGAAGACTTTTTGAGGGCTCATTTGTTGTTTAATAACATGAGGAGATGTTTATCAATAAGACAGTGATTTCTCAGTGTGCACCAAAGTGCACACTTTCAAAATGTGTGCCACTGCGGCATGTAGTGGGACCAGGGTATTCCATCACGGTCGATTCCCACCTTAACAAGCCTTGGGTCCTTTCCCTGGGCTGGTAGTTATTTTTAAGCAAGACAAAAGAGCATACTTGGAATCTGCAGCGACCTCACAGGCAAATAATTATAAGTGGCTAAAATATGTGGATATCTGTTTTACATTTAGGAAATCTGTGTTAAATATCTACAGAAAAAATGTATTATGCTCAACTTTTTGGAAAAAGCAAGGTTAAAGGGACTTCTTTTCCTGCTAAGGCTTAACACACTATTTCAATTTCCAAAGAAGAGGCAAAGGTGGGATTTAATATGCAGTTTTTTCAGAACTTTTTTTGCCAATGGGATCCTATTTTTCAAAAAGCACCTACTAACTTCTTGCACAGTACCATTCTGCAGCACACACAGACAATGGAGCATGCTGGTGCCAGCCCAGTGTCTGTGGCATTGATGTTTACCTTGGTCATGAATCTTACGAAGTTGAGGACATCGTACTGAAGTATAGAATTATCTGTGAAGTGGGAATGATGGTCCCTACTTTAGAAAGGGCTGGATTTGAAATGCATTCACGTCCCCCAACTTTCCTTTGTGTCCAGTGACAGAACAGTAACATTTAGGGAACAATAGGATTGGGAAACCATGATCGCAGGGCATGAAAAAATGTTTTTAAAACAATCAAGACAGCCTAGTATGTTAGGATATTTTATACAATTTACAATACCAGTGCAATACTTACTGCACAGTAGCTAAGGTGTAATGTAGGCATGGGAGTGTGATTGCTTGTGTCAAATCTAGACTTTGCCACTTAATTACCTTTAAGCAGTTAGTCAACCCATCAGAATTCTCAAGTTCCCCAACTAGAGAATGTAGATAATAATTTCACCCATTTATAGGGTTGATAGAGGGATTAAAAATTCATGTAAAGTGTTATAACCTCATGTATGAGTCAAGGCCCTGGGAGGGAACGCTTTGCATACTCTATGGAGTGATTGAAGAGAGTAGTGGAGGGACCATTTATGAAGAGTGGGTTTGAAGGGAACCAATGAGGGTGAAATGCCCCAAGGCAACAGCAGGGAGCAGTGACTACCCTTAGATAAGAGGTAAGGGGACAGGATATTGACCAGCAGCTGGGGAGAAAGCTATTGGCACAGAAGAGGGCCTCAGCAGGAACTGTGGCCCTCAGAAGAGCAAAACCATAACTGCCAATGTGTGGCCCAGCAGGGAGGGAACCAGGGGAATAAACATCCATTATTCCTGACATCATCCATTGGCCAAACTCAACCACAGTACAGAGTGGATCTGGAGGGGCAAGTGGATATTTAGCATAGTAAATGTTAACTAAGGTTGATGGGTACTATGCAGTTAATTTCCTTTTCCCCCCTTGGTCACAAGAAGTTCTATAGGATTGCTATTACTATATGCGTAAGTTTTGGAAAATTGAAAATTACTTAACCACATGGTGCCTAAGCTTTTTCTGTCTTGGTAAACGAGATACTACTAGTATATTCCCATGATGTAAGTAAGATAATGAGTTAATACACATCAAGTGCATAGAACAAATAATGTCTGACCCATAGTAGGCTCTCAATAAATGTGAAGCAGTGAGCTGTTTTCCTTCTTCACAATTTCAAAGAGATGTTGACATGTACATTCTGCTTTGTTTCAGAGACTACACACACATACGTAAGAAGGAGCTTATTTTCCTCCTGGGTCTGGCCCTCTGTCAGAAAGTTGAATGCCTCTCTCATTTTCTTACTCAGAGTGGTTGAGTCTCCATTCTGGGCCTCGACTGAGTCTCAGAAATCCAAATACATTTTTCTGTTGCTGATGGTAACTTTTCTGTAATGTACTTGGCACGGCTGAGAATATGTCGTTCTCGTTCCCTCTCTATAGCCTGTGGTTAGCCCTGCCCATTAAATCTTGGTACTAAAGCACATATTATCAGCCCTGCTGGCACATGCCTCGCTGCCTCCTTCCCCACAGGGGCCAGCACAGGGCAGCTCGAAGGGCCTGTCCCCTCTTCTCAGTCTCCCTTCTCTCTCCCTTTTTCCCAAGGCTTCATTGTGAAACCCCTACTGTACTCTGCCTTGTATTTAACCCACTCCTGTCCCCCTCCCTCTTCCATTCCTATTTATCGTAATAGGAGGAGGGGGAGAAGGAATCTTCTTGTTTTTCCAGTTTTGCCAGGAGCAGCCTGAGTCCTTAGTTTTGAGGTCACTAGGATGGGGAGCAACAGGTACCCTGATTAGTCCCCTAGCAGGTGATGGAAGCCTACACAACCTTTAGGGAAGCTGAAGGCTTTTGCATGGTGATGATAGGAGGCCCCCAGCCTTCTCTGTGCCCAGCCAGTGCTCTGAGCATTTCCACTGTGTGCGTGGGAGGTTCTGATGCGGTGGGACTCAGAAGGTAGCAGGTCAAATAACTGAGGTATGTGCTCAATGTTTAGTTATGAGGAGAAACTGACATTACATTAACAAAGCCAGTAAGCCGGTTTCTTTATATTCAAAATAAGAGATTAGATTTGTTTATTTCATGTCATTTTCTGCACTAGGCAACGTCTTAGAAAATACAGTAAAGGAGTTAAAATTTAGCTACTCAGATACATTGCTCATTCCCACCAAACAGCTCTAATGTCTAGGGTTAGTTTAGTTTCAAACTTTCAGCTGACCTGCACCTCCCAACATCAGGTTCTGTCAGCCAGCTGGTTTTGGGGTTGGTGGCACCTCTAGTTACACCTTGCACCTTGCACTTTTGGCAGTGTAAACATGTTCATCCAAAGTAGCTCTCAGAGAGAACTGTGATTTTTAACCCTCTCTCACCAAATGCACTATCTTCTTTGACAGAAATGGAAACAATTTACACTTTACCAGTTATGGAAGAAGCAGCATGTAGAAACCTGAGTTAACTGGTACCATATTTCCAATTTATTCTAGGGATATTTCAGCATTTCTTATAAACTCGCACCCCAGGCAGCTGCCCAGTTGGCTCACCGTTTAATATAGCTCTTTTTTTTTTTTAATCACTGAGAAATGCTTGGATAGGAGGCTTGCCAGGACCTCAGTAGTATGGCCTATGTGTAGTCTATTTATTCATTTTTTCAGCAAATACTGGAAGTTATCCCAGCCTGCATTACCATCAGGTCTTAGGGTTGCAGATTATAGCAGGATATTCCAGGGTACCAGTGCTTAGGAATGAAAGGCTTATGATTTGGAGAGATCAGTCCATTTGTTGCAGGGATGCTGATAGAGCAAGGTCCAGTTCCTTGGGGATGCAAAGGAGAGCATGAGGGCCCCCAAAAAGGGTCCAGTCCTAAAGGGATTCAAGAGTGCGCTCAGTCTGGGTGGGCCCAGGAGGGAAGAGGGAAAGCCCTTGGTGCTAGGACCCAACCAGAGCCTCCACAGAAGCAGAATTTGAAGTTGCTGGCAGAAGGAGTTCCTTTTGTATCCTAAATCTTCTGCAGTTGGGCTATCCCTTCATGGGCATGGGATGGCAGGTGGCCAGGGCCATGTGCCAATAATTAGATGGGGACTGGAGAGGCTGCTGAGACTGAAAGAAAGTGCTGAATTTGGCCCCATTTAGGGTAGCGCGGGTGGCCCTGTTCGCTTACAGCTGTGGAGCTTGAGTCATTAGGGGTCCTGGCCAGATGCTTTGGACACGTGGCATAGCCCAAAGCACTTTTGGTCCTGGCACCTGACCCTGGCCATCGTTACATCCTCATCTTTTCTGGAGCTTAATGACCCATTGTCTGAAGTCACTGAAGAAAGCTGTGGAAGGCCAAGGAGAAAACCCTGTAATGTAATTGACATGGTTCTCCCAAGGTCCATATGGGAGCAGTAGTGAAAGTCATTCACATGTGTCTAGTTTTACAGTTTACAAAGGTGGGAATCTGGGCTGGGTCAGCTACCGTCTGGGTATCTAGGTGCAACTCATTTAAACCCTTTTAGCCTCAGTTTCCTCATTTATAAAACAGATAATAAAAGTCTCTGCCTGACCCATCTAACAGGTTTTTCGTTTGAGAGAATAGGCTTTTTCCTTCTGGGCAAGAAAAAAGAGTCCAAAGGCAGAAAGGAACAAGAACAACAAAAAGGTGGGGCTGGGACAGGTCCAGAGGAAAGGCCAGGAATCAGATTTTTGATGTGAGATGGTAAAGAAGCATGCTGTCTTCTTCAGATTGCCTAAAATTGCACCATATACCTTTGAGTGGGCATTGAAATTGCTTTACTGAATTCAAATTACATTGTAATTATGTTTTCCCTGATTACAAATTTAACACATGCGTATAGGAAAAAGTTTAGAAAAATATATTAAGTATAAAGAAAAGCCAGGAGTGTTGCCTCATGCCTGTAATCCCAGCACTTTGGGAGGCTGAGCGGGAGGATCACTTGGGCCCTGGAGGTCAAGGCTGCAGTGAGCCGTTGAGTCCACCACTGAACTCCAGCTTGCATGACAGAGTGAGACCCTGTCTCAAGAAAATAATAATAAAGACAAAAAATAAACCATAGTGTTTTTGCTATTAATATTTGTATATGTTTTCTCTTTCATTGTTCATATATCTAATATTGCAATAATAGAATTAGAGCTGGACACAGTGGCTCACCCCTGTAATCCCAGCAATTTGGGAGGTTGAGGTGGGTGGATCACTTAAGGTCAGGAGTTTGAGACCAGCCTGGCCAACATGGTGAAACCCCATCTGTACTAAAAATACAAAAATTAGCTGGGTGCAGTGGCAGGTGCCTGTAATCCCAGCTACTTGGGAGGCTGAGGCAGGAGAATTGCTTGAACCTGGGAGGCGGAGGTTGCCGTGAGCTGAGATCCTGCCACTGCACTCCAGCCTGGGTGACAGAGAGTCTGTCTCAAAAGAAAAAAGAATTGGAATCATACTATATGTTCAATTATGAGACCCGAGCTTTTTCAGTGTTATTTATACATGTATATGTTTTTAGCTTTGTTTTTACAAAAATGAAATCATACTGTGTATTAGGGTTATCCAGAGAAACAGAACCAGTAGGGAAGATATACACACACACAAACACACATTTATTTTAAGGAGTTGGCTCAGGTGATTGTGGAGGCTGGGAAGTCCAAAATCCATAAGCAACCCAGCAGGCTGGAAATTCAGGCAGGAATTAATTAATTCTATTGTTTTACGATAGAATTCCATTTTCTCTGAGAAATCTCAGTTTTTGTTCTTAAGGCTTTTGACTGATTGGATGAGGTCCAGCCACGTTATGGAGGATAACCTCATTTACTTAAAGTCAACTGATTGTGGACGTTACCCACATCTACAAAATACCTTCAGAGCAACATCTAGATTAGTGGTTGATTAAATAACAGGATACTGTATCCTAGCCAAGATGACATATAAAACTAAAGTATAACATGCTGCATATCCCACTTTTGTATTTTGATTTTTTTTTTACTTTACATGTCATGAACATTTTCCCGTAACACCAAACGTTCTACAAGAATTTGATATTTAATGACTATATTGACTTTTCATCAAATGGCTTTCTCATGATTTATTTAAAATTTCCACATTGTTAGCTATTTAGGTTGTATCTGTTTTTTTTTTTTTTTTTTTTTTTTTTTTTTGAGATGGAGTCTTGCTCTGTTGCCCAGGCTGGAATGCAGTGGCGCAATCTCGGCTCACTGCAAGCTCCGCCCCCCAGGTTCACACCGTTCTCCTGCCTCAGCCTCCCAAGTAGCTGGGACTACAGGCACCCGCCACCATGCCCGGCTAATTGTTTGTGTTTTTAGTAGAGATGGGGTTTCACCATGTTAGCCAGGATCGTCTCGATCTCCTGACCTCATGATCCACCCGCCTCGGCTTCCCAAAGTGCTGGGATTACAGGCATGAGCCACCGTGCCTGGCCTGTATCTGGTTTTTATTATAAACATTCTTATTGACATCTTTTTGTACATTTTCTTCTTATGTATGTCTTATTAGACCCTAGAATATATTCATTAGCCTGGAATTACTGGGTCAAAAGGTATGAAGATTTTAAGCTTTTGATGTACATTGCTAACATTTCCCTGGGATGTTGCTTCTCAAAGTGTGATCCTTGGGCCAATATCATTAGTATCAAAGCAGATTCACTGTTTTGATGTTTAAAATGTGTATATCTGTGATATATTAGCACCTGGAAATATCAATTCCTTGGGAGGCTGGAACCATCTTTTTTAAGGCTTATTTCTGATGTTTCAGTTCTACCTTGCGTGCCTTCAGGAAAAATAGTGGATAAATTTAGCTTTCCACTGTAGGCATCATAGATAGAACTGATGCTAGGGAAAGCCCATAGACATGTACACTGCTATTCTTTGGAGTTGAAGCATAGAGGAGATAAACCATGAAAGGATGTTTTTTAATGTTTCATTTAAAAGATGCCCAGTAAACAGTTCTTTCCAGCCAGCTTTTAAAGGTGTTTTTTGAAATCAGGAAATTGTAAATATTCACTATGGGGACATGGGAGAAGGGATTTCTTAGGCTCCAGTTACATGTTACAGTGTCCAATTTTTTCTCCTCTTGGTCTCTTCTCACACCCTCCTAAATGTCCCCAGCTGCTCAAATGATCACCAGCACAGAGGAAAGCAGTTTGATGCTCTAAGGCCTGGAAGTATTAGGTTCTCCCTGCATCACCCTCAGAGTGTACATGGCTCAGCCCTCTTGAAGGACCTCAGCATGAGGACAGAGCCCTGACAGGTGGCTTTGAGGTGCAGAAGTGTTTTGTGATTGGAGGCCTTTTTGCACCTCATAAGGAGTAGGTCTCCCTGCCATCTGATCCATCCTGCCTTCCATTGCTAAAATAAGTCTTCCTAAAACACAGGCTTCTCTGTTGTTCAGGAACCTGCGATGAGTCCCCATCCTTTTAAAGAGGAAGTATAAATTCTTTAGTCCAGGTTTAAGGACTCTAGAGTCTGGCTCTTACTTGGCTTTGTTTTCCTTTGCTTTATAATAGCAATTTCTACTGACTGTTTTTCACGTGTGTCCTGCCAGTTCTAAGGTCTGCACCTTTGCTTGGGCATTTCCCTGTTGTCACCACATGCCCCCACCCCGACCTGGCCCTACTTATTAAATCCAGCCACTGCGACCCCATTGTCTCTTACATGTCTGGCCCTGCAGCCTTTCCTGTCGCAGCAGTGAACCCAGGCTCATATGCCTCCTGTGCCACTGACCGTTTCATGTTTGGGGTTGGTTTTCCCAAATTGATTGTGCATTCCTGGTTTGTGGTGACCACACCCTCTCCTGTTCTCAGCCCTCTCGGTTGGCTGAGCTGCAGACCATACCTAGTGATGCACTGATTACTTGGGCCACAGCAGCCTCTCAGGAGGCCTCTGTCTTGGTTTCACTGCACTTCACAAAGCTGGGGACTGCTTGGGAGCTGGACCCAGTGTTTTCATCCCTGTGCCTCTCAGCCAGACCCTGTGATGAAGAGGTCAGGGATGGTTCCTTCGGAGGCTGGGGTGTAGAGTACATGCTTTGTTGGAATCCCAGCTAACTAGTTCTGGGAAGTTGGCCATATCACTTAGTTTTTTTCATTTATCCAGTTCAGAACTGCTCACTTAACAAATATTTCTTAAGACCCTACTATTTACTAAACCCTATGTTAGGGGTTGGAGGATATAGCAGTGAATAGGGTAGACTAGGTTTCTGACCCCATGGACCAGACAGGCGATATAAAACAAATAATGATAATTTTAGATAATAGTGGCTTGGTGGGAAGCGGGGTGGTCACTTCAGAGCAGATGGCTAAGGAAGGCCTCCCTGAGGACAGATATTTCAGTGGAGATTGGAATAATGAAGTGGGACTAACTATGATCTTGGGAATGAATGTTCCAGAAAGAGGGGTCAGTAGGTACAGCCACGAGAGTTCAAGGAACCAAAAGGAGGCCCCCATGGCTGAAGCACGGAGGACCTAGGAGAGGCCGAGGGGGATGGTGCTAGATGTTGGGCCAAAGGTAGGTCCCACAGGGCCTTGCAGGGCCACTGGAAGGCTATGAATTTTCCCAAGGACATATGGAAAGTCATTAGAGGATTTTAGCAAGTGAGTGACCAGTTCTGGTTTCTTAACAGTGCCTGCTTCATTAAACATCAAATACAATTAAGTAAGGTTATATATATAAAATATGTAGTGGTGTGCCTGGTACACAGAGATGCTTCAGAAGAGGTAATTATTGTTTTCACATTTTGGAGACAGAATGGTTATCTCCTACAGTTTGACCTTAAAATCTGGGGTTGTGGTAGGCTGAATAGTGGCAGCCCAAAAGTGTCTATGTCCTAATCCCTGGAATTGTAGGTATGTTATCTTCTATGGTAAAGGAGAATTAAAGTTGCAGATGGAGTTAAGGTTGCTAATCAGCTGGCCTTAACATAGGGAGAGTTTCCTGAGTTATCCAGGTGCACCGAATGTGATCACAAGTGTCCTTAAAAGTGGAAGAGAGGACAGAAGAAAGAGTCAGAAGGAAGTGTGACTGTGGAAGAATGGCCATGAAGATGTGACATCACTGGCTTTGAAGATGGAGTAAGGGGCCACAAACCAAAAAATAGGGGTGGCTGCTAGAAGATGGGAAAGGCAAGGAAATGGATTCTCTCCTAGAGCCCTCAGAACGGAATGCATCCCTGCCAGCATGTTGATTTTAGCTCGACTTCTAACCTCCAGAATTGTGAAATAATAAATTAGTGTTGTAAGCCACTTAGCATTTAATAATTTGTTAGAGCCGCAGTTGGAAGCAAGTACGAAGTTTTTGCACCTAACATTGTCAACTGCAGTTTAGTACATTCCAGTATTACCCTTGACCCATGCAATTTTAATTCTTTCTTGAGTTCACTGCCTATTAATTGGTACCTGCTACATGCCAGGCTGTCTGAGACAGCATCTTTGCTTCTGCAGAGTTGACTATCTAGGGGACTTGCTATTGTTTTCTGTAAACTCTAGGAGTACCAAATTCCAAATGTGCCTCTAGGTGGCACATAGTAGCCTCTCAAGTACACTGGTGAAGTGACTCCCACTTTTAATTGATCCAGGAGGGCAGGAGAGACTACAGAGCTCATGGTAAGGCATTAGGCTCTCAGCCCTAGGCATCTCCGGGCTGGGCCACCCAGGCCCCGGGACTGCAGGGCAGGGATCAGGTTTGCCTTGTGCTGGCCTGGGCTCTGCTTGAAGTCCTCCTATCTGCCCTTTCCTCATCTTCAGGGCTCAGCCCACAGGCCTCCTCCAGGAACACCCCTGCCTACCCCAGGCCACAGGAAGCATTCCCTCCAAGGTCTGCCTTTCCCCCCGGCAGGGACTCCGGGCCAGCTGCTCCATCTCTTGGGCTGTGGTTATTTTCTCTTTACTGTCGGCTCCTGTCTGTGGAGACAGGCCTGTGTCAGGCATACATTCAGGGGCTCAGCAATGCCTGTGGTTTGATTGGTTGGGGCTAGATCCGAAGGATTGCTATACGAGGGCTTTTGCTTTATCCTTTTAGGGAAGTTCATTCTCTCTGGTTGCTTCTCCTCCTCCTTTTGGAGACATCACTAGAAAATCTCAGCAGCAGGAGCCCAGTGCCTACGCCAGCCCATCTTTCACACTGTAGCTGCCAGAATGTTCATTCCCAAACCAAACTCTGACCTAGTTCCTCCTCCAGTGGAAAACTACTGAGGATCCCTTCTTCTCCCCACCCCATCTATAGCTATGGCTTTCAGTGTTAAAAAGAAAGAAAGAAATGAAAGTTGTGTGGACCCTTCTTTTTCAATAAAGTATCACATGGAATGTTCGTCATTAAGCATCTGGACTCTGGCATCAGACAGACCTGGGTCCAAATGCAGGCTCTGCCACTTACCTGTATAACCTCAGGCAAGCTGTCTAACCTCGCCATACCTCACTTTTCTCGGCTGTAAAATGGGGGTGTGATACTGACGATCCCTAGTTCATGAGGCTGTTGTGGAGATCAAGTATGGTACTTAGCAGAGTACCTGGCCTGGTATAGCTACCAAATAAATGTTAGCTAATGTTACTAGAGCACAAGTTAATTTTCTAAGTTCTAACTTATAACAGTTATAAAGCCCATCAGTGACAATAATTTGGCTGTTTGGATGAACAAAGGATTTTTAAAAACAGATTTCACTTTTTATTAGGTTGCTGCAAAGGTAATTGCGATCTTTGCCATTTTAATGGTAAAAACCACAATTACCTTTGCACCAACCTAATAGAACAGTTTTAGATTTACAAGAAATTGTGGGATAGTGCAGAGAGTTCCCATATGCCCTGTACCCAGTTCCCCTATTGTCAACATTGTACGTTGGTATGGTACATTTATTATAATTAATGAACCAATATTAATACATAATCATCAACTAAAGTTCATACTTTATTCAAAACTCCTTAGTTTTTCCCTAATAGATTTCTTTTTCTGTTCCAAGGTTCCACCAGGGAAGGTACCATAGTACATTAGGTTGTCACGCCTCCCTAGGTTCCTCTTGGCTATAATAGCTTTTTTACTTTCCTTGTTTTTGATGGCCTCGACACTTTTTAGGAGTACTGGTCAGGTGTTTTGTAGGATGCCCCTCTACTAGAATTTATCTGATATTCTTCTCATGGTTAGACGGAATTGAACATAGAAATGTAAAGTTAGCGGCTTATGGATGACCACTCCAGTTTTCCCTTGGTCTCAGCATCCATGAAATTAGAATCAGATGTTTATGGGGAGTCTAAAAACATGGTTTGAAAAATCAGTGGAGAAGATCAAGTCTACACTCCCTGGTGTGACCTACGAGGTCCTTCTCACTCCAAGCCCTGCCCACATCACCAGCCTGCTTTATCACTCCTTCCTGCTGCAGGCACCCCCAGCGTCTCAGCATTCCCCTAATAGGTCCGGGCATTGAGGCATATCGACTCATCCCCCAGGAATGCCTTCCCTCCTTTCTCTGCCTGCCTAGTTTCTTTCTAATCTCTGTGCAAAGACTCTAAGATCCAGTTTAACTTATCCTTCCTCCCTGATGCAGTTCCCACTTTCCTCACAGAGACTAACACTGTCCCTAGGGTTCCCTGGGCACATCTCTCTATTGTCCTTCTCAGCTCTCATGTCCGCCTCTTCCTGTACACTGGAAGCTTCTTAAGAGCAGGAGCTGAGTCATAATCCTCTATTCCTCATGTCCAGCGTGAGCCTGGCACACAGTAGGTGCTTAAGAGATGCTTAATGAGTGACTCTTGATGTTAGAGAAAGCTGCCATTTCTATACCATCTTTAACACAGAGCATGTTGCCTTCATCCTAAGAAAATGGGCTGCCCCAGTGGATGATGGATACCAGAGATTAACCCTTGGGTGGATCTTTTAAGGCCGTTTTCTCCCTGCCCCAGAGGGTGTGGGAATGAGGTGTGAGTATGGAAAGGGCCACCAGGGGGCTCCGGGATGCAGTTCACCAGCCCAGGCCTAGAGGAAGGCTCAGTGGTGGCTTCAGCAGCAAGCCTGGGTCTGGCAGAATCCTCAAAGAAAGTGTGTCAAAAGAGAGGTCTGTTTTGCTACCGATGTGCCAGGCTCTGTAGCAAAGACAGGATGTACCAGCCTGTTCTTCAAACATGTGTGGGCCCCTCACTGTCCTTTGCCCCAGAGGTCCCAGCCTACAGAGAAAGGGACAAAAGATCCTGAGAGCCAAGAAATAATATTTGCAGGAAAAATGGTCTTGTTATATGTGCAAGCAGACCTTTACTTCATTCAGACTTCCTAATTTCCCTTTCCACGCCAGTGTTAATAGTTCTCCTTGGATCGCAAACTCTTAATAGATATTCCTAAGGCCAAAAGTATCACTGAGAAGTTGGAGTCAAAATCTCAGGGCTTTTTTTTGAATTCTATAAGAAGAGGGGAAAACAGCTGAGTTAATTTGAAATAATGAAGCTGGAATTAGAAATTGCTCTGGTCAGTAACATCCACTGTTTTGTTTTTTTGTTGTTTGTGTTATTAACAGTAATAATAACAATAGCTCTTGTGCATGGGGTGCCAACTCTGTGCCAGGCATTGGGATGCAGGTGTCTGCCTGTGCCAGGCATTTGTCTTTGGGCATACAAGGGGAATTAGGCCAGGATAATCTCTGCCCATTCTGCCACAAAGATATTATCTCCATTTCATAGATGAGGAAATTGAGGCCCGGGAACATTGCATGATTTGTTAAGGCTAGAAATCAGATTCTCTCCAGCTTCAAGATCTGAACCCTTTCCAATCACCCAAACATGCCTCAAAAGGATATAAAATAGTTGCCAATCTTAAAACATGACTGTGCTCCAGGGGAAGGGAAGGGATTATCACACGAGGCAGAAATGTATAGGCATTACAAGTACATCCATCGTTAATAATAATGACAAAAGGATGATAATATCTTACTGTTTTGGGCCATGGGCTTCCTAGCATTCATGTAGGCAAATGAAAATACAGAGGGATGTCTGCTAGAATGCGATATGGTTTGTATTCAAAAGATTCTTGTAGTTTACTTTAAAAGCAGTGTTATGATGGAACCTGTACACTCACACATTTTTAAGAAGCAGACTCTTCCTTCCAAGGGTTTTGACCCAGCTGCACATGATCTTACGTGCACCTCTCCTCTGCTTTAACCTCAGTAGTCAGGCGAGGTGCCCCGTAGGCTCCAGGGAGCTGGCACGGGCGGCTCCCTGTCCTGAAGGCTCTCTTGCCTCTATTTCCCAAGATGGGGATTCTAAACAGCAGAGCCCAGAACCAAACTTGGAGAACACTCGAGCCCCCAGCTGAAAGACATTAATCACCCATGGACAGGTTTCTTGAACAGGAGAAAGTTTGTAACCAGAGAACAAAGCAGTTTCTGCACAAAACAATCACTTAAGAAGGATATTCAAAAACCTCTTGGACTTTTGTCTCATGCCATAGCCTAAGTCCCTCTCAAAGCTGCCCAGATTCTCAGGACCAGACGTGTACCCTGCCTTTGGCCGGGCCCCTGGGATTCCAGGGCCACACGGCAGCCGTGCGTGGCACATCTTCAAGTTCACTTCTCCAAGCTCTGGGACTCTCCCCGTGCCAGCACAGAACTATTAATTATTTTTCTCTGTCAAACCTTTGTCAGCAACTTCATCCCAAAAGAGGAGGTTTATTTTCCCTTCGGCAGTGTTTGTGACTCTTGTAAATAAGAGATAATTACACTCCAGTTTTTAAATTAAAACAAAAAGAGCTAGAGATGCCCGTTAGGAGTTTACATTTTACAACCGCCCACTTCCTTAGTCAAAGATCCAACAGACTTCGTTTGCTGAGTTTTATGCAGATTCTGAGAAGTTTGAGTGGTTTAAATGCGAAACTTTTGTGTTAGCCGCCTGAAATGCCTTCGCTTTTGCTTCGAGTTAGTATTAAATAATTTTTAAATTCTTTCATCTTTCAGCGCTGCTGGAGGATCTTAAGGCTCTAAAACTGCAATTAAAATGTGAACATTAAGGAGTTATAAGATTAAATGAGAGAATGTATCAGAAAGCGTTTGGAGATGTTTTTATTGCACCATGATCTGACTTGGTAGCCGGAGAAATGCATTCTTGTCTTGTGGCTGCTGAAAATTTCTTTTTTTTTTTTTTTTTTTTTTTTGGTCTCTAAGTTTGTGCTTGGAAAGTGAAAATATATTCAAACGAGTCCTTATAAACATTTGATCTTGTTTTCATATGAAGTGAAAAGAATTGTGAAAAGTAATTCAAAACATGGAATTAGATTCTTACAGCGTTAGTTGCGTGGAGCCATCTGCAGGGCTAGGCCAGGAGTTCTGTGGGTTGTGGCCAGCCCTGGATCGATGTGAACTAACATCTAATTAGTGGGCCTGGTGGAAGTTGGCAAGCCTTTGGACAAGAAGGCTTTGGGGAGGTGAAGACATCTTTCCTCCCTAAGGAGGAATCATCCCACAGTCTCAAGGGCAGTGCTCTTCACAGAATGTAAGGGTGGACCTAGCGTCGGCTGTCAGGAACCAGCCTGGGCACTGGTGGGCTGGCTTAACCCCTTGTTTTCCATCCCATCCCAACACCTTGATGAAGTGATGTGTTAACAACAGGAAAGGCAATATTGAGAATGTCATGACTTAGGGAGAGAGTTTATTTGACATGTCAGCTGCAGGCTGTGCTTACACAGATGGGCGTTTTGGGACTGGAAATCTGTGAATACCCCCAAAAGACACTATGAGGCTCATGGGAGCAAAGATGGCATGAGAAACTTGAAACTAGGATTCCAGCATGGCAGAATAAGAGTACACAAAGTTTCATGTGTCATATGCTAAGCTTTCTCCTAGGCCTTTCATTTTTGTAAATCAGAGGAGAAAGCCGTATGTTGACAACCCTGCATTTAAGACATACCAACCACTTTGACAATGAAGTGGCGTGGCCTTGCCCACCCCATCCCCTCCCCCACCCCAACATGTGCTTCAATAACCAGGCAGCACTCCCTGATGTCATCAATACTTAGATTTATTGGGAGGGACCAGGAGAGCTTTAGTCTATGAGAAACAATGGC
Source organism: Pan troglodytes (assembly GCF_028858775.2). Taxonomy (NCBI): domain Eukaryota; kingdom Metazoa; phylum Chordata; class Mammalia; order Primates; family Hominidae; genus Pan; species Pan troglodytes. The sequence goes on from NC_072407.2 coordinate 16,571,957, forward strand.
CAGACTTTACTCTCAAGGGGAATCAGCCTTTACATCATCTGAGCCTAAGATGTTTTCTGGACTACAATATATATTATCACAGATGTTAATTTGAGACATACATGTTAGAATAATTTCATTTTGAAATATGGTGGCAGTAAAATTCAGCATTAACATGAGCAGTCAGTAATTCAAATTTTATTTGCTCTGATATCAAAGGGATATCTTTCTGCTCCCACCAGCCAGGAAAAAGAGAGAGAGAGAGATTAGGCATTTTGCTGAGTACTTTTTCAGCCCAATTTTATTTAAAGATGAAGCCTTGTAATTGATTTGTTAGGTCTCTGAAACCCACAAGAGTCCCGCATAGCCCCCTGGATCTTGGTGAAAAGGCGTAGCGCCTTCTCTACTTAGCTGTTGGCACTAATCTATGCTTGCCTTATTAGGGGCAGAAAGTTTGAAAACTTAGAACTGTTTATAACCTCCATTTGTTGTCCCTTTCAACATCATAATGCTGTGGTGAACTGGCTGTTTTGGGAAAGAGGTTGAAAGTGGAATGATTGAGGGGGAATTTTCCCCCTTGGTGAAACTGATTGACTAGCACAGTTTTAGAAAAATTTTCATCCGTAGAATAATTTTGGCCATTATGAACATAAATGGCTTTGTCACCCGTTAGCAGGCAGATAGAGCATGTGTTTCACATTATTAATTCGAGGCAACCTTAGGGCTGGTTGAGGCAGCTTTTAAGAAAGCAGAGTCTACACGTCCCCATCTTTCATCCAGTTCCACCTCAAGAGACAGCATTCAAACTGTCCCTAGCGGGAGAACAGCCCCTCTGGTGGAAATGCTGTGTGACATGAATCTTGCCAAAAACTAATGGATCATTTACAGGAAATAAGAAGTTGAAGAGAAGGATGAGTTAGTAGACTTCAAAGCAAACTCATTTCCACAGAACCTAAATAATGAATACCAAAACCTGAAGATTTCACAGACAGCTTATATGGCTCTCTGTACAGCTGGAACCTTCGCCGACTCCAGCGCCATCTACCCTGATGAAGGGTCCCTGCTGTTTCAGGAAGGAAGGAAGAAAAGGAAAGAAGGAAGGAAATCAGGGGAGAAAGAGAAAGAAGCGAATGGAGAGAAAGAAGGAGAACAATTTTACAAAGAAAGGGAGAGGAGGAGAGAGGAAAGATAGGGAGGAGGCAGAGAAGGAAGGAAGAAAGCAATGGAGGGAGAAAGAAGGGAAGAGGAGGGAGGGAGGGAGAAAGGAGGGGAGGGCACGAGGGCAGAGAGATGGAAGGTGAGAGCATGAGGGCTGATCACAAGGTGGGTCGTTAAGTCTAATTTTGCACAAATGGGTTTTGTATGGCCAGTATCTTGGGACATCTGTCTTGTGGGTCTCTAGTAATCTTTAGATTACTAAAGTCAAAATAAAATTGTGTATCTTTTAAATGCCCCTGAGTCACTTTGTTGGAACTACTTATAATGGAGAACTGTGTTTGAGAAGGCCAAGGGCTGGTTCAGACTATAAGCACAATTCCAAGGTCTGTCACTGTAAGGAAACTTGTATATCAATGAAATCGACTGATTAGGGAGATTTATGCATATTACAAAAACATTTTGATCCAGCAATTCCACCTTTAGGAATTTATTCTTAATAAATAATTGGACGAGGTTGTAAATCCTGTGTAGATAACAGCATTGTTCACACTTGTGAAAAACTTGAAATAAACTATAAGTCTAATATGAAAAGATTGGTTAAATAAATTATGGTGTATCATAATAAAATACTGTAACATTAAAAATATACTGCAGTTCTATATTATTTTCTGGAATAATTTTTATGCTATATTAACTGAAGCTTTTTAAAAACAGTATTTATATATATTTGTAAGGGTATATATGTAAAAATATATATGTTTATACTTGCATTGAATAAAGTCTGGAAGTGTGTACCTACAGTATTAACAGTGACTAAATCTGGAAGGTAGGATTTGGAGTGATTTTAATTTTTCTGTCTGCATTTTCTAATTTCTACCATGAATATGTATTACTTGCCTAATATAAAAACAATCAGTAGGAGAGGAGGATTTTTCACTCTGCAAGACTGAAAAATGCAAGAGGATTTATTTAAGTGTTTTTCCACAGAGAAGGGCCCAAGTTAAGTTTGTATTTACAGAGTCCCTCCCAATGTTGGGAAGGGAAAAAACTTTCCCAAATGTCAAAATCCTGTTTCTGCATCTTTTTTGTCCTCAGGGCCCCCCGGTGCCAAGCCTTCCTTCTTGCTTATGGCCTGACCTGAGTTTTCTTCTGGAGCCAACAGCCCCTTCTAGCTGGGCAGCTCCCAGGGGCGAGGCATCTCTGGCCAGGGAGCACCTCCTACAAAGCACCCTTTCCTCCAGATTAGAGACCCCAGCAGTGCCAGATGCTGATGCAGAGTGCCTGTAGGCCACCTAAGGCTGGCTTGGAGTGGGGTAGGGAAGAGAAGTCACTTGAGAGAAAAAAACAAAAAACATCTGAAACTGCAAGTCATTGGAAGGTTCCTGCTGGCACCCCCTCTGGGCTCAGATAAGAATCAGGAACCGAATTCCTGCCACATTTCAGAAATTTTCTAAGGAAATCAGCATGGGCCAAGGGGCCCAATGAGAGTCTGAGGTGGAAGTGGGTCATTGGAGCCCAGACCGCCTACCTGGGCCTAATACTCTGTGACAGACACTCCTGGTCCCTGGGTGGGTGATGTGAGTTTTGTTCCCTTAGTTTGGGCTGGGTGATGGTGCCCAGCAGGCCCCGCCCACAGGCCTCTGTGGCTTCCTGTTTGGGTCTTGCCCTTCCGTCTGCTTGAGGGCCGTAGTGGTGACCTCTGGATCCAGCTTCCCACTTTGGGCTTGCGTTCTCTTTGTTGGATCCAGCTGGTCTCATCCCTGGGGCAGGATGGGTGTGGGAGGAGGGCGAAGACAGTTGGGATTCTTTAGCGGGTGGGTTGTTGGCTTGGAGCAGAGCCCAGCTTCTCAGCGTGCCTGCCACAGCCTCCCCCACCCAGTTCATGGTCTGGGCCAGCGTGATGACTGCTTGATTCTCTATCAGGCAACTGCACCTCACTGGAGCCAAATTCCATCTTTATTCTGCTCCCCATTACCACCCCGCCACCGGCTTTGTGACATAGACTGATCACTGAATGCCTCTGAGCCTCTATGTCCTCATCTGTAAAATTTAGCTGTGTTGAGAGTGGAAGTGGGGGGTTGAAGACTAAATGCCACAACATAGGAAAGCACTTTGAATGCTGCCTTGCACCCTGTAACAATAATAACCATTATTGCTGTGATAACTGATGTGTATTGAACAATACTTTGCACCAGGAACTCTTAGAAACCCTTTACATGTAGTAATTTACTTAATCCTCACAATGGTTTATGAGGTAGGTACTAATCAATCCCATTTGCAGATGAGTAAATTGAACCATGAAGAGATTGAATAACTTGCCAAAGTTATTAAGTGGTTGAATTTATGAAGTAACCAGGCTCTGACCAAGGAGCTGCTTTTTAAAAATTTTTTGGTTTTAAAAAGTCTTTCCAGCCATCTTAAAAAAATTGTAGTAAAATACATATAACTTAAATTCTTAACCATTTTAAGTGTACAGTTCAGTAGTATAAAGTGCATTCACACTGTTTTGTAACCAACCTCCTAAACCCTTTTCATCTTGCAAAACTGAAACCCTATACCCATTAAACAACTCCCCATTCTCCCCACCCCCCAGGCCCCAGCAGCCAATATCCTGTTTTATGTCTCGATGAATCTGAGTACTCTTGGTACCTCCTATGAGTGGAATCATATGATATTTGCCTTTTTATGACTGACTTATTTCACTCAGTATAATGTCCAGAGCTATATCTGTGTTGTAGCATGTGTCAGAATATTCTTTCTGTTTGAGGCTGAATGATATTCCATTGTATGTGTATACCACATTTTGTTTATCCATTCATCCATTGTTGGACACTTGAGTTGCTTCCATCTTTTGACTATTGTGAGTAATGCTGCTCTGGACATGGGTGTACAACTATATCTTCAAGACTGTTTTCAATTCTTTTGAGTGTATGCAGAAGTTAAATTGCTGGATCTTACAGGTAATTCTATGTTTAATTTTTTGAGGAACGGCCATACTGTTTTCCACAGTAGCTGCACCATTTTACATTCCACAGCAGGGCACAAGGGTTCCAGTTTCCCAACATCCTCACCAATACTTATTATTGTTATTTTTGTTATTAATAGTAACCATCCTAATGGATATGAAGCAGAGTCTAGCCCTACCATGGTTAATGTCAAACTGAATTCTTCTTACGTTGTTGCTGAAGGTGTGGGGGCAAAACCTAGGTAAATGCTGGCAGAAACACTTTTAAGATTCATATATACTGCTGTTCAGAATGTCTCCCATCATTATGAGGAAAATATATTATTTTTAGCAGATGTTAAATCAACTATATTAATTATAAGTTCTGTTCAGTAATATTCCGAATACATATGTAGCTAGTTCTCAAAATGCATTCCTTGAAGTCTTTGAGTTTCCACTAATAAAGAAAACTAAGGAAATCAGGCATTCATGGCTCTAGACAGGAATGAAGACTTTAGGAGAAAAAAAGGGTTAGTTCTGGGAGACTCACCTTCTAATGTGGACCCATTAAAAATTCCTAATAGGCATTTATTGTACACATCTGTTATTCCTTTTGGAGGCACTAATTTCAGCAAAGAATGTAGGTTTGTGGTTTTTTTGAAAAACACTAGATCAAATTATTGTGTGTTTAATTTGAACGGGAACTTCATGAATGAGATGTCTCCCAAGTGCACCAAGCAAGAGTGAGGAAATGTAGGTTTAAACCTTTTGTTCTGTTTGGAAGTGTAAACAGTGTATTCAAATTCTTAAATATAGAGAAAAGATCTAGAACAGAGGGACAGTGAAGCTAATGTGTCTTGAGAGATTGGAGCAGACACATGGAAAATACCTATACCTAAAAGCACTGAGGATGTTTCCACCTAATAATAAGGAGTATGGTTCTGTAAGCTCCTGGAAGTAAGGATTGTCCTTTAGGCTCAGATCCAGAGCCCAACACCTGTTTTTAGTGGATGATGAGAATGATAATAATAGCTAACATTTATTGATTGCTTACTACATGCCAAACACTGTTCTAAGCACTTTACAGGTCTTAAATCACTTAATCTTCTTACCAATCTTGTGGGGCAAGAACCATCATTATTCTCAATTTATAGATGAAAAAGATGAGGCCCAGTGAAGCTGTTTGCCCATGTTCACACAGCTAGTAAATGGCATAACTAGCATTCAAGTCCAGGCGGTAGAGTCCAGAGCCTGTCCTCTTCACACCACCCCACCCAGCGAGAATGGAAGGAGTTAGCTGCCAGAGGTCTTAAATTCCTGGATCCTTCAATGATCACTCAAACAGTGGTCAACCATCTGTTTATATCAGCATGTTAGGACTTTTTTTTTTTGTACTTCTCAATCAGTACCGGCTCTAAAGGTGATACTACCATGATTTACTACTTGGTGTGTCTTGGTGGACTCGGAGCTTGCCATTATGGATTGCTAGGCATGAGATGGACAAGGTGGTGGGCTGGTAAGAGGGGCAACTAAGGATCTGACCCAGCTACAAAAAGTTGCACAGATGAGGCTATCCAAGCATGGTACCCAAGAGGGATTAGAAATATCTCTGCCCAAAACTGAAGTGTTTACATTATATACTTAGGAAGTCCAAGTAAAGACATGAGACTAGACTTTAGGTTGTGGGGCACTGGTGGTGGCCAGTAAGCCATGAGAATGGATGGACTTTCCTAGAGAGAGTGTGCAGGATGGTAACCTCAACACCATTTATCAGATTCTTCCTCTGGAAGTCTAAATTCCAGAAAAATCCCAGCAACAGATTTTTTTTTCTTTAATCTGCCTTTTAAAATCTTATACCTTTGAAGTGATTGCAGAGTACAGTTTTGCTGAAGTGGACTTCTCATGGTCTTAAGATAGCCAGAGGGGCATCTGTCAGCTGCCTACATGGTGGTATCACAGCTGTCCAGGCCATGCTCTGTGGACAGATCAGTGATGATACCATGGGCTGTCACAAACCAGGCTCTCACCAGCAATGCTCTAGTTGTAGTGTTTTTAGTTATTGATGTGTTTCAGGGGCCAACAATGGCCTTAATTCTTGAATTGCAATTGTGCAAATATAGTTTGTACACTCCATTCCTTAATCCACATAATAAAAGGAAAAGCCAAAAGGATGCATTCAACAAATATTGGGGCTGATCAGATCTTTATCTGATTATGTTCTTTTGGAGTTAAACTAAGTTCTAGAAATATGGAACAGGTCAGGCCCAGAACATTCTTGATTGAGTAGTTCAAGATCTTTTGATAGTATTCAGAGCCTCCATGGTGGCTAAGCCAGTTATTGCTGCTTTAACTTGACTTCTCCCCACATTTGGAGGATATGCCAGCCAAGAAAGGACTTTGATTCATAATCATCATCTTCTATGTACAATTTGAAATGTTTTGCATTTAGGGTTCTTATGCTTTTTTCCTAACTTAAAATTGTTTTGTATTTACATTTCTATCCATAGGTCAATTCACATGATCACTTAAAGTTTTAAATAATGTCATAGAAATCCTACTGAATTGCTATATTGAATTTACTTCACCCATTTCTCTGTGGTTGGATATTTAGACAGATTCCATTTTAGTTCTTAATAATATGCTGTTAGAAACATTGCTCACATTGGTTACGTTTCTTTCTGTGGGTCTCTTTTTTGAGCATTTCTTCAAGATATAGTCCCTAAAGAAGAATTAAGGATAAAAAATATGGATGGTTTTATAGCTCTAGTTCCATATCGTTAGACAACTGAGAGAAACACTAGAGTAATGTACAATGCCCCTGGCAGTAGTTGAGTGGGCTTGTCGTCCAACAGCTCTGCCCAGTATTTTACCATTGTGTTTCTTATTGTGTTCAAGTAGGTAAACAGTTATTTTAATTCATGTTTCTTTAATTGTGAGACTGAACACCTTCCCTGTGTTAGCTTATAGGGTACATTTCCCAGTGTGTGTAATGCACCTATAAAGTGCCTGGCACAGGGCTGCCACCTGCTAGTGTCCTTCTCTTTCCTGCTTTCCCCCTTTACTCTTTAGCCATTTGTCAAATGAAGTCTCATTACTGATGACAATATATGTTTATCTCACACTATAAGATTTTATTATTATTTTGGATTATAAATATTTATCCATTATATTTATCATAATTTAAAATTTTGGGGGGCTCCCTTGGTATTTGTTTTGTTACTTTTCTTATTTATTTATTTGATACTGAGTCTTGCTCTGTTGCCCAAGCTGGAGTGTAGTGGCACAATCTCAGCTCACTGCAACCTCCACCTCCCGGTTCAAGCAATTCTCGCGCCTCAGCCTCCGAGTAGCTGGGATTACAGGCTCCTGCCACCACGCCCAACTAAGTTTTGTATTTCTAGTAGAGACGGGCTTTCACCATGTTGGCCAGGCTGGTCTCGAACTCCTGACCTCAGGTGATCTGTCCACCTTGGCCTCTCAAAGTGCTGGGATTACAGGCGTGAGCCACCTCGCCTAGCCAGATGTTTTGTTACTTTTCATTAAGGAGATTTTTTTTTTTTTTTTTTTTTGAGACGGGGTCTTGCTTACCCATGCTGGACTGCAGTGGCGTGAACACAGCTCATTTCAGCCTTGACCTCCAGGGCTCAAGCCATTCTTCCACCCCAGTCTCCTGAGTAGCTAGGACCACAGGCGTGCGCCACCATGCGCGGCTAATTTTTGTTTGTTTGTTTGTTTGTTTTTGGTAGAGACAGGGTTTTGCCATGTTGCCCGGGCTGACCTTGAACTCCTGGGCTCAAGCAGTCTGCCTTCCTTGGCCTTCCAAAGTGCAAAGAGACTTTAAATAGACTTTATGATATTCGAGTTCACCTACCTCAGTCTTATAATACTATTTAGTTTTTTAATCATGAATTTCTCTCTCTGCTATAGCTGGGATAAATATGCTCTCCTTTTTTTCTTTTAAATGCTTTCCATGTTTAATTAGTTCACTAACCAATTTAGAAAGTACTATTGTATATGGTGAGTTATGGATATAATATACTTTTCTTCATATTGATATCAGGTTGTTCCACCAGCATTTATTAAATGGTGATTCCGACATCTATTATCGTGATTCTTAGTTTTGTTTGGTTTGCCATGTCCTCAGGACTTATAAGTGCTTGAATCCATCTCTGGAATCACTATTTTAGTAGAGTCTTTGTCCTGGCTTTGATTCAGCAAAATTCAGTTTTGATGAAGATCACTTTATAATACGTCTTAAAATTTGATTATTACATCCTCCTGCAATCTTCTTTGGAATTATTGTGTATTTATTTTTCTTTATTAATTTTGCCAGTCATTTATCACATTCTAGAATATTCTTGCAGGAATATAATTGTTATTATGTTAATCTATTTTTTGTTTTATGGATTAATGTTACTGGTATTACTCTAAATTTTCTAAATCAAGAGCAATGGATATAACTTTGTTTCTTTAGGTATTCCTTTATTTTTCCCATTATAATTGTATTATTTTTATCTCGCTAGATATTTATCTAGATATATAAATTCTCAGATGTTCTTTAATATTGTGAATAGCACCATTTTTCATTGCCTTTTCTAACTTTATAGCAGTGGTATGCATTTGGTTAATCTTGCTTTTTCTATTTACACTTTTATATCATCTGCAAAACAAGTGGTATGTCCATTTCCATCTTTCCTATATTTATTCTCTATTTATTTTTCATCTTGTCCTGCAGCATTTCCTATTACCTCCAACATGAGTACTGAGAGGAACATCTTATGCTTCTACCTGTGTTTGCAAAGTGAAGTCTCTAAGACAGTGCCATCATTACAGTAGCTAATAGCCACTTCTGGCTATTCAAATTTAAATAAATTTAAAAATAAAATAAAAAATTCAGTCCTTCAGTCACATTAGCCACATCGAAGTCTCAATAGTCATCCATAACTAGTTGCTACCAATACTAGTTGTCCAGTTGTACTGGACAGTGCGGAAATAAATATTTCCATCATTGCAGAAAGTCTTAATAGATAGCATTGCTCTAGAATTTCCACATAAAGAATAACCCTCAAGCCCAGATTTACGTCTATAATCATTGTTTTATCCTAAGGAATAAATCTCCTCTTCTGATTTTGAGTTCTTTTGAAGATTTAATGTTGAATTGATGGCCTCAGCATCCACCAAATAATTCTTACAGTAAAACCCTTTTTTTCTATCAAAGTTTTGAACTACCCTAATCATTTCCCTATGTGCTAGCTCTGTCTTTGTAGGATACCTCATACTTGTTTGTTTTTGAAACATTTCCCTTTTCTGTGTGTAGGATATTATTTGTGATTAAACTATATTTATGAATTAAATGGCCTGTAATCCACATGCTCTGTCTCCCCCTCTTTCAATTGGTGTTGTCCTCAGGTGTTTCAGATCAAGATCTTATTTATATAACATATAATCTTGTCTGTATTTTGAAATCATTTATGTAACTGGTATTTGAACAGTTCGAGATGTTCTGAGAATCCATTAGGGGCTTCCTTTAGAAGTGTGTAGAGAGGACAGAACTTTCCCTAACAGTTTCTCTGTCATTTGTCTGTGTTTTTAATTTTTTATTCAACACAATTAGTTCAGCAAGCACTGCTGAATGTAAACCACCTGTGAAACACTAGGCAACATGCTGGAGGATAAGATGAACACAGTTTTGGCCATCAGAAAGAAATGAGAATGGTCATATCACCTCTTCATTGGATTCCTCAAGGCCTTCCCTCAGCCTGCAGTTTCCCCAACATGAATCTTACCAGGTCAGTCTTCTAGTTGCACCCCTAACCCCAAAATACCTTGATCTCCTCATTGCCTCTTCCCAACACAAAAGTTCTCTTGCAGAGAATGCCCTTTTTCTTTTCACCTCTCACTCATCCCAAAGTTCCTGTCTTTGTGATTCTCCCTGAGTGATTTCTCTCTGCTCTCATCTTAATGTTTCCCTTCAGTGTGCCTTCATCTTGGCAAATAATTATTCATAGCCTTGTCATATTATCTAGTTACCTCCTGTGTTATTATGTACATCTCATATGTCTAATATCCCTGTAGGGATGGGGCAGAGGGAGATCTGAAGTCTTCTATTTCTTTTGTTTAGCAAACAGAGTCCACTATACAGTGCTAAATATATGGCAGACGTTAAGAAATACTTATTGAATAAGTGTGTTGAGGCGTTAACAATTCTTACTTCGTTACCAGGCAGAGCCAGTAAAATCTGTGGCCAAGGACAGGTTTTATTCGCTTTAGTAAACTATTATAACCTATTTGGAGATAAAGGCAAAAGTTTCTACAAAGAACCAAACTCATCTTCGAAGTTCATTAATCAGCCATCCACTCCCATTCATTCAACAGATAATGATTGAGTACCTCCCATGTGCCAGGTGTTGGGGAGACAGGGTCAAGCAAAGCAAACATGGTTCATGGTGTTCACAGTACCGGGGGAGACGTATTAAACAAGTCAACCGACAAATAAGTGTATAACTTCAAATTTTGTTAAGTACTGTAAAGGAATGACAATGACATGGACCATTAAAGTTAGCCTGGGTGGTTGAGCAGGGCCTCAGATTAGGAAGTGACATTTAAGCTGAGAGCTGAAGGATGGGTCACTAACCATGTGAAGCTGGGTGAAGAAGCCTGTCTGAGGGAACAGCATATGCAAAGGCACTGAGGTGTGAAAGAGCTTAGTAGGCCTGAAAGGCAACCAGGAGCCAGTGTGTGGCTGGAGCGTGGTGAGTAAGGAGGGGGAGTGGCATGGGGTGAGGCAGGCCCTGATCTTGAAGACCCTTATGATCCAGGGCAGAGTATTTGGGTTGAAGTGGGTTTTAAGCAGTTTGATATATATTTTCAGAGATGTTTCAAAGTGCCTAAAGCCAGTTTATTGCTCCAAGCAATAAATATATTCTCTCATTTAATACTGAGAGCATCCAGATGACGTATGTGCTTTTAATTATGGGATTTTAATATGCTCATTTTCAGTGGAGGAAACCAAGGCCCAGAGATGTTAAGCAACTAGCCCAGGGTCACATCGTATGTTTGTGAAAGGGGCCAGGGTATCACCAGGTTGTCTTGTGCCTCCAGAGCCTAAGCTCTGCCCGCTGCCTGACCACCACAAGATTACTTGGCCACTGTGTGGCTGGAGGAATTGGTCAAGTATAGGAGCAGGTGAAATTAGGAGGCTCTTTCAGCAGTCCGGGTAAGAGGCCGTAGCTTGGACCAGGGTATGCAGTGTGACTGGAGAGGAATGGATATTCTGGGGGCAGAATGAGGACGGGGGAGAGAAAGGGAACTATGTGTTGAAATAAATAGACATGATTTATTTGGACCAAAAAAAGGCTTTGAAGTCTCATTTTAAAGAATTTAGAATCTAGAAAAGAAACAAAGTAGTAAGCTAAAGCAAACAGCATGAGAAAGAAAATAAAAATATGAACAGAAATGAAGTAAAAATCAGGCTAATAAGACAGGGTTTTAAATTTTAATTAATATAGTAGAGCTACTGAATGAGAAAGGAAATATAATTATTATAAAAGAAATTTGTCATATGTATGGCATATTATTTATAACTCTTGCTGAATTAGCTAACCCAGCTGAAACAGATACTTAGATAGCATGAGATAATGAAATTGGTCAACAATTTGTTGTCATAAAATCTGATATGCAGTCTCCTGCCCTGCATGTGGCCTACCCTTTCACTTTCTCCCCTCTCCCTTCCCTGCCTGTTGAAGTCTGACCAGTCTTCATGACCCTGTTCAAATCCCTTCCTAGGACAGAAAAATGAAAATCATTGACATGAATACATGGCTATTTTAGCCCAAATCAACAGTTATCAGCGTTAAGGATGGCCTTGAATTAGTGGAGGCAAAGGTTAAATTATGTACAGCCTTCTCTGTTGATGGAAGCAAGTATGGGCTTAATCTTCTTTAGAAATGTTTCCATCTACAACAGACATTTTTTTTTAAAGCAAGTTTTGACACTTTTAAAGGCATACAAAAAAACAATTATCTTGAAACTTTTGTCTTATGGGTCATCAGCAGGGTTGAATAAAGTCAGAATGAAGTATCTGTTGGCAAATTGAAGTTGTAAGCTTTAGGTAAAAACATCAAATACAGCTGCTATGTTCCTAACTTTTACTCTCTTGAGAAAAGGTGAATGACAGTGGTTAGAAGTCAGTTGCCCTCAGGTTCTCAAACTGAGAGATGAGGAAGCCTGTTCCCGATTTCTAGGTAACACAACTGCTTCTGGTCCAGGCGTGTGTCCCCGAAGCTTGTATACTGACCAGGGCGGAAAAGGGCAGCAGAACCTGGAGGGCAGCTGACATTGCCCACTGCATGCCCATCTCCAGGCCTCCCCTCCTCCTGGGAGAAGTCTCCCCATTTGTGGAGAACTTCACTATTGGGACAGGGCTCACTACCAGCCTGTGAGACCTCCCTTAGAGAGTGAGCAGCCATTTTAAATGGTGCCATGTGCTTTCTGTGAGGGGACTGGGAAATTTACAGAGCAGTAGCAAATGATGAGCAGAGAAGTTGGGCAAATGTGGAGTCTCTAGCCATGTGCTGCATTAGGTATTGCCGGATTACCAGTCTTAGGAAAGTAATATGGCTTTTCCATATCGTGTGCAGGCCACTTCAGCTTCCTTTTCCATATAGTGTCTCTCATATGAAAGGAGGGAAAGAAGGAAGGTAAGAGGAAAGAAGAGAAGACACAGCAGATCTATAACTAAATGCTAACAGTAGGGTACTCAATCAATCATTCATGCAGACATGTATGCTTCAACATTACTAAGCCAGGACAGGGCTGGGGCCTGAGGACTGAGATGACCAAGACCCAGTCTCAAGTCACTATCTTTGACTAGTTAGCCACATGTTCACAGATACCGCTGTATCTAGATAGTATATGCAGAGTCCCTGGCATAGTATCTGGCACCTATTTGGTCCTCAGTAAACTCTGGCCATCATGGCATTACCGTCATCTCCATCATGATGAGATATTCATGCGTGTCTGAATCCCTGGTTTGGCTCAGTGTCGGGTGCAGAGGTCAAGATGGTAAGTTGGCCAATTGACTAACGGAGCAAATACAATTTTTTGGTGCTCACCCCACGCAGGCACCTTTAAAAGGCTCGGAGAAAGCTTCTGAGACTGACCTTTGTCTAAAACGAGAAGGAACATAAATTTAAAATGTTATAAATTAAAAAGCCAATACAGGGGTATCATTTGCTAAGTGAATAAAAACAGAAGGAGCTTCAGGAATTTGGGGGAAGGGTAAATTGTGTGGGTTGGTAAAAGCATGATGTGTATTATTAATCTAGAATCAAATCAGGTTCAGAGTTTTTGTTTGTTTTGTTTGAGACACAGTCTCTCTCTGTTGCCTAGGCTGGAGTGCAGCAGTGCGATCATAGCTCACTGCAGCCTCGACCTCCTGGGCTCACGTGATCCTCCTGCCCCAGCTTCTTCCCAAGTAGCTGGGACCACAGGTGCACATCACCATGCCCAGTTAATTTTTTAATTTTTGGTAGAGACAGGGTCTCACTTCATTGCCCAGGCTGGTCTTGAACTCCTCGCCTCAAACAGTCCTCCCGCCTCTGCCTCCCTGGGATTATAGGCATGAGCCACCATGCCTGGCTCAAAGTTTTAAAACAAGTACTAACCCTTTAGCCCTTTAGCAGTGAGAAATAGGGAGAACAAACCCCTCCCTGAGGCCTGCATTTGCAGCACCCTCAATAAGGTGCACGTTGGTAAATGTTTAACAACCAGCTTTCCAGTAAAAAGTGTGTATACAAATGCATATATAAGTTAATTATAAACTTCACTGATATAAAGGATGTATAGCACACAGTTTACAAATAATAATAAAATATCAACACTGTTTATTGTAAATTCCATATAGCCAATCCATTCTCACAGAATACTTTTGATACTTTGAGCTCTGGTAGCCATAGCTAACCTATGGTTAGCCATGATTTGATGCGTGGAATTTCATCAGTCCACTAACCTTTTCCCAATAAATTTATTGTCATTAAATCTGATATGTGATCACTAAACTATTTTTCATCTTTGTATCTATTAACCCATTTATGTCGGTGGTTGCAAATTTTTTTGTGAAAAATCAGACCTTGGCGATGACCTTGAGCAGTAGGATATAAATAACTGCCACAAGCTTAGCGTTCCAATAATGGAACACTAGGCATAACTGGGATAAACTGAAACCTCTTTCAGCTTCAGTACCGAGTATAACTTCATTCACCAATGGCATGAGCACCTTCTTTGCTGATCGTATAACAGTTTTAAATACTGGAAGAATATTTTCCTTTTTTTAATGTTATTCATGATATAATGACTACAGACACTTTTAAATTTTACAGACTCCCTTTAAGTTTAATCTGCATCATTGACATTCCTTCATCATTTTCTTAAGTCTAGATAATCAACAGAATGAGAAATCAAACCCTGATTTGCAATGTTGGTTGATTTCCCAGAAGTAAATACCCCCACTAGGGCCAATTTTGTGGTATCCCTGAACATGGAATTGGGAAGAGCAGCACACCATTGTGTAGTAGTACTTCTGCCATATAGATGCAGAACATCATCTCAAGAACGTAGATCATCAATATAAGTGATGAGTTTTGAGTATTACCTTTCTAAGTATAATTTACTTAATTGCAAATTTGTATTTTAAATTTTAATAATAACTGTATTTAACAACTGGCTCCCTGAATCCCTGAAAATTTAACATTTGAGAGCTGGTAGGAGCCAGTTCCAACACACCCATTGCCCTCTTTCCTAACGAGGGTAAAAGTCTCCTCTTTGGGTGAGTGAGTACCTTTCGTCACCTTGCCCCTCCTGGACACGCAGGTCTTTGTTGCTCACGCTGCCTCCAGCAGAAAACCCACACACAGAGGCTCCTTTCTTTCCTGAATCTCATACCAAGATGCTGTGGGGGGTTTGACATGGATCTTGCCTAAGCCTTATTACTCACATGAATCATGACGTTTAATGTATTTACTAATACCTTTCCATCTCACACTTATTTTCCCTTATATCTTAAAAAAAGGAATAAGAAAGAGGGCCCATGCCTGGCTATAATAGAGGATAGTTATAGACATATCACTTGGGCAGCTGTCAAATTAGTTACTCTAAAGTGTTCAAAAGTTCCCTCCTGATCTCACCTCCTAAAAGAAATCCAAACCTGCTTGACAGGGCAGAGAAGTCTATGACTTTCTTTTCCCTCAACCATGCCACAACAACAAAGAGACACGATTCCTAATCGCAAAAGCACAAGCTTTTGTTTGTGCTAACCAGCAAAGCAAATGTTTGAGAAATTTGACAAAAACAAGCTCCTCCTGGCTCCACCCTCAGCCTTATTTTCCTTTCTTAAGCAATATCCCTTTCACACAGATGTGGACAGAGTGCCAACTGGAAGGCGGGAATAACCTGTCTGCCCCTGCTCCCAGGGCTGACTCACAGCAGTTTATTTTAGCAGTGGTTGATAAATAGCTGATCCCCCAATACCCCTGCCAGTGTTTCCCATCCTGTGTAGGCAGCCTTGTCCCCATTGGGGCCTGCCAGACCCTCCCATAATCTAGCAACAGCAAGTGCTTCCAGACCCTGCTGTGGTATCAGACTGGATAGTGCCTGGATGTTACGCATTGTTACATATCTGTCACCCCTACTTCCATTCTTTCAATCTTGGCCTTGAGCCACTTAACACCCTGTGCATTCAGCCCCTGCCTGCAATCCAAACCAGGAGGCTCAGGCCCACCACGTGGCTGTGGGACCCATCTGATTTTTGGTTTTTCAATAGAGAAGAACTTAGCAGCTTAGAATCAGGCAAGAGTCTGCAGAACCCAAGGCCCCTTCTCTGAAGTTCTTGCCCCACATTTTCAGTCCTGACATGTTCCCAGATGGCTTCACTCATTCATTCCCACACCCTAGGTCTTTTAAATGGGTTAAAGGACCTGTGTGCTCTCACCTGACCTGAAAGGCCACCTGTCCCATGCTAGGGCCTAACCATCTATTGGACCTCCTAAATGCAGGCCCTGTGCTCGGCTGGGCCTTATGCCTGTATCTGCATGGCCCTGAGGCCAGTGTCACCATGGGCCCCCCACTCCCTGCCAACTTCCTTCACTCATGTTACTCTTTTTGCTACCATCAACACTTAGCCACACTGCCTTGCTTGACCTTTGGGACTTTTTTCTCATCTTGTTCTGTGGCTTCTAAATCTAAGCAACCATTTGAATCTAGCAGTTGTTGGAAATTCCCAACTTTCTTACTCTGGCTGCAGCCTTGGTCCTCACAGAGGTGAGGATACTAGTTTACACTGGGGTTGCTTGTCCATTGAATCAGAATCATAAACGAAATGAAACTCCTTTCTCCAAAAGGGAAGAGCTCTGCAAAGGAGCTATAATACGCCCAATATCTGATTATAAAATCAAAATAAAATTCTTTTTACAATTAACATAAAATTTTTCCTACTTTGCTTTGGGTTGGGAAATTACTACTATAGTTGAGTAGTGACTCGTTTTTCCTCATTTTCTTTCTCACCTGTCTCTTGAAAAATATTGCTCACACATGTTAAAGAATTTATATTAAAAGTGAATTCCAATAAAAGGCCTATTAAATTAGCCTGATTCATTAACTCTTTTTGAAAATAATGTGCATGTTTAGGACAGTAGTATCTTTCAGTTTTTATTTCATGAGATAAATGTGTTGGGAAATGGAGAGAGTACAAATAGATGTGAATGTCATTTTATCTAATTGAAGATGAATGCTGAATTTGGGAGCTGTAGAATTTAGTTTAACTTGCCTTGAAAGAGATTTATGATCATGGGATATGATGCTTTGTCTCCCAACGGCTCTGCCGTTAACCGTTCACCTCTTGTCTTTCTGAATCCAAAGAGGTAACTTGCAAGGTGGATGGGGGAAGAAAGAAGGATGTTGAAGTTTGTTTGGCAAGTCAACAGAACCAAACCAAACCAAAAAATAACTGCTTATCTGGGCCTGTGCAAGTTAAAGTAATTTGACAAAGAACCACGTTCTGTCATGTGTACATTATTTAGGCTCTTGCATCATTTTTTTCTGTATCAAGATTTTCGAGAATATTTTAAAAAGTGGAGAGCTGTTCTAGCACTGTTGGTGCTGCATTGTTGAAGCCAGGCATAGCTATTGTATTTGAACCTGTTTTCTATCATGACCTCTGAAAATCCATTCCCAGAAAACTGATTGCTTAGGTCCTGTGGTTACACACAAAGGAGATGGTGGCTAGAAATGAGGGCTCTGTCATAGCCGTGGTACTGAAAGATGCTTCCTTGATGGAATGTTGCCAGACACGATTTAAAAAATTAAAAGGTATATTAAATTGAATTGTTTTGAATCGTTTTAATACCCATAGGAGAAGCTAGGGAAAGCTAGAGTTCTTATTGACCTATTTGAAGAATAAAATACACCCGAACCTCTAGGTCAAATGCTAAATTCCTTCTGCAGGTGGAAAGGCTGCACCTCACAAGGGAGGCCAAGTTTCATTTTTGCGATGACCTTACCCAGCTGAAACTTTCCCGGAATCTTTTATCATTAGCTCCCCACCCAAAGGATGAAAAACACCATCTGATTTACAGTTTTCCCATCTCTTATTTGAGTTTGCAACTTTCTTGGATAACAGATGGCCACAAAATGTGTAAGCCCAAATAAAAGCAAAGCATGGGCTTCACTGGTTCTTCACTGGTATCAGCTGCTTCTTAAAATTAAAATTATGTAAATGATACCTTAGTTTTAAGTGAGAGAATCAGCAATGAAGGAAGCAACCCCAGCACTTGAGAGTATTTCAATTTGGGTTGTGTGGAAGGTTTTTTTTGTTTTGTTTTTGGTTTTTTTTTTTTTTTTAAGCTTCTAATGTTTCCTTTTAAAGAGAAATAAAAGAGGCATTTCATAGAAGCATTTTGCAAGTTGCTCATTCACAAAGCTCGCAGATTCACCAGCAGCCGGCCTAGAATCAGAGAGAATATTAGGATTGGCAGAGACCTTAGAGGTTGTTGTTTTAACTGACTTGAAGAGGGAGGAAAAGACTTGGAGTAAGAGCCCCGAAAAAGGCCCCGGCCTCTCTGGGTTTGGCATCTTTCTTACCTCAAGGAGTTAAAAGTCCGGGCCTGGGCGTGATCGGCCAGATGGTCTTTAACAGTAACATGGTTCATATTGTTTAGATTATCCTGTTGCAAGTACCGTGCCTCCTTTACCTTTTATGGAATAAAGTGTGGAAAATTGACCACAGATGTAAGTAACCAAGAATGACGGGGAAGCTGTTGTTACCAGGCCTCTCTTGTTTCTCTCCAACACGCCTGATCCCACAGATAAAAATAAGGAGAAAAATGTGAGGCTGGCCGAGAATGAGCTTGCCTTACCTCGATGGCTCATGTCTGAGCACCGCGAGCACTATGTTCTACGTGTTCATAAATCCAAGGTTGGCCTTAGGACTTGTGTGCAGGCTACCCTCGAATTCTGATTTTCCAAGTGCCCTCTGGTTAAAATATCATACCACGTAAGCAGTTTTTCCATCCTGTTTTGAAAGGCAGTGGGGGGCAAGGCCCACATACTGACACCGAGGAGTTTTGCAGCCCTGCGCTCCCTGAGGGAGAGCAGTGAGTGGCATTTTGCAGCCTGAGAAGTGTGGATAAATTCTGCATTCCCACTGCTTTGATGGCTATCTCAGCTGCAGGTCCCGCCTGCTGGGACCCCCAGTACTTTTCGTACTTACCAGGGACTCTGGCGCTTGGTCCCTATCAAATAGGCCTTCTCTTTCCCGGGTGAGTTTAACAGCCTCCCTCCTGACCTGTCTCCCAGCCTTGGAGTTCCTCCTCAGCTCTTCTGGCTGTCACAGCCCCCAACCATGTGACTTTGCTCCCATGGTTCATGGCTTGGATCATTCTATGTCTGAACACATAGTGCCCTCTGGGCTTCCCCTTCTTGACCACAATCCTCCACCTCCTGGTCTCTTCTACTCTGTAACTCCCATGAAGACTTGCTCTCAGCCTCTAGCTTCTGGGCCTCTATCCTTCCAGACCCTCCCAACCCAGCCTGGTTATCTGTTGATTATTCTAGCCACACTCACAGCATCCTCAGTGGCCCCCACCGCCAATCACCAACCCCTTTTGTTCTTACTGCTCAAACTGAGCAGTCCCCAACTTGAATCAACCCAGAAGGCATTTTTACCGAGCCTGCTCCAGGTCTGAAGATAATCACTTAGTCTGCCTAAGTGACTTGGTTACAAACCCCCAGCTTCTAACATAACCCCAGTCCTCAGTCCGCCACCCCACACACCAGTCCCTTCTCAATCAGCTTCTTTCCTGCCCGTATTCACCAAATGTCTTGAAAACTCACGTATAGATAAGGTGCTGCTTTTTTGCTTCTATTCATACACCAAACTGCAGTCTGACTTGTACACCCATTGAAACTGTTCTGGCAAAGTTTACCTGGGACTTCCCAATTTCCAGACTTTCTTTCCTAATCTTACTTGATCTCTCTCTTCAGCTGCCTGCTTCTTGAAGCTCTCCTCTTCCTCAGCTGTGACAGGTGTTGCTCAAGGCTCCCCCCTCTCTCTGATCACTTGTTCCATTTTCCCCACTGACTCTCCCTTTTCTTCTTAAAAATTATTCCTCCTTAGTTCCCATCCTCTTCCCCTTCTCCTGTCACTCCAGCCAAGATCCTGATTCCAGAACATGGGGAAAAGTACAGAGGGTTGACCATTCCAAAGCTGCTTCTGAAAATATCCCTGTCATTCAACACAGATGAGATGTGAAACACGCAGATGGGTGACAGAGCTTCCGGTCTATTTCTAAGTCCCAGGACCGAAGAGTTCTTGTTTTTGTCATGATAGCAAGTGCTTGTGTTTGATGCTCCAAATAGCCAAACCCGTGGAATTACAGGGGGGTTTGAGCTGCATGTTGGGTGTACAAACTCTCATAGGTCATAAGGAATGATGAGTGGGTGGTTCCTAAACTCCGGAGAAGAGCTTCCATTTCAAAAGCTGGGCTGTGCAGTGGAAACAGTGTAGGGTTTGGAGTTACACATTAAATTTAGAATCCCTCTCTCCTCTCAACAGTTGTCTGATTTTGGGGCAAGTGACTTCTCCTGGCTATATCTCTGTTTTTTTGTTGTTGTTGTTGTTTTGTTCTGTTTTGCTTTGTTTTGTTTTTTGAGATGAAGTCTTGCTTTGTCGCCCAGGCTGGAGTGCAGTGGCGTGATCTCGGCTCACTGCAACCTCTGCTTCCTGGGTTCAAGTTCCCAGATTCACCTGCCTCAGCCTCCTGAGTAGCTGGGACTACAGGCGCGTACCACCACACCCAGCTAATTTTTTGTATTTTTAGTAGAGATGGGGTTTCACTGTGTTAGCCAGGATGGTCTCGATCTCCTGACCTTGTGATCCACCTGCCTCAGTCTCCCAAAGTGCTGGGATTACAGGTATGAGCCACCTCACCCAGCCTCTGTTTTTATTTGTAAAATAGATAGCAATATCTCCCTCTTCTGAGGATTAGGGATAATGTGCATATTAGGAACATACTATTTGCTAGACTTAATTCGGTAGGATGATTGAGCCCGTATAGTGAAATTCTCTTAGACTAATTATAAACCTGACAACTCACCAAAAATTTTTTATTAACCTGTCTCATACACTGGTATCAGAGTTGAAGGGAGAGAATTAGCAGAACTGGTTGCTGGTCTCAGACTACGGAAACTACACACAACACAATTAGAGCCCATTCAGTAACAGTCTCCCATCAAGGTCTCAGTGGCCTTGGGAAGTAAGAGTCCTGGAGATGGAGAGAGATCTGTGTGGGCCAGAGCAGAGGGACATGTGACAAGTGGCCTAGGAGGACCTTTGGCTGCCTGTATAAAGTGAGTAATGAGTGATAAAGGCTTCTATGAAAGTTAGGGGAACTAAAATTGATGCCAGAGGCCACAAGGAGCCATTGAGTATTATTGAGGGAGAACACCAAGAAACAGTGTTTTGGGAAGATCAATTTAGCTTCCTTTTATATATAAGGCATTTTTGCTTGGGAGGATGGGGGCAGGAAGGGTATTCAGCAGGTTGTTGCTGGAACCAGACCCTGATCTGAAGAAGTGTGGGGTTAGATTGGGAAGGAAAGGATGGAAATGCAAACTATTTCAAAAGAAAAAATGATTAAAGGTACTGATGATAAATTTGGTGTTGGAGATGAGAGCAAAAGTGGCTTAAGAACAACTCCAGAGTTTCAATGAAACTTGAAATATGGGGATACTATGAAAATGAAAGGGAAACTTTTTTGTGTGTTGAAGTATACATTACATAAATTTTGCTGTTTTCACCATCTTTAAGTGCCCAGTTCAATGTGGTATCATCACCACCAAGGGAGAAACTTTTACAGCAATTTGACATTGTTGCAACATCTGAGCATGGGATTGGCATGCTAGTATTTTGTGTTATAATCCAATATTTTATAGTAGTTTATTTTATTATATTTTTGCAAAGTATCAGTCTGCAATTATTTGGAAATAAAAAGAAAAGAAACTGGTCCTTTACTTCAGAGAACTTAAGGAACCCTCTCCTAGAAGAACAAGAAAGGACTGCAGAAAGAAGAGGTGAGGTACAAGAAGGATATCCTCTCCCTGCCTTTGCCAGGCATGTGCCTATTCATTCTGTGAAGCCCAACTCCTGGGTCCCTCCTTCCAGGAAGCCTTCTCTTCCCTACATCCTCCCCAGCCTCCTAAGCCTCCTATCACAAGTTAATTAGCCTTTGTGGTGCTATTGTGCCCTGGACGTATTTCTATTGCCAGCATCATCACAGTGTATGAACTGGCCATCTTGGCAGTCTTCTCACTAGAATATGAGCTCTGTGAGTAAAGACTATGGCCTCTTCATCTCTATATCCACTTTGTCTTGCACATCTTAGGTGCTCAGTGAAGGTTTGTTCACATGAATTAAGAGAGCAGACTTAGAGAGTGGATATAGGGATGATGCTATGTTGGGGTAGGGGGTGGGAATAAAAGAGCATCAAGGCTGTGCTTAGTGTCCAGGTCTCCTTTGGGAAGGAATCAGATGGTGTGGGGAATACGCTGAAGCTGAAGACAGAATCAGGTTGAGCAGCCCATGTGGGGAATGTGCAGGGGAGGCAGAGAGAGAGTAAAAAGGAAAGGTGGCAGCTTGGTCGGTGCTTCCCATTCACCCCGTGACTTTGTACCTCTGCTGAAGCATTCATCATGGAGTTGCATCAATATCCAATCATCAGATGTACTTCCAACCTTGTCATTCATTGTCTTAGTCTGTCTTCTGGTTCTATAAAAGAATACCATACATAGGCCAGGCGCAGTGGCTTACGTCTGTAATCCCAGCACTTTGGGAGGCCGAGGCGGGTGGATCACGATGTCAGGAGATCGAGACCATCCTGGCTAACACGGTGCAACCCTGTCTCTACTAAAAATACAAAAAATTAGCCGGGCATGGTGGCGGGCGCCTGTAGTCCCAGCTACTTGGGAGGCTAAGGCAGGAGAATGGTGTGAACCTGGGAGGCGGAGCTTACAGTGAGCAGAGATGGCGCCACTACACCCCAGCCTGGGTGACAGAGCGAGACTGCATCTCAAAAAAAAAAAAAAGAATACCATACATAGACTAGTTTTTGGCTCATGGTTGTGGAGGCTAGGAAGTACAAGATTGAGGGGCTTCATCTGGTGAGGAGCTTCTTGTTACTTTATCCTATGATGAGAGAGCAAGCAAGCACACCAGAGACAGGAAATCAGCCCAAACTCATCCTTTTTATCAGGAGTCCACTCCCAGGATAACTAATCCACTCCTGCAATAATGGCATTTATTTCGTCATGAGGGCTGAGCCTTCATGGCCTACTCACCTCTTAAAGTCCCCACCTCTTAATACTGTTACAATGGCATTTAAATTTCAACATGAGTTTTGAAGGGGACATTCAAACATAGCATTCATTAATTTATTCATTTATTCAATAAATATCCACTAAGGGCCTACTTTGTCTCCAGCTTCATGCTAGAGACTTGACTTTTATTGTTCCTAACCCCTAAACACCTCCTTAAAGTAGGTATTATTGTTCCCATTCATAGTTGAGACTCAGGGAGGTTCAGTTATTTGCCCAAATTAAGATAGTCAGTGGCAGCATTAGGTTTTGAACCCAGGGCTTAAATCCCTCCTGCCTTGTACAATGCCACAAGGTTGGCACTCAGTAAACATTTGCTGGATCAATTCCAGGAAAATTGGGAAACCAGGATGGGAAGAAAGAGGCTCTTTGGGATTAAAAATGGGCCCAGCAGTTCAGAGGAAGATTGAGGCAAAATGGTGTTAGGGTAGGTACTGTAGTGCCTGGGATGGCTCATGTCTTCAGAAGGGCCTAATGATATGGGAAAGAGAGGATGCATGAATAAGACTGTGTTTGGGATGGACAGTAGACTGGTTTGGGAAAGTGACAGAGGAGACCACTAGTTCTGATCCCAGGGGCACTTTAGGAACAGTAATTCTTTTGGAGTCTCTCTCATGGTTTCTGAGCTGTGTTCTTTTGATTGGATGCATCTCTCTAGGAATATGAGGGTGAATGGGGAAGGGGACAACTCCTTGGCCAGTGGTTCTGCTAATTCTTCCCCCAAACTACACTGCAGGAGAGATGAAAAGAAGGCCCAGCTATCTCTGTAGACTTTGGTATAGACACTGTCCCTTCATTTGCCACTGACCTTCCATTACCTCCTGTGGACTCTGCCCGTTTGACTCAGTCCTCCAGCTTGAATCAAAGATGGTTGAGACATTATTGAATTAACCAAAGTTGTTCTTAGTGATAATGGGAGCATGAAGTAGATGTCTAGCCTGACTCACTCATCACCCCCATTCTTTGGGAATGATGGCACCCGGAGGCCCAGCTGAAGGGACAGGCCTGGGTTGCCATGTTTGAGACCTTGTTTGGATCTCTGACTGAAGACCAGCAATCCGTGTCACTACCTCGCAGTAAACTCCTTGATGGTTTTCCCATATTGGCCCTACCTGTGTTGGCCCATGCTGCTGCTCCCACCCCACTTCCTATCCTCCTCCCTCTGCTTTCTCTGCCCCAGCTGCCCTGGCCTTCTTGTTCCCTACAGGAGCAAAGTACATTTACATTTCAAAGCCTCTGCACTTCCTGTTTCTTCTTCCTGAATGTTCCCTATGTATTTGCATAACTGGCTCCTTCACTCCAGCCTCTGTTCAAATCCTCCTTATGCACAACCCTTCTTAGACTGGCTCCTTCACTCCAGCCTCTGTTCAAATCCTCCTTATGCACAACCCTTCTTAGAGAGGCCTATGACCACCTGTTTAAATATAGCACTTCCTGGTTCTCTTTATTCCCATCGCCCTATTCTGCTTTCTCTTACAACCTGTCACTGCTGGCGTAGCATGCATGTTTCCTTGTTTGCCTTTCCATTGTTTCTCTCCTTCACTAGAATATAAACTCCCTGTGAGCAGGATGGCATCTTGTTTATTGCTGTATCCCCAGCACCTGGAACAATTCTTGACCATTGTATATGCTCAGTTAACATTTGTTGGATGAATAAATGGCCAACGACCAACTGGCCATTCATTCCAAATTCTCAGAATTTGAAGTAAGGACACAGTGGCTTTTTTGGTCAGTGATTGGTGCTGGCCCCGTGAGTTCAGTTAGGGTTGGGGCCAGCAGTCATATGTCATCACAGATAAGTGTAGGAAGCCGGTCAAGATCAAAAGAGAAGCTAAGGGGGAGAGTCCAGGTGGCCGGTGGAGAGGTTTTGCTTCCTTGGGACTTCTCTCCTTCCCACTGGGGCCTGGCCACATTTGGGTTCCTGTGCCCATGAACTGGGGCTCTGTATTAGTGTTCTAATGCTGCGTAACAAATTATCACAAACTTAGCAGCTTAAAACAATCCATGTATTATATCCCAGTTCTATAGGTCAGAAGTCCAGTGGGTTCAACTGGGTTCTCTGTTTAGAATCTCACAAAGCTGACGTCAAGTTGTTGGCTGGGCAGGGTTTTTATCTGGTGGCCCTGGAAAAGAATCTGCTTCTAAGCTCATTCAGGTTCTTGGCAAAATTTGTTTCCTTGCATTGTAGGACTGGAGTCCCTATTCCCTTGCTGGCCTTGGCCAGGGACTGTTCTTACCTCCAAGAGGCCACTCTCAGCTCCTTGCCACAGGGCCCCTCCATGTCAGCAACAGAGAATCACCCACACAACGAATCCCTCTCATACTAAGTCTCTCCGACTTCCTCTTCTGCTACCTGCTTTTAAAGGGTAAGAATGATTAGGTTAGGTTTATGCAGATCATCTCCTTTAGGGTAACTCAAATCAAAACTAGTACCCATGATTACATCTACATAATCCCTCTATCAGGTAACCTAACATAGCACATGATATCTCATCACATTCACAGTCCCAGGATTGGAGCAGGAAATCTTAAGGCACAGGATTTTGCCTACCACTGTATTTTTAAGCAATCTCCTTTAATTAATTAGCTTAGGGGAGGGGGATTCTGTTTCTTACAACTAAAGAGTAATGGCCCATAATCCACAGAGGCCCCAGCCTTGGGGGTGGAGGTGGGGCTGAAGTTACAAACTTTGCATTCCTGACCTCTACTAAATTGTGGTTCTTTATTTTTCCTCTAGAATTGAGTTCAGACTATAGAGATGCAAAAGATTAGACCATCTGCCATGCTTCAGATGCCAAAAATAATGATAATTTTTGCCTCTATACTCTGGTAGAAAACTTTTTTTCTTTAATTGCTTTTCCTTGTGGATCACTCTCCAAGTGAGATCATTGGTGATCCTGAGCCTTTTCCCATGACTTAATTGACCAAGAGAAGACCGCCCAGCTAAATCTCACAGAATACATTCGGGGGTAATTGGCTTAAAGCCTCCAGGATCTTGTTAAAATGAGTGGTTTTGGTTAATCCACACCATAAAGCCGAAAAGCTATTATGTATGTATATTTTTGTCCTGAGGTATTATCAAGAAATTCCACATAGACGGGAATAAAGTATGGTTTGAGAATGAAAAAAAAAAAATTAAAACGCAAGACATAAACTCTATTTCCTACAGATGTAAATCAGAGCAAGTTTTAAAGCCTTTTTATGACTCAGAGAGAGGTCACCAACCAAATCTGCTGAGGGAGGCAGGATTAAACAAAGACGACTACATTTTAATGATTTTTCCCCCTGCTGCTGTTAGCTCTTTCATTTGCCCAATGTAACACAATTTTCCACAACGCTGTAGGAAATTGGAGATAGGGAATTGCTATCCAGTTGACTGCCTAGCTCCACAAAATGTATAGTAATAGTTGAGTGTCAAAAAATAGCATGTGGTAAGTTGGGGGGAGTTGAAGGGAGAAGCTTGCTTTGTGGAAAACTGCCGACAGGTCGAAGGATTGTGGGGTTAGAGAGTCAGAGAGACTCAGAGTTGGAAGGGGCCTTGCCCCTTGTAGCCTACCAATCCAAACTTTACTTGATGCGTGGACCAGTTCAGCAGCATGGAGGCAGGAAGCCATCAGCTCTACTTAATCATACTCTTCAGAGCAAGTGAGAAGTAGTGAGGCAGAAACTGTGACTGAGGATAAGGAGTCCTGGACAGGGAGGACCTTTGGGCAGTGCCCGATGCTGCTGTCCAGCTGAACAAATTTCTTACCTCTTTTGAGCCTCAGCATCAAATGGAGATCACAATACCTACTTAGCAGGATTGCTATAGAGTTAAATAAGATGCATATGTAAGCTTTGGGAAGCATTAAGCAAATGTAAGGTATGGTATTCATACTATTAACAGGAAGAAAGTGAGACTCTAACCTAGGATGGTGGATGGCCAGTGCCTGAAGAAAAGGTATGTGGAGCCCAAGACAGGTATTGGGAGTGCAGCAAAAGACTGCATTTTCAAGGTCAATAGCTGTGACACTAGGAGCTTGAGGCTGCTTTAAAGAGGGAGATGTGGAGGAGATATAGGGCAGAAGTCTCAGGTACAAGACAAAAAGCCCTCATTGCTTGGCTGTCCACAGGTACATTGACTAAGCTCTTAGGGGTACAGCCTAAGAGCAGAGCCCCTATGATCTATTCACCAGGCCCACTGAGAATCCAGGCACCATGAGAACCGAGGGGAAAAGAGCCTCCCCACGAAGCTTCAGGAGGGTAGAAGGCAGAGGCTGCTACACATAAAATAAATGACATAAGGGCAGTTTCCAAAAGCCATGGGACAACGTGGGATGCTATATATCAAGGTGTTTTGTACTGTTTGCTGACTTGACTTCCTTTTTTTTTTTTTTTTTTTTTTTGAGATGGAGTCTCGCTCTGTCTCCCAGGCTGGAGTGCAGTGGTGCGATTTTGGCTCACTGCAAGTTCCGCCTCCCGGGTTCACGCCATTCTCCTGCCTCAGTCTCCCGAGTAGCTGGGACTACAGGCACCTGCCACCACACCCAGCTAATTTTTTGTATTTTTAGTACAGATGGGGTTTCACCGTGTTAGCCAGGATGGTCTTGATCTCCTGAACTTGTGATCCGCCCGCCTCGGCCTCCCAAAGTGCTGGGATTACAGGCGTGAGCCACCATGCCCGGCCCCCCCACCTTTTTTTTTTTTGAGATGGAGTCTCGCTCTGTCATCAGGTTGGAGTGCAGTGGTGCAATCTCAGCTCACTGCAACCTTCGCATCCCGGGTTGAAGCGATTCCCTTGCCTCAGCCTCCTGAGTATGGGACTACAGGTGCGTGCCACCATGCCCAGCTAATTTTTTGTATTTCAGTAGAGACGGGGTTTCACCATGTTGGCCAGGATGGTCTCGATCTCCTGACCTCATGATCCGCCCACCTTGGCCTTCCAAAGTGCTGGGATTACAGGCGTGAGGCACCACACCTGGCCAACTTGACTTCTTAAAAGCATCTGTCACACACCACTTCTTCTCTTGGGTGACCTGTTTCCCCTGCAGGTGTAGGATTCAAAGGAACTACTGAACTCTTGGCTTTTGGCAATAACAGTTAAGTATATTCATTCATGCTTTTTAAATATATTCATTCATGCTTTTATTTTACTGATACTTTCTCAACCATGTTTCTAGGCTCTGGGGATTCAGAGATGCAGCCTAGTGGATATCAGATGGGAACACGAGGTGCTTGGATGGAAGCAGGTGTAGCATAATTTTTGTTTTCCCTTGCCTGTACCCTTAGGCAATATGGCCACCATTGCTGATTCCTGCTCTGAAGACTTTGCTTCTGGGCTTGCTTCTTCTCCTCTACCTTCAAGTTCTAGGTTGAGCCCTGCTTCTTCTCCAAAGCCTTACCAGTCCTGTCACCACTTGCTTGTTGTCTGTGCTCCCATTTTACTGCCTTACTATCTCATTCCCGTTTGCCTCATGTCATTTTCAGCGTGCCTTTGTAGTACTGAACCTGGCTCCATGAATGCTTGTTGAGCTGAATCTTGAGGTCCTCACTTCAGACACCATGTGGTGGCTTCAGGGAGGCAGGTTTGCAGCTTCCTACCCACCCCCTAACGCCCCAGCATCCCTTTGCTCATGGTTTCCTCACAGAGAGGGGCATGTTGAGGTTGGCCCCAAATGGTAAGGATTTGGCAGAAGCGGAATCCAGGTTGTTAATGGGAACACACAGGAGGATATCAGGCAGTGCTGTTGGTAAGAGGTGGGTCAGTGGAGGCATTGCAAAATCTTCCAAAGAGCACCAAAAGCAAAATTCAAGGACCCAGAAGAAATGGATAGCCCATAAAGATGGGTGTTGAGGGCCAGAACAGGCAGCTTAGACAATTAATACTCACTAATTCATGGTGATGACTGAACCAATCCTTATGTATAATACTTACTCAGCCCAGTGTATCTTTCTTTTCTTTTCTTTTCTTTTTTTTTTATAGAGATATAGGGTCTCACTCTGTTGCCCAGGCTGGAGTGCAGTGACAAGATCAAAACTCGCTGCAGCCTGGAACTCCTGGGTTCAAGTGATCTGCTCACCTCAGCCTCCTGAGTAGCTGGGACTACAGGCATGCATCACCTCACCCAGCTATTTTTTAAATTTTTTTGTTGTTGCCCAGTCTGGTCTCAAACTCCTGGCCTCAAGTGATCCTCCCACCTCAGCCTCCCAACCAGTTTATCTTAAATGCATTATATAATCTCTGGTATTCTGGTTGCCCCTGAAGGAAGAAGCCACTGGTTATTACTACATAGATGAACCCAGAGGCATGCTGAGACCTCAGCGTTGGCCCTAGGGGAAAAGAAAGCAGCTAGGACGGGGTAGAACCAAGACTGGAATTCAGGATTTCAGGTCAGCATGAGCAGCTGGATTGCTGTGCGTGGTGGTCTATCTGGAGTGTAGCAATTCTGCTGTCCGTAGGTGGAGTTGAGAGGGCTTGTCGTATAAAGAAGGGGCTGGCAAAGTAGCCAAGTAGGCAGTGGTCTAGGGGAGGGCTGTACTTCTAGGAGGAACTAGACTTTTAACCCTTGAGTGCACAGAGCCAACTGTAATGGGGTCTGGGGAAAACTAACTCTGATTGTATATGTACTTGTTCACTGAGGCAGCCTGGGTACTGGGTATATGAGGAAGGGTCCCCGCTGGACACCATGGCACACTCCAATTGATTAACATAACTACAGTTTAATAAAGGGTTTCTTCACATAGGAATGGGCTAAGTATACTCTATCCTGGGGCTGGGAACTGTGGGGAGCTGTTATTGCTCCTAAGCCTGAAACGGGAGGGATGTGAATGGTTACTAAATTCCAGGATAGAGAAGGTGGTGTGGGGAGGGCCACCCAACAGACAAGGCCTATGACCTTTGATCATGGTGACCTTACAGCAGGGGAATCAGGACATAAATACCCTGATTGTCTCTCCCCTCTCTCCCAGATTTCTTGGGGTACTTCCCATTGATCTAATGGGAGCTGAGGACAGACAGCAAGTGTGCCCACTGAAACATGGAGCGGGGAACAAGGTGGGAAGGCATGGATCTAGAGGGGCAAATACCAGGCTCTTTGTAACATAACTAATTCTGGATCCTTCCTTCTGGTAGGAATGGCTGTATTGCCATTCTGCCTGCCCTCGTAAGGTTGGGCTCAGGACTTGGGTGACATTGAATCTTAGGCTAAAAAGCTCTATTGCTTAGAGTTGATAGGGGCTGAAAAAAGCGGGACGTTTAAAATAACAGCCTGCTCCATACATATGGGGGCCATATGTCCTTAATTTTCCAGGAAAGTCTCAATTTCAAATATTCTGTCCCATTTTACCCATGAGAACACTGGCATTTGTCAGATCACATGTTCCAATTTTTGATTCAGAAAATATGGTCAGTGTATCCCTATATCGCAACAAATGCCAGATGGTTTAAAGAGCTAATTTTTTAAATAGTATTCTTATCCCAATTGTTGAGGAAAGACAATTTTCTGACTATTGAAGCAATTGAAGAAATTATCAGTGACAAGTTTGACGGGTTCAATTACTTTAAAAAAAAATACACACCTTTTTTTGTACAAAGAAAATCAACAAAACAAAAAGGTAAAAAGAGAAGCAACAGATCGGGGAAATAATTGTAATAAACATGACATCTAAAAACATAATATCCAAACACTTCGAGGGAGTTTTAGAAAAATCTGAGAGGTCCCAATCAAGACTTCATTGGACAGATGGTCAAAGGTTATGTGTAGACAATTCACACAGCTGTACACAAATCCTAGGGAGGTAAGTTAATAAATTCAAGTTAAAACAACTGTGAGTTACCACGCCCACCTACTACAATATCAAAAATAAAAAGACCTACAAAATCTAACATGGGCAGAGATACACCCATACACTCAAGAAGGCATTATAATTTTTTTTCCTTCCTAGAGAACAGTGTGATGATATGCAAAAAATATCACCAAATCAGTCCTCCACTCTGACCCAGCAATTCTACTTTTAGAAATATATCCTAAAGTAATAAAAAATTATATGGAGAGTTTTACCTAGACTGCAACAACCCAATGGCCAACAATTGTGTGATGACTTAAATATATTAAAATAGGCTAGGATCAATGAATATTATTAAAATATCAAATAGGTTCACTTTGTAAGTATGTGGAGAGATACACTTTAAATATTGACAAAAATACAATAATATAGCAGTAATGATTGTCATCATGTGAAAGCTAGCCTTGTCCGATTATAAGGATCAGATGAGTCTAAATTTTGCAGTTCATTGCTTTCCTGTGGTAAAAGTGTATTCTGTGGTTTCTGGCCTGCTGTTTCATGATTGTTGGTTTCATACATTCTCAATGTAGCCAAGTTTTCCATAAAAATAGAGAAAATTAAGAACATGGCTATGACTCCTATAAGTCTATAGGTTAAGTCTCAGGATAAATGTTGGTTGTGTCTTTAGAAAAATTCCCATACAGGATGAGTAACTTCTTCCAGGCCTGTGTTATATGCTTGGCTCTCTGTCTCCTCTCTGTGTCCTAAATGTGACTGATAAGCATGCCCAGGCACCTGGCTGTAACAGGTGATGAGGTTCCATCTCTGTGTTACTCAAACCCTGTAATGTAGCAGTTTATACTTGACTTTAAAATTGCTCAGGTCAACCCATGTAAAGGTCAATCTAATGACACAACCCTGCCATGCCTCACTGTAGGGAAAAGCCAGTATAATCTCTAGTGTATTTTTTTTGGTGGTATTTTTAAAGCCTGAAATGCTAATCTTAAAAGTGGGGGTGGGGTCAGGAGAGGAGATAATTCATTATGCAAATGTGAAGTTTTCAAATACCTTGCCCTGTGTCCCTTTCATAAACAGTACCCCATCAGGGCTGGTGTGTAACTCACCATGGGCAATCCCTGGCATACCTCATGTCTTCAGCAGAGAGAGAGAGGGACCAGAGCGCCTTGCCGAGCCCCGAGCCCTGTAGATATGGTCCCAGTCAGTATGGGTGCATTGACTTCCTTCTGGGAAATCCAAGTCTCACTCATGCCTTGCTTGCTGGGACAGCAGCTCCCATAAAGTTATAATACTTATTTGTACTCAGCTCCCTTGAGAGAGTTTGGAGAACTCCACATTTCATCTTCTGTGTGACCTGAATTTTAGTAGTAGAAAAAAACTGGGAGAGGATGCTGAGAGCAGTTTGTATGAATACTCTGAGTACAGTCACTAACCCTGAAGGTAGATGCCCAATGTATTATCAAAATTTATAAAAGGAAGAAAGAAAAAGATAAAAACCTCGTAGGGTTCCAGGCACCCATCAAAAAGACCACTCCCAGTGTTGGGGAATGAACATGAGGTTTGAAGTCAGTGGGACCCCTGTTGAGGGCCCTGCCTGATGCTTTGCTGGCTCTTTGAACTTAGTCTTCTCATACAGAAAATGTTAATGATGATATATCTACCTCTTGGGTTTGTTATGAGTTAAAATAATTGTGTAAAGCAAGAAATCAATGTCTGGTACAAAATAAACCTTCAGCATTAGTTCTCCCTCTCATTCCCTCACCTGTCAAGGTATCTTACATACAGGAGGTGCTCAATTTATAATGTGTATAAATTACAATTGAATCACGTGCAGGGCTGCCGTCTGATTAACCTGCCTTACAGTAGAGATAACCAAAACTCAGAGATTTTGGTCGTGTTGCAGCATGGCCAGTTACCTACAATGGAATGAGGAAGGCAGGGGGTCATAGAGATCTGACCCTTCCGCCAGGCTAGGATTGCACTAGGATTGCTGGCCTGCACGCTAATGGTGAAGATGCAGCCTGGCCAGCATGGGTGCAGCCATGATCCTTCTGAGATTCAACAGCAACACAGAAGGATCCAAGACAAAGTAGTAGGATGTTTCCAAGGGCAGATAAGTGCGGCAGCAGTTGGATGGGATGATGCTCAGATGTCCAGAAAGGCAGGCTTAGGACACCCAGGAGTTGTAGCTCCAGACATTGGGTAAGGGTGCTTGGCAATTCTCTGGGATGAGGTGCTCAGCAGATTCTTGGACAGGGATTCATCAACAGGGACCAAGGCAGGTCTTCAGTTATAAGAACCTGAGTAATGGATTAGAACTGTCGTTTATTGGAATGAAGCAGTGCCCTGGGATCAGACAGTGATGCTGTTGAGCCCAAGTCAGCCTCAGGTCAAGATGTGTCTTAGAAAATGAGGCAGAACTGAGTTACAGCTGAAGGTCAGCTGGTCCCTGTCATGGGGACGGGATGGAATGGGATACAACAGCTGGAAGCCAGGGATCATTGTCTATCTTGAAAGCAGACTCACTACTACTTGGGTAAAATTTAGACTCATTTCCAGAGATATCAGCAGACGTTGCTCCAAAGTTCTCCAAGTTCTTCAGGGATGACCTAGGTTCTCTGTCCCCTCTCCCTTCTGTCTGTCTTTTATCTCTTCCCAGCTTATTTAAACCACTGTGAGTTGACATTTAGCTAAGAAGCTTTATCAGAATTTTAGTGAGAGGAAGGAACTGTTTGTAATGGAAAATAATATTCACTATATTATAGTTGCTTTAATTTGGGTTTAGGCATGATGTTTGTTTTGAAATTTCAATCTCAATAAAAAGATTTTTATGTTTACCAAAAGGGGCATTTATTTATTTATTTATTTATTTATTTATTTTTTATTTTATATTTTTTGGAGACAGACAGTCTCCCCGTCGCCCAGGCTGGAGGGCAGTGGCGCAATCTCGGCTCACTGCAACCTCTGCCTCTCCGGCTCAAGTGATTCTCCCGCCTCAGCCTCCCTCCAGGGTAGCTGGGATTACAGGTGTGCACCACCATGCCTGGCTAATTTTTGTATTTTTGTAAAGACAGGGTTTTGCCATGTCGGACAGGCTGGCTTCAAACTCCTGGCCTCAAGTGATCCGCCTGCCTCACCCTCCCTAAGTGCTGGGATTACATGTGTGTGAGCCACAGCACCTGGTGGGACATACATTTAAAATGGTCATGAAGCACCATTTAAGGCTCTGTCTTCTAAGGAACCTTCCCTGTTTCTGTCAATGAGTTCCTTTCATGGACTTACTGCTGCTCTTTTACCACAGGTTCTAGCTCCGCATTCTTCTTTCTTCCTCTCTGTATGTGGTACTTCCCAGCTAGATCAGTAGTTCTCCATGGGGGTGACTTTGCTCCCACCAGCCTCTCCTCCGGGGAACACTAAGCAATGTCTGGAGATATTTTTGGTTGTCACAACTGTGGGAGTGGGGGAATGCTACTGGCATTTAGTGGGTAGGGGCCAGGGGTGCTATTAGACATTCTACAGTGTGCAGAACAGCCCCCCACAACAAGGGATTATCCTGTCCAAAGATCAATAGTGCCTCTGTTGAGAAACTCTGAGCTAGATTGTAAGCATATTATGAGCTGATGTATTGTCTTAGGATTCTACTCCCCAGATTCTTGCAAAATAATAATCACCACTAGTGACTAACATTGATCAGATAGATTCTTACCATGTGCCAGGTATTGTTCCAAACCCTTCCTGCATATTTACTCATTTAATCTTTTTCATGAAGAATTGTTGTTATCCCATTTTACTAAAACTGATCATTATGGGAAAATTGTAACATGAGAAAACTGAGACATGAGAGAGTTAAGTAACTTGCCCAAGGTCACACATCTGGTAACAGCTGAAGCTACACATTAGTAATAAGAATAATAGTAGTACCAGTAGAATTTTTATTAAGTCAAGATCTTTGTACATATTGACTCATTTCATCTTTGCCACGACCCCATGGAATAGATATTCTCTAAATCTATTTCAGATATGCAGAAACTAGGACACAGTAGAACTTTGCTTGTATTTATTAATTTGTGTATTTCTTAGATTAATGTCTGTTTTCCCCACTGCACTGTAATCCAAAGAATGCAAGGACCTTGCTGATCTGGTGGATCTTGTGTTAACCCCACTATTCAGCTCTGGGTCTGCCAATACTACATATGCTAAGTGATTAAGGGAAAAGAGAATGAAGCCTCAGGGTGTTGGATGCCCATGTGTATTAGTCAGGGTTCTCTAGAGGGACAGAACTAATAGGATATAAGCATACATGAAAGGGAGTTTATTAAGGAGAATTGACTCACACTCTCACAAGGTAAAGTCTCACAATAGGCTGTCTGCAAGTTGAGGAGCAAGAAAGCCAGTGGTGGGTCAGTCTGAGACCCATGGCATTCAGTCTGTGGCCAAAGGCCTGAGAGCCCCTGGCAAACCACTCGTGGAAGTCCAAGAGTCCAAAAACTGAAGAACTGGAGTCTGATGTTTGAGGGCAGGAAGCATCCAGCACAGGAGAAAGATGAAGGCCGGAAGACTCAGCAAGTCTGCTCTTCCATCTTCTCCTACCTGCTTTATTCTAGCTGTGCTGGCAGCTCATTTAGATGGTGCCCACCCAGACTGAGGGCAGGTCTGCCTCTCCTAGTCCACTAACTCAAAATGTTAATCTCCTCTGGCAACACCCTCACAGACACACCCAGAAACAATATGTTACCAGCTATCTAGGCATCCTTCAGTCCAATCAAGTTGACACTCTATGTTAACCATCACACCCTGGAAGGACCAGTTGAGGCCTAGCTGTGGCTTGGTCAGTGTGCTGTGTTTTTCTTGCCCTGATGCTTTCCTGTGGCTCCTTCTTTCCACTAGACCTCAAAACTGCCCCATGAGAGGATCTGGTCCTTATCACTATACAGGGTCCCCAAACTAGTGGAAGTTTATTGAGAGTTCTCTGGTTTCTCCTGGGGCTTGTCAAAACAAGGAGAGCATCTCATCTCTAGCAGCTAAAAGCTCATGAGTATGTTAAACCCCAGATTTTCAGGCACCTTCGAAAGCCTTATGACTTGCTCTCAGAGGAGGGAAGGGTTTTCCTGCTGCTGGATACTCACGTCCCTACCTAATGAAATTTGATGACACATGAGGCTAGGTAGAGATGCTTTTTTTTTTTTTCTGTCTGATATCTGGATATTTTCAGAACCTAGATAATTTTATCCTATTTATATCAAACATGCAGGTAACTCTAGACTTTTATATCTGTATTATTTCTGGGGAGGTATAATATGATTATGAATGACAGTAATTGACATTACATGCTTTAATTAAATTTCTTTTGCCATGAATCAAAACCTTTTAGTTCAGTCCTACAGTGCTATTTCTAGATTTCTCTTTTACATACTCTAATGCATTAGGCAGTAGGTATGATAAATTCATTTACAAAGTCTGCATCCTATAGATTAAATGAGATAATGTGTGCAAGAGGCTCAGCCTAACAGTTACATAATAGTTATTAATCCAAGAATGTTAGCTAAATTTGCATACTCTGTACCTTTTAGCCATTGGCTCCTTGAAGAACATCGCGCTTCTTAGCTGATCATCATAAAGCCGATGGTTATGGAAAGAGCCCCTTTCTCAAATGATCATGGGTAGCATAGTAATTACATCTCGGGATTCCTCCTTCTAGGGCTTTTAGGGGATCTGTGGAGACTTAGAGTTTTGTCCTTTTCCAAAAGGGTGAAGTACCCCAAATAGTCTCCTGCCACCACCCCCCTGCAGGGCTACTCCAGCAGGGTGCAGATGAACTGGTCCCGGCACCTGAGCAATCCATTTAGCCGAGGGCCAGTGCTGCTCATCTCCCTGCCTTATATGCAAGCGGAAACAGGTATACGGTTGGTTCCAGGGCCTGCCTCCAGGCAGGGCTTAGCATTAAGCCAACCAAGCAGCAAACCCAAAGGGCCAGAATGACAGTTATTCAAAAATGAGAAAGTTTTCTTCTTTTCCTTAATGCATGCCTAAGATTACACACTTGTGCTTAGAAAAGTGTATGTAAATGCCCTCCTCTCCTGTGGGGAGAGCCTGTCCTATCATATGAGACAACCTAAACTAGTAGTTAGATCTTTGTGATCTAGTTTAAGTTATCTCACCTGATAGGACAGGCTCTCCCCACAACAATTGAGAAAAAGCTTTGAGAGCACAGCATAGCCACTCTGTGTCCAGTGTGGCCTTGGGGTCACCCAGCTATACCCACAATTTACCTCTGCCTTTGTCAGATCCCCATGACCTTGAGTCTGTGAGTCAGCTAAGAAATTTCAGATCCCCCCAGGTGAGACTCTTTTCTCAGTAGCCCCCAGCATTTGAGTACCCAGCCCAGCCTTCACCCCTACCCTGCTCTACAGGTAACTTATACCCCGAATGAGCAGAAACAAGCAGGCACTTCAGATTTCAGGTTGCCAAGAGGCGAGAGGCAGAATCCTGCTTGCTTTGCAGCAGGTCTGTGAGTCTCCAGTGGCATCGTATTAAATTATATAGGCAGCCACTTGTTTGCAACTGACGCACTGAGCTGAGAGTTGTGCCGAGCAGGAGGCATTCTCTTCGGGAAGCATTTGAGAAGATCCTATAGCTTCACAGACCTCCAGTTGGTCTGAAAGCAGAAGGGTAGAAACCATAGGGAGGGGGTCAGCTCTGGGCAGAAGATGCCATGATTGCCATGAAATCCTAGACCATGGGCTGCGGGGCACTTTGCCCTCAAGGTAGGTCAGAGCCTGGACAAAGTTGAACGTGCTGTGGTGGGAGCGATTCTTTGTTGGGGGGCGCCCTGGCCACCTCCCAGGCTCGTCTCTGGGGTTTGAGTTGAGATGGTGAGTGCTCCTCCTCTTGCATTTGAAGGGTTTTTATATCATCCTGACCTGCCTTATTGTGGCTCTGTTGTTAGAGGTAGCTATGGGGGGTAGGTGGGGGTGTCTGATATTTAGAGATAGGAGGGAAGGGGTGAAGATGAACAAAGAAATGAAGGAGTAAAGGACTTATGGAAGAAAAGCTCTACCTAAGTTTACTGCTTGCTGTTCTGTGCTCCTACATAATGGTAGGATTCTGAAACAATACAAAGAAGCTTTGGGCCTTTGTGAGTTGTGAGCCTGCTACTTGCTTTTCCTAAGACCTGACAGTGAGCTCCACTCCATAGCTGGAGTAGAGAGGGTGTTGTCATTCTGATTAGTGACGGTAATAGGAAAAGTACAAGTATCTTACTGTAAGAGCTCCTAATCAGTGAAGGCTAATAGGCCTTTCCAATTCTCCCACATAGTTTGGAATAAATAGATTAAAACAGAAACGGAGGTGGGTTTTATTGATGTGCACATAAGTTTTTGGCAAGATTTTCCATTCGGCTTCCACCCATAGGTTAAACATGGTTTTGAAAATTCATATGTTTGGGTTGATGGCTGAGCTGAAACGCCTCCCTGTAGATTTTGACAGGTTAAAGGTTACATTGGTTTGGGCTCACTGATTGGGTTCTGAAAACACACATAACTAATAAAGGAATAAAAAGGGTGGCTCTAAGCAACCTTCAGCCACAGTGGAGCCCAAGGGATGGCCATGGTGAGCGAGCCCTCTTGGTTCCCCTGAAGACGTATTGGGGGGGACACAGCATCTCCCTGGGGTCCTTTGTGCTGTCATCACAGATTAGCAGCCCCTTCCTAACGGATGAATGTATAAACCACAAATCCACTCCTTTGCCCCTTCCAGGAAGGCATTTGTATTGAAGGTCACAGCCAGAGAAGACAGTAACTTGGGGGGAAAACAGGAGACTTTGAGGGATCCAGAGGTCACAAGCAACCCCTGGAGGCTCCTCAGCAGAGCTGGTGTTTGCCCTTGGATCCAGGAAGTGGGCGGAGCAGATATGAAGGGAAGAAGGTGGTGAGAGGACCCTGGGCTGCTACTCATAGAAAAGAGCCCTTTCACTGTTTCACCTACATTTCAGTGGAGACCAGTGAAGATGGATATTTTCTCCAATATTGACTAAATAGTATAATTTTTTTCTTTACACAAATTGCCACTTAATGTAATTTGTTGACTTTCCTTAGGGGCTTTGATAGACTTTCATTATGGATTTTGACAGTAAAGTCATTATATATTAAATATAGTAATCTGTGCTTGCTACATTAGTTGAATATTTTTTTCAGATGGACATTATTCTGAGTCTGAAAAGCTTCTTGCTTTGATCTGCCTCCTTATGTTACAAAACAAGCCTGTGTGTCACTTCTGCTTTACCCCCGCAATCCAGTTCTAAAGTATCATTTAAAAAAAAAAAAAAAAAGAAGAACTTCTGACTATGGAAAACTTCTAACAATTACAAAGGTAGATAGTGTAATACACTACCAATGCACCCAGCAGCCAACAATGATCAATCCATGGCCAATCTTGGCTTCATTCACACTTCCCATCTGACCCTCTGCCCCTGCTGGAAGATTATTTTATTATTTTGAAGTGGTTACCAGATATATCATTTTAGCATATATATTTATAGCTCTTAAAAATAAGGATCCTTTTTAAAAAACACAACTATATTCATGTAAAAAAATTAATAATTCCTTAACATGTTCAGCTATTCAGTCTCATAGTTTTGATTGTTTCATCAGGCATGAGTCACATGCCCAACTTATTAT
Source organism: Pan troglodytes (assembly GCF_028858775.2). Lineage (NCBI taxonomy): Eukaryota > Metazoa > Chordata > Mammalia > Primates > Hominidae > Pan > Pan troglodytes. The sequence goes on from NC_072407.2 coordinate 16,611,416, forward strand.
TTATTGTTTTTCTGGTTTGTTAGAATTAAGATTGAAATAAGGCCCATGCACTGCAGCTGGTGGACATCCTGTCATAAAATATATTTATTAAAGAAACCTGTAGAGTTTTCCACAGTCTAGACTTTGCTACTTGTATCTTGATGGTGTCATGTTCCCCTGACCCCTGCATTTCCCAAAAACTGATGGGTAGATATAGGACTGATGGTGGTGAGTCACTTCAGGGAAGATGGGGAAGCATTACTTCTGGTTGTCTCTCTTTTTGTGATGTTAGGAGCTATTGATGATCATTGCCTAGATAATTAATCCATTAGGGATTTCCAAGTGGTAATACTCTCATTCATTAAACATTTCCTCATTAAGTATTTGACCAGCCAGAGATACATTTCGATTTAGAAAAACAGGATATATGTTAGATTATTTCCCTTTATTTACCAGTTTTCAAAATGAGTGGGTTTCCTAGCATCCTCCAGAGGTGACTAGCAATGTGTTATATATTGTTTTTCTAGTGTCATTATTAACTCATGGATTTAAATATTTTTGATGTGTTTTGGTCCATTGCTGATATCCTTATTGATGCTCAAATTTTTCTGTCCTTGGCCATTGGAAGCCTCTTTGATACAACCCTATCTAGTAGAAATCTATTGCTTACTGGTTTCTAGTTCCAGGCTCTTCTCGTCTATTTTTTGTTCTATATATTTTTAGATCTAAAATCAGCCATTCCTCCAAGGAGCTCTGATTGCTTTTAGTGGGTAATAGCATTCATATTTATTTAGAGACCACAGTTCAGGTGCTGTGAGAATTGAGCACCATTTTTTTTCTGCTTCTTGCCACCTCTGAAACTTCATCTCAACACAGTTTCCACTATCAGCACCACCACCCATTACAGCCCCCAGGCCATCACCATACCATCTTCATCTTTCCTCAAGTGTCCAGCTTCCAGACTCCATTAACACCTGTAAAATATTCCTTCTCCAGTCTGCCTGGGTACTTTCACCATGCCACCTGTTCCAAAATGTCCTTCAATGTCATGAAGCATTGTGTGGGGCTTTTCTAGTCCCTTTTTCACCTTGCTGTCTCTTTGCATCTGTTTGAAACCCAAGACAAGGAGATAGATGATAATTTCTTAAAGTCTCCTCCAGTTTTGTTTTTGAGCTCTGCTGGCTTGCCAAGTCATTCTTATTCCACTAGGTCATCACTGGGCAGTCCTTCCCTCCCTCCCAGTATGTATGCGTTGTTGGCATGTACTGAGAAAAGGTAGGGAAAGGGTAAACCAAGAGTTAGAGGATGCTTACGAAGGCATGCACTACTGTGCTGGGCATTTCATATGTGCTGTGTCATCTAAGCTTCATTATAAACCTGTGAGCTAAGTATCATGATTCCCATTTTAGAGGGGGAACAAGTTAAGTAATAGTCAGAGCTGGGATTAATCCAAGATCTACCTTTCTACAGAGCCCAGGCTAATTCAAACTGTATCATCAGGGTAGTGTACATCCTATGAAGACTTCTGCTTGAATGGATCCATTAGGGAACCTGTTCCCAGCCATCCTACAGACTTGCAAAACTCTGCTTGTATCTTGTGGCCCCCATTGCTTTCAGGATTAAACTCATACTTGGTATGTTCTGGCTTGTATGGCCCTGACTTAATTCTCTAACGGCACTCCACAGTTCCATTACCCTCCAGCAAACCTTCCCAAAAATGTTCCCTGTTCTCATGTCTCCAGCCCTTTTGTATGTCTTGTTCCCTCTTCACCTGGTGAACTCCTAATCCCCTTTAAGAAGCAACTGAAGCATGTCCTCCCTCGTGAGGCCCTCCCTGATTTCCACTTTCAGATGACTTAAGTGATATCCCTGGGCTCCCATAGAGTACTATGCTGTACTCTGGGGCTGGTTCTTACTCATCCCTTTTACCCCAGGACACAGCACAGGGCCTGACCTGGGAACATTGGTCAGCAATGCTGTCAAATGCACATTTAAATGAATGAGTCTGTACCAGCTACCCCACACTTGCTCACATGGGTAAAATGTTATCTTCTTTGAAATGGTTTTTATAGTTTCTTATGGCCTTTGCCACTCTATGCTTATATTGTGCGTGTTTATTTTTGTGTACAAGCTAAATTATGCTCTAGGCCTAGAAGATGCAACTGGAATGAGGCTCTCATCACATTGCCTTGCCCACAGTCAAGACTGAATAATTATCCATTGAATCGAATCAAATGGAAGGTTGTACAAAAGGAAGCTATAGTGGAAGTGTCAGGCATGCAATCAGCAGAACGTCAGACAGGCAGTTAAAGCATCTTCGATTTACTACAATTTCTTTTAATAGGTTCTCTGTACAGATTTGCTGTCAACATGAATTGTTGGTTTAGGAAAAAAAATCAGGGTGCTGCAATGGGTCTGTGCTGCACAGTGACTGGCAATGTTTTGCTGTTTCAAATGCAGTAGTCCATGGATTTCCAGTTGCTGACAGGGCTTAGTCATTCATGCTAAAAAGGCCTAAGTTATAAGCAAAAATGCTTCACAGTCAATGTCCTGAACCCCTACTCTCAGAATCAGCACTTGCTCACCCTCTCTGCTTCCTCCATTGCTGCCTCAGTTCCTCAGCCTTCCCCATTCCAGCTTCTTTTCTTAAAGCCCAGACCCTCTGATGATTAACGTCCTGGCTCTGGTGTAGAAGGGAGAGCTGTGTATTTGGATGTGGGACTCTGCTGGAAGGGGAAGACTGCTCAGGGCCGGCGTCGACAGACCACTCATCCATTCAGTAAATATGTATTTAGCATGTGTTGTGTGTCAGGTCCTGGCAGGACAGTGGTACGCAAAGCCTCAGTCCTCTTGGACCACTCAAAATAGTTGGGGGAGACAGGTGTCCTTCAGATATGCACACAGATGCACAGTTGCAAACTGTGGTGAGTGAGATAGAAGAGTAGAGATCTGTCCACAAAAGGGTCTGGCACTGCCTTTGCCATGAAGCCCTCCCTGGTCCCCCCTGGCAGTGTAAGGCTCACCTGGGGGTGCTCCTTCACCACTGGAGCTAGACCAGAGTCGGCCCTCAGCCCACTGAGACTGGGGTCATGTGTGACTGTGAGCTCCTGGGGCCAGGGTTCATTCTTTCCTAGAATAGTGTGTGGCATACAGTAGGTACTCAATCATTCTGTAAGACTGGGAGGAAAGGAATGAGTACATTTTCCAAGTCCCCATTCCATCAGATGAAGGGGTCACTGGCTTTCCCCAGTGCTGTGATCATGATTGTATTAACACGATGCACAAGCTCCAAAACTTCAGCCCCGTTCCCAGGAAGGTATCTCTTCCCAGAAGAGTTGTAAAGCATGAAATAATGAATGGACAGTCCTCGGCGCAGGGGCCTGGCCCCAGGAGTTTTCTCAGGACAGTGTCATACCCTACTGAGAGTGAGCTGCCCAGCCAGCATGGCCTGCATTTTCTCAGACCAGACCTGAGCCAGGCTAGGGACAGGACTGACATCCTGATCATCTCAGCAGCATGGGCTTGCCATAGAGTTGGGACTGAGGAAATGCGTTTTTGCATGGCATTGGCCTAGTGTCATATATAAGGAACAGGATTCTGCAACCTGCTCATTCTTGGTTGCTTCTTCCTTGGAGGAAAAGAGCATGTTCTGTTCCCGGATTTGCTCCTAAAAATATACTCTCTTAACTCCCCGCCAGTTTCCTGTGATTTCTCTCCTGGGAAGAGGGGAGAAAGACTCTGGCCCCCAGTTCTCTGGGTGGGCACAGCAGATGCTTGTGCACCCCACATCCTACCCCCTCTGTGGCAGCCCAGGGTGGCAGCTTCTCACACCTCCCCTTTTCTGTCTCAAGGCTTTGGCTTCTGAAGCCCCCTCAGCTTGCACTCTGCACAGCCTGGAAGTGTGGAGAGAGAGAACTCCCTGGGGGTAACCTCAACTAGTGGGAAAGTCGCCTTGAGACACTTTCTGCAGTTTCTCAGAGAGCCCCAGTAGGGATTAAGCCCCAGTTACCCCCACATGACCAGCTCAGAAACTCACCTTTATTGTCTCTTCTTGGGTCTGTCATACTTTCTTTGTTCTTCTTTCCTTTCCTGGGATTTCTTTCCTGCTTTCAAGCAACTCCAAACTAAGACATTGGAGAAAGGAGACAACTCACTGTTAGGATCATCCTGTTAGGGATCTTTTCAGGGAAGTCCCTGAAGTTTTTGGATGTTGGCTTCCCCCATGAAAGAGAAAGGATATAGCCTGTGCCAGCTGGGCATGGTGGCTTGAGCCTGTAATCCCAGCATTTTTGAGCCCAGGGGTTCGAGACTAGCCTGGGCAACATGGTGAAACCCTGTCTCCACAAAAAAAAAATACAAAAATTAGCTGGGCATGGTGGAATATGCCTATGGTCCCAGCTACTCAGGAGGTTAAGGTGGGAAGATCACTTAAGCCCAGGAGGTCAAGGCTGCAGTGAGCTGTGATCATATTACTGCACACCAGCTTGGGTAACAGAGAGAGACCCTGTCTCAAAAAAAAAAAAAAGAAAAAGAGAAGAAAGAAAAAAGAAGAAGAAAGAATATAGCGTGTGCCCTAACTCTCATATAGAACTGTGCACGAGTTCCCAGAGGCCCCACATTCCTTGCTGGTCTGCCTGTGAGCACCCACTCACCCTTCATAGCTGGGAAATGACTCAACTGTCCCCTTCCAAAAACTGGAAACTACCTAAACGTTCAACAGTTACGGAATGGTTATGTACGGTGTGTACCTTCAATAGAGATTGAGAAGCCACTTAAAGTGATATTTTTTATGGCATATAGAAATATAACAAGATTATATGACATGAAAAAAGCAGGCTATAGAACCCAGTATGTTTTGAAACTATATATAAAACATAGACACACTTGTGAGAAAATATAACATGTTACAGAGTTTAACTCTAAGCAGTAGGATTATTTTCTCTTTTTAAAAATATTTTCCAAGTTATCTTAAAGAGCATGTTTTTCTTTTATAGTCAGAAAAAAAATCAACCATTATTTAAAACAAACAAAAACACTGCTCAAATATCACCTCCTTTTTAATCTGTCCTTGCAGGGGCTGAGCCTCCATAGAATGACCAGGCAACCCCTAGGGCTTAGCTTATGCAAGATTATTCTCCATTAAATTTTCTCCTGGCTTTATGTGGGAATGCAGAAGTGACTGTGTTCCCATGCCTTCACAACAAATGTGGTTTGCAAAAATGGCGTGATATGTATTTTCAGGCCTTTTTTAGAGATATGCATTGTGTTTGGGGAGCACTTCCTCTGCCTAACCTAATGGACGAAACATTTTCGTATAAAAAGCAAATGTTGCTACATAAAACTGGGACAACATATAGCATAGTGTTAAGGATGTGAGAGCTGTGCAGCCAGCTGGCTCAGGATCAAACCTTGGCTCCACTTTCTAGCTGTGTGGCCTTGTTCAGATTATATAACCTCTCTGGGCCTCATTTTCCTCATCTGTAAAATGAGGATAATAATAGTACCTACTCATTGGATTGTTGCAAAGATTATATGAGTTAATACATGTAAAAAACAAAGTGTTATATCGATGCACCTGATACAAGGGACATACAATGTGTGTGCCCTCACCATCATCATCATCGATGACAGGAGAGAGTTTCCACAAACAATGCTCTTCAGGGTAAACCACTGACTCTTCAGACAAACCCAGAATTAACTCACCAGCAAATCGATCCAACCAGAACACAGCATGTCTGTTTGCTTACTAGCCCCACTGAGAGCTGTTTCCAAGGTTACCTCTTAGGAATTCAGTGGACTAGTAGTTGATGTGGCACTTTTTAAGCAGCACTGAGCCACTGCAAAAATAAATGACTAGCTGTTCAGGATTCATAAATAAGAAGGATATAGACATGAAGGTCAAAGAGCCACAGAGAATGAGATGAAGAGAGGAAACTTAACTCAGGTGATGCATGAAGACGAAGGCCAGTGAGATGACAAGGCTTCACCAGGTGCCTCTTGTGCCCACATGGCCTTTGCTTAGGGGTCCTGCTGACAGCCTGTGGCTCCAAAACGCTCATCTATTGCTGCCTCAACCCTGGAAGAGTACGCTGCTCTCAGGACTTGGTTCAGGACTGTGTGAGGGCCCTCATATTGCATTGCAGTTTGCGGGATGCAGTGTCCCCCCCTCTCACATTAAAACATCCTCCAGGTACTTAATAAGTGCTTATCAGGTACCTGGCGCTGTGCTAGGCTCCGAGGGCCAACAAGGTGGCTGCCCTTCAGGAACCAACTAGCTCTGGAAGGCAGGTAGTTGTCTTTGTATTCATAGCTCCTGACCCATCTCCTAGCACCAGAGATACTCATACATGCTTATGAATCTGTGAGATAAGTAATGCCAGCTCCACCCTGGCTGTCCTTGGTTTAGGTGGCTTATTGTATCTACATTTCCTATGTAATTAGCCAGCCTACCAGGTCAAGTTCTATGTTCTCCCCAAGGCCGTTACAAATGCTTAGGGCATGTGGACACACACAGATGCACACCCATGCACAAAGGCATGGCACTTCTTCTCTAAGTAGGAGCAGACTTTTAAACCAAGGAAATGGTTCTCATTCTCAATCTAAAAAGATAACAGTGTATGGCACGGCAAAAGACAAAGAACAGTGATGAATATTGTTCCCTGGGCCCTGTATGCCTGTTTTGTGTTTAAATTTAACTCCCATGGCTTACATGAGACCTCAAATAATGTTTTAACTCAGATTGTTTCGACTGCATGAAGCCATCCAATGGTGCTTCCATCTCCTTCCGTGCCTACGAGCAATTGGAGGACAGCCGCATCACATGGTTGGCTGAACAGTGAATAAGTGCCTAGGGGCCATTTGCTTGGCAGACTTCCAACTCTGCAGAGCCTATGAAACAGACCAAAACAAAGATGGGTGGAAACTGTAGGACTTGGGACTATAGATCCTGCTGTCAGCTCCCATCACAACACCGCCTCTAAGTTCTCTTTTTTGGCTGTGCTCCAAGGGCCATATGTCAACCTTGGTGACTAGACAGCTGTGTCAAGTACAAGAGAGTGTGGTGAGGCCCCAACATTCTGCTGAGGCCACCAAGAGCTGGCTCCCATGTTTACCTGAAGCCACATATTGTAACCACTGAAACAAGTATCCTTTTAGTTAAATGTAGTAAAACTTCTCTTGTTTAAGGGACTGGGTTGGGGGGTGCAGATTTTGCATTTTCTTCTGGCAATCTCACGTGGGAAAAAAGTGAACCCATATGTTGTAGAGAAGGGTATTAAGAACAGAACTTGTTCCCTTAACAGAAAAAGCTATTGTAGGCAGAATAATCACTCTCCCAAAGCTATCCATGCCCTAATCCCTAGGATCTGTAAATATGTTACTTTATGTGGCAAAGGGGAATTTCAGTTGCTAATCAGCTGATCCTAAAATAGGGAGATTGGCCTGCATTATTCAGGTGGGCTTAATAAAATCACAGGAAACTTAAAAGTAGAAGAGGAGATTTAGCGTATGCAGTGAGAGGGATTTGAGCCTTGACCCCACTGCTGGCTTTGAGATGGAGGAAAGGGACCACAGACCAAGGAATGAGGGCAGCCTCCAGATGCTAGAAAAGGAAAGAAAATGGATTACCCCCTAAGCCAGTAGAAAGGAACACAGCCCTGCTGACACTTTGGCTTTAGCCCAGTGAGACCCATGTTGGTCTTCTAACTTACAGGTCTGCAAGGATAATACATTTGTATTGTGTTATGCCATGAAGTTTGTGATTTGCTACTACAGCAATAGAGAACTAATACAAAAGCCCATGGTATAAAGACCTCCATAGGTGACCATGGATAGATGCAATTCCAGAGAAAAGTCATTGAAGAGACCACCGAACTTTCAGTGACACTTGTACTAGTGAGACAGACCCCTTTTTAATAAAGTAGAAATGACCCTGCCAGGCATCCCTAAGTTAGGAGGAAGCTCTGTCTTCTCCTAAATTTTCTCATCTCAGCCCTGGAAACAACCAACAACTTTGAGTTCTCAGGTGCTGTAGTGATCTTTGGGCTTTGCCTCCTGTCCAAATGCTTCTACAGAGCTTAGTCAGATAAGTTACTACTATCTCCTTGGTGATGGGAGGAAACATTTGTGTCTCATAAAATCTTGGATTTCCACCCCCCCCTTCATGAACACTATATATTTTTAGGATAGTTTTAGATCTACCAAAAACAAAAAAAATTGCAAAGGGAGTACAGAGTTTTCGTATATCCCACGCCCACTTTTCTTTCTTATTAACATCTTAAATTAGTATGGTACAATTCTTAAAATTAATGGACAGTAGTGATATATTATTACTAACTTACAGTTACTGATATATTACTTTTGTTATATTATTGATATTACTATATTTTGTCTAAAGCCATAGTTTATTCAGATTTCTTTAGCTTGTACTTAACATACTCTATCTGTTCCACATTACGTTTTGTCTTCACGTCTCCTTAGGCTTCTCTTGGCTGTGACAGTTTCTCAGACTGTTTTTTTATGACTTTGACAGTTTTGAGGCGTACTGGTCAAGTATTTTTTAGGATGCCCTCCTGTTAGAACTGACATTTTTTCATTCTTAGGCTATAGTTATGGGTTTCTGGAAGGAAGGTCACAGAGGTAAAGTGCCATTTTCATCACATCATATCAAGGGTACATAACATCAACATGGTTTATGACTGTGGATATTGGTCTTGTTTTCCTGGCTGAGGTGGTGTTTGTCACATTTCTCCACTGTAAAGCCTAACTTTTTTCCTCCTTCCTATACAGTACTCTTTCAAAGGAAGTCACTAGACGCAGCCCACACATAAAGAGTGGGGAGTTATGCTCCATTCTTTCAGAACAGAGGATCTATGTAAATTTGAAATTCTGCACAGATTAGTTTCTTCTCTTCCATGTGTTAATTTATTCAATTATTTATATCACTATGGATTCATAGACATTTATTTTATCTGTGGGCTTCAGATTATTATAATACAATTTATATGATAATCCACTTTATTATAATCCAATACTACTTTATTTTGTTATTCAAATGGTTCCAACTTTGGCCAGCTCTTTCAATCAGCTCCTGTGAGCCTTTGACATCCCTCCTTTTTTTTTTTTTTTCCTGAGTACTTCCTTCCTTTCTGGCTCCAAGCTTATCTCATATATTTTCTCTGCAGTCCTAGACTCAGCCATTTTTCCAAGGAGCCCTGGTTACTTTTATTGGAGAACAGGACTAGAAACAAACATCTGGGCTCTATGTACATTCATTGCTACTGGAGTATTGATGCATCTAGGCCCTCTCAGTTAACACAGTAAGGAAATATATGTGTGTGCACTAATTTATAGAAATACTTAGAGATATATACACATATCTTGTAACCATCTGTATCTATATTAAGGTAAACATAAGTTCTTACTGATGTCTCTAACTCCAATGCATTACCACATGGACCATTCTAGCTTTCTCCCCTTGTTTATCTATAACCTCCCACTCCAGTGAGAAAACTGGCTCCTACCATCCACCATGCATTTACTTAATTGTTCAATTCCAGCATACACATATAGCAATATCAGCACTGTTAACCCATACCCTATGGGAAACAACTTTATCAACTAGAGTGCAGTGCCTAAATGCAGTTCCTTTTGCCTTTGGTCTTATAGAATCATCTCATTTCCAGAGATACTTAAGTTAGTACCATTCCCATCACCCCTTCCATTGAGGTCATCTCATACATTTGTAATACAGTTAGATTCTATTGTCACAATCTGCATTCCATCCTTGGGTCCTCTAACCTTCTAAATGATTTTTTAATTTGCTTACATTAAGGTTTACTCCTTGTTAGGGTTTGAATATTTGTCGCCTCTGAAACTCATGTTCAAACTTAATCCCCAATGTGGCAGTATTGAAAGGTGGGGCCTTTAAGAGGTGATTGACTCATGAGCACTCTACCTGGATTAAACCAGTAGTCCCCAACCTTTTTGGCATCAGGGACCAATTTCATGGAAGACAGTTTTTTCCATGGACATGGGGTTGGGTCGGGGGTAGTTTCGGGATGAAACTGTTCCACCTCAGATCATTAGGCATTAAATTCTCATAAGGAGCACACAACATAGATCACTTGCATGCACAATTCACAATAGGGTTTGCGCTCCTATGAGAATCTAAGCCACTGATCTGACAGGAGGCAGAGCTCAGGCAGTAATACTCACCCACTGCTCACCTCCTGCTGTACAGCCTAGTTCCTAACAGGCCATGGACCAGTACCGGTCCACGTTCTAGTTCATAGCCTGGGGGATGGGGATGCCTGGATTAATCCATTAATGGATTAATGAGTTATGGAATAGGACTGGTGGCTTTATAAGAAGAGGAAGAGAGATGTGAGCTGGCACACTCAGCCCCTTTGCCATGTGCTGCCTCAGGACCCTGCAGAGAATCCCCACCAGCACAAAGGCCCTCACTAGATGTGGCCCCGCAACCTGGGACATCTTAGCCTCCATAACTGTAAGAAATATTTTTTTTCAAGGTACCCAGTTTCAGACATTCTGTTATAAGCAACAGAAAATGGACTAAGACATTTCTTATACTATAAATATCATGTGTCTGCCATTACAGTATCATACAGAACACTTTCACTGCCTTAAAAATCTTCTGTACTTTGCCTATTCAGCATTTTCCCCCATTTATCTTTTTACTCTCTCTAGTTTTGCCTTTTCCAGAATGTCCTATAATTAGAATTGTATAGCATGTAGCCTTTTTAGACCAACTTCTTTGTCTAGGAATATGCATTTAAGGTTCTTTCATGTCTCTTCATGGCTTTATAGCTCATTTCCTTTTATCACTAAATAATAATTTTCATATAGATGTACTACAGTTTATCTACTCACCTATTAGAGGATATCTTGGTTGCTTGCAGTTTTGGGTGATTATGAATAAAGCTGCTATAAATATTCACATTCAGGGTTTTGTGTGAACATGTTTTCAAATCAGTTGGGTAAATACCTAGGAGCTTGACTGCTGGATTATATGGTAAAATTATAGTTTTGTAAGAAAACGCCAAAGTGGCTGTTACTATTTTGCATTCCTACCAGCAATAAATGAAAGTTCCTGTTGCTCCACACCCCTTGCCAGTGTTTAGTGTTGTCAGTTTTTTTTTGGATTTTAGCCATTCTAATTGATGTCTAGTGATATCTCATTGGTGTTCTGTCATTCCCTAATCACAAAGGATAATGAACACCCTCTCATATGCCTCTTTGCTATATGTACATCTTCTCTGGTGATATGCTTATTCAGATCTTTTGCCCATTTTGTAGTTGAGTCAGACTTGCATACAAGTCTTATCAGATAGGTATTTTGCAAATATTTTCTCTCAGTCTATGCCTTGTCTTTTCATTCTCTTAACAGTATCTTTTGTAGAGTAGAAATATTTATTTATTTAGGTTTTTTTTTTTTTTTTTTTTTTTTTTTGAGACGGAGTCTTGCTCTGTTGCCCAGGCTGGAGTGCAGTGGCCTGATCTCAGCTCACTGCAACCTCTGCCTCTCGAGTTCAAGCAATTCTTCTGTCTCAGCCTCCCAAGTAGCTGGGACTACAGGCATGCGCCACCATGCCTGGCTAATTTTTGTATTTTTAGTGAGACGGGGTTTCACTATGTTGGCCAGGCTGGTCTCAAACTCCTGACCTTGTGATCTGCCCGCCTCGGCCACCCAGAGTGTTGAGATTACAGGCATAAGCCACCACGCCCGGCCTGTAGAGTAGAAGTATTAATAAAGCCCGACTCACCAAGTTTTCTTTCACTGATTATCCTTTTGGTGTTGTATCTAAAAACTCATTATCCAACCGTAGGTCACACAGATTTTCTCCTATTTTTTTTTCTAGAAGTTTTATAGTATTGTGTTTTAACTTAGGTCTGTGATCATTTTAACAATTGATGATTGTATGTTTTTAGTAGTCTTGAAGTATGGTAGTGTTCGTCCTCCAACTTCGTTATTCTTCCATATTTTGTTGGCTACTCTAGGTCTCTCGCCTTTTTGTGTAAACTTTAGAATCAGTTTGTCAATATCCACAAAATAGCTTTCTGTGATTTTGACTGAGATTAACATTGAATCTATAGATGAAGTTGGAAAGAACTGAAATCTTAAGTTTTCCAGTCCATGAACACTGAATATCTCTTCCTTTATTTAGATCATCTGGGTTTTATAATCTTCTGCATATCAGAAGATATAGTGTGCCCATTATTTTAGATTTATACCCAAGTATTGCATTTTTTGTGCTACTATAAATGATACTGTGTTTTTAATTTTAAATTTCAACCATTCAGTGCTAGTATATAGGAAGCAATTGATTTTTGTATATTAGCCTTGTATCGTGCAACCTTGCTAGAATTGCTTATAGTAGGAATTTTAGGGGTGAGGAGCATTGGTGTTTTGTTTGTTTGTTTTATGGTTGATTCTTTAGAAATATCACTGGCAAACAAAGACAATTTCTTCCTTCCCAATCTGTATACCTTTTATTTTCTTCTCTTGTGTTTGTTATTGTACTAAGATTTCTAGTATAATTTTGAATAGGCATGGTGAGAGGAGACATCCTTGACTTGTTCCCACTTTTTAGGGGCAAAGCATCCAATTTCTCACCATAATGTATGATGTTGGGTTTAATTTTTTTGTTGTTGTTGTTGTTGTAGATGTTCTTTCAGATTGATTTTTCACATAGAGAAACATTGCTGGGACTTGCTGACCAGACAATATAGCTGCCAAGAGCTTCTGTATAGGCCCTGGAACTATTTAGAAATTAAGAGAACTTTAATAACTTTCAAGAGGACTAGAAATTAATAATCAGATTTCTGATAAGGATCTAGAGCAGCCTAAACATCTCACTGGGGCCCACTGGCCCTGAAGGAGAAAGAACATCCTGGTTCTTTTCTTGCCCTCTCTCAGAATGATTTTTTGCAAGTACAGATACAGTGGGCGTGGTTCAGGGAATGTGGAGAATAGATGAATTCAAGACCCTAACACTCTGGAACCCCGCCCTACTTATCTGCTATTCCATTCCTCACCCCCTTCCCCTGTGCACATTTACATTCCCTGTGCTCAGACATAATCACTACTCCCTCAACACCTGCCCTGTTTTTCCACATCTTGCTATTTTTACACAAGATGTGCCTTTTGTAGTGCACCTGTGTTGGTTGAAAATTTACATTTTCAAGGTCCAGTTCAAATGTTCCCTTTTTAGGACTCTTTCCCAGTCTTCTCCATCCAAAGTTAGCCTTGTTCTACATGAGCCCTGTGGCTCTCTCCTTACATCTCTATCACCTCTGAGTGTAGCACCGTGTGCATTGCATCTGTGGGCCTGCCTTTCCCACCACCTTGAGCAGACTGAGGCAGGCCTATGTCAAATCCCCAAACCTGTATCACCAGTGCTGGCATGGGGACTGCTTCAGGGGAGGCACCCAGTAATGCTTATTGGTTGAATGAATGAAATTACTGGCCTTGCATATTTAGAGACCTCTGTCTATTCTCTCCATGTTTGCTTTTCCCCTGGTACTCTTTGAGTCCCTAGATGTATTCTGGAGTAAAAGAGATGCCATAGCATTTCTTTTCTTCATGAACAAAAATCAGGGGAAATCACCATTCATTGCAGACCTACTCTATTCACCCATTGACTTTAGAATCCTGGTATCCCCATGTTATCAGTTAGGGAGTTTGGGCTCTGAGGCCCAGAAAAATACCTCTTCTAATTGGCTCAAACAGTAAGGGAATTTATTGTATCTCCTATAACAAGACATATAGAGCTTGAGTGGTTCCAGGGGTGGTGGCTTAATAGTATCAACAAGAACCCCATCTTTCTATATTTTTTCTCTGCCAACCTCAACACACTAGCTTCTTCCTTGAGCTTACTCACTGCATGGCTACAAAATGGCTGCAACAAATCCAGGTATAATATCCTGACACAATAATGATTAGAAGGAGAAGGTTGCCTTTTCTTCCTTGGGCCTTTCTTTAGAATGAAGGAAAGTGATTCCAGAAGCTTCTAGAAATTTTCTGTCACAGTTCATTGACCAGAATTGACATGATGATGCTTGAGCCAACCACTGCTACAGGGATCAAGATCATCATGATTCATTTAAACCAATAGTGGCTTTACCTGGAGGCATAGGAGGGAGGGGTGTATACTGGAACAAAATGAGGGTTCTTTCAGCAGGGAAAACGGATAAATGTTGGGGAGCAAACCACCAGTGTCAGCTATACCCTTGTTATGTACAGAATTGTTTTATACCGAATTTCAGGGAGGTTAACCTACTTATATAAGGTTCCACAGCTGATAAAAATAGAAGTAGGGTTCAAATCCACACGCCAAAGCCCATCCAGGTACTTTCTTCTGCTCATGTGGCCTCAGAGTCAGACCACATATCCCTGGAAACAAAAGCCCCTTTTCTCACGGTGAGCACTTCAGGGGTTCAGGCAATCTCCCTGCTTTCCCTAGCCTGACCTTCAGCTGGGCATTTGATCTGTTTATTAAGTTATGACTTAATGGCGCTGCGAGACATTCGGACCTAGTTTTAGATTGTTAGAGGAGCTTCAGTGGATAAACATCAGATTCCCATTCTGTGCCGAGAAAATTCAGTTGTAGCTCTTTCTCTTTCAGTGTGTGAGGATTGGCAAGGGGCTTCTGCTGGGTCCTGCTTTGGTTTCATAGAAATGAAACCTCCAAAGCAGGAGGGCTGTTTTGGGAAAGTGGCCACTAATGGGGCCCCATGGGGCAAGGGCCAGGCCTGCACTGGGCAGTTTGCATATTCACTTTTACAAACAGTTGGCTCAGAGTCAGCAGTTAATGGAATGGGAATGATGTTCCTGTACCAAATCGTTTCCTGAAAAAAACATTTCCAATTGCAAACATATCTTGGCCTTTCTTCTTGGATTTGTTATGTCTCTGTGAGTGAATTAAAGAGGCAGGGCAGAGGGGAATGTTTCTGACTGGGGATTTTTCATCTGAAAACATTTTTAACAATGATCTACACAGAAAAAGAGATCCTGTTCAGACCCACCTTTAGGAGTCCTGGCTTCAAATATTGCGTTTCTAGTCACACTTTAGAGATGTTTCAATACCTCTCTATTTACAAATTGGCTCACTTTGGCTATACAACAAGTCTTGGGACAGGTGTGACTTTACTTACCTTATAAAATGTAAGCTGGAAATGCTGCCCCAGAAATGTGCGTGCATGTGTACGCACATGTGCACACACACAGTCAGGCTAAAATGGAAATGTATTTTGTTTTTCTGGGAAAAAGGTAAAATCCTTTGCATCCCATTCTCTGCTTTGGCAAATTCTGCCTCAACTCATAACCTGTGCAGTTGAAGGGTGGTCTTGACAGTTTGGATTATGTATTCAACAAATATTTCTTGAGTGCTTACAATGCTTGAGGTGTTGTTTTAAGTAATAATAATAGTTGCATGTATTTACCTAGCTCTTACCAGCTGCCAGGCATGCTTCTGGGTACTTTGCATATATTAACTCATTTAATCTTCTCAGCAACCCTTGGAGGTTGGCAATATTGCTGTCACTCCCATTTTGCAGGTGAGGAATCTAAGGCATGAGAGGTTGATGAACTTGCCCAAGGCCACAGAGCTGGTGAGTGGTAGAGTCTGGATATGAATGTAGGCAGCTTGGCTTCTAACCACTGTGCCCTCTGGCTTCATGGGGGATCTAATAGTGAACAAAAGAGAAATCGTGCCAGTCCTTACAAAACTTACATTCTGGTGAGGGAGAGAGTTAACAGACATATAAGTTTTTATTTCAGATCATGATGAGAAAATAGATCATGATTAGAAAATAAAACATGAGAGGGAGGTGGGAGGGTGCTAATCAGAGTCTCATAGAATAAAACCTCAACTCCTACCTATGACCTGAGTATGATGGGAAGTCACAAGAAAGCTTGAAGTGGGAGAATGTATGATCCTATTTACATTTTTGTAGAACATTCTGGCTGCACTGTGGGAAGTAGGTGAGAGTGGGGGAAATGCAAGCAAAGCGGTAGACCAGTTAGAAGGTGGTTCTGATAGGCCAGGCAAAAGATAACGGTGGCTCAAGTCAGGATGGTAGAGCAGGGAGATGGTGAGAAGTGTTTGGAATTGGGTCCTGGTTTGGAGGCGGAGCCCACAATACTTGCCAGTGTTTTGGACAGATGCAAAAGATGAGGAAAATGAGAACTTAAGAGTGATTCCTCGGAGCTTGGCATGAACCATGGTGTAAACAGTGGTGCCATCTACTGAAAAGGATAAGAATAAAGAACAGGTTCATTTTAGTGCTGGTATGGTGGGTATGAGGGTGTTGAGAATCACAAGTTCTGTTTGGATGTGTACATTTGAGATCTCTATTAGTAGACTTAAGAGGAGACATTGAATAAGCGATTAGATTCATAAGCTTGGAGCTCCAGGCTGGAGATTTAAATGTGGACATGGACATTAGTTGAATGGGATGACCTAGGACATTATCCACTTAATCTCTTTTAAAATTTTTATTTTTTAACTTTAAGTTCAGGGGTACATGTTTGTTACATAGGCAAACTTGTGTCCTGGGGGTTTGTTGTATGGATTATTTTCCCATCAACTATAGACTGGATAAAGAAAATGTGGTACATATACACCATGGAACACTATGCAGCCGTGAATAAAGAAAGGATCATGTAATTTGCAGCGACATGGATGGAGCTGGAGGCCATTATCCTTAGCAAACTAACACAGGAGCAGAAAACCAAATATGGCATGTCCTCACTTAAATCATGAGAACATACTTGATGATCTTGTGATGGAAACTTTCTACATCCATGCTGTCCGGTGTTGTAGGTACCAGCCACCTGTGGCCATTGAGTACTTGAAATGTGGTTGGTGCAGCTAAGGAGCGGAATTTTTAATTCATTGAAATTTAAATAGCTCAAGTGGCTAGTAGCTACTGTATTGGACAGTGCAGATCAGTGTAGCTACAGGAGAGAAAGTCCCAGGCAGGAGCAAGTTCCTTCATTGGCCAGTAAGCCTAGCCTTGCAGCCACATTTAAACATGACTTTATTTCCACTGCTCACTCCTTGCGTAGCAATGCTTGTTAACAAAGTAATGAAAATTGTGCTTCTTTGCGAGAAATAGCCTGAGAAAGAAAGAAAACTGGTAGTTCTAGGGGAGATATTAGAAGAAACTATAGAATTTTAAGGAAACCGTTGTGCTTAGCTGGAAAACAAACACAATCTGTACCTGCAGAATCATTTAAGCCAGGGATGTCCAATCTTTTGGCTTCCCTGGGCCACATTGGAAGAAGGAGGATTGTCTTAGGCCACACATAAAATACACTAAACACTAATGATAGCTGATGAGCTATTAAAAAAAAAAATCTCCAGATAATCTCATAATGTTTTAAGAAAGTTTATGAATTTGTGTTGGGCTGCATTCAAAGCCATCCTGGACCACATTGCAGCCCATGAGCTGTGGGTTGGACAAGCTTGATTTAAGCTTTGAAGGTACCCCTTCTGTGTTTCTGTCATGTTTTATGGAGAATTCTATGAAATAGTCGGTGTCTGTGAATGTGGAGATCAAGGTGGTGACTGGCTGGTACCCTATGTGAATGTCAAAGGCCTGCTGCAAAGGTACTAAATACCAGCCTCGCCATGCAAGTTGTGTCTCTTAGGGCGTAGAGAGTGTTTCACTCCCTTTGTTTCTCAGTCTCCTTCCAGTCCAACTGCAGCTATCAGTGAGTGTATTGAGGTGAAAGAACTCTTTGTAAGTGGCTGCCTTGTGCTTAGGATTTCTTGCAAGTCTATGCTGGCAATTGGTGAGGCCAGAGTCAATAAAAAAAATAAAATGGAAAGATGGGATGCTGCTTTTATTAAGGTTGATTGCAGCTGCTGTATTAGCTCTTTAAGAACCTCTTGGTGACCAATGCCTTCTGAGAAAATGGCCTTTCTGTGCTTAATTGGCAAAAAGCAAGGGGATTTAAGTCACTGCTTTTAGGAGGGGTAATCCAAGGTCAGCACTCACCAAACGTCTGTCACACAACTGGTTTTGTGGGAGGAATTTTTTTGTACTAAGGCTCCATGTGGGGGCTGGTCACTTGGAGGAGCGTGGGCTGGTAATCTTTGGTAGTTTTTACCTGTTTTTGTTTTTCTTTCTGAGGAAGGTGGAATTACAGATTTCTAGGATTTGAAGACTGTAAAAGAGCTTACTGTTCATCCAGTCAAACTCTATCTTCAGCTGAGGAAATGGGCCAAGAGAGATGAAGTGCCTGGCCCCAGGTCCCACAGCTGGTTCCATCTCAAGGGATAGGACCAGAGCTCAGGGAAGGGCCAGAACTGAGGTATTTTTGAGCAGTGGCTGGGGTTGGGTGGAGGTGGGAAGGCAGATAATTAGGAGAGTACCTCAGGGAAGCCAGGAGAGGTGAGAAGTCAGAGGACGGTTGAACTGAGGATGGAAATGCCTTACAGCGTACATATAGCCTCAAACCCATGACCCCATTCATCCTGTCAGCACACAGTCACCGGGCACCAGACAGGAAGTCCTGGAAGATGGGACAGGCAGGAGGTAGAGACTCAGAAAGAAGTCAGTGCCCACCTCGCTTCCATTCATTCCGAAATCTTTTCTGAGAGGAGGGAGATTTCTGTGCTTTTGAGACCTCCCTGCTTCCCTGAGGAAAGCAAGTGAAGTGACAGCTGGCAGAGGTGAGATTAAAGGGACAATTAGGTCCTTTCAGCCAGGCGAGGCCATGAATTGATCGTAGGCTGAGTAACAGCTGTAATCTACCCTTAGTGGGTTTTTTTCTCAGTGTCAATATCGAACACCCTTGTTACAGAGCTCCAACCCCCTGCCGTCCGTCAGCTGAAATGTGACCCTGCTCTTCCTTTTCTTCCAGTGTCCGAGCTGCAGGAGGAGGGAATGAACGCCATCAACCTGCCCCTCAGCCCGATTCCCTTCGAGCTGGACCCCGAGGACACGATGCTGGGTAACTGTGCTCTTGTCTCTGAATTCGCTTAAGATTTCCTATGCCAGCACCCCCACTGAATTCCTTTTCTTTTTAAAGAGGAGAATGAGGTGCGAACAATGGTGGATCCAAACTCACGCAGTGACCCCAAGCTTCAAGAACTGATGAAGGTAAGAAGAAATCAGGAGCGGCTTCAGGTGCCTCACTGACCCACCACGTGTCCATATGCCACCTGCTCTGTGCAGGCACCCCACGAGCCCCTCAGAGAAGGTAAAAAGTCATGGCAGCCCCTGCCTCAGGCAGTGAGTGGTCTAGCAGATGGCCATTGAAAACGTAACCGATTGTGTAAGCGTGGGATGTGACAAATGCCCAGTGAGTGGTGCTGGTCACAGCACCAGACAGTTCAGTACAGGTAAGCTCACGATGGCCAGGATTCCAGAGTGTACAAAATGCTTATTTTCTCAAGGACCCTCAAAAGCAGGCAGTGAAGCAGTAATTAGTCTCATCCCCATTTTCCAGATGACAAAATCAAGTTTCAGAAAAGCCAGATGCTTTGTTTATGGTCATAAACAAGGAGATGGAACTCAAGCAGAAATAAAGGAGATGAAGTGACATACTGTGCATAACGTACCTGCGCAGTGGCTGGCGTGCGCTTGTCCTTTCAAAACTGTTCATTTCTCCCCTGCGTCTTATTCCCTGTCCTATGTTCCTCCTCTTCAGCTTAACCAAGCTGCACTTAAGACAAAAGGCACTCATGAGTGTCATCCCAGCACTCTGCAGAGGCCAAGGCGGGCGGATCACTTGAGCTCAGGAGTTCGAGACCAGCCTGGGCAATGCAATGAAACATCATCTCTACTAAAAGTACAAAAAATTAGCTGGTGGGTGGATCACTTGAAGCCTGGGCAACAGGGTGAAACACCATCTCTACTAAAAATACAAAAAGTAGCCAAGTGTGGTGGCGCATGACTGTAATCCCAGCTACTCGGGAGGCTGAGGTGGGAGGATGGCTTGAACTTGGGAGGCAGAGGTTGCAGTGAGCCATGACCACGCCACTGCACTCCAGCCTGACCCTGTCTCAAAAAAAAAAAAAAAATAGCACTGAATGTCAGAGTGATTCATTCCCCCATGCAAATCTGAATACACGGTTCCCCTGTGCAAGACCTCTCAGAGTTTCTCATCCACCACAGGTTGCAGTCGACTCCTAAGAGGTGGTATTTAGACGCCTTGCTCTAGCTGCCTCTTCAACCTGAGATCAGCCACTACCCAGCAACACAAGGATGCCAGAACTGCTGCTCCCAGCAGCCCATGCGTGCTCCCAGCGCTCCCCACCGCCAAAGCCTGGCTAATGCAGTCCACTCTGAGTAGAATGCCTCTCATGCCCCTCATCTGAAAGTCTCAGCATGGCTGCTTGCTCCAGGAAGCTTGCTCTAAACTCTAGTGCCATGGCTCAACCACTCCACGGCTGCTATAACCCTATCCTTAGTTCTGTTGTCGTCTCCACGTAATATTATAGCTTCTCATGCACTTCTCTGTCTCCTTCACTAAATGGTGAGCTTCTTGGGGTTAGAGACTGCCTTTTTTTTCTATCATTGTACCCCAAGGACCTAGCACAGAATGTCACATATAGCAGGTATTTAATAAACATTAGAGGATGGATGGAGGAAAGGAAGGGTGGGTGGATGAATGGGTAGGAATTTCAAAGTCAGCCAGGAGTATTCAGAAGTAAAATCAAACCCATGTGAGGGTTGGGCCATCTCACTAGGGACTAGAGGACTGAGGGCAGTCATCTCAGAGGAGATGTGTAAATGTCCCTTCTGTCTGCTGAAGGGAGTCTGTGCCCTGACCCCAGAGTTTAAGAGAAAGGAGGCAGCCTTGGCTAGGCTGCCATGCAGCCCCTTGCTCCCCTGGATCACAACCGGAGCCCCACAGGCAGCTAGGCTGTGCATGTTGGGTATCTGGCCTTTCCTGATGCAGTCTGTGCTGCATCCACAGATGACTGCCCCTGCCCAGTGAGACCCTGAGCCCTCACCTTTCTGTGCAGGAAGAAGATGGAACAGTTGAGGTGCAGGCTGTGCCTGCCACTGCACACTCTCCGGGGTGCTGGGCCTGTGTGGGCAAGGGTAGGGGGAAAGGGGCTAGCCCTGGGCTTGCTCCTATTAGAGGGCGCTCACCATGCTAGAATGGGTATGCTACTACTTGCTCAGGAGACCTCTAAGGGTAAGGACGGTCAGAATGGGCTCCAAATGGTTTAGGCTTCAATGTTGATCTCCCAGACCTAGACCTGCACTCGGGCCCTGTTTGAGAGAGTGAAGGATTGGAGATGCACATAGGCCTGAGCACCGGGGTGCTGACCAAAGGCACAGCTACCTCCGTACTTCCAGAGGGAGGTTCAATTTTCTAGATCTAGGCTGCTTTGACCACCTTGAAATCCTACTCTTTCTGGTCAACTCCTAGTTTAAGAGTCTTCTTAGGAGCTGGGCACAGTGGCATGTACCTATAATGCCAGCTACTTTCAGATGAAGGTTTGAGGCCAGAAGTTCGAGGCTATAGTGCACTATGATTGCACCTGTGAATAGCCACTGCATTCCAGCCTGGGCAACACAGCAAGACCCTACCTCAAAAGGAAAAAAAAAAAAAGTCTCCTCAAACACAAGGCTTTCTGGAAGCCTCCCCTCATTCCTGATCTCTCCTGCTCACTCCCAGCCTGTTGGGGCCTCTTCTCTACTCTGTCATAGCACCATGTCCTCCCCACCCCAGGATTTGAACTCTTTATGTTATAATCCTTTGGTTGACCGGTTTTCTGCCCCCATAAGCCTCTCCAGGACAGAGGCTGGGTCTTACTCTACTGGATACAGTGCAGTGCCTGGTATACAGTAGGTATTACAGTTGCCATCCTCTTGCCTTGGGACAGCAGAACAAAAGCCTCCAGACTCCAACATCAGCCCACCCAGGGATGGCAACACCGTCTGGCTATTGCTGTGTTATAAAGGCAGCATACTTATGCTAAGGCAAAGACGTCCAACACAAAGGACGATGTCCACTTATAAGAAATCGGAGAAATGTCAAAACTGTCGTGGGTCCCCCAGGCCTGTGGTCAGGGATGAGGATTGAGTACAAAGGGACCTACGGAAGCATCCTACTGGGGAGGGAACTGTTCTGTATCTCGATTGTGGTGGGGATTAAACTACTGTGCACAATGACCAAGACATATCACTGTATACTTAACTTTTTTTTTTTTTTGAGATAGAGTCTCACTCTGTTGCCCAGGCTGGAGTGCAGTGGCACGATCTCGGCTTACTGCAGCCTCGACCTCCCGGTTCAAGCAATTCTCCTACCTCAGCCACCCAAGTAGCTGGGATTACAGGCACCTATCACCACGCCTGACTAATCTTTGTAGTTTTAGTAGAGACAGGGTTTCACCATGTTGGCCAGGCTGGTCTCAAACTCCTGACCTCAAGTGATCTGCCCGTCTCGATCTCCCAAAGTGTTGGGATTACAGGTGTGAACCACCACGCCCAGCCTAAAATTTTTTTTATGGCCGTACACTGTGAGTGTTGCTTGCCATTAGAGTAAGGAATAATAGGGGACATAGATATTAACAGGGACATGGCACTAGCAGGATATACATCTGAAAATTAAGAAGGCCAGTAGGGCTCACACTTACAGCTACCTGTGCACACACTGGGTTATGTGGATAGTTCTCCTGCTTTTAAAATCTGAAGTTCAAAGCAGGGCACAATGGAACACTCCCATAGTCTCAGCTACGCAGGAGATTGAGGCAGGAAGATCACTTGAGCCCAGGAGTTTAAGTCCAGCCTAGGCAACATAGTGAGACCCCATCTCAAATAAAATGTAACTTAAAATCTAAAGTTCATTTAGATTTTAATTGT
The DNA here is from genome assembly GCF_028858775.2 of Pan troglodytes. Classification (NCBI taxonomy): domain Eukaryota; kingdom Metazoa; phylum Chordata; class Mammalia; order Primates; family Hominidae; genus Pan; species Pan troglodytes. The sequence continues at coordinate 16,634,246 of NC_072407.2, forward strand.
TTAGGATAAGAAAGCTGGTCTGTAAGAAAATACCCCATAACTCTTTTCTTACTATTGCACATTCCCCCTCTCTCTCTCTGTAGGTATTAATTGACTGGATTAATGATGTGTTGGTTGGAGAAAGAATCATTGTGAAAGACCTAGCTGAAGATTTATATGATGGACAAGTCCTGCAGAAGCTTTTCGGTAGGAGAGTTGAGTGCTGCAATGGATGTGTGTTTAATTGCAGGTGGTTGGATCACCTACTTGTAGCTAGAAGGAGTTATTCTCAGTTTACAGTGGCTTACCTGGAAATGGATTACAAATGTGTGGAGCATGGAATAACAGCTCAGTGAAGGCTTTAGATGTCCTCTTGGGATGTTTCATATGAATGAATTGTAGAGGGAGTCTCCATGACTAGGTGGGCCTGCTCCTTCTAGCAGCCAAGAATCATCAGCTAGATGAAAAGACCCCACTGTATATTAATAACTAGAAAGCACGCCTCCGCCTCTCCAGAAAAGCATGCCTGTGTGGCCTCTGTCGGTATATTTACATGCATTGGCATGAGTATGCATTTTTAGACCTCTGTCACCTTCAGATGCATGTGTGTGTGTTCCTCTGTCATCTGTGGACTTGTGTGTGTGGGTATTCCTCCCTGGGTCACTTTGCAGCTGTTCATGTGAAAATGTAAGGACAATGGGGAGAGAAAGGAGAATTCAGGGGTAATCTTAGTGTTGAAAGGACAAATTTCAGCTTGAATGGAGTTAAGGTGTCCCCCACTGCTCCTAATCTAACTGTGGCCCAAACCGTCCCCTCAGATTCTCAACTTCAATCCTTAGCTGCCCTCTGGGCACCTCTACCTGAATCTGCTTTAGACTGAATTCATCCACTTTTCTAAAGCTGTTTCATCCCCTCTGAGTTCATAGAATCCTCTCCCTTCCTCCTCTGCCCCCATGTATACAGGGATCAGCAAGACCCATTTCTACCTCTCCTGAATACATCCTCTGCCATTTCGACTTCTCTGAACTATTGAAAAAACTTCCAAACTCACTTCTTTGCTTCCCATCTCACCTCCTCCAACCTATTCCCTACACAGCTAGCAGAGGAAACTTTTAAAATCACAAGTCCAGTCTTGCCTGTACTTATTTATAACTCTTAGTGCCTCTCTCCTGCTGGACAAAGTCCAAACCCCTTGGCACAACATTCAAAGCATTCCATCATCCGATGACCCCCAGCTGTCTCCTTGGTCTCACCCACACATGTGGCTCATCCGTGTGGTAATACGTGTAAAGTGCTTAGGATAGTGCCTGACACATAGTAGATGCTCGATAAATGTCTGTCATCATTGGTTTTACTATTTTTTTTATATACCTTTGCTGCATTTTTATATATGCCACACATATTAACATGCCTGTATCTTTGATCATGCTAGTCCTTCTGCCTCTAAGGCCTGCCTTCCTCCTTTACCCACCAGGGGAAACCATTATTGCTCATCCTTCTGATCTCTAGAATTAATCAAATTAATCAAATGTGCCTCCCTATTATAGCCTTTACAGTACTGTCACTTTTTTTTTCTTGAGACAGATTCTCACTGTCACCCAGGCTGGAGTGCAGTGGCATGATCTTGGCTTATTGCAGTCTCGACCTCCAGGGTTCAAGTGACCCTCCTGCCTTAGCCTCCTGAGTAGCTGGGACTACAGGGCATGTACCATCATGCCCAGCTAATTTTTGTATTTTTTCTGGAGACGGGGTTTTGCCATGTTGCCCAGGCTGGTCTCAAACTCCTGGGCTCAAGCAACCCGCCTCAGCCTCCCAAAGTACTGTGATTACAGCAGTGAGCCACTGCACCTGGCCCTATAGTCACATTTAGAAAAGATAGTCATATACTTTTTTTTGTGTTCCCCCCCACACACACACACAAATGTTTCTCTCTCTGAGGGACTATATATACACTTGCACATATGTGCATATATGTATAGGTGTGTAGATATAAACGTGTACACACATCTGTATACATACATGTAAGTATATATACATGCCTTATTATAAGACTTTCCATGTCATCTGTAGCTGTTTAGGTAAATGTGTATAGGCTTCCCAAGGGCACGAGCCATGTCCTATATATTTATCCAGGCTTCTCCAGCACCATCAGGTTGTCTAGCATATGTTGCCTAGCACTTAATCAATGAGGCTGGGCACGGTGGCTCATGCCTGTAATCCCAGCATTTTGGGAGGCCGAGGCAGGCAGATCACCTGAGGTCAAGAGTTTAAGAGCAGCCTGGTCAACATGGTGAAACCCTGTCTCTACTAAAAATACAAAAATTAGCTGGGCATGGTGGCGGGTGCCTGTAATCCCAGCTACTCGGGACGCTGAGGCAGGAGAATCGCTTGAACCTGGGAGGCAGAGGTTGCAGAGAGCCGAGATCACGCCATTGCACTCTAGCATGGGGGACAGAGCAAGACTCCCTCTCAAAAAAAAAAAGTGTATTGAATGAATGAATGGCTAATGTAATTTCTAGGAAGTTAAACTGATTTGGTTCTCAGACATCAGTATTAATGAGTGTTAATATTTAAAGGCTTGTAAACTCCAACTGAATACAGAGAGGAAATGAAAAAGCTTCGGCACATGAAGACATGGCTAAGCCGGGAGCCTCACCACGCATCTGTCCCAGTGACTACAGCTTTTAACTCCTCCAGCAGACATCTAGTCAGGATCTGAAACTGCCAAAATGTTCTATGCTAGGCTGTCAAAGCAAGGTAGAACGTGGCCACAGAGTAATGGAACATGGTTGTGGAGGAATCTTGCCTCCAGGAATGGTTACAAAACCATCCAGCATCACATCTATGCAACCCCAAGTGAGGCATTGCGTACAAGCAGATTAGATCATTTCACATTTCACCCTTCATGCTGAAAAGGTGATTCACTATGGAGGTGATGCTTCTTTTGTGAACTTAAGTTTAGACCCTAATCTCAAAGGTCTGAGGCAGGGCATACACATTCAAAGCCCATAATGGGTAGGATACTCAGGTGGAGGGAACCAGTTTGCGGTAAAAAAAAAAAAATATGCATCAGGAGCTCCTGGGAGGGATCAGTCTGGAAGCAGAGATTTTGGGGAATGTTTCGGTTTGTTTTCTTTTTTTAACGACCCTGTGAGTATAAAGGAGGCAGAGTTTTGAGTGAGCACTCTGACCTTACGTTCCCCTCTGGCTATTTTTCGTGTCACTGGTCATGTTAACCTCAGTCACATTGTCAGGGTGGTATCTGCCAGATTTCTTCATTATAAAGTGACTGTTTTCTCTTTTTAATTAATTTAAGTGGGGAGAGATACTTTGAGACCAGGTAAATATCCTGTTTCTCCTTAAACTTCTCCCTCTAGTTTTTGCATCCATTTAGAATGCATCTGCCGCAATTCTTATGGTAGTGTTCTAGCAGAGATGGTCTCTTCTCTGTATTCCTTCTGCATTTATTAGCTGGAATTCTAAAAGGAAGAGTTGTCATTTCTATTTATTTATATCACTATGGACATATTTATTTTATACTTTGGGTTTAATCCAGTACTACTTTATCATTCACTTTTTTGCTCATTGGCCTCCAGCTTCGGCCATTGGGAGCTCTTTCAGGTTGCCTCCTGGACACTTTCAACAAGCTGCCCATATTTTTTTTTTTTCTGAGCATTTCCTTTGTTTCTCACATCATAAGATACTCCAAGACCATCTTATATTTTTCTTACTCCAGTCCTGAAATCAATCGCTTCTCCAACGAGCCCTGATTTATTTTATTGGAGAATGGAATTTAGATATCAAGATTTGGGTATATTAGTGGATGTTTTTAACTTGTTGTCTGCAGCATAAATAACCAAACATCTGTACCTAGGTACAGTGCCCTTACGTGGTGGTATTAACCAGGCATGATTGTTCCCAGAAATCCAGCTTCTAATCGTACTGGGGCTTGAGCTTCCTTAATACTGAGTTGTTTGGGCAGCGAGCTGGAGGGGTCTGAGTTTGAGATTAGTAAAGTAACTATGAAACACTAGCACTTAGAAGATGATGGAAATGGCATAGGGGCCTCTCGTAGCCCAGGAGCATACACATCTGACATCAAGAAAAGGATACAGAGCCAGGCGTGGTGGCTCACACCTGTAATCCCAGCACTTTGGGAGACTGAGGCAGGTGGATCATCTGAGGTCAGGAGTTCGAGACCAGCCTGACCAACATGGTGAAACTCCATCTCTTCTAAATACAAAAAATTAGCCGGGCATGGTGGTGCATGCTACTTGCGAGGCTAAGACAGGAGAATCACTTGAACCCAGGAGGCAGAGGTTGCAGCAAGCCGAGATCGTGCCATTGCACTCCAGCCTGGGCAGCAAGAACGAAACTCTGTCTCAAAAAAAAAAAAAAGAAAAAGAAAAAAAAAGGACATGGTATCCAGGAAGCCATGTTGATTACATTGTGGAGCAAAGACCCAGAACCTAGAGGCAGAAGTGTGTGAGAAGGTGTGGCAGTGTATTAGTCTGTTCTCACACTGCTCATAACGATATACCCAAGGCTGGGTAATTTAAAAAGGAAAGCTGGCCGGGTGTGGTGGCTCACGCCTGTAATCCCAACACTTTGGGAGGCCGAGGCAGGTGGATCATGAGGTCAGGAGTTCGAGACCAGCCTGACCAACATGGTGAAACCCCCATCTCTACTAAAAATACAAAAATTAGCCAGGCGTGGTGGCAGGCACCTGCAATCCCAGCTACTTGGGAGGCTGAGGCAGGAGAATTGCTTGAACCCAGGAGGCAGAGGTTGCAGTGAGCCAAGATCATACCATTGCACTCCAGCCTGGGTGACAGAGCAAGTCTCCATCTCAAAAAAAAAAAAAAAAGGAAAGAGGTTTAATTGACTCACAGTTCCACATGGCTGGTGAGGCCTCGCAATCATGGCTGAAGGCGAATGAAGAACAAAGTCATGTCTTACATGGTGGCAGGCAAAAAAGCTTGTGCAGGGGAACTCCCATTTATAAAACCATCAGATATTGTGAGACTTATTCACTACCCCATGATTCAGTTATGTCCACCTGGCCCCACCCTTGACACATGGGGATTATTACAATTCAAGGTGAGATTTGGGTAGGGACACAGCCAAACCATATTAGGCAGGGACTTCTTGGCAGAGAGTTGTATATGTTTCGTTGCTGTGGTGAAAGCCTGAACAGGTGAGCGTCTTTGAGATGCCATGTGACTTTGGCTGGCAAGGACTGGCTGGGTGTTCTCCAATTGTGAGCTCAATGGGGAGCAATAGCATGCCTGGCTCACCTCTGTGTGGCCACATGCCCCTTGCTCACAGCAGTGTCTGCCTTCCTTGCAGGAAAATCACCCTTCTCACAGGCCCCAGGCATTTCTGGTAGATTCTATCAGAACAGCCTCTCCCTAGTCCTTTCTTAGCTGCCCAACCCAGCTGCCCCATTGCTGCCTGTATTCCCTGGGTCTTCCCACTTGCCCTGGCAGCAGATCTTAGTTTAGGTTTTCCCAAAAGCAGATGCCAAGACAAGGATGTGGGTGGAGGAAGCTTATATAGAAGGTGACCTTAAAACGTACAAATAACTGAGTAGGGCACGTGAGAGGGGAAGAGAGAAATGCCAAACACGAGTATGTTAATCAGAACAGCAGCTCTGTTTCAACCAGGGCTCATAGTTGGGCCCTCTGAGAAACCACGTAACAACACATCTCAGAATCACCCTTCCCAGTGCAAGGTAGCAAGGGCGTTTATCCTATGGCTCCTTTCCCCCTGTGGTTGAGGGTGGCCTGTGCAGGAAAGAAAAACTTCCAGGCTGTGCTCCTGTGGTGACAGAGGAGAGAGCCTTGGGGCCAGAGATGGCCATCAGTGTGCTAGGAGCTGTCTGTAGCTGCAGATGAATGCAGGTGGGCCAAGGAGCTGGGGGAAGGGGCATCGCTGTCATCCAGAGAGACCACAGGGACAGCAACCCCGCTGTGGGGACACTGGCCACTTCTCTGCGCTGTTGGTGTTGCTGCCAATCAAATATTAGCTGCCAGCAACGCTGGCCTGCCTCTTCATGACGTACACTTCATCCTCTCACGGGAGCAGCCCTAGCCCTTTCCAAACCTCAGAGCAGAGGTTTTCAAACCCCAGAATGAGGAGGAAGTTCCTTCCTACCCCAGCCAAAAAGTCACCTCATTTCTTGTCCAGGATTACCCCCTTCCAGGGTGATTGATGGAAGAAAGAGCCTTAGGTCTCCCAGAATATACTCTTACTCCATGGCATCAATAAGAAGTCACAGAATCATCCAAAGTTGGGACACATTTCCGAATACCTCAGTTATACAGGTATGTCCATGGTCACCTGGTTATATTTACATTCACAACACCTAGGCAGTAGGCATGACTGAGTGAGAGATGGGATAAGCGATTCCAGGAAGATGCCTATACAACATAATTCATCACTTCATTTGAACATGGCCCACTGCCTGCTTCTTATTGAGGTTTCCTGACTTGGGATGTCTATGTGAATTTCCTTGTAGTATGTTTCATTTGACTGATCCTTATATTTGAACATGTACATGTGCTGGGAACAGAAAAGGCCTATTTTCAGAGATGAGAGTCATAAGCTTCCAGGGCTCTTCTTTCTGGTTTTCACAGTAACATGTGACTGAAACAGGATATCATTCTTCAGGCTTGAGACCAAAAGGTTCCCTGTGGCAGTAAAGTTCTGCAGGAGGGTGGTTTTGTTTTGTTTTGTGTGTGTGTGTGTGTGTGTGTTTTTCTTTTTCCCTGATAGACCCTAAAGAGTGCATTTTACACTGATCTTAATCAGTCAGATAATAATATCCACTAGGCAAAAACCATTTGGTGTGCTATATGCTAACTGCTGAGTTCAGGAATATAAAAGTAAATGTGTCATATTGCTGTCTTGTGGAAACTCACAGCCTGGTAGTATACAGGTCTGTAAGAGATCAAGTAGGAGTTTGGGAAAGGTTTCAGGAAAGAGGGGGTATTTTGGTGTTTGATTTTTGTTGACTTTTTTTTTTTTTTTTTTTTTTTTTTTTTTGAGATAGGGCCTCACTCTATTGCCTAGGCTGGAGTGCAGTGGCACAATCATAGCTCTCTGCAGCCTTGACCTCCCCGGGCTCAGGAGATCTTCCCATCTCAGCCTCCCAGGTAGCTGGGATCACAGGTGTGTGCCACCACACCCAACTAATTTTTGTGTGTTTTGTAGAGATGGAATTTCACCATGTTGCCCAAGCTGGTCTTAAACTACTGGGCTCAAATGATTCACCCACCTTGGCCTCCCAAAGTGGTGGGATTAAAGGCATGAGCCACCTCACCCAGCCAGAGGGGGCATTTTGAATGGGGCCTTACAGAAAAAGATTCTCAACCATATGAGGAAGGAGGAAGGGCACTTTAGCCAAGACAACAAAAGAGTTTCCAGGAAGCCTCTGTTAATTTTGGTGCTAATGGAGGGAAAATGCTGTAGAGTCCAGGAGCCAGTGGGTAGATGACCATCAGGGTTGGGTGACTGGGATATGAGGCTAACAAAGAAAATGAGACCCAGCTCCCAGGTCGTGGTTTTTAGCACCATTTCCAACAGGAGAAACCAGGACTTCTTGGAGAAATGGCTAATTTTAGACCGGGGGCAGGGAATAGATGAGCCTAGAGCATCTTGCAGTGCCAAAAAGAAGTGCTAAGAAAAAATATATATACAGGGCCACACATTGAAAATGTCCGAAACCAACCTGAGGGAGCTCCCAGTGGCCAAAGCTGGAATTATTTGGGGGAAAAATTAATAATAGCAGTATTGGATTATAACCCAAAGTCTAAATATCCTTAAATTGATACTGATATAAATAACTGAACAAATAAGCAAATGGGAACAAAAAGACAACTCTGCCTTATAGAATTTCAAATACTTTGTGTAGATATAACCCCTTCAAAAAGGGTGGCAATTAATTCCACAATCCTTGAGTGGCTGAATTTAGTGACAGGCTTCCCATGATTAGGGTGTGGAAGTGGGGACAGGGTAGGGGGAGGGTGTAATGAAAGGGTACTTCACTTCTGTGGTCTTCCTCCCCAGCCTACCCATGAGAAAAATATAGGAAAAATCAAGCAGTCCTGACCATCACTTCTCAAAACTGTCAAGGTCATGGTAAAAACAATGAAAGTGTGAAAAACCATCACAGAACAGAGGAGGCTAAGGAGACATGAAGAAAAGAAGTGGTATCCTAGACCATTTCCTGAAACAGAAAAAGGGCATTAGAAAAAACCTAGTGAATCCAGATAAGATATAGAGTTAACAGTCATGTACTAATGTCATACATAAATAGCTGTGACATATGTACCATAGTAATGTGAGCTGTTAACAATAGGAGGGGAAACTGAGTTCGGAGTGCATAGGAACTGTCTGTACTGTTTGTAACTTTTCTATAAATCTAAAAACCATTCTAAAATGAAAAGTCTATTTAAAATAAAGGGCTGGGCGCCGTGGCTCACACCTGTAATCTCAGCACTTTGGGAGGCCAAGGTGGGTGGATCACCTGAGGTCGGGAGTTCGAGACCAGCCTGACTAACATGGAGAAACTTTGTTTCTACTAAAAACACAAAAATTAGTCGGGCATGGTGGCACATACCTGTAATCCCAGCTACTTGGGAGGCTGAGGCAGGAGAATCGCTTGAACCCGGGAGGCGGAGGTTGCAGTGAGCCGAGATCACATCACTGTACTCCAGCGTGCGCAACAAGAGCGAAACTCTGTCTCAAAAATAAAAATAAAAATAAAATAAAATAAAGCTGGGTGCGGTGGCTCATGCCTGTAATCCCAGCACTTTAGGAGGCCGAGGCAGGCAGATCACTTGAGGCCAGGAATTCAAGACCAGCCTGACCAACATGATAAAACCTCATTTCTACTAAAAATACAAAAATTAGTGGGGCATGGTGGTGGGCGCCTGTAATCCCAGCTTCTCAGGAGACTGAGGCAGGAGGATCACTTGAGCCCAGGAGGCAGAGGTTGCAGTGAGCTGAGATTGTACCACTACACTCCGGCCTGGAAGACAAAGTGAGACTCTGTCTCAAAACAATAAATAAAATAAAGGAAGAAGATGAAGCTCACATTAGAGGACCATGAACTAAGAGTTTTAGACTGTATTGTTTTGGTAGCGGCAACTAGTGATGCCTTATGAGCAAAACAACACAGTCAGAAATGGGGCTTTAGGAAATAACATAGGAGCAGTATGGGAGATGCTCAGAGAGAGTGGAAGGAACTCCAGCAGAGCATCTCCTCATGAGAAAAGGATAGTAGTGTCAAACTAGAGGAGTGTCAGTTTGGATGGGGAAAAGCTTGAAGAGGATCTAGAGATGTAGGGAGAGTAGCCAGAGTAAACCAGGCTGATTCTATGTGGTGGATGTTGAACAGGTATGACTCCATGAACCCCAGGAGGAGATGCATCTTGAAGAGTTTGATCTTGTTTACTTTGAGAGTCACTTTTCTATGCCCCAAAATGCTGGGCTGAAGTGGCAGCTATGCTAAAATTGAAGCAGGAATGAAGAAACAGGAGATCTCAGTTCCAGTCTTGGTTTCACCACTAAAACATACCTCCGTTACTCCAATCACTCTCCTGTAAAGTCAGGAAGGTGGCTTTAAAAACCTCTATGGCTGAGCTATCCAATTCAGCAACCAATAGCCATATGCAGCTGTTAAAAGCAATTAAAATGGAACATTCATTTTCTCAGTTACACCAGCTAGATATCAAGTGCTCAATAGCCAAATGTAGCTAGTAGCTACCATGTTGGACAATTAAAAAATGAACATTGCCATCATACCAGATAGTTCTGTTGAATAGCACTGCTTGAAGATCCTCCTCCTATAATAGTCTGATTTTAGGATTGTTGATATATGCTGCTATTCTTAAACTGAAAGAGTTATTTTCTCATCTCAGAAACTCAAAAGTTAGATGAAAGTTTTTTATTATTATTCTTTATAAATAATAGAGAAGCTCTCTAAAATGTCTTACTATATAGAAAAAGGCATGGTAGAGAACGACTGTGTGTGTGTGTGTCAAGGGACACATACAATGTTTGTATGCATAGAATATTTCTGGTAATAGTCATAATAAACTGTCTCTATGAATGGGACTAGGGAACTTGGGACTGCCATGGAGAGGAGACAGTTTTCACAGCTTGAATTTTCTCTGTTTGTATATTATCAGTCTTATTGAAATTGGTTGAGTGCATATGTAAATTTCAGGAGCAAAACTGAATTAACCCATCAGTAGATATCAAATAACATTTGATATATATTTGAACAGTCATTTCAAGTAAAATAGAAAGAGGAAACTACTTAAATATGATAAAGACCACTAAATAAAACCTAACTGAACATATTAAATAGTGAAATATCAAAGATGTGGTATTAGGGACAAATGAGAAATAATGGCTGTTACAACTATTATAAGTGTTTCAGAGGTCCTAATTAATATAATAAGAAAATAGATTTTCATTTTTAGCATTATGGCTGATGACTAGATGTTCAGATAAATCTTACTGGTACCGCATACTTTTAAAATCTGGATAAGCCTTTAAGAACATATTTTTGTATGGGATGGCTAAACTGGTGTGAAAAGGAAGGAAATTCTTCTGATTCCAAGAACAAGAAGGAAGTATAAATCTAGTGGGATAAGTGCTAATTCCTAATAATCTATCATTCCTAATGGCCTATAGCCTGAAGTTTAAAGGGTCACACATACAGGGTCAGGAGACAAATCTTGGGTAGAGTCTGAGCAAGAAAGAGGGTTGGATTCGAGCCCCCTGAATAGAGCCATGGTCTTGAAAGGGCAACTCTTTCAATGAGTACAAAATTTGTCCCACAGAAGGAGGCAATAAGGATAAATTATCTTAGCCTTGGATGTGAACAGAACAATTAAAAAGAAGTCTGCTTCAGATAACTCCTCATCAAAAGTCTACACTCACACAGATTTAAGGCTAGGATTCACAGTACTTATGTGACTTTAAAAAATCTAAATTGAAATTTTAGTTACAAGTTGTCCCAGGTCACTAGTGCCCCAAGACAGAAGCAAACATATGTCCTTCTTTTAAAGAGGAAGGAACTCTAATTTCAGACCACAAAGAACTCCCAGAGTTAAAATTCCAAGGAATATGACCTCAAAATTAGAAATCACCAAAGACATGAGTGTAAGCCACCATGAGCACTGTCAACAGAAACAATAATCTATAGATTCATCCCACAAATACTATAAATATTAGAAACTGTTGAGCTATAGACTGGGTATGGTGGCTCATACCTGTAACCCCAGCACTTTGGGAAGCCAAGGTGGAAGGACTGCTTGAGCCCAGGAGTTCAAGACTAGCATGGGCAATATGGTGAGACCCCACCTCTATTTAAAAAAAAAAAGAAAAAGAAAAAAAGTGTTCAGTTATAGAATATAAAATGAGTATGTTTAATATGTCAAAATAAATGTTTTTAAAGACTTAAAAATGATAAAAGAACAAGAAACTATTAAGACTGGAAGGTAGATATGAAAAACAACCAAATAGAACTTCTAGAAATGGAAAAGTATGAATAATAATGAAACTAGAAACCTCAATGGATTAGACACAGCTAAAGAAGGAATTAATGAACCAGAAGACAGCACTAGAGAAATTACCCAGAATCCAGTATAGAGAGACAACAGAATAGAAAACGAGAAAGAGAATTTGAAAACATAGAGGTTAGTCTAAGTAGATGCAACATACATAGCTAATTGGAATTCTAGAAGAAAAGAAAATGGAGTAAATATTTAAAGAAAACATAATGAATGAGAATTTTCTAGAATTGATGAAAGACATGAATCCTCAGATTCAGGGAGCTCAGTGAATCCCAAATAGTATAAGTAGTGACAAATCTACACCTACACATTTTACAGTGAAACCTAAGAACACTGAAGACAAATGATTAAAAGCATAGAGGAAAAAATCAATTATTTATAAAGGAACAACAGACTGAAAGCTGTCTTTCACAAGGAACAAAAAAAGCCAAAAGATATTAATATTGAAGATATCAAAACACTTTGATGTCTTTAAAGTGCTGACAAAAATGATCAACTTGTAAGTTCATACACAGCCAAAAAAACTGTTAGGAGAGGCTGCTTTAAAAAGTTAGGAGAGGCAGCCAGGTGCAGTGGCTCACGCCTATAATCCCAGCATTTTGGGAGGCCAAGGCAGATGGATCACAAGGTCAGGAGATCGAGACCATCCTGGCTAACATGGTGAAACCCCGTCTCTATGAAAAATACAAAAAATTAGCCGGGTGTGGTGGCGGGCACCTGTAGTCCCAGCTACTCGGGAGGCTGAGGCAGGAGAATGGTGTGAACCAGGGAGGCAGAGCTTGCCGTGAGCCGAGATCGCGCCACTGCACTCTAGCCTGGGTGACAGAGTGAGACTCAGTCTCAAAAAAAAAAAAAAAAGTTAGGAGAGGCGGGGCTCAGTGACTCACGCCTGTAATCCCAGCACTTTGGGAGGCTGAGGCGAATGGATCACCTGAGCTCAGGAGTTCAAGACTAGCCTGATCAACATGGTGAAACCCCATTTCTACTAAAAATACAAAAATTAGCCAGGCAATAGTGGCGCACACCTGTAATCTCAGCTACTTGGGAGGCTGAGGCAGGAGAATCACTTGAACCCAGGAGGTGGAGGTTGCAGTGAGCAGAGATCGAGCCGCTGCACTCCAGCCTGGGTGATAGAGTGAGACTATGTCTCAGAAAAAAAAAAAGAGAGAGAGAGAGAGAGAGAAAATAAAGGCATTTTCAATAAACACAAACTGAGAGGGTTTATTACCAATAGACCCCCGCAAAGGAATTTCTCAAGAATGTAAAATAGGAAGGAAAATGAACCCCCCAAAAATATCTAAAATGCAATAGTGAACAAAGATTATCATGGTGGGTAGATCAAAGCCACAATTAAATGAATATAAAATAATCACAATAATGTCTAATTTGTTAATTAAAACAAGATAGAATCAGAATCCCATACAACCGTAGCACATAAATCAGGAATTATGTAATTGGAGTCAATGCGTGCTGAGGTCTTTGTATTGTTTAGTATATGGGTAAAGATACCAATTAGCTTAAGACTTTATTAAGTTAAATATGAATGATAAATTTTCTATCATAAATACTGAAATAATAGAAACAGAGTATATAACCTCCCTACTAATCATGGGAAGAAAATGGAATGAGAAAGAATGAAAACATTAATCCAAAAAAAAAACAAGGCTGGAAGTGGGAGAAGAATCGGAAAACCCACTAAATAGAAAGTTCAGAATAAGTTGGTAGAAGTGAATCCAAGTATACTGGTAAACTCAATATCAGACCAAATAACAAAACAAATTCTTGCCAAATACTATATACAAGAGATAGTTTTGTTTTGTTTTGAGACAGGGTCTTGCTCTGTTACCCAGGCTGGAGTACAATGGCACAATCACAGCCGACTGTAGCCTCTACCTCCCAGGCTCAAAAGAAATCCTCCCATCTCAGCCCCCCAAGTAGTTAGGACTACAGGTGTGTGCCACCATGCCCAGCTAAGTTTCTTCTTATTTTTTGTACAGACAGGGTCTCACTATGTTGCCCAGGCTGGTCTCCAACTCCTGGCCTCAAGCAGTCCTCCTGCCTCAACTTCCCAAAGTGCTGGGATTACAGGCATAAAGCCACCACGCCCAGCTGAGATAGTTTTAATAAATGAGGGACACGCAAAGGTTGAAAGAAAAAGGGTGGAAATAATTATGTATACTGGACTAATTTTTTTAAAGCTGGGGTAACTATTTTACATCATACAAAATAGACTTTAAGGCAAAAGGCATTACTACAGAGAGTCACTACATATTAATAAGAAATTAAAGTCACTAGGAAAATATAGAAATTTTAAACTTATATGTACTTTTGTATATCAAATATTTAAAAATTTAAAATGATAATCATTACTTCAAGAATTTGACAAACCTATCACAGTGGTAGTTTTTAACATACTTCTCTTAATAACATATTAAGAAAATAGTTCATAGAGAATATTTGAATAATACAGTTAATCAGCTCTAACTAATCTGTATATAGCATATGATACCCTGCAAACTGTATTCTTTTCAACTGCTCATGGAACACTTACGAAATTTGACTATGCCCATAAAGCAAATCTCAACAAATTAGCATACAGACCAAATTCTCTGACTACAATGCAAGTTTCTCTCCTAATATACTTGGAGACAAAAGTATTTTTTAAACAACTCAGGAATTGTTCATACTGGAAAGAGTATTTTACATATTTTAGTTCTTGAAGGGTGGTTACATTAATATAGTGTGGTATATATGACAATTGTGTTTGTTAGAACATCTCAGTTCTCCCACCATTCAGGGTAATTGAGTTTATTCTGCCTTGTCTTTATGCGTCAGAACTTTTGAATACTGTTTCATTGTTTTCTATATATAATCTCTCCAAAAGCAAATTTGGGTAATACCTTCAAAAACAACTCAAAGATTCACAAAATAATCCACCTGAGAAAATTTTCTAAATCACATCCTATCAATTTCAAAATCATGCCTAATACTTATGAAGAGTTAAACTAGTTATGAACAATTTGTGTAACTATGGAAACGTGAGAGAAACAGTTTCCTGGAAGAATAAAACTTCAGCAATAGAAAACTTTATGGAGCTAGCTGAAATTAGCCCACAAAAGAACATTATCTTTAAATCCTTAGTAATGTTGAGTAAATTACTATTAAGCTATAGAAATATTATTTGAGTGGGCCTCTTATATTTTAAGGGTTGAATACCTTAAAGATAAAGGAGGGGGTAGGAATAGCAGAAGAAGTTCGCAAATTAATCTTTTATTTAAAATGTTAGAAAATAAAATATGTCACATAAGCCTGCAAAATAGAGATAATGATGTTTTATTTGCATACCCAGAGAATGCTGAAGACTCAAACCGCAATAAGACTAATAAAGGGATTTGGTAAGATGACAACATACAAGGAAAAAATCTGTAAGGCAATAGCTTTCATGTTTACCAGCAGTAATCAATTAGTAATACATACACACACACACAAGATGTTTATTGCAACTTTATTACAAATACAGAAAATGTGGGTTATAACCTGGCTGTATATCAAGTTATAAGTCATATAATGCAATATGCAGTTTTGGAAAATAATGAGTTATATTCATATATTGACCTGAAAAGACTTATGATATATATATGAGTGGAAAAAAGCCAATAGCAAAAATATATATATACTATAATCTCATTTTCATTAAAAGAGAAAGAGAAGGCTGAGTGTGGTGGCTCATGCCTGTAATCCCAGCACTTTAGGAGGCTGAGGTGGGTGGATCTCTTGAGTCCAGGAGTTCGAGACTAGCCTGACCAACATAATGAAACCCCATCTCTACTAAAAATACAAAAATTAGCTGGGCGTGGTGGTGCATGCCTGTAATCCCAGCTACTTAGGAGGCTGAGACAGGAGAATCACTTGAACCCGGGAGGCAGAGGTTGCAGTAAGCTGAGATTGTGCCACTGCACTCCAGCTTGGGCAACATAATGAGACTCCATCTCAAAAAAAAAAAAAAAGAGAATATTAACACACACACAATAAGGATTACTTCGAGATATATTTTTATGCAAATCCATTTAATACCAATATCAATGCCTAAACTAAAATATCGAACAGCAAAAATTCAAAGCAAGAATATAAACCCAAAGCATAATGACTAAAATGGAAAGAAGTAAAGCAGAATTACATTTTATAAAACATTTGCAACACAAAACAAAGCCACAAAAATGCTTCTCCTAAATGAGAAATACCAGACGCTAAAAAAAAAAAAAAGGAAAAAATTTAATTTTAGGAAGAATGCACTACAATTTTAGTATCATAGACTAGTTAAATATATTAGTGGAAACAGAAAAACAATGGATGCTTCAGTAAGTAAGGTGTGAAATCCAATAATGGAAAACACATTTCTCTATACTCCTAACACTTCTGACACCAAATATGTGGGTTTTCCACACTAAGCAATTTTCCAGTTCTCTATGGACAGCAACAGGGTGTCCTACAATTTAATTTTGATACTACTGTCCCAAAGTTAGCACAGCCCTCGCAGGTTAAGGGCTCAGTGCCATAAGAGTGTCCCCACTTCAGTTGGCATTCGCCAAGTTCAGACCTCCGGTACTTCTGACCGACTAGCTATAATAGATCAGGGGTTTCCAAAACCCTTTCCTCAGATATGATCATTTGCTAGAATGGCACACAGAACTCAGGAAGGCACTTAGGTTTACTAGTCTATTATAAAGGATAAAACTCAAAATCAGCCAAAAGGAAGAGATGCATAGGGCATGGTTTGTGGGAGAGGCACAGAGCTTCCATGCTTTCTCATGTGCACAACCCTCCAGCACCTTCATATATTTAACAACCAGGAAGCTCTCTGAACATTTTCGGCCAGAGTTTTTATGAAGGGTCATTAAGTAGGCATAACTGATTAAATCACTGGCCATTGATAGTTGACCTCCAGCTTCCTTCCCCTTTCTCAGGGGTGGGGGGTATGAGGCTGAATGTTCCAATCCTTTAATCATATGCTTGGTTCTCCTGGCAATCAGCTTCCCCATCCTCAGAGCTTTCTAAAAGTTGCCTCATTAACATAAACTCAGATGTAGGTGAAAGGGGCTTGTTATGAATAACAAAAGATGTTCCTTTTACCTTAATCATTTCAGAGCTTTTTCAGGAACTGGGGACAAAACCCAAATATTATAACCATAGATGCCACTATCATCTTTCAGAAAGTTACAAGGTTTTTAGAAGCTCTGTGCTAGGAAGGGAGATCAAGGAGGCAAGATGTATATTTCTTCTTATGTCACACCATTTTTAGAAAAATAAGAATTAACTAGACAACTGTGCAAGAAAAAGTTATTGACCTAGAAAACAGACTCAGAGACCTAAGCTGAAAATCTGTTCAATGCCAGATTTTAAATATGAAAATTTATAGACAATGATGTAACACAGCAGAGCTAGCAAACAAGTGGCTCCTCCTCACTCCTCTCCTCCCCACCCAACCCTCTCTCACAACAGTCATCAGTAATCTTTGCCTGCAATCTTTGCCTCTGAGCCAAGATAAGACCAGAAGGTTCTTAACCTAGCATTTTGGGCAGCCTCTATCCAATGCTTGTAGTTGCAAAGTAAGATTAAAATAACTTGCTTCTATAGAGACAATTACATCATCTGAAAATAATGGGAAAAAGTGAAAGAAAATAACTTGTCATTTTTTCAGTAGGAGAGGATCCAAGATAAGAATTCAGCCTAAAAATGGATAAGGCACACACAAGGTCTCTTCGAGATGTAAGAAGAAGACATTTAGATATATTCTTGTTAAATCCCTGAACTTTAGAGATAAAAATGGCTTAAACAACTAAAGAGAACATTTCAGGCCATCACAGGTAAGAATAGCTTGAGATTATCCTACTGAGGTGCTTAAAAAAATTCACAAATCCACAGAACCTGCATAAATTCTCCATTGGGCAACTTTATCTTCAAAGAATGACTCAAGGGGCATTTGACTTAGATAAACCACAGTTACTTGAAAATAAATTATGTAAGCATTAGGGAAAATATTGATACATAGTAAAATTTAATTTGTATAGCAGCCCTTAAAAATTAGGAGAAAAGATATTTTAAATGTGTGCAGTTCTGTCAATCTTAAATTAATTAGAAGTGATTGGGTGAGTTCCAGTGGTAGGCAACCAATTTCCTGTTAAGGAGTCCAAAGTTGTTTTTTTCTTTGTAATAGATTAAAATATGAATTTAGATTAATAAAATGATTAGACTGAGTTTTTCCTTTTTTTTAAGTATTAAGGTGTTATGTCATTGCATTAAAAAACTATTGATTTTAAAACACACCATTATATAAAAACCACTCAGAAAGAGAAAAATCACTTTAAGCTATTACTCAATGCTTTCTTGTTGCTGAGAATTTTTATTTTATACTTTTTGAAGGTGCTCATGTAGGCTTATTGAGACATGTAAGTAATCATACTGTGAAGAGCTACAAGCAAGTTCACGCCCGTGGAGACAATGATAACTCTTAGACCTTCCACCTAGCTGGCAGCCATTGTAGGATGCCAGTAAAACACAACCTGACTTTAAGGATGTTAAAATGTGAAAAATATGTGCCTTAGAATTGACTAAATACGACACATTAAGTAAGTTACCTTCCAGGTGGGTTTAAAAGGAAAGAAGGTACTTAAAACAGATAAATATGATTGGACCTGACCAGACTGTACTACAGGAATGTACAAAATGCCTTGACTAACTCTACAGAGAAGGCTTTCCAGTCGGAGCACAGAGATGTCCTTGGAGAAGATAGAATTGAAAAGAAGGAGAAAACTCCAGAATGATAGTGTTCAAATATGACAGGCTAGGTTAAATGCCCCTGGGATCTGGGGATTCAAGTCATGATCATGAGGCTCTCACAGTACTGATGCTGCTGGTGCCACCCTAAGGTGATGAGGGGACAGCAGTGTCCCTCTGCTGGTAGGCATCCAGTATCTATTGTTGCAAAAGTACATGCATGCATGAGTGCATGAGAGACCGAATAACTGAGTAAGTGCATGCAGTAGGGTTGTCTGGGGCCCAGCATAACAGCTGTTCTCTTTTCCCTTGTCACCCTCAGAGAAACTGGAGAGTGAGAAGCTAAATGTGGCTGAGGTCACCCAGTCAGAGATTGCTCAGAAGCAAAAACTGCAGACTGTCCTGGAGAAGATCAATGAAACCCTGAAACTTCCTCCCAGGAGCATCAAGTGGAATGTGGATTGTGAGTTGAACAAAGGAAAGGGGCACCATTAAACAATGCCTGTGGTCCCTGCCATGGGGCTTCCCCAAGAAGCCATCCATAAGCTTGGCAGGCTTCAGGGGAGGGGTGTCAAACTCATTTATCTTTGAACAAGTTGCCCCGCTTCCTCAGAACTTGGAAGAAGTTCCATCCATACCATTGGGGAAAAATAACAGAATGTCAAAATCTCACGTTCCTCTTCTGTAAAAGGCTTTGCATAGAAACCTCACGTGAAATGGGGAAGGGAAGGAAACTCATTCACTGAGCTACTTCTTCTAAGTCCCAGCACAGCCTTTTGAGAAAGCTGTTGTCTGCAGCTTGGAGAGGCTTGGGAAGCTGAGGTCCCCACATTCACACAGCTGAGAAGCAGGGAGCAAGGATTCAGTTCTGTCTATTCCAAAGCCCACGCCCTTCCAATCCCCCTTCATTTTCTAGAAAGAGCAAAGATATGGCTGAAATCATAGGCACTGAAACAAGATGTTAAAATTCAGCTTTTTACAGCTAGCATAGCTCAGAGACCTCAGAAAGCATAAATTATTAGTTTATAATAATCATTAGTTTATAAATTATTAGTTCATTTGCTGCTCCAAAGGCCCGGTGTCTAATACGGACTTAATGAGTCCCTATCAGAATTAATCAGGGGATTAGGTGAATCTAGTAGTAGCAACTGGATTCCAAAGTTTATTGTAATAGATAAAAATATGAATTTAGATTAATAAAAGATTAGATTAGACTGTGTTTTGCCTTTAAGTATTAAGGGGTTAAGTACTATGCTTTACTGCGTCTCACTTACACAACTTAAAATCAACAGCCCCCTACAAAAAAAAAATACTTTTCAAACTTGGGAAAGAAAATGGAGTCTTCACCTCTAAAGTTAGAAACCCAGTAACTGCCAGTCACAATCTCTCCAGCAGGTCTCTAACATCTGACACTGGGGCTGAGACACCAAGTACCTCCTCAGCATAATTACACGTTTTTGCGCACAGCCTGATCAGCTGCTTTGCACAGCAGTGACGCTGGGAACAGGGCACAGGGCATTCTTTGCCTGCAGAGGGAGACACCTGAGGGCAGGAGGAGGGGAGGCCGTGCCCTGGGCCCTAGATGCTATCAAGGAGAGGGGCTCTGTTTCACTGTGTTCCAGGAATGCTAGTATTGTCAATGGGGGAGAACAAGGCAGGGCAGGGAGGTTGATGACTAGTTTGGGAAATGTATCTGCATTTTAAAAATCCACAATAGTCATAAACATTAGAGAAGTCCTCTAATGAAGACTGCTGTTTAGTTTGGTTTGATCCTATCTCCCGCTCCTTTGAATATGGACCACCTCCCTGTACCCCTCCAAAAAAAACAAGTCAAACATATTTAACTTATCATGGCACCCAATTTGGGAAAGTCTGAGATAGAAGAACGGAGTCTTTTATTATTATTATTTTTTTTTTGTAGAGACAGAGTCTCACCCTTGCCCAGGCTGGAGGGCAGTGGTGCGATCTCAGCTCACTGCAACCTCCGCCTCCCAGGTTCAAGCGATTCTCATGCCTCAGCCTCCCGAGTAGCTGGGATTACAGGCGTGTGCCACCAAGCCCAGCTAATTTCTTTTGTATTTTACTAGAGACAGGGTTTCACCATGTTGCCCAGGCTGGTCTCGAACTCCTGAGCTCAGGCAGTCCGCCCGCCTCGGCCTCCCAAAGTGCTAGAATTACAGGCACAAGCCACTGTGCCCAGCCTAGAACAGGGTCTTTTAAAGCCACATGAAGAACATTGTCTCCAATGGCTTTGAATGATTTGTTTGGTTTATGCTTACTTTAATTGCTTACGGGGAAATGTGTGCAAGAAAAATCATCACTCGTATTACCATGCTAATCTAGCTTTTCATTTGTTTGTTTTCATTTGTTTCTTTTCACTGTTTCATTTGTTACTAGTTACATCACTGCATCATTTTGCTTGGTCAGGTCATATACACTTTTTTTTTCTTTTTTTTTGAGATGGAGTCTCACTCTGTTGCCCAGGCTGAAGTGAAGTGGCACAATCTTGGCTCACTGCAACCTTCGCCTCCTGGGTTCAAGCAGTTCTCCTGCCTCAGCCTCCTGAGTAGCTGGGATTACAGGGATGCCCCACCACGCCCACCTAACTTTTGTATTTTTAGTAGAGACAGGAATTCGCCATGGCCAGGCTGGTCTCAAAGTCCTGACTTCAGGTGATCCACCCGCCTTGGCCTCCCAAAGTGCCAGGACTACAGGCGTGAGCCACTGCACCTGGCCCAAGTCATATACATTTTTGTGTTTTGTTATTTTTCGCTTGATCTTACATCACACGTATTTTCTACATTCCCTCGTGGTCTTTGTAGTTAAAATTTTTGATACCTGTTTCTATTTTCTAGGGTAGATATCCCACAGTTAACTTAAACCCTAGGTTGATGCCTATCCTTTTAGGATGTTTCCCAACCTATTTCTAATATCAGATAGCACCAAACTGAATGTCTTAGCTTGTGCCTCTTTTTGCTTCTCTTGAATTACTCCCTTTAGATAAATTTCCAGAACTGAGATGGATTACTAGGTCAGAGGGAATAATTATCTCATCTTGGTGGCTAGCTCCCTGTGATGCCTTGGGGCTTTTGAAGAGCTGGGCTTGTTTACAAAGTCACAGTGGCTTGTTCCATAAGGAATGTGGCAGGCTCAGCTCCTGGGGGAAAAGCTCTGTCTTCCTCTCTCAGTTACCTTCCGTGGATGTAAACCTGAGGACACTGTGGCGCCTCTCCGCTCAGGATGAGGGTGGTAGGGACAGGCTGCTGAGTTACCAAGGTCCTTGATCTGGGGCTTTAGGGATTTCTTCCTTTTTTTTTTTTCTAATTCACAACAGTAATTTTCATTATTGAAAATTTACAAAGTGCAGATAAATTTAAATATTAACATTTAACATATGTATTATGCTTATTGTATGTCTTGTCCTCTTCTAAACACTTTATGTATTTTAATCTTTGTAATCTTCACTCACCCATCTGAAGTAAAAATTCTTTTATTCCCATGTTACAGATGGGAAAGTCAGGGCATACAGAGGTTAAGAAACTATGAAGGTAAACTTCATGAGGGCAGGGACTTTTGTCTTTTCACTGCCCACCTAGAGACAAGAACCGTGAACATTGTGCTGTGTTCTTCAAGTTGTGTGTGTGTCTGTACGTGTGTAATAAGTAGTGTATAATATTTTATATATGTATATATAAAAAACTTTTAGCAAAAATGAGATCAACCTGTTTATGTTGTTTGGAAGATGTATATATTGACAAATCATTAAATATTCTTCTGTATGTCACTTTTAATACTATATAATGTGACATTGTATGGATCTACCATAATTTATTTAACTGATAATGGATTTTCAGATTGTTCTCCGTTTTCCCACTGATATCAATACAGCTGGATGCATTCTCCCTGCTTGTAGCCACAATTACTTCTTTAGGATAAATACTCAAGAGTGATATGTTAGGGCCAAAGGGTGAGAGCATTTTTAAGGTCATAATACATAACGTTAAATTACCTCCAGAAAAATTACACCAATTTCTGTTTCCACCACAGGACGTGTTTGGAAGACTATTTCTAACTCAGCAGCCCTGTTTTAAATACTGCTTTCCAGCCCTAGAGTGACACTCTTAGCCTTGCAGCTGCGGTTCCCGGCTTGCACAGTGAGGCCTGGGCGCTTACTCTTATCCCATATGTTCCCTCCTGACTTGACTGCGGGCACATGTTGGCCTCAGCTTCTGTTGAGCATAGGGAGAAAATTCCCAGGAGACGTGTTGAGAGGCAGCAATGATGAGGGTGCACAAATGTTCAACAGTGGGTAGAATCTGTTTTAATTGGAAAAATGGCATATTTTTGTTCTAAAGAATATTTGAAAATAGGCAAAAAGGCTGGGCGCTGTGGCTCACACCTGTAATCCCAGCACTTTGGAAGGCCAAGGTGGGTGGATCACCTGAGGTCAGGACTTTGAGACCAGCCTGGCCAACATGGCAAAACCCCGTCTCTACTAAAAAATACAAAAATTAGCCCAGCGTGGTGGCAGGTGCCTGTAATCCCAGCTACTCGGGAGGCTGAGGCAGGAGACTCGCTTGAACCCAGGAGGCGGAGCTTGCAGTGAGCCAAGATTGCACCAGTGCACTCCAGCCTGGGTGACAGAGTGAGACTCCATCTCAGAAAAAAGAAAAAAGGGGGGAAAAAAAACCTATCTGGCGGGGCATGGTGGCTCACACCTGTAATCCCAGCACTTTGGGAGGCCAAGGTGGGTGGATCACCTGAGGTCAGGAGTTTGATACCAGCCTGGCAAACATGGTGAAACTCCCTCTTTACTAAAAGCACAAAAATTGCCAGGTATGGTGGCATGCACCTATAATCCCAGCTACTCGGGAGGCTGAGTCAGGAGAATCACTTGAACCCAGGAGGAGGTGTTTGCAGTGAGACGAGATCTAGTCATTGCACTCCAACCTGGGCGACAAGAGCAAAAATCCATCTCAAAAAAAAACAACAACTATCTTTCCACTCTAGCATAACTATTTTCATTTTTTTAAATATATTCCTTTCCAAATGTTGGCCACAAGCACATGTTTGTGTGTGTATATGTAGATATACATACATATGTATATGCTTTTATGTATGCATATATCCATGAATGTATATTTATAGCTATGTATATTACACACATATACACATGTGTATATAGATATATACACATATACACATATATATAGCTATACTATCTTAACTATGATTTTCAATGCATGCAAACTATTCATTATGTGTATATACCATAACTTCTTAAAGCAGTGGTTATTCAACTATGGTTGGTCCAAAACTAGGGATTTGCAAGGAGAAACTCTAGCATCACCAAGGAGAAGACAAGAAGTCATGGGTAGGCTGCAGTTAGGACTCCAGAATCCTCACTTTAAGCGGAGCAGTTGTACTTTTT
The DNA here is from genome assembly GCF_028858775.2 of Pan troglodytes. NCBI lineage: Eukaryota > Metazoa > Chordata > Mammalia > Primates > Hominidae > Pan > Pan troglodytes. The sequence goes on from NC_072407.2 coordinate 16,658,021, forward strand.
TCATCAGTTTTAACTATCAACTTTTAGAACAAAGGATTTCCGTGCTTAATACTTAAAAGTTTGAAAAATGCTGATCTAAACCATCCTCTTGTTATTGGACATAGTGTTTTCCAGGGTTCTAAAACATCATAGTATATTACACAGTAACATCTTTGTACACGTAGCGTAGTATGTATGTGTGTGAGACTATAGACTATTTCTTTCTAAAAAAAATCCCAGGAGGATAGAGCATTCATTGAATGAGTCTGACATCTATATGATGCTTATGGTATAGCTCTGCATAGCTCACTAAGACAATGGAGATGGTGTACAATGTCACCAGGGTATAAGAACAACTTATTTGATCACAGCTTTTCTAGCATTATATTTTGCCATTAAAGGGGAGAGGGGTAGCAAATGTTCTTACAACCCTCAGTGATGCCAGGTGGTGGGCCGGTAGTTCTGATGAGAAGAGCAAACCTGGATTTGCCTCTGATGGTGACCACACCATGTCAGTGGGTCACAGTGGGTCAGGATCTTTTTTTGAGGCTGTAAGTCTGGGTAAAACTTAGTTAACAAGGCCCGAAAGCCCAAAATTGAAACCTTCTGGAAGGCTAGGAGTTCAGAGCAGTTCAGCTTCTGTTTGTGGTGATGGTGAGCTGCTGTTCATAATCAGTAGAAAACCTTCTTTGAAGTAGCAGTGATAACCAGAAACCCTAATGAGTTACAAAGGAATGTCTGAATCATTCTCTTTTCTTAGTGATTTCTCAAAGCTTCTGCTAAATCAGACTCACTGATCCCAGGGAAGACAGAATGACATCCTAGTAATGGGCCTAGTGCATGCGAAGAACACAAAATAGGCATTTTTTTGTTGTTGTTATTCCCTTAAATGCCCCCTGTAATGAAAAGCTGTGAAGCTGGTAGGACTGTGAAGGCAGGCAAAATATCTGATGAATCTTCCCTTTGATGAGAAAGAAAGGGAATAAAGCTGGCATGTTTTAATTGCCTAGGTGCCAGGTAAATTCACATAAGGTATAATAAAAAAAAAAAATCAGCCATTCCTGGCCACCTGTTGTGTTCCAGGAGCATCAGAGAGAAAACTCCCAGGAGACATGTCGAGAGGCAGGAATGATAGGGGCACACAAATGTTCAACAGTGGCTAGAATTTGTTTTAATTGAAAAGATGGCAGATTTTTATTCTAAAGAATATTTTGAAATAGGAAAAAAATTAAGACTATCCACTCTAGTGTAACTATTTTCATTTTTTTTTTAATGAAGGCTTTTGGGGAATCTTTACAACCTGTACATGCACATAGGTTCTGTTACCTCCATTTGTAAAGATGAGCAAATTAAGGTTCAGAGGCCTTCGGTGGCCTACCCTACCCAAGGCCATGTAGCCAGTAAATAAGTGGTAGATTATAAAGTTAGAATTCAGGCTCCAGTCTGCCTGACCCTCTGTGCACCTCACTGAGTCTTTTTCTCCTCATCTAGTGAGAAAACTACAACCCAGTGTGACCCTGCCTTCTCTGGTGTAAATGGCTTGACTTTGAGCACATGACTCAGCAGCTTTGGCAGCCCCCTGGCTCAGTAACATCCCGTCCCAGCTGCTCCTTAAAGGGCATTGCCTACAGTGACCATAGTGACACTCAAGCAAGTAACATAGCCCTTTGAATGTCTCTCTCATGGCTTCTTCCAGGGATCTTAAAGCCCTGAACCAAGGAAGAGACCTAGTGTTCCTGACTCAATGTTTATTTATTAAGGGTGTGCTTTATGTGCAGTCTTGAGACAAGGGTAGTAGTGATAATCCAGAGTTCATGGTTAAGTGGGAAGGGAGAGGGAGTGCAGAGCAGACATGCTTATGGTGATTGGAGTGGAGTGGGCAGGGACATGGGACTGGGAGAGAGCTGATCTGAGCTCAGAGCTCAGCAGTTGTCAGGATCCTCATGGGAACCTGGGATTAGAGAGGTGCCACATTGGAAATCTGGCAATAATATGACCCAAGAAGGAGCCCCATGGGACCTGGCAAAGAACTGAGGGGGCCAGGCGTGGTGGCACATCCCTGTAGTCCCAGCTACTCCACAGAGGCCAAGGCGGGAGGATTGCTTGAGCCTAGGAGTTCGAGGCTGCAGTGAGCTAGGATTGTACCACTGCACTCCAGCCTGAGCAACAGAGCAAGACCCTGCTTCAAAAAAAAAGAAAGATTTGAGGGGGCCCAGAGTGAGGCCTGTGATGACCACAGGTGTCCCCTGACCCTCAGGCATGGTATAAAGGGACATTGGGTGGATATATTAGGCTGTTCATGCATAGCCATTAAGAAAGGCTGGAGGCTGGGTAATTTATAAATAAAAGAGGTTTAATTCGCCAGCATCTGCCTGGCTTCCAGGGAGGCCTCAGGGACCTTTTACTCATGGCAGAAGGCAAAGTGGGAACAGGCACTTCACATGACAAAAGCAGGAGCAAGAGAGAGAGTGGCCTGCGGGAAGGTGCCATATACTTTTCAACCACCAGATCACATGTGAGAGCTCAAGTGTACTTATCACCAAGGGGATGGCACTAAGCCATTCATGAGGGATCCACCCCCACAATCCAAATACCTCCCACCAGGCCCCACCTCCAACACCGGGGATTACATTTCAGCATGAGATTTGGGCAGGGACAAATATCCAAACTCTATCAGTGGGGTACTACTACACTTTGAACATCTGCTTAGATTGCCTAGAACCTGAAAGAAGATGCTGTAATTTTTCAATCTTCTTTCATTTCAGCTGTTCATGCCAAGAGCCTGGTGGCCATCTTACACCTGCTCGTTGCTCTGTCTCAGTATTTCCGGGCACCAATTCGACTCCCAGACCATGTTTCCATCCAAGTGGTTGTGGTCCAGGTAAGACAGATAACACTACAAACATCTGTGTCTTTGAAGAGTCGTGGAGGTCGAGTTCCTATGGTGCGTCGAGTAGATCATTAGAAGGATGGCTGCATGAATGTTGAGTGAGCCTGGGTGTGCAGTATATTGTGAGGCACTGAATGAGCTTTCTGTTGCATGGTGGCTTCCCCTGGTAAGTGTACACAAGATGGAAGAGCGTGTGCTTGTGTATAGATAGCTTTGTGTGGGGTATGTGCCTATTGTTTATGTGTTTTTGTCTGAGTTTTCTGTGTAATGTGTAGATGAGGGTTTGTGGTATGTATGTGAGCTGTGTGTCATGGGGTCAGGAGGAAAGGTATGTGGGTATGTGTGTGTGTGTGTGTGAGTTTGTGTACAGGAGTGTACAGGTGCCCTGCAAACCATGGAGAACCATAATATTTTGGTTAAACAAATGATACTTAGGTATGGGGAGAACGATATCTGTGCATATAAGGGAATGTGTGTGTACATGTGCATGTGTTTGAGAGAGACCCCAACTGGCCATGTCTGTATTGAAGGCACTGCCACTGTTCACCCACTCACAGAAGCACAGCTGGGATCTCAAGTCATCTTTTCCAGATTGTTGGATGGAATTTCCATTCACATATGGCTGTGTAATTTCCACAATGAGGGTGTGCTCTCTCCCTGTGACTATCTCACTCCGCTCCTAACCCCATTAAATACCCAAATTCAATTTTATTTTCCAACTTTATACCCATTTAGCAAAAGGTCATCCTTTTGTTTGCTTGTTCCTGTTCTTTTCCAAATAAACATGCAGCAAAGGAGAGCTCTCCATCTAAGCAGCTCCCTGGCGATCCAGGCTCTGGAATAGGGAATGATAACAGTGGCTCTGCCATCCCTTGATAAGAAAAAGCCTTGAGGGCTGGTAGACTTTGCCCTATCAGACCAGGCCAGTTTCCAAGACAAAAGGACTTTGAGTTGAACTTCCAAGGATCAGCTGTCAACAGGAGGAGATGAGGAAATGGTCCTCCTAATCAACTGATCAGTTGTCCCCCAGTGAAAAACTATTTATTCCACACCTCTGGGTACTTAACTCCACTAAGCATTAAGAAGGTATAACAGGAATATGACACCTCGGCCCTGCCTGCTGAGGAGATAGGACTACAAGTAAGAAGCAGAGAGGGCTCATAGGAAATGGGAATGTGTGTGGCTCAGATACCGAGTGCCACTGGCCAAAAGGTCCTAAATGTCCTCGTTATTGAGCTCTTCACTTGTATCAAACATGGCACTAAGCATTTTATGTCTGCTATGGATATGTGGCCAACTCAGACTACTCTGGTTCAAGCATCTTCCTAGTGAGTCCAGGTCATCTCTGTCATGTTATTTTTACCAATCAATAATGTGTGAATGCAATTCTTTATGTTTTTAAAAACTACAATTAGGAAGGCAGAGATGAATAGGTGGACATCGTCCCCATAGGTGGGAGCACAGAGGATTTTTAGGTACATGTCACTATACATTTGTCAAAACCCATAGAATGGACAGCACCAAGAGTGAACCCTAATGTCAGTTATAGACTTTGGGTGATAGTGACAGTATCAATTATAAGCTCATCGGTTGTTAAAAGTGTATCATTCTGGCGTAGGATATTGAAAGTGGGTGAGGACAAGTATGTGTCAGGGCAGGGAATATATAGGAAATCTCTGGAAATGTCTGTACCTTCCTCTCAATTTTGCTGTGAACCTCAGACTGCTCTGGAAAATATAGTCTGTTTTTTTTTAATCATGGTTCCTGGAACAGTTCATGAAAGAGTACTTTAAAAGTGACCACATATCACTAACATTGAAATTTTTAAAAATTATTTTCATAAGTAAACATACTGCTGTTATATTCATTTATAATAGGTCTCTTATCACTAGAGGAGATAAATACTTTTATTTAAATTGCCCTTATCTTCTCTTTTGTGACAAATCCAGTCCAGTTCTTTGTGCATGAATTTGTTGAACATCTTAAGACTTTTCTTATCAGCTAGAATAAACAGCCCTCTAACAGAAATAATAAAATCTGCCTGTTGGAATTACTATAGACTGAACGATGACTGAAAATATGAGCAGGAGAGAGGGGGCTTCTATTTTGAAACAGTGGTCATTGCGAGCCTGTGTCTCCTGCCTTATTTTGAGCTCAATTATAGGCCATCAGAAGCCTGTTGTTGGTTTAATTTCTCCTGTAGGCTGTTTTGTTAGCATGAGGGAGAAAAGAGGACATGTTCCATAGAATGGCATTAATGCACGTCAGGTTTTATGGGGTGTTTTTGCCTTATCAAGTTGAACAGGCACAGAAGCAAGACTCAGAATTGGTGGTGAGTCACAGACTGAACCACAGGGAGAACTCTTTAGGGAACAAATAATGGGTGGAGGTGAATCAGGATGCTGTGTGAGGGGTTATTGAACCCAGATTTCTTTTCCATTTAATTTTGCATAAAGTTGGAGATGAGGTTTTATGTCTATGAATGGCCATGCAGGACAAGGACACAGATTCCATTAACCCCACATGAAAACACTGCCTGTGTTGAAACTGCATGTGGAAAGAAGTCCTGATTTATCTTCACCTGGTCCTCTTTAAATGATAGATTTTTTTTTTCTTTTACCTCCTTTTTTGTTTTGATTAGTCCATTCTTAATCTAAGCCAGATAGACTCTTGGCCTTATCCAGTTCTTCCTTTCTTCTGTAAAAGTATTTTGCAAGGATGCTGGGTTCTGTGGAACTTTGGGCAGGAGGCTCGAGAAGGCAGGGCTCAGATGAGCCACCCAAGTTCAGAGGCTCCTTCCTTCTTCACACTCATCTCAGCCTTGGGGAAGATGCATTTGCTTGGTCAATCGCTTGCTATGTCACAGCATCCTCCAGGTGTCTGGTGCTGGTGGTGGAGGGACGTAGTAGTATGAATCTCCCTCCTCACACCCATCAGAAAGTCTTCCTGCACCCCAACATTACCTCCTTCGTCAGCTCCCATGCCCACACAGTGCTTTTTAAACCCTCCAAACTGGCACTCAGAGCTGCCCCCTGACTGATGGCAGCTGCCCTCCCCTGGATGGCCTCTGGAACACATTTGTGCGTCCTGCCTCTGCCTCTTGGCTGGGGCCATTCCCCTTGGACCCCTGAAATAACCCCTTCTCAGTGTCCAGCTCCAGGGCCCCCTCCCCTTGGAAGGTTTCTCTGACCATTCTAGCTAAAAGTGCTTGCTCCTGGCCTGCGTTCAGCACTTTCTGCCGAGGGTGACCACATAATCTATTATTCGTAACACTTTTGAGATGAAAGGGAATCTTACTAATATGCTGGGACAGTGGGGATAAACCAGGACTGTTTTGGGGTAACCATTCTCAGGTGTCTACTTCATCTATCCCGATTGACTTTAGCTCCTCAAGGGCAGAAACTATATCATATACTCCATAGTATTTGTTCTAACTCCAGCACAGGGCCTTGTACATAGAAGGCACTGATTAATGAAATAAACAAGAAAGAGGATAAGTTGATGGGAGAAGTGTGGACGGATGGATGGATGGATGGATGGATGGATGGATGGACGGACGGACGGACGAGTTTCTAACGTGCTTAACCTTTTCTCAGAGAATAAGCTAGTTACCTGAGTGAGGACTTACTACTTATTTAAAGCTCCCATATTTATCAGTTAAAAAAAAAAAAAAACAAAAAAACAAAACAAAAAAAACCCTCTGCCTCTTGTCTGAATTCCGAGTTGGCCTCAGTTCCTCCACCCAGCCCCCCAGTTAAATGTGTTTCTCAGCTTCCCTCTGTGGCCCCAGCTGGAGGGCAGACACACCCTGGCCTTCATTTCCATTTGGTTTATTGTGGATTACTCCAGGAGGCAAACAGTTTGCTTCCAGCAGAATGTCTTCCAATAAAGAAAGGAAAGATTCACCATCCAAGAAACAGCCTACTTGTTTGGACTAAACACTAATTGCACTTGCGTCCTAATGGTTCAGTCCAGTCCCTGAAAATCAAGACCTCCTTTCACTTCCAGCATTATCTTATCTTGGGTGCATTTCTTAAACACCAGTAACTTTCTCATTATCAGGAATGCTCATCAGTGTTTCTGTATTTTTCTAAAGCATAGTTTTCTCTTCTCCTCCCAACCCCTTTCCCCACCCCCATTTCAGAAACGAGAAGGAATCCTCCAGTCTCGGCAAATCCAAGAGGAAATAACTGGTAACACAGAGTATGTCAACACCATTGTTGCCAGCGATTCTGTAATGGAACACAGATGTTTCTCTGAAATTCATCCATTTGCTGATATTTAGTTTTCATTTATTGGGATTGCAGGAGGGATTAGACTTCAGCCAATGATTATAGTTTAGCCTTTTCCATGCATTCAAAACATGCCTCTCAATGCTTAAGGTACAAACTTGGGTGGGGAAGTAGGGAGACGGAATTAGCAGTGATTGAAAAATTCTAATTTTGTGCCACTCCAGGAAAAAGTGTGCCCAAAAAAAGCCAACCCAGCATGAAATCATCATGCCATAAACACTGGGTTGAATTTAAATTGTTAACCTTCAAAAGGACGTTTTTCTTCCCTTTCTGAATCTGATTTGGTCATGTGCCATGACCCAGAAAGCCTCTCTACCTTAGATTTGTCTTTTGGTTTGGGGTGGGGGTTTTTTTTTAATTTATTTTTAGAAATTGGGATATCAGAACCTATCAAAATTTTGCCATGGGGAACAGGAGTTTTCTCCTCAAGCAGAAAAAAAATTCATAGTGTGGGGTGAGTTTGTGATCCCGAGAACTGAACCCTGGCCCCATGCAAAGTCAGGCAGTTAGCTTTCAGCATCCCCTGCTCCCCAGACTTTTCTCTGAGTCTCCCTTGAACAAGAGCAGCATAGTGCAAAGAGCAGAGGCTGCTAAGCCAACCCAACTTGAGTTCAAATACAGGCCCTGCCACTTACTCACCAGGTGAGTCCCTTAACCTCTCTGACCTCAGTTTCCCCACCCAGAGAGGTAGGAAAGATTTATTGTGGTCACAGCTGTGACTTCGTTCCCTTGCCCTCTGTAGCTGCTGTTCCATCTTTTCTCCAGCACAGCTGACCCGTACCTGCCAAGCCCATCCAGTCTCTAGGAGGTTCCTGCCCTCTGCCCAGCCATGGCTGACAGGAGTCTGGGGCACTGCCCGTCTAGATCACATTGTGTACATGGCTTAACAAGGACTAAGGGGCGTGGGCATTCCAGGCCGAGACTAGGGGCCAGAGATGTAAAGTGGCCTTTCCCAAGATGCCCTGTTTATGGCCTATTGAGACCCCATCAAGCAGCCTCTGTATCACCTCAGAGGCCAGTCTTGGTAGCTGAAGGGTCAACTGATCTATAGGGCACAACTTGGCCTTGGTTCTGTGAGGGATGGGAGGAGCCAGGCCTGTTGGGAAAGGAGAATTCCTCACTGTCCCACCGCCCACCACCCCTCCCCTATGCTGGGCTTGCCTGTGCCCACTATTTCACCTCTGGGAAAGAAGACGACAGAGCAGAGAGGAGCATGGCCTGGGAGAAACTCCCAAACCAGGGAGTGTGAAGTTTCAGATTATTGAACAATCTCTCGGATGCATGTTATGCTTTCTATGGTCCCTCTCTCTGCCACAAAGACATAAACATGGATGCAATGTCCTAATAATGACAACACAGTACAATTTATGGGACACTTTCCTATCTATTGATATCGATAGTAAACACATGAAGCCATGATTACACCCCCTAAAACCCCACAGCCCAAGGGTGAGGAAGGAGACTGTGCCCTTGGTTTATCCAGCACTTAACTCCAAGTTCATTATTCTTTCTAGTGCACTACTTGCAAGTGCTCACTTAGTGGGTGACAGGTGTGCTGATGGATAAACCAATATAATAATCATTATGAGAACCAAAAGTGTATTTGGAAAAAAGTGTTTTGAGCATTTACTACATACTAGGAATTATGCTAAAATATTTCTAGATATTAAATCATTTAATAATCACAACATCTGATTGAAGTATTTACCATAATTATCTTCATTTTAGAGATGAGAGACCTGGTGCCCAGAAAGGTTCATTAGCTTGCCCAAGGTCACTGTATGAGTTTTTTTTCACACTTCTGATAAAGACATACCCGAAACTGGGAATGAAAAATGGTTTAATTGGACTTACAGTTCCACATGGCCGAGGAGGCCTCAGAATCATGGCAGGAGGCAAAAGGCTCTTCTTACATGGTGGTGGCAGAGAAAATGAGGAAGAAGCAAAAGAGGAAATCCTGATAAACCCATCGGATCTCATGAGAATTATTCATTATCATGAGAATAGTATGGGAAAGACCAGTCCCCATGATTCAATTACCTCCCCCTGGGTCCCTCCCACAACACGTAGGAATTCTGGGAGATACAGTTCAAGTTGAGATTTGGGTAGGGACACAGCCAAACCATATCAGTCACACAGCAAAAAAATCACTCAGTGCAATTTAAACCTCAATGATGTGTCTTTAAAGCTTGTGCTCTTGATACTATGCTGCTTCTCTGCTATGAGTGTGGTTCCAGTTCCTGCACTCTTTGAGAAAACCTACCCTGGGTCAATGGCAGGTACATCTTGGTGGGTACTACAGGGTGGACAGGAGAGAGACAAAGCTGACCTGCCCACAGCAACCTAGGCAGTAAAATTCTGCATTGAGGGGTTGCTTGAGCTCACTCGTAAGAATTCTAAGATTTTCTGGTTGGAAATCTTCAGCCCCTGAGTCCAATATTCTTTAACTGCAGGCAATAATATGATTTTATTTAAGGCAAAAAGTGATCCTTTAGGCATCACTATGCCAGGCTTTGCATTACACCACTATATGGGTGTAACAGAGCGGGGGAAATGGGTGGTAATGTGGTAAAGTCTCAATAATTGGAGGCCGTGCAGAATAAAATGCCAATGGAAGGAGGCTTTTTGAGCTCCTCAACCAAGGGCAGGTGGGTGGCAGGCAGCATGGGGTGGGCTTCCAGCAGTGATGGAGTGTCCTTTCAGAGGACTGGCCTCTTATAAGGGACAAGAGAAGAGTCACACTATTTTCTTTCTCTTTTTCCTCCAGGGCTCTTTCCGGGAGGCATGGTAAGTCACATAAGATTGTCCTCTGGCACTGGTGGCTGCACTGGGGCTTTAGTTAATTCTGCAGCAGCTGGGGGGAACAGGCTCTCAGCTTGTCACCTGGATATATGTCTTCACCAGCCTGGGTGACATGGCCAATTGGGTTGGGAGGGACAGCTTACTGGCGGGAAGAAGACTACCTACACCTGCACAGTTGTCTTGAAAGTTATCAGGCCATTGACCTTGCCATTTACAAAGCACTTTTGTAGCTATTGATGTTCACAGTAAACACATGAAGCCACGATTACACCCCCTGGGACCCCACAGCCCAAGGGTGAAGGAGGAGATTATGATCTTGGTTTACCCAGCACTTAACTCCGAGTTTATTATTCTTGCCAGTGCACTACTTGCAAGTGCTTATTTAGTGGGTGATAGGTGTGCAGATGGATAAACAACAATCAAAAAGAACCAAAAGTGTCCTCAGAAAAAAATGTTTTGAGCATTTACTATGTCCTAGGAAGTATGCTAAAATATTTCTACGTATTAAATCATCTAATGCTCATAACATCCCACTGAAATATTTACTGTAATTATCCTCATTTTAGAGATGAGAGACCTGTAGCCCAGAAAGATTCATTAGCTTGCCCGAGGCGTCTGGATGGGTCCTGGGCATTTTCAGGGCAGTTTTGCTCTAATTGTCTCGTGGAAATAAAGGAAGACATGCATGAACACAAGGACTGTCCCCTCTCCCCACTCTGTCCTTCTAGAGACTGTCTTCTCTTTCTTCCCTCATCACAGCTCTTATCTCTTCCATTTATCACGACTGGGTTTGTTTGTTTATGAAGTCCATGAATGTTAGGGATCACCATCCCCTTCCTGGTAGTCTCAGATTTACCCACTGGTGCCAGAGTTGGAAAAGGCAGGCCTGAGGGCCTCGCACCCTCCCAGCCCCAGGTTCACCTTGGAGACCCTTCTCCTTTCCTGAGTCAGATCCCTTCCACTGTGTCACCTCTCGGTTCTGAGAACACGGAGGCTGCAGCAAGGAGAATCCCTGCAGGGAGCATGGCTTTGCTATTTTCTATGATCCTGATATTTACTGTGGGTAATATTTTGAAATATTTCAATCATGCTAAAAATTATTCACTTCAGGAGAACATGTCAGAGTTTACAGAGCACGCACATGCTTGTTCTCACACTTCATCTTCATGACAAACCTGAGGGAGGGTTATTTTTAAAATGACATTTTATAGAAGAGGAAACTAAGGCACAAAGAGTTGAAGTGGCCTAGATCACTTAAGAGGAAGAGCTCATATCCCATCCTGGAGCTCCCTGGCTCCCAGCCCTCTTCTCTGTGCCCTCTGCCAGCTTGTTTGTCATGGGTCTCCTGTTTTTGAAAATTGGGGGGTGAAGTTATTTAATATTTGGATAACATTCTCCCTCTACAGAGGTTCAGAAACACCTGAACAATAGCTAAGTTAGGATATAATGGAATACAATGAAGGGAAATGACTAATCCCGGGTCACACTACCTAAAAGAGCCCTGAGCCTGCCCCAATCCAATAATGTACACATGCACGGACACAGACACAGGCTCCCAGGGTGAGAATCACCCCAAATCTTAGCCCCAAATCACATTCCAGAGTTCCCAGCACAGTCTATACCCCAGAGGCTTCCCATCGGTAGTTGACCTTGTGACCTTGAGAGGCGCATGGCTCTGGGACCCAAGGTGGGCTTCCCTGCCAGGGATCGGCTCTTGTGCTCCACATTGTGTTTCCCTCTTTTTCAGAACGTGATGCCTTTGACACCTTGTTCGACCATGCCCCAGACAAGCTGAATGTGGTGAAAAAGGTGGGAAAGGGGTGCCTGGGATGGACAGAGGGAAGCGAGATGCAACAGAACATTGGGAAAACCCATCCCTGCAGCTTGCGAGCTTCCTGCCAGAACTGGTGGCATCACCTAACCTCTGCACACACAGGGCTTTCCCCCTTGCCATCCATGTACCTGTCTGTTCCTCACTGGATGTTGCACCTGGGCCTTTTCCCCTCCATCAGCATGAACAGCCTGTCTTCCTACCCAGGCTAACCCCAGCAATCTCAGCCTTCCCCACTCCTCACAGAATTCCCTGTCTCCCTGGCCTAGGCACCTGTGCCGAAGAAGGGACAGGAAGGAGAGATCCAGTGGAATCATTTTATTTCAGTTCCCCCACCCAGACACTGGCTCAGACACTCCACCTATCATTCTGCCTCTTGGGACCTCCTTGTTCCTTACACGCCCTGAGTTGTATGGGACTGCAAAGTAGAGCCTGTGGCCCTCCCTATGCACTCAACGGCCTTTGCAGAGAGAGCTCCTGGGCCCGGGGCTCTTGGCTGGGCCTGATCCCCTGCTTTCACCCTCACCCTTGCCCTCACGGGAGTCACGGAGCAGCCACAGGCTCCTGCACTAGTGCGAGTCCCCAGCTTAGGGCCTGCTTTGCTTCTCTTTTAGACACTCATCACTTTCGTGAACAAGCACCTGAATAAACTGAACCTGGAGGTCACAGAACTGGAAACCCAGGTGGGTGACAGACCCCAGCACAGCTAGAGGCAGGGCCCTGCCCTACAGCCCCTGTTCCAAGTGGCCCACCACACTTGGCCAGGAGGGCTTTCCCAGCTGAGGGGGATGAGGGCATGGGAATCTGTCCTACTCGGAGGGGTGGACTGAGTCTCTGTGGATTTTTTCCAACTTTTTATTATGAAAATTACAAGAATGAATACTCATATACCCTTCACTGGGATGCACCGATTGTTAATATTTGGCCACGCCTCTCTCTCTTTTTCTGCACCCCTAAATGCTTGAGCATATGTCTCTCAAGAACAAGCACATTCTCTTAGGTAACCACAACACAATTATCAAAGGCAGGCAGTTTTAACATAATACATTAATCTGTTTAGATTGAATCATATGAAATTGCTGACATTCGACTGTTTTTGTTTTTTGTTTTGTTTTGTTTTTTGAGATAGAGTTTCACTCTTGTTGCCCAGGCTGGAGTGCAGTGGCAAGATCTCGGCTCACTGCAACCTCTGCCTCCCAGGTTCAAGCGATTCTCCTGCCTCAGCCTGCCAGGTATCTGGGATTACAGGCATGCACCACCAAGCTCGGCTAATTTTTTGTATTTAGTAGAGACGGGGTTTCACCATGTTGGTCAGGCTGGTCTCAAACTCAGACCTCAGGTGATCCACCCACCTTGGCCTCCCAAAGTGCTGGGACTATAGGCATGAGCCACCGCGCCCAGCTGACTGTTCTTAACCTACTAAAATGGCAACATCATGTGGTTAGAAAAAACACTCTGTTCAGATTTTGCCAGTTGTCCAGTTTGCTCACATGCTGCATTTACTTGTCACATCTCTTTAGTCTCTTTTTAACGTAGAACAACTCCTCGGCCTTTCTTGTTGTGGTATTGACACTTTTTGAAGTGTTCAGGCCAGTTGGTTTATAGACTGTCTTTTCTGCACATATTAGATTCAGGTCATGCATTTTCATTAACAGCACGCCCCAAGTAAGGCTGTGTTCTTCCCGGGGCATCCCAGGGGGAGGCACTCTGTCCATTAGTCCCACTGCTAGTGATAACGTGGATTATTTGGTTAGGATGGTGTTCACCGGATTTCCCTATTATAAAGTTATTTTTCCTCTCTTTATACTTAACTAATCTTTATTGGGGAGATATTTTGAGCCTGATGAATCCTGTTTCCCCACCTCCTTTCATTCTTGCTGAGCTTCTGCCTTATACTTCTCTTTCAGTCATCTGGGTACCTCCTTTTATTTTAAAGACAAATGCCAGCCTGTTGCTGAGCTCCATTTGAGTGTGTCTAGACTGTGTGAAATGAGCTTCATGTACTCTTGTAGGAAATAAGGAATGTTCTAGAAAAGTGACGCTTCCTTGAGTGAGCTAGAATGGGCCCTGGAATGATCAGCTCCGTTTTCAAGGGCAGGGAGTGCTATGACAGGGGTCACTGCCAAGCACTTTGGGTCTCTACAGTTTTATCTACGATTCCTACCAAGTCAGTGCAAGCAGCCATGGGAGGTGAGGAGCAGTCTAAGCCTGGCACTCAGAGCTGTCAGTGACCCCAACCCTAACCCAAGGTCACCCCTGAGCTCACAGATTGGATTCTTTTACTCCTAACTCCTTCTCACCACAGCTTGAATGAAGCCCAGTTGCTCAGTTCCCACCAGAAGGGCCTTGATTTTGACAGACTCTGGGGTCTGCTCTCCCGTGTCCACCTAGGGTGAGTCATGCTCAGGCCGTTCCCACCTGAGTTGCAGGCCTGATGGATGGAAGCTGGGAGGAGCTACCCTTTTGTTTTTGAGACAGGGTCTTACTCCTGTCATGCAGGCTAGAGTGCAGTGGCACGATCACGGCTTACTGCATCCTCAACTTCCCAGGCTCAGGTGATCCTCCCACCCCAGTCTCCTGAGCAGCTGGGACTACAGGCATGCACCACCATACCCGGTTAATTTTTTTGTATTTTTAGTACAGACAGGGTTTCACCATGTTGCCCAGGCCAGTCTTGAACTCCTGAGCTCAAGCGATCCGCCTGCCTCAGCCTCCCAAAGTGCCGCGATTACAGGCATGAGCCACCGCACTCGGCCAGGAGCTGCCTTTAAGGCAAGCCCAAGCTCAGGGTCTTATGCCCTTAATGACGGCTGAGCCGCAGGCCGGCTAGCTGGCTACCTGGAAAGCTCTCTGAGCAGACTCTGGGCTCCTAAGGTGATTCCAAGAAATGTGGCCTTCTGTAAACCCCAGCAGCTATATACACTCATAAACATTTGGTGGCCCAGCCTCCTTTGAAAGGGTTCTAGAATGTCAGATGTGCATCTGACCTCTATGTCTTTGCTAGGCCATCCCCCCTACCTGGAACCCCTGCTCCCCCCAAGGTCCATCATCCCCGGCCTCCACAAGCCTGTCCTGAGCCCTCAGTGTATGCTCACTTCACCCAGCCCTGAGCAGAAGAGCAGCAGCCTCCGCACTTAGCTGAGGGACTCTCCTGTCCCTTGGGCCTGGTTTCCCAACCAATCTGGCCTCTTCTGCCTAGGAAGGGACCGAGCTGCAAGCCTCCTGCCAGGGCCCTCAGCACATAGTTCTGCTTTTGCCAGCAAGAGCAAGTAAGTCATGTCCTGATTGCTTTGTTGTTTTCCCAGACAGTAATAGCAATATTTAATATTTATTCAATGCTACATGCCTAGCAGTTTACAGGCCCTGTCTGCATATTTAACTGGCTTAGTCCTCACAATAACTCTGTGACGTAGATACTATTCTGTTACCATCCCTGTTTTACAGATAAGACATATGAGTACAGAGAAGTGACATAACTCGCCCAAGGCATATAGCTAGTAGGTGAGAGAGCTGGAATTTGCACCTGGGAGGCCTGGCCCCAGAGCCCACATTCATAACAGCTGCACTCTGCTGCTGTAATACTGGAGAGAGATGGGAGAAAGAATGCTCAGCCCTGTGTGACACTAGTCCTTTCTCTGTTCAGAAAGCACAGATCTCCCTAGGAACCTCATGCCATTCACCTTGGACATCACCTCCCCCTCCTCCCTCTGTCCCACTCTAGCCAATCCTGCTCATCCTCAGCTCTCCACTCAGGCTCTGTCCCCTCCAGAAGACTCCTCTGATGCCTTCAGTGCTTGTGGGCGACCTTTCTCAACCTCACTCAGGCCAGCGAGCTTCCTTCCATCAGAGCAGCTGTGCCTTGCCCCCACACCAGTTTCCCTATTAGACTGTGTACTCCTCCAGGACAGGAGCCACACTGACCACCCCCCACCCCCCACCCCCCGCCATGCTCTGGTCCCCATGCCTAGACCAGGAGTTGGTACACAGCCTCTGTTCAGTAAATGCTGGGTCAGCTGAGATCAGGGCCTGGGCTTGTGGCTCCTGTGCCAGCCAGACGTGGGGCAGAGCAGACCTCCTTGTCTCGGGCCACTGCCCCTACCCCCCAGCTAGCAGCCTGGCTGGGGTGGTAGGCTTCAGGTGGCATAGCACAGAAGTCGATGGGCCCCCTGGATGGGGATTGGCTGGGAGGCTCAGGGGCCAGTGCCATCACCTGGCTCTTCCTCCAGTTTGCAGATGGGGTGTACCTGGTGCTGCTCATGGGGCTCCTGGAGGGCTACTTTGTGCCCCTGCACAGCTTCTTCCTGACCCCGGACAGCTTTGAACAGAAGGTAAGGAGAAGGGACATCAAGGGAGGCCCCCTAGCCCACATCCCCTGACTCATGTGCCCACACCCATGCTGGGGCTATCCAGAAAAAAGGCAGAAGCTTCCCCTCTGCTCAACGTCTTCAGTGCCTGGAGGTGGGACCCATTATAAGAGCTGAGCTGGGAAGGAGCTACCTGCAGACCACTGGGCATCCCTGACTGCCTTTCCCTTCCCCTGAAGCCTGGCCCTGGTCCCCTGCCCTGTGTTCCTGTCAAGTGCCCCAGCCCAGCCTCCTCTCTCCCCAGAGATGACAAGGAAAGTGACTGTGAAGCTGGTCAGACCTGAGGCTCATGCTTAGCCTGGTTCCGATGGCCTCTCATAGGCTGCCACATCCTGCTCGCTACACAAAGGCATTTGGTCCACAGCAGAAAGCCTGCTCTGCCTGTTGAACATGTCCTGCCATCTGATTCTTCCAGACGTGTGCACTGACACCCCCAATTTGAAGTCCTGGCAGTTTACACAGGAACACAGTAGGATATGAAGGGAGTTTTGTGCTTCTCCAGGAGTGCTTCTCCCAACAGCAAGCTAGGATCAGCTAGCTCACCCTCCAGGTGGCCTGCCCATTTTGGTAGCCATATTTCTCCTTGAAATTAGTTCAGCCTCTGTCCCTCTGGCTACAGTGCTGGGCTCCTTCACTTCCCAGGGCCAGGTCCTGGGGCTCCTGGGTGTGCAATGGTACATGCTGTCTGCATCTCTCTTGCCAGGTCTTGAATGTCTCCTTTGCCTTTGAGCTCATGCAAGATGGAGGGTTGGAAAAGCCAAAACCGCGGCCAGAAGGTACTTTGTTCTTTCCTGGGTTTGTGACAACAGAGTGAGACCCTCTCCCTGCACATGAGTACTCAGATTTTGTAGCAGAGGGAAGCATTTTCTGAAGCCTTCATTGCTGGGGAAGGTGGGACTCGGTGCAGCTGCTCAGTCCCAGAGACCCTTTGTGAGCTGCCAGCTGCACAGCCAGGGGAAGAAAAGAATCTGAAATCCCACACATGCCATGCATGGGATCGCGGGGATCAGGGACCGAGCAGAACTGCTGCTGCAGGAACTGCCCTGTGCCCAATTTCCAGGTTTTCCTGTCCCTGCACAGGGTGCTGACCTGCCAAAGAGCTGTGTCCCCGCCAGTCGGGGTGAAGGTGCAGCGCAGACAGTTCTGGGCTGAGCAAAACTGCTTCTCTCCTTACAGATGCGGAGCTCTGCCTGCTCAGACTCTGTCTGAGGACAGGCCATGATTTGTGGGGTTTGGGTTGTAAATATAAGTCTGAGGGGAAATGCAGAAGGAACAAGTGCTTCTGCAGCCCTTGCATACTCGAGCTAAGAGTGCACACGTGCACTCGTGAGCAGAGGAGGCACACTTCTCTTAGTAGTCTTGGTACGGATGTTTGCTTTCTGCCCCTTACTGACTGAAGTATTCCATTTCACCAGAGCTGGCAGGTCACCACTGTGCTGCAGATAATCTCCTGCATATGTCCCCTGGGAACACTGAGAATGCCATCTGTGGCCCTTTTGCTCGCACTTTTCTGGTAGTTTATAGGCAAGTGGATGAGTAGGAATGGTGGGCTCTCATGCCCCCTTCCTGCCTCTGCTCTGAGCTCCTCTATCCAAACCCCCACCTAGTGGGGGCCATGCCCTGGTCTAGTGGGCTTGAGACCCTGTAGACCATGATATAACAAGAGGGGTAAGACCTTCCTGAACCTCAAGGCATGTGTAGCCAACCAGGGAAGAGAAAAGTTGCAGCCAGTTAGCAAAATGAAATGACAGTCATGGGAACTGTTACGAAAGAGGTACAAGGAAGAGTCTGTGAGGACTGAGGAGGTGATACCACTTCTGTCTTGGGGGAGGAACAGTTTGATGGAGACAGTGGGGCTCAACCATAAGGACCAGGTAGGGCTTTGGTATATGGAGACTGGGAGAGAAGTATGTGCATGCCACACAGAATGACAGCATGAGCAAAAGTCCCCCCTGGGGAAGAATGGGGACCCTGTCTCATGACTCCTTCCAGACTCGTTATCTATTGACTCTAGCCAACAAAGGTCAACTCCTGTTCTCATTTATTACCACCTTGTCCTAAGCCCCTGGTCAACTGAGACCTGGGGAGGGCCTCTAGTAAGGCTGGTGTCCCCCTGGGGCTCTCTCTTTGGCAAGGCCACTCCAGCCTTCCTAATGCCATTAGGAATGGACTCTTCTTGTTCTGTGGGCAGATGATGAGCACCCTGCTTCTGGGAGGACAGACACAGTGAGAAAGTTCTGACCATCATTTTGCTTCCACTTTCTTCAACCACTTAATATGAAACTTCCTGGTTACAGATTGGAAGTACTTCTGATATTTTAGAATTGGGATATTTCTTTCCCTTGGGACAGATAATTTTCCCAATATAAATCAATCTATAGGAATATTTTGGAATATAGGTATATTTTTATGCAATTATTAAGTTGCTGAATGTGAAACTAACAGACTGATGTGGATGGAAAAACACATGTTTTATTTGTTATGACACAGGGCATTATGCCCATGCTGCAAATTTCCAGTACGTAAAGGGGAATGGAAATAGCATTTTATGAAATTGTACTTTGAAAGAAGTGAATCCCAGCATTCCGTCTGGTTTTTATGCTTCTACCTGGAAAGTGAGATTTGGAAGTAAATGATGCAGACATTTCAAAGGGTGCCAATGTGGGTAATTCTTTGAGGGCATTTCAAAATCAAACTGGTTGTGGTGGAGGCATTTTTCATGGCAACATGTTTTTAAGGTCAGGAAAATGCATTCTCTGCTGTGCTGTTTAACACTCAAAGCTCTGTTGTGCCTTGAAATCCCCTAGAAACTGGGTTTGTATCTGAGATGACTTGCTGCCCAGGCTTCATGACTGTTTAGTGCCTGAGTTAGTGTAAGCCAAGGGTTAGCATCAAGTTCCTAACCGGTGGAGCAGTCGAAATAATGGCCAGGCATGGAAGCTCACACCTGTAATCCCAACACTTTGGGAGGCCAAGGTGGGCAGACGGCTTGAGCTCAGGAGTTTGAGACCAGCCTGGGCAACATAGTGAGACCCCACCTGTACAAAAAATACAAAAAAAATCAGCCAGGTGTAGTGGTGCATGCCTGTGGTCCCAGCTCCTCAGGAGGCTGAGGTGGAAGGGATCGCTTGAGCCTGCGAGGCGGAAGTTGCACCACTGCACTCCAGCCTGGGCAACAAAGTGAGACCCTGTCTCAAAGAAAAGAAAAGAAAAAAAAGGAAAGAAAAAGAAATATTGTCATGCAGCTGGCTGCTTTTTATTTAGGGCATTGTGCCACATGTCTTCAAATGCACATGTCCACCCTGTTATCACCTTTCAAGTAGACTCATCATCAATTATGGTTAAGACTCCAGAATAACAGGCAGGCAGGGACTCAGAAGACATCTAGTACCAGGCAGGATTGAAGTCTGTAGGACTAAATATCTAAAATTTAAGAAGTCTTATAGCTGGGACCAGATGGCAAGCAATGCTGAAAAACCAAGCAGGTGATGGCAGCTTAGTTCCAGGTGATCACTTCATTTGGGGAAGACTTGGTCAGTGGCTGATAACATGGAAAATGTTCAACTCCCCCATTCCCCTTGGAGATAGTGTACGGAAGCCAATGGTGACAAACATTTAAAACTCTAATCATACCAAGTGTTAGCAAGGATGTAGAGCAACAGAAACTGCTGGTGTTCTAAATTGCTAGAACCATTTTATTTTTATTCAGTCCCTATTTAGCTGAAAGTAGAAAACAGTTTGTTCTCATCTAACATAGTTGAAGATTTGTAATACGCTATAAAATAATGTGGTAGACACCCCCTGCCAAAATAATGTGGTCTCCACCCCTGGCCAAAAAAGTCCAGGTCCTAATCCTCAGTACCTGTTCATGTGTTATCTTACATGGCAAAAGGGACTTTGCAGATGTGATTAAATTTAGGGTCTTGAGATGATGACATTATCTAGGTGGTCCCAATGTCATCACAGGGGTCCTTATTATAAGTCGAAGTGGGAGGCAGGAGTGTGAGGGTGATGTAGCATAAGAAAGGCTCACCCAACCATTGCTGGCTTTGGGGATGGAAGAGGGCTATGAGCCAGAGAATGCAGGCAACCCCAGAGGGTTAGAACATGAGTAACTGCCTTATGGCCACCTAACTTATTCCATCCCCCACTTGGAAAGAACAAGTGTAAGGATCTCCATTTAGAGCCTCCAGAAAAAAATGCAGCTGTGCTGACACCGTGATTTTATCTCAGTGAGATGGATTTGGGGCTTTTGATTTCTAGAATTCAGAGATAATATATTTATGTTGTTTTTAGGCCACCAAATGTGTGCTAATTTACTACAGCAGTAATAGGAAGTTAGCACACTCCTTGACTTAGCAATTCCATTCATAGGTATGTATGTCCATACACCAGGAGACAAGCCCAAGAATACCCATGATAGCATAGGCTGCAGTGTACATCCCAGTAGACTAGCTACATAAATTGGAGCATATTCATATCATGGATTATAATACAACCATGACAATAAAAAAGACTGAACTGAGAAGTCAGGGGAGGAACTTGTAGTTACTGTAGCCTGAAGAGATCAGTGACTATTCTCTGCAAAAAAGCAAGTGTAAAACTGGACAAAAATCATCAAAACAATGATTTTGAAGCACTGAAAATCTACCAGAGGTAGACAACAAATCAAGAGCTTTATTTTATTTTATTTTTTTTTCTTGAGATGGAGTTTCGCTCTCCAGGCTGGAGTGCAATGGCATGGTCTCGGCTCACTGGAACCTTCCCCTCCCAGGTTCAAGAGATTCTCCTGCCTCAGCCTCCCAAGTAGCTGGGATTACAGGCTGCCACCACCACACCCAGCTAATTTTTGTACTTTTAGTAGAGACGGAGTTTCACCATGTTGGCCAGGCTGGTCTTGAACTCCTGATCTCAGGTGATCCGCCTGCCTCGGCTTCCCAAAGTGCTGGGATTACAGGCATGAGCCACCCTGCCCGGCCAAGAAGCTTTATCCTTGAACAATTATAGAATTATAGTTGGATAATTATAGCTATACCTCAGTAAAACTGTTAAAAAAAACAGACAGCTCATGTAACAACATAGATGAATCCTGTGAAATACAAAAAGAGGCAACATTCGAATCTACTGTTCAAGGGCACGTATGTTGATGCTAGGACTGGTAAGAAAAGCAAGGAAGTAATCATAAGTGTCAGCACAGTGGTTATATTTGGGGAATGAGAGAGGGAATGTAGAAGGGGGAGGGGATGCTTCTAGGGTACTGACCATGTTCTATTTTTGACAGGCAGGAGTTCATTTTCAAATATTTAAAACAGTACATATATGTTGCATGGTTTTTTTTCTGGATGTATGTCATATTTTAAAAAAATTTTTAATGACTTAAAAGTTTTTAAAAATAAATAAAGCAAATGGCAAACTCACCACCAGATAGGGCAGTAGGTCACCACGAAAAGGAGCATCTGTACAGCATGGATCCTGCCCCAGTGGGGAATAGAGAGCAGGTAGAGATGCGAGACAGGATGAGATAGAGGCGCGGGGAGGTCGGCTGGGGGCTAGAGCATAAGTAACCACCTAGTGGCCACCTAACTGATTCCAGCCCCCACCAGCTGCCAGCCCTGAGCCAGCAGGGGCCTCCCACCTTGGTCAAGGGGTTCAGAGACCGTGGGGGAAGGCTTCGGAGAAGGGCCTTCAGCAGTGCCTTGGGATGAAGGAAACTGTGGTGTCACAAATGGCCACAGAGGGCCTTGTCCCTTTGTGCAAAGACG
Organism: Pan troglodytes; assembly: GCF_028858775.2. Taxonomy (NCBI): domain Eukaryota; kingdom Metazoa; phylum Chordata; class Mammalia; order Primates; family Hominidae; genus Pan; species Pan troglodytes. The sequence goes on from NC_072407.2 coordinate 16,679,941, forward strand.
GTTTCTGCTGGGAAGAGAGTTCCTCTCTTTCCTTTGGCCTCTGCATCCTTTAGAGATTCATGAACTCATTTTTGATGGTCCTCTCCTGATAGAAAGAGTCACTAATACCTCTGTGGGGGAGGAGCAAACAATGAGCCCTTTCCCCTTGGCCAGAAGCTGTTTTATCTCTAGAGCCACCTCTTCCTTGGCCCCAGGCTGTCAGACAGCCTCTGTTCTGGTGTATCTGACCAGAAGCCCCATAGTCCTGGCTGTCTGCCTCCAGAGAGGGGCCCTGGGCCAGCACACAGAGGCTATCAGAACTGAACTGAGTTGCTAATCACATAATTTATGAGAACAGGGCTTTGACGTGGCTCTGTTTATACAGCATGAAGTTACAATATATTCCCAGGAATCCACAGCCCTTCTCCTGGCTGAGATAGTCCAGTCTCCTTTTGGCCTACTAGTCTGCCTGGGACTACCTGGGGGCCCAGGTCTTGGCTTTCTTGATAAGAACAGGTGATAAGTGATAGGCAGTGTCCCTGACTGCTGTCTCCCCTATTCACCCGGCCCATCTGTTGGCATTAGTGGTGAAGGTGGTAAAGAAGCAACTCAGTTTTCCAAGGAGCAGGGCTTAGTCCATGTGAATGATGCAGGCATTGTGCAGTGCACAGACTGCACGGCTATACACAGCAGCTCTGCTAATGGGCAAAGATGGGAAAACAGAAAGAAAACTACCATTTAGGGGACCGTTAATATATTCTGGGTGTTTTTCATAAAGGTATTGCCCAATTTTACCAGTGAGAAAACTGATTCAGAGAATTTAAGTGACTGCCAGGGTCACACAGCTGGAGTGGAGATGGACTGCAAACTTCTGTGAACATAAAAATGTCACTTAGTAACCACTAAAATGGCCAGTTTAAAACATTCTCCCATATTGGACATTTTCTTTTTCTAGCAACCTCAGAACTCACCCACCTTTCAAAAGGGAAAACAAATCCCCGTGCCTCTATCAGTATCTGTCCTTCACCAGGCCCCCAAATTCCTCCTTTGTGACCCGTGCTCATGCCTCCACTTCTGATCTGCCCATGCTGTTATTAACATTTTACCTCCACCTGCTCTTGGCCTTGCTCTCTCCCAAGTCACCTGCTGGGCCTATGTTCCCTGGGAACTCTTTTCAGTCCTTAACCTCCTCGCCCTCTTGGGAGCACGTGGCCCTCTTGTCCGCCCTCTCTGGAATTTTTTTCCTTGGCTTCCAAGACACTGGGCAACCATTCATTCATGGATCTGTTAATATCCTTGGAGGGTCCATGCTCTCTGTGTTCAAGGAACCTACAGTCCAGGACAGAGGGAGATGTTAATCAATAAGCATACAAGTCACTGATTTACACCTGGAGTGAGTACTATGAAGGAAGCATGTGGGAGCTTTCAGAACATAAAACAGGACCCCTGCGCCCAGGCCGGGGTCAGGAAGGCCTCCCTCCAGGAGCCTGTGCTTTGAGCTGAGGTCTGCAGGAGGACCTAGAGCCAGCTATTTGGGAAGAGTGATCTAGATGTTGTAACAGCATGGGCGGAGGCCAAGCATGGCCCATGGGGAGGGTAGTGAAAGGAAGCCACAGTGACTGTGATACATAGTGAGGGAGGCAGTGTGGTACCAAATGAGAGTGGGAAGGTAGGCAGGTCGGGTCAGGTTACGCCTTACAAAGCCACAATTTAGGATTTTGGACCTTCTAAGGGAAATAGTTGTATGGCCATACAAGCTGTGAGCTACACAGCTCCAAGGGGCTCTGTTTACCTTGCAGTCCATGACAGTGGTGCCCTGGAAGTGTGAATGATGTGCCTTGGAGTTGTGCAGTGCACATCCTGCACAGCCATGCCTGGAGGCCTATCATAGTCTGGCTCCAGTAGGTAGAATGGTTTGGAAAGGGTAAGGGGAGCTTATTAGGAGCCTGTTGCAGTAGCTCCAGGCCCACTTTACCTTCCCCTTTACACCCACTCCCTTGGCAAGCTCACCTTTGCCCCTCTCTGCCTTTCTAGCAGTTCCTCCCTGGAGTAACTTCCTGGTATTTGACTTGAGTGGAATTTAAGAAACACTCAACACCAAGCAGTCAGGGGAGGACAGGAATCGGCCTGGAGGGCATGGGATTCCATCTGGCAGAAGGTGATTCAGGGTGGGACTCCTGGCTCAGCATTAGCAAGGCAAGGTAGCAGGGCTCAGCCTCAAGCTGGGCCCCAGTTAGAGGTTCAGATATGTGATGAAGCACCATGGGAGCAGAAACAGAATCTGGGAGCTCCATGCCACTCCAGGCCTCTCCATGGGTCTCTGGAAGCCCCTGGTCTATCAGTAGGAGACCTTGGGCCCAGCCAGGGTGGAGCAGGGTTGGTCTATAACCAGGATAAGGCCTGGAGGGAGCAGGCAGGAGGGGCCCTGGGGTGGGGGGAACCTAAGGAGGTTCCCCCAAGCCCTGGGCCCTAGGCCTGGAGCTTGGGGCCTGAGCATGCCAGGCTGTGGCACTTCCAGTTGCAAGAATCCCAAGGCTAAATACAGAGTGATATAACGGACTTTAGAGACTGAGAATGGCACAGGCAGGAGCGGGCACAGGGATAAAGGAACTAATACATGTTAGGTACAATGTGCAGTACTTGGGTGATGGGCACACTAAAATCTCAGAATTCACTGCTATATAATTCATTCGTGTAACAGAAAACCACTGTACCCCAAAAGCTATTGAAATAAAAAATAAAATCTTTTTTTTAAAAGTCCCAAGGCTAAGACCTGGGAGCCCCTGGCTCCCCACTCTGCCTACTCTTGAAGGATCCCTGTGGGTATTGACCAGAGCATTGCTAGAATCCTGACACCTTCCCCCACCCCTTCTTTCCCAGTGGCTTGGTGTAATTTCTCCCATCTTTGAATCCCAGGGCATTTATTACCTTCTCTTAATCACCTACTTCATCTGACCTCCCATACGGTTGTTTTTTAATCATTTTTATTGTGAAAAATATCACATATACAGAAAGGTGCATGAAACATAAATGTACAGGTTAGTGAACTTTTACCAAGCGAGCCACCACGCAGCCACCACCCAGGACAAAGAAAAAAGTAATGCTGGCTCCCAAGAGCTCCCTTCAACTTGCCCTGCATCCTTTTTGAACATAACCTCTCCCTTCTCCCTAAAGGTAACCACTATTCTGAGTCCAGTCATCAAGGTTTTGCTTTGTTTTTGCTTTTCTTTATAATTTTATTACCTAAGTATGCATTCCTCAATAGTAGACAGAGTTCCATTTTTTTGTTTGTTTTCTCTTCTCCCACTCTTCAAAGGTTGGCTTTCTAGGAGAGTGACAGCAGAGGGACAAGAGCAGAGAGGGGGTCTTGTTGGGGGAGGGAGGAAGGTAGAGGAGCCAGCAGAGGGTTAGAGGAACAGCCAGAGAAAGTGGTGACCAGTAAATAGATGGATGAAGGGAGCAAGGGCTAAGCACAGTGTGTCAGTGAGTCATAGCTAGCCTGCCAGCTGCCAGTTTCCAGCCTCTAGCCTACAAAATCATGCAAGCTCTGTAACTTGGAATTCAAGGCCTTTCGGGATCCAGCCCCATACACCCCAACCTCTCTAGCCATGGTAGCCTATTGGGAATTCTCCAGCATAGCTGGGTTTAGTAAGATACACTAAACTTTCCACATGGAATTCTTTGCCCACTTCTGTACCTGGAAAGCTCCTATTGCACAGGAAGGAAGGCAAAGAGGGAGGATGGGAAGATCCGGGGGGACGGAAGAAGGGAGGAATAGAGGGAGGGAAGGAGGATGGGAGGATCAGAGGAAAGGAGGGAGGATGGGAGGATTAGAGGGAGGATGGGAGGATTAGAGGGAGGGAGGGAGGAAGTGAGCGAGAGAGGGAATGGTAGCATAGAAGCTGAGGAACCTCCAGCTGAAGTTCTAGCACCTCAAACCCTTCTGCCGTGCTGTATTCTTAATCGGAACCTGTCTGTCCCCCATGACGCCTATTTCCTGAGTACTCCTTGCAAGTCCCCCTTCTCTGCTAGGCACGCTTCTGTGAGGCAGCTTGAGTCCTAACGCACCCCCTGGTCTTCCACTGTAGCCCCAGGCCTTCCCCTCCTTTCCACCACCCATGGTTGGTTCTATGATGGAGATTGGAGGCAGTGGGCAAAGAGCCCCTGGGACAGGTGGCGATAGTGGGGAGGGTCAGGCCTTCTTATCTGGAGATGCTGTGCCCCAGCACCTCTACCCTCACTGCCCCCTGCTCTGAATTCTCGCTGCCCACTCTACCCATCCGTCCCGAACATGCTGGGTACATGGGATTGGGTGGTGGGTGGAAGGGAGAGGCAGTGTATGCCAGCTTTGGAACATGTGGCCCCATGGAAACAATTGGTGTTTTTTGTTTTCTACGCAGACATAGTCAACTGTGACCTGAAATCTACACTACGAGTGTTGTACAACCTCTTCACCAAGTACCGCAACGTGGAGTGAGGGGCTGCCCTGGGCCCCCCACTGCCCAAGAGTTCTTGCCGTTGGCGTACTGGACCCTCCTCCGAACTGCCTTACCCTGCTTATTCCTGTCTCTTGCACTGTGCTCTCCCACAAGTCCAGCTGCAACCCAGAGATAGTGGAAACTGAAATTAGGAAGGAAATCATCAATAACTCGGTGGGCTGACCCATCCCTCCCAGGCGCTGGGGACCAACCTAGCAATGAAGGTTGGGAAGGTTGTTCCCATCCCGGTGCCAGGTCCAGATTTCCCTCCATGATTTGGGAACCAGCTTAGGCAAAAGAGTCCCCACAAGATGAAAATAAAGATCCTAGTTACCATTCAAAAGATGCTAACTGTGTGTCAGGCCCCACACTAAGTGCTCTGCTCTGATATATATACTCAAGGCCATTAATCTTCAGGACTCCCATTGAAGTAGGTGTTTCATTCCCCTTTTACAGATGAGGAAACTAAGGCTTGGAGGTTAAATGACTTGCCAGAAGTTGGAAATTTTTTCCTCTTTGAACATAACCTCTCCCTTCTCCCTAAAGGTAACCACTATTCTGAGTCCAATCATCAAGGTTTTGCTTTTCTTTTTAGCTAAGTATGCATTCCTCAATAGTAGACAGTACAACATGTTTATAACAAGCCAATTATGTTCTTGGCATGTTCTAAAGTTGTGTATGTGTGTGCACATATGAGCACGTGCACATGTACACCTGAGCCAAAAACACGAGAACCCACTGATCTCACCACTGGGGCAAGCTAGGTCAGAGCTTAGTGATTCACACTGAAATTGGCAAATTGGATTTAACCCAATTAATAGTGTGTGTGTGGCAGGAGTCATGTCCCTCACATCCTTTGTACAAATGAAAATTACTCTTAATTCCTTCAGATTTATAATAACTCTGTACTTTGGTTTCAGGGTGACATTTGGGAAGGATTCTGTTTAGAATTAATGGAGTGGCACATTTTGCAGCCTTTTTGCTTGATTGCATGTAATGGAAATGCCCTATATTTTCCTGCAAAATAAGTACTAAATTCATTATCGTTAAGCAAATGTACAATATGCTCAGGCACCGCAGAGAGCTGGGCACGGGCCCATGTGAGCATCACTTTGGAAGTAGGGCTCTTCAACAGGGACCCTTGAACTTTAAAGAAAGGAACTTCTTTTTGCCTTCTAATTGATCATTTAGACTATTCTGGCTAAGTCTGCCCACATGTAATTACCGGCTAATTCAGGCGAGGAAAAATGTAAGTCATTTAGACCAAAGCCAAGCAGTTTCTTTGCGTGGGTTACTCAAGGGCTTGTGGTTACTTGTATCCCCTCTATGTGAACTTGACTTTGAAAGACAGAGCTCTAGTGTGCCAGCCTGCTAGGTCCTGTAAGAATAGGGAAGGGCGGAGGGGGGTGGGCAGTGACTAGGGGACGAGAAGCATGGGGAAAATATTTGCACTCTAAACATATAGAGATAGAGGTGGGGCTTGTGGTACTTAACACTTGTAGCCATCAACTGACTGAGACCTTGGGCTAAATAATCAATTGTGCTGATATTACATCTCGTTATGGAATGCTCCTAAATATGCCAGGTAGACACCAGCCCAAGTACCCTCCTCCAGAAGTCTGTGACTACCTTGTCACTACTTTAGGCCCATTCCACAAAGCCCATCTCTGGTTTGAGAAATTCATTTTGATCTGTATCTACACCACCCGAAGTTAGGCCTCCTCTAGTGTCCAAAACATTCCTTTCAGCCTTTTTATTTCTTACTGTACTGTCTCTTACTGTACTATCTATCTGCAGTAATTGAGGACCCATAAAATTTAGATAACTACATGTCTTTGCTCTTAGAATTGTCACTCAGCATAATGAGCATTTAACATACAAAGGCAATGTACTGTTTTGTGTTGATCTATGTAAAAGAATACAATTCTTTTTTACATAATTAGTGAAATTTTATTTTTTATTAGGAAACACTAAATAGTGTAATATTTCTTTTGCTTTTAAAAAAATTCCTGGTAGCAAATCAAGATAAATAATTGCTTCATTTTCTTGAGCAATACTGGAGCAGGATGAAGTAAGAGGAGTGCATTCATTTAAACATGCTTTGCTTTATGAATTTTGTCTCTTTTTTGGTCTTTTTCTCTTATATTCAAGTTACAAATGTACAAGTGTCCTTATTAAGAGTGCTCCTTTTCTATTTTACATATATACAGTATGAAAATACATTGGAACACTAGGAAAGTTTTTAAATAACAGTTCTAATTTATCAGAAAATTGTGTTTTGGGATTGAGTTCTTTGTCTCAGCCCAGAATCCCAGGTCCTGGGCCTGGTTTTCTAATGCTGTCATCTCATTTCGATATTTTACTTTAGAATCTGGAATCTCCTACTTAATATATGACCATGACTTTGAAAGGCAAAAGAGGAATCCACAATAAATAAAACAAACTTAATCATCTTTAAAAAAAAGAAAAAAGAAACCAAAATGAGAATCAACACTTTATAGGCTCACTGGGTTTTCTTTTCTTTTCTGTTAATTTGAACTCAGTTATTTTTCATGCTTAATACATACATGGTGCAAAATTTTAAAAGCGCAAATAGGTATCTAGCAGAAAACCTAAGCCTCCCTCTCTCCTCCGGCACCCATTACCTCTCCCTGGAGGCAACTGTTTTGATCCATTTCTTACACACACTGCCAGAGATACTCTAGGCATGTAAAGCACAAACATACATATAAAATCTGCGGGCTTCAAAAAATATAAGTAGGATGTCATCTATACTGTCATACACTTTGTTTTTTATCACTTAATGTTATATCTTGGATATTGTATTACCCTGGGTATTAAAAAGAACTCCTTTCACATTTTAAAATAACAATCTGAGCACTTCATAAATCCAAATGCGTATCTCCAGTCTGCTTGAGCTAGGAAAGGAAAAAAGCCCTAGCCGAAGGGGAAAGGCTGCCTAGACAATGATTTCAAAAGTAGAGTCTAAAACCTATGGGGTGCAGGACCAGAGGCTGGGGCGCATTATCAGAGGCATCCTCATGTGCCTCGAACCGAACGTTTTTAAGTCCTCTTTTGGAACCTTATGGTGAATTGTATGCAGATTGATGAAGGTTTCATTTTTATATATTACCAGGACTACGAATTTGTAATCCACTAAGCATCACAAAGGTTACTACATACGCTATAATACTGTGCTATAAAGTCTAGCTGCCAGCAATGCAGTGCTCGCCTGCTATATTAGAAGGCTCCAGTTTCACATGTGCAGGCACAGAGATGACATTTCCCGATCTGGGAGAAGGTTTCTTTATCAGCACATCATCAGTGTTGCCTCGAGTTGGTTGCAATTTTCAATTGCTGCTATTGGTACTTTTTAATTATGAATTACTGTTAGCTTGCATTATCATCAGTTTGTTTTGTTGTGGGTTGCTTGGTTAACCCTACAGAGTATACTTGAAGCTTATTTGCATCAACAGTATTCTGGAGCTGTAATTTTTCAATAACTAGACTCTGAGACATGTATACATTGTGGTTCAAATAGGAATCATCCATAGTCCAGTGCTAGAACAAATGTATACATAATCCACTCCCCACAAATTATCACTCATTTATTTTTCCACTGGAAAATAAGACTAGATGGAGTCGGTAGGTGAAACAGTTTTGCCGTGCCTAAGTGGAGGCTGATCAAAACTAATTTGAGATCCGCTGCCTTTAATAGAGCTCCACCTCAGGAATCTTACCTTTATAATACATCCTAGATAGGCAAGAGGGATATGTCCTGAAATCTTCACTAATTCCAAGATTGTGTGTCATTTCCCCCGAAAATTTGCTTAACTCTATTGGAAAATCCAAGAGAATTGCTGCAGCTGCTGGAAACAAGAGAGCTGCATTAAGCTGCAAGGCCAGGTAGGGTAGGTAGACTGACTCACCACCTATGGGACCTGCCTCCACACATCAGCTTCCCAAATACTTGCAGATTTGGGTCTTACCAAAAGACAAGTCAGTATGAGTTACTCACAATCCTAACTACAAAGGCTACATTTACGAATAGCAGAGTTTCGATTGTTTTTTTTACTCTCTGCTCCCTGAAAACTATAACCCCAGGCTAGCTCCAAACTCTGCTTATAGCCCATGCTTTACTACAGTGGTGGTTGCATATGTGAACGTGTGCATGCATGTTCACGTGTTCACGACAACAGCAATGCAGCCATGAGGGTGCTGCCCCCAAACCAAGCCTGATGACCTTGAGAACCTCAGGCTTCCCAGTAGGATCCTGCAAGAAAGCATCTCTTAAAAATAAATTCTACAGGATATTAGTAAATGTGAGATGAAAAAAAAAAAGTCACGTTTAAATATGTTTAGGAAACATGAGGTGAAGAAAGTTAGCTTACTGAGGCTTTTTGTTTTCTAGTTGGAGCCCACCTCAGAGTCCCCTACATAATGCATATTAGGACTTTCTAAGGAAAGACGGGGTACGATGGGTCCCAATCTTGTTTGATCACAGGACGTATCTGTCCCCTGAGAAATTTCTAGGATGAGTACTCTGAACTCAGGATTTCATTTAGTCATATATTCGGCAAGTACGTGTTGAGTGCAGCATGTCCCAGGGTGAGTGAGAGCTTATAGCTAGCAGGGGAGACAGATGAAAAATAGCTATGAATCGACGTTAGTTACAAATTGTGACTGTCGCGATGGAGAAGTACTAAAATCTATGAAAGAGGTCTAATGTAGATTTAAGGTCATGAGAAGTCTCCGGCGAAGTGGCATTTTAAAGTAATCCCTCAGTCGTGGAGCTACTCCAGTGAGAAGCCTGCCACTCCAGGGCGCACCACGGAGGAGGATCCCCAGACAAGAAGACCTGGCTCCCCAGAGGAGTGCGGAAAGCCAGCATGGCTAGAGGATACAGAGTGAGGGAGAAGACGGATCCGATCGCAGGCATCGGGAGTGCTGATTTTTCTCATTTGAAAAATAGGTTGCCATTTACCTTTTTTAATGTCCCACTGTGTAGGAAAACTCTGGGGAAAGCTACGTCAGCAATACGGAGTCTGGGATTGCCTTTCTCATGTCATACCATGGTCCTGGCTGGGGAGCGGAGGAGACCAGGAGAGGAGATCAGACCTCTGCCCACCCCAACACCAGTCTGGTCTTAGCAACCTCTGGGCATCCCATAGCTCCTCCTAACCTGCTGCTGCTGATGGACAGGAACTCCTGGACTACCCCCAGCCTCTCCACAATGTGTCCTGAGAAGAGCTAGGGGAACTGGACAGAGTGGACGAGGCTGCATGTGTGGAGGGAATGAAATAAGGGGCCTACCAGGCCAGAACGCTGATCCATGGAGACCAGTGCTTCCAGCCCTCTCACCTCGGAGGAGGACTCCTGTTTTACCAACGGCAGGAGCAGGAATCCCACCATTCAGCCTGTGGGCTTGACAAACTATAAGCAAGCCTCCTGGATGTGGAATAATACGTTTTCAAAATTCATACTAATCAGCACGAACTATAACTGCTCCAATGCCCACCACATTATATAAAATCTACCAAAAGGGGGTCACTTAATGCTCCACAATGTTGGGTGAAACAACTTTCATATGAAAGTACAGTTGATCCTTGAATGATATGGGCACCGACCCCTGAGCAGCTGAAAATTTGCATGTAACTTGACTCCCCCAAAACGTAACTATAATACTAATAGCCTTACTGAACACGGTCAATTAACACATAGCTAGTATGTTATGTGCATTATATACTATATCCTTACCATACGGTAAGCTAGAGAAAAAAATGTTACTAAGAAAAACATAAGCAAGAGAAAATATATTTACTATTCATTAAGTGAAAGCAGGTCATCATAAAGTCCTCATCCTCATGGTCATCACATTGAGTACGCTGAGGAGGAGGAGGAGGAGGAGGGGTTGGTCTTGCTGTCTGAGGGGTGGCAGAGGCAGAAAAAAAATCCATGGGCCGAGCACGGTGGCTCACACCTGTAATCCCAGCACTTTGGGAGGCCGAGACGGACGGATCACAAGGTCAGGAGATTGAGACTATCCTGGCTAATATGGTGAAACCCCGTCTGTACTAAAAATACAAAAAATTAGCCAGGTGTGGTGGTGCTGCCTGTAATCCCAGCTACTCGGGGGGCTGAGGCAGAAGTATTGCTTGAACCCAGGAGGCAGAGGTTGCAATGAGCTGAGATCGCATCACTGCACTCAAGCCTGGGCAACAGAGCAAGACTGCGTCTCAAAAAAACAAAACAAAACAAAACAAAAATCCATGAACAAGTGGACCTGCCCAGTTCAAATCATTGTTGTTCAAGGGTCAACTGTATATTATTTTCACTGGAAGTTTTGAAATTCCAGAAATATGCTTGGAAATCCCCGCTTGAAAGCTCCTTGGTTGGAAACCAGTCCAGTGGGTGACTGGCCCAGAATGATGCTTCTCCTCGGTGGCCCCCCTGGGCTGAGCAGCCTGTGTTCCTGCCTCAACTCCCCTGAACCCTCCTGAACTTTCTACACACATGTGGGCACTGGCTTTGATACTGGCATTTGGAAGGGCACTTGGGAAATTCAGAGAAGTACCCATTATTAAGATAAATGATGTTTTATCAATGAAGCAGACTTTTCATTTCTTTTTATTGATCTTCATGTTTTCACATCTTGAGATGCAATTTGTTAGCACAGGCCGACATTCCAAGACACACAAACGTCATTAAGGCAACCGCTTAAAGGAGTGTGATATTTTATTGAGGTAGACAGGACAATAGATAAATATTTAATCTGTTACATGTTTGCTCTGTGTGGAGCCAGGGTTGGGGCTGCACAACTCTCTGGCTGCTATGTGTCTTCCTGGAAACCCTGTCAAAGGCCTTACCGCCTGCCTGGAGAAACACAGTGCCTGCCCTTGGCAAATATATGTTGGTGTATCTGAAAAACAGCTCCTGGAAGCTTTTTCTCATTCAGGCTTTAGGGGTTACCCCATCTTTCCTTATGTGTGTAATATTGGAGAATGTACACTCTCACTGAACTGGGGATGTTTGACTTAAAATGATGGACAATAAGATAGTGAGCAGTAAGTGTGCTCTAGGCTAGGCTACGAGAGGCCATGAGCTCCTCATCTCTTCTCTGTTCTGAGCTCTCTGATCCACTGCACTTGGGGGCAGGGGGTGCATTCTCTGTGCCTCTCCTGAGTCTACTTTCTGCATCATTGGTTCTCCCAGCTCACTTCCATAACGTCCTCCTAGCCTGCATTGGAATTGTGTGTTGTCTAGACCCATGACCAAGACTGTCATTGCCTGTGGGGGAGACCAAGCTCACCACCAAGGGCTTTTGCCAGATTGCTTTCATTTACAAAATTTGCCCATTCATGTGTCTTTGTTTATGGATTAAATGGCTTTCTGACCAGCATCCCTTTGGTGTGCTTTGTCAATAAGACACAGAGCTTTCTCTCCCATTCTTTTCATGTGATTCCAATTCCCACATGGCAGCACAGGCCTGCCCTAACACTGATGAAGTGGAACTCCAAACACCATGGGACAAGAATTCTGGTCACTGCCCTGGGCTGGACCCCAAACCCCTCACAATCAGAATGCAGTCAAGTCAGCGAATATTTGTGGAATGTCTGTTCTGTCTTCAACCCCACTCTCTGCACAAAATGGGTTGGGAAAGTCCAGGGTCTCTTCCCAAATGACTCTCCCATCTTAGTGGGGATGACAGGTGCAGCTCATTTGAGGTAATTCAATGACATGATGAGATAGCATCAGATACCACTGAGGGTCCCTAGTTAGATTCTCCCAGAAAATACCCCAGCCACAGCTGCCATGGAATCTTTGGGAGCATCTCCCTCCAGGATCAACAACTTCATTTTCCATACAGATTTGCTGCTCCAAAAATCACACAACTCACCCTAAAGCCAAACGGAGACTTGGGGTCGTTCTTCTAAAGTACTACTTGTTGCTAGGAAATCACTGGCTTTATGCTACAGATTCCAGATAACCAGCAATGACCCAAAGTCCAGCCTAGGCTCTACTGCCAGCCATTTCCACTTTGTCTTCACACACAGCTTCCTTGCCTCTCTAAACTCACCGTTTGGTCATCCCCATTGGCAGGCATCTCTACTCTTGTCCCAGAACATAAAATTCCTGCAGAAAATTCCAGAATGGACATGCATCAGCCAATTACTTTGTCATTTTTCTATTGCCATTGCGTGCTCCCTGCCTTCTGAGAGTCCTCTAATTCTCACGGATTGCCTTCATCTTCCATACACCTGTGCCCTACCTAATCCCCATGTCCTTCCACTTTCTCCCCGCTTATGTCTTCATCTCTTCCTTCACCAAGAAAGTCAAAGCTATTTGCTTCATGTTCTTTCCATAGCATCTCAACATCTTTTCTCACTGCCTCTCTCACTACCTCCTGCCCCAATTCTGAGGCTGCCACTTCCTCCACCTGCCTGCTCCAGGACTGACTCCCTCCTTCTCCAGCATCTTGACTTTCACTCCTAACACGTACAGGTTCCATTCTCACTGCAGTTCCATCTTCTGCCCTGTTTTACTTTTTCCTTAAGGCACTTTCCTGGTCTCATACAGACCCATGCTAATTCCATTTCCTTCCTTTCTCCCTTCTTTTATGAACCCCTAGATTCTGCCTTTAATTTTCCAGAAGACAAGTTGCCCTCTGAGTTGTCAGCACTGAACCCACTGGCTGGCCCTGGCCCCACTCCCCTGCTCCACTCCTCCAGGAACTTGGTTGCCACAGCCTCAGGGGCACTGCATTTGTCCCCTTCTCACCCGCCCTCTGGCTATAGCTCTGTGTGCTCCTAGGTGGAGGTCTTTCCTCTCCCCGCCCCCGAACATGGGTGTTCTCTGGAAGTGCCCTCCACACGTCTCTTCCTACATGTCCCCTGGCTTCCACCCCTGCTTGCCCTCCCTCCAACCCCAAGATCTCACCCATCCACGTGGGCATGTCCAGCTTCACAGCATCTTTCAAGCGGGCTACCCCTTGTCCCCCTTAGCACATTCCAAACTGGATTTTTATCCTTCACCAGCCCTGCTCCTTCTTAGACATCCCTCATCTCTTCGAGAGCTACCATCTCCTTCCAGACCCACAAAGGAGTTCTACATTTTCTGCTCCCCCCAACACATCCAATCAGTTCTACCAATTGCTCCTTCATGAACCATCTGTTTTGCACTGGTCCTCTCCCTCTGTGGACCCCCAACTAGTCCCCTAATCTAGGCCTCATCCTCTCATGCCCAGATATTGCAATGACTCTTAACTAGTTGCAGGGTTTTTTTCCCCATATTTTTTTCTTTCTATGTTCTAAAATCTATCACTATATTAAGAAGTTTCTCTTGAAGCTATCCATTCTGTGTGTATTCCCTGCCAAAACTTCTGGAAACACAGCTAATTTCACATCCCTCTCAACTAATACTAACAGTTGTGTTTATTGAGCACTTACAGTGTACACTTCACACAAATAATCTCCTTTGGTCCTTTCAACAATCCTGTGAGGTAGGTTCTATTATCCCCATGTTATAGGCAAAAAATTAAAAAAATAAAAAACATAATGAAGGCACAGAAAGATTTAGTGACATGATCCAGGTTCCATGTCTTGTAAGTGACAGAGCTTTGAGTCCTGGCCACGTGGCTCCAGAGTTGAGGTTCTAGCCATTTAAACATGGTGTATCTTCAGAACCTTCGGTGGTTCCCACCTTTGTTTCCTGCCAGCAGCTGTTCTCCTTTGCCTTGTTTTCAAATGGAACTCCCGAAACAACCAGGCTCTGAACTGATAAGGCTGTCACTAATTCATTTATTCTTCATTTGTTCAATAAATATTTAAACACTGCCTATGATGCCAGATGCTGCGCTAGGCATGGGAGAATCCACAGCAAACAAAACAGACATGCTGTCAGCCTCATGCACTTATGCTCTAGTGACTTCCAAGCCTTGACACTTCCCTCTGACCCTTGATTCAGATGCCAGATGGAACCAGGCTGCATCTCCTTCCAAGCTTTAGCTCGGTCTGACCCTCTCCAACAACAGTCACTGCTAGGATCATGTTACTTCCTCCTCCGGTTGTGCCTTGCATAACCTGTGTGCTGCCAGAGCCTAGGGTGTTCCAAGAGAGACACATGCTCCGGCTGCCAACCCCCTTTCTGCTTAGGAGACCGCAACTCAGTGATGATCTCCAGTGGAAAAAGAAAGACTTGAAATAAATTCTTGTTGGACTCCAGCCATGTACCATGCACATAAACCTATCCATCATGTAGATGCTAACCTGTCAGGTAGGTGCTATAGTTACCCATTTTACAGAAGAGAAAACAGAGGTTCGCCAGCTGGCTTCAAATCTAGCTCTGTCTGACTCTGAAGTCTTCATTCTCTCTAGGACATCCTGCTGCCTCCACATTCCTTTAACCCTGGCTCCCCAGCACCACACAGGCTAGAGGTGAGGTCATGATCAGTGTCAACGAGGTTTGATTCCAACTGTGAATCCAAATTCCTTTTACCATCACAAATACTGTTTCCTCTTGACTTTATGTATTTATCTAGTTAGTTGACGGAGGGGGAGTGGTGGGGCTTTTCTTAACTGATTGCAGGAAACTCTGAAATTAAACAAAGAGGTTTATCCGAACTCTGAAGTTGTTCCATTTTTGTTTGTTTTTAGAGACAGGGTCTCACTCTATCACCCAAGCTAGAGTGCAGTGGTACAACCATAGCTCACTGCAGCCTCAAACTCTTGGCCTCAAGCAATCCTCCTGCCTCAGACTCCCAAACAGCTGGGACTAGAGGCACATGCCACCCTACTTGTCTAATTCTTTATTTTTATTTTGTAGAGACAGAGTCTATGTTGCTAGGCTGGTCTTGAACTCCTGGCCTGAGCCTCCCAAAGCACTAGAATTATAAGTGCAAGCCATTGTGCCCAGCCTTGAAGTATTCTTTTAAGGGTATGCTCTGTGTCTTTTTATGCGAAACACTTGGTTATTTGGAGTACTCTGGGAAGAGGCACAGGTATGAATGCCTGAGGAAGCCTCACTTCCTCTCCAACAAACAAGTGGCCTGTCTCTCTGCCCTTGTGGGGACTTGGGGGGCTGTCCTCCTCTGGTAGAAAGCTAGAGGCAGGTTGAGCTCCCAGCTTCTGGACTGGAGTTGGGGGGAGAGGGAAGGACATGGGTGGTACAGAGGCTGGAGTCTGCAGCACCACCCCAGCTGACCAATGCTGGGCCCAGGGAAATAGCCAGGCTTGCTGAGGTCTCATAGGCAGGAACACACAAGCTGGTCACAGTTCAGGCAGGTGTACAGGGAAAGGAGGATTCCAGCAGGTAGGGCTAAGCGACAGGCAGCAAGCAGGGCTTGAGATCAGGGGAGATGGCGCCACACAGAGGGGGCTGGCCCAGTCTGCCAGCCTCAGACAGGGGACCAGCTGGAATTAGTAGTGGGCTTTTTGAGTCCCATTGGGCAATTGCTTTGCAGGGCAGGTGAAGGCAGGAGCTTAGGCCCGTGAGAGGGATGAGAGAGCCAAGGAGGAAGGTGCTGTCATCAAACAATGTCCAGGAGCTCCAGGTAGATACTAGGTCTTTAATAACAGAACTTTTCCAGGGCTGTTGAGTTATTGCCTGCCTGTGAACCTCTACCTCCCCACACTGCACATCAGCAGATTGGTTCCTGAGACTGTGGCTGGGAACACCAGTAGATCCAGAGACAGGGGACTGAAAAAGCAAGATGACAGCAATCCTGACTTACGGCCTACTTGAGCCCAGAGCCCTGCCTGGAAGCACACGGCTCCACTGGCACAGCCTGTGCCCATATGTGAATAGACTTTACTGAAAGGCTCTGCTTCCTCCATTCGTGACTCAGGTTTACTCACACTGGCTGTTTCAAAAGTTGAAGATGTACATCAATGCATGTTTATAATAAGCCTATGAGGTCATTTTACAAAATCGAATTCCAGGGACTGAGAGAAAACAAGTCACATGCAGCAAGTTTCTTCTCTTGGATTTTCCCAATGTGAAAATCTGCAGTCAGGTTACACTGCTAGAGACACGACTCAGGGGAAGCCCAGGGGAGAGAGTGCAAGCACATTTTATTAGGACAGCCAGAACCCCTGAAAACTTTGATTTAGGGGCAAAGGGCCTATGTTCAAGCCTGGCATTTGCTAGCTGTCTGATACTGGGCAAGTCACTGTACCTCTGAGCCTCTCCGTCGGTAGTGAGGATGTAAGGGGGGCTTGTCACTTGTTGAATCCTGGTTTGATTTTGCCTGGCTCAGAAGTGTCTCCCACCCTGCCATCTTCAGGCCTCTCTCCTGAACCTATGCTCCAACTATGAGGGTAATCATCCCACACCGAGGAGGGCCACTCCACAACCCAGGGCTGGTGAAGAGGCTCAACAATAGTGTGGCTATGGACACTCTGTAAACCTGAAAGCTCCACAGCAGTAGGGGTTCTTAGTGCTACTGTTATTCCTGCAAGCCTTAGGCCAGGGTTGGCAAATAGTACCATGCTTCCTCTGCTCCTCACATATCTATGGCAGACATTACTAATCAACCCAGCACTCTCCCCAATGCCTTTTGACTAGTGATGTCTGTGGTAGAGTGGGAGGGAGGTAGGAATATTACAAGGAAAGCTGCTTGCCATTGTAGCCTTGTACAAATTTTATAGCTTAGGATGCCAATACAAGGCTCCAAATAAATTCTTAATGCCCACTCCTGGACCAATCAGTTATGATTGGGGATGGGGCAGGAGGTAAAATCTATAGAAAGATAGTAGCTACCACTCAAACTACATATTTACCAGAAGGCAGCATGTTTACCTGCTCAAGATGTTCTGTTTTTAGCCTCCAGAAAAGCCACGTCCCTAGGTTCTGAGGGTAGTACCGAGTCCATGTTAGAGATGAGCAAAGAAGCCCAGATAGGTTAAGTGGAGTGGCCAAAATAACCCTGTAGAAAGGGGTAGAACTGTCTGACTCCAGCTTCCAAACATCTTACCTTTAGGCAGGAAGGCAAGGGTTCCAAACACCCACGCATTCCCCAGGCAAGCTCACCAAGGCCCACTGACCCCAGCAGCCAGAGGACAGCCCTGAAAAGTGAGGCCCGGGAGTCCTTGGCTATGTTCTAAGAACTGAGAGAAGCATTCACAATGAAATCCAGAAGGCTCTTTGGAGAAGTCTGCAGTTTGGGAACAATCCTGCTAAGTCATAGATGCTTTGAATTCCTTAGCTTTTGCCTTCAGAATTCCTGGCAGCTGCAGGCAGCGGATGAGTATTCGTGGACAGACACTGATTTCTCCCCTGCTGGCGAAGGCCAGGGCAGGCCAGGTCCAAGACTGAGAAGCCAGCAGACTGAATCTCCACTCTAGAGAAGTCTAGAAGCAGGAAGGGCTTGTGCAGTGGATGCTGTGGTGCCCCCTGCCCAGGTGGCCCTGAGGACCAAGGCACTCATTCTTCCCTCTCTCCCTACCCTCCACACCCCCAGCTGCCTCCCACTGCATGATAGGCCCTGCTGAAGAAAGATGTGAGCCTGTCTCCAAGATGACACGCCCTTGCATGGGCACCCAAGGACTGGTCGGTGCACACAGTCAGTGCATATACTTTCTTCCTTCCATCTGGACATCTCTGAAGGGAAGAGGCTCTTTCAAGATCCTCCCTCCAGCCCCAGAGCTCCAGGTGGGAGCAGTTGAGGCCACCCTCACAGCATATCACAGCCTAGCTCCTCTCCCTGAGCTCCCGCTCCCTCACTGGTGGTGTTCTTGGGCTCACTCCCCAGTAAGCCACCTGCTCATAAATCTCCATCTCAGAACCTGCCTCCCGGAGACCAGAACGGGGGCTGCTTGAAAAGAAAAGAGAAAGAAGAATCCTGGAGGTGGGACACTCAGCGTTCTTAGAAATAATCGCATCTAGCCCCACCACTGCAGAGGGGAGAGAGTTTGCCCAAGGTCACAGAGCCCGTTGATGGCAAAGCTGGCTCCAGGGACCTCTGACCCCCATTCCCTCCATTCTTGGGGCTGATATTAAAACTGCTGACATGTTTGAATGTTATTTGTATGTAAGCATTTTCCCTAATCATCACAGCACCCTCTGAGGTAGGTGTGATTAACTTCCTGTTTTTACAGATGATAAAACAGGCTCCAAGAAGTTGTGAGTGAGTTGCTCAAGGTTGCACTGCTTGCACGTGGCGGAGGTGGGATCCAACCCAGGTCTGTGTGATTCCCACGCCCACATTCTTTGCACGATGGCACATTTCCTCTGGCTCTTTTGGGAAAGAGGGGGTCTTTGGATTGTTATGAGGCTTCCCAGACCTGCGTGGGTCCTATGCCCTGCTACTCTGAGCATAGAACCAGAGGTAGCAGGGCACAGGGCATAGTTCCCTCCCCTAAGAGAACCTCAGGGAGGCCCTCTGTGGAGGAGGCACACACTACCAGCCTCAGCGAGCCCCGGCCCAGGTGTGGCCCCTGTGTGGAGCGTCTCCTTTGGCAGATCAAGTTCCCACTCATTCCTCAGGGCAGCCCTGTTACTCTACATTCCAGCCCAGGGATGCCGCAGCTTTAGGGCCAGGATTTAAACCAAATATCCTGCCTCTCCCCAGGGATGTCCCCAAAGGTGGTAGAAATGTGTCACATTCACACTCTGTACACAAGACTCAGCATTGTTGTTGTGATCCAAGATGTGGCTCACTGAGGAGGCAGGAGGAACCTCTCAGGATGACATACAATGAGGGAGCTATGAATATAAAATTCTCATTGCATATCAGCCAGAACAGGAAAGGAGACATTCCCTCTGCATAAGTGAGAAAGGGAAATGGGCAGGAAGTCAGGTGGGCCGACCTGCCATCCCTGTGGGCTCCTGCACCACCCCCCACATGCACACATCTCTGGACCCCGTGTACCTCAGCTAATAAAGCCTCTACCTGCAACTTCCACCTCATCCAGTTTCTGAACATACTTGTGGACCCTCAGTGCCCCAATGACATTATTTTACTCAAGGCTAGCAGCTAAGATCCAAGGGGCTGTGGCCCTAAGCAGTGGTCTCTCCCCATTCCCCAACATACCTGAGTCTCTGCCTTGGTCTCCTTGCCTGGCACTCTTGTTTCCCAAAGGAATTATTGCTGCTTGTGGAGCCAACTTGCTTGACTGAGGTTTTCACATCAGGCCCAGCCCCTGGCTTTCTTTTCTGGGTGTCAGGGTGAAGGATGTCAGTATCTATGCTCCAAAATCTGGCCATTGGTGTTCCTTCTCAAAGGGATAGAGTTCCCAGAACTGTGCCGTGTCGGAGACAGCAGAGATCTGGGGATCAGTAGCCCAAACACAGAGAGAGGGTGGTCAGACGTGGGCACAGTACTATAGGGCTCCTGTGATGCTCCTTCTGAGCTCCTGAAGCTCAGGCAAGGTTTGGATGGGACGGACCTGGGAAGAAACAATCTCATAGGCAGACATAGTGTCCAATATCCAACGTCAGGAAGAAAGTGGGGGTTCTGACTAGGGACAAGGCACTTGGCAGATTCAAAGCTCCAGAGAAGCATGAAAGGCTGAGCCCCAGGACAGAAGAGGCCTCAAGGGCTGGACTCTGAGTCTTAGGTTGAAGGACGGAACTATATCTGGACTAGCAGCAACAGTCCTGGAGATGGTAAAGCCAACCAGGGCAAAAAGATGAGGGCTCTTGACCCTGGGATGTTCACATTCTGTAATGTGTGGCTGAGGAATGCCAAGTGAGCAATCCCAAAAAAGTGATCCGGGTGGGCAATGGAATGTCCAGGGATGCTGCAAGGGACAAAAGTAAAGGTGCTCAGTCTTGGAGAGGACCTGGGGCAGAATGAGACAAGATTCAGACGCAAATATGCAGACTAGGGAGCAGAGCCAGCCCCAGGTAACACCATGAGGTGAATCATTAGAAAAACAGTTCTGAGATCTGTGTTTGAAAACCAGCCCCGCTCCTGAGTTGCTGAGAGACTTTGAACGAGTCACTTAAGAAAATGCATGGACCACTCAAATGGAGTGAGAAAAAATTAACAGTGAGACGATTGATGAGAATGTAAGGAAGGGGCTATTTTCAAAGGTGGGGTAGGATTAAGGGAAGCAACAAGGGCTGATAAAGCCCTGGGGCTGGCAGCAGTGGGTAGCTGGTGCCATGCCAGGGACAGAGGCTATTACTGGAACCCAGCAAGATCTATAACTATGAGAAAACTGGACAGGAGCCATGGCTTTAGGTAGAGGAATCCACTCACTTCTACCAGACTGAGGCCAGGCAGGGAGGGAGCGGAAGGGTAAACATCTCCTTCCTCCTCCTCCCGCCCTCCAGTCTCCTGCCAGCACCTACCAGAAGGAGGCCAGAGGCCAGGGCAGCCCAGCTGCGCTGTCCATAGGTGAGGCTCCTGGAACACGGGGAAGGTAGAGAGAGTTTCCAAGTGGGCCTGCAGGGGCAAACAGAACACGCAGCATGCCCTCTCTGAAAACTTATCCTTACCCACAAATGAGGCAACAGTATTTGTCCTTCTTACCTCTTAGGGGGCTATGAGGATGGGCAGGAAGTTCAAGCTTCAGGGGAGGGGAAACTGGATGCCTCTTTAAGTTCCTTTCAGCTCTCAGTGCCCAGGATTCTCAGTAAATAAAATCACTGAAAGAAAAACTGGACAGAAGAGAAAAGCCTGGAGAAGCTTAGTAGACCTATTCCAGAGAGACAGCAGAGTTCAAGTCTGAATTCAAGTGGCCACCACAGTTGGAACAAACGTCCTTAGGAGACAGTGGGGCGTACTGAAAAGGAGTGGTTAAAAGACCCAGATTCAAATTCTGGCTTTGCCACTTATTATTCCTGGTGTACCTCCAGGAAAGGTACTAAATCCTTCTGAGCCTTAATATCCTGAACTGTAAAAATGGGAATAACGCCCTCCTAACACATATGTAGACTTGTTATAAAGATCAAATTCAAGGAGAAGATGCACCCCAGTACTGGCAGACAGCAGGTTCTCATTCTGTGTGATTTCCTTACTTTCCTTGCTTAGGGACACAGGTCATGGAAGGAAATCGCACAAACTTAACATGAACTGGTGAAAGTAAAAGTGAAAAAGCAAGTGAATTCTATGTGACTCTGGAGATGGGTTGCCCAGGAAACCTATCCCACTAAAGGAGGACTGGGGAAGGCCTGCAAGAATCTCAGAAAGGCTGTAAGATAAGTACATGAGACTACAGAGTGACCTGATGTGAACGTCCAGGCATGACTCACACTCAGGGCAGACCAGGACTCTCCGTGTTCCAAAGCATGAACCAGCCAAAGCCCCAGGTCCCCACAGAGGCTGGTCCATCATGTCTCAATGAACACATACTTCAACAGGCATCCAGTGGCTTCCAGGTGCCCTGGTGGTTAGGACAGGCAGGTAGGGAAACCCTTGAGCACATGCTGTCCTCTGAGTCAGGGGCCATGTGCCTTGTTCGTTCAGTGAGGGATGTGAATCGGGTACTGAGGAAAGAGCCTGGATGCAGAGCCAGCAGTTCCAGATTCCATTCCAGCTCTGCCACTGGTTACAGCTTCTCCTTGGGTCTCCCCTTCTTTCATCTACAGAATAGGGATGACATTATCCCCGTTTCAGAGTCTCCATGAGGATTCAGAAAGGACACATAGAAGAACATGTAAAAGTGGGCAGGGCACGGTGGCTTATGCAGGTAATCAGCACTTTGGGAGACGGAGGCAGGTGGATCACTTCAGGTCAGGAGTTCGAAACCAGCCTGGCCAACACGGTGAAACCCAGTCTCTACTAAAAATACAAAACTTAGCCTGGCATGGTGGTGCATACTTGTTATCCCAGCTACTCAGGAGGCTGAGGCATGAGAATCACTTGAACCTACGAGACACAGGTTGCAGCAAGCTGAGATTGCGCTACTGCACTCCAGCCTGGGTGACAGAGCAAGACTCTGTCTCAAAAAAAAAAAAAAAAGCGTATGTACAAGTGTGGTGTGATCAAACAGGAATGCCCCACACTTCCCTCCCCATGCTGCTGCTATATGTAGGGAAGCCACAATGGGGAAATGCCTCTTTCCATTAAAGGCCGAGAAGAAGCTAATCCTCCCTGCGATGGTTAACATTGGGTGTCAACTTGATTGGATTGAAGGATGCCTAGGTAGCTGGTAAAGTATTGTTTCTGGGTATGTCTGTGAGAGGGTTCCCAGAGGAGACTGACATTTGAGTCAGTGGACTGGGAGAGGAAGACCCACCCTCAGTGTGTGTGGGCACCAACCAATCTGCTGCCAGCATGGCTAGAACAAAGCAGGCAGAAGAAGGTGGGATGATTTTGCTTGCTGAGTCTTCTGGCTTTCATCTTTCTCCCGTTCCTCCTGCCCTTGGACATCAGACTCCAGGTTCTTGGGCCTTTGGACTCTTGGACTTACACCAGTAGTTTGCTGGGATCTCTCGGGCCTTCGGCCACAGACTAAAGGCTGCCCCATTGGCTTTCCTTCTTTTGAATTAGGACGAGCCACTTTCTTCCCCAGCTTGCCGGCGGCCTATCGTTGGACTTTGCCTTGTGATCGTGTGAACCAATTCTCCCTAAAAAACTCCTTTCTTATATACATATATCCTATTACGTCTGTCTCTCTGGAGAACACTGACTAATACGGTCCCCAAACCCTGAACAGGTGGGAACTTATGCTCACTGGGATTGAGAACACAGGCATCCGGGCCCAAAACTCTGGGGAAAGAAATCATCTGGGGATTTGTGGTGGAACTAGTAGGGCAGACAGATTTGACAGAAGTGACCTCCATGGTGATGAATTCACCAAGATTACACTCAGAGCAAACTGAGCCACTGCAGACTCATGGAAGGAGCACCAGGGAAAGGTGAGCAGTGAGATCCGAGGCTGGAAATGACAGGAGCTGGAAAGAGGAGAATCCTGCCTGAGCCAGGGAGGAGCTGGCTCCCCTTGTAATTCTCCTCCTTCCCCGCACACCGTATGCTAGAATGCAGCATAAACTGCGTAAGGTTCTCATTGCAGAGTGTGGGAGCAATCATTCCCTGCAAATCCTCTTATCTTCGTAAGAGCACTCCAGGTGTTGGTGATAAAGGGAGCCAATCTGGGTGGACACTAACTATAACCATCCTAGTTCTCAGAATGGGCCAATCAAAGAGGTTCCCTTTCTGCTTCCTATTCTTTGTCTGCAAAGATGGCATCTCAGGTAGACTTGCTGCTTTCTGGATGTGCTTCCTGGGACGCCAGCTCCCAGCCTGATTCCTGGCCCCTTCTCAGCCCTCTGTAAATGTTCATGCTGCCACTCCTCCATGGGGTACACTGCCATCCAGGCCCAGGACAACTGATGCTCACTGTCTAATTTTGTGCTAAGCCCATTGTAAAAGGGTTCCTCCTTGGAGCAGCCTGGACCCAATGCCCAAGACAGTGCCCAGGTCCCAGGCCCATTTTAAAAGCCAAGCAACCCAAGGCTCAGGATCTCCAGAACTCAGCCTTGTAGACTGGGCCTTCCTCTGCTGTAGCCTCCTCTCCTGTAGACAGCCCTACCTCACACCCCACTCCTCATCCCTCCTATTCCACTTGCTGGGCCCTATTGACAAGGGTGATAGCTTTTCCTGCAGCCCCTGAACATCATGGCTGCTCCAGATGCTGTGCTGAGCTCCAGGAGTCTGAAAAGTCATAAGATGCGATCCTTGCCCTCAAAATGGCTATCCTGGGAATTGTAACTAGATCTGTGTGGGAATAGAAGGCTCAGAGTGGGAGTGAGTTTTGAAAGGAGGACAGGAGTTGGGTCATGAAGGACATCGAGCGTCAAACTATGGGACCTGACTTTGTCCTGCACAGAGGAAATCACACAAGGTCTCTAAGGCTCTGTAAGCATGGAGGTGATACAATCAGATGTGACCATGCAGTAAGGGGCCAAGGGCCCTGCCTGCGCCCAGAGCCCACACTGACGTGCTCAGCAACACCTTAGCCACCAGAGTTGTATCAATGCACACATCGATGCCTTCTGACCCCGAGTCCAAGTGTGAGGCCAGCTGTCTTTGCTCCCTTACTCACCCCATCCCACAGTCTCCTTACTGTTCTTTCCAACATGATTGAGGGGTTTAAATGGTCTTGTTGAAGGCCCAGAAGTCTCCCAGAGTTCAAAATGGAACACAAATGTTAGAGCACAGGCCTTGGAGACAGGCGGATTGAGATCTAAAACCAAAGGTCCTTTCTGTGTGACCTTGAACAGGCCACAACCCCTCTCTGAGCTGGGTTCTGTTTCAATACAATGGCTCTGGCTCATTCCTGTGATGGTGCAATGAGATAAGATGTGTCAAGACAGCTAGTGAGTGGCCTGAGGAGCCAAAACAGTTCACTACTGCTTGCTGAATGTGAACCTGACAGATCAGGCTGGGGTCTCTGTGGGAAGAGGCCCAGGCAGGCCCAATCCATTAGGGGAGAAAAAATTCCTAACTGGGAGAATTCTGGGGACCACCAGTTTTCTGCAGACTGTATCAGGCAGCCTTGTGACCCTCTCATGTCCCTGAGGTGGGAGGGGCTTGGGCTGCACTCCAAGGACTTAAAAGCTATTAATAGACGGCAGAGCTGTAGGTCATCGTCCGAGGGACTCCATGGCTTTCACCTCTGCTCTCAGTTGCAACAGCCCTTTAGAACCACTGGGAAAGGGTTGTGTTATTTGCAAAGCTGGTAGGGAGAGGGCATGAAATCCTTTCTAGAGAAGATCACCACTTTCCCCAAATGGTTTGTTTTCCAACAAACATCCATCCATTTCATCTCTCTGTTTCCAGCACAATAAATAAAAGCCTTACTTTTCTGCTCCTTGTTTAGTTATGTGGGTTTTTCTTCTGCATAATTGTCTGTAAACAGGAGCGCACATTGTAAAGCATGTCAACACTTTCTCATTTAATCCTTATGCTGAGGTAGGGACTACTTTTATCCTCATTTTACAGATAAGACAACTGAGGCCATGAGAGCTTATGTGATTTGACCAAGCTGCAGAGCTGAAAATGGAATCTCCAGGATCAAGCTCAGGATTTCTGTCTCCACATCCTGCATGCTTCCCAGGGCTCCATGCTGCCTTTCATTCTCCTAAGAAGCTCCAACTAATGGCTTTTCAGAGTTGCTTTGTGAATAACACAGAAGCGGAGAATTTCAAAGTTTGAAAGGAGCCACCATGTTTCCCACACAAGGCAGGAATCCCTCCTGCAATATTCCTGGCAGATGGTCTTCCAGAAGGGGAGATGAGGGGAACCAAATTTAAGAACCTCATGAAGGAATATCTCATCTAGGTTGCTTTCTCTGACTTAACTGACCTAAACCATAAGGAAAATTCATCTACGTAACAAGAATCCCAGGGCTGATTAGATCAGTGGCTCAGATGCTATCAAGGACCCAGGTTCTCCCAGCTTTCAGCTCCGCCATCCTCAGGGGATTGGTGTGGTTCTCCACATGGGCTCAAGATGGCTGCT
The DNA here is from genome assembly GCF_028858775.2 of Pan troglodytes. Taxonomy (NCBI): domain Eukaryota; kingdom Metazoa; phylum Chordata; class Mammalia; order Primates; family Hominidae; genus Pan; species Pan troglodytes. Next base: position 16,705,807 of record NC_072407.2, read on the forward strand.
CAGTTCCAGCCATCACAGGCAATCAAACAATAGCCAGTGGAAAAGAGAAGACTGTTTTGGGGGCTATTTCTCCTCATGTGTATTCTTCCTCTTCTTTGACGCAACAAGACCTTTCTTGGCAGCCTCCAGTGACATCCTCTTATGTCTCCTTGGCCAGGACAGAGCCTCATGGCCACCCCTAAACTAATCACAGGCAAAGGCAATGAGGTCATCAGGATGCTTCATCTGAAAGAATGAAGATTTACCCCGAGACAGAGACAGGAGACATAGGATTACTGCATACAATTGGGGTCTGTCAATAAGGAAAATAGGGAAAACTGTTTTGAGGGAGGTAAACAATTATCTCTGGTCTCAGTAGATGCATTTTCTCTGTCTTACAAATAAACTAATCTTCAGAAGAATTAAATAACTCAAATGCTTATCTGTTAGACTAAGCAGCACTGAAACAATTTCTACACATAGGTGATACTCAACAAATCAGCTCAGTTTAATGCAAAAAACATTCAAGGGGCTGCCTACTATATGCCAAGAATCTGTAGTGTGCTAGGGGTGCAAAGATAAATGAGACAGAGTCTCTGCCCTTGAGCTTACAATCTGGTACTTTTTGATTATTTTTATATGTTTTGGTCTACATTTTTGTCCTTATGACTGTAGTAACTAGCATTTAATTAGCACACATAATGTGCTTGGGATTTTGGAAATATATAACATTCATATCAAGATTCAGGATAATTATTTTCACTCCATTTGGCAGACAAGAAACTGAGGCGCATTGGCTCATGCCTGCAATCCCAGCATTTGGGAGGCCGAGGTGGGCAAATCGCTTGAGCTCAGGAGTTCAAGGCCAGCCTGGGAAACATGGCGAAACCCTGTGTCTAAAAAAGATACAAAAATTAGCAAGGCATGATGGTGCATGCCTGCAGTCCCAGGTACTTGGGGAGCTGAGGTGGAAGGATCACTTGAGCCCAGAAGTTTGAGACTGCAGTGAACTGTGTTTGCACCACTGCGCCCCAGCCTGGGTGACAAAGCTAGACCCTGTTACTTGCCCCAAATCATGTAACTCAGTTTCAGACCAAAAACACACTCAGGTCCTTGCTCAGGGCCCACCACTTTCCTGTGAATCACATTCTACATGTCTCTTATCCTACTAAATGTTCCAGAGTATAAATAAAAAACATATAACATGAAGCCAGTATGTGGCTATGTAGGTCTCAAAAGTTACTGTGAAAAGACCAATATTTGTCTGTCTCTCATTGTACTTTTTACTCTATTCAGTGGGGGCTCCCCCTCCCCTACCTGAGATGCAAAGTTGGGCAGCTGCATCATTTTCTGCTGGTTCTTGGCTATTAGAATGCCTCACGCATTAAGTTCCCAATACAATAATTCACAGATTAAAATGTTGGCCGGGCGCGGTGACTCACACCTGTAATCCCAGCACTTTGGGAGGCCGAGGTGGGCAGATCACGAGGTCAGGAGATCGAGACTATCCTGGCTCACATAGTGAGACCCCATCTCTACTACAAATACAAAAAAATTAGCTGGGCTTGGTGGCGGGCACCTGTAGTCCCAGCTACTTGGGAGGCTGAGGCAGGAGAATGGTGTGAATCCGGGAGGCAGAGTTTGCAGTGAGCTGAGATCGTGCCACTGCACTCCAGCCTGGGTGACAGAGCAAGACTCCATCTCAACAACAACAACAAAAGTGTCTCCCCTTCCCTGATGGAACCTGCTGCCAGGGAGAACCCACAGTCAGGGAAGAGGGTGTGGGATGCTGCTTCTCTCTTTACTTTTTTTTTTTTTGATGCAGAGTCTTGCTCTGTGGCCCAGGCTGGAGTGCAGTGGCACAATCTCGGCTCACTACAAGCTCTGCCTCCCAGATTCATGCCATTCTCCTGCCTCAGCCTCCCGAGTAGCTGGGACTACAGGTGCCTGCCACCACACCCAGCTAATTTTTTGTATTTTTTAGTAAAGACGGGTTTCACCGTGTTAGCCACGATGGTCTTGATCTCCTGACCTCATGATCCGCCCACCTTGGCCTCCCAAAGTGCTGGGATTACAGGCATGAGCCACCACACCCAGCCCTCTTTACTTTTTTGATAAGTCTTCCTCAGCTCAGAACCATTGGTGAGTCATTCCTGGAATCATTTCCACCATTTTGAATATCAGCCCTTTGCTACCACCAGCCTCTGGTATCTCTGGGCCTCTGCCTCGGGATGAGCCGAAGAACACGGTCTCCCATGCCACAGGCAAAAATGAAAGACATTTGTTGGCCAGCTTTGCTCAAAAGTGTGCTTCTGGACATGCCATGTGGTTCTGGATCCCATGGCTCCACTATGAACCCATACCCCTGTTCTTCACCAACACAGACTGCTGGATGTTGCTGAGGTGTACTCTGCCCAGAGTTCTTTTCCCTTTCTGGGTTAAAGATGCTTTATTCTCTAGAAACAGATCTACTTCCATTCTCCTGGGTGCCCATAATGGGGCAGGGGTCAGGAGTAGGGGCAGTGAGCCACCCATCTGGTCTAGAAAGCCTGTTTTAATTAGAAGAAATACAATAAACATTCCTCCCTAAACTTCAATGCGTCACACTGCAAGTCTCTTAGTGCCCTGGGACTTAGTGTCTGAAATCTTGAACCTCTTAGAGTACATTAAAACTTCCATGTTGAATGCACCCAGAGAGATTTCTCCTTTCTCTTGGGAGCAAAGAGTTTTGGACAACTTCTCAGAATACTTCAGTCTTTGTGTTAATGGCTGGAAGTTCTTTATAAATAAGTGATTTCTGGGGAAACCTCCCCACTAGGCTTCCAGGACCCACGAGGTCTTCAGAGGTTGGGCTCAGAATGAGCATGAATCTAGCCTCTACTGTTTTTTCCACACTCTTTATCTGCCTACTTCTACCTTCTCCCACGTGGGTCTCAGTTTTCTGCCTTTGTTCACTTTAGTTTTTCTTGTCCGAGTCTCTTTTACTCACCTCTAATTAAGGACTCATTTGCTTATGGCCAGTGTCATAGCGAGCACAAGTAGAGGCCTGAGATTCAGGCTACACTGGGTTCAGATCCAGATACTTCCATTTGCCAGCTGTTTGTTTTAAGGTAAGAGACTAAACGTATCTCTTTTGTATACAGGGATAATCATTCCTACGTCATAGGCTGTTGGTTGATTAAATGAGATCTTCTGTGTAGGAAGCTTGTAACAAAGCCTGGCACATCACTGGATACACAATCCATGTTAGCCAGTAGTTATACCACGCAGCTCACCTAAATAGACTCACTGAGTACTCAATATAGGTTTCTTAAATTGACCTGAAATAAACATTTTCCAGACTTCTGGGTTGCACTGAACAGGTTTCCTCTATCACCCCTATCTAAGTTAAAATTTAAAAACCAGAAGCTTGAAAGTTGAGGAGGGACAGGAGAGAAGGCAATGAAGTCAGCGGATGCTAGAAGCCTAGATTGCCTTTGGCTCAGTCCAGATTTGAGGGAAACCTGGAATTATTGCAATTTCATCACAGCAGCTGGTCCAAGCTAAACCTGCCAGAACTGCTTAGAGGCCAGATCTGGATTGCAGTGATAGCTGGGCCCTGCTGAGAAGCAAGAAGAAACTATTTATCTGGCATTTTTTTCAACCCCAACCAAGAATTTTCTTTGGCTCAAGATGCTGTTGGGACCGGTTTTCATTTGCATGGAGCTCATTTGAGGACTGGTGCCTCTGACAGCGGAGACTTCTTAGAAAGACTTCCATCTTCCATCCCCCTGCCTCCTTTCCATGTGTGCCTTTCTCATGATTCAGAAATAATTATTCATCCAGGAAAGCTAATCCCTGGGTCTTATTTGTACTTGGATTGTGCCAGAACCTCATGTATAAGTTCTCTCTGATTGAGCTCCACACACAGCCTGTGCAGTCCTGGGCATCAGCAAAGATGGCCACCAAGGAACATTTGCCCTCCTTCCAAACTGGCAACCTCCATCTAATTGAACCCATGTTAACTGATGTGGCACATTTTAATACATTTCACTGTTTCAAGCTGTGGCAGCAAATTAGAGTGTGAATCTTCTTAACAGCTGCTTCTAGAGTGGCTGTCTGAAATCTCTGCATCCTTGACTCTTTTCTGCCGGCGAAAGAAAGATTTGTCTATGTATTATATGTCCTGGAGGGGTTTCATGGCAGTCCTGTCTGGACTAAAATGTCACCATTCTGTATTATTATTACATAGATTCTGCATTTTTTTCTTTTTTTCTTTTCTTTTTTTTTTTTTTTTTTTGGTAGATACAGGGTCTCAGTATGTACCCAAGCTGGTCTTGAACTCCTGACCTAAAGTGATCCTCCTGCCTTCGACTCTCAAAGTGCTGGGATCATAGGAATGAGCCACTGTGCCTGGCTCACTTTTCAAATAAGTAGCATTTGAGGGTGGTATCAATATTCTAGGAATAGAATAATGAGATGTTTTTTGAGAAAACATTCAGAATGTATCCAATCAGATCAGCATTTTCTGCTTCAAGCAGTCACCCAATTCCAGTGACATTGCCAGGAGCTGCCTTAAGAAGCCTGTTGTATTTCTTTAGTTTGCCATTCTTTGACTAGAAGTAGTCAAAGCTAAGCACAAGAATGGGCTTTGCTTTATTGTTGTCATGGTGAAAGATTAGAAAAAACTTAAATGTTTATTGATAGGGAAGTGGCTAAATCAATTATGACACATTCAGTCAATGGACTACCACATAATCATTTAAAAAGTATGAGGCAGTAAGAATGATCAACTACCCAAAGTGATTTATAGATTCAAAGCAGTCCTTATCAAAATTCCAATGGTGTTGTTTACAGAAATAGAAAAAAAACAAACAATACTCACACAGAACCACAAAAGACCCCAAATAACCAAAGTAATCTTAAGAAAGAAGAATAAAATCAGAAGCATCATACTTCCTGATTTTAAACTATATAACAAAGCTATAGTAATCAAAACAGTGTGGTTCTGGCATAAAAGCAGACACAGGCTAATGGAACAGAATAGAGAGACTAGAAACCCATGCATATAAGGTCAACTATTATTTGACGAGGGCACCAAGATTACAAAATAGGGAAAGGAAAGTCTCCTCCATAAATAAAGTTAGGAAAGCTAGATATTGATACACAAAAAAAGAGAAAGAAATAGAATCTTTATCTTACACCAGCACAAAAATTAACTCAAAATGGATTAAAGACTTAAATATAAGACCTGAAATGATAAAACTCCTAGAAAAAAAAAAAAGAACAGAGAAAAAGCTTCTTGACATTGGCCTTAGTAACAATATTTTTACATATGACACCAAAAGTAAAGGCAACAAAAGCAAAAACAAATAAGTGGGACTGCATCAAACAAAAAAATTTCTGCACAGCAAAGGAAACAACAAAATGAAAAGGCAACCTATGGAATGAGCAAAAAATATTTTCAAGTCATATATCTGATAAGGGGTAAATACTCAAAATATAAAAGATATTCATGCAACTTGATAGCAAAGAAATCCCAGATAATCTCTTCTAAAAAGTGTTACAAAGAACTTGAATTGATACTTTTCCAAAGGAGACATACAAATGGCCAACAGGTACATGAAAAAGTACTCAGTATCACTAATCATCAGGGACATGCAAGTCAAAACTACAATGAGATGTCACCTCACACCTGTTAGGATGGCTATTATCAAAAAGATGAAGTAAGTGTTGTTGAGGATGTGGAGGAAGAGGAATCCTTGTATACAGTGGGAGGGAATGTAAATTAGTACAGCCATTATGGAAAACAATATGGAGGTTCCTCAAAAAACTAAAACTAGAACTACCATGTGATCCAGCAATTCCACTTCTGGGTATATATCTGAAGGAAGTTAGATCAGTGTCTCTCTGCACTCCTATGTTCGTTGCAGCATTATTCAAATTGCCAAGACATGGAAACAAATGGATAAAGAAAAAGTGGTATATATAGACAATGAAATATTATCCGGCCATAAAGAAGAAAAAAATTCTGCCATTCGTGACAGTGTGGATTAACCTGGAGGGCATTATGTTAAGTGAAATAAGCCAGAAACAGAAAGGCAAATATTGTATGATTCCACTTATATGTGAAATCTGAAAAGGTCAAACTCATACAAACAGAGTAGAAGGATGGTTGCCAAAGGCTGGGGGGTGGGGGAAATGGGGAGATGTTGGTCAAAGAGTACAAACTTTCAGTTATAAGACGAATACATTGTGGAGGTGTAATGTACAACACGGTGACTACAGTTTATACTATTGTATTGTACACTTGAAATTTGCAAGTAGAGTAGTCCATAAGTGTTCTTACCACATACGCACAAATGGTAACTATGTGAGATGATGATGCATTAACTAACTTGATTCTGGTAATCATTTTACAATATATACGTATGTCAAATCATCACATTGTTCCCTTTAAATATATACAACATTATTTGTCAATTATACCTCAATTCGCTGAAAAAAGAAAAAAAAGAATGAGCACTAAGTGTTGCTATGGACCGATCTCTGAGAAATACAGTTAAATCTGGAAATATACAAGAACTTGGTTGTATTCTTTCTAGTGAGGAGAACTAATGGCAAGGGGTAAGGACAGGGAGAAGATATTCTTTTCATCATCTAATTTTTGTATACTTTGAATTTGGTACCTTGTGCATATTTCTCATGCACAGGATGATTAATTTTTCGAACAGTAAGAGTCTATCTAGTCCAAAAAAAAGACAGTTGAACTAGCTATGTAATTCAAACAATTAAAATCATAAGTGCTCTCATTTTCTGAGCAATTACTCTATATCAGCTTCTGTGCTAAGGCTGCTTACTACATATTTTCCTCTGATTTTCTCCTCAAAGACATCCCATCAAGTAGATTTTACCGTCTTCCTTTTAGAAATGGGGCACTGTGACTCAAAGAGTTTAGGAAAGTTGCCTGAGATTACACAATCTGCACGAGGCTAAACCAGGATTCAAATCCAGGTCAGACTAACTTTTTCCACTGGCCCCTGGGGGCTTCGCATGGTCAAACATTCAATAAGACTGTGCCTCCCCCATTGCTCTATCCCCAGAGCTTTGCAGAGTGCTTGGCACACAGGAGGTGTCCCATATGTGCTGACTGAATGATAAACAAAAAGCAAAACAGAGCAAGAGTGTAGTAATTTCCTTAAAGGAATTTTACACAGGTTGGAGCATCTTGGAATTGCAGGGTCACAGCCCACTGAGATTACTTGGAAGGCAACAACCTGAATTTGAGTGGCTACAGTTTGGTGTGATTGCTTAAAAAAAATTACTCACATTGTTTTGAGTCACACCTCACAAAGCCTCATTGCTTCAAAATGCCTTTCTGGTGGAAGATGATTTCAAACAAACCAAAGGATGTGATTTTCATTAAGCTACCCTTAAAAATAGCTGTTTTCCAGATGGGATCATATGAGTAAATAAATATCTCTTTTGTTTTATCTTCTGTTTTTTCTTCATGATTATTGGAAAAGTCCAACAACCTTGGTGATTCCTTTCAGGGTGAATTTGGGACCCAAACAGTTAAGCAACCAGCCAATTTGCTTTCCTGCTGCCTCCCAGCCAAGGAGATGAATGGAATGCACATGAGGTCGCTTGGCAGGCATCCACATTCCTATGGGAACGCTGCAGCAGCCAGAGCTTTGGGACATGAAGAAGCAAATGTGTGGGAGTTATGGGGCAAACTGCAAACAATCCAAAGTCCCGAAAAAATGCATGGAGCCTCTTTGGCCCAAGGATGCTCTGCAGAACACCGGCAAAGACCCTGCCCTTGCTCAAATCAATGATAGAGGCAGGACTCGGCACTGCCCTGTTCTTTCTTACTGCTGCCAAGGCCTTGAATCGTACAGGCCACTTCCAGGACTACCGTGGATGTGAGCCATTAAAAGAAGCTCAACAAGGAGTTCCATTTCTTCAGCTGATCTTTATACTCGTTCCTTTTTCTCCCATGCTCAAGGAAATTACCTTGAAGAATTTGTCTCACCCCCTTCTTCCTTTTACCTTCCCCATCCCTGTCTTTGTCCTTCCCCATGAAAGAGGGCTTGAACCCAATGACATTTTCATTTTCTTCAACTATTTCCCTTGTGTCCTTTAAAATGCCCTCTAGGGACCAGATGAGCTCACTCGAATTCTGCATTACAACTCCCTCCAGCTTTTAGAAAAGGCTACATCTGATCAACAATGATGGTGATATGGTGGAAGGTGGACTTTTCATTTAAAATTAGAAACCATGATCCTCACATATTTTCCCCCAAAGAGCAGTTCCTAAGTTTTTTGTCACCACATTAAAAAAAGAAGCTCAAGCCTAGAGTTGTCCAACCAACCAGAGGCCTCTGGGTCTCCCCCAAACATCTTTTGTGCTAGTCATGCTGAGAAATGCTTCCTACTGAGAGAAGGGAGCCCTGAGAGTTCTGTTTTACCTTCTCACTAAGGTGACTATGGTACATGCGAGTCATAGGCATTTTAGAAGCATTCCCTGTGGTGATTCTGGCTATGAAGACTGCTTTCTCTAGCGCCATTACACTAGACTATGGAGGAAATAGAGCCATTTGAAGCTATGGAGTTCTCTGTTTCATCACATCCCTAGTTTTTGCAAAAAAAAAGATACATTTCCATTCCATCTACAAAGGCAAAGATAAACCAGCAAGTCACATGTTTTGTTAGCGAAGCCCTGCCTAATAAATTGCCCTTGAAGGCAAAACTAGCAGTCTCTCCCAAGGCCAGCAAGCTAGGCTGAGAAAGCTATAAGGAAGGGATCATTTTGGGGAGAAAGAGTAGTTTCTTAGGGAAGAAAAGGGGATCTTGGTTTTATTGGTCCTGCAAGGCACCAAAATCCTAGACACCCTTAGGACCAGAGCGAAAAGAATAAAGGGAATAAGATATCATGGGAATGACATTTCGCAGCTATTCAGTTTAAGTCATCTGCCTGGCCCATAATTCACCTTCCTCAGTAGCTGCATTCCTTTGGCCACAAAAGTAGCTCCTGGCAGCAATATCTGTACGTATGCCCTACTCCCTGACCCTGACAGATTGATCACTAGTGGATGCTGACTGACCCAAACAGACCAAATCAGATTCTGTCTCGCAGGAGTTCAGATTTGGGATCCAGATATGCTAGTTGTACCTGTTGGCCACTTGAACTGAAAAGATGTAATCTGGCAGCCATGGGGTGGCCACCTTCTGTCCTGTGGAGAAAGAAGTCTGAAACTCCCTCTGCAGAGAGAGGAGAGGAATGAACTAACCAGGTGAACAGAAACAGAGAGAGACATCACACAGGGCCAGACAGAGGCTGAAAGACCCCAAGCCTGGTTCCGGAGGGCATCCTTGCTCAGGCCTGGTCACAGGATCAGCCCCTGGATTCTGCAATACTCATTTGTTCTTATAATAAATCTCCCCACACACACACCCTTTTTAAAATTAAGCTAATACAAGTGGGTTTCTGTTACTTGTAACTGAAAGAACATTGGCTACCACAGCATAGGAAGGTCCACAGGCCAAGGTAGGCAAGGTTTGTATGGTCAAGTTGTCTACCTGGGCATCAGGGTGGGACTGCAACTGTCCATATCTGTTCTGGACCTCCCTCCTCCACAAAGCCCGAAGGGGTTAGCTGTTGTTGCCTTCTTACACAAGTCAGTCATATACATATTTCTCATAGCAAAGTTTCACATAATAAGAAGTAAATACAGAAGTGCCTTAGTTGGAAGTCCAAGTGTAACTAAAGAATAATAAAGTAAAAAGTCCCTTATCATCCTTACCCAATCATCAATCCTACCTCCAAGATAACCTTTGCTAATGCCATACTTTATCCAATCTTAGATGCCATCACTTGTAAGACACATTCCAGTTTTGGAAACGTTAAAAGGTAACATGAGGTACAGTAGTATGTTGAGTATCCTTTCAAATATTTGTCTTGGCATTTCACATGTCCATAGTTTTGGGTAAAGCTACTCGTTTTTGTCATTCATAGACTCATTCCAAGAACACTGTTTTGCAACTGCCTTCTTAACATTTCTTGGAGTATTTTGCTTTTCGATAAAGGATTTTGTTCTATCTACCACGGTATCTCCAGTGCCAGGATAGGGCCTGTCACATTATAGGAACTCAATAAAGAAAGGCTCAGCTAATCAATTACCAGTCTCCTTAATTCTTCTAATGCCTATATGGTCTTCAATAATATTTAACTTTTCCCCATTAAAGTAATCATTTTGGTTACTTACTTCTTTTTAATCTTTATAAATAATGCTGTTGTGAACATCCTAGCTCCATTGTGTTTCTATGACCACAATAATTCTCATTGAGTGTTTACTATGTTACAGTTGTTAATCTAAGTACTTTACATGTAGTCACTTTTTAAATATTCACAACAGCCATCTGAGGTCGGAGCTATGATCATTCCCACTTTTCAGATGACAAAGCTAAGAAAGAGGCTAAATAACTTGCAGCAGCAGGGAATAAGTTAATAAGCAGGATTCAACAAGCAAGCAACCGTGCTCATAAGTCCAGGTTCTTACCACTGTGTTCCTTTATCTGGATGAGTATCATGAAACTGACTTACTATGTTAGAAGGAAAGAACATTTCAATCCAAAAAAATGCTACATCAATTCAAATTCACCCTATTCGTATTTGACAGCACCAGCTTCTGAAACACCCTTGCCAATAACATATGTTATCAGTTTTTAAATAATTTAAAAACATAGGTAAAAAATTATTTTATTGTTCACTTAATTTGTATCTCCTGGTTAACTGGGACATTGAGCTTTTTTTCCATTGATTCTTGGCCATTTGTATTTTTCCTATGAGTTGCCAGCTCATTTTCCTTGCTCATTATTTTTCTTTTGGGTTGTCTTTTAATTATTTTTTTGGAATACTGAACATTATTATAAATGTGACAAAAGTTTTATCTCGGTTTCTTTGATATAGTCATTCAAAAGTTAAAAGAATTTGATACAGTCAAATTCATCAGTTTCGACACATGGCTTCTGAATTTTGTGTCCTTTTTCACCCACAATGATAAAGTATTCTATTTTTCCTTCTAACATTTTATTTTTATGTTAAACTCCATATTCCATCTGGAACCTGTCTGGATATGTAACTTGGGCTCTAACTTTTTAAATGGAGACCAAGTGTTCTCATCACTATTCTTTGATGTGCTATGCTTATCGCATTTTACATTCCCATAAATGTAAGAGTCTATTTCTAGACTTTCTATCAAGCTTCATTGTCCTAATTGTGTAGTCCTGTGCCATGACATTTATGTAAAGCACCAGGAACACAGTCGGCCATAATTAATGTCAGTTATCTCCCTCACCTCTTCTTAACCTTTCTATTTTTTTTTCCTTTCCACAGTTTCAACCTATAGAATCATACCTATGTTATTTTTCACCTATTTAGAATCTCTCATCCTGAATTCTAGGGTAGTCATCTGACTATTCTCGTTTCTAATGAAATGAGATGATGGGGTCACTTGACCAAATCATTTTTATAGCTTTACAGCTATGTATAATATGGCTTCCTCCCAATCCTATTAAACCAGCTAATCTTTCTTTATTGATCAGGATAAGAAACAAGGCTGAATTTCTTCAGGTTGCTTCTGAGGGTTCCCAGAGGTGAAATCACTTACAAAGCTGCTTGTCAATCATTCTGCTGTTGGCAGAGGTCTGAGGTTTTGGGAAAGGATCCAGAGAAATAGCCTCCCATCACGGCTGTGTGCACCATCTGTGTCCTTTCCGTCAGCTGGGTCAGGATGCATCCTTTGGTCTCACTCAAGGCCATGTGGTCTGCTGCCCTTGCCCTTTCTCTCTTTACATAAAGGTGACTCTTCTGTCACCATATTCCAACCCAGTTCTGGTCTCCACAGTGCCAATAACACTATAAAACTTCTCAAGTAATAAACAATAATCTCAGATCTGTTCTGCAAGTTACCAAATTTTCATGCATTGATGTATGAATACTTAGGGCCATAATACAGTAAGTCCTCACTTAACATCATCAATAGGTTCTTGGAAACTGCAAGTTTAAGTGAAACAACATGTAACAAAACCACTTTTACCACATATAAACAAGAGGTAAGTTCCTAGAGCATATCTGTGGTCCCCAAAACATTACCAAACTTCTAAACAGAGACCCAAACACTTCTAATATTAAACATTGAAATAAGTGTGAGCTACATATACATTAAGAAAGGTTGATAAAAACAAGCTAATTGTTTATCCAATCTTTGGTAAATCAGCTAATGATGGTGGTCATAGTGGTGATAAGTTAAATCAAGAAATAAGTGCTTGCAAAGCAAAAATGGTCAGGAACACCTCCTCCTACCACATAGTTCCAAACCAACAGTCACAAATATGGCAGGCTCGCAGAGCTTTTTTTGTGCTGCACTGTTTATTGTTATGCATTTGTATGATTATGGTAGGCTTGACGAATATTTATTTGACAATAATTGGTATTCATTTATTCATTCCTTTTCTAACCCATTTATTGCAGTTCAGGGTCACAGGTGGCCAGAGCCTATCCCAGCAGCTTAGGGTGGAAGACAGGAGCCAGCCCTGGAGGGGACATCATCCCATCACAGAGCTCACTCACACACACATTCTTAAAACCGGGATCATTTAGACATGCCAGTTCACCTAACAGGCACAATTCTGGGATGTGGGAGGAAACCAGAGTCCCCAGAAAAACGTCATACATATATGTGGAGAATGTGTAAACTCCATACAGACAGTGGTCCCAGCAAGAGAGTAATTTTTTTTTCTCATCAACATTATAAGGAAATGAGTTGAAAGAAATGACATTATTCAAGGACCCGCTGCACTCTCTTCAACTGCTGTCCTAACTGTTCGATATAACATATGTGGTTAAGAGCATGGCCCCTGAATCCAATCTGCTGGGTCTGAATTCCAGCTCCCTCAAGGAACCAGCTGTGCAACTTCAAGCCCCTGTCAACCTCAGTTTCCTTATTTATAAAGTCAAGGTGGCAATGATAATGTACCCATCCTATAGGGTTGTTGTAAAACTAAATGAATAATTGTAAAGTACTTAGAATACTGCTGATACGTTGTAAAGAACTCAAAGTGTTGGATGAAATAAACAGGATGACACATCAAGCCTTTCCTACACTTTCATTAATCTCCCCACGTCATTCCTTCTACTCTATATAACAATTGTTTGTTTCTCCCACCTTAAATTTTCATGTGAAGATAGTCTTTAAATATATCAACTAGGTTCAGAACATGGTTTTTTCATCCTCCGTAGATGTCCTGCAGACTTCGATAAGATGGATAATCTCACAGAAATAGCAGCAGCTGAAGTAACGATATTATTAAACAAAGAAATTTGAAGGTCTATGTGAAGAGAACTTTTTAATTCTCCTGAAGGATACAAAAGATGACTTGCCTCAATGGCAAGACAAACCACATTCCTGAGTAGGAAGACTCAAAAGGATGCCAGTTGTCCCTGAGTTTATTTCTATATTAACTCCATAAAAATACCAATAAGTTTTTTAGGACTAAACAAGGTAATTCTGAAGTTTGTGTGAAAGAAAAAAGCAAAAATATCCAGGAAAACTCTTAAAAAGACAAATGTGGAGGGAACTAAGATTAGCAGATTTTTAAAAATTCTTCTTCTTATTATTTGAGACAGGGTCTCTCTCTGTCACCCAGGCTGGAGTGCAGTGGCACCATCACTGCAGCCTCCAACCTCCTGGGCTCAAAAGATGCTCCTACCTTGGCCCCCCAAGTATCTAGGACTACAGGTGGCCACCACACCTGGCTAATTTTTAAATTCTTTGTAGAGACAAGGTCTCGCTATATTGCACAGGCTGGTCTTGAATTCCTGGGCTTAAGCGATCCTCTCACTTTGGTGACTTTGAAGTGACACCTCAAATCAGTGGTGAGAGATAGACCATTCAAGTGATTGTATTAGAGGAGCTATGTAGTTATCTTGAAAAAACATATACAGTTGATTCTCATGATTAGCAGTAGTTCTATAAAGATGCTGCAAACATGAATTAGTGAATACTGAATCATTGCTGCTAGTGGAAATGCTGGGTTCAGTTTCTTCAAGCCTCCGGTCACAACATTTTTTATCAACTGATTAATCCATAACCTTGTTTATGTGTTTCTGTTAATGACACCTTAGTTAATATATATTGTTGATTCATTAACATTGAACTCATGGCCAACAGCACTGGAACTCATGCCTGAACAAAGCTAATCTAACACATATATTTGCTCTATAAGGCAGTTGGGAATACTAGATAACACTTCAGCACTATACTTAGGCACCAACAAACAGCACAAAAATGTAAAAATGTCATACTAAATAGGCTGGAAGGAGCCCACTTGCTTATAGTACTAGAGAAGGCAGAGCATCACTTGTTCGACCTCAGCTAGGAACACTCACATGTCACACAACTGAAATTTGTTGCCACTGCTTGTATCAAGAATGACTGCAAAAATACTATGAGTATAGATTCTGGGGTTATAAATACATTTTAGCAAGTAGGTGAATTCATAAATACAGAATCTGTGAATAATGAGAAGACTGTAGTTAGACCCAAATTTCACACTATATACTAGAATAAATTACAAAAGATCAAATCTTTAAGTGTGAAACAAAATAACCATAAAGTAGTAGAGAAAATAGTGGAGAACTTTCTTTATGACCTTGGAATGAGGGTAGAACTTGAATTAAAACATAAAATCCAAAGGCCACAAATAAAGATAGTTAAATTGGACTGCAGTAAAAAAAACAAAAACAAAAAAAATGTTTTCAAGGCAAAAAAAAGTACTACAACCAAGGTCAAGTTTAACTTATCAAATAATTAAAATAGCAAAAGATAAATGATGAGTCAGGAAAATATTTGCAATTTGTGTGACAGCAGAGGGATAATCTCCCTAGAATGTTAAATGTCCTGGACATAGACAAGAAACACATTAAAAACCTAGTAGAAAAACTGAACAAAAGATATGATGAATTCACAGAATATATAAACAGTTCACAAAACATATATAAAAGGCTCAACTTTATTCTTAATAAGAGTAATGCAGACTAAAGCTATATTTAGCTATTATTTCTCAGTTATAATGGCAGAAATCCAAAAGATTTCAGAATAATGTAATAATGCTGATATGAAGTAGTATATTCTTTCATACTTTTTCTTTTTTTTTTTGAGATGGAGTCTTGCTCTGTCGCCCAGGCTGGAGTGCAATGGTGTGCTCCTGGCTCACTGCAACCTCTGCCTCCCGGGGTTCAAGCGATTCTCCCACCTCAGCCTCCCAAGTAGCTGGGATTACAGGCACCCGCCATCACGCCCGGCTAATTTTTGTATTTTTAATAGAGATGGTGTTTCACCATGTTGGCCAGGCTGGTCTTGAACTCCCAACCTCAGGTGATCTGCCTGCCTCAGCCTCCCAAAGTACTGGGATTACAGGCATGACCCACCGTGCCCAGTTCCTTTCATACATTTCTATCAGGAGTTTTAATTGGTGCCATCCCTATAGATGATAAATTGGCAATAATTATCAGAATTCAAACACATATAGCCTTTTTCTGTGAAACGTATTTCAATTTTAAAATTATTTATTGATACCTAATAGATGTAAATATTTTCAGGGTACATATGCTATTTTGATACATTCATATAATGTGTAAAGATCAAGTCAGGGTAATTGAGACGTCTATCACCTTAAATATTTATCTTTCCTTTATACTAGGAGCATCTGAATTATTCTTTTCTAGCTATTTGGAAATATACAATAGAATATTGTCAACTGTAGTCACCCTACTAATCTATTGAACAGTAGGTCTTATTTCTTCTATCCAATTATATATTTGGACCTATTAATCAACATCTCTTCATTCCCCCACCCCCCAACTCCCTAACTCTTCTCAGCCTCTTGTCAGTATAAACTTTTACCCAGAAATTTATCTTAAGGATTTATCCTATACAGGCATACCTCAGAGATGCTATGGGTTCTGTTCCAGATACCACAATAAAGCGAATGTTGCAATAAAGTGAATCAATTTTTTTTGGTTTCCTACTGCATATACAAGTTATGTTTAGGGGAGGCACAGTGGCTCATGCCTGTAATCCCAGCATTTTGGGAGGCTGAGGGGGGAGGATTCCTTGAAGCCAGCAGTTCAAGACCAGCCTGGGAAACCCAGTGAGACCTTGTTGCTACAAAATTTTAAAAATTAGCTGGGCGTGGTAGTGCATGCCTGTAATCCTAGTTATTCAAGAGACTGAGGTGGAAGGATTGCTTGAGCTCAGGAATTCAAGGCTATGTGAGTTATGATTACGCCACTACATTCCAGCCTGGGCAACAGAGCAAGATCCTGTCTTAAAAAAAATAAAACAAAATAAAAAGTATGTTTGCACTATACTGTAGTCTAAGTGTGCAATAGCATTATGTCTAAAAATGTACATAGTTAATTTTAAAATATTTTATTGCCAAACAATGCTAATGATCATCTGAGCCTTCAGCAATTTGTAATATTTTTGCTGGTGGAGGATCTTGCCTCCATGTTGATGGCTGCTGACTGATCAGGGTGGGTGGGGTTTCCTGAATTGAGGTGGCTGTGGCAATTTCTGAAAATAAGACAACAAAACTTGCTGCTCAGTGGACTCTTTCTTCCATGAAAGATTTCTCTGTAGCATACAATGCTGTTTGATAGCATTTTACCCACAGAACTTCTTTCAAAATTGGAGTCAATCCTCTCAAATCCTACCACTGTTTTATCAACTACGTTTATGTAATCTTCTATACCCTTTGATATAATTTCCGCAATGTTCATAGCATCTTCACCAGGAGTAGACCCCATGTCAAGAAACTACTTTCTTTGCTCATCCATAAGAAGCAACTCCCCATTCATTCAAGTTTTATCATGATATTGTAGCAATTCAGTCATATTTTCAGGCTCCATTTCTAATTCTAGTTCCCTTGCTAGCTCTACCACATCTGCAGTTACTTCTACTAAAGTCTTGAACTCCTCAAACTCATCCACAAGGACTGGAATCAACTTCTTCCAAATTCCTATTCATGTGGGTATTTTAACCTCCTCCCACAAATCATGAATCTTCTTGATAGCATCTAGAATGGTGAATCCTTTCCTGAAGATTTTCAATTTACTTTGCCCAGCTCCATCAAAGGAATCATTCTCTATGACAGCTATAGCCTTACAAAATGTATTTCTTAAATTAAGTCTTGAAAGTCAAAATTACTCCTTGATCTAGAATGTAGAATGGATGTTGTGCTAACAGTCACGAAAATGGTTTTAATCTCCTGTACATCTCCATCAGAACTCTGGGGTGACCAGGGGCATTGTCAATGAGCAGTACTTTCTTTTCCCCCCAAATGGAGTCTCACTTTGTCACCCAAGATGGCGTGCTATGGTGCAATCTCAGCTCACTGCAACCTCCACCTCCTGGGCTCAAGAAATCCTCCCATCTCAGCCTCTCAAGTAACCGGGACTACAGGCACACACCACCACACCAAGTTAATTTTTGTATTTTTTGTAGAGATGTGTTTCATCATGACGCCCAGGTTGGTTTCAAACTCCTGGGCTCAAGGGATCTGCCCATCTTAGCCTCCCCCAAGTGCTGGGATTACAGGTGTAAGCCACCACACCTGGCAGAGCAGTACTATTTTGAAAGGAATTTTTCTGAGCAGTAGGTCTCAACAGTGGGCTTAAAACATTTAGTAAACCATGCTGTAAACAGATGTGTTATTATCTAGGCTTTTTTTGTTCCATTTATGGAGTGCAGCATAATTCTTAAGGTCTCTAGGATTTTTGAAACGGTAAATGAGCATAGGCTTCAACTGAAAGTTACCAACTGCATTAGCCCCTAACAAGAGAATCAGCCTGTCCCTTGAAGCTAGACATTGACTTCTGTCCTCTCTGGCTACAGAAGTCCTAGTTGGCATCTTTTTCCCATAGAAAACTTTTTTATCTACATTGAAAATATATTGTTTAATGTAGCCACCATCATCAATTATCTTAGCCAAATCTTCTGGATAACTTGGTACAGCTTTATCATCAGCAGCACTTGCTGCTTCATCTTGCATTCTTACGTTATGGAGATGGCTTCTTTCCTTAAACCTCATGAACCAACTTCTCCTATCTTCCAGTTTTTCTTCTGCAGCTCCCTTGCCTCTCTCAGCCTTCACAGAATTGAAGAGAGTTAGGCTCTCCTCTGGACTAGGCTTCAGTTTAAGGGAATGTTGTGGTTGGTTTCATCTTCTATCCAGACTTCTCAAACATTCTCCACATCAGCAATAAGGCTGTTTTGTTTTCTTACTGTGTGTTCACTGGAGTAGTACTTTTAATTTCCTTCAAATAACTTTTCCATTGCATTCACAACTTAACTGTTGGGTGCAAGAGGACTTGCTTTCAGTCTATCTCACCTTTCAATATGTCTTCCTCATTAAGCTTAATAATTTCTAGCTTTTGATTTGAAGTGAGAGAATGTGCAACTCTTCCTTTCACTTGAACACTTAGAGTCCATTGTTAGGTTATTAACTGACCTCATTTTGCTATTGTTTTGTCTCAGGGAATAGGGAGGCCCAAGGACAGGGGAGAGATGAGGGAATAGCAGGTCAGTGGAGCTGTCAGAACAAACAAATTTATCAAGCTTGCTGTCTTATATAGGCACAGTGATTCATAGTGCCTCAAAACAATATAATAGTAACATCAAAGATCACTAATCACAGATCATCATAACAGATATAATAATGAACAAGTTTTAAATATTGCTAGAATTACCAAAATGTGACACAGACACACAAAGTGAGCACATGCTGTTGGAAAAATGATGCCAATAAATTTGCTCCACACAAGGTTGCCATGAACCTTCAGTTTGTGAAAAACGCAACATCTGCAAAGCACAATAAATCAAAGTGCAGTAAAATGAGGTATGCCTATACTTAGGACATGCAAAATAACAAACAGACAGGCTTATTCATTGCGATGGTGTTGGCAACAGCCAGAGATTAGAAAGTCTATGGATAAAACACAGATTTAAAAGCTATGGTTATTTATACAATGGAAAACTGTGCGGTTGCAAAATGCATGAAAAAACTATGGATTAACACAAAAAAATCACTAAGATATATTATTAAGTGAAAAAGCAAGATGCAGAATAATATTTTTGCTATCACTTATATATAAAGGTGAGAAGAAAAAATAGTTACGTGTACTGGCTTGCATATGCTTAAAAATTCGATGAAATGATTATTAAGAAACTAATACCAGTAATCACCCATTGTGGAAACTGAGCACATATAAAAATGAGGTGGAAAGGATATTGTCTTATAATTCCTGATATTTGACTCTCGGGAATGTATTACATATTCAAAAAATTAAATAGAAAATTTTATTTTAAAACGGAAACTTGATAGATTTGATTATAAGATGAAAGCATGTTATCCTTTTATCAACACAAACACAGAAAGGCAATCACAAACTCTAGAAAGGGAGAAAAAATAAATAAAGGCTATACCTAAAGTCCTTGTCCAAACTGGAAGCAAAGTAAAATTCATCATGATTTGTGTAAATGGCATGCTATATGCAAAGAGAATCTATTTAACCTTGATGCTTGGGATAGCATTCAGGACCCACCTATTCCCTGATTTCCAGATTATTTAGTACACAGTCACATCAGTGGGTGCCTATTTAAATCCAGCCCAGTCTGTTACACCCTTGATGAAACTAAGATCAATAGCATTCAGTAGGGAAGATAACCAATGGGAAAAATCACTATTTGGACCGGTCACCTTGTCTTTCTGTAAAATTACTAAACTAGGCAAGGCGTGGTGGCTCATGCCTGTAATCCCAGCACTTTGGGAGGCTGAGGCAGGAGGACTGTCTGAGCCCAGAAGTTCAAGACTAGCTTGGGCAACACAGTGAGACTCTATCTCCTTTTTTATAAATAAATTTTTAAAAATTACTAAACTATTAAAACTAAACCCAACTGTTGAAAATTTTTTTCTTTAAAAGTTCCACACTTCTCCATCTGACATTATCATAATCCAAAAACTCAACCTCGCTTTGGTCATTCTACCAGCCCTACAAGGCTCTCGGAAGAAAAGAATGATTAAAAAGTCAATGGAATAGTATATTCATCTTATGAAAAGCTCCTTGGCCAAGATCAACATTGTTTACCTTCTTATTGCAGTCAGTCTGTGATAAGAGAAGAGGAGGTACATGCCAGGGTTCCATCTCATTGTCACTACTCTGTTGGAGTTCCAAGAAGAGCCACCCAGATTCTCTCCACCTGACTCAGACAGCATCTGGGAATTCCATGCGCACAATGAAAGCCTTAGTTCATGGATACATGGATTATAGCATTTTATTATGGAATAGACTCAAGAGCAGAAGCCAGCAAACCACAACCCATGGACCAAATCTGTTTTTATAAATATAATTTAATTGGGACACAGCCACACCTAGTCATTTACATATTGTTTATGGTCCTTTCACACTATAACTGCAGAGTTGAGCAATTGTGACAGAGGCCATATGGCCTGCAAAGCCAAAAATATTTGTTCTCTAGGCCTTTACTGAAAAAGTTTTCTGAACCCTGCTCAAGAGTGTCCTGAAATGGTATTCAGCCAATTCCCACTAACAAAGCCAGACAGTTATAACACATGTAGCCTGAATCATCATCACTAAAAACTGTTTAGCCCTGTCCCTATGTGTGTACATATACACAGATATATATGTATGGTGGTATGCTCTTACTAAAAAATAACAATAAGATCACTAACAAAATGTTCATTCAAAGAGACTATAATAATCTTACACTCATTCTGCTTTCTCACAAGAATCCAGTGTGTTTCACATACCTAAGGGAGGCAGCATCATTTAAGGGACAGAACTGTAGGTATGCACCACCATGCCTGGAATTTTTTTTTACTTGTTGTAGAGACAAGGTCTTGCAATCTTGCCTAGGCTGATCCCAAACTCCTGGACGCAAGCAATTCTCCCACCTTGGCCTCCCGAAGTGTTGAGATTACAGTCATGAGCCACTCTGCATGGCCAGGTACTTAATTTTTGACTTCAAATTATTGAGGGCTGGAAGCTTCAGTAAGTTGCCACTAACTAGTAATCACAGAAAATATGTAGTTTATCTGAAATATTTTATTTATATAAATATATATAATCTTTCAGATATCTTTATAATTTTTATGTATAAAAATATACATATGTAGTTTTATATATGTGCATCCTTTAAAATTAATAATACTATCAGAAATAGAGAGAAATCTTCACATCCTATGAATGAAGAGGAATCCGAAAATCAGAATAAATATGGGAACTAACTCTGAAATTCCTAGAGAATAGGGAAGAAATGCTTGTTTCAATAATGTAAGGATTTGGGTTCCACACCCATGTGAGACAGAAAAGTCCCATGTGATGCTGGGAGCTGGAACTGAGATATCTACACAAAGCTTGACATCTTCCAGGGAAGAAAAAACTATCCATCAGCATGCAAGCTGTATTAGTTCATTTTCACACTGCTATAAAGAACTACCTGTGACTGGGTAATATATTTAAAAAAAAAAGAGGATTAATTGACTCACAGTTCCACATGGCTGAAGAAGCCTCAGCAAACTTAAAATCATGGCAGAAGGTGAAGGGGAAGCAAGGCACGTCTTACATAGTGGCAAGAGAGAGAGCACGAAGGGGGAACTGCCTCACTTTTAAACCATCAGATCTTGTGAGAACTCACTCACTATCATGAGAATTACATGGAGGAACCACCCGCAGAATCCAATCACCTCCCACCAGGTCCCTTCCTCGACACATGGGGATTACAGTTTGAGATGAGATTTGGGTGGGGACACAGAGCCAAACCATATCACAAGGATTATGAGAAAGTTTGTCAGTCTTTGCTTGGGCTCCATATTGAGAAAAGGAACTCTCAACAACTTAAAAATGTGGACCAACATTTGTTTCAACTTTGATTTTACATTCTCCATGTGATCTGAGGATACCAAAGACGTCTGATGTCTAAAAACAATTATTTCAGATATGTTTGTTAGCTCGTTTTCAGTGGATTTTCATCTGTGGAAATTCTGCAAAGTTGAGAAATTAACATAATCTGGTAGAAGGAAACACAAAACTACCCTTGAGGAATATTCCATCAACACAGGCTACATAGGATTCTGATAGGAAAAAAAAATGTAATCAACAGGAATCGTAGATATAGTCTGCATCCATAAAATAAGTACTTTAAAAGTACTTTTAAAGTTATTAAAGGTGAGGACTTTTATAGAGAACCCAGAAATAAATCCATACATCTACAGTGAACTCATTTTTAACAAAGGTGTCAAGAACACACATTGGAGAAAGGACACATAAATGCTGCTGGGAAAACTGGATATCCATACTCAGAAGAATGAAGCTAGATCCTTATCTCTTACCATATAAAAGAATCAAATCAAAATGAATTAAAGACTTAAATCTAAGACCTCAAACTAAGAAACTACTGAAAGAAAACAATGGAGAAACTTTTCAGGACATTGATCTGGGCCAAAGCTTCTTGTGTCACAAGCGCAAGCAACCAAAGTTTCTGTGCCTCAAGCACAGGCAACTAAAGCAAAAATGCACAAATGAGATTACATCAAGTTAGAAGGCTTCCGCACAGCAAAGCAACCATCAACAAAGTGAAGAGACAACCCACAGAATGGGAGAAAATATTTGCAAACTATCCATCTGACACAGGATTAATAACCAGAATATATAAGGAGGTCAAACAACTCATAGGAAAAAAATCTAATAATCTGATTTAAAAATTGGCAAAAGGTCTGAATAGACTTTTCTCAAAAGGATACATATGAATGGCAAACAGCTATATGAAAAGGTGACTACCATTATTGATCATCAGAGAAATGCAAATTAAAACTACAATGAGATATTATCTCACCCCAATAAAAATGGCTTTTATCCAAAAGACAGGCAATAAGGAATGATGGTGAGGATGTGGAGGAAAGGGAATCCTTGTACACTGTTGGTGGGAATGTAAGTTACTACAACCACTATGGACAACAATATGGAGGTTCTTCAAAAAACTAAAAATAGAACTACCATATAATCTAGCAATCCCACTGCTAGGTATATACCCAAAATAAAGGAAAGCAGAATTGTGAAGAGATATTTGCACTCCCATATTTATTGCAGCACTATTCACAATAACCAAGATCTGGAATCAACCTAAGTGTCCATCAGCAGACTAAGGGATAAAGAAAACATGATACATATACACAATGGAGTGCTCTTCAGCCATAAACAAAGAATGAAATCTTGTCGTTTGTAACAACATGGATGGAACTGGATGATATCATGTTAAGTGAAATAAGCCAGGCACAGAAGAAAACAATTTTGCATGTTCTCACTCATTCATGGAAGCTAAAAATTAAAACAACTGAACTCAGAAATAGAGAGTAGAATGATAGTTATCAGAGGCTTGGAATGGTGATGGTGGGAGGGGGAAGTGAGTATGGTTAATGGGTACAAAAATACAGTTAGATAGAATAAATACAATCTAGTATTTGATAACACGACAGAGTGACTATAGCCAAAAATAAAAAGAAATTAAAAAAATAAGGACTTCTACATTTGGTCAATATGGAATAATAGAGATTGGATACTCCCTCCCATCTGAAGCAATTGAGAAAAGGACAAAACATATGAAACAATTATTTTCAGACGTTGAACATCAGGCAGTTCTGGACAGTGACATCTCAGAGAGGGAAAACACAGGACATTTTAGCTTACTGCCTAGAGGGAGTTTCCAAGTCGCTGCATGAGAAGAGAGAATCCAGGCAGAGGCTAGCAGTCTCCTTGAGCTGAGGAGAAACAGCTGGAAGATAGGGAGGCTAAAGTGGCTAGACCTGACAGGACAGAGCACCAGAGAAGAGAGGGGCACATCAGGAGAGAACTCCAGAATCTTCAAAGCCTTGAGTCTTCAGCTGAGGACAGATCAGAGAATGCATGTGAGGAAACTACCCAAGGACGAGGAAAGAATCAACCAAAAAGAGTAGAAGGAAAAATCTCCAAAGCTCACACAGAGCCAAGAATAGTTTATATTCTTACCAGCCAGCATGGAAACCCTCATAATTCAAGGGCATTGAGTAAAGTACTTAAAAAGATATCATCTCATTAGTGATACCAAGATTTAGAACAACGAAATTTGCCATGGATAAAGACAGCTATGTAATAAGAATAATGATGATGATGATGATGATGATGATGAAGGGATCAATTCAACAAAAGGATGATGAGTTGAGAAGATGTAGCTGAGAGTCTAGAGAAGCCAAGGTGGCTAGCATTTGCAGGACAGAGTACCAGAGAAGAGAGAGTATCACAGAAAAGGAGAATCTGCAGAGGGTACCCATAGGAAGACAGCATGTTGCACACCAAGACTGATGCCATCTTGCAGTGAAACTGCTATGATGACCCATGTTTGACCCTCACATACCAAGGTGTTCTGCAGTAAGATCTTTAAGCAATGCCTCTAGCATAGATAATCCCTCATAAAGATGCTTATCTAATCTCCCCAGTGGTTGCAAGTTTTGCAGAAAAATTTGAGGCATGACCAGCTGCACATGTCTTTACCTTAAAAACTTGCTACATAAAGGACATTTTCTGGAGGGCAGGTATGGGGAATTCACCATCTCACAGCTGCCTGAGACCACTTTTGTTTGCAAGCTCCTATTAAAGGTTTCTTTCTGAGAAACTGGATTTGTCAGCCTCTTTCTTCAGTCTATCAGCTCCCCAGCCTTTGGAGGTAGGTGTGCATATACTTGCTCACTGTGGAACAGTGCCCTTGAGTATTCAGCTGAGTATAATAAGCACATGCGTGTGGAGAAGCTAGACAAGGCTGGGGAAAGAACCACCAAAAGATTTAGAAGTAACATTGTCCAGTGCTCACATACAGCTAGACATGATGCCTTTCCCCTTCAGCCAGACTGAAAAACTTTATGATCCTCAGAGTGTAAGATAGACTGCACAGAACAGTCTTGCCTCAATAGTGGAAAAGAATTAGTACTGAGTACTGCTCCAGCTTTACATAATAATCTTAAAAGCAAAACCTGAAAAGATCAAATGCTTCAAGTAACTTAGCTATGTCCCAGAACAAAGAGCTATAACATTTTATGGAAACACAAAAATATGCAGTAACCATCATGGAAAAATTCACAGTATCTGGCATCCAATAAAAAAATTCCTAGGTACAAAAAAGGAGGGAAATATGACTTGTAATGAGAAAAACTAAATAAATTGAAAATAAACCATAACTGATAATAGATATTAGAAATAGCAAGCATAGTCATTGAAAGTTACTACAACTATATGCCACACATTTAAAAAGTTAAGTAGGGATATGGAAGATATAAAAAAGAACCAAGTAAAACTTCTAGAGAAGAAAACTGCAATGCGTGATGGCAAATACATTGGATAGGATTAGTGACACATTAGATTTTGCAGAAGAAAAAATTAGTGAACCTGAAGATGTAACAACAGAAACTATGCAAAAAACAAACAAACAAACAAAAACAGAGAGAAATGGGAATTTTAAAAAATGAGCACAGACAGCATCAGTGAGCTATGGGAAAACTTCAAGTGGCTTAACATACTTGTAATGGAATCAGTAAAGAAGAGAAAACATAGGAGCAGAAAAAATTTTGAAGAAATAATGGCCATAATTTTTATAAATTTGATAAAAATCTTAATCCTACAAGATCTAAGAATCTAAAACGCTAAGCCCAAGAAATAGAAAGAAAAGCATCCCAAGGCCCATCATAATCAAATTGTTCAAAACCAGTGACGATTAAAAAAAAAACAAACTTAAAAGCAGCCAGGTTAAAAAAAAATAATAAAAATCACCAATATGTAACATATGGGGGAACAAAGATAACTCAACAGAAATGATGTCAGTGGAAAGACAACAGACAACATCTTCAAAATGCTGAAAAAAAAAGAACTGTCAGCCTCAATCTTTATATTCAGCAAAAATATCTTTCAGAAACAGAGGTGATTCAAGATCAAGGAGCTGGCAGGAAGAAGCAAAAAAAGAAGGTAATATTGGTTTTCCAGATATTCAAAAGCTGAGAGATTTCACCAAGAGCAGAGCCACACTACAAGAAATATTAAAAGAAGTCTTTCAGATAGAAGCAAAGAGTTATCAGATAAAAATATGAATCTACACAAAGAAAGCACACTAGAAATAATAACTACACAGGTAAATATACAAGACATTGTTATATAAATGCCTACGAAGGTCCCTGATTCTTTAAACTAAAGCAATAACTAATATGAGATTTATAATATGTAAAAGTAAAACATATGACAATAGCACAAAGTTTAGGAGGAAGGAAGTAAAAGCACAATATTGGAAATAAAATGACATCATAAAAATATTCAATTAATTTTTAAAGAATTAGAGGAAAAAAGGAACAAAGACTAGATGGGACACATATTTTAAAAGAGCAAGATGATTTAAAGCTGACCATATTAATGATCATATTCACTGTAAATTGTCTAAGTATTCTAATTAACAGGCAAATTTTGTCCGATTAGATTTTAAAATTGTGAAGCCCAATTATATGCTGCCTATTAAAAATGTACTTCAAGGCCGGGCGCAGTGGCTCATGCCTGTAATCTCAACACTTTGGGTGGCCGAAGTGGGCGGATCACTTGAGATCAGGAGTTAAAGACCAGCCTGGCCAACATGGTGAAACCCTGTCTCTACTAAAAATACAAAAAAATTAGCCAGGTGTGGTGGCAGGCGCCTGTAATTCCAGCTACTCGGGAGGCTGAGGCAGGAGAATCGCTTGAACCTGGGAGACAGAGGTTGCAGTGAGTGGAGATCGCACCACTACACTCCAGCCTGGGCAACGGAGCAAGACTCTGTCTCAAAAAAAAATAAAAAGAAAAACAGAAAAGTACTTCAAATATAGACACAAATAAGTTAAAAAGTAGGCAGATAGAAAAATACACAGCATGCAAACATTAATTAAAAGTCAGATAGTTGGAGTGATTATATCATTAGACTGAGTAGATTTCAGGCCAATGTCTATTTCCAGGACTAAATAAGGTCATTTTTAATAGTTGCTCTAGGGATTATAATACACACAACTAACCATTCATGGGCTCCTTAGAATATTTTACCATATGAATTAAAATATAGATGTCTTACAACCACATTGTTCTCTTCACTCTCCCACTTCTTGTTATAGTTGTCATAGGTATTACATTTAGATACGTTGAAAACCCTACTACCAATCTTATATTTGTTTTCAACAGTCAGACATATTTTCAAGAACTTCTGAGAAGAAAAATTATCTATTACATATACCCAGATATTTATCATTTCTGTTACTCTTCCTTCATACTGAAGTTTCAAGGATCCCTCTGGTATCATTTCCTCTTAAACTGAAGAACTTTCTTTAACATTTTTTAAGACCAGTTCAGCTTGGTGAATTCTCTTCGTTTTTCTTCATCTGCAAGTGCCTTATTTCTCCTTCATTCTCAATTAATATTTTTACTGGATATAGAATTCTGGATTAACAGTTCTCTTTCCTTAAAAATTTTATTCTACCGTTCTTTGGCCTCCAAGGATACTAATAAGAAATCCACAGTCATAAAAATCATTATCCTCCTCTATATAATATGTCATTTTTTTTTTCTGGATGCTTTCAAGATTTTTTTCTTTTTCTTTTTCTTTGGTATTCAGAAGTTTTTCTCTGATGAATAGATGGGCTTTGTTTGTTGTTGTTCTTCAGTTTTTCTTGTCTGGGGTTCAATGATCTTCTTGAAATATAAACTTATGTTTTTCACTGAATTTAGGAAGTTTTTTTGCTATTATTTCTTGAAAATATTTTTTCTGAATCCATCTCTTTCTCTTCTGTTTCTGGGACTCCAATGATATAAATATTAGATCTTTTGATAAGAGCTCACAGATTTGTCAATCTTTTTCTCTTTGTTTTTCAAATCAGATCCTTCCTATTGCTCCATTTTCAAATGTCATCTCCATTTTGTTATTCGGTTCATTCAGTGAAGTTTTTATTTCACATAGTACATTTCTCAGTTTTAGAAGTCCCAATTGGGTCTTTTCGTAGTTTCTGTTTCCATATCTAAGGCTTTTATTTCTCTATTAACTTCAAATTGTAATAGCTGCTTAAAGCCATTGATAATTTCAGCATCTGGATCACCTTGGGATTAACATCTGTTTGTATTTTCTCTTGAGAATGTATGACATATTCCCAGCATTTTACATGTTGAGTAATTCTGGATTCATCTGGGTAATTTGAATGTTGTGTGTGAAACCTTGGGCTTTGTCAAAACCCCTGAAGAAGGTTGATTTGGGCAGTGAACCTGTTTAGATCTAGACTGTAAATTCCGTTTCATTTTTCTAGGGGCTGTGCTTCTAATGCGAATTTTAAAAGCCTTTGCTATGCTCTAGTGAGTTTGCCCCATATGTGCGCCATTAGTCCAGGACTTAGCTGTGGATTATATTCTAGTTCAGTCCTCAAATCCCATGCTATGCTTCTCTGGGCCTGTTTCCACACATGCCCAGCTGAGGGATGACTTGTACTGGTTCATATAGAATCAGGGGATTCCCTTCTCCAGCTCTCTTCTCCTCAGGATTTCTCCCACACTTTCCAGCTCCTGAGGTCCCACCTTTTTTCATTTCTTTGACTAGAAATACATGTTTCTCTCTCTGAGTTTTAGCTTCTGTGCTTTCACAGTTTTGCATGGCTGGAGCCACACCCAGAGTAAAATGATGAGATAAAACAGAGGGAGTGCTCCAGACTCTCACACCACAGGAATCCCTTATTTCGGTTTCTCTGACCAGAGAGATAAGTTTTCTCTCAAGGTTTTCAGTGTCTATGCTATTATCACCACTGCTACAGCAGGGAGCTTCACAAATGGGGCTGCTGAAAAAACATAAAAGAAAAACAACTGGGATTTTCCCCCACACTCTCTGGCGTGCAGGAGTCTCTTCCTTTGGTCTCCTGGTCAGATGGGGAAGGCCTTCTCTGAGTTTTGCTGTCTGTACCTGTTACACAGTTCTGCCACTGGGGCTACCCTTGGATCAAACCTTGAAGACAAGGAAAAAAACCCAGAAAACTCCTTCCCATACTGCTTGTTCTTTAAGATTTGACATTCTTCCCCAATCTGACAACTAGTGTTTATTTTTCAGTCTTCAGGTAGTTTTTTTTTTTTAATTCTATCCAGAGCTATTAGTTGTGATCTGTGGGGAAGATAGGCCATAGTGGAGTGAGTCCATTTTGGCTAGCACCAGAAGTCTCAAATAAATTATTAAGGCAGGCAAAGGTTATAAACATACATTTGACAGTGGCAGAGAACCATAATGTCTGATAAACTCACGAAAGTACACTGACCTTCATTTATAATCAGGAAAATGGAAGTTAGTTTGATAAAATTTACACACAACAGTTTGGCAAAATTTTATCATCTGATAATATCCAGAGTGGAAGATAAAGTAAGAAAACAGGAATGGAATCATTTTATATTTTAAGTAGAATTATAAATCAGTATAACCAATTCCTAACCAAAGTCATAATACAGGTTAAAATAATTACAAGAGACTATCATATGCAACTCCACAGCTACAGATTTGGAAACCTACAGGAAATGTATCATTTCCTAACAAAATAAAAATTATCAACATTAATGCAAGAAGTAGCAAAAAAAATTGAATACATCAATTACAAAAGCTGTTAGAAAATGACAAGAAATCTACCTTTGAAAGTAATACTAACTCCAAATGATTTTAGAATTGAGCTTTAAGCTATTGGACAAATTATTATAATACTATTTAAATTATTCCAGACCACATAAAAATATAGAAACTTCTTGAATTTATTTTACTAGTAAACATTTTAATAACCAAATTGCTTGAAGATAGTATGAAACAAAGAAGATCAAGCTCACCCAGGTATCTAGAAAAAGTTTTAATCAAAGTATTAGCAAAAAAACTGCAGGATGTAAAATAATATGATGTGACCAAATAGGGTATATTTCGAGATCCAAGGATGGTATAATAGCAAGAGATTGATAAACATATTACATAAAGAAATCAAAGGACAAAAACTGTACCATTAAGCATCATCTGTCAAGATGTTCAAGATTAATAAGCATAGCTGAGAGGGACCCCACCTGATAGTCTTTTAACTCCCTGAATTCTAGTTGTTTATGATCAACACTTCATTTCTTCTTCTTCATTACATAAACCAATATACTTTCTTTTATTTTTTCTTAAGCTAGTATGAGTTGGAATGCTGTCATGTGCAACTAAGTATATTTTCTGCTGGGTGCAGTGGCTCACACCTGTAACCCCAAGACTTTGGGAGGCTGAGGAGGAAGGATTACTTGAGACCATCCTGGGAAAGCATAACAAGATATCATACCTACAAAGTTTTTTTTTTTTTTTTTGAGACGGAGTCTCGCTCTGTTGCCCAGGCTGGAGTGCAGTGGCGCTATCTCGGCTCACTGCAAGCTCCGCCTCCCAGGAGACTGCAAGCTCAGCCTCCCAAGTAGCTGGATCTACAGGTGCCTGCCACCACGACCAGCTAATTTTTTTGTATTTTTAGTAGAGACAGGGTTTCACCATGTTAGCCAGGATGGTCTTGATCTCCTGACCTCGTGATCTGCCCACCTCGGCCTCCCAAAGTGCTGGGATTACTGGCATGAGCCACCGCGCCAGGCCACAAAAAAAAATTTTAAATAAAAATTAGCCAGGTATAAGTGGCACATGCCTATAGTCCTAGCTATTCAGGAGGCTGAGGCAGGGGGGTCACTTGAGCCCAGGAGTTCAAGGCTGCAATGAGCTGTAATTGTGCCAATGCATTCCAGCCATGACTACAGAGCAAGACCCTACCAGTAAAAACAAAACAAAACAAACAACAACAAAACAGAAAGAATGTATATTAATACAAGCATCAACAGAAAAATAGTTAATAAAAACAATTTTCCGTAGTCACGTACAACATAAATATTTTAAAGTCAGTAGAAAACCATCATACATTGTTAGTAGGAATGTAAAACAGTATAGCCCTTTTAGAAAATAGTTTGGTAATTTCTCAAAAAGTTAAACATAATATTACTGTATAACCCAACAATTCCACTCCTATATATCTACCCCAGAGAAATGAAAACATGTCCACACAAAGACATCATGTTCACAGTAACATTATTCATAATACTCCAAAACTGGAAAGAATCTAAATGTCCATCACTGGTAAATGAATAGAGGAAATGTGGTATAACCATACAGTGAAATATTATTCAGCAGTAAAAACAAAATACTGACACACGCTACATCATAGATGAACCTTGCTAAGTGAAAGCAAGCCAGACACAAGAAACTACATATAGCAAGATTTCATTTACATGAATTGTTCAGAAAATCTATAGGGATAGAAAGTAGACTGGTGTTGCCCTGGGTGTAGGGGCTGGGATTCACTATAAATAAGTATAAAATATATCTTCAGAGAATGAAAATATTCTAAAACTAGTTTACGGTAGTAGTTGGACCACTCACTAAATGTTACCAAACATCATTGAACACTTGAAATGGATATAATACTATAAAATATGACTCAATAAGGTTGTTAAAAATTAGCCAATAGATTCCTAATATACAAACAATAATCAAGTAAAATAAAGGTAGAAGAAAGCATTCCATTCACAACTACAGAAAGTCATAAAGTATCTAGCAATAATATAACCAGAAATGTTTGGTACTTATAGGAAACTACAAAATTTTACTAATAAACATTAAATCTTGAATAAAAGGAGAGAGCTTGTTTTTTAAAAGTATATTGCACCATCATACATATTTCCTAATTTACACTGTAAATTTAATATATTCGCAATCAAAATCTCAACAGCATTTTTAAGAGAAGAAACCTTAAAAATGATTGTTAACTTTATCTAAAATTATAAACATATGAAAATAATCAGGAAAATCTTTAAAAAGAAGAGCAAGAAATGGGAACATACCCTACAGTACTATGTTATCATAAAACTACAATCCTTACAACAGTACAATAGAATTTACAGATGTATCAATAGAACAGAATTAAAAGCTAATAAATTAGCAAATAAATATGCAAGTTCAATATCTTACAAAGCAAATTTCAAAGGAACGGAAAAATATGAAATGTTCAATATGTGGTGTTTGGACCCATGTCAAGTCATTTGGAAAAACATAAAGCGTGATTCTGACCTCACTTCTTATACCGAAATAAAATCCAGATGGATGATACTTTTAGAATAGCTGAATGAGAAAGGCTTTAAGCATTTCACAAAGATTAATGTCTATAGAGAAAAGGATTATAAATTGGATTGCATTTTAGTTAATAGTATTTGAGAGCTCACTTTATACCAGGCACTTTTCTGAGCATTTTATTTAACCTAAGATTAAATGCAAGTAATGTATTTAATCCACACAATCAACTTGACCTATCTACTGTTCCTCCTCATAGTCTCTCAGCCTCACCTGTCTCCTGGACTCAGCCATTTGCTCTGCTTCACTCAGCATCTCAGCCAAAGGACACACCCTTCTGCTGCTTGAGGCTGAGCAGCCACTTATCTGGAGTCTCTGGCCCCTCCTACAATCTCCAGACCCAGATGAAATGCTACTCCACAGAAGTGGCTACCCATAGCTGCCAAAAAGCCTGATAATGCAACCCACAGTGTGGAAAAGTTAACTCCTATTGGGGAAAATTTTGACTAGTGAAAGACAGGAAGCAGAAGGATAAAATCTCTCCTTCCTCCTGCCCACTGACTGTGCTGAGACATAGATGGCCATGCAGCCTGTCGGGAGGCTTCATGCATGGCTGAGTGACTGACTCACCTGCTGAGATGCAGTTATGTGTTTGTAGTCATGACAGTAACCAGTGCAGAAAGGCTTTACCCTACGTTGCTTCCCACACTTTACCACCTCCCTTTTCTTTTCATCCGTTCTTGCTGCCCTGGGATCACAGCTCTCACCTAACGCATTAGCACTTAATCCTTGTCCCAGTGTTTGCATTTTAGGGAATCCAGAGTAGGACATCCAATTTTTCTGATAAGGACACTAATTCACAGACAAGTAAAGAAACTGGTTAAAGATCACTCAGCCATTAAGCTTGGTTTTGAATACAAGGAAACTCATTAATCTTATACAGTGTAACTACAAAAATAAAAACCCAGCAGCAAACTGTGAACTATGGAATGCTACTTTTGGGATCAAGAGTAAGACAAGACAGGGCCGGGCACAGTGGCTCACACCTGTAATCCCAGCACTTTGAGAGGCCGAGGCAGGCGGATCATGAGGTCAGGAGATCCAGACCATCCTGGCCAACATGATGAAACCCTGTTTCTACTAAAAAATACAAAAAATTAGCCAGGTGTGGTGGCACGTGCCTGTAGTCCCAGCTACTCAGGAGGCTGAGGCAGGAGAATCGTTTGAACACGGGAGGCGGAAGTTGCAGTGAGCTGAGATTATGCCACTGCACTCCAGCCTGGGCAAGAGCAAGACTCCGTCTCAAAAAAAAAAAAAAAAAAAGTAAGACAAGACTGCCCACTATTATCATCTCTCTTCAGTATTAGATTGTTATACTATTATACTATGATACTAGAAATCCTAGCATAATGGCAAACAAAAGAAACAGAACTGATATTACTCACAGATGTTTTGATTATATATGTAGGTGATTTTTAAATCCATGAATGAATTATTAGAATAAACTTGAAATATAAAATGTTGCTGAATACAAGGGCAATATACAACTCTCAATTATATTTTTATATATCGCAACAAGACACAAAAACACAAATACTGCTTTTAACTGCATTTAAAATACACAGGAATATATCTTACAGTAACTCTGCAAAACACTCACAAAACTATAAAACATTATCAAGAGAAATCAATAAGGATTCCAAAAATGAAGATACAAATCACATTAATAGATTGTAAGATTCAATTTTATTATGTCATTTCTGAAATTGATCTATAGATTCAAAGCAATCCCAATCAAAGTCCTAGCAAGTTTTTTGTTTGGAGGAAGTGGATTTTGAGTGTGTGAAATGTGTGCCAAGGGCCAAGAATAACCAAAAATGTCCTTGAAGAAGAAGAAATGGAGAGGAAGTTGTTCTAACAGATGTTAAGCTACAGGAAACTCAGTAGAGTATTGGTACAAAGGTTGACAAAAATGAAAAAGACACAGGCAACAAGGTGAAAGATGCCATTGGACCTTACTTTACACCATAACTAAAATCAACTCTAGGGAGATTAAAGGTAAAACGAGGAGAAAACTATGTAACTTTTAGAAATTAATATATCTTCATTATCTCACAGCTGGAAATAATTTCTTTAAAAAGATGCAAAAAGAAAAAAAAAGCCATAGAGAAAAAGGTAGATAAATTCGACTTCCTTAAAAGCTAGAACTGCAGTTAATCAAAGAGAACTAGAAAGAGAGGGAAAAACCAAGCAACAAATCAGGAGAAGCTATTTGCAACACATATAACTGGCAAAGGTCTTCTACTTAGAACACCATAGTTTTTGTATCTAAGACAAACAGTTTTCCACATTTTACCATCATGGACGTTGGGGTGCATCTTATGATCGCTGGCAGGTTACAACGTAATTGAAAATGTTTTTGTTCTTAATGTAATACAGTGGTACATTTTTAATGATGGCATCTTAGATTTGATGAAAAACTGCATATAAAGAACACTGAAGAATCCTTAAGTAAAAGACAATTCAAGACCAAAAATGGACAAATGACTTAACAGGAATTTCATGAGAGAGAAAACCAAAATGGTCAATAATTATGTGAAAAAAATAGCCTCATTAGGATCAGATAAATGCAAATTAAAGCTATAATGATATATGAAGGCAAAAATTTTTAAGCCTGGCAATACCAAGTATTAGCAAACATTTAAAGAAATAGGATCCTCTCATCCATCATGGAACAGAAAGTAAATTGGTAAATCATTCTAGAGTACAATTTGCATTACCTAGTAAAGATTAACACATCCAAATCCTGTGATTCAATAACCCCTCTCCTAGGTATACATCATAAGAAAACTTCAATATACTTACACCAGATACATGTATGTGTGTGTGTATGTATTTAAAATAGCATCATTAAAAATATCAAAAAACTAAAAATGACACAAATATTCATCAAAAATCCACGGGCTAAACAAACTGATTTCTATCTCTGCAATGGAATATTATGCATCAATAAAAATGAATGAACTACAGCTACATGCAGCAAAATTAATATATCTCATTCTCAAAGCTGAATGAAAGAAAGTTACAAAAATGCATTCAGAATGATTGATTTAAGTTCAAAATAGTCAAAACTGAACAAAAGATTATTTAGGAATACATAGATACGCAGTGTAAGTATGAAGAAAAGCAAGACAACGGTTGTCACAAAAGTCAAGGTCATCGTTTCCTATGTTATAGGAGTAAGTACTTGTGATTATGAAGGGGCACAGCAACTTTCAAAGGTGCAGGCAATTTTCTGTTTCATACCCTAAGTAGAGATTGCACCAGTGTTCATTTAGTTATAATTTGTATGCATCCATTTATATAATCTTCTGTAGGTATACCATATCATGTTTTTTTAAATGAAAAGAGTTGCAGAGCAATATGATCTCATTTAATTTTCATATTTATATGTTAAGTACATATAGGTAGAAAAACTCAACTGTTTTACTTATGGGATATTACCTCTGGGGTTTGGGGTTGTGAGTGTGTAAGAGATTTGTAGTCTGTGTTATGTGAATTTTTACAATAAGCACATATGACTTTGTAATGAATTAAAACAAGTAAGACATTTAATCAACTAGGAGAAGCATGCCAGGTAAAACACACCACTTACTGAGACTGGCCAACTTCACCCAGATAATTTGAATTGAACATTTCTATAAAATTTTATATTCCTTGCCCTACTGCCTGGGTTGCTATGAATCAGATTTCAAAGATAATTAAAGCCTTTAAGGAAAACCGATTCTACAAGCACAGCCAAAATTGTAAGGTGTTGACAGTAATTCTAACTACAGTCGCACCATCACATCATTTCACAATTCACCTTTACCTCTTATAAATAATTCTCAGCTTCTTTAGACAACATCCCAGAGCCTCTTCCAAATATAACAAGAGTCAAAAACGTTCCAAAATGTACACAACTGTCTTGTAGTTTTCCATAGAGAGAAGGCAGTGGTCATGCAGTAGCGGCGCAGTGGCAGGGTGTGACGAGTGTTCAATTTGTAACATACATTACGCCTCACACAACACCTCCAAGTTTAAAAGACAAAAGAATCCCAGTATCTCATCTCTAACTACTTTATATACTAATGGGGTTTTGTTAGACCTCAAAAAATGTTTACCAATTGAGTTTATATTAATATCATCTAATTTCTATTTCACAATTTTATTCTCATAAGCATTTAAACCATTTTTTTCTATACTAAACATTTCTATTTGCAAAATACCAAAACCCCATTCTCCAGCTCCCTGAATGCCAACTACCCCAAATAACAGAGGGCAGCAACCACAGGCAACTACAACTTTAATCTGTACTGTTCTTTGGCTTTTGACATTTGGCTCTGATCTTGGCCCCTTTCCCAGGGATTAAAGCAGTAGTAGTGTGCTGACAAACATCTGACAACCAGCTTTCAGAAATGACTGATATGTAGTGCTTGCCAATTTCCACGGTGTAAACATTGGACGATGGACAATTTCAAGCTACCTTCCCAACACAGAAGTGGGAAGAGATGCACAGTAGCATACCACTATATAGTATTTCTACCATTCAGTTTCAGTAGACGTAACTCAAGAGCATAAATAATAGTGAAATGTAATAAAATCATTAGGAAGTAATAAGTTTTAAGTATTTGTTACCTTTGCTTTTAATATACTTTTAAATTACAGGTTTATAAAAGTTAATGTTTAATAATGACTATATCTAATAACCAGCTTGCAAAATTCCTAAAAATTTAACAATCAGCTCTTAAGAGCTGGCACACCAGTGGCTTTGACCTGCCAAACTTCCTCCTGGTTCCAATTCGGACTTAACTTCCCGTAAAGACCTCTCTTGGCTCTTTGCAGCTGAGAGATATATATTCCACTGTGGGCTTCCTTGGGGGCTGCCACACCCCTGCACAAACAGGTGCCTGCTTTACTTACCTTTTGCCCAGGAAGGAACATTCCCTGAAGACTTTGTGCTATTCACAGCTTAGGTCTTCACCCTTGAGTTAGAAAAAAGAAAAAAAAAAGCCTATTAAATTAAACTTAAAACTAGTTATTTAGAAGTTATAATAGTTACATTGCTTAATAAAGACAGAAAGACATCAATCCTAATCTTTGCTCCACTACTTATGAAATATAGGACATCATTCACCATCTGAGTTTCAGCGTCCTCATCAGTAAAATGGGAATAACCTTATAGGTGGTTGTGAGGATTAAATAATGTCTGTAAAACAGCACAGTGTTTGGCATGGGATAGTATTCAACAAATGGTAGTTGTTATTATGTTTTAAATGCCACTTTTATGGGTTACATATGTGATGCAACTTTTGAAAGTGTAGAATAATATCAACTCCTGACTGACCAGCTCATTATCAAAGCAAAATGCCTTCCAGAAATCACATTTCTATACTCACACTCAAATGTTAACATCAGGAATATGTTCTCTGGCCACCAAAACACCCAATCTGCTTTTTTATGCTAATGACCTGGAGAGGTGCATCCAGGCATGGCAAACACCATATTTAACAAAGTAGACACCATTTTCACCCTCATGGAACTTAGAGCCTAGTGGGGACAGGGACATAGAACATAATCACACAAATACAAGTTCGCATTGTTATAAGTGCCAGGAAGAGCAAGGAAGAGATGTTATAAGAAATTATTTCAGGCAGACCTTACCTAGTCTAGGGTGTTAGGGAGCTTTCTGTTAATAAGAGGCATTTAAGCTAAGATCTAAATGATGAGGAGTTAACCAGACACAGAGTATGGGGGAACACATTCCATGGTAAGGCATCAGCCTTTGTTTAGGCCTTGAAGTGGGAGAGAGCATGGTGTGGTCGGCACACTGAGAAAAGAAGCTACATAGGGCACTAAGTGTAGGAGGAAAACTGCGTTTGTTATTGATGTAAACTCAACTTGTTACTCCCCCCTTACTCTCCCCTACCGCATCTCTCTAGCTCTAAGAGGTGGATCCTATACCTAGAGAGCCCCTCGTGATTCATTTGATTGTCTACGTTTAGAGGTAGTGGTTGGGATCAAGTTTAATTAATTGCTCAGCATATTAAAGGCTGACTCAGAGGAGAAGCTGAGAGCCAGCAAGGCTGCATACTGCACTGGGGAAGGTAGTTGCAGCAAACAGGAAATACTTGCTGAAGATCAAAGGCTAGTGAAGGTATTTAACTCCCTGTCACTCTGCCTCCAGCTAGGTCTCTAGCAGCAGCTGCATCTCCACTGTGATTTCAGATCCTACCAGCCCCTCTCACCTTGGTCCCAGCTCCCATCAGGAAACCCTGGCCACAGTGCTAGCTACCACTCAGTGACACTGAAATATCATCCCCTCCCGTGTTTCTTCAACCCTAAGGAAAGTTGTGTCTTCCTGTTACTGCTAATCTCTGGTTTCCTCAACTTTTCCTATTTCCTTACTATTCAAAAAGTGTTTCAGGAACCAGCAGCATTGGCTTTATCTAGGAGCATCTTTAAAATGCTGAATCTCAGGGCTCATTCCAAATCTATTAAATTTGAATCTATTTGTTGTTTTTTTCTTTTTTTGA
Organism: Pan troglodytes; assembly: GCF_028858775.2. Taxonomy (NCBI): domain Eukaryota; kingdom Metazoa; phylum Chordata; class Mammalia; order Primates; family Hominidae; genus Pan; species Pan troglodytes. The sequence continues at coordinate 16,744,649 of NC_072407.2, forward strand.
GACGGAGTCTTGCTCTGTTGCCCAGGCTGGAGTACGGTGGCACAACCCCGGCTCACTGCAACCTCCGTCTTCTGGGTTCAAGCAATTCTCCTACCTCAGCCTCCCGAGCAGCTGGATTATAGGCGTGCGCCACCACGCCTGGCTAATTTTTGTATTTTTAGTAGAGATGGGGTTTCGCCATGTTGGCCAGGCTGGTCTCAAACTCCTGACCTCAAGTGATCCGCCCGCCTCGGCCTCCCAAAGTGCTGGGATTACAGGTGCAAGCCACAACGCCCAGCCTGAATCTGCATTTTTAAAAGATCCCAGGTGACATTAAAGTTTGAGAAGTAAGGAAGACCATCCTCTAAGTAACAAATAGCCTATATTAAATTCCCTCTGATTGAAATATCTAGATGATTTCTGTCTTCTGACAGGATCCTGACAGTTTTCATGTTCAAACTGTTCACTTATTTTCAATGTTTATTACCTGTTCTATTGTACTACAATTTTAACATTCTTGAATTAATTTAGGTTCTACTAGATTCTAGAATCTAATGATCTAGATTCTAGATTAGTGTTCACAGAACTCTACCGTTTCTACCACAATGTTTTTCCTTGAACAGTTATTCATTTCCAGATCCCTCACCTGGTTTCTCTGACCATTACTTGGTTCACATTTTTTCCTTCAAAACTATGCAGAATTGTTCTATTTTCTTAAGTTATTCAGTGTTGCCAATGAGAAGTCTGATTTTTGTTTCTTGATAATGTGTTGCTGTTGGTTTTGGTTGTGTTTTGTGATTTTTTTGCATGAATTTTTACAGAACTTTTTTTGTCTTCCTTAAACTTTAAAAAAAAAGTCATCAGCAATATATAAAAGTCACCTGGAAAATACCAAATCACGTTAATCTCTAAACACTGGCCTTTTCTTCTAAAGAACAGTTTGTTTTATTAAAACTTAGATATTTTTGTTTCATTCCAATCTTTTCTTCAGGAAATTTCATTTTATAAAATCATGTCCAAAATGGACATGAATATTAGTCTTGCTTTTGGAATTGACTTTCAAACTCTTTTCATCTCACACCATTTCTGTTTCAGGCTCACCTGTCCTTTTTCAGAGATACCATGACTTTTTGCATTTTATTGAAAAAAGCAAATGTTTTCCAAAATATTTTCTGACTTCTGTAGCAAGTAATTTTTAGAGTTATGATTTCCCTTTGAGCCTAGAGAATAATTTTCCATTTCCTTTATGCTATAGTAATTTTTAAAGGGCACTTTTAAAAAACCTATTGACTTATCCTTGTACAAGGACCACCTTATGCCAACAGGTAGAGGCCATGGCATCTCCTTGGTTTCTCTATGTCCCTTTGGGTGCTGAAGTATTCTTTTATAAGATTTGGACTTAAAGTAGGAGTGGATATGCATGGCCCCTAGTCCTAGGCTGGGTAGGTAATTATCCTTCTTGACTGATCAGGGCTGAGGAGAACTCTCCTCTCACTGACTTTGGGGCTAGATGCATTTGTTGGTTCTTTTATTATATAGAGCATAAAGACCCCATCCTTTCTCTCCTGCCTCTTCCTTCATCACTACCCCATCTCTACCTACTGCACTGTTCCCAGAACTCTACCATTTCTACCAGAAGGCTTTTCCTTGGATAGCTACTTTCCAGATGCAATGCATCACATGTTCTGTGAGTTGTAGCTTCTGATTATGTGTGGAGAAAAATTATGAAAATGAGAGGCTAGGACTTCTATCAAGCTAAAAAATATCCAAATGCAGAAGAGACGTTGCTGCATAAGATTTGTCAATATTTCGGATCAATTTACATCCCTGCTTCCCAAAAGGGAGTTCCATGGTTTCTATATAACAGTATTATCCAGGATGGACATATTTATCAATAGTAGAGCTGGAAAAAATTCCCCTTCAGACTTTGGCATATGGCCCTTTCTGTAGCATCCAGTGTTTGAGGTTTTGCATGTCTTCATGGATACATTAAGGGAAAAATATCAGAGAATATATTGGGCCCTGTTAATCTACTGCCATAGTAACAACAATAAAAGCTAACATTTGTTCAGTGTTTACTGCCTGCCAGGCACTATGCTTAGAGTGCTCGCTGTATATTTTACCTCATATTTAATCCAGTTCTTTGCTAATATGGATGTTGGAAGCACCCTCCCTTTCTCAGACTTCAGGTTTTCCTGTAGAATTAAGGATCTTCACTACAGCAAACTCTTAGCCTCTTGCTCACCCCTCATTCTCCCTGGGAGAATCGCTCAACCCATTGGTTAGTTGGGAAGAACAAACTAGATGCACTTGGCTCAGCCACGTCTAAAACCACTCTTTGACCTGAATGCATTCGAGTCTTCTTGCTGAGTAAGCTTCGTGGAGCACATTTTCCTCCTAAAAGGGGCCTGTAGTTTCCATTTCTGCCAGTGCCTAGTGACTACGTTCATTATTGGGGTGTAGAATTAGGAAGCCCATCATTTCTAAGCATCCAAGTTTCTCAATACAGTTTTATAAGTAGTAACATGACATTTTTATACTCATCTCTCTAATTTCCACCCTTTCAATTAGTTCCAAGTCTAAATGAGGAAGACAGGAAATTTTTTGTTGGTCCCTGAAAGTTTCCAAAGTAGCTATTACTAGCATCTCCATTTTAAGTTGTGTAAACACAAGCACCTGAACCAACTTATCCAAGGTTCATCCAACTCATCAATGACAGAGCATGGATTCTCACTCAGAGTTCTGCCTAGCTATAGAGCAAATATTTGATTATCATGCCAAGCTAATCGTCACTTCACCACTTCCCACAGCGTTCTTCACAAAACCTCATCACAGTATGAAGATGCCATTAGTGTTAATACCATCTGAGGAAAAGCCAACCTATCCTTCAACTCTCCTCTGCCCAGTTCTCCCAGGTAAAGTTAGAGGCTCCATGCTCTGTGTTCTTTGTACAGTCTTTTGTTGAAGAGCAAAGGTTTGTTCAGCAAATCAAAGGTTTACATATTCATTTCTCTCTCTAAACTTAGCATTCAGCACTGCATAGATGCCAGTTCAATTTTTTGTTAAATTGTTCATAGGAACAAATAAACTAACACCAACTTATCCAAAGCAGCCACTTTACGCACAAGGTCTACACTGATTCCAGGACAGACATAATTGCACTCCAGCAATATTTAAGCTACAGGGCTTGCCTTTATTCCATTTGGTTTGGTGCTTTTTCTTTTTGGTTTTAGGTTTTTAAAGTTCCCTCTACCCTTACTTTTAGAAAATATTGTGTGATAAGTCAGTTAATTGACAATATATATGATGTCCATTAGCCATTAGCAGTATTTCGCTGCACATGGCACCTGGTTTAATCTTACCCTGAATTGCTACAGGAAACCAAAGTAATTGCATTAACAGAACATGAAAATAGTAACAATTATAGCTACCATTTATCAGCACCCACCAGGTACCAAACCCTGTGCTAAATGGCTTATGCATATTAGCTCTGAGTTATACAAGAAGCCTTTGAGTATTTTTATCCCCATTTTACAAATGAGAAAACTGAGGCTTAGTGAGGTAAAGATATTTGCCCCCTGCCACATCAGTAATTGGCAGAACAGGAATTGAATCAGTGCTGTCCAGCTCCAGAGCTGGATCTCTTTCCTTCATTCGGTGCCCTCTGGAATACCGTATATAGCAGCTGTTGTGGCGATTAGAAAAGATAATGGGTAGGAAAGTGCCTGGAAAACTCCACAGAGAACCAAGCATGTAAGAGATTATGAAGACTTGTTGAGAGCTTTGGCAAGGGCACTGTGACAATAGCCCTAGGGAGGGGGAACAAACTGATCTGGCTGGAGTTTCGGGACATTTCCCATTATCTAAGTGCTCTGAGTTCAGCATTTCTGAAATAGTGGAGCTGCAGACCCTCTTTCTTTGTGAACCAGTCCCCATGTCTGAGAATGAAGGCAGGAGAGGTTAGTTTGGCTTAAACCAGTCATTTTCTCTTGAGACAGATTAACGGGTTGAGGGTGAATAGCGGTGGTGTCCACGTGCTTTTGGGTCCCAGACATTGATTGATTCCGGACCCTACTCTGAGGGACAGCAGTAACTTATAACACATGCTGAAACTTTTTCCATTTAAAATGCATTTCAAAAACACAATAGGCCTGCATGTTTATTCTCTGAAATATAGAACAACAGAGCACGGATTGTTACATATGTTCTGAATGTTTCACCAGACTTCAGAGACACAGAAAGGCTTTTTGTTCTTTCATTCACCCAAACATTTAATGGATAATTTCTGTATGTCGGGCATTGTGCTAGGCACCAAGGAACAAGACAGTGTCCCTGTTGTCAAAAACTAAAACTACAGTAGGAGAGGCTGACCTATAAGCTAATTTTTAAAATATTACGATACAACATCGGTACAACAAGAGGAGTTTATACAAGATAAAGAAAATAGAATGAAAGAGAGAAATACTTTCTGCCTATGGAGAGTCCTTCCAAGAAGAGATGATGTCTGAGCTGGCTTTTGATGACCAAATAGGAATATTAAGCTCCACTCCTCTTATGTGCATTGTTCCCCACTCTTCATATAGATCTGGTGCTTGGAAACACACTAAAATATTTTTTAATAATTATTAAGCACATAACATATACAGAACACTAAGTTAATATCTGTGCACAAGTCAAAGAACAAGGTATGATTCTGTCTTACTTGTAAAAACAGATTCGAGAAAACAAGACATGATCCAAAATAATAAAAGAATGAATAACAATAAGGAAAGCATTTAACATAACACTGGCTATAAAAGATCAAGCAGGGAAAATGCAAACCTGAATCGATAGGCAGATAATGGGTCAATAATACAACCTTAAGAAGCTAGAAAAAGAAGAGCAAATTATACCCCAAAAATATGTAAAAAGAAATAGTATAACCAAGAACAGAAAACAATAAAATAAAAAACAGATATTAGGGTTAGGGTTAGGGCAAAAGCAAAAGTTCGTTCTCTTAAATAATCAAAATAATTAATAAAATCCTACATCAACTTCTCAAAAATAAAAGAATACAGCCTGGGGCTGGGCGCAGTGACTCACGCCTATAATCTCAGCACTTTGGGAGGCCGAAGCGGGCGGATCATGAGGTCAGGAATTTGAGACCAGCCTGACCAACATGGTGAAACCCTGTCTTTACTAAAATCACAAAAATCAGCCAGGTGTGGTGGCACATACCTGTGATCCTAGCTACTCAGGGGGCTGAGGCAGAAGAATCCTTTGAACCAGGCAGGCACAGGTTGCAGTGAGCGGAGATCACACCACTGCACTCCAGCCTGGGCAAGAGAGCAAGACTCCATCTCTAAATAAATAAATAAATAAAAGAATACAGCCTGGGCAACGTGGCAAGACCTACTCTACAAAAAATTTAAAAAAAATTAGCTGGGCATGATGGTGCACACCTGTGGTCCCAGCTACTAGAGACACTGAGGCAGGAAGATTGGTTGAACCCAGTGGTTTGAGATTACAGTGAGCTATGATCATACCACTGCACTCCAGCCTGGGTGACAAAGACAGACCTGTCTCAGAAAAAATAAATAAATAAATAAAAGAATAGATATAAATTGCTAATATCAGGAATGAAAGAGAGAACATCGCTACAGATATTTCAGATATTAAAAGGATAAAATATTATCAATAATATAATGCCAAAAAAATTGGCAACTTAGATGAAATGGACAAATTTCCTAAAAGAATGCAACTTACCAAAACTGACTCAAGAAGAAATAGGAAATCTGAATAAACCTATGTCTTATTAAATAAATTAAATTTGTAATTAATCACCTTTACACACAGAAAAATCTCTGGGGCCAGATGGCTTCCTAATGAATTCTACATTCAACATTCAAACATTTCAAGAAAAAAATAATACAAATTCTACACAAGCTCTTTCAGAAAATAGAAGATGAGGCCAGTATTCCCTGTTAAGAAAACTTGACAAAGACATTATATGAAAAGAAAATTATAGATCACTGTCCTTTATGAACATGGATAAAAAAAATCCTTCCAACACAATTAGCAAATTGTATCTAGTAATATTTTTAAAGGATAGCAATACATAATCAAGTGGGGTTTATTCCTGGAATACAATCTTGGCTTTACATTTGTAAATCAATTAATGTAATTTATCATATTAACCTAGTAACAGAATTTAATGTTAATTTATAATTTAATATGTTAGTTTATCATATTATCATGGTAACAGAATATGGTGCATTTCAATAGATGTAGGAAGAGTATTTAACAACAGTTAACATCCACTCATGATCAAAACTCTGCAAACTAGGAATAGAACTTCTTCAACATGATTAACACTATCTACAAAAAAACCTACATCTAACATCATACTGAATGGTGTAAAACTGAATATTTTTCCACATAAATTTGGAACAAGGAAATATAATGCTGGAGGTCCTAGCTAACGTAAAAAGGCAAAACAAAAAGGGAAGGACATACCGTTTGGAAACAAAGAAATAAAACTATTTGTAATTACAGATGACATGACTGTATACCTAGAAAATCCTAAAAAGTCTTCCTACTAGAATTAATAAATGAGATTAACCTTGTTTCAGCATACAAGATTAACATGTAAAAATCAATTGCATCTGTATATATTAGCAACAAACAATTGGAAAAGTAACTAAAATATAATTTATAAGAGCATTCAAAAAGATGAGCTACTTAGGTATAAATTTTTAAAAATTATTCGAGATCTTAATTAAACTAAAGAGCTTCTGCATAGCAAAAGAAACTACCATCAGTGTGAAAAGGCAACCTACAGAATGGGAGAAAATTTTTGCAATCCACCCATCTGACAAAGGGCTAATATCCAGAATCTACAAAGAACTTAAACAAATTTACAAGAAAAAAAAATCCCATCAAAAAGTGGGCAAGGGATATGAACAGACACTTCTCAAAAGAAGACATTTATGCAGCCAACAGACACATGAAAAAATGCTCATCATCACTGGTCATCAGAGAAATCCAAATCAAAACCACAACGAGATACCATCTCACGCCAGTTAGAATGATGATCATTAAAAAGTCAGGAAACAACAGGTGCTGGAGAGGATGTGGAGAAATAGGAATGCTTTTACACTGTTGGTGGCAGTGTAAACTAGTTCAACCATTGTGGAAGACAGTGTGGCAACTCCTCAAGGATCTAGAACTAGAAATACCATTTGACCCAGCCATCCCATTACTGGGTATATACCCAAAGGATTATAAATCATGCTGCTATAAAGACACAGGCACACGTATGTTTATTGCGGCACTGTTCACAATAGCAAAAACTTGGAACCAACCCAAATGTGCATCAATGATAGACTGGATGAAGAAAATGTGGCACATATACACCATGGAATATTATGCAGCCATAAAAAAGGATGAGTTCATGTCCTTTGCAAGGACATGGATGAAACAGGAAACCATCATTCTGAGCAAACTATCACAGGGACAGAAAACCAAACACCACATGTTCTCACTCATAGGTGGGAATTGAACAATGAGAACACCTGGACACATGGCAGGGAACATCACACACCAGGGCCCGTCATGGAGGGTGGACAGGGGGAGGGATAGCATTAGGAATTACCTAATGTAAATGACGAGTTAATGGGTGCAGCAAACCAACATGGCACATGTATACCTATGTAACAAACCTGCATATTGTGCACATATACCCTAGAACTTAAAGTATAATTTAAAAAAATTATTCAAGATCTGCAAAATGGAAACTAAAACACTGCTAAGAGAAATTAAAGAAAATTTAAATGAACACAGGGATATATTATGTTCATAGATTGGAAACTCAATATAGTTAATACTTTCCAAATTAATTTATATCTTTAACTCAATTCCTATCAAAATCTCAGCAGATTATTTTTAGATATTGATAAGCTTATTCCAAAATTCACAAAGGACATCAAATACCCAAAACAATTTGAAAAAGAACTAAGTTGGGGGACTTATATTACCTGATTATAAAGCTACAATCAGAGCCAGGCGCAGTGGCTCACGCCTCTAATTCTAGCACTTTGGGAGGCTGAGGCGGGCAGATCATGAGGTCAGGAGTTCGAGACCAGCCTGGCCAACACGGCAAAACCCCAGCTCTACTAAAAAAAAAAAAAAAAAAAAAAAACACAAAAATTAGCCAGGCATGGTGGTGGGTGCCTGTAATCCCAGCTACTCAGGAGGCTGAGGCAGGAGAATCGCTTGAACCCGGGAGGCAGAGGTTGCAATGAGCCGAGATTGTGCCACTGCATTCCAGCGTGGGTGACAGAGCAAGACTCCGTCACAAAAAAAAAAAAAAAAAAAAAAAAGCTACAATCAGGACAGTGTAATGTTATATTGGCAGATATATAAATCAAAGGAACAGTATTGACAGTCCAGAAGTAGATCTAGTATATGTGATCTATTAATTTTTTTTGAGGCGGAGTCTCATTCCGTTGCCCAGGCTGGAGTGCAGTGGCATGATCTCAGCTCACCACAACCTCCATCTTTTTAACAAATGGTGATGGAACAACTTTGTATATTCATTTGGAAAAACTTGACCTCATCCCTTATGATATGGTTTGGCTCTGTGTCTCCACCCAAATCTCACCTCGAATTGTAATTCCCACGTGTCAAAGGAGGGACCTGGTGGGAGGTGATTGGATCGTGGGGGCAGTATCCCCCATGCTGTTCTCATGATAGTGAAGTGAGTTCTCACGAGGCCTGATGGTTTAAAAGTGTTTGGCAGTTCCCCCTTCGCTCTCTTTGTCTCCTGCCACCATGTAAGTCATGCCTTGCTTTCCCTTCACCTTCCACCATGATTTTAAGTTTCTGAGACCTCTTCAGCCATGTGGAACTGTGTATCAACTAAACCTCTTTCCTTTATAAATTACCCAGTCTTGGGTAGTTCTTTATAGCAGTGTGAAAACAGACTAATAACCTTACCTCAAACATACACAAAAATTAACTCTAAAATTACCGTAAGTATAACAAAGAGGCTAAAACTATTAAACTTCTAAACATTGAGAAAATTTTTGCAAACTTAAGGTTAAAGACTTTGTGTGTGTGATTTTCTTTTTTGTTATTTTCTTTTCTGAAAGACACAAAAAAGCATTAAGCACAAAAGAACAAAATTAATAAATTGGACTTAATCAAAAGTAAAAACTCCTGCTCTGTGAAAGACAGCATTTTTAAATATTAAAAAGGCAAGTTTCAGATACATGTATATAATATATAGTTACATAGTCATTCATATATATATATATATACACACACACACACACACATATATATGTATACACACACACGGACATACACACATCTGACAAGGAATTTTTTTCTTTTTTTTTTGAGACAGAGTCTCACTCTGCCACCCAGGCTGGAGTGCAGTGGTATGATCTTGGCTGACTGCAACCTCCGCCTCCCGGGTTCAAGCAATTCTCCTGTCTCAGCCTCCCAAGTAGCTGGGATTGCAGGTGTCTGTCACCATGTCTGGCTAAATTTTGTACTTTTGGTAAAAACGGGGTTTCACCATGTTGGCCAGGCTGGTTTCAAACTCCTGACCTCAAGTAATCCACCCACCTCGACATCCCAAAGTGCTGGGATTACAGGCGTAAGCCACTGCGCCCAGCCCTGACAAGGAATTTATATCGAGAATATAAGAACTCCTATAACTCATTCAGAAACAGATAAGAGGCCCGATTTTTTTTAAATGGGCAAAATATTTAAACATCCATTTCACAAAAGAGGATTATGGACAGCTAATAAGTACATAACAATATCTTCAACATAACCAATCTTCAGGGAAATGTAAATTAAAATTATGAGACAACATGAACTAAAACTTATGTGTAATGGTTAAAATTTGAAACACTGATAATAGTGTTAATGAGGATGTAGAACAACCGAAACTCCAACAGTGATAGTGGGAATATAAAATAGTACCACTTGGAAAAGCAGTTTGGCAATTTCTTAAAAAGTTAAACACATGCTTTGCATACAACTCAGAAATTTCATTCACAGGAAATAAAAACATTTGAGAGAAAAACAAAAGTATATGTCTAAACAAAGAGTTGTACACAAATGTTCATAGCATTTTTCATAATCGCTCAAAATTGGAAGCCACACAAATGTCTATCAGGAGGAATGGTGAATAAATTGTTGTATATCAATACAACAGAGTACTACTCAGCAATAAAAAGAAACACACCCCTGATGTATGCAACAGTATGGATAAATCTCAGAAGTGTTATGCTGAGCAAAAGAGCCCAGACCCAAAGTGTACACAGTGTGTGTGTGTATACACACAGACACATACCCCTTAGAATATCTATCTATAAATCAGAATATGATACTTAATAGTGCTCCAATAACGTCACTTGTCTCTAAGTTCCACCCAAGAGATGACAGAATCAGAAGGTTCTGATATTTCTTGGAGATCTTTAGCCAGCCCTCTGAACCCTAACAGTTCAGAAGTAATTATGGCCCGAGTTACAGATCAAGCCAGCAGACACTACTTTCTTCTCTGGGTAATAAGACAAAACACAGGAAGCTGCGGCTTGGCAGTGATTCTTTGATAAAAGGAAAGCTTGTAGAACAAACCATAGGGAGGGAGAGGGATAGGAAGGAAGGAAGGAAGACACAAGTAGAATTGTGAATAATTAGGTTTCTCCCTTCTGCTTTGACTCCAGGTTTTTTCTTCAGTTCTATGATTGGTCATGTCTATAGGTAACAAATAATTACTGTGTTCAGTGCAGGATAGCCTGGTGGAAGGCAAAAAGCCCTTGACGCTCTCAGATCTAGGCTTCAATGCCAACTTTTCTATTGCATGGCTGAGTGATCCTCGGCAGGAGACACAGGATCTCCGTATTGCAGTCTCCTCCTCATCTCCAAGATGAGGATAATAAAAGAATCTAGCTTACAGGGGCATCCTGGGGATTAAACGGCACAGGCTTCCATTGAAATGTATTAGAAACTGGGTAGTCAAAAACTGGAGTTTTCAAGTGTGTGACCAAGAATAGACACAGGCTGCACAGAGCTCAGGGCCCAGTCCAGATTGGACGAGAAAGTTCCCTAGGCCAAGCTGGCTAAGCACCGCAGGTACCATTATAACGCCAGCCCTGAGGGATGTGAGCCAACTACTTAAGAATTAGAGAGGCCATAAAAGGCTTCGGCCTCCTCCACCCCATTCCTCAGCCACTTTCCTCCCAGAGGACCTAAGCTCTGTCCCCTACCACTGTTTGTCCTCTTGGTGCTGGAATCCCCAGAGCAGAATGTGAGTGTGTCCTCCACCTGGGGAAGGATTGTGTCACAAGCTGGGTGCCTCCTGCGAAGTGTTTGCCCTGCTTGGGCTTAGTAAATACAAATGGCGGCCACAATCTGCTCTTGACCCTTCTGCTCCACAAGCGCGGAGGCTCCCTGGCCCAGTTGGTACTGGGTGCTTCTCCGCAGCGGCCGCCAGGGGGAGCCTGGGCCGAGAGCTCTGGGAAATTGAACAACTCGTTGAGGTCTTAGTTATGGTAGAAAACCTTGAAGTGGTGTTAGGTCAGCACCTGCGAGGGTCTCATTCTAAATACACCAGTATTTGGAGGATGTTTGAGAAAGGGAAATTGTCCAACAGTTAAGTAAAAAGAGCTGGAAACAAATTATCTCCATACTCTCCCTTCACTGGCCGAGAGACTAGTCTGGGTCTTCCCTGACTGCCCAATTTACATTCAGATGCTATGCAGTGGAGCCAGGTGCCGTGGGTCATGCCTGTAATCCCCAGCACCTTGGGAGGCTGACGCAGGAGGATCACTTGAGCCCAGGAGTTCAAGGCTGCAGTGAGCCGTGATCACACCACTGTACTCCATCCAGCCTGGACAACAGTGCAAGACCCTATCTTAAAAAAAAAAAAAAAAAAAAAAAAAAAAAAAAACGGTGTAGTGGAAAGAACAAGAATCAGAAGTCATGGGTGGATCCAAGACTGTTCTGGACCCTCCCTAGTTATGAGAACTTGGACATGTCTCTATTTCCCTGAGCCTTTGTTTTTTAATAATGTCTGTTACCATTCATCAGTTATTTTCCATATGCCATGCTGCCAAAAATTATCTCATTCAATCCTTGCAATAATTACATGAACAAAGTGTTTGCTATGTACAGTTTATAGATTAAGAACTGAGGCATAAAAAGTAGCTTACCCGAGGTTTTTAATCTACTAGTTGTTCAGATCTTTCTGACTTCAAAGAGTATGCTGAAGCCCTCTTCTATTTCCACTATACTCTCATTTTCAAATGAGCAATAGTAATAATAATAATATTGCCTTTATAACAGATTTTTATTTGCAAACTTGAAAGTTATTCAAATGATTATATTCAAAGTTTCTTGTTGTATGTTTTGGGATCTGCAATGAGCTGAATGACATATGAATGTCTCAAAATTCATATGTTGAAATCTCAATCCCCAATATAATGGTATTAGGAAATGGGACCTTTGGGAGGTGATTCAGTCATGAGAGTGGAGCCCTCATGGATGGGATTAGTGCCCTTATAAAAGGGACCTCAGAGTGCTCTCTAGGGCACCCCCCACCGCTTTTTTTTTTCCACCGTGTGAAGACACAATGAGAAGACAGCAGTCTGCAACACAGAAGAGGGCCCTCATCAGAACCTGACCATGCAGGCACCTTGATTTCAGACTTCCAGCCTCCAAAACTGTGAGAAATAAATGTCCATCATTTATAAGCCACCGAGTCTGTTACTTTATTGTAGGAGCCGAAACTGATTAACACAAGGTCTAAAGGTCACTTTGCAAAGGGCTATGACATGGTATGTAAGTAGAGAGAAAAGGTCTGTGGAAAGGGCTGAAGGCAAGGCTGTGATCACAAGCGTGACAAGGGCCTGAGCAGAGCCCATCTTGGGAGCCTCGGGCAGGGAGCAGCCTTGCCTCTCTGCCTTCTCCCCTTGCCTGATGCTGATGCTGTTATAGAACAGCCCTATCTCCTTCCTGGCCACTCCTTTGCCCGTGGAAGAGAAGCCCCCCAGTCCTCTAATGAAAAGTCTGATGAAACAATCACCTCTCCCTTGGTTTAACTATGCAGGCTCAAGGTAGCCTCTTGCTGCTTTATTCTTAGGAAATTCTCTGTGCCTCTCACAAAACATTGGCTCTTTAATTTACCCAACATCTTCCTCCACCCCCTCCTTCCACCAGCTCCAGGGATTGCATGACTTATAACAGCTAAAACTTTGAGCAACTGAAATGCCCATCCATAGAGGACAGATTAAATAAGTGATGCCACATCCTTAACAATGTTCATTAGTTACCTAAAATTTTATGGTAGTTGAAATAAGTACAACTCAAACTGCCTAAAGCCAAAATAGGGGTTTATTGGCTCTTGTAACTGAAAGGGCCTAGGACATCTGACTGCAGGTCCGGGAGGAACCAGGTGTTCAAATAATGTTGTCAGGAACCTGCCTCTTTCCATCTCTTTTCTCTTTCTTTTGCATCAGCTTCATTCTCAGGCAGCAAAAATGGCTAAGAGCAGCTCTAGGTTTTTATCTCACAAAATATACCTCCCCAGAAACTTTCAAGCAAAAATCCTGTGACTGTCCATTTCTGGACCAATCTCGGTGATTCAGACCAGGTCAAGCCTTAATTAAGGGATTGATATAACATAAAGATTAGACCATTAAACTTCTAAAAGGAGACATGAGAAAATCTTCACAACCTAGGGATAGGCAAAGATTTTCTTAGATAAGATACAAAAAAGCACTACTTATAAAGGAAAAGAATGATAAATTGAACTTAACTGAAGTTAAAAGCTGTTGTTTGACAGATATCATTTGAAAATGGAAAGGTAAGACTCAGACTGAGAGAAAACAATGTCTCTTACACTGTAAAATAGTTCTGCCACTGTTAAAAAAGACGTGAATATATGTGTGTCAGTATGAAAAAAAATTGAAAAGATAGAGATATAGTGAATGAGTGAATAAAACAGAAATCTCTTATCTAAAGTAGTTCACAATATTTATTGAATGAATCTTTAAAATATATTATTAAATTTAAAAGATGTACAGATTGATCTATGTTTTTAAAAAGTATTTTGTGTATGTGTGTAAATGCATAGAAACAGATTAGAAGGGGTAACAGAAAGGTGGGCTTTTGTTTTTTACCCCCTTATACTTATGTAGATCTTTAATTTATATCAAAATAAGTAGAAAATAAAAGATAATAAAAATCATCATGCTATCTTAAGCCCTCAGACCACACCCTTCCTGGAGTAGAAGAGCCATATCTTGTGGTTCTGGGAATTTCTCCAGATCCTACCTCCCAACCCCACTTTAAAGTTTCATGCATGATTGATTTTTCAAGTTTTAGTCCAGTTTGTGTAAAACTGAGCTTCTTGCACTTGACAAATTGACTGTCTAGCTCTTAATTTGCCTTTTCTCCAAGACACTACCTCTCTAGTCATTTCCTCAGTCCCACCCATTTCAGCTGTTAAATGAATGATACGCCAACCAGTCATTGATCTAAGCTCCCTACACACTATGTCCTGCCCCAGCAATGTCCTCAGCAAAACAAGTGAGGAATCAACCTGGCTTTCCCAATAGAGTAAAATGTTTGCAGTAGGACTTTGAGTAATTTGAATTATGTGAGACACAAGAGCATGAGAAAAACTAGCACATTTAACATGTGTTTAACACATAAGCATTACTATTTTCATTGAGTATGAACAGAACAAGCTTCATTATTGCCATATTAAATAGAGGGGGAGATTGAACCTCCAAGTTTGAAGAACATGCCCTAAGTCACACAGCTAGTAAGTGGCTCTGGCGCAAAAGGAAGTCTGTCTGAATATAAAGTTTATTCTTTCTCTTTTAACTACACCAGTTGGCAATGGGGAATATGAGGTGAGAGTAGGACCTTGGTTATCCCCAAATTTCCCTCCTGTAAATTTAGAACTAACAGACTCTATCTAAAGAATGAAGAAAGTTTCTAATCAGATTTAAGTCCTCTGCACATCCCATAGATAATGTTGTTTTGAAATAGCCAAGGTACTAACCATCTCTGAGCAGAAATGGACATCCCATCATCTGGAATGTGTCCCAAGTGGGCCTTATGAAAATTTTGAAGTCCCTGACAAGAGGAAGCTGACTACTCAAAATAGCTTGATTATTTTTCCACTCTCCCAAATCAAGAGGAGTGATTTCCTTGAAAATATAAGGATTTCAGAACTTTCAGAAGTGCTTCAAGTAAAACAAGATATAAGAATGTGCCTTATGAAGAATACGCCCATAATTTCCTCCCATTCAAATCCTCTTGGGAAAATACATTCACCTCAGTGCCAAAGTGGCAACTCTATAACCTGTGACCAAGTCCCCTGATCACAGCTGATTGGGCCTGAGATGAACACCGGAAATTGAGGTAGTCATATTCTATTCCCAGGTGGAGATGATTTGAACTCAGGGAACAACTCAAAGAAGTGGTAAAGCATTGGTCTAAACATTGAAGAAATAAAAGTCATAAAACTGAACAGTGAGACTTCCCAGGACGTTGGCAGCTAGGAGTATAACCCTGCTCAAGAGAAAAGACACACATATACTGACATTTTGATGACCCCTCCAGCCTAAGGAAACAGCAAGGTTAGCCCTGATCAGTGAAGTCCACTAACATCTTTTCTCCCCTCCCCCACCCCCCTTGATCTCTCTCTCACACACACACCTCTCCAATCAGCATGTAGTCCCTGTTTTTAAAACATTAAAAAGACACACACACACATGGCTTACCATACATTTGAGGAAAGCCTTTTACCATAACAGACAAATAAAATAAAAAAACAGGAGGAAAAAAGGGGGAGAAGAGAGAGAGAGACATGGACAAATTAGAAAAAATTCAGGAAATGAATAGACTTTTAAAAATTATGGCCAGGTGCAGTGGCTCACACCTGTAATCCCAGCACTTTGGGAGGCTGAGGCAGGCGGATCATGAGGTCAAGAGATCGAGACTATCCTGGCCAACATGATGAAACCCCGTCTCTACTAAAAATAAAAAAATTAGCTGGGCGTGGTGGCTTGCGCCTGTAGTCCCAGCTACTCAGGAGGCTGAGGCAGGAGAACTGCTTGAACCCAGGAGGCAAAGTCTGCAGTGAGCCGAGATCGTGCCACTGCACTCCAGCCTGGCGACAGAGCGAGACTCCATCTCAGGGAAAAAATAAAATTATAATACACTCAAGGAAATGGCAAATGAGGTTATTAATGTGGGACTAGATAAGAGAACCATTCTTCTATTGGAAACATCTATAAAAACTGCATTTTAAAAAAGTTTAAAACTGCCTAGAGTACTGAAGGGCCCAAAAGATAGTGAAGAACTGGTGGACCAAGATGCATAAGACGACAGAGCTAACATGGAATTAGGAGCTTCTTCTAGAGACACTTATCAATTCCAGAAAAAGTATCTGAGATGTTTAGCAGCCTTTGATAAGCTTGCAGGCCTGGGGACCAACAGGAGATATCCAAGGCCTGCCAAGGAATAGAAGGTGATAAACTTGCTATGTTTGGGTTAGGATCCTAAAGGGCTATAACTTAGAAGTAAAGGCAAATCAGAAGGTGACTCACTTGTAGGAAATGCAGCCATGTTTTAAATTATCTCACTTGCTGAAATTACATTAAGTTTATCCCAAACTGGTAGTGGATCCAGAAACTTCACAGAAGCAAAGTAAAATCCTTTCCAGAGGAGGAACATAACTTCCAAGTCCTCACATGATTTATAAAATAATTTTCACATATAAGATCTGGCACACAATCTTAAAATAACTTGGCATACCGTAAGGCATGGCAACAGAAAAGACACCCAGCAGAAATAACAGACAATAGAAACAAACTCACAGAGATCCAAAGATTGCATAATTAAACAGTCTTTAACATAATTTGTATCAATATGATAAAAGATAAGATGTACAGTTTCAGTAAAGACCTAAAAATATGTACTTTTAAAACTCATAAAAGGACTTCTGCCATTTATGAGAAGCTATCTTATATCAGAACAATACTTTGCCATAAACAACTAGAAAAAGTGGGTTTAAATGTCTTTTGGGAGACAAAGAAGAGCTCCCAACTTGGCCAGGAGATGAAGGGATGTGAGCCCAGAGATGGGAATCTCATAATTGGGCATGGATTTTTCCTTTGTAGCATTTGCTTCAAAAATGAAAAAGAAAAATTTGAAAGCAGGGTAGAGAAAGAGAATATATTATCCATACAAAAAAACCCCACAACAATCACAGCTAACTTCTCAACAGAAGCTCTAAAAGCAAGAAATCAATGGGATGACATGTTTAAAGTGCCAAAGGACATTAAATTTTCATAGAAATAGAAACAAAATTCTTAGGCTGGGTGCAGTGGCTTGCACCTGTAATCCCAGCAATTTGGGAGGCTGAGGCAAAAGGATTGCTTGAGGTTTAAGAGTTCAAGAAACAGAATTCCTTATAGCAAAATAATATAAATCAACAGAATTGAAAACAAAAAAAGGAGAAAAAAGTAATGAAATCTAAAGCTAGTTAGTTGAAAAGATCAATATAATTGATAAATCTCCAGCCAGACTGATGAAGAAAAAAAAATTTTAAAGATACACATTACCAACAATAAGAATGCAGAGTCAGGGAAGATGTGGACATCACCACAGATTCTACAGACATAACAGGATAATAAAGGAATACTATGATCAACTTTATGCCAATATGCTTGATAACATAGATAAAATAAATTCCTGAAAATTGTGAACTATCATAGCTCACTCAAGAAGATATAGATAACATGAATATTCCTATATCTATTACATAAATTGAATGTGTTGTTTAAAACACTCCCTCAACGAAAACTCTGGGCCCTGATGGCATTACTGGTAAATAATATCAAGCATTTTAAGAAGAAATAGTATCAATTCTATTCAAAATCTTCCAGAATATGGAAGAGAAACACTTACCAACATATTTTGTAAAGCCAGAATTTTCCTAATATTGAAACCAGAAAAAAATATACTTAAAAAACTGCATAAAATTTGTCTTGTAAATAGACATAAAATTCTTCAACAAAATAGTAGTCAAACTCTAAAGGCTATATACTGTATATAGCCTTTAGAATTTGTATATTCCATTTACATGACATCTGCCAAACTCCAGAGGCAGAAACCAAATCATTAATTACTTGGAGCTTGGATGGGAGAAGACTGATTTCAAACAAGCATAAGAGAACTTTTTTGTGGTGATGAAAATGTTCTATGTGTCTCTTGCAGTGGTAGTTACATTACTATATATATATATATATGTCATATATCATTGAATTTATACCTAAAAAGGGAAAGTTTTACTGAATGTAAATTATGCCTGAATTAGCCTGAACTTTAAAAACAATACCACTTACAATAGTGTCAGTTTCCTGAGGCTGCTGTAACAAATTACTACAAACATGATGACTTAAAACAACAAAAATGTATTTTCTCATAGTTCTGGAGGCCAGAAGTCCAAAATCGGTTTCACTGGGGAAAAACAAGAAAATCAAAGACATGTTCCAGAGGATCTAGGAGAGAATCTGTTCCTTGCTCCTTCCAGCTTCTGGAGGCTGTTAGCATTCTTGAGCTAATAGTCATCTCTCTCCAGTCTTCAAGGCCAGCATCTTCAAATCTCTTTCTGCTCCATTTCCAGATGGTTTTCTCCCCTGTGTGTCTATGTCAAATCTCTCTCTGTCTCTAAGAATGTCTGTGACACAATTGTATATTTAGAAAACCCCATCGTCTCAGCCCAAAATCTCCTTAAGCTGACAAGCAACTTCAGCAAAGCCTCAGGATACAAAATCAATGTGAAAAAATCACAAGCATTCCTATACACCAATAATAGACAAACAGAGAGCCAAATCATGAGTGAACTCCCATTCACAATTGCTGCAAAGAGATAAAAGGAATACAACTTACCAGGGATGTGAAGGACCTCTTCAAGGAGAACTACAAACCACTGCTCAAGGAAATAAGAGAGGACACAAACAAATGGAAAAACATTCCATGCTCATCAATAGGAAGAATCAATATCGTGAAAATGGCCATACTGCCCAAGTTAATTTATAGATTCAATGCTATCCCCATCAAGCTACCATTGACTTTCTTCACAGAATTAGAAAAAACCACTTAAAATTTCATATGGAACCAAAAAAGAGCCTGCATTGCCAAGACAATCCTAAGCAAAAAGAACAAAGCTGGAGGCATCATGCTACCTGACTTCAAACTATTCTATAAAGCTACAGTAACCAAAATAGCATGGTACTGGTACCAAAACAGCATGGTACTGGTACCAAAACAGCATGGTACTGGTACCAAAACAGATATATAGGCCAATGGAACATACCAGAGGCCTCAAAAATAACACCACACATCTACAACCATCTGATCTTTGACAAACCTGACAAAAACAAACAATGGGGAAAGGATTCCCTATTTAATAAATGGTGTTGGGAAAACTGGCTAGCCATATGCAGAAAACTGAAACTGGACCCCTTCCTTACACCTTACACAAAAATTAACTCAAGATGGATTAAAGACTTAAATGTGGCCGGACGTGGTGACTCACACCTGTAATCCCAGCACTTTGGGAGGGCGAGGCAGGTGGATCACAAGGTCAGGAGATAGAGACCATCCTGGCTAGCATGGTGAAACCCTATCTCTACTAAAAATACAAAAAAATTAGCTGGGCATGGTGGCGGGCACCTGTAGTCCCAGCTACTCGGGAGGCTGAGGAAGGAAAATGGTGTGAACCTGAGAGGTGGAGCTTGCAGTGAGCCGAGATCATGCCACTGCACTCCAGCCTGGGCAACAGAGTGAGACTCTGTCTCAAAAAAAAAAAAAAAAAAAAGAATTAAATGTAAGACCTAAAACCATAAAACTCCTAGAAGAAAACTAGGCAATACCATTCAGGACATAGGCACGGCCAAAGACTTCATGACATCAAAAGCAATGGCAACAAAGCCAAAATTGACAACTGGGATCAAATTAAACTAAAGACCTTCTGCACAGCAAAAGAAACTATCATCAGACTGAACAAGCAACCTACAGAATGGGAGAAAAATTTTGCAATCTATCCATCTGACAAAGGGCTAATATTCAGAATCTACAAAGAACTTAAACAAATTTACAAGAAAAAAACAACCCCATCAAAAAGTGCCCAAAGGATATGAACAGACACTTCTCACAAGAAGACATTTATGCGGTCAACAAACATATGAAAAAAGCTCATCATCACTGGTCATTAGAGAAATGCAAATCAAAACCACTACAAGATACCATCTCACTCCAGTTAGAATGATGATCACTAAAAACTCAGGAAACAACAGATGCTGGAGAAGATGTGGAGAAATAGGAATGCTTTTACACTGGTGGTGGAAATGTAAATTAGTTCAACCATTGTGGAAGACAGTGTGGCAATTCCTCAAGGATCTAGAACCAGAAATACCATTTGACCCAGCAATCCCATTACTGGGTATATACCCAAAGAATTATAAATCATTCTGCTATAAAGACACATGCACACATATGTTTATTGCAGCACTGTTCACCATAGCAAAGTCTTGGAACCAACCCAAATGCCTATCAATGATAGACTGGATGAAGAAAATGTGGCACATATACACCATGGAATACTATGCAGCCATAAAAAAGGACGAGTTCACGTCCTTTGCAGGGACATGGATGAAGCTGGAAACCATCATGCTCAGCAAACTAACACAAGAACAGAAAACTAAACAGTGCACCAAGAACACATGGACACAGGAAAGGGAACATCATACACTGGGGCCTGTCGGGGGGTGTGGGTCTAGGGGAGGGATAGCATTAGGAGAAATACCTAACGTAGATGACGGGCTGATAAGTGCAGCAAACCACCATGACACGTGTAGACCTACGTAACAAACCTGCACATTCTGCACATGTATCCCAGAACTTAAAGTATAATTTAAAAAAATTTTTAAAGAGAAAAAGAATACCTGTGATAGCACTTAGGACCCACCCAGATAATTCAGGACAATTTCCTCACCTCAAGATCCTTAACCTAATCACATCTGCAGAGACCTTTTTTTCCAAATAAGATAACATTTATAGGTTTTTGGGAACTAGGACCCAACATTGTTACAGGCCATTTTTCAACCTACCCCAAGTAGGATCAAAAAACATCAAGTATCTAGCAATAAATTGGATTAACTATGATTAAGGCCTCTACACTGAAAACCACAAAATGTTATTGAGAGAAATGAGAAACTTAGATAAATGGAAGGAGAGACCATTTTCATGACTGTTTAGACTTAATATTTTAAGATACCAATTCTCTCCAAATCCTCATATAAGTTACATGCAAAGCTGACCAAAATGTCAATACTTTATTAATGGAAATTGACAAGCTGATTCTCAAATTTATATAAAAATGCAAATCTGAGAAGAGCCAAAACAAACTTGAAAAAATTAAAAAAGAGGAATTAGGATTAATCTGGTAGGGAAAATAGCAGATAGGGGACAGGACTAACGTGCAGCTCGAACCACCAAAGGAATGTGCCCGGAAAATTGAAAGAGTTCACAGATCTTGTGGAATAAGCGGCTTGCTGCTGGTAACTCCACAAGACAGCTGGAAAACTGTGAGTTCCCAAAGTGTGATGGGGGGAAACCTGCCTCTGAATACACAACCTCATGGGGGAATCTGGAAATCCAGCTCATGGGAGAGGATTTCATCTTACCTAGAGTTGAAACAGATTTAAGGAGCTGAGTGAAATATTAAAGTAGAAGGAGCAGCAGGAAGAGCCCTGTAGGCACTCCCAGTCCCCAGCTCAAGCCCAGGGAAGCTATCCCTGACTTTTTCTCACAGGGGTCCTCAGGGAAGGCAGCCAGTGGAACTAGAGAGGGGTAATAGGGTGAAAGAAGCTTCCCACTAAACTTTGTAAAAATTTCAACCAAGCACAGATTTTCTTGAGCAGAATCGGGGGCAGTGGGGGGCAAACAGGAATTGCTGCAGGAGTTGCAGTCAATGGTGTGAGCAGGTGGGAGGTGTGAGGTCTGAAAGCTTGCTTTCTCAGTGGGGAAGATTGTAACTTGGGACAACATCTGAACTCCATGCATGGGATGCCTGGATAGAAACTTGGTGCTGTTAGCAGAGCACGACAGGAGTGAGACTGGCCTTGCTGGCTGCATGGAAGCTGGGTTATGCCTGCCACTGCCAGGTTCCGCCACTTCCCTGGCAACCTGTATGATGCAGCAGAGGAAGCCAAAGTCTCCCTTGGAACCCCATCCCCCAAAGTGGCCGCAGCAAGCCCTGCCCAAGGAGAGTCTGAGCTCAGACCTGCCTAACCCTGCCCCCACCTGATGGTATCCCTCAACCCACCCCGGTAGCTGAACACAAAAGACATAAAGTCTTGGGAGCTTTATAGCCCTGCCCGTCACCTGAGAAACCCAAATAATTGTGCTGGCCAACTTAGGGCATGTTTATATCCCCCTTCTACTACCACAGCTGGTGCTCTCTTGAAAGTACCACCTCCTGGCTGGAGGTCAGCCAACTCAAGCCATTACAGCAACTCAAGACAGAATAATCCTGCTCCAAGAAAAGAGAAAACAGCAGCTAATTCCACCACCTGTAACATCCTGGCTAACCAGAGGTCCTGAGCCTATCTACAGACAACTTCACTGCTAGCTTAACCAGCATTCAAGAAAACCAGCACACTCAACAAAACTACAATCAAGGACTCTCAGAGTCTACCTCTCTCCCCTGCCACCTCCACCAGAGCAGGTGCTTGTATCCATGGCCATGAGACCTAAAGACAGATCACATCACAGGATTCTTTGCAGACACTCCCCAGCATCAGCCCAGAGCCTGGTAGCCCTGCTGGGTAGTTAGACCCAGAAGAGCAATAACAATCACTACAGTCTGGCTCTTGGGAAGCTCCATCCCTAGAGGAAGGGGGAGAGCACCACATCAAGTGATCACCCCATGGGACAAAAGAATCTAAACAGCAGCCTTTGAGTTCCAGATCTTTCCACTGAAATAGTCTACCCAAATGAGAAGTAACCAGGAAATTCTGGTGATATGACAAAATAAGGTTCTATCATACCCCCAACAGATTACCTCCCCAGCAATGGATCTAAACCAAGAAGAAATCCCTGAATTGTCAGATAAAAAATTCAGAAAGTTGATTATTAAGCTACTCAAGGAGGTATCAGAGAAAGGTGATAGCCAATGTAAAGAAATTAAAAAAAAAAAAAACCAAGGATATGGATAAAAAATTTTCCAGAGAAATAGATAGCATAAGGAAAAAAACAATCACAACTTCTGGAAATGAAAGACAAACTCAGAGAAATATAAAATACACTAGAAAGTTTCAACAATAGAGCAAGTAGAAGAAAGAACTTCAGAGCTCTAAGACAAGGCTTTTGAATTAACCCAATCTGACAAAGACAGAGAAAAAAGGAATTTTTCAAAAGTGAACAAAGCTTCCAAGAAATTTGAGATTATGTTAAATGACCAAACCTAAGAATAATTATTGTTCCTGAGAAAGAAGAGGAATCTAAAAGTTTGGAAAACTTATTTGAGAAAATAATCAAGGAAAACTTCCCTGGCCTTGCTAGAGATCTAGACATCCAAATACAAGAAGCCCAAAGAACACCTTGGAAATTCATCAGAAAAAGGTTATCACCTAGGCACATAGTCATCAGGATATCTAAAATCAAGGTGAAGGAAAGAATCTTAAGAGCTGTGATGCAAAAGCATCACATAACCTATAAAGGAAAACCTATCAGATTAACAGATTTCTCAGCAGAAACCCTAAATGCCAGAAGGTATTGGGGTCCTATCTTTAGCCTCCTCAAACAAAATCATCATCCAAGAATTTTGTACCTTGCAAAGCTAAGCTTCATAATTGAAGGAGAAATAAAGTCTTTTTCAAATAAACAAATGCTGAGAGAAGTCACCACTACCAAGTGAGCACTATAAGAAATGCTAAAAGGAGTTCTAAATCTTGAAACAAAACCTCAAGATACAGCAAAATAGAACTGCTTTAAAGCATAAATCTCACAGGGCCTATAAAACAATAACACAATGAAAAAAGAGGTATTCAGGCAATAACTAGCTTGATGAATTGAACAGTACCTCACATTGCAATATTAACATTGAATGTAAATGGCCTAAATACTCCACTTAAAAGATACAGAATGGCAGAATGGATAAAAATCCATCAACCAAGTAGCTGCTGTCTTCAAGAGACTCATCTAACACATAAGGACTCACATAAATATAAGTTAAAAAGTGGAAAAAGATATTCCATGCAAATGGAAACCAAAAAGAACAGGAGTAGCTATTCTTATATCAGACAAAAAACAGATTTTAAAGCAAGACAAAGAGGAACATTACATAATTATAAAATGATTAGTCCAACAGGAAAATATCATAATTCTACATAGATATGTCCCTAACACTGGAGCTCCCAAATTTATTAAGCAATTACTACTAGACCTAAGAAATGAGATAGATGGCAACACAGTAATAGTGGGGGACTTCAGTACCCCACTTACAGCACTGGACAGATCATCAAAACAGAAAGTCAACAAAGAAATAATGGACTTAAAACTATACCCTAAAACAAATGGAATGAACAGATATTTACATAACATTCTATGCAACAACTGCAGAATATACTTTTTTCTTCAGCACATGGAACATTCTCCAAGACAGACCATATCATGGGCCACAAAACAAGTCTCAATAAATTTAAGGAAATCAGAATTATATCAAATATGCTCTCGGACCACAGTGGAATAAAACTGGAAATTAAATCTAAAAGGAACCCTCAAAATGATGCAAATACATGGAAATTAAATAATCTGCCCTGAATGATCTTCGGGTCAACAATGAAATCAAGATGCACATTAAAAAATTCTTTGAACTGAATGATAATAGTGACACAATGTATCGAAATCTCTGGGATACAGCAAAAGTGGTGCTAAGACAAAAGTTCATAGCATTAAATGCCTACATCAAAAAGTCTGAAAAAGCACAAATAGACAATCTAAGGTCACACCTCAAGGAACTAGAGAAACAAGAACAAACCAAACCCAAACCCAGCAGAAGAAATGAAATAACAAAGATCAGAGCAGAACTAAATGAAATTGAAACAAAAAAATGCAAAACGTAAATTAAAAAGCTCATTCTTTGAAAAGATAGACAAAATTGATAGACCGTTAGCAAGATTAACCAAGAAAAGAAGAGAGAAGATGCAAATAAGCTCAATTAGAAAAAAATGGCAGATATTACAACCAATACCACAGAAATACAAAAGACCATCCAAGGCTACTATGAACACAAACTAGAAAACCTAGAGGAGATGGATAAATGTCTGGAAATATCCAACCCTCCTAGATTAAATCAGGAAGAAATAGAAACTCTGAACAGACCAATAACAAGGAAAGAAATTAAACGGTAATTTAAAAATTGCCAACAGCAAAAATAATCCAGGACCAGATGGATTCACAGCTGAATTCTATCAGACATTCAAATAATTAGTACCGATCTTACTGAAACTATTAAAAAAATTAGAGAAAGAGGGAATGTTCCCTAAATCATTCTATGAAGCCAGTATCACTCTAACACCCAAACCAGGGAAGGACATAAAAACACCAACAAAACACTACAAATCAATATCCCTGATGAACATACATGCAAAGTCCTCAACAAAATACCAGCTAACTGAATCCAACAGCATATCAAAAAGATATGGGTTTCATACCATATGCAGGATGGTTTAACATAAACAAGTCAATAAATGTGATACATCACATAAACAGAATTAGAAACAAAAATCATATGATTATCTCAATAGACACAGAAAAAGCATTTTACAAAATCCATCATCCCTTTATCATTAAAACCTTCAGCAAAATCGGCACAGAAGAGACATACCTCAAGGTACTAAAAGCCATCTATGATAAACCCACACCCAGTGTTATACTGAACAGGGAAAAGTTGAAAGCATTTCCCCTGAGAAATTAAACAGGAGAATGATGCCCACTTTCATCACTTTTATTCAACGTAGTACTGGAAGTCCTAGCCAGAGCAATCAGACAAGAGAAACAAATAAAACGCACCCAAATCAGCAAAAAGGAAGTTAAACTGTTGCTATTCACTGATGATGTGATCATATACCTAGAAAACCCTAAAGACTTATTCAAAAAGCTCCTAGATCTGATAAATGAATTCAGTAAAGTTTCAGGATACAAAATCAATGTACAAAAGTTAGAAGCACTGCTGTACAACAACCATCAAGCTGAGAATCAAATCAAGAACCCAACCCCTTTTACAACAGCTGCAAAAAGTAAAAATAAAATACTGAGAAATATACATAACCAAGGAGGTGAAATATCTCGACAAGGAAAACTACAAAACACTGCTGAAAGAAATCATAGACAACACAAACAAATGGAAACACATCCCATGCTCATGGATGGGTAGAATCAATATTGTGAAAGCGACTATACTGGCAAAAGCAGTCTACAAATTCAATGCAATTCCTATGAAAATACCAGCATCATTCTTCACAGAACTAGAAAAAACAATCCTAAAATTCATATGGAACAAAAAATAAAAAAAAAAGGTTCACGTAGTCAAATTGAGACTAAGCAGAAAGAACAAATCTGGAGGCATCACATTACCTGACTTCAAACTATACTATAAGGCCATAGTCACCAAAATAGCATGGTACTGGTATAAACACAGGCATGTAGGCCAATGGAACAGAATAGAGAACACAGGAGTAAAGCCAAAAACTTACAGTCAACTGATCTTCAACAAAGCAAACAAAAACAAAGTGGGAAAGGATACTCTATTCAACAAATAGTGCTGGGATAATTGGCAAGCTACATGTAGAAGAATGAAACTGGATCTTCATCTCTCACCTTATACAAAATCAACTCAAGATGGATCAAATACTTAAATCTTAGACTGGAAACCAAAAAATTCTACAAGATAGCGTTGGAAAAACACTTCTAGACATTGGCTGGGCAACGGCTTCATGACCAATAACCCAAAAGCAATGCAACAAAAACAAAGATAAATAGATGGGACGTAAGTGAAAAAGCTTCTGCACAGCAAAAGAAATAATCAGCAGAGTCAACAGCCCACAGAGTGGGAGAAAATCTTTGCAATCTATACATCCAACAAAATACTAACATCCAGAATCTACAAGGAACTAAAACAAATCATCAAGAAAAAAACAAACAATCCCATCAAAAAGTGGGCTAAGGACACGAATAGACAATTCTTAAAAGAAGATATACAAATGGCCAACAAATATATGAAAAAATGCTCAACATCACTAATGATCAAGGAAATGCAAATCAAAACCACAATGTGATACCACCTTACTCCTGCAAGAATGGCCATAATCAAAAAATCAAAAAATAACAGATGTTGGTGTGGATGTAGTGAAAAGGGAACACTTACACTGTTGGTGGGAAGGTAAACTAGTACAACACACTATGGAAAACAGTGTGGAGATTCCTTAAAGAACTGAAAGTAGAACTACCCTTTGATCCAGTAATCCCACTCCTGGGTATTTACCCATAAGGAAAAGAAGTCATTACATGAAAAAGATACTTGTACACGCATGTTTATAGTAGCACAATTCACAGTTGCAAAAATATGAAACCAGCCTAAATGCCCATCAACCAATGAGTGGATAAAGAAAATGTGGTATGTATATATACACCATGGAATACTACTCAGCCATAAAAAGGAATGAAATAATGGCATTCGCAGCAACCTGAATGGAGTTGGAGACCATTATTCTAAGTGAAGTAACTCAGGAATGGAAAACCAAACATCGTATGTTCTCACTTATTAATACAAGTGGGAGCTAAGCTATGAGTATGCAAAGGCATAAGAATGATACAATGGATTGTGGGGACTTGGGGAAAAGGGTGGGGTGGGGGTAAGGGATAAAAGACTACACAATGGGTAGAGTGTATACTGCTCGGGTGATGGGTGCACCAAGCTCTCAGAAATTACCACTAAAAAACTTATCCATGAAACCAAAAACTACCTGTTCCCCAAATACGATTGAATAAAAAAGATTAAAAAGAAAAATTAAAGACCCAGATATCAATAAAAAGTTAAAAATATAAATGAAGCCATATGGCAATTGAATTCTAAAATAGCATTTTAATCATGTTAATGTACATGGGGGACTAGATAGGGATATCACTCAAATCATATTTCCCACTTTCTACCCCTGACTTTCCAGAGTAGCCACATCCATTGTAGTGAGGGCTTTAGTAAAGTGGAGAGAGCAGTAGGTGCTCAGGAAATATTTGTTAAATTGACTTTGGTAACTCAGTTCTGTTTGTAATTTTTAAAATAATAAATATCAAAAGAACAAAAACCTTCCCATACATGTCCATTAGTGATTCAGGGAAATAAGTGAGAACATACTAAATTTAGTGGATGTTAGATGAGTTAGTTTTCTATAAAGGTTTTTGTCCCATCTATGATCTACAGACCAAGACAGGGGGACTAATTCTATACTTCAGCTAATATCTAGGAAACGCCCGGCTCACTCAGTAATTCCTTCCGCTTAGGTGTGTATTTTACATCAGTACCTTTATCTACGCAAATGGCGCCAGAACCTCGCTCTATTGTAACTCAGCAAACAGTACCGGTTAGTGATCTGAAATCAGCTGCCTATACCAATAATGACTCTATTGGACCTTATCTTTCTATTGTGACTCCTTAAATTAGTATTTCTTTCTGTTATAATGAAAAAAAGATCTCCATTGATTGCAAAAAGCAATGCCTAATATTATAGCATGATTACTTTCAGAACAAATTGAATACAGTATTGTCCAGTAATAATTACCATGTTAAGGAGATTTTAGTCTGCAAGATAGGAATACTGCCAATTAGAGACAATATCCAATAAACCAATAACCAAACAGTACTAATATGTTAAACATAATTAGCCTTAGAGTTTCAAAAATAGTTCGAAAGGCAAAGTTAAGTCATTTCCTGGGAAGATATTGTGATTGTCAACTGCAGCTTTAGTCATCCCTGTATCTGAGGCAGACTGAGGCTCAGAGGAGAGCATGATGTTTAAGAACAAGGGCTGTGTAGTGTTTTGCCTTTTTTATTGCCCTTTGCCTCCACTGGACTAAGCCTTGTTCAGGCCTTTGTCACTTAACTTATGTTCCAATCTCCAGGCTGTGCCTCCATCCATCTATGCTATATGCCATAATCCAATTAGCTTAAAAAACTAAAAAGTTAAAAGTTATGCTTTCCCAACCTGAAATTATTTTGGTCAGCTGGTATTGGTTACATTATGGTGAGGCAAAAAATATAGGTCTTATTGGCTTAACAAAAGTTTCTTTCTTTCTTACGCTGCATATTCAATTCTGATTGGCAGTGGGACTGTATTCTTTTTACACACTCAGACCTGCGTGGAAGAAGGCTGTGATGGGTCGTAAGCCCCACAGCTGAAGGAAGAAACGTGACAAATCACACAGTGATACTTAAATCTTCTGCCTGAAAGTGATATCCATGATGGCCATTCACATTTCTTTGGCCAAGACAAGTCACATGACCCATGCCTATCTTCAAAAATGGGCAGGAAGGTGCTATCCTACTATGTGCCTGCAGAGAAGTGGAGTATGTGTGAACAATCCAAATAGCTCCTGCTTCTATAATAGGAGAATTTCAAGATGAGAAACATATACCCCTTATGGGAAAGCTGAGGACCATTAACATCTCTTATAAATATTTTTTAATTTTCAAAGAAAATAAATTACTTTAGCACATCAGATAGCATTAGTTTTTAAAAACATTAAATTAGCAATAAAGATCCTATACAATTAATTTCCTATTATTATGGTTTTTCTCTCTGGAAAATTTAAATTTCTTCTCCTCAATGATTTTGGCAGTAGCCATTTATTCATTTTGCTTAGAAGCAGATATAATGTGTGTGATGAGACATTGTCCTGTTTTATTTTAAAATCCTTATGACAAATAAATATTCACATACTCCAGGCCGGGCGCAGTAGCTCCTGCCTGTAATCTCAGCATTTTGGGAGGCCAAGGCAGGTGGATCACTTGAGATCAGGAGTTGGAGACCATCCTGGCCAACATGGTGGAACCCCATCTCTACTAAAAATACAAAAATTAGCTGGGCGTGGTGCCAGGTGCCTGTAATCCCAACTACTTGGGAGGCTGAGGTGGGAGAATCGCTTGAACCTAGGAGGCAGAGGTTGTAGTGAGCAAAGAAAAAAAAAATTCACGTATTCTCTGCCATACATGTTTACAGTCTAATATAATTTTATCTTCAATAACTCAAATTTTACAGAAAAGATTTGAGATAGGAGAGAAATATCTGCAGTGGCTTATTCATATTTTATTTCTCTTCTCAAAACCTTCAAAAATTTCCATCACCCACCTGTTCAGACACAAATTCTAATGTTTGGCAAACATAGTTAGCTATTTGCCAAAAATTCAGAACTTCCCAGTTCCACAATGTGGAGTTGGCACTGGAAAACAGCTCCCCTTGCAGCCAGGTATAGCTAATGAAGTGAGCAGAAGTCTTTTTTTAATGTTTTTATTATTTTATCTAGAAAGTACTTATAAAGCCCATACTATGTACCAGGTATAGATAAGTATTTGACAAATATTAACTCAGTTACTGTGCATAACAATCTATGAGGTAGTTCTATAATTGCCCCCACTTTACAGATAAAGAAACCGAAGGTAAAAGCAGTTCAGTGACGGAGAAGCACAGCTAAGAAGTGACTGGGGTAAGATCTAATTCCAGGGCCAGAGCCCTTAAAAAGCAAGTGGGGCTTCTCTATGTTTCCTTCTTCTATCAACTCTGTGGCCCCAGTAGATTGCAGATCCACACAATTGTAGGGGTCTGGGTTTCTGATTAACCACAGGAAGCAAGCTGCCCACTGGCCAGGAACTCCCACACTATACTGCCACATGGATGAAAAATAAAATTCTGTTGAGCCAAGGCACTGAAATTTGGGCATTGTTACAGCATCTAGTGTTTTTTCTTATATCCATGGCAACCAAGACCACTGTAATTGGTCTATGTCTGGAATCAGGAGGCCTGGTTCTAGCCCAAGCACAGTCTCCAGCTTAAGGAATGACCTTAAGCAAGCACTTCTTCCCTCAGGGCAACATTTAAAAAAATAAGAAGATTGGATTGATCAACATTTTACTGCCTGTATTTCACAGGACATTCTCCTTTTAATATATTTGCTTGAACCTTCTTGAAAACAGGACTCCACGGACAAATAAGGTAGGCAAATTCTGGATAATACGTCTTGCTTTGGAGACTCATAATGCACATTTGCGACATCCTTCCCTGAGGACTTTAACACAGTATTCACCAGATGGATTTGACCATAGGACCTCTTAAATTTTTTGATTGGGAAATATTTATTAATACTTAGAGAGATACGAGTGTCCTAAGAAATGTAGTTTGGGGAATGATTAATTAGATGAATTCAAAAAGTATTCCAAGTACTAAAACTGCTCTGCTATGATTTCCTACCTTTCCACATTTCCCAAATGCAGCTCTAATCAGATTACCTCTTTATTGCTACACATGTGCAGTATGTATGTCCACTTAGGGCTGGGAACCTCTCACCTTGCTTCCTGAATCTGGAATAACATTTCCTCTCTTTTGCACCATTCCTAGTCTTGCCTAGGGCCCAACTCAACTCTCTCTGGTCTAAGAAGATGTCACAGCATGATCTAGCACACATCTTACATCTCTCTCACTCAAAACACATTAAAATCCCTGGACTCTCCACATGCGTTCATTAATTAAATTCATTCATTTATGAGACGGACTCTCACTGCCGTCCAGGCTGAAGTGCAGTGGCGCAATCTCTGCTCACTGCAACCTCTGGCTCTGGGGTTCCAGCGGTTCCCCTGCCTCACCCTCCCAAGTAGCTGGGACTACAGGCATGCACCACCATGCCTGGCTAATTTTTGTATTTTTAGTAGAGATGGGATTTCAACATCTTGGCCAGGCTGGTCTCGAACTCCTAGGCTCAGGTGATCCACCCACCTCAGCCTCCCAAAGTGCTTGGATGACAGGCATGAGTCACTATGCCCAGCCTATGCATTTTAGAATTAGATCCCAGAGAAAAGTCTCTTGACAAACAGCATCTGTAAGACAAGGGTTAAGTAGAAGGTGAGGTTCTTGAACCATTTTGATATGCATTGCTGAAACTGAGACAAAATCTGTCTGGAAACAGTCATAAACAAGAAATATATGCGTTAACCCTGGAAGAAATGGGAGGACAAGTTGTGTGATCCTTACCCACAAAAAATCTATGAAGCTCAAACAAGGAGTGATATGCAGTTTCAACTGGAAGTTCAGAAGCTAGTCTACAAACAAAAGGGGGTTATGTTGGGATTTCCTTATAAGTAGTTGCTACAAGATGGGTTTTTCTGTTTAAACCAGAATGAACATGCATTGACTGTGTGGGATTGGCTGTGTACTCATTGTGCCTCTTCTACATTATAAGGGTATCCAGTCCCCTTAGATCTGGGTTTTAAAAATCTATCTCTGATTTGGTGTGGAAGGTGGATGGGAATTGAAGATTGGAGTTAAAGACCAATTCAGAACAAGTTTCAGTTTTCTCCAGGTGGAAAAGGCAATGAGATTTTGACTAAGGCATGGAGGTGAAAGAATAAAGAGGTATTGGGCTTATGGCATGTATAAAGGGATGGAAAAGGAGAGAGGGAAGAAAGAAGGCAATGAAAGAGGAAGAAGGAAAGGAGAAGGAAGAAAAGAGGAAAGAAGAGGCTGAAGATGACTCCCAGTCTGCTGGCTACAAAACTGGGTGAATCCTAGGATTTTTAGAAGACTCCTCCTATTTCCCCATACTCCCTGTTTGCAGAGTTGCCTGAGTGGGCAGCAGGAAAGGAGAGACTTTCCTCCCCCATATTATCCTGTTACGTTGGTCTCAAATTATCCCTTCAGCAGAGTAAATATTTCATGCCCATTCTTCATTGTTCTAGGATTGGGTTTGGTAATCAGGAGTACATAAGGCAAAGGAGACCTTTCAAAAGGCTTGAAGTGGCATAGCCAGGATAGTCATAAACCAAATTGTTAATGACATGAAGCTGACTTTGGTTTCTCATCCAGATCCAGTTCCAGACAGGCAGCTCTCCTTATCTGCCCCATTCCCCACCTTACCCTACCACAAACCTGTCCATCAAGGAGTTAAGTCATTGTGAAAGAGGCCCTGTTGAGGGTTTAGGAAAATAATAGAAAAGGAACATAGGAATCAGACCAACTTCATAGACCTTGCAGTCAGAGTGATCTGGATCTGAATTTCAGCTGTTGGACACAAAAGCCTATGGTTCAAGAGAAAGGATCAAGCTGAAAATAGAGACGCTGAGTCCCTTAGGTCCTAGGGAGAAAAGGAATTTAAGGAGATGGCTCAGGGAAAGTGAAGAAAGAGTGAACTGTTTCTGTATCTGTTTGCTTTGAACCCACCATGTTCAAAGCAGGCATTATGAGGGCCTTGCCTGTCTGTGGACACATTCACTAGGGGAAGAATTTTCACAAACAATGAAACAACAATTTCACAAACAATTTTAACAAACCTCTAGGTTGTTTCACTCCCATTCTGTCATTTTTATGCACTTGACTATCTATTCAGACCGAGGAACAAAAAAAAAAAAAAAAAAAAAGGAAGAAAAAGAGCCTCAGAGACCTATGGGACACAATCAAGTGTATCAATATATTCATGAGAGTCCCAGAAAGAGAGGAAAGAAAGGGGAAAAATAATATTTGAAGAAACCATGGGCAAAAACTTCCCAAATTTGATTTTAAAATACGTGAATCTACACCTCCAAGAAGCTCAACAAATTCCAATAGGGTAAACTCAAAGAGTTTCATACGTAGAAACATCATAATCAAACTGTCGAAAGACAAACAGAGAATCTTAAAAACAGCAAGAGAGAAGCAATACAGCACAAGTGGTCTTCATTAAGATTAACTTATTTCTCATCAGGAACTATGGAATCTGGGAGGCAGTGGATGGCATATTCAAAGACCTGAAAGACTCAAAAGCTCTGTATCTAGCAAAACTGTCCTTTAAAAATGAAAGAGAAATTAGGTCATTCCAATATAAACGAAAACAGAGAATGGAGTTCTTCCTGCCTAAATGAAAGGACCCTAGACAATAACTTGAGTCCACATAAAGAAATATAAGTCTCTGGTAAAAACTAAATATAAAAGACAATGTAAATGTATCTTTTATTTATAACTCTTTTCTACTATATTATTTAAGAGACAACTACATAAAGCAATAATTATGAATCTGTATACCAGTCATGTATCAGACCATGCAATGTATAATGAGGTAATTTATATGAAAATAACAGCACAAATAAGAGGGTAGATACTAGAGCTATATAAGAGGAAAGTTTTATATATTGTTGTAATCAACTTTGTATTAATGCAAATTAGATTGTTATAAGATGTTAATTGTGGCTGGGCTTTGTGGCTCATGCCTGTAATCCCAGCACTTTGGGAGGCCGAGGCAGGCAGATCATGAGGTCAGGAGATCGAGACCATCCTGGCTAACACGGTGAAACCCCAACTCTACTAAAAATACAAAAAAATTAGCCGGGCGTGGTGGTGTGTGCCTATAGTCCCAGCTACTCAGGAGGCTGAGGCAGGAGAACAGTATGAGCCCAGGAGGCGGAGCTTGTAGTGAGTTGAGACTGTGCCATTGCACTCCAACCTGGGGGACAGAGTGAGACTCCGTCTCAAAAAAAAAAAAAAAAGATGTTAATTGTAACACCCAGGGTAACCACTAAAAAAAAAAAAGTAAAATGGTCAACTAAAATGGCCCACTAAGTAATATCCATTTTACACAAAAGAAGGCAGTAACGGGGGAATGAATGAAGAAACAAAGAAGACATAATACATATAGAAAACAAGTAACAAATGGCAGATGTAAATCTTACCAGTTATTATATTAAATACAAACTGATTAAACACTCTAATTAAAAGACAAAGACTAGAATTATGATGGGAGGGTGCATGATTCAAATGTATGTTGTCTACAAAAGGTACATTTTAGAATCAAAGTCACAAATAGGTTTAAAGGATGGAAATATGTGTACCATGAAAACAGTAAACAAAAGAGCTGGAGTGGTTGCAGTATAGACAAAAGAGACTTTAAGTTAAAAATTGTTACTGGAGAAAAAAAGGACATTTTATAATGATAAAAGGGTCACTCCATCAAAACAATTATAAGCATATATGTACTTAAAAACAGAGCCCAGAAATGTATGCAGCAGAACTTGACACATTTGAAGGTATTCATAGGCAATTCATCAGTAACAGAAGGAAACACTTCCTAACTCATTATCTGGAGCCAGAATTACCCTGATACCAAAGCCAGACAACTCACAAGAAAACTACAGAAAGCTATATCCCTTATGAATATATATACAAATATCTTCAACAAGATACTAGCAAACCAAATCCAGCAGCATATAAAAAGGATCATACACCATGACAAAGTGTGATTAATCCCAGGAATGCAAGATTGGTTCAGCTCATGAAAAAAAATCAATGTACTAAATCATATTAATAGATTAAAGGACAAATCCACATTACTTTGCCAATAGATGCAGAGAAAGCATTGACAAAATCTAACAACCTTTCATAAGAACACTGAAGAAGGCAGGAATAGAAGGGAACTTCTTTGATCTGATAAAGAGCATTTAAGAAAAACCCACAACTATCATCATACTTAATGGTGAAAGCTGATAGCTTTGCCCCTAAGGTCAGGAAAAAGACCAGAATGTCTATCTCATCCCTTCTATCTAATCAGCATTGTAGTGGAGAATCTAGTCAAGGCACTAGGCAAGAAAAAGAAATAAAAAATCATCAGATTTAAAAGAAAGAAGTAGAACTACTTCTATTCATAGATAGCATACTTAGGAATAAATTTTTAAAAAGAAGTCTTGTACACTGAAAAGTACAAAACATTGTTAAGGAAAATAAAAGAAGGAAATAAATGAAAGAAATCTCATGTTCATGGATAAAAAGATATAATATTGTTAACATGCTAACACTACTCAAAATGATTTACAGATTCAACACAAGCTTTATCAAAATCCCAGCAGTATTTTAATTAACAAACACCCTAAAATTCTTATGAAAAT
Source organism: Pan troglodytes (assembly GCF_028858775.2). Taxonomy (NCBI): domain Eukaryota; kingdom Metazoa; phylum Chordata; class Mammalia; order Primates; family Hominidae; genus Pan; species Pan troglodytes. The sequence continues at coordinate 16,780,881 of NC_072407.2, forward strand.
ATAAATAATCTTGAAAATAGCCAAACAGATATTGAAAAAGTAGAACAAAGGAGGACTCACACTTCCTGATTTCAAAACTTACCACAAAGCTACAATAATCAAAATGGTGTGGTACTAGCATAAGAATAGACAAATAGATTAATGAAATAGAATTGAGAATCCAGATAAATCCATATATGTGGCCAATTAATTACTGACAAGGGTGCTAAGACCGTTTGATGTAGAATGAACAGTCTCTTCAATTTATGATGCTGGGACAACTAGGCATCGAAATGCAAAAGAATTAAGTTGGCTCCTTTCCTCAAACCATATATAAAAATTAACTCAAAATAGATGAAAGACTAAATGTAAAATGCTAAGACTATAAAACGCTTGAAGAAAACATGGGTTAAATCTTCATAATCTTGGATTTGGAAAAAGATTATTAGATAATGACACCAAAATCTTAAGTAACAAAAGTAGATAAATTGGACTTTATCAAAATTTAAAATTTTTGTGTATCAGAAGATACTATCAAGAAAATGAGAAGACAACCCAAAGAATGGGAGAAAATATCACAAGTCATATATCTAATAAGCATTTAGTATCTAGACTATACAAAGAATTCTTACATCTCAATAACAAAAAGACAAGTAATCCAATTTAAAAATGAACAGAAGATATTTCTCTAAATACACATTCAACATGATTTGTCAAATTATGGCAAATAAAAATCTCAATAAGCTACCACTTCACATCCACTAGGATGGCTATCATGAAAAAAACAAATAACAACAAGTGCTGACGAGGATGTAGGGAAATTGGGACCCCCATATATTTGCTTCTGACGTCAAAAAATGTTGTAGTCACTTTGGAAAACATTTTGGCAGTTCCTCAAAAAGTTAACCACATAATTACCATATGACTCAGCAATTCTACCAAGTATATATATCTAACTTCTTTCACTTAATGTATATACAAACATTAAAAGCATATGTCCACACGAAGTATATACACAAATGTTCACAGCAGCTTTACTCATCATAGCCAAAACGTGAGAACAACCAAAACTTCTATCGGGTGATAAATGGAGAAACAAAATGTGATATTCATATAATGGAACGTTACTGATCCATAAAATGGAATAAAAGTCTGATTCATGCTACAATGGGTCAACTTTGAAACATTATGCTAAGTGAAAGAAGCTAGACATAAAAGGTCACATATTTTATGATTCTATTTATATGAAATGTCCAGACAAGGCAAACTCATAGAAACATAAAGCAGATTAGTGGTTGCCAGGGGCTGAGGGGTGGGGGAATGGGGAATGACTGTTAATGAGTATGAAGATTCTCTTTGGGGTGATGAAAATACTATGGAATTAGATAGTTATACAGTGGTAATGGTTACACTTCTTTATGAATATACTAAAAACCACTAAATTGTATACTTTAAAAGTGAATTTTGTGGTTTGTGAATTCTATCTCAATTTGAAAAACAATAAAAACATGGAAGACATTCCCACCGATCAGACGGAATCCCAGCAACATATCCCTAAGTTATTAGGGATAGTCTTTTAGGGCATCATTTCTTCATTTGTCAATTAGACATATACCATCTGATATGGTTTGGATCTCTGTCACCACCCAAATCTCATGTCAAATTGTAATCTCCAATGTTGGAGGTGGGGCCTGGTGGGAGGTGACTGCATCATGAGGGTGGTCTCATAAATGGTTTAGCATCATCCCCCCTCGGTGCTGTATAGTGAGTGGGTTCCTACAATATACGATTTTTTAAAAGTGTGTGGCACCTCCCCACTCTCTTTCTTGGTCCTGCTTCTGTCATGCAAGACGCCTGCTCTCACTTTGCCTTCAGCCATGAAAGCTCCCTGAGGCCTCCCCAGAAGCAGATGCTGCCATGCTTCCTGTACGCCCCATGGAACCATAAGCCAATTAAACCTCTTTTCTTTATAAATTACCCAGTCTCAGGTATTTCTTTACAGCAGTGTGAGAATGTACTAATACACCATCATTCCCACAAACTTGTGATGAAATCAGTATACGTGAAGTTCTGAGCCCCATATCCTCCATACTGTTAGTATTCCTAGTTGAATCTGAACCTACTTCTTGTTTATAGTATTGCCCTATCTAATCCAGCCTTACTCAGGCCACCAGATGTTTTTCTGGTTCTTTAGTGCGGTGTGGTTTTTTTTTTACATGCTCTCTCTCTCTCTGAAAGTCCTGGGGAGGGAGACAAGGTAACATTCATTCAGGACCTGTTACCTGTCAGACTGTGGTCTAAAATACCATATTAATTTAGGCCTCCAGACAATGTCATAGACTAGGTTTTTTTTTTGGCGGTGGGGGTGTGGGGGGGGGGGTGCGGGGGAGTCTCGCTCTGTTGCCCAGGCTGGAGTACAGTGGTGGGATCTCAGCTCACTGCAACATCTGCCCCCTGCCTCCTAGCTGCAAGCAATTCTCCTGCCTCAGCCTCCTGAGTAGCTGGGACTACAGGCACATGCCACCATGCCTAGCTAATTTTTTTGTATTTTTAGTAGAGACGGTGTTTCACCACGTTGGCCAGGCTGGTCTCGAACTCCTCGCCTCAAGTGATCTGCCCACCTCAGCCTCCCAAAGTGCTGGAATTACAGGCATGAGCCACCACGGCTGGCTTTATTTCTATTTTTTAATTTATGTTTTATTTTTTAATTTTATTCTTATTTACTTTTTTTGAGATGGAGTCTTGCTCTGTTGCCCAGGCTGGAGTGCAGTGGCACGATCTCAGCTCACTGCAACTTCCGCCTCCCAGGTTCATGCCATTCTCTTGCCTCAGCCTCCTGAGCAGCTGGGACTACAGGCGCCCGCCACCACGCCCAGCTAATTTTTTGTATTTTTAGTAGAGACGGGGTTTCACTGTTAGCCAGGATGGTCTCGATCTCCTGACCTCGTGATCCACCCACCTCGGCCTCCCAAAGTCCTGGGATTACAGGCGTGAGCCACCGCGCCCAGCCGTTTATTTCTATTTTAAAGGAAAGGAAACGGAAACCTCAGTTTTAAAAATACCCTCCAAGTCATGCCTTTGAAGGTAGGGACATTGGACTTTGAAGGGCCTGAGTTCAAATCTGACTCTCAACAAATCCTGTGGGATCTCCAATAAGTGCCCTACGCTTCTGAACATCAGTTCTTCATCAATGAGATGGGACAATAGGAGACTAAATGGAATTATGGAGTGGTTTTGAAGATTAAATGAGATAGAGAACATACACCTAGCACAGATTATAAAATACATATGAGGCTCAATAAATGTTAGCTAGTATTAGTCTTATGAGGAACTAACCAGTGGCTAAATTGAAATTAAAGGCTAGATCCATGGCCTACCAAAGCCTTCTCTTCCACTTCTCCATGTTGCCTCTTTCTTCTCTATACTTGTCTGAGCTACTCACCCTATCAACTGAAATGTAAGTCAGCAAGGAGAGGGACTGAGGCAAATTATCGATAAACATACCTGTCCAGTTTCCCTGAACACTTGCCAATCCCAGCCTTTTCTTCATTGATGCTACCCATGCTCACACGTGCACACACACACACACACACACACACACACACAGTGTTCTTGCCACTTCTGAGTAACTGGCACTCATACCCTCATGGAAAAAACGGATGCAGCTTGATCCGGAGTTTCACTGAAATATCCCCCCAATCTCACTTCATTGGCTTTTCACAAAAACTCCAAGACACATCCTAAAAGCTTGCAAAAACCACTTTACCCTCTCTGGGTCTTCTTGGAAACTATTTGGCTTTTGCCTTTCCCAGCTACATCTGGTCTCAATGGAATGTGCTTATCGATCTTGGGAATGAGGCCAAACAACCTGGTACCCTGATGGCTAAAAAGGCTCATACAGTTTGTGACATGCCATCAGCAAGTGGGTTAACACAGGATTTCAATTTCTTATCTTCTGCTAACTTCCAGCAGACTCCGTAAGCACCCACCCTTCCAGACAAATTCTCTTCTCCTGTGTCAATCCTTCTTTTTGGATCTCTATTAGTATTAATTGAGCATCAACTCTCACTATAATTATGAACTTTTGATATAACTTATAGGAATCACTAATTCAGCTGGGCTTCCTGGTACAACTTGACAATAGGATTTCCCATTCTCTGGGGAGACATCATGGTAGCTACGGGCTTTGGTTTCAGGCAGGCCTGGCTTTGTATCCAGCTTTATTCTGAAAGAACTTAAACGAGGTTCTTCACGTATCTGAACCTCTTTTCTCATTTGTAAATGTATCTATAAAAATCACCTAACCAGGTTGTTAGTGGGAAATAAATAATAGGCACCATAGTAACTATTAGCATTGTCATCATTGCTGTTGCTCTTAGAATGCCACAAACAACCAGATACGAACCCAGTTCAAATCATGCCATGCCCTCTTTGAAATTGTTACTTGTTAAAAAATTAACTGTGGGATGTATAAACTTCAAGAGTATACACATTCTTTATACCCAAACACAATTTCTAAGACTTAGTAGAAAGAAGAAATAACCAAAGATGTAGGGCAAAGATTTAGCTACAAGACTGATTATCACATTGTTTACAATATTGAAAAACTGGAAACAAACTAGACATGAAAAATGAGTTCTTCTACAGATAGTGGAACTTCCAATTCAGTGGATGACTTGCAGCCCTTTTAAATGTGATAAACAAATGTTCATGACAGGGAAAGGTGTTTACAATGTGTATAGTTGAATATACAGTCAAAGTGTTAAAAGATACTTACAAAATGGCATCTAGAACATGGTCCTGATTTTATTTGAAGGAGAGTGTTGCAGAGGACAACATTTGAGTGCATACAGAAAAAATCAAAAGGATAATCATTAAAATATTAAAAGTAGGTTAGCCTTATTGCAATTTTTCTGTTCTATATTTTCTAAATTTTTGATAATGAAAATTTTGAGAAAAAGTAAACTTCTTGGTAAATTTTATTAATGAAAAACATACATAAAGTCAATAATTCTAGAACAGCTTCATGGATTTTGATAAAGTGAACACACATGAGTGATTAGTACCCAGATGTTGAAACAGAACCCATACCAGCATTCCACAAGCCACCCTTTTGCCCAGTTCCAGTCACTACTCACAGCCTAAAGATAACCACCATCCCGGTTTCTAACAGCCTGGACGAGTTTTCTTTATTTTTAAGCATTTCACAAATGAATCACCTCATATGCTCTGTGCCTATCTTTCTTCATTTGCCATTGTCTGTGAGAGTTATCAATGTTATTGCATGTAATTGTAGTTCATTCATCCTCATTGCTATCTTCTAGTGTGTGAAGAGTTATTTATCCATTCTCCTATAAATGTACATTTGTGTCACTATTTGTTTTTGACATTATGAATAGGGCTGCTAGCTATATTCGTGTCCTGTTTTTTGTTGAACATATGTACATGTGGAATTGCTGACTATAGGAAATGTACATGTACAGGTTAGTGATGCCGTCAGTTTTCCGAAATAGTTATTCCCATACACACTTCCAGTGTCAGTGTGAGAATTCTCGTTGCTCAATTCCAATTACTTGTCAACATTTGGTATTGTCTTGCGTTTTCACTTTAGCCATTTCTCATGGCATCACATTGAGGTCTTAATTTACATTTCCCAAGTAACTAGCAGAATTTAACACTTTTAAAAATGTGTATTGGCCATGTGGGTATTCTTTTTTTGAAGTGCCTGTTTACGTCCTTTGTCCATTTTTCTATTAAGTTATCTGCGTTGGAAGAATTCCTATATTCTCTACACAAGTCATATTAGATGCGTATATTAGAAATCTTTTTTTCCCATTGTGTAAACTTGATTTTTCAATCTCTTAATGGTATCTTTTGATGAAAGAGGGTCTTAATGATAATGTCCTGTAGTTCAATAGGACTCTTGTTGTGTCCCCTGGCAAGAGTGAGCCCCTGATGATATCCCATACCATGCCATCTAAACACAGGAAAGGCAAACTTGTACTCAGAAGAGGTCTCTCTCCTTGTGAGGACAAACTGCTGGTCTTTTCAAGATGGAACAGGACCAGTAGCACTACTATCCCATTCGCAATGCTACGTTTCTTATTCTGGGTCCTTGAGAAATATGCCAAAATGTAACTAAATGTGCAAAGATTTTAAGAAAATGGGGAAAGAGTTGCAAAAATCTGGAAGAGGCATCAGACTACAAGTCTAGGAGATCCCAAGTATTGGAGTGACAGAAGAAAGGTTGAATAAAAACATCCTAGACTGCCATGCAGCCTAGGGAAGATTCTGCAAGGCCATCAGGAAGTCCTTGAGCCAAAGTCAGTTGTCAAAGTTGTCCCATGTCTCTCAGCAACAGATCTGCCTTGGTGTCTTTACTAGGCTTAATTATTGCTGGGAACAGCCTGTGGAAAGCATGGTTGCAGGGCAAACACAGTGATAGATTTTGGGGCACAGAAGATGAGTCCTTGGTTAATGACACTCCCTGTGGCTGGAGTTCTGCTAACACACTCTCAGAGGCAACACGCCAAGATAGGGAATCATGGGAGGAGGAGACAGTAGTGGCAAACAGGGAAGGTTATTGATGTGTTGACTTTGGGCATATATTGAGTTTGATACATCTTTTCCTCCTAGATATTCCATGTCCAGCCAAATATACAGGTCTAGAATTCAACAAGGGGATCTGGGTTGCTCAGACAGAACATTAGGAGTGACTTCTAGAAGGGCCTTATGAGAAAAGGGAGTCTCAGGTATCTCCATAAAGGAACATCCAGGGGCTCCAGGCATTTCAGTGACTCCCTGCTCTTTCTGCCCAAATAGTTTAGTTGAGGCGATAGAGAGCAAAGAGGGAAGAGAGAGAGAGAAAGAGGCCCTTTGTGGTAGACCATGGGGCCATTCTCAGACTTCAGGACTCTCATTACTAAAATACTTCCCCAAACATGGCAGCCTAAGGCTGTTGACACATTTCAACTATATTTGTCTCTTGGATTTTCCTACCTTGAACCTGAACATAGCCAAAAGTAATTTGTAACAGCAAGAATTTTGGAGGGAAGCCAGCGTGCAATTATACAAAAGTGAGCTTGCATGCACACTTATACACATACACACACACACAGTACAAAGGATGTGAGCAGCCAGATGCAATAAATCACAGAATCTACACTCCACAACCTGAGAAAGAGCATGTGGGCCCATGAGTCAGGATTAAACACCATAGCGACAAAGTCACTGAAGCCTGCCTAGTGAGGCAGCAATTTCTGCCCTTAATAGAGCCCTTAGGTCTCAATAATTGCTTCAAAATCCACACACAGCAGCACACAGTTTTTCATAACTGGAGAAGCCAAAAATCCAAGTGTGAAGTGAGAACTGACAGCATCTCTTATGCACATCTGAGATGCAAGGAAGGTCTATGGTTCTGCCTGCTTTCCAGTATCTGCCTCATTTCCAGCAGCCAGAACAGTTTCCCAAATGTCTGCAGTCTGGAACCTGCTCTGTGCTTGAACTTCCCACTTGGCCTCCATCTTCCTGGCTGCTCCCAACTTCCCATTCTACTTTTTGTCCTTACCTGAAACTCTTTTCAGTACTGTCCAGTATTTCTGCCCATCTCCAGGAGTCTCATGGCAGACTAGGCTAGGTTTGTAGACAAGGGCAAGGTATTAAAATTAAATCTGAACTAAGATTAAAATTCAGTACTAAATTAAGTACTGAATTAAAATTCACAGATGCTACTGACCCTCAATAACCAACTAGAAAAAGGTGTCCCTTCTCAAAACACCTTTCTGAAAATCATAATATACTAATTTTGTTCAAACAATTTATAACCATCATCTGGAAATGTTATGATAAATATACAAATTAATGTTTATTTCATGAAGGATGTCCTACTAGATGTGGCAGTATACAACCTAGACAACAGTCCATGGTAGCTGTCTCGGCAGTATACGGCAGCCATCTCAGCTCAGCATCCAGGAATTGTCTTTCCTCTGCCCTTTGTTTTTCCACTATTGAATTTAACAGACTACATTTATATGAGTGCTTTTTGTGTGTGTGTGGAACCAAGGGGCCAGGGTCCTCTGGCAGGAATTTCACAGATGAAGGTACTCACGGTCAAGCAAAGTCCTGGGGAGAAAAAGAGGCAAAGACTTCCTGCATGGGAGATACTCATGTGGTGGCCTTGGAGAGTAAAAGAGCTTAGAGTCAGGAAGTGTTCCAAGCAATCTAGAACACTGTTTCCCAAATGGCTGCAGCCTGAACTCGCTCTGTGCTTGGATTTCTCCGTTGGCCTCTGTCTTTCTGGCTGCTCCCAACTTCCCACTCTACTTCTCCTCCATCCTAGGGTGCCTCTGCAGCAGCAAATGTGGCTGTTCAACAATCTGAAGTCTTTGATTGTGAACAGTGCTAACCAGCCCTGGGAAAGAAAAGCAGCTCTCTTCCCTGCTCTCCAGGGCTAGCAGATGAACACTGTGGGGTCGAGCCCAGTCTGGCCAGAGCAAGTCCAGGAAAAGGTGCTTCTCACTCTTCAGGGCACTGCTGAGATCCCCAAGCATAATTTTGGAAACTCTGATCCAGAACCCTGGATTGCAGGTTTTAAATCTTTTTTCTTTTGCATTTACAAGTAATACAAAATCATTATGGAAAAATACTAAAAAGAATGAAGAAGAAAATAAGTTTCCCTTCATCTCATTAACCAGAAATAAGTTGTCTGTTTTTTGTTCTGATTACAGAAATAAAATAGTCATTGTAGAAAATCTAGAAGATAAAGTTAAGGGAAACACTTTATCATTGATTGTCACTTTTGGTATGATCTTTTCAGTCTTTTCCTATGTACATTTTTGTTTTGTTTTGAGACAGGGTCTGGCTCTATTGCCCAGGTTGGAGTGCAGCGGTGTGATCTTGGCTCACTGCAACCTCTACCTCCGGGGCTCAAGCAATCCTCCTATCTCAGCCTTCCAAGTAGCTGGGACTATAGGTACGTGCCACCGTGCTGGGCTAACTTTTGTATTTTTTGGTGGAGATGGGGTTTGCCTTGTTGCCTGGGCTGGTCTCGCTCTCCTGAGCTCAAGCAATCCTCCCACCTTGGCCTCCCAAAGTGCTGAGATTACAGATGTGAGCGACTGTGCCCGGCCTATGTACAATGTTTTTAAAACAAATTAAATTATATCACAAATATGGTTTGCTATGGTATTTTTAAATTATTTGTATAGTATGAGCATTTCCAATCATTTTAAAATGTATTTCTACTTCTTTACTTTTAAAATCATTTAAATTTTTATTAATTAATGAATAGGTAATATGTCTATATGGTACAAAATTTGAAAAATATGAAAGAACATAAAGTGAATAATTTTTCCCTTTATTCCTGCTCCCCAAATGGGCCACCAGTGTTAACAGGGTTTTATATGTCCTTCCTAATATAGTTTATCAATTTATACACACACACCCACATTCCATTTAATATATGTAGGATATAGTTCCACAGAACTACATGAGTGGAATGAACAATCTCATTGTTTTGAACAGCTGTATAGTATGTTACATTGAAAGCTGTCCCATACTATTTACCCAATGCCCTGTTGGTAGGCATTTAGGGCATTTCCAGCTTTTGCATTAAAGCAATATTGTAATAACTTTCCTTGTATATATTTATATATATCATTAGACACAAATGCAAATCTTGCAGTATAAATTCCTAAAAGTTAAATTCCTGGGTCAAAGGGTTTGCACATTTTAAATTTCAATAGATATTGCCAAATATCTTCCCACTTCCAGAGTATGTGGGACTCCAAGATGGCCCAGATAATCTTCATCTGATTCATATCCCCAAGTGCTCTCCTCCCACATTAAATCAGAGCTTGTCTATGTGATGCATGGAGTGTTGTGGAGATGATAGTGTGTGACTTGTGGGGCTAGATTATAAAAGGTCTTGCAGCCAAAATCTGTTCCCTTACTCAGGAGAGAGCCACCATGTCATGACAACACATGTCATGAGAAAGCCCTGAGGAGAAGTCCCTGTGGGGAGAAACTGAGACCTGCCACCAACAACTAGAATCGCCTTGCCAGCCATGTGAGTGAGGTATTTTGGAAGGGAACTGTGCATATCCAGTCGAGCTTTCAGCTGAGGGCAATCTCATGAAATACCCCAAGCTAGAAAGACCCCACTAAGATGCTCCAAAATAACTTACACACAGAAACTAGGAGACATTACAAATGTTTATTATTGTCGTAAGCCACTAAGTTTAAGAGTTTGTTATATTACAATAGGTAACTAATACAGTATATGAGAGTTCCAGTTCTCTCTCTCCCTCAATAACACAAATTATCAACCATTTTACTCTTTCACTATTGATAATTGTATCTCATGTTGCTTTAATTTTTCATCTCTCTTATTTGGAGTGAGGTGGAGCACTTTTTCACATATTTAAGAAAATTAGCTGGGCGCGGTGGCTAACACCTGTAATCCCAGCACTTCGGGAGGCTGAGGCAAGCAGATCATGAGATCAGGAGTTCAAGACCAGCCTGACCAACATGGTGAAACCCCGTCTCTACTAAAAATACAAAATTAAGCCAGGCGTGGTGGCATGCGCCTATAATCCCAGCTACTCAGGAGGCTGAGCCAGGAGAATCACTTGAACCCGGGAGGCAGAGGTTGCAGTGAGCCGAGATCATGCCACTGCACTCCAGCCTGTGTGACAGAACAAGACTCCATCTCAAAAAAAAAAAAAAAAAAAAAGGAAATTAGTATTTTCTGTAAACTGTGCATATATTTTCTCTAAGTGTCATTTTTTCACGGAGGCCTAATATTTCACCAAATAAGTTTAATGTGACTAATTTAACTATTCTCTTATTATCAGACACTGAAGTAAATTTCCACATTTTGATATGAGCAATACCGGTATAAACATCACAATTCTTTCTCCATATATCTGATTATTTCCTGAAAGGGGATTACTATAAAGAGAATTATTGGGCAAAAGTGCATTATAAAACAGAATATGTGTAATCAGAGCTATCTTGAAATCTAATTTCTCAAGGCTCTTTGTACAGACTAGTAAATGTCTTTTGTTTGTTTTTTTGTTTTGTTTTGAGATAGAGTTTCACTCTTGTTGCCCAGACGGGAGTGCAGTGGCGTGATCTCAGCTCACTGCAGCCTCCTCCTCCCGGGTTCAAGCGATTCTCCTGCCTCTGCCTCCCAAGTAGCTGGGACTACAGGCGCCCGCCACTAATGCCCGGCTAATTTTTTGTATTTTTACTACAGACAGGGTTTCACCATGTTGGCCAGAATGGTATCAAACTCCTGACCTCAGGTAATCTGCCCGCCTTAGCCTCCCAAAGTGCTGGGATTACAAGTGTGAGCCACCATGCGCAGCCACAAATGTCTTTTACAAAAAACTTTCATTAACATATATTCCTACTTGTAGTATCTATCTCACCCCAACCCTTCACCAAAGTGAGTATTATCATTAAAAAAAAATGTTGTGCTGAGTGTGGTAGCTTACACCTGCAATCCCAGCACTTTGGGAGGCCAAGGTGGGAAGAATACTTGAGGCCAGGAATTCAAGACCAGGCTGGGCAACAAAGCAAGATCCCATCTTTACAAACTAAAAAAAATTAGCCAGTCACGGTGGCGTGTACTTGTAGTGCCAGCTACTAGGGAGGCTGAGGAGGGAGCATCACTTGAGCCCTGGAGGTTGAGGCTCCAGTGAGCCATGATAGTGCCATGGTACTCCAGCCTGACCAACTGAGCAAGACCCTGTTGCCAAAAAAAAAAAAAAAAGTTGCTAAAAGACAAAAATGGCCTTATACTAGCAACATTGCTTTGGAGGAGCATTCTCATCAAGAATTGAGAGATTCTTCTCAATCCCAACTTTCCTACCTGAAGTTGGAATTGCACCAAGACATGATTATTCAGTAGAGACTCCTTAGGGCCTCCAGCATCATCACAGATTCCCACTGTCACCTGCCTGTTTCCTGAAATGAAACTAGCTTGGACAATAACTTAAGAAAAGGCAGCTGCTAAGCTTGTGAGAACCACAGAAGCTGGGATCCAATGCTCAAAGTTTTGGCCACATGGATGCCAAATTCCTGGGATATCTCTGATTATGCATATTCTGGTCATAATCCCAAAAGCACATGCATGCTTGTCAGACCTGGTGTCCCCAGACAGGGTGTGGAAAATGTGGGTGCAAATCTCATTACACATGCATTTCCTTGGCTCACATTCCCCAGGCAGACTGTGAGGTACAATCAGGATGGGCCTATGAATGGGCAAGAGCCCAGGGCCTTGACTGGGAGGGGTGAAAGTATCCTAAAGTAAGATCTCAGGACCCCAGGCCTGTGAACTTCCCCTTCCAGGAGGTTTGGAATTCTCCAGGCCTCAAAAGCCTCTTTGATAAAACCTCAAACCAATAGAGTTCATGTGATATTATTTAAGCTTCAGGCCTCCTTTCTGCCCAGTCCCAGTCTCGTGCTGCTCAGCAGTCAGGATCCTGTCCTCTTCTCTGACATTCCCTCCCAGTCCTGCCCTGGACATTCTCACAGGCTCCCCATGGACCTGGTCTTGCCCACCCTGCTTCCAGCCCTGTGACAGCCTCCAGCCTCCCTGTCTGCCTTTCCTACTCAGAGCTGTGGATCACAGGCCTTCCCTGGGACCTTGGGGAATTAAAAGAAGAAGGAAAAGAGCCTGCTTCCTACACCGCTAGTTAATTCGAACACTTGGGGCCAAGGCACACCACAGCCCCTTAGCAAAGGCTTTTTCTCAAGACAATGGCTATGAGGCAGCCCCCTCCAAATCCACACATAGAGTGACCACATTGTCTAAACCAACCCAATCAAAATGTCTAACAAAATAGGTGTATCTCTGATTGTACTATTTTAGAAAATTCTCATAAAGGTAAGGAATTATTTAACAGGCTGCTTTTATGTGGGGGAAGATCACTTACAAATAAGATATAAGGAAAATACCCCAAAATATTAATCTTTCTTTCCTGAAACTTCCTGACTTTCACCTAATAAGCAAAGTCATCCATGTTGCCTTAAGAAGTGAAGGCCTTGGCCGGGCACGGTGGCTCACGCCTGTAATCCCAGAACTTTGGGAAGCCGAGGTGGGTGGATCACGAGGTCAAGAGTTCAAGACCAGCCTGGCCAAGATGATGAAACCCCATCTCTACTAAAAATACAAAAAATTAGTCGGGGGCAGTGACAGGTGCCTGTAATCCCAGCTACTCAGGAGGCTGAGGCAGGAGAATCACCTGAACCCAGGGGGCGGATGTTGCAGTGAGCCGAGGATCTGAGATCGTGCCACTGTACTCCAGCCTGGGCGACAGAGTGAGATTCTGTCTCAAAAAAAAAAAAAAAAAAAAAGAAGTGAGGGCCTTGAGGGGGTGAGTTCAGAGACCATTAGATATTAAGCCACACAAGTGATGGTGCCAAGAGGTGGTTCCACTGAAACGATTCCCCCCACACCCCCATTAAATGCCATTAGTTACCCCCTGCAGTCTCTCCACATCAACATAAAACTTAAGTTACAATTAAACTAATTCCCAAATTCCCAGCCCCTGATTTCCAGTAAGATTGTTCCCTCTATAGAAATCCATTCCTACCACAGGCCCCTACCCACCCCAAAGCCTCAGAGCAGGATTATACTGTTTAACGATTCCATATCCCACAGGGCAAACATGATGCCCAGTAGGCATGCTATGTTTGTCGGACTGAACAAACTTTTGTGCACTGGTCTTGCTTCTGCCTAGTCCTGCCTCATGAACCTTTTGAATCTTTCAAAAAACTGTCTTTCAAATATTTGAAGAAACCATCAAGTTTTATCTGAATATTCTCCAGTATGAAATTTCCAACCCCTTCAACTGTACTGTGTGTGGCATTCATTCACTCTTTCATTTAGTAATTGCATGCTCTGGGCTAATTACTGTGACAATGTGATTCAAATAACTGAGGTTCAATGTGAACCATGGGTGACAGAAAACTAGACTCACAATAGTGGAGATGGTTTTTACATTTCATTAAATGGACAATTCAAAATGGAAATAGAACAGGAAGGTCAAGTAAAAGTCAGAAAGCCCCCCAGAATTACCCTTCTCTGATGTCTGAGTGTTGTGTAGGTAGTTTTGAAATTCAGAGTAGTTACATCCCACTTTATATGATCCAATCTGCTTGGAACACAGATCTTGTTTCCCATAGTCAGAAACAATGGTACATATAGAGGTGAATCCTCCCTATACCCTGAAAATCCAGCAAAGAGAGAAATCCATACTGAAGCTAACATGCTGTACATTTGCCACTGAATATTGTGAGGTATTCTGTGGCCACAGTTGCGATGATTAAACAAAACAGGAAAGCAACACAAGTTAATAAGGAAATTTTTACTTATTTTGCTGGTCCTTGAGGATAAGCAGATATTGTTCATTTATTCATTCATTCAAAAACCACATATTGGGTTTATTTAGAAAAGAAGGAAAAACTAGTTGACTATATCTGCAGGGCTTCTAAAAGGGACTTCTGGACATCTCAAGGTACTCAGAGAGTAATGCAATTAAATTACATGTGCTTTCTCTTCTGAATGCCCTGTTCTCTCTTCCTCAATACAGGTCTAACACCAGCAATATTTACACACCGAAGGCACGAGTATGGCCATTTGGGGGGCTGTGATATTGTTATTGAGGAGTTTTCCAGAGATAACTAGACAAGAGCTAGAAAACAATGGAAGGAACTTTAGAAGCTCACAGGTATGTAACTGAACTAAAACAATTAACTGTGTACTGGCAAAGAAAAGAGGAATTTATTAAGTATCTACTTGTGCCAATAAACAAGACAAATATTATTTTCATAATTCTACATGAGACAAAAGAAAGGAGGTGATAGGGAGGAGAGCTGAGTCAGCATATTCTGTGTTGGCCTTCACAATTTCCTGTCATCTAGGATGTCTCATTTGATTTCAGAGAAAGATCTAGGTAAGGGAGGGAAGAGTGACCTTCCCCATTGGCATCAGAGGTACCAGAAGCAACACCTACCACTGCCTCTGTGAGTTAAGGATGCCTGATCTGGGCAGCCAAACTATATATACCTCCAAATGTAGATCCAAAAGAATCTATACACCTTGACCAAAACGTAATTGTTTTAGAATAATTGCATAAATTCTCAAGAGAAGAAAAATAAAAAATAACTACTAACAACCATTGTGTTCTTCCCCACTTTATACCGCAGGATAATCCGGCATTGTTCACCCTGTGTAAAGGCTCTATGGTGGATCCATCAGGCTATCAGTCAGGTCTTTGTTGAGCTCCTTGGAAATTCACAATAGAAAACTATCCCTCAGGGAGCTTACAATCAAATAGGGAAGTAGATGTTATTAAATAAGAAACAAGGCAGGGCACAGTGGCTCATGCCTGTAATCCCAACACTTTGAGAGGCCGAGGCAGAAGGATCACTTGAGCCCAGGAATTCAAGACCAGCCTAATCAACATAGGGAGACTGTGTACAAATGATTTAAAAATTAGTTGGGCACCATGGCGTGCACCTGTGGTTTCAGCTACTAGGGAAGCTGAGGTAGAAGGATCGCTTGAGCTTGAGAGGTCAAGGCTGCAGTGAGCTGTCATCTTGCTCACTCTCTTGCCCAGGTCTCAGAGCAAGATCCTGTCTCCAAAATAATAATAATAATAAACAACTTGAAATAATTAAATTATTACAGGTGTGGAAAGGGAAGATCTCAGTTTCAATGGAGCATTGGATTTACACAAGTCAAGAGGCAAAAAGTGGGCTTTGCTGAAGACTGATGCTAAAGCTGAATTCTGGACAATGAGTAGCAATGAGCCATGTAAAGAAAAGGAAGTGAGTAGGTCCTGAGGCAAAACAGAGTTTGCCACGTTTGAGGAACTGTGAGAGAACTGTTGTTCCCAGTGGGAGAACACTAAGAATGAAATTGGCTCAAAATGAGGCTGGAGATGTAGGCTTAGATTACATAGGTTGGCCAGCATAGGAATTTTAGATTTCATTTTAAAAATCAATGGGGAATCATTAAATTGCTTTAAGTTAGAGAGGAGGAATAGCTGCAGAGCAAATTTCCATTTTTTGAAGATTATTTTATGGGTAAGACCTCCAGAATAGCCACCACCATCCCCCCATCACCATATCCCCCCACCATCTCCCCCCACCATACTCCCACCACATTCCCCCCATATCCCCCACCACCACAACATCCCCACCACCACCACATACCCCCCCCACCACATCCTCCCAACCACATCCCCCCATCACCACATCCCCCCCCACATCCCCCCCACCACATCCCCCTCGACCACCACCACATCCCCACCACCACCACATCCCCCCACCACCTCCACATCCCCCCCACCACCTCCACATCCCCCCCACCACCACATCCCCCCACCACCTCCACATCCCCCCCACCACCTCCACATCCCCCCCACCACCTCCACATCACCCCCACCACCACATAACCCCCCACCACCACATCCCCCCTAGCACCACCACCACATCCCCCACCACCACCACCACATCCCCCACCACCACCACCACATCCCCCCCACACCACATCCCCCACCACCACCACATCCCCCCCCCACCACATCCCCACCCCACCACCATATCCCTGATACCACCACCATCCCTGGATCATGGAAGCTGTATTCTAGGCAGGCACATCCGAGATGACCAGGGTACTCTTTCTCCACCCAGCCCTCAGTCATAGGATAGAAACTACCTCAGGCATGGCAAGCTGCAAACACTGGCAGTCCAATAGCTCTCTGCCCACATTCCATGTGCTCTTAGGAGAGTTTCCATGCCAGGAAGGTCAAGCCAAGTAGACAAGGGATTACCATCCACCCACCCCAACCCTATTCATAGAGCAAGGGTGTCACATCGATAAGTAGGTCTCCACCCCCAACTCCAGTGCATAGCACAGGGTCTCTGCCCAGAGGAGAGGCAGGCCATGAGATGAAGAGCTCTGTGGCTCTGCCTGAGGGGACCAGCTGTTTGGAACACAGAGTGGAGAATTCCAGGCCTAAGAATGCTGTGCAACATGGACAACATGGGGAAAACCCAGCTCTAAAAATAAATAAATAAATAAATAAATACAAAAATTAGCCTGTGTGGTGGTGCATGCCTGTAATCCCAGCTACTCAGGAGGCTGAGGTGGGAAGATCACCTGAGTGTGGGGAGGTCGTGGCTGCAGTGAGCAGTGATCATGCTACTGCACACTGCACTCCAGCCAGGGCAACAGAGCAAGCCCCTGTGTAAAAAAGAAAAACAAAAAACAACAACGCTGTGGAAAACCATAAAGATCAGGTGGAGAATAATTAAGAGGAGGCTGGTAGCTCCGTTATACAAGCAAAACAGCAGAACAGAAGTTTACTAGAACCAGGGAAAGACAGCCAAAAAGAGGCCTGGTAGGATCACAGTCAACTCTAGGGGTCAAAAGGGTTGTGTGCAAGCACAAGGCTGCCCCCACACAGGAGAAATTGGAGCAGACGTGGGGGCGGACTTGAAAGCATTCCCCAAGCCTCACAGACTCATCAACACAAGGTGAAGCTTTACTGGAACAAGGAGCTTAAACAGAACATCTGACAAAACACTAAGTGAACAATAAGCTACTCTGCCCCAAGAGGCAACTCCTATGAAGCCAAGCTTAAAAATAAAATCACACTCAGCCCTGGCAGTCTAGAAGACTGTGTGCATACACAAGGCCGCTTCCTCTCAGGAGCAGTCAGAGAGGAAACTTCCAAGTTACTAGTCCCCGGCTGAATCTGGAACGAAAATGTAAACTTCCTGCCCTATGATAGCTGACTGCACACCACACATACATCCAACAGTAAAAGGTAAAAATTTCACTGGTGACTTCCAGTTTCCAGTCTAGCACGTAAGAAGCTTGGAAGTCACCATTTCATTGTAACAATTAAAAAGCTAAGCACACAGAAAAACCAACTCTTCTTAGATCAGAGAAAGAAGTGAGATTAAGGTGCAAACCTCTGCCCCCCAAAAATTGGAAAGACTGACCGGTGAGTACAGAGAATCACAACTTACCACAGCAGAAACCACATGCGGAAACTTCCTCAGAACCAATGCTGGGGTACAGAAATCTGAACTGTAGCTGATAAATTGCTGGAGATAAAAATTCCATGGGGTCCCAGTCATCAGGGACCCTACACTTTAGTGGGTTTTAACTGCTAGAATCCAAAAAGTGATTTTGGGGAAAAATCTCCTTGTGCTGCTAGCAGAAGAGAGGAGAAAAGGGAACCATTTTGAAGTACACCAGTGCATTTTATTCTTCTTAACAAGGTCTGCCCTCAGGAGAAAGTAGTTAACTGGAGCCAAACCAGCTGGAGTTTTATCAGCACCTAACATGGAGGAAGGGAGATACCCAAATCTATTACAGCTGGTTCTAGCCTTCCACGTGAAGGAAGAAAAATACCTAACTCTAGCCCCTTCTAGATTTCCATGTGAGAGAAGGGAAATGCTTAACTACAGCCCACTCTTGTTATTCTGCTCCGCCTGGGCTGGGAGGTGATGAGAAGCACATGTGAAGTTCATAGTCCAGAGGCACAGGATCACTAAAACACTGAAAACTACCTATGGGCCTGTAGAACACTTCTCCACCCCACAATACCTTACCACCACATTACTGAAGGCCTGTTTAGGGCGGTTCCTTTCACCCAGAACATCATCTCCAGCCATCATGAAGAAATTATGAGGCATACTCTAAAACAAAGAACACAGTTCGAAGAAACAAAGCAAGCATCAGAGCCAGACTCAAATATGGCAAGAATATTGGAATTATCAGACCAGGAATTTAAAACAAATATCATTAATATGCTAAGGGCTCTAATGGATAAAGTTGGCAGAACACAGTAACAGATGGTCAATATAAGTAGAGAGGTGGAAATTCAAAGAAAAAAATGCTAGAGATCAAAAACAACAAGAGAAATGAAGACTGCTTTGGTGGGGTTATTAGTAGACTGGACACAGCTGAGGAAAGAGTCACTGCGCTTAAGGATATCTCAGTTGAAACCTCCAAAGTCGAAAATCAAATAGGAAAAAAAGACTAGAAAAAAACAGAACAGAATATCTAAAAACTGTGAGACAATTACAAAAGGTGTAAATATACATAATGAGAATACTAGAAGGAGAAGAAAAAAGGAACAAAAAATTATTTTTAAAAGGATAATTATTTTAAATATTTGAAAAAATAATGACTAAGAATTTCTGCAAATTAATGTCAGACACCAAACCACAGATACAGGAAACTCAGAGAACATCAAGCATCTTAAGTGCCAAAAATCTACACCTAGGTATATCATATTTAAACTACAGAAAATCAAAGATAAAGAAAAAGACCCTGAAACAAGTAGAGAAAATGGCCGGGCGTGGTGGCTCATTCCTGTGCTCCCAGCACTTTGGGAGGCTGAAGCCGGTGGATCACTTGAGGCCAGGAGTTCAAGACCAGCCTGGCCAACATGGAGAAACCCCATCTCTACAAAATATACAAAAATAATTAGCTAGGCATGGTGGCATGCACCTGTAATCCCAGCTACTTGGGAGGCTGAGACAGGAGAATCGCTTGAACCTGGGAGACAGAGGTTTCAGTGAGCCGAGATCATGCCACTGCACTTTAGCCTGGGCAACGGAGAAACTCGGTTTCCAAAAAAAAAAAAAGTAGAGAAAATGAACACCTTATCTACATAGAAGCAAAGATAAGAATTACATCCAACTTCTCCTCAGAAAGCATGCAAGCAAAAAGAGAACAGAGTAAAATACTTCAAGCGTTGAAAGTAAAAAACCACCAACCTAGAATGCTGTACCCTGAAAAATTATCTTTCAAAAATGAAGGAGAAATACAGGCTTGCAGACCAAAAAAAAAAAAAAAAAATTTGAAGGAATTCGTTACCAGTACACCTGAGTTTCAAAAAATATTACAAGAGTTTCTTTAGAGAGAAGGGAAATGATATAGGTGAGAAGCTTGAATCTATATAAACAAAGAACAGAAGAGAAGGCATACGTGAAGATAAAATAAAAACTATTATTTTTCTAATTCTTAATTGATCTAACAGACAAGTTTATTTAAAATAATAATACCAACAATGTATTTAATTATATATATTTTTTCACTAATATGCTTATGTATAAGTGAATGACAGCAGTGATACAAGGTACAGGAGGGAGGAATTGGGATGATTTTGTTATAAGGTACTCACATTACCCATGGAGTGGTATAGTGTTGTTTGAAAGCGAACATGGAATAGTTGTGAACATAAATTACAAACACTAGAAAAGAAGCAGAGGGGCAAGAAAATAAGAGGAAGTAAAATTGATACTCTAAGAAAGGAGAGAAAATGAAATTATAGATAATGCTCTCTTAAAACCACAAGAGGAAGAAAAAAAGACAAAAATAGGAACATAGAACAAGGGCAACAATGGAAAACCGTTTTTTAAATGATAGATATTGGCCGGGCGCAGTGGCTCACACCTTTAATCCTAGCACTTTGGGAGGCCGAGGCAGGTGGATCACCTGAGGTCAGAAGTTCAAGACCAGCCTGAACAACATGGTGAAACCCCATCTCTAAGAAAAATACAAAAATTAGTTGGGCAGGGGGCGGGCACCTGTAATCCCAGCTACTCTGAAGGCTGAGGCAGGAGAATCACTTGAACCTGGGAGGCGGAGTTTGCAGTGAGCCGAGATTGTGCCATTGCACTCCATCCTGGGCAACACAGTGAAACTCCATCTCAAAAAAAAAAAAAAAAAAAAAATCTGATCAGAAATCAATGAAATTGAAATTGGAAATCAATAGAGAAGATTGATAAAATCAAAAGCTGTTTCTTTGAAAAGATCAACAAAACCAATGTCTCTAGCCATGCAAGCCAATTTAAAAAAAAAAAAGAGAGAGAAAATACAAATTGCTAATATCAGAAACAGAAGAGGGAACATCACTATAAACATTAAAAGAATAATTTTTAAAATACTATAAACAACTCTATGCTAATAAATTTGATAACCTAGATGAAATAGACCAATTCCTTGAAATACAATCTTCCAAACTCACACAAGAGTAAATTGACAATCTCAATAGGCCTATATCTATTAAAGAAATTGAATCAATAGCTTTCCAAAACAGAAAGGACCAGGCCCAGATGGGTTCACTGGTTAATTCTACCAAACATTTAAGGAAGAAATCCTTCCAACTCTCTACAATCTCATTCAGAAGATAGAAGCAGAGGGAATATTCCCTAGCTCATTCTATGAGGCCAGCATTACTCAATTCCAAAAACAGATGAAGACATTACTAAAATTAAAAAACTCTTAGATCAATGCTTCTCATGACTACAGAAGCAAAAATTTTCAACAAAATATTAGCAAATTACATCAAAAGATTTATAAAAAGAATTATGCCTCAAGACCTAGTGGGATTTATTAAAGGTATTTAAAACATATTCAGTATTCAAAAATCAATTAATATAATCCATCATATCATTAGGTTAAAGAAGAAAAATCATATGATTATATCAAGAGATGCAGAAAAACCACTTGACAAAATCCAACACCCATTCATAATAAATACTCTCAGTTAACTAGGAATAGAGGGTGCTACAGTTTGGATGTTTGTCCCCTTCAAATCTTATGTTCAAATTTGGCCCCCAGTGTGGTGGTGTTGACAGGTAGAGCCTAACAGGAGGTGGATGGGTCATGGGGGTTGGCCTGTAATGAATAGATTAATGCCCTCCTTTGTTGGGGAAGGAGTGGAGTTAGTGAGTGAGTTCTTGCACTATTAGTTGCCATAAGAGCTGATTATTAAAAAACAAACCAACCAACAAACAAAAATCTAGCATTTTCCCTTTTGCTTCCTCTCTCACCATATGATCACTGAACACATTGGCTTGCCTTCACCTTCTGCCATGAGTTGAAGCAGCCTGAATCCTTCACCAGAAGCAGATGCTGATGCTATGCTTATTTTACAGCATGAAGAACTGTGACGCAAATAAACCTCTTTTCTTTATAAGTTACACAGCCTCCGGTATTCCTTTATAGCAACACTAAATGGACTAAGAAGGGAACTTCCCACCTTGCTAAAGAATATTTACAAAAAATTACTGCAGTTAACAGCATACTTAATGGTAAGTAACTTAAAATTTTCTGAATAAGATCAGAAACATGGAAAGAATGTTTCCTCTCATCATTAATTTTGAATATTGCACCGGAAGTTTCAGCCAATACAATAAGATTTAAAAATAAATAAATAAAAGGGTTACAGATAGGGAAGAAAGAAGGAAAACAGGGGACATGATTATCTATGTAGAAAATCCAAAAAAATTCATTTAATAACTGGAAATAATAAGTGAACACAGCAATGTTATAGGATACAAGATTAATATACAAACGCCAATCACTTTTTATGTATACCAGCAATAAACAGGTGGGATTTGAAAGTAAAAATACAATGCCATTTACCTTAGAACCAAGAGCAATGAAGTACTTAGGCATAAATCTAACAAAATATGTATTTAGGATGGTGCAAAGATAATTGTGGTTTTTGCAATTATTTTAATGGCAAAAACTGCAATTTCTTTTTTTTCTTTTCTTTTTTTTTTTTTTTTTTTGAGATGAAGTCTTGATCTGTCACCCAGGCTGGAGTGCAATGGCACAATCTTGGCTCATTGCGACCTCTGCCTCCTGGGTTCAAGTGATTCTCCTGTCTCAGCCTCCCAAGTAGCTGGGATTATAGGCGTGTGCCACCAGGCCCAGCTAATTTTTTTGTATTTTTGTAGAGATGGGGTTTCTCCATGTTGGCCAGGCTGGTCTCGAACTCCTGACCTCAAGTGATCCACCCGCCTCACCCTCCCAAAGTGCTGGGATTATAGGCGTGAGCCACTGCACCTGGCCAAAAAAACTGCAATTTCTTTCATATACATGTTGGGTATGATATGAGAAAAGTTACAAAACTCCGATGAAAGAAGGACTAAATAAATGGAGAGAGATTCCATGTTCATGAATAGGAAGATTCAGTTATATTAATAGAGACGTTGTGAAAAGGAATCAAATAATAGCAAGATACTATTTTTTAATTCAAATTCAAAAAATACCTTTATAGAATTTCTAAAAATACAAAACAGTCCCTGAAATTAAAAACACAAGATACAGTAGGCTGCCTAAAGATCATATTAGATACTGCCAAGCTAGAAGACAAGGCTAAGATTGTAAAAGGAATGAAGTCTTAAAAAGAAAAATTGGGCCTGGTGCAGTGGCTCAGACCTGTAATTCCAGCACTTTGGGAGGCCTGGGTAGGTGGACTGTTTGAGCTCAGATGTTTGAGACCAGCCTGGGCAACATGACAAAACCCCATCTCTACATAACACACACACACACACACACACACACACACACACACAGTAACTGGGCATGGTGGCTCATGCCTGTAGTCCCAGCTACTTGGGGGGCTGAGGTGGAAGGATCAATCGAGCCTTGGAGGTCAAGGCTGCAGTGCACCATGATCACACCACTGCACTCCAGCCTAGGAGACAGACTAGCCCCACAACTTCCAAACCTGATGAAATATATTAAAACAGATTTAAAGACTTCTTTGAACCCCAAGTTGGATAAATATTAAAAAAAAACTATATATAGGTTTATTATAGTCAACCTGCTGAAAATCAAATGCAAAGAGTAAAATAAACATAGGAAAAAGCACATTGCCTTCAAAAGAAATAAGACTTGGATGCCTTTTGGCCGGGCACAGTGGCTCACGCCTGTAATCCCAGCACTTTGGGAGGCCGAAGTGGGTGGATCATGAAGTCAGGAGATCGAAACCAGCATGGCTCACACAGTGAAACCCCGTCTCTACTAAAAATACAAAAAATTAGCCGGGCGTGGTGGCGGGCGCCTGTAGTCCCAGCTACTTGGGAGGCTGAGGCAGGAGAATGGCGTGAACCCGGGAGGCAGAGCTTGCAGTGAGCCGAGGTCATGCCATTGCACTCCAGCCTGGGTGACACAGCAAGACTCCGTCTCAAAAAAAAAAAAAAAAAAAAAAAAAAATTACCAGCCTGGCCAACATAGTGAAACCTCGTCTCCAGTAAAAATACAAAAAAAAAAAAAAAAAAAAAAAGACTTGGTTGCCTTTTTAGCAAAGTTATAAAAGACAGAAGACAATAGAAAAATAATCTTCCAAATGGGATTTTAAAGAAATCTGCCAACTTAGAATTTTATCTTTTTTTTTTTTTTTTTTTTTTGAGACGGAGTCTCCCTGTCTCCCAGGCTGAGGTGCAGTGGCGCGATCTCGGCTCACTGCAAGCTCCGCCTCCCGGGTTCACGCCATTCTCCTGCCTCAGCCTCCCGAGTAGTTGGGAGTACAGGCGCCGGCCACCACGCCCGGCTAATTTTTTGTACTTTTAGTAGAGACATAGTTTCGCCGTGTTTGCCAGGATGGTCTCGATCTCCTGACCCCCTGATCCGCCCGCCTCGGCCTCCCAAAGTGCTGGGATTACAGGCATGAGCCACCGCATCCGGCCTAGAATTTTATCTTTTAAAATTAAAGTAAACGCGGTGGCTCACGCTTGTAATCCCAGCACTTTGGGAGGCCGAGGCGGGCGGATCACGAGGTCAGGAGATGGAGACCATCCTGGCTAACACGGTGAAACCCCGTCTCTACTAAAAAATACAAAAAATTAGCCGGTCGTGGTGGCGGGCGCCTGTAATCCCAGCTACTCCGGAGGCTGAGGCCGGAGAATGGCGTGAACCCGGGAGGCGGAGCTTGCAGTGAGCCGAGATCGCACCACTGCACTCCAGCCTGGGGGACAGAGCGAGACTCCGCCTCAAAAAAAAAAAAAAAAAAAAAAAGAAAAAAAAAGTTAAAGTAAAAACTTTTCAGACAAAGCTAAGAAAATGTGTCACCAGAAGCCTTGTACTGTAAGAAATACTTAAGGGAATTCTTCATACTAAATGAAAATGATCCCAGTCAGAAGCATTTAACTATAAATATGTAGATAAAATAAATAAATTTTTACTGTTTAAAAACACTAGTAACAATGCCAGGTAGGGATTAATACATAGGTAGTAATAAAATGTGACAATAACATAAAGTGTGTGATGGATATAAATGGAACCAAACTTGTAAAATTTTTTTTTTTTTTTTGAGATGGAGTCTCACTCTGTCACCCAGGTTGGAGTGCAGTGGCACGATCTTGGCTCACTGCAACCTCCACCTCCCAGGTTCAGGCAATTCTCCTGGCTCAGCCTCCTGAGTAACTGGGATTACAGGTGCCCACCACCATGCCTGGCTAATTTTTGTATTTCTAGTAGAGGCAGGGTTTCACCATGTTGGCCAGGCTGGTCTCAAACTCCTGACCTCAGGCAATCTGCCTGACTCGGCCTCCCAAAGTGCTGGGATTACAGGCGCGAGCCACTGTGTCCGACCAACTTGTAAATTTTTGGCATAGTTCAGAAAGTGGCAAAAGTATTCATTTAAGGTAGGCTTTAATAAATCAAGGAATATGTTGTCATTTATTTGGTAACCACTAAATGATTAATAAAAGTATACATTACTCGAAGACCAAAACAGAAGAAAAAGGTCATAAGAAAAATATTTTGTTAATCCAAAAGAGAGTAAGGGAGGAGCAAGGAAGAAACAAAGGAATAGAATGAACAAATAGAAAATGAACAGAAGGACAGTAGACCCAAACTCAATTGTATCATTAAGTATAAATATTAAATATAAATGGGTGAATCACTGCAATTAAAAGATAAATACTCTGAGGTGGGAAGATCACTGGAGGTCAGGAATTCAAGACCAGCCTGGGCAGCACAGCAAGACCCTGTCTCTTAAAACTTGGAAAAAAAAAATTAGCTGGGTGTGGTGGCATGTGCCTGTAGTCCCAGCTATTTGGGAAGCTGAGGCGAGAGGATAGTCAGAGCCAAGGCTTCAGTGAACCATGATCCGGCCACTGCACTCTAGCCTGGATGACAGAGCCAGACCCTGTTTCAAAAAATATATATTTATACTTTTTTAAAGGTCAACTATACGCTGTTTATATGGACCTGGCACGGTGGCCCATGCCTGTAATCCCAGCACTTTGGGAGCCCGAGGGGGGCGGATCGCCTGAGGTCAGGAGTTTGAGACCAGCCTGGCCAAAATGGTGAAACCCGTCTCCACTAAAAATACAAAAAAATTAGCTGGGCATGGTGGTGGGCACCTGTAATCCAACTACTCAGTAGGCTGAGGCGGGAGAATCGCTTGAACCCAGGAGGTGGAGGTTGCAGTGAGCCGAGATCATGCCACTGCACTCCAGCCTGGGCAACAGAGTGAGACTCCGTCTCAAAAAGAAAAAAAAGAAAGAAAGAAAAGAAAAAAAAAAGCAGGGGGAAAAATCCTTTTAAGTATAAAGTTAAGATACATTGAGAGAAAAAGAAGAAACATTGTATTTTGGTGTATGTTCCCTATACACTTGAAAATAATGTGCATTATGCAGTGGTTGGCTGTACTGTTCTATAAATGTCTATAAAGTCAAGTTGATTAATTGTACTTTTCAAATCTTTTATATCCTTAGTGAGTTTTTATCTGCTTGTTCTATCATTTCCTATAAGAGCTGATACCAAAGTTTTCAACTGTAATTACGGATTTGCACAGTTCTCCTTTTACTTCCATTAATTTTTGCTTTTATATTTTGATACTGTCATTAAGTGCATAAATGTGCATATATACATAAGTGTATATATATGTTCATACATATATAAAAACAAAATAAGACACTAATGAAAGAAATATTACTAAAGTTAAAGAGATTTCATGTAATAAAAAGAAATTGGAAGATTTAACAACTTTTAAGCTGGAAATTTTAACAAGTACTTTGAATAGCAAAAATATAGACTATATTTGTTGAACATAGTAGATTTCAACTATAAATAAAATTTTAAAAGATTCCTAGAATCCTTAGATATTTTGAGATTGGACACTTATTTTTGAATAGCCCACGGGTCATAGAATTAATCATAATGAATATCAGAAAATATTTTAAACTGAACAAACAGCAAAAAATTTACTACATATAAAAATGTGTAAGAAGCAGTTACAACAGTGCCTAGAGAGAAATGTAAAACGTTCAATGTATGTATGAGAAAAAGGAGAATGATTGAAAATAGATTATGAAAGTCTCCAATTTAGGCTAAAAAAACAACAGGAAACAACCCAAATAAACTAGGATAGATAAGATCTGAAAACAATGAAAGAGAAAGCGAATATACAATACAGAAACTTAACAAACAAAGCCTAGAGTGGTTCTTTGAAGATATTATTAAAATCAATAAATACATAGAAAAATTGATGAAAATAAGGGAGAGAGCGCAAATTATGAATTTCAAGAATTCTACAGATAAAAAGATAAAATGATATTATTAAATAATTTAGGGTAATATTTTGACAATTGGGATAAAATAAAATAAATTATTGCACAAATAAAAATACTGAAATAAAAAATACAAATTCTCAATAGTTCCATATCTATAAAATAAATTACATTTGTAATTTATAAACTTTCTCCAGAGAAACCCTCAAACTTAAATGTTCTCACTCTTGAGCTCTTCTAAATATATAATTGAAAAATTATTAATTTTACAGAAGCTCTTTGAGATCATAAAAATTTGACGGCATTTCCCAATTCATTTTATGAGTTAGCCTAATCTTGATACCAAAGCCCAAAGAGGACATTCTAAGAAAGGAAAATTATAGATTACCATCTCTCATGAATCTAAACACAGTAATTCTATATTTAAAAATCCAGGGTTATGTAAAAAGAGTAATATATAATGACCAATGGGCGTTTTCCACTAATGCAAGTATATTCATTATCTATTACTGCATAATAACTTACTTCTTCTTCTATTTTTTTTTTTTTTTTTGAGACGGAGGCTCACTCTATCACCCAGGCTAGAGTGTGGTGGTGCCGTCTCAGCTCACTGCAACCTCGGTCTCCTGGGTTCAAGCGATTCTCTTGCCTCAGCCTCCCTAGTAGCTGGGACTACAGGCATGCATCACCATGACCAGCTAACTTCTATAGTTTTAGTAGAGACGGGGTTTCACCATATTGGCCAGGATGGTCTCGATCTCTTGACCTCATGATCTGCCTGCCTCACCCTCCCAAAGTGCTGGGATTACAGGCGTGAGCCACCGTGCCCGGCACTTCAATTTTCATGGTTTAAACAAAAAATATTTATTATCTCATAGTTTCCGTGGGTCAGAAGTTTGATAGTTGCTCAGAAAGGTAGATTTGGCTCTCAGGGTCTCTCATGAGGTTGCAGTTAAGATGTCAGCTGAGGCTGCAGTCATCTGAAGGTCTGAAGAGAACCAGATAGTTTTGCTCCCAAGATGGCTTACTTACATGGCTGTTGGCAGGAGGCTTCAGTTGCTTGACATGTGGGAAAGGATGTATATTTTATGATTTTATTTACATAGAATTTCTAGAAATGACAAAATTATACAAACAGAACAAACAGAAAACATTTCAGAGATTGCCTGGGGATTGGAAAAATAAGAGCAATGAACTGCATAGGGGAATAATAAGGAAAATTTTGGGGTGATAGCTTGTGATAGTAATTGCACAACGGGATAAATTTACAAAAACTCATCAAACTGTACACTTGAAGTTGGTGAATTTAAGATATGTAAAACACACCTCAATAAATTTGTTAAAACATCGATCAGTATAATTCACCACATGAACAAAATAAATGAGAGTCTTACAAGTGTCTTACGAGATGCAGAAAAAGTATTTGATAACATTTAGCTCTCATAAACAATAGTCTTACAGTAGATTAGAAATGGAAGAGAACTTTCTTAATCTGCTGAAAAGGTTGTTACCAAAAAAAAAAAAAAAAGCTAAAATTTAAAAAGGCTAACAACAAATGTTGTGGAGGATATAAAACATTTGGTACTCATATATTGCTTGTGGTAATAGAAAACAGCTCTATCATTATAATAAACTTTTGAAGTTTCTTATAAAGTTAAACAGACTTAATCTATGACCCAACAGTTCCTATCCTAGGGATTAACCCAAGAGAAATTAAAACTTAAGTTCACAAAAGGACTTGTATGGAAATATTTATAACAGCTTTATTTATAATAGCCCCAAACTAGAAACAGCTTAAATGTTCATCAAACAGGAGAGTGAATAAAAATTTATGTCATGCTAAAAATATTTTGCTCAGCAAAGAAGCCAAACACAAAATAATTCATGCTTTATGATTCCATGTATGTGAAATTTTAGAACAGCAAAACAAAAACATTAATAGAAATCAGCATAATGTTTGTGTATGTGGTGTGAGTAGTGACTGGAAGGAAGCAAGATAAAATTTGGGAGAATGTAGAAATGTTTTGTATGTTGATTGAGTTACTGGTTACAAGGATATACTAACATTCATAAGATCTGTTCATTTTTACGTATGTAAATTTTACCTAGATTTAAAACTCTTCAAAAATTTTATTTAAACATTTGCTACCTTCTCAATTCCATATTCAAAAGTAGGTTACGTTGCTTGTTCTTTGTTAATTATACTTTGCAACCTGCCTCTGAGTTCACAGTACCAAGTCTTAATAACTTATGTGGGACTAAAGCAGTGGTCCCCAACCTTTTTGGCACCAGGGACCTGTTTTGTGGAAAATATTTTTTCCACAGACCAAGGTAGGGGGGTGGTTTTGAGATGATTCAAGCACATTACATTTATTGTGCACTTTATTTCTATTATTTTACAATGTAATATATAATAAAATAATTATAAACACCATAATGTAGAAACAGTGGGAGCCCTGAGCTTGTTTTCCTGCAACTAGATGGTCCCATCTTGGGGCGATGGGAGATAGTGACAGATCATCAGGCATTGGATTCTCAGAAGAAGCGTGCAACCTAGATCCTTCACATGCACAGTTCACAATAGGGTTCGCACTCCTGTGAGAATCTAATGCCGCCGCTGATCTGACAGGAGGTGGAGCTCATGCAGTCATGCAAGCGATGGGGAACCACTGTAAATACAGAGGAAGCTTCACTCGCTGGCTCACTGCTCACCTCCTGCTGTGCGACTCATTCCTAACAGGCCACATACCTCCACAGGTATGTGGAGACCCCTGGGCTAAAGGATGTTTTTAAAACAATTAGTTCTGAATTTTGCACATGTAAAACAAAATAAAAGCCTACAATATTCTATAGCTGAAATCCTACACAAAGGCAAAGTATTGAATATTCCCACTGATTTCATATAAGATAGGATATTCACTGTCACTGGTTTTATTCAGTTTTGTGCTGGAGATCTTAGCTCATATAATATGGCAAGAAAAATAAATAAAAATAAAGAATAGAAAAGATTAAAGAACTGAAACTGTCCTTATTTGCAGGAATATGATTAAGTACATAAGAAATATAAATGACTATTGAAATACTTAAGTAAATTTAGCAAGTTTGTTGGATACAAAGTCAATACATAAACAATTTTATTTCTACATACTAATAATACTTATAAAATTAAGGAAATAATTTCATTTACAAACAAAAAGTATTAAATACATGAGAATAAATCTAATGGAAAATGTTTAAGATCTTTAAATTGAAAACTACCAAATATTTCTAAGAGAAATTTAGGAAGACATAAATAAAAAGTCAATATTCAAAAGTCAATGTGATTCACCATATTAATAGGCCAAAGAAGAAAAGCTATATGACCATATCAACTGATGCAAAAAAAAATGCGCTTGACAAAATTTATTTTCTGTTTGTGATAAAAACACTCAGCAAACTAGAAAAAGGGGCCCCTTACCTTGATGAAGAGCATCTGCAAAAAAAAATAAAGCTAATATCACACTTAATGATTAAAGACTGAATGTGTTCCCTCTAAATTCCAGAACAAAACAAGGATATTAGCCCTTATCACTTTGGTTTGACATAGCACTGGAAGGCCTAGCCAGCATGATAAAATAAGAAAATGAAATAAAAGGCATATAAATTGAGAAGAAAAAAAATAACTGTCCCTATTTACAAATGACATAACTATCTACATTAAACAATCTCAAGGAATCTCTTTTACTTTTTATTTTGAGACAGGGTCTCAATTTGTTACCCAGGCTGGAGTGCAGTGGTGCAAACGTGGCTCACTGTAGCCTTGATCTCCTGGGCTCAAGCAAGCCTTCTACCTTAGCCCCCTAAGTAGCTAGGACTACAGGCTCACACCATTACACCTGGCTAATTTTTGTACTTACTATTTTTTTGTAGAGATGGGGTTTCACCCTGTTGCCCAGGCTAAGAAATCTTTAAAAAAACAAACAAACAGACTGGGCACAGTGGCTCACGCCTGTAATCCAGCACTTTGGGAGGCTGAGGCAGGTGGATCACCTGAGGTTGGGAGTTCAAGACCAGCCTGACCAACATGGAGAAACCCTGTCTCTACTAAAAATACAAAATTAGCGAGGCATGGTGGCACATGCCTGTAATCCCAGCTACTTGGGAGGGAGGCTGAGGCAGGAGAATCGCTTGAATCTGGGAGGTGGAGGTTGTAGTGAGCTGAGATCGCACCATTGCACTCCCGCCTGGGCACCTGAGCAACAAGAGCAAAACTCCATCTCAAAAGACAAAAACGAAAACAAAAACCACCACCAACAACAAAAAAACTAGTCTCCTAAAATTAATCAATGATTTCAGCAAATCCTCAGGATAGAAAATCAATACATAAAAATCATTTTTATTTCTGTACACTAGAAATGAACAAGTAGAAACTGAAGTGAAAAACATAATGTTAACTATAATCACTCACAAGGAAAATTTAATAAGCTGGAATTCATTAACGTTAAATATATTCAATTAAGAGAGTGAAAATGTAAGCCACAGGCAGGGAAAAGATATTTTTGGTGTATATATCCATCAACGGAATCCTAAACAGAATATAAAATGTTTTGGCAAAACACTAAAGAAAAGTTAGATGACCTTCACAGAAATGGGCTAAAGATGTAAACAAACACATCACAAAAAGGATCACCAATAACTGAATGAAAATTTGCAGAGTATTATAGAAAATCTGGCAAATGCAAAGTAAAACCATAATCAGATAGGACTGCACCTATACTGCTCTCTGAGAGGACTGACAATATCAAGTGTTGATGCTAATGTGGAGCAACTGGAATGCTCATAGGAATGCTCATATATTATTATAGAGGAAGTTTCAATTTGTATAATTACTATAAAAACTGTTTGAAAGTATCTATAAACTCTGAACAAATTTATGTTTTATGACCTTGAATCCCTGAGTATATACCAAACAGAAATGATTGCTTATATTTATGAAAAACCTGGCCAAGAATATTCAAAACAGGTTTATTCACTGTATTCTCAAATTGGAAGGCACACTAATGTGCATCAATAGTGAAATAGATCAGATATATATACATATATGACCATTATATATTAATAGATCATACATATAATAAAAGTATAAAAAATAGCTAGAACTATACACTGGAAATTCATGATTGTGGTTGCTTCTGAGGAAGTAGAAGGGAGAATAAAATTGTAAGGAGGGGTCAAAGAGAGTTCTGAATTGGTCAGTAATCTTTTGTTTCCTTCATTTAGAAGATAAACAAAAAAACAGTATCATCCTTAGATCTAGGAAACAGTCATCTCTCCTCAGCCCTGAACTTTAAACTTTTTTACATAATCACAAATGCTCAAAAATATTTTATTTTAAAAATAATAAAATAATAATAAAACTCTCAAGTGTATTTTTAAAATGTGCACAACTCTTTGCATTTGCCATTACATTATTATACAATAATAATATTTTATGGGACAGAGAGAATCATAATTTGTAAGTGACAGTGGTAATTAATATGATGAACTTGAAATATTTTATAATACATTTTGTGATGATTATTTCTCATATAAACAGAAAGATATCTTAAGCTCTGAAAATGTAAGCAACTGTCTAGAAGTAACTATGACAAAATGTTAGCAATTTTCAGTTCTGAGTAGTGGAAATACAACTGTTTTATTAATCTAGTTGTATTTTAAGACAGTTTAACATTTTAAAAAATATTGAGTGGTTAGTTTTATGACATGATACAATGCGTGTTAATAATTTTCTTCCTTATGCTCTTACTTTTCTTTTCTTTCTTTTTTCTTTTTTTTTTTGAGACGGAGTCTCGCTGTGTCGCCCAGGCTGGAGTGCAGTGGTGCAATCTCGGCTCACTGCAAGCTCCGCCTCCCAGGTTCACGCCATTCTCCTGCCTCAGCCTCTCCGAGTAGCTGGGACTACAGGCGCCCGCCACCACGCCTGGCTAATTTTTTGTATTTTTAGTAGAGACGGGGTTTCACCATGGTCTCCATCTCCTGACCTCATGATCCACCCACCTTGGCCTCCCAAAGTGCTGGGATTACAAGCATGAGCCACCGCACCCGGCCTGCTCTTACTTTTCTAAATTTTAATATAACTAACACATTTCATTTTATAACCAAAAAGGAAAATAGCATTCTAAAATTAAAAAGAACTGTTTGGAATAAGGATGATTTTAAGAACCTGATCCTTGCAGGGGCCTGATTAAGCCTTTTAATACTTAAAGAAAAAACTGACCAAACAGGCCTTGTTAGTCATTCACAGACATCCACCAGAAGCAACTAGGCTATGGAGGAAAGTGTGATGCTGGGGGTGCTGGGTTGGGGGTTTGGAATATAGAAGTTAAAGGGAGAAGGTTAGAATGGATCTGATTAAATTAGTGCAAAATAACCGCATTATCTAATCGGAGTGGATACTGGAAGGGATGAATTGGCTGTTGGGAGACCAGCAATAAAGGACCCTAGGCTCCACGGACTCATCCCCTACCTTGTATGATGTTGTCGTCTAGTATTTTAATTCTAGGCCAGGATTCCTCCACAAACTGGACATTATTTCTTAAATTTTATACCATGTTTGTTTAGAGTTTGTGACATATTTACAAATATATTTGTTCATCATTCCTTCAAAAATTCATTCAATCTATCATCCAGTTCACTAATTCTATCTTCAGTGGTATAACCTGACTTTCTTCAAATGGGTTTTGTATTTTCAATAATTAAATTTTTATTTTTAAGAATTTCTATGTGAACTTTTCTCAATTCTGCCTGGTTATTCCATGCTAATACTTTAAGCTGGTCTTATATTTATTTAATTATATTGTATTAGTCAGTTCAGACTGCTGTAACAAACACCATAGACTGGCTTAAAACAACATACGTTTATTTTCTCACAGCACAAAGGCTGGAATTCTAAGATCAGGGTGCCAGCATTGCTGGGTTTGTGATGAGGCCTCTCTTCCCAGCTTGCAGGAGAAACTTTCTCACTCTGTCTTCATTTGGCAGAGGGACAGAGTGAGTTCTCTAGTGTCTCTTCTTAGAAGGACACTAATCCTTTCAGACCAGGGCTCTATCCTTATAACCTCATTTAACCTCAATTACTTCCTCACTCCAAAAACAGTCAAGTTAAGGACGGGGGCTTTGACATATGAGTTTTGGGGAGATGCAATTCAGTCCATAGCACATATTAAATTTAATTACTTCAGTGTCCATGTCTTATATTCCAGTTATCTGTAGCTGTAAAGTTCCTATTTCTGTGTTCTGTTTTCTCTGCTGGTTCCTGTGGATGATGCCTTGCTTCTTAGCATGTTTTGTGATTTTGTTTTACAGTGAGTTACTCATTTTTGTTGGAACTTTATCTGTGGGAGTTCTTGGAGGCCTGGATTGAGTATGCATTATTCCAGAGAGGATTTATATTTATGTCTCTCAGTCAACTAGCAGCCTAACAAGCAACCACTTTAAATAGTATCATCAGCTTGCATTTTTCTTTTTTTGTAGAATCATTGTAAAATCATTTGATGATCAGTTTGCGGTTACAAATTTTCAGATGATTATTTTCCCTGACACCCAACACCAAGGTCAAGACCTGTATACAAGTTTTTTGTTGTCTCCTTTTTGTTGAGACAGGGTCCCACTTTGTCACCCAGGCTGGAGTGCAGTGGCACGATCTCGGCTCACTGCAACCTCTACCTGTCAGGTTCAAGCGATTCTCCTGCCTCAGCCTCTGAGTAGCTGGGATTACAGGCGCGCGCCACCACACCCAGCTAATGTTGTCTCCTTTTTTTGCAGAAAGTTTGTTTTTCTCATTCACCTTGCCCTTAGAGTGGGGTCCCAGATTTACATAAGAGTCTCAGGTTTGATTTTTTGCTTTTAGTGGCCTTCGGCTTTGCTTTCTATTCTCCGTGCATCACATGGCTATGAAGGCAGGAGACCCAGTTCTCTAGTATTTGGCAGGGTTTTCTAGGAGCTGCTCATCTCTCAGGGTTCCTGCTTTAACATCATTTATGGCTCTGTAAATTCCTTATAGTTTTTCTAGTTCAGAGAAATAATTAAAATGATGTGTGTTTTTAAAAAATATATTTAAAGTTGCCTTTTTATGGCTCAGTTGGGAAAGTATGGTAAATTATTACACTAATAGTCCCCAGTGAATTATGTTTCCCTATGTCAGTGCTCCTTTGTAATGTGACTTGGATGTTACAGCTTTTATCATCCAGAGGTGTTGACAATTTCTCCACCCTTTGAATCAGGGCTGACCTTTGACTTGTTTTGACCAGTAGAATTTGGTATAAGAGACACTGTATGACTTAAGAAGCCTTTCTGCTTCATTTTTGCTTTCCTTGAAAACTTCCAACATCATATGAACAAGTCCTAGATTAAAGACCACAGTCTAGAGGAGCGAGGCTGAGCTATCCCAGCCATCCCAGCTGAGATCTCGGACATGGGAGTGATGGCATCTAAAAATGGCCATTCTCCCTGCAATCTATTAACTGAATGTAGCTCCATGAATAAACTCAAGTGAGAGAAGCAGAACCTCCCAGCCAACTCACAGAATTGTGAGAAATAATAAATCATTATTGTTTTAAGCCACTAAGTTTTGGGGTGGTTGGTCACACATCAATGGAAACTGATACAAAGGGTCATTGCTATATGTATCCCCCCATATTGCTGGAAAAGGATGTCCCCAGTGTGGATATCAACTGAAGAGGGGTAATGATGGCATCCTTGTAGGGGAAGCAGGGCAGGGTGTGATGAAGAGAAATTGCTTATGATAAAGACATTTATAAAATACATATTAAGAATAATGAGGCCAGGCACAGTGGCTCATGCCTGTAGTCCTAGCATTTTGAGAGGCTAAGGCAGGCAGATCATTGAGCTCGGAGTTCAAGACCAGCCTGGGCATCATGGTGAAACCTCATCTGTACAAAAAAAGTACAAAAATTAGCCGGTTGTGGTAGCATATGCCTGTAGTCCTAGCTACTTAGGAGGCTGAGATGGAAGGATGGCTTGAGCCCAGGAGGCACAAGTTGCTGTGAGCTGAGATCATGCCACTGCACTCCAGCCTGGGCAGCAGAGCTAGACTCTGTCTCAAAACAAAACAAAACAAAAAAAGAATAATGGAAGTTTTAATCATAAAGGATGCTGGATTTTGTCTAATGCTTTTTCTGCATCTATTGAGATGATCATATGATTTTGCTTTTAATTCTGTTTATGTGGTATATCACATTATTGACTTGCATATGTTAAACCATCCCTTCATCCCTGGTATGAAACCCACTTGATCATGGTGGATTATCTTTTTGATATGTTGTTGGATTTGGTTAGCTAGTATTTTGTTAAGAATTTTAGCATCTATGTTCATTAAGGATATTGGTCTGTAGTTTTCTTTTTGGTTATGTTCTTTCCTGGTTTTGGTACTAGGGTGATGCTGGCTTCATAGAATGAATTAGGGAGAGTTCCTTCTTTTTCTATCTTGTGGAAGAGTGTCAAAATGATTGGTACCAATTCTTCTTTGAATGTCTAGTAGAATTCTGCTGTGAATCCACCTGGTCCTGGACTTTTTTTGTTGGTAAATTTTAAATTACCATTTCAATCTCTCTGCTTGTTATTGGTCCATTCAGGGTATCTAATTCTTCCTGATTTAAGTTAGGAGGGTTGTATTTTTCCAGGAATTTATCCATTTCTTCTAGGTTTTCTAGTTTATATTAATAAAGGTGTTCATAGTAACCTTGAATGATCTTTTGTATTTCAGTGGTGTCGGTTGTAATATCTCCTGTTTTGTTTCTTAATGAGATTATTTGGATTTTCTCTCTTTTCTTGGTTAATCTTGCTAATGGCAAAATCATGGAATCAACCCAAATACCCATCAATCAACAAGTAGATAAAGAAACTGTGGTATATTTATATGATGGAATACTACTCAGCCATAAAAAGGAATTAATTAATGGCATTTGCAGCAACCTGGATGAGACTGGAGACTATTATTCTAAGTGAAGTAACTCAGGAATGGAAAACCAAACATTATGTGTTCTCACCGATATGTGGGAGCTAAGCTATGAGGACACAAAGGCATGAGAATAATACAATGGACTTTGGGGAACTGGGGTGAAGGATGCTGGGATAAAAGACTACAAATAGGGTGCAGTGTATACTGCTCAGGTGATGGGTGCACCAAAATCTCACAAATCACCACTGAAGAACTTACTCATGTAACCAAATACCACCTGCACCCCAATAACTTATGAGAAAAAAAAAGAATAGTGGGACCCAGTTTGTTCTCTGTTGGAGAAGGGAATTAGACACAACTAGAATGAATCCAAGGTTTGGCCAAATTGGAGGTACCAACATAAATTTATGGCTGTTGATATATATGGATGTATAGAGAAAAAAGTGGCCAAATATGGCATGATTTGATTATAAAAATAAATAATGATACTAATGGATTATAACCCATTGAATAAAATATGAGTCCAAACATTTATACAGATATAAAACAATGAATAGTTCTGACAAGGTGGCTCGTGCCTTTAATTCCAGCACTTTGGAAGGCTGAGGCAGGAGGATCCCTTGAGTACAGGAGTTCAAGACTAGCCAGGGCAACATAGTGAAACTCTGCCTCTACAAAAAATTTAAAAATTACCTGGGCATGGCATTGCATACCTGTGGTCCTAGCTACTTGGGAGGCTGAGGCAGGAGGACTGCTCGAGCCCAAGCAGTTCAAGGTTACAGGGAGCCGTGATCATACCACTTCACTCCAGCCTGGGTGACAGAGTGAGGCCCTGTCTCAAAAAAAGTGAATATAGTGAAAATTTGATAAGACACAGAACAGTTACACGGTGTCAACGTATTTCCCCACAAATTGCTTATTAATTACATACATAGAAATAGAATAACTTTCCGACTCCACAGCATGACACATATTCCTTTAATCAAGTAATCAAATTTAACATCACCAATACTGTGACAAGGTGAAATCATGCAGGACGTGATAGAAAGCGATCAGAAGAACACAGCATCATTACAGCAACATGCCTGGCAAAGATGAGGAACTTGAATGCAGTCAGTGAGAAGCAGACAAGCCTGTATTTGTTAGAAATTGCCAAGTAAAATGGCCTCAAAACTTCATGGATTAAACCAATATTTATTCTCTTTCACAGTTTCTATGGGTCAGGAATTTGGGAGTACATGAACTGGAGGGTGGCGGGGGCAACCTCTCTTGAGGTTGCTGGATCCACTTCCAAGGTAGCTGTCACATGGCTTGCAAGTCAATGCTGACGGAGGACGGGAGGCTCTGGTTTATCTCCAGGTGGGCTTCTCCACAGAGCTGTTTGAGTGTCATGATATAATGCCTGGCTTCCTCCAGAATTCTGCTTTGGATTTTGCTTAAAACTGCTTAAAACAGGCCAGGAACGGTGGCTCACATCTGTAATTCCAGCACTTTGGAAGGCTGAGGTGGGTAGATTGCCCGAGCTCAGGAGTTTAAACCAGCCTGGGCAACATGGTGAAACCCCATCTCTACCAAAATCCAAAAAAAATTAGCCAGTCCTGGTGGCATGCGCCTATAGTCCCAGCTACTGGAGAGGCTGACGTGGGAGAATCACTTGAGCCTGGGAGGTGGAGTTTGCAGTGAGCCGAGATAGCGCCACTGCACTCTTGC
Source organism: Pan troglodytes (assembly GCF_028858775.2). NCBI lineage: Eukaryota > Metazoa > Chordata > Mammalia > Primates > Hominidae > Pan > Pan troglodytes. The sequence continues at coordinate 16,819,879 of NC_072407.2, forward strand.
CTGGGTGACAAAGTCAGACTCTGTCTCAAAAAAACCCAAACCAAACCAAACCAAACAACCAACCAACCAATCAGACAAACAAAAAACTTGCTTAAAACATACATACTTAGGGGTTTTATAGTGCAGTTATTTAATACAGATCATTTCTTAGCTGACCTTCTCTATAAAAGTCACCATGCTTTATATATATTTCTTTATTTATTTCAGACAAGGTCTCCTCTGTCACCCAGACTGGAGCGCAGCCGCGTGATCACGGCTCACTGCAGCCTCAACTTCCTGGGCTCAGGTGATTCTCCCACCTCAGCCTCCCAAGTAGCTGGGATCACAGGCACATGCCACCATGCCCAGATAATTTTTTGTATTTTCAGTAGAGATGGGTTTTCGCCTTGTTGCCACTCCCGACCTCAAGTGATCCACCTATCTCAGCCTCCCAAAATGTTGGGATTACAGGCATGTGCCAGCACACTTGGCTCATGATGCTTCAAACTTCAGAAACACAGAAAAGGACCAAAAAAAAAAATTAAAAATCACCTATTATCTAATTACCTGTCAATATGTTGGCATATAGCTTTCTGGTCCTTTTTCTGTGCATATATATCTATGTACTGTATATTGACACATACTTTAAAAATATATAAACAGACTATTATATTAGTCATATTTTTATTTTAAATGCCCATAAACAGACCAGCAATATTTTTCTACAATATGAAAATAAATTACTTACCTGCTTTTACACATCAAGTAAACAATGAGGCTGAGATTCAACCCAGTCTTGCTGAGCTCCAAAGCCTTTACTCTTGCTCCCTGCCCTTCTCTTCCTCCTAAATCAGGAGAAAAAAAAAGCACTGGTTTTCTCCCCTGACCCATCAAAATGTATGAATAATAGCCATGATGCTTGCCAGCTGTGCAGCTCTTTGCAGTTCCGAGCACCCATTCACACTGGTCATCTCTGGATCTTCCAAAGAAGTGTACTTTTTTTTTTCAATCCTGAGATGGAATCTTGCTCTGTTGTCCAGGCTGGAGTGCAATGGTGCAATCTCAGCTCATTGCAACTTCTGCCTCATGGGTTCAAGGAATTCTCCTGCCTCAACCTCCTGAGTAGCTGGGATTACAGGCGTGCGCCACCACATCTGGCTAATTTTTGTATTTTTAGTAGAGATGGGGTTTCACCATGTTGGTCAGGCTGGTCTTGAACTCCTGACCTCAGGTGAACCGCCCTCCTTCAGCCTCCCAAAAGGCTGGGATTACAGGCATGAATCACCGCACCCAGCCAGAGGTGTACTGTTTTTTATGCACCACCTTCATCCATAGGGTACTTACATAGCTAATGGTGGTGACAGTCTCTATTTTATAGCATTACTTTAAGGGGTTTATTTAAAATAGTGCTACATAGTTTACCACTGGCCCCTTTGGAAGTGATGTTGGGATATGTCAGTGATGCTGAGGTATGGAAGTGATGTTGGGATATGTCAAACTCCATGTCGGATGTTGGGATATTCAATCATTCAATATTTGAATATCCACTCTGCACAAAATTCTGCATCTCAAGTCTCTTGAGAGTGCAGAGATGTGAATGCTAATTTCTTTCAGGAAGCACTCTGAAATTCAACTAGGGAGAGAATATAAATATACAACACACAGCAGCAGCAGGCAGTCTGTACTCAGTGGTGGTAGCCAGGGGAAGCAGAGAGCATGACGGGCTTTATCATCAGAAAGACTTCATTGAGAAGTAGGGACTTGAGCTCATCCTCCAATGATGGATGGAATGTACATGCAGCAAGGATTTCTGGCAAAAGAAATACTTTTAATAAATATGCCAGGACAGAATGCTTTAGATTTGTGTGGTAGAAAGTGAAGAGATGAGGTAGCTAGAAGGTGACAAAGAGAAACATGGATAAGAAGTTTGACCAGGTTGGGCATGATGGCTCATATCTGTAATCTCAGTGCTTTGGGAGGGTGACACAGGAGAATTACTTGAGACCAGGGAGTTTAAGACCAGCCTGGACAACATAGTGAGACCCAGTCTCTAAAAAAATATAGCCAGGTGTGGAGGTGCATGCCTGTAGTCCTAGCTACTCAGGCTGAGGTAGCAGCATTGCTTGAGCCCAGGAGACTGAAGCTGTAGTGAGCAACGATCATGTGAATGCACACCACTCTGGGCAACAGAGAAAGATCCTGTATCCAAAAAAAAAAAGAAGAAAGGAGAAGAAAGAAGGAGAAGGAGAAAGAGAAGGAGGAGGAGGAGAAGAAGGAGGAGGAGGAGAAGGAGGAGGAGGAGAAGAAGAAGGAGGAGGAGAAGAAGAAGGAGGAGGAGAAGAAGACGGAGGAGGAGGAAGAGGAGGAAGAAGGAGGAGGAGGAGAAAGAAGAAGGAGGAGGTGGAGAAGAAGAAGAGAAGAAGAAGAGAGAAGAGAGAAGAGGAAAGAAAGAAAGAAAAAGAAAGAAAGGAAGGAAGGAAGGAAGGAAAAGAAGAAGAAGAAGTCGTCAGACCCAGGACCTGTCGTGGAGAACCCTGAGTGTACATCCAGAACAAATTTTATTAAATGGGATGAAACTGAGTCGGATGAGAGCCAGGTTCTAGATGGGAAATGAGGATTTAGAGTCTTTTTATAGATAACTCCTCAGAGCCAATTGATAGGGAAAAGAAGAAGAAATGGGATGGTGACCCCCAAGGGTCAGTTAAAGTTACTAACAATATTGGAGAGTTATGTTGTGCAACAAAGTTATGCATACTTGAAGGCTGAAGAGACAGTCCTAATGGAGAGAGAAAGATGGAAGATGATAGACAGGGAGAGAGAGAATAGTGAAGCATTTTCCAATGAGGTGAAGAGGGCATAGAATCCAGAACACATATGTTGATGGAGAAGTTGGGGGAAGAATTACCTTTGAGAAGGAGGGAAATCACATACTCTGAGACAAGAGGAATGGAGCCTGGCCTAAGGGTAGGGATGGACTTGATAGAAGCAGAGAGGAGGGTAGATGATGCATTTTCCTGGTCCTGGGCTAGGCATGGCTCAGTGGGTTCAGGACAGGAGGTGATGAATAGTCTGGTTTAGAGAATGATGGTAGTTATTTAAAGTGAGATTGATTGGCCGGGCATGGTGGCTCACACCTGTAATCCCAGCACTTTGGGAGGCTGAGGCTGATGGATCACTTGAGGTTAGGAGTTCCAGACCAGCCTGGCCAACATGGTGAAACCCTGTCTCTACTAAAAATATAAAAATTAGCCAGGCATGGTGGCATGTGCCTGTAGTCCTAGCTACTTGGGAGACTGAGGCAGGAGAATCACTTGAACCCAGGAGGCGGTTCAAGAGATTACAGTGAGCCGAGATCATGCCATTGCACTCCAGCCTGGGCGACAGTGTGAGACTCTGTCTCATAAATAAATAAATGAAGTGTGATTGATTGCTCAGAGGACAGATGGAAAAGAGGCAGAAATCTTGATGAGAGAGCACATACCTGCAGAAGTGAATTCATATCCAGAACTCCTAAGGGACCATTTTTTACAAGTGAGCTGGGTTTTTTTTGTGGGGTAGATAAGTCCCTCCCATTCATAGAGAAGATGGTGACTCTCCAGCTCTTCGTTTCGCCTTCCTTCATGACACTGAAATTTTCAGGGGCTAGGATTACCTTGGTTCTTTGGCAGCACCATCCAGTAGAATTTTCTGTGATGATAGAAATGTTCTGTATTTGCACTTTCCAATATGGTAGGTACTAGCTACATGTGGCTTTTGAGCACTTTAAGTGTGGCTAGTGTAACTGAGGACATGAATTTTTAAGCTTTATTTAATTTTAATTATTTTAAATTTAAATATCCACAAGAGACTAATGGCCACATTCAATAACAGAACAGCTCTTGAATGGTCTCTTTCTCCTTAGTGAGGAACGAGATAAGAACTTCTACAGGAGAGAAGGATGCATGAGGCCAGACAGAAAATTTGGCTGTTAAGAGGCACCAGCTTTCCCAGTGACTACTCTGGTGGACCCTGACAAGAGTAAGTTTGTAGTTTCAGAAACTCCACACTCTCTTCTGTTTGCCATCTTTGTGAATTTGTTCACGAGGAGACGGTTTTGGAAATTTTTTTTTCATGACTAGATTCTGAGTATTCTCTCATCTTAAGGACAGTCCTGTCCTTAAATCCACACATCTGGAAAGCAGAATTAGCTCCCAAGGATGCTTGATGAGGAAATATGGAAACACAGGAGACCATTTCACCAAGGCCAAAGCAGCTCCAGTTCCTCTTTTGTGGTCATAGAGAGGAAGTCCGGAGTCATAGAAATTATCCTGGCTTAGAATCAGAGAGACTTGGATTCAAATTTTGGCTCAGAAGCAAGTTATCTAACCATTTTGGCTTTGCATTTAACATTTGTAAAATGGAAAGAACAATATCTACCTAAAAGGACTGTTCTGGGTGTTATACATAGTTAATAACTTATTTATATTTATTACACATGAATGTATTAATACCAGGTATTATGTTAAATATTGGGGATGAAATTGTGGGCAAAGCAGATAGGAGTCTTGTTTCAAAAAAGCATATGTTCTAGTACGGGAAATGTCTTTGTTCATTTTGTGTTGCTGTAACAGAATACCTGTGGCTGGGTAATTTATAAAGGAAAGAGGTTCATTTGGCTCACAGTTCTGTGGGCTGGGAAGTTCAAGAGCATGGGTGCTGGATTCTGGTGAGGGCTTTCCTGCTGTGTCATAATAGTAGCAGTTCAAAGGGGGAGTCATATTTGAAGGGTCCCAACATTCAAGATGTCCTTGCTTTATAAACAAGTTGCTCTTGCAGGAATGGATCAAGTCTAATGAGAGAAAGAACTCATTATTGCGAGAACAGCACCAAGCCATTTATGAGAGATCTGTCCCCATTACCTAAACACCTCCCATTAAGCTCCACCTCTTAAAGGTTTCACCTCCTAACATTGTTACCTTAGCAATTAAATTTCAGCATGAGTTTTGGCAGGGACAAATCACATTCAAACCATAGCAGGAAGATAAACACTCATCAAATAATCACATGAGTATATACTATATCTTTACAATATAATTACATGCTATGTAAAATTACAGACTGTGATAAGTTCAGGAAAGGAGAGTAAAGGTGAGGTGATTTTTAAAGTATACTTGCATTTTTTTTGATGCTGTTCCTCTCCCTCTTTTTAGAATAAGGTAGAATCTAATTCCTCTCTGATTAGATATGATCCAGTCTTAGTGACTCACTTCTGACAAATAGAATATGGCAGAAGTGGTGCTATGTGGCTTCTGAGGCTAATTCATACAGAAGGATACAGCTTTCTTCCATACACTCACTTGCTCCTCTCTCTCTTTCTCTCCTTCAATGCTTAACTTTGAGATCAAGTCAACAGGTTGTGAGGAAGCCTAGGAAATAAGGAGAGTCCTATGTAGAGAAGAACTGAGGCTTCTTGACAACAGCCAACACCAACGTGCCAGCTACATGAGTGAGCAGTCTTTAAGTGGAAACTCCAGTCTTAATCAGACCTTCAGATAATGCATTCCTCGCTGACCTCTGCAATCTCAGGAGAGACCACAAGCCAGAACCACTTAGCCATGCCATTCCCAAATGCAGAAGCTGTGAGAAATAATAAATGATTATTACTGTTTTAAGACATTGAGTTTTAAAGAGATTTGTTACCCACCATTAGACAACTAACACAATAGAAAACCAGGAGATAAAGTCTGAGGGATCAGTAAAGACTTTCTTGATGAAATAACATTTGAACTTATAACAGGAAGAGAGGAATTAATTAGCTCAAGAAGAGGGAGAAGTATTCTAAGGAGCTATACCAACACAAACAAGGGCCCTGTGGGCAAATGATAAATTTGAGAAATTAGGAGTTATCTAGTTTGGGAAGAACACAGTGTTGGGAGGGAGAGGTGCAAGATGCTTGAAAAGGTGTTAGGGGTAGGGGAGGGTTAGATCATTAAGTGCCTTAGAAAGGACTTATTTTCTAAACATGATAGAACATTCTTGAAGGGTATTTATCAGGTAGGGAGGTATCAAGCCTAACATTCTAGGTTTCTGCTGATTTCCCAGAGATGGAAACACTGGATGAGAACCAAGTTTACAGTGGAAGATTATGGTTTTGGACAGGTTGCTTGAGATACTTTTGAGATACCCAGATGGTGGTATCATGTAAGAGATCAGATATACACATCTGGAGTTCCAGAGAGAGAGAGAGAGAGAGGGAGAGAGAGAGAGAGAGAGAGAGAGAGAGAGAGAGGGATCACATGTGCATGTTTGGAAGACAACAGCGAAAAAATAATAATTGAAACCAATGGAGTGAACGAGCTCAGCTGGAGACAGGATATAAAGTGAAACTAGAAGAAAGCCTAAGATCCAGAATTACAAAATTCATGGCTCGCTAGAGGGGACCAGGTCAGCTAAGCAAAATGAGAGAGAGCAGCCAGAGAAGTAGGAATTAAATGAACAGAGTGTCTCAGGGAGGTGGTGGTTAATAATGTCAAATAATACAAGTAAGATGGTAGATGAAAGGCCTACTGAACTAACTACACTCATGAAAGGCTAGAACGACCACTGTTTGAATGCAATTCCTGATGGGTGCAGAAGCCCAATTGGAGAGGGTTGAGAAATAAGTAGGAGGTAAATAAATGGAGGCAATGAGGCCAGACAATTCCTCTCAGAAGTTTTGCCATGAAAGGGAAGAGAGAGGACAGTAGCTGGGCATGAGGCCAGAACAACAGAAGGTTATTTTTTGTTGTATTTAAGATGGGAAAGAGATTTATTTAAATGCTGATGAAAAGGATCCAGTATAGAAGCTGAAGATCTGGAAGAGAGAGGAATAATGTGTACAGAAAGGACTATGAAAATGTAAGAAGGGATAGGACTCACAACCAAGTGAAGTCCTTGATGCATGGGAGGTAGGTGATTATTGATAGTTCTCTTTAGCATGTATTTTTAACTTTGAAAAAAAATTGTGGCTGGGCATGGGGGCTCATGCCTGTAATCCCAGTACTATGGGAGGCTGAGGCAAAAGGATCACTTGAGCCCAGAAGTTCAAAACCAGTAGGGGAGCACACACACACACACATGAAATTGGCCAGGCATGGTGGTGCATGCCTATAGTACCAGCTAATCAGGAGGGTAAGGTGGGAGGCTCACTTGAGCCTAGGAGGTGGAGGCTGCAGTGAGCCAAGATGGCGCCACTGCACTTCATCCTGGTTGACACAGTGAGACCTTGTCTCCCCCTCCCAAAATTGTGAAATATTAATACAATAGTAGAAAAGCGTGTTTAAAATAAATACATAGCTTCATGAATCATAGTAAGCATTCATGATGCAACCAGGCAAAAATAAACATTGCCAGCAGTTCAGAAGCCTCCTTCCTGTGTTTTCCTTCTTCATCACAACACCCTCCCTGTAGTGATGACCACTACCCCAGATTTGTTGGCCATTCTTCTTGTTCTTCTATTGAATTTTTTTCTTCTTTCTAAATATGTATCTTTAACAATGCTGTTAAATTTTCCTTTTTTTTAATCTTTATATAAAAACAATTGTACTATATGGATTATTTTATTTCATATTCGTTTTACTCAGTATATTTTAAGGATTCACCCATGTCATTGCATGTAGCTGTTGTTCATTCATTTTCATCACTGTATAGTATTCCATTGTATGATTATATCACAATTCATTTATCCTTTCTAGCACTAGTGGACATTGCAGTTGTTTCTTGTTTGGGGTTATTACAAAAATGTCCAATGAATATTCTTGCACATGTGTCCTGGTGCATATGCATCTGAGTCTCTCTTTGGTGTATTATTAAGAGTGGGACTTCTGCCGGTGCAGTGGCCTGCGCCTGTAATCCCAGCACTTTGGGAGGCCGAGGCGGGTGGACCACGAGGTCAGGAAATCGAGACCATCCTGGCTAACACGGTGAAACTCCATCTTTACTAAAAATATAAAAAATTAGCCGGGCGCTATTAGCCGGGCGTGGTGGCAGGCGCCTGTAGTCCAGGATGCTCGGGAGGCTGAGGCAGGAGAATGGCATAAGTAAACCCGGGAGGCGGAGCTTGCAGTGAGCCTAGATGGCGCCACTGCACTCCAGCCTGGGTGACAGAGAGAGACTGTCTCAAAAAAAAAAAAAAAAGAAAAGAAAAGAGGTAACTAGTATCATCCTTATTAATACATCTCTCCTTGTCTTCCAAAGCAATATCTTCTGGAGCCAGGTACAACTTTAGGGTCAATTCTAACCCATTGGCTCTGGCTCTCCTTCCTAGCTTCAGGCTGACTCAAGAGTTTGTCTCAGCATGATTTGTTACCACTAAGTAGACCACTGTTTCAGCTTCTTTCTTGGTAAGAACTGGTGGGGGGAAATGAACCCTTTTGTATCATTAGTGATATACATGATTGTTACATCTCCAGGTAAGTCACCCCTGTGGACATTGATCTTCTGCCTTCATTGCAGTGGGCAGCTAATACAATAGCTAAGTGGGAGCAGCTAATACAATACAGTGGGAGGCTAAGGGCATGAAATCTGGAGCTGGACTGCCCGGGTTTGAATTTTTGCTTTGCACTCACTAAATATATGACCCTGATCGAGTTATTTCATCTCTCCGGTCCTCGGCTCGTTCATCTATAAAATAAGACTAATAATAGTAACCACCTCATAGGGTGGCTGTGGGGATCAAATGAGGTAATACCTGGAAAGTACTTAGATCAGTGCCTGGCATTCCACTGCTTTGATTTATATTCATTTCAGCTTTGGTGACAGTAGAGGTCAGGGGTTATGAATACAGGTTATAAACATGAGTCAGAAGGAATTCAGGTTCTGACTATGTGACCATGGACAAGTTATATAGCCTCCCTAACATCTCATTTTTTCCCTTGTGTAAACTGGGGGTACTAATTACTACTTTACACAGGTTCTGTGAGAACTAATTGAGATGGCAAATGTAAAATGCCAAGTGCTAAGCATGGACGCAGTATATGGTATCTGCTGCCATTTTAGCAGGTTGCAGTTAATGTTCCTGCCCTTAGGTGCTGGGGCCCTAAATCCATGCACTGGTCCTATGCATTGATCAAGGTGGCTGAGGAGAGTGAAAGCATTTGGAAGAGTGGAGAGATGACAATGAGAGTCACTTCCCATTTGTATGTCCTGGGCAGGGCATACTTAGCTGCATGAGACCCAGACCACTTTCCAGGGGCTCAGATAGGTAGGCATCACCAGTAACACACATATGCTGGTAACTAACAGAATACAAGAAGCATATCTGGAGCAAGGCGCTTCAAGGGTCCTAGAGAGGAAATATTTAGTTTAGCAGTCTTCACGGAGGAAGAGGTTTTTAAGGTGAGTCTCAAAAAATTTACACACGGGAGAAGTTGGAGAAAATACTGGTCAAAAAGTCACTCATGTCATAAAGAACTTTGGATCCCAGGCCAAGGAATTTTTCCTTAATTCAGTCTGGAATGAGGGAGATATTGTATTGCAAAGTGGCTATAAGACAGGAACTAGTCTGAAAGGTGCCCAGGTATACTGGGCCAACAAATAGTGGTTTAGAAACCCTACTAACTGGTTGGCACTGCCATCGAAATTTATCTGGTGCTTTTAGAAGATGACATTTGGAGAGAGATATGCCTAGTACAGTTTTAATGCCAAATTAATTATGTGTTTTCTAACACATTTCCAAAAACCAGTGCCAAGGTGGTTGGGTTCATTACTGTGAACCTCACTGTATTACCTTATCATTGCCTATGAATTAGAAATAAAATGCACTTGTACTTGACTGTGGTGGTACCTACACAAGTCAGGAAATTGCATAGACCTAAATACAGGCACGTACGAATACGTACAAGTAAGACTGAGGAAATCTGAATAAGATGGGTGGATCGTATCAATGTCAATATCCCAATTGTGATACTGTATTAGAGTTTTGGAAGACATTACCAGTGGGGAGAACTGGGCAAAGTGAACAAACGATTTATTATTATTTTTTACAACTGCCTGTTACTCCGATTACTTCAAGAGTTGAAATTAAAAATGTATTAATAAGACTGGGTGCAGTGGCTCACTTTTGTAATCCCAGCACTTCAGGAAGCCGAGGCAGGAGGACAGCTTGAGCCCGGGCGTCTGAGATCAGCCTGGGCAGCATGGTGAAACTGCATCTCTACAAAAAAATTTTAGAAATTAGCTAGGCGTGGTGGTGCGTGCCTGTAGTTCCAGCTATTCGGGAGGCTGAAAAGGGAGGATGGCTTGATTCCAGGGAGTCGAGGCTGCAGCGAGCCCAGATCGCACCATTGCACTCTAGCCTAGGTGACAGAGCAAGATCCTGTCTCCAAAAATAAAATAAAAAAATAATAAAAATTAAAAAAAAAGGAAAACAATGTATTAGTAAAAGTTATGTTTTGTAGAAATGTGTTGCAGTCAGTCACAGTCTAGTCTCCTCAGTTACCCACATATAGGGATATAGGGATTCCTCGGGCACAAAATATGTTGTTATTTAATCCTGAGGCCTCAGCTGGAAAAGAGAGCCAAGTGCCTAGAACGAATGAGGTCCACTGTGCGGGAACTGCTTTGCAGTTTGTTAAATAATTATAACAATCACCCGAAACTTTAGACGGTTCTGTCCCCAGTGGGTCGATTTTACCCGTTTTCTGATTTACCGACTGGGTCTATGTCACTTTTGCGTCACTACCTCCAATGGCAGGGTTAAAATGATTCCTTTAATAATGAAATGAAGTTTCTCAATAAAGAAAGGGCTAACTTAAAGTCGCCGGATGCAGCATTTTAAAGTTTAGGAAGTTACTTTTGAAAAGTACAACCGGCAGAGATGAGTGAACTTAGTTTTTTAACTGACTTGGAGAAGACCTTGCTAGCAGGGCAGGTTTATTACGAACTCTGTAATTATCCTTCTCTGCTAGGCTAAAGGTTTTCCTTTCCCAACCGTAAGACAGATTTCGACTTGAGTGAGAGCTGTGAACTTTTATAAAAGTGAAAGGGAAGAGAAGAAATGGCAGGCTGGGAATCTGGCCCGGAGACGGCGTCCACCGCGCTCGAGAGCAATAATCTGCATCACCAGAAAGGCAACTTCTCTACCCTACACTTGCAGACTTCCGCGAGTCCGGGAGCACTCAACGCAGTCACCCGCGCTTCCGCGTCCCGGACTAGGGAAACTGAGGCACGGTAGGCGCGTCGCGCATAACTCCTGCCTCGGCGCCTGCCCCCTGGAAGGAACCCAGGCTTCCAGAGTTCTTCGCGCGAGCGCAGGGACTTCCAAGCCGCACAGCTCCCGTCCGCCCCGCCCCGCCCCGCCCCGGCTCGGGACAAAGCCCGGAGCCCGCGCCGGGAGACGGAGGGCGGCTCCCGCGCGAGCCACGCTCCCCCGTGGGCGCGAGACTCCGCCCAGCTGCCGAAAGCCCGCGCCCCAACGGCGAAGCAGCCGCGCCGGTCCGCCCCGATTCCCCATGACGTCACCGGCGGCGGCAGGCCCCGCCTCCAGCCCCGGGCGGCAGGCCGCATGACGTCACCGAGGCCCCACCCCTCCGGAGCGAGTTCGGTCCTGGCGTTCATTTCATTCCTGTCCTCATTCCGAACATTCTTAGCATCGCTCGCGCCGCGCCGCGCCGCCTGAGCCGAGCCGAGCCTCTGCTGCCGCCGCCGCGGCCCCGCCGCCCGCCGCGGGCGCCCACCAAGCACTTTGCAGACTCGCTTCCACCCTGCGGGCCATTCCACGCGGCGGGGCCCGGGCCCGGGGCGGCCGCGTCCAGGGACAGGCCATGCAGTGACGCCCCCCCACCCCTCCACCTTTGCCCGGAGCGCGGGCAGCAGCCCAGCGCGCCAGCCGGCCCCGGGGCAGGAGCGGTGCTAGGCAGGGGTGGGGTGGCCGGGCCCAGGGACCGGGAGCCGGGGAGGGAGCCGGGCACCGAGCAGAGGGCGGGGGAAGCGGCGCCGAAGTTTGCCTCGGACTCGCCGGGCGCTGCGGCGGCTCCCTGGGCCGAGGTAAGTTGGCGCGCGGGGCGGATGCTGGGGTGCGGGGGGCGCACGGGGCAGCGGGGGGCCGGCGGCGCGTCCCTCGCGGGCCGCTCTTTCTTTGCGGGCTCTGCTTTGTGTGCGACGGCGGGCGGGCACGCGGAGGGCCGCGGCCGGGCCCCCACACCCGCCTCCCCGCGCCCCCTCCGAGGTGAGCGGCCGGGCGCCGCCGCGCGACTTGCCAGGACGCCAAGTTGGGCCGCGCGCTGGGAGCCCGCGCGGCAACAGGCGGCCCCCGGCGGCGGCCCTGGAGGCGCCCGGCCGGCCGCGCCGCGCCCCCCGCGCGCCCCCTCTCCCGCCGCCTGCACGCGCACACACGCACACACTCTCGGGCGCCTTGGACGGGGTGCGCTGGGGAGCCAGAAGTTCGGAGCGAGCGCGGGCGGGCAGAGCCGCCGCCTCGGAGCCCGGAGCCGGCCCGCACCCCCCTGCTTTCGCCGCCGTCCCCCGGCGCCGGGTACCCCCGAGGCCGGCCCGGGTCTGCGCAGACTTGTGCCGCTGGCGGGGGGTTCGCTCCTTCTTCTCAAAGATGAAAAAGGGCACGGTCGTCTTTGCCGCTTCTCCAGGACTGTTGCTGCCGCTGCCGCCGCCGCTTCATTGCACATTCAAGTGGAAAATTTTCAGGAGTCAGCAGAAACATTGTGTCCAAAAAAGACTGAGTCGCAGTTACCACCAAACCCAGGAGGAGACTCTCCCTGGAAAACTTCCCTTCCCTTTCGGTAGGAAATACTGGGGGATTTGTTTGTTGATTGGAAGAGAAATGATCCCCGGGGGGGAGAAAATCTGGGTACACTTCTAGTCTTTGTTCGTAACAGCAACACTTGTTTTCAAAAGTCCAGAGTCCCGCTTTAAAGAAAGTTCAACTTCTGTGACTTTTCTTCTTTTTAAAAAAATAACGTTTGTATTTTTAAAAAATCAAAGCAATATTTTTAATGAGTCGAAAACAATGAGGGCTCACACCTCCCCTCTCATGAAAATAAATGAAATCCAGATCAGAATTTTCTTTGCTTTTAAATTGCCTTTTTTAAAAGATTTATTTAAAGTTGGATAGTGTCACTATGTAAAAATATTTATGAAACAATGAAATACCAGCCACCAGCGTTTCTCAGGAGGCTTGTTAACTTCTTAGAAGCAAGTGGCTTCCTGTGATTTGCAGAAATGAAAATTGACCTCAGTGAGCCCTGGAAACTTAGAGACAGATGATGTTCCAGGAGCAGGGAATGTAAAAAGGCCATGTTTAAAAACAGTGCCTTGGAAGGAGCCCAGGTCTTGGGATAGAAAGGTCTGTTAAGCCTGCCACATTTCAAAGTAGTAAAAAGAAATACTAAAAACACTACACGTATTGCAAAGGAGCAGAACCTTATCAATTCACAACAACCACAGATTTCTTTCTGCCCGCTTTCCACCTTGGTTGTTTTTGGAAGTTCAGGTGGTCCGATGGCTTGGGGTGCGCTGGTTGCCTGCAATGGTTACCTGAGTAGACATATCCCTCCCTTCAGGGAGATGTGATCCACTGTGTAGTCACAGCCGGGAGTGGGCTCCTTTCTCTGCAGGCTGCAGTGAATCTTGCTGGTCTTCTACGGATAGGGGCTTCTCTGAGGCACAGATTGGGGAACAGTCTTCAGGCTACGCCCGGTGCTTCACCCTTTCACTGTTGGGTTTGTGCCCCCCTTCTGTAAACAGCAGGGTCTTCGGGTCCAAGCATATCTGAATGCTTACAAGGACTAGACTTAAATCCAACTTCCTTAGGAATCTTTTCCTCTTTAGAAGGAAATAGTAGAACTAATTACAAAGTGACTCAGGAAAGACAAATGGATTCGTTGAACCTTTTGTCAGTAGTGAGGTTTTGAATTGTTGAATTTTTGGGGAAAGGCTTATTTTTCTAATCTCATTGTTTCCATAAATGGTCACAGATATTTTTGTTTAGTGTTTCTTTGTGCAACTCTGTGTTGAACTCTCAGGTTTCAGGTTTTAAACAGTTAACAATTCTTTTATTTATTGTTGGTATAAAAAATGAACTGATGATAAGCTATATCCATTACGGGTTCTTGCTGATGGTATCAAAATGCCAAGGTAGACTATTTTATTTTTACTTTAATGGTAAATATTATTTGATCTGCAGTGTTAGGGGAATATTAGAACTTTTTTTTTTTTTAAAAACGAGCTTGAAACAAAACCAGTATGACACTTTGCTTTGACAATATGGGTAAAGAAAATTATAGGGAAGAATCTATGTAAATTCCTTCTCTGTGTGATCCTTTATAAAGTAATGAACTCCGGGGAACATGTCTGAGAGAGATTATTGGAGGGTTGGAGGGTTTTTTTTCTTTTCTTTTCCCAAAACAAAAACCAGGACTCACCATGACATATACTTAATTAAATTTAATTTAAAGGGGGAGGACATCCCAATTTAGTTTGAGCCAGACTGATAGGAATTTCTCACTGAGAGGCTTTTCCTTGCCTTGTGGTACAATGTGTGCCCAGGCCCCAGCAGCAAACTAATTACACATAAGGGCGGGTTTGGGAGGGCAGCCTGGGGGGAGTCGGCTTCCTCCTCCCTTTCCCATTTCCTCTCTCCCCCCACTTACTTTATACGGCAGGAATTATATATTAGTATACTCACTTGGGAGACTGGAGTCCCCTTTTATTTAGAAAAAGGAACAAATAAGTCATAAGGAAAAAAACGTTCGAGTTTTTTTCCCTGCTTGAGCTTCAGCAGTTTATAAACAATTTTGTGTTTTGTTGGTTCTTAGAATACAGAGCAACAATTATGAGGGCATTTCTTAACGGGAACGTTTGGGAAGGATATACTTTTATCATCGGTGTTTAGATCATATTTGTCCTTACATTTTCAGCAGAAAAGTATATAATACGAACAGTTTAAAGCATGTAGATCGCAAATATTAAATAGACTTTTGAAGAAATGAGCTGTGACCATAACAATATTTTAAGGTTGGTTGCTTCAGAAATGGATTGATCTCTCATACGTGGTGGTCATACAAGAGCCTGGGCATTTGTGGGATTACTTTTCTCTCTAATCTCATGTGTTATGTGTTAATTGTGAGCATAATTATGCTGCCTGCAAATGAAAATTGTGTCTTATCACTCAAGGTTGGTGCAAATAACTGTATGTATGATCTGGTGGACTTAAAAATGACCATATTCACATACAGACAGTAGGTGGATAACACTTTTAAGCTCCATTTTAGGCACTTGTACCCAGTAGAGAGATTGTGAAAGGGAAAATAAATAAATAAATAAATAAATAAATAAATATGAAAGCTGTGTTTAGAGGTCGAATCTGTTTAGCGGTAAAACTTTAGGGTCTGTTTTTTTCAAAGACTGAAGAATGTGGCCAAAAGAAGTGTCCAGATTTCTCTGTAGAACTGCAAGAAAATGCAAGCCAACCTTGTTGTTAAATGCGAGCGTTACAGCTGCCCCTTTGGAGTTTAGTGACTGGAACTGCAAACTGCTAATGTCCAACTTTTGGACTCAGCCAGAAAAATATATTGTAAGCTTATTCCCCTTTGACAAACCTAGGCTGTGCTGCTGCTGGGCTGCTTGGGGACAGATTGATGGCTGGCACAATCTTTTATAGCTGCATGATGCTTTTTCTTATTTTATAATAAGGCATAGATTACCTTGTGGTATTTAAGTTGCATCTAGAGTTGTGTTTGAACCGCATCAGTGATACATTTTATTCTTTCATATTCATAAAAGTGATAAAATCAGGTAATTCAAGTCCATCCTACGCACTTCATATTCAGGGTCGAGCTTTTTGACAGACACCTTATTTAGACCTTGTTGTATTGCAATTACTGTGTACCTCTGAAATCAGGGAAGTTCTGGGGCTTCCCTCTTCTTGGGATAGTTTGTGGAGTGCTAGTATATTTGGATCTAAATACTTGGAGTGTTTTTCTGTGGGTTTTTATTTTTTGTTTCAAAGCTGTGAACTCTTGAGCGTCCTCAATCTGTAAGATTGTCATTATGAGCTTCGTGGTCCATATTTGAATTTGGAATTGAAATTTAACCATTTTTTCAAATACATTCCAGTTTTGTAGTGGTACAGAATAGGGTAGCTTTGAAATATGTGCCTTATTTTAGTCAAAGTAAAAATGGGATGCCCTGGTGGGTGGGTTTTCAGGATGATGTTTCTTACAAGGGTAGGTTACTCTTAGCTTTTAAATTCTCCTTTGGTCCACTGACTTTTTGCATAGTTGAGAGGATTCTCAAAAAAATAGTTTCCAATAGTCTGGGAGTCTTGGCTAACTGTGAAACTCACTCGTTTCCTCTTCTTGATTGGATAATGGTAATAGTGGTGGTGGTGGTGGTGGTGGTGGTGGTGGTGGTGGGGAGTAGGGGGAAGGTCCTCGTAAAAAGCTATCTTTTTTCTACCTTTGTGGCAGGCCAAGGGAAGGGTGTGTTACATGCACTACACCCACCCCGCCTTGTTTAAAACTGGTCTTTACTATCCTAATGCAATGCTTTCTGTCCTTTTTCATGATTCACATTTGTTTTGAAGGCTCTGTCCTAGGATTTCATTAGCAGTTTTAATTTGCAGGCATGAGACCCTGGAAAATGGGCTTAAAAGAAAAAGCTGGCTTATTGATGAACAAGTTAAGCATCCATCATCTCTAATGGGAAATTCTGGTTGCTTTTAGGCATCTGACAGGTTTAGATGTATGTGTAAAGTGACTGAAACACTCTTGACTGGGAATATACAACACTGTTGTTCTTACTGATACATAAACTGAAACACTGCTGCTAATGGTGGGAAATGTTAATTATGTGAGAACATATTGAACTTATATTCTCTGGCATGAACTTTTTTAAAAAAATGCATCAACTGTGCTGCTTTTTTTTTTAATAGGCACAGCTTTCTAATTATCATAATTCAGTTCAGCTCTGCTCTTGGATGGTGTTCAAGTGCAATCTCAATTTAACTTGAAAGGGGATTTTTTTTTTTTTTAAACTTGGAATGTTTAAGAAAATTTGAAAAGTTCATCCAAGAATGTTGTCTGCTTAGGTGTGAGTAAATCTAGGGGAATGAAATGAGTGCCTTTCTGTAATAATTCAATAGATCTGAATATTAAGAAAGAGACTGTTTTTTTGCTTTGCTCTGTATCCAAGCATTTTTGTATAACCTGATGCTACACACTGCTGAGTTCTCTTTGAAAACCAGTGTTTTTCTAATAGATAGTAAACTAAATAAATGAATATTTTATTACCATCTGCAAAAATGGGAGTCTTTTAAGAGAGCAGAAATACAAAATTGTTATGAATGTATTTGACAGAAATCATTGTTAATCTTTTATACCAACCAAGCCTTTAGAAGGTAATTGCTTTATCTGTTCCTTCTTTACTCTGTGACTTGATGGCATTTTGTGAAGGGAGTCGTCTTTGACGGCTTTCATCCCAGTGTCTGTATCCCTTAATTTTTCTTTGACTTTAATAGCTTTTCAAAGAAAAAAACTAAACGAAGCCCAAGCGCCTAATCCTCCAGGAATCAATTTTAATTGTAAGAAAGAACAACTTAGATGGGCCTTCCGACTTTCGTCCAGCCTGACTCCTTCTGCTGAGATGCGGAGAGCCCGCGGAAACCAAATGACTTCATTTGCTCTGGCACTTAAGAACCGAATTCACTTCCGTGGTGGTGAAATAAAAGGAGCCAAGTGTTTTAAATAGCCACTCCCCGAGGCCCGCCCGCCCGAGCCTGTTGAGAAAAGCGCATTGTCTGCTTGCAGCTCTAGCTGGGAGCCTGCCTGGCTCGCCCTCCCCCACTGGGCAGCTCCATTTCTGAAGTTGACATCTGGTTTTCTCTCTGTTCACCTGATCTATCCCCGTACACGTGCTCACATGCAGACTGCATGCATGCATTCTGCAGGTAACAGGGATTTGTGACATTAAGTGTGTGTGTGTTTCAAATCCCTACTGGGATAGGGGGAGGAACAAAGCTAATGGCACAAAATAAAATGTAAACACAGTAGCTGCCCCACATGCCGCCGCTGCTGGGTTTCTGTCTGATGGTGCTTTCTGGGTAGGCGTGCCTATTGTTATGGCAGCAACAGGCGGCAGAACTTGGGGCACCATATGGCGGATGTGGGCCTCAGATAAGCTGTCTGGTAATTTAGCTTATCAATAGCATTTTGATATGCTTCATTTTCAGATCACCCATTACTGTGGCTGGGGGTGTCTTGGGGGCTAACTGATTCTGAAACCATTGTGAGCGGATGCTTCCTTTGGTGGAATCTCTTTCAATCCTTTCTCCCTGGCTGCCTTTTCATCTCAAAGCCTTTGAGAGACAATGCTGGTTAGAGTTAGAGCTCCATTAGCTGAAGGAACCATCAGCCCCATCTTGAAATCCTGGGCACTTAGAAGACCTTGTCATGTATTGTCATTGAGAGAAAAACAGAAAACAGATACTTAATAGCATTTCATATCGTCCGAGCCGAGAAATTCTCTTAATTCAAAGTTGCTTTTGCTTTAAATATTGAAGGAGTAAGTTTGATACTGTTTTTAAATTTTGATGAAAGGTTTCTAGTTTTGTTATGCATTCAGAATACCTCCCTCATTTCCTTTCATCTTTAAATTTTACCTTAGCCGTAAAATGCAAAAATTATTACCATTTATATAATTTGAAATCAGGGAATGTGCCATTTGTAATTTGGAGGCAAGAAGCAGCTTCCTTCATGCTTAGAAATTGTGAAAGTGGAAAATGCTTCCAGAACACCACTCAAGTGTCCAGTGAAGCTGAAGCAAAACTAAAATCTCCCCTACTGATGGATTGGTAGGGGAACTCTTACCTCAGCTGGAGCCAGCTTAGGGAATCTGCACTTAGTAGGTGGCTCAGTGGAAGTCTGATGGTGTGCATGACCATGTGCTCATCACCCCTGTGACCCTCCTTCACCAAATACTTGTGTCTCTGATATGTGGCAGGCATGGGGGAAGCTAGGGCGAGGCTGTCTGCCCCGCTCCTGTCTCCCGCTGCCTGCGTGTTCTCACTCACCTTTCCAGGCCCTGCACCTTTTCTCACATTTTGCCTTTTGGGTTTGTCATTCAGGGCACATAGATCCATTTACATGGCTAACTCAGGATGGTTCTGACTGAAAGCCAGGTCAGCCTCTTTCTGTTCCTGCTCCAGGAAGCTCCTGCCACATCAGTGGTTCCCACCTTAGCATGTGCACTGCAGCCTCCATGGAGCTTTTGCAGCCTGGGCACCACCTGTGGAGGCTTAGGTGGGTTGTGGTGCGTGCAGTGTGTCTGTATTTCTGAAAGGCCCTATCATAACATCCGCTCCTGGCTGGGAACCATTGATCTAGATATTCTAATTTTTGTCTGCAGATAGAATCAGGTTAAATTTGGCCACTTCTAATTCTGAATGTGATTTTCTTCCCTCAATATTTGTGAGGCAGTGTACCTAGGAACATAGGCTGAATCTTTATGGAATTCACTAAGATATTCTTCATTGGTTTTAAAGATAAGCCTGCACAAAACTAAGGTCTCACCTTTCAATCCAGGGGAAGCAATAAAATGAACCAGAACCACCTTCTCTGTGCTCGGCATTCATTTACCTCGTGGGAGTGTAGCAGTTGTTTCCAGATGTGATTGTAGAGGTGTGTGTCACGGTTACTGGTGAAGGGCTTGAGAATGGAGTTCTGTCTGGCTGCTTATAGAGGTTTTGCTTTCTGAGTAGCAGGGATGCTCCTAGAGGTCCTTGGGTGGTATGCGTGGTGTTGGAAAATGGGGGGGTAGGAAGGGTAATCCTGACGGCTTTCTGGAGATGAACTGTGGATAAACCACCATGTTTTTCATTTTTTCCTTCCTTGTCTCTTCCCTTCACGTTGGGCACTTTGAAATCCAGATGCTCCTGGTTTTCATGGAGCTACTACTTGCCACTGAGCGTTTAAACATTTATGGGTGCTACTGTGTGCCAGGGATTTAGTAATTAGGAAAAGGTGGCTAATGAACAGCGATCAGTAAAACTCCCCTGCCCGGCAGAGTTTACGGATTAGCAAGGAAAACAGGCATGTGCAGAGGTCATGGCAATCCAGTGGGAAAGTTGTGTGTATGGTATTTCGTGAGTTCCAAGGTACACATTTTTAACATGCTTGACCATTTTTGAAATTGGGATGTGTTTGACAATCATGGCTGGCCAGGTGGTGGTAATAACCCTTGATGTTGCACGCGCTCACCAAAGCCTGTGGAGTGAATGCAGCGGAGAGGAAAGAAATCCCAGAGTCAGTAGTGAGCATTCCTAAGAATACCCTTGTTGTTACAGAGGGTGATAGTGTATGGACACTGATCACTCTGAGAAGTTACTTTAGCTTATGTTACCCGATTTATTTAGCTTGTATTTTCCTTTTTATGCAGGCATAAGATTGATAGAGAGTAAAAAGTTTCAATATGTATAAAATAATATTTCTAAGTGATAAGCATTGTGACATCATTTGTTTCACAGTAGTACGTCTGAAATAAAATCCTGCTGCATCTTATCGGCAGTCATGTCTTAGGGTTAGTAAAATGTTGAAACAACACGTTTGCATCTCTAGTCCTAAGGATCTGGGAGGTTATACATTGTGGATGGGTGTTGCCTGGAGGGTTGCTTTGAGGGAGTGGGGTTTTTTACACGTTTATATTTTTTAGGAGCATGGATTTCCTTATGTAACATCAGAATAAAGGGGAAACACACTCACTGGGGTAAGCCCTCATGATACATCCGAAGAGCTGTGTTGCCCTGTGGTAGGAACTGAGGAGGGCTTTGCGGAGGAAGTGATGTTGGAGTTGGGCTTTGAAGGAACAGGGGGATTTTTTCCAGATGCCATTTTGGGGGGTGAGTTGGGAGTAGATTGTTAGAAAATAAACAAACCTTGTGAAATATTCTCTTGAGTAATGAACTTAACCCTCGCATATCGATACGGTTTGTTGCCAGTAATGGGCTACTACAGATTTGAAACTTCGCTGTGAGGAATTAATTGAAAGGAGTAGGAGGGGGGAACTGATTGACATGAACAGTGGCCTGTTTCCTGATTTTGGTTTGGAAAAAGACAGGATAATGTGGGTTCAAAATCACAGATTTGGAATTGGACACACGTTGGCTCAGCTACTTGCTAGTGTGGCCTTGCACAAATTACTTGTTCTCTGCAAGCCTCGGTGTCCCCATCTATAAATTTCAGTTGTGCCCACTATATACCAGACACATGGTATGGTGAATGCTCAGTAAATAGCAACTTCAAATGTCATGTTGCATAATAGAGCTTTAAGGATTTTCTGCCAAGTCACCCTGGACAGTGACCCTTGAGGAACACCCAAGGCTGAGGCATTTACTTAGAATCTGAGCCGGATTCCTGGTCTCAGGCAAACAGATAGAAATCTAGGAGAGGCTGAGGCAAGCCCATAAAGCCCTTGACCATTAATCGCTTTGAACCACACGTCCCTTATTCATAAAGTGGAGGAAATCCATCAGTAAATACATAATATTTGAGGTCATTCCTTACCCAGTATGAATTAAATGGAAATGCTTCAAAAACTGGATAGCATGGTGCAACTTCATCTGTCTAAAAGAAAACCTTTTCCTTAGCTTCTTGCTTGAAAGCCACACTCCTAACATTGGGGTTGGGTTGTAAAAGTTCTTTTGTAAGTGGTTGAATGGAACTCATCTTTTCATAGCAAAACAATGCTTAGGGTCTTCGGCCTTCTTGTAAAACCATTGCATAATCCCCCCTGGGGTGCAGAGGGCATTCAGCTTCAGGTGCGGAGAAGAAAGGTACTTTTGCTGCCCTCATTGCACCTCTTAATACCTGCTTTGGGCTAGCTGCTTAGCTTCTCTGTGCCCGCAGTTCCCCATCTGGAAAATGGGGATGATGTTATCTACTTGGAAGAGTTGGAGTAAAGTTTAGATTAGGTAAGTGCTGGCTCGGTAGGCTAGAGCTGTAGGTGCGGCTGCTGTTAAAACCTAGGCCATTTGTTTCTCTCAGTACTGCAAGCTCCAGAGATAAATCTTTGCCCCTCTCCTAAGACTCGCTTCCTCTGGGCCTTAAATGTCACTCAAATAATAATTCACACTCATGTGAATGAATGGTTGCCCATCTCTTTAGCCAGTGTGTTTGCATGTTTAAGAGGATGTTTGTGAATTCCAGTGCCTAACTCCAGCTACTTCCTGGGTAGATGAGCTGAGTTCCTTCTGGAAGCTGGTGATAGAACCTTGTGTTTTCGAAGTCAGCTGGCTTAAGCTGGTCCTGCTCTGCTCACATACCCAGCTACACTTCTGGGTGTGTCAATGTCCCTGTGTTTTTAGATCTGGGCCACTCCTGGTGACTGGTCTGAGCAGTTAAGATTGCTTTGTGTGAGCCTGGGCCAGGGACCACCTGCATTTTATTGACATCTTTTCCTTTTGTCTCTTAAGCAGTGTATAGACATGTGTGCTAATCAATCTGGTTTCCCAGTCTTTAAAAAAATTAAAATGAAGACTTATTGAGGGAGGAGAGTAGACTGGTTGAGGAGAGAGACTTAGATTCAGGCAGGCTGACAGTGGATGAGGGGAGAAAATATATTTAAAGCACTTATTCACAACCCTGGGAGTCTACTAAAAGTTCTGAATTACATACTTCAAAAGGGTGAACTTTATGGTATGTGAATCATATGTCATAAAGAAATAAAACCCTGGATCTAGTCACCACACAGAACAGCATCTTGTCATGCTCACCATGGTATCCCCAGCACTCTGGCTGTCATGTTTTTCGGTGATCGAGTGATTAAAAACTGATAATCAGACCTAATAAGAAGAGTTTCTACCAGTTGGTTTTAGAGAGGAGCCAGGAAAAAACATATAGTTCGTTTCAAAGATAAACAGTAGTAGTATTTAAAATGAAACTTTTTTACTTTAGAAAGAATCAGTTTCAATAATGTGGAATGATGTGCTCCCTAATGATAAATGTTTACCATGGTAACCCATCCTTATGGATTGTACTTTTAAACAATCCAGTAACTAAGTCATAAAGGATAAAGTGGGAGATCATGAAGAGGAGACACCTGGAAGGCATGGGAGGCCACAAATCAATCATTGAATCTGATTTGCAGATTGACTTAAGAATGGGAGAAAATGGACCTAGAATCAGGTTAATGTGTACCTCAAGTTTCAGGCTCTGCTCTACCTAGCTTTTTTCTTAATTTTAACTTGGTCTTCCTTGTTCCTGTGTCCATCCACCAGATCCTGGCTGCCTTCCTCCTGGTTACTGTTTGTGGCAGTTTTGCCTATTTGTATTTTCTACAGGGCTGCCCTTTATGGTTCCCCATGGCTGAGTACCTGTTTGCCTGGTATAATCCTGGTTTATGTTGCTTGTCTTGGCATAATCCTTAAAGAACCCTCCTTTACTATCAAAATGTCCCAGTTTGGATGATAAATTATATGCCTATGGTACTAGTAGGAAATTGTCAGGGAAACTGGCAGACTAGACTTTTCTAGAATGGAGAGAAAATCCCAGGCAGGAGGGCTTTGTGGTGTCTTGGTATTGAGCTCCTAACAGTATTACTTTTGAAGGATTGTCCCAGGCCATTTCTGAGGCCAGAGCTACAATAGAGGGGAATTTCAGGAAACAACTTTCCCTTCAAACCTGTGCTATTTCAACCAAATTGTTTCAAACCTTGTTCTTTTCTGTGGATGCACTCATAAGTATTTTTTTAAAAATAATTCTCATCATTCATAGGAATGATTCAGCATTGGTTCATTTCCTTTTAGACCAAAAAAGTTTAATTTAGAAAGAAGTTTTTTTTCAGTGGTATTCTGAAAGGTTGGTTTGTACTGTATGAAATTGGGGGATTTCAGATTATATTTTAGAACCTGTGGTCTTGGCACTCTTGACATTCTTAGGTTTCAAACTCACTTACCTTTGTTCTGAGGGAGACTGTGTAATGATGTCCTATGATGCACCTAAATAGATAAGCCAGAGAACATTGAGTGGAATTTTAGAAATTGTAAAAGAAATTTTAGTACTTTTAGAACTTTGCCTAAAACCAAAAGTAATTGGAATGACACTGCTCAGTTCCTGGTGGTTCTTTTGACACCACTGTTTAGTTATTTTGTGATGTGCCTTAGGCAGTGACTTCGGGCAGGAGTGGAGGTGTTCAGTCCAGTGTTTCAGCTCTGACCAAAACAATGGCGTCTAGACTTTGCTGTTGAGAACTCTGCTGGAGAACTGTTACCTTGTTGGGGTGGTTCACTGGGAGAAGGCATTTGAGGGTCCTCCAAGTGCTGGGTCTTGGTCTCTCCACTTCTAGCTGGTGTGGAAGGAAGTCCTGGTTGGGAATCCTCTGCTATGGCTCTTCCTGTGACCTTAGGTAAGTCATTTGAAAATCTTTGGTTTATCTTTCTGGGAAGATGATGCTGTACTGCCTCTTGCCCCTCAAGCTGTTTTTTGTGCTGTGCTTTTGATTAAAGAGAGAAAATGTGTGAGCCCTTAGGCAGAAAGGTCCTGGAAAACTTATCTTATCATACCATCCATAACCCTCAAAGACAGGTTTTGTGGAGGAGGAGCAGTACTGCTGAGTTCACTTTTAGTTGTGCTCATTCCTGGGCTTCTTGGATAGGAAGGGAAGGCTGACAGGCCAGGTTCTGTCTTAAGCCCATATAAGAGTTGCAATTGTAGTTGAAGAAGGTGAAGCTCAGAGAAGTTTAGTGACCTACCCAACATCACACAGCTACACTTTAAAACCAGTTCTTTATCTGTGTGACTCCACAGCTGTCAGGCTAACAAAGGACTGCACATCAAGTCACCTATCAGGTTTTCTTGTGGCATTTGAAGGGAGTTAAGATAGATTGTGACATTGAAACAAAGGTAGGCTTCTCATTTAGTGTATTTGCCCAGAAAAATGAGGACACAATACTTGTGTTTTCTTGGTGGCCTATTTTACTCCCTCTTACAAACATATGGCTAAGGTCTTGAAAAGTTGGGTGTGTCTCAGTTGAGCCTTTCAGAGATTACTTATCCTACCCCATTCACCTCTCCCCTGTGGTTTCAGTCCTCCAGGACTGTGGGGACCAGTACCCCTCACCCCCGTGACTGGTTATACTCACCGTTGAGAGAGAGGGGGCAGGACTCCTCCGGGCCAGGCTAATCCAAACTATTCTCTAGGTGGGTGTAGTGGGTAGGGGGCACTGCTGTAGTTTGGAAGTTTGGAACTGGACCTGCCAGTTTATCTGGTTTTGCTTTGGAATGTGCTGTGTTGGCAGGCAGGCAGAATAAGTTAGCCCCCTCCATCACCCTGTAGGCCTGGATATGGAAATGGCCTCATGCTGGGGATAGGGTTTAGGCAGATGACCTTGACTTCACTTTTTGAGAATGGGAGTGCTTGGGAACCTGCTGAGATGGGGTGAATTTCTCTCTTCCCACCCAGGTGACCAGCTTAGCCTGTGATAGGTGATGGGCAGTGATGGGGCAGCTGGCAGAAGAGAGTTAACTGTGCTTGCCCAGAGCCCTTCATAATCAGGACTCTGAAAAAGACACTGGGTCTTTGAAATGGGGTTGTTTACAGGGTTGATACCCCTCTTTGACACCTTGGTTGGTTTTTGGTGGGAGGCAGTGGGGCTGGTTGATACAATCTTTTCCTCCTGTCTACCTGTTTCTGGTGTCTCTCAGCTAAAAGGTGTGTGATCACTGATTGCCAGTTTTTAGGACTCTGTGCTCATGACTTTCCCCGCTTCCCAACTTGCTTGTACCTTCTTAGTCTTCATGCATTTCTGAAATTCTTCCTAGGTGGTTCTGTTGGCTGTTTTGGTGTTGTCCTAACTGTGCAGTTCTTACTAGTGCTTGGTGTATTTAGTAAGGTAGCCGGAAAGCGTGGCTTGGAGGTCAGATCTTGGTTGCAGCCCCAGTTCTGCCTATTGGCTGTGTGATTTTGAGTAAGTGATTAACTCTATCTCGGCTTCTTGTTTCCTCCTCTGCAAAATGGAGAAAATAATAGTACTTCTTCACGTGTGAGTTTAAATGAAATATAGCGAATGACCCACTGTCAGCCTCTCTGTTGGTTCCCCCAACCCATTGAGAAGTCTCTTGCTTCCTCCACTCTCCAGTTTCTCAGTTCAGGGTCCTGAGGTTTTCCTCCCGAGTAACATAGGCTGGTCTGACTGGGGGTCATTTATTTGCCTTTTCGTCTTCCTCCTTTGGGTTTAGTTTTAAGCTTTGCCCCAGCTTCCCCTCTTGCTGGATTTCCTGCTTTGTTGTTTTTCTGTTTTTTTTTTTTTGTTTGTTTATTTGTTTGTTTTGTTTTTAAATTTTTAGTTTGACAGGCTATTTCCCTTTTGTTTTCATATTTTCTGTTGTCTCTCCCTCCTCCCTGGAAAACACATCCACCCTTCCTGCCTCCACTTTTCACCCTTTCTCCTCTGCTCTTATCACTTTAAGATCTCAGAGACTCTACCCTGCAGTTCACTACATTTCACCAAAAATGGTCATCAGAAAAGCACCACTTCTGCTCTCTTTAACACTGGATTGAATCTGTTGGCTTATAGAGTTCCCAGCACTCCTGATAGTTGTTACTATTTTGGAATAACATAACTCATTCTCATCCGCATTATGCTTATGAACTTGTGGAATGACACAGGTTTCCTTCACTTATCTGTTTGACCTTGGGCAACCTCTTTATCCTTCTGAACCACAGTTTCCTAACCCCTGAAATGGACGTAGAAGTGCCTTCCTTATGGGTTATAGTGCAGGTTCAGTGAGGGTGAGCACAGTGCTGACTCGCAGAGAAGTGTCTCATAAATGTTAGCTGCTGCTGCTAATTATGATTGTGACTACCATCATCCAGCAGCTGTGAAGTAGAGTGCCAAGTACCTCTTCTGTAGCATCTGTCTCTCTTTTTGAAGGAGGGGGTCAGGAGCAGAATCTTATTTTTATTTTAGATTTTCAGTGTCTTTGCTTTGGGAAAGTTTAGTACAGTAGAGGGCAATTGAACCCCTGTGCACCCATTATCACCCAGCAGCAATCATCACCTCATGGCTATTCTTGTAAACTCCTGGCTCCTCTCCCACCAGATTATTTGGAAGCAATCCTAGTTGTCATACCGTTTCATCTGTAAATTAGTACATATTTTAAAAATATGACTCTATTTTTAAAAAAAACAACCAACTATGATACCGTGATCACACCAGCACTGTAATAACTCCTTAATGTTGGCCGGGCACGGTGGCTCCCTCCTGTAATCCCAGCACTTTGGGAGGCCGAGGTGGGCGGATCATGAGGTCAGGAGATCGAGACCATCCTGGCTAACACAGTGAAACCCCGTCTCTACTAAAAAATACAAAAAATTAGCCAGGCGTGGTGGCGGGCGCCTGTAGTGCCAGCTACTCCTGAAGCTGAGGCAGGAGAATGGTGTGAACCCAGGAGGCAGAGCTTGTAGTGAGCTGAGATTGCGCCACTGCACTCCAACCTGGGGGACAGAGTGAGACTCCGTCTCAAAAAAAAATAAAAAAAAAATAAATAAATAATAAGCCCTTAATGTCAAATATCTAGTCACTGTTTGGATTTCCTTGATTGTCTCATAAATGTTTTTTCACAGTTGGCTGGTCTAGATGAGGGTCCCAAACCAGATCAACAGGTTATATTTGGTTGCTGTGTTTCTTAAAACTCTTTAAATCGCATCCCCACCTTTCTTGTAATTGATTTGTTACAGAAGCCCCTGTGTTTCTCTTGTAGACTGCCTCGTTCTGGATTTTGCAGTTGTATCTCCATGGTGCTGTGTGTTTTATTCTCTTATCCTCTGTATTTCCTATAAATGGGAATTTAGATGTTAACATTTGATCTAATTCAGGGTTTTAAAAAACTTTTTTGATGCAAATATTTCATAGCTAGTATTCTACCAGGAGGCACACAATGTACAGTGTCACTTTTTCTGTGATGTTAGTGCCATTGATTGATGATCTCTGCCTGTATCTATTATTTCATGTAGTTTTTGCAAACTGGTGGTTCTCTGATACTCTAGTTATCTTTTTGGAGACAGGTCTCACTCACTCTGTCACCCAAGCTAGAGTGCAGTGGTGCGATCTCGGCTTGCCGTAGCCTTGACTTCCCGGGCTCAGGTGATCCTCTGACCTCAGCCTCCTAAATAGCTGGGACTGTCAGTGCGCCACCATGCCTGGCTAGTTTTTTAGTTTTTTGTAGAGACAGGGTTTCATCACTCAGGCTGGTCTGAAACTCCTGGGCTCAAGCGATCTGCTCACCTCGGCTTCCCAAATTGCTGAGATTACAGGCGTGAGCCATCTCACCCAACCCATTCCTCTTTTTATGGAGAAGGTTTCTCTTAGCAACTATATGGTTAACCTAGCATATAGTTTGTAGAGGAAAGATAGTTTTTTTTTGTTTTGCATATCATTAGGCAATCACTGATTTTAAATTATTGAATGCGTTTCAGTCCATTGCAGTTCCTCCTCTTACTGATGCTCAAATTGTTTCATCTTTGGCCAGTGGGAATTTCTTTAGTTGGCTCCTGTGGCCTTTTGATGTGACCCTATTAATAGTCTTTTATAGTTTCCTTGCTGTCCAACCTCTTGTGTATTCTGGGAGATAGAATGAACCATTTCTGCAGAGTTTGGGTTCCTTTTAGTGAGAAATGGAGTTTCCAGGCTATGATGTGTGTGCTAGGTTCTCTGCTTTTTTTCTCCTCCCACTCCTTCAGTTGAATAATCTGCTCACCTTTGGAAATGGATCCTGCCTGCCATGTCAACTCTAATCGTGGTAAAAGCTTTCCTTGCACACTTGCTCATGCCTGGCCTCTTTGGCTCTCATTTGCCACTTTCATGCTTGTGCTTGTCATCTTGTCCTTTCCTCCCTTAAGAAAAAGACCAAACTGAAGAATTACCATGGATGGTTTGTGGTTTGACTTGCCTCCTGAAGGCCAAAGCTCATGTTAATGTAGGCTTCACAGAAGTCTTTAGTCATTGCCTTCATCATGTCTGCCTGATAGTTTGTTCTATTCCTTGTATACATAACCAGGACATGAGAGATTCCTTATCTTATTACCACTGTGAGCCATTCAGGCTGCAAGCTGTATTTCGATGGTATTGTTGGGTACATTTGTACTCATCTGTTTCAATAAATATTGATTGAATTAAGCTTTGTACTTCTTCTCCAAAGTGTTTAAAATAGAATGTATTTAATGTCCTAGTCATTTAAAGAATTTATCACTAGTCTATTATTTTTATAAGCTTAAATAAGTTAAAGATTTGTAGTTTTAGATAGATTTATGCATTGGATCCCTAGTTGTAACATAGCTATTGTTTTAGTGCTGCGGGCCTATAGTAGTAGGCCTGTAAGTCTAAGATAAGTGTTTTTTATTTAACAAGTCTGCTATTAAACATTTTTAGTATTATAATTTCTGTCTTTGCTTCTTGGAAATTGTTTTATGCCCATGTTGGTGCATCATAGACTATGCACTTAGGCCAACCCCCCACCCCCCCGCCCCAGTCCCCCCAGCAAAGCAGGGCTCATTTTAAAGACACGCTCTAATGCTTTCTTCAGAGTTTCCATTCAGACCTACAGTTTTAGCTTCAGTAATACTTTTTTGTTTTGTATGCGTTCACAGTGCAGCCAACACAGTCTCATGACGGCACAAGTGAATAGTCCTGAAATTATCATCATTCTCCACACCACTGAGAAGTTAACCAGCATCCTGGCCTGGGAAATTTTGGATACACATTTAATGCCCCTCACCCACCACCCCGGCTTTTTTTTCTTTTTAAAGCCGCAAGCTTAGTGTAATGGTTCCTCTGTATTAAAGGAAAGTACAGTATTGTAGGGGTTTATTTCCCCCCCGCCCCCGCTTTCTCCGTGGGCACTGAGAGTAGGGGGAAGAGCCCCGTAATTCACAAGGCAGGCCTCTGTGCCCCGCGGTAAACTCAGTTTCACAAAGGGAATTTTCATTATGGTCCTGTGGCTCCCTAACATAGTGGAGGCTTCAGGAGGCAAGTGGTAAAAGCTACCAAAGAAAAAGCTGGACTGGAGCCACTGACGTCATGTCAGTAAATCTGCTGGAGGAGCCCAGCCATGCAGCGCCTGCCAGCCGGCCCCTGCACTTTGGCCTTGCCTGGTCAACTGTTCTTACTGCTTCCTCCACCCCCACCCCACAGAACAGCCTGTGTTTTTTGTGTTCTTTTCCCCCTTTTCCTTCTGTGCAACTGGGCTGTGTTGAAACCCATAAAGGCTTTTGAAAACCACCCCTACTGGTCCTGTGCTTAATGTCTTGTGTGGGGAGAGTGGGGAGAACCCAACAATCCATGAATGAGGGAGGCCTTAAAACTTTTTTCTAGTGGGGACCTCTTTGTGATGAATAAATCCACAGGGAACATCATGGAAAGCAGCCAGAGGTGCGAGCCCCTGGTGCTTAGTACTTTTAAAGAACTTCGCTTTTAAGTCCTGGGCTGTGTGCACATGTGTGTGTGCGTGTGTGCGTGCGCACAGTAAAGGACAGAGAAGGCCAGTCAGCACATGGGTGGAAATACAGAATTTCAGCCTTCTAGCAGAGGATGATTTAAGAGAATGAGTTCGAATGCGAGTCCTTTATTACCCATTAATCATTGGTCTGCTCACTCTGAACTCTGGTTTGCAACTGGAACAGTTAAATCTTAAGCTACATGCTTCTGTACATCCTGGATATTTAGAGTCACAACCCCAGATGGGCCTGAATTAAAATATTGCTGTGCTAAATCTATTTTTACATCTAGGGGAATGACATCTAAAAATAAACCTTATCCCACCTGTTATCCACTTTTGGGAAGTTGAAACGCTGTTAAGTCGCAGCCCATGGATTAAGCTTTGATGACGGCTTCCCATGTGATGCCTGCATTCCACTTTTCCTGCCACTGGCATGATGTTTTCATTGTTTCAGTAACCGTTGTCCTCCTGTTTATTTTGCTGTGAATATTCATTTGCAAATAAGAGTGAAGCATAGGTTCAGACTGGTTTTGATTTTCCTGACTCTTAGGGTCAGAAACATATTAAAAGCAGTATCTTATCCATGAATCATGAGATGAGTCAGTTCCTGAAACCACTACAAGCCTCATAGTTCTTGGCTACAAGCAAAGGCAGGAAATCCAGGCTTCAATAACTTCCTTTCCCAGTCCTGGCTATAGCCGCGTTGGTGGTTAGGTTCTGCTGCCTGCCTTTGTAAGCGGTAGGAAGATGTATGTCTGAGGAACAAAGGCACTTGAGTCAATTTACTGAAACTGTTTATAATTTGTGGTCTTGATCTGAATGTCAGGCTGCGTTGGCACACCCTGCTCTGCTGTGCGGCCCGGCACAACTCAGCCAGGAAAGGCGGCAGGCTGAGTCCGGGGAAGTGCCCCAGCAAACACATGGCAAATGTTTCAAGGGGCTTTAGTGTTCCAGTGAATCCTAAAACTAGGGGACATGCAAGCCGACACTAGGCAGAAAGCTCTGGATTCCATATGTATAGTTGAAGTATCGACTCTTTGTTTGTTCTTCACTTGAGAGAAAGGAGAGAAAAAAGAGAGAGAGGGGAGAGAGACGAGAGAACAAACTAACACACTCTCCAGCCTGCCAAGCTCTGGCCTGTCTCTTGCTTTTACTTGCAATTTACTTCCTTATATACAGGGTCCTTTTTTTTTTTTTTTTTCCTTTTGCAGTGTTTCACGCCAGTCTTCCTGACTTCAGAATCAGTTTTATAACTGTTTTATTAAATATTTTAAAGAGTAAGGGAGAAACACGAAGTTGTCTCCCAATGTTGGGTCTGCTGTGACTCGTATTTATTTTTCTCCTTTATGAGCAGTGCCCACTTTGTGTACGTACCCAAGTCAGAGCAGAGTTGGGTTGGTGTTTCTGTGTGAACTTGGGACTCACTGTTGCTTTATGCTTTACTTGTGAATTTATGAGCTTTTTCAATCTTGAGAAAAATTAAAATTGAGTGTGACTCATTTTCATTTACCAACTCTTACCTTCTTTTTCTACGCTAATTGGTGTTAGCTAGCGTGGGATTTGAGAAAATGGGACTGAAATGAGACCCTTTTCCCCCCTACTGTAGGTTTATATGGAGTCGTTGGAAGTTCTGATAGAAGTCTAAAAATAGCATGGGTAGACAAACCCTGTGAAAAGACACTGAGGAAGATGGAAAAAAATTTGAGATGATGAGCAGTTAGATATTGATGCTACCTTTTAAATTGAGCTCGTTTCCAATTCATAGCTGGCAATAGCTCAGAAAGGTCAAATTCTATTTCAGCCTTTGTAAAGAATAAAATAAAAGCAAATGCAAAAGTTTGCCTGGCTTTTTAATCAAGTGTGGCTAATTCAGCGCACAGCCAGGCTGGCGAGTGCCACTTCGTTCTTACTTGTCGTTTGTATTTTGTGTTTGGGTAATTTTCTGTTCAACTTCAGGCCTCACTAAAAGGTTCTGATAAGCTGTTGAGAAAGTCGGGCTCATTTTGATTTTAGAGGCTTGACTGAGAGTCATAATTTCTGGCTGTGGTTCTCCAGATTTCAGGCTGGTACAAAAACTCCTTAGTCTTAGGTGAGTTTCTTTGGAAATCACTGTGAAAATATATTACTCTTATTAACATGTAAATAGTCACTGTCTAAACTTGGAGGAGATTTTTCCTTATGTTAAGAGAGGTACAAATCCAGTTATTTTTATTTGTCCTTCATTGATCTGAGAGTTAACTTCTTTTTCATGTAGATTTCAGGCTGGGATTAGAGACTGAATCTTGAATTGCTTATCGTCTCTAGACCAAGTTGTTCGGGGCCAGGGATTGATTAATTAATTAAAATCAATGTAAATGGATTTGTAAGCCTCCTGTAACAGATTATGCTATTAGCAACCACACAGAGCACAGCCCATGATCTGTGAGGAATGTTTGTTGCCTTAAGTGAAATGGACCCAGACTGATGGACTCTTTGGGGTTACTTTATGAAAAACCCAGTGGCTTTTGTAAGGAAGGGGCCTCACTTAAGCTTTACACTGAACAGATATTTCCTATAGATGGCAGATTATTTTATTTTCTGAGCCTGCCCCAGAAGGCTTGAGTTCTGTTTGTGTGTTGTGTGAGTTTCTACTGTGCCTGTGTCTCCCCAACCCTTGCATTCATGCCGTCCAAGACCTTGCCATATTTTAGCCAGGTTCTACCCCCTTTCAGGTGAGATTCCTGCTAAGAACTCTTCTCTAAAGAAAAAAGGAGGAACCAGAAATACATTCCTATTTGATAGCAACAAAGTGGTTTTTTCCTCCAACCCAAGCAACCAACAAGCAAGCTACAAAGAAGACAGTTGCTTGTTAGTTGAGGCTCTGACTGTACAGCTGTGCCTCCTTAGAGTGGTTAAGAAGACAAGATGATACTTTAGGAAAACTTTGTGGATTTAACAAAGGTCAGAGTTCATTCAGCGGCTGTCATGTACATTGTGTGTGTTTTTTTGTTTTGTTTTTGTTTTGTAATTGTGTTGGACAGGTAGATACTTTCTATAGTAGGACCAGCTCACCCACCTTTTCTTGGATCAAAGTGGGGCTATCTGAGCCAAGTTGAGTTAAACTCTGTCTCCTGCCTCTTTTGGGATTGAGATAGCAATCCCAGTTTGTCTTTGATGCTCACCCTGTAGTTCAGGGAGACCCTAACTGGGGAGTAGATGTTTGACCCATGGGTATAGAGAAGTGTGGAATAAAGCCACTTCGCAGAGAGACAAGGAAACACAGTTGTGCTGAGGACGAGACAAGAGACCAAGGGAATAGTCTCATTTCCTGACGGTTTTCTATTTCCTGGTTTCCATCTCTTGTGAGGGTTGGCTGCAGTTTCTGATTCAGGGGTCTTCAGATGGACGCCTTGGCCTTATAATGAACTCGTATTCCCTTACTGTTTTTTCCTACCTTAGGTTAGTGGGAGTGGGTTTCTGTTAATTGAAACCAAATGGTGTTTGGCCGACTAGTTTG
The DNA here is from genome assembly GCF_028858775.2 of Pan troglodytes. Classification (NCBI taxonomy): domain Eukaryota; kingdom Metazoa; phylum Chordata; class Mammalia; order Primates; family Hominidae; genus Pan; species Pan troglodytes. The sequence continues at coordinate 16,853,809 of NC_072407.2, forward strand.
TTGGGAAATACACCCTGCGTGCTGTCCTAGGGAGGCCCCGTTCAGCAAAGGCAGCTCCATTTGGTTACATGTGCCTTCTGCTTGGTCAGCCATGCAGGGCTGCTCCCCTCAGCAGATAGAGCTGTCCTGGACCCTGTGCTCTCCTGTGTATTGGGTTTGAGGGAACTGATTCCGGTTCCTGGACTGTCCAGCTAACTGGGGAACAAGAAGGGCCACCCACTTCCACCCTGTCTCAGACTGGAACATTTCAAGGCTTGACTTAGTCCTTTCTGCTGCCTGGTGTGCCCTGTGGATTTAGGCTGTGTGGTGCTAGGTTCAAGCATGGCAGGTGAGGAATTTTCCCAGTCGTGCCTGGGGGCACTGAAGAGTTCTGGTTGGCTGAGCACGGGGAAAGCAAGCCAGGTGTGTCATTAGACCTGAGTGTCCTGCCTGGTGGTACCACCCCTCCCTGCCTGCCCATCCCTGAGCAATGTGGAAGGCATGCTGTCAGTGGCCTTTGGCAAGTGCTTCCCTGTGATAAATCTGAAAAATAAAAAGTGCACAGGTGAGTACTTCCTCTGTTAGGGAATCTCGAAAATCAGAGGATTTTATTAGCAAATGGATTATATAGCAAATGCCTTTCTCAAGGAGACCAGTATGGTTGGGGACCCAAAGGGGTGGTGTCAGAATAAAAGCCTGCCCAGAAGGGGGTGCGGTGGCAGTGTCAATACGCAGGGAGGAAATTTAGATGAGACTTGAGAATTTTAGATAACAGAGTAAAAATTATTTTAGAGGATAGATTTTTTTGGGGAGGAAAACCCCTACAAGTACATTAGCAGATGTACATACATGCAATATTAGTTTGTTGGCATCTTCTACAAATTTGAAGCCATTTTTACTTGAGGCTCAATATAACATGTTTTACTTGTTTTGTTGGTGAAGTTTGGTTTGTATATTTAGGAAGTGGAAATATGGAAACTCTGTGCTTTAAATTGAGAGTGGTACAGTGAAAGAAGGGGGGTATGTAGAAAGTTCTCAGAATAGAGGGCTGGGCGTGGTGGCTCATGCCTGTAATCCCAGCACTTGGGAGGCCGAGGCGGGCGGATCACTTGAGCTCTGGAGTTCGAGACCAGCCTGATCAACATGATGAAACTCCGTCTCTACTAAAAATACAAAAATTAGCCAGGCATGGTGGCAGGCACCTATAATCCCAGCTAGTTGGGAGACTGAGGTGGGAGAATCGCTTGAACCCAGGAGTCAAAGGTTGCAGTGAGCCAAGATCATGCCACTGCACTCCAGCCTGGGCAACGGAGCAAAACTTCGTCTCAAAAAAAAAAAAAAAAAAAAAGGGCCCTCAGAACAGGGACCAGAGGGGTTTAGACTTTTATAAGTGTGTTTTTTCTGGCCATCACAGATCTAATAAAAAATAACATGTTCATATGATGCTTTAGAGTTGACAGAGCTTTTTCAGTCTGGTAACTCTGATCTCTCACAACTTGGTTTGTGCAAGTGAGGAAGCGGGGACCGGGAGGTGAGGAACCTTGCCGTGAAGCCATGGCTGAAATGCTTCCTGCCGTGCCTGCTCCTTCCTTGCTATGCTCTCTCTTTTTTGGTGGGAGGATTATGTGTTAGGACAAGGCTAGGGGAAAGGTGAAGTGGGGGTGGAGGATGGAGGGCAGGTGGGGTCTGGAGATGGTAAAGGAATTGTTTAAACTACCAGAGCAGATGGGTCTCTCTGCAGTATTCAGAGCACAGGCAGAGCAGGAAGGGACTCAGATGTGGTTTTCAGACCAGTGAATATTTTTGTCACTTAAAGAGGGTTTTTTTTTTTTAAAATATTGATTCCTGCTGTTCATCCTGGATCTTCTAAATCTTAATCACTCATGGTGAAGCTTGGGTGATTGAGTGCTCTGAAACCTTACCAGCTGATCCTTAGGAGGTATCTGAGTCCCATTTGATTCTAGCCCCGTGTCTCTTTAACTAGAAAAGTTTTAGAATTTAGGTCTCGGCATGTCCTGGGAGCTTATTAGAAATGCATAATATGAGATCCCATCCCAGACCTGCTGAATTAGAATCTGCATTTTAATAAAATTCCAGGTAATTAGGGCATGCGCATTAGGTTTTGAGAAGCATTGCTATAAGATGCTTCAGGGAAACTTCAGGGAGTGTAGCTGGGGTAATTTCACATACTCTTTCCAGGTTTGTTATTTGCCTTTTGACTTACCTTATATAACTTTTCCATGCAGAAATTAGTTGTAAGTTGGATTTATCAGTACTTCCTTTATAGTTTCTATGTTTTTTATTTGCTTACTAAAGACTTGCCTATTCAAAAATTACTGGAGAAAAGTCCTCCAGTTTAAAAAAATGAAATCATGGTATATTTTATATAATTGGATACATCTCCAATTTGTTTGGACTGGTATAAGGAGCGAGGTAGGAATCTAGACCCAGTGGCTGGTCACTTGTCTCAACACTGTATCTTTCACCATTTATTTTTTTTCATTGGTTTCTTCATGGATCCACACACTAAATTCATACATGTTTTATTATCCACATGTTGAATTAATTACTGTAGCTCTATAATGTGTATACCTACCTATTTCTCATTACTCTTCTTTTAAAGATTTTTTTTTCCCTAGCTTTTCTCATCGGTTTATTTAATGAATTGTAGAAACCGCTTGTCTGGTTAAAAAAATTCCAGAAGCTGTTTTTACTGGAGTTGTATTACATTTGTAGAATAGTTTACCTCATTCTGTTTTTTAAATAGTTTTACCTTTTCTAAATTGTATACACCAATAGTACTTCAGAGCATTTTTCAGTTACAGTCATGCCAGCCTTTGCAATGGAATTTTGAAACTTATCTTCTGTGGGGTTATTCATAGAGACTTTCCACTTATTCTGTATCACTGCATCCTGTTTATTTCTCTCAATAAAACTAGTGTATCATCTGATTTACTCACTAGATTATAAGCCTCACAAGGGAAGTTTCCATGTCTCTTTATTTACCAGTGTAATTGCTCAGTGTCTAGAAAACCTCTGGTACGTAGATGCCCAATACGTATTTGTTGAATGAATGAAATTTCGGTAACCAGAGACTCTGGCATTGCAGTTGAAGATCGATGACATGTCGAATTGTTTGGATTTGGATCCCAGTTTTAATTCAGTGCACCTTTTGAGATTATTGTGCAGTCTTTTGGGGGAAGTGTTCCTTCTCTGCCATTGAATTGAGGATGGACCTGGGAATGTTTTGGTCTATGAGACTTGACAGTTGGTGTGAATTCATTGTGAAAGTGGAGACTGATGACCCAGCACAGGCGTTGTCAACCCACACATTATTTGGGAAATAATGCTGTGAATCAAATCCCACAACTTTGATTCAACAGCATCTCCCTTTTAGGTCATTCTGGTATCAATTTTTCTTTTAATTAGGAAAAATAAAATATTTCTGCAAAGAACTTTGTACCTTTTTTTCTATAATTAGAGATCCCTTAGATAAATTAGCATCACCCATTTAAGCCCTTTTGTTTTAGGCACAAATACCCAACCTGTGTGCTACTTATGGACAGGAACGGACTCTTCATTCATTTCTATAACTCTTAACAACTTTGGACTTTTTCTTCCATAACTAGAGATCCCTTAGATAAATTAGCATCATCCATTTAAACCCTTTTGTTTTAGGTACAAATACCCAACCTGTGTGCACTTTATGGACAGGAATAGACTCTTCATTCATTTTTATAACTCTTCACCAGGTACTCAAGGTTTAAATAATAAGAGAAACCAAATCATAAACATACAGTACATTCTAAAATTATAAATTAAAAAATGATGTTATACCTGTGGGGTGCAGTGGAAACGAGTTTTGCGTATATTTTAGTTTCTGCTACCCTTTTAAAAGCCACACTGATCTTAGAAACTTTTTTTCTATGATAGGAGGATTTCTAGAAATTATGCTTCTTAACTCTCATTTATTTTCCCTCACCGTGGTATGAGAAGTGTGGGATATTTGAATGGAGTTGGTCAGTTATTTATAATACTGTTGCTTTTGCTTCCTAATTTATTTCAGTTTTATATTTGGTGTAAAATGAAACTCCCCTAATATTTGAGGCCTTTAATGCATCTGATGCCAAGTGACTTGATTTTGTAGATTATAAGTAGTTCAGTCGACTGCTTCTTCAATAAAAATTGTTTTGAGAACGATCACAGTCGCTCCACTGCAGATTTTGTGGTCCTCCCCTTAGCTCGCTGTGATGGTCGGTTAGAGAGATTATTTTGGGAAAGACAAAGCACAGAGTCTCCTCTGCTGTAGCACAGTCATGCCTTAGAGTTTAGATTTTGAGCAAAGCCATAGCAGACCCCCTCTGGGACCCCTTTGAATTTTGTGTTTGGTTCTTCATGTGTACAGTGTACAATATTTGGAGAGTGTTTGTAAGACCGTTGTGTTTTCTTTAATAAAACTGCATTTATCCTTGTGTGGACAGATTGTGTTCTTAGAGTCTAATTTCTTAGAGAACACTGGGAACTGTTTACTTAGATTTTTTTTTTCTTTCTTTAAATAAAGGCTTCCTCTGGTTATCAGCTTTAAAACTATTGAAAGTCAGCCAAAAAAGTTGGTTGAAGGGAAAAGGCACTATTCTGGAGTGTCTTAAATTTTAGTCACTATATGTTGGGGGTGATTAGGGCTTTTACTTTTCCAGAACCTGTAGCAAACAAAACAAAACAAAAACTTAGACGTCAAGCCTAAATTTTGCCTTTCTTTTGATCTTGGAAATTGGAGTTTTGGAAAACCAAGCAGGGTAGGCTTAATTAAAGGAGATGCTGTTATCTTGAAGTCTTTCCTGAGTGAAGGGGAAAGTTGAGTAATCGGAAGGGTCATGCCGGTGGGTTTTCACTGTCTTTAGGTTCCAAAAGATGCTATGAAATTTCAGTTCATTGTTTGCGAGTGTCTGTGTTGGGTGGTGGGGATTCAGAGAAGAAAAACTGCAGGCTAGTGGGAAAAGGGGGTTGTGTTAAGGACACATTCCAGTCTAAAATGGTGAGTGATGTACGGGAGGTGTGGGGCTCACCAGATAAGAGACTTTAAGAGACTTAGAGCTGGGAGTCCTGAGTTCCTTTTGAAGCTAAAATAAATAAAAATTATATAGGGAATAGAAACTGCTGGTCATTATGATCTCCTGGACTACACTGGGCATAAAAAAGATGACTTTCTATAAGAAATTCTATCCAAAGAGTGGCGGGATTATGCAGGAAATGTCATTTGGTTATAGCCGAAGGCGAACTGATGCAGAGCTGCCTGCCACAGCACTCGCAGGCTGCTTGTCTCATCCCCAGCCCTCTCTGGCTGGCTCCAGGGCCCTTTGCCCTGCTCACAGACTGTGTAAATAGAGAGCTGAAGGAGATAGAGCCAACTGATATTACTTTTCTGTGTACTCCCTTTATCCATGGTGTGCCCAGAAATGGTCAATTTCCCTCTCAGCACTCAGGGGCCGCCCCTTGAACCAGATCCTCTCTGCATTCAACCCTTGGTGCCATGGCAGGCTCAGGTGTCAGTGGTCCTAGGCTGGTATCAGGCCACAGCGGTGCAGGGTAAGAATGTTGGAAATTGACCCTGCGTGTTACTATCTGAGAACATCATGGACAACGTTAAGTGGAGTTTGTCTCTCTGGCTCACTGTCCAGACCAGTCTCTCGACACCACTCCCTCTTTATAGCTTCATGACTTCCATCTGTAGAATGCTTTATGTCTTAAATGTACCGTAGCCAAGTTCATGGTCTTATTTGAGCCTCAGGACAATGCCGAGAGTAGAAGGATAAGAATCGTTAGCCCCATTTTAGAGATGGAAGAATTGAGGCTCAGAGAAATGCACCTGGGTGTGCATTTCGGTCTTCACTGAGTGCTTTTGTGGCTGAGCGGCTCCTCCAGCAGCACTGCCTTTCTCCAGGCTGCAGGCTTCCGTGAAACATTTCCCTTTCCCTTCCATGTTCTCCCAAATCAGTTACTTCCTTCCCATTCCCTGGAAGCTACTTCCGTCCTTCTCTCGCCCGGATTACTCTGGCAGCCTCTCAGGTCATCTTCCAATGCCATTGTGTCTCAGCAGGTTAATTAATTTGCTGCATCATCATCACCATCCTTATCCGATAATGCACTTACATAGCCATTCTTGTGAACTGGCACTGTTCTTATTGCTTTGTGATTCATTTAATTTTCACAATAATTCTGTGAAGGAGGTAGTAATATCAGCCTCATTTAATGAGGAAGTGGAGGCACAGAGAAGTTAAGTACCTTGTCCAAAATGGCACAGCTCTTAGGGGCCATAGCTGGGATTCAAGCCCAGGCCTGCCGGCTCCAGGTTGCTTGTTCTGAGCCACTACATCTTATCCTGGGGCTCCCATTCTCAAAGCCTCCTCCCTACCTGCTGCATCACCCAACCAGTGAGCGCATTCCCCTTAGCCTGGTGCTTGAGACCTCCCACAGTGTGGTCTCAGTATCAGTGGAGCATAGCATCCCACAGATGGAATCTTTGTCGCTTCCCAAATGTGCTGCCCTACTCATAACATTCTCTCTCCCAAAAAAGCTTCCCTTAGCAGAGGATGGGGGCTTTGGTTTTTGGCTCTGCCACTGACAATACATGTAACATAGGATGAGTCCGTCCACCTTTCCTAGCTGGACTCCCCTGCTCGGTACGTGGAGATATTATCATAACACTGGTTGGTTGTGAGATGTGAGTGACACATAGCAAGTGCTCAGAAATGGGGATGACCTTTTCCATTTGTTTTGCCTGCCCAAGCCTCCCTATATTTTCTTAAAGCACCTCCTTTAGGAAGTTGTCTTGGAGTTCCTCCCTCCTTTACCTGGAGGGATCTTTGCTTTCTTTAGCCCATAAGTGTCTTACAGCCACTTTCACCATCATCCTTCGTTGTTGTTCTTCTTCCTCCTAAACTCTGAGCCCTTGCGGGATACAGGCTGTGACTTGCACATCTTTATATTCTCAGTGCTTTGTTTATAATAGACCCTCAGGATATATCCATTGGAATGAGTGAATTTGGGGCCACTGGAGTTCAGTTATTGCATCCCTTGGAAAGCTTGGTGAGTGGTGCCCAGCATGAATTGACCTGCAGGAGCAGCCATCTATTGCCTGTGCTCTTGAGTTCTGCTTTTTATTAAAATTCTTCCCTGCTATAGTTGGAGATCCCCCTCACCTCTTTTTATAAAACACAGGCTCATGGGGTAGTGTAAATTTGCACAACCATTTTCTAAGCAAATTGGCTAAAACCCTAAATTCCCTAGAAGCAGAATGGCCCTGGATGTGCTTTTAAAAAACAGCATGGATTTTAGAACATGGAAAAAGTTATGTTAGAAGAACTAGACTCCTACCAAGTCAGAGATACATATATTTATTTCTTTTTATGGTTATGTTTATTTTCTTTTTATGGCTGAGTTGGCATTGTGTTTGGTTCGTGTTGGGAGCTCCCCTCCATATACCTAGGCTAGAGGAAGATGACGAATGTATTAGACCAGCCTTCTGCCAAGCACAGGAAGAATGCATCTTAGCCGTTCAGTTTGGTATGTGAAATTTGCCGGAGGGGCCACTGTTTTCCTTCTGAGAAGTTAGACAGAGTTGAAGTGTCTGAGGCCAGTTCACCCCAGTCATAGTAACTGTACAGCTGAGAAAGTCTTGGTTCTCTCTTCCAGCCTCCTGGCCAGTCAACCATGTTCTTCTGTCTCAGCCACTTGCAGCAGCCTTTTTGCCTCTGTGCCTTTGCTTCCACCGGCATCTGCCTGGCGTGCCACTCCTGACATTCCCCAACTATTGTCCAGCTCTTGCTTCTTTCTGAAGAGAGGAATGTACATCATTTTACAGAAGCCTTCCCAGCTCCAACAGCATAAGAAAACCAAGCCTTCCTTTTATTCCCTTAGTCCTCCATACTGCGGCTCTGTGTTGGCATTAATCACGTTGTCGTCTGCGTGTTGGATTTACCCTATTGTCTCTCTCTGAGCCTCTTGAGGGCAGGAACTGGATTTTATCTTTGTATCCTGCTTGGCATGCAGAAGCTCTCAAAGTGTGCTTGCACAAGTCAAAGGATTGGGATGGGATGATAATAGCTAACATTTACCAAGTGCTGTGCTGTTTTATTCATAGAACTGGGTCTTGGTTCTGGTATTGCTTATTCATTTTTGGCATCTTCAGATTAGCTGGAAGGGTATTGCTACACTGTCAAAAATAAAATACAGTGAAATTTATGCTAATGAAAACATACACCGTGTGTATGCCCAACTCTGTGCTTTGCAAAGTAGACATTCAATGGCTATCTCTGGAATGACTGGATTAATGAATGAGTGAGTGGATGATTGAATGGAAAGAGACTCCATCCTCTGGGAAGGAAAGAAGAATGGAATGGGCTTGACAGCCATACTACTCTTAAAGCTGAACTTGTTGCTTGGCTGGAAGGAGGGATGAGGCAGGAGCTAAGCTGACAGAAGCACTCAGGGAATTCGCATATCCTCTTTCTTGTGATTTCTGTTTTAGGGAACCAACAGGTCTTTGGTACCATCTCCCATTTTTCCAGACCACAAGCTTTTACCTTGTTCTTCAGAATCCTAGAATTTTGCCACCAAGTTTCAGCCTAAAGGAAAATACACTTGTAGCATGCAAGTTCTCACCTCAAAACCTGCGTGAAAATAGTCAGTGTCATTGTAGAGTGATGCAGTGCAGAAAGGGGCCTGGGATGCTTCACCCGGAGAATGAAAGTCCCAAATCTGGATCCCATTTGCTCTTACCATCCACCTTGATAGGAGTGTGGGTGTGGCACCTGTCACCGTTCTGCTTGCATTTGTGTGAGTTTATGCCAGGCAAACATGAGTAAAACCAATTCCTTCCAACACTTGACACATAGATTAGTGAAGAAAATTTTATCTTACATTGTGAACACAATGGCAGGTAAGATTGCAGGAATGATGGTTTGTGTACAAGCTATTAATAAAAGTTGTGTGTTGCATATACAAACTTTGCTTTATTGTAGAGGGCCTTTTAGTTTGGTGCTATACATGTAATATTCAAAGTGTACATTATATTACCATGTTGTCTTTTTACTTTTATGAGTTATTTGTAATGTGGATAATAATTCTTAGTTCACATCACATTTTGCTGACCACTCAAGGAAAAGTTGAACTACAAATATTTCAAATGAGGTGATAAATTACTGTTGGGTTTTTAATTGTCTGACAAAGAAACTCCATTGTTCTAAACCTTTCAAATATAGTGTGATTACCCTTGTTTGTGTGTCTTGCTCAATTTTAAAGTATAGATAGAGGGAGTTCCATTAAGCAATACAGGCTGTTTTCTTACCATGCTTACAAGGGCTGTTAGAGTATCAATGATGAAATTGAAACTTAGTTTGAACTTGATATGCAAAACAAAATAAATTTGACTCGTTTGAAATATTGCGTAAATATGTTCCGGAGCCTGGCACCAAGTATCTGGGGATTTTTAGAGCTGACCTCACTGAACATTGAATTATAAGATACATTTTAACAGTGTTTTTGAACTGGTTGAAGAAACCCCTCTTCCATTCCCTTCAAGTCAAGTATTTCCTGATAAGAAATATTCTACTTTAAAAGAGAAGTTTCCTGTTGCACTTCTTCAGGTTTCTGGGTTAGTTTAATTCAATGGATTCCTGAAGCTGCAAGTGAAAGGTTAAATAGGTACCATTTGCAACTACTTATCTGTGAATCAGAATTTTTTGAATATTGTGTATGCAGAATGAAAGAGAAACATACTTCGTTTGTGATTTAAACTGTGTTCTTGAGAACATACTGTAATTTACATAATTCAGATAAATTATCTGTTTTGTATATTGTGGTTATATATAAGGTTTCCTCTGACAGAGGGTGATTTCTGCTGCTAAAGTTGTTTAAAGGCATTGCCCTTGATATTTCTAGCTAATAGTGGAGCTCCCAGGTGCAACCTGCTGTGGTTGAATTGGAAACTTGTCACTGAGCTCTTTTCTTACCTGGCTCCTTCTAGGACTTTCAAGATCCTCTGGTGTGGCCGGGCCAGATGGGCTAGCCCTGATGCACATGTCCTTCTACGGTTCATGAGCGTTCCAAGCTTGAGTGGGAGAGTCAGCTTGGGCAGTGGGGGTGATAGTCATATCCTCTCACCATCTCCATAATGGGCCTCTTCTTCCAGGCAAGAGCAGGTGTTATCCCCATTTTACACTGAAGAGAAAACCAAGCTGAGAAAGGGCATGTGATAGGCCCAAGGGCATCTCCTGACCTTGACTAGCACTCTTTTCACCATGCTGTTTTACCCTCGTATGTCTCAGTTGCTGTGCCTAGGAGAAGACTTCCAGTTTGTAAAACTCTCTCCAAATTGATGGCCAGTTGGAGATTTTTCGGAAGGCTTAAGTAAGGGAAAGAAATAGCACTTGTGGGACTTTTTTTTTTTTTTTTTTTCCAGAAGCATGATGCCAGCAGAAGACTTGTTTACTTGTGGTGCTATACTTGTGCGGCTGGTGTTTATCTCACTTTCTATAGAGGAACGCAGTTGATGTCTTCTTTTAAAAACACTAGACCCGAGACCTGGGATCACCCTTCCACTCCTCCTCATGCTGTTTGCTTTGGCATTCAGCCAGCTGCCTGCCTCTATGTGTCAAAAACAAGATCTCCCCACCCAAGGACATGATAGAGCTATCTGCAAGCCATTTTAAGGCACATATTCACGTTTAATGGTGGCACTTGAATTAGTTTTCACAAAGTCTGTGCACCAGAACTTAACTACCTCACTCTCAGGCCACCTTCTGAAACTTAGTGACATCATTCCTAGGTGATTCTCTCAAGGCTCTGCCTATTTATTCTTCATGCCTTTGCAATTCTAACCTTTTAATTTCTGCTTCTTGTAGCATAAACTGCTAGAAAGTAGGGAAGAGGGTGTCTGCTAGAGAGAGAGAGGGTGATAGCTGATAACACAGGAAAAGATAAACACTATAGTTGGCACATTTAAAAGATATATTGAACTGGGCTCTTTAGCCCTAATTGCCTTTCTTTTTTTGGAAGGTCAGTACTATCGTCTGGCACAGTAGGACACTGGGCACAGTATGATTGTGATGTTTACAAAGCATCATACTTGTGTCTAGTAAACTCTGTTTAAGGAAACAGGAAGATTGTTAGAAATACTAAAAAATTAAATGAAAAGTTGTGATGCTTGAAGTGCTGATTAGTATTCGGACTAAAGTATATGAATGAATAACAATTTTTTCTCTGCAGAGACTGCAGCATGAAATCTCATGCTACATTGACTGGTGGCAGTGGTTTTTATTTTATGGAACTTTCTTTTCTGTTGTTAAGATCTGTGCTGTTGGTGCTGGTTCTGCTTTGGCAGTTCCCAAAGTCCCTTACAGGACAAGAATGATGAGTAGGGATATAAATCTCAATTCCAGCAGCTGCTCACTCACAGGTGTCTCGGTGGAAGAATTGGGTCTTGTTGAGCCTGTAGCTTCTCTCTATATACTGCTGGGAGATGCTGCCTGTGAGTGCCTTGCTTGATATCCAGGTGCTAGGGCTAAGGACCTCTTTGTGGAATAGCCATCTTTGCTTGAGGTCTGTGCAATTGTGTATGCCTGTAGTGCAGTGCAGTGCCTGGTAAGGCTTTCAAACTGTGGGCAAGAATGTAACAATGCCTGTCACTCGTGAAGAGACACAGTCGGTGAGGTGAGTATGGATTAGTGCCAAGGAAAGTTTTGTGGGTCGGAGACTTTATCCTGCTGCAGGAATTAACTCCATTGATCAAAAACAGCCTTAATTGGGATGGGGTTTGGGGGGAAATTTCATATACGATTGGCAGGAGTCTAAACTGTATAGCTTTTCTGGAGGGCATTTTGGCAGTGGGGATTAAAGTGTCAAATGTGCATACTCTGTGACTGGACATTTTCACTTCACAGAATTTATCCTAAGGAAAGCATTGTACAAGTATACACAAAAGGGTGTTCCTCCGCACCATAGTGTTTAGTGTTGCCATCACCTGGGGCTTTATTAAAAAAGGAAAAGTTACATAAATTCCAGTAAAACCATACAGTGGAATATTATAAAGCTGCTGAAGAAGATGAAGTCACCTTCTATGTACTATTATGGAATGATGGTAAAGAAATTATGTACAAAAGTCACAGATCAGCTTGAATAGTGTGATCCTATTTTCAATACATATGTGTGTACTGAGTGCATATTATGTAAAGGTTTATATGCATTAATTTTGGGAGGAAGAATATCAAATGCTAATAGCGATCATCAAATGCTAATAGTGATTATGTAAAGACCCTCATTTTCTACTTCCTACTTCTCTGTATTGTTTGAACTGTTTATAAAGGTAAAACCACAGTAATTTGGGCTGGGTGCGGTAGCTCATGCCTGTAATCCCGGCACTTTGGGAGGCCAAGTGGGGTGGATATCTTGAGGTCAGTTGTTTAAGATGAGCCTGAGCAACATGGTGAAACCCTGTCTCTACTAAAAATACAAAAATTGGTTGGGCTTGATGGTGTGCACCTGTGGTCCTAACTACTTGGGAGGCTGAGGTGGGAGAATTGCTTGAACCCAGGAGGTGGAGGTCGCAGTGAGCTGAGATTGCACCACTGCACTCCAGCCTGGATGATAGAGCAAGATTCTCTCTCAAAAAAAAAAAAAAAAAAAAAACCCAGAATAATTTGATGTTTACTTTTTATAGTTTTGTTTCTTTTTTTGAATTTTAATTTTTTTTTTAAAGATGTGGTCTTGCTGTGTTGCTCAGGTTACACTTGAACTTCTGGGCTCAAATGATTCTCCTGTCTCAACTTCCTGAGTAGCTGATAGTTTCTTTTTCTACTTATTTATTTTAGAGATGAGGGTCTTGCTTTATCATCCAGGTTGGAGTGCAATGGTGTGATCGTAGCCCACTGTGTCCTTGAACTCATAGGCTCAAGTTATCCTCAGCTCCCCCAAGTAGCTAGAACTACAGGTGCATGCCACTGCGCCTGGCTGATTTTTTAATTTTTATTTGTTTTGTAGGGATAGGGTCTTGCTCTGTTGCCCAGGGTGGTCTTGAACTCCTGGTCGTTAACCCAAGTAATCCTCCTGCCTTGGCTTCACACAGTGCTGGGATTGCAGTTGTAAGTTACCATGCCCAGCCCTGATAGTTTCTTTTTAGAAAGCTGATCAGCATGGGCCCCTTTTTACGTCTTTTAGTTCTTTGACTTACTGGAACTTTTCTGATTTTGTTTTTTAAAAGGGACTCTTCTACCTTTTAAAAGTCCTACAACATCTTTTTCTTATTTACCTAAACAGTAATGAGAAAAATAATGAAGTCTTACCAAATTGTTAAAAAAAAAAAAAAAAGGAATTGTAGGCCAGGCACTATGGCTCACACCTGTAATCCTAGCACTTTGGAAGGCTGAGGTAGGAGGGTCACTTGAGCCCAGGAGTTTGAGACCAGACTGGGCAACATAGCAAGTCCTTGTCTCTACAAAAAATAAAATTAGCCAGGCGTGATGCTGCACACCTGTAGTCTCAGCTGCTTGGGAGGCTGAGGCAGGAGGATTGCTTGAGCCTGAGAGGTCAAGGCTGCAGTGAGCCGTGATCACACCACTGCACTAAAGCCTGGGTGACAGAGTGGGACCCTGTCTCAAAATTAAAAAAAACCCATGAATTGTATACGTGTTCTTTATGAAAATAATGTGACAGATATCATTGGGCATCTACTGTGTGCCAGGGATACAAGGATGAATAAGATGTGGCTCCTGTTATTCAGAGTTCACAGTGAAGTCAGGAGTGTAGTTATACCAGTAAATGATGGTTAAACTGGGTGATAAGTGCAAATAGAGGGCGGTACAGTACACACAGTGAGAATAGAGTGGTGCTGGTAATTCATTTATTTAATAAAGAGGGAGCATCTTTATTATAATTTATTTAATCAAGAGCAAGCACTGGCCAGACACTGTTGTAGGCACTGGGATGACACTGTTGTAGGCACTGGGACAGCAGTGAACAAGCAGGTAAGGTCCTGTTCTCATGGAGCTTCTGTTCAGCAAGAGAGAGAAATAGACATGTCATGAAGAGCGTGACCGGTGTGAAGATGAAGAGGAGGATGATGGCAGGTGGGTTGTTGTGACACGTGAGTTAGGGAGAGCAGCTCTTCAGGAGGAGGAATGATGGTATGTAGAGGAGGAGAGAGTGAGTGCTAGCGTCTCCTGGAAGGGGATGGAAGAGATGGAGATGGCATTGCAGGCAGAGGACCCAGCTGGTACAAAGGCACAGACATAGGATATCTGGGAGGCCCCTGCCATTTTGGGTTTACAGCAAGTTGGGGATGGTGTTTTTAGGACTGTACTGTGAATACCATGTTTAGGAGCCTGGATTGATCTGTTGGTGACTGGCTGGCCTGCTGGACTTTAAATCGGGAAGAGAGATGATTGGACTGGTGGTTTAGGAAGTTCCCTCTGACTCTGAGACTGGATTGAAAGAGAAAGACGAGAGTCAGGGTAGTCACTGGGGAGGCCACTGCAGCGGCTCGGGAAGAGGTGATCAGGCCGTGGAAGAGAGGTGGAATGAAGAAATAAGAATGTGCAGGACTAGAATGTGCAGGACTGGGTGATTATAAGCCATAGAAATCCTGGCTAGAGCAGGAGTTGGAAGAGATTGAGGTAGTAATGACATAATTCATATTTGTTCATTTAAATCCAGGTTTGTCTAATGCCACTTTAAGATGTTCTCTTAGTAGTCACCAGTGATGTCCTGAGGTCAAACCCTGATCTTTTAGCAGTTCAGCATCTCCCTGTTGTTTGAGATCTTGCATACTGCAAACCTCCCTGGAGCCTCAGAGACCCTTTCCCCAGGGGTCCCTGGCTGGTGAAGGCCTGAAGACAGGGCCAAGTCCTCTCTTCATTGCTGTCAACATTGTTAATCCTTTCATGTTCCCTCCCCTTCATCTGGGAATGCAGTGAAATGCAGTTTCCCATCTCCTTTCTTGTCCCATAAGACTAGTAAACAGGCCCTTTACCCTCTGGGGGTTTTTTACTGAGAATCAATAAAAGGAAACTGCTAAAGAAGCAAGGTAACGTGTAAGGTGACTGATGTAATAAAGGCAAAGTAGCAAAGATAGCAAGGTAACAAGTTAACAGCTGTAGCAATGAAGCAAGTGTGGGGTCCTTCAGGAGGTTCTGCTCCTCTTACAAAGTCACTGTCCTGATTGCTGGTCCCTGACTCTTGGTTAGGCTGTATCAAGCTTCCTGATCTCATCTTTTATTTCTCAGGGTTGAATGTGCAGAGCCTGCCTCTCTCTTCTCTACTCCTCTTCTCCAGGTCCTCTGCACCTCTTTCTTCATGAAAGCTCCTCAGTCCAGTCCTAGGCACTCAGGGAGTGTCCATTTCTGGGCCCACTTGGATAATTTGCATCTTTTGAGGGACATTCTCCATAACAGTCCCCAACCTTATGGGGCAGTCTTTTTGAAGTATTTCTTCATGGAATCACCCTTGTCCTCAAATATCTCCCTCTTCTCTGTCCGTCTGCCCGTCCATCCATCCATCCATCCATCCATCCATCCAATAATTTGAGCTTCTTATTGGAGCAAATCACTGTTCTTAGTACTCAGGATATAAAAATAAATTGCCAAGGGACTCTCAGTTTTCTTCCTACCACTCTGACTATGTGGCCTCTGGAATCTTTGCTGGCATTGCCTCTTCCTGTGAGAACCACTGACATTTTATGTGCACCTACACAGCTTCACCTGCTATCTGTGTGCTGCTGTCGGTGCATGATGACCGCCATCCCAGCTCTGCAATTTACCTTGCTGTGTGGCTTCAGGCATGTTCCCTAAACTCTGTTGCTGCCCTCAGTTGGTAAAATGGAAATGATAGTGTACTTATTTGAAAAGTTGCTTTGCAGATTAAGTTAAATAATGCATGTGAAGTGCTTGGCACATTGGCTGGAACAGATTAAGTACTTAAATGTTATTACCACCACCGCCATCACTACTGTTAGTATTGCTGCTATCACTACCATTCTTTCTGCCCTTGGGAAATATATCAATCACGTGAGAGTAATAGGGAGTAAAATGAGAGACCAGACTTTTATCTGGGTGAGAATAAATCAAATCCAGTATCTTTGGGATTGATATGCAAGCATTATGGGGCAATTTTGAATTAACAATTGAGAGGGGAGCCTGTGGGAAGACTTCATTAGGGATAAGTGAGTCTTAAATAGTACTTGGGCCTGAATTGATAAAGAAGAGGCATCAAGTTTAGACCCAAGCTGAGTGGGAAAGGTCTTTAGCCTTCTGTCTAGTAGGAGGGTTCTCGGGTTGGTGACCAGGTACTTCTCAGGTGAACACGGTGGGGCCTGTGCATTTGTTTGTTTGTTTATTTATTTATTTTGAGATAGTCTTTCTCCATTGCCTGGGCTGGAGTGCAGTGGGATGATCATGGCTTACTGCAGCCTCGACCTTAGGGGCTCAAGTGATCCTCCAACCTCAGCCTCCCAAGTAGCTGGGACTACAGGCATGTGCAACCATGCCTGGCTAATATTTTTATTTTTTATAGAGATGAGGTCTCGTCATGTTGCCCAGGATGGTCTCAAACACTTGGACTCAAGTGGTTTTCCTGCCTCAGCCTCCCAAAGTGCTGGGATTATAGGCATGAGCCATTGTGCCTGTCCTGGGGCTGTGCATTTAATGTGAGGCTCCTCAAACCCATGCCCACGTTGGGGATTGTCTCTAGATTTATTTAATATGCTGCATGTTTATAATTATGCCTGAGTGTTTTCAGATGTCTAAAATGCAAATCTATTCAAAACATTACTAAACATTGTATTAGTTTGTTGGCTCTTAGTCATTAGATATTAAAAGTAGGACTTCTATTACATGGGTGGCCTGTAGAACATTTTGGTGTTAGAAGGGGTTCCCAAACTTGAAAACGTCAGGAACCACAGAATTTGCCTGATAAAACCGGAAGCAGATCCTGGCAGCATTCTAGCTGGAGGGTACAACCCAATTAAAATGGCTGTGTAATAAAGCGATCTTATATCTCATAGGACAAAAAGTCCAGAGGTACAGTGATGCTAGGGTTAGTTAGAGCAGCGTCTCAGTGACCTCATAGGACCTGGTTGTTCGCCTTTTCCACTCCGCTGTCCTTTGCGTGTCAGCTCTCTCCTCTCATGTTCAGCAAATGGCTGCAGCAGCTCCAGGCATCACATCTCCATACTAATGCCCCAATATATTTGTTCCTGGCCTCACTTCTCTCAGTAAGGAAAGCTTTCCAATTACTGGCCAGCCTTCAGACTTGTCCCTCATGCCTCACTTTGATGAATGGCCTAACTGGCACATTCCTAGATGAAATAGGGCCTAGGGAGTGGAATTCCCACACACAGGTCAGGGATCCCAGTGGAAGAGGGAACGTGTAGATTGAATCAGGATTCTGCCTTCAAGAAAGGTGGGGTGGAGTATTTGGGTAGGCAAGAATATCTGGGCAGGCAGGAACTCGGGAGGCTGCCAGGCAGTTCATCAGGGTGGTAGCTGGGAGAAGGTTCCCAAGCAGTCACATCCAGGGCTGCTCTTTGGCCAAGAGGCAGAAGCCTCCCAAGCAGTGGCCCCAGGGAGTCTCCTGGCACAAGGAGAAGTGGAAAGGTCTTAGAGTGGGGTGATAGGATCTGCACCCTGTCTTTGTCCCCAGCAGCTCTGGGCCATTCATCCTCTGTATAGTGCTCCGGGGAGAGACTGCAAATGCTTCTTTTGGCTTTTCTTTTTTTTGAGACGGGGTCTCATTCTGTTGCCCAGGCTGGAGTGCGGTGGTGGACCACACCTGGCTAATTTTTGTAGTTTTTATAGAGACAGGGTTTCACCATGTTGTTTTGGCTTTGTTAAATGAGAGCCCACTGTGTCCTGGCCTAGGCACTGAAGATATAGTGAAAGACAAATAGGCATGGACTCATCCCTCTTTCATTCATTTATTTAGTCATGCATTCCAGTAGTAGTTTCCTGGGGCTGCTGTAACAAAGCACCATAGGCTGGGGATTTAAGCAACAGAAGTGTATTTGCTCATGGTTCTGGAGGCTGGAGGTCCAAGATGAAGATGCCAGCAGGTTTGATTTCTTCCGAGGCCCCTCTTGTTGGCCTGCAGTAATGGTCTTCTTGCTGTGTCCTTGGGTGGTCTCTCCTCTGTGTGTGTCCCTGGTGTCTCTATGTCCCAGTCTCCTCTTGTAAGGACACCAGTCACACTGGGTTAGGGCCCACCTTGTTAATCACCTCTTTAAAAGGCCATGTCTCCAAATGCTGTCACATCCTGAGGTACTTGGGATTAGGGGTTCAACATACGATTTTTTTGAGGGGGAGACACAATTCAGTCCATAACAATTCCACAGTTCTCTACCGAGTGTCAGTATGTGTCAGGCACTGCCCTCTAGGAATGTAGCTATGAATAAAACACAAAAATCTCTACCCTTACGGAGCATACCATGGGGTCGGGGAGTTTAGTGGTCTTCAGTCGCTGCTTCCAGTTTCTGTTTGGGACCCATCTAACTTAGTATGATTTTAGCACCCTCCTCTCCTCCAAATTCCTTATTCCTGTAAATTCCATGCCCTGAGACCATTCCTTCACCAGAGACAAAACCCAGGGATGGAAACGCCTCGTGACGCAGTGTAACCAGCAGAACAGGCATCAGGGACAGGAGATCCTTTCTAGTTGAGCAGGACTCCTTGAGGGATCTGAGAAACAGATAAAG
Organism: Pan troglodytes; assembly: GCF_028858775.2. NCBI lineage: Eukaryota > Metazoa > Chordata > Mammalia > Primates > Hominidae > Pan > Pan troglodytes. Next base: position 16,872,524 of record NC_072407.2, read on the forward strand.
CCTGGGGACTGGGGAGGAGGAGAGGGTATGGGTCTTGGGTGATGGCTGGGCAAGGAGAGGCTGTGGGCAGTTTTCTTTAGCCAAGGGCTGGTTGCCTTCGTTTCACCTGGGTGGGGGGCCCAGGTGTTCTGCTCCTGGGGAAGCTTGTTTCTGGAAGCCACAGCAGGCTGGCTGTCTCTCTGGGGAGCTGCACGTGATGCAGACCGGGCTGCTGGAGACAGGCCTACTGGCATGGAGACCTACCTTGCAGGGGCTTTGCCAGAAGGGGTTGGGATCAGGGAGTCACTTCCTGAATGATTTGGGTTGTAGATGGGCTTATCAGATTAAAAAAAAGATGCCCAGTTAAATTTGAATATCAGATAATCAGTGTATGTCCCATGATTCAAATTTCAGGTAAGCAATATTTGGGAAAAATTTATACTAATAAATTAATTTGAATGTCATTTTTCTGACATTTACATTTAAGGGGGCATACCATTTTTATTGCCCGAATCTAGCAATCTCACCTCTAGGGGTTCCCAGATTAACAGGTGGCGATGGAAGATGGGGGAAAGGCCAACAAGAATAATCGTAATTCATTTTCTTACAATAAAAATCTTGGCCAAGGAATCACTTCCTAGCTCACCCTCCCCACCTTCCCCCCAAGACTGAGACTGTCATTTGCCCCCTTTGCATGAACAGACCTCACAGAGAGGTCATAGCCTGGTGACTTAGGATGGGCTTCCTGTCCTGCGCGGGCTCTTTGTCTGTCGGCTTTCGGCCGAGGGATGGGAGGGGGAGCAGTCTGAACACTGGTGGAAACTCCGGCCAACTCTCTTCCCTGCCCTCCTTTTCTGTTGCATTGGAGCCACCGGACAAGCAGAATCGCTGTGCCCCAATCCAGCCTCATCTGTCTTAGAACAGGTAGGTGTCTGCGAGGGAGTGCAGCAGAGAGTGTGACTTCCTAGGAGTTCATGGGGGGTTCCTGCAGCCCTTGGAGAGCACCCTTTTTCTGCTGACATCCCTCCCCCCTCCATTGAGGGACCTCTGTCATTGCTGCTGAATCCCTGGACCTGAACCCTGTGATCAAGAAGTAATCCTTTTTATTTTCCTCCCAGACAATGTTTAGATTTTTGAGGTCTCATTTTTAGCAGTGTCCTGGCACTTGCTTCTTAGTCAGGGGTCAGAAAACTTTTTCTGGTATAGGTCAGATAGCAAATGTTTTTGACTTTGCAGGTCACCTGGTCTCTGCCACCACCTCTCAGCTCTGCTGTTGTGGTTTGAAAGCAGCCATAGACAACATGAAAACCAGTGGATGTGGCTGTGTTCCAGTAAAATCTTATTTATGGACACATGTGAACTCCATGTAGTTTATTATTCCTTTGTTTTTCAACCATTAAGGAATGTAAAAACCATTCTTCCTTCATGGGCCATACAAAAACAGATGGCAGACCAGATTTGGCCTGTGAGCCATGGTTTGCCAGCCCTCTTCTAAGTCATCAGCAGAGAACATTACAGATCAGAAGCCTGGCTCTGCGTTCCCGACGTAGGCGCTGAATGGCTTCCCGCCCTGAGGTCACAGCTTCTGCTGCTCCCAGGTGACTGACTGAGCTGGGATCCGAAGTAGTGGGCTTGGCCTCTCAGCTGCCCACAATGTGGGTACCAACTCACATACCATAGTTTGCTGTACAGAGAAAGGTTCCTGCATGGATTTGTAGCTCTTCAGAGGATGAGCCATAAACAATCAAGTCTGGCCATGGAATGTAATGAATGTAGTTATAATGATCATAGACTATAATATCCAGAGTGATTCGGGGCTAATAAGTAGCCAGCAGAATTGAATGTGGGGCAGTTGTATGCCTCTGGTATGCTACTTTCTGCCTACAGTTGTGTGTGTGCTTGGTATTGTGTGTTTTAAGTGAAAGGATCAATTGGATTTGAATTTCTGTCACTGGTAGGGTCTAGCTACACCTGAAACATGAGTCAGGAGGCAGGGCCCTTCATTTCTGAGTGTCTTGACTGATGGAAGCTTTGTGTTTTATGGATAGAAGATGTGCTGTGTAAGGTGGACAGTGGAATTACACCTCCACAGAAATCACTTCTGGATGGAGAATCAAGTTTGCATGTGTGCCCTGTAGCATTCATTCTTGCCACATGCTGGGAGATGGGTGGTTATTAGGTTATGTCAAAGTAGTGTTTGCCTTAATACACGATCTTCCTGCAGTAACCCAATAATGGAAGTGGAAGGGAGGGAGGAGGGGAAGGTGATGACCTGCTTATTTGAAAGTGGGAAGCATCTGGAAGTCAAGGAAGCTTTGTGTGGTGTTAACAGGGAGCTAGTAGGGGTCTGTACCCCACTGCTCACCCCAGGCCCCTGGCAGGTTTGAATTCACTAATTCTAGTCCTCAGGTGAGGTAGCATGGCTTAGCGGTCAGCAGGACAGCATCTGGGCTCAGACTGCCTGGCTCCTGGCCCACTGTTTTTCACCTCTGCCTTTGGGCAAATTACTTCACCTTGCCATTTACTGGGTTGTACAGTGGGGGTATTAATAGAAGTACCTTCCTCATAGGGCTGTTGTAAGAGTGAAATGAGTTAACGGATATGAAGGGCTTAGAACCATGTCTGGCTCATAGTGAGCAGCACGTGAATCTTTCTTGTGGTTGTGGTGGTGGTGGTGAAGGTAGAGGAGGAAGAGTGGTTTTCTTAGCCTCTAACCTCATGCTCTGAGGGTAAGCACAGCTCTGGTAGTCATCATTCAGAGTCCGCTTATAACCCTGTCTCCTCCCACCATGTCATACAGAGACATGTGAACATCTGTGGGGACGTGCCCCAGGCATTCTTTGTGAGTAGTGGTTCATGGAGGATGCTTGGCCCAGCCACAACCTAAGGTTTTCATGCTACACCTGTCACTTGCTGGTTGTGGGACCTCTGGCAGGTCCCTAGCCTCTCAGAGCATGAAATAGAGATAATCAGGTGTCCCCTGGCCCCTCACAGGATTGTCTTGGGGGCATGACAAGATAATGAAAGTCAAAGTGCTTTGCAAACTGAAGTTCCCCTGCAGAGGGAAGGTGTGATTGCTGCTGTTGGCATCATCTTCCTCATTATGTTCTTGCATTCCCTTGGTCTCTGGGTATCCTTCCTCCAGCTTCTGTGGGGCAAGGGTTTTGAAACAATATTCACAGAATCCTGGTTTTTCCATAAAGACATTTCGATGTACCGTTGCTTTTTTTTTTGGGTGAAATTATTGATGTAATTCAAGTTTGAAGTTGTGTAATAATAATGTGCTGATTTTGTATAAGGGTATTATTTCTGAATCCAGTTCCTTCCTTTTCTTTTTTCTTTAATTACACTCTTGTCTTTAGAGTAGTGTTCTTAAGTGCAGTCCAAGGCCAGTCTAGTTGTATTCAGATGGCTTTGTTAAATTGGGTTTTCTGTGACCCAGGCTTTTTTTAAAAGGAAAAATTTCATCAAATCCCCACAACTTTCATCCTAATTTTACCTGCTTAAATCTCTTCCTGCACCCTAACTTGGGCTGAGTGGTATAAATTTTACTTTCTGATGCTTTATGTATATCATCATCATTGTTTAAGGACATAATTCTTAATTAAATCTAAAGAGCTTGAAAACTTTGGCGTTTTTTTTAGGGGGGGGAGTCCAAGGGTCTTCTGAACAACGCGTTTTCAAATGTGGTTGGTTTCTGGGATTCCCAGGGATTGGGAAGCTGTCTCTTTGATGGTGACATTTCCAGGAATCAGGACAGGACTCAAGTCCTGGCTTGGGTCATTCCCAAGCCCCCTCCTCCGCAGCCTGTGTTTAGCTGACTCTGACCACAGCTAAACATGAGAGCAGTTTGGGGAGGTGATGGAAGGTACCTGGGGACCTTTGACTCTGCCTAGTGGATGAGGGACTGTGGTGGCTGCATCCTGTGGAAATGATTGCGTCCTGTGGAGGAATGCTCTTGTCTCGCAGTGGGAGTAGGGAAAGTGGCTTCTATATGCTCACATTAACAAGGGTGAGATTCTGTCCCATGAGCTTCCTGAGAGAGATCCCGCTTTTGCTCCACCTCATGCCTTGCTGAGTGCAGGCAGCTCAGCCACAGTCCCTAACCACACATTGCGGCTCTCTACCTCTTAAGCTGTGCTCCTTGCTTAACTCCAGATGACTTTCCAGCACATTGCTGACTCTCCCCTTTCTCCTTCCAGTCCTTTTTTTTGGGGGGAGGGGGGTGCGGGGGGCTGTGTCAAAAAGGTCAGGCTAGGGTCAGGGATTTGTTTTGTATTGAAAAAGACAACCAAGGCTGAGGTAAATCTTGGCAGCCTTTTCAGAATTTAATCTGGGTGAAGCCGTGGGTTGGACATGGGGTAGGGGTATTAGGATATTGGTTCAAACTGCGAAGAACTTGGCCAGCTATACAATCTTGAGCTAATAGCTAAAAAACTCTGACTTGAAAATTATGGTTTGTGAAAAAACATTGAGGGCATAGCCTCCTGAAAGAGGGGAGGGCTGAGTAGGAGGAACATAGTCCGGGTGGCATGATCTGTAATGAAAATTCAACTTTGCAAACCGGGGTGTGTTTGGAAATCTAATGTTTTTTTTTGTTTTTTTTTTTTGTTTTTTTTTGGTGGGGACCCAGCCATGCTAAGTGTCCTGTAGATCTCATAGCCAGTAATCTGCTGAGGTGGAGCTCTGGCCTTGGCCTCTCCTCGTAGTGAGGGGCATCTCTCATTATATAATGTTGCTCTGCTAATTAAGTCAGGAATAATGTCTATGGCATATTTAATTTCCAATTAGACTACTTTATGGATCAGTTTGAATTTAATGTTAAATCTAATGTGGAAATCATTAAAAAGTTAGATCTCTAGAGAGAGGAATAGGCACTTACTCTGACTATTAAAAATAACAAGGTCATGTGTTAATACATTAAGTTTTTTTATGTGGACTGGGAAGAAATTAGTAGAGAATGCAGAACATATAGATACATAGATAGTCTGCATGCTTGTGATTTGGGGAAAATTCTGGTGTTCAGATCAAATTTTACAATGCTTATAGTAACTGCTGCAACAGATATCATTTACTGCAACTTTACTGTATGCCAGGCCCCTGGTGAGTACTTTAAATGTATTATTTAATTATCAGAACAACTCTATGAGGTGAGCATTATTATTCCCCTGTATAAATAAGGAAACTGAGGCTTGGAAGGTGAAGGTCTCATCGTCAGAAAATGGTGAAGGCAGGATTTGAATCCAAGCCAATTTCATTTCAAAATCAACTCTTGACTAGATTGAGGTGCTCTGGAAGGTGCCCAATAATTGTAACCAGCAGAGCTCTGTAAGTGGTCTGAGTTTAAAGCCCATTTGCTTCTGAAGTGTTTGTTGCTGCTGATGATTTGAAGAATGGCATCAGCACTGCCATTATTGCTTTAAGGAACAGATATGGGCCCCAAGGTGCCAAGCCAAGACCCTCTCCCAGCATTCCCAGGCTAAAGGGACAGTCCTCAGAAAATGTGACTCTCTGACCATGACTTGTCTGAGGTCAGCCCCGGCACTTCCTCTGGGCAACTTCTCAAAAGTTAACTCATCCAACACCTTCAGTCTTGTGTGTACCTTGGATTTCCTTTGGACCTTGTATTCTTTATGGGTTATACTTTCTTGTATTCTTTTATTTTTCATGTTTGACTACCCTGTGTTTAGTTAGACAGAAGAATGTGGTTCTGAGTCCAGACTCTCACTTACTGCCTGGTGTATTGGACAAACCATTTAATCGTTGCTAGTTACTAGTCTCCCATGCAGTGTAGTTGTGAGGTTTCCTTGAGGACAAGTGAGTGTAGAAGCACCTGGCTCAGTGCAGGTGCAGGAAGAAAGCTTCCCTTCTTGCGTTCTTGTTCCCTCCCCTGTAGGAACAGCATCCATTTACTAATGAGATGACCAGGTTCAGGAGCACCACATTTTTTCTGGCTCTTGCGAGTGCCTACTGTTCATTTATGCAACCACTGTGTATGAGGGCACAGTATCTCCAGTCCCTGTTCTAGCAGCTGGGGTTACTTTGTGGAGTAAGAAGGATGATCTGCACACACCCCTATCCCCAGCATCCTGGAGCTGACACTATAGTGGGGAGGAGAGAAGGGGCAGGTTAATAAGCAAACAAAGAAAATAAATGTTGTATATAGTTGGATGTAGATACTCTCTGTCAGCTCACTCATTCATTCATTCACCCATTATTTCAACGAACAGTTCTAAATACACATTATATTCCCAGCATTATGCTAAGCATGGACATGTGAAATTGGATAACGTCTGTTAGCCCAGGAATTATTTCAACAGAAAAAAAAAGTCTGGAAAATATAGATCACTCTCTTGTGTTCTTCCCTTTTGAACATCCTAACTCTTTAGGGTTAAATACTCATTTGAGCAAGTACAAGCTTCTAAATATACCCACCCCTCAAGCCCCCCGCCCCACTATCCAGCAGGTTTTCCTGTTGATAGGACAGTGGACGTATGAGTTTGAGTGTTTGGCAGATGTTTGCATGATTCTTAGATCAGTGCTTCTCAAACATCCCTGTGCGTAAGAGTTGCCTGGGAGGCTGGTTAAATTCAGATTCAGGTGCCTCACTCCTAAATATTCTGATTCACTGGGTCTGGGTTGGTGCCAGTTGTCTGAGCTTTTAGTCTGCAGTGCAGGTGAATTGGTTGCAGGTGGTCTGTGAATCACACATGGATGAAACAGTGTCATATTCACACCAGGCTGGAAGAATGTTTAACCTCTTCAGTTTAAGGAGGAAACTATTTCCCAGGGAGTGGAGGGGCTCTGAAATTAGAAGCTACAGTGACAAGATGGGCCAGGACTTTTGAACAGAACAGATCTGGGATCTCATCCTGTCTCCACATCTCCTGAACCTGGTCATCTCCTCAGCAAATGGATGCTGTTCCTACAAGGGAGGGAAGAAGAACGCAAGAGGGGAAGACTCCTTCCTGAGTGCACACCATGCACTGAGCCAGGTGCTTCTACACTCGCTGTTCCTCAAGAAACCTCATGCAGGCAGCCTTGAATAGGTCATCCGGTAACATCCCTTTCCTCATCAGCCTGCCTTGCTAGGTGGGTGATGCTGAGAGATATGATTGGAAAGACCCAGGCAGAGTATAGGATAGAGACTCTAGGGCTAGGTTTTGGTCCATGCTAAAAAATAACATACAAATTGGTTCCCCAAATTCCTAATGGATTATTTGAATGTGAGTTGAGTCGCTGCATATATACCCTGTGATTTCTCTCTCTTTCTTTTTTTTTTCACAAAAATACACTATAACCGCAAAAAAGACAGTCAAACAAAAGAGGGAAAAAATTCATCCAGAACTAGCTCAGTACCCTAACACAACTGTTTTCATTTTAACTTTTAGCCCTTGTCTGTATGCAGGCATGTTTCTCTGTATCTGTAATCATATGTAGGCTCAATTTTGTATTCTGCTCTTTTCAGTAAACCTTAAGTAAATGCTTTCCAAATGGTTATGTAGTCTTCAAGATGATTTTTAATGATCTTACAATCTATCATCCCACAGGCTGAATTTACTTAACCATTCATCTACTGTTGGACATCTAGATTTTTTTTTTCTGTAGTTCTGTGCTATTATAAGTAATACTTTGGGATATGGCCTTGTGCTTATTGTGGATTTTTTCCTTAGGGTGAATTCCCAGGAGCAGGATCTCTGGGTTAAAGGGCACAATTATTTTTTTGGCTCTTAATGGATATTGCTAAATTGCTTTCCAAAAGGGTTGTACCAGTTTATGATGCCACCAGCAGTGCGTGAAGGTACCAATTTCAGCATCTTGGCTTGCACTAGATAGTATAATTTTTACAAAGGTTTGGCTCAATGGTGCACATCATTTAATTGATATTTCTTGGATTATGACAAGGTTGAGTTTGGCTTTACTTACTATGTTTTGAGATTTTACTTAGTATTTTTGTTTTCTTACAGTCAGGACCTAGCTGTGGTTGAGGTCAGATTTTCTGTGTAGAGCTTTTCAGACTCTTGAATTTTACAGCGAAAAAACAAACCAAACTAACAAAAACCAAACCCAGAATTCATCTGTAAAATAAATACTTTGGACATATTTTGTGGTTGGATTAACTGTTCGTGATTTTAACTTCCTTATAGGTCATAAGTTAATAGGGCAGTATTTGGAGAGTAGGGGGGCTTTTCCTCTTCTCCTTAGATTCTCCTTTGTTCTTTCCCTCTACCATCCCCCCATTTCCTGTTTCCCTCCTCCCCTGTAAGCCCTGTTTTTGTCTTTTTGGAGATAAAACATAAAAGGATCAGCTTTTAGTCATGCTCCTTCAACTTATAAAATGTAGGTTGCCTAAATTATGTAGTACAGAGTGAGGATAAAGAAAATCACAGTATTGTAACAAATTGCCTGTAACTGCTTTGCAAAAGCAAACGTCTCCCATGAAATCTTAGAAAGGTGTGTTTGAGGGTGTAATCTTGGCTTGTGGTGCAAGGGAGCCCAACTTGTTTTTCAAGTTGGTCTTGAATAAGTTTGTTCTTTCTGGAATGCTCGCCATCCTCAGTATGACAGAGTTCGCTTGATGACAAACTCTTTTACTCTCCTATACATACCATGGCCACTGAACTGGTTTGTTTATTTGCCTGGGGTAAATGATTGAAACACATTCCCCTTTGCAGTGGCGCTCAGCATTTGATAGATGATTCTTATTCCCCATGCTCCTTCATGGTGATGCCAAGCCCAAGTCTAGCCTTCCAGTGGCCCCTGAGGCCACACTGTCCCCTCCGCAACAAACACTGAGAAAGACACACACTCTCTTGGGTGTGCACATAATTTATTGAGCTCGTGGGCTCTCCGTAATGCTGCCCCACTATGCGCATAGTAGGAGAATCCGATACTGGCAGAATAACTGGGTCTACGTACATAAAGTAGAATGATCGAGGCTCGATTTCAATTTAATTTGTTAATGAAACAAGATGGAGCACATTTTCCCTTCCCGCACACCTCTCGGGCTGTTTGAGATGAGGCACAATTAATTTATTTGTACTGTCTGTGGAGGCGTATGCCAGCTAATGTAGTGCAAGAGCTTTTATCTTTATGTTTGTAATGAAGAGGGGCAGGCCGCTGGCAAATTGACAAGGAGTGCTGATGACTCATCCTCTGAATGCGAGTGCTTTCTTCTGAAATCATAAAATGCGCGCAAGCCTAGTTCCTGTTTGAAATGGACAGAACCCATTTGGGAAAGTTCAGGTGCCTTTGAAACACTGCAGGGGAAAGAACAGGCCAGTGAGGCTGTTTCTCCGGCTCCCTGGCCTGTCTTGAGGGCAGAACCTCCTGCTCAGTGGGGGCCCTACTCTGGGATGGGAATTCCCATCCTCTCCCTGGCCTCTCCTCCTAGCCCCTCCTTTCCTTGGAAGGCTGGCTCCTTTGTACTGGTCTTTTGTGCTCCAGTAGGCAGCCTTCCCCACCTGCCAGGCCAGGTGCCTGGTTCACCTGGCGAGGCCTGTGCTTCCGGGGCTGCTCCCTAACCTTGATCCTGGGCAGTGCCCTGGGGCTTTGCTTTATGAGGCTGTGGATTCTGGGGCCTGGTTGATTTTAGCCTGGGAGTACACATGGGATTCCTCTGGCCTTTGCTTGAGTTCCCCAGGCCTGGGCTTGGTGGTGGCTGTGTTGTCACTCTGTTGATATGCCTCAGAAGAAATAGTTTACACAGTAACTAAAGTTGGTTTGGCCCTTTACAGTGTGTAAGGCTTTCTGGCATTAAAACAACTCTGAATTGGATATATTGTTACCCCACTTTATGGATGAGGAAATCGAGGTGCACAGAGGTTAAATGGAATGTCCATGATCAAGCAGCTAGCCGGTGGAAAGGTAGTGGGGACAAAACCTTGGACTTTAGAGTCTAAAACCTGACCTTACAATTTCTTTATAACATTCATTCATTAAGGACAAAATGAAACGTTTTCTGCATAAGAAATATATAAATTCTCTTCAAGAGTCATGTGAGAGTTTGACAGCAGACTAGAGTGACTATGGTTAACAACAACGTATTGTGTATTTCAAAGTAACTAGAAGAAAGGACTTGAATTGTTCCCAACACATAATAATGATAAATGCTCAGTGTGATGGATACCTTAAATTCCCTGACTTGATCATTACATATTCCATGCATGTAACAAAATATCACATGCACCTCATAAATACGTAAAGTATTACGTATCAGTTAAAAAAAATTAAAAAATATGTGAGTGAATATACAGATTTCTGTAGTTCAGTAGAATAACAGGAAATTCACAGGATGCTTTCTGGAGACTTAAAAGCAAAATGTTTGCAGTGGTCTGAGAAAGAAACTCTGAAGAGTGTGGTCTAAGAAGTTTTCCTTCCTGTGTCAGATGCCTGGTCGAGCTGGTTGTACAGGAAGGCTAAGTGCATATGTCCCAGTCAGTCCTGTCACCCGGGTGTAAGCAACACAAATCACTGTGCATGGTTTTATTGAATTTCAGAGCCAGAAGGAACCATGGAGATTTTACAAATGAGGAAACTATGGCCTAGAGTGAGAGATTTTGTGTTGGGAAGAATTCCATTCATTTACCCAACCATCCTTCCACGCGTCCAACAAATATTTATTGAGCCTGTTTTGGGCTGGGAGATAAGGCTTAGGCTGTGAATGAAACAGGCACAGTCCCGTCTTCAAGGAACATAAAATAGCAGATGACACGGCTGAGCAGGAATGAGCATGGCATGGTAAGGGCAGTGATGAGTGAAGTCAGGGTAGCTTGAGGCACATAGGTGGGGCACATAACTATTGGAGTGGGAGAGGGTAGTTAGGGAAGGTTTCCTTGGAAGAGTGGTACCTCTGGTGAGACTTGAAGGATGTTGCTGAATGTCATTCTAAAAATGGAGAGGCTGTGTTGGCTGAGAATTGGGACGTCATAATTCTCAAATCCAACTGAAGTTGGTAAAAGGTTGTATGTGCTTGGAGACCACAGATACTAGGCTCTGAGACTTAAATGCATGTAAGAAGTGGTTGCTCTAGGCCTGTGCTGTGCACTGGGGGAGTCACCAACCTTGTGCGCTATTCAGCACTAGGAAGGTGGCTAATCTGGGTTGGGATGTGTCATAAGTAAACAATGACCACTGAATTTCAAAGACTTAGTATGGGGGGGAAAAAAAAGTAAAACACATCATTAACAATTTTGGGCTGGGCACGGTGGCTCATGTCTATAATTCCAGCTCTTTGGGAGGCTGAGGCTGGCCAATTGCTTGAGCCCAGCAGGGGCAACATGGCGAAACCTCATCTCTACAAAAAATACAAAAATTAACCAGGCGTGGTGGCATGCGCCTGTAGTCCCAGCTACTTGGGAGGCTGAGCCTGGGGAGGTCGAGGCTACAGTGAGCTGAGATTGCTCCGCTGCATTACAGCCTGGGTGACAGAGTGAGACTCTGTTTCAAAAAACAAATGTATAATTTTGTTTATATTGATTATAAGTTGGATAATTTTTGGATGTGTTGAGTTAATAAGTTATTGAAATTAATTTCACCTGTTTCTTTTTATGTCTGAGAATGAGTCAGCTGGGTGTGGTGGCTCACAACTGTAATCCCAGCACTTTGGGAGCCTGAGGCGGGCAGATCACTTGAGGTCAGGAGTTCAAGACCAGCCAGGTCAACATGGTGAAACCCCATCTCTACTAAAAATACAAAAATCAACTGGACGTGGTGGTGCACGCCTGTAGTCCCAGCTACTTGGGAAGCTGAGGCAGGAGAATTGCTTGAACCTGGGAGGCGGAGGTTGCAGTGAGCCGAGATGGCACCATTGCACTCCAGCCTGGCGACAAAAACAAAAACAACAACAAAAAATGAGTCTACTAGAAACTGTAAAATGACGCCTGTGGTTCACATTCTAGTTCTGTGGGTGGGGATGCTGGATGGAGAGACTGACCCAGGAGAGGAAGCTCCATTGGTGGTGTGAGGGGGTTTTAGAATGAAGAGCTGTGAATCGGGTCCTGTGGGCCCTGGGGCATAGTCTGTGGTAGGCGCTTCGCATCTCTGAACCTTGCTGCCCTGTTTCTGACATCCCCTTAACTAACACCCATCCCACAGTGGGGACTGAGGATAAAGTCAGAATGCCTAGGAAAAGCATTTTTTAAAAATATTAAGTATGAAGCCATTGTGATCCATGGTTCTCTTTGTAATAAAAATTTGGGATTAAGGCCATATATACCATACTCTGTACTGTATACCGATAGTTCAAAAGACAGACAAGAAACCTGGCCAGTTATAAAATAGAAGGTCGAAGTGTGGGAAATGCATTCAGCACAGAATGAATTACAGAGTGGGAGTGGATCTGTGTGAGATGCCGTAGATAAGAAAATTCCTTTTCTGTTGCACTTGGCTTGCTCTACTCTAGGAATTCCCTCACCCTTACATGCGAGTTTGTATCCAGGCTTTCATAGTCCTTGTTTCTTGTTTTGTTTAGTCTCCAAAGGCCAACAAGGAATATCCATATCTTTTTTTTTTTTTTAATCTTCAAGTATTTCATATTGTATTCCTGAAACTCCACGCTCATTAAATGCTTGAATGAATTGCCGTTATACCACTGTTTCCTGAAAACCTGGGTGTGTCAGGCATCTGCTGGGCTGGTAGGATGATGATGGGCAGGACACAGCCCCTGCCCTCAAGGTGCTCTCAGTTGGGAATGAGACAGAATGCAGTGTGACCAAGCCATAGTAGAGGTGAGCCTGAGGACTGTGGGAGACCTGAATAGTGTTCCTAACTGCTAAACGTGATTTAAAGGATGACTGAGTTAAAGACAGCAAAGGAGGGAGCTAAGGGACAGTTGTAGCTGCCTGGAGTGCACTCTGTTGTGATTCTCTTTTGGTCAGTGAGACTGTGGATCTGAGTTTGCATAGGATCCTGCCAGTCCCCAGGGGTCTCTAACACCGTGGCAACGTTCGATATTAATGTTGCACCTGTATATTAGTTACACTTTTCATTGCTGGTTTATGTACTTCAAAGGTGTAGCACACAGATAGCCCTCCCTGATAGAGAATGACCCCGGTTAGTTGGAAGGCTCTCAGAGGACCAGTGGGGCAGAGACAGTTTGGCAGCACTGAGCAGGGGGTATCTGAGGGGTATAAGGTAGCTGTGACCTGGCATAGAGTTGGCAGGCAGACAGTCATTTCAGTGGGAGATAGCATCTGACACTCATCCCTTCGGGCTAGTCTTGTAATAGCGGCAGATAAATAAGCTGCCTCCAGTGTGTTCCCAGAATATCTCTGTCTGCAAAATGTCTTTGAGGAGATGTTTGACTTGCAAGCATGTGGTTGATAAAATAAATACATTTTAAAAATGTAAACCTCTCTGAAAGAGGTTTTAGTCTTTTCTCTCCCCAGGGAAAAATAAGGCCCTTCTTTAACCTCTTTTCTTCCCTAAGTGTAGAATTCTTCCCATGCTTTATAAGAAAAAACATTTTTTGGAATGTAGCACCTGCAGAAATACAAAGGGGTTGTGCCCAAACCATTGGACCATGGCTATTGTGTGGGTGGTTTCTTGGATGTTTTGTGAAGAGGTATCAGCCCTGACACCTGCAAAGCTGGAGGAGCTGGACTTTAGAAGTGCTTACATTGTTTTTAGCTGAATTCTGAGGGCAGGCAGCTGTAATGAGTGATTCTCTCTAATATTAGAGGCGCCTTGCCATTCAGTGACATCTGCTAGAACAGGACTTGGTGCCTGGAAAAGTACCTCACACAATGTAGGAACTTCATATATAGTTATTGAATGAGTGGATAACTGAATAAGTAAGTGAATGAGTGAATGACTAGGGCCCTTTTCTGGGCTTTCAGATCATGTGGACGAGATTCCCCAGGCCTTCCTCTTGCTGCTTGAGGGTAGTCTGTGCAACAGCAGCGTCAGCATCACCTTGTTAGTGTTTCTGAATCCTGGACATCTTGGTAAGCATGCAGATTCTCATTCAGTGGATCTGGGACAGTGTCTGAGAATCTGCATTTCTAAGAAAGTCCCAGGCGATACCATGCTGGTCTATGGACTACACTTGAAGTAGCAGGGGTCTGTTAGGGTTCAGTGAGATCGTCAGTAAGTCTGTAATAGGTACTCAGCGTGCACTAGGGATTGTGGAGAAAGATGGAAACCTAGGTTCTCTTGTTAAAACTTGTAATCATGGTGAAAAATCAAGACGCATCCTTATAAACTGGAGAAAATCCATTCATTATATTGTGTGGTATGATAAATGGTCAGGAGAAAGCTAGAGAGAGGAATGAAGGACCTTGTGGAGATGGTGCTTGGGCCATGGTGTAGAATCATGAGATGCTAGAATTAAAGTTGTGTCTGCTTCCAACCCTGCGTGATCTCTAAGCCTCCCTGATGGTTGGCTATCCAACTTCTGCTGAAATGCCCTCACGATAGAGAATGCACTGGGTCCCTAATTCTCAAGGCATGTTGCTCTCCTCATATCTTATGAGATGCCCTGAGGAAAGGGTTTGCCCAGGTGAATAATGCCTGCATGTGTTGCTTATTCCATCCACACGCTGCAGATTCACAGCGCAGCATATTAAAGGCTTTGCAATGCCTGGCACTAAGACAGCCAGTTTAACTTTGTATTACCTAAGGTAACTGGGTCTAACATAGGTGACCACAACTTCCCTCCTGTTTTATTAGTACTTATTAATACATGTTAGCAAGCCTGTATCAGGAGGTTCATCATACTAAGTTAATACAGGACTCATTTATCACTCATAAAACATTTATTAAGCGGCCATGACGTACCAGTCGCTGTTCAGGGTTATGCACGGAGGAGTAAATTGTCTCTTGCTTGTATAGCACTTTATTGTTTACAAAACACTCTCCCAGGCTTTGTCTTGAATTGTCAGCAGAACCTTGTGAGGTTGTATAAATTTTACTGCCATTTCATAGTTGAGGAAACTGAGGCTTCTAGAGATTAAAGTGACTTGTTTAAGGGTATATTCTTTGCAGTGGTGCCATTGGGTTTTGAAACTTTTGATTCCCAGTTGAATGTTTTTTTTTTTTTTTTTTTTTTCCAAACGGTATTCCATTTGGCTCCAGTTTGGTGAGAGAACCGAGAGAGGTAGGTCTTAAAAACTTGATTGAGAATTGAACTTGTATGAGAGAAATAGAGGTGTTGTGGTTTCTAGAGCAGCGATGGCTCAAGCAGTGCTGAAGGAATTGGAGTATATAGATTAGAGGGAACTTTAAAGGTCTTTCAGGAGGAGCTAAGCCTGTACTCCATGACTTTATGGAGGCTTGCCTACAGTGCTTTTCTACATAGCTCTTTTTTTTTTTTTTTTTTGGAGATAGAGTCTTGCCCTGTTGCACAGGCTGGAGTGCACTAGTACAATCATGGCTCACTGCAACCTCCACCTTCCAGTTTCAAGTGATTCTCATGCCTCAGCCTCCCAAGCAGCTGGAACTACAGGCACACACCACCATGCCCGGCTAATTTTAGTATTTTTTAGTAGAGATGGGGTTTCACCATGTTGGCCAGGCTGGTCTCGAACTCCTGGCCTCAAGTGATCCGCCCGCCTCGGCCTCTCAAAGTGCTGGGATTACAGGCATGAGCTACCATGCCCGGCCCCTTTCCTACATAGTTCTAACGCATCCTGGAGGCACAGATCTTTTGATGAGGAGCTTACTACAGCAAAGGTCAGTTTATTTCACTTATACACCATTCTCTTATGTTGAGCTTAGATAGGGTCTCTTAGAATCTTTATCCATTAATCTGAATTCCCTACCTCTGCTGGAACCATACAGCACAAGCCTAATTCTGCTTTTCATATGCTAGCCCATTTAGGTTTTTTCTTTTGAAAAATCTAAAATAATTTTTCTTATCAGATTTGCAGTATGTGTCCAATGTGAAACAATGAGAAAATGTAGAGAAGCAAAATACAGAGAAGCAAAAACTAAAATTTAGAACTATCCGTAATTTCACCACTCATAGATTATTAGTATCACACTACTACTTAGTCTTCCAAAGTATTTTCAGTAGTTTTTGATGTGGGTGTATATTGTTTTTTTGTATGTATGTTTTTTTAAAAAACTAAATTAACCATATATTTGGGGATAATATTTTGTACTTTTCTGGTAGGTGGAATTTTATTAATATCTTTAATATCAATAAATACTTACTGCAATTAATAACAATTTTAAAATAGGATATATAATTTATTCCCACTTGTCAGATATTTTGTCAGTTCCTTCTCATTTTTTGGCAGTTATAAACCATGCTGTAATAAATATCCTCATAGGTTAATTTCTGCCTTAGACTTTTTTACCTAGACTATAAGTCGAGGTAAACTGTTTCCATTACCTATTCCTAGAAATAAAAAAGTAAAGCCTAAGACTCCAGCCTGAAAATAGCTCCATGGCCCTCTTATTCATTCTCTAGCCTCACTGTCCCCATTTCTCTTAGGATATGGCTTTGTGCCCGTTTGCTGTCTTAAAATCTGCTCACTTTAAACCATTTATCTCTCTACAGTCTCTGGGATCCAGATTGGAGATCCTTTCCTTACCCTGAATGCCATATTTCTAATCAGGATAGCCTGATAGTGCGTTAACTTTTACAGGGCCTTGTCACACTGAGTCATTGAGCTTGTGGGCAACCCAATCCCTTAAGTCTCTCATATGATCTTCTCCATCCTATACTTGTGAGTTGATTTTTTTTTTCAGCCCTAAGTGCATGACTTGACATCTATCCTTATTAAATTTCGACCTTATTAAAGTCAGCTGGTCATTATATCCTTTGAGATAGTATCAGGAATAGACTCTATCATCCTTCATAGTCACTATCCCTTCCAACTCCCAGTCACAGGCAAATTCCAGTGTCAAATGATTCAGCAAATCCCAGCAATCATTTCTATCTCTGTCTTCCTTACTGGATTGTAAATTTTTTGAGGCCAAGACCATATCCTATTAATTCTCCTTAAAAACTAGTTCCTACTTCCATTTTGTCACATGTGACATAGCGGATACCCAGGAAATGTTGCCATGTGAATATATATATTTTTGATTTAACTCTGGGGGTGAGGGCTTGGTGGTGGTGGGTATCACAGTGGTGAAGAATATAGAGAAGTCTAGGCTGGGTCTCTTGAGGAGCTTCCAGTGAGGAGGAAGAGACAAAAAACTGGCCAGACCATGGGTAATGGATGTAGTAAAGAGAAATTTAAATACTCCTCTGAGGGTACTCAGTTGACTGGAGGCTTGAGCTAATTCTTCAGATGCATTTCGATGTCCTCCAGAAAGGCAGACAGTGGAGGAATTCCTTAGTGGACAGTTGGTGAATGCCCAAGGCTGTGAAAAGTCAGAGTTGGGACTAGGGGAGTGGAAAAGGAGATGATGTTTGCTGGGAGAGTTGACCAGAAACCAGCCACCCAGCTTTTGAGAATTGTGTTGAATAGTGATTGCATAGAATGGTCTTATCTGCTTCTTTTCTGCGAGATATAGAAAAAAGATTACCCTCTCTTTTTCTTTTTACATTTATTGAGCTTGAGGCTTGCAAAGCTAATACCTACTTAGGACTGATTACTCTTAGATCAGAGGATGAACTGAAACCAGAATCCAAGAGCTCTGATTCTTCTCACTCTGTGAGTACCTTTAAGCCAGATTCATGGTATGAAGGCAGCAGCATAGCACCTCCATTGACCCACATGGGGGCCTGCCTTGGGCTTCATCAGCCCTTTGGAGTCTCAGATCCCTCACCTGTAAAAGGAGAGTAATACTACCCACTTACCTTTTTGGGTTGTTGTGAAACACACATAAGACAGTATTAGGAGAAGTAAGGTCTGAGGGCTGGGCTTTGGACCCAGCGGCCCCTAGGTAGAGGCCTGTTGAATTGGATGACAGTGAACTTTGCAGCATTTCCTAACCTCAGAAGTTCAAGAGCAGGAGCCTGAGTGTTTTAGGTCCCTGGTATGGCTGTGGATTTCCAGGCATGCAGCAGCTCTGGGGTCCCTGCTTCCTACCCGCCAGTGGTTCCAGCTCTTTGATTAACTGAAAGGGAAATTTTTCTTGAGGAAGTGAAGGAGGTTTCTTTGTGGCCCAGGTCTAGCCATAGGGAATTTGAACACCTAGAGCTCTGTCCCAGTGGCCTTGGGAATTTCCTAACAGCTTCTTCATTGGTGGAACCTTGGTTATTTGTGAAAAGTGAGCTTGCAGGGTTCTGAGGTAGACACTTAATTGATGTCTCCTGCCTCCTGCCTGTGTGCATGGTGGTATCTGTCACACTTCCATCAGCCACGAGAAGGTGAGTTTGTATTTCTATATAGATGCATGCCCTTGTGCATGCTTATTTAAATAACACTTGTTTGTGTGTATGTGTGTACATATAGTCTAGTGCCATATAATGATGTTTTGGTCAATGATAATCATATGTACAATAGTGGTCACTTTATAATGGAGCTGAAAAATTCCTATTGTCTAGTGACATCTAATGATCCTGACTCTGTGTAGGCCTAGGCTAATGTGTTTGCTTGTGTCTTTGTGTGTGTGTGGGTTCCCCACCTCCCCCGCCCCCTCTAGGAACAGGGTCTTGCTCTGTTGCCCAGGATGGAGTGTGATCATGTGATAATAGCTTATTGCAGCCTTGAACTTCTAGGCTCAAGTGACCCTCCTGCTTCAGCCTCCCAAGTAGCTGGGACTACTGGCATGCACCACCATGCCTAATTTTTAAATTTTTTGTGGAGGTAGGATCTTGCTATGTTGCCCAGGCTAGTCTTGAACTCCTGGGCTCAAGAGATCCTTTTGCCTAGGCCTCCGGAGTAGCTGGGATTACATTGTGAGCCCCTGTGCCCAGTTATGTCTTTGCTTTTGAAAAGTAAAAAATAAGAAAAGAAAAAAAATTTTAAATAGAAAGCTTATAGAAAAAGACATAAAATATTTTTGTATAGCTGTACAGTATGTTTGTGTTTTTAAGCTAAGTGTTATTACAGATGAGTCAAAAGTTAAAAATTAAAAAATTTGTACAGTTGCAGTGAGCTAAGGTTATTTTATAATTGAAAAAAAATTAAAAATAAATTTAGTGTGGCATAAGAATACACTTTATAAAGTCTACAGTAGCGTACAGTAATATCCTAGGCCTTCACATTCACTCACCACTCACTCATTGACTCGCCCAGAGCAACTTCCAGTTCTGCAAGCTTCATTTATGGGAAGTGCCCTATGCAGGTGTACCATTTTAATCTTTTATACCATATTTTTACTGTACCTTT
Source organism: Pan troglodytes (assembly GCF_028858775.2). NCBI lineage: Eukaryota > Metazoa > Chordata > Mammalia > Primates > Hominidae > Pan > Pan troglodytes. The sequence continues at coordinate 16,891,735 of NC_072407.2, forward strand.
TCTATGTGTAGCTATGTTTAGATACACAAATACTTACCATTGAGTTACAATTGCCTACAGTATTCAGTATAGTAATATGCCGTACAGATCTGTATCCTAGAAACAATAGGCTATAACTGTACCAAATAGCCTAGATATGTAGTAGGATATACCATGTAGGTTTGTGTAACTGTGCTCTATGATGTTGATGTACGATGACGAAATTGACTGACAACACATTTTGTTAAGCAACATGTGACTGCACATAAACACCTGTGCATTCATAGGCAATCACAACTGCATATACTGAAACACACAAACACACCGCCATATATATTTTTAAAGAATTTGAAAGATCTAAGATTATATTAAATGTAGTTTAGTTTACTTTTGTGTTGATCAAGTGTTACTAAGCTGTAATTAATTTAGTAAAGGAAATTAAAATGGGGATGTGGGGAAAATGTGACTCTGCCTAATTGACAAGAATCTGGGGCCGTCCAGAAAAGCATTATGGCCAGGCAGAAGTTGAAACCTTTGGGAAGTCTGGCCCAGGACTTTAAAAATGTTTTTTCCAGGTTAGAAATACTGAGGGTTTCCATTCTAAAGGATGAAAAGGATCTTCTCCTTTCTCCTTAGCTAGCCAGTAGATTCTGTCTTCCTCTTCTGTCCTCCAGTTCCTTTTTGGTTCATTCACTCTGAGTCTCATCTGAATAAGCATTAGGGGAAGGGCTTCCTGGAGGATTCGAGAAGGGCAAGGAAGAAGTGGAAAAAAAGAAATCTTATCCCAGTGCTGTGGTTCTTTGTCATCCCTGGTCCCTGTCCTTGGCAGAATCACACAGCTACAAAGTGGTGGAATGTGTATTCCAACCAGACCTCTGTGTCATGCTCCCTACCAAACTCCCAACTCTTTGGGCTGATCTCTGCCCGCCCTCCTTGTCGGCTTTCCTGGTTCGATTTTTTTTTTTTTTTGGGTGCTTACTGTGTGCTATTCACTGTTCTGGATTCCGGGGTTATAGCTGTGACCAAGGCAGACGTATGCTTGACATATGTTAACCATGAGGCATGTATCCCCTTGTCCCACCACCACTCTGCTCCCCATGATTTCTATACATATATCTTTCTATCACAACAGTTACTGGGTTGCATTAGAGTTATCTCTTGGTGTATCTGCCTCTCTCACTGGACTGTGAAATCTTTGAGGGAGGAGTTAGTTACTTTTCTTCATCTCTCCATCACAGAACCCTGCCTGAAGTTGGCTGCATGCTTGTTTAAGGCTAATTGAACAAATGCTTGCGTGCCTTTTATGACACACAACTAAATTGTGAGCAATCCAGGTACCTACCACTTCTGTGTCTCAATTGGTCCGACAGAACTAGTACATAATAGGCCATGTTTTATCCTCCAGCTAGACATCTAGAGAAGTAAATAAGCCTTCAAGTGCTTCATCACTATGTGTGAATTGTGAAGAAAAACTTTTATTAAAACGTTAATATGATTGTGATAATTGTTTACTCTGGCAAGTAGTTTGCCTCTTGGATTCCTCTCTGTGAATCTGCCCATAATGTCCTGAAATTCCAAATGTGTCCTTTTCTCTTCCTCTCATTTACTATTTCTATTCAAAACTGGAATATGTGGACATGTGTACAGCCTTTTAAGACCACAGGCTTTACGTTTTCTAGCTTTTTGTTTTGTTTTGTTTTTGTCATTGCCCTACCTAGAACAAACTTCAGGAAAGATAGGTTTGTACAGTAGTGGTGTATCTTAAGGTAAAAATGAATTCAGTTTTTTAAAGAAAAAATAGGGATTTAAAATGTTATTTGCATTTAAGCTTTTAGATATTTTGCTGAATTCAAAAAATTATTGTAAAGTGGGATACAAATAATCACCTGTCCTCCTTTGAAGATGCAATTTATTAGTGATTGTCTTTAAATCTAAAAAATGTGCGTCTATGAATATTTATTGTATTCTAAGTTTCAGTTGCAGGCATAATCCTTAAAGCTTGTGAATGATGCTTGAATATATTAAATTTAGGATTTATATGAAACTTAATGGCCTTATGGAGTGCAGTAGGCTCCAGCTGGAACCTAAGCTTTTGATTCTTATCCATTCACAAAGAAATACAGGTAAAGCAGAAATTTAAAAAGCAGAGAATGTCTCCTTGAAATGGCCAAATGAATCTTCTCTTTTTACTTTAAAAATTTACCTATAATTTTCTTATAGGATCTCCTTTTGAAAAGTGCCTTTTAAAATAGCTGGGCAGAATTGTAATACCGTCTTTTTTTATTTTGTTAGAAATAGTCTTCTTCTTTGGAAACAAAAATGGTGTTAGAACATTTGTATCTATATGTATGTATTAAATATAGTCAATAATACTTTATGGGACTTGAAGAAAAATTTAATTCTTGGGCAGTCCAGCTGTAAGCCAGAAGTCTACTTGTTCTGTTGGACAGGTGAATGAAGTAGAAAAAGAATATTAATTTACTTTGAGAGCTATCTAAAAACGTCATGTTTCAGCTCTCTTGTTTTCAGATGAGGAGACGGAGGCCTAGGTAGGGGGAAAAAAGGAATTGCTCAGTTACATTATTGTTGTATCTTATCTTACCTAGCAGAAGTTAAAACTTCTCAGAGTCAGACTGTGTGTTTATACATCCCTATCTTTGCAGTTCACATAAGTCCTTAATAAGGATGGTATGACTAAAATCAATGAAAGACTAAGCAAAAAAAAAAAAAGTAATCATCTCAGGTCCTCAGATATCTTTTACCTGTGATATTTCTTGGTGAATGAGTAAGACTCAAGACCTTAGGTTTGTGCAAGGACTTTGCTTACTGATGGAGAATTCCCAGACAGCTCACAAGCAAGTGTGTGTCCTCTACTTACAACTGTCCCTTGTCATTTCAGCATTACCTGTTTGGAGCTGTTCCGCATTGGGTTTGCCCTAAAGCTAAATTTAAGTCATGTTGGCAGTCTTTTGTGCTTTTCAGTTGCAGCTCTATATTCTGGCAGCTTACAGCTTGTGGGGCTCAAGTCTGGATGTGCCTAGCTTATGCATGCCTTTTAGTGTCACTCTTACCATTTGCTCGGTAATTGGAGGGAAAAAAAGAGGAAACATTTTGCTCAGTAGCAAATCAAAAATTCTTTTCTCCTATGTGAAACATAAACCAAGAGTAAGGGTGGAGGTGTATATAGAGAAGCATCGTAAGGGTGATGTATTAGTCCATTTTTACGCTGCTGATAAAGGCATACCTGAGACTGGGTAACTTACAAAGAAAAAGCGGTTTAATGGACTCACAGTTCCATGTGGTTGGGGAAGCCTCACAGTCATGTCAGAAGACAAAGGGCAGCATGGCGGCAGGCTAGAGAGAATGAGAGCCAAGCGAAAGGGGAAACCCCTTATATAAAACCGCCAGATCTCATGAGACATTCACTACCACAAGAACAGTATGGGGGAAACTGCCCCCATGATTCACTTATCTCCATCTGGGTCCCTCCCACAACGTGGGAATTATGGGAGCTACGATTCAAGATGAGATTTGGGTGGGTACAAAGCCAAACCATATCAGATGGTTAAGTAATTTATATGGCAGAAATACATAGAATAAGAAATACTGTGCATGTACCAGCTGCCTTAAAGCATGGAAAATGGAGTAGGGGAAGAAAATCAATTACTGCCCCGTACCTTCTGAGCTGACCCCTAAGTATTGATAAAAATTTAGCATCAATAAATATTTAGCAGCCTTGAAGAATGTTTTCTAATTTTAGCCCAAAGAATAGGTGTCTGACAAATTGATCAAATTGCAATTTAAGCTTCTGTTCCTGTAAAGAAGAAAATACTCCTTTGATATCAAGAGAATTTGAAGAGGTGGCGTGTCTCAGCCCTTGCATCATGTCTGACACCTGAATCTTAGCCCCGGGATACCAGAAGGCAGGCACAGAACTTTAACTCTGTACATGTGTAGATTCTGCAAATCACCTTGTCCACATATAGGATCTCCCTTTTTCTAGTAGAGGATGTGGCAAGAATCTTCCTGTGACTCATCTGTAGTTGGATGCTTTTCCTTTCAGTTTCAGATGAAAAAATCTTTGAATTTTCTGTATTTACTTGCCTTGCTAATCACTCCTTAAGACAGCCTGGCATGTGGGCTCTGAAAATCAGAGCAGTATTCCAGCCCCTCCCTTTTCATCAGTTAATTAATTAATTCTATATTTATTAAAGGTGATGTGTGCCAAGCCAGGTCCTAAAGACACACTCCAGTAAGACAAGGTTGCTGCCTTCGTGGAGTTTGACACTGGGGAGATAGACTTGTTGATGAGCAGTTGCAGAGATGCTCTGATATAAGGGCATGGTGCTGTGGAAACAGGCACAGGGCAACTCACCCTGACATAGGTATCCAGGAAGGCTCCATGGAGGAAGTGATAGCTCTGTTGAAATGAGAAGATGGTTGGAAAGATACAAGGGGTGACTCTGTGTATGTGTGAAGCATCTGTTGGAATATGAGTGCTCCAGCACTGAGAGTTATGTTTAGGTTACACTGTGAGTATAATTTGACTTGGTCTGATTGCTTTGCTTTGAGGTCTCATTCTATCTATCTATCTATCTATCTATCTATCTATCAGTCATCTATCTCTGTCATCTATCTACAATCTTTTTAATTGTGATAAAGTACACATAAAAGTTACCATCTTCATTTTTAAGTGTACAGTTTAGTGGTATTAAGTGCATTGACATTGTTTTGCTATCGTCACCACCATCCATGCACAGAACTCTTTCTATCTGCAAAACTGAAAATGTCTATTAAACAATAACTCTCCATTCCTTCCTCCTCCTAGCCCTTGTCAACCACCATTCTACTTTCTGTGAATTTGACTACTCTAGGTACCGCATATGAGTGGAATCCTACTGTATTTGTCCTTTTGTGACTGGCTTAATTCACTTAGCATAATCTCCACAAGATGTATTCTTGTCATGGGTGTCAGAATTGCCTTACTTTTCAAGGCTGGATAATATTCAAGGTCCCATTTTATTAAAACCTCAAGCATATGTGAAATATTCACTGATCAACACATTAACGAGCTCTCTATTCCCTTTACTGGTAAGTCATTCATGCATTTGTCCCTCTCTCCCTCTGTTACTGATTACATGTTAGGTGCCAGACATCGGGCTAGTTGCTGCAAATACAAAGAACACCTGTATCTACTCCCCATCCCAAATATTGGTCCATCAGGGAGAGAAGCCCAATGAATTATTAAACAGTATTAGTGAAAGAGTAGTTGTATGTATAAAGTACTGTGGGACTTAACAGGTAACACAAACAAAAGCTGCATGGGAAAGCCAAATAAGGCTTTACCAAAGAGGTAGCTATTGAATCGGCCTCTGAAGTATTCGTGGGAGCTTTGTAGGTGGCAAGGAAAGGCATTTCAGATAAGAGGAACAGCATAACAGTGGCTTGGGAGTCTTGTCTGTACACATAGGCAGTCTTATGTGGTGGTTATCAATTAAACTCTGGAGCCAGACTGTCTAGATTTAAATCCTGGCTCTTCCACTTCTCTGAGTGATGAGGCAATTTATTTTCTTTCCATGCCTTAGTTTCCTCATCTCTAAAATAGGAATAACAGTAGTACTTTTCTCATAGTATTGTTATGGGTATTAAATGAGTCAAGACATACAAAGTGCTTAGAACAGGGTTCTCTAGAAGTGTTAGCTACTGTGATTGATTATTGCTAGTGTAATGTTATTGCTAGTGTAATGTTTGAGGGACTATCAAGTCATTTGGTCTACGTAAAATAGGATATAATGTGTGTATGTGAAAATTGTCACTAGACATAAAGTTGGTGTATTAGTCTGTTTTCATAGTGCTATGAAGACATACCTGAACCTGGGTAATTTATAAAGAAAAGAGGTTTGTCTCACAGTTCTGCTTGGTTAGGGAGGCCTCAGGAAACTTATAATCATGGTAGAAGACAAAACAGGTATGTCTTACATGGCGGCAGGAGAGAGAAGTGAGTGCCAAGCAAAGGGGGAAGCCCCTTATAAAACCATCAGATCTTGTGATAACTCATTCACTATCACAAGAACAGCATGAGGGTAACTGCCCCCCGCCCCGTGATTCAGTTGCCTCCCACCAGGTCACTCCCACGACACATGGGGATCATGGGAACTACAATTCAAGATGAGATTTGGGTGGGGACACAGCCAAACCATATCAGTTGGCGGTTGCCTCGGTGGATCCTGATGATAAAGGATTCAAGTATCCCCATATCTGTGACTTCTAAGCTTTCTTCTTGTATTCAAGGGCTTGAATGTCTGAACTTGTATCTAATGTTTACTTAAATTTTCTTTTTAAAAATATTGGAATCCTTTCTTAAAAATTGCAAAAACAATGGAACATTAAAAAAAGTATAAGACAGAAAACTGCAATATCACTGTCCTAACTTAGTAACTATTTCCTTTTTATTTTCATTTTGTGTAGCTATATGCATAAAACTAGTTATAATCATGTAATTTTGCTTTGCTTTTAAAAATTCATATTCTATGAGAAATTTTCCCTTATGTTTTAGTTCATTTTAATTATTCTTGTAAATGAATGCCCAGATTTCCTTTGCATTCATGTACTGTTTTTTTTAAGTCATTCTCTTTTTCATCATATTATAGTTGGTTTTATAATCTACATCTTTCTGCTCATAATTTTTGTCTTCTAATGAATTTTCTCTTTTTGATAAATTTCTAGGGTTAGGATTGCTAGGTCAAAGGATTTAAGCCTTTTGAGGCTCCCAATAAAGGTAGCTAATTGGATCTTCACATCCACACCACCAGCAGCATATTTTCTATGTCATATTCACTAGAGATGTGATTATAGTCTTTAAAGTCTTGCTGATTAAGAGGTTTCAAATAACCCCTTGAGTTTGCTTGAATTTGCCATTTTTCTCCCTCCTAGTGATCATGCATATTTTCCCATATGCTTATTCTGCTCTGTAATTGTCTATTCATCTCCTCTTTCTGGTTGTGTTCTTGATATTTTCCAATATAAATCTGGATTGTTTATTTACCTTATTAGTTCTGTGTTGGAGAAAAATGCAGGTTCAGGATATTAAAGAGGAGGTCAAAAAGTCTTTTTTCCCCCTGCCTTGCAGTAGCAAGGCTCTCATCCTTGCAGTTGTGGTTCTGGGAAAGCAGAAAGAAGCACAAGCTTTTGCCGTGTGCCAGAGCTCCTGGGATCACAGTGGCCAGAGTCTGGGCTCTCCAACAGCCTTGTTTTTCAGCTGCCTTGCTTTTCAGCAGAAAAATCATGTGGCTGGCTGTTACCTCAGCTCTAATTGTGTGTACACTTTGTTTAGAGGGCCTGGCCTGCTCCTTATGTCCCACAAGCACCTGATACAGAGCCAGCACACAGTAGGCAGTTTCTTTTCACCCACCATAGATCAGAGGTTGGAATGCACCTTTCTTGACATCTTCATCTGTCTCCTGTCCCCTTTACAGCATGACTGTTTTAAGAGGTCTTGTAGCTATTCTTTGATTACCTCTAGTGATGGGAGGCTTACTGTCTCACAAATACATTTAGACTTTGAGTTCAAGGTGTGATGAACCTGGGTTTGAATTTCAGCTTGACCACTGACTAGTGACATGATTCTGGACAAATAATATTTCTAAACTTCATTTTATTTATCTGAATAACAGAGATAGTAATATTTCTACCTCTTATAATTGTGATGAGGATGAAGTGAAATAATAAAAGTAAAGTTCTGGACTCTAAAGAAGTCAAACTCATAAAAAGTAGAGTAGAATGGTGGTTACCAGAGGTTTTGGGGGTGAGAGGGTGGGTAGGGAAAGGGGAGCTTGATCAAAGTGTGCAAAGTTTCTCTTAGGAGGAATAAATTCTGGTGCATAACATGGTGACTGTAGTTAATAATAATTATGGCATATTTCAAAATGGCAAAAAGAAGAATTTAAATGTTCTTATCACAAAGAAATGATACCTATTGAAGGTGATGGATATGTTAATTCATCAGATTGGATCATTCCACAATATATACATGTATGGAAATATCACATTGTACCCCATGAACATATACAACTATTATTTGTCATTCAAAAATAAAACTTTAAAAAAGGAAAGTCTTGACTCCTACTCCTCACATAGTGTCAAGTAAATATTAGCTGTGAATATTAATTTTATTTACTGATACAAGGTGTATTTCCTTAAACTTTTGCCATCTATTAGAATCTCAGTGATTTGGCAAAGAAGCCATAGCTCAGCCTCCAGCTCTTATAAGTGGCCTGGAATTTGGAGTATATTCTTCTGTAATGGAGATGTGGGAGGGTATTGTCTTTGAGCTGATTCCAGAGTGGCCCGTGGTCCAGCATTGGGGCTGGGCAGTGCTGTAATACGTCCAGGCTAGCACCTTCTTGGTTTTCAGAGTCTGATTATAGAGACCTCTTGTTTGTCCTTCTCTTTCTTGGCTGGTGTTCTTGCCTTGGCATCCCTGATAGAAGATAGACAAAAACATTTAGAAGAAATGAAACTCTGATCCACATACTAGTTATCTGTTCCCCTCCGCAGAAAAGGGCTTAGTTTAGCAAAGAGAGGTAAAGGTAGAGATCATACTTCTAAATTCAAAGCAATATATGTCGAGCTTATTGACAGCACTCAATAAATGTTGCTTTTATTAATATTACAGGTAAGCCAATACGAGGGTGGCCTGGGCATAGGGTAGGCAGGACCTAACTCTTCTCTTATCCCCAGACTTTAGTATTTCAGTATTTTTGATGAGAATCTGAATGATCTGAAAGTTCCTCAAAGTCTCCTGTGATTTAAGCAGATAGCTTTTATCCTTGGGGAACCAATATAATTAGTATTAGAACTAGGTTCATGAATCTTAAGATTATGGAGTTCATCTTTGTCCAGCCCATCTCACTATGCTTTGTAGAGAATAACTTAGCAGAAACAGCCCCCTGCTAGGCATCTTGGTAATTGCTTCCTAATAACTGTTAATTTTTGGTTTCACAGCTAAAATATTAGGGAGTCTGGTGAATTTAAGAAATAGTGTTGAAGTGATGGCAATTGAGATTTTAAAAGTTGCCTGTATGACAAATGAAACAGATTTAAGGTGGGGGAAAAGGTTACCCATGAACGGGGTGGTATTGAAAATATTTAACAACCAGTCCAGAAGGGCATTGGCACAGTAGAAACTACACTGCAGGCCCCTTGATTTGCCGGACACCTATCCTTGTTGAATAGTGAGGAGACCTTGGGACACTATGAAGGGGACAGAGCATTCACTGGGGCTTGGGGCACTGACTCTTTACACGCTGTTATGGAAGTATTTCAGTATTTTAAACAACCAGTATAGTTGTACCAGTCGGGTACTGGAGGTGGTGTGGGAGAGTGTCTGAAACTGGCAGGTGTTCAGAGGTGTTGATAGATTCTTCACTTGTCATCTTTAATTCATTGCTGAGAAAACTTCAGTTGCGCTAGGCCAGATTATCCCCAAAGGCGTTTGGACAGTGTCACATTAGAATTTAGGGCTATTTAGAAAGCACTGAGACATGTCCTTTTTTTCAGAAAATACTGTGTATACAGTGTGAGAGGCACACAGCCTCTGTCTTCATGAGGTCCCCAGTCTATCGGTGGCCTTGAAATTTTTCTGCTCTTTGACTGTAGGCTAGGAATCTGTCCTTGAGAAATGATTACAAGGATGTTTGCTACAACAGTGAAAAGTTGGGCAAAATCTAAATGTCCAAGCATGAGAAAAGAGCTAAATAATAGCATATCCACCCCCCAGAATATTATGTACCTCTTAAAAATCACAGACACAGAGAAGTTTTCAGGACTCAGGAACTATTTCTGACTGTGAAATGTTAGGTGGGCAATAAAAACCTAAAGCTATAAGGAATAATTAGTGTAAGAGAGGACATCAAAATGCATGGGTAGCACTGATTATTATTTGATGGTGGAATATGGGTAAAGTTAATTTTCTTTGTGGATGTTTCTATATGTTCCACTTTTTTTGGTCATCTATGGGTATGAACTTTTATAACTAGAGGTGTTCCAGAAATATTTTTAAAAACCCGATTAAAAATTTAAAAATTATTGTATAATTAGTGAGTGGGTGAACATGTTGGATTTAAACTTGGAGAAGCACATTTGGAGGTTGTATTTATCTCGTGTAAAGAAAGCTGCTGACTCGGTGGGATAAAAATAAGAGGCCTAGGTCAGCCTCCTCGCGTTGAGGCACCTGGCTCCCCCAGGCTTCCAGACTGCACGGGTTCTGAGAGGCCCTAATGGGCTTGTTGAAAGGTTCTACTTGGCTTCTTATTAATGTCCCTCCCTGAGCAGTGCTCTGCTCTGCTGGCTAACCTTGTCAGAAGGTTACCCGTGGCTCTCCAGGGCTCGGCTAATTTTAAACCTGGTCAGGGAGTGTGGTGGCATTGCTGTGCAGAGACACGAACAGCTCCCTGGGAGACACCGCTGGGGAAAGATGAGTCGAGTCTACAGTTTTTTCTCATCCTCCTGTAAGTGACCAGGCACGCTGAACAAGCAAAGAGAGCTGGGATAATAATGAGAGCTTTTATGGTAAAAACCAGGATTATTAAAGATCTTTTAGCAGTGTCAATGCTGGTTGATAATTGCACGGTGTGATGTGCCCTGCATGAACTGTGTCAATTCTGGCCACACTAGGAGTAGCAAGGTGAATGAGATCCTCTCTTCTGGAAACTAGACTTTGGCTGCTTTTAAAGACAGAATGAAACTACAGTGAATTTCACTACTTATTCGGTATTATTTTAAATTTTCAGGACTCACACTCCACTGGTGATAAGTTCTTCTATGAAATTTTTGATCAATTTGATTGGGAGAGGGCTGTTTCTGAAAAGCTAAAAAAAATTTAAAAACACAGAATCGCTGCCTGTCTGCATGTCAACTGCTGGTCTGGCTGCCTCTAAAATTGTCATTTTAAGGGGGTTTTTTTTTTTTTGGACTGTTTGCAGTGGAGTCTTGTTCAGAATACGGCTGTGTCTTATAATACGTGCAACCCTGATATTGTAAAATGAAATATAAATCAATCACTGCAAAATAAGGTGACAATTGAGAACCTTTTCCCCATCAAAATTAATTGTTTAAAAAAAAAACTTAGCCCATATTTTTCTGCTTAGAATTTTTTTGTCCATCTACCTTTCACCACCTTCAGGTTGGGAATCTAAATGTGCCTGTTAGAGTTGGCTCTGTCTTCTCCTGCCAAGGCATTCACAGCTTCTTTTGCCCGTACGGGATTACAATGGGAAACCCATTCCACCCAGTGGATGGCCTGGTCTTGAGGCTTACCTGCCTGGCTTAAGGAAGTGCATCTTTTCTTGTAGCTGGGCCTGTACCCACCCACTCATAAAACAGTTGCTAGGAGCAAATTACAGAGGCATTGTGTGTGGAGTAAACCAGGATGAAAGAACAGTGGATGGAGAATCAATACCCTCCTAACTCCCTACAGTGATTGAAGTTAACTTTATTTGAAATATCCAGGCTGGGCCAGACCACATCAAGCTAGCAGCATTCTTGCACGAGAGTAGCACGGGAATGAACTTTGATTTCATTTTAGGGAAGAAGAAAAAATAATGAATAAATGCTTTTTATTAGCCTTTTCCCTTCCCTTGAAGTCCTACCTCTTCTACATAAACCTAATTAGCTTCGACATGTTTGGATTTAGTTTTGAGAAAATTAAAGCTGAGTAATATTAGGAATTTGTTCAGTGGGAATACTTGTTAAAACCTTCATTGACCCAAATCTGACTTATAAATGGTATTAAATAAGCAAACTAAAGAAAACTTCATCCCCGTCTTGTCCTAAAATAATATTTTTAAAAGCATATTCAGAGTTAAGTATAATATAAATATGTTACCCTGATTAGGTACTAAATGAGTTACTGAAGAAGCTGTAGTGGCGGTATTGAGTGTAGTTATGAATTTAATGTTCTTTTCTTAAAAACCAAGTCCTCTTTGACACATGTTCAAAGGTCTTCCTTTTTTTTCTTCTCCTGAGCTGCTCTTTCTCACCTCTGGGGCACTTCCCTCCTACACTTGGCCCGCATGCGTGGTTTAGGCAGGCCCACTGTTATTTTTGTGGTAACCTGACACTTTGGGCCCAGCGCAGCCCCCTGGCCCTTGTGGGAGGTGAACTGGCTGAGAGCCAGGCTGCGTTCTCCCAGGATGAGCTGCTGCTGAAGCAGGCTGGGCTGAGGGCTGTGGGCAGGCTGCAGCAGGGGCTGGGATGCCACAGACCAGGGGGGCTGGGGGTTCACCAGTGAAGACCTCAGACTGTGGGGCTCAGCAGGTGGCAGGCCCTGCCTGAGGTTAAAGAAAGGTGGAGTTGGTTGTTGAGGCCACAGACCAGGTGGTCAGGGTGTTTGGAAACCTGAGGAAGGTTTTGAGGCCAGTGAGTCTCTTTTATCTCACTCTGTGGTTCTAGTCTAAGGTATGCCTGAGGCCGTCCTTGTAATTCCTTAGACAAGGATGAATTTCTTAAGAATCATCAAAATTGTATTCACATTTTAGGTTAAAATAAAGCAAATGGTTATTTGTTGAGCTGGGCTAGGGGGCTGGAGTGGGGTGCAGAAATGAATGGGAAATAGTGCCTACCTTTGAAAATTTGCGGTATAGCAGGGAAGAAGGTGGATATATTAGCAGTAATTATTATTATTTTTTAATTTTTAAAATTTTTATTTTTTATTTATTTTTTGAGACGAAGTCTTGCTGTGTCATCCAGGCTGGAGTGCAGTGGCACAATCTTGGCTCACTGCAACTCTGCCTCCCGGGTTCAAGTGATAATCCTGCCTCAGCCTCCTGAGTAGCTGGGATTACAGGCACCCGCCACCACACCTATCTAATTTTTTGTATTTTTAGTAGAGATGTGGTTTCACTATGTTGGCAAGGCTGGTCTTGAACTCCTGACCTCAAGTGATCTGCCTGCCTAGGTCTCTCAGAGTGCTAGGATTACAGGCGTGAGCCACCACGCCTGGCCTATTAGTTTTGTTGATCAGCTATTTGAGAATCTACGGTGTGTCTGGCACAGTTAAGACATACTACCCATGCTAATCTCTAAGCATTTAGATAAGATAATATATGCATTGACTGTTGATTGAGATATTCTGTTAATACTTTCATGGATCATCTCATTTAATCTTTACATCAGGTGGCTAATAACGTTCCAGTTTTCATGAAAAGAAATGTAGGCACAGGTAATAAGTGGAGGAATCAAAATTCAAACTCTTTGGGATTCTAAAACTCAATATTCTCTTTATGTATATATAACCGCTCTGCCATATGGATTCTCCAGATGTCCAAGGTGATCCCTGCAATTTTTTTTTTTTTTTTGAGACAGAGTCTTGCTCTGTTGCCCAGGCTGGAGTGCAGTGGCGCGATCCTGGCTCACTGCAACCTCCACCTCCTGGGTTCAAGTGATTCTCCTGCTTCAGCCTCCCAAGTAGCTGGGACTACAGGCACCCGTCACCACGCCCGGCTAATTTTAGTATTCTTAGTAGTGATGAGGTTTCACCATATTGGCCAGGCTGGTCTCAAACTCCTGACCTCAGGTGATGCACCCGCCTCTGCCTCCCAAAGTGCTGGGATTACAGGTGTGAGCCGCTGCGCCTGGTCTAATCCCTGCAATTCTTAGAAATACCTACCAAGGACAATATCAGCAAAAGTTTTTTGAGTTCCAACAATCTGTCAGGTATTGGGAGAGCCCCAGGCACCTGAAGGAGTGGAGTAGGTGGCCGGCTGTGTCCAGGCATCTTGGAGTGCGTGTGCAGCTAGAATGTTGGGGTTCTGGATGGGTGGCTGGAGGAGCAGGCTGAGAACAGGTGTGAAAGGCCGGGGGTCTCATAATGCACTTCAGTCCTGAGTGAGTGGGGATCTGCTGAATGACTTCAAGTGAGTGTATGATGAAAGTCCTATTTGCATTTTAGGAAAACCTTTCTGACTGCAGGATAGTGTAGGAGACACTTGCTAAAAATATGTCTCCTGGGATTCTGATTCAGTATTTCTGGCATAAAGCTGGGAATCTCTATGTTTAAGAAGCCACTCGTATCATCTTGTATAACCAGGCTTGGGGACTAGGTTGTTGGCAGTGGCGAGAGTGTGGGGAGGCGGGGGACAGCTCAGCTCTGGCAGAGGGCTGAGGCAGAAATGGTGCGGTCCTTTCCTTGAGACAGGAGCAAAGTTAGTGGGGTAGAGAGGAGCAGAGGGGATCCAGGGGAGGCAGGGGGACTGGGGGTCAAATGGACGTTCTTGGTGATCATTTAGATCAGGAGGGGAGGAGGGGAACCTAGGATAATGGCCCTCCCTTTGGGTTATGCTCCAGCCAGTTTACCTGAGAAACATCATCTCTGAGAGGAGGCTGTGGGATTCTCCCAGGACCTGGGAATCCTTTTGGATTTTCATGGGGACTTTTACAGATAGATCCTTAATCAGCAATGTGATGTTGAAGGTGTCAGGGCCCAGTGTGCCAGAACTGTGGGTGTGTGAGGATTTGCACTGGTTTGTTTTGCCTGTGGGGGACTTTTGGCTTCTGAAGTCACATCCCCTACGTAGAGTCACCTTTAGGCAGTTGGATTGAGAGGGAATCTGCACCTGGAAGTCTCCCTGAGAGGGAGGGCTTTAGTGGCCATTTGTAGGTGTAATTGGAAATGGATTACATTTTAATTAAATCTAAGGGGCTGAGAGCTCATCTTGTTCCTCTACCAGGGTTAACAGAATCTGTAGAAGGATGTAGCCTTGGAAGGAAATATATTCCCCCTGCCTGACACTCCATCCACCTTTTTCCCTAAAGAAACTTGTGCGTGTGTGCTGGGGACCCGTAGAAAATGTGGATTTAATCAAGGTGTGGCCTTTGCATATTTTACTGAATTCAGCAGACTAATTTGCTGGGGTTTATCAGAGGGGAGGGAGAGGAGACTGCTGGCTGGAGAGGGCTCACAGCACCCTGGGCCATGGGGAAGTGAAGGCAGGAGAAGGCGCAGGCCTGATGTCAGACGTGAGCGCATCAGACTTTCTGTCCGTACCTCTCTTGGACTGGGCGTCTTGCCCCCACTGAATGCCCTTACAGTGCTTGTGGACGGCTTAGAGTGGTTTTGTGCCCACAGCAGGTGCTCCAGTAATATTTGTTCATTTGAATGAGTGGTTTAATTGAGGGGGGAACAGTAGTTACTCACTTATCCTGCCTCAGTCTGTCTTCAGCTAAGGTGCCAAGATTCTTTCTCTTGCTGAACTTGAACTGGATGTAAACCAAGGACCAGGTTTACATTTTGAGGATTGGGATGGGGTGCGGGTGGGGCTTTAATTGGCCCCTGAATTTGCATCTCTCAATGTGAGACCTGTTTTGCATCTGCTCCATCACCATGTCATCATTAAATGGTAGACTGTATTTGTCATTTAAAGGGTGGGGACTTGCTTCTGTTGGTGATCATTGGGACCCAGTTGACATTTGTGAACCGGCAGTGTTGCGTGTTTTTGGTTAAATTCATGCATTAGCTCGTGTTGGCATTAGTTGGTGTTTTCACATTGGCCAAATGCAGACGCATGTCTGTATAAGCATAGCAGCCTGGTTCCCATATTGGGCTTGAGTGTGACCCTGCTGTCAGCTCACAGCCTCTCTTTAGGGATGAGGGGAGTATGTTGAGTGCTTGAAGACAAAGTCTGATGAGCATTCATTAGAATGGCTGAGTGATCAGGTACCTAGCAGAGTTAATCCCATGGCTCTGGGTTGTTGAAACAAACACACCTTTATAAACTTGGAACACTGAAGGGAGATGCCACATTGTAGTATTTCAGTTTATCTAGAGAAGTGTTCCCGCCTTGGACCATACTGAAAATACTTTTGATTTAAAAGTTCAGATTCCAGATATATAACGTTCTCTGTTCTTCACCCTTTATCTTCCCAAGTAGACAGACAGACAGACACACACACGTACACCTTCAGGAGTTGCTCACACACTCCTGGTGTTTCTGGTGTTTTCGTGCTTTTTGTATGAAACAGTCCACCTTTCGTCATGGCCTGTGAGGCCCCCTGTGATTGACTCAGCTTACATTTTCAGCCTCTGTTCTAGCCTTTCTGCTTTCTTGCTTGGCTCTCTCTTCCCCACATCTCCTCCACTAATACTTGGCCTATGAGTCTGGCTTAGCCTTTCAGACCAGCCTAAATGCCACCCCCCTGAGAAACTCTCATTGATCCGAGAGACAGAATAAACTCCTCCAACAGCACCCTATTGATTCCTCCATTGCATCAGGTGACATATTTATTCACCTGTTCATATTCACCCATTGACTCATTATTTCTGGCAACCATTCAGTCCTCTTTTTTGGGGAGCAGTTGCCATGTGCTAGGCATTCTGCTGAATGCCAAACATAGAAAAATGGCTAGGCTGGGTGAGGTGGTTCATGCCTGTAGTCCCAGCACTTTGGGAAGCTGAGGCAGGAGAATCGCTTGAGGCCAGCAGTTTGAAATGAACCTGGGCAACATAGTGAGGCCAAAAAACCAAAATAATTAGCTGGGCATGGTAGCATGTGCCTGTAGTCCCAGCTACTTGGGAGGCTGAGGCAGGAGGATGGCTTGAGCCCTGGAGGCTGAGGCTGCAGTGAGCTGTGATCCATGCCACTGTATGTACTCCAACCTGACTCAAAAAAAAAAAAAAAAAGGAAAAATTACTAAAGGCATGGGCCCAAACCTTAAAGATCTCACAAACCCTCAAAGGTGAGAGACGCATAAACAAATCATTCCTATGCGGTGAGTGAGTTCAGTTCATTTGTACTGGCTGGCAAAGGTGCTACCTGTGGGAACACAGAGGAGTGGGGAAAGGCCAGGTCAGGCTTCCCAGTGGAGGGGCTTGAAGTCTTGCAGGTATGTGTACTTATTTGTCTCGCTGCTGGAGAGGGTGCTTGTTGAGGACAGGGAATGTGGTATCTTTATCTCCATATCCAGTGCTTGGGACATATGGCTGAAGGGACAGGGGTGGGAGGGGCTCTCAGTAAATGCTTTTACCACATTAAATTGAAACAGATAATTAGAAAACAGAAACTTTCCCTTTCATATTTATACCCCATCATGTTTCAGAATCATTTTAAGGCAGCATGCAAGACTGTAAAATAGCATAAATAGAAGGTGGGAGAAAGAAGGGAGAAAAAGAAGAGGGTAGAGGTGAAGACTAAATGTGGACTTAGGAATGAAAGCAAACTTGCCGACCAAAACCACCTCTGAGCACTCTCTGAGGGGCCTGCCAGTGTGGCTCAGTGCACTTTGGCGGCTACTGAGTAAAGGAAAGGCCAATGGCTTGACCACGAGGTAAAAAACACATTGTGTTTTGTTTGCTGTAGAACTTTCCTTTGGGATATTTGTAAAGATCAGTCTGTGTGACGTGATGAGCAGCGTCTTCCACATCCTTGCATTCACTCTAGAGACAAATCCCATTGGCTGTTTCTTCTAATAACCCTTCATATGCTGATGGCAGCACATCAAAGCATAATTCAAAAAAGGCAAATGTATTCAGAGCTCCTGGAATAATCTTTCTCTAAGGTAACTGTGGAATCAGAAAGGCACTGAAACAGGGCAGTTTGGTTTTTTTTTTCATTTCTTTCTTTTTTTTTTAAATAATTTTTATTGAAGTCCAACTTACATACAGAAAAGGGCACACACATCATCAATATTGAGTCCCTTGTGTTTTTCCATTTGAATGCATTGGCATCCAGAGCCATTGATCTGCACTGACATGACCAGAACCTCCTAAGCCTCCCCACGCTGCCTTCCAGTCAGTACTCCCAACCCTAAAGGGTGGTTACTACCCTGACTTCTAATAACGTAGATGAATTTCGTTAGTGTTTGAACTTGGTATGAATGGAGGCAGACAGTATAGTATATATTTCTTTGTATCTTTTTTTCCCTCAATATTGCGTTGGTACGATTCACCCATGTTGTTACTTGCAGTTGTCATTTATTTATATTCTATTGCTGTCCCATAGAACTTTCTGTGGCTGTGAAATGATTTTTGTCTGTGCTGTATGACACAGTAGCCATTAGCCACTTGTGAATATTGAGCTCATGAGATACAAGTAGTGTGACTGAACAACTGAATTTTTAATCTTATTAATTTACATTTAAATTCACAAATGTGTCTAGTGCCTACTGCATTGGACAGTACAGCTGTATACCATTCTATTTTATGAATATGTTACAATTTTTTTTTTTTTTTTAAGACAGTGTCTCACACTCTCTCAGGCCAGAGTGCGGTGGCGTGATCACAGCTCACTACAGCTTGACCGCCTGGGCTCAGGTGATCCTCCTACTTCAGCCTCTGGGGTAGCTGGGACTACAGGCATGCGCCACCCACACCCAGCTAATTTTTTTTTGTGTGTGTGTGTGGAGATAGGGTCTCACTATGTTGCCCAGGCTGCTCTCAACTCCTGCGCTGAAGCAATCTGCCCACCTCGGCCTCCCAAAGTGCTGGAATTACAGATGTGTTCCACAGCGCCCAGCCTGATTATACTATAGTTTATATGTCCTATTGTTAATAAAAATTTGGCTGTTTCTGTCTGTTACAAACAATAAAAATATAAACATTCCTATACCTGTCTTTTGGTGAACATAGGCATGCATTTCTTTAGCATCTCTACCTGGGATTTGGAATTGCTGAATCAGAAGGTATGCATATAATCAGTTTTGGTATGTAGATATTGCCAAAGAGTTTTCCAGAATGATTGTACCAATTTGCGCTCTCATCAGTTCTTTGAGAATTCCATTTACTCCATCTCCTTGAAAATCCTTAGTATTAGTCTCTTTATTGTAGCTCTTCTAGTGGCTGGATAGAGGTATCACATTGTTTTAATTTGCATTTCTTTAATAACTAGGCATGTTGAACACCTTTTCATATGTTTATGGGCCATTTGGTTATGTTTCATAAAATACATTAGCTTTTTACATTTTTTTCTATTGGGTTGTCTGATTTCTTATTGTTTGGAGTTCCTGCAGGATGAAGGATATGAGTCTCTGTTGAATAAATGTGTTCCAAGTATCTACTTTGTGGCCTGCTTTGATTTTCTTAATGGTTCTTTCAAGAAAGCGAGTTCTGAGTTGTGATATGGTCCAGTTTATCATGTTTTTCCCTCCTGATTAATGCTTTTGTGTTCCTTTAAAGTATCCTCGACTACTTTATGGCCATGTAGGTAATCTGCTAAGAATTCTTATAAATTCTTTACTGGTTTTTTTACTTTCAGATCTAAAGTCTATTTCAGATGGATTGTAAACTATTGTGTGTGGTGGGGTCAATTTTTATTTTTTTCATATGGATATCAATCAACCTGGCTCATTTATCAGGAAAAAAATTTCTTTACTCAGGGTAATGCAGTGTCACTTTTGTTACAAATCAAGTGAACGTATGTGTATGAGTTTGTTTCTAGACTCTCTAATCTGATTCCTTGGCCTATTTTCATTATCTTTGTGCCAGTACTATACTATTAATGACTAAGCTTTGCATTGAGGTTTCATATTGGGCAGTTTAAGTCGTTCAGCTTTGGTTTTCTTCTTCAAGATTGCACAAGAGCTGCATTTATTCAAACAGGTTCATTTTATTTGTTGTTTTATGTTGTCTCACTTTTATCCAGCATCCCAGTGTTATTTGACACTGTCTTAGCCTGTAGAGGTCACACAGGCTCTGCCTCTGCCCCGGAGGAGTTTTATGATCATGTTTTGGGATTTAGAAATATCCATGTGTGATTTGGGTATGCTTTGAGGATCTGTATGCTCAGATCCATTAGAAATGGGTAAAGGCAGACCAGATCTGACACCCACACAAGAGAAAGTGACAGCCTGATTTCTGATAGTCTAGAGACTATCAGACTTCTGCCTGTTACAAACAATGAAAATATAAACAGTGGGAAGGAAAACAATGTGATGAATTGTGGTTTTGGTTCCTTAGGTTGACAGGAAAGAGTTTTTTCCTTTTGGGCATGTTAGAGCCTAGATTTTGGATCCTGATGTGAGTGCTGATGAAATCCATTTGGATCCATTAGATCTTGAGAGCACTGAATGTCAGGAGCTGTGGTTGAAGGACCAGAGCAGGGCTTGGCCTTCACAGTTTAGCTCTTTAAAATGCCATCCTGATTCAGGTTTTCCCTGTTGATTGGCTTATGACTCAATCAGGAGTGAAGTGTGGATTTCCCTATTGCTTCTCTCCCCAACCCCCAGAATGCCTGTCTCAATAATTTAGGATAGATGGGGCATGGCCAGAATGAGAGAAGCATCCAAAGTCATAGAAGCTGGTGGAGAAGGCCCTGGACTACTTTTGTATGCAAAGTAGGGAGGGCCGTTTCTGATGCAGCACAATTAGAATTCTGAATCAGCCAAGGGGGCCGCATCTGGGCAGGTTGCTGCTGGGACCTGGAGTGAGGCCATTGCCAACATATCATTTAAGTTGGCTGTCAACAGACTGTGTAACATTGGGTGAGTCTCGCCTGGCCTTTAGTAAGCAGGGATGACTCCTCAGGCATTTACCTATAGACTTCCCTCTTAGGGAGCCATTTCTAATGGTATAGGACCCATTTCTAGGCATTCCATCAGTCATGCAGCTGAGGGGACTTCTTGAAATGGTGTATATACTTATATTTATCTTGTATGTTAATGTCTTTTTACTTCTACTTTTGATTTTTACTTTATGCTCATTGTCATTTAAAATACCGAGTTATAATAATCGGATGGTGAATCTTACCAACTAAGAAAGTGATGTGATCCATAGGTTAGTGGCTAAGGAGTGTTGTTTTCCTGGTGTTTTCTTTATTTTTAGTAAGCATTATGGTTGATTAGTCTACCCCAAGTGTATGTTGACTCCACAGGCTACTGGAATTGGGGAGTTAGTCTTAAGGTTTTCTTTGACTGTTACTCCTGGGAAAAGGCTTATGAGTTTTCCTTTTGAAATACTGACAGCTCCTTACTGCTAACAGTTGGGACGTTTGCTCTCTTAAAGCAGGAAAGAAGCTTCTGTTTCTGGCTTTGAAATGTGTTTCCCGAGGTTAAGTTGTCCATTCCCCAGGGTGGGAGTGACTTGGGCTACGAGTCATGTCCTCTGGTTCACGCTCACTTTGGGCATGCACTGTCTTGGTATCAGGTCTTTGCTTTGGAATGGTCAGATAGGATAGATTGCCTGAAACTGGGTCTGTGGCCTTGTCCTTTTGAAGGAGTCCACTGATAAAGAACAACAATGATCAGCTTGACTGGTGGTAGTGACAGGAGAAAGGAAGGGGCAGGATTTCTGTTCTCAATGGCTAACAGATTCATTAAGGGGATGGGGTGGGCGATTCCCCTAAAGGCTGGTAATGCAGAGTGGTCCCATCAGAGCTGCATAGCATGAAATCAATCAGAGCTTTTCTTGAGCTGTCACCTGGGCAAGTACTTAGGGCTGATGGAGCGGAGAATTAATCAGGGATTCTCAGGAGGGTAATGCTAAGTCCTCTAATGGGATGCTTAGCATTGGGGCTTGGTGAAGAGATATTGGCTTGTTGATGGGATTCTGTTGACACGGAAGTGATTTTTGAAAACGAGAAGGAGTAATTATCCACTCCTCCCTGCTGAAATTAGAGGAAACCTGTTGGCAGTTGGCACCAAGGCTCACTGGCTGCTGCTGTCGTTGTGGCACATGTTGCCTCAGTTCTCAGCATCAGCATTCCCATTCCCTGAGAATTCTGCCCTGTCTCTGACAATGACATACTTTCTGTGCTTCCATCTCTTCTGTGGTTGCCTACAAAATCCAGGCTGCCAATCTTCACTTGTATTTTTCTCAGGCCACTTGTTAGCAAGGTTGGCTAGTGTCTTAAATGGTAGGAAAATAATAACACAACCCACTTTACATATGCAAAAGCAATTAACCATTATTAGTGTCTGACATTCCTCTCAGCTGCCCACAGCAGTGAGTCAGGATCATCACTATTCATTAGGAATTAATTAGACTGTCCTTGATGATATCAGTCATCTACAGAGCTAAGAATTCAGCACTGCCTACATCCTACTGTCTAGTGAGGGTATAGTGTATTTGATATTCCCATAGAATGTGCATTCTGTTTGGAAAATGACTCCTAGATTGAATCTCTGTTAAGTATAGGACTTTGGACAACTTATTTAGGTCTCTGAACCTCACAAGGTGGGGATAATACTAAAGGGGGAAGTGCAGCGATTAAATAAGATGCTCTAGGCAGAAACTGCTGGCATTATGCCTGACACCTAGTTCTGGGAGAAGGCTGAATTTGGATTTGAGGTACCAGTTCACTTTGGAAGTAAAGCACCTTTTTTTCCCCCCAGTCTTTTTGTTGGAGGGGAGCTTTTCTCCTATGAGAGAAATTTGGACTTTGACTAAGATTACAGTGACCTTCAAGCCATCAAATGTTTGGTTGAGTTGTCCACTATAAATATCATTCCAACCATGTGATTCTCTTTCTAGAAACCCTGAAGTGGCCCTCACTTGTACTGACTTCTCTCTCCTCCTGGGCTATTAGAAATCTTTTCTCTTAGTGCTCGTCCCATTGCCACTGTCTGTATGCTGCCCTTTGCTCACCTGCTCACTCAAATTTGCTTTACCATTTGTCACCTCTTCGAATTTCTTCCTTGGCCACCTCCTTGGCTTCTGGTCTTTACACCCTGGCTGCTCCGCCTCCCATATCTCTTTCCCTGTAGCTGTCACCTTTTGGTAATTTTCTTCTCCAGTCATCAAAAGGGAAAGGGAAATGGAGAAGATAAAATATATTGTCTCAAAAGTTACCATTCTCCTCAAAATAAGATTTACTGATGATAAAAGATTACCTCTTAAAGGACTCAAATCTTATTTGTCCCTCTAACACAGAAGGACTATTAGTTGCCAATAATTGTGATTAAGAAATTGGATCAGCCACCCAACTCTTCGTTATTTACACTGTGCCTGGCTTACAGTCTGTCTCCTTGTGTCCTCCTAATTTGGCGATTTTCTCTGGGTCTCTTACTACTCATTGGAACCTTGGCCAGAGTCAGGAATGTGAAAGTAGCTGAAACACTTCCTTTTCTTGTGGAAACTTTGGGTGTTAATCTCAGTCATGTTGTTATCAAAGAATATTTGTGTCTTCTGGTTGTTGGTTCATTCTTTTTTTATTTATTAATTTTTTTGAGACAGAGTCTTGTTCTGTCACTCAGACTGGAGTGCAGTGGCCTGATCTTGGCTCACTGCTATCTCTGCCTCCCAAATTCAAGTGATTCTTCTGTCTCAGCCTCCCAAGTAGCTGGGATTACAGGCGCCTGCCACCACGCCTGACTAATTTTTGTATTTTTAGTAGAGATGGAGTTTCACTATGTTGATCAGGCTGGTCTTGAACTCCTGACCTCAGGTGATCCTCCCACCTCGGCCTCCCAAAGTGCTAGGCATTATAGGCGTGAACTGCCATGCCCGGAGGTTCATTCTTTCTTTCATTGACTATTTATATGTCAGGTATGGTATTGGCGCTAGGGACAGTGTAAATGTTACATAGTCTCTGCCCTCAGGGAGGGACACTGGGGTGCAAATGGTAGGAGCAATGACAAACCAACTCACTAAGTTTTTGTTTTGTTTTTTTTTTTTAATTTTTTTTTTGTGATGGAGTCTCACTCTGTTGCCCAGGCTGGAGTGCAGTGGCACAATCTTGGCTCACTGCGACCTCCGCCTCCTGAGTTCGACTAATCCTCCTGCCTCAGCCTCCTGAGCAGCTGGTTATAGGCACCTGTCATCACGCCCAGCTAGTTTTTTTTTTTTTTTTTGAGATGGAGTATCACTCTGTCGCCTAGGCTGGAGTGCAGTGGCGCAATCTCAGCTTACTGCAAGCTCCACCTCCCAGATTCACGCCATTCTCCCACCTCAGCCTCCTGAGTAGCTGGGACTACAGGCGCCTGCCACCATGCCCGGCTAATTTTGTTTTTGTGTTTTTAGTAGAGACGGGGTTTCATCATGTTAGCCAGGATGGTCTTGATCTCCTGACCTCGTGATCTGCCCACCTCGGCCTCCCAAAGTGCTGGGATTACAGGCGTGGGCCACCCTACCCGGCCGTTTTTTTAAATAGAGGCAAGGTTTCACCATGTTGGCCAGGCTGGTCTCAAACTCCTGACCTCAAATGATCCACCTGCCTCAGCCTCCCAAAGTGCTGGGATTAGAGGCCTCACCTCATCAAGTTCTGTTATAGGTAAAGTCTGTGGGATCACATGGTGAAGAATGAATAAGTTGGCTTCCTCCAGGGTTAATGGTGGAAACTGAGCATACTGGAGCTACAGGTGCTGTGTGGTCCTGTGTTACTCAGGGGGACAGAGCCCTAACTTCATCCCAGCTCTTTTCCTGTGGCCTCATAGAATATTGAGACACCGGCAAAAACAAGCCATAATGATTTTTTTTTTTTGGTGATCGTTGTGTTCAATGGCATTTCATTAATTATGAGGATTAGTTAAAATCAACCCTTTTACTTAAGAGCCTTTAAATAATCTGAAGATGGGTGAGAAACTGACATTATGAGAGACCCACAGGAATTAAGATGAAGGGAGCAGCGAATTCCTGTGTCCTATCTCATCTCTTGTTGGATAGAGTTGGTGTCAGAGCACCTGCATTGGACTGTCTTACCCCGGTCATCCCCCAGGCTTTTATAATAAAATGTGTATTGGTTGAATACACATGTGATATCTCCACTGTACTCATGTTACTCCTTTTGAAGCCTCAGTAGGTTATAGTGAAGGAATTACACATTTAGGGAATGTGGTTGTTGAGGCAGTTACCAGGATATTTGGATTCATAGAGTTTGTTTTTGGAGTTTATTAGAGTGTGTTTGGGAAAAAGTTCAGGAATAAAGGATCTTTCAGAAAAGTGTTTATGATGGAAACTGAGGCACATGGGGGCTACAAAGTATACATATTTTTAAAAGTATTTCCAGCTGGGCGCGGTGGCTCACGCCTGTAATCCCAGCACTTTGGGAGTCCAGGGTGGGCGGATTATGAGGTCAGGAGTTCGAGACCAGCCTGGCCAACATGGTGAAACCCTGTCTCTACTAAAAAATACAAAAATTAGCTGAGCGTGGTGGTGAATGCCTGTAATCCCAGCTACTTGGAAGGCTGAGGCAGGAGAATTGCTTGAACCTGGGAGGAGGAGGTTGCAGTGAGCTGAGATCGTGCCACTACACTCCAGCCTGGGCAATAGAGTGAGACTCCATCTCAAAAGCAAAAAAAATGATCTCCAACAAAGAAGACTTTTCTATTCTCTTTCCTTGAAGGCATTCTGTGAAAAGGGTTACTACCCTGAACCACACTGCCCATAAGAATCTGAAAGCTGTTGAACCCGTGAATAAATTCAGAATTAGATGAGTGTTAGAAATAAAGGTGTTGTCACCAATTTACATTTTCTATGCAGTCATTTGAAGACCTTGAAGAAGAGGTCCTTTGTAAATCAGTTTCCCAAAGTAAACCGTTAGAGGAAGCTCTCTCATTTCTTCACCATCCATCAGAAGGTACATAGCATTGTCTAGAGAGGATGGACTTGGACATAAATGAACGTCTGTTCATAGTTTTACAGATGACAGAGCGCCTTCACTCATGATCTTACTAAATCTTTATGGCAACCCAGTAGAATAGAGTCCCTCCATCCCTTAATCATTTTTCTGTATTGGGATGAAATTTAATTTGTTATTTGCATTTAACAAATGAAAACCTGAGCTTCTGAGAGAGTTATTAGGTTGGCACAAACGTAGTTGCGGTAGTTTGAGCTCCATGGCTTAAGGGCGAGTAGGTTTGAAACCCACATCTGTTGGAGTCTTCATATATTCCCCTCCCTTCCTCTCCTACCTCTTGCCCCGGTACTGTGTTCTTTATTTACTGAATTTAGTGAAAGCTGACTCCTTCACTTAAAGGATATATATATATATATGGGGAGGTAAAGATATCAGCTCTGCAGGTACAGACATTGTGTGCATAATTCACTCATTTAGATTTTAATATTGATTATAATCAAGTGCTTGTTGCTATAGATTCAGAATCGAGGTAGATTGCGTGACAGTTGGCCAATTCCACACACTTTTAGGGTTCTCCTACAGCGTGGTTGATACTCTCAGAGCCTGTAGATAGAAGGCCAGTTTCCAGGATGAGGTGGAGTTTGAGCTGGACTGGAAGGAACCTGGGGGATGGAGTGCCAGGATGGTTATTTTGGTATCCAGTATGGGGAGCTTTTCTCAGCCAGCCCCAGTCTTGTGTTAGGAAATTCTCTGCCCATATGTAAAGTCTTCATCTTATGATGGGGTTGTAAAACCAGAGGCCTGTATAACTCTGTGGATTATGTATCTGGTAGTTTCTGGGGCTGTGTCCTGGCCCATTGCTAGATAGGTAATTCCATCCTGCTGAAGTCTAGTTGACGAAAAATTGCAAGAGTCTGGATACACAGGGTCTTTTCCTTTGCAGTAAATGAATAAAAACATGAGCATTTAAAACTGGCTGTACTTACTAAGTGGATAGATCAATTAATGCTAGTTAATACTGCATTCCCCCAAACAACCAGGAAGTTGTGATTCATACCTATAGAAATAATAAGAAGAGGTTGTCTGCAAGACTCTGCTGCCTGTCTGCTAGAACAGCCTGCCCCTTGTGGAGCAGTTCAAGTACCAGAAATTTTTTTCTTATATTGAGTCGGAATATTCTTTGGAACTTCCCAAAGTGGATCTACATCCTTCCCATGTGACAGACAGCTCTTCAGAGGTTGTTTAGTGTCTTAGACACTAAGTGTGCAGTTATGATTCAGAAGAATCTTCCCATCTTTGGGCTGTGGGCTGAGGCTAAAAATGATAGAATTCAATAGGAATAAATATAAACTCCTGCTTTTAGCTCTGACACCAGTTGCACAGAAGACAGCATTCAGGGACAACCTCTGAGGGGCAGGAGCTTAGAAGTTTAATGGAAAGTAAGTCCACCTCTGAGTGCCATTTATTGGGGGCCACTAAATGCATTCATGAGGGTGGGCAGAGGGATGATGGTTTCTAGTCTGGAAGACAATTAGGATCCTGGAGGCTGCTTCTGTCATACCTAAATGGGTGTCTTAGGAGAGATTTGCTCCCCTGAAGGATGGGGTATACTCTCAAGGAATGGATGTGTAGATGTTAACCAGGAGATGGGTTTTTGCCTGATAAATGGAAGCATTTCAACATATCAGTATGAAGCGGGGTAGTACTGAGAAGGTAATGAGTTCCCTGCTGTTAGTGGTGTTCAAGGGTAGACTGTGACCAGTTGAGTAGATTTTGAGGGGACTTTAAGCACTGAATGGGGGTGGTTGGTGTGTTTTGGTCTGGAGACTCTGGGGCTTACAGTTATATGAGAACATTCTTTTAAGGCAGTCGAAGGTCCCTCAGTCCCTTCAGCCATCCCCCACTGTCCTAGATCCCATTCCCTGCTATCCTGACTGAGCACTGGGCATAACTACTATTTATCTTAAAGTGTGGCTCCTCGGAGTAAATTCATACTGCTGTGAACTGCCCAGAGCTCAGGGACTGGCCTGTGGTTTTGTACATGTGTGTTGTTTTGGTTTGTTTTTGTCTTTTTTTGTTGTTGTTTGGTGGGTATGGTGGAGAGGAAGAAGGTGGGCTAGCCACTGCTCAAAGAATTCATTCTTATTCTCATAATTTATCTAATAAACTACTTTGGAGCGAGAACAGACTCTAGAGTATAGTTCAGTTTGAATTTTATAAGACTCTTAGATTGTAACGAAAAAGATAATAGTTTGAATTCAAAAGGCCCACACTGCAGGCATCGTCAAGTTCATCTGGAGGTCAGTCACAAAATGCTTTCTTGTGGCATAATTTATACCTTCACATTTGGCAATTTTGAAAGTCCTGTGTAAATGTACATATGTTGGTAAGAGGTAGTAAATATTTTGCTGACAATTTCTTTGAATGATGGCTCAGTAGCAGCATTTAAAGGCAGACAATCAGAGGGTTTTTTGTGTATTTTTTTTTTTAAATCCAGGTGCTGCCAAGTCTACAAAGCTGGAAGGGAAGAAGCCAAAAGTGCCCACTAGTTATAGTTATACCATTAATTATATAATATTCATGTGCCTCAGAGTTTCTGCACCTGGCATCTGTTGATGTACACAGGTGGGGGAGGACGGGGGCACAGGATACAGTTGGGAGAGAGCAGGGAAGAAGACAGGTTGCTTGCTGTCAGGTAACGGCCCTGGAACATGGAGCAGTCCCTGGTGCCAGGTGTGGCCACCAGCACCTGCTTCCCTCCTGGGTGTCCGTGTTGTAATACTGCCTGGATTTGATGGGGTGAGAAGGGGAGGAACTGTGGCCACATGAAACCCTCCCTACTCAGGCCCTTGGCCTCCTCTTTTCGATCAATCCTTTCTCTCTCATTTTTGGGAGGCCTTTGAATTAATGATCCTATACCTTTTCAACAAAGGAATATTGATATGTTAGTGTGCCAGACAGCAGGGAGTACTGGATTAGATCATTTTCACATTGACGTTATGCCAGTTTGACATTTGTTTGGAAAGCTTATCCTTTTATGACCATAGGTTATATACATAATTTAAGGGGAATAAATCTTTCAGAGATTTTTTTTTTGGTTCTGTGATCTTCAGTGCTACAGAAAAAGAAATGAAATACTCCCCCACAGTTTTCATGTGATCAGGAATTCAGCGTAGGCTACGAGACGGAGTGCTCCATGTCAATAGAGAATATTTCCACAGGTGTGCTAGGCACTTGTGGTAGATGTTGCAGGGAAGTCAGGACTGGGGACAGCTTGGTCCCTACTTCAAGGTTACAGTCTAGGAGCTGAGAGTGGCAAAGTGACCTGATTCTACAGGGTAAAAGCCCCAGAGATAAATGACATAGGTCCAGGTCAGCCAGCATTGCTGTCTCAGTAGAATGAGTATGTGTGATACCAAAATAATCTTCCTCCTTCCCTCCTTGATCCTGCCACCATCTTGCATCTTAATGATCTCATATTGGGATAGTGACACTAACAGAGTTTCCGAGTTATGATGCCAGTTGCCATGGTGAAGTGGACATTTTAAAAAACTTTATTTTCTTATAAATTACTTGTTCTGCTTTGGAGATTTGATGATCATTTAGCAAAGTGCCCCTGGTAGATAGTAGGCACTCAGTAAATGGTTTTTGTATGAATCACTGCAAACTTGCAACTCCGAGTGAGTACCATTCTTCCACATAAATTTCCTCTCGTCTGTGAAGATTATCCAGCTTCTGCCCACCATTGCATTTCTGTGTGGGTGCTTAATATGATACTTAGATAATAAAGCCACTTGGATCTCAAAATTCCATATTCTCCAGTAGGAGTTCTCCAAGCAAATCTGGTGACTGAACCAAAATCTCAGAAATCACCACTAAAGAACTTAACCGTGTAACCCAAAACCATGTGTATCCCCAAAAAGACTGAAATAATAAAATGAAATGAAAAAAGCTGGTGACTGAAGAACTTGCACTAGAGCTAGCAAGAGCATTATGTTTGTGGTTACCACATCCTTATACTGTTTTTGGTTTTCTCTTCTAGGTTTATTTTCTTGAAAAGGCTCCAGGCTTCGGCTTGGAAAATCCCACCGCCAAAATTGAGCCCAGCAGCTGGAGCGGCAGTGAGAGCCCTGCCGAAAACATGGAAAGGATGAGTGACTCTGCAGATAAGCCAATTGACAATGATGCGGAAGGGGTCTGGAGCCCCGACATTGAGCAAAGCTTTCAGGAGGCCCTGGCTATCTATCCACCATGTGGGAGGAGGAAAATCATCTTATCAGACGAAGGCAAAATGTATGGTAAGTGGCCTGGAACACTCCTTTGAAATACTACAGTTGTGGTAGGGGATAGATTGTAGCTGGTCTTCCAGCGAGAGCTGTTCATCGTATGGGGTTGAGTGATATTTGTAGAATTTTAGTGGGTCATCCAAAGGACTCACCCTAAACTAAAAAGGAGAGTCAATAAAGGACCTTTGGGAAATCACCCCCTGGGCTTTTCTTCTTCTACATGCGTAGTGGCATTACGTCAGAAGCTCCAGGGGTCCAGGCAGGAACATAAATAGTTGCAGTGGCATGGACAGACACCAGATGGTGGGGAGGAGGTCTCCTGAACGCAGACCAGATCACAAGGAAATCCTGCCACTTACCTCTAGGTAGCTGATGCCACTAGGAATGGGGGCCTGGTGCTGCCGAATCCCTTGATTGCCCCCAGCCCCCTTGAGGAAGAGCCAGCATTCTAGATGCTTATATGAAATCTACTCTTTTTAAAAAGCCAGCACTTTTTTTTTTTTTTAAAGCAACTCTGTACAGGCCAGAGAAAACATGTATGTGCATGGGCTTGATCAGCCTCTGAACCACCAATTTGCTGCCTTGCTGCCAGTTTGCAGTTGAATGGTCAGACAAGGCATTAGCACCCTGGGTCACTGTCACCATCTCCCCTTCTTTGGGGGTTGCCTTGAAAGGCATTCTGAAGGAAACACCAAGAGTGCCAAGGAGAGAGAGACCTGTTAACTATTTGGCTCTGGATGCCTAGGGTAGCAGCAAGGATCCACCTGCCGGTCTGGGGCTTGCTTGCTGGGTTTGGGCACCCCCTAACTTCCTTCCATAAATGCTTCCAGCTGCAGACCTGTACTTTTTGGCTGCTTACCTTTTGGGAAGCAGATGGCAGGTGTAGTTGCTTGAACATTCTGTTTGTCTAATTGAGCACGTTGAGTTGACAGAGTTCGCACTGTAGCTGAGTCTAAAAAGATGCAAACAGAAATAACCTAACCTCAAAGAGAACTGGCTCAGTATTTTACCTGAGGTTGTTAACTTCTCATGGGAGTGATTATTTCTGAACAATTGGAAGTCTTTTTCATAATAAGGTGTTGTACCTTTAATACTGCACTTCCTCTGTCAGGAGCCGTAGGAGACTGTGGCTTCAGCTAGCACACACTGCTAAGGAGAAAGCAGATGGTGGTGCAGCTGCCACCAGCTGTGCCCCCACCCCGCCCTCCTCCTCTCCAACTTGGATGATGTAATGGAAACAAGGAAAATTTTGCTTTCTGCAGCATTGGAGTCTCTCAGCCTGTCACACACAGGGGAGAAGGAGACCCAGGCCTTCAGCATTTGTTTTATGCTCCCATAATATCCTTTGTAGCCAGGGAAGCCTCTTCGTATCTGGTGAAATGGACTGGGGATGAAATATCTCAGCTACTATGGGAAGAGTGTTTCAGGGCCCTAGATTTTCTGTATGTCTGGATCTTTCCTGGTCTCTTCATCTCAGCCTGGCTATTTGCTTTGTGGGTCTTATTTTCATACCTGAAAATGCAGCCCCCTTTCTTAAAGGCAGAGGAAAGCATTTTAATCTTTGAAGCTTCTTTGAAGATGATTTTATTATGGGTAGTGAAGGGTAGCTTTGGGACACTACCTTGTACAACTCTCATTTGCTTACCCGAAAACGGTTTCAATTTAAAACAAAGGCATAGTATTAGAAATCCCAGTGGGGCATAACCACTGCACTTCATTTCCCACAGGAAATACTGGGAAAGGTCCTGTCCTTTCAGGAATAAGGTTTTGGGGCTGAGAACATAATTCAAAGCACAAGTTAACTTTTGCCAACTCCAATTTTGTATTGTTCTCCATTGAGATTTTAGTTTATAGACAGCAGCCCTGGTGGATTTAACCAATTTGCCTATAATTCAATTATATAAATATTTTTATGTGAAAATAATTGTATAAGAGCTCTTGTTGGTAATTGGGTCTCAGAGGCAGCAGGCTAAGAAGAACAAAGAGAAGCTTTGGATGTGAGTAGCTGTATCAACAGTGAACTTGAAGATTTTACCCTTGGTCTTGGTCTCAGTTTTCTTCTGTGTAAAATAAGATGGTAAAGTAGTTGATGATGTCCATGGGTCCTTTGGACTCTTCCATTTTGTGATGCTATGGTTTTGTTTCTTGTCACTGAGCAAGAGGGTCAGTTTTGACAAATGTGGTGCTGCTTGGGAGCCTAGCCTGTCTTGGATACCCAGCGTAACTTAAATTCTGAATGCCTCCTGAGTGTGCATGGTTTTGATGTATGGATTCTTTTCTCCTTAACTCAGCAGCACATTTAGTGACCGTGTTGGTGGCTAACCTGATTTAAAATGGGACAGTCCTTTTGAGCAAGCAGCATTAGGAATTTTAACTCATTTGGAAAGAACAATCTTACTGGTTGTGGGTTTTTCAGCAAGTGGAGTATACAGCCTGGGAGAGTGTGTATCCTAATTGGGGCTCAGAAGATGCGTTGGCTGCACTGTCCTGCAGCCACCCCCACCCCCAGGCAGCTGCCTTGGGGAGGAAACATCCCCCATGAACTCCCTCTGTCTGGTCGACATGAGGAGCTTTGCTTCTACTGCTACCTTGGAAGGGAACCATGGTGGTTAATGGGACTATTGGTGGTGGAGACTGGACCCCTTAAGAGGAACTGCCCTGGTTGACTGGGAGCTGCCTCTGACCTGCCTGTGACTTGGAGGATGAGAGACAGTTGACTTGGGAGCCTCCCTGTTGAGGCCCCGGCCACTCGAGAACTGAATCATATGAGCAGTGTGGGGCCAGAGCTACTGTCCTGGGCTTTTGGCCTGTTCCCCGTCTTACCGTACATGAATTGGGACACAAACCAGACCAGGAGTCAGGGTTTCTTAAGGCCTTAAAGAGCATACTTTTTTCCTAAGGGTTCTGAAAATGAAAACATTTAAAGCATTTTTGAATTCCATGCAGTAAAATAAAAATGATTTAGTCTTTTAGTGAAATACCGAGTGTTTTTTACTTGAAAGGGTTAGGTTATTCCAATATTTCAGAGCATTTGTAGAGTGCTTTGTGATGTCACTAATCCCGAGCCATTGGAGAAGCAAGGTCAAGTGATTTATTTTGGTAATGAAATTTTGTTTGTGGTTGGCAGTAGGGCAAATGCAGTCTTATAAAGGAGAAAAAAGGACAACTCTCTTTATGATGAGGTTTTTGGCCACAGGAGGAGATGGCTTCATTCGCTTTCTGCTAACTTGGTCTTTGGGGAGCTGAGACTTTATGTGTTTGGGCTATGTGTGCATAGGTGGCTTCTGCTGTGGGAACCCTTATGTGTAGGCAGTCGTTTTTATGGATTACTAGAAGGGGTACGAGATGTCCTTTGACCTGGTTCCTAAGGGCATTGTGTGCTCCGTCCCTGGGGCTCTCTCTTTCTCTGTGCTTGTCTTTTTCATTTTTTGTTTTTACACAGCTATGTGTGACTCTTTTCCTGGTAGATCATGGGAGAGGAGATAGATAGCAGGAGGACAAGATAAGAGGGACGTTCTTGATCAACAAACTTATCCAAAATTGGATTTCAGAGGAGCAGGCTGTAGTTTAAAACAAAACAAAATAAATAGCAAACCACGGGAACACCTGAGTATGTTTCTTTTGCAACTGAAAATGCCAGTCAGATAGACCCCATAATCAAATAGGGCAGGGACAGGAACTAACCTTCACTGGTTGCTTGCTGTAGAGGCAGAGAAGTATATAGCACTTAACAGTCTGGACTCTATAAATAATATGAATCCTGGCCCTGCACTTCTAGATATCAGATTTTTATCGAGTTACCTTACTTCTCTGTCTCAATTTCCTCAACTGAAAAGGAGGATTAGATAGATCTTACTGTGTAGGATTATTAGAAGAATTAAATGAACTAATTGTTATCTGGAACACTACCACCCCCTGCAATGTTTGAACTGTATCTAGCATATAGTGAGAGGTATGTAAGTGCTTATGAACTGAAAACAAAGGAGTGCTCTCTGCCAAGCACTATGCTAAAGGCTTCACATACAATTCTGTCTAATGCTCTTAACAATGCTTTGAAGCTGGTATTATCATCCTCACTGTATAGACAGGAAGCTGAGTCTGAGAGGGGTAAAGTGGCTTGCACATGGCCAATATAAATGGTATAGCTAGCAGGTTTCAAATTCAGGGCTGTCTGACTCTACATCTTGGACTTTTCTACTGAGCTTTTGTTCCTTCCTTGGTAGAGACCTTTATGCATAAATCCAGTGAATCAGTATTGAGCCCCAGCGCAGCTGTATTCCAGCCCTGTGCTAGGGGTTGTCAGGGATACTGTAGTGAACCAGACAGACATGGTCCCTGCCCTCATGGAGCTATCTCAAGTTCATTTGCAGGAAACTGACCTGAGGTCAGGACTGTGTGCCAAAGCTTTCTGAGAAGTTTGAGAGCCCTTTGAAGATGGTCACCTTCCACTTAGCCTTTTGAAGCCTATTCTTGGCTACCAAGGTCGAGGGCACCTGGCCTGTTGCTGGCAGGAAGAAATCATCTCAAATAACATAGCGGAGAGGATCCCAGATCACAAGCCTGGCCTCGGTAGTGGCCAGGAGGATGTCTGGAAGATTCTAGTGCCCTAGGATCCTATAAGCAGTCTGGGCAGAGCTGTTGCTTCCAGACATCTTCCTGGCCACTATTGACTTTCTCCTTTTGCAAGCAGATGTCTTCAGGATCCTTGCTTAGGTCAGCTCCAAGGAAGGACCCTTTCTTACTGGGATACCAGGACTACTGGTCAGCCCCAGAGACCTGAATTGTGAGGACCAGCAAAGATGAGGGGGACGGTGTCTCTAGTCAGTCCTCCCCCGCTGCTGACCTGTGCCCTGCCCACCAGGACAGCGTAGGACTTAGGATTGCATCTTTCTTTGCTTCATAGGAGCAGAAGTCAGAAGAGGAAAGAGGGCTTTTTAAATGAGGTAGTGGCAGAACTGACAAGGGGGTATCAGAATGAGAGTGCACACAAGCAAGTGGGAGTATGTATTGATTAGTCAGTACAGCAAAGAGACTGAAACCTGTGGTCGCTACACTCCTCTGGATGCAGAGGACTGGTCAAAAAATTGCAGAATCATCCTTTTTTATAAGATAGTATGTTCTCATAACAGCTCTTTGAGGATCAGGGAGGTAGGTTTTGTCAGTGGAGACCCCAGAGCCCTGGTGTGGAAATGGCCATAGACTCCCAGCCCTGGAGGGTCTCCAGGCCTTGCCAAAGTGTTCTTCTCGGAGCTCCATATGAACATCATGTGGCATCTTTGATTTCCTCTTTCGGACCTCTGATTCAGGGTGTTATTTCAAGTTAATTGGTTAGAAGCGTGAAACAAACAGCTATGTGGTAGAACAGGCTAGAAGCTCCCAAAGCCGGGACCCCACCGATCACAGGATGTATTTCAAGGCCTGGAATATAGAAGGTGTCAGCAATGTTTGCTGAATAAATGCTTATGGGAGATGAATTATGGTTCAAACGGAGAACGTAGGTGATTAAGCCTGTAAGCCCTGAGGGCCTCTCCTGTGGGAGGAAGTGGCTAGAAAGAAAGAGGGAAAAAAAGAGGAAGATGTTTATTTAATGATCTTAGATTG
This sequence comes from Pan troglodytes, assembly GCF_028858775.2. Lineage (NCBI taxonomy): Eukaryota > Metazoa > Chordata > Mammalia > Primates > Hominidae > Pan > Pan troglodytes. The sequence goes on from NC_072407.2 coordinate 16,927,100, forward strand.
AGAAAGAAGAAGCCCTATTTTTTATGTTGGCAAATGTTAGTTGAAGAGATAGAAAAGATTTCTGCACAAAATATGGACAATAGCAGAAGAAGGGTTAATTCTGGAATGCTCAGAACAGATGAGTAATGGGGAATTTTTGAAATAGTTTGGTTCCTGTGAGAATAGCAGGGCCAGCGTCATCAGCATTTTGATTGGGAAGCTTAATGTGTGGGGGGTATGCAAAAGTGTATGCACAAGGTGTGAGCTCATGTGCAATCTGGGTACAAAGTAGCTAATTAAAGATGGCTCAAGAATTGGTCATAAGGGAGGTAGAAGGAAAAGAACGTGAAAGTATTACCAAGTTATGCTTTCCAACAGCTTTGCTGTGGCAGTGGATGAGCCCTGGGATTCAGGAAGATGTGGATTCATAAATCATTTATTGAGGGCCTGCACTGTGCTTTGAATGTGATGGGGACAACAGACATAAAATAACTTAAAAAGCTGACCTGTGTGAGCAGTTAACATACCAGGCACTTTCCCATTGTTATAGGATGTGCTATCTTGATTATTCCTCAAAAACAACCCAATAATATAGGTACTGTAATTATGCCCATTTTGCTGCTGAGGAAAGTGAGGTCCAGCAAGGTCAAGTTATTTGCTTGAGGTCACATAGTAAATAAGCTGTGGAGCTGACATTTACAACCAAGCCAGTCAATACAAATGACTCCAATATTGATATGGAAGGAAGTATATTCTGTACTAGAGATATACCTGGTTTAGTAGTGGAGCAGCACAAAGTGTGATTATTTATGATTGGGGAATTTACTTGTATATGTTTGAGAATGAAAGAGAGCATGAGACAGACAGACTTAGCTAACTTTGAACTTTGGGAAAAAGATCATGTAGCGGTTTTTAAACTTATTTTGGATTATAGATTATTTTGGATTTCCACCCCTTGGAGAATCTGTGGAAAGCTATGGACCCTTTCCCCCAGAAAAATCACATATTTGTATGTAGTTTTAGGACTGTTGCATGTAACTTCAGGCAAGTTCTGGAGCACAGGTTCAGACTTGCCCCATTGGGGAAAAGGAGAAGGGAAGGGCATTCTGGCTGAAGGAACATGTGATAAAGGCATGGAGGCCTGGAAGGGCACAGCCCTAATGTGCTTAGAAATGAAAATATCTCCTGGGGGAGGGGTACAGGAGCCAGCGTTGTGTCGTTGCGGGTCCGAGTGCCATGCCAAGGTGCCTGGCACTCATCCTGGGGGCAGATGGAAGCCATTACATTTTTTTCAGGAGAGATGACATGTCTCAGCCTGTGTTTGACAAAACTAGATCTGAAGGCGTGAAGACAAGTTAGATGGCTGTTACAGTAGTCCGGTAGGAGAGCCTGAAGCCTGCACTAGGATGCAGGCGGTGCTGGTGGGAGGAAGGAGTTTCAGAGTTAAAACCAACAGAATTGGCTGATGGGATGAGATTTGTGAAAAAGAAGGAGGAGTTTGATTTCAGGTTCCACTTCTGGCTCATTGGGAGGATGGTGGTACTGTTAAGCGAGATGGGGAGTGGAGGCAGGAGAAGCAGGTTTGTAGAGAGGAGAGGAATGAGGAGTTAAGTTTTGTCATATGCTTGATGTACTGGGTGACCATCCAGATGGAGATGACCTGTAAGGAGTTGGAAATTCCTGCCTAGAGCTCAGTCAGATTGAAGTTGCAGGGGTAGTTTGGAGCCTCGTCATCAGAGAAGTGATCTGATAATGGCCTCTGATGCCCAGGCTCACAATTTATCAAGGGCAAAACTGGCATGGATATTAAATGGAATGTCTGTAGCACTGGGAGAGTAAAGTGATTGCCTTTTTCAGAAAAGGGAAGACAGATTAGTGGTTCCCAAGGCTCACTATCAACAGAAACACTCAAAGAGCTTAAAAGACAAAACAACTACTGACTAAGAATATCTGGGAGTATGGCCTGGGAAACTGTATTTCTAAATGCTCCCTGAGTCATTTGGGTGATCAGCCAGGTTTGAGAGCTGCTGGGCTAGCTGCAGTCTGGGTCCAAGAAGACAGGACCACATTTTTAGAGTGATAAACAAATGAGCAGAGAATGAGGCCAACATTTGAAGCAGTCTTTATGAGGTTTTGGTGCAGGAAATGAATGACGCTAGTTTCGTTCTTCAGTTTATGTTCACTTTCTACCTAGAGGGAACATTACCATGACCAGGTCTTCAGAGAGTTTGAACATGCATGGAAGGAGACACGGTATCCTGAAAGGCAGAACAAATTAAGAGAAGACTTTTTCTAGGACAGGGGAGACACTTGGCCATTTGGTTAGTTGGGGAAAAGAATTTATGAGTTGAGGATGTATTTGATGGAGCAAAACCCAGAAGAGACTTTAAAGGGAAAGGAGCCTCTTTTCCTCTGATGCAGAATGGAGGAGGATGGGGGGAGGGCCGAGAGGGGGCCTCATTGCTTTTCTCAAATGAAGGTTATTGTGGGCTTTTGAAAAGTAGAGCAAGCTTAGTACAGATGTACAGTATAGATGTTATCACTGACAGACAGGGATGATTAAAAGAACTACTCAGCAGTGAGTATTAGCAGAGAGTATTACTTTCTTTTTTATTTGAAATTTTTATTGAGATATTGTAGATTCACATGCAATGGTAAGAAATAATACACAAAGGGATCCTTTATGCATGTTGCCCATTTCCCCCCAATATGGTTACATTTTGCAAAACTGGAGTGTAATATTGCAACAAGCGGGATATTGGCATCCATACAACCCAGTGATACGACTCAGATTTTCCCAGTTTTACTTGAACTCGTTTGTATGTGCGTACTAAGTTGTGTACACTACTTGTTGTGTGTTAGTCTTGTGCAGGTTCATGTCTCCACCGCCACAATCAGAATACAGAACAGCTCCAACACCACAGGACCCGGGTTGCCCTTCTCCCTAACTGCTGGCAACCACCGATCTGTCCCCTGTTTCTAAAATTTTGTCATTTCAAACATGTTATATAAATGGAATCAGACTACATGAACCTTTTGGGATTGGCTTTTTTCCAACTCAGCTTAATTCCCGGGAGATTCATCCAGGTTGTGTGTATCAAGTTTGTTCCTTTTTATCATTGAGTAGTATTCTGTGGTGTGTATGTACCACAGTTTGTTTAACCATTCTGCTGTTCAAGGGCATCTGGGCTGATTCCAGTGTTCAGGCATTTCAAATCCACTGTGAACATACACGTATAGGTCTTTGTATGAAACGAAGTATTCACTTACACAGGATAAATGCCCACGAGTGTAATTTGCTGGCTCATATGGTATTTGTACATTCAGTATTTTTTTCTTTTAAACTGCCCAAGTGTTTTCCAGAGTAGTTGTACAACTTTACATTCTCACCTGCAATCTAGTTTCTCTGCATCCTCACCAGCATTTGGTGTCATCACCATTGTTTATTTTCATTGTGATAGGTGTGTAATCGATACCTCATGTGGTTTTAATTTGCATTTCCTTAAAGACTAACGATGTTGAACATCTTTTCATGTGCTTATTTGCCATCTGTATATCCTCTTAAGTGAAATGTCTGTTCATGTCTTTTGTTCGTTTTCTAATTGGAGGGTTTATGTTGTTACTGTTGTGTTTTTGGAATTCTTTTTTCTAGATACAACTCCCTTTTTTGGATATGTGGTTTGCAGAGATTTTCTCCTTATCTGTAGCTTATCTTTTCATCTTTTCTCATGGGCAAAGCAAAAGAACTTTTAGCAGAGCAAAACTTTTAACAGCGAAAGTTTTAATTTTGATGAGGTCTTATTTATTAGTTTTTCCTTTTGTGAGTCATGCTTTTGGTGTTGAGTCTGAGAACTCATTGCCTAGCCCTAGGTCCTGAAAATTTTCTCCTGTGTCTTGTTCTAAGAGTTTATAGTTGTATGTTTTAAATGTAGGTCTGTGATGCATATTACTTGTGAGGGAACCCATTGGCATGATTCTGTGATTTTCTTTACAAGAAGGTTATTGGGTTTATTCATATTTTGACAGTTGTTATGGCTTGGTCGTAGGAGTCTAAGTTGGGAAAGTGACAGGGTGAAGCTGGAGGGGCTGGTAGGCCATGGGGCATGCTGTTCAGAGGCTCTGGTGCATGTAGGAGAGGAGGCAGGACAGGAGACTCTGGTCATGCATGGGAGAGGCAGCACTGAGATTAGAGATGGAAAGATTTCAGGGGATGAGTTTCGAGGTGTGGCCACAAATACGGTCAACTGATGTGAATGTGGGCGATGGACATGGGAGATGAGGAAGCAAGGCACTGTGAAGCTCATCCACAGTGAGTTGATTAATCACTTAGATGCTGAACTTCACAGTGGTAAAGTGTGCATTTTTAAAGAAGGTACCGAAGTAAACCAGGTGCTGAGGGATTTCTTTGAGGAGTACATGGCCCCATGGATATGCATGGAAAGATGTTGATAGAGTGTAAATGGTGTCTAAAAGCAGAGAGCAGAACAGTGGGACAGGAGGTATATCAAGGTCAGAAGAAAATGCCAACATTTCTACCTTCCTCTTCCCAAATTCTTCAGTTGGTCCAAAACTATACCTGTTTGTGATGTATAGTTATAGTTATATGGGCCAGCCATACAAGCTCTTTAAGCCTTGTTGCCATCACCAGTAGAATGGGGCCGGTAAGTCAGCATGTTTCTTTCTACCTCTCAGCAATGTTGAGAGAAAATGTAATTATGTATGAAGAAGTTCTTTGAATTCTTAAAATTAATGGTTTAATTAATTTAAACAGAAAACCAAATATCGCATGTTCTCACTTGTAAGAGAGAGCTAAATAAGGAGAACACATGGACACCGACACATAGATGAGAGCAATAGACACGGGGCCTGACGGAGGGTAGGAGGAGGGAGAGGATTGGGAAAAATAACGAATGGGTACCAGGCTTAATACCTGGGCAACAAAATAATCTGTACAACAAACTCCCATCACATGACTTTACCCATATAACAAACCTGCACATGTACCCCTGAACTTAAAAGTCAAAAAAAAGGAAGTTATATCATATTTTTAAAAAATTAATGCTTTTAGAAGTTAAGCCTGTTCAGGACTTGTTGGAAAAGTAGGAAAGAACACTTTGGAACCATCAAACAGAGTTAAGCATCCCTAGCTCAGTTAGAGGGCTGTGTGGTTAAGGGGGAAATTGAGCTGAGCCCTCCTTTCTTAGGGTTTCTGTCAAAGAACAGGGGGACGGGGAGCTCCAGGGCAGACTTTTAGAGATCAGAGCCACAAATGATGGAAGGGACTGTTGCTGGGCAGAGGTTCATCAGGCCTCCCTCACAGTGGCCCTCCGCAGCATCAGAGGGAAGTAGAGAGTGGGTGGACATTTGTGTTCTTAGCAGCACAGGCCTGGATTCAACGATGTTTCTCTGTTCTCATCCCCACCAGACCCCTACCTCTAGAGCTTCAGTTCCTCACACATCTGCTGCTGTGGCCTTCCATTTTACGTGAAAGCGTGTCTCTGATTTATTATTGTTGTTATCTATTTTATCCCGTTCCAGTGATAGTATGTGTTTAAAGTGGTCTTTTTAAAATAAATGATCATTATTGATGGTAGTGTTCTGTTGGTCTCTCACTAAAGGTGCTATTTTAGAGACTGTTCAACTTGATAAATTTAAATATAGGAGTGTGTTCGTGGGGAGGATCCTAGAAAAAAATCTGGAGGAATTTACAGTCTACTAATAGTGGTTGCCACAGGGAGATGGGATTATAGGAGACTCGGTTTCTATTATGTTTCTGTATTAATGGGATTTTTTCAATCGCAAACATATGTTACTTTTGGAATCAGAAGAAAAAAGATAATTGTGTCAAGTTAATTTTTTCCTCTGGTTCTGAGTAAAGGATATTCATTAAAGAAAAATGTGGAAAATAGCAAGAGTTAGAAAGCAAACCATATTGCCTGGGTCCACTGTGGTGTGGTGTTTACTCGGGGGGGGGGTTCACCCGGGGAAGTCACGGCAGGGTCACAGTGGGCAGGGAGGGGTGCAGGGGTGTTTGGAGAGCATCTCTCCCTTCCACTTGTGGGTGGCTGAGGTGTCGAGCTCAGGGGACAGATGGTCAGAGAGTGGCAGTGCTAGGGCGGGGGAGGAGAACAGGGCATTCTTATTATAGGTTTTAGGACATCGGTCCGGGACTTCAACAGGTGCCCTGGCCACTTGAGTGTGTCAGTCAGCTGGCCCAGCTCAGAGATGCATAATTCCAACATTCATGTATTATGGTAAGATGGTGATGGGAGAGAGAAAGGAAAACGTCCACATCCATTCTTTGAATGTCCATAGGCTCACACCGCAAATAGAATGAACGGGATCCACATCTCTGCTGAGTATTTTGCGTTCAGCTTGTACATGAGAGTAGACGTGGTTTATTCCTAGAGGGTTGGGGGCTTCTCTCTGCCAGCAATGTTTTTGATGGCCATGTTATCCTTTGTAATAGATTCCTGGCAAGTAATCTTGTATTTGTACTGCTTTTGGACAGAGGTGGGTAGATTTTAGAGAACAAAAACACTGGGTACTTTACAGTGTGCTACAGATTCTCATTTAATTATAATTGTTAATTATAATAAAATAAACTTGCAATCTGAATGTGTTTGATCGGCTTGATAGTGACCTGCTATGCATACCCTGCAGATTATTCTGTCTGCCTACCTTCCCTTTCCTCATGTTTCAGTTCTAGCTAAATAATAAAATCAAATTTGTTCTTCAAAGCCCATTTGGATATTTATTATTATTATTATTATTTTTGAGATGGAGTTTTGCTTTTGTTGCCCAGGCTGGAGTGCAATGGCACCATCTCACTGCAACCTCCACCTCCCGGGTTCAAGTGATTCTCCTGCCTCAGCCTCCGCAGTGGCTGGGATTACAGGCATGCACCACCATGCTCGGCTAATTTTGTATTTTAGTAGAGATGGGGTTTCACTATGTTGGCCAGGCTGGTCTCTAACTCCCGACCTCAGGTGATCCTCCTGCCTTGGCCTCCCAAAGTGCTAGGATTACAGGTGTGAACCACCGCACCCAGCCTTATTTTTTTTTAAAGGTTGTTCTTGTGTCAATGTACTCTCCTCTCCCTCTTAGCCTTTTAGAACACAGTCTTAAAGGTGTGATAGTGAAACCTGCTGCCCAGGATGTTTAATTTGTTAAAAAAATTTTTTCTTTATTGCATTGTAGTCCCCCCACCTTTGGGGGAAATATTTGTCACCCCAAAGTTTTACAGCTTCTGGGGTAATATTTAACATATGTTAATAAGCTGAGTTTTTTTGGCCATTTACAAAGGTCCCATTGCTCACTGTGTGCCTACCCTCTTCCCTGGGTCTGCCTCTGTGCTCTGTGACTTGCCGGATATTTTGTTGAGATGGGCTTTGGCAACTGTCTCTTAGATGAATGGTTCTATTACAAACACAGTAGCTTCCATGACAGCTTAGAAGAGATTGTTGTTTATGACAGCTTTTATTGAGAGAGGTTTGGTGCATGATAATGTCCTGATAAGGACATTTGTACCTATAAAGTAGCCACAGCCTTAAACATATTTGATTGTCAGTAAAATATTGGGGATGATGACATGCCAGATGCGAGGTATTGGATTGCATGTTTATTCAACTGTTACTGCAATCTCTGTACTAAGATGTGCCCTTGTATTTTCTGTCTCACAGCAACACACAAAATGCAATGGTGATATGATCCTGATTATGAAAGATGCTATTTAGGTTACTTGGATTGTAAGCCATGTGTATTAGGAAGCATTCTCTCAGTCCCCATATGTCCTTAGACAGCAACCACAAACAGTTGTTAGGTGAAGGGAATTGTCGAGTGGGTTGAACATACGCATTGTGATAGGGACCTTTTGAAATGTATGAATCTTAGTAAGGCCTGGACTGACCAGGGCAGGTGATGTGACAGGGACTCAAAATAATAATAATGAATATTTATTCTTGCAATGAATTTTTGCAATAATGAATATTTATGCTTTCAATGTGCCAGGTACTGTTCTGAACACTTAGCATTAACCCATTTAAACCTTCTAACAAGTCTTATGAATAGCTACTATTATCTTACATTACAGATGAGGAAACCATGGCCTAGAGAGGTTTAGTAAGTTGCCCTGGGTCAGATTCTCATTTGATTGGAATCGTTAATGATATTTAATCATGAAAGTAGTGGTTAAGAGCTCAGGCTCTGGGGTTCATATCCTGGCTCCAGTCCTGGATGTTCTTACTGCTGCCTGGCTAGGGTGGAAGAGAGTTTTGGTTCCAGGTAAACAATAGAAAAGAAAGAATGGGCTTTCCTGGTGTCTGGGATACCGTTCATCCTGTTTTTTGCTTTGTAAACTCCTACTGGTCGTTAAAAAACACTCCATCCTCTCTGAAGCCTTCCTTAATCTCCACAGGCAGAGCTAATTTTTCCCTCTCTTATGTTTCCAAAGCACATGACTTTTAACTGTCCATTAAAGGCCTCATCAGACTCTTTTTTTTTTTTTTTTAAACTGTAGTAAGCAGTGTCAGGCTCTGTTTCTGTGGGTCTGTACCCACTGAGAACTCTTCAAGGGCCAGTGCTGCTCAGCCTCCAGTATGGTCCCTGGCACACATTAGGCCCCCCAAAAATGTTTGAATTAGTGAAAGTTGTTGGTAATAAAATTCCATCTTGTGCCTCTCAAGAGTTTTCTTTCCTACATTCTTGGCATTTTTATGACATTTACAACATTTTAATGAAACAACAGGGGCAAGAATTTGATTTCATAAATAAGAAACTGAAGCACAGAGACCAGGATGTTTTCTGTTAGATTTTTTATCTTGAGAAACCACCTGGTGAAACAAAACTTAGGAGAATTAAGTCATTTGCAAGACCCCACTCCCCTATTTACACTTTTCCATCATAACCGTATTGATCTTACACCTGAGATGTTGTGAACTAGAGTAATTTGTTCACAGTAGTAAAGCATAATCCTAGAAAAATTAGTCTTTGACCATTTCTTTTCCCTGGTGTATACTGGACATAATATGTTTGTAAGCTTACTTGAGATGTTTCTAAGTGGTAGGGGAGTGTGTGTGTAAATGTTACTTTTTTCAGATTGACTGTGGGTTTAGTTTTAGTTGTCTGAAAATCACTTCCACCACTGATTATTCTAAGATGACATTGTTGATCTTGAATGATACAGTTACCGGGAGCAATGAACTAAGTGAACTCTCACTGTAGAGTTCAGAAGGGTGTTGAGTTAGGGTGAGTTTCCAGGATACAAAATCTGGTTAGCTCATTGGCTGATTTATAAGGGGCTTATTAGCCTATGGGAGTAAGTTCTTCATTGGTGGTAAAGAGCACAGGGTTGGGAGTAAGGGTTGTTGGGGTTTAAATCCTGGCTTTGCCACTTCACTGGCTGTGTAACTATGACTAATATTGCTAAACCTCCATATCCTCATCTGGTCAATGGGACCAATATTGGCACCCCATCTCACAACTTCAGTGTGAAGATTAAATTAGATAATACATTAAAAATACTTAGAATACCCAGTTCATTCTTTGAGAGCAGTATTACCCTGACAGCTAAATCAGACAAAGATATCATGAGAAAATAACTAATATCCCTTATGAATATAGATATAAAACTCCTCCACAAAATATGAACCCATTCAGCAACATATAAAAAGGTTAATATACAGTGACCAAGTGGGATTTATCCCAGGAATGCAAGGTCAGTTTAACATCTGAAAATCAATTAACGTAACACACCATATCAATAGAGTGAAGAAAAAACCACATTTTTATCTCAACAGATACAGAAAAAGGATTTCACAAAATCCTTCATGATGTAAATAATCAGCAAACTAGGATTAGAAGAGAGCCTCTCACCTGCTAAAGGGCATCTGTGAAAAATCTAAGCAAATGTATGTAATAGTAAAAGACTGAATGCTTTCCTTCTAAGATCAGGAGTGAGACAAGGATGTCTGCTTTTACTCCTTCCCTTCAATAAATACTGGAGTAAGAGCAATTGTACAAGGGAATGAAATAAAAATTACTCAGATTGGGAAGGGAGAAGTCAAACTATACTGTCTCTATTTGATCTTGTATGTAGCTAAAAAAGTAAAACAACACTATTAAAGTTCATAAACAATTGTAGCAAGGTTTCTGGATACAAGATAAATACATAAAAATATAAAACTCAGTTGTAAATTTTTTTTTTTTTTTTTTGAGACGGAGTTTCGCTCTTGTCACCTAGGCTGGACTGCAGTGGTGCGATCTTGGCTCACTACAACCTCCGCCTCCCAGGTTCAAGTGATTCTCCTGGCTCAGCCTCCTGAGTAACTGGGATTACAGGTGCCTGCCACCATACCCAGCTAAGTTTTGTATTTTTAGTAGAGACGTGGTTTCACCACATTGGCCAGGCTGGTCTCGAACTCCTGACCTCAGGTGATGCGCCTGCCTCGGTCTCCCAAAGTGCCAGGATTACAGGTGTGAGCCACTGCGCCTGCCACTCGATTGTATTTCTGTACTTAACAGCAAACAACCTGAAAATGAAATAAAGCAATTTTATTCATCATAGTGTGAAAAAGAACAACATACACAGGAATAAATGTGACAAAAGAGCAAAAAACATTTACCTCCAAAACTACAAAATATTGTTTCAATAAATTAAATAACTAAATAAATTGAAAGACATTCTGTGTTCATGGGTTGGAAGACTTAACATTGCTAAGACAGCAGTACCTACAAATTGATCTACAGATTCAGTGAAATCCTTATCAGAATCCCAGGATCCCATGACTTCTTTGACAAGTTGATTCTAAAATTTATATGGAAATTCAAGACCCAGAATAGCCAAAACAATCTTGAAAAAGAAGAACAAAGTTGGAGGACTCACACTTTGTGATTTCAAAACTTACTACGAGCTACAGTCTGAATCAAGACAGTGTGGTACTGGGATAAATTAGACATATCATCAATGGAGTAGAATCACAAGTCCAGAAATAAACCCTTATATTTATTGTCAATTGATTTTCAACAGATGTACCAAGACAATTCAATAGGAAATAATAGACTTTTCAACAAATGATGCTGAGACATGCGAAGAGTGAAGTCGGATCCCTTCCTCACGTACCATATATCATAATTAACTAGAAAATAATCATAGATGTAAAAGCTATGATTATGAAACTCCAGAAGGAAATATAGGAATGAGTCTTTCTGACTTTGGATTAGGCAAAGCCTTAGATGTGACAACAAAAGTATAAGTGGTAAAGTAAAAATAGAGAAAATTCATGAAAATTAAAAAACTTTCCTGCTTCAAAGGATATCATCAAGAAAATGAAAAGGCAATCCAGAGAACAGGAGAAGATTTTTTCAAATCATAAATCTAGTAAGCAACTTGTATCTAGAATATATAAAGGACTTTTGCCATTAATAAAAAGATAACCATCCAGTTAAAGAATGGACAGAGGATCTGACTGGACCTTTCCTTAAAAAAGACGTACATTGAAAAACACATCAAAGATGCTCAAAATCATTAGCTAGCAGGGAAATGCAAATTAAAACTACACTGCGATATCACTTTATATCTCTTAGAGTGGCTATCATTAAAAAAAAACAGACAATAACAAGTGTTAGGGAGGATGTAGAGAAATGGGAACCCTCATAGGTCACTGGTGGGTTTATAAAGATGGCATAACCACTCTGGAAACAGTCTGGAAGTTCTTTAAAAGACTCACCATAGAGTTATTATAGGACCCAAAAGAAATGAAAACAGATGTCCATACAAACACTTGTACATTAGGGTAGGTGTGTTGGCTCCCAGCACTTTGAGAGGCCTAGGTGGGCAGATCGTGTGAGTCTAAGAGTTAGAATCCAGCCTGGGCAACATGGTGAAACCTCGTCTGTACAAAAAAAAAAGAAAAGAAAAGAAAAAGAAAAAAAAAATTAGCCAAGCGTGGTAGTGCACACCTGTAGCCCCTGCTACTCAGGTGGCTGAGGTGGGAGGATCACCTGAGCCTGGAAGGTGGAGGTTGCAGTGAGCAGAGATCTCCCCACTGCACTCCAGCCTGTCTCAAAAAACAAAACAAACTTGTACATGGATATTTATAGCAGCATTATTTCTAATACTCAGAAAGTGGAAACAACCCAAATGTTTATCAGCTGATGACTGCATAAATAAAATGTGGTAATAGCTATACAATGGAATATTATTTGGCAATAAAAAGGAATGAAGTCTTAATACGTACCACAATATGGATGACACTTGAAAACTGTGCTAAATGAAAAGAAGATTCATGAAAGACCACATATTGTACGATTTCATTTATACATGGAATCATATGAATCATACGAAATGCCCGGAATAGGTCAGTCTACAGAAACAGGAAGCAGATTAGTGGTTACCTGAGACTGGAGGATTTGAGAGAAAATAGGGAGTAACTGCTAGTGGGTATGGAGTTCTTTCTGGGGTGATTAAGATGTTCTAAAACAGTTATGGTAATGCTTACACAACTCTGTGAATGTACTAAAAACTTGAATTGTACACTTAAAATGGGTGAGCTGTATGAAATATGAATTACATCACAATAAAGGTAGTATCAGTGTATATGCTCAGCATCATGCTTGGCCTTGATAAATTGGTAAATGTTAGCTACCAATGTAATAGTAACTCCCTGACTTCATGTGCAGAGCACGTTTATAGTAGCAAAGATGGGAAGAAAGGAAAATGCTGAGAGAGTAGATGAACATACAAGTTAACTCAGATACCAGGTGAGGGAGAAGGTGACTGAATCTGTGGCAGCAGTATGGTAGGAGCTGAGTGCTGCTTTTGGAGAAGGTGAATGAAGTTATGTGGTGCAAGAGCCTGATACCCTAAAAGTGTCTAGTAAACCTGAATGTAGTTACCCTGAAAATGTGGTTGAACATGGGTCTGGGGATCCAGATGTCACTAAACAGTATCTTCTTCACAAAAGAGTAATCACCGTCAGTGTGATAAAAGCCAGAGTTTTTGTGTCTAGAAGTCACTAAACCAGGTGTGTGTGTGTGTGTGTGTGTGTGTGCGTGCGTGTGCGTGCGCGCACTTTCTTTTTAAATCACTGTATGACAAAGGCCAGAGTTTTAGTTTTTGTGCTTTTTTTTTTTTTTTTTTTTTAAGGCAGTGTCTGGGGGAACTTATCTTCCCACAGTCAGCCCATGGCTGACCAGCTTTGACTTTTGCAGGGTGTCTTTGAGCCTGAATGTTTGAGCCTCCCTACAGGAGATGGCTAGAGCCTAGCCCTCATGCTCTGGAAGTTAGTTCTGGTAAAAGCTTTGCAGTTGGCGCTGTGGAAGCCCTGTGCTACTTAACAGTGGTTCCTCCTTTAGAACTTGGAAGACATGTGCCAATAGTGAGGAAGGTTCTCTGCTAAGATGCATTTATTTGTGAACACCTCTCACGGTGTTTTTTTCAAAGATATACCTGTGGAGGGAATTTCCCATTTCAGTTTTGGGGGAAACCTAGTGAGTTGCTTCTCAGATGTTTAGGTCACACACTGACACTCAAGGTCGAATGGCTACTGCGTGGTGGAGCTGTGATTCCAAAAAACCTTCCATGTCTGATTGCTAAGACAGTTCACAGTCTTAACCACTAGGCTGAATTGTCCCTCAGGGATGGACAAAGTGGAAGAGAGAGAAAGCTGAAGGCAGAGAGATGTGAAAATACAGTGTTTTCAGGAGTAGTAAGGAGGCTGGTAAGCATGTGGGATGTCTAGAAGGGTGGATGGAGTGTGGAGTGGCTTGTAAGCTGAGAGGTTATGGGAGTGAAGTGCCAGGCAAGGATGTTCGAACAGTAAGATTAGAGGTTCTCAACTTTTCTGTGTATGCAGCATATACACAGGAAGGGGGATGGGAGCCCTTGTTTTTAGGATATTCAACAAGTGTTTGAGGAGAATTATTCTGGAGGCTCTATCTCCCATAAGGAGGCTGACACTACAACACTTCTGGTAGGAGATGAGGAGGGCTTTGAACTAGGTCAGAGGTTATGGGAGTGACAAGGAGGGGATGGATGGGAAGGACATTTTACATCGGTATATTAGAGACTAGGTATTTAGATTAGGTGTATTAGAGATGAGAGGGCTCTGTAGGGTTTTCTGATGAGGGAAAAGATGAAGGTTTTTCATCTGCATGGATGGCAGTGCCATTTATAGACACAGTTGTACAGCAGGGGAGATAAGTTGTAAGGGCCAGAGTTGGGGTAATGAGTTTTGAGTTGTATGGAGTTTGCAGTGCTTTGGGGCAGTTCATGGGGAGGGCGCCAGGAGGCACTGGGCAATTCAATTCAGCATTCTGGATTTGAGAACAGTTTGGAAAACATCATCACAGGGTTTGGAGTTGAGACCCTGGAAGTGGATAAGCTTGTCTAGGAGACAGAGGGAAAGGACAGAAAGGAAGAAAGGCTAGGAGAGAATCCATTGGAAGCATTAAGAGTCATTGTCTTGAGTAAGCATCTTCCATGTCATATGAAACCTTACAAATGCAGGAGCAGGGGAGTCTGAATTCATGTATGTTTACTAAGTGTGCTGAAGTGTTTGTCTCCTGGTGGTGTGTTGATGGAAGCAGATGACTTTCTTGCAAGTTCCAGGGGTGCTGATGTCTTGGCATGTTCCTTTCTGTGGCTCCCTAGGGTGAGTTAATGGGTCAGCCCAGGATCCTAGTTCCTCCTTCCCTTTCCTTAAGTCAAAGCTGGCCTACGCTCCATGTGTGATCTCCTTCTTCCCAGCCTCCCTGGGAGTGTTGCTGAGCTCCGTTTGGAGTTTCAGTTGCAAGGCTTTAGCCACCCATGTTAACTGTAGCTCCTATCGCTTGAGAAGTGCAGGGTGAGGGGATCCTGGAGAATCAGCTCCCTTTTGAAATCTGCTCCAGCTTGCTCTTTTGGGGTCAGCATGAGTGTGGAGAAGACTGGAGAAAACCCAGAGATGGTAGGCATGACCTGCCAGATGCAGCAAGCCCTGCCCTCTCTCTGTGTCAGATCAAAGACTGACTCTTCAGTCATTTGACACCCTAATGTGAGGATGTTTCTGAGCCAGGGCCCGGGCTCCTGGTGGCCTGTGCCTGGGAGCCGTGGGGAACGTGTGGGCCTGCATGTGCTCTGGGTAAGTGGGGGTAGGAGAGTAGGACAAGTACCTTCCCAGCTGCTCTCTTAGACACAGAGCTGGAGGGATCTGGAGAGATCAGCCCAGCCTCCTCAGTTTTCAGATTGGAAGCTGCTGCCCAGAGATGCCCTTTTCCCGGTTCCAGTTCTGAGGGCGAGTTGGCCCAGCTTGGTTGCAGCTGCTCCTGCATGGCTCTTTCCTCCTATCCCACAGGTCCTGGCTTCCAGGGCACAGAGGTTGTTCCCAGTTTGGCTGGTGCCTAGAATGACCATATCATTTTATGTTCAGACTAAGACACTTCAGAGAATAAATGGGGGCAATGTTAACAATGACACCAGGAAAACAGAAATAAACCTTAGGCAAACCAGGATATATAATCTTCCTTCCTGTGCCTTCACTTTTGGCTCAATTCTTATTCCTATGCCAGGTGATATTCCCTCATCCCCTACTGTCCTGGTCCTATGGCCCACATGACTTTAGGTTCCAGGAACTTACAGATCTTGGTCTTTGGAGGTTTGGTCTGTGGATCTTGGTATCTAGAGGTTAGAAACCTCAGGGATCTCCCATGTTGGAGGGTTCAGGAGATGGAAAACCTGGGAATAACATCGTGAGCATATCTCTGACAATCCATGACTATTCAGAACCTAGATCCAGGAACTTTGATTTTCAGTAGCTAGGGTGGGTGTGTCATAATTTACTAACTTAGTTTTTTTTTTTCCAACATACATTTGTCTCTTGCATGTAGCGTAAGATGGCATGCTGGTAACATACAAATCACGAGAGCAGCATCCTACTCTGCAAACCTGTAGCCCCAGATAGAGCTCAGCAACTCAGCCATGCAATCTTCTGCCTTGGAGGTGGAGGGGAGCCAAGGCCCTGGGCTCCTGACAGGTGTGTGACGGAGCAGGGCATAGTTACTTGTCTCCCAGGTGTCCACAGTCACAGCACAGGGTGGGAGGGCACATGAGCAGCTGGGCTTCGCTGAGACCAAGCCAAATGGGGATTTAGGCAGAGAAGGTGTTCTTTTTTGAGAGTAGAGCAGGTGGAGATGAATGCTCTGCCTGGTAGCTTTCTCGGACTGCACTGGCTTGTTTTTCTATCTAAAGCTGGCAGAACCCAGACCACCATGGATCCTCAATGACAAAGGCCAGAGGAGAGGAAATGGTTCTTCACTGGGTCTTCTGGCTGTGTCCTTGGACCTCTGCCTCTCCCAGCTGACCAGAGTGGTCTGGATTTGCCCATTCTCTCACTGGAGTTAGGAGTAGGATTGCTGGACCTGGCAAATAGAAGTACGGGAGGCCCAGTTAAATTGGAATTGCAGAAAAACAAAAAGTTATTTTTTGGTATGAGTATATCCCATGCCGTGGTTATATTTTATATAGCAACCCTACTTAGTAAGGACTGGCCTGATTTTGCTTACCTCTGGGGCATGGTTTCACAGTGCCTCTTTCATTCAGTAGATGCTTATTGAGTGCCAAGGACATGTCAGATGCCGCTCTAGGCACTGGAGATATTGCAGTGAGCAACAACAGACAAGAGTTGGTGAACTCATGGAGCTTACATTCTAGTGGGGGCGATAGACAATAAGGAAGATATGTAAGTATGTTAGGTGGTGGAAGTGATAAAGAGGAAAATAAAGCAGGGAAGGAAGATAGGGAGGATTCAAACCTGAAGAAGATGAGGGATTGAGGGGATAAGCCAGACAGACATTTGCAGAAGAGTGTTCTAGGCAGAGAGCACCACAGACATCAAAGCTCGGGCATGCCTCATGTGTTTGAGGACTGGTGTGCCTCCGTGGCTTGAGTGGAGTCAGCAGGGAAGAGGATCCAGCATGGAGGTCACAGCTCAGATCTTGCAAAGCCTCATAGCCCTCCGTAAGGATATGGGCTTTCACTCTGAGCGGGAGTGTGATCTGATTAGGTTTTGAAAGGATCACCGGCTGCTGGGTAGTGAAAGACTGAAAGCAAGCCAGGGCCCAGGTCTCTCACCGTATCCTCAGGGGTGGGCCATGGGATTTGAGACCTGCATGCCATTTGGAATAAAAGTGCATGCCACCTGGACACAGCATCACCTAGCAGGATCTTTGATTTCTTTTTGCCTTTTTCTTGCTCATTTAAGGGATACATTCCTACTCAAAAAAGGGAAGGATATGTTGCAGTTATCTACCTCTTTTTTGCTAACCATTGTGTGATGCGCCTGGTTTAAGGGACAGTTCCCTAATGGTTCCTATTAAGCTTTGGAGAAAGAGTAGTGGTGTGGTGGGTGTCACATACCTGGAGCTTTAGAGCCTTCTGAGAAGATAATTCGGTAAAAATACATCATTTTTTGACTGGTGTTGAAGGAAGTTGTTTTTCATTGCACAGATTAAATTTAAATTGTTCATGAGAGCTAAAGAGCTTGAAAGCATTTCTTTGTTTTCTGATCTTTAAAAGTAGAGAAGAGTGAGCTGGCTATATAATATAGAACTTTCTCGGCTTTACTTTACCAAAGCAGTCTGATTTAAAAACTTAAAGCCAACATATTTCACATTTACAGTTTAAGATTATAAAAACTAAATATGCATTTAATTTCATAAATTTATGCACTTAATTTCATAGAATTATGTTTTTTGGAGAAAAATACTGAGGCTATAAAATCTTGGCTTGTAAGTAAATAAAATTATTTTAAATGTCAGCCAGTTTTGATGATGAGAGCTATAATTCTAATGAGTGGCAAATATTTTCTAGATATCTTTGAAATGATACTCTGGTTTCTCTTCAGACTGTATAAATCTTTCACTTTTTTTTTTTTTTTTTTTTTTTGAGATGGAGTTTTGCTCTTGTCGTTCAGGCTGGAGTGCAATGACTCAGTCTCGGCTCACTGCAACCTCCGCCTCCAGAGTTCGGGTGATTTTCCTGCTTCAGCTTCCTGAGTAGCTGGGACCACAGGCGCTCGCCACCATGCCCAGCTAATTTTGTCTTTTTTTTTTTTTTTTCTTTTTTTTTTTTTTGACGGAGTCTCGCTCTGTTACTCAGGCTGGAGTGCAGTGGCACGACCTTGGCTCACTGCAACCTCCGCCTCCTGGGTTCAAGCAATTCCCCTGTCTCAGCCTCTCTAGTAGCTGGGACTACAGAGCTACCGTGCCCAGCCTAATTTTGTATTTTTAGTAGTGACGGGGTTTCACCATGTTGGCCAGGCTGGTCTTGAACTCCTGACCTCAGGTGATCCGCCTGCCTCAGCCTCCCAAAGTGCTGGGATTACAGGCATGAGCCACCGTGCCTGGCCAAATCTTCCACCTTTTACTAAATATCTTAGACAAGCCTTTTGACTTAGTATACTGGTAAATTAGCTTTGGTAATATTAACAGATTTGTAAATTTTTGGTATATCCACAAAATTCATTTGAAAAGAAGCAAAAATGAAACCTTTAAAAAAGTATAATGTACACATTCCAAATATGAAAATGTACTACTTCACCAGAGTTGTGAAGCATGTAAGACGTGGTCCATATTTAAAGTAAGAACAAAGCAGACTTTTTAAAGGGACTGTCTTGTACAACATCACGCCCTTGGGCACTGAGAATATGGAATTACAGGGGTGATCCCTGTAAAAAATACTGAGTAAAATGCAATGTGTGCTAAAATGCAACTATATGTGTATAATTTAAAAGGCAGGCATTTCAGTTTGAAGTTATTTTTAGACTAGAGATTTTAGCTGTTTTCTTAAGCAGGGATTAAAAACCAATTTAACTGGGGGTTTGGGTTTGTTTTGTTTTAAGAGATGAGGTTTAGAGATGGGGCCTGGCTGTGTTGCCCAGGCTGGTCTCAAGCCCCTGGCCTCAAGTGATCTTCCTGCCTTGGCCTCCCAAAGTGCTGGGATTATAGACCTGAGCCACTGCACCTGGCCCAAAACTGTCTTAATGTAATTGAGGCTCTTACACACATAATAAATTGAGATTTTTGTCATCTCAGTTTGGAATTAACATTGTAAAAGTACATGCACTTGAGGGTTAGAGAGATGTAACATTACTACCTCTAGCTGTATGACTTTGATTTTAGTAAGTCTCCTCTGTAAAATGGGGACAATGAAACCTACCCCGAGGACTGGTTGTGCCAGTTAGATGAGGTAACTTGAATTGGTTCCTGAGACAGTACCTGACACATAAGCTCTCAGCATATAGTGACCAGTGTCATTCTTATTGGCATTGCTTTTATTATTTATTTTTATTATTTTTGCTATATTCATAAAATGTATTTGAAAAGCAAAAATGAAATACTTTTTAAGAAAGTACAGTGACTTGAGTGAGACCATACAGTTTATGTTAGCTAATGATTTCCAAGGCCATCCAAGTTCAAGTTTTGAGTGTGCAAGCTAGCATCTTTTGAATACCTTGAGAGAGGGAGCAGACAAGAAAGAGTTTGGCTCAGAAAAGGTAGGCGGTGGGAACCCAGAGTCCTGGTGAGTGTGCCTTTACACCCGACATCTCCCTCCAGATGGCTGTTCAGCCAGGTTGATAATTAGCATCAACAGATGCAAGCCGAGAGTCTCCTGGGCTGCATGTCTCCAGCATGGATATGTATGGAGAGAAGCATGTAGCATGTGGAAGCCCGAGCTCAGTTGGGTTGTACGGCTGGGCTCAGCTGGGCCTGTGGAGGCATTGCTCCGAGTTGGGCCTGCCTGAGTCTCAGCTGGTACACAGACACTGCCCTACAGCCCAGGACCTGCCCAGGGGGCTCAGCGTAACAGACCCACCTTGGTGGGGGGCTGCTGCTTCCAGCTGCTTTGCAGCTTCTGTCAGGCCAGGGCTGCTTGAGTCCTTGCTCTGCTATTTAAATCTATCACTCGTTGGTGACAGCTTTCTGCCTAAGCAGTGGCAGCATGTATGCTACAGGTTTCAGCTCATTACCTCTGTAGGGCTGTTCCTGGACTGCTGGCTGGGGGAAAGGCCAGCCATACAGACTGAGGCACCAGCCCCAAACTCTGTATTGGATGTTGCTGAGCCTGGGTGGAGACTGGGGCCCTGCTTCCTACAGTGCCTGCTACCTGTCCTTCAGAGGACCTGTCTGCAGCAGGGCCAGAGCCTAAGGTTTTGTTTTCTCCCAGCCTGATGGGACTGTGATACTTGGACATGGACATCAAGGAGATGTGGGCTCTGCCACTCTGCTTAAGTGGGCCTGGGCAAGTCAGTTTACCTCTTGGGGTTCATTTTCTCTGTTAATAGGTGGTGAACTTTTCAAGGGTGATTAACATGTCATCTTTATCTCCATATCCCTTGGACACAGTAGGTACTCAGTAAATGATAGCTTAAATTTGTAAAATGGGGATGATAGGACCCTTATCCCTAATTTGTACTGGGCAGAGACAATGAATATAATTCTATTAAACTTTGACAAATGGGAATAAAGTGAAGGAACCCTTGTATTTCCCCAGGTTCATCTCCCATATCCCCAGTATTAAAGAATCTCAGATGAATGGGGACTTAAAAAGTTCATTTGTGTATCTTTATTTACTGATTCAAACTTTTACTACCTTCGCCAGTTGATCTAAATAGACATCTCTATTTAAGGCATCTTCTATATAAAGAAGGTATATAAATAGTCAAGAAGCACATGAAAAGATACTTAACATTAGCTATTAGGGAAATGCAAATTAAAACCCCAGTGAGATACCACTTCATACCCTCAGGTGACTATGGTCAGAAAGACAATAACAAGTGTTGGTGAGGGGGGCGAAAAATGGGAAGCCTTATGCATTGCTGATGGTAATGTAAAATGGTGCAGCCTCTTTGGAAAGCAGCCTGGCAGTTCCTCAAAATGTTAAACATAGAGCAATTCTATTTCTAGGTATTTACCCAAGAGAAATGAAAACATATGTCCACGCAAAGACTTGTATGCACATATTCACTTTAGCATTATTTTTATATGTGCATCTGAATGCCCTCATCTCCGTTATGGATTGGATGTTAGGACACCCTATAGAGGAGATTTCCAGGGATAGCTACTCTTGTGTTTGTCTTCTTATATGGGATTCATGCATAGGAAATGCCAAGCTTTTGGCCTCTCTCATTTATAACTTCCAGAGAACAGCCTAAGTTTGGTCTATGTTTAAGGAAATTCAGGAGTCTTTTGCAGGGCTTCTGTAGAAACCTTTATCAACTAAAATTATCTGGTGTTTCCCAGGCTTTGCTCTCCTGCATTCCTTGTAGTCAGCAGGGAAGGACCCCTTGTTATGATGTGAGTTACTCTCAACATTTCAGGCTTTTGAAGATTAATTCCTGATCTGAGGGAAGATTCTGGCAGAACTGGGATATCTCTAGAATGATAAGGGCCTTGTCAGTTTCTGGGGTGGGCAGGTCCTTCTTATAGACGGTTTTGTGACTAAGATACCTGATCAGTAGGCTTTTCTTCCTGGCTGTAACTAGTGATGGGTTGCAGGTGGGTGCGTGTGGGGATGGAACATCTTAGAGTTGTTTACAAAGTTAGGCGTTAGAGAGCATGGGTATCATGGAGAGAACTTCTTGATTGAGATTTGGGGCCAATTTCAGTCAGTTCTCTAATATTTTCTTGCATTTGAGTTATAAGCTGTTCCTATAAGTAAGTGATAAGGGAGTAGTGGGAAAATGCATCCTTAATTAATAGGCAGAATAAAGCTAGGTGGCCATAGGAAGGCCATAAAAAGCCCAAGGAAGCAGCCCTATTTATTTGTAGAACATAGGTGAAATGTTTATTATATGCAAAACAAGTTAAACCAAAACATCTAAATGCACCATAGTATATGATTACAGAAACCTGAAAGATCCAGGAATAACAATAACAAAGGAACAAATGAACTACACATGAACACTAATCTTCCCTGGAACTAAGGATAGGTGGGCACTTAGAAGTGCTTCTGGGATGGCAGGTCAGGCTGCAGGGTGATGGACATTGGGCATGTGCTTGGGACACTCCTTGAGGCACATGGAGACTATTTGAGATCACCTCTCTGATTAGAAAGTTGTTTGGTGGGTACCAAAATAAGACAAAAATGAGTAAGTGTTTTTAAGGGAGATTTCCCTCAAGCTGTGTTTGGTAGATAAATAATAACTCTCTGTTCTGGGATATTTTCTCTCTAGGCCACTGTCATTGACCTCTCAAATGCTTGGGGGTGAGAAGGGTAAAGATAATATAAAAGTATCAAGAAAAGGAAAGTAAAGGGAAAATAGTAAAAAAAAAAAAAAAAAAAAAAAAAGTCCTATATAGTCCTATGAAGAAAGTTTTGACCTAGATATAAAAATATAGGCAAGTCTGAAATCTTGTTGCCTTTCTCTTTAGTTTGCCTTCGTTGATATAAGTCTGTTTATTCATGTCTGTATGCTAACCGCTGACACTTAAATGTGAAATTGTTCTCAGGACTCTGCTGCATTGTCCTACTAGTAGAAGTCCTGGTTTTAGAACATAAGGTCTGGATATGTACAGCCTAGCTTTTGGATGAGCAACTCTGTGCAAGTTCCCCAACCTCTGTTCAACTTCAAAATAAGGGCAGTTATACTGAACGCCTGTATGGGTGCTATGAGGATTACATGAGATACATAGTAAAGCTAGCCAAAAAACACTGGTTATGGGCCAGGTCCCAAAATGTTATAAAATGAGCCGGGCATGGTGACTCATACCTGTAATCCCAGTGGTTTGGGCAGCTGAGACAAGAGGATTGTTTGATGCCAAAAGTTTGAGACCAGCCTGGGCAACATAGCAAGACCCCATCTCTACAAAAAATTAAAAAATTAGCTGGGAATGATGGCTCATGACTGTAGTCAGCTACTCAGAGGCTGAGGCAGGAGGATTGCTTGAGCCAGGAGTTTGGGGCTGTAGTATGCCATGCTCACACCTGTGAATAGCCACCTCATTCCAGCTTGGGCTGTTAGCGAGACCTTGTCTCTTTAAAAAAACAAAACAAA
The DNA here is from genome assembly GCF_028858775.2 of Pan troglodytes. NCBI lineage: Eukaryota > Metazoa > Chordata > Mammalia > Primates > Hominidae > Pan > Pan troglodytes. The sequence continues at coordinate 16,950,109 of NC_072407.2, forward strand.
ACAAAAGATTTTTGCATATCATTGAAAATCTATGAAGTAGTTTTTTTTTTTAATTTATAAATATACGTTATTCAACTGGTTGCCTATTTTTGAGCAATTGAAGTGGGTTTTCCCTACTACAAGTAACTACAGTGAATGTCCTTGAGTGAGATACATAATTATTTCTTTAGGACCAATTCCAAGAAGTGGAATGCCACAGTTAAAGGATAGATTATTTTTTTTAAGAACTATGATAATATTTCCAAATACCAATGTCTGCTCTACTAAAAAAGTAGTGAGAATGGTCATTTCCTCAGTCTGTGATCAGTGCTGGATATTTAGGTTTTTAAATATCTTTGCTATTTTAGAGGTAGAAAATATCTTATAGTTTATTTGATTTTTATTTCTGATAACAGCTGAGCTTAAATAATGGTATATTTTATTATGTACTGTGTTTCTTTCATACAATATTGTTTAATTTTGCTCAGTTTTTCCTTTAGAGTATTGTCTGTCTTATTAGTTTGTAGGACATTGACTGTTTTCACTTTTGTTGCAGATACCTCAAGTTTGGCATTCCATTCATTCAAAAAACCCACCATTTTTAGATAACCCACTGACATGGTGAAGTAAGGACATTGTTAGGAAAAAGGCATGTAGGATGTGGAACATGAATCAAAAGAGAACTGTCTTGGATGATCTCTTTGTTGTTAAGCCCAGTGACTGTCTGTGAGGGAGTGGGATTGGTGGGGATCTCACTGAGTGCTGACTGTCCAGAACTCACTTTCTCATTGTGATCTGACTCCAGTTGTTCAAAAGCCATTCCTTACTGGGAGAAGTCAGAGCATGGGATATCCCTTGAGAGTATATGTGAAATGCATTACTTTGAAGAATTGGTTTTGGAACACTAAAGTGGATAATGGAAGCAGCTATTTCATTCTTACAGCTCTGGAGTAAAATGGCGATGATCTTTGGTCTACCCCAAAACTGTCTTAAATGTCGCTTGCTTTGGCTAACTCTGATAGGAAATAGCTATGGGAGAGTAGGAAGGGAATAGGGCTTAGAGCCCATAATTCAATCCCTGCTACCACTTCTAGGTATGAGCTGTGTAACCCTGCACAGGTTACTTATCTCCGTTTTCTAGATTTTATGCGGTCCATTTGGCATGTCCTAAGCACCCAGTACATGCTCATTAATTATTTTTTCTCTTCTCACCAGGTCCGGTCTATGTCATGTTCATCTCTATCCTCATTAGCGTGATAGTCTCTTTGAGATTATTTGATGACCAAATGAATGGGGCTGGAGTGTAACAGCTTAAGAGCAGGTACATTCTGAAGAGTGAGAATAAACTTTGTCTGTGTATTATTTACTGTTTAAGAAAAAAAAAAAAAAAAAGGAAAAAGCAGCCCTCATGGTGTTGATGGATTTTGGGTAATCAAGGTAGATTTGGAATATCCCTCTCTTTTCGACATGTGACAGCCTGTCTAGGTGAGGGCCAGGGTCACAATGATGGTTCTGATTATTCCTCTCCAGGAGGGCCCCTGAACTTTGACATCATCTCCTAATGCAGTGCTGCTGGAGGCCTTCCTGTCAGAGCCTCCCGGGCCAGAATGGGCCTCTGTGGCGAGCCGGGCCTGTAACTGTTCCCACTCATAATGAGCAGAGCTGCTCCTGCAACCCGGCAGGAGCACCCGAGTGGGTGTGCATGCACATAATGGGCCCAGCTGCTGTGGCTGCAGCCTGTGAATGCCTTCCAAGAGGCCAGATGCCTGGACACATCTCTCAGCAGCTACTTTTCCTTTAAGGGGGATGCTAACTCCCTGGCGCTTATCCCTAGTACCTCTGACAAGGAAAGGAAATCCATGTTGCCCTGATCAGCAGGGTGAGCACCTTCACCGGATTCAGTCTCATGCAGCTCAGCAAGGGAGATGCTAGTATCTAATTGTCTTAGTTTCCTAGGGCTGCCATAACACAATAGTGTAAACTAGGTGACCTAAAACAACAGGCATTTATTTTCTCACAGTCTGGAGGTGAGAAGCTGGAGGTTGAGGTGTTGGCAGGGCCATGTTTTCTCCAGTCTTTAGGGGAGGGTGTGTTCTGTGCCTTTCTCTTAAAGGCTACTGTGTTGCCATCAGTGCTTGGCTTTCCTTATCTCACAGCTGTTAATTTCAGTCTCTAACTTTGTTGTCTCATGGTATTCTCTCCTAGGGTTGTCGTTGCATTATCTTCTTGTAAGGACAATTGTCATATTGAACTAAGGGATCGCCCTACTCCAGTATGACCTTGACTGATCATATCTTCAATGACACCACCTCTGAATAAGGTCAAATTTGAGGTGTACTGAAGGTTAACACTTCAACAAATCTTTTTGGGGCATGCAATTCAACCCATAACTCTCATGTTGCATACAAGGGTGCAGGTTTAAAGAGGATCAGTAATTTGGGTATGGTCACAATTAGGCAGTGTTGGGACCAGGATTGGAACTCAGGCCAGCCTGTCCAAAGCCACTTCTCTTTCTACTAAACTTTGGTGTGTCAGAATCACCTGGAGGGCTGATAAGAAAGACTGGGGCCCAGGCTTTATACCCTTGCTCCTCCACCTGTGGTCCATGGACCAACTGGCAACATCAGCATCACCTGAGAGCTTTTTTTGGAAATGCAGAGTCTCAGGTCCGACCACACACACATTTTTAACAAGATCCCCAGGTGATTTGGATGTGCAGTCAGTTTGATGAAGCACCTGAATCGGGTATATGCTGCTTCTCAGTCCTGATTGCATATTAGATTGCTTGAGAACAGTAAAAGACAAAACACAAATAACAGTGATGGCAGCCTTACCCCACGCCATTGAATCAGATCTCTGATGAGGCACCGACGTTTATATTTTTTAAAAGCTGCCCAGATTATTCTGATTCACAGTGTAAGTTGAGGACCACTGTGGGGCTGGAGGTCCTCATTTCTGGAATATCCAGACTTCAATACTGAGGTTGAGAATTCTTTTTGCACAGGTTCTTCTTTTTATTTCCACGGTAGTGCAGAAACTGGGCCAGGAGGGGGGCTAGTGTGCGGAATTTATTTCAGAGAAGGCAGAATATTATATAGCAAAGGAGACCACAGTGCATTTTTTTTTCTGGCTTTACCTCTTACAGATACTAAGTGTTGGGTAGCAACCTATTTGTCCACCCCAGGAGCTTGGGAGAACATGAAAGGTGGTGTGGAGATAGCATATAGTGGGCAGTCAGTGCTTGTTGAATTAAATTGAATAACAAAAACCATAGGAAATCAGCGTTGTTGGTCTCACTGAAACATATCATTTATAGAGATGCTATTGTGTTACTTTTGGGGTACAAGGAAGAGTTGCAGAAGACTGCACAGATGCTTACGATGTTTAGCAATTCTTAGGCTACGTGGGATGGCTTATGCTTGTAATCCCAGCACTTTGGGAGGCTGAGGCGGGCAGATCACTTGAGCTTAGGAGTTTGAGACCAGCCTGGGCAATGTGGTGAAACCAGTCTCCACAAAAAATACAAAAATTAGCCTCTCAGCTACTTGGGAGGCTGAGGTGGGAGGATCACCTGAGCCCAAGGAGGTTGAGGCTTCAGTGAGCCATGATTGCACCACTGCACTGCAGCCTGGGCAACAGAGGTAGATCCTGACTCAAAAAAAAAAAAATTTAGCAATTCTTGTTATATCAATAAACATGGAAGAGTTATTGGAAGTTTTGAGAATAAAGTGGGAGCACCCCTTAATATCTACAGATGTGGCCGGGTGCGGTAGCTCATGCTTGTAATCCCAGCACTTTGGGAGGCCGAGGTGGGCGGATCACGAGGTCAGGAGATCGAGAACATCCTGGCTAACACGGTGAAACCTCATCTCTACTAGAAAATACAAAAAAATTAGCTGGATGTGGTGGCGGGCACCTGTAATCCCAGCTACTGAGGAGCCTGAGGCAGGAGAATGGCGTGAACCCGGGAGGCGGAGCTTGCAGTGAGCCGAGATTGCGCCACTGCTCTCCAGCCTGGGAAACAGAGCAAGACTCCATCTCAAAAAACAAAAAACCTACAGATGTATTTTCCGTTGTAGGTTTTGTGGTGAGGGGAAGCACTAGTATCCCAGATGGTGACCTCTTAACTTTTAATTCTTCAACATAGACTTGAAGAAGGATGGTGATTGTGTTCAGACCATCTTGCCCTACTGTTCCCTCAAACTCTGTCCCATCAGTCCTTCTCCTCTTAGCTGATCTTTTGGACAATCACAGAATGTGGGGAAGGGGCTCATTTCAGTCTGGGGTCTTGATGTAGCATGCATTTGGTCCTCAGACTAGGGCTTTCACAGACGGTTGGCACCCTATCCAGTGACAATTCTAGTGTCCTTTTCTCATTCCTGGACTTCTTGACGTTTGTGCTTTTGTACCCCCTGGTGTGCCACCCACCCCATCCCATCTGAAAATCCCTGGTACAGCCCTTAAGTCTTGGATGTGCATGCTGTCCCTCTCTTTTTTTTTTTAAACTAACCTTTCTTCCTCTTCCTGACTCCACTAAGTAGTGGTTATCTTTAAGGTTTTATTTATCCCCTCTTTTTTTGTAGGGGTTTCCTCCACTCTGCCAATTTTACTGTCCTATCTGTGCAGAGGATCACCATTTGTCTTGCAAATGGTTGTCCCTTCATCACCAAAACATACCATACATTGAAAATGGAATTCTCCAACTTCTCTTGTTTTCTGGCTTGCTTTTTAATGTCAGTGTATCCTATCTACTATTTTTCAAAGCCCCCTTGTCTTTAAAACCTCCTATTTGATTTACCCTGTAGGGACTGATCAGTCCCTTACTCTTACATTCTCCTTTGGGACATCTTTTGTATGTTCATTTTTCCTTTGGATAATTCTCATTATCCAAACTCTAATTGCCTGATACCTGGATGAGTCTCTAGCTATGCTTTCCATCCCTGCAATGGAAATTAAACTTTTTATTAAAGCCCTTTGTGTAACATATCCACCTACCTGTATTTCCACTTTTATCTTGCAGTACTGCCCTGGTGGCCTCAGCTCTAGCTACACTATTGTTTTTACCTTTCCCATAGTTGCCTCCTGCACACATGCTCTGTGGTTGGCCCCTGTTGCTGACTGCTGATTGGAGATGACGTGTACCCATCCTCTAGACAGTCTGTGCTTTTCCTGTCTTTAGAGCTTCCAGTTCCACCCCCATCAGTTTTTTTCTGACCACTCCATCTTGCCTTATTTCTCTCTCTTTCCTTTTGACTGGAAGAGTACTCATCTTTTCTAACATCTTTTCATAAACTCTGTTTTGATTTCACTTATATTGATTTTTAACGTATAATGTGCTGGTGTTCTGTTTCCTCAGTTAGATCAGAAGCCCCCTAAAGACAGGGCTCCATTGGTGTTAAACTGCCATCTTCAAGGTCTGGGACTTGATTTCTCTTTTTTTTACCTCCACAACAAGGCACTCCTCTGCACCCAGTCGGAACTCAGTGCCTGTGGTCAAGTAAATGCATGAAGGAAGTTGGAACCCGTGGTGGGTATGTTTATTTAAATGTGTAAACCAAGAATGCCTTATGGTGTGTATGCCAGAAGTGAAGTTCTCATCTGTAATTACCAATGAAAAAAACACCTTGTATTTACAGTTGAGTTTGGCACCAAATCAGCACTGGTCTTTCCTTCCATGGTACAAATGTTGTAAAACTCTGAATGCTGCGTTTCCATAAAAGGAGCATGCATTTCTGTGGAGGTGGTGATTGATGTTGGATGCCTTTAGGCGGTGCCATCCTACTCATGAGGGAAGCAGTGCTGTTCTAGGCTCAGTCCGCGAATTGGTTTGCCTTTTCTCCTTTCCCAACTCTGCCACCTGGAAAACAAAACAAAAGCAACAACAAACCCCCCCCCCCCCCCCGCCCAGGCATTCTGCCTGCTGGCACCCTGTTAGAATAAAAAGATTAGAACACTTGGTATCTGTTCACTCACTTAGGTGAAGTTTGAGATGTCCTACTGGGCTTTTCTATCTGTAGGCCCATGAAAATCTCATTGACGAGGTGTTGTGGAAACATGAGAAATACATGCTTATCATCATTTGTTTGTTTATTTACCTACCTGTCTACCAAATTAGAAAAGTTCCAGGCGTTTATCTCAGTGTTTTACAAATATTAACTTGTTTAATTTAAATTTCATAACCACCCTGAGAATTGAGTGGTATGTTTTCATTATCCCACTTCACAGATAAGGAATCTGGGCACAGAGCACTGAAGGCGCTTGTTAATAGTCACATGCAATCTTTTTCCTATTTCTTGGCTTCCAGTAATTTTTCAGGTAACTAAATGCCTGTGATTCCCAATTAGGTGTCGAGTTCTATGGCTTTTATTTCTATAAAGCATTCTGGTTTCTTTTTATGGTCATGGCTGTACTTGTGTTTCCCTCTGAAATTGGCAGAAGATGAGTGTGTGTGTGTCAGCGTTTTTAACACCCACTAAAAAGAAATCTCCTACAGTGCTTTACAGTTTATAATTGCTTTTTCAGATATTATCTTCCTTAGTCCAGCAATGCTGGTAAGAAGAGTTATTATTTATTTCCATTTAACAAATGAAGTAAGTGGCTTAGAGAGGTTAAGAGACTGAACATATCCTTAATGTGATTAGTACATTGGAATTTGAACCCAAGTCCTCTTAATCCTTTGCTCTTCCAAGCTGTTACGCTGCTTGTAAATTGGGAAACCCTATAGTCTGTTTTTCTTGAAGTTCTTTGTTTTTCTAACCTCCGTCAAAATAATGTAGTGTTTTGGTTTTTTTTAAACTTATATCCCAAGCCTGTATGGTAGAAGATGTGAAAGTAGGGGGGTTGAGAATGCAGTTTTTTTGAAAGAGAGGAGTTTATCAGATGCCACAAGAAATACTTTTTTCTGTTTTTCTTTGATAGCAAAAGAGTAAAAAATTTGCAAGGCTTTTCTTGATATTTTTGGAGTCCAGGGGAATAAGTGCATAATGGTAATAATTAAATACAGTTTCCAGTAAGGGAGTTTTCTCAGGTTTAGCTGCACAGGCTTAGAAAGTTGGGTGAGAGAAGGCTTTGAGGAGAGATTAGAAGTTGGAGAGCCCATCTGTCGTGCCAGTATACAAAAATGTCCGTGGATGATGACCGCTTGCACCTCCAGAGCTAGTCTCCTCTAGGAAAAATCAACAGTCACCAGTGCAGGAGAATGAATGAGTCAGAGCTCTGGGTCCTGAGCCGGTTTTACCTCTTAGCTTTGTGATCTTGCATAAATTATCCAAAGGCTCTGGACTGCAGTTTAGTTCAATGTAGCAAGCTTTTATCAAACAGCTATGTGCCAGGTACTGTGGTAGGTGCTCTGGAGAGAAATACAAATTAGATAAGGCTTCTGCTCTGGAATAGTTCTCATACCAGCTGGGGAGACTGACAGGAAACACAGTGATGGTTCCTGCTGTGTTAGAGATACGTTCAGAGGGCTGATAAGGGAGGGGGACGCAAAGCATATCAATCAGCGAATTCTACTAAGGTGCTGATTCAAGGTCAGCTTCCCTCCTCCTGACCCCTGTACTTAGCACAGCACGTAGAGGGGACTGTAGGGAATGCAATGAAAGTGAATGGTGACAAAAAAATGAAAAAGAGCCTCAAGGCAGGAGCCATGGTTTTCTCCTCTGGGGTGGGAATTGTCTTCAATCTGGGAATACTGTGGTGGGGCCTCTCATCTTCCTTTCCTCCCATCTCTGCCCCCAAGCACCATGTCTTTTTCCTAGCACAAGGCTAGTCTCATAGATTTCTAAGAGTCCTATATAGCTGTCTTTATCTTAGGCACTAGCCTAAGTACCCCTTGTGAATGGGGTTGGTTGCATCTTTGTGTTCTCAGTGTCAGCACCATGCCTGGCACAGAATTGGTGGTTTAAAAATTCTGTTGAATGCATGGATGGATGGGGATTGCTGGAAGCACAGCCTGGAAGGAGCAGAGGAAGGAGAGATTGAAACGAGAAGAGTGAGATGTCCCTGGGCAATGGCTGATGAAATTTAACCCAGGCAGGGAGGGGCTTGGGCTGAAAGCCTTATTAAAAAGCTGCCATCTGCAAAGCAAGAATTTAACTCCTTGGTTTCACAAGAAAAGAGTAAGTGTAGCCTAGAAATTGGGGCTGGATTTGAAAATTAGCCCCAATTCTGCAATTTTCACCGCAATAAAAGCTTCTCCAGTTATACATGGTGATTGGTCTTGATGGGCTATTGTGGACAGAGGAGGGTGCTAGGTTGGGGTGGACGGGGCCACAGCTCAGACTAAAAATCCCCTTTTCTCTCTTCATGAGCTTGGCTGCAGATGTAGAAACTAGAGCTAACAGCAGTTTTACCTCATCTTAAAGAAAAGTAGTAAATTAATGGAGGCTTTAATTAATTGCTATGATCTGTTGAGTACTTACTATAGGCTAAGGGCTGTAGGGAACACTTTAATTCACTGAATAATGTCAGTAACTCTGTGAAATAGATATTAGTGGCCTATTTTGCAGATGCACAAACTGAAGCTCAAAGGGGTATTTCACAGATAGTGCAGTACTGAGTTGGAGCCTTGGTTTGAACCTGAGCGTGTCTGCTTCCAAAGCCCATGCTCTTAGGTGGATTTTCAGTGATGCCAGAAGATGGTTGGACTTTCCTGAAGATGTTTATGTGCATTGTCGCCACAGAGTCAAACCAAGAATTGTATTGTTGTATTTCATTCAGAATCATAACATGCTTAATCCAGATGATGCCTCAGATGATGAAGGTGGGTTGCCCACAGGCTGTACTGATTGGTGATTCTTAAGAGTGTAAAAAAAGGAAATCACTTGATTTTGTTGTGGGGAGGCAGAATGTATCACACAATAGCTTGGTTGAGTTTGGCTTAATGTAGATATGTTTAATGTAATTAGACTGAGGGCTGAAATGGGCACCTTCAGGTCACTGTGGAGTGAGACAGAGCCCTCACTAGATTTTTGAGTCACTTGAGGTGGTTATGCCAAGCCCTGTTCACATTTCACACTTGAGTTTAAGTATTTGTGAAGGGAATATAGATCTTTGGTTTGAACTAGATATAGCTCAAAGGTTACCCATTCAGAACAGAGCATTTCAGCCTCAGGGCACCTACTTAGCCTCTAAGATGAGACCACATCTGAACCAGCCAAGTCAGCCTGGGATGAGGTTGGAGGAGAAAAATTCATGTGATAAGTCAGATTACAATGAACTTTTTTGTTATTATTTTTTGAGTGACCACAATGTGTGTGGGACTTCGAAATATGGAATAATGATGGGTTTTATTATTTCTTTTTGAGAAAAATCCAGTCACTTTTTTTTTAACCCGAGGAAGATGAATCCTGAAGAAAGGGAGATTTATCTCTGCCCTTTGAACTTAAAGCCCATAAAGTAAAATATATAGTTTAAAACAATTACATGTTCCCCTCATCTCACCGCCGCCCGACCCTTCACAGATAGTGTTTGACAAAACACTATTTAGGAAAGTGCCTGACTGGTGGTGGAGGGGCCTTGCTTCCTGTGAATCTGCATTCCCTGTGCCACTTGCTTCCTGCCCTGAGAGGTACTGGTGGCCAGGTGTTATGAATCCAGGTCAAGATGAAGAAAACACACTTTTGTCATTTCTTCAGGCATGTGGCCGACCCGACCGGGTCTCAGGTATTCCAGATATGAGCGATGTGCCGATTGCGCAAGGCTGGAAGCATTGCTCACTCGGAGATACCGAGGCCTGCTTGCCCCGAGCCCTTTGTTCTCCTGGTTGAAAGCAGTTAATTAGCAACTGTCTCCATAGCAACACCCTCATAGTCCAAAAACATTGTCTAGTTTTTCAGTTTAGCTTATCACACTGTTTACCTGAAGGGCTTTTCACTGCTCTGAGTCTCATTTGAGTTGGCGGCATGCCTGTTGGGGAAGTGAATTGTCAAGATAGAAAAAAACACCATGGTAGCAAGAAGCCGAGGAGACTTCTCTCTACCCAGCCCAACCCGGGCCCTGGATTCTGGGAAAACAGAAGTTGCGCCTGCCTAACATTTTCACCTGTATTTTTTTTTTTGTTTTGCCATAAAACTGCTGTTCTCTCCACCAAGCCCTGAATTGTGAGGATTTTGCCCCCCTTTCCCCGAGAGGCTTTCTAAGCTCTTTAATATTCCCTGTTTATAGTACATTTCCATGATTAGTCATCTTGAAACCCCGAGTGTTCTCAGCCCCTGTACGTTCGAGGAAATTTTGCTTCCCTGAGGGTCTTGGCATTTCCAAAGGCCCTTGGATGAAGGATTATGAGTCTGAATGTGAATTAGTCAGAGCAGCTTTGTTTTTAGGCATAATGAGGAAAGGCTTCTCTTTCTTGGTTTAAGTTGATTGTTTGTGGGAAGAAGGCAACTTCAGGTGGCTTGTTGGTAAAATAGGAAAGGGAACTGTAGCTTCTTTATAAGTCGTGCAATGAAGATAATTTTCATAGCTGTCATGGACTGAGTGCAGTCTGTGTGGCCCTCCGTGCCAGCTGTGTGGCCCTCCTCTGTGCCTGCTGTGTGGCTCATGGTGCCAGCTGTGTGGCTCTCCGTGCTGGGACGCTTAGGAGCTTTTATCTCACATCTGCAATGGGAAGACGGGAGGCAGATGGGAAAGAAGACTGCATTTCCTGAATGCCTACCACATTTCAGTCGCTGAGCCAGACTTTCACAAAATGAGGTCTCCTGTATCCTTCACAGCAAACCTGCTAACGAGGCCCTATTAAGTATTTTAAAGATGGGAAACTGGGGTTCCAAGGAGTCGTTGCCTGCCCAAGGTTGTGGAATTCTAATCTAGACCTGTTGGTTTACAGGACACCAACTCTTGTCCTGAAGCAGCGTTGTGGATTTGGTGGTGGAGTTAGGCGGTACGTATCACAGATTGCAGGGCTCTGGGAGACTTTTGCCAAAGAGGTTAGTTAGAATTTGGTGGTGTACATGTGTAATTAGATCCCTAAGTATGTCTCAGGAAATCATGAAGCTTAGGTCCAGTGATAAAATAGTAGAATTTAATTTTGAGGCACATGTGCCAGAGCTTATTTACCCAAACAAATGTAATTCTCTTTGAAGTATTAACTTGGAAAGACTGTGCCTTGTGATATTTCCATTCTTCAGACCTTTTTAAGGAAACTTTATGGGAGCAAGTGCTTTCCCAGCTTGCAAAATACAGCTTTGAATGCATTCAGCAGACCATTCTTGAGCATTTAACTCCCCTTAATATGGGCAGAGAAGTATGGCTTTTCCCTAGTGGTGATCCCTTGGACCTAGCATGGGTTCACTAAGAACAAGTCACCCCAGGCTAGCTTCTTTTCTTTCTTTGAAAACCTTATTAAGCAGAAAACTATAGTTGATACGATGCATAAATGAGACCTTTGATCTGCTTTTTAATTTTATCTACTGTGTTGAAAATAGAGACATAGTCTGAGCTGAATGCAAGAACTATGGTCTGAACTGCCCCTTAGTTAATACCTAAGAGTGACAAACATGTGTTGTAATGGGAGATCAGTACTATGTGATTTTTGTTGACTGTGCGATCACAGTAAGTTTGTGATGTGGCTTCTGCAGAAGCAAGTGTTACCTCGGAGTGTGCAGATAGAGGAGGATGCATACCATGTTAGAACACACCTGGAGCCAGGGGTTCTGTTTTCCTTCCTTCGCTCCCTACCTCTCTCCACTATACTGTATGCCAGGTACCTTTCTATGTGTTGGGATGCAAAGGTGGACAAAAGAAAGCCCCTTTAGAGAGAACGTAAAAACTAGGGTTTCTTCAGAGGGCAGCACCCCAGATGATAAAGAGAAGAAACCACATGTCACACAAAATCATTCAAAGGATGGGGTGGATGTGGGAGTGGTAGTATTTGCCCTGACTTAGAAAAGACTCTGCAAAGACATGGGTGAAGAAGCAGCACATCTGTCCAGTAGACTCTAGTTATAATCTTAAAAGGCAGTCACATTTTGGCTCAATTATAAAAAAGATATTCTTCACAGTCCTGCAAAGGTGGACTGGGCTTCTGCTTTAGGATATAGCGAGAAGTATTGAAGCAGGGATCAAAAGACCATTTGGTGGCTTATTGTGAAGGTCAACAATATAATGAATCTCCTTTAAAATTTCCAGTCATAAAAATTGTATAAGTGAGCAGGCATGTCATCTGCCTGCAAGACACATGCTAGTAATGAAGGAAGATGTATATCACAATTAACATGCCTGCTTTACATTGTTTATTTATTTCTTTGGGGGCAGCTGAATATGATCAATTTAGAGATGTTAGAACATTTGTAACTATAGTTTGTGAGATGGGCAATTTTAACTGCAGGAAGTCTTCAGAATCACAGCACAGGTTCAATTCACTGTGGTTGTTATGTCATAATTATATATTGTGGATGTCTAATTCCTTTTCAAACCTAGAAGTAAAGATCATGTAACATATCCTAGCCAATATTAAAGCAATATTATTATAAAAATGATCTCTGATGTAGAACCACTAGAATTAGGGCCTTAGGTCTACTCATATTGAGTTTGCCCTTTTTATTTGCAAAATGCTTGATCCCAGATTGCTATGAGTGATAGACATAATAGTGATCTTTCTGCTTTTGATAGTTAGGTATCATAGTTTTAAGACAGCCAGTGGAGTTTTAGAAATTGTGTCTGTGTCTACAGAATCATGTGTGTGATTAGATAAAGATTAGTAGGTACAGAAACTAGTTGAAGCATTGATTGATACACCTTGTACCTTCCAAAGAATTGATCTATTTAAATCAAGTTAGTTTCACAGCTCCGTTTGTTGCTTTTCTAGATTGATTAGGTGGTTTTATGATGTTTCTTTTATTTTTTTCACTAGGAATTTTGCTGAGTATTTTTAATACCTGAATTGACAGACTGGTTTATCGGTGTTGGGGGTCTGTGTGAGCTTCTCATTAGTCCATTTACAATGGCAGCACTTTCATGTTTAAATGTAGACAAACCTGTCCCTAATATTTATGGAGCCTGAGGCAAAGAGTGTCAGTGGAAGCTCATGTACTCTATGTTGAAATATTTAAAGGAAAATTCGAGTTAATACACTGTTAAATAACATTTTCTCACCTCCTACTTTGACAAATTTACTTTAATAATAACTTGGAACCCAGGTTCAAATTTAGAGGCCTGCCCCCTTCTCTTCCCACTCCAGCTGTATGTTGTAACATGTTCATATGGATGCTGCAGATTGCACAAGCAAACCCTCTTTTCCTTCCTCCTGCTAACAGCTGCTCCTGGGCCACTCCTTGCAGTGAAGCATACTCACACCTGTGACACAATCTGCCCTTTTGAGAACAGATTCAGGGAAGTGGCCTACACAGACCTTGGAAGTGGAAAAGGGTTCTTGGCTTGAGAAATCCAAAGTCTCGGGTCCTTGGTCAATGGTCTAAAAGGTGAGGGTGTTAGGTGAAGTGTCCTCTTGATCCTCAAAGGCTCCTCAGCCTGGGAGGAGGAGGAAGATGGCCAGAAGAAGACCAGAGCAAGACCCTCTAAAGTCTAGGGCCCAACTTGGGCCCTCTGGCCGAGGTCTAAGGACTGTACAGAATATGGATAAAAGCATGACTAACTTCCAACTGCCTTTCATACTTCAGAGCTTGAAACCGAGTAGTTTCAACCAAGTAGTTGGGTTGGCCTAAGTAGCTTTGCCATTTAACCTCGTAAATGATCTAAACATCAACATAGTCTGAGAGTTGAATAAAAAATAAGTGAAGTAGTTGATCATTGTCAGGTCAGGTTTGAATTCTCTCATACTTGAAATCCCTGCAACTATGAAATTGCCTGTAGGAATTGCAGGTTGTGCTAAACAATCAAACGAATTGGTAGGTTGGCTCCCATAGGCAAAATCTTGAGGCTGTTTGGGGCAAAAAAAATTACAAAATATAACTAGTAATAAGTGGGATGCAATAAGAATCAAATGTGATCCAATTTTCTGGGGAAGCAAATTGCATTGCACTTTGTTTTATTTTAAAAAATGATGTGAAAATACAGAGCATCACAGCACAGACAAATATCTTACACCGGTTTTCACAATAAAATCCCCAAATGTGAAAGCTCTCCCTTTTTGCAAAGGCATTTGGAAGCAATAATGTTTGTGTGCATAGTTGAGTTTATCAGAGTATACTGATTTTTTATCCCATGAGGTTTTCAAGGAACGTGCAGCTGGTCAACCTTTAGTGTTTTCTTTGCCACAGGGTATAGTTCTGTTTCTGTCCGCTCAAATACAGTCTTTCAGGAAACGAATTCTCTGTAGGATACCTTAAAATGTCTTTGTGTTGTAACACAGGGTAGGGGGCAGTATGTTTAATAGGTTAGTGTGGATACGTGGGTCCTGAAATCACAGTCCTGCTTTTTGCTCCTGGCTCTGCCACTTCTAGTTACTTGTGTAACCTTGAGCAAGTTACTTAACCTTCTCTAAGTTTCAGTTTTCTCATCAGTAAAGTGGGTTGAATAATAGTGCCTTTGTTAAAAGGTAGGTATGAGGATTGAAAAGTATAGGTAAAGGGCTTAGCACATAGTTAACATTCAATAAATGCAAACTATTAATCACTATTAGCTCACTTGTGTAAGGAAGGCCTATGGGTTTATAGAAAGGTAACATTTTGTGGTAAGAGAACCTCTCCAGGGGAACCTCTGTAAACTCCAGAGGGCTGCACGGAAAATTCCACTGTGGATGATGGGCCTTCTCCCGGAGTTTACCTATTAAGGTGAAGTAGGTCGTGCTTTGAAGTGCTTGGCAGTGACCAGACCTGGACAGGTACTGAGAGTTGCACTGGGTGCTGTGGTTGCTGTGTCCCCGCCTTCCATCCTAGGTAGCAGATGGTAGTCCTTACTCATCTCTGAAGAGTCCTAAGTAGCCCGAGTCCTAGATGTAATTTGTTGCTTATCCGCAAAGTGGTTTTGAAGGATATGGTTTTTCTTCTTTGGGTATGAAACATAAGAGGATGAAGGAAAAATGAGAAGTTTTGTTTCTAAATGAATATAGTACACAGCCTCAGAAAATATGGGGAAAAGATGAGAAGGAAAATTATTTTTATTTCTAAATGCACTATTCATTTCATTTTCCAAGTAACTTGTGGCTATCATTATTTTTAGTGATTTATGCTTAAATAGTCTTCCTTGGGAATAATCAAATACTGGCTTCAAATATAGACAAGGAAATTATAGGTCATAGTAGGCTCATAAAATAACGCTTAGAATGAACTTGGAATGGGACGTGGAACAGGGCAGCAGACTTTCCACCAGGCGCCATTCCTGTGTTCTCAGCTCTACCCTTGAGCCTTCTCTAGTGGGGCCCCAAATGCACCACCATGATGTAAGGGTCTGACCAACGACTTAGTTTCTAGCACCCCAGAGTGAAGGCACCTCTCTGTGCCTTCCTCTTCCCTAAGGCTCAGTTTTTTTGTTTTTGTTTTTTTCCCTTGCAAAAATTGAGACAGTAGTGTCCAATTTGCAGAGGGTCTCTGAGAATGAAATCAGAGGCACGTAGCAACTGCCTGGACAGTGCCAGCACTCCACCTGCCACCCCTCCCCACTGCCCTCTATTTGTGGAGAGGTGGATGATTTTGCTAGTCACAAAGCCTGTCTTCTTTGAGACAGTAGGGAAAAAGCAACCATTGTGATTCACAGAATTTCCTGAATAGGCACAGCTGCAATTTCTCTGCCTTTACTCATCACCATAAACATACTTTAAAGTTGTCAGTTATGTTTTCTTTCTCATTTTTGGTGTTGAAAAAAATTAACCTTTGAGTTTCAGTTTCCTTTTCTGTAAAATGGGGAGAAGAATAGCTCCCATTCCATAAGGTGGCTGTGAGAATGTGAGAATACAGGTGACAGGCTGCATAATTCTCGCAAAATGCTGTTGGAGTCCCTAGAAGGGGAGGAGGGGAGCTGTGAAATCCAGTTTGGAATTGGGAATTTTCATCCTGAGCTTGTGTTAAGGAAAGGAATGAGGCCCATCCCAAAGTAGAAACCAAAAACGTTCTTACTGAATATGGCACAAGCACTGGTTTTCTTTCCTAATGAGTGTGGTCATTATTAGAGTTAAGCCTTTCCCTGCGTGGCAAGTGTGAACATGTCTGCAGACCCTGAGGACACCAGAGCGGCAGGCTTTGAAGGGAGAGCAGTGGACACTCAGTGACGGGGCCACTCACAGTCAAGCTCTGACCCCACCAGATCCTATAGGTTCCTGGTTCTTGTTCCTGGTGAATTCCTGACTATCACCTTTACACAGTGATAGAGCCTTTATTTCCACTCTGCATGGAGGCATATTGCATTTGAAAGATTGAAACCCATTGCTGTCCCCATTGACAGGGAGCATATTAAGGGTAAGATGCTGCATTTCACTCATTGCTGGGCCCCCGTTTCTGAATCTGGACTTGTATCTTATAGGCATTCAAGAAATAGCAGTTGGAAGAATGTCACTGATGGAATTGATGTCTCTGTGTACACACCCCCAGATCAAAGACCATGCTTCTTGGTCTAGCCATAGGAACTCTCCATCCTTGAGACTCAGCCAGGACGTGGGGCCCAGCCTTTCTTTACCTCCCTGGTAGTGCCCTTTTTAGAGATAGGCATAAAATGACAGTGCTGCCCCTCAAGTCTAAAGGAGGGGGCAAAACGTAGCGTCCTGTGCTTCACCACTGGGGGCTGGCTGGGCCACTGTTAAGGTCTGTGGAGACTTCTGTTTGCAGGAGAGGTTGATGAAAACCCTTGGCTTTAGCTCTGGCCAGAGGATCCAGGCTTTACCTTGTACGCTCCGAGCCCTGTGCCTGGCAAGTCTGCCACATGGTTTTGGAAATGTTCCTGAGGCATGAAGGAGGCCTTTCTGGACCAGCCGATGGGGAGTGGGTGAGGAGGTGTGGAGGAGGAAAGAAAGAAAACTCTTTCCCCATTCTTTTTTTTTTGAGATGGAGCCTCCCTCTGTCGTCCAGGCTGTAGTGCAGTTGTGCAATCTCAGCTCACTGCAAGCTCCGCCTCCTGGGTTCAAGCAGTTCTCCTGACTCAGCCTTCCGAGTAGTTGGGACTATAGGCGCACACCACCACGCCTGGCTAATTTTTGTATATTTAGTAGAGACAGGGTTTCACCATGTTGGTCAGGCTAGTCTTGAACTCTTGACCTCGTGATCCGCCCACCTCAACCTCCCAAAGTGCTGGGATTAAAGGCTTGAGCCACTGTGCCCTTCCTCTTTCCCCATTCTTAAGTACCTAGTAACAGGTCTGAGCTGTTTAGAGGTGTAAGGGAGCTTGGGAAGTTGGGAAGTGTCCAGATGTATGGACGCTGGAGCATTTTCTCCATGAGGGTCTAAGCCTGGGAAAATGGCCAGATTCTACTCAGAGACATTCTCCCATTTTCTTAAACTAGGGGTGTGCTGGGAGAGAACTCCGGGCTCCTTGCCCACAGGACAGCCGAGAAGCTTTTGTCTTCCCCTCTCTTGCTGAGCCACATCCTCCCTCTGAACTTCCCACCTTAGTCTTCGGAGTCGTTTTAGACTCAAGATTGCTAGTGACTTGAAGGTTCTGGTCTTTCTGCTATGATTGGGATCTGTGCTGCACCCCTGGGTCTGTCAGTGTCCCCAGCAGTGGGATGCTGCCCAGCAGTAGGTCTTTCATGCTGACGAGCACAGTGGCTGATGTCATCGTGGGGGAGTTCCTTCTGTGGCCATAGAGGTCTTGGTCTTTAACGCTATATCTCCTCCTCCCTGGCCCTGAAATAAATTCCTTTGGGCTGCTAACTCTCTTTCCTTTAGTGGCTGCTGTTAGTTAATAGTCCTTTTCCTAGACTGGTGAGATGGTTGCTTTCATCTCAGCCTGTGAGGCTGGGAGTCATTTGGATGGAGGTGGCCAGAAGCTACTTGAATGCTCCACGGCTATAGAGGACATTCAGCATCCATTCTGTTTTTCTTACCAAATGCATAGAGGCCAGCCCTCTCACTGGCTCATTGTATGATTCAGGTGGGATGACGTCACTTGCAACTCTGGAAGTAGACCGTGATTGATATAAGCCTAAAACAGCTATGTCCACGGCGATTGATTGAGGGATGGTGCCTGACCAGTCACATCCAGTGAGATAGAGGAGATATCTTTCTGGGGCTGCTGGGAAAGTAAAGCTTTCTTTCGCTGAAGCTTTCAGAAGAGAATCACACATCCTGTGGATGGTGTAGGGCGAGGACATGAGTTCTATATGGGAGCAGTTTTCTTTCATAAGAATCCCACACATGTGCAGGACTGGTTGCTGGTTGGAACCACTAAGTAACCTATTGGGAGGCAGATTGGTAATGATGCCATCTAAGCTGTTGGAACAAGACTTCTTAGTTAAATAAGCCACTAAGCCCCCTCCATTGCTTAAAAGCCAGTTTGATCATTGTTTCTTAGAACATAGTGACCTGATATGCAGACCTTCCTCTTGTGAATTTGTTGAGGACTTTTCCTACAAGGTCTTCTCCAAGGTCCCTGTGAGGGTTCGGCATTAGCATCTGGGAAGCCAGGGATCCTCATGCTAAGGCAGAACGAAAACAGGAGTCAGGGCTGGAGAGGGGCATCTGTGGTCTCTGGGGCAAGGCAGCTTGAGGTGGGACCCAGAAGTCCAGGGAATCAGAGAGGAACAGTGGGTTGGAGTAGATCTATGGGTTGGAATAGGTCTGTGAGAGGTCTTAGGGGAGTGGTCTTGCCCACAGTGGAGTGGCCCCGAATCCACTGAGGATCCCGGGATGGGGGTGCAGGCCTTCGGTTATCATAGACTGTGTATGTGTATCTGGGTGGGGGTGGGGGTAGGGTGGTGTGTCTAAGTTCTTTCATGTCTGGGGTGGTGTTGTAGATCGAACTTCTCCCAAACAGGCTCAGCCACACCGGTAGGACGTAGTCTCTTCCTGTTTTGCTTTATGATGTTCCTGTCTCTTATGCTGAAAAGAGCCCCTGAAAGCCACTGTTTAGTTGCCTATACTGACACACACCTGCGATTGGATGGATCGTCAAACACAGAGTGTTATGCACCATTCATAGCTAACCTCAGGGCCGGGGTGGTGCTCAGAAACACTGTCTTTATGATATACATGGGCTTTTGAGCTTGTGGCTTGTGGTTGTGGACTGAGAAAATTGCTTCCTGGGTTTATAGAGATGGTAGGGGAAATGACCCTCTTGCCACCACTTATTCAGTGATGGCTTCCTGGTGTGATGCTTGGGGATGGATGTGACTGAAAGGATTTCAGGAGTTAATTGGAAGAGTACATCATAGCATGCATGATTGATCCCTATGTGGTATTATCATTATTAGAATCCCAAAAAGGTGATGGTTAAAGGAGTACTTAACTATTTGCTGGTCACTGGAGAGATGGAAACACTGAACATGTTTGTCCTTATCCTGCAAGAGCTCAGAGCCTAATATGGACAGCAGATCTGTAATAAATATCGTAGGGGATGGTAGAGGGACAGATTCACATTGACACAAATTTTTAAAAAGTAAATATTTAAAAGTAAACTTTTCCCCCCCAGAATATTACTGGTATTCATCTTCTTCCAAATAGAATATCTAATATAAAACCTATGAAATTTATCAAGAGAAGGCTTAATACAGGAGATGCTGGAAGCGCATAGATTTTCCTCAAATCCCTCTTGGTACATGTGAATCCACTACATCCAGAATCAGGCCATGCATCTTCACCAAATCATTCCCTTTGGGGATGTCGTGGCTCAGTGCTCTTCTGGTTCAGGAACACTGAGCCAGAGTAAATCACCCCTAATGGTCCTCTCTGCAGCCAGTGAGATTTCTAATACAGCAAGAATTCAATAGAACAATACCTTTCTAAGGTACTAGCTAGACTGTTAAGAGGGGCTAATGTGGTAGCAGCCTCCTGGCACAAAGGCAAGGGTCTGTGGTTAGTGACTGTCGTGTCTGTCTGAGCAGGGAGAATGTCCGTGAGCAGAATAGCTGGTGTCCAGATGCTCCTAGTGAACTTTTATCAGTGAGCAGACGTGGCCTGGGAGGGCAAGCCAGACAGTCCAGCCGGCTTGGAGCTGGAAGGGAGGAGTTCAGTCTTAGGTCAAGATACTGTGCTGAGGGAGGTGGAGCTGTAGAGGCAGTGGGCAAACTGGGGGCTCCCTGGGAGCCCTGGAAGCAGCTTCCACCACTTTGGATATTTGGCAATTGGAGGTGGAAGGATGCCAGGGAAGGTGTTTGGGTTTTTTTTCTCTGTGAAGTTATGGCAGTGCCATCTTCCAATCAGCCATCAAGAGAGCCACCTTTAAGAGTGCCTCAAGTGAGCCAAATTAGGGGATCGCCGGGACAGAAAAGCTGCTGAGGTGGGATGAGCACCGTGGATCATCTTCTGCTCTTCTGGAAGTCTTTGTGGGCTGGACATCCCAAATGTGGGCCTGGGAAAATAACATTTCCCATACTTCATGTGTGTATGTTTCATTTTTTACAGTGGTGCTTTTGATAAGCAGTGTAACATCAAAGCCAAGAACTGTGCTTTCCATTTCTGGAAATATGAGGAGCCCAGAGGCTTCTCTTTGAGATAAGAGCTGTGTGACTGTGTGAGCTACTTAATTTCTCCAAACCTCAGTGTGCACCTTCTTTGCAGGGCTGTATAAGGATTCATTGAGATGCTAACCATGACACACTTGGCTCATAGTGGGTACTTAGTCCTTGTCAGCTTTCCTGCCCGTCTGCAGGGGTGGCAGTGGTGCCAGGGGGTGGCGTGCTGAACTGCAAGTTCATCTGGGATCTCCTGGTTGTGTTTGGATTTAGCTGGGGTGTGTCCTTTCCTCCTACGCCTTGAGTCACCAGCCAAGGTGGAGGAGAGAGGATGGGGTGTAGCCTGTGTCCAGCTCTCTCTTGGACATGGTTGGGAGGTGCTGACCACAAGTCCGAGGCCCTGAAAAGAAGTGCTGCGAGGAGGATGTTTCTTTCCCCATTGGCACAGCATCAAGGTTCTCAACAGCTGGACACAAACAAGCTGTTCTGGGAGCCGTGTCTCATTCCCCTTCACCTCCTGCTTGCTGCTTGCTACGCTCACTGGTCACCAGGGCTGACGTATGGGGAGGAATGGAGAGTGGTCTCACTGACAGTGGATGTCATTGTTTGCTCTCTCTGGAAGGAGGATGTCTGACCGAGGCCAGAGACCACGCTCAGGGGACCTGGACGCCCGGGGAGTTCAAGCGAGCCTCTGTCCTCAGTGATGGAGTCCTGGGCCACTGGGGCTGTGTTTGGGTGCTGCTTCCACTCTGGCTCTTGACAACAGAGTTTGTTCCCTTTGAAACAAGTTTGTAGGAACCAGCGTGTGTGAGGGGCCTTTGGCAGCGCTGAAGGAAGGGCAGCTGGAATCTTTGACCCCCTCAGGCCCCCGCTGGCCTGGCTAGAGAGCTCTGCCTGGAAGGGGACCTCTGTTGCTGGGCAAGGGAAGGCACCTTTGGCTTTAGGAAGCCTGAGGGTCTTGTCCCTGTCCTGGTTGCCAGGGCTCTGCCTAGTGCCATGGAAGGGAAGACCAGATTGGAAGTGATTCAGAAGCCGAATAAATGAAGAGCGTGACAGCACTTGAGAGTCTTTGCGCATGTCATCTCATTTAATCCCCTAATAGCAGCAAGGGCGAGAGGCTTAGACATGTTAGGAAGCTTGTCACACCGTAAGCAAGACAGCCAGGAATTCTGATCTCAAGTCCAGCCACCCCTGACCATCCCAGAGCTGTGTGTGTGTGTGTGTGTGTGTGTGTGTGTGTGTGTGTCCGTCCGTCCGTCCTGAGCTGTGTGTGTGTGTCTGTGTGTGTGTGTGCACGCGTCCCGGAGCGCACGCACCCATCAGTGAATGCTGCCTCCACGTGGGCAACGCATATGCGTTTTTCTTTCATTATTCTCAGAAACAGGCATCCAGTGCAGAACGGGCCTGTAATGGTTGCTGACTAAGTGCTTAATGGAGATGTTTCTGCTGATAAGCCTCAGTTGAAAAGGGAAAGACGCAGGCAAGCTGGCCAACATCAAAGCCGGGCTTTGTTTATAGATAAGGGTAGGTTTCATTCTGTGGGTTCCAGAGCCCCTGTCCCCAAATCTCAGAGGGGGTGAGTTTTAAACAGAAACCGTGTTTATCTCCCCCAGTGGGCTGGAAGACAGGCCTGCTGGGACTCAGAAGCTTCCCTCCCTCCCATCCTCCCTTCCTTCCTTTTTCCCTTTCTTCTTCCCTCCCTCCCTTCCCAGATAGCTAGCCACTGCCCTCATTTATAATATAACATAAATAATGCTCTCTCTGCCCCAACTGTTTCCGTTTGGTTTTTGTTCTTCACATATTTTATTCGTACTTGATTGTGGGTTATTTAAAGTAATTTGGAAAATATGAATATTAAGTAGAGGAATCTGGAGAAGAGGTCACAGAACTGTAATGGACCCAAACTGCAAAAATGCAAAACACAGTGTGTAACCATATGTGTGTGGACCTTCCCTCTTAGTTAAAACTGGCCATGACATGATGGCATGCCCCTCTTAACAGGTGTTTCAACTAGATGTAACCAAGTAATAAGTAGCTTCAATGATTGGGTGATGACGATTGGACTAAATTGTAATCTGGGCAGAAGTATAGAAATTCAACAGTTTTAAGGGCATTTGTGATATATGTGTATGTGTTACTTATATGTTCTTCAGGACACAGCTGGGGCCAAAGGACAAATTTTCTGTGTTTTCAGCACTGGGGTGCACGAGGGAGCAGGTGTCGGCCACACCAACACATATAAGTTGTTGCCTGCGGGTATAGATCAATGAATTCTTTCCTGTTACTTCATGGCTCAGAGGAAAGAAGGAAGAGCCAGCAAGTTAAGATCATGTATATGACATAGACCTAATCCTTTTAAATTACATGTTACAGCACTTCAGGTTTTGATTTGCCCAGGACTGAGGTCCTTTTAGGTTTTCAGAAGACTGAGAATTCTTACGAACCTAGGCAGGGCCTCTGTTAAGGCTGAGCAAGCTGCGGTCTGCCTTCCTCTCTCTTCTGTTGGGCAGTCACGGAGGGGCTGATGCCAGGTGGCTTGTGAGCCTTCCCACTTTGCACTGTGCCTGCACTCGGGTGGCTTTTTGTCAATCCAATACTGTTGCACTCATGTCCGTCCCACTTTGAGGCTGGATGAAGTCAAGCTGCCCGCCTTGCTGCCACCCTCTTTCATTCCAGTGTCTCTGACCACATTCTCACTAGGCCCTCTGGAAATCCCCTGTAGGATTTTGGAGAAGCATTCTAAGAATGGTTCTCTTGTACACGCTCTTGTTGTCAGGACACTTGAGCCAAAATTGTTGGTCATTTGCCCCAGGAGCCCCTTTTCTTCTGCACACTCTTTTTCCAGGGGATTTCAGGGTAGGTTCAACAGTTTAACTTACCCCCGCCCCCTTTTTGGTATTTGTAGTGGCTTACACGCCCCAAGTAACCGAAAACTTTAGTTGGCTTATTAGGGGCATTTCCACATTGGGGCTGTAATCCGTGGAGATCAGGAAGACGTTTTCTTTGGGTGACTTTTTTCTCCTGGTGATGCAGTGGGCCAGTGCAAGGAGGAGGGTGAGTTTAGTTGCTACACACAAGCCAGGTACAAGACTTCCAGAGTGAGAGGGATAATTTACACCCTGTGGCTATTTATTTAGCACATCTTTTGTGTGAATCTCCAGTGCTAGGGACAGGGATCTCAAGATGAGTAAGACCTGGTTCCTGCTCCCAAGATGCTCATGGTTTAGTGGAGGGGACAAAGTGGGACACAGGTGATGATGGCATTACAATGAGAATGTAGAGAACCTACAACTGCTGCACCCCTCCCTGTTCTTCAAGATGCCTTCTCTGGCCACCAGGGCAGCATGTGCAGAGGCCTGCTGGTTTGGAATAGTGTTTCTTTCCATGTGTGATGCAGCGTTCCCTCAAAGCCGAGGCGAGGTTTATGCACACTGCCCAGTTGAAATGTGTCTCATGTTCACTCGCTGCTGGATCAGCAGAACCTTGCTCAGGGCACTCCTTGGGCTCACGCTAGCTACGATGCCTTTGTTTCTTCAGGCCTTGCGCTGCTTGGATTGAATTGGATTCTGCCACGCTGATATTATTATCTCACGCCTTTAAAGCCAGAATTTGTAATAAACTACTAATGTTCTTGGAATAAAGGCACTTCAGAGCATGCGTAGCTTGAAATAATTCTTCTAACACCTAGAAATTAGCCAATTTTACTTTTGAAGGAGATGAGAATAAACATTTAGTGGTCAGCCAGACGGAGAATAAATGGCCAGCATTTGAGATTTTCCTGCTCCTGTTTATGGAGAGAGACTGGCATGGACCTAATTCCCAACTTGTTGATCTGTTGTACCCTATTTTAATTATTTTGCCAGATGTAAACATTTTCCCTTTTTTGTGAACCGGAGTGTTTACACCATCTATCACATTTAATGTATTCGGTGCCTGTGAGTGCCGACCTCTTCAAAATTTGTCGACTTCATCATCCATGTGCTGTCCAGAAATGAGATCTTGATGCCCCCCAAATGAATTATGAAAAGCTTTTCATAGTAATATAATTGATCCACTGTTGGCCACACTTATAAAAAAATCAATGTTAACGTGTTAATATTTCATGAGTACCCACGTTGCCAGCTCCTTGCAATGGGACCAAACTATAAAGAATGAGAATTGTTTCACAGTAGCCCAGCACATGGACAGAGTGCCAAGAAAGGGAGTTCGGGGTTGACTTTAAAGTTTGAAGTGCAACAGGGCCATTGAAAAACAGTCCTCTGACTCATGTCAGATTGTTATAATTATTTAATGCCCACAATGCAGCTTTGTCCCCACGGATTTATACTGGAGAGGTTTCTTACCCACACATTGTGGTTATTAGCTGCAGAGAAAGCAGCGTTTGTTTATAATGACATGGGGTATATCTGGATGGCAAAGAAAACACTGCAGATTCTGTCTTCTTAGGAAGGAGGCAGGAATTTGGCAGATAACCTATAGGAAATTGGGAGACATGCTGTCATTACTTTTCATATATGTGGGTGGTTGCAGCCAATAACCATTAGACACCTTTTAGTTTTCACCTTTGTCCCAAACTCTTGAGAGAATGGAACTGCATGCTTACTTTTCATCTATATGACGTTATACAGCTGGTATGCCCAGAGTGTATCTCAACTTAATCTTTTTTAATGTGTCTCCCAAAATCCCTTTCTCAAGGCTCTACGTCCTGCCTCCATGAAATTTGGTGTCACCAACATTGTCTTACAGAACCACTGTTACTATTTTTAAAAAGAGTTTATAAATATGTTTTGAAAAGTTCTCATGTGGCTAGATCTCATCAAGGGATTTTTTTCAGAGTTGAAAAATAAAGTTAAAGAAGTAAGGCTTTGGGGCCTCCCTGGGGACATGTCTGAGTTGGAGATCAGTGGTGGTGCTAATGGCCCCGAGTCTGGCATCCGGCTCCTTGGGAGATGAAAGGTCATTAAGTCAGAGAGGACCAGTCAAGTCCAGCTCCTCCAAACTGCTTTTCTGTCTGTGTCTTCCTTGGATGTCCTCCCTTCTTCCCCTACATGGAACTCTCAGTTGCCTTTGCTGTCAGAGGAGGTTCAATATCAATGGGTTTCTCAAGCTTAGAGGGCAACAGGGAGACATTGAACCACAGTAGTGTGAAATTGTCCGCAGGTACTTACAAGCTGGGGTGTGCAGATGCAATTTATAATTGCACCGGAAATACTTGTAACCTTTATCATGCTTAGTGGTGGAAATAAGAAAATCTATGTGAGTCAGCTTAGTACTAACTTGGGACCAATATGAAGCAACTGAATCCTCTTAGGTTTTGCAAGAGAGCTACAAATAGAAAGCAGACACAAAACATAGGCTAGAGTAACAGTAAATGTATCTGGAGCCTCAAATTAGGACTCATATATTCAATTCCTTATTTTTTGTTTTCTGGTTCAACAGGAAGTCTGGGAGATCTATAGGAATTTGAATTACCTTTAATGGTTTATGGGGACCAGAGAACCTAAACTTTAGAATTGGGATTGTCCTGGAAAATCTGGAACACATATTGACTCAGATCCAGACAGTGGGTTATGGAGTATGATGCAGATGATGAGCCAATTAAGAGAAAGGTTTGCATTTAAGCATCTTCCTCTTGTACTGGTGACTGAGTGACTCCAAGGTGGCACCATTATCAGTGGTGCTTGTGCAGAGGTGATTTTTTTTTTTTTTTACACTTTGCTGTCTGAAATGCTTTAAATGATTCTTTTAATTAAAAAAATTAGTTACCTATATAAATATTCACTTGGTAACCCCTTCATTTAAACAGTCCATTTATGCCTTATGCACTTGTATGTGTGTGTGTTGTGTTTCACGGTAACAAAGTTTTTTGTTTTTTGTTTTGAGATGGAGTCTCGCTCTGTCACCCAGGCTGGAGTGTAGTGGCGCGATCTCGGCTCACTGCAAGCTCCGTCTCCAGGTTCACGCCATTCTCCTGCCTCAGCCTCCAAAGTAGCTGGGACTACAGGCGCCCGCCACCAAGCCCTGCTAATTTTTTTTTGTATTTTTAGTAGAGACGGGGTTTCACCATGTTAGCCAGGATGGTCTTGATCT
Source organism: Pan troglodytes (assembly GCF_028858775.2). Classification (NCBI taxonomy): domain Eukaryota; kingdom Metazoa; phylum Chordata; class Mammalia; order Primates; family Hominidae; genus Pan; species Pan troglodytes. The sequence continues at coordinate 16,976,672 of NC_072407.2, forward strand.
CCTGACCTTGTGATCCGCCCGCCTCGGCCTCCCAAAGTGCTGGGATTACAGGCGTGAACCACCAAGCCCGGCCGGTAACAAAGTCTTAAAAGCGGTCTTATTCTGTAATACGTTGGCCAGTTTTAAACCATTTGCAGTAATGCATTTAAAAGATGTTATTTCATAGATAACAAAATAGCTTCTTGATTTTCATGATAAACATAGACTTGGAGCCTTTTTCTTTTTCCCCGATTGTGAGTCAGCTCTTGGAGGGCATGGACAGTTTCTCACACCTCCTGGGATTAGAGGTGGAGAAACAGAATGGGCTGAGACTGGGTGGTTGGAGCTCAGGGCCTGGGGCAGGGAGTTGTGGGGAGGGAGGGTGGGAAGGTGAAGGGGAGGTGGTGGCAGGTCATGGGGGGCCACTGTGTGCCATACTATGGAATATAAACCTCTCCATCAGTGCAGAGCCACACAGCAAAGGTTTTAAGTGGATAAGTATGTATGGGGAGTGGGACGTGATCTGGTTTGAATAATGTATACTCAGGACTCTTGCCATACAGTAATTTTTTTCAACCCGCTAGACACTGTTGCTGTGGGGAAGTGGAGAGTGGTTTCATCCATATGGCAGCATCATGGCTGTGCAGCCCTAAAGCCATAGGCAGCTCCCACCCCACCCACCCACAGTGGCATCCACAGTTTTAGTCTCTAATGGCACTTTGTCTCCTGAGAAGAAAAGCAAAGTTGTTTTTCCTTTCTTCTTCTCTCATCCCCAAAGCATTCTCCTTCTCACCCAAACCATGATCTCAGATCTTAGGAGTTACAGGTCAGACATGTCACGGAGCCTGTTTGAGATCAGTTGTCTACGTTGGTGATGAAATTATAACACCCTGAAAGAAGACTTTGGAGTAGGAACTTGCCAGGGTCATCAGACATGGTTGGGTTGAGAGAGGAAATGCGATTATACAAAAAACGTGGAATACAAAGTAGTGCTTATTCTGTGATCATGGCTACTGTTTCAGGGGACAGGACTAGAAGGGAACCCGGACAAAGAAAAACCCTTGGCCTGTGCAGGCTGTGGGGTTGTGAGTGCTGTTTCCCCAAATTAAAATATCTTTATTATTGTCATGATTTTGTTGTGCCATTGAGGTACGTTAACTTAAATAAATCAAAGCGAACAATTTTAAGATGACGAGTAAGTCTGGAGAAAAACCTAGGACCCCAGAAAGAAGGCATATTGTACATCCCAGTCTGCTGTAACTTCCGGAGCTGCTGCTGATGACAAAGGGCTTTAAGGCAAGGGAAGTGTTTGCAGCACTTTGGGGGCTCTATGCCTCTCTGCATGCTTGTTTAGTTTTTGCCATGGCCTATTCACCAGCCTGTCTGCCCTGAAACTGGGAAAGGTGGATCCAGCTGCTGTCCAGGCCTTCAAGAAGCAGAGCCCCATTCAATTGTCCACTTCTCTGTTGCTGCCCAGAGCCAGATCCTGTGTGGGATACTTGGCTTTTCAAGGGCCTGTGTATGGTGTGTTGTTGAGTAGAAATGTCTGAGATGCTCCTTTAGTAGCACTTGATTCTTTTGGATCAGTGATTTGCCATTTCTTATATGAAAATGAGAAGTTCAGAGTTTTGAATTCTGGCCCCAGTTCCATCACTTTCTTGCCCTGTGACCCTGTTCTCCTCCCAAAACCTTTCTGAGTCTTCATCTTTAATAATGTTTAATTGGATCACATGAAATGATATAGGTGAAAGCATTTAGAAATGGATAGCACTGTGGGGGAATATTTTTGTTCATAATTGTATCATAGTGTGGACATGGAGAGTTAACCTTTGTCAGAGCTTAGTTTCTCAGCCTTTTTATCTATTAAATGGGAATACAAATGATACCTTCATTGGGGGTTCCCTGAGCATGCAGTCGGAAACTATGACCTCTTCTGGAGGACCATGACTTTTATTTTTTGACTCTATAGTGTAGGAACATCTTAATTAAAGATTATGGAAAAAATGAAAAATGGGTTTATAAAAAATGCCCAGATCCAATTTCATGTATTTGTAAACTATTGATCAACAACCCGTGTGGAACCTATGGCCGGATATGAGTTATCCAGTATTAGCATTGATATGAATGCTTTTATCAATAGAGCATTGATAAGGCATTTCATGGAACACACATGTCAGCTCGTTCTCTCACTTTACCTACCTCCTCCGCTGTCTGCCTCCCCTCTGCCTTAGATCTTCTCCCTCCCCTTTTCTCTTTCCTCTTTTCCTACACTCTCTCTCCTTTTTCTCTTTTCCTTTTTTTTTTTTTTTGTTTTTTGAGACAGAGTCTCTCTCTGTCACCCAGGCTGGGGTGCTGTGGCGCGATCTCTGCTCACTGCAAGCTCCGCCTCCTGGGTTCACGCCATTCTCCTGCCTCAGCCTCCCGAGTAGCTGGGACTACAGGCACCCACCACCATGCCCGGCTAATTTTTTGTATTTTTAGTAGAGACAGGGTTTCACCATGTTGGCCAGGATGGTCTCGATCTCCTGACCCATTATCCGCCCGCCTCGGCCTCCCGAAGTGTTGGGATTACAGGCGTGAGCCACCGGCAGTTGTGCTGCAACTGTAGAGAAACTAGAGGTCTAATTTCTCAAATACTGGTCCTCTGTGAATTGAAATATAGATCATCTCTCACCGATATAGATTTGGTGACTGAAATAATTATTTTGAAAGAACCATTGCATACGTGACATACTTACTGTCAGATAAAGTCTTTGGAGGGAGATGGGATAGTGTGTGGTGTCCACCCTGTCGCTTCTGCCAGGGCGAGGGCTCACATAATTTATTCTAAGCTTCCCATCCTCAGCTTCTGCGCAGGAGTACAATGGAAGATGGGGGGTGGAGGCCTTGCCTGTGGAGCCTTAACTGGGAGAAGGACAAAGAAGGCATGTAGCTGGAGAGGTCCAGTGCTTTTTCCAGGGCCGGAGGCTGGGAGGTGTCCTCATGCACTCCTATAAGCTAAGCAGAAGCCAGCGAGCTTTCCCTAGTCATGCAGCTCACAGGATAGTGTGCAGTAGAGCTCTGCTAAAGGACCTTCAGTTTTAAGAGCGCCTTCACTCCGTAGTACCACAGATAAAATTAGCATCCATATTAGTAAGCCCAACCCAGAGAACCATGCAATTATCTCATGATTTTATTTAATGACTGTGCTCTTTTCACAGCTTATCAGGGTAATCTTTGGAGCATGTCCTGATTACATGTTGTACAGACCATAAAATAAGTGAACTTAAAAAGCAATTCAAAGCTAGCTCTAATTTAATTTATAATTTTTACATCTCAAGACAACATTTTTAGTAGATAATTGTCCAGTATTTGGTTTTGTTTTTTTGTTTTTTACATATGTCAATTTTTACTTGTCTTGCAGTTTCCATTCCCCCAGCACATCTCATCTTTGCTCATAGCAGCGAAGAAGAGAGAGCATCTGTCCTGGTTCTCCTTCACCTTGCTAATCAGGCTATCCCCCTCAGCTCTTCAGGGAATGTATAATGACAAATTAGACCTTGTAGGACTTGTGCATGGAGCTTCAGGGTCTTTTCTAAATGGCAAACCAAAGTGGCCAACACTTGCTAGCTGTGTGATCTTGAGTAAGTTACTTGACTTCTGAGCTCTGATTTCTTGCCTTTAAAATGTTCCCCACTTCACAGGTAGTGGTTGATTCACAAGGTTGCCATGAATCAACAACGTACCTCAGTGAGGTACCTACCTGTGAGAAGTGCCCAGTCCCTGAAGGCGTTTGGAAGTCATTTCCCAGGGCAGGTCAGATACTGAGGCTTCCCAGGCTGCTGTACAGGTGGGCATGCTGGGGACCTTCTCAGACACCCTGGCCTCTTTTTCTTTCCATCTGGCACAAGAGATGCTTTTTCTAGTTGGGACATGCAGGAGGAAGGAGAGAGCAGGTGCTTCCTTGATGTGAATAATTTATTTTTCCTTCAGATCATTCTGATAATGCACCAACCTTTGGATGGGAAAAGGTGCAAAGCTGGGATATGCACTAGTGTTACATCACTGGAGTTATGTTGGGGATATGTCCAGTGTCAGATTTTTTTGTCCAAAATCCCATTAGCAGAGGAAAGGAAGAAGATACATTTCCTTGGCAACTATTATGTCCCAGGCACAGAGATTACAGAGGCAGGAGTGACAGTTGTTGAGGGATACAGTGGGTGTGAGAGGGAGGGATGTAAACTGAAGAGTTCCCATCATAAAATGTGGTAGAATGTTCACAGAGGCTCACCTACCCTACCCCAGGGAGACATTTATTCTAATTTTGGGGGAGACTAAGTGATTGGGGCTATTCACTTCTCCGAGACACCAGAAAATGAGAACGTCTGTAAAATTAAGAATATGAACTCTAGTTCTGTCTGCATTTCCAACTTCTTCATTGTTTCCTTTCTCACTAGATTTTAAATCCCTTGAGGAAGTCATTTTTCAAACAGTATTTTCTGTGAAATCCCCAATTGTAATGTCTACTTTATTTACTCCTCCACTCATCCTTCCTTATCAGATTTATTGCATAGTGTAATGGAATATATGAAATTAAAAATAACTACACTGGACACTGGGCTCTGCATACAGTAAATATTCAACCGTTGTCTGCAGACTTGCCTAAGTGTGTATGCAGTAGTTATTCTAGGCAGGTGCTGTGCTCCAGGCTGGAAGTTGTGTATAGGATAGAGAGAGAGGGTGCCTCAGAGCTGGTAGTTTCCTCCAGCAGTCAAATTCTGAACACCCAGCTATGCCTCTTGCTGGGGAATCTAAACTTTCACCTTTCAGAGAAAACAAGGTCTTTGGAACCAGTGTGTTCTTTCAAACAATGTTGGATACTGCCCGATTGTTTCCATCCGGGAACCAAGTTTTCAAAAAGAAGTCCGGCTGCTTTGTTAAGATAAGAGACTGTTGTGTGAAAATTGCTGAGTGAGAGCTCCCACTGGAGGCTCCTTGTCTTCCAGGCCATTACCAGTTTACTCCTAGCTGGGTGATGGGGGTGAGGGTTGGGGCCAGATTGCTAGAGCCCCATTCCTGCCAGTTCCTCCCAGTCCTGAACTCTGGGGAGAGTAGAAGGTAGAGAGGGTTGATGGGGCCGGGCTCCTGGCCTGGCAGAACCGTGCTGACCTGGAGCCTGTTCGGAAGCTGGCAGTGATTGCAGTCTCTCCCGGACTGTTGCTGCCCTTGTTTGCCCTCCCTTCTGTTTCCTTCTCTCTACTTTGAGCATTCATTACATGAGATGGTGCTGTTTTTTCATATATTTGTTATGAGTAATTTTATCTTTCATCTATTAGATGACATTTTTGATTCTGTTCTTAATTTAAAACACACACTCATTTTTTAAAGTTTCTAAGTACGTTTTTTATTTGTATGTGATCATGGTTCATCAGTATAAGAAAATATTTAGCCAGTTCTGTTTCGTAAAGTCTTCAAGAAAGATAATAGCTTGGGTGGACTGCTTCTTCATGCACATTATGAATGTGGCTTCCTGTTAAGATCTGAAGCCAGGCAGAGATGTCCACTTTTGCTACTTGTATTTAAAATTGTACTGCAGGTTCAGAAATCAAAGGCATCCGGATTGGGAAGAAAGAAATAAAACTCTCTTTATTTTCAGATGAATTGAGCCTGTACTAGAAAACCTAAAGGAACACATGCCCAATCCCGATTCCCCCAAAGTACGAACCGACTAATGAGTTCAGCAACCTTACAGGATAAAAGATTAGTATACAAAAATCAATTGTATTTTTACATACTAGCACCAAGCAATCTGAAACCCACATTATGAACACAATTCTGAGGAATAAATTTAATAAAATCAGTGCAAGACTAGTTTATTGCTAAATGAGAGATATCCCATGTTCATGGATTGGAAGACTCAATATTGTTAAATCTTCCTAAAATGATTTGTAGATTCTGTGCAATCCTTATACAATTTTAGTATGCATCTTTTTAAAAAAAATTGTCAAGCTGTTTCTAACAGTATAGAAATGTAGATGACCTAGAATAAACAAAACAATTCGGAAAGGGAAGAAAAAAAGATTAGGGGTCTTATATTTCTTAGTTTCAAAACTTACTACAAAGCTATACTATTCAAATCAGTGTGTTACTGGTGTAAGGATAGACAGTGGTGTAAGCATAGATAATGGTACAGAATTGAGAGTCTAGAAATAAACCATTACATTATTGTCAATTGATTTCTCTACAGAGGTACCAAAGCAATTCAAAAGCAATTCAATTCAATAGTCTTTTCAATGAATAGTGCTAGGACAATTGGATATCCACATGCAAAAAAGGTAAATTTAAATCCTTACCGCACACGGTACATAGAAATTAACTCAAAATGGATCCTAGGCTAAAGTGTAGAAGGTTAAGCTAAATCTTTTAGCACAACATAATAAAAAGTCTTCATGACCTTGAGTTAGGCAAAGAGTTCTTAGATATGAAACTGGAAGCACAGCATGTCAAATTACTTTTCGAGAAGGTTTGCTAGCTCATTCAGTGGGTGAAAATGGGTGAAAAGTGAGCACATTATTTAACTATATTCTCTTGTTCCTAGTTAGGTTGAACATATTTTTACTTACCACTCAAAAATATTACCACTTTCTGGGCTCTTGTAGGTCTCTGTCACATCTTCGAACCCACCAAACCTTTCAGGAGAAAATAGTTCCTTGGAGAAGTACATAAAGTTGTGGGACTTTGTACCTTGGATTACACTTTCCCTGTCAACTCTGGGTCCTCCATAGTAGGGAATCCATAGTGGTTTTTGTCCTGCAAATAAAACAGTGTGACTAAGTAATTTTCCAGAAATGAACAGCAGAGTGGGAAATAGACATAAGTCAGAGTAATATAACAATCACGGTGTGATAAATTAGCATGGGATTTGAAATCAACCTGTTTGGGTTCAAATCATGGTTCACCTCTTACCGGTCATGCAAACCTTGGGTCAGTTACTTAACTTCATCAAATCCTTCACTTCATCTGCAAAATAGAGATAAGAAAATTCCTTTTCTCTTAGGGTTGCTTTGAGCATCAAATGAAAAAATGTGTGTAAATGTTTAGTGCTTTGTACCTAGCATATAGGAACCCATTATTAAGTAATATTACAGTTTTGATTTCAGACCTGTGAGCTTAGGGCTCAGACTCTAGAGGTTCCTGAACTAGGTTTTCCTAGGCATTGCATGTAGAGTCTTATCTTAAAAAAAAAAAAAGTTTTAATTGAAAGATTGGCAGCAAATTCTTTTTGTCACTTCAGACATGATTTCCTTTGGGGCTCTTGTACTCCCATGGTTTGAATTCATAGAGTAACTTAAGGGCAATAGGGAATTCCTCTCAACTCTCTGTCTCCAAGAATACCTCTGGGTGCTGGAGAGATGCCACTTATCAATTCTGTTGTTATTGTTTTTAGGGCTGTAAGCCTTCTGGGTAGAACCCAGTGGATTTTCCTGAGTACTGAAGAATTAAGTGAGATGAGGGAAAAGCATTGAGAGTAATTATCAGCAGTGGACTATGCCTGAGTTTTTGTTAGCCCTGAACTTACATATCCTGACTTTACTAGTCCATGAGTTCTTCATAGTCAGGAACTGTACCTTTTAATTCTCTGCATCTCCTAGGGGCTTTCTCAGTGCTAAGCAAATAGTAAATATTCATGAGATACTGGGATTGTGCCCAGCATTTTCTGAGTTTTCAAATAGATGAAGTTATAGAATCATATTCATATCAAAGGAAGTTCCTGTGTATAATCTCATTTCATTCTGTCAACAACCCTAGGCTTGGGGTGGGTGTGTCGGTGTGGATGAGAACACTTAGTATCCCTATTTTACAAGTAGGAAAAGTAAGACCCAGGTAAGTTAATGACTTGCTAAAAATGATACAGCTCTTGAGAGACAGCAGACATTTGAATCCCATCTACTGATTCTAGGTCCTATGGTCATTCCTTTGCTTTATGTTGCCTGTTTTGCAGACTGTCAAACGCATCAGACACTTCCAATGGTTTTTCAATGGGTTTTTGTCCTAGTGACAGTCCACACATCCTGCTCTCCTATTATCACATTTGCAGGAGGAAGTGAGACATTTTTTGACACTGGTGATATGGGAGAAGGAGAAAAATCCTAGAATCAAAGATACTTACTCCTTGCTTCCCTCTACTCATACTCTCTGGAAAGAAACGTTTAAGGACTTCTTGTGTTGTGCCTGTTGTGCCAGGACAGCTCAAATGGATGCTTTTGTTACAGCCCCTCCACCTTTAGCAGAAGTTGTTGTATTCCTAGCCAATGCAAAAATAAACAAGTGAGGGAAAATGACATTTCCTGGTAATGGAAAGTAGCAGTTGGTGAGACTTTAGACAAGAAGCGGGTGTTCCAGCGAATGAGCAGTGACCACAGTGGAGCTAGTTGTCGGTTTACTTGGCTGAAGAATATGTTTGCCTGCATCCTGATTGTCAATAAAGACCTTTAAAAACCCCAGCTTGACTCTGGCGGGCTGAGGGTGCTGCCGTGCCACTGCTGCAGGATGGAGCTCTCTTCCTGGTGGACACTTGATTCACAAGGACGCTAATTATTCATTCTTCCTCCGTGCAGCCCGCTGAAACAATTGCTGTGCTTGTTCGGTGCACAGTGTGGCGTCGGACAGTCAGGCCTTTTTATGTAACTGATGGCGCTGTATGTTCATATTGTTCTTTATGTACTTATTTTATAGCTTATGCAGCAGACATTCGAGTCAATTAGCTTCTTGTCTTGCAAACTGGGCACTGCTGTTCTAGAACCAAGTTAGAAGGGTGTGTCGAGGGCGACCCGGGCAGACCTCTCTCCTTTCTTTTTGTGCTGTGTGGGTTGGTTTCAAGTTACAGCATTTTTATTGGCTCTTGTTTGCTGAACCTTGGTTTCAAAAGCTGATGTTTGAGTTGAATTTCTTAAAGATACAGCTTTTGTTTTCACAAAACTGAAGTCAGGCAATATGCATAGCCCTTGGGAGTGTGGGTTTTTTTTTTTTAACTGAGTGATTTTTTTTTTTTTAAATGGTACCTATTAACCAAAAAATCTGAGCGAATGGTTTCCTAACTCACTTTTCCTTAACTGGCGTCAGCATGGAGTCCTTGTTTCTTATTGATTTGCATTTTTTTTTTTTTTTTCTGTATAGCCTTACTCCTGACTCTTTTGTCCTGAATTTTTTTTTTTTTTTTTTTTTTTTTTACCCCGTATTTCTTGAAACCTGCCTGTTTTGGGGACAAGTTAGAGTTTAAATAAATTAGTTAAATTCTGTTGTGTATATTTCTGCAGATGATAATGTTTATGAAGCATAGATTCACTGTTTTGTGAGGATTTTTAAATATCGGAAAGAAAATTTCCTGCTTCCTCTTTCCATCTCCTTTTCTGTGGTTTTAGCCCCCTGGCCCTTAAGAGCCATCGGTTTGTTATTGCTGATTGAGGTAGTGGTGGTGGAAGCAGAGGCTCTGATCCAGAGAAACTCCCCAAGACGGGAGTGCAGCAGGCAGGATTTTTATCCAGCGGATTTTGACCCAGTAGACTCTAAAGAAGCTGCATGACAGAGGCTCATATTTACCATACCATTGAATTCTCAGAGCCTTCCGTGGTGGCTGGCCCAAGGCAGTTGTTCAAAACATATGCGAGAGAATGAATGAACAAATGACCTTGCCTACCAAACGTCTCCCTCCCTCTGTGTAAGCATCCCTTAAACTCTCCCAACCCAGGTGGCCTTGACATATCCCATGCTCACCCAGGACCCTGAAGTATGCCTCGGAGCAACTGGTTTCTCCTGACCAGTTAGTGTCAACTGAGACTAATGCAGAAAACATTGCTTACCCTAATGTTTGCCTTTAGAAGTAAAATCCAAACTGAAGGAAAGGACCTTGAATTTGTTTTTTATTCTTGCTGACTTGGAACATTGATAATGCTCATACTGATCCTCTGGCTAAACATTTTTCTTCCTTTATCCATGTATTTATTGAGCTCTCCACTGTTAGCATGAAAGGTGGAGAAGCAGGAATACATGGTGTGTGCTTCTACTAGCCTTTTACTGTCCAGTTGTAGAGAGTAGGCCCAGTGAACTCAGTCAGGTGTTTATAAGATTGAGCAATTGAACAGTTGCTGTATCCTGAAGACTGTATCTGGTGCTTTACTCTTGTATAATTCTTGAGACAGGAATACCTGGGTGTTGGCATCAAGGGGCTGTTGAGGCCATCTTTATTTCTCCATAACACCCAGCACAAGACATTTACATGTATGGGTTGGGTAGGGTAGGAGTTCATAGCTGTCCATAGAGCAGGGCAGGGACATTTCTGAGAAGGTCAGAGAGGTTTGATGAGGTGATTTTCCTGAGCTGGGCCTTGGGAGTGGAGAGATAGAGGGAGAACAGGTGCATGGACACAGAGGCCAGAAGGGCATCAGACAAAGGACCCCTGGGGCTGTGGGAAAGCCCCCGAGCCATTGGGAAATAGAGGAGCTTAGCCTTGCTAAGAGGAGAGAATTCAGAGAGCCATGAGGTGATTGAGGTTTCAAAGACCAAATAAACAAAGGAAGACAGCATCTTGGGGAGTGGGCAAGACCATGCCTCACCTGGCAGGTGAGGTCAGAGGATACCTGACCTACGAAGATCCACAAAGGCTGGCAGTGGGGGCATCCCAGTGGACAGTGTTGTGATGAGCAAGGGGCCCAGAAGTAGGAAGACTTAAGGAGTCCTAGGCTTTAAGGAAGACTCAACCCAAACCTGGCTACCTCTTTAGGCAGCTTGAGTCTTGGCCTCTCCTACCAGCTGCTGAAGGGTAGCTTCATGTTACATCTGGCCGCAAAGACCCTCCTTTTTAGAAGCAGGCAGGGAGTGGTGCCCAGGCTCTCAGGGCCTCCTCTTGTCTGGGAGACTGCAGCCTCCCCACACGACACAGCCCAGCCCTTTTGTTCTTGAGTGCCTGCTGCTCACGTGGTCTTAATAAACAAAATCTAGAACGTGCTCATCCTTTAAAAAAATCTGTTAGCCTGGTTAACGTGTATATAATATGTATAAATATATGTATATACACTAATTATATATAAATTATATTTTGTGTCAGTTATATTTGCACACACACACACACACACGCACACGCACATGCACATTGTAATTCCTATTTAAAGGGAAAAACGAGCCAGTTTTTTAAAGGGAAAAAACAAGCAAAAGGTGTAGGAAGAGGGAGACACCCCTCTCTGCCCCCATCCACTGATTCTCTTCCCTTTTCTATCCTCCCTCTGGCTGGGTTTACGGACAGGCCCTTCTTCCTCCTGCCCTTCATCTGCCGCAGGACCTCAGTGCTGGTGATGGTGAGCCGATGACCTTCCTTCTCTCTTGTTCTCTGCTCTTGTGGAATCTAGTTCCAGCCGTTCGGTTCCACTGAAGCAACTGCTTTGGCAGACGAAGCTCTCTCTGCCTGAAATTTCTTACTTTCTTCCTTCTTTGGTTCCCATTTCACCACTCCATGGTTCCTCCTCCAGGAAGCCTTCCTTGTCTGGTTTTCTTCCTTCTAACTCTCCCCAGCCCTGTCTAAATCTTACCCTTCTTCAGAGCCCGTCTCAAATTTTGTTTCTTCCATGAATTCTTTCGTATAGAGCTTGTCCTTCTCCTGCCCCCTCTGCCAGCTGAGGGCTTTCTTCTTTCCCTGAATTCCCCCAGTGCCCTGAGCTGATCTTAGATCTGCCTTGTTTGCCATTAATTGAGGAGTACATATTCCCCCCAAACTCCTTGAGGGCAGATGCTCTGCCTTATTGTCTTTGTGTCTTAAAAATCTTGCTCTTGTATAGTCAATAAATTTTTGTTTGAAATGGTTTTTAAAAATAGGTTCTAGAGGTGTTGTTGTTGTTGTTGTTGTTGTGTTTTTTGTTTGTTTGTTTGTTTTACCAAAGGAAAATATTCCGCCTGGCTGATATAGTGAGACCTTATCTCTACAAACAATTTTAAAAATTAGCCAAGTGTGGTGACGTGTGCCTGTAGTCCCAGCTACTCAGGAGGCTGAGGTGGGAGGATTACTTGAGCCTGGGTGGCAGAGGTTGCAACAAGCCGAGATCATCATGCTGCTGTACTCTAGCCTGGTGACAGAGTGAGACGCTGTCTCAAAAAAAAAAAAATGTAGAGTCTCAGTTTGCCTATAATATTTATATTGCACAATAATACATTTACTTATTTTTTACTTATTGAAATATGCCACTTGTTTTGAAATAGCATGTAAGATGCAGATATTTGCACTTTTAATTGATATGCCAGGCAGGAGATTTACTGCTCTCAACAGGTATTAAGAGGTAGGAAAGCTGCCCCCCGGCAAGTTTCTTAGCACTGTGGAACTGATCCTAGTGCCATGGTGAGTAAGTGGCAGACCTCAGATTCACACCACGTCTCTGACTCCCAATAAACCACACTGTCCCCCCACCCCCAACCCTCATGGTGATTAAAATGATTACTATGTACACACAAAATATATTAGGTTACAAGTTTTTTGTTTACAATTCTAAGCTTCTAAGCTCTGTTCATTTGTATCTTCATAATTTGGGGGCCTATGAAGGATTGTTTATCCCTAAATTGAAAGCAAGCAAACTAACAAAAAATGAGATCGAACATTGTCAGAGACAGTTGTTCAGTTAATCCAAGCATTCAACAAGGGTTATAAATATGGCATAGAAGACTAGGGGGAAAAATCCAAGTTTTTGATAAATTGTCCTCAAAGCTAAACTGTTTCTTAGCAAAGTGAGAAAAGGCATAATGTTCCCAAGACCAAATTTAATCTATACATTCTTGGTAAGACCTTATTTTTCTCCTCTTTCCATTAAGTTTAAGGTTTCCTTCTGCTTCTTGCACTAATCATTAATAACTATACTGTTGTCACAGCTCAAAACTTTCCTATTGACACTTCAATCATTTTTAAAGATCTTGAATGTTCAACCTCTATGAAGCTAACCTTTTGCACTCTATTAAAATTTAAGAACCATTTGATTCTCAGTGAATGCCCCAGCTACTGGATCATGAAAGCATTACCTTGTGCCAAGGGCATGATGCAGTACACTCATTCCTTTTTAACAAATAATAAGAAGTTTGACTTTTCATTTACACATCCTGCCAATTGCTAACAAGTTTCCATCTCGTTCAAACACCAGATTGATCCTAAGAAATTGAAAATATTGATTTAACCCTCTGTCTGATTTGTACTGCAGGCACCTGCTAGTGCAGTCTTAGCACATTACAATTGCTTGGCTGTAATTCCTCAGGGGACCACTAATAACTACCACATCTGTCTTTTCATCTTCCGAAATTATGCTAGCAGTTGTCCAAGTCAATTGTGATTCATTTGATACTGCTCTCCTTCAAGACATATTGCAACCAAATAGACTTGCTCACCAGTAATATATCTGATGACATAGTTAGTTCTTGTTAATTGACAGAATGATTCAGGCTTTTATGGATGGCATTAATTGGTCCCTTGTGTCCATGCAATAATTGACCAGACAGAGAAGGCAGCATTTTCTTTCACCAAGTCAGGAGAGTTTTGAGGTGAGATAAATGTAGTAAGGATGACAAAATGTCTATATTTTTAATCAAGACTTTATCAATGAGTTGAAAAAAGAAGATTTGGGGGGAATTCAGATCATCTTAATTATGAACATTGCATTGCAGTGTGCAGAGATGTGCTGAAATGCAGGTCTGCCTTCTCTTTGGCCTCCTTGTGCTGAATATTTTAATGCAGGGTACAACATGAATCTAATATATGCAAAGCAGAAGAGTGCTGTACCTGAACTAAGATAATGAAAAAGGAGAACTCTAAGTAGCTTTGTTTTTCTTTTGACATTCATCATTAGTGACCCAATAGACTGGGCATGTAAAATCTGAAAATGTGGAATTTGCATCACCTCCTGCTTGCTGAGAGAGCCAGAACGTTAGTTACATTTACTCCTGTTGCCATGCTACTAAAAAAAAAAAGTGTTGGTTCCTTTTTTCCTACAGGATAAAGTTTTCATATGTAACAATTTTCACAACCTGCCTCCACCATTTCTTCTTCCTTCCCATTTGGTCACACAGAATTAATATTTCCAAGTTATGGTACCATTTTGTCCCTTTTTTGTACTTAGTATGCTCTTTCTTTAATTAGTCATTTTATAGATTCCCACTCATTCTTCAAGAATCCCATAGGTGCCTCCCGAATTTCTCAAACCAAATTAGCTGCCCCCTCCTAGTGTTTACTCATTTGGTTGCTTATTTCCCCAACTAGACCTTGAGCTTGCCTTGGGCGTGGGCTGTGTCTGTTTGCTTGACACAGGCAGTTATGTAAGGACTTAATAAATGTTTATGGAATTGAGTTGCAATTGTTGCATTTTGAGGAATGAGAATTTAATATTTGAATCCGAGAGAGATGACTTGGATCAAACTAGATGTCAAGCAACCTGTACTTCCAATGTGAATAAGTGGCTGACGACCAGCCCTGGGGAATAATTATAATTTGGTGTAAAACAAACCATTTGAGGTGTGGAAGATGAATTAGTCAGTTGACATTTGGAGAGGGGAGGGTGAGATATGAGTTATGTGGAATGGATTTTCTGGTGTTTGATTTACTTAGACTATTCTTTTTAAATCATTTGTCACATAGGATAGACAGTGGCTGTAACAGATATCCATGGAAGCTTTGGACTTGTGAACATCTGACATGACCTCCTTTTAAGGGCAGTGCAATCTGACAGACCTGGGCTGAAATCCCAGTGCTACCATTTATTAGATGTGTGTTTTGAGTGAGCTCCTTAATTGGTCTGAGGCTGTTTCCTCATCTGTAAAATGAAAATAATGACAGCCTCTGTTGACTTTTATGATAGTGGAGAGATGTATGGGAAATGTGTTGCACAATGCCTGGTGATATACAGTAGACACTTGATAAATGGTACCTGTTACCAATTAAAGATATTTTTTGTTTGTTTGTTTGTGTGTTGTTTTCTTGTAGGGATGGGGTCTCACAGTGTTGCCCAGGCTGGTCTTGAACTCCTGGGCTCCAGCGATCATCCTGCCTCAGCCTCCCAAAGTATTGGGATTACAGGTGTGAACCTCTGTGCCCACTCTTTTTTTTTTTTTTCTTAATTTTAAGTTTGTTTGTAGAGGTGGGATCTTGCTGTATTGCCCAGGCTGGTCTCAAATTCTTGGCCTCAAGCTATCCTCCTGCCTTGGCCTCCCAAAGTGCTGAGATTACAGAGCAATTATAGATAAGTTTTGACTCTGTTTCTTCCTGAGAGTTCTGAAAGGCAGAGGGTAAATACAATTGTGTATATAGAGAAAATGCTTTAGAGTTTTGTGATTTTTTATATTGCCTCTAGTTGCACAAGGCTGACCATGTCTCTGTGACAATGTATATCACTTTCATGGGGTTCAGAGCTTCTTGTTATAGCTCAGGAAGTTACAGAGGGAGATTGGGAGCTAATGCACCAAAACCGGCAGTGAGTATGTGTAATGGGGTCAAACCTTGTTGGTTTTTTTTTTTAGCTACAAAGCAGCAGATCTGCCACTGTGATAGAATTTGATTTTTACTGGCTTGGGATAGATTCCTGGTGATGCTGATAGTTTATTACCCAGTGTAGGTCTAGAATTTATACTTGCAGAGCATTTTCATATTTGTGGGAGAATTAATTTATTTGGCTCTGAGGTTGGTTGGTTGGTTTGTTTGAGAAGGCGTGTTGCTCCGTCACCCAGGCTGGAGTGCAGTGGCGCAGTCTCAGTCACTGCAACTTCAGCCTCCCAAGTAGGTGGAATTATAGGCTCGTGCCAGCACACCCGGCTAATTTTTTTTTTTTTTTTTTTGTATTTTTAGTAGAGTAGGGGTTTCGCAATGTTGACCAGGCTGGTCTCAACTCCTGGCCTCATGTGATCCGCCCGCCTTGGCCTCCCAAAGTGTTGGGATTATAGGCGTGAGCCACCATACCCGGTGGCTCTGAGGTTTTTAAATGGTAACACTTAAGTAAACAAACTCTAGTTTCTTTCTAACATATGGCTGGCCTAGAAGAATGTGTTATTTTTTCATAATCTACAGGTAGAGAAATAGAAGAAGAGAACTTCTATTCAAAGAGGCAAACTCAGGGATTCTGAATGCCTTAATGCTGCTATTTGGAGTTTTATTTGAAAGCATTAATATTTTCTTTTTGGGGGTGGATGGAGAAAGGAGAGGTCTTAGTCAACGGGTACAAAGTTTCAGTTAGGAGGAATAAGTTCTAGTGATCTCTTGCACAGCATAGTGACTATAGTTAATAATAATGTGGTGTATATTTCAAAATTGCCAAAAGACTAGGTTTTAAATGTTCTCGTCACAAAGAAATGATAAGAATATGAGGTGGCAGATGTGTTAATTAGCCTGATTTAATGATTCTGCAATGTATACATATATGATAACATCATATGATATCACAAATTTATCTGTCAGTTAGAAGCAAAATTAAAAAAAGATCTTTTAGGCCAGGTGTGGTGGCTCACGCCTGTAATCCCAGCGCTTCAGGAGGCCGAGGTGGGTGGATCATGAGGTCAGGAGATCAAGACCATCCCGGCTAACACGGTGAAACCCCGTCTCTACTAAAAATACAAAAAATTAGCCGGGCGTGGTGGCGGGCGCCTGTAGTCCCAGCTACTCGGGAGGCTGAGGCAGGAGAATGGCGTGAACCGGGCAGGCGGAGCTTGCAGTGAGTCGAGATTGCACCACTGCCGTCTAGCCTGGGTGACAGAGCGAGACTCCGTCTCAAAAAAAAAAAAAAAAAAAAAAAAATTAAATTGTTGCTTTTCCCACGATGATGAATAAAGGGGTCACTTAGTGTAGTGTGGATGAGTTCAACTAGACTGCTTCCTCCTAACCCCAAACTGGAATCGTTATGTTGCGAGCATGAGACTTTAGCTTGGAGGAGAGAGCGGGTTTGGTAATTTTGGAACCTGGTAAACTTTAGGGGCCTTAGTAAATTTCAAATATATGCTACAGGATTGCTAATTATAGTCAACTTGCTGTATATTAAAGCTCCAGAATGTATTTATTTTTGTGCCACCTTTCAGTTTCTGATTTCAGTCCCTGGAAAACCACCCATTCTTGTGCTGGCTATTCCACCAACTAGTTTATCTGCCTTAGAGGTTATTTTGGTAAACTTTCACCGCATCACGGACTTAGCAGGGTAAAAGGCGGAGAGTAATGGTACATTTGTCATAACAAGAAAAAGCGGATCTATTTTTCTTTGGCAAAGATCACCTTTGGAAATTGTTGTATTATGAAATGCAGAGTTAAATACAACTAACTCAGCTTTGATGTGTCCTTTGTTAACGTTCAGCCTCTAAGCGCAAGTTGATTAATGATGCACATCCCACAGTGACTTTTTCTCAAGCCCAGCAAACTCATATATACCCTAGTGTATAAAAGCAAACAACTTAATTAACTTACTCTTCATCCATAATTATCTTGAAATTAACTACTTATAATGTCCAAAAGTTTATGCTGCAAGCATATTTAAAAATCTATTGAGAATAAAAGGGACGGTATAATTGGTTACCCTCTTCTTTTCTTGCCCACTTAGCTATTAATATGAAAAGTAGCTACTCCCCTCATACTCTTTGGCTGTGTGCTTAAAATTATTATTATTTTAATTTCTGCAAACACTCAAGAAAAGGGCTTTCTGTTATTTTTTCGTTGAGCCCCTGCCCTGGGCCAGGCATCGGGTCCTCAGTAATGGACAGGGCAGTTTTGGCTACTGTTCTCAATGAGATTAGAGTCTCTTTGGAAGCTACAGATAGGTTATACTAGTCTGGTAGGGCTGCCATAAGAGAATACTGGGTGGATTAAACAACAGAAATTAATTTTCTCCCAGTTCTGCAGCCTGGAAGCCCAAGAGATCAAGGTATTAACAGGTTTAGTTACTCCTGGTACCTCTCTCCTTGGCTTGTAGATGGCCATCTTCTCATTGTGTCCTCACACGGCCTTTCCTTTGTGTTCACGTATCTCTGGTCTCTCTTTCTCTCCTTCTCCTTCTTCTTCCTTCTTTCTCCTTTCTCCCTTCTCCCTTCTGCCTTCTCCCTTCTCCCTTCTCCTTTCTCCTTCTCCTTCTTCTCCTTCTTCTCCTTCTTCTTCTTCTTCCTCCTCTTCCTCTTCTTCTTCCTCCTCTTCCTCTTCTTCTTCCTTCTCTTCCTCTTCTTCCTTCTTCTTCCTTCTTCTTCCTTCTTCTTTCTTCTTCCTCCTTCTTCTTTCTTCCTTCTTCCTTCTTCTTCTTTTTTTTTTTGAGACTGAGTTTTGCTCTTGTTGCCCAGGCTAGAGTGCAATGGCGCGATCTCATCTCAGTGAAACCTCTGCCTCCAGAGTTCAAGCGATTCTCCTGCCTCAGCCTCCCAAGCAGCTGGTGCCTGCCACCACGCCTGCTAATTTTTTTTGTATTTTTTTAGTAGAGACTGGTTTTCACCATGTTGGCCAGGCTGGTCTCGAACTCCTGACCTCAGATGATCTGCCCTCCTGGGACTCCTAAAGTGCTGGGATTACAGGTGTGAGCCACCGTGCCCAGCCTAATCTATGGGATTTTAAAGACAATACTGTCACTTAATGACTTACAACACATCCTCATGAAACCTAATAACAGAAGTTCTGGGTTCTGTGTTAATACGGGACTTCCTTTTGTGAAACTTGTAATACACTCAGGAGAAATGTGTGACAAATAGGATTCTACTTTTTAGGGGCATTTGGAGCACTGTATTGTCCTTGGGTAATAATGCTTAATGTGGACGATGCTACATGGCCTCCAAGAATATCCCTAGGCCCTTGATCCTTTAAGGGAGAAAACCAACCTTTACTTTTTGATTGTGTAATTGTGATCAGAATAGCCTCTGAGATATAAATTCCAAATATATCTGAATTGGTTTTCTTTAATTAAGAATACTTTTGGATTCAAATCATACTGGCAGCAAATTAAAGACATGTTTCATGTGTTTACTAAATGTTAATGATGGGATTACTTTAAAGATAAATTTTTAACATTTTAAGTAAAACGTTCATGTACAACAAAAGTTTATTATAGATTGGTTTTAAAATGAGCACTGCTTCAGAGTCAGGATATTCTTAGTAAACCCACAAGTGTTGTGGCCTTGTGCACGTCTTTTGGTTTCTTTTTGCTTTCATTTTGTCATCAGCAAAATTGAAATTGTTAGATGAAATTGTCTCTAAAGTGTTTTCTAGAGCCAAACATTTCTGATTCTCTAATATTAAAGTCTCTAAGAGAGTTTCTCTAAGCCCAGGCGGTACAGTTAAAAATATTTTCGTTGTTTGCTTGTTGGTTATAGAGTGATAATATTTTGCAATTAGGAAGCTTGGATAGATGAGAAACCACACACGTGACATAAAATGGTTTCTCAACAGAAAACCTGTGCCGCTCAAACTGGGGAAACAGACTTATAAATTCCTTTTGACAAAAGACACGTCACCACACAAGCAAGTTAGGACAGAACTCTGAGCATTGTTTTTCATAGACTTGGGACAATTCCCAAATATTTTTTTTTCTCAAAACAATATTTTTCATTCCAATTTACTTATTAAAAAAAAAAAAAAAAACTGGGAGCCGGGCATGGTGGCTTACGCCTATAATCTTAGCACTTTGGGAGGCAGAGGCCAGTGGATCACCTGAGGTCAGGAGTTTGAGACCAGCCTGGCTAACATAGTGAAACACCGTCTCTACTAAAAATACAAAAATTAGCCGGGTGTGGTAATGCACGCCTGTAGTCCCAGCTGCTCGGGAGGCTGAGACAGGAGAATTGCTTGAACCCGGGAGGTGGAGGCTGCAGTGAGTCAAGAGCGTGACACTGTACTCCAGCCTCGGTGACAGAGTGAGATTCTGTCTCAAAACAAAACAAACAAACAAAAAACAAAGCTCTTTTTGAAGATCACGAGCTTCAGAAAGAAATACTGCATCCACTCTGTCCACATGTTTCTGGCCTGTCCATTCAGTTAACGGTTATTATGTCCCAGGTGCTAGGCTGTGTCCTAGGGACTGAGGTAACAGAAATTACAGGATAAAGCTCCTGCCGTGTAGTAGTACTTTAGGGAGTAGTAGAGACGTTCGTTGGGAAAGAAGTGATGCCAGAATGTGGCGGGGGTTATCAGAGCAGGTTCAGAACGTAAGGAGCACGACCAGGGAATCACTAACTTCGTGTAATGGAAGGGTTTGTTTCAGTTGTATATTAAAAGATGAATAGGAATTTGCAGGCAGCAACAAGAGTTGGCATTCTAGGTGTAGTAGGGGACTATATGATAGAAAGCCCACATTGAAGGTAATGTGGTAAGACTCATTAATCTAAGAAAGATCCTTCTGGTTGTAGCCTTAAGGAAGGGTGAGAGTGGGAACAGATGGAAAGTAAGGAAAACAGTTCGGAGGCAGCTTTAAAAGACCAGAAACGGGCCTGGCGCGGTGGCTCACGCCTGTAATCCAAGCACTTTGGGAGGCCGAGGCGGGTGAATCATGAGGTCAGGAGATCAAGACCATCCTGGCTAACATGGTGAAATCCCGTCTCTACTAAAAATACAAAAAATTAGCCAGGTGTGGTGGCGGGCGCCTGTAGTCCCAGCTACTCGGGAGGCTGAGGCAGAAGAATGGCGTGAACCCGGGAGGCGGAGCTTGCAGTGAACCTAGATCGCGCCACTGCACTCCAGCCTGGGCGACAGAGCGAGACTCTGCCTCAAAAAAAAAAAAAAAAAAAAAAAAACAGAAACGAAATCGGGCCAAGGCAAGAAGGGTGGAAGGTGGATGAGTCTGAGAGATGAATGTTTTCACTATGGAATGGTTGTGTAAGGATGGGGAGTCAGAAGAAGCCATGAGAAGCTTGTGAGAGTTAAGAGGCCATATCCAGTGTTGTGCTGGTAAATATAACCTCCTATAATTAAATTGTAAAGAGGTCAGTCCAAATTCATGTACTGGGGTTGATGGTTTCTGCGTAATAGTCTTTCACTTAACTTTTACTCGTTTTCACTTTCACGAAATAAATGGCCGTGTCTTAGCCTGGGGGCCTAGGTCTGGGGTTCGGCTGTGTGCTCTTCCTGCAGTTTGGAAGTGCCGTCTATGTTAATAGATATTCCCAACTCTGCAGATCTTCTCTCGAGGCTGAAGGGGCCCCATTCCTATCAGAAGCCTCTCATTTTTCTCTGAGGTAGAAAAACTAAGGCATAGACTTCATAGAGAAGTTTATATGCAAATGGTGGCTTTCTGCACGGGCCCCTGTGAGTGGCATGGGATGAGATACCCAGTGGCTTTCAGAGTTCTGGTGGATATTTGATTGTTCTCCATTGGTAGTAACTTTATTGCTTTTATAGGGAGAGTTGTACTGGAAATTTGCCCTCCCTGTCCTTCAGCTGGTTTGTTCCCAAGCCAGACCTGTCTGAAAATTGAAATGGAATACTTTTTCTCATCTCAAGTTATCAGTTGTAGCTGTCAGGAATTTGTTACTGTCTGCTAAAGCCTTTTAACATGAAAATACGCTAAGTAAGGGCAGTGCATGTGTGAGTCATGTGGGAAGTTACATTATTTTATGGATGCAGAGAGGGACACAGACCCAGATTTATTCATAGGTGAAAGGGGAAAAGGAACAGAATTTAAAAGGGAAATCCTGAAAAATATGTAGCCTCTGTGGCTCTGCCTCTTTTCCTACCTGCGTCTCTTATACACCATGGATAGAATGTAAGCTCAGTGGGTACAGAAGAGCTGTCTTTTTTCCCTCCTTTGGTCTTCTTAGCTGTCCCCACCAGGCCATGCCTATAATCGGTGCTTAGCAAGCCACTGGCTTAAGAGAGTCTCTGTCTGCTGTGAGCGCAGCTCCTGAGATGGTGGGGATGGATGCTGGTTAGGAAGTGTGTTCGCTGCCTTAGCATAAAGAATAAGTACAGTTTTTCTCGATTATTTTTCTCCAAGGGAAACTCTATGGGGAATGTCGGTTTCATGCTGTTCTTGGAGGGGTTGGTTTAGAATTCTCTCTGGCTTTTCTGAGAATCCCTCCACATTCCCCCTCCAGGCTGCTGTCATGGTAGCTGCCCTTCTTTCAGCTACTTGCATTTTTTGGGAGATATGCCATCTTCCTTCAGTTTGCACCCTGGTAGCTTAGCTCCTTCAGTGTTTAGAGGGAAATGGGAGATGGAGAATCGAAGCACACTAGTGCTTTCTGGTGTTCTCTGCATGTGTTTGGAAGGAATGTAAAAGTAGCTAGGGCTTATCGTGGTATCATAGCATTATAGGGTATGAGACCTTTGGGGAAACTGAGGCTCACAAAGGCTGATAACTTTACCTAAAGTCAGTAACTGCTAATGGCAGAGTCCTAGCGTCTGTACTTTTCCACACTTACCCGTTCATATGAAATAGTCTGGGAAGGTCTCTTTTAAAATGTATCGTGACCTCTCCTATAAACCTCAAGGTTACATATGTTAAAGAAATGTAGTCAGCTTTCCTCATGTGCCGAATTCTGAATCAAGCTTACCCAAACCCCCAAATCATTTCCACAGAGCAGAGGAAAAAAAAAAAAACAAAACAAAACAGGCAAATGTGAATCATGGGAACCTATTATAATGATATATAGCTTGTCATAACACATTATAATATTACAGCAAATGTATTTAACTCACTGAACGTTCTCAGGGGGCTCTTAGCTCCCTTTAAAAGTGTTCTCCGAATCTCTGCAGCAAGATGGAGCTGCCTAGTCTTGGGATACTTCCACCTCACTTTTGACCAAACCACCGTTACGAGAATACCTATTGAAAACCCTTACACTGTTGCTGTTTCCCTGGGCTTAAAAGTATGTTTGGTTTTGTCAGTACCTGGAAACAGGAAGTTGAGATTTGAGGAGAAATCTTTGGCAGTTGTGCACTAAGCTTGCGGGAGTTAGGAGTCTGTTGCCACGGAAACCACACTGCTGCCTCATTTATTAATGGAGGCTTGGTGAACTTCCGGAGATACTCTTAGCCTGTCCTGTAAATTCATTCTAGAGAAATGCAGGGTGACTTTTAAGAGATTTCTCTGTCGTTTCTCAAGCATTCTCTCCTGGGTCTTCATGAGCTCCAGAAAATTGCTTGTATGCAGGTTCAGAACCACTGATTTTTATCTGGCAAGCATGTCTGAAGGCCATTTCCTTTTTTTCATGCTTAAATCGTGTTTATGCCTGCCTGCCTTGTCCAATAAGTGAATTTTTTTTATTATGCTGCCTTTAAGAATTACATGGATTTCAAATGAAGGAAGAAGGAATACAAAAATGAACTAAGTAAATATATTGAAAACCTTCTGACACTAACTTTAAGAGAGTTATAAGCATCAAAGCCTTTTCTAACTTTTAAAATTCTAAACTTAAAAAATCTAAAATGAATGGTTTATTTCTTCTAATTCCAGTGAGCTACTTTAAGAACATTTGTCTGAGACATTTTCAAATTTTATTCTAATTTCACTAAACTAACTCTCTTCTGCTAGGCAGATTAACAGCATTGGAAGTTGCTTCCAGGAAAAAAAAATTTTTTTTTTCTAGCTAATTGTTTATCTGGGAGGATGCAAATGGTGGTTTTAAGTCCTTTAAGTCATCCATCATGCCTGGCAGCCTCTATTGTCTCATTGTTGGATTTGAGCCAAGTCAGACCCTTTCTTGGTCTTGGGAGGGTGCACATAGATCTTGCTCTGCCAAATCTGTGTTCACAAGGAGTCCGAGCCCAGCTCTAAGGGTAGGTAATGTTGGCAGATCTATAGATCCCCTCAGATTGGAAAAGATCATGCATCCTCGTTTCTTATGTCACATTAAAGTAGAAAGTAGCACTCTATTCAAAGTAGAAGTGACAGGACTTGTTCCCTCACTTCTTCCAGTGTCTACGAATTACTGTTAGTTTTTAAACGCATTTTTGTGGATGTAATAAAATACTGTTTATAGTCAGCTACAAAGTAAGTAATTACAATGCGGGAAATGAAATTCAATATAGCTTTGTTGTGGTTTTTTGAATTTTAATTAAACCAGTCTTAGAGTAAATTATAAATGCTGCTGCTTTTGTTGTGACAAGTGACATTGACAAAATATTAATCTAATGGATTGTTATTCACAAAAGCTAAATCTTTTCAAATCTGCAGGGTTTGGTTGTTTATTTTGTTTTACTTTTCAGTTTGTGTTTTAAAAAATCTAGAGAAAAGAATAAAGTTTTAAAACCGCATGAAATAACTCCATGTATGGAATATTTCATTGTTGATGTCTTGCCAGCCATAATTGCATGCATCTCATTTATGGCGCTGAAAACTTGTTCTTTTTTAAAATCAGATGTTTCTGTGGTCACTTTTTTGTTATTAAAACTGGAGCCGGGTTAAATAACCAACTATTGACCACGAAGCCTAATATTAAAGGAATAATCAGCCCATGTTCCTATTAGATCATTTCCGTTTTCTTTTACTTTATAAATTACCTTGTTGCTTAAAAATGACATTTTGTTGGTTGTGAAGTCCTCTTATAGCTAAATTATTCAAGTTATTTTCTTTGGAGATTCTTTTAACTTGAATTTATATAAACTGTAAAGAATGTATATTAAATATTCAGAAACTTTTCTTTATGCCAGTTTCTTATTTTCATCCATCATGACTTAAAGCTTTTTTTTGTTTTAGCATTTTAATGTTTAAATAAATGTAAATAATTTAGTTACAAGGTCTTTATGGTAGTGCCGCCATTGTTTTTAAGAAGACAAATTTTAATCCAAGGTTAAAAACTTCACATTTGCTTATCTCTTTTTCCTCTTAAGAACTAAGAGTCCAGAGTTAGAGTAAAATCACCTTTTCCTCATAGTTTTTTCTTTCAACGTGTTAGAAATTCCTGTTTGAAAAGGAAAGCCAGTTCCTCCCCCTTTTTATGTTTGAGGGGATGATGGTAAAATCACATTATTCAGTCAGTTTCCACATGTGATTTGTTGCCTATATTTTTTTATCCAGGGATTAAATTGTTGCCACCACCAGCATCAAATCATTGGGGGGCAGGGGTGGGGAAGGTGCGAGACAGTTGGTTATAGACATCCAAATATGACGACAGAAAAATCTCCACAACAATATGGCAGTGGAGCATTTGCTGACTTCAGAGTGCCAGATCAACCCCAATATTTTTTTCAGGGATGCTAAACCTCTTGTAACTGCTAAATTGGATTTGTTACTGAATGAAGTATCAGCTGCTGTTGGACAAGACCATAAAAGCCAGCCGGCTGGCCCTTTGTAGGCAGGGCTTACCCAACGATTGATATGTTTTAGCACTTTCGGGATTATTGTGATTAAGAGGAAACCATTCTGAATGAGTGAGAAAAGGGGGTAAGGACACACAGCCCACAGCTGGTGAGCAGCATGTGTTGGCTCCAAGGAAGTCACCATTATGGCTTTCTCCTGGTTCCTGCCCTGATTGACATGTATGAAATTTTTTTTTTTTTTTTTTTTTTTTGGAGACAGGGTCTCGCCTGTCGCCCAGGCTAAAGTGCAGTGGCGCGATCTTGGCTCACTGCAACCTCTGCCTCCCGGATTCAAGCAATTCTCTGCCTCAGCCTCCTGAGTAGCTGGGACTACAGGCACCCACTACCATGCCCGGCTAATTTTTGTATTTTTAGTAGACACGGGGTTTCACCATCTTGGCCAGGCTGTTGTTGAACTCCTGACCTCAAGTGATCCACCCTCGGCCTCTGAAATTGCTGGGATTACAGGCATGAGCCACTGCGCCGGGCCTAGAATTTTTATATGAGGAAGTGGTGTCCTTATTTTCTCCAGTTGCAGCTCTCTCTGCAGGGAAAGAGACATATGGAATGTTGTGGACTTGAGAACTCTGAATGCTTTCAAAGCACTATTGTGTGTGTGCGCGCACACGCACACACGCACACACAGTAGCTAGAAGTGTTAGTCTAGCACAGGAGTTAATTGAGTTAATGTGTAGGGAATTCAGTAATAACAACAGAGCGTCCTCTTTCATTTCCCAGATCCAAAGCTCTGTGACATGCATTAACAATATACCTCCATGTAGTTTGTGTCTCAGTCTGTGTGCACGTGTGTGATGGCTAAATGGGAACTGCACAGCCAGTGGATTTGTGAACTTGAGCACCTGCACCTGGCTAAGGGTTTATTAAGTGTAGAAACCGTACTGTCTTTGTAAAACAGTTTTCATCTCAAGAACCACCTGCCCCTTTTAGCGGTGGCCTTTTGCGTGTGTCTTGCACTAGCCAAGACAAGTCTATCCAAGAGGGAGCTTGTGGAGTAGGTTGGTGTTTGAATCTTTCCCAGTACTCCCAAATGCACATAGAATTGGTCGCCTCTCTGGGTGTCCCAGGGGGCTGTGCCCCGCTCATGTTCAGAGTTTGCTCAGCATACCACACAGGAAAGAGGCCGGCTTGCCAGGTCCTGCGGAGCGCCTTTCCAAGCCTGTGAAAGGCACGAATCATCCAGCAGCCGAGCATGCTTACAGCTGGCCCTTTGCTAGCTTTGATCTGCGAATCAGGCCACACCATGAATGGCCTTATTGTCATGTTATGTGTACACAGTGTGTGAATTATTGAAAATAGGGAGGCCTGAGCCTCATCTGGTAGAGATTACAGTGCAGGCATGCTGGGCGAAGGTCTGTAATTGAAAATCCCCAGATGCTGTTTATTTGGCCTTTGTCACATGACCTGCTGCAGGAAGATTGTCTGAACAAAATGTTGCCTGCATGGAGAGTGGAGCCCGCCCTCCCCCACCCCCCAGAGCCTCCACAGGCTCAGTCTGTGCACAGCTTAAACACCTGCCCAAAGGATTTTTAAAGGCTTAAAATAGATTCACTCATAGCATTTAAATAGAGGGCATCTTGCTTGTTGGTTTAAACTGCTTAAGCGGTTGTTGACTTGTGGAACCTTCTATCCACACAAGGGTTTGCTGGATAATTTCACTCTGAGATATCTTTACAAAGCAACATTCAGGGCCCGAGCCACATAAGTAGTTTGGGCTCTGCCTTTTTTTTTTAGAAGTCAAACTTCTGTGTGGCGAGTGAGCTTGCAGATAAAGCTGTGTTGACTGTATATATTCCTTCTGTCTGTAGAAAATATTGTGGGTACTGAGAATAAGGCCCTGAGTTAGCATGTCTGACTTCCGTTTGTCCAGTTCATTCTTACCTATTCTGCCTATAAACAAGTTGAGGTGTTTCTTAGAAAATTTGTTTTTCTCAATTAAGTGCTGAATGTTATGCTCTCTGTCAGTGGCGGATTGAAGTAGGATACTAAATCTGAAATTGATGAAGATCACAAGAATTAAAAACAGGGAAGATTGAGCTAATTTTGAAGTAAGAAGGGCTTTAAGCTTTCCAGGTTCATTCTGTTAGGGAACAAAACAGCCACATGTCCTCTTTCATTGCCAGTCTGTCTCAGCTGTGCTTGTGGGTTCCTCTTTGATTTCTTGGAGCTTAAGAAGAGGAAAGATTCATGGGTATTTCTGCATTCCATAAGCATCCAACACGACTGTGAACTCCTTGAAGGCAGGAGCCCTGTTGCATTCTTCTTTGCATCCCCAGTGCCTGCCAACACAGTGCTTTCTCTGTCTTCCTGCGGCTTCCCCCTCCCTTTCTGCCTGCCCATTCAAAGAAGACAGTCACTGTGTCCCATGAGCCATGATGTCATGTATTCAGATATTTTTTCTTTCAGGGAGAGACTCAAGTCAACAGTAGCAATATCATTAAGTAGCACATTCTTCATGCAGGGCCAGAGGTTGGGAGGATGGAGTAGATGGGAGTAGGATGTGGGTCCTGCCTTCACAAAGCTCACAGTCTGCCAAGGAAAAAGCAAAAACAGGCAGAATGTGGTGTAGCAAGCTTGTGCTAGCAGTGTGCACAAAGTATGGTGAGCAGGAGGGGCAGACCCAGCCCACTGCTGGGGAGTGAGTGGAGGAAGTGCCAGCTGCAGAGGCCTGGCAGCTCAGGAATCATTCATTGTTCAGTAGATTTGGTGGGGTGGGGGTAGGGGTGGTGGCCATTTCACACAAAGGAAATAGCACCCAACATGACAGGAATAAGGATTTTTAGAGACAGAAGTGTGTGTAGAGAGTGGCAGGAGAAAAGACAAAAACTGATTTGCCCATGTAACGTTTTAATTTTTTACGGATAGAATGTGTTTATGTGTTACCTAGATCATTAGAAATTTATTTTATTTTATTTTAGTTTTTAGAGACGGGTCTTGCTCTGTTGGCCAGGTTGTTCTTGAACTCCTGGCCTCAAGCAGTCCTCCTGTCTTGGCCTCCCAAGGTGCTAGGATTATAGGCGTCAGCCACTGTGCCCAGCCTAGAAATTTAAAAGGAGAAGAAAAACCAAGCAGCTGTCCTGAATCTAAGCTCAACTGAGGAAGGTGATTTTCTTGGTTTGCTTGGTCATCATCTCCAGTGGGAACCCTATATCATAGGCCACTGCTTTCTCTGTCGTGACTGGCTGGTATGGGGTTACCTCTGGCTGCTTCTAGTTTTGAGATAGGTCTGATGTGGCTAGGGCAGTGGGGTCAGTGACCCAGAGCATGGCAACCCTAGGAGGAAACACCTCTGGGCACCTGTCTCAGGCCCTTCCTGAGTACATCTATCCATCTAATCGTTCCGTCTTTGATTACCATTGTTTGGCTTCTAGCCTCATTTCTCTTCCTAGACCATAAACTCCTTGAGGGCAGAGAGTGTGTATTATTCCAGCGTGTTTCTCTTCTAGAGCCTAGCCTAATTCCTTTTATACAGAAAATATTCTATAAATTTTATTGAATGGGAGAGGAAAGTGCCTTGGGGCCAGATTATGTAGGCCTTGGATGCTTAGAGAGTTGAGGCTTTATTCTTCTGTATTGTGGATGAGAAATTAGAGAACTTTAAAGTGATGTGTGTACAATTCAGTCCATTTCATGGCTGGATTCTGCCGCCATCTAAGATTTTGTTCTCATTAAACACTTAACAGTTGGTCTAATGTTAAGGATTAAGGAACTTGGAAGACAAAGCTGGGTTCAAATCCCGACTCCACTGCTTAATTAGTTTGGGAACTTGGGCAAGTTTCTTAACTTCTTTGAACTGCAGTTTCAGCATGTATAAAATGCTGAGCTAGGTAGAATTAGGTGAATGTGAAGGTTAAATTTGTGGTGTATAAGCACAGTGCTTTGGCCAGGTGCAGTGGCTTATGCCTGTAATCCCAGTACTTTGTGAGGCTGAAGCAGGAGGATTGCTTGAGGCCAGTAGTTCAAAACCAGCATGGGCAACACAGTGAGACCCCATCTCTACAAAAAATTTAAAAAAAAAAAATAGCTGCGTATAGTGGCACACGTCTGTAGTCCTAGCTACTCAGGAGACTGAGGTGGGAGGATTGCTTGAAACCAGGAGGTCTAGGTGGCACTGAGTCATGATCACACCACTGTACTCCAGCCTGGGCAACAGAGTGAGACGCTGCCTCACCAAAAAAATAAAATTAAAAAAAGCACAGTGCTTTGCATAGTGCTGGTGCATAGTAGATACACAGTGCATGTCATTGCCCAGCTTTCTTGCTTTTTTTTTCTTTCTTTTTATTTTGAGATGGAATCTCGCTCTGTTGCCCAGGCTGGAGTGCAGTGGCACTGTCTGGGCTCACTGCAACCTCCGCCTCTCGGATTCAAGCGATTCTCCTGCCTCAGCCTCCTGAGTAGCTGGGATTAGAAGCACATGCCACTGTGTCCAGCTAATTTTTTTGTATTTTTAGTAGAGATGGGATTTTGCCATGTTGGCCAGGCTGGTCTCAAACTCCTGACCTCAAGTGATCCGCCTGGACCTCCCAAAAGTGCTGGGATTACAGGCTTGAGCCACCGTTCCCTGCAAAAGCCCAACTTTCTATAGCCTCCCACCATCTCTAAACCCCGCAATAGTGTTTCATTTAGCTTATTCCCTGAATTTCAATTTCTTCAGTTTGAGTTCATTTTAAAAATGTTATTCCTTCTCATCATGCTTTTCATATTTTTATTAGATTACTGAGTGCCTAGACATTGAGATACTCCTTCAGCATGTTTTCTAAGCAGCAAGTCATCCCTGAGCATGCCATTTTGACTTAATGCTTGCATAACTTACCTTTGTGTAGCTATTGTTGTAGTAGCTTCAGAAGTTGATAGAATTCTCCTGGTGATAGTTGTTTTTACAAGAACTAAATACTGGACGTCCAGTGAGGGACATGCTGTTTAATGCAACACCTCCAGCCTATTCATAGACTTAATTATACAGTCTGTCACAAATTTTAAGAATTTTGGCTATACTTACCTTCTGGCAAAAACCT
Organism: Pan troglodytes; assembly: GCF_028858775.2. Classification (NCBI taxonomy): domain Eukaryota; kingdom Metazoa; phylum Chordata; class Mammalia; order Primates; family Hominidae; genus Pan; species Pan troglodytes. Next base: position 17,006,921 of record NC_072407.2, read on the forward strand.
CATTCCTGCTATTTATTCAGTGGAGAATCTATTTCAAATTAAAAGATTTGTGCCCTCTTAATGTTACGATAGTGCCCTCTTAATGTTAAGATATCACAATAAATGCTCTGTTTACTTGGAAACAATTTTTAGGACCATGTCATTTTGAAAATTGAAGAGGATATAAAGATTGGAAAAGATGTTCAATTTCAACAACATTAGCAATAGAAGCATCATGGGTTTATACCAGATGCCATGTAGTACGGTGTCCTGAACAGAAAGCCTTTTTCAACCCTTTTAGGACCCTATATATCAGTTCAAGCAACGAAGACATATAAACCTGGTGCAGTGACATTACATTACAGTTAAAGAACTGGGCCAGGTGTGGTGACACATGCCTATAATCCCAGCACTTTCGGAGGCCGAGGCGTGTGTATCACCTGAGGTCAGGAGTTCGAGCCCAGCATGACCAACATGGGGAAACTCTGTCTCTACTAAATAACAAACAATTAGCCTGGCGTGGTGGCTCATGCCTGTAATCCCAGCTACTCAGGAGGCTGAGGCAGGAGAACAGCTTGAACCCGGGAGGCGGAGGCTGCAGTGAGCCGAGGTCGTGCCATTGCTCTCCAGCCTGGGCAACAGGAGTGAAACTCCGTCTCAAAAAGAGTTGAAGGACCATTTTAGAGCCCCAGAAGGTGCCAGAGCCTTCCCATTTTCTGTTACTAATGCATACAGCAGCCCTCTAGAGTAGGAACTGTTATTTCCATTTTACAGGTAAGGAAATAGAGGTCTAGAGAAGTTGAGCAAGTTTCCCAAGTTCACACAGCTCATAAGTCCAGTTTCCTCAGAAGAATCTAGGCAGTCATACCTTTGAGTCAAAAAACCAGAAATCGGCAGCATTGCATCATTAAAGATTCTTCATTATAAACTAGTGGTGTTTAGCACTTCAAATGTGTGGATTTCACACTTCTCTAAGGCCAAATAATTAATAAATAGAGTGCTTTTAGCAAACCTTTTCATTAATAAGACTTTCTTGGGTTAATGTTAAGATTAGCTTTTTTTGGACCAGGTCTCTATGGCTGTGGCTTGGGGAAGTGGCAGGGGCATGGGTATAGGGCATGAAGAAGCAATGAGCATGCATTGGTCATAAGAGACGAGAACAAAGGTCTGGAAAATTGTGCCACTTCTCACTGAAATAGTTGCAACTTTAAAAGGATTTACAGATTTCAGGTGATATTGGCAGTGCTGTCTAATTTTCATAATCTTTTTCTAGATCTTCGGATTTTCTTTATACAAAAGAGGTGAGCTCCTTCATTCATTTATTAAAACCATTTATTGAGCGAGACACGGAAAGAAAAAAACTATTTCATGATCTCACTTATACGTGGAATCTTAAAAAAAAGTCATACATATACAGAGTAGAGAAAAAACAACAACAGAGGATACTAAGAACCAGAGGAGGAGAGAGGAAATGGATATGTAGGTCAAAAGATACAAAGTAGCAGATATGAGTCTAGAGGTCTAATGTACAACATAAGGACTATAGTTAGAATTATGCTAGACACTTTTAGGAGGATTTTAACTATTGTCGTCACACACAAAAAATTACTATGCGATGATAGCTATGTTAATCTGTTTCACTATGGTAGCCATTTTATTATCTATATGTATCTCATAATATCATTTTGTAAACTTCAAATATATGCAATAAAATTTATTTTAAAAAAAATGGCTGGGCGCAGTGGCTCACACCTGTAATCCCAGCACTTTGGGAGGCTGAGGTGGACAGATCACCTGAGGTCGGGAGTTCGAGACCAGCCTGGCCAACATTGTGAAACCCCCTTGTGTCTCTACTAAAAATACAAAAAGTTAGCCAGACATGGTGGCAGGCAACTGTAATCCCAGCTACTTGGGAAGCTGAGGCAGGAGAATCACTTGAACCCAGGAGGCAGAGGTGAGCCGAGATCATTCCACTGCACTCCAGACTGGGCAACAGAGCAAGACTCCATCTCCAAAAAAAGGGGAAAAAAAAAACTATTTATTGAGCACGTACTTAATAGCTACCAGATCTGGGGTCACAGAGAACCAGACAGGTGCTTTACCATGGAGCAGTCACTATTCTAGGAGGTGGATGAATAGTCTGTAGATAAGTAGTGGCAGTGCAGCAGTAGCAGGAGTGCATGCTCAGTACTTGAGGTTACAAAGCAGGAAATGACTAACTCAGTTTGGATGGCTCCCACAGATATTGGGGAGGAAGTGTTCCAGGTAGGGTATACAGGAATGAATAGGACTTTGCAGGGAAAAGAGAAGAGAAAGAACATGTAAGGATAGGTGGTTCCACAAAGGCATGGAGGTATCTTTGGAAAAGAATGACAGTGGTCTGGGGAACTCTATGAAGAGCCACATTCTAGAATAGAGGAGCCCTATACAGGAGTGGGCTCTTAGCTTTAGGTACCAGACTAAGGAGTTTGTGTTTTGCTTGTAGTGGATGAGAACCTGTTGGTATAGGAAGGCAACATAACTAGATGTGGAGGTGAAAGAAAAGACAAATGCCTGCAAAATGAGTGGCAGGACATGTTGGGCGCCTGAGAGCCTGTGGGTAGCAGTCTATTTAGGTCACAGTTGGGGGCAGCAAGTTCAGGCTCCATTAAATCTCATCTTTTTTTCCTTTTTTTTTTTTTTTCGAGACAGAGTCTCACTCTGTTGCCCAGGCTGGAGTGCAGCGGGGCGATCTTGGCTCACTGCAACCTCCGCCCCCTTTGTTCAAGCAATTCTCTTGCCTCAGCCTCCGTAGTTGGTGGGATTACAGGTGTGTGCCACCACGTCAGGCTAATTTTTGTATTTTTAGTAGAGACGGGGTTTCACCATGTTGGCCAGGCTGGTCTCGAACTCCTGACCTCAAGTGACCCGCCTGCCTTGGCCTCCCAAAGTGCTGGGATTACAGGCGTGAGCCACCATGCCTGGCCTCCATTAAATCTCATCTACACTTTAAGTGTATGGGATACCAAGATGTGGAAGACATGGACTGTACCTTGAAGAGGCTTGTAGTCTGTTACACAGGGAACTCAGCAGAGTCTGATTGTGGGCGGTTCCCTGACACATGAAGTAAAGAACTATGAGACCAGGACAGAATGGTGAAGCTCATGCTGCTTGCCTAGTTAAGAGTCAAGCCATCATTCCCCTCGTATACTAAGTGACTTGTTTTTAATTCATAGTACTTTTTGTTTCACTTTATAATATTGTGGTCTTTCCCAGTCACTGGTCTGGTGAAGTGGGCTCTGGGCACCTGGCTGTCTGGCTTACCCCTCTTCATACACTCCATGTCTAGCATGTGTTTCAGGCACGTTTCAGGTGAGGTTTCTTGGAGGGGACATCTGAGCTGGACCTGGAAAGATTTTCCTTGGTGGTCTTAAGGGTTATTGCAACTATAATACCTTAGCATGGCAGGGTGGGTTCAGGGAACTGGAAGCTTGGTAGGTATTTTGATGGTGGTAAAATGAATTGTGGTGGTGGTGGTGGTGGTGGTGTGTCATGAAAAATAGTTAGGGGCCAGATGGTGGGGACAACACTGAACACCATACTAAAGCAGTTTATTCCTTTAGATGTGGGCAGTAGGAGCCTTGGAAGGTCTTATAACTGAGAACTGTGTTTTAGGTAGCTGTGTAGAGGATGGATTAGAAAGAAAAATGATCAGAGGCATAGTTACAGTGGTAAGGCTAGTCAAACTACTCATTAGAGGATTAAGAAAGTGATTATGTGGCGTATCTTTATTGCCTCATAGAGAATGAGCCACTAAGAAAACTTCATTCATATTTCTTTTTCATCTAGAAATAGTTAAAACAGAAATAACTTCTATCTAACATAGCAGTGTTGTATTCACTATGCAGCCTTAAACATTTTTACTTGCTCATCTCTTTCTGACCCCTGTAACCCAAGGCAAATGTGTAGTTTGTAAGCGGTTCCTCTAAGATGCGGGAGAACACAGTGTTCTATGGAGTTGTCACATGATAATGTTATCAGCTGCCGTTGACTGATACAAACTCCTGAGAAGGTGGGACTTGAGTTATCGCCAGACACTCGCAGGGATATGAGATAGAAGTTCTGAGTAACCAGGAGTTAACACAGCCTTTCTCTGTATGTTCTTTCTCTGAAAGCTGTTTTTTTTAATAAGCCCCTGGGTGAATGCAGACACATATTATCTCCAGGGATTGCTATTGTTTACCTCCTGAAGGCCGTCAGTCCTTTGGTGAACTTCTAGTTTGGGAACAAGTAGTACCAGCCCCTGACAACCCTGAATGGGCAGCCTGGCTGTTTCTGGTGATTTTCCACATTGGTGCTGATTTCTGGTCAATGATTTATATTGAGGATTAACTGAGAACTTCCTCGTTGGGTATGCTGTGGGACTGGTTCAGAGGCTGTTTTTCATGAGCCTGTCCTTACACCTAATCTTAGCCTGTGCCCCTTCTCCCTCCCTGGCTCTCCATCCCTCTCACTCTGTCATTTACTCCATCAGTCTGTAGCCACTGAGGACCTGCTGTGTTCTCAGCACTGGGTGCACAGTGATGAGCAAAACCCAGTTTATGCTCTGGGCTCCTGCGAACTTCTCTGTCTGGTAGTAGATGGGTAGGCACATGTTCATCTTATAGTCTCATTCAGATAAATGGAACACAGTAGCTGTGCTGTGTGCTGTGACCGAGAGGCGTAGGTTCCTGTGAGAGCGCATGTTAGGGTGATCTGACCAGTTCTCATGGGTTAGAGTTCTTCCAAACAAGACATAAGCACCTCCAAGGCAGAGATGGCATGTTTTCTTTTTCTTTCTTTTTTTAGACAGGGTCTCACTCTGTTGTCCAGGCTGGAGTACAGTGGTGTGATCTTGGCTCACTGCATGCTTGAACTCCTGGGTTCAAGCAGTCCTCCTGCTTCAGCCTCCTGAGTACCTGGGACCACAGGCAGGTGCTATCAAGCCTGGCTGATTTTTTTTTTTTTTTTTTTAAGAGATAGGGTCTCACTCTCAGCCAGGCTGGTCTCAAACTCCTGGGCTCAAGTTATCCTCCTGCCTCAGCCTCCCAAAGTGCTTGGATTACAGGCGTGAGCCACTGCACCCAGCTTGAGATGGCATCTTTTTACCCCCATAATTTTAGCATGTTGCTTGTGTTCCATCCACACACAGTCCATGTGTGACCAGTGGATGACTGGCCAGCTTCCGTAGGCCTCCTTTCTTTTCCACTATTGCTGGGACAAGTTGCTATGGCATCAGTGTAGAAGAAATGGTTAATTAGTAACTCCTCACAGGTTAGTTAATAAATGTTCTTTACTGCTTCCTCTGGCAGTATCCACAGATACATACCTCCTAGATCTTCAGGAAGATGGATGGGGAGATAAAACACCCCCATTCTGTAGACCTCTCCCAAGACAGTGACATGTGGTTTCCTCAGTGTCCCCTTCATCTATACTTTTTGGTTGTTGGCTTGCTTGCTTTCTTTTTTTTTCTTTTTTCTTTCTTTCTTTTTTCTTTTTTGTTGAGACAGAGTCTCGCTCTGTCATCAGGCTAGAGTGCTGTGGCGTGATCTCAGCTCACTGCAACCTCTGACTCCCTGGTTCAAGCGACTCTCCTGCCTCAGCCTCCCGAGTAGCTGGGATTACAGGCATGTGCCACCACGCCCAGCTTATTTTTGTATTTTTAGTAGAGATGGGGTTTCACCATATTGGCCAGGATGGTCTTGATCTCCTGACTGCGTGATCCACCTGCCTTGGCCTCCCAAAGTGCTGGGATTACAGGCATGAGCCATTGCGCCTGACCAGGTTGTTGGCTTTCATTTCCTAAAATATTTTTTTCCTTTTGATGAACCCCAGCTGATGAACACAGACTTCATGGGCTAAGCACAGTAGTTCACGCCTGTAATCCCAGCACTTTGGGAGGCCAAGGCAGGAGGATCACTTGAGGCTAGGAGTTCGAGACTAGCCTGGGCAGCATAGTGAGACCTCTGTCTCTACAAAAAAAAAATTTAAGAATTAGCCAGGTGTGGTGTACCTGCCTGTGGTCCCAGCTACTTGGGAGGCTGAGGTGGGAGGATCACTTGAGCCCGGGAGATCAAGGCTACAGTGAGCCATGATCATGCCACTGCACTCCAGCCTGGGCAACAGAGCTAGACCTTGTCTTAAAAAAAAAAAAAGGAGTGGTGGGGGCATATGACTAGAAGGCAGTTTAGCACTGTCTTGTAGAATTTTGCCTGAGAAATTTCTTTGTAAACCACTCTCCCCATGCTTTGTGCTGATGCCGGCATGGGGTCTCCTGTGGAAGACATCTTTCTTTGCTTGTTTCCACTGGGTTATCTTCTTCCCCCCCTTTTTTTTTTTTTTTTTTAACTTAATGTTCATGATCTGGTGCCAAACTGGGACTACAGGGATGTAGGAGCCTCTTTTCTGACCTGAAGAATGACTCTGTCCATAAATGTTGAGCCACCTGAGAAAGGGAGGCGGAGAAGAGATCCATGTCATTGGTTCTTGTTGCCAAGGACTTTATGACTTGGTTGCAATCATGACATGTGCTGAAATGATATCACATAGGGCAGAAAAAAATACAAGTTACCAGCAAAGAAGCCCAGGTCAAAGGCTGTGAATGTTTAGGGAAAGGGGAGGCCTCCACCAGCTGGTAGGTTCATGAAGGATGAGGCCTTGGGAAGGTAGGCAGATTCCAGACATGCAGAAATGGGCAAGGACAGTACAGGCCTTGACAGCAGTTGTGCACCCAGGTACAAAGTTCAAGGTGTTCACAGGAAACATTCGATAATCTAGTAGTACTACTGGGCTGAGTGGGGTGGGGGGATATGTAGAAGACCCTTGTTTGATGTAGCTTTGGTCTAGCAGTCAAGGGAAATGAGTTTTCTTTCTGATTTTCCTTGTTTTAATATGGAAGAACGGGGTGGAGAATCCTCATACATCCTTCCCAGTGAAGGGAAAGGGCCAGCAGATGTTTCCTTAGAGAAGCCAAGCTAGAGCTTCCTAGGCCCAGGGCAGTCCAGTCCTGCATGGGTGTGAGTTTGCCTTAGGACTGGCCACGGCCAGGGAAGAGAAGCATTGCATTTGTTGCTTCTTTCTTGGTGGCTCCCTGACTCCATTCAATTACAAAGTGGCTCTTACACTGTTAAAGCTTGAGTGTCTCTGGGCTACAATTTCTAGCCATAGACCTTCATTTGCTGTGCCTCAAACATGACCTTGAGGCCACATCACATTATATATACAGCCCACAACAACGTTAACCAGTCTTCTATCTGGTAAGGCAAGCGCAGTGCAAACTCCATGCCTTTCTTCTGGGATCTCTCTCTGTATTGCCCCTTTAGCAGGAAATTCCATGGCAACCCAAGATGCAAGAGAAGCCAATGATGGGCTCACTTCGAACTGTGTTATATTATTTAGGAAAAAGAAAATAAAATGAAATAAAAACTAGATTACAGTGCCTGGTGAGGATCACAGTGTAAAAGTGACAGGTCAGGCTGTGTTTGTCCTTGCTGCTTACGTGCAGCTGGTGGGAAAGACAAGCGCAGCTACAACTACAGCATCTGAGGCTTAAAGAGGTGACATGTTGTGCATTTCTAAAATAATTTTTATGTTGTAGAGAAGCTTTATATCTCTCTCTGACTCACTGGACAGGTGTGGTGTAAGGCAGAAAGGAAGACGGTCCCCAGGTGACTGCAGGATTGTTTTAGGAAAATAATAAGTAACTTAAAGTTAGCTTTATTGAAAGTCATTTTTGTAGCATCAGGTTTACTGAATCAAGCATCTCTCTCTCTCTGTCTCTGTGTGTGTTTGTGTGTGTGTGTGTTAGAAGATCATGGCTGCAACAGGACTATGCTGCATATCTTGGAGACCCACTTTCAGTTACATCAGTGATGGTGCTGCTTATCTTCTGGCCCTTAGGAAATGCTGCGTCTTAGTAACATGATTAAAATCCAGGGCTGTGGAATCTGTGAGCTCACCCCTTTGGAGGGCAGGGCTGTAGAAATATACATAGGGGCCAGTGCAGTGGCTCATGCCTGTAATTTCAGCATTTTCGGAGGCCGAGGTGGGCAGATTGCTTGAGCTCAGGAGTTTGAGACCAGCCTGGGCAACATGATGAAATCCCGTCTTTACAAAAAAAATACAAAAGTTGGTCTGGTATGGTGGAGCAGGCCTGTAGTCCCATGAGCTACCACAGTCCCGTGCTACTTGGAGAGCTAAGGCAGAAGGATCACTTGAACCTGAGAGGTTGAGGCTGCAGTGAGCCGAGATCGTGCCACTGCACTCCAGCCAGGGTGATAAAAGTGAGACCCTGTCTAAAAAAAATAAAGGAAATAGAGATAGGACTTAGGATGTCGTATCAGGGCTGCTGACAAGACTCTCCTCAGAACCTAGTTGATACACCATGCATATACAATCCCAAACAGCCAAAAAAATCTTCCAAAATTGTTTGGAATGGCATACTTCTTTAAATGGGTAAGTATAGTTAAATTCTGGAAAGATTTAGAATTAAACATATAAAATTTTAATAGAATTAGAGCCATAGTGTTAATGTTTTTGATTTAAAGGATTTATGTATATTTGATATTTCAAGTAATTAAAAGAAATAATTTGGCCTAGGTAACAGATCAGCCTGTATTTCCAAATTAAAATGTACAATGAAGTAGCTCATTTAGACATTTGATTTGGGGGAAGGTTGAAATTGTACTAGTTTTATAAGCAACATTTTAGTGCATTTAAGATAATTTATTAGGTTTCTAAGACTTGTTTAAGGGAAGATTTTATAATTTAAAGCAGGTAGTTCTAATATTTAAAAGAAATAATTACTTATTCATGGCTTGAAACATAGATGAAAGAAAGAACATGGGTTTTTGAAAAGTGAGCTTGCTCATCTGAAAAGCAAGGACATGAGAGTGAAGATGAGCTTTCAGTGAAATAATGACTACAGCGTAATGCCCAGGCCACAGTACTCAGTAAGGACCTGTTGAAGTCATAATTTTTAGAAGTCACTGAACAACAGGATACGTTCTGAGAAATACATCATCAGGTGATTTTAGTCATTGTTAGAAAATCATCAAGTGTACTTACACAAACCTAGATGGAATAGCCAACTACACACCTAGGCTGCAAACCTGTGTGGTGTTACTGTACTGAATACTGTAGGCCATTGTAACACAATGGTAAGATTTGGGTATCTAAACATAATCTAAACATAGAAAAGACAGTAAAAACCTGCTATTATAATTTTATGGGACCACCATCATGTATGCAGCTCATTGTTGACCAAAATGTCATCATGTGGTGCATGATTGTACTTCAGTCAAAGTATGAGTTGACACTGTTTAACTCCAAGGGGTGCCATTTGTATAGGCTGTGGTACACAGTCAAATAGGGCTGTCTTGGATATTGATTTTATTCATTCAACTCCAAGTGCTGCAAGAAATTAAAAGTCAGGTTATGTGTCACACCTATCAAGCTATTCTGTCTGTTTTCCCAGAAAATAAACAAGTTTGAGGGTAGGAGACATTTTTGTCATCTGGACAAGGTTCGGACAAAATTGTATGTAATACAGAGCCCTGGATCTATTTCGCCGTGGCCACTCAAATAGCCCTGAACAGGATGCACAGTGAGGCCCCAGGTTGGAGGATGCTTGGCTTGTCTGCAGACATTGTCATTTAGCTCTGGCTTCTCGTAATTAGGTACTCCTAGCTGGGCTCTGTTGTCAGCGAGCCTTCAAGACAAATTGCAAAATCTGTACAACCATCTGAGAGATGGAGAAGTAGATCCAATGATACTACAGGGGATATTGGTAGTTCTCAAAAGTTTGAAAGTGAATGCTTAGAAAAGCAATCCTCAAAACTGAATTTAGAGGTTCTTGTCCTGTGGTAAAAGGGTTCAGTCACAGTCAGGATCTGAGAAGATCTTGCAGGCAGGAATGATAGACTGAATCTAAGGGGATGAAATGGAGTAGAAAAAATGTAAGGTTCTGTTTTGAGGTCTGAAAATCTCAGCTATGCATTAAAAAGACTGGAAACAGGGGTAGGGACATATCAGAAGACGAGCCCGTATGAAAAAGACCTAGGAGTTTAAGTTGGCATATGTTGATAATTTATTGTGCCCCTTAAAAATTTAATGCAGTGTTTGGCTGCATTAACAGAGGTAGAGTATTTAGGATGAGAGAGGTAATAAACTGACTCTGATGCTATAGCAGGAGCACTGCCACAGTTCTGGACTCCAAGCTTTGAAAGGAAGACAGACAAAGGATGGTCACAGGATGGTGTGTGGGAGTGTTCCAAAGCTTGTCAGATAACAAAGTAACACAGGAGGTTTAGCTTGTGTACAACTCCAAGAGGACCCCAGAGCTGCTGTTAATATCTGAAAGGCAGTTAAATAAATAAGGGACTGGACTTCTTGTTAAGAGGAACAGGAAGGATCTGGGGATGAAAGTTAAAGCAGACCCCCAAAAGGAGGGTCTTCTTATTCTTAAATATGTTCTAAGATAGAATGGGCTACTTCCTCAATTTTAGAAGTGCTGACTAAGGCTTATGAGGACTTCCAGGAATGCGAATGGATGACCCAGGGGTACTTTCTAGCCCCCAGATTTCATGATTCCTTTGCCTTCCAGTGATGACCGTGTCCTGCACAGTCCCAACACTGGCAGGTGGTGGACAGAGCCATGACTCTAGGACATTCTAGGCAGTGATGAGAGAGTCTTTGCAATTCTCAGACAAGATTTCCCTAAGGACATTTTGATGTTGGTCTTCATCAGTGTTTCCAGTTCTTTACTCTGCTAGGGAAGATCTGGGGGAGATGGTCACTTCCTTTCAGCAGAGGCTGTGTTATTTCCTCATTCATTCTTTTCTCTGTGCCCAGCAGTGTGCTAGGTGCTAGGGGGACATTGAGGAAGAAGACAAAGTTCTTCCCCTCTTCAAGTATGCAGTATATCTGGGAGGAAGTAAGACAGCAAACACAAATTTTACAACTAACTATAAACTTATAAATACAGTTACAGTTTGGGTATATCCTAGGAAGGAGAAGTACAGTTTGTGCCACCATGGGGGTGTAGAACAAGGCAACCAAACCTAGTTGGGCAATTAGAGAAGACTTTCCCAAGGGAGTGACATCCAAGTGAGGCCTTGAAGGAGAAATAGAATCTAGCACAATGGTCTCAGGCTGGTGAAGCACATGAGTGAATGCCACAGCAGCGAGCTTCAGCCTTGTTCTTGACCAAAGGAATTTTTCACAAGGATAGAGCTGAGCTGATACAAAGCCAGCCAACAGTAGTGCTATGAAATGGTGGTTTTCCATTTACTGTAGAAAGTATGTAGAAATAATTTCAGTTCCTGGTATTAGAGCAAGTTGAAGTCGTAAATAGGACCTGCTTAGAAGAACCCATGTCTTGTATGAGTGGTTTTTATTTCACGTGGTATTTTGGTAATACATTCTCTGCTTAGCTTCTGGGGATATTTTTTCCTATCATGGTTTTCTGAAGTCAGGTTGTCTGAGACTTCTCAGTTTCCTGGTGGGATAGGGCTAGAAGGTTTTTGTTTATACTTTTTGGCATTGTTCTTTCCCCAGAAGGTTATATAACTTGGAGAAGATTGAATCATTTTTTTCACTGACTACCTTTAGGGGGTGTCTGCCTTCGTACTGTTAGCTTCTTGTCATTGTCCGGCTTCCATGGCCACAGCAGCTCATTCATTCTCTTGTGGCTGTGATTTTAGCTGGAGTAAACTATGAGTAGAAACTTGAATAAGAAGGAAAATGAATATGAATGTGAATATGAAAAACCAAAGACTAGAAGAGAATTGGGTTTGTTTATTCCCAGACTAATCCTTGTCTGTATTTGTTGCTTATATGAGTGACCCACCACCCACAGCATACAAACAGACAAAAAGGCACATCTTAAAAAGATAAATTTCAGCTGGTCGCGGTGGCTCATGCCTGTAATCCCAGCACTTAAGGAGGCCAAGGCGGGTGGATCACCTGAGGTCGGGGGTTCGAGACCAGCCTGACCAACATGGAGAAACCCTGTCTGTACTAAAAATACAAAATTAGCTGGGCGTGATGGCGCACGCCTGTAATGCCAGCTACTTGGGATGCTGAGGCAGGAGAATCACTTGAACCTGGGAGGCAGAGGTTGCCATGAGCCAAGATCGTGCCATTGCACTCCAGCCTGGGCAACAAGAGTGAAACTCCGTCTTTTTTTTTTTTAAAAAAAGGATAAATTTCTATTCTCAGATGCTGGTCTAAGTTCAAATTTAAATGCCTTTCATCTTAATTTTTCCTAGTAAACATTTTTGCAGACAATTGTGCTGTTTTATTTTTCTAGTATTAGTAAACACATAGTTGTAATTTTAAAATTCTTGATTCTGAATTTTGTTTTTTGCTTTCAAGGGCTTTGTTGGTTTGGTGTTTTGGTAACCCACCTCATGGTAAATTCTTCTTTCTTTCAGGTAGGAATGAATTGATAGCCAGATACATCAAACTCAGGACAGGCAAGACGAGGACCAGAAAACAGGTAAAATAACCCACCTGGAAATTGTGCATGTCAGCGAATGGCCCAAAAAGGCATTTTGGCTGCAGTGGCTGGCTATGCTTTGGCTCCTAGGAGCCCCCAATTTGAGTTCCCTGTAAGGACGTCAGTGTTGGAGGTATTTTAAATTGGCTCAGTTTTCACTGTTCATCATTTCAGTGACCCTTTATTATGTGGTCTTACAAGTTCCTTTTATACTCACATGGGAAAATGTCACTGCTAAGGACGGTGTATGAACCGCTCCTGTACTGTATTTCAAAGCTGACATTTCTTTCCCAAAATGTGCACCTGTGAACACTGCAAAAACTGCAAGTGCAAATGCACTTGCAGGTCATGAAATTTTGAGGTTTTGTGCATTGTAAAATCCTGGAGCGATTATATATTAGTCATAATTTCAATGAAAAAGTAACACCAGCAGCCTTGAGTATTGGCCTGAACGTAATGCTAAATGACGTGCGTCCAGGGAACTGTTGCTTTTTAAGCGATGGCTTTTTGTCAGTAGCTGCTGTGACTGAAATGAAGTTACAACTTCAATACCTCTGTGCAGAGCAGTATCAGGAATTCTCTGCCCTTTGGCAGAGCTCTGCCTTTCCTCGTTCTTTCAGATGTAAAACAGCCCAAATCTCTGACATGAGCCAGTTTAGAACTGGAACGAATGAGAAATTAGTGTTTAACTAAAAACAAAAAAAAGAAAGGAGGAAAAAAAAAAACCTAAAAACCTCATGGGTGAGTTGTTCACAGAAAAGAATTATTTTTTAATGTCGATTTATGCTGAATGATACAGCATGAACCTTAAAAACTGTAATCAGACCAAAAGGCTAACTAAACCGTGGTCTCATTAAGATTGAGCAGCAGATTTCAGTTCTCTTCCCAGTGAGGAATTGTTTTCATGAGTGTTTATAACGGGGAGAGGCTTTTCCCCAGGAATGCTACTTGTGCCACAGCCTGGGAGCCTGGCTGCTGAGTCAGCACAAAGAGAAGTGGCCTCCTGCCAGCGCGCAGAGGCAGCGCATTGTCTGTTTGGGGGATGCTAGTGGCCCTCGTCAAGTCAGAGAATCACAGAAGAACAAAATTCGGGTGAAAACAAGTAACAGCAGGAGCCAGATGGAGGGGTGAAGAGGATGGGGGAGTTTCTGCTTCTCTGTACTTAAGAAAAGTACCAAAGCAAATTGGAAAAAAAAATAATTGAATAATTGAAGCTCAAAGACAAAGTTAAAGATAAAAGGACCGTTTATTATAAATCCTGTTTTAGAGCCGCTGGAGAGTTGGAAATGGGGTAATCACCACACAGTCTGAGTCGCTGAACTTTTAAATGGAAAGTTCTACATTTCGGAAACCAGTGGATCTAATCATCTACATTCTGACAGTGCGGGACCTGGGCTGTCTGCTGGTCTGTGAGCTCTGGTCATTTGCCCGGTGACCCCTTCACTGAGGGACTCTTCTAAATTTAACCAAGTCCCACTGAAAGAGATACAGATTTCAGTGGAATCATTGTGTTTCAGAAGCTGGGCTCGGCTACATTTCCACGCCCCGGCATCCTGGGGATGTTTTTAGGCAGCAGTTGGTGATACCTCTCCAATGTGAATTTGTTGTTCAGCAAATCCATGTGGTTTTCAACCCAGATTTTTAACAGGATGGCTGGCTGGCTGTATTCACACATTTCGCTTTGTAATAATATGCAAATCCACTTGGCGCCCAGTCAATACCCAAAAGAGTGGAAGGATTAAAGATATTTATAAGGGCAAAAAAAAAAAAAAATAGCTCTGCTAACTGGGTCTTTCCATTTCTCTTTGAGATCTAATTTACATGTCAGTATTATTTTAACGTTTGCTACAGAATCCAGAGCTCTTAATGAGATCAGAATACAACCGACAGCTTCAGCTTTTTGATTCTGCAGAATGTGCTAATTTATGGATAGTCTCTTCTAAATTGAGAAAAAGGGATTTTCCCTCCTGATACTGAGAAGCTATAAATATTTTCATTTACCTTTACCCCCACCTTTTTAATTTTAGAATGAAAACAGCCCCTCTCATCCCTCCCAAAATTAGTTTTTCCCAGTGCCCATGATTTCTCTTGGGTGGGAAGACTAAGATGAGTCCTAACTTTCATCCTGAATCAAGTCACTGCAGTGATGACCCAGTATGAAAAGCTTAGAGCAGCGCTGGGGGCTTGTGTCTGGCTGGGACTGTGTATTCCTAACTGCAGAGCTTTGTTGAGATGCAAATAACCACCCCCCAACCCCACCCCAAAACCCTCCCAAAGAGTAGCGATTTTATATTTGATTTCCTTTTTTTGTTTTGTTTTGTTTTGTTTTGTTTTGTTTCCCCTCATAAACCCGAACAATGTAGGTGTCTAGTCATATACAGGTCTTAGCAAGAAAGAAAGTTCGAGAAATTCAAGCCGCCATTAAGGTACGTCTGGCTTGCCCACTTGTAGGGGGCTTTTCATCTCCATGGTTACAGGCTTTTCCTTTGTTTTCCTCCCTTCCCCTACCCTGCAGGTGTCTAGTCACATTCAGGTTCTTGCCAGAAGGAAATCTCGTGATTTTCATTCCAAGCTAAAGGTATGCGCTTTTCTGCTTTTTGGCTTGTGGTTGCTATGCATCTCACTTCCTGTTTTCCATGGTGACTGGTGAATGCCTGGTGCTGGGATTCTCGTAACCTAGTTTCCTTGCATGTGAGAGCTGTTTACATTTCTTTGTGTTTAATCTCTCTGTTTCTGTACTAGCCTCACATTAAACTCAATGTGTGTGAGCGCGTGCGTGTGTGTGCGTGCGTGTGTGTGTGCGTGTGTATGTGTGTGTTCCTAATAACAATGCAAATGCAGCAGAGAGCTGGTCTTGATAACTTTTCAGCACAGAAACATGATTTTTTTTTTTTAACCTTCAGATGTCCACCAAGCAGCCATGGGCTAGGAAAGCTTAAAAAAAGAAAAGTCCAGAGATGCAAAATTGAGTAGAAATTATTTAGAAAGAATCATTTCCAAAGTGGTCATGAAATTACCTTTTTAAAAAATTTAGAAATTATTTTAACTCATGCTTTTGATGTATTTTTAAGAAGACTTATAAAAAATACGTCTTTTTCATGCATGTCTCTTCCCGCAGAGTATTTTCAGCCAGATTTCTTCCACATTGCTTACTACTGTTTTTTAAGTGAATGGCGCTCTTATTAAAAGAGAAATCTGAGCAGTGGCCTTTAAAAAAAAAAGATAGATCTTAGAGATGGGAAAACTCTTGATCAAACCCATTTGCAGTTTCATTTGTACTTGAGTTTGCTTAAATTTTTTTTTACTTGTACCTCATTTTTCAGTCTCAAAATATATTTTATAGGAAAAATGGGGGCATTGATAATTTTTTATATACAACTTCTTTCTACTTTTTCCCTTTATAAAATTTATAATAAAACATACCTGACTTTTATTTTTCTGTAATGCCCTATTTTAGAAATGCAAAGAGATTATAGTTTGCAAGGAGGAGCTTTCATTTATAATAAAAATTGATTTTGGGACATATTGATGGCTTTCCCATGTGCCTTTTTCGGTTCTGTTCTGATATTTTTCTATACAGTAATTAAATTTGTGGTTTTGTTCTGAACTAAAAAACAGTGTAGTCTCACAACACTTGAGTGGTGAGCACTGGGACTCTTCCCAAAGTCCTTCGACTTTTTTTTATGCAAACAAGGCTGGCTGTGGAATAGGACAAGTGATTAGGAAGGAGCATTTGGTGTGCCCTCTGCAGTGGGCAGCATGCTGGCTCGCTCGCACGTGTGGCTGATGGTGGCTGGCTTTTAGCTGCACTGGCTGAGCAGTTGGAAGACTAAGATAACTTTGTAGATCCTGCTTTTTAACCAAAGGTGCAATACTCTCTATATGGATGTAACTACCCCAGTTTTTGCTCAAGTTCTGACTCTGTTTCTAGTTTCTCTGAGCTAATGAATTAATGATGTACAAAGAAGTTTACAGATAACAATGTTGTTTCCATCTGTGATGATATGAATTGCTCTATTTCTGCACTGTCTGTGTGGTTCCTGTGGACTCACCAGGGCACACAGCCTTAGACTGAAAGCCCTATAAGTGATGAATAAAGCTCTTCTGTTCAGAAGGGATTCCCATGTGATATAGGAAGCACTCTTTTTCTCACTTGGTGAATTTTAGAGTTTTCTTCCATAGAAACAATTTTTCTGTTGCTTTATACATGTACATATGTAAAAATACACAGCGGTATTTATGTTTGTTTCTAAAAAAATTAACAATAATAAAAAAGAAACATTCCCCTGACTTTCAGCCCTGGGCCACTCTCTTTTGGGGCAGGCACAAGGAAGAGACGGAAACAGAAGCAGTAGGATAGCAACTGGCTCAGCATTTAAGCTCCAAGAACCACCTCCGTCTTCTTGTAGTTTCTTCCGTTCTTTCCTACCATATTGTTCTTGGAAAAATGGAGTCCTTTGTTTTTCCATCTGCTAATACCAACTGAGTGTTCCAGGCATGGTGCTCACTGTGATGGGCAGTTAACAGCCAATATCCTGTTCAGGGAGTTGGCCATGTAAATGGGAATGTAAACTAGAGGAGCACTTTGGGTAATAGCGGGAGCAGCCAAAATGAAATGTGGGGTGCATCCCGGGGATGAGCTTCGTGGAGAGTATACTGTTAAGTTTGGCAATTGAAAGAGGAGAGGCAGCCTAATGCGTGCTCCCTCATTTAAGCTCACTATGAAGTGACTTACAGTATTCTGCTTTTGGGGCATGATATTGAGGAAACTGGGGCTGAGAGAGTATAATTGACTAGTCACAGAGCCTTCCTAGTAAGTGGTGAAGCCAGGATTTGAACTCAGATCTTTTTGCACCCTAAACGAATCATTGTTTTAGATAAAATTTTATCTAGTGAAGGTGGGAGAATGTTTTCAAGCAGAGGGCTTCACGCCAGCACACTGTACCTAAACTGTCACCCCTCACAGTCTTTGGGGCTGGGCATTCAGCCTTTGCTACCAGCCCTTCACTTGGCATCCACATTTTAACTTTGAGCCCTTGGTCAAAATGTGGACTTAATTTGGGTTGGTGCTGTGAGGGTCATCAGTAACTGGGGGGATGACATGGTCCTGGAGACAGAGCTGCTTGGCACCACTCTGAGGGCATTAGGACAGTCGCAGAGAGTGAGGCTGTCTGTCACCTGCTTGCAGGAGTTGGTGCTGCTTTCTTTCACTCCCTCCATGAGCATTTTATCTCAAAGGCAGTATACTTAACCTTCCTAACCAGCCGTTACCAGGATATGGGCTCAACTCTGTTGATGTCCCAGCTCCATCCATACCCCCTTGTTCAGCTCTGGAATCTAATAGCACATTTGTGAGGAGGCAGGGACAAGCATCTTTACCGAGGTCATCATGGGGTCAGGCTGATAGCCGTGGTCTTCTTGGCCTCCCACACTAGCTAGTGAGATAAACTCGCTACAGATAACTGAGGTCATCCCAAAAGACAACAAGGATAGCTTCTGGGTGGGTGGGGAGCAGAGGGGAGTGGCAGGAAGTATCCAAGCTTAAAAGAGACACTGTGCTTTGCCTGGGAAGATGTAGGAAGGCCTCCTGGAGCGGGTGGCTGGTGGCTGACCATCCCAGTAACTATCCTTGCAGACACTGCCCTAGCCAGGTTGATTACCACTTCTCCACAAACTCAGACATCGAAGGGGTAGACAAAGGTCTATGGTCCTCATGTGAAGACCGAAACCAGACTTGCATTTGTCTGTCCCTCTGTGGAGTTGGAAAAGTGGCTTACCCGCAATGGAGGCCACTGCCAGGTGTGTCTTCCTGGTGAGCCTTCTTGCTTATAAGCTTCTCTTTACTTTCCAGGGAAGGGTGTGGCAGAGTTCTTTGGGCTGGTGTTTTCCAGCCTTTTTAAAGTAGCAAAACTCATGTTTTGAATTGAAGCTTACTCCCTCAAATCCTTAGTAATGGCCTCTTAGGCTATTCCATTGAATCAGGTTTGAAAAACCCCGTTTTAGGCAGAAGGAAAAGGAGGTGTCTACCTCTTATGCTGTCCCTTCCAGCCCTTACAGAGAGCTCCTGTGTCCCATTTAAAGCCCATGTTTTTAAATTCAGTAGTTTTGAAGTTCTGCCATCTTCCTAGGAAGAAAACAGACTCCAGGAGAGAGTGGTCATTTTGATGTCACATTGATAGATGAGTCATCCTAGCTACAAAAGTTATTCTCCTGAAAATCCGTTAGAATAAATTCTAAAGGTCAGCTTTATGCTTCTACTAATTGGCAGTTGTTCTCAATGTGCTTGTTTGTGGACTAGATCACCCCCAAATTGTGTAGACTTAAATTTTAGTAAAGAAAAAAATTGTTCTAGTGAAAGTCTAAGATTTCTACGTAGATTTGAACTTGAAAAGCATAGGAATGATTACTGAATTCAGTCCAGTGGTTTTCATTGAGAACCTAAGTGTGTTCTAGGTCCTTTTGTAGACGTTAGGCACATAGAATTGAATCCAGAGTTTGTGTTCTTGAGGAACATTGAACTTTTCTGTTATTTTTCCAGTAGATATCCACAGCTAGGGGGCTCTGCAGTAGAAATTAAACAGGATAGTGCAGAGGCTGCCCAAGTGAAAAGAATGATTCATTCTGGGAGTGAGGGAATTAAAGCTTCATGGAGAAGTGTCATTAGAACTAAACATAGTTGAAGGCAGAGAATTTCCATAAAGTTGGGACTATCTGGGGGACCATGAAGAGCATCATGTAATTGGGGACATGCGGTGGGAGGTAAGACTGGAGGAGCCTAAGGGAAGGGCCCTCGATTATCCCACTGAGGAGAAGGGATTCATCTGTGGGCCTAGGGGCGTACACGGGGTTCATTCAAATTTACCCTCTGGAAAGACCTCGCCAGCCAGGTTTTGCAGGATAGCTAATAAGAGGGAGGCCAAGCTGGAGTCAGGGAGGCTAATTCCTGGGCTGCTTTAAGAGTGGGGAAGAGAGTCACAGGCTGGGACCAGGGGCCAACCCACACCCCCTGGGGCTGCTCCGTGGCACTTAGCACTCATCCTTGGCTGGCTCCCCGCTTTGGTGCTCTCTGCCTGCTCTGTAGTCTTTCCTACTCATTGTGTTTAAAGAATAAATTATAAGTTCTGTCCTTATGAAGTCTGAAAAGTGTTGTGTGCCAGAACTTTTCAGAAAGATTTTCAATAGCAGCATTTAAAAATCAACTTATTAAAATTGGGTTCTCTTAAAGTAATGGTAATTGACTAGGAGTGTGCATCAAAATTATGAAGTTTTTGTTGCAAAATTTAAACAGTACAGAAAATATATTAAACATTTATGTTTATACTATCTGGAATTGATCATTTTCATTATATAAGTTTTTTTTAATGAAAAATCAAGTGGCAAACATTATTCTGTACTTTTTCCTCTACCCACCCTCCGTCTGCAACCAAAATTAATCTTCCTTTCTTTCCTACCACCCACAATGTATTTTCTTGCCACTTACTTCCCTTAGAAAATCAAATCCAGTGAAAACTCTCTCTTCTCATTTTGCTCCTAGATTTTTGCCCATTGTCTTTTTCTTTTTTTTTTTTTGAGACAGAGTCTTGCTTTGTCGCCCGGGCGAGAGTGCAGTGGCGCCATCTCGGCTCATTGCAACCTCCGCCTCCCGGGTTCAAGCGATTCTCCTTGCCTCAGCCTCCCAAGTAGCTGGGATTACAGGCGCTCATCACGACACTCAGCTAATTTTTGTATTTTTAATAGAGACGGGGTTTCACCATGTTGGCCAGGCTGGTCTCGAACTCCTGACCTCAAGTGATCCGCCTGCCTCAGCCTCCCAAAGTGCTGGGATTACAGACATGAGCCACCACGCCCAGCCGATTTTTGCCCAATTATCTACCATGAATTTGTGCAATAGCCATTGGCACCAACATGAGACTTTTCCTCTGGAATTTTTAGCAGCTTAAGATAGACTTGGCCAACAATTTGGTGACCTTGGATACAGACCATGACTGCAGAGGAGAGATACGAGGTTCAGGACATATAGGGGATGGTTGAACTAGAAAGGGAATAATGCGAGGAGACAGTGAACCAGGAGCAGAGAAGCTGGGAGAGTAGAGACAAAGCGTCAGTAGATTGAAGCTGAGATTCAAGAGCTCGGTAAGATGGAAAAAAGAAAAAAAAAAAAAGGCATTTGTGGCCAGAGCACAGTGATTTTGGAAATTAAATTTATACATTCAGAGTTGTGGGGATTTTCTCCCCCGCCCGCCCCGGGGTTGGGGCATTTTCAAAATATCTAGGACAAGGCTGGGCACGGTGGCTCACGCCTGTAATCCTAGCACTTTGGGAGGCCGAGATGGGCAGATTGCCTGAGCTCAGGAGTTAGAGACCAGCCTGGGCAACACGGTGAAACCCCGTCTCTACTAAAATACAAAAAACTAGCCAGGTATGGCAGTGTGCACCGGCAGTTATAGCTACTTGGGAGGCTGGGGCAGGAGGGTTGCTTGAACTTGGGAGGTGGAGGTTGCAGTGAGCCGAGATTGTACTGCTGTACCCCAGCCTGGGCGACAGAGCGAGACTCTGTCTCCAAAAAAAAGAAAAAGAAAAAATGTCTAGGACAGAAGCTAGAGTACAAACGGCAGGCCTAGAAGAGAGCTTAGCTTTGAAGGAGTTGTTTCTTAGTGATGGGAGTGCTATGTGTTTGTCTCCTACTCAGACAAAACCCTTTTGACCCACTGCTCTCAAGGGGGTAGGTTTTAGAGATGACCCACAGCCTGTAGCTGGGCCTGAGTCTACTTCTAAAGTAGAAGATGAATCCATGCAGTTGCAGTGTGAAAGAGGCTTCTAGGCCTATGGAATATCCATTTAAGAATCCAGAGGATGCTGAGTTAGAGGTCTCCCTTGGACCTTGTGTCACCAGCTGCAGCGACAGCAGTGTCACCAACACCAGCTTTACCTGTTGTCTTCCATCTCACCCTTTCCCTTAGTTTAGCCCCTATTGGCGTCTCCAGTGGAGTAGTGAGAAGCAGCAGCATGTCTGAGGATTAGCTCACAGCCTTAGAAATTATTCTCTACTTCGAATTGTTTCACTCACCATTAATTCATGAAAAAGTCATTAACTGTTTTTTTAAGCTCTAGGGATTTATTATCCCAGCATGTAGAAAGAATGCAGAAGCATTCTCCATGTGTTAAGCAGTCTTTTTCCTACTCAGAGTTTCTTTGTAGAGTTCCATGCGGGAGTCTCTTTCCCTGTATGTTCAGTTGCCCTAAGAAGTTGTTCAGACCCTGCTCAGAGTCCTTCTTTCCCCATTAGCAGCAAAAAGGCAGTCCTTTCTTGCTGTTTTCAGAAGCTTATGGTAGCCACAGCCAAGGCCTGGGAAGCACCACCACACTGTGGGCCATCTCCATCTTCCCATGAAGATGGGCCAAGCCACCTCTGGTTCACTTCTCGAGTGTGTTTAGGTGAGTGTATGACTCGGGACAAAACTAAGAGGAAAGGAAGTCTTCGCCGTGCCCTCCGCTCAGCAGGAATACATCTTAGGCAGTAGATGTATTCACGTCAGGCTCTGGATGTGTATTGAAGAAAAACCTATACTTGCTGATATTGCATCATCCCAGTAGAGCAGAAAAAGACCTGAGCCCCTCTGATTATGTCCAGTCGCCGGTGACTAATTTATGAGCTACATGTGCTCCCCCGGGGCCATTTTCTTGTTCTCGCCCTGGTGGCCTTTATGATTTGATTTCTGAACAGGCCATTCTTTCCAATCTGCTGTTCCTTCCAATAAGCAGAGAGCTTAAAGTTCAAATTGTTGATTTAATTCTTTTGAGTTCAAGAACTTCACTGGGGCATTGCTAAAGTCCACACTGCTGAATCATGTTTGTATCATCACTGATTCCATCCAGGAATGGGCCTGTCCACAGGGAAGGTAGACGTACTTCACTTCACTCTGTGGTGCCCCGTGAAGCCCCCTGAGCCACTCTACTCCTTCAGGACTTGGCTGTTAGCAGTGCAGGAGGCAAGGAAAGCCTGAGCAACAACCTCCTTTGTCTGTGTCCACACCAAGACGCTTGGCCTTGTCACGGGATTTGGGAAGTGATATAATCTTTCCTGGCATTTCCCAATCTTCAGGGGGAGTTCTTTTGCATTTATGACATATACCCTTTCTCCTCAAAGATATTTTTATTACCTTGTTTTTAATTTAACTGAACGAAAACTAAGATTGGAGACAATTTCTCAGGCTTCAGTTGGAACCACTTGCCAACAGTGTGGTGATGGAGAAATTAATGATGGGAGCCAGGGCACTGAATATGTAGATAAAGATAATTCTGTGTGAACTGAGCCAGGTCTGGATTTTCTTTATAAGGGCAACAGAAACAGTCTCATCATTCTACATTTTTATCTCTTCATAGAGAAATCCCATTGTTAATTGGCCTCCAACTTAGATAATGCCCTAGAATGACATCGATCCGAAAGGTTATCTAGTGAGGACAAGGGCTCCTGAGTATTTCAGGTCCCGAGCAGAATCCAGCTTGGAAAGCCAGTCCATCACCTGGGCCCCGTAGACTGCAAGCTCACCCAGGGCCAAGGCTGTAAGCACCATACTAAGTACTTGAAGCAGTCCTGAACAAAAGTGTTTTTATCTTTGATTTATAAATTAGGACACAGAGGCGTGGAATGGCTAACTGGCTTGCTTAGAGTCACAAGTCTGAAGTTAATCCAGGGATATCTGGTGCCACAAGCCAAGCTCTTTGCAGGATGTTCTTCTGCCTTCCCAAAGAGTACTGGTCCAGGATGAGGTTCATTTTCCTGACTTGGAATGCTTTGCATTGTCTCCCTCCGCTGAGCCCTCTTCATTGTGTCTTTATGTTTGAAAGAAACAGAAGAAGGACTCACTCTGGAGCTTAACTTGAGCCTGGAGCCAGTTTAGGTTCCTCTGGCCCCTTGCTGTCACCTCTTAGAGAAAAGGGGGCTGAGGTCAGAAGGGTGCCTTCTCCCAGACACCTGGATCCGGCAGGAAGCTGTCGTAAATCCCAGGCTTCCTGAGACAGAGTCATGAGGCACACCTATGAGTTTGCTCGTCTGTAGTCCTCATCTACAATCCTTTATGATGTGAAGCCCCACATCAGAGTTAAAGGAAACGATGTTGACAATTATAAAATACCAAATATAGCTGAGTATATTTAAAAATGAACAATGGTAAAAGCCTTGAAAATTTTTCCGTGGATGTGAATGGAGTCTTTGGCATTTGGAAATACAATAAAATGAATTAATTGCTGCTTATTAGGCAGCGAGTCAGGAGAAGCATGAATGTGCCTTCTGTCCTCTGCGTTAGCTGTTACCTGACTGAAGTAGTCTCCTTTTGTATTTACTCCTGCCTTTTCTAATGATAAGCAAATTAGAGATCATAGCTAGAAAAAAAATCAAGTGCCCTCCATCCTTTTTCCAAAACCATAATATAGTTCTGTGATGTTTATCTGCTCAAGGGGTATGGCTAATAATTGCAGAGGTCATGTGAAGCCACATAGTGCAAGATTAGAAAGAACATCTGCAAGATTACTTCTTAGGAAAGTATTTTGTGTTTTGTCTTTTTCTGAAAAAGTGATTTTGCAAGCAAATTGCTGTCTTTCCTCCCTTGCACTATATTGCTGGTTAAAGCATATTTGAAGAAAAACCATTTAATAACTATCAAGAGGTTTTGAATCCATGATCGTTTTTTTACTTTACTATTTTTTCTGATGTATTTGATGGACTTCTATATGAATAAATTACATTGGAATCCTATCTTTAAATTCTGAAATCATGGCCCATGAATAAACTGTTTGGAATATATTGATTATGCTGTTCATTAAAATTCCATATATGGCAGCTATCATATATTGTATATGCAAGCATGTAACCTTTTTATGTTATCTTTAAAATTTGTTCATGGTAATACCTACAGAATATGAGATAATTGATTTTGCAGAATAATCAAAAGCTGAGAAGCAGAAGGAAGAGAAGGGAACAAGACTCCTCTGATATCCAGACTGATCCGTGAGATGTCCTTGAGTTTTAAGAGTACACCACTCCAGCCATGTGCATTTGTGATATTGCTGTCCTCCTGTCATGTATATTACATGTAGATATTTTCCAAACATTGTGTCCATTTCAACCATAAAAAGGAGGCAATCAACAGAACAGAGAGCTATAGCAGCAGTAGCCTTGCTCTCCTTCATGAAATATGAAAGCCTGTTTTTACTTAGAACAATAACAATTTGTAAGGCTTCAGGCTGAGGAGTTTATGCATGACACAGCCTGCTGGACCACGTAGCAGAGGCAGCGAGACCATTGAGTGTGGTGTGATGGAAATTGGATAATGATAAAAGTAGGGTAGATGATGAGACAGGCATCCCGAGTCTCAGGTCAGTTGGACCGTTTGTTCTTAGAACCCATCCTCTTTCCCATCAAAAGTCCATAGACCACCCATGGTTCCTGCTCCATGAGTGTTTTCTGCATTGCAGGTCATGGGCTTGGGTTGGGGTTCAGTTGGAAAAGGGAGATTTCCCTTATCTTTCCCCACTCCCCAAAACATTTGGCTTTTTATGTCCTCATTCTTTGTAATCTTAGGGATAGAGGGACGGAAAATCAGCAATAAGGAGTCAGTGTGAACTTGTCCAAACATTTTTCTAGGATGCAATTTTCTTATTCTTGCTCATATGCACACGCACGCACACATACACACTCAGAATATTTCCTGTAACCTAAGACTTCACAGAGCATAATTCCGTATTAACCTAACAGTTTTTCAGGATCAAACAATGTGCTCACCTTTGTAAATCTCATCCACATCTCAGAAATGTTGGTGTGAAGACATCTTAAAATTAGCATGGTGTACAAATGTAGCATGTGTTTGAATTTACCTAGCTTCGCTTGTTTGGATAGATTAGCCTCCTCCCCTTTAGAGTGAGGATGAGTAGTGAGGATAGAGTCGAATGCTTTAAAGTCTGGGATATTAAACCAGAGTGACACAGAGGAGCAGTTCACTCAGTTCTGACACTTAGAGTTATTTTTTCAAAGCCAGGCAGGTATCTCTGGGCTGCAAATGACAATTGAGAGGTCCTTCCATTGAAATCTCTTAGCTTGGCATTCTTTCAAATTCCCGTTTCAGGATAAGTGGGTCTGTAGGCAGACCCTTGGTTCTGATTTCAAGATATCCCTGGTGGTGCTTATTATTTCCAGGGTCACATTAGATTTTAAACAAAAACATTTTAATCCTTTTAATTTTCAATATATATTGTAGATAAAGGGGAGATGTTATAAAAATTAAATGAGTAGTCAGAGTAGCTCGACCACAAAA
The DNA here is from genome assembly GCF_028858775.2 of Pan troglodytes. NCBI lineage: Eukaryota > Metazoa > Chordata > Mammalia > Primates > Hominidae > Pan > Pan troglodytes. The sequence continues at coordinate 17,032,727 of NC_072407.2, forward strand.
GGTAGGAAATCACTGGTATAGACATTTTAGTCCATTTGCAGAAAATTGCCTATTCTCAAATAGGTAGGTCAAGTGCAGAAAGAACCTCTACTTGAGATGAAATTTCCTTTCTACACTTAGCTTTCTATTAGGACAGCAGACCAGAGCTGCCCAAATTTTAACATCCTGCTGTCTTCTCACTAGTAGTTTCCTTGACTATATGCATTAAAAAGTTTCTGTTTATAATGGAATTTACCCTCATAGCTACAAATACCTTTAAACCCAGAAGGACATTAGGCAGTAATGTGCAACTTTTAATTTTGTAAATAAAGAAACTTCGAAGTCGTTAAATGACTTGATCCACATAATGCAGCTCATTAATGTCAGGCAGGGACAGGTTTGAAGCCAGGTCTCCGGACACCCCAGTGGGTACACCTTTTATAGTCTTGGAGCAAGTTGGTGTCATAAAAGCAATTGATTTGCTCTCCCGCTTTTGAACTCCTGTTTTCATTTAGGTACCTGGTAGAATGCTGGGTAATGAGAGAGTCAAACCTTACTTTAACAGAAGTAAAAGATCATGTTCTGAAGCTGTGTGACATAAACAGCAAAGATAGGTGCTTTTCTCCTTTTCCACACTGACTGATTTCCGTTTCAAAAAAGAATATCAAACTTGTATGAAGATTTCAAATAATTTTTAATAAGCCTAGCAAATTTCAAGCAACTCAATAAAGCGGGATGTGGAGATGCAGGGAACTCATTTGGACCTGGACTTAGAATTCATGAGTCGCCCCACCCAAGTGTGCACAAACAGATTCTGTATTTGGGTAAGCAGAACTGCCTCTGTCTGCAGAATTTCAAAAACGTGGAACTCTTCGGGTCTGTGAGAGGATCCACGATGTTCTTCTGGAATGGAGCCAAGCCCTCAAGTTCTTTGTAGCTATTGCTCAGATGTGTCAGTCAGGCAGGCAAGACGTCTGTGCTGCCATTTTCCAATCCCCCTAGCCTGGGCCCCAGAGAAGTTGTAAGGCTTGTTCTGTGCTGAGGAAGGCACCTGTGGTCATACCTGAGCCATTACCTCAGTTTCAGAAATCTGCCTTGAGAGCATTTATAACCCCCTTGGTAGAGGTTGAGTGGCTTGGGGGCTGGAGTCCAAAGTGACTGGTCAAAGAGAAACCAATGGATTCGTATTGATGTCAGGGTGATGTTGATGGGGAATGGAGCTGGTGTGACTAGGGCCATGGTTTCTGTTCATGGGCTACCCTCTGAGGGGATGGACAAGCGAGGAGCAGGTAAAGCCACAGAATAGCCAACATTAGATTGCCTGGCACTGAGGTCTGCATGTGTGGGCCCAGTTTGTCAGTTTATCATAAAATCCCATACACTTCAAGATTTGCCCTTTTTCTGGCATCCTCAGTATCTGACATGTTTCAAATCTTAAAAAAAAGGTTAGTTGAGGAAGCTAGCTTTAGGTTAGAACATTTGACAGATTAGCAAATGGAGCCCCACGTCGAAGAACTGCCATCTGATGAGAAGGAGATAACAGCAGCAAAAGGATCATTCTGAGTCACTCTGGCTGTTCTTTTGAGGTCCAGGAATCCTGCCAGCTTCTAGGGCCCTTGGAGTGTCACTCGGCCACGGGAGGTGTCATTACAGATGTTCATAATGACCTTGGGCATCCATGAAAAGCTGTTATTTGAGGCTCCTTAGTTTTTCAGTCACAGCCAGAGTAATATATAAGACATAAAAATTAATGTGGCTGGGCGTGGTGGCTTACGCCTGTAATCCCAGCACTTTGGGAGGCCAAGGCGGGTGGATCATCTGAGGTCGGGAGTTCGAGACCAGCCTGGCCAACATGGTGAAACCCCATCTCTACTAAAAAGACATACAAAAATTAGCCGGGCATGGTGGCATATGCCTGTAATCCTAGCTACTCAGGAGGCTGAGGTAGGAGAAGCACTTGAACCTGGGAAGCGGAGGTTGCAATGAGCTGAGATCATGCCACTGCACTCCAGCCTGGGCAACAAGAGTGAAACTCCGTCTCAAAAAAAAAAAAAATTAATGGAAGTGTTAGGCTCCGTTTTCTTTTTTCCCCCTCCCCTCCCTTTCCTTTTTTCCTCCCTTCCTCCTTCCCCTTTTCTCCCTCCCACCCTCCCTTTCTTCCTTCCTTTTCTCCTTCATTCTTTCTTTTTTTTTCTGATGGAGTCTTGCTCTACTGCCCAGGCTTGAGTGCAGTGGCCTGATGAACACAGCTCATTGCAGCCTTGACCTCCCAGGTTCAAACAGTCCTCCCACCTCAGGCTCTTGAGTAGCTGGAACCACAGAAGTGCACCACCACACCTGGCTAATTTTTTGTGTGTGTGTGTGTGTGGAGACAGGGTCTCTGTATGTAACCCAGGCTGGTCTTGAACTCCTGGGCCCAAGTAATCCTCCCACCTCAGCCTCACAAAGTGCTGGGATTATAGGTGTGAGCAGCCACACCTGGTCCTTCCCCTTTCCCTTTTTCTTTATTGGCTCTTTTTCAAAGGTTAATGTAAGCTTTTTGGAAATTCACATTGTCTTCCTGACAGTTATAGGGCAAAGTAGTATCTACACCCTGGGAACACCTAGCACATCTTTCTTAGAAGCCTCTAGCAGTTGTTCATGAGCTTTGATTTTTTAAAAACTCCTTTGGCCTTGCTTTTGATGCCTTGATGTGTTTTTTTCATCACCTTTGGTTATATCAGTAAGCATTGAAGCACCCTCTCTGCTGGTACTTGGTGTCTTAGCCTGAAGCTCGCTTTGACGTTCCCTGGAGGTGGAAAGCACTCTTTTTATTTTGATGTCGCCATTTTGTTTTTGCTTTGATGGTATTTGGGCCTGGAATATAGACCCTCTATTGGCACCGGGAGCCTTTATATGCCTACAAGGCTCAAAGCCCTGCCTGTGCCCACTGGCCCTGTCTCATACCAGGAGGCTATTTCTCTGTCTGTCCTGGGGAAGCCACAGAACCAGTGCAAAGGAGTTGGGGGGTAGTTTTTTATTATTGCTGTTTTTGGGTGCCCTTCTCAATCATTGCCTTTCTAGATAGCCGTCTGGATCACCTTTTCTTCCTAAAATGTGAAAAGGCCCACACCCCTATGCATTTTATTGTTCCCAAGTATTATATGTTTGTGTACATATATACATATGTATATATACACATATATATATGTTTTTTTTTAACCAAAGAAGAAAAAAAATCCCTTTTTATGCAATCCTTTTAACAAATTGTTTATTATTGTATCCAGGTAACAAGCATGGTAAGTATTTTCACCAAACTGAGTATTCTGTATTTTAGCTGTGCTTGGCAGACTTTTTTGGCTAGCTTTGTGTTATTAGCCTTGGCTTTCCTAGAAAAGACCCGTTCAGGAAAAGGAGAAGCCACGTACCTGTAGCATCCCCTAGGCTCCTGGCTTCAGTACGAGCCCACGTAGCCTTAGCCCCACGGCGGGGATACCTGAGAAAGCATGCACCCCGCCAGCATGCTGCTTGGCCCTGTTACCCCCAACCCCCGCTGCTTCTGAGCCTCTCCAGCCAGGTGTCTGCAGGGCTTCCAGGCCTTGCATGACCCCAGCAGCTCCTGGGACTATGGCCCTGTGACAGTCAGGACACACAGATAGGGCTCCTCTAGCTCTGTGGACGGTCCTACCCCAGTCCACAGCTGCGTCTCTTCTCTCTTCCCTCCTCCCATCCGTTTGCTTAAAAGCAGGGCCTTTATTTTTTTTTTCTTCCTTAAATGTTTTAAGTAATTGGAGAAATCTTCTGGAAGCTGACAAGCTAAATAAATAACGTTGTCCACTCTTCTGAGAAGCTTCACATTCTGTTGGAAAATGGATTTAATCCCTAAAAAAAGCCTTGCCCCATTGGGTCTTCCCAGTAAATGTTGAGAGGTACGGTAGGTTGAGTGTGATTTAGCCTTCTGGCTGTGTTATTTATCCATGCATGTTTGCTTTTTTTGGCCTATTTTGTGGCTCTGTATTTTAGTCCATGTGCTCGTGGCTGTGCCTGTGTAACCTGCCTGGTAGCCATGCGTTATGTATTAAGTTGGTGTGTCACTGTCACCTTTAAGGATCAGACTGCAAAGGATAAGGCCCTGCAGCACATGGCGGCCATGTCCTCAGCCCAGATCGTCTCGGCCACTGCCATTCATAACAAGCTGGGGCTGCCTGGGATTCCACGCCCGACCTTCCCAGGGGCGCCGGGGGTAAGTCATGAGCTCAGTCCAGTAATGACAGCTGCTGGGGTTGGGGTTGGCATGTGCCAGTGTTAAGCCTCCCACCTCCATTTCTTGTCATGTGGGTCAGGTATGTGAGAGGGCAAAGGCTACCTTGTCAACTGATAACTGAGTCTAAAGTGGTGAAAGTAAGGAGGGAAGGGAGGCAGAGAGCTAGAGAGAAAAGGAGGGGGAGGAGAAGGAGGAGGAGAGGAAGAAAAGAAAAAAGGAAAAGGAAGAGGGAGAAAATCAGAAGAGGAAGGAATTCTGAGTCCCTGAAGACATGGAATTAAATATGCCTTTCTGGGTTGGGCTCAGGCGTCTTCTCTATCTTTTTCCTGGCCCTTGGTCTCTGTCCCTCTGTCTTCAGGGGCAACTAGCCCCTAAAGGGACAAGGTATTCTACTAACATTTACATTTTGACACCTACCAAAGGCTGAGAAGCATTATGTTATAATCTCAATCCTCCAGGTAATCTTAAATGCTGCTTATTGTCATTGCCATTTTGCAGATGAAAAAGCTGAGGTTATTCAGTAGCAAAACAAGAGTTTGGATAGCTGGGATCATAGTGGAATGGATAGTGATGTCAAGAATCAGCCCCAGGGTTGCTTGACTCCTGAAGCTGCTCTTTCCCTCCTCTATGTCATGCTCCCTTTCCAGCCCACAGCAATCGCAGCAGGGAAGCTGGCTGCAGAGAAGCTGCCTGCATTGCCGCTTGGAGCTCCTGGCCTTGTTCAAGCTTTGTCCTCTGCCTTGCTGGGTCTTCACTGCTGTTGAGGCAGAATATTATGCAGGGAATGTTTCAGAATGAAGGGAGGGTACATGGATAAATCAGTCAGTTAAAATATTGGTGAGCCCCCTGCAGCACGCCCAGATCTTTGCTTAGGTGTAAGGAAAACAGGAGCTGCTGCCTGCGTCTGCCCTTGGGGGCATTTTCAGGAAGGAGGCGCTAAGGGGAGCTCTGGGTTGCCAGTCCAAGGATATAGGTTGTGGTCTCGTGCAAGTGGTGACCGCATTTGCACTCTGGGAAAGCGATTCTGTTGGGTGATCGAACCTGCTGTCTTTTAGCAGGGGTTGCGATGCGTAGGCATCCTAAACTGTGCTTTGAAGTAAACTGGTAATTCTGAGGCCTTTGCATTTTGCCTTCCAGTTCTGGCCGGGAATGATTCAAACAGGGCAGCCAGGATCCTCACAAGAGTAAGTCTGAGGAGGGGTGGGCACTGACAACTACGGGCTGGTCCCAGCCCACCTGGGGAGAGCTCTTCCTGGACCATACTGTCTCAGGGCCTGGAGGAGAAAGGAGCATTACACTGAGGCCCCAGAAGGCATCCCCTTTTTATTGTCTACTGAGGCCCCTTGCAGGAAAGAGACTGGCTTTTCGGATCTGGGAGAGGTGGAAGCACCTCATTCCTAATACCTTAAGTATTAGCAGTCATCCAGCTGGAAGCAAGAAGTGGACCCCTCTTCCTTCATGGTATTGAAGGCTGAGCTGTGGTCTTCCTTGCCTGAGAAAGGGCGGCACAGGTGATCCTCTAGCCCGTTTCATTCTAGCCAGCCCTGTAGTAGGGTGGCTAGTAGACAAATCCTACTGATGCCTTGGGGGCAAGAGAAGAAAGATCAGTAAACTGGAAAATAAGGGCTATTTCGGGATAAAAGAAAGGAAATCTTGCCTATATGCTGTTAAAAAAAAAACTTGCATTGTTTGGCCTAGAGAAGGAGAGCCTGAAGCATGTCCCACACTTTGCCTAGAAGTGGTGACTGCTTGACCTCAGAGGTTCAAAGGCAGATGTCACAGCACAAGGAATTCAGGCTGTCTTTCCAGCACATCCCATTGAACTGGAATGAGGCTTGGTGGTTTGATCCCTACCTGGCTGCTGGTCCCTCTCAGTTTATGGAACAACTGCCTCTGCCTGGGGTGTGCTACCACCTGCAGGCAGGGACCACAGCGGTGAAGGACCTCCCACTGGGAGGTCATGGTGGGGCCTGGGTAATAGCCCCTGCTGCAGATGCGATCTCTAACTCTGTCTGCCATCTCTCTGTTCCCAGCGTCAAGCCTTTTGTGCAGCAGGCCTACCCCATCCAGCCAGCGGTCACAGCCCCCATTCCAGGTGAGTGTCCCTGAAACTCCTTTTTGGGAGCACAGCCCCACACAGCTGACAGCTGGGTCTGGCACTTTGTTCCCAGAGTCAAGAGATGCTCAACTTTGCCACAGCCGCACATTGCCCCTGACTTGCAGGATCCTTGGGTAGCCTGTAGCTCAGGAGGGCCACAGGGGTGACCCCTGCCAGGTCCCGATTCCCATCAGTCATCTCCCAAGAGCTTTTCAGATGGTTTGTTTAAGAAACAGGAAGCCTCCTCACTTTCACTGAAGACGCTGGATTATCCTCAGAAGGCGAAGTTGCTGCAGCATCTTCCTCAATATAAACTGGCCAAATTAGGCAGTCTAAGTCTCGAGGCCAGATAGGGTTTCATTCACCCTTTCTTAGATAAGTAGATTTCGGTCCTGCTACCTTTCTTTAAAGGAGAGAGTACATGGAAGCTCAAAGTGGAAAACATGAATCTGTCCAGCCTACCTGTCTCCTTCCCCACAAGGCGCACCCCCCATCCCCACCTGTGTGTGTAGAATTACTCCTTTGCACTACTTGAGGTGTACAGTATAAAAGTCACTGCTCTCCCTTATGGATTCCCCAAACTGAAAATGCTTTCACGTATTGCCCTGTGCCCGAGTGCTACGGAGCATTCAGAGAGAATATTCTATAGTGCTAGTGACCACATTCTTAAGGAAGACGGGCAAACACAAGAAGTGCATGGCATGTTTGGGTCTCACAGGAAGTCTTTGGAAGCATTCACTTCTCACTGTCCCATCATTCTTGGCTTGGTCCCCAAGTAGACCCCTTGGTGCAGGATTAGATGTCCTCATACTGCAGCCCTTAACCTTAGCTGAAGTTGGCTTAATGAGGAACACATGCTTTGTGCTTATTTGACTGTTTACCATCACTGGGGCCCTCTGCCAGCATCTGTCGTCTGAGTTATCCTGGCCAGAGCCGGTGGAGAGGGGGCTGTTGGCATTTCCTTCTGGGTCATCTGTAGAGCCCTGTTCCAGTATTTGCCTGAGGCCCAAGGGGAGGTGAGTGACCAGCATCAAAGGTGTCGATTGCTCTTTCAGGGTTTGAGCCTGCATCGGCCCCAGCTCCCTCAGTCCCTGCCTGGCAAGGTCGCTCCATTGGCACAACCAAGCTTCGCCTGGTGGAATTTTCAGCTTTTCTCGAGCAGCAGCGAGACCCAGACTCGGTGAGTGTGCCCAGAGAGGTGTGTCTTGAATCCAGGATTTCTTTCCCTTTACTGTTTACCTCCTTGCTTCTCTTTCTTTCCTCCTTTACCCCGCCCCATGCCTGACAAATATCCTGTGTGAAAACGGGCCTAGGAAAGAATAGCCTTTTGATTAAGTAAAAAGGGATTCCTATTGGCAGATTTGTAGAAAACAGCAGAGCAGGAGGTGTATTACTGTCCTGGACCCCAAGGTGCTGTGGGGAATACTTGAGTCAGAGAGAGGGACATTTACAAGCTCTTACGTTTTGTAAAATTTAACAAGAAGTAACATTTATTGAGCCTTGCCATATGCCTGGTCCCATGCAGAGTTATTTAGATATATGATCACAATTCATCCTCATAAAAACCCTAGGAAGCTAGGTACTAACTGACAAATGAGGAAACAGAGAGCGTAAGTAACTTCCCCAGAGTCACACAGTTAATCTCTGATGGATTAGAGATTCAAGCTCGGGTCCTGAAAACTCTAAAGCCTAATCATTTAGCTGTTATTCCATACTCTCTTTCCAGCTCTGTTTTCTCAAGATAGCAAGTTGTTCTCTTCTTAAGAACAACTTCTTAAGAAGAAGTGGTCAGGCATGGTGGCTCACGCCTGTAATCCCAGCACTTTGGGAGGCTGAGGTGGGCGGATCACGAGGTCAGGAGATCAAGACCATCTTGGCCAACATGGTGAAACCCCGTCTCTACTAAAAATACATGGCCATGCACATGTAGTCCCAGCTACTCAGGAGGCTGAGGCAGGATAATTGGTTGAACCCAGGAGGCGGAGGTTGCGGTGAGCCAAGATCGCGCCACTGCACTCCAGCCTGGCGACAGAGCGAGACTCCACCTCAAAAAAAAAAAAAAGAAGAAGTAACAAAATGGCACTTTAGCAGTTTGCCATAGAGTGCAGTGCATTATAATATCATAAATACCAGTAACATTGGCATCTGGACTCTATTTGTCACTTTCTTCTTTCCTACCTCCCCCACCCCCATCTTGTACCCATCGTCCCATTGTTTCTCAGCCAGGCATTTCCCATACATATGTGATCCTCCCTTCTTTCCCACCCAACAAGCCCCGTACCCTTTCTTCACACCCACTCCTTGGCTGTGAGTATGAGCGTTGCATATGTGTGTGGGTGAGCCCAAGGCAAAAACTGAAGGAATCCTTAGTTTGTCTCTGAGATCCTCACCAACTCTCACCACATTCTCTATCTCACCCCATCCTTCCCATCTCCTAAGTCCCATGCTGTCTGTGTGTTGCCTGCCTTAATGTCATTTCTATTATTGGGAGACAGTGTCAGGAATGAGCTAAGAGCCTGTGGTAGATAACCAAGATGCTGAACAATTGGAGGTGACCTCTCACGGGAGTGTTTGCACTTCAGCTTGAGGGAAGGCCTCCCGTGGGGCAGAGGGGCTTGACCAGCCATCACCAGAGTGGAGAATCCACATGTGGCCCACTGATGTCTTTGTCCACAAATCATGAACTTTGGGAGCTGGTGGAAAAATAGAGCTGCTTCCAAATTAGGGGGAAAAATGAGGGAAGGAATGTAAATTGGGCCCATCAGGACAGGTACAAGAAAATGGGGCTATTCAGACCAGGAAAGAGAAGAAAAGGCCAACTGGATGACTCCTTCCAAGCAGCTGAGTGGCTAACAGGAAGAGTGATGGTGAAGGTTAAATCCATCTAGGTGGAAGGCATTAAGACAAGCTGAAAGATGCCCTGCGTGACTCTGTCCTGCTGGTTCTTTCTGGGAAGCATACATAGTTCTTTGGTTGAAGGCTGGGCTTTGGCCCAGATGCTGCTTCTGCCTCTTGTAACTGGTGTTTCCATGACACTTTGTTGTTTACAGAGTACTTTGTGGTTGAGTATTTCATTCTGTTCTTACAGTGCCCCATCAGATAGGTTCTGTTTTCCCCATGATAGGTTCTGTTTTCCCCATTTTACAGATAAAGAAACTGAGGCCCAGACATACTAAATGACTTAAGATTAAACAGAAGGAACCAGGAGCCCCAAATCTTGTATTTCATTGTATCCTTTTCACTATCGTAAAAGATCACCTCCCAGTTTTGAGGGTCTCTTGAATTGTCTTTTTTTTTTTTTTTTTTTTTTTTTTTGAGACAGAGTCTCGCTCTGTTGCCCAGGCTGGAGTGCAGTGGTGTGATCTCCACTCACTGCAAGCTCTGCCTCCCGGGTTCACGCCATTCTCCTGCCTCAGCCTCCCGAGTAGCTGGGACTACAGGCGCCCGCCACTACGCCTGGCTAATTTTTTTTGTATTTTTAGTAGAGACGGGGTTTCACCGTGTTAGCCAGGGTGGTCTTGATCTCCTGACCTTGTGATCTGCCCGCCTAGGCCTCCCGAACTGCTGGGATTACAGGCGTGAGGCACCGCACCCGGGCTTGAATTGTCTTTTCAGTCTGAATATCTCCTGTGTAAGCAAATTTCTCTTTGCATATGACTGTTTTTTTAGGAAACAACTCCAAGACACTGGGAGGCAAAAGTCCCCACATGATTTTTGCTTCCCTGGTTAAAATACTATGGAATCATTTATAAAAATTCTCTCTTTTTAAAAGAAATTAAAATAATGTGGTAGCTCCCTCATTGTTAACTGTGCTCTCCAGTTATGGACCTCTTAGGGCCCAGAAGGCTCGATTGCCTCTTTTTGTTGTTAGTATTTGTTGGGCTAAACATTTTGAATCATTCAGACCATTCTGCAAACATTCGTGTGCACCTGCATGTGCAAGAAGCTGTACAGGAGAGGGGCTCATCGCTACCCAGACGGCCACAGCCTCCGCCCCTGGAGAGTATAATGCCTAGCAGGGGAGACAGACACGAAACAGATGATTATCTGAGAGATCATTGCAAAGTACTGTGACTTCTAGGAAGGAAGAATACTGAACGCTGTGAGTAACAGGAAACAGGGCAAGCTTCCTTGAGGAAGTAGCCCTTAAGCTGAAAGATGGAGGATTGGACAGGGAGAGAATAAGGGAGCAGAATATTCCAGAGGTGATGAAGCTGAAGTGTATGTGGCAGTATATTAAATCAGTGACTATCTTAGGAAAGTCAAGGCCCACTAAGTTGCTAGAGTAGAGGCCAGAGATAAGTGTTTCAGGTACGTTCAGGATACATATGATAATCTGAATGGGTAAACTGGATCTGGCCTGCTGTTGTTGAATAAAAAAGCTTGACTTACATAGACTCCAACACATGACTTAAAAGGCCCTGGAATGAAAGGAAGGCCTGGTGTAACATCCTTGGGACCTTTGAGAAAGATAGTTATATTTTAGGGGATATGAATTGGGGATTGGGAGAAATTAGAATTTATTTAACAAGTATTTTTTGAGCACCTACTACACGCCAGCCACTGTTCCAGGTGTTAGAAATTCAGCAGTGAACAAAACAAAGTTCTTTTTCTCATGGAGCCCACACTTGGGTGGAGAACACAAGAACTACCCAAGCACATAAATACCCAGTATGTCAGGGGATGCTAACTGCTTATGTGAAATAATGGTCCTTTGTCACAACTGATTTTTTTTTTTTGAGATGGGGTCTTACTGTGTTGCCCAGGCTGGCCTCAAACTCCTGGGTTGAAGTGATCCTCATGCCTCAGGCTCCTGAGTAGCTGGGGCTACAGTTATGCACTGCCATGCCCCAACCTTCTTCACAATTGAAAGTTACTTGCTTTTTGGATTTAAAGTATATAATTTCAGAAAATAATAATACCCCCTAATAGATATGTTGATGTTTCTGGCTTGTATTATGATACTAAGTGATGTGCATTAGACATGACCAACCAGAGCTCTGTCACTGCTGTGAAATTATTTTGCCTAACCTCAGTCACAATTGTTGGTGTCGCTTCTGATATTCCTATGTTACAAACACTCATTCTTCAGTTGAACACAAATGATTTAATATATGCAAATAAATGTGGAAGTTTTTTTTGTTTGTTTGTTTTTTTGAGACACAGAGTCTCGCTCTGTCACTCAGGCTGGAGTGCGGTGGCACGATCTTGGCTCACTGCAAGCTCCGCCTCCCAGGTTCACGCCATTCTCCTGCCTCAGCCTCCCAAGTAGCTGGGACTACAGGCGTCCACCACTACGCCCGGCTAATTTTTTGTATTTTTAGTGAGACAGGGTTTCACCGTGTTAGCCAAGATGGTCTCGATCTCCTGACCTCGTGATCTGCCCGCCTCGGCCTCCCAAAGTGCTGGGATTACAGGCGTGAACCACCGCGCCTGGCCGCAGATTGTTAATAGGATCTATATCTGATTTTAGTGGACATGTGAGGGCCCAAAGGTTGGTTCTTGTGCTAGAGGGAAAAAGTGGTGGCTGACCAGTTGAAGTGATGGAGAAGTAATAAAATTATTTAAAGCATTTGACAGTATCTTAAGTACCAGCCTCTCAAGTTATATACTGTGTGCTTTATTGGACAAACACAACGTGCTATTACAATCAAGGTATAATGGTACTTCAGGGCTAAGGTTACACTGAAAAATTTGTATCATGTAGATAGTTTCTTTGGCTCTTAGAGTTTTTGTGACTTCTCAGACTTTAATTTTGCTATATTTTTGTTCCAACAACAGAAACATTAAGGCTATCTAAAATAAACTCAGCTGATACATTTTAACAAATTTGGGCATACAGTACTTAAAATATAACATCCAGCATTAACCACATTAATTTGATAAGCGAACAAAGTGACCAATAATTAAAGGGCCCTAAGTAAGTTAAACTTTGCATTTGGATTCTCTAGATGTTTGTTACAGACAGACATGTACATATGTTTCCCCCTACTTCTTTGTAACGGCTTAGGCTCATTAGACCCAAGGGGTTATAAAATATTTTTAGTGGAGAAGAGAACTTATAGGTAGTGCTGGCAAAAAAAGAAATTATGTAGCCAGGTTCCATGCTATTTGTCATTAGTGACTTCTTTCATCTTTATTGAGCTCTGTGAGGTAGGTTATTCTATTCCCTTCTACAGAAGAGGCTTGGAGAGATGCTGCCTTACAGTAGCCAGCTTTGCACCCCAGCCTGCCTGTAGCATCTCTTAAGACAAGATAAGACATGATTGCTGGCTGGGTGTGATGGCTCACGCCTGTAATCCCAGCACTTTGGGAGGCCAAGGCGGGTGGGTCACTTGAGGCCAGAAGTTTAAGACCAGCCTGGCCAACATGGTGAAACCCTATCTCTACTAAAAATACAAAAATTAGCTGGGCATGGTGGAGGGTACCTATAATCCCAGCTACTCGGGAGACTGAGGCAGGAGAATCGCTTGAACCCAAAAGGCGGAGGTTGCGGTGAGCTGAGATCACGCCACTGCACTCCAGCCTGGGTGACAAGAGTGAAACTCCATCTGAAAAAAAGACATGGTTGCATACTTTGGTACCAACAAAGCCAAGAGAAGAACCTTAGTTTATCTCCTCCTTAGTCTGAAGTGGCCTTAGAACCAGCATTTTCTGAAATTTACTCGTTGGCTCACCACATATGTCACCCTTGCCAACATTGAAGACTTCCTCACAACCCCACCACTCCTAGCAATAGTGATGGCCAACATTTACTAAATATTTTCTGTATGCCAACACTATGCATTATGTTATGTAATCCTTATGAAGTAGCTTGCCCAGTGTTAGACAGCCAACTGACATGGGAAGTAGGATTCAGATCCAGGTCTGTTGACTCCACATCCTGAGATAGTGACCAAAAGGCTATACGGTCCATTTGTAGCTGATGAGTAGTCTGTTTTTGTAGCCCAGGGCCATAAGGAGCTAATGGGAGAATAATTAGGGGGATGATCGCCCCCTGCTGGCTCCGTGTCATGTGTAAACCAGACGGCAGCTTCCCCAAGTTGGTGGTGGTTTATGTTGGAGGAGAACCAGCGAGTCAGTCCCTCTGTTACCTTTGGCTCTACTGGAAGCTAAGAGAAAAACAGCAGAGGGTGAAGAAAGGAAGGAAGAGTGTAAAAAACAAAGACTATTTTAGTTGGAAATATACTTTCTACATGATTTCAGTGTTGCATATCAAAGGATCTCAAGTGTTAAGTGTGATATCCTCCACCCAGGGTGGGCTATTTAAAAGAGGCCTCCCTGAAATCAGGGTCCAGTTTCTGGAGGCCAAGTTAGGCAGATGAAAACCCGGCCTGGCTGAGCTGTCAGCTGAATCCTGAAAGTACACAGGGAGTGGTTTTCCTGATAAAGCCTGGAGTGATGCCTCCACCTCAATTCTGGGGCACGGCGGGTTTCTCCAGCCCCCCACAGGGCAGCAGCTGGCAAAACCCTGCCTGCTCAGACTGCCCGGTCACCAGGCTGTGTGTCTCATGCCTGTTGTGGTCTGGATGCCATAGTGAGCAGGAGCCAGGAAGAAAGCACAGAAAGGATTTACTCAGGCGGGAGTTACACAACCAGAGGAGGGAAGAGTTGGGGGTGGAGAAAGAGGCAAAGAGATTGTTCTCTTTAGATTTTGAGGAAGCACTCACTGCCTTGCAGAAGAGAAGTTCCATGATACAGTAGAGGAACAAACCCGATCAGGGAAGGCACACGTTTGCTCAACATATGAAACTCATTTATTTTTATTTTTATTTTTTTAATTGAGGCAGGGTCTCACTGCATTGCCCAGGCTGGAATGTAGTGGCACAATCACAGCTGACTGCAGCCTCGACCTCCCAGGCTCAAGGGATTGTCCCATCTCAGCCTCCCAAGTTGCTGGGACTACAGGCATGCACCACCACACCCAGCTGATTTCTGTATTTTTAGTAGAGATGGGGTTTTACTATGTTGCCCAAGCTGGTCTTGAACTCCTGGGCTCAAGCGATCCACCCACCTCGGCCTCCCAAAGTGCTGGGATTACAGGTGTGAGCCACTGTGCCCAGCCAAGCAACTTATTTATATATTATGTCAATAATGATCATCACCAGCACTTATGAGCTCTGTATTAGTATGCTGAGCATCATGTCCAGTCTGTACATAAAGGAACCGTGGCTCAGAAACATTAAATAGAGTTATCAAGCTCTACCTCCAAGAACGGTGACTGTGCCAAAGTTTACCACCACTCTGTATTCTTAACCATGTCACTGTACTTTTGAAGAAATAAAGACAAAGTTCAAAAGTTAAAAACAGCTGCCTGCAAAGTAGGAGCTCCCCAAGCAAGGCCAGACCTCTGAGGGCCTTCCACATTGGGTAGATGGTTACTCTGGGTTTCCTCTGAGTTCCTATTCCAACCCATGGAAAATTGTCTTCCACAAAATCAGTCTCTGGTGCCAAAAAGGGGACCGCTGCTTTAGAGCCTGTCTTTCATCATGCTCTAGTGGCAGCAAAGAGGTGACTGATATTAGAATTCTTAGCAGCTGTTTGAGATTTGGGGCAGATTACCTCAGCTCAGCCTCAGTTTCCAGTCTGTCTTAAGTGGACATAACAGGATCGCTGCCATGCTCACTGTGATGATTACATTTAGTAATATCCCTGAACATACTGAGCACTCCACAAATGCTTCTGAACCTGAATGTCTTACAGTAATGTGAAAGGAAATTGAGCCAGAGCTCTGGACAGGGATCAAGCTTGCGAGAATGTGCTCACTAAGTGCTTTGGACTCTACTGAAATTCTAACAGGAGTCAGAATATTTTTCAATTACTTTTGAGATGGAGTTTTGCTTTGTCGCCCAGGCTGGAGTACAGTGGCACAACCTTGGCTCACTGCAACCTCCACCTCCTGGGTTCAAGCAATTCCCCTGCCTCAGCCTCCCACATAGCTGGGATTACAGGCATGTACCATCATGCCTGGCTAATTTTTGTATTTTTAGTAGAGACAAGGTTTTGTCATGTTGGCCAGGCTGGTCTCAAACTCCTGACCTCAAATGATTTGCCTGCCTCAGCCTCCCAAAGTGCTGGGATTACAGATGTGAACCACCATGCACGGCCTCAATTAATTTTTAAAATCAATGAAACTTTTCATAAAGGTAGTAAATTAATGTGGTCAAAAAATCTCCAAGCATAAGAGAATGGAAGGGAGATGTCCCTTCCTTCTCATTCCTATCCTACCCTTAAGTAGGTAGCCACTGTTACTATTCTCTTATGAGGCTTTGTAGTGATTTTAGTGCATATACAATCTAATATGAATATGTATTCTCCCACCCCACCCTGCTTTTTAAAGAGAGGATGCGATCTAATTTGTGCTTCAGGAAAACGATGGCTGCATCAGGTGAGAGCAGGGGCTGGAGGAAACTATACTGTTGGCCAGCTGGTGGCTGATGAGGACCAAACCAGGGCAGGGGCCGTGGCTGAGGAAATGGCAGAGGGGAGAGATGTTATGGAGATAAAATTAAAAAGCCTTGTGGATTAATGAGCTGTGAGAAGAGGAGGATAAATGGTAATGACTGGGTGTTGGAGAACAAGGATGCTGATAAGATTTGAAGAGTCCTGGAACAGAGGAGGAAGCAGGATTGCTAAGAACTGACTTGATGATAATGCTTTTGCCTTTCATTCTCAAAATAAGCTTGTTGAAATACATATTAGAGACAGGAAAGCTCAGAGAGTTTAAGTAACTTCATCTGGGACCTGGCTAATAGACGGCAGGGTTGACTATTTGAACTTTGTCTGAATTTCACAGTGTATGAGAAAATGACACTTACCCCATTATCTGGGAAAATGGGAAGGGCAGGGATTGTTCTCCATTCACAGATGGACATTTGATTGGGGCTCCAGGACAGGAGAGAGTTCCTGAAGGGTCACCTGGGCTTGGTGATGGCAGCCCCTCAGCCAGAAGGAAGGGAGTTTTGCTGCCTGGTGTTCTGGCCCTTATCTTTATTCCAAGGGGCTGGACCTCCTGGACATGGATGTGGGAGTTAGCAGTCTTCATAGTCAGAGGGAGCCCAAGGTCTCCCCTCTGGGGGACTGGCAGGCCTGTGGTTGAGCCCGCATGGAAGGTCTGTAAATATATCCTGCAGATAACATGATTCTTTCTCATAAAGGCAGTTGGTCAAACGTGGGCCCAAGGATGATTTAATTTCACATTTTTATACTTCTTTCAATGGCCTAAATTTACAGATCAACTAAAATTCCGTTGTCAGAACACAGATCCTGTCTTGGTTTGGGAAATGTGACCAGGACAGCTCTAAGGAAATATGACATTAATGAGGCCTGTGGAAGAAAGAAGAGGGGGATGGCTGTGCATGGGGGATTAGGTTGGAGACACAAGATAAAAAGCAAGGTTTCGGCCGGGCGCAGTGGTTCATGCCTGTAAACCCAGCACTTTGGGAGGCCCAGCAAGGCGTGTGGGTCACCTGAGGTCAGGCATTCAAGACCAGCCTGGCCAACATGGTGAATCCCCCGCTTCTACAAAAATACAAAAATTAGCTGGGCATGATGGTGGGTGCCTGTAATCCCAGCTACTCGGGAGGCTGAGGCAGGAGATTTGCTTGAACCTGGGAAGCAGAGGTTGCAGTGAGCTGAGATCGCGCCATTGCACTCCAGCCTGGGCAACAGAGGAGACTCTGTCTCAAAAAAATAAATAAACAAAAATAAAAAAGAAGCAGCAGCAGTAAGGTTTTAATTCCCGATTGCCAGGAGGGTTCTTGCCTTTATCCTGGGCAGGACAGAGAAGGGCACCGGTGTCTCTGGAGAAGCTTCCTAGTTTTATAGTGGCTGCTGAGGCAGTTGCTCCATCTTGGGGTGGAGAATGGCTGTTTGAACAAATCTGGTTCCTGGTCCTTCAGAAAAGAGGCTCCTTCTCTCCTGTAATTCAGGGCTTGGAAGTGATCTTATGCCAGTAAGCCAGGTCACCAGCATCTGTGCAGCTCTGTGTGGCCTGGGCGGAATTTTCACATTGACTGTTTCATTTGACCTTGTAGACAGGCTAGGGTTCATCACTGCTCAGATGAGGAAGCCAAGGCCCAGAAAGGTTAAGCAACTTGCCTCAAGCCACTCAGCTCAAAAATAGCAGAGCCTAGATATTCTAACCCAGGTGTCATTAATGTTCCCATCTCATGCTTCGGAATAAGTGGTTGGAAAGTACATTTGGCCTTCCAGGTTTGGGGAGGAAGGCTGCAGCTGATCTAACGGTTGGCTATGCTTAGTCCTTGAATGTCTCTCAGGTTTTTCTCATGTTTTTCCAAGCCTAGTCTTCCAGTAGGACGTAGGAGATGGAGTGTCTCCCGGGGAAGGAGATGATGGCTCAGTGTGGAGCACCCCCATGCCCCTTACAATCCTGAGCCCTTGCCGAGCCACCTGCGAGCCCCTCCAGGCCCAGGGCACACTCTCTTGTGGCAGCAGACATTGTACTGTGTTTCTAAGATGCTCTGGCCACTTCCCCTGTTTCTTCATTACCCTTTGGGAAGGAGGCCACTGAAAGCGTCTGGAAATCCGGGTTCTATAGACATTTCACAGAGGCCCCAGTCAGGCCCCCTCTGCTTTCTTTGGCAGGTCCGCACCCCACGCACCTTCCTGGTTGCTCACTCAGTCGGTGGGCCTTTCAGCTGCACTTCTGTGGGGAAGACACACTCCTGTCTGAGGAAGCAGCAGCCCCTCTGTGGAGATGGTGCTGGGAGTGGGAGGTGGGAAGGATGCATCTCGGTGTGAGATCCTGGAAGGAGGCATTCACTTGCTCCTTGTTTCCAATGATGTTTCTCTCTGGGAAGAACAAGGGGCATGGGATGAAGTGGCATATCAGGGCCAAGTGGCCAGAACAGGGCTGGTGCCCTGAACAGTGAGCTGAGGAGAGAACCCACTTCAGATTCACTTTCTCCTGGGCAGGAACCGTGAGCACAGGCAAGCTCCTGGGCTGAATGTGCGGGAACCTGTCTTGGCTTGGCTCCGCAGCCATTCCCTGTCCCCCCAGGGGCCACCGCAGGCTGCCCAGCCTGCCCTGGGGGGTAGGTGGACAGACATTCCAGGCAGGACCGTGACAAGAAGTAAATGTAGGCGATTTGTCCTTGTTCTGTTCCAGCTTGTACATTAGCATCCCTTGACATGAGTTATTTGTCTTGATTTCTTTAAATTCCTAAGTGGATTATAATTTTTTTCTTGGTATTATTTGACAGCAGTCATTTTTCAAGGTTTCACTACGTTCTTCAAATACTTAGAATTTTTGGAACAAATTTAGGAAAAGACTGCCATCTTCAGGTTGGACGGTGCAGTGCAGGACCCGGTGTGTCTGAGGGCACCTCGCAGATGCTGAGGACTAGCAGATTTGTAGGGCTTTTTCTTCCTTTTCCACAAAGATTGAACTGCCTTCATCAGTTCAATACATCTAGATTCAATACATCTAGAATGTATTGGCAGTCCTTTTAAAAAAAAGAGAAAAAAGCCCCAGTGACCACTGTTGGAAGTTGTACTGTTGTGGTTTGTTTCATCTACAGTGATGGACAGCCTCCTAGGCTGTCCCCACTCCACTTTTGGGAACAGACTTTGCATGCCTTAGAGGAAGGTAGGAAGCAGGTATCTGGAGAGGGTACTGTGTGCCTGAGGGAAATGCGGACGCCAGACCCCACAAGGCTTCCCCACACTGCCACTACCCTAGCACCGATGGTAACATCAGAACAGAATCGCCTTAATGAGTATGAAACTTTCCCTGTCTTCATTTATGCTTTAAGTTTTAGTATGTCCAGGTTTTTGTTATCAGAGGGACAGTATTGATTTCACATTATTTTCGTCCAAAGTAAAGAAACATCATGATTCTTCCGGAAAGTAATAACAGCAGCAAATTACGTGCTATGTACAGTGTTATGTGTTTTCCTTGCATTATCTCATTTAATATTCTTGACACTCCAGTACAGTAGGTACTATTATTATTCCTGCATTATAGTTCTACTAAGTATACATATTTCCACTATGGCTGTGGAAACTGCAGCAGAGAGAGAGGGCTATAATCACTTGCCCTGGATGACTCAGTTAGGAAGTGGTGCTACTGCTCGGATTCAAACCCAGATCCCATCTGACACCACAGTCCAGGTGTTCATCACTCCTCACTGCAGGCTCCCTAAGCAGCAAAGAGCAGCAGGGACCAGGAAACAAAGTGACCTCATAGAGCAGCTTTGAAGGAAGACGAAAGTCCTTTATTAACTCCCCCCGGGTATCTCAGAAGCTCTTTGCAAGTGAATGGTTGACTTTCGAGGGTTGCATTCACCTTTATTATTATTTGCAACTGCTATGAAGAATAACTGGAGGGATTATAGCAAAACAAAGAGAAAATGGACATTTCTCCAAGTCAAAATAGAAATCCACATATTAAGATGGCATCAGGTACTGCATGGCATCCTTGATCTAGGTAGGGTTTTACTGGTGCAACATATTTTGGTGAACCCTACCTGCAGACAAGCGTCCCAGCTCCTGTCCAGCTGTCCTGAGCGTTTGAGCTGTAGGAAAGCTTTCCAGTCTGACCCGAGCTCCTTTAAAGCCCAAGGAACTTGTGGCTAACACTGAGTAAACATCCTGAAGTAATGTTTTTTGCTTCCTTTTATGGTTCTTTCCCTTCCTCAGAAAAACTCCATAATCTTTCAAGATAGTTTTTGATTGGTGGTTTATTTAATAAAATAATTGTGTAAGCCAGATTGAAGCACGTGGCCCATAGGAAAAGCAGTATTCTGCTCCTTCATGGCTCCTCACCTTCCAATTCTACTTTTTGGGGACCATTGCTTGCAGCCTTTTCAGCCATTTCTTTGTATTAATATATTTACCTCCACATTTCTAAATAACATGCTTATATTGAATATCTCATTCTATTAATTTTAGGCATCATCTGTTGACTTCTTAACATAGAAGACTACGATTTAGTTCTCTAAATTTAGTATATGCCCCCCTCTGTCTTCCTTTCAGTCCCCCTATGTGCTTATATCACATTAAAAACAATTAGCGTTCAGTTAATTTTACAAACCCATATAAATTTTGCACACAGCGTGGTTAATGTTATATATTGGAACCATTTCCTTAATTGTAAAACGTTTTTTTCTGGGGTGTATGGTTGTCTTCTTAAAAAATTGTTCAGTTTTACATAGCGACACCAATTCATCCTCAAAGTTTCGAGGAGAACTCATACTCTTCTCCAGATGGTGAGATATAAATCAGGTCTGCTCTCTTGGTGACATCCTTCCAGGAGTCCTCAGCTCCACGGATCCACTCTGGACTGGTTGCTGACCTGGCTGCTTTCTTTACCTTTCTTCTATGTTAGGCCCCATCTCTTTTTAAAACGTATTCCATCATTTTGTAGGAACATATCCTCCTAGCTCCCTGGGAACAAGTTGCAAGGAAGGTCAGTTTTCTGATACCTTAAATATCTGAAAGAGTATTCTACTTTCATGTGTAATGGATAATTTGATGTTCATTATGGTTTTTGCCTTGGACTTGTGAAACTTTATTCATGTTTTCTAGGTGATTTCCACATATTTTCTCCTTGCTAATGAACAATATGTTTAATGCTGGAGAATAAGGTCATTCTTATAAAAAGAGCAGGTAAATGCTAATTTAGTTCATGTGATGTGTAGAAGTGGTGTTGACTGTCTTTATTATCCCCATCTTCTCTGTAGGAATTTATGAGAACATATATTTATTTGGGAAAGATACAATTCTAAGTATCGAGGTAATAAGCTTGCTCTGTACAGTCACTCTGTAGGTTCTATGAAGATGAGCACTTTGTTGTTAGCTCATGGATTCCTGGTGTCTAGCACAGTGCCTGGCATGTATGATGGATGATAGGTGTGCTGGTTCATTCTATTAAAATCTGTAAAAGAAACAGGCAGAGTGAGTACCTTTTCCATCGTTGACCTTGAGATGTTGATAATCAGTTGTGCCTCTACTGAGTGCCTAGGGGACTCTTTTGGAGAAGTCAAAATTAGCCTCCGTTTTGGATATTGAGGAAATTGAGTCTTGCGCCTTGCATATGTGAGTCATTGACATTCGCCCTTTTTCTGCTCATATCTTGATCCCAAATGCCAGTTTTCTTTCCCAAATGCCAGTTTTCTTTTATGAGTATTTGTTTTGTGCCCCATAGAATAGAATTGCCCTTTTTTTGTTTTATGTGCCACCTTCACTTTTGGGGAAACCACCACTGCTGGAGAAGAAACGAGATTTATTTGGGAAGGAGAGAAGCAAATAAATAATCCACCTTGGCCCACTTCCCTTATAAGGAGAACTGGCAAGACTGGAAATAGAGCCTTCACCAAAGGGTTTTTAGAATTAATTTCATTAAAACTTGAACCCAACATATAGATTTCTTCCTTTCAGCCTTCTGGAATTGGGGACAGAGGGATTCCTGACCTACCCAGGTTGAGTGAAGGGGAGAGGGTGGTCTGTTTGTTTCAGTGCTGTGGTCTCCAGGGCACCTTCTGTAGTACTTTGTATTCTTAGAAACAGAGTCACCACCTCTTGGCAGCAGTGAAGCCACTGAGATGCCAATGGTCAGAGTTTGGTTTCAAGTCACCAGCCTTGTAGAGACAGTGCCCAGTTTCCTTTGGCAAAGACAGCCTGCCCCTTCTCTATTCATTTCAGCCTTGAACACAGAGGTAAATTCCTCAAAATAGAAACCTTTGCATTTGTGAATCATGTTTGTCACTAATTCTAATTTAACTTCATAGAAGTTTTAAAACGCTGTTTAGTTTTTTTGCTGTTGTTCCTTTCCCAAATCAACTTTCAAAAAACGTTGGCTTAACGGTGTTAGAAAGGCTTAGACATTTTCTTTTGGGGGACAGTGTGATTAATGTTTGCAGCAAACGCAAGGGCTGTAGTGTTGACAGATCCAAGTTTTATTAACTCCAGGACTATTCCTGGATGTGTGACCTCAGGCAAGTCAGTTCATCTCTAAGCTTCTATTTCCTCATCTGTAAAATGATTTAAATTAAATCCACCTCCAGCAGCGTCATGAGGCAAAGATTACCTGAGATCACATCTATAAACAACACATTGCTCACAGCGTCCAGTGGACACAAGGTCTCTTCCTTCCTTCAGGCACAGGTGAGAGGCCCACACTCTGAGCAGCTGGTTATGAGTGGGCCATTATCAGGGATTTGAACAGTCACTTGGCTTCACTGCTTGCTCCCAGCTCTTGGCTTGTGTTTCTTTTTTCTTTACTAGGCAGGAGGGATAGCAAAAGCAGGAAAGTTATTTTGCTTCTACCTCAGGATCTAGTGAATCTCACATGATAATAAACTATAACAATGGTCATCTTAGCTATAATTTATTGAACATGAACACTTTTTTTTTTTTTTGAGACGGAGTCTCTCTCTGATGCTCAGGCTGGAGTGCAGTGTTGTGATCTTGGCTCACTGCAGCCTCCGTCTCCTGGGTTCAAGCAATTCTCCTGCCTCAGCCTCCCGAGTAGCTGGGATTACAGGTGTGTGCCACCACACCCGGCTAATTTTTGTATTTTTAGTAGAGATGGGGTTTCTCCGTGTTGGCCAGGCTGGTCTCGAACTCCTGACCTCAAGTGATCCACCCTCCTCAGCCTCCCAAGTGCTGGGATTACAGGTGTGAGCCACCAATCCTGGCCCCTATCAAACATTTCTTATATGGCAGGTCCTATGCCAAGCACCTTCTGAGCATTAGCTCCTTTAATATTCACATATGTTGCAAATATTACAGGTATTATATCCCCATTGCACGTATGAGAAGTCTTGAGGTTTCAGGTTTGTGTCTGGCTCCAAGGCTTTCGTGCTTTACACTCAGCACCTTGCTTTTCAGCTGTACCTTCATGGTCCCCATTGGTATGTGGTAGATTTTACCCCCATTCACCTTCTTGACTTGTAGATGTCAGGGCCGTGGTTCCCATTTCCAGCAGTGCAGTGCAGGGACATTTTGATGTTAAGCACAAAGACTTCAAGTTTCCCAGCTTCTCAACTTCACCCCAGCTCTGACCTGGCCCGGGGCAGCTAGCGAGGCAGAACAGCTAGGAGTGAGGAGCCTAAAGGGAGACTGGGATTCAGCTCAGTGGGTCCCTAAGGCTTGTATCTCATGCCTCCCATAAACTCACTCCTTGCAGAAGGCGCTAGAATGGACAGAAACGGTGCCTTCTGGAACTGGGGCGGTCTGAGAGCTAGCTGTAAGCAGAGGTTGTTAATCAGGGTTGGATGGATGGATACATAGCCAGTTGTCTAGGTAATAAAGAAACAATGCCTTTTGCCCTGTACTCCCCATTCCATTTTGTGTTTCTGATTGCCTTTATACCAACGTCTGTGCCCACACCTTTGCCCGTGTTATTCTTTTTTACTTTTGCCCACTGAGACTAGAAAGACTAGAAGCTTCTTAGCAACTGTGACTGTGTCTCATACATTTCCATGGGCTGTTGTTTATAATTGGAAAAAGTGATGTGGCAACATTTGAAAAAATGTATAAAAAGCTCAAAGATGTTCCCTCCTACCCTTATACTCTCACCTCTTCCCACCCCCATAATTTCACTTCCCTAACACGATGGCTTTTACTTTTAACCTTTTTAAAAATAATTTCTTCCTTCTGAGGCAGACCCTGTTGTTTTATAGTATCTCCCAGCTTCTGTCTTACCTGCCAGGTGGCTAGTCCATGCAGCTGCATCCATGTCAGAGCTTGATAGGGTTCTCTCTTTCACCTCACCTGATACCTTTTAGGATTTTTGAAGCTTTGGAAAAGATACCACTCTGATGTTGAACAGGAGAGCGACCTGGCCCTCTCCAAAAGATACTGGCCTCAGTTGCACTGCCCCTATATGCAACACTGGCATCAGATGGAGTGTCCAGCCTCCTGTCTTCTGGCATGGTGGCCGGAGATCCAAATGTGGGTAGCAGGTTATAGATTTAAACCAGTATTCCTTCAGGATATATTTCATAGGGTTTTGTGACCAACTGAGTTTGAGAAACTCTAGATTATACGTTTAAAAATGTTTCTTTATGGAAGTGCCTTTTTAAGAGACAAGGTCTTACTGTGTTGCCCAGGCTGGAGTGCAACAGCATGATCATAGCTCCATTACACCTTCGATCTTCAGGCTCAAGTGATCCTCCTGCTTTAGCCTCCCAAGTAGCTGGAACTACAGGCATGCACCACCACACCTGGTGATTTTTTTTTTTTTTTCTGGTAGAGATGTCTCACTGTGTTGTCCAGGCTGGTCTCAAACTCTTGGGCTCGAATGATTTTCCCTCCTTGGCCTTCCAAAGTGCTGATATTAAAGGCATGAGCCACCATGGCCAGTCAATGGCACTGCTTTTAATACGCTAATATTTACTGTGAATCTCTAAGAGAGGTCTTATTAAAACAATAATAGCTAGATTTTATTGACTGCTTATTCTTGTTAGATCTAGGATCCCTGATGAAGTCTGTGGAGTGTCTCATTTAAACCCTGTAACAATCCAGTGAAGTGAATGCCATCACTGTCCCCATTTTAGAGACTTGAGAGGCACTTGCCCAGTATCGTAGCTAGTTTGCCTTGGGCAGTGTTTTGTGCTTGAGTAAGATGAGTCTAGACCCACACAATCTTTTTTTTTTTTAAAGCAGGTCCCAATGATTAAGTTCCATGGACTGTACATTCTTAACCCATGTATAATACTCAGCTTTGCCCAAGCCTTCTGTTACTTGGGACTTCCTGTGGAATAGATTAGTACTCAGGACAGTAGTTGGAGAATTGCCAGTTTTAACTTGGAACGTGAGCAGACTTGGACTGCTAGATAAAGAAGGCAGATGGAGTTTCTCAGTGAACGCTATTTGGTTCTGAGGCCTGTGGAGCCTCTGCATCCCCAGGTTTCTTGGTCTGTGTCACATTAAGTTGGTATTAATGCCTATTCAGTGGGAGAGGCATGCCCGAAGAGTCTGGAGTATAACGTCTAGACCAGTGGTCTCAAATTTGGCTGTATATTGGAATTCACTGAAGAAGCTTTAAAAATTACGATGTTTGGCCTCATTCTCAGGGATTCCAGTTTAATCCAGATTATGCCCAGGCCTTTGTGATGTTTAAATGATCCTTGGGTATTCTGATGTAGCCTGGCTTGAGAACCATTGGTTTGGACACACTCCTTTGTGGTGCAGTTACCATGTCTTATCCCAAAGCAAGGGGAAGAGAAGGGTTTACTTTGTGAGTGAAATGACTTAACGTGGTTTAGAGTTTTTTGTTTGTTTTTTCATGAATGAGTGACCTGTGTTCTTTTTCATCAGCCATGTATGGCCTTGTAGATCTTCTCTGTGATCTGTACCCCAATCCTAACTTTGCACTGACAGTGACATATTGAGCAGCCCTTATGTAGAAGTTTTGGATTGGTTACTAAGGGGACTGGTGACAAAGAGGCTCAGCACTCTTATTCCTGCTGGAAGAAGGAAGTGGGTACCATTGCTCAGACCACTGTATCTACGCCGTCCCAGGAGAGTTGGGACAAGAAGTGCATTCTGGGTTATGACATGAGCTAACTGCACACAGATTTCTTATTGGGCTCCAAAGAGTATCACTTTCATTTTCAGTTGGGTCAGGTGAAATTGGGTAATACAATTGTTTCTTGGTTTGGTAGCTGGGTAACTTAAGCTGTTGTTATTAATGTGTCCGCAAAAAAGCCTTTTTTTAGATATTTCGGAAAATATATGCCCTTGTCAGTAAAAAGCAATGATTGTCTCAACCCTAAGCTATAATCGCTTTTCTAAACATACTCATCATTTCAAAAGCATTGATCCTAGACTGGAAGGCCTAATTCCAGAATTTTGGTACTACTGCTCTTTATCCAGTTCAAGATGGATGAGTCCCAGGTTGATCAAAGAGTTTGTAATGGGAATGTTTCTGTTGGTTTCTTACAGTACAACAAACACCTCTTCGTGCACATTGGGCATGCCAACCATTCTTACAGTGACCCATTGCTTGAATCAGTGGACATTCGTCAGATTTATGACAAATTTCCTGAAAAGAAAGGTGGCTTAAAGGAACTGTTTGGAAAGGGCCCTCAAAATGCCTTCTTCCTCGTAAAATTCTGGGTGAGTAAGACATTGCTGTGATTTCCGTGGTTTGTCTGAATGGTCACATCTCTTACATGAGCACAGTGCAGCACAGCTGGCTTTGGATTTACACTGAGTGCACCTTCATGTGCTTCTGCACAATTGCCAAGGGAGCACGGACTCACACCTGTGGACTGTCCTCATGCCGGCCTTATGCATCCACATGGTGCACCTGGGTGACATTCTCTGTCCCTGCCAAAGGGCACGAGGGACAAGCAGCCTCTCTGGACTACACTTAAATTCCATTGGAGTACAGGACCCGGAGCTGGGATGAAGATAAAGTTACATGCTTCAAGATTTTGTAAGCATCAGAGAGGAAACGGAATTGCTTTGCCCAGTGTATACTTCATTTGTGCTTTAAAATGACGGGCAGAGTCCCCTGGCTGCTGCAGCTTTGCTGATGTTCCAGAGCCTCTGAGAGGAGCTTTGCCACCCTTCGACACTAGTCAGCCTTGGGCCAGGGGAATGCTAATGGGTCAGAATGGGCATAAGTATAATGTGTGTGTGCTAAGGGATTAGGGGCACCAGATAACCTGCTAGCGCTGCGAGTTTATGATTCCTCAGCCTTTACACACATTTTTTTTTAAACTGTTTTAAATGTTTGTGCCCCTTAGCATGGCATTAAAGACCCTAAGCGACCTGGTTCCAGGGTGGCTTCCTCTTGTGTCCTGCCAAACCCCTGTTGCCCCACCTGTCCAGTCTATGCTCTGCCTTCTGTTTGTCTAGATGGACTTTCTGCTCCTTTCTCCCTGTACCACTGGGCCAGCTCCCTCTCCTCCATGAGACAATAGCTCCACTATAATAGAACCTTCCCCATTTGAGCAGACCATTGATTTCTCTTTTAATCCCATTGCATTTGGTAATCACTTCCCATGCTGTGTCATGATTGTTTGGAGGTGTCCCCCTTCCTCTGGGCTCTGCCTCAGGGGGCCTTATTCATATAGTGGCTTCCTTTTTTATTGAATGCTTGCTTTGTGCTAGGAGCTGTGCTGAATGCTTTACGTGCATTTCATTTCATCCTCCACGTTTTAGGTGGAATTTGCCTCAGCTCCACCTAGGAAAAAAGGCTCATAGATCACCAGAGACAGGCTTGTAGGTTGGGTACCTGGAGCTTGACATCAGATCTGTGTGACTTTAATGCCTCTGCTCTGTTTCCTCGTTGCATAATCCCTTGTGGACCCTGACCACAGGATCTGTCAACCTAAGCCTCTACGTATCTCTATACCAAGCAAGAACCTTACACAAAAAAGCCCAACAGATGTGAGATCAAATGGATGAATTAAAGAAAAATTTATGTTTTAGATTCCTTGGAAGGAAATTTGCATATTAGTTTGTTTCGTTTCTTTTAGCCTTCCATGATAACTAGATTTCATTTTTTGTGCTTCCATATTGAAATTTGGTTGGTAGTCCAGGCACAGTGGCTCACGCCTGTAATTCCAGCACTTTGGGAGGCTGAGGCAGGGGTATTACATGAGCTCAGGAGTTTGAGACCAGCCTGGGCCAAATAGTGAAACCCTGTCTACGAAAAATACAAAATTAATCAGGTGTGGTGGTGCACACCTGTAGTCTGAGCTACTCAGGAGGCTGAGGTGGGAGGATAGCTTGAGCCCAGGAGGTCGAGGCTGCACTGAGCTATGATTGTGCCCCTGCACTCCAGCCTGAGTAACAGAGCAAGACCCTGTTCCAAAAAAAAAGAAATTTGGATAGTAGATGTAGCCTTCTACTTATATTAATGGATGTTGGATCCGTAATACACATGGACAACCTGAAAAAGCGATCACAGTCACATTTTCCTTTTC
Source organism: Pan troglodytes (assembly GCF_028858775.2). Lineage (NCBI taxonomy): Eukaryota > Metazoa > Chordata > Mammalia > Primates > Hominidae > Pan > Pan troglodytes. The sequence goes on from NC_072407.2 coordinate 17,060,955, forward strand.
TGAATTGGTGGCTGCCTTCTAGTAATTTGGATGGTGGTTGGAGATCAGTTATATGGTAACAGGGTAGCTTTCAAAATGTGGCCTGCGAACCCCTAGGGAGTTCCTCGATATCATTTTAATGGGTTGACAAGGTCAGAACTATTTTTGTTATAATACAAAGACATGATTTGCCTTTTCCATTCTGCTTATATTCACACTGATGGTACGAGAGCAGTGGGATAGAACTGCTTTAGTATGAATCAGAGCAGTGGCTTTGCTGCTAAAATTCATGCAGTTGAAAAAAAAAAGTCCTTCATGAATTTTATTACAACCTAGAGTACACATTGAAAGTGAACACATAAGTCGATCACATCAAGGAAAACAAATGACATTATTTGTTGCCAAAGATAAAATTTGGGCTTTCAAATGAAAATTAGAATACTGGGAAATCTGTGCCTACCTTAGTGAACTTCTCAGTACTTAAAGACTTTTCTGATGAGATCCAGGATGATATTGACAAAATGTAATTTGATATTGTGTTAGAGCAATGGATTTTAATGTAACAGAGTTGGAAAAATTCATTGATATGGTTTCAGATTCCATATTCCAGCCTACCATTAAGAAACTACTACTGCTTGTTGACTTTTGATATAGTATCAAAGGAAAATGACCACTGTTATCTGAGGAGTCTGTCACATAATGTAAAGCAGCACTACCTGTCTCACTAATTTTTTAAAAATACAGGCATGTTTAATTTTTTTAAAAAGATGTATATCAACATGTAATTAGCTTATTATTTCTTAAAATGAATGAATATTTTAAAATTTTTTCAGTTTTAATTTCCAATACAGAAAATATAGATATAACCTATAGTAAGCAAAAGGTCTTTGAGGTCCTCAATAATTTATTTGGTCCTGTTTGCAGTATTGTACATGATCACCAAACTGCTGCTAGAATGCTCGCACCTGTTACGGCAAATTCAAAACCCAGGAAAGGTGTCTCCTGGGAATTTACTTTAGGTCAGGGTCAGGCTGTCTGGTACATCAATAATTTATTTACGAGTGTAAAGGGGTCCTGTCATCAAAAAGTTTGAGAGCCACTATTATAAAGGATGTAAAAAGGGATTGTTTATCCAAGTGAATGAAAAGCTAATTCGGAATTATAGAATGTTATGAAGAGAAACCATTTTCAGTAATTTCAAATTCAACAGTAGTGTTTTTAAATAAGATTTCTGATAATTAGCATATTGTTTGAATATAAAGTAGCATAGAGTGCGCTTAGAAAGTCTTTTTTTGGTTTTGCCTCCAAAATTGCCCTTATTTTACCCAGTGGATGATTTTAATAAATGTTTTCCATGGTGGGGCCCTTCAGTCATGAATCCTCAAATAACAAAGTCTAGATTGCAGATGTTTAGAGTATGGTAGCTGTTGGGAGATGTGCAAATTTAGAAACAATTACTCCGAGATCAGATACTTGTTTATTAAGATTTGCAGAATTAAAATGGAGAACTTCCATGAATATGATAGAAAACATCACTCCTTCAGTAGAGTTGTTAGGAATATTTAACCTTTATAAAGAAATTCAGTCATAACTATGTTAAAATAAAGGAGGGAAGGCAATTTAAATTCGGTTTGCAATTTGAAATGTCATTGGCTTCCTCTAATGACTCAGTAAGAATGAATTACATTTAGAATATCTATCCTTGGATATCAGTAGGTGCTTCCAGTGGGTGTTTCCGAAGTAGGTTTAACACTCCCTTCGAAATATCTTTTAGCAATATGCTTAGCAGATGTGCTTATTTTTGTTACAACAGAGACTCTATACCCAGTCCTTTTCTTCTCTCTTTTTCAAATGGCCTAAAGTCTCTAGGCTGTCAGTATCAGCCTGACTCTTACCTGTTTATTTGATCATTCCTGAATTTGGTTTTCAGAATATCTGCTACGTCCAACCTGGGCTCGGTCAGGCTAGACCATGTGAGGGGTTTGCTGTGGAAAAATACTATGTGTTATCTAAAGTACCTGCATTTAAGCCCCAGATGCAGGCACCTCAGCTCTGCCAGTTGACACTTGGAGGCGAATGGGATGGTGATGAGCCAAGTAGTAGTCACTCCACTGATTTTAGGGTGGAAGATTCTACTGGCATCCCAGGCCCCAGAGCATAAATGAATAACAGAGTCAAGGATGCCAGCATGAGTACCCCTCTACCATAAAAGCTTTACAGTGTCTCATGCCTTCATGGTGTGGGACCCCTTAAAGCCCGTATGAATGGTTGTTTATCTGTTAAGATCTTTCTAAAGAGCCTTATTGAGGTATAATTTATATACTATAAAGATCACTCATGTTAAATGTACAATTTAGGCCTGGCGTGGTGGCTCACACCTGTAATCCTAGCACTTTGGGAGGCCGAGACGGGCAGATCATGAGGTCAGGAGATCAAGACCATCCTGGCTAACACGGTGAAACCCCATCCCTACTAAAAATACAAAAAATTAGCCGGGTGTGGTGGCAGGCCCCTCTAGTCCCAGCTACTTGGGAGGCTGAGGCAGGAGAATGGCGTGAACCTGGGAGGCGGAGGTTGCAGTGAGCCAAGATCACGCCACTGCACTCTAGCCTGGGCAACAGAGTGAGACTCCTTCTCAAAAAAAAAAAAAAAAAAAGAAAGAATGAAAGAAAAGTACAATTTAATTATTTTTAGAAAAATTTACAGAGTTGCATAATCATACTAAAATCCAGCGTTGGAATTTGTCTGTCACCCTGCAAGGATCTCCTGTGCCCATTTGTAGTTAGTTCTTATTTCCACCCCCAGCCCCAGGCAACTGTGGATCTACTTTCTGTCTGGATCAATTTGCCTGTTCTAGACATTTCATATGAATGAAATTATTCAGTGTATTGTCTTTCACAGCTGGCTTCTTTTACTTGTGTTGTATTTGAGGTGCATCCTTTTTATTGTAGAATTAGTGTCCCATCCAATGTATATACCACATTTTGCTTTGTTCATTCACTGGTTGATAGGCATGTGGATCATTTCCACTTCAGGCTATTATGAATAATGGTGCTATCGAGTCTTTGTAGACAAGTCTGTGTGGACATACCGTTTCATCTTTCTTGGGGAGCTACCTAGGAGTGGAATTGCTGGGTCCTACGGTAACTCTATGTTTAACATTTTAAGATACTGCTAAACTTCTTTTTTATGTGGGTGTACCATTTTACATTCTCACCAGTAAGATCTTAGGGGTTCCTCTCCTTCAGCCATTATGTCTGCAAGTATTGGGGTACAGATTACAGGGGACATCTTAGATGAGGGGCTGGTAAGCAAAGGCACTGAGACAGGGTGTGTGTAACGTATGTTTCAGGTGCATTGAGGTGTGTTGCAGCTGAATCTTCACTTGGTAATGGAAAGATAGGTGAGTAGAAAAATTTGGAAAGAGAAGGAATCCAGAACTTAGTTGTGACAGCAGTAGGGAGCAGTCGGTGTTTTAACAATTTTTCAGTCAGCAGAGTAATGGGCTTCTTTTTACTGAGTGTTACAGAGACTCTGCATTTTGCCTTTTCTAGTTTTATTATATTTTCCTTTTCATGACAGCCTCTTATTCATTTCCTTTCTTTTTCTTTTGCCCTCTTTTTATTTACTCCTATGTGTTTTAATTCTACAGCGTATTTAATTACAAAGAGAGAAAAGGTGATTTTGCAGGAATGGAAGGGAAGGGAAGAGGTTCCTCTCTTTTTCAGCAGTACCTGAACCTGACACTTAACTGGTACCTTCTTTAAGCCAAACACTGTGCCAGGGCTAAGCACATACTTGATATTATTTAATCCTTGTGAAATACATGTGATGAGTCCCACTTCACACATGAAGAAATCAAACCATACAAAGGCAAAGTGACTTCTGTGACATCATATTGCTAGTAAATGCCACATCTGCTAGACTCCAGAATCCATGCTCTTTGTGTAAACCTGTGCATGGCCTCTTCAGGGAGCACGGTTCTGTCACTAGAAACCATCCCAACATAGCTTCACTTAAATGGAAGCTAATGGTGATTGCTGAAGGATAGCAGCCTTGGTAGTTTCTCTTTGAAGTCCTGTCATTATGAGATGCTCTGGTGTATGTTTACATGGGAGCTAAGGTGTATTTTCATATATATGTTCTGTATATTATTATGTTCTGATTTTTTTTAAAAAGCCTTTCTTGCTGGGAAAAGACTGGCCTTTCTGGGTCTAGCCAATTCTTAGAGTAGGAAAATGATTCTGTCTAACAGAGGATAGTCCAGGAGCCTGCTTTTCATATGCAAACCAACCAGTCCAGAACCAGACCTCCTCTATGTGGTCCGGGCACCCCCAGGATACAGTGTTCCTCTGCCCTAATCATTCCCTGGAATGGTACCAGACAACTAGGGACCACCTCTGAAGCTTAGAGCCAGCTGGAGTTATTCGAACTAGTCAGTCCTTAATTGGTCACTCTGTTTCCCCTGCCCTGCCCATGGAAAGCCCAGGAAAGGCTCTGGTCTAAGCTAGCCTCTTGTCTTCTGCCTCCTGACCACCCTAGTATCTTTCCATGTGGCCCTTGATGGCCTGCCATGCTTCCTGTCTTGGGGACCTTTGAGTGTAATAAATTTTTTTCCTGAACTTCTCCTGTGCTCTGTGGCCGCACCTGACTGACCATCACATAAAAGAATACAAAACCTAAGGTGAATAAACTATTACCAGGAAATTCAGGTTGGAGTCTAAGTCTTAACTAGACAAGTTAGTGAGATCCTGCAACTACCATTAGAAGGAGAAAGCAGCGCTGTTTTTATATTATGATTATGAAGGTATAACATTCTAGACAGTTGGGAATATATAATTTTTAATTCAGTCCTAAATGCATCATGAATATAACCTAATGTGATACATATTTATGTAGTTTTGATCAAGGAATACGTGAAATCTGACACTCCACTTTTATACCTTATGAAATATGTTAGCTATATGTCATTGTACTTCAAATTATCTTTTTTTTTGAGACAGTGTTGCTCTGCTGCCCAGGCTGAAGTGCAGTGGTGTGATTTACACACATGGTTATGTGTGTAAATAACCATGTTGCTTTCTAAAATAGTTGTAGCAGTTACTCTCTCAGGCCATGCATGAATAGACCAGGCATCTTCATCAGCCTTGACTGGTGTAATTTAAAACAAAACAAAAAACAATCTTCTATTGTCACTTGTTATTTGAGTTCTTCTACATCTGCTTTTATTTTTTCTTCCTACTCAAAAGTCTTCGATTCTTCCTCATTCTCTGTAGAAACAATTATTACTATTAAGGTTGAAATACCATATTTCTTCAATTCTAAGACATGGACTTGTTCCCATTTCAACAGTTCTAAAATTGGAATGCTTCTGTCAGTTGATATCCAAAGCACTTTGCCACATTTTCTTTATATCCAGTCTATTATTGAATACTATGCAGCCATAAAAAGGAATGAGATCATGTCCTTTGCAGGGACATGGATGAAGCTGGAAGCCATCATCGTTAGCAAACTAACACAGGAACAGAAAACCAAACACCACGTGTTTTCACTCATAAGTGGGAGTTGAACAATGAGAACACAGGGACACAGGGAGGGGAACATCACATACCAGGGCCTGTTGCGGGGTGGGGGGTGAGGGGAGGGAACTTAGAGGACAGGTCAATAGGTGCCACAGACCACCATGTCACACGTATACCTATATAACAGACCAGCACGTTCTGCACATGTATCCCAGAAATTGAAGCAAAATTAAACAAACCAAAAAGCATCTTCTCCATCCCTAGGCAGAGGAATAGGTTGTGACTGGTTATTATCACCTGACCCTGGCCAGCATAGAAGACATCTTGCCATTCCCTGGACACCTTAGTTGAGTTATTTGCACTTTATAGTACCATAGCAGTTGAATTTTAGCTTAAATTTAAATCCCTAATTAAACCATCTCGGAAAATTACACATTGATGTGGCATTGAAATTGTTATGGTTCAAGAGGAGTTTTGGAACCAGATTTTTTATAAATGAGGCAAGTACTTGTACTGGCAGCTAGTCATACTTCTTTTTTCCTTACAAAACATGATCAGGTGCTGTGTAGGCTCTAGGAAAGAGGGATGTCCACCCACAAATGGATGAAGCTGTGCTTCATTGCAGCATTGAGATTCAGGCAGATGGATTGCCAGTGACGTGGCAGACAGTGCAATTAATGTAACAAAATGTCAACAGCCTTGGGAATTGATCATAGATTGAATTCCCAGAGCTAGAAGACATGAGTATGATTCAGTCATGCATCCTGAAGGACAAAAACCCAAGTGTAGCTCACAGCTGACTGTCAAAAGCAGTTAATTTCTAGCTATATGAAGTTTACAGAAGGAAATAAAATTACAGATTTAACCAAATAAGACATGCAATTGAGACTAATACCTTTGGAGGGGCCTCAGAATTCTATTTCCTGTCCTAATAATGTTCAAGGGTGTCAAGATTGGAAACACTGCTCTAAAGAAAGCTGTATGCTTTTAACATTCTATTCATAAACATTATAACCCAAAACTATTCATAATAATAATTAGTACAATAAAGGCTTAGTCTTAAACTTTGATTGGAATAATAAAGAAGAAAGCAATATGAAAGTGAAATCTTACGGATTTGTATCATGTTGCCAGGTTATAACAAATTTTTAAATATACATTTAATATTTCTGCTTTCACTCTAATCATTATCAAATTAGTCATATCTTAGAAACCAGGATATATGATGTTATCCTATACTTATTTAAAATTGTTTTGTATTTTAAAATTCTTGGGATTATGATCATTCAGTGTAAACAATACTGTCTACATAGTTACTTAATTTGCTTTCTTTTTTTTTTTGAGATGGAGTCTCGCTCTGTCTCACAGGCTGGAGTGCAGTGGCGCAGTCTCAGCTCACTGCAACCTCTGCCTGTCGGGTTCAAGCGATTCTCCTGCCTCAGCCTCCCGAGTAGCTGGGATTACAGGCACCTGCCACTGCGCCCAGCTAATTTTTGTATTTTTGGTAGAGATGGGGTTTCGCCATGTTGGCCAGGCTGGTCTTGAACTCCTGACCTCAGGTGATCCACCCGCCTTGGCCTCCCAAAGTGCTGGGATTACAGGCGTGAGCCACCATGCCTGGCCAATTTACTTTCTTAACCTATTATTTTTAAAGGAAGAAAAAGCAAGCCTACTTTCACTAACCATAGCAGATGTGAGAAGATTTTATAAAACAAAAAAAGGGGAAGCAAGTTACCTGGAAAGAGGACAGCCATTAGAAGATGTTTTTGTCTCGGTAGAAATGAAATCACATTTGTTCAACAAAATGACAGTCACTCTACATAAAACTGGGTTTTATTTAAAGAGAAGAAACTGGACGCACAATAACCCAGCAGAACAGACCCCACCCCCATTGGAGTCTCAGCTCGTTTCTAATTGTATTCTGCATGATTTAGGTTGGAATTGTAGACCTGAGTCTGTCATTTGGAACCAAACGTCCTGTTGCTATTCATGGAAGAGGGAGTTAACAATACGAAATCGTTTGCTTTCCACATGTTTTGAACTGCTATCAGGAAGGAGGGGCCTTTCAGCTCAATAAGTTTTCCATTTCTCCCTACTTCTGTCTCATCTCAAAATGTGTTTTAAAGTTAACTGAACAATATTAAGTGATGAAATGATTTAAGTAGAAGAAAGATTAGTGAGAAGTATCACGATATTCAGAGGTACTTGGGGGCTAATACATGTTAAATTTTAAGTAGACTGTGGTTACATGAGTCTTTTTTTTTTTTTTAAATTATCTCTTGATAGGCCCTGCTATTGTAAGCACAGGAAGAGAGAAATCAATAAATTTGTATATCCGCCCATTTTGGTTTGTTTTCATAAGAAAAATATCTGGAGCTTGTGAGCACTTTCTATGCTGACCGCTGCTTGGGATTGCTCCTTCCTGGTTCCCGAACCCTGGATGCCAAACTTCTTTGTAGGCCTTTCCAAGGGAGCGTACCCTATCTGTGGCCTGTGTTCAGTGCTGCAATGTATATAATAGATTTTCAAGGCTTTTTTTTTTTAAGTTACCTGGAAAGTTATTTTATTTCAATCAGTAAATGGTCCTAAAGAAATTGCTGTGCATTGGGCACTCTGCCACATTGCCAGCTCACATTACCACCTGAGAGTTTGTTGAGGAATCATCCACAAGCAATTCGTAGGAGGAAAAGGAGACCTCAAGAGACTCACTTGAAAGCTTTTCTGGGCCATCTCGTTGCTAGAAAGTCATTCAACAAACATTTGCCAATCTCGTCTTTGCTTCTGGAAAACTGGGAAGCAGATGTGATTGAGAGTTCTGATTTGCAGGCTCAGGGTCTGGTGAGGGATGGCAGACATGTGGGCAGGTGAACAACAGCACCGAGGGGTAGGAGCTGTAGTGGAAGTGGGCAGAAGTTGCTGTGGAAGCACAGAGGTGGAACCCTTTTTGCCTGAGAACATTTCGGAAGGGCTCACAAAGACATGGCATTTAAACAGAATCTTGATAGAATTTGGTCAGTGCAAGGGGAGTGAGAAGGAGTTTTCAGGGCAGTGGATACTCATGTACAGACAAGGAGTCCTGGGAGGTGGCGAGAGGTCCCCATGGCCACTGGGGCTTACCGAACTCAGAGAATAGGGAGAGATGTGGGTGGAAACACTGGTCACAGGGGCATTCACTTCAAAAGACCATACCTGAATCCTCTCAAAGCCTAAAACGTAGTAGGAATGAAATCATGGATTTCACCAGATAGGATAGCTTGGAAAATGAGCACAAAAGCTTACATTGCTTTTCCTCCTATCCTCTTCTATCAAACCACAGATACTTCTCTTTTTTTTAACCTTTGACTCTGAAGTCTTCAGGGCTTCCGGGCAGAATCTCTTGCATTGGGAGTTGCCTTGACCTGGAGGAATTCATTCCAACAGCTATTCCTAAAAGACTTTCTGTCCTGGGTCCTTCGGCTCTGTGGTTGCTAAGAAAGCCCAGGTCAGGGGTCTGTCCCTTCCTTCTGGGGCCATTTAATTCCACTCCCTTCTGTGGCTACAGACTGAGATGCTAAGCCACGATCCCACCTGAGCTGCTGCCACAATTAGCTTGATTCATGCTGTCACCTTTACCATTTCACCTCAAGAAAAACCTGAGAAGGAAAGAATTGATGTGCCATAGTCGGGGTGGCTGCATATTTTCAGACCCAGTTTTGCAAGGCGTAGTTGGATTAACTGGACACTTCAGGGATCTCAGTCAGTTGCTTAAAACTGAACCTAGGCCCTTGGTGGTGTGAGAGACGCCCTCTCCATGTGCAGGTAAAGATCCACGGTACCTCCTACCCCCCAGTCCACCCCATGTTAATTTACTTTTTAAATTAAAAAAGTGATGCAGGTTTGTTATGAATAGTTTGAGCAGTTGAAAAGAATATAGAATAAAAAGTGAGATCCTCCTTGCACACATACATGCCTGTGGTCAGCCAGATCCCAAAATTTGGAATGTATCCTTTTAGACTTTTACGTATGTATCTACAAACATTATACGTATACATATACATCACTTGTTTTTACTAAAAAGGGATTATGCTCCAAGTGTTTCCTGCAACTTCATTTTCCCTACCTAAAGTGTCTTGGACATATGATGCCTTTTACAGCAATGATAATTTGAGGGTAAGTCTCAGTTTTTATTCTTTGTGGTAAAGGTTTCTTGATAGTAGAGTTGTCAGATTTATCAGGTTGCCCAGTTAAATTTGCATTTCAAATAAACAGTGAATACTTTTTTGGTGTACATGTCCTATACAGTATTTGGTATATATGTTCATATGTACTGAAAAAGTATTTGCTGTTCATTTGAGATGTGAGTTAACTGGGTTCCCCGTTTTATCTGGCAACTCTGCACTTGTTAGTTCACTTACGTATCATTGGCTTGGGGTTGTTATTGTTGTTCTATGAAAAACTTTTCATGCACAAAACCTTGAAACCATAAAAAGGTCCTGTTTCCTGGGAAAGGTGGTGTCTGGGCCAGTGTTCACACACCTGATGAATGAGAAAGGTTTGGGGCCAGCTCAGCTGGGCACCCAGAACTCATTACTTGCCTCTATTGGAAAGAACTGGCCCGTGTAGCTGCTTTGTAGTTGGAGCTGAGACCCGACTCTTTCATCCTAGCCACTATGTGAAGTTGCCACTAGTGGTCACCTGAAGTTGTGTGGGTGATATTAATTGAATTTTTGAAAAACTAAATGCTGGTATTTGTAGGAATTTGCAGTGCAGACGGGCAGCCTTTCAACCAGTGCATAGCATAATTAGAGCAAGCTTTTAAGATTCTTTGAAGTGCCAAATGTTTATGAAATTCAAATAGGGGTGCCAATCTGCACAATAAAGGGGCCCTTGGTGGTGTTTTTAAAAATCTTCTATTTTGTAGATGTAAATATATGCCATAATTAGCGGGAAGTAACTTGAAGAGCCACGGCTGAGTTTATTCCTATTATTCTTATTTAAAACAGCTGTGGCAGGCAGGCTACAGCTGCTGTCTCATCATTGGGTTGGGCAGGGCATAAGGGCCGAAGTGAACACACTCAAAGACTCTTTTCTGAGGGCAGCTCCTTCACCCCCCCTACATGCTGGCTTCCTTGCTGGGGAGCTGTCTCACGGTTGGCCCAGCTTCCCCACCCACCCCAAGCCTCTGAATGTCAATGGGACTGGCTTCAAGGGTCTTAGCCAGAAGGCACTTGCCTGCAAATGAGAGGGCGAGGAGCCTTTTAGAGCAGCCAGCTTTCTCCAGACCTCCCCCTTCTCTGCCCATGGCAGTAGTGCCTCTAGGGGCACTGTTGCCCCACAGCCCCAGGCCCAGTGCAGAGCGATTGTCCTTTGGTGCCTGTGGGAGCAGCTGCAATGCCGCACTGCGTGCCCTGCCTGGCCGAGCCTTACCATGTGGCAGGCCTGGATGGCTGCCCGCCACAGGGCCCAGCTCCCAGCACCGCCTGCCAAGGAGCCAGATGCTACCATTGGAAAAAATTGCTTCACAATTTGAAATCTTGGTTCTTTGATCATTGCTCGGAGAGGATGAAGAAGAGAGGTTCAAAGTAGTGTTTTAAAATGCCAGCGTCTCGTTGCAGCCATCAGTGCCTGTTAGACTGTCTCTGGTTGGGGACAGTCCTCTTGATGTTTTCATTTTTGCAACCAGGTCATTCTCCCCAGCTCTTCCAAGCCCTCTGGATAGGAAGGGAAGGTCCACAGCCTGCTCCTGACCCTGTGCCCCTGCTGTCCCCCTGCCTCGCGCCTTAGAGGTTATCTGCTTGCCTTTGTTCCAGCAGGCTTTTCCCCAGTGAAGCTTGTAACAAAGTTGTTGTCATCCACCAAATGCTGCCACCGCGTGAGCTGCTCACTCCCATTCTTCACTGGGCAGGAGTAGCCTTCACTTCCTGATCCTTCTGCCCCCACAGCCAGGTCTCCAGAGGACGGAGGTTTTGCAGGGATGATCCACTCTGTCCCCTGGCCTAGCACCCGCCTCCAAGGACTTCAGATCCCACATACTTGGGTGAGGCTTCATTCTTCCTTACCCTTGAAATGGGAAGGGTCAGTCTTTGGAGAGTGTTGCATTTTTCATATTTACTGCCAAAAGGCAAAAACATGAAATTTAAACCAAACAGATCCAGGATGGCTGGGCATGGTGGCCCACGCCTATAATCCCAGCACTTTGGGAGGCCGAGGCAGGTGGATCACTTGATGTCAGGAGTTCAAGACCAACCTGGCCAACATAGTGAAACCCCATCTGTACTAAAAAATACAAAAATTAGTGTGGTGGCGCACATCTGTAATCCCAGCTACTTGGGAGGCTGAGGCAGTAGAATCTCTTGAACCCAGAAGGTCGAGGTTGCAGTGAGCCAACATTGTGCCACTGCACTCCAGCCTGGGCAGCAGAGTGAGACTCTGTCTCAGAAAACAGAACAGATCCATGAATAAATGGGCTTACTGAGTAAGAGGTAATAGAGGAGAAACGAATCCAGACTCTTATCTGGGGACTAAACTGTTTCAGTTGTGGAAGTAATGAGTATAAGAGAAGGATGATTTGGGAAAGAATTTGGAAACTTTTGATGGGGTGTATTTTTGTTTTCTGTTGCTGTCCGCTTCCTCTGCCCATCATTGAAACCGGCTTCTGCTTCGACGTTTTGTTGTTTTTCAGGACTTGCCCACAAATAGACCCTAAAGTCTTTAATTCACTCAACACACGTGTTAATGATGGCCTTTTTTTAGTCCCAGAAAGAATTCTATAACATGTCCAATCATGCCTTTTGAGAAATTTATACCTGTTTGAGCTGTTATACTCAATACGTAAGACCCGTCATAAACACAGATCAGAAAAAGTCCTAATTTTTCTGTTTGGAAAAAGCCAGTGTTGCATCTGTGCCACACACCCGACAAATGTGGGTTGGGGCCAAGACTGGCTCCATGGTGACAGTCTTTATCGTGTTTATTGATTACAGACTCTTGTCTCGTTGAGGAAAGGTGTCAGTGTCTGTAGATGTGATTTGAGGCTCTGTCTTCATCTCTATTGTGGTCAATATTTCAAATTGACAAGTGAACAGGAGTGATTATAGGTATTGTTAATGACTGTAAATTTTATAGTACATTATAGATTACAGGTGAATTTTATATGCATTATCTCCTCATATTACCACCGTGGCCTTTGGAAACACATCATCTTCCCTGTGGATAAAGATGAGAAAAGTGAGACCCAAAAAGTGATTCCAAATCTCTCACTTCTGCTGCCTGTGCTTCAGTCCAGTGTCTGAGATGAGATGACAAATGAGAAGCAGCATTCACAGACGCCTGGACCAGTGTCGGACTGGATGGGATGAGTGGAGGACTGAACTTTGTAGAGTTTAACAAAAGTAAATGTAAAACTTGAATCTTGGGAAGCAAACAGAACCTGAAGAACTATGTGGGTGAGGAGGAGGAGAGGAATGGTGAAGTTAAGGAGGAAAGGAGAGAAAACTGCAGAATTGTGTTACAGAAGTGTTCTTAGGTCTGTGGTACCCGAAGTTCTGGATGGAAGTTACAGAGGAGCTCATTTCAACTTAACAGATGTAATAGGCAGCATCATGGATCCCCAGACATGCCTCCTCTGTAGCCATGGAATCTGTGGATAATGGTACATTACATGGCAAAGGGGAATTAAAAGTTGTTAATCAGCAGATAGAATATCTTGGATTATCTAAGTGGGCCTAGCATGGTCCCAAGGTCCCTTAAAGCAGAAGAGGGAGACAAAAGAAGACATCCAGAGAGACGACAGCTGGCAATGTGAGAAGGATTCGGCTGGTGTTTCTGGCTTTGAAAATGGAGCAAGGGGCTCCGGGACAAGGAATGTGGGTGGTCTCAGAAGCTGGAAGAGGCAAGGAAACAGAACCCTCTTCAGAGCCTCTGTCTAGTAAGGAGTTGCATCCCTTCTAGTTCCTTGATCTTAGCCAGCCTGGAGCTGAATTAAATTTCTGACCTACAGGAATATAAAATAATTAGTTTGTCTTGTTTTAAGCCACTAAATGTGTGATAATTTGTAGCAGAGAAAATTAATATAACAGAAAAAAGCATTAACAGTTAAGACTGTCTGGCAATATTATTATTATTTATAAATAGAGATGGGGTCTTGCTATGTTGCCCAGGCTGGTCTCAAACTCCTGGGCGTAAGTGGCCAGCGTGCCTGGCCCAGCAGCATTATTGAAGTGATTTTCCTGTGTCTGAAAGTATTTAGCTTTAAGGCAGTGCAGGTCAGGATGCTGTGGAAAGGATTTCTGCTTTTGGAGGTAGGAGAGAGTTGACCTCTGAACTAAGTTTCAGCTTAGAGTTTAGGGTCTCTGTTTCTAGAGCAAACAGGGAGAAGATTTCTTAGAAGGACTCATTTCCCTGGACTTACCTTCCCCAGCCATATTTCTAAGTGTTGTTTTTTAACACTGCAGAACCTGGCCTATGACCAGCCTTTTTGGCTAGCTTGTGCCCAGAAGATGGGATATGGTTTGACTTTGGAATTTATTGGAAAGATAAGTTTTACTAGTTTTCAACTGTTTCTTGGATTTTTGTTTTTATTTACTTTTAGAAAATATCCTGTGGTTAGGTAAAAGCTGGTTAGGCAGAAATAGTTTGTATCTCTGATAGTGGTACATTTTTAAAAACTCATTTTCTTGCCTTCAGAACTACATGAAATAGGTTTGCTTTCCACCTGGAGTGATTTTCAGTTGGGAGGGGGACGTGTCAGTAGGGTAGATAATGAACTCTGCAAATTCCAGACTTCTTTGTTGTTGACTTAATGCTAGCATTCTTTCTTTGATATTACCTTCGCTTCATGGGAGTTCAGTGACTGCATTTCTTTCTGGAATAGCCGTAACACTATCAGCTGACAGATAATTATATATATATATATAAAATTATATATATCTTGATAATTATATTTTACATCAATACTTCCTCCTAGAAAATTCGTGAAGAGCATCTGTGATATGGTTGGATAGCTACATAATTATTTTCCATGTTCAAGGGTAATTACAAAGCAGTTGTAATGGCAAATTGGTTATTTACTGTTAGTTGGGAAGCCTTTTAAAATCTAATCTCTTAAATTTACACTAATAATTAAATAGAGAATTTTCTCAGACTGTTTCTCCTTACCTCTTATCTAAATGAAGGATAAAATGCACATAGACTCTATGACCGAGCAATTACACTCCTAGGAACGCCCAACAGAAACACATCCATATGTCCCTCAAAAGCATATTCAAGAACGTTCATAGTAGCACTCTTCTTAATAGGTCCATTTGGAAGCCTCACAAATGTCCCTAAGTAATAGGGTGGATAGATCGTGGCATTTTTCATTCAATGGAATATTCTACAGTAATGAGGATGAATGAACTATATACAACAACATGGTTGAATCTCACAAAATGCTGAGTAAACAAAACTAAACACTGTAAACCCTGTTCCACTTGCTTAAAGTTCAGAAACCAGACAAAACTAATGTGTGATGTTTCAGGATCATGGTTACACTGGCAAGGTGTATAGATGATTGTGCCTGGAAGGAAGGATATTTGGGGGAGAGAGGGACTTCCATTTCTTCATCTGGGTGCTGGCTCACTTGATGAAAATTAATCGAGCTGTAAACTTCCAGTTTGTTTACTTCTCTGAATGTATATTTTAATTTTATGTAAAACTGTTAACTTTGACAACTTTAAAACATGTAATTTGTTGGGATGGTTTCTGAGGGTAGGTTGGGTATTCTTTAATAACTTTGTTTTGAATAATTCTATCATTGTAACTACAGGTCATCCATTCCAAATGGAAGCTATATTAAAGTTGTTTGGGGAGTTCTAAGAGATAATGGTAAACCAATGGTGAGGTGGTAGGAATGGTCTGCCGCAGCTGCAAGCAGTAAGGACTTTGCTTGGCTGTAGGGAATTTACAAACAATGACAAAACCATCTAAAAAATCAATTTTCTTTTTATTATCACCATATTAATGGTGATATTAAGGACAAAACCTCCTTTGTTGGCCTGAGTCCTAAATAATTGGTGAAGTTAGTGTTGAATTTTTTTAATTACTTTTTTTTTGAGACAGCATCTAGTTCTGTTGCCCAGGCTGGAGTGCAGTGGTACAAATCATGGCTCACTGCAGCCTCAAACTCCTGGGCTCTAGGAAGCTTCCTATTTTAGCCTCCCAGGTAGCTGGGACTACAGGCACATGCCACCATGTCCGGCTAATTAAAAAAAAAAAATTATTTGTAGAGATGGCATCTCCCTATGTTGCCCAGGCTGGTCTCAAACTCCTGGGCTCAAGCAATCCTCCTGCCTCAACCTCTGAAAGTGCTGGGATTATAGGTGTGAGCTGAATTTTTATTTTTTATATATGTATGTATACAACATATGTTGAATTTTTATTTTATATATAGAACATCTATATGCTTCAAATTAGCAAGCACATTATCCATTATATTACTTCTCCTTTAGTAACACATGTGGACTCAGCCTAGTACTCATTTCAGGTGCAGTCTGAGTCCACAGTCCCCATGGTGCTCCTTGTTCCAGTGGTTAAACAGATTTGTCAATGAGCAACAATAGTAGAATGATTATGAAGATGAGGAAACAGAACTTTTTTTCCATTCCTTCATTCTCTGTTTCTGCTTTGGGAATTTTTACGTTTACAATTTTAAATAACTGAAGTAGAGTGCTGGTTATTGTTGAAAATCATTTTGTCAAATAAAGGAAGGCGGTCTTAAAAATGCGTCAGATCTGCTAGGTGTGCCACTGCTGTGGGACAGCTGCTTTCACCAGCGTTACTTAAGCATGGAACCTCGTACAGACAGAACCGTAACAGTTGTGAACATATTCAGCAATTTTACTAACATCATGATGAATAATACCATTCTAAACTTAGTTAACATTTAAAAATTATATATATTGACAGATTGTTTTTAAAAACTGTCAACCTTAAAACAGAAAAAATAATCTATTTACTCTCCCAGTGACCCACCTGCCCTCCATACACAATGGCTTATTTCACTGTGTTCCCTTCCATAGTCCAGTCTGTACACCAAAATCACTAGACTGCTTTCCCCCATGCTTAGAAATAGGGTCTTGCTATGTTGCCTAGGCTGGTCTCAAACTCCTGGGCTTAAGCGAGCCTCCTGCCTCAGCCTCCTGAGTAATTGGGACTACAGGTATTCTACCACACCCAGCTTGCTAGACTGCATTTGATTATTTACTAGTCTTTCAGAACAACTCGATTAATCAAAATCAACTAGTACAATGTTAGCTCACAGTGTATTCATAGCACATGGAGACTCTTTCAAAGCTAGGAATTTAAAGTTGAAAGAAAGAAAAATAATTTCTAATGCACCTTTTCTGCTCAACACAAACTTATTGCAGCATCATTGGGAAGCATCATAGATATTCATCAGTAGAGCGTGTATTAAATTATGGTGTATCTGTGCCGTAGAATAGTGTGCAGCCACTAGAAAGTGTGGCTGTTCATTATTTTAAATGGCTGTACTTTATAATACTGAAATTCCATATTAGTACTATATGAGTTCTAAGTGGCATAGGTATATATATGTTTAATGCAAGGTTTTAGAAAAGTTAATATAATGTGCTGTTTGTGTGATAAAGGAGGAATGTATATGCTTGAATACCTAAGTGCTGAATATCTCTGAAAGGACACTTGAGAAATGGATAACATTGGTTACCTTTAGGGAGGTTGGCAAATTTGGGGGTTCATGCCCATTTTACAGTTTTATTTTTCCCCCGTCTTTACCACATGCATGTTTTCACTTTTTAAAAAAATGTTGGGCTGGGCCAGGCATGGTGGCTTAGGCCTGTAATCCCAGCACTTTGGGAGGCCGAGGTGGGCGGATCACCTGAGGATGGGAGTTCGAGACCAGCCTGACCAAACGTGGAGAAACCTCGTCTCTACTAAAAATACAAAAAAAATTATCCGGGCATGGTGGCGCCTGCCTGTAATCCCAGTTACTTGGGAGGCTGAGGCAGGAGAGTCGCTCAAACCCAGGAGGCAGAGGTTGCGGTGAGCCAAGATCGTGCCATTGCACTCCAGTCTGCAACAAGAGCAAAACTCCATCTCAAAAAAAAAAAAAAAAAAAATCTGGAATGTTTTGGCACAGGCTACATCATAATAATAACAGCATTAATCCTGCCACCATAAAGCACCTGAACTGCTTTTCACAGCAAAGTATTCTAAGGTGTCAGCAAAGCGAGGCAGTGGCAGTTCTTGAAGGTAACACTGCCATGTGGAAAGCTCGATGGGAATTCCAGTGTTCAGAGCCCCTGTGTGCCTGAGGTGTATGGCAGCCCTTCTGCCCTGGAGGCTGGAGCTCAGTTAGACACAGGGGCCTCTTCAGCCTTGGGAGTTCAGATGCTGATCTCATTTAGGGAAAGACATGCATGATTTCCTGCTGAGCTGCTCTTTTGTGGAGCCAAATGTTAAACCTTTGAATGTGAGAAAAATGCACACCTGGGTATTTTTGTTTGTTTATGATTTATACCCCATAAAATCCAAAATGCAGAATGTGAGGAAAGCTCACTACATTTATGGGTAACATAAAACCAGATAAGTACAAGTTAAAGCAGATTGGAAACCAGTAAAAGGAGCTGTACCCTGACTGTTAGTAGCTATTAGAAGCACCTGAGACAAGTTAATTATTGTAGTTGAACTCTGAATTTAGCTTTGAATTTCTTGGCACATAAGGTGAAAAGGGGAATGTGGAGTACATGGTTCTCTTTATTTGTAGACAGAAAGTAGGAAGTTTTGCCTAAGGAGTTGGACATTTTCCTAATAACCAATTCAAAAAGGAAATTTAAATGTAGATACTTATTTTAAAGTATATGATGACTCAGGTCTTAGTGGTTAGTGCCTGTCAAGGTATAAAAATTAGCCAGTCAGAATCTGCCAAATCTGGTGCAATACGGTGCCTCACACCTGTAATCTCAGCACTTAGAGTGGCTGAGGTGGGCAGATAACTTGAGGCCAGGAGTTCGAGACCAGCCTGGGCACCAAGGCAAAACCCTGTCACTACTAGAAATACAGAAATTAGTTGGGCGTGGTGGCACATGCCTGTAATCTCAGCTACTCAGGAGGCTGAGGCAGGAGAATCCACTGAACCTGGGAGGCGGAGGTTGCAGTGAGCCTCGCACCACTGATTCCAGCCTAGGCGACAGAGCCAGACCCTGTCTCAAAAAAAAAAAAAAAAAAAAGTGCCAAACCTCACAAAATATAAAATCTCATTTGAGTGTCAGATCCATGTACCTCTGCTTCAACAACCACCACGGCAGTCCACATTTATCATCTCTCGCTTGGACTGCTATAATGGCCTCCATATATATATATATATATATACACACACACACACACACACACACACACACACACACACACACACACACACACACACACACATACTTTCTGCTCTCTTCCGGAGTCGTCTCCGAGCCATGGTCAGAGGTGCCTTTTGGAAAGCAGAGCTGGTTGTGCCCTGTCACTGTTCCAGGCCTGTCTGCTCACTGTGTCCTTTGGTCTCAGGATATTAGACCCAAGCCCTTCCACCTCTCCAGCTCTCCTGCCATCCTCTCTCTCTTGCTTTCTCTTTAGCACTTCTTTCTGGCTCTGTGCCCTCTTCTCTCTTATGGAATGCTTCTCTTGCCTAAGCCTCGTCTTCTTTCTTGGGATCTGAGTTGCATCATCATTAGAAGCATTCCTGACCCTGGGGGCCCACTCCTCACCGTTTGTGCTCGTGTCCCCCCGTACCTCTCTCCCTGGTGCTTAGTTCTGTGTGGTATGTTCCTCACTTAATTGTAAGCCTCACGAGAGCAGGACCTGGCTCAGCTTTTGCTTGTTTTATCCCCAGCTCTGAGCATTGTGCCGGATGCGGAGCAGGGGGTTGGTAGATATTTGAGGGAAGGCAACTATTACTCTGTGGCTGTCTTTGGTCTGTTTTGTGCTGCTACAACAGAATGCCACAGCCTGGGTAATTTATAAAGAACAAAAATTCATTTCTCACATTTCTAGAGGCTGGGATGTCCAAGATCGAATCTGTAGCATCTGGTGGAAGGCAGATGAAGGGCCAGAGAGAGCCAGCTTACTCCTGAAAGCCCTACTTATAGCAGCGTTAACCCATATGCAAGGGCAGAGGCTCAACACCTAAACCCATCCCAAAAGGCCTCACCTCCAACACTGTTGCACTGGGGTTTAAGCTTCCAATGCATGAATTTGGTGGGGGCACATTCAGACCACTGCAATGATCAAACGCTGCAGCAGCCAGTTTCCCCACCATCCTGCTGAAGACATTTCTCTCTGAAGCACAGTGCTAATCATACCACTTCCTTGGCACCCAGGCTTTCAAGGGGGTATCCATTTCCTACAAAATACAATCTAAACTGTCTTCTTCGCCCCCATAACCTGTGCCCAAGTTGCATTTCCAAACTCCCAGTCTGAGGTCCTTAATCCATGCCCAGAAGCTAGAATGCAGCACTCCAGGCCTTGGCCTGCACTGTACCCCCAGCCTTCCCTGCATGTGCCAGTCTAAATCATTCCTGAACTGAGACCACCTGTGGAAAGTCATACCTTCCATTGCTGCAACTCTAAGTATCTCTGACATGGAACTTATTTTCTATCTGAATGATAGTTATTTTATGTATCTTCCATATCAGTTGTAGGCAAAACCCGTACATTGTCTAGCATGAACCTTTCATAGTAGGTGCTTAATAAAAATGTGTTAAATGAATGGCAACTTAAGTCATTATTTAACATCTTTGTAAGCCAGTCTTTAATAGAAACCATTTCCCCTCCAGATATTCTAATTTTTAAGAAAGTTTCTGTTTGTACATATATGACAAATGGCTAGTCAGCTGCAGTCTCTTGTTTTTTTTAAAACTCTAAAGATGAGTGAACATGAATCCAATTAATATCCTGCTTTCTGTGCATATTTCAAAGACCTTGTGGATCTTTTATTGCAAGGGTATAGTATTATTCTGATACTGAATGCAAGAAAGTAAAACAAAATTGATACTTGTAGCATGTCATTTCAAGAGAGGACTGCCCAAATTAGCAAACTCTTTAAAAAATGACAGATGGGTATTGAACTTGTTTCTAGATGAGCATCACCTTCCCAAGCCAGCCCTCTTCATTCAGCCAAGTAGAGGTCTTACCCTGAAAGTTACTGCTCGGTGCCATGACTCCTGGGATGAGAGAATAACCCACACCTCCATTTCCTTTCCAACAGGCTGATTTAAACTGCAATATTCAAGATGATGCTGGGGCTTTTTATGGTGTAACCAGTCAGTACGAGAGTTCTGAAAATATGACAGTCACCTGTTCCACCAAAGTTTGCTCCTTTGGGAAGCAAGTAGTAGAAAAAGTAGAGGTAAGTTGGCCTCTGTATACTGGAAACTTCATTCAAGGGCAGACTGTTGGCTTCCTTTAAACCTTCCTTGGGGCAGAGAGTTGTATTTTTGGATGTCTGCTTCTTACCTTCTGTATTAGTCCATTCTCACACTGCTATGAAGAACTACCTGAAAATGGGTAGTTTATGAAGAAAAGATGTTTCATTGACTCACAGTTCCACAGGCTTAACAGGAAGCATGATTTGGGGGTGTCAGGAAACTTAGAATCATGGTGGCTGAAGGTGAAGGGGAAGCAAGGCACGTCTTCTCATGGTGGCAGGAGAAAGGTGGGTGGGAACCACCACACACTTTTAAACCATCAGATCTGGTGAGAACTCCCACAGTATCACAGGAACAGCCTGGGGGAAACTGCCCTCATGATCCAATCACCTGCCACCAGGCCCCTCCTCTGACATGTGGGGATTACGATTCGAGGTGAGATTTGGGTGGGGATACAACCAAACCATATCACCCTCCTTCTTTCTCCCACTTCTTTTTCCTGTTAACTTCTAAAAAGCCAAAGTGATTTGGAAGCACCTGAAAGGAAGCAAATAGGATGTCCCGTGCCAGTCCTCTGACTGTGTCTGAAGTCGGCTGTGCCCTGCTCAGCCAGTGCCGTGCACCTTTGCATGAGGCCTTGTGGGGTAGTGTGGTATGAAAGTTGGGTCGAGATAGGCCCTGCCACTCAGAATGATGCCCTCCCTACACCCAACCCCTAGGTCCAAGGGCACTCCCAGGCATTGTAGATAGATGTCAAGGTGGTACTCAGCTGATTGGCACCTGCCCTCTGAAACCAGGATACCTTGAGTTTGATAATGTTGCTTTTGCCATTTCCACTGCCTTCGCTTTTAGATAGAGTTTATTATATATTAGGATCCAATCTCTTTTTACAGCTTTTATGTTTCATACCTTCCTCCCTTTAAAAAGATGTATATTTGTTTGATCAGGGTGAGGTGCTTTGTTGAATAATGTTTGTTGTTGGCATTCCTTGAAGGTTGTATTTTTTAGTGTCTTCTATCCATCACCCAATTAATTGATCCATGTTCAGTGAGCAGTTTTTATTTGCAGTGGCCCCAGACCTTTCAGGTTCAAGAGCCCACCTTAGCTGTACAAAGACTTTGTGCTGAGGAGGGAGAGAGGGAGAAGGATATATTTCTTAAGACCTTGGGCTAAGCAATGAGGATTTGGGATGCTGCAGGCCCTCGTAGCACAAGCCCCCTGAGCAATGGACAGGCCTTATGAGAATGTTGTTGAGGAAAGGTTATGCTGGCAGAAGAGGATCCAGGGGAGTTGACTCAGATGGACAATTTAAGCTTAGGGGTCATGAGCTTTCCCACAATGGTGGCAGTGGGAATCCTGTAAGACGTTTTGAATGGAACTTAGAAACTAACTGGATATTAATGAGGAGGAAGAGTCAAAAGTCACACTCACATTTTATGCTTGGAAGGATGGTACTGCCACTAATAGAGATAAGGAAATAAGGTGTTCAAGAGGAAATAGGCAATGATTATAGATGCAAGACTAGAACTTGGATGACAGGTAAAGACTGGAAATATAAGTTGGTAAAGACTGAGCATTAAGGATTGGGAATGGAGACCTAGCTGCAGAGAGGGAATAGAAAGGGCACAGGAATAATGATTAAATTTGGGGAGCAGCCACTAGCCCTAGGATAAGTAGAGGGAGACATAAACAGAAGAGCCGAGGACAAAAATGAGTGAGGAGGGCGGGAATTGGCTCAACATAATGTCTAGGAAGCCCAGGAGGTGAGAAGGTGGCTGTATCATGAAACATGGCTGGGACACCTGGAACCAGATGACCTCCTCTCCTCTAAGAAGGAGGAAGCAAAGTTACCTGTGGGTGATTGGGAGTGTGGAAGATGAGTGTTAGGCAATGTTAGTGAATAGCTAAGTTGTCAGGGATGTTCTCTGTAGTTGAAATTCTCTGCCTGGACAGGTGCATTTGAGAAAAGATGAACCAGACAGCTTACTCAGTTTCCCAAATGTCAAATTACTGGTGTCCTCAGACGATACACCCAAAGCTCTATGCAAATTCAGGGAGCAGGGAAAGGTTGCTCTTGACTGATAAAATCACAGGAATTTTTATGGAGAAGGTGGTGTGCGTGGTAGGTGGGGTTTTACATTTAAGCCTTTTATCTGTTTAGAATGTGTGTCTGCATTTGGTGTGAAGCAGTA
The DNA here is from genome assembly GCF_028858775.2 of Pan troglodytes. Lineage (NCBI taxonomy): Eukaryota > Metazoa > Chordata > Mammalia > Primates > Hominidae > Pan > Pan troglodytes. The sequence continues at coordinate 17,084,055 of NC_072407.2, forward strand.
GTCCACTTATATTTTCTTCCAGATAGGCGTTTGTATCAAAACCACTTATGAAATGATTCATTCTTTCCCAGTTAAACAGATCTGTCCCCTTTAAATTACCATTTATTCTGAGAGCTGTTCCTGGAGTCCCACTGTTCTATTCCACCCACTATTTGTGTCTACGTATCCCAGTACCATGTGGATTTGATTACAGTGGCTTTATAGTATATACTGATATTTGATGAGGCGAGTCAGTCTCACTATTCTTCTTTTTCATATATTTTCTAAGCTAGTAACCAACATTTATTCTTCCAGATAATTCAATCACTTAAACATATAAAGAAAAACAAAAACCTTGTTTGAGCAATCTAATTGTAATTGCATCAAACTTAGATGTTCTTTTGGAAAAATTTTATATTAAATATTTCTAATCAAGAATGTATTTGCAGTCTCATTTCATTTTATGTATTTCAATAAGATTTTATCATTTTCATTATACAGGTTTGTCTCTTTCTTGTTAAATATATTTCTAAATATTATATAATATGTTGTAATTTCCTGTTTCTAGATTTGAATTAATAGAGAAAAGCTCTTGATTTTGCATATCTGTCTTCAATATGGCCATCTTAGCAAATTCTCATACTTAACTTTAGTTTTTCCCCCAGATTCCTGGGGTACCCTTGTACAGTTAACTGATGTTAGTTGAAAAAGTTTTGGTGTTTTGCCCTTTAGGATTATATTTACTGTAGGCTTTTATTAATGGTCTTTATTACTAATTTAAGTGTTTTCTTTCTATTCCTATTTTACTTAGGATTTTTATTAGTTACAGCTGCAATACGTTATCAAATGCTTTTCAGCAACTGTTGCTATATGATTTTTCTTCCAAGTTGTTGACATAACAAGTTAATACATTTCCTCAATGTGTATGAAACACCATAGCATTTCTGAAACAGTCTTACTTTGGATTTATTGTTGCATTCTATTTGCTGATATTTTACACAGAATTTTCACATTACATTTCATAAGTAATATTCGTCTATACTTTTTTCTTTTCCTTTTTTTTTTTTTTGAGATGGGGTCTCACTCTGTCACCCACACTGGAATGCAGTGGCATGATCTTGGCTCACTGCAGCCTCAGCCTCACCGGGCTCAAGCAATCCTCCCACCTCGGCCTCCTGAGTATCTGGGACCACAGGCCTGTGCCACCATGCCTGGCTAATTTTTTGTGTTGTTTTGTAGAAATGTGGTTTCGCTGGTCTGAAACTCCTGGGCTCAAGCGATCTGCCTACCTCAGCCTACCAAAGTGCTAGGATTAAAGGTGTGAGCTGTCACACCCAACTATATACTTTTTTCAATAACCTGTTTGCCAAATTTCAGTCTTGAATGTACACTAGTTTCATAAAAACAATAACACTGGAAATAACTATTCTTTAAAGATTACATAAAACTTACTCCTGTGAAACTATTTGGTCTTTATATGTTTTTTAGCATCTACTTTTAATTAATTATTTTTAATTGATAGATAAAAATTTTATACATTTATGGTGTATAACATGATGTTTTGAAATATGCATACACAGTAGAATGGCTGAATTGAGCTAATTAACATGTATTACCTCACATAGCTTACCAATTTTTGTGGTAAGAACACTTAAATATTCTCTTAGCAGTTTTCGAGAATACAGTACCTTGGTATTAACTATAGTCACCATGTTGTACAGTAGATCTCTTGAGCTTATTTCTCCTAACTGAAATTTTATATCCCTTGTGGCCTCCACCTTTCTCAGTGGTAAATAGCTAAACTTGTTAGTTGTGGTCATTTCCACAATGACTGATCTATTTATTGACATTTTCCCCTTCTTTTTGACTCAGTGTTAGCAAGTTGTATTTTTCTGGGAAAGCATCTATATCTGCTGTGTTTTGTTTGCTTCGCCGTGTGTGTGTGTGTGCGTGTGTGTGTGTCTGTCTGTCTGCTTTAGGGTTATGTGAAATAATCTCTTATGTATCTTCTAATTTGTACTGTAATTGTGGTTTTGCCACTTTTCTTTTTTCTCCTTTTTACTTGTGTGAAGAGTTTATTTTGTCTGTCTAAAGGACCAGTTTTTAATTCTGTCTACATTTTAAATTTCTATTTCATTGATTTGAGCTTTTATCTTTATTAATTCCCTTTTCCTGGCTTCCTTTGATTTCTTTGTGGTTTGGGTTTTTTTTTTAAGGATGTGTATTTTATTCCGTAAACTTTTATCTTTCATGATGAAGACATATGAGGCTGCTTCATTAAGTTTCCTTCAAGTGCAGCTTCATCATGGCTGATACGTTTTGATGTAAAATATCTCCCTTTTCATTGCTCTTTAGTATGTAATTTTCTTAATTCCTTTTGATCCAAGGTTATCTAGGAAGCCTTGTTTCTTATTTCTGAGTTATTGAAACTGCATATATACTAGTATTTTCTTAATTTCTTCCTTTCATAAACAGGTGACATTCAGGGGCTCATGATCCGTGAGAAATAATCAGTTTTTTCTAAAGTAGAGAGATTAGCTGTATTGGTTGTTAACCTATGAGGCTTTATCACAATAAAGAGATTTTCTTTGAAGAATTGTAGCTAGCTGGGGCCTGCTCTTACAGATCTCCTCCAGGTAAAGCATCATAATTAGGCAGTTTTATTTTTTTCTGACCTTTGCTAAAAGGATCTGTCAGCCCTTCTTAAAGCTGTCATCTTTCCAACTAATTTTTTTTAAACTTTCAGAAAAATAATGGATTCTATGTATAGCAATAAATTTGGAGATAGTTTTTTTTTAATTAAGTAAATTACGTAAGTAGTATAGCATATAGAAGATGATTCATGTTGAAAAACTAAAATGCTTTTATAGGCAGTAATATCTGTTTCATGTGTTTTGGAGTCAAAAGTGTAAAAATACTGAAATCCTTTCTTCCTCACAGACGGAGTATGCAAGGTTTGAGAATGGCCGATTTGTATACCGAATAAACCGCTCCCCAATGTGTGAATATATGATCAACTTCATCCACAAGCTCAAACACTTACCAGAGAAATATATGATGAACAGTGTTTTGGAAAACTTCACAATTTTATTGGTAATGGTTTTGTCTCTTTCCTGTGTGGGCAGATGCTGCCATGAGGCTTGACGGAAGTGAGGAAGGTGGGCCTGGGAGGTGCTGGGCCTGCGCCGAGGGAACTGACCAGGCTGTTGGATTGGGTTCCCAGTGGTCAGTCAGCAGTTGAATTTGCATCATCCATAGGGAAAACTTGGGCTTGATTCTGTAGAAGAGAAGGGGTTTTATCTGGCTGGGGTTTCTAAGGTTCGCAGAACTGGAATTCAGTTGGGTAATAAAAAGTGATGTGTTTTTATCTCTGGCTGCAGAGTAGAAAGGCCTGGAGAACTTTTAAACATCCAGCTGTATCCTAGATCAATTAAATCAGGATCTGTGAGAACAGGACCCAGGCATGTGTATTTTTTTAAGTTCCGCAGGTAATTTCAACATTAGCCAAGTTTTAGTCTCAGCAGCAACATGTTATGCAAATCAGGCAAAAGCTGAGTTGGTATGTTTGTACTTCAAACATACCTTGACACATTCCATGATGGACTTCCAAGGCCTTCTAAGAAGTTACATGCATTAAGGCAGGAAAATATAAGCTCTCAGTACCAGAAGAAATATAAATTAGAATAGAATGCATGGAATGCAGTGACCAGGAGGCGGAAAATGTTCTTCATAGGCTAAAAAATCTGGCTAGGCTGAGTACAGTGGCTTATGCCTCTAATCTCAACACTTTGGGAGGCCAAGGTGGGAGGATCCCCTGAGCCCAGGAGTTCGAGACCAGCCTGGGTGACATAGTGACACCCTATCTCAAAACAAACAGACAAAACAAACTTAATGGGCAGCTAAAGGAAAGGGAAAATAGTGTTCAAGGTCCATGATGGGAAAACTCACCAGTGCCCCTGGATGGTTCTATGTGGGTTTTCCCCTAATACTTAATTTTAAAACGAATTTCTTCTCGGAACTTTATTTGGGGACTTCAGAAGTTGTTAGGAACAATGTCATCCTCAAAATAGAAAATACTCAGTAATGGGTTTCATAAGGCTCATTTAAAAAAATAACATTACTTGATTAAAGGGAAAATGCCAAAACAAAACTTGAGGGAAACAATCTTAGCAAAAGAGGGGCAACAAGGCTATACTGTGGCCAAATACTCCTCTGAAAGCCTACTTTATTCCTTTTTGTTACTAGGATTAAGAATCCATACAGCAGGAATTCTTTACTTGGTGTTTTTGGTTCCATTGGGACAGTGGCTTTCAATCAGCAGTGTTCTGTTTTTTGTTTTGTTTTGTTTTGTTTTTGTTTTTTAGAAAGGCTGTTTCCCAATTTCCCAAAACTCTAATTTATACCTTTTACCTATTTCTGTGGTGTAAATATGCCCTTCATGGGCAATTTCAAGCTACCGATAGCTATTCAGCTAATGAAATTCCTTAATATTTAACAATAACTTTTATGAGCCAGTAGGAGCCACCTTCTATACACCATTGTTTAAAAAAAATAAGTAACATTTAAAAATGAAAACCCTGTGCATATTAGATTCATCCAGGAAGGTTTAAAACATCTAAGGCCTAGGTCCCACCCTGGATGAATAAAATGAGTCCCTGGAGATGGGGCCCAGCATCCTGGTTTTTGTTTATTTTTTAAGCTCTGCATGTAGTTGAAGTGTGCAACCAGGTAGAGACCCATTGCTGTAAGAGATTGGGAAATGAGCCGCAAGGACTCTCAGAGTTTATAGACACATGATTGGCATACAACTAGCAAACAGATAATTTTGCATATAATTTTCGTTTGTTCCAAGAAGAGAATCTTAATGGGTTCTCAGATGTGCCCATGTCCTTCTAAAATTTAGAAGCCAGCATTCAGGGGAAGTTTGGAATACATGCTCTTTAATAACATTGATCACTATTCCTTTCTTTAATGGCCCTTTGGTGAAAATAGAGCAATTCAAGGTTTGCAGGACTGGCACGTAGCAGGTGCTTGTCATACAGGTGCTCCCTGTTGCTGTCTAAGAATAGATGCATCACTTTAGCAGTCAGATGAGTAGAAGGTGAGTGTGACATCTACTAAGGATCTTAAGTGGCCTCAGGAATTAACCAAAACTCTGAATGAATGGCTTCCCTGCCTCTCTTGGGGGGAGTCTTAGCTGTTTATTAAAAATCAATTCTGATTCTGTTTCTGCATGCTAAGGATGCATGTTCTCAGTCCCTAAAACTCTACCTCAGAGAGCACAGCTAAGATAAATGTGGCCTGGAAAAGTGTTGAAGCCCCTGTTACCCACAGAACCTGACTACAGTTGTGCACTGCATAGCAGTGTGAAGGGCGGACCACGTGTATGGTAGTGCTCCCATAAGATTATAATGGAGGTGAAAAATTCCTGTCACCTAGTGATGATGCAACTATTATATAATAGAGCATAATTATTTTTAAAAATAAATTTAGCTTAGCCTAAGTGTACAGTACAAAAGTTTACAGTAGTATACAGTGATGCCCTAGGCCTTCCCATTCACTCATCACTTACTCACTGACTCACCTAGAGCAAATTTCAGGCCTGTAAACTCCACGCATGGTAAGTGCCCTATATAGGTGAACTACTTTTTACCTTTTATACCATATTTTTACTGTACTTTATGTGTAGATATGTTTAGATACAAAAAATACTTACCATTGTGTTATAATAGCCTACAGTAATCAGTACAGTAACATGCTATACAGATTTGTACCCTAGGAGCAATAGGCTACACCATATAGCCTAGGTGTGTAGTAGGCTGTACCGTCTAGGTCTGAGTAAGTACACTCTATGCTGTTGGTTCGCATGACAAAACCACCTGATTACACATTAGAAGGTGTCCTCATTGTTAAGCACCTCATCACTGTATATCATTAATGCTGCCTTGGAAAATATGACTTCAACCAATACAGCCATCCAGATAACTTAGCAGGTTAGATTAATTTCAAAATGTGTCATTAAGCAACTAAATAAATTCCTTTAATATGGAGAATTAATACCTATCAATAAATATATATTAGAATTAATAGTTTAGTTTTAGAAAAACTGAAATTAAGCCAGCACTCTTGGATTTTGAAAATAAAATCATCTAATTGATGAACAGGAGAAATTGTACCTCATATAAAATGACATAGTATTTGCAGATAACTTATACAAATCATCTCTTATACTTTAAATCATCTCTAGATTACTTATAATACCAAATACAATGTAAATGCTATGTAAATAGTTGTTATACTATATTTCTAAAATTTTTATTATTTTTATTATGTCTTTTTTTGTCCCCAAATATTTTCCAATCTGATATTGATTGGATCTGCCAGTGTGGAATCGCAGATAGGGAGGGCCAACTGTATTCTTATTTAATAGAAAGCTTGCAAGAAGTTTGAATAGGTTGCAGAGGTGCCAGGTGCTGTGCTAGACCCTTTGTAAATGTTATGCAATTCTCACTTTCAGACTATGAGGTCATTTTTCTCATTTTATGGATAAAGAATGTCAGGCCACCCCGAGGTCACAGAGCCAGTGATAGAAATAAATTTGAGATACCATCTCACACCAGTTAGAATGGCGATCATTAAAAAGTCAGGAAACAACAGGTGCTGGAGAGGATGTGGAGAAATAGGAACACTTTTACACTGTTGTTGGGACTGTAAACTAGTTCCAACCATTGTGGAAGTCAGTGTGGCGATTCCTCAGGGATCTAGAACTAGAAATACCATTTGACCCAGCCATCCCATTACTGGGTATATACCCAAAGGATTATAAATCATGCTGCTATAAAGACACATGCACACGTATGTTTATTAGAGCACTATTCACACTAGCAAAGACTTGGAACCAACCCAAATGTCCAACAATGATAGACTGGATTAAGAAAATGTGGCACATATACATCATGGAATACTATGCAGCCATAAAAAATGATGAGTTCATGCCCTTTGTAGGGACGTGGATGAAGCTGGAAACCATCATTCTCAGCAAACTATCGCAAGGACAAAAAAACCAAACACCTCATGTTCTCACTCATAGGTGGGAATTGAACAATGAGAACACATGGACACAGGAAGGGGAACATCACACACCAGGGCTTGTTGTGGGGTGGGAATAGGGGGGAGGGATAGCATTAGGAGATATACCTAATGTTAAATGACGAGTTAATGGGTGCAGCACACCAACATGGCACATGTATACATATGGAACAAACCTGCACGTTGTGCACATGTACCCTAAAACAAAGTATAATAAAAATAAATAAATAAATACAGCTAAACTTAAAAAAAAAAAAGAATGGATAGAAAAGACCTTGCAAGGTATCTTATGGTCATGAAATCAAAAGACTTGAGTTTAAGACTTTATGGCCTTGGTCACTTAGTCTTCAGACATCAGTTTCACCTTGATTTATAAACAGAATGCTCAAGTCTGCACTTTCTACCTCAAAGGTTATCATTAAAATATTTTAATTCAGCTAAGCTGTGAGAGATGGTACTGCCTTCTGGGATACAATGTAAATAAAACCCAGCACTTGTCACATAGTAATTCATGGTCCTTCAGGATGAAAGAGGCAGGTAAATAAACCATTGCAAGCAAATGATGGCTGTAGTGTACTCGTGAAACAGGTACCTCTGAAATGCAGAGTGATGAGGTAGGGATTCTCAGGGATGTTGCCTCGATGGATAAGGAGACATCTTTATCCATTACTAAGATTACTAAGAATAGGGGCATCCCATGGGTACATACTTAGGTACCAGGGGCTGGGGTGCTGTGGTGAATTAGGCAGGTGGGCCGCCATCCTGGGTTCTGATGCAGGAGGCAGGCATGCACCAAGTCATCACAAAATAAATGAAAACTGTAGCTCTTGCTACCTGGCAGAGGGACACAGGGCATTCGTAGAACAGGGGAATTTGACCTAGTTCAGGCGGAAGCTGAGGAAGGCTTCCTGAGGAAGAAACAGTTGAGAGCTCTCTGCATGGTGAATATGCAGCCATGACCAAACGAACCTCTCAGCTCCTTCCCTGTCAAAGAGCACCCACTCCTAGAGGTCGTATAATATCATATGAGACAATCTGTGTAAAGCATTTGATACTGAGTAGATGGATAGTAAACAACAAACAATATTTGTTGGCTATTCTGATGTGAATTTTCATTCATTCAGCAATTATTTATTTATTTATTTATTTTTGAGGTAGAGTCTTGCTCTGTTGCCCAGGGTAAAGTGCAGTGGTGCAATCTTGGCTCACTGCAACCTCTGCCTCCCGGGCTCAAGTGATTCTCCTGCCTCAGCCTCCTGAGTAGCTGGGATTACAGGCTCCCGCCACTGTGCCCAGCTAATTTTTGTGTTTTTAGTAGAGATGGGGTTTCACAGTGTTGGCCAAGCGGGTCTCGAACTCCTGACCTTGTGATCCACCTGCATTGGCCTCCCGAAGTGCTGGGATTACAGGCGTGAGCCACCACACCCGGCCCAGCAAATATTTATTAAATGACTTGCGTGCCATGTCCTCAAGCTAGTTGCTGGGAAACAGGGCCCCTGTTCCTTAGGAACTTATATTCCACTGGATGAGATGGATATTAGAAAAAAAATTGTACACGCCTGTATGTGTTTACCAACTGTATAGCATGCTGTGTTGGGAAAATGAGATGTACTGCAAGACTATTCTTTAAGTAGGGACTGGAAGCTTGGATACCTTAAGAGCAAGGGAAACTAAACAGGGGAAACAGCCTGATACTTAGAGGGAAATTAGGCCTATGACAAACTGGAAGAGGCTCTCAAGTTCAAAATCTTTTCATTCAAACAATGCTTTGGCATAATCAAACACAAAAGTAACAGAGTCACTGACGCGTTTCATGTTTTTGCTTGATTAGATTTGCTCCTAGAAAGTTCCTTCTGAGAATAGCACAGGGAATTGAGACCAGAGTGAGGACAGAAAGGAGTCAGGGTCTGTGTGGTGTGGAGGGAGCTGCAATGATTTGGGCTGGAGAACTCAAAATATGAGGGATAATTAGAGGGATTCAAGAGACTCGAGGGGAAGCATGAGTATTTCACAATACATTTTGAAAGATAAAGCCCATGTCTATGGAAAGAATGTCATTCCACAGGATTCTACCTATCACACTGTTCCTTGATTCAGCAGATACTTTTCTGGGTCTAGGCACTACTGGTTAATATAGTGGTGAGGGAGGCACTCCTGCAGCTTCTCTGTCCTTGGCTATTGTGAAACAAGATTTAGCAGAAGTTTAAGACTAGGATGGGAAAAAGAGTAGATTTTAAATGTTCTCATCACAAAGAAGTATGTGAAGTGCTTGGTATGTTAGCCTGATGTAATCGTCCCACAAGGTATATACATCTATCATCACATTGTAGCCCATAAATATATGTACTGCAAGACTATTCTTTTAGGTAGGGACTGGAATTATTACTTGTCAATTTAAAAATTCAGATAAAAAATAAGACAATTTCCTAGAGTAAATGATTGCCTTGCGGGACAGAATTAAAGAGAATTCTCTTTGTTGTAAAGAAGTCAGCCCCCTAAAAAACAGAAACACAAATGCACTAATTTTTGTGGTCCTTTCTTGGGCATAGATTATGAATGACCCTATCTAGAAGGTATTTCTTACTTACGATAACCAAGTTTAGATGGGCTTCAGGTCATAGTTGTAGTGTTCTGAATCTGTGTTAGAGGACACAGAGTGAGGCTGAGCAAATCTCTGTTGGACTTAAGACTCGTTCTTCTCCAATTAAGTCATAGTCGTCATACACAGATGGAATATGTTTTCATCCGTTTGGTATTATACTTATATACTTTTTTTTTTTATCTTAACAGGTGGTAACAAACAGGGATACACAAGAAACTCTACTCTGCATGGCCTGTGTGTTTGAAGTTTCAAATAGTGAACACGGAGCACAACATCATATTTACAGGCTTGTAAAGGACTGAACATGGTTATTTATATATATAGATATCTGTATATACACACACACATATGTGCACACACACACTCTCTCTCCATTATCGAACGACTGACTGTAAACCTCACCACACAGGGTGGTGCCCTGGCCCCGAGGTCACCCCGACTTTTCTAAATCTTGTTTGAGTGAAGTCATTTTTTCATGTGTTCATACTATCATCGTAGCTGTGAAGTTCTGGTACAGTTGTAAAAAGAGAAATTGAGTTGTTTCTCTGTGTTCTTCAGATGTGCAGCCCACAATTCCTCGGGAAAGGTGAACCTGAACAACCCAAGTCTCTCTCTGCAGAGCCCTGTTTCTAATTGTGGTAGAAAATATTGAGACAGAGCATTTGCCATGGGACATTTACAGCCTTTATACAAATGTATTTAGTTCTCTTTTTTCCAACATAAAATTCTTGTTTTAAGATACAAGTAAAATTAATCTTTAAATATAAATGTAAATTAGTACACAAAACTAAGAATCTTTAGACTTATCTTTGTAACTAATTAGGGTGGAAGTTATGAAAGAATGTAATTCACTAAATTATTTTTTAAATGAAACCTTTTTTTTTTCTTTTTGAAACCAAATGTTAAACTATAGCCTTAAGAAATGCTTGGTAGAAGTGTCCTAATGAGACAAATTTGTACTTTTTTCCTCAAGGTTAACACTAATCTCCTAATCCATTAAACTCTTGAACAGGTATTACAAAGGAAGAAAACTTCACCCCTTATCCTTAACATATATAGTATATTTAAAAAATATAAAATTGTATTGTACTAATGTGATGATGGATTATTTAATGAAAAAGAAAAGATGGCTCTTTTTGCAATAAGTAGATACATACTGAAAAAATCTAAACTTACAATGTTTATAGTCTTGTGTGTGCAGTTATATTTTATATGGACGACCAAATTTTTTATTAAGATGAGTAAATATTTGAACCACTGAATTTTAATAACAAAATTTTAAAATTTGGCATGAATACTGAATACTGCACTGTGAGATGCAAAGTATACAGAATCTGTGGCTGGGAGAAAATTTCATCAAATAGACAAGTAAAAGGCTCATCAGTTTTAGCATCTCTGCTCCCCAGAAAATTGTAAGCATCCTCACCAGCCTGTGGATACATTCTTTATTTCTAGTGACCCAATATGCATATTAACCTGCTATAACTAGGGCTATATGTGTAGGTATGTGTATACATATACACAAATGCACATATAGAGTTAACACATCTAGTGAACACTTGTTTAGTGTCACTCAGTTTGCTAGGTGCTGATATGTATGTATATCTCAGTGTGTCTGTAGACTTAGATACATCCTCTCGAAGCACATCCATTTCTTTAGCCTCTCTCAGTAAGTTACAGTACTTGTTTGACTTAGGTTTAAGAGGCCCAGCTACCTATCTCTGACCTTTTCAAATAGGCTCATTTGGGAGATTCTTTTGCCAGGAGAGATTCAACTTTCCAATCTAAGTATTCCAGAGCATTGCCCAGGCAGAGTTGGTTTGATGTGGCCAGATGTTTTGAGTTATTTCCCTTAAGTGTTTCACTGGGGAGAGAACAGGGAGTGCTCCTCCAGCTTCCCAAAGAAATGTTTTTATAAGTGGTAGGAACATGTGCACACAATAGAACATGAAATAAGTTTTTTAACTTGTAAAACATGTCAAGATTTTTCCACCAAGCTAGAAAATAAAAAACTTAGTTCTACCACATCCAATTAACTTACACACCCCCTTCCCTGTCTCAACACCTGCTTTGACCCTGCTTTTGTATTATTACATCAGTCAGCATCTTGTGGTCCCTAACATGAGGATGTGGCTGGCTCGTGGGAAACAGCAAAACACTAAGCCTGACCTCTCCCAAATTGGGAAGACCAGAGGAGAAAGTGCAAAACTGTCCCCATTTGGAATGCCCATTCCTTCTAGAAACCAGTTGGACAGTGCTCCTCTGCCCTTCATAAACAGACTACTGTTGGGTCCCTGATTCCAGGCTGGCCTGTGAAGGATTGCCCCAGGTGTCCCCTTTCACGGTTGTCACATTTACAATGACTTCTGTTGAACACCCCTCTTAGGGATGTTTCTTTTGCTCTTATTTCCTGCATCTTTCCTTAAGGGAAGCCCCATCCTCTCCCAGGACCAGGAGTATATGACCAGGCGAGCACAAATGGCTAAAAGCCAAGCTGTCCTAGAACTTCAGTGGGAGAGCTGTCTGGTTCATATTCTACCCAGGAATGGTACTTTTCAGTGCAGCCAGGAGGGCTCTTGGGATTTCCTTTCCAAAGCACAAAAATACTGGGACCCAAGAAGAACAGCTAGAGGACAACTCTGTTGGCACAGAGACGGACACAGCCCAGTCTGCTGACCTCACAGGGTCAGCTGGGCCCCCCTGGTGCTTCACCACCTGCATCCTCTTGCTCAGAATGCCTTTGCAGTTGAGTTTTCTGGGTTTCTATGATTGACCTTGAGGTTTACTCCTTGCTCTTACAACATTTCTAAAGATTTTTAAAAGTTTACTTCTTGTCTTGTTCTTCTAAAGCTTTCTCCAGGACAGATACTTTCCCTGTCTTAACCACTGGTCCAGTCATCCCAGTGGGCTTCTCTTTGTCTCTCCCAGATTAGACCTTTGGGTGAGATTGGCATCACAACATCTAATCTGAGTCTGTTTTTTGTCCTTCATTCTGTATGGCAGTCTCCCTTTGTTATAAAAGCTTTCTAAAGCATACTAAAGAAGCCTTCCCAGAGCCCCGTCTTGCTTCTCTTCCAGGTGCTCTATCCCCTCGAGACCCTCTGGTGCCAGGCTTGCTTCACGGCCATCTTGTGTTGTCACTGCAGAGTTTGGAGGCCAGTTTTCCACAGCCTAAACAGGGAGGAGCTGCAGAATGGGGCTCTGGTCTCTGGGCATTCATTTCCCTCATAGAGGCTGAGAATAAAACAAGGACTTATTCACACATGTTCTAGAACCCCAGAATGGCCCAAGCTACCTGAGACCAGGGTTTCTCAACCTTGACACCATTGACATTTTGGACTGGGTAATTCTTTGTTCTGCAGAGCTGTCCTTTGCACTGTAGGAGACTTACTAATATCACTGGCCTCTACCCAGTAGTACCACTAGCACCTATTCCCCACCCAGCGTGTCTCCAGATATTGTCAAATATCCCATCGGGTGCAAAATGATCCCTGGTCAAGATCTGTTGCCCAAGATGTTACAGGTCACAATGACCACATTTGAAATTGTTTTCCCTTTCATTTTACCCCGTGAAAGCATCTCTCCTAGAGCCTTGCAAGAGGCAGGTGACATTGTGTCCATATTTCTTCCTGTTTCAGAACTTCTGTTTCACAACAATTTCTCTCTCGCTACAAGTATTCTTTCACTCAGCACTGGGGAAGTTGCGAACAGCTGGTCACCATCATCCCTTTAATCAACTCACACCTGTTTAAAGAGTGTTTCTGATTTGACCTTCATCCTTTAGTTTACTGGGGTTAAAAAAAGTCTCAGCAATTTTCATTATTTCTCATGGGTCTCATTATCAAACCTTTACTTATTTCGGCATATTTCCTCTGGGCTTCTTCTAGTTTCTGCCTTACAATCAATGCTGTTTTGTAAATTTATTGAAACCTCTGGAACATGTCACCTTTAGAGATGGAGGATGGAAGGATTGGTACCAGAAGAGGGCTAAGATACATTTTCTGTCTTGAGCTGAAAGCATAGTCTACTCTCCTTCGTTTTGTCGATGAGAAAGTTGAGGCCAGAGGGGAGGTGACATGTTTAGAGTCACCCAGCTGGTTAGTGACAGAAAAAGGGTGAGAGTTGTCTAGGATTCCTGCCACTTTGGTCCCTGGCCTCTCCTGGGGGAGGCTGCTGTTCTTAGGTGCTCTAAGCTTAATCCCTCAGAATGTGTGGACAGGTCAGCTTAGAAGAGATGGGGAGATTCAGGATCCCCCTGTGCCAGAGCACAGCCTCACCGGATGCTGCTTCCCACACTGAAGTGTCCTGTCTGACTGTTGCTATCTGAGGCATCCACAAGCAGGTAGGAAAGCTGGCGAGCCATTTTACTTCCTGAGGACAATTCCCCAGCCACAGGCTCTGAGTCAAATTTCTATTTGGTAAGCATCCCAGCAGCAAAGTCCTGCACTCAGACCAGCCAAAAAACAGCCCCCATTCCAAGTACTTGGTGTCAAAAGTCCCCGAACGACTTTTAAACCCAAGTCTTCTTAAGGTTTCAGTACTGTGGTGGCTTTAGCAGTTGTTTTTGTGCAACTATAAATTATTTAAATCATCTGAGATGACAGTCAATTTTACAAACCAGGTACATATTAATTTGTATAATTTTGTATATGCTCTGGTACACTACCTGAACTAACGAAGGGTAGAACTAATTCTGTTTGTCAGTGTTCACACCTGTAACATTAGGAGGATATGTCTGCATTGCTTATTTCTTTATGTTGGTGTTTCTGTGGCAAAGCCCTGCACATGGCATTTCTGAAAAGCCTTAAATCTTTAAGATGTTGCATGTAGGGTATGCAGTGCAAAAGGCTGCCTCAGAACTGTGAGCCCTTTTGTAAGCTGGAAGCATTTCTCTTACTACTGTTACTTTTGTAGGAAGTTTTCAATTCAGAGCTGCCAAAGTGTTCCCGTAAGCAGTGCCTTAGTAATACCTTAGTCATGCCGCCAGCCTTTTCTTACACCAATTCCTAATGTTCATTTACGAATTGGCCCAATATTGGAAACAAAACAAGCAAAAATTGTCTTCATTTTTGTTTTGTAAGCCCATTTTTTCTCCAGTTCTATAGGAAACTGACTGCTTGGTGTAAAATCCGAAACTGGACACAAGTCAGTTCTTTCACCACACTCAAATGTATATACCAAAACAAAAGGTTGCAACTTCATAGTTTACTATGAAAAGCAAATTGTACTTTTTAATGTTGCCTTTTAAATTCATGACCAAATACTTAGCTATTTGTGAATCTTCTGCACTCTAGCATGAAAGTGCCTTTGGTTTGAGATTCCAGCTTAGAAAAGTGCTGCCATAATAACGATAATTTGTAGAGAGACCAAAAATATTTTGAGATCACCGTAATGCCTTTGGTTTACCGGGATGAGTAACCAACCACAGGCCTCTGTTCACAAGAGCACGACGTGGTCCCCGCCTGCTGCTAGTCTGTCTGCCACTGGGGGCCTCCCAACATCCATAGCACACTTCAGCGGAAGGACCCCAGAAACTGTTGTGTTTGTGTGTGCTGATGACCTAGTGTGTCATTTCACCTCGTCACCCAGCCCTGCGTCCGGATGAGGGGACTTCTGCACAAATGACAGAATCTCGGCCGGTGGACAGATACTACAGCTTTCTCCTCCTCCTTGTGTTCGTGTTCAGTCTCTGTGGAGACTTTCTTTTCCATTCAAATGACAGTGCGCACTTATCTGGTTTACACAATGATACCATTTTGAAAGTTGGAAGCCTCAAACTGAGACGACAGTGCAGAACAAAACAAAAGTGAGTTAGGGTCGTTACAATTGAAGTGTTCTTCTTAGGGCAAACATGTTGACTCCGAGTATTGTGTATGAATGTGCTACGAGAAACTTCCAAAGAGCACCATTCACAATTTGGCATTTTCAAAGAATGTTCCAGCCCTCAAAGGGGCAACTCTTTAAAGTCCTTGTTAGCTTTTATCCAAACCTTGTAGAAATTGGGAAAGCTGATAGAGGTAAGGAAGATGAGTGAAAAGGACAAGAAGGCCAAACACCAGCCAAAAAGAAACCAGGAAAAAAAGATTTTCTTTGCTAATATAGATGTAAAAATAACATCAGACATCTTTGAAAATTAGCCTCTACACTCTTAATACATATGTTCTGTGTGTCTCTACCTGGCGTCTTTAAGAATATCCTCTCTGGGCTCTGAAATTTTAGGAGTGATTCTTATCCACTCCAAGTTGTAAGTATTTATAGAAATTTGTGCAAACAAACAAAAACTATCAAATGAAAAGAAAATGTACTCAACCTAAGTTATAGTTAGCAGCTGGAATTCTCAACTCCTCCCTGCCAGCACTACACCACAGTGTGGAAGAAATTAGTCAAATGCTTGTTTTCCTGCTTCTCTTTTCAACTGTTACTGTGCTTTGTTTGACAGTAGTTTTCTCTCTCAAAGCCGTTGCTTATATCATTAAGAATGAAGGTTTGTGTTTAAAATTTATTGCATTGCAAAGGGTAGTTTCACTGAAGTCATGCACCATTAAATAAGATGAAATATTTGTATTTATTGTCCTACTTCCTAAGCCGTAACTTCTTTTCCTCTGTGAATTTGCATTGAGTCACTCATGCTACACTACATCGCTTTAGTATTTGAGATGGCATTTATGTTTCCTCTCGTTTATCATGAAATGGGGTCAGATTCCATCAGATTCCACCTCTGTCAGGTGGACTCGTCTACCTTCCATGATGAGATTTTTTTTCTCCTTCCCCTTTCTTTAAGAGAGGCTGACAGATCTAGGTGTCAATCAATTGGAAACCAGTCTCTGATTTTTTTTCATTAGTCATTTTCTATCGTTAGTTTCACTGTGTAAATTAGATATCAACTGCACTTCTTTAAAAAAAAAAAATACATCTCCCTATTACCTCCTTGAAAGATTTACTTCTGTAGGCCTTTTTCAATAGGCTCATGACTGCAGACAAGGAAAAAAAAAGTAAAAACAAAAACAGTATGTGCCTGAAAATGACAAAAAAAAAAATTTGTAACATTTAAAAAAGAAACCTGAATAGCCTTTACTTCTTTAATAATACACTTAAATTTTATGTAAATCGGTTTTCGCCACGTGTGTTTGTTCACATTCTAAATGACTTAATGAGATTCTCACGGTCTGTGTCTTTGTGTCACGTGTATAAAATGGGCTTGTGATGTAAGCGTTTCATCTGGTCAGTGGTTCCTTTGATATTGTACTGCTGCTGGGAGTGGGCTGTGGAACCTGCCTTCGGGTAACTGGGTTCCTCTTGGGTAGATTGGAGAGATGGGGGTGGGCGTGGGCAAATTCTCACACATGTTTTCTTAACCTATTTGCAGAAACTTTGAAAAGGCATTTGATTAAACCTCTTGGCAGTACAGTATTCTTGTATTTGTTAACGTCTGTGTTTAGGTACTGGTACCTTTTTGTTTTAAAATGTTCTAAGTGTTGGCTTCAAAGTGAATTTATCTTTAGTATGATAGTTATATGAAAATTATAGGATTTGTGTGCAGAGAATTTTTTTATAAAGTGCTTTGTAAAAAAAAAATGTATTCTAGCTTTTGCGGTACATATGTGTGATAACTTTAATACCCATGACAGTTAAGTGCAATTATTTCATCACTCTAAAAATGCTATTTTTGTGTCAGTTCCTGCAGGTGTTTTCATGTCTTTGCAAAGTGACACATTTTGATGCCTTCTTGATAAAGTGGTAGACATTTTGTAGCTTTCTAGAAACTTTGTATTCATACGGTATCAATGAAAAATAAAGAAAATGAAAGTGTGGGTCACCTTTTTTATCTGCAGAAGTGTATGTTGTTAGGAATGAAATGTGCTTTATGTATTGTGAGTGATGATATGAAAGACAGAGTAAAGGAGGTCACAGCTTTCATCTTTTTGAAGGTGTCCACCAAGCTTGATAATTGGAACTTTAGGTGTTATATCTAACAGCGTTTCTTAAACAATACCCACAAGTCAATCAGTCCACTTGCCTATCTCACTCTTTAGTGCATCATTAAAATTGACATAAGTTTTGCAGAATGGCTTGTCTGTCGATCCCAGACTTACCCTGAGAAGCCAAGTCCCATGGGCTTTAGCACACCAGCCCAACCATTGAGTGTTTTTTGTTGCTGTTATCCCAACTTGTTGGGCACATGCCAGGAATGAGGGATAGAGCAGAGGATGGGGTACAGAGATAAATGCAGCATGGCTGTTTCCTACACAGTACTTAAATTCTCAGGAGTGGGATTGCACATTGAGCTATAACTCCTCCCGACCCCTGTCCTCAGCATCACCATGGGGTTCATGATTCAGGTGTATGCAGCACAGGTGCCTAACAAAACTTTGGATTCCCCAAGCGTTTACTGTATGCTGGGCACTGTGCCAAGTGTGTTGGTACAATGTATATATACATTGTACTTTAAAATTCTCACTATAGTTCCAATGACATCATTCCCCCAAATTGAGGCCCAGAAAGGAAAGGATAGCTTATTAAAAGTCATGACTAGTATGTGGTGGAGCCTTAAAGAAGGTCACTCTGACAGTTCAGCCTGGACTCTTGGCCCCTGCATCTTGGCTCACTGCACTGTGGAAGCAGCTCAAGACTAGAGGAGAAATCTGGCTTGGGGGCAAAGAACTTTCTTAAATGATGATTATCTTATCTTGGACTTCTGACAATGAGACTCAGATGTACCTTGGGATCCTTCATTTGTGTGAACTAGATCTCAGAGGGTCTTGCTTCTCCTTATTTCCTTGAAGTCTGAGGCAAAGTACGCTCTGGAGGGGAGCATGAACAGAGAAATAACTTGCCTGCCCCTTTGAAAAGGGATGATTTTCAGCAAGCCACCATTTGAGAGGAATGCCATGGTCCAGTGAATTGCTCAGAGCAGAGGGAAGGAAATGATTTAGCATTTTGTTGAAGTCCTATGCCAAGCATCTTTACCATTTTCTTTAACCCAAATACTCTTGAAAAGTGGAATCATTTCTAATTTTTCAATAAGGAAATTGAAGCCTTAGAGATGGTAGAGGCCCTTGTTGAGGTCATACAAGCTGGTAAGTGGCAAGAATTTAGAGGTGACAGCACCTCCTTGCAGTTCTGGTGCGGCCACTCATGACACCTTTCTACCTCCTCCTCTAAAACAAGGTACTTTAATACCTCAAAAACATCCTTTGTTAGTGCCTAGGGTTCCAGTCACCTTGAGTTCAGCAAAGAGAGTGACCCGCTAGGTAAACCAACATCATTGAGTAAAGAGACTAGAGGAGCAAAGAGGAAGGTTCTGGTGTGATCAAGGAACAAGCAACTTTGTTGGAAACCCCTAGTCATTTCTTGCTGCCTTATTGCTTCAGGGTACAAATATGTTCCAGGGTACTATTGAATTCTTCCTGCCTTATTGCTTCAGGGTGCTAATATAAATAGCTACTACTTATTGGAAGCCATATAGTTATAAAGTAATCAGTGTGAGCAACTGATAAAATTCCAATAATGTATAAGCCTCTGAGGTGTTAGTGGGTAAAATTGCCTTCAAAGCCTCCCTTGTCCTGTTTGATGCCCCATAATGCCCCATACACCTGATTTTAAGTAGGTTATCACAAGTAGCAGATAAGCTGCTGATTACCTGACTGCATCTTTTCAGCAAATATTTTCCCACTTGCTTAGGTTTCCAAGAAGCTCAGATTTTTAATTTGTGCCCTGTGCTATTAATAAGGAATTAACTAAAATATAAAGGCACAGAATGATTGAAAGTAAAGAATGAAAAATATATACTATCAAAACACCAAAATAAAGCTGATGTAGCTCTATTAACCTCAAACTAGTATAGCTCGAGGCAAAAATTACTACTAGAGTTAATGAAGATTACTTCAAGAAGACACAGGTTTCAGTTGACCAGGAAGAATAAAGATGTTAAACTTGTAGGCACCTAATAACATAGCTTCAAATTACATAAAGCAAAATTTGACAAATGACCATAGTGGGAGTTTTTTAAATAAACTCATTCAGTTACTTACAGATAAAGCAGACCCCAAAAGTGTAAGAATTTGAACAGCATGATTTAATGTGCTGTTCTAATACAAAATACAAAGTAATGAACCCCGAAATTGGAGACTACATTATTTTCAAGTGCATACAGAATTGTTATGAAAATTGATCATGTCCAAGGCCAAAGGCCAGGAAACTATGGCCCATGGGCCAAATCTTGCCTGTTGCCTATTTTTGTAAGTGAAGTTTTATTGGAACACAGCCATTTCGTTACTTATTGTCTGTGGCTGCTTTCACATGACAATGGCACAGTGGGTTTGTTGCAAAAAGATCCTATAGCTCACAAAACCTAAAATAGTTACTATCTGTACCATTACAGAAAAAAATTGCCAAATCCCATCTTAAGCCAAAAAGCAGGGTTCTACATCCAGTAGTCCTAAAAAGATACTCATGATTCCCTTTCTTCAGTGTATAGACACTGGCAAATGGTTAAAGATCCCTTTAATACCCTCATGTGGCATCCTAGTATCATTCTTAAGTGCCCCAGCCTCTCCTTTGATCGGTGGTCTGTGGGTCTGAGAATAGGCTTAGATCTTGAAAGGATGAGTGAGGAATGGTGATTTTATATATGTGTGTGTGTGTGTGTGTGTGTGTGTGTGTGTGTGTGTGTGCTGCAGCAGCTGACAGCTGACATCTCACCTGATCTTAATATTTTATTATTAGAACAGTTAAACTGCCCATCTACCTTATCCCTATCTTGCCATCTCCACAGATCCCTGTGGGGTTGCATCCTTGGTTGCCATTTCCTGCTACCTATTATGGTAATAACTACCTTGCCTCTGACAGCTAAGTGCTGTCACCTGGCCTCTGCTGTTCCAGACTCCTATCATCCATTCACACAAGGGAAACCTCTCTGTTCTTCAAACCACTACAGAGTTTCCCAACAGCACAGCCCACTCACTAGTGCATTCACTCTGGTTTTAGTGAAGGAAATGTCTTTGGCACATAGGTAGTGGGTGTCCTGGTCATAAATTACAAATCCATCTCAGGAGCATTGCCACTTTGAACTTTCTGAGCCCTGCCTCTGTTCTGCAGGGCAGTTCTAGCATCTCCGCCTCATTTACTGTAGACCATCATTTCCTCCAGACTTCAAGGAGCTATCCAGCAGCACGTTAGTATCAGCTTCAGGTTTCTGCTGGGATGTTAAATCCTGAATTGTAAAACTATCCCACATACTGATAAACCATCCCTAATCTAGTCTAGTCTCATGTCCTCAAGATTCATTCCCAGGCATGTTCTCCCAATTCCTGCTGAGAAGCGTAGCCAAATCCTGCAGCTGTCTTGATGATCCCTCTCTTCCTGAAGCAAGGACCCAACTTCCCCAGTTGGACCTTGCTGAGGCTTTACCCTAGTAATTGGTCTAGAAGCAATGACAGGAGGTGGGGCAGGCCTTGGAGGAGGCAAGCACTTCATCTTGGGGGCATTCATTTCAGTTGAGGCCTTGACATGGTCTCCAAGCAAGGAAGCCTGTTATCCATCTGCAGGAGGGAGTGGACTGCTGACCCAGAGGGTTCAGAAGTATATGAGGTTCAGAGTTCTCAGCATTTCTATCCAGATGTTCCCACCCCATGTTTAGGGTCCCACTCCTTAACTATTAGTGCCTGACTTTAACAGGATACTTGTGAGGGCTGTCAATTCAGTATTTGTAACTTCTAGCTTGGTTTTTAGCACAGTCTGTCCTCTAGCTGCAAGAGCTGAGGATCACTTTAAATGCCAGGGAGTCCTTTGACACCATGCCCTAAGTTGAGCCTGATGTTGCCTTCCATCCTTGCACTGATTGCACTTAGCAACAACCAACCTATTCCACAATCCTTATAATTAACACCACCCCCATCTCTATCATTCTAGAGATTACGTGAGTGTATCCCCTTCCTCATGGGCCCAATACCGATTTACCACAGGTGGGAGTCTTAGCTATTGTGGTGCTACAACATACCAGGGGAGACGAACTGTCGTAGTTTAGGTTCCCCCAAGAAGCAGACCCTGAAAGAGGACTCAAGTGCAAAGTTCACTTAGGAGCATTAATAGAAAATATCACTTTGTGTAATAAAAGGTTACATTCATGAAGGTGAAATAATTTTAAATTGGTATGCACTTAATACAATTGCCATAAGGATATGAAAGAAAAATGAGAGAGCAACAAAAGAAAGTACAACTCAAAATCGTACATCTCTCAGTAATTAATGAAGCAAGCAGACAAATACCAGGAAATATGCAGAAATTTTGAAGTACTGAAAATACATATATGTTTGTGTGTACTGTGTGTATACTATATCCCCAAATTGTCAAATTAATATTTTCCCAATCACATATGGAAAAATATGAAAACCTGTACTTGCAAATAAAGCAAGTCTCAATGTATTTCAAAGGATTGCTACAAAACACACAGTATTCTCTGACCACAATGGATTTATGATAGAAATCAGTATAAAAGGCATCTTTAGGAAAGCTCCATGTATTTGAGAATTAATAAACATTTCTAATTAGTCATGGGAAAAAGTCATGGAAATTAAAACTGTCAAATCCTATTAAAATATGTGGAATGCAGCTAGAGCAGTATTTAGAGAGCATATAGGCAGACCTGCTTAGAAATGTGCATATTAGAAAATAGACTAAAAATGAGTCATTCAATACACGAAGTTAAACAATAACAAAATGGAAACCAAAAAAAAAAAAGGAACTACTAAAGGTAAGAGCAACCTTGGAAATAGAAAACACAATAGAGATGAACAAAGTCAGCAACTGGTTCTTCAAAAATACTCATAAAATATATAAAACCCTGGCAAGACTGAAAGAACCAAAACGATAAGAATGAAAATATGAGCATTCCTACAGGTCATATAAAGATTAATACAAGTATTTAAAAAGGTAATAAAAGTATACTATATAAACTTTATGCCAATATATTTGTAAGTATAGATAAAAGGGTGAATTCTTTAAATACTATAACTTAGGAAAATTGTCTCATGAAGATGTAGAAAAACTGAATAGTCTTAAAATCATTAAAGATAACAGTACTTCCCAGTATTTCCACACAGAAAAACCCAGGCCTAGATGGTTTATAAGCTCTATCAAACTTTAAAGGGACAAAATTATGGAATCTTACATAAAATACTCCAGTGCATAGAACAAAGGAAGCAATTTTGGTCTTAGTTTAGGTCTTCTAGAAAGCGGAGCCTGAGGCAAGGATTAAGATGCTAATATTTGGCCAGGCGCAGTGGCTCATGCCTGTAATCCCAGCACGTTGGGAGGCCAAGGTGGACAGATCACTTGAGGTCAGGAGTTTGAGACTAGCCTGGCCAACATGGTGAAACCCCATCTCTACTAAATATACAAAAATTAGCTGGGCATGGTGGACACCTGCCTGTAATCCCAGCTACTTGGGAGGCTGAGGCAGGAGAATCACTTGAAGCCGGGAGGCAGAGGTTGCAATGTGCTGGTATCATGCCACTGCACTCCAGCCTGAATGACAGAGTGAGACTCCATCTCGAAAAAGATGCTAATATTTTATTTGGGAAATGCAAATTCAGCACAGTATGAATGAGAGAAAAGTAGAAATAAAGCAAGGGAAATCCAATGAAATGTGATATGATGCATTACTATATTGACTACCACTTCATAGTAAGTCAAAAGGGACATGTTAGGTTACTCAGTATGTGAGATTCTTGGAATGTGGATGTTTTTGGAAAGGTTGCAAGGAGGAACAATATCTTGGAGTAGTCAGTGGAAGAGAGAAAAGGGGGTAATCTTCCTGTCAGGTAAGCTCCCATCTCCCAGTTCTCATTGAGTAACATTCACCCAACAAGGATATTACTGCCATTTCATCTGTGTTGCATCATGCCGACTTAGCAGCTGTTCAGGAATTGAGATCCATGTACTATGATGTGGTGTTTTATTAAAGTTCAAAAGTGAAGGGGAAACCTGGCATGTGTGGGGTGCCCACCAAGGGAAGGAAAGAGGGAGGCAGTTAAGGGAATCTGAGAAGGTACACAAAGTGTGTTTCTAAATATGCTTTCCCATTTATTTGATAAGGCTAAAATACCAACAAGAAGACAATATGAAAAAGGAAAATTATAGGCTAATCTCATGCATAATAGAAACTGACAAAATATTAGCAATTTAAGAGTAACGATGTATATAAAGCATAATGAAGGCAAAATGGGGTTCATTTTAAGAATGCAAGGTTAATTTAACATTAGAAAATCAACCCATGTAATTCATATTAAAAGAGAGAAAAATCATAGATCATCTGAATAGATGAAGACACATACACCTGATAAAATTCAATGTCTGCTGTGGAATTAATATTTGTGTCCTTCCTTTCCCAAATTCATGTGTTGAATCTCTAATTCCCAATGTGATGATATTTGGAGGTGGAGTCTCTGGGAGGTAATTAAGGTTAGATGAGGTCATGGGGTTAGGGACTCCATGATAGGATTAGTGCCCTTATAAGAAGAAAAGGCTAGAGTCCTCCCTTTCTGTTCACCATATGAGGAGATGGCAAGAAGGAGGCCATTTTCAAACTCAGAAAATGGTGCTCACAAGATACAGAATCTGTCAGCACCTTGATCCTGAACCTCTCAGCCTTTAGAATTGTGAGAAATAAATGTTGTTTATGTCCATTCATGATTTTTAAAAACTTAGCAAATTAGGACTAGAAGAAACCTTTCTGAACTGATAAGAGTATCTACTAAAAAAAAATCAGCTTACAATAAAAACATTTCTTTTGATGTTGCGAATGAGACAAGAATGCCTACATTAAGACATCTACTCAACATACCAAGGTTCTAGACAGTGTAGTAAGGCAAGAAAAAGAAACTAAATAAAGATTGAAATTCAATCTGTCATTATGCTAAGATGATAAACTTCTATATGTAGAAAATCCAAATGTTAAAATGGGGCAGGGTGGGAGTAGTGATGAAGTTAAAATGTAGATTTTTTTTTCAATTTTTCCTTTGTTTCTATATTTTTTATGATCAAAGATAAGTTGTCACCTGTTTAAAATAATAACTTTTAGTAACAATACAGTGGTTTTGTTCTAAACCTCATGGTAACCACAGAGCAAAAACCTATAATAGATTGACTAAAAATAAAAAACAACAAATTAAAACATACTACAATAGAAAATAACCACACAGGACAACAGTAAGAAAGGAAGAGAGGAGTTACAAAACAACTAGAAAACAAGTAACAAAATGGCAGTAGTAAGTCCTTCCCTATCAATAATAACATTAAATGTAAATGGATTAAATTCTCCAAGTAAAAGACATACAGAGGCTGAATAAATAAACAATATCCAACTATGTGCTGCCTATAAAAAACCTACTTCACCTACAAAGACACACAGACTGAAATAGGGGATGGAAAAAGATATTCCATGCAAATAGAGACCAAAAAATTGCAAGATTAGCTATACTTAGATAAAATAGACTACAAGTTAAAGACTGTAAAAAGAGACAAGGTATTACATAACGATAAAGGGGTCAGCTCAGCAAGACAATATTACAGTTATAAATATCTATGCACCCAATACTGGAGCACCCAAGTGTATGAAGCAAACACTAATAGATTTAAAGAGAGAGACTGCAAAATAATAATTGTGGGAGACTTCAACTTCCAACTCTCAGTAATGGACAAATCATTGAAGAAAGAAACATTGGAGTTAAACTACACACTAGACCAAATAGGCCTAACTGACATTTACAGAACATTTCACCCAGTTGCTGCAGAATATACATTCTTCTCTTCAGAGCATTGTCCAGACTAGATCATATCTTAGGCCACAAAACAAGTCTCAACAAATTCAAAAAAGTTGAAATTATATTAAATATATTTTCTGATCGTAATGGAATAAAACTAGAAACCAAAAACAAGAGGAAACTGGAAACCATACAAACACATGGAAATTAAACAACATACTCATGAACAATCAATGGGTCAATGACAAAATTAAGAAAGTGGTTTAAAAATTTATTGAAACAAATAAAAATGGAAATACAACATACCAAAATCTATGGGATACAGCAAAAGCAAGACTAAGAGGAAGTTTATAATAATAAATGCATACATCAAAAAATAGATTCCAAATAAACAGCCTAACGATGTACCTCAAGGAAGTAGAAAAGCAAGAACAAACCAAACCCAAAATTATTAGCAGGAAAGAGATAATAAAGACCAGAACAGAAACAAATGAAATTGAGACTAAAAAAAATACAAAAAATCAATGAAATTAAACATTGGTTATTTGAAAAGATAAATAAATTGACAAACTTTTAGCTACACTAAGAAAAAAATATAGAAGGCCTAAATCAAATTAGAAATGAAAATGAAGACATAACTACAGGCAGCACAGAAATGCAAAGAATCAGAGACTATTATGAACAACTATACACCAACAAATTGGAAAACAGAAGAATAAATTTCTGGACACATTCAATCTTCCAAGATTAAACCACAAAGAAATGGAAGACCTGAACAAACCAATAACGAGTAATGAGATCAAAGCCATGATAAAAAGTTTTCCACCAAAGAAAAGCCCAGAATCTGATGGCTTCACTGTTGAATTCCAGCATATATATGAAGAAGAAGTAATACCAATTCTATTCCAACTATTCAAAAAAATTGAAGAGTGAGGACCAAACTAATTCTACAAGGCCAGCATTACCCTGATAACCAAAACCAGACAAGGACACAACAAAAAGAAAGATACAGGCCAATATCCCTGATGAACACAGATGCAAAAATCCTTAACAGAATACTAGCAAACTGAATTCAACAGCTCATTAAAAAGATAATTTACCATCATCCAGTGGGTTTCATCCCAGCGATGCAAGGCTGGTTCGACATACACAAATCAATAATATAATACATCACATCAAAACCAAGGTCAAAATCCGTATGATCGTTTCAATAGATGCTGAAAAAGCATTTGATAAAATTCAATATCCTTTTATGATAAAAACTTTCCACAAACTGGGTGTAGAAGGAACATACCTCAAAACAATAAAGGCCGTATATGACAAACCCACAGATAGCATTATACCAAATGGGAAAAAATCGAAAGTCTTTCCTCTAAGATCTGGAACAAGACAAGGATGCCCACTTTCACCACTTTTATTCAACATAACACTGGAAGTCCTAGCCAGAGCAATTAGTCAAGAGAAAGAAAGAGAAAAATTGGAAAGAAAAATATCAAATTATCTTTGTTTGCAAATGACATAATCTTATAATTTGAAAAACCTGATGACTCCACCAAAAATGGGTAAAATTGATAAATGAATTTAGTAAAGTTGCAGGATACAAAATTAGCACACAAAAATTAGTAGTATTTATATATGCTGGCAGTGAACAATCTGAAAAGGAAATCAAGAAAGCAATCCCATTTACAATAGCTACCAAAAATATACAAGACCTATGAATAAATTAAACCAAAGAAGTGAAGGATCTCCATAAGGAAAACGATAAAACACTGATGAAAGAAATTGAAGAGAACACAAAAAATTGAAAAAATATTCCATGCTCATGGATTGAAAGAAATAATATTGTTAAAATGTCAATACTACCCAAAGCTACTTACAGATTCAATGCAATCCCTTTCACAATGAATTTTCCAATTACATTCTTCACAGAAATAGAAAAGAACAATGTTAAAATGTATATGGAACCACAAAAGACCCAAATAACCAAAGTAATCCAGAGCAAAACAAAACTGGAGGCATCACATCACCCTGGCTTCACAATATACTACAAAGCCACAGTAACCAACATAGCATGATACTCACATACAAACAGACACATAGACCAATGGAACTGAATGGAGAACGTAGAATCAATTCACGCATTTACAGCCAACACATTTTTGACAAGGTGACAAGAATATACAATGGGGAAAGGACAATCTCTTCAATAAATAGTGCTGGGAAAACTGGATAACCATATGCAGAAGAATAAAACTAGACCCCTATCTCTCACCATATGAAAAAAACCCAAAATGGATTAGACTTAAATGTGGCCAGGCGCAGTGGCTCACACCTATAATCCCAGCACTTTGGGAGGCTGAGGCGGGTGGATTACTTGAGGTCAGGAGTTCGAGCCTGGCCTGGCCAACATGGTGAAACCCCATCTCTCCTAAAATACAAACAATTAGTGGCTGTGGGGTTGTGCACCAGTAATCCCAGTTACTCAGTAGGCTGAGGCAGGAGAATCGCTTGAACCCAGGAGACAGAGGTTGCAATGAGACGAGATTGTGCCACTGTACTCCAGCCTGGGCGACAGAGTGAGACTCCAACTCAAAATAAATACATACATACATACATACATACATACATACATACATACAAACATACATACATACATACATACTTAGTGTAAGTCCTGAAACTATGAAACTGCTAGAAGAAAACACTGGAGAAGTGCTGTAGGACATTGGTCTGTGCAAACATTTTTTGAGTAAGACCTCAAAAGCACAGGCACCAAAAGCAAAAATTAGACAAATGCAATTATGTCAAACTAAAAAGCTTCTGCACAGCAAAGGAAACAATCAATAAAGATACAACCCACAGAATAAGTGAAAATATTTGCAAACTATCCATCTGACAAGGGATCAATAGCTAGAATACATAAGGAATTCAAACAATTCAATAGCAAAAAAACATAACCCAATAAAAATGGACAAAAGATCTGAATAGACATTTCTCAAGACATACAAATGGTTTACAGGTATATGAAAAAATGCTCAACATCACCAATCATCAGAGAAATGGAAATCAAAACCACAGTGAGATTTCACCCTAGTTAAGATGGCTATTATTTAAAAAATAGGGAATATTGGATGTTGGCAGGGTTGTGGGGAAAAAGGGAACACTTGTACACTGTTGATGGGGATGTAAGTTAGTACAGCCACTATGGAAAACAGTGTGGACGTTCCTCAAAAAACTAAAAATAGGACTACCATTTGATCCAGCAATCCTACTACTGGGTATATATCCAAAAGAAAGTAAATCAATATATTGAAAAGATAACTGCAATCCCATGTTTATTGCAGAACTACTCACAATAGCCAAAATATGGAACCAACCTAAGTACCCATCAATGGATGATTGGACAAAGAAAACGTGGTATATATACACAATGGAATATTATTCAGCCATAAAAAAGAATGAAATCCTGTCATTTGCAGCAACATGGTCATTGTGTTAAGTGAAACAAGTTTGGCACAGAAAGACAAATACCACATGTTATCACTCATATGTGGGAGCTAATAAAGTGGATCTCATGAAGATGGAGAGTAGGTTGGTGGTTCTTAGAGGCCAGGAAGTGTGGAGGGGAGGGGGATATAAAGAGAGGTTGATTAATGGGTACCAAAATACAGTTAGGTAGAAGAAATAAGACCTGTTCAATCGATCAGTAGGGTGACTATAGTTAATAATATATCTATTGCATATTTCACAATAACTAGAAGATAATAATTCAAATGTTCCCAGCATAAAAGATAAATATGTAACTAAAAGAGAATAATTCAAATGTTCCCAGCATAAAGAAAAGATAAATGTTCAAGGTGATGGATATCCCAATTACCCTGATTTTACCATTACATGAAAGTATCAGTATACCAGATATAACCCCCAAATATATACTATTATGTATTAATAAGAAAGACTACATAAGGTAGGATTCTATTCAAATGAAATTCTAAAAAAGAATAAAATCATATGAAAAAAGAAAGATGAGTACATTTATAATCTATAACCCAACACATTTTATATGTAGAATTACTTGCAAAAGTGCTCCAGGGACTCATAGAAGAACGTTACACCCCTCCACTGGTCCACTCAAAAAAGAAAGAAATTATAAACATTACAAATGTTCAGCAATGATTAACTTTAAAAATAAATTATGATTTATTTATATAGTAGACCATGATATGAGTACAAGGGACTCTGGAATATGTGGACCCAATATCTTTCAGCCATAGAGAAGAGCCCTTTGGCTGTGATTTTGTGGTTGTTGTTGACTTTTTCTTCAGCTGTATTGAGGTATAATTTACAATACAGTACAATTCATATATTTTAATTGTATAATTTAATGACTTTGGGTAATTGTATACAGTCATGTAAACGTCACCACAATAAAGATACAGAACACATCCATCACTTGCTAAAAGCCTCTCATACCCCTTTGCAACCTGCCCTTCACCTGGCTTACAGCCTCAGGTATACGCTGATCTGCTTCCCTTCCCTGTAATATTGCCTTTTCTAAAATTTCATATAAATTTAGTCATACAGAATGTAGTCTTTTGTATTTGATTCCTTTCACTTAGCATAATGTGTTTGAAATTCATCTATAATGTTTTGTGTATCAATAGTTCATTCCCTTTTACTGCTGAGTAGTATTCCACAGTATAGATGTACCACAATGGATCTATTCACCAGCTGATGGACATTTGGGTTGTTTTCAAATTTTGGCTACAATGAATAATGCTGCTATGTGCATTTGCATACTTGTCTTTGTGAGAACATGTGTTTCCATTTCTCTAGGAGAAGGGATTGTTGGGTTACTGGTAAGGATATCTTTCACTTTATTGGACCAGTACCTGTCCGTGGTCTGTTGGGAATGGGGCTGCACAGCAGGTGTGCGGCAGGAAAGTGAATGAAGCTTCATCTGTCTTTACAGCCACCTGCCATCAGTCGCATTACTGCCTGAGCTCTGCCTTCTGTCAGATCAGCAAAGGCATTAGATTCTCATAGGAGCATGAACCCTATTGTGAACTACGCATGCGAGGGATCCAGGTTGTGTGTTCCTTATGAGAATCTAATGCCTGATGATCTGTCATTGTTTCACATCACCCCCAGATGGGATCATCTAGTTGCAGGAGAACAAGCTTAGTGCTCCCACTGATTCTACCTTATGGTGAGATGTATAATTATTTCATTATATATTACAATGTAATAATAATAGAAATAAAGTACACAATAAATTTAATGAGCTTGAATCATCCTAAAACCATCCCCTTCCCCCACTGTCCATGGAAAAATTGTCTTCCATGAAACTGGTCCCTGGTGCCAAAAAGGTTGGGACCACTCCTTTATAGGACCTTGTCACTCTGTTTTCCGGCCTGACTGTACCACTTTGCATTGCCTTCAGCAATGTGTAAATGTGTGAGAGTTCCTCACATTTTTATTTTTTTGGGTTGTTTTGTTTTTGTTTTTGTTTTTTTTGAGACAGTGTCTTGCTCTGTCACCCAGGCTGGAGTACAGTGGCATGATCTAAACTCACTGCAGACTGGCCTCCCAGGGTTCAAGTGATCCTCCCACCTCAGCCCCCTGAGTAGCTGGAACTATAGATATGCTCCAGGCTAATTTTTGTATTTTTTGTAAAGACAGGGTTTTGCCATGTTGCCCAGGCCAGTCTTGAACTCCTGGGCTCAAGTGATTGGCCCGTCTCAGCCTCCCAAAGTGCTGGGATTACAGGTGTGAGCCACAATGCCTGGTGATTTTCATTTTTTTTAAATTTGGCCACTCTAGTGGACATTTAATAGTATTTTATTATTATTTTAATTTGCACTTCCTTGAATGACTTGTGATGTTCGGCATCTTTTTATGTGTTTGTTGGCTATTCATTTATCTTCTTTTATAAAGTGATTGTTCAAATCATTTGCCCATTACTTACTATGTATGTCTTTTTATTACTGATTTTTAAGGGTTCTTTATATAATCTGGATAGAAGGCTTTTTTAATAGCTGTTTTGCCAATGTTTTCTCCCAATCTGTGGCTTGTCTTTGTTTTCTCAACTCGTTATCTGAGGAGGAAAAGCTTTAAATCTTGATGAAGTCTGTTTTATCTTTTTTTCTTATGTGATTTGTGCTTTTTGTGCCCTGTTTAAGAAATAATTACAGGCCAAGGAGGGAGGATTGCTTGAGTCCAGAAGTTTGAGACCAGCCTGGGTAACATAATGAAACCTTGTCTCTACAAAAAAACAAAAACAAAAAAACAAAACTAAAATTAGCCAAGTGTGGTGGCGCATGCCTGTAGTCCAAACTACTCAGGAGGCTGAGGCAAGAGGATGGCTTGAGCCCAGGTGATTGAGGCTGCAGTGAGCTGAGATCACGCCACTGCACTCCAGCCTGGGCGACAGAGTGAGACTCTGTTACAAAACAAGGCAAGGCAAGGCAGGGCAGGGCAGGGCAGGGCAGGGCAGGGCAGGGCAAGGCAGGGCAAGGCAAGGCAGAAGGAAGGAAATTCTTTTATGCTGTCTTCTAAAAGTTTAATAGCTGTAGCTCCTTCATTTAGGTCTACAATCAATTCAAATATTTGTATATGATATGAAATAAGACTTGAGGCTATATACATACATATATATGATACATACATGTATATGATGTATATATAAATGAGTGTATATATATAATGGATATATATATATCCAGTTTTTCTAACACCATTTTTTGAAAAGACTATCTTTTCCCCATTAAATTACTTTGGCACCATTGTTGAAAATCAATTGACCATATAAGTATTGGTGCATTTTAAAGCTTTAATTTTGTTCCATTGATCTTATATGGTCTATCTTTATGCCAGTAACACACTGTTGTGATTATTGTATCTTAGTGGTAAGTCTTGAATTCAGGTAGTTTAAGTCCTTCCAAACTTGTTTTCCTTTCTTAAGAGTGTTCTTGCTATTCTAGGTCCTTTGCCTTCTCGAACAAATTTTAGAATATATTTGTCAATTATTTTTTAAATTAAGTTTTAAACATAAATACTTTTAATTGCCTGGCATTTTAACGTCCAATTTGAGACCTTGTAAAAAAAATTGTGGTACAATACACATAACATAAAATTTACCATCTTGACCATTTTTAAGTGGCATTAAGTACATTCACATTGTGCAACCATCACCACCATCCATCCACAGAAATCTTTTTATCTTGCAAAACTAAAACTTTATAAACATTAAACAATAACTTTCCATTCTACCAGCCCCTGGCAACCAGCATTCTACTTTCTGTCTCTGAGTTTGATTACTCTAAGTGTCTCATAAAAGTAGAATTATGCAGTATTTGTCCTTTTGTGACTAGTTCACTCAACATAATATCTTCAAGGTCCATCCATGTTGTCAGAATTTTCTTTCTTTTTTAAGTAAATATTCCATTGTATTCCACATATGTATGTATATATGTGTTTGAGACAGGGTCTTGCTCTGTCACCCAGGCTGGAGTGCAGTGGCACAATCACAGCTCACTGCAGCCTCAACCTCCTGTGCTCCGGTGATCTCCCACCTCAGCCTCCTAGTAGCTGGGACCATAGGTGTGAACCACCACACTCAGCTAATTGTTGTATTTTTTCTAGAGACGGGGTTTCACCATGTTGCCCAGGCTGGTCTTGAACTCCTGGGCTCGAGTGATCCTCCCACCTCAGCCTCCCAAAGTGCTGGGTTTACAGGCAGGAACCACTGCACCCAGCCCCATGGTATTTATATACTATACTTTATTTATCCATCAGTAGACACTTGGGTTGCTTCTGTCATTTTCTTTCTTAAAAAGTATTTTGGAGACTATCATAAATAAAAATTTTTTAAAACTCCATTTTGAATTGTTCATTGCAAATATATAGAAATTCAATTGACTTTGGCATATTGACCTTGTGTCCTTTAACCTTGCTAAACTCACATATTGTTCCAGTAGCTTTTTTTAAACCATTATATGACCTTGTCATCTGCAAATTTAGACAGTTTACTTTTCCCTTCCCAATATGTATGCCTTTTATTGCTTTTTTAAAAATCTTTTTAAAAATATTGAACTGACTGGGACCTTCGTACAAAATTCAGTGTTAGTAGTGAAAGTGGGTATTCATGCCGTCCTTGTTTCTAATCTTAGGAGGAAAGAATTCATTTCTTCACAATTAAGTATGATTTAAATGGTGGATTTTATAGCATGAGAACAGTTATAATAGTAGCTTTAAAATCCTTGGTGGATAATTCCAACATCTGGGTCATCTTGGAGTGAATCTCTGCTATCTTTTCCCTTGAGAATGGGTCCCACTTTTCCAGTTCTTCATACGTCGAATAAGTTTGGATTGTACACATTATAAACGTTAAGTTGTGGAGGCCCTACATTCTGATAAGAGAACACCTTTTCTCTAATAGGTGTTGTTTATTTTGTTTTAGCAGGCATTTTTTTGTGATTGAACTCTAACTTCAAACTCTGTTTCTCAGGTGGCAGGTCCAGTCTCTAAATTTAGACTCTTTTGTCTCTGGCTGAGATGCTTTTGTTTTTGCTGTGTGTGTCCGTGGTTTGGGATCAGCCACAGACAGGAGCAGAAAGAATTTGGGAATTCCCTCTTTGGCTCTTTCTCTTCCAGAACTCTTTCTTCTCTCTTTTGGCAGTTATAGTTGCCCTGAACTCAACCTTCCATTTTCATAGTCCAAAAAGATGGCTGTTTTTCC
This sequence comes from Pan troglodytes, assembly GCF_028858775.2. Taxonomy (NCBI): domain Eukaryota; kingdom Metazoa; phylum Chordata; class Mammalia; order Primates; family Hominidae; genus Pan; species Pan troglodytes. Next base: position 17,118,226 of record NC_072407.2, read on the forward strand.
ACCAGCACCACACCTGGTTTGCACAATGGCTGCACCTGCCTCCAAGCTAAAAACAGCAAAAATGGGCGCTCACTTCCTGTAACATCTTTTCTTTATTGCGTGGACTTCCCACCAGAATCTGCCTGCTCTGTCCACTTTCCATTGTTTTCAGGTAGCTGCATTTTGTATTATGTCCACCTAGAAAAACCACATCCAGTCATTCCTGGAAGCAGAAGTCTGGTATGACGTGTTAAGGACAAATATTAAGATGCCTCTCTCCCTCTCTTTTTTTTTTTTTTTTTTTGCAGTATTTAGATGCTTTTTTGTTGTTGCAGGTTTTCAGCTCCGGCATGGGCTTCCCTATTCTGCTGTGAAATTAATATGACATCTAGTGGCTTGGTAAAGAAGATCTGGACTGATTTTAATGGACACATCTGGATTTGGGGCTTCTTAGGTGTGGAGGCGGAGACAGGGGCCAGTGGTTACCATTACGTTTCAATGGTTGGTTTTTAAGAAATATTTGTTGGAAAACAAAAACTGACACACATAAAGACCTTGAATTCAATCTACTCCTTAATAGTCAGGAAAGAAAGAAGAAGGGAGGGAAAGAAAATGGAAAAGAAAATAGGAAAGAAGGGTAAAAAAAGAGAAAAGGGGCGGGATGTTGTGGCTCATGCCTGTAATCCCAGCACTTTGGAAGGCTGAGGTGGGAGGATCACTTGAGCCCAGGAGTTTGAGACAAGCCTGGGCAACACAGGAAGATGACCCCATCCCTAAAAACAGTTTTAAAAATTAGCTGGCATGGTGGTGTGCATCTGTAGTCCCAGCTACTCGGGAGGCTCAGGTGGGAGGATCACCTGAGCCCGGGAGTTCAAGGCTGTAGTGAGCCGTGATCACGCCACTGGACTCCAGCCTGGGTGACAAGAAATGAGAGGAAGAGAAGACAGAAGGCAGGAGGAGAAGGAGAGCTGGGATGATGTGGGCAAAGGGCGTTCAGGGAAGAGGAAGCAAAGCTAAGGGCCTAGAAATATGAAATAACCTGACAGATCCAGAAACAGGAAGTGGTGGGAAATATGGCTTATAAAGTGGTCTGGGCCTGCGCGAGAGCTCTCATGGCGTGGGGTGGAATCCACATTCTGTACAATGGGCACGGGGCAGCCCTTCGAGGGCATCACCATCAAGGGAGTGCCCTGGATCCTCCGTGCTCATGTCCACTCCTTGCCTCTCCCCTCCTCTGCAGTGCAAGGAAACTCAGCCCTGTTGCCGGTCTTCTCCAGGTGCTGAATCAGCTGCCTTTCAGCTGAGAGTGGCCAGTGGAAGGTTCTGGTAGGAAACAGGATGGGAAGAAGGGAGAAGTCAGGGTCTCGTCCCGTCTCTCTCCATCTCAGGTGGCATATCCAGCAGTGGCTCTTTTTCCTTCATAGCTCCAGCTCCTGCCAGAGGGACCCTCACAGGTTCTGGCTCCTGCCAGTGATCTGGCTGGGGATCGGGGAACAGCACCTTACCCCTTCACTCCTTCATCCTAAGAATGGCAGTGACTTTGTATTCCTGAGAATCTTGGGATTTCTCTTCCCAGCACCTCCACCAATTCCCTGCATCAGATTCCCTTTGTTGTAACTACTTGGAGTGGTGTCTATCTTCCTAGTTAGCCCCTGAATAATATCGGGGGGACACTGGCCCCCCACTGCTCTGGTTTCCACACAGAGGGCTTTTTCTCTAAATCCTCCTGGCGTCTTGCTCTGCTCCTTAATCCTCCCGATGGAAGTGTGCTGAGTTAGCTAACTAGTGGGTGACAGCAGTCGGCCCACACTCTCATTTGCGTGGATCTCTCCTGGTGGAACTGGGGAGTGCATTTTAGCACGCTCATCATTGCCAAGCTCTGTCCTCCAGAGTAGTCTGTTCTGTAATGCAGGTGATATTTTAATCTCCATCTGTCTGACTCCCTGAGTCTGAATTGGTTCCCAAGGCTGGGACAAGGAGTCCTGTTTTTTTGTTTGTTTGTTTTTTTGTTTTTTTTCTTTCTCAAACTCCAATAGCAAGGAAGTGGAAAAAAGATTAGACTTTTGGCCGGGCGCGGTGGCTCACGCCTGTAATCCCAGCACTTTGGGAGGCCAAGGCAGGCGGATCACGAGGTCAGGAGATGGAGACCATCCTAGCTAACACGGTGAAACCCCGTCTCTACTAAAAATACAAAAAAATTAGCCGGGCGTGGTGGCGGGCGCCTGTGGTCCCAGCTACTCGGGAGGCTGAGGCAGGAGAATGGTGTGAACCTGGGAGGTGGAGCTTGCAGTGAGCCGAGATTGCGCCACTGCACTCCAACCTGGTGACAGAGCAAGACTCTGTCTCAAAAAAAAAAAAAAAATTAGACTTTCAATACCACTACATTATAGCCAAGAGAAACCGATTCCCCTCAGCCTGGCATATTAGGGAGAACCTTACCTGCAACTCCTCTCCCCACATATTCTCCTAAACTTAGACTCTTCAGGAACCACTGAGACTCTGTCATAGCCCTGACGTGCAATGTCAGGATCAGGGAATAACGAGGCCAGCTTCAGAGTGTGGGAGATGGTGGCACAGGCCCCACCCTCACAAATGTCCACAGCTCAGCGTAATACTCTGTTCGCTGTCTTGAAACTCTCACTGTTTTTAAGAAGTTGTCCCACATTTTCATTTTTTCACCAGGCCCCTCCGACCATGTGGCTTTTCCTGGTACTCCCTCCCTCTTGGGCGCCCAAGCTCCTTGGATTGTTAAGGCGGGCGGTGCTGCCCAAAGCATCCTCCCCAGGACTTCTCGATATGGACAGCAGAGGGCAGCAAACTGCCATTTGAGGGCTCCTCACCCAGGACGACCCAGGGGTTTGAAGCTGGCTTTATCCACGTGGGGTGAGAGGGGTGGGAGGAGGGTGGTATTCGTTGTTTGCGTGTTTTTAATAATTGAAAACCAGAAACCCGACACTCTGAGCACCACTTCAGGTGATGTGCTGTGTGGCATTTTCTACCCTTGTGAAGTCCAACCATCCATTCTGAAACAGAGCAGTTCCTTTGACCTTGACAGTACAGTAAGTGAACGTTGTCCTTAGGTTCTTGGAACTACAACTTAAAGGGAAACCAATTTTACTACAGGCTAATGGCTATAAACTAGAGTTGAGTCCCTACAGAATATTTCAGGTCACAAAAACATCAGCAAACTTCTAGGTAAAGACTCAAAACACTTCTAATACTAAACACTGAAATAAATGTGAGCTATACATGCATTTGATGAATAAAAACAAAATCATTATTTAGTAATTCCAGTTCAGGGTAATGAGTGCTCGGAGCCCCTCCTGGCAGCTCAGGGCACAAGGTGGGACCCAGCCCTGGATAGGATGCCATTCCCTCACAGGGCGCACTCACCCACACCCACGCTCGCTCCAACTGGGACCATGTAGACACACCAGTTCTCCTAATGTGCACATCGCTGGGATGTGGGAGGAAGTGGTAGTGCCTGGAGAAAACCTATACAGACATGGAGAGAGAGTGCAGACTCCACACAGACTGTGGCCCCAGAAGGCATGGATTTTTTTTTTTCTTATCCATGTTCTAATGAAATGGTGTAGGCTGGGCAACGTAGTGAGACCCCCATCTCCACAAAAAATTTAAAAATTAGCTGGGCATGGTGGTGTGTACCTGTGATCCCAGCTACTCAAGAGGCCGAGGTGGAAGGATCTCTTGAGCCCAGGAGGTTGAGCCAGGATTGTGTCACCGCACTCCAGCCTGGGTGACAGAGCAAGACCCTGTCTCAAAAAAACAAAAACAAAAACATGACATTATTTGAAGACCTGCTGTGCAAGCTAGTGGCCAGCATGTGCAGTGCCGCATGCCCCACGCTGCCCCTGATAATATCTAGATCGACTACAAAGAGTCTTCCAGGGGGTCTTCCCTGCATGGGGTCTTCCATATATCACCTCTAATCCTTACAGTACCTTAACAAAGTCTGTATTTTTATCTGCATTTCCCTGATGAGGAAACTGGACTCAAAAATGTACTTGATGTAACTTGTCCTAGGTCATATAACTGTGAAGTAGAAAAAGCTGGATTCAAATCCAGATTTTACCTAGTCCACCTAGTGTCTAAAAGGTATGCTCCTTCTACAAGTCCAATGTGCCTCTGTGATGCATAAAAGGGACAATGACATTTTGTCTTGCCTTTACTTTGTAGGGTGAAATTCTTGTCTGAAATAACAATCCCTAGGGCGGTGCCCCAGCCCTCTCCAAGGCACAGTGGACACCTGTAAACAGAAAAGCTCTCATGCACCAAATGCCTGTGATCTGGGATTGCATCTGTCATCAGGCAAAACGATGAGAGAAAAATGTATTAAAATCTTTTTGTTGTTGTTGTTATAATAATCCAACGGCCCATGCTACTCTCTCCTAAAGCCTCAAGTTCTCAGGAAAAGCTCATCATTGATTTGAGCCTAATGAAAACCGTCTTTGGTGAGCATGCTTCCACATTCCCAATCAGCTTGTAACAGTTCTATAGAAATGTGTTAAATTCAGAAGCTACTTAGAAGGCTTCCTAGCCTCCTAAGGCATCCCCAAAGCATGTCAATATCAAAATAAGACAGAGCTGACATTTTTCCTATTAGAAATGTTGTAGTCCTGGAATCGCAAACTCAAATGCACACCAGGGTCAGGCAAAACTTACAAATGCACGAAGCAGATCTGCTGTAACAGGCAGTATGTGCCTCACTGATGGGCATTCACAATGAAAACAAAAGTGCCGTGTGACTTAGCCCATCTGAGGGGTGAGGTTCAGTGAGCCCATTATCTTTTGCTTTGCCTTAGTGGCTAGGGAATGCATGGCTGAACGACTATGGGTAGTGACAGTATGGGAAGGAGCGCTGTGTAGTGGCTAAGGCTGAGGGCTCTAGAATTACCCAGCAGGTTCAAATTCAGGTTCTATTACTGAGTAGCTGCGCATCTTTGGGCAATTTACTCCAGTTCTCTGAGACTCTATTTCTTTATCTGTGAAATGGCTTACCATGCAGTGTTGTGAAAAGTGAATGGGAAGGTGGATGCCAAGTGTTGACAGGACTCACACATGGAGGCTGTCATGCTATTCTCCTCCTCCAAAGTCGATCTGGAGTTTGGAAAGCAGGTATTCTGCTCCAGCAAAAGTTGCTGCCTTGTTTCCTGTTTAAATACCTTCTCCTGTGTCATGCTTTACCTAAGCCCTTCAGCTGTTTTCAGAAGATAATTACACATTTTAAGTTCAACAACGAGTAAAATGGCCTCCTCTTTAGCCCTTTGGGCTGAGGAGAGGATCTCGCCTGGAGTCGCTGGTAGGAAGAGAAGACCCTCCTTTATCCCAGGGTGAAACTGCACATGGACTTTCTTGAATTTCACTGAGATAAACACCAGAGAAGCAAGTCCTGTTGCAATCCCCCAAAGCAACCTCTGTGAACCTGGGAAGGGGCACCTGCCAGATTCCCACAGTGTCAGAGTCCCCAAGAATGGGACCTCCTGCAGAAGCCCCCCCAAGGACAAAGCTGAACCCTTCCCTGCTGAGCTGGGCTTCAGCCAAGAAGCCTTTTAGCAAAGGATTACAGTTCCAGCTGGGATCAATTGACTCCCTGAGGGATGAGAGGCAAGTTTGTCTGGGAAAGGGCCTGAGTTGGCAAGATCTGGGATGCTGCAGGGGCTCCTGGAAGGGAGGAAAATTTCCCTCCTCCAGTGCTCCAAACACCTGGTTTGGGCGAAACTCTGCTCTTCAACACAACCTGTGTACCTCTTTTTCTCTACACCTAACAAGTAAAGAAAATCAAAGCGGTCACACTTCTGGCCATCCCAAACTCTGAATCCAAACTGGGGGTCTCCCACAAGACTCTATTTCTGTGGCCAGGACGCCCAATCCTGTCTGAAACTTCTTAGCATACAAAGTACAATGCACCTATTTTAAAACTTGGAGCCAGGTTTCAAAGGTGTTTTGTGTATTGTTTTACAATTAAACTATGAAGATCATCTATATTTCGTGGATGTAGATACAGGTGTTTGTGAACAGGGGTGGTAAGGCAGATTTATCAAAGTGATTATCACATTGAAATGTTAGAAGCTGCCTCCAATCCTTTTTGGAATGAGACTGGGTATGAAAATCAATAGGTAAATGCAAATTTAATTAAAATATGTGTCGATCAGTATCAACTGGCTCTAAGACAAGAGCTTTGAAAGGGGATTTATGCAGAAAAAGCCAAGTTGTAGGATCATAGGGAGCCAAGACATTGGTTTCTAGATTTGGAGGGGAGATATGTAAAGTACTGGGGTTGGGCCTTGAATGTATTCACTCTCAAACTATCATCATGAGTCCCTGTTGGTGGGTGGTCTGGGGAAGGCTGGAGAGCCTGATGAGGTCAAGTCCATGGTGGGAAGAGGGACTGAATTTCCCCTGAAGAGAGCCTGCTATTCTTAGCACAGAATGGGAGAACTTGAGCACTTCACCCTTGACTCTTCCCTTCCTGCTCTTTCTCCTTCAGCCTCTTTTCCTTCTGCCTCCCCACACCCTCTTTGAAGCTCCAAAGTGGAGTAAGTGGCATTCCATATATACCTTTTCTTCCTCAGAACTTTGCCAACAGGATGAGGAGCCACCTTCAAGTGGAAACTTGAAGTCCTTTTCTTCTGTCTCTTCCTTTAATCATGGCCCCTCCCTCCCACCTCTAATTGAATCATCCTTTCTCTCTTTAATAAATATTTTCAGAATTCCTATGCCATGAGTCCTCTTTTAAGCTTGGACCTGTCCACAGAAGAGCCAAACCTGAGAGTCCTTGGTGATTGGCAGGCACAGGTGAAGTCCCTTTTCTTCCCTAACGAGGAGTCTTGACCTCCTTAACATTTTCCTTCCCTTATTATTGACCTCACTTTAGGACTCACCAGTCACATCTCTTCCATACCACCCTGGGGCCTGCATATTTTCTTAAACCACAGAAGGGAACTGACATTTACTGACACTTAACTATATTGAACACTTACTATGTGCAGCCTCCCCGGAGGGCATTGCTGTCCCTACTTCTCATGGTACGGCATGCCGGGAAATATATATTAAAAGAAAAAGCAGTAATTAAAACAGAAATGGGAGAAGGGGCCCAGGCTCCCAGCTTTTGGCTCAGTTGCTCTTGTGGCATGAGAGAAAGTGTAGGCTTGGGGCTGAGTTCGCTGGGAGTCTGTGGCTTGTCATGGCTGCGTTGTCAGCCTTTGCTTGTGGAGTTCCTCCACCTGAAGCCCAGGCTGCAGCACCTCTACACTCCACCCTCTATGATTCGATCCAACATGGAATGATGATCCCGAGTAATTTATAAGCTGACTCCACTGACATGGGCTCCAGCAAGTCCTGGCGGGTGTTTGCTGGTGCAGGGGGAGCAGCCCTTGCTGGTTGGCACAGAAACGGAACACCTGCAGGCCCCAGAACTGTCCCCAGCCCGCCCTCTCCTGCAATCTTGCACTGGATCTCACGTTCCAGCTCAGATGTGAGGGAGATCAGACATAAAATTCCAGGGGCTGAAAATTCCTCACATAAGGACATCCCCCCCATCCTCCCTTCTAATTTCCAGTGAAGCAGAAATTTTAACTCCTCAGGGCAACTTTTCAAAGCTGAGTAACTTCAGATTACACACTTAAGTCCTGTTATTTGTTAACAGCATTTGAATGAGTAACTTGCTTCCATTGCTTTGAAAATATTTCTTTTAAATGGAGAAGCAGGAGCAATTAGAGATGAAAAGTACCTGTACAGTGCCTTCCAAGATGCCAGAGGCTATTCCGAACTGGCATTCCAAAGTGGGTAAAAATAACTTTCTTTAGGAAAACATAGAAGGAGGGTGACTTACAGGGGGAAGGAGCAAAGGGCATGTCTGAGCTGTAGGAAAGACCACTCTGTGCTTGTGTGTCAAGGACCTGTCCTCTGATGGCCAGTTTCAGATGCAGACAAGTGTTTCTTGCTACATTTGGATTTTCCAGGCTGCTAGAGAAACAGGCCTAGGCTTTTGGGATAGAACAGGGATGTCGACTAAATATATATATATATACGTGTATATATATACACACACATATATACGTATATATATGTATACATATACATATGTGAATATATATACATATATGTATATATACATATACATATATGTGTATATATATACACATATGTGTATGTATATATACATATACATATGTGTATATATATACATATATGTATATATACATATACATATGTGTATGTATATATACATATACATATGTGTATGTATATATACATATATGTATATATACATATACATATATGTGTATATATATACATATATGTATATATACATATACATATATGTGTATATATATACATATATATGTATATGTACATACACATATGTGTATATATACACACATATATGTATATGTACATACACATATGTGTATGTATATACACATATATATGTATATATATACTAATATTCTGAAAACATGGGGCCTTTTCCCACCCTGCTGTCTTTTATGGAAGGGTCATCTTCCCACAGCACACCCAGCAATCCCCACCCACTTCCCTAGTGCTAAGCTAAGCTATAGAAACTCTGGAAAAAATAGATGTTTCTACTTCTCAAAAGAAGATATATATGTGGCCAAGAAGAGTATGAAAAACTGCTCAATATCACTAATCATTAGAGAGATGCAAATCAAAACCACAATGAGATACTATCTCATACCAGTCAGAATGGCTATTATTAAAAAGTCAAAAACTAACAGATGCTGGTGAGGCTGCAGAGAAACGGAAATCCCTATACCCTGCTGGTGGGAATGTAATTAGTTCATTAGAAAAATTAGTTCAGCCACTGTGGAAAGCAGTCTGGAGATTTCTCAAAGAATGTACAACAGAACAACCATTTGACCCAGCAATTCCATTACTGGGTATATACCCAAAGGAATATAAATCATGCTACCCCAAAAACACACGCACACATATGTTCATCACAGCACTATCCACAATAGTAAAGACATGAAATCAACCTAAATGCCTATCAGTGGTGGACTTGATAAAGAAAATGTGGTACATATTAACCATGGAATATTATGCATCCATAAAAAAGGATGAGATCATGTCTTTTGCAGCAACATGGATGGAGCTGGAGGTCATTATCCTAAACACATTACAGTGAACAGAAAACCAAATATCACATATTCTCCCTTATTAGTGGGAGTTAAACATTGAGTACCCATGGACACAAAAAAACGAAAAACAGACACCAGGGCCTACTTGAGAGTGGAGGATGGAAGGAGGGTGAAGGTGGAAAAACTACCTATCAAGTATTATGGTGATTACTGGGTGATGAAATAATCTGTACATTAAATCCCCACGATGCCAATTTACCCATGTAACAAACCTCCACATGTACCCTTGAGCCTAAAATAAAAGTTGGAAAAACCCCCAAAACAAGTAGGTAGTTTTGATGATGCCTCCAGGATCGACACTTCCGAGCACCCTGTAGTCTCCTGCACCCCAGATGGGGACTGCAAAGCTGTCAATAAGAGGGAAGATGCTCCCTGCAGTCAAAAAATGAGGCCAGAGACCTGGAAGATTATTGAACACTGGGAACTCCACCAGGCTCTGAGCTCAGCTCAAAGAGGGTGTATTATATAGATCAGTGGTTCTCCAAATGGGTTGCACAAGAAAATCACCTGGGGAGCTTTAAAAATCCTGATGTCGGGCCACACAATATCTACTCCAACGCCACCCCAGCCAAGGTCTATACTCAAGAAACCAGAATCTCTGGAGGTAGAACCCTAGGAGCAGTCATCATCACAGTTCTCAGGTGATTCTAATGTGCAGCCAAGTTTGAGAACTAGTTGCGAATAGTTGAGAACTAGATGCAAAATGGTTGAGATGATTCAGAGACTCTGGGACCCACTCAGGGAACAGATGAATGTATAAATGAATGATTATTTCTTGCTTGGATTACAGCAAAAGACTTTCGGCTGGTCTTATTGCTTACTCCCCACCCCCTTTGTTTTGTCTCAGTCCGGCAACCAGAATGAATTTTTTTCTTTTTGAGACAGAGTCTCACTCTGTCACCGAGGCTATAATGCAGTGTGATCATGGCTCACCACAGCCTCGACCTTCTTGGGCTCAAATGATCCTCCCACCTCAGCCTCCCAAGTAGCTGGCACTACAGGCGTGAGCCATCATGCCTGGCTAATTTTTGTATTTCTTTTTTTTTTTTGTAGAGATGGGGTTTTGCCATATTATAGAATTATCTTTTCAAGAATATAAGTCGGAGTGTGTCCCTGTTCACCTCAATACCCTCTATGGCTTTCCCACTAATTCAGAATAAGAGCTGGCATCTTCATAATGACCTACAAGGCCCTGTATGATTTACCTTTGAAGACTGCCCCATGCCCATCTGCCCTCCCTCTGATATTATCTTTTACTACCACCCCCCTTCCCACCCTTTGTGCCCACGGTTCCAGCAATACTGGCATCCTTGCAGTTCCCTGCAGGTATTAGGTGCACTGCTGCTCCAGGGCTTTTGCACTTGCTATAATTCTGCTCTTTCCCTATATAGTCACCTGGCTTGTCCCTTACTTTTTTCAGGTCTTTGTTCAAATATTAATCTGCTCGCCTTACATTCATGCTCCTCCATGCCTACTCTGCTTATCAGGAGGTTTATTTTTGTGTATTTATCCTCTTTCTCCCTATCTAAGTGGATACTGGGGTCTGTACAGCATTTTTAGACCACTTACAGCTTGTGAAAAGTTGGGAATCCAAATTCCTGATTTCTCTCTTTAATTTCTGCCTGCAAGCCGGCCGACGCTTTCTAAACTCATCTCTTAACTTTAATTCCTTGTCAAATGCAGCCAATGGCAACATATTATCTAAACTCTTCCCCTAGACTAGGGGTCAGCAAATAGCCAACAGACCAAATCCAGAGTGCTACCTGTTTTTGTAAATAAAGTTTTGTTTGAACACAACCATGTTCATTTGTTTACATATTGTCTATGGCTGTTTTCATGCTACAATGGTAGTTGAGTAGTTGCAAAGGAGTCTGTCCAATAAAGCTGAAAATATTCATTATCTGGCTTTTTATGGAAAAGTTGGCTGGCCTCTGTGTTAAATGTATAAACTCAGTTGGCTCATGGTCTGCTTTCCAAGTTATCGCCAGCCGTACTTCATTAAATTTTTTGCCACTGCATATCGTGGATTTCCATCTATCCAGCCTAACTGGTAAGCTAATGCCACGTCTCTTAGATTTTTTTAAACTGTTGCAATATTTCATTCCTGCTGTTAGTCAGGATAATTGACAGCAGCTGCTACAATCAAAATCTCAGGGGTTTTGATCTCCAGGTAACCGGATGACTGTTTACTGCTCATGCAAAGTCAGAAGTCAGGTGGGCAACCATCCTCCATCTTGTAGCTGTAGTGTCTTGGAAGATGTGACCTCCAAGGTCACTGTAGCAAGTTAAGAGGGCGATGGAGGAAGAATATAATTCTCAACTGCCTTTCTTTTTATTGGCCAGAACTAGTTATAAGGCCCAGATCTAAATAGAAGAGGGACTGGGAAATTTAGAAGAGAACTTGAATGTTTGATGAGTTCTAGTCAGTCTCTGAAACACTGATCATTTACCTCCAAACAAGATGGGATCTTAACTCATTCCTGTAAGAGCCTCTTGGAGGATCCACATAGGATGGCCTTCCACAGCTCTTCCAGAGGGCCTGGAGGTCTTTCTTCATATACAGCTAAAGCAGGGGGTTTCTTTTCACTTGAGAGCTGCTAGTGCAGAAGAAAAAATAATTGAATGAAAGAATAAGGTTGTGAGTGAAGAAAGCAGGTTGGTGAAGAAAAGACCTGTGAGAAGGAAAGGGATACTTGAAGTCAAGAAAGGTAGCCATTGGGAGGCCTAGGCGGGTGGATCATCTGAGGTCAGGAGTTCGAGACCAGCCTGGCCAACATGGTGAAACCCTGTCTCTACTGTAAATATGAAAATTCACCAGGTGTGGTGGCAGGCGCCTGTTATCCCAGCTACTCGGGAGGCTGAGGCAGGAGAATCACTTGAACCGGGGAGGCAGAGGTTGCAGTGAACCGAGATCACGCCATGACACTCCAGCCTGGGGGATAAGAGCGAGACTTCGTCAAAAAAAAAAAAAAGAAGAAGGGTAGAGGAGGGTAGCCAAATGAGACCAAAGGTCTGCAGAAGCCTGTGAACTACCCTGCTTTTCAGAGCACAGGCACCATTTAAATCCAAGCTATCATTATGACTACAAAGCTATTTACTTATTTTAATACAGTATTATTTAATACAGTGAATCAAGCATTTTATGACTTGAAGTAACTTCAGAAATAAAGGTTGGCTTTCCCTGTCATTGAAGACAGGTTCAGAGTTCATTTCTGCTTAACAGATCAAGGTAGTAAATTACATTTTCTATCAGAAAGAAATGTTTAGAGAGCTCTAGGAGGAGGGCTGGGTCTTTGGCCTGAGCAACAGGAATTTGGGCTCAGTGCCCAGATCTCTCTCTCTCTCTCTTTCTTTCTTTTTTTTCTGTTTTCTTTTTTACCCTGTTCATGACCCTTAGAAGTCACAGAAACCTTCCTGGAACCTCAGTTTCTCTCTTTGAAACAATCACCACTTGCCTCCCTTGGCAAGTTGTATGATTAATAATGACACAGTGTTAGTAAAGTTTCTTTGAGGTCTTTGGATGAAAGACAACCTATAAACTTTGCTGAAGATTTACTGTTTTATTAAAGGAATAGCTGCATATAGTACTCCACTAATAAATGTTGACAAAGGTAAACATTCTTCACTCATCTTAGCAAGAGCAGGTTATTCATCTATTGCAAGTACAATGAGGGAGGGTGTGTTCCAAGGTCATAAAAATTTCTATTAATATTGTCCAGAAACATATTTTGGATCTATATCTACATTGTCACCTGGAGTTAAACTATGGAGTCAGTCATCTAGACTTACATAATATTGAATAATGAACAAAACAAGCATGTGGCTTAGCTTTGTCCCTTGACTTGGGTATGTAAAGAGTAACAAGGATTGCTACTCAAAAAATTAAAACCAGAATTCTGGTAAAACAAGAAAAAGCTTCAAGATGAATATGGAGCCTTGTACCAGGATTGACTTTGCAGAGTATCCTGACAAATTAGACAGGAAGACATATGTTGGCCACATAGGAAGGTTCTAGAGAGATTTCAGATCTGCCATTAATTACTAATATCCAGGTTTCTCATCAACTTAGTGAATTTACAGGGGCTTGAAAGCACCCACATCTGTGGTACCTGGGAATTGTAGGTAAATTCTCTGGTTATGTGGAAAAAGCTGAGGAATATGAGTCTAGGAAACTGGTAGCTCTGTCATTAACTGTGCAATCTTGAACAAACTATTTTCTGGGCCTCAGATACCTTATCTGTAAAATGAAAGCATTGAACTAACAATAAAACTAACTATTTACTGAGCATATACTAAGTACTAAGCTCTTTGTTATATACTATATGTACTTTATCTTATTTAATTCTCTGAGGTAGGTGATATTACTTTCATTTAACAGATGAAACTGCGGCTCAGAGAGTTTGCAAAGTATTTTATGCATAGTCATTTATTTGATAAATATTTGCTAATCATCTTCTATATATCTTATGTCAAGAGGTAAGGGTAGACATTTAGCTCTCATCCTCAATGAACTCACAATAGGAGTCATCACTAGAAGATGGAAGCCTGAGTATGTGAGCTTAGCAGGTCTAAGTTCTTAGCCTTTTCATTGTACTGGATCAGAATACAAACACGCTGATGTTTCTTCCATCTAAATGAACAAGTGGCTTCTCTCAATCCCACTTTGCCCATCAGCTTCCACCCCATTTAGATGCTTCTCATTGCAGCACTCCTATAATGAGTTGTCTGTACTGCTTGTCTCCAATGCCTGTCCTCCTATTTTCTCTTAAACTCACCCCACTCAGGCTTTTGCCCCAACCAGGCACCCAAGTCTTATCATGGACATCAATGATCTTCACATGCTAAATCTAATGGGCAGCTCCCACTCCTCATCTTACTTGAGTATCAGTGGCATTTGACACAGTTGATCCCCCTTCTCCTTGCTATATTTTCTCTTCACTTGGCTTCTAGGACTTCCCCTTTCTCTTAGTTTCTTTCCTATCTCCTTGGCTGCTCTTTATCAGTTTTATTTGCTGGTGTTTCCTCTTCTCACAGATTCTGAGTGTTGTAATATTCCAGGACTCAGACCTTGGCGCTCTTCTTTGTCTACACTTACTCCCCTGGTGATAACACCCAGTTTAGAACTCTTTAATACCATCTTTATGCAGATGACTCCCAAACTTGTATCTTTGGCCCAAACCTCTCTCTCAGATTTCAAATGTAAGAAACCACTGCCACTTGCCATCTCCACTTGAACATAATAGACACCCAGCATCAGCATGTGAACCCGTGATCTTTTCTCTGAAACCTGTTCTGCTTGCAGCCTTCTCCATCTCAGATGATTGCAACTTTACCTTCTAGTTCCTCAAACCCAAATCCTTGCATCATTCTTCACTGCTCTCTTGCTTACATACTCCATAGCCAATCCATTAGGAAACCCATTTGGCTTTATCTTCAAAATGTATTTAAAGACTGATCAATTCTCACCACTCCCACTGCTATCACCCTGGTCCAAGCCATCATTAACTTTTAGCTGGGCATCTACCCTGTGCTGGGCTTTGTGCCAGATGCCAGGAATGTAGATAAACAGGACACAGTCCCTGCCCACAGAGAGTACACAGTCTAGTGAGAAGACAGATATAAAACTTGATAATCATGATGCATTATGATAAGTGCTGTGGTAGAGTCATGGAAGTTTAGAAGAGGGTATGTCATCTTTATATCCCTTTCAGCTCAGATGTTAAAGCTGCTCGCCTTAGTCCTATATCTTTAAACTAAGCTGACCCACAATGTACTAGACACCTTAAAGCTAATTAAAACAAGTTGTGGGTTCCATTCACAAATACTGGACCCATTCATTTACAATACTTCAGTACCTGTCTTTCTACTTTTATTTTTGCCTTCCCTTCCTTATATCATGCTCATCCATGAACTTAGAGGTACAACTCAGAATTCTCCAGCATTGACGTTCAGTGTGTGTTTCCCAGGATGTGGCCTGCATTCACCCTTCTTCTCCTGGCAACTTTTAATAAATTGCCCACTGGACCCGCTCCAGCCCCAGGGACTCAGACCCAGTGGCCTGACTGGTGCTCAGTCTGTGGAAGATGACAATAGCAATATACCTTGATGACATCTCAAATTCCCATGGAATCAACCAGATTGGTGCTTAATTAAGAACAATTGGCCTTGGCACCCTCAGTATGAGAAATATCTAGGTATTCATCTGTTCCATTTGATTTTCACTGCTTCCCCTTAATCCAAGCTCTCTCCTTGCCTTCATTCTCTCCCCTGACAATTAATTTGTACATGGTTTTCCATACACATCTTTTTAAAGTACTGCCTCAGCTACATCATTCTTCAGGCAAAAGTCTTCCAGGGTTCTTTATTGCCTACCAAATAAAATCCAAATTCATTACCAATCAAAGCCCTCCATACTTGGACTCAAACTTTCCCCATCTTATCTCCCAGCATACTTGTATATAGCCATGACCTATCTACTCATGGAGCCCATAACCTGCACACGCTTTCCCACCTTCTGCTTGTGCTCTCTCCACTGCCAGGCATGGTCTTCTCCCCTTCATTCACTGAGACAATATCTTCAAGGCCCAAGCTAACTTTCTCCTCCATCTTGCCCACTGTGGCCCACAAATCTCTGCCTACTCTGAAGTTATAGCCCTTTGGCCTATATTCACTAGCAATGAATCATGTCCATCCCTCTTCATAACATCTATTGCAATGCAGTCCTTATTGTTTTATTTGTCTACTCTTACACTGCTATTGATCCTTTTGTCAGCTATGTCTTCTCCCTTGGACTATGTCATGAACCTGTGCAATGGGAAAGCACAGACTTTGGAGTGAGATATGGGTTTTATGCCAGCTGTCTTATTGATTAGATATGTGACTTTGAGCAAGCCACTTATCATGCAGCCTCAGCTTCCTCATCTATAAAATGGGGATAATAACTGTCTCATAAGACTGTCGTGAAAATTAGATAAGACAGCATGTGTGAAATTGCTTAAGGGTGCATGGTACATAGTGTTTTTTCCCTTTTTGTGTCCCGCATGGAGCTTTATACATAGCATGGCTTGAAAATCTATTGATTTAATTTTGAAACAATATGTCTATAATTACCTTGAATTGTGAACAATTAGAGAACACCCATTTCTGCCATACACATTAGTGCCATAAAACACCTGGAAATAATGGGTACATTGCATCCTTTTAAATGCATAACTGGATTTGCAAAAGGAAAAGAAAAAAGGAAGGAAATGCTCCATGTCCACAAATGGAGTGTGAGCTGACATAAGGAGTTGCAAGGAGTATCTGATACTTCGGCTGTCCTTGAGGGCAAGGTTGTCCGTTTGGGGTTTCATTGCTCATTCAGGAACAAGACATCAAACTGAGAAGCCTGCATAAGCCAATACCTTTTAAAGGCACATTTGGGGAAATTCTGCTTAGCTGTAAAGAGCTCTGGGTAGGAAAAAATGTTTTCCTTCTGAGAAATCATAGCAAGCATCCAATCGTAACTAAAGGATTATACCCACAGCAGGTATTATACCATAAGGGTTTGAGGTTAAAAAAATTTTTGGGGGGACAGGGTCTCACTCCATTGCCCAGGCTGGAGTGCAGTGGCATGATCATTGCTCACTGCAACCTCCTCCTCCTGGGCTCAAGCAATCCTCCTACCTCAACCTCCCGAATAGCTGGGACTACAAGCATGTGCCACCATGCCTGGCTAATTTTTGCATTTTTTCTAGAGACAGGGTTTTGCCATGTTGCCCAGGCTGGTGTTGAGCTCCTGGACTCAAGTGATCTGCCCACCTTGGCCTCCCAAGGTGTTGGGATTACAGGAGTGAGCCACCACACCCAGCGAGGTTCTAATTTATACTACTTGAGTGTGGGGGAGGTCATCCCCAATAATTCAACATAAGAAACAACTTGAGCTGATAACAAGGTTGGCAGAAGCAAATGCAAAAGCCTTTTTGAAGAGATACTCTTAAACCAAGCTGCACAGAAATTCCATAAACCTCACCGAACATCAACCCCCATATGAAACACAGAAACAATCTCACAGGAAACAGCAGACATAAAAAAATAAGCAAAGCAGCAACCACAAAAGCAGCAGAATTACACCCCCAAGTTAGCAATATTTACTGCAGTGGCTGGACCCGGGTCCGTCTTCAAGGAGCATTCAATCAGACTGGGAAACAATTCATTAACAGTCTAAGGCAATACAGACAAAACCCAATTTAAGAATGGCCTGGGATCCACAAGGTAATTAGAATATGCTGTTCAGCAATCAGCATGTCATTTTCCTTAGAAAACAATGTTTTACCCAGTAGATCACAAAAGCTTTTGGAATTCACAAATCAGAACCTGTTGAGGACACTGAGGCACAGTTTCCGGCACAAATTTGTGCTCCATAATCACTGGCTAAATGAATTCATAAATGAATGAATGAGGTAGCTAAATCTGACCCAAGTTCCAGTACTGCAGAACACGAGGCCAAGGAGTAAAGAGGAAGGAGGAGAAACAAATATTATTGTATTTCCAAGGCACAAGCCCAGCTGTCTGGAAAGCTTGTAAATAGATACAGTTTGCATCAGACACTCTTCCACCTGCCCACTGTAGATACTGGAGATTATCTCACTGATCCTAAACCCAGGAGTCACTGAGGCTGTCTACACCTAAATGCCCCCTGCTCGGAATGCCCATCTTCTCAGTGCTGGGATCTTAGCTCCATGTTTTTGGAAAGCAGATAGAGTGAGGATCAGGGTAAGGTGCAAGATTTGAACAGCCATTTACCCCTCAGAGATGTCTGCAACTCTAACAGATGCTTGTTTCCCCAAATGAGTCTCTAATTCATGTGACAAAGTGAAATAAGTGTATTCCAGCTATGTGGTCATGATGGACTAGGACTGAAAACCTTTGCCCAGGCTCACCTTCCTGAGGTTCATCCTTGGGGTCTTCATTCATTCACTCATTCCTTCAGCAAAGTTTATGGACTGCCTACTTTTGTTTCAGGCTCTGTCTACCTACTTCTGTTTCAGGCCCTGGAGAGGCAGGAGTGAACAAGACACTATAGCCATGCTCCCATGGAGTTTTCATTCTAGGCAAGTGGACAAATAATAATAAAAGAAAACACATAGACAGGATATATACAGAGTGACACATGCTACTTAAAAGAACAACAAAACAGGGAGAAGTGAGAGGCAGCAGCCTTCCCTTCCTCTCATTAAAAAAAAATCAAAGCATGGATTCCTTTTTATTGCTCCTCCCGTGTTTTTTGTTTGTTTGCTTGTTTGTTTTTTTTAGATGGAGTTTCGCTCTTGTTGCCCAGGCTGGAGTGCAATGGTGCGATCTTGGCTCGTTGCAACCTCTGCCTCCTGGGTTCAAGCGATTCTGCTGCCTCAGCCTCCGGAGTAGCTGGGATTACAGGTGCGTACCACAACGCCCGGCTAATTTTTTGTATTTTTAGTAGAGATGGGGTTTCACCATGTTGGCCAGGCTGGTCTCGAACTCCTGACCTCAGGTGATCCACCCACCTCAGCCTCGCAAAGTGCTGGGATTACAGGCTTCAGCCACCGCGCCCAGCTGCTCCTCCCATGTTTTTGTCTTCCCTACCACCTCTGATGAACCCACAGTTTTTTTTTTTTTGGTTGGTTGGTTGGTTGAAGCTTCTGTTTTTTTTGAGCTTCCTCTCTTGGTAGCTGAGTCTCTCCACTCAGGGGGGAAAGGAGTGAGTATATGGAGGTGTCGAAATATTTGTAGAAATGTCTTAACCTGCAATGATAACTGCCATCACACTATCTGATTCCTTAGTGGTTCACTCACACACACTCCAGCAAAGTTGTTTCTCTATGTGAGTTTTAAGGCTCTGCTTATCAGTGGACTCATCTTTGCCTCCCTATTAATTTCAGCATAGAAAAAGAAGTTTTCCCACATGTAACCTTTGGAAACAAAGGCAGAGCTTGAGCAGTGATCGAGGCAATGATTAAGCAGTCAGAAATAAAACGTGAGCTTGCATTCACCTCTGCCGGTGGCGGCCTGAGCTTCTTCCTATAGACTGTTGACAAAGAAACTTGAGAAGGCAAAAAAGCCTTTTCAATAGCAAGAGGACGCTGTGAAGTGCAGGGAGGACCATATTGTGTTGATGATGGATGAGTGGATCCCTCTCCACTGAGTGTGCCAGGCTGGAGCCCATCCATTAGAGAGAGCTTAATCTGCCCAGAGATCTCAGCAGCTCCGGCTGCTGAAAGAGAAGCCTCCTCTTCCTGCCTCCTCAGAGGGCTGTTCTCCTGAAGAAGCTACCTGGCGTCTGTGTAGTGTTCAGAAACTGCAGGAGTGATTGCTTCTCCTCCTCTCTGGCTGGCAGCCCTTGGGGTGCGAAGCGTGAATCCAACCTGGAGCTATCTTGCTGCAAGCTTCCCTGTTGTCCTGGTCACAAGAGTCCACAGTTGTTCTCAAAATCATGGAAGAAAAAGTCTTTTATACTTGAAAACTCATAGTGAGGAGAGCTTAAACTTTCTCCCCGTGCAGAAAAGAAAAAAATGGATCCTATTTTTAAATGGGTTTCGTCATAGAATCTTTTGATGTGTTAATTCCAGGTCTTGGTCTACAGCTTGAAAATAAAAATACCAACAAATCAGTGTCCCTTGTGAAGGACTTCTCTCCATCTATGCCATACCTCTGTCTGTCCCTGTCTCTGTCTCTGTTCTCTCTCTCACATGTCTCCTCCCCACCCGCCCTGTGTTTTGTTTTGCTTGTTTTGTTTTGAGACAGGCTCTCTGTCACCCAGGTGTTGTGCATTGGCTCTGTCACAGCTCACTGCAGCCGCCTCAACTTCCTGGGCTGAAGTGATCCTCCTGCCTCAGCCTCCCAAGTAGCTGGGACTACAGGTGTGTGCCACCACACTCAGCTAATTTCTTCTATTTATTATTATTATTTTTTTTGTAAAGACGGGGTCTCACTATGTTGCCTAAGCTGGTTTCAAACTCCTGGGCTCAAGCAATCCTCCCATCTCGGCCTCCCAAAGTGCTGGAACTACAGGCCTGAGCCACTGTGCCTGGCCTCCTCTCTGTGTTGAACTCACTGTAATTCTGCCCATTCGATTCCATGTATTGTCCCCCTCCTCTCTGCTCCCCCCATCCCTGCCCACACTTTCAACATCTCCCACTAGTGCCATCAGCCTCCTAACAAGCATTCATCTCTGTGCTTTTATATGTGTTTTTTTTTTAAGTCTATCCTCCTCACTGTCTTGGCTTATTATGTTGGTCAGCAGCTCCTTATTACCTACAGTACAGGGTCCAAACATCTTAACATGACGTAAGCAACACCTATCTACTCGTTTCTTTCTGCTTCCTGCACATACTCTTCTCACAGCTGAAGCATTCTATTTAAAGGATCTCAAATGCTGAAGTGCAGTCTCCAGTTGTTGCACATGCTACGTCCTTTGCTCTTCTTTCTAGGTGAGCTCCCATTCAACCTTCAAGGCCCAGATTAGAAACTTTGGAACTTTGAGAAACACATTAGGCTTCTGATTGTGTTGCTATTGTAATATTGTATTGCTTATCTATTTCAACATAATGAATTGCATAAAAATTTAGTGGCTTAAAACAACAAACATTTATTAGCTCACAGTTTCTGTAGTCAGGAATCTGGGAGTGGTTTAGCTGGTGGTTCTGGCTTACAGTATCCCATGAGGTTGTAAGTGGAATAACAGCAGGAACTGCAGTCATCCAAAGGCTTGACTGGTACTAGAGGATCCACTTCTAAGCTCACTAATGTGGCTTAGCAAGAGACCTCAGTTCCTTGCTTGGCTGTTGACTGGAAGCCTCAGTTCCTTACCAATTGGGACTTTTCTCATGACAGGGCAGTCGTCTTCCCCAGAGAGAGTGACCCAAGAGAGAGAGGCAGGAACCACCATGTCTTTCACGACCTAGATTTGGAAGTGCCAAGTCGTCACTTTTACCATATTCGATTGGTCCAACAAACAATGGGGTAGGAGACCACACAGCGTGAATACCAGGAGGCCAGGATCATCACTCAAAATTCATGAGACCCAGGCTCAAATTTTGGTTCCACCACTTCTTTGCTGGCTGACCATAGGTAAGTTATTTAACCTCTCTGAGCCCTGATTTCCACATCTGTAAAATCTGAATGATAGGATTGACCTGACGGGGTTGACGTTGAACCTAAAAAGGTGATTTACCTTAAGCACTTGGCATGTAGTGAGCATTTAATAAATGTTAGCAATTATTATGTTGATAACAGTTCACAGACTCCCTGGGCCAGTAGCCCCAGGGGTACTCCCATACAGTCCTGTAATGCTCTTATCTTACATTACTCTCCACCTGGGTACTCACTCTTAGATTCAGAAGTGTTTAGACCTTCAAATATAGGGCCTCTATGTCCATGTCTTTCATGAACTGTTTTTCTTTGCACAATCTCAGGCTTATCTAACAATATTAAGCTTCAATCCCATTCCTTCAGATCCCAAAGATGTGAATGAGATTGTATTTGCATCCTTAAATTAAAACTCCAAGTTTAGCTTGTTTGTTAACTCCATCCCACATGTGGTCATCTGCTTCAGACCTTGGGGCCTCATCCCCATTGGAATTGTTTTTGTGTCATTTTCGTTCATCAGCTGTGAGTGGTTGCTCCTTGTTAGGGCCTAGGCTCGGTGCCAGCGATGCCAAGATAAAGAAGACAGGAACATAGCCCTTTAGAACCTTAGTGTTGTTTCATATCATCATTTTTCTATTTTCTCTGGATGTCTTTCTTCTCAATCTTGCTTGAAATGCAGTTTTATTACTAACAACCACCAATTCTTGAGCACTAGCTTCATGTCAGAGTATGTTCATGTCATCCCTCTGCCATTCCTGCAAAGTGGGTATTACCGTTCTCCCCATCCCTTCTCCATCTTGGAAACAGAAGGCTCCTCATTTATTACAGAGGTTTCTGACTCTGGATCTTGAGCCCTTTCCAAAATGACAAGTTGCCAATGTAAATATTTTTTAAATTTAGTTTTATCCCTAGAATGTGATCACCCTACTGCAGATCGGCACATCACTCGCAGTAATGTCCCTGGTCCCTGGGAGACATGCATGCCAGTCTGCCGGTGTTTGTCCAAAGGGTGACAGGGCCCCTTCAGATCTTTGGTTTCCACAGTAACTATGCAGCCAGCCATTCACTCCCAGCTCCAGTCCACTTTCCAACAGAGAAGAAATGAGCATATTAATTGAAACCCTAACCCCTTCAGTTTTCTACTTAGGACTTCAAAGTTACCAGAAAGTCCACCCAGATCTCATTTGCCTGAATAATTCTTTCCCAGGTTGGTCCCCACCCCCACCCATGTCCACTCCCTGCCTTCCTTTGCTCTACTCTGTGCTCTGGGAGCCTGGCCCCTCTGAAGCATCACCACAGCTTTTTTGCCCTCTGGTTCCCTTTGGGTTCAGACAAAGGGAGGCACTGGCTAGAGATCAAAGGGCAGCAGGAGAAGGAGACTGAAGTATTTCTTCTTTCCTGATTCCTCTCTACTTCCGCACCATGTTTCTGGCGATAGTTGTGTCCCTGGTGGCCATAGCTCCTGCCAGGGTGGGTAGGAGGGAGGTACCTCCTCTGAGTCTCTAGCTCTTACTTGGCCCAGAAACAATCTTTCTTCCCCTTGTGCTTTCATGCCTAGGGGTGCTAACGCCTTCCAGATGATGCAAATTATGCCCTATACTAGGCTATTGTCTCAGTTCCACGAAATTGCAAAATACATTATTGACTGTCATGGTTTTCTCAACACTACTTCTGATCAAGGAATATGTTTCACAGCAAAATAAGTGAGGCAATGGGTCTTACCTACACCCATGGGATCTGCTATCTTAATCTTGTAAGAAGCAGTGGGCCAGATAGAATGGTGGAATGGAACAGCCTGCTGAAGACCTATTCGTGGCACCAGCTGAGAGACAACACTGTGAAAATTTAGGGTGCTGTTTTACAGGATGCAGTATATACTTTGAATCAGCATATGATATATGTTACTGTTGTACCCATAGACAAAATACAGAGGTCAAAGTATCAAGGGGTAAAAGCAGAAATGGCTCCTCTCACTTATTGACCTAATAACATACTTATAGAACTTTGTTCTGATGTCTTGGTGGTCTGAGTACCCAAAGGAAGAATGCTTCCACCAGGGGACACAACCCATTCAATTGAAACATTATGGGCTCCTCAGGCCACTAAATTAAAAGGCAAAGAAGGAAGTTATTCTACCTGCTGGGGTGGTTAGTTTTGATTACCAAGGAGAAATTGGATTGCTGCCATACAAGGAGGGCATGGAGGACTGTCTGGAACCCAGGGGATGCTTAGGGATGCCTATTAGTACTTCCAGGTCCAATAGTAATACTTAATGGAAAAATAGGCAGAACCTGAAAGACCCCAACCCTTTAGAAGTGAAAGCAATGATCATTCTGCCAGGTAAAGAACCCACATCAGCTGATGTCCTGGCAGAGGACAAAGGAAGGAAATGTGGAAAGAGTAGTGGAGGAAAGAAGTTCTAAATATCAACTTTGCTGGTGATCAGTTAAAGAAACAAGGACTGTTAAAAACTATGCATGGTTTTTCCCTTACGTGTTATTTACACATGTATTATTACACACATACTCATGTCTTCTCTCTGTTTCTTCCTCCTTATGATTTATAATTTATTTACGTATTGGTGGTGGTTAACTTAACTTTAACATATAGTCTTTAGTAGAGTGAAAAACCAAAAGCCAAATGAAGAAAGTATGGAGGAAGATGGGAATGGTCAACTGTGTTAAAAGTGCTTTCTTCATTTCCACACCTGCTAAGGGGCTCAAGAATCCCCTTACCTGGGAAGCTCCTTTGACATCCTTTGACCAGCAGTTTTACTAGCCAGCAAAAGCTACCATTGACTGAGGACTTTCTTAAGTACTTCACAGGCATACTATCATTCAGCAGAACACGCTTTAATTTATCTGTGGGATAGGAATTGTGACTCCAATTTGCACATTCAAGAGCTGAGGTTTACAATATTGAAGACGCACACTCAAGTTTACTATCTGTGGAGCTATTTGATCTAAACCAGGTCTGTATGAGCCAGTGTCCTGTTTTTCATTGCCTCATACTTGATTTGTTTCTTATTTTTCACTAAGGTAAATACTACTGATACAAACATCTTATACAAAATTAAAATTTAGCCTCTAGATCATAGAACATTCAGATGGGACTGTAACTAAATGATCAGGCGAGACTGATATTCATGTCACCCAGAAACAGATACTGTGACTGTCATCTGGAAATGAACACAATTACTTTTGGGATTTTGTGTCTTTTTTTCTTTTTTTCTCTGGGAGAGGTAAGAGTACATTTGTACAAAGGCTAGTTGCATGTTATTAGGCAGAGATGTAAAACCATATTGTTGTATGGAAGTTCAAGTGTGTATAGAAGGGTGTATATGAGTGATGAGGGGCCAAAGGGGTGGACTGGACCAGATGGTCAGTTATGATTTCTCAGCTGCAAGCCCATCCTTCTATGCTCTGTGTTTTGATGCTGGGGCTGGGACTCTATAATCACATCACTCCTTTACCAGCTGGTTCTGTGAATAGGCGCACTAAAGGAAAGGTAGATGGGAGGAAGAGGAAGAGACTTACTTCTTCCAATTTTGGCATGCTGCTCCCGTCAGCATCCTCTAAGCAATAGTTTGTCTCCCTGGTAGTGGTACTTGGTTCCAAGGCAGTTTACGATATGGAAGCAGGCTGCCATCATAGCAAGCAAGTGAGAGAGAAACAGAGGGTGAGGAAGATGGAAGCCAGATTCATTTGCAATCTAATCTCAGAATTGACACCCCATCACTTTTGTTATATTCTACTCCATGCACAAGAGGATTATATGATGGCATGACTGCCAGGAGGCAGAGATTACTGGGAGCTGTTGTAGAGGTCTTCTACCATGTGATGTTAAGTCGGTGTCCCTGACGAATCAATGCATTCTGTTAGATTCTGTTCATATGTTAGTTGGTTTCTGTTTCTGTTTCTTTACTGGATTCGTATACGGTAGTCTGTTGGTGTTTGCTCCCTTTACCCTGCTTTGTAAATACAGTCAAGTCACCATATAACGATGTTTCAGTCAACGACAGACCACACATTCAACAGTGGTCCCATAAGATTATAATACCATTTTTTCTATGATGTTTTTGTATGTTTAGATACACAAATACTTACCATTGTGTTACATCTACCCTACCTGCAGTATTCAATACAGTAACATGCAGTACAGCTTTGCAGCCTAGCAGCAATAGGCTATACCATATGGTCTAGGTGTGTAGTAGGCTATACCATCTAGGTTTGTGTAAGTACACTATATGATGTTTGCACAACAATGATGAAGTTGCCTAATGAAGCATTTCTCAGAACATATCCCTGTCATTAAGGCACACGTGACTGTAATTCCTCCATTAAGAACTTTAAAATTTGAAATGACTGGGATGAATTATTTTAGCTCCTGGGCTGCAGACTGATGACTGAGTGGATAAACTCAGTGGGCTGGTACTGATCTGGGGGTTGCATGGATCCTCTGTACTTGGAAGCAGAAGACCAAGGCTAGTTTAGCTTTGCCACTCACTCGTTCTATGCCCTTGGATGATTCACTTAACCATTTTAAACCCTAGGGTCCTCATCTGGAAACTGGGGAAAATAAAGCCTCACTTTCAGGGTTATGGTGAAGATTAAGTGAAAATTCAAGTGCCTGGAAGAGTGTCGAGCACACAGTTAGCTCTCAAGAAATGGTTGCTATTATTGGTAGAAAATGTATCCTAATGTTCAATCAACCTAATTAAAAATGTCTACTTTGTCTGGGCACGGTGGCTCACGCCTGTAATCCCAGCACTTTGAGAGGCCAAGGCAGGTGGATCGCCTGAGGTCAGGAGTTCGAGACCAGCCTGGCCAACATGGTGAAACCCCGTCTCTACTAAAAATACAAAAATTAGCTGGGCGTGGCGGCAGGTGCCTGTAATCTCAGCTACAAAAGACGCTGAGGCAGGAGAATTGCTTGAACTCGGGAGGTGGAGGTTGCAGTGAGCCGAGATTACGCCATTGCACTCCAGACTGGGCGACAGGAGCGAGACTTCGTCTCAAAAAAAAAATAAAAATAAAAAGTCTATTTCACAGGGTTGTGGGGATTAAATTAGATGATGGGTGCAAAGTGCCTAGTACTGTGGTTAATGGTTGACAAGTGCCCAATAAGTATTAGTATTAAATTGCTTTTTAAAAATTTCAAATAAAATTTGTTTGTAGGCTAGAAAGTACAAGTACACTATATTAAAAAAATATTTCTGTTAAAAAGGAATTGACTTGGTATCAAAATTAGGCAAGAACCCATTTTATTTATAACTACATTTAAAATTCTAAAACTGGTCGGACACAGTGGTTCACACTTGTAATCCCAGCACTTTGGGAGACTGAGGTGGGTAGATCACTAGAGATCAGGAGTTCAAGACCAGCCTGGCCAACATAGTGAAACCCCGTCTCTACTAAAAATACAAAAAATTAGCCGGGCGTGGTGGTGTGCGCCTGTAATCTCAGCTCTTGTGATGCTGAGGCAGGAGAATCGCTTGCACCCAGGAGATGGAGGTTGCAGTGAGCCAAGATCGCACTACTGCACTCCAGCCTGGGTGACAAAGTGAGACTCTGTCAATAAATAAATAAAATTCTAAAACAAAGAGAACCCAAGAATCAATTATCTCTCTCCCCCTCTCTCTCCATATGTATCATAACTAACAGATTTATTCCAATAATTCTCATCAAAATTTTTCTTTTGAGATGGTGTCACTCTGTTACCCAGGCTAGAGTGCAGTGGTATGAACATAGTTCACTACAGCCTCAACCTCCTGGCCTCAAGAGATCCTCTTGGCTCAGCCTCCCATGTAGCTGGGACCACAGGTGTGCACCATCACACCTGGCTAATTTTTAAAAAGTTTTTATAGAGATGAGGTTTCACTGTATTGCCCAGGCTGGTCTCGAACTCCTTACCTCAAGCAATCCTCCCTCCTTAGCCTCCCAAAGTGCTGGGATTACAGGCATGAGGCACTGCATCTGGCCTAAAACAAACAAACAAACAAACAAACAGTGATTGATTTAGTAAACATTATCTTTTTCTCTGGAAAACTGAGTTACATGGATTTCACAAGGTTACCGACTTTCAATGTATGGCTAAAATTGGTGGTAGATTAATTTATGGACATGCTAGTAACAAAATAGAATTTAATAATCTGTTTCATCCTCTAAGTATTTCTGACATTTTGTTGTTGTTGCTCATTAGTCCCTGGCTACAAATAACCACAAACTCCCTAGTTAAGATGATGTCAGGACTCTCAGACTAGGCAAAAAAGCCACATTCTGGTTGTAAATGAAAAATTTAACGGAGAATAAGATATTTGAAAGAGAAAATCATTGTTTTGAGAAAGGAACAAAGAAGCCAGACAAGGTATAAACTTTACCAAATGTTCAAAAAATTCATTTAATATCGGGCTTTATAATTCATGAAGTTTCTTTTCTTTTGGCTGCCAACTTATCTAATTACAATTCTAGATTGACAGCAAAAATATTTAATATTCTCTGAGGAAATACCCAACTCAGGTGAGACAAGGACAGAGCAATGAAATGGAAGAAAAGTGTGAGAAACCAGGGAGACTGTATTAGTCCGTTTTCACACTGCTATAAAGGACTACCTGAGGGCCAGGTGTGTTGGCTCACGCCTGTAATCCCAGTACTTTGGGAGGCCGAGGCAGGTGGACCAGCTGAGATCAGGAGTTGGAGACGAGCCTGGCCAACCTGGTGAAACCCCATTTCTACTAAAAATACAAAAATTAGCTGGGCATAGTGTCGGGCGCCTGTAATCCCAGCTACTCGGGAGGCTGAGGCAGGAGAATCACTTGAACTCGGGAGGCGGCGGTTGCACTGAGCCGAGATCACGCCATTGCACTCCAGCCTGGGAAACAGATGAGACTCCGTCTCCAAAAAAAAAAAAAAAAAGAACTACCCGAGACGGGGTAGTTTATAAAGAAAGGAGGTTTAATTAACTCACAGTTCCGCATGGCTGGGGAGGCCTCAGGAAACTGCAGAGGGTGAGAGGGAAGCAAGCAGTTTCTTCACAGTGCAGCAGGAGAGAGAGTGAGGCAGGAAGTGCCACACTTTTAAGCCGTCAGATCTCGCGAGAACTCACTCATCATCACGAGAACAGCATGGGGCAAACCGCACCACGATTGAGTCACCTCCCACCAGGTCCCTCCCTAACATGTGGGGATTATAATTCAAGATAACATTTGGGTAGGGACGCAGAGCCAAACCATATCAGAGACAATCCACGAGGGCCATGAGGTCGACTCAGCCCTGATGTACTCTGGAAATCCTGGAATCAATGTGCCCATAGAGGGATGTGTGACAGGGAGGAGGGATCCTAGAGGGTCATGATATGACCTGGAGGCAATGAGATCAAATTCCTGGTCCTGCTAAGCCCCCAAATCATAAGAGTTTACATGCTTTCAGGTATTTCTGGACTGTGCTTTTTAACGTCTCAAAACCTTTTTACATACATCACCTCATTTGAGCCTGATACAGACTAGTGAGCTAGGTGAGGGCTGGTTCTTCTCTATCTAGGTGAGGAAAGTGATAATCGGGAAGAGAAAGGACAAAACCACTGCATGTTAATGGAAATAAATGACAAGGAGAAACAAAACAAAGGCAAGGACTCCATGGTGATGAAAGAAAGGCACATTGCCCAGGAAGGGAAGTGGAGGCCATGGCCCCACTTCTGCTCCTGACCCCAACCAGGAGACCACCAAGTTGAACCCAAGGGTGTGGCTGAAGATGTGCCTGGTCTGCTAAGATGTTTGCTGTCCAACTGCTGGTGTTGAACCTCCACCCCTCCTAGTTCCTTAATCATGTAGATAAGTCTATTTACATCTTCCACTAATACCAACTTTTACAGTGGCACGGGGTAAAGCCCTAAAAAGTATTTGTTACTGTAATGTACCATATAGTGGTAATTATTATTATAAGAAAGTAACTTGTAAACTGCCAAGTGCTATACAAATGTCCATTATCATTATTATGATGATTATATAATGATCATGTTGGTTTTTCTCCAACCCAAGGAGTGCTCATTCAGTCCCATCTTTTCTTCTTCAATTTCAGTAGCTTCCCTATCCAAAGCCAAACAAATTTTAGTGTTCTTAATACCCTCAGTATGGTAGCTTGTTAATGTCTCTTTAAAGCTCAAATAATTTATGCTTACTTTTTTAACTTTCTTCTTATAACACAGCTTCCCCTCCCTTCCCTCCCTGTCCCCCAAAGCCAGAAACTCTAGTGGGCTAGAGAAATCTCCAACTGTCAGAGCTTTTAGAAATAGAGTTAGGCGACGGGGTGTGGTGGCTCATGCCTGTAATCCCAGCACTGTGGGGGGCCAAACCGGGGGCGGGGGGGTGGATCACTTGAGGTCAGGAGTTCAAGACTAGCCTGGCCAACATCGTGAAACCCTGTCTCTACTAAAAATATAAAAATTAGCCGGGTGTGGTGGTGTGTACCTGTAGTTCCAGCTACTCAGGAGGCTGAGGCAGGAGAATCGCTTGAACCCGGGAAGCGGCGGTTGCAGTGAGCCGAGATCACACCGCTGCACTCCAGCCTAGGCGACAGAATGAGACTTCGTCTCAAAAAAAAAAAAAAAATAGAAATAGAGTTAGCCTCACAGAGTCACAGAAGTGGAAGGACATGGAAGTGAACAGATGACAGTACTCAGACCCACAGTGATCACAGAGGTCACTTCCCCAGGATCACAGTGGGACAGCTGCAGTCATGAGTGAAAGTCAGCACTTCCAGCACCCGGCCTAGTGCTCTTTGCACTGAGCAGGGCCCTCTGATGTGATCTTCCTTTGCCTCCAATGTCAAAATCCCAGGCTTCTGAGATTTTATTCTTGTTCATAGTTTCCCCAGTATGGTTCCACATAGGGGGTTGATCATAATCCTGAAAGACCCAACCCAAATATTGAAATCCTGAAAGATCAAAATCCCAAAAATATAATTCTGGAAAAAATAAGAAGAAATTATCTTTAAAACATTTATTTACATTTTTAAGGGAGATTTATTTGAGAGCCATATAAAAACTGACAGCACTTCAGAGGCCGATTTACACAATAAAATTGGCAATAATAACATATATATCTTTGCAAACATAAGCACTCAGCTATTCTAACAACAGTCACATGATTACAACAATTACAAGCAGATGAACTGTATTCATAAGGCAATATGCCAAAAACAAAGTGTATAAACATGTATCACGATGGTTGGTAGTTGTGTGTACCTAGCTTTATAACTGCAGTCATCTGAAATACTGTGATGGACAACCTGTCTTTTGACAAGATCAATCAAAAACCTCTATAGGTCACCACTGCATATGCAGTGGCCCAAAAAGGCAAGATCTCAAGAAATTTTGTCTTTCACAAATGCAGATACACAAAAAGGAAATCTGTTCACTTATTGAGGAAGTTTCAATGTTTTTATATTGAGAACCACAGCAGACAATGGTGTTACTCTCTGAGGCCAAAAGCCTCAGGACCCAGATGGCCACTGCTGTTAAGTACTGGAGTGCAAAGGCTGGTGAGCCTGGAGTTCTGATGTCCAAGGCAGCAGAAGAAAAGTCTGTCCCAGCTCTCAGAGAGAGACCAGTTGGCCTTCTATATTTGTTATCTCCAGATTGTTGGCCAATTGAATGGTGTCCACCAAAATCAAGGGCAGATCTTCCTCACCGAGTCTACTCAGTCCTCTGGAAACACCTTCACACACACCCAAAATAATGCCTTACCAGGGTTTCAGGCATTCCTTAATCAGTCAAGTTGACATCTCAAATTAAGTCAATAAATCCATCCCTGTCAACTTGGCACTATATGCATCTCCTTAAACCATACTTAATTTCCAAATAAAGACCACAACAAGGTAACAGTTTCACCTAACATGATGCAACTATCCTATGATTGTGATTTTCAGGATTTTAGATGTTAAGGATTTAGTCTTTAGAAATTTTGATCTTTCAGGATTTCAACCTTGGGGATGATGGCATTCAGGAATGTGTCTTTTGGGATCATAATCCAAACTCTCTATAAGTGTGTTTCCCAGTGGCCCTTCTTGGGACACTCTCATGGATAGAAGTCACCTGGGAATCTGCCAGGCCTTAAGAACAGGGGCTAGTGAGAAACCAAGGATGCACACGGTATGAATGAATAATCCTAAAATGTCTCTCTTGAGGTTGTTGGAAATGTCATAGTGTAGCCATGGAATCCTGAAAATTTGCCTGCTTTGAGTTATGTCTAGAGCGGACAGTCTCAACTGTAGTGATAGTCTCAGAGCCACTTTGAGGTCTTTTTGAAAATACTGACTCCAGGGCCTCACTCTGAACTGCCTGAATCCAAATCTCTGGGGGAGAAACCCTGGCAATGGTAGGGTTGAAAAGCTCCCAGGTGATTCTAGGGTGCAGCCAGGGCTGAGAATTGGAGCTTCAGAATCTAGAGATCATATTAAGTTCTCTACAGAGATCTGGTGTCTTTGATTTGTTAATTTCAAAGTCTGCAAATCCACTGCTATTCATTCTTGGGAATGACCTCCTTTTCTTAAGCTCAAATAAACCCACAGTCTGCTCCAATGGAAGAGTTTCACCTGCTCAGCCTGCCAGGTCCACCCTCAGCATCCATCCCCTAGACAGATGCCCTTTGTCTCCTGGTGAAGCCCATCATTCATATGTTGGCTTCCCCCCAGCCCCAAATACCCCATCTCTAAATGAACCCCAAATGTGCCTCCTTGGTTTCTACACTAAAAGAGTCCTCACTAGACAACTGAATATGGTAGATGTTCATCAGATGAGGACATGAGACAAATACACCTCACATCTACTGAATCCTTAATTTGCCCCAATTTCCATTGAACTGTTTATTCATTCATTCATTACGTATTTAAGGAACACCTTTTGTAACCAGATTCAGCCTCTTCCCTTCTGAATATCTTGAATAATCCCACGAGGACCAATATCTTTGCAACCAACAGACAAGTCACCATGCAACTTCTGGTACTGTCTAACATCCAGCTAAGGATTATGCCTGATGAACACATCTGCAAAGCAGCAGCTTTCCATGCCTGCTAACTTGCTACCCTCTCTCCTTTCCTGGTGTCTCTCTCTTCAGAGAGAGAACACTGATGATTTCTCACTGCTTGTTTATGCTTTGACAGAAAGCCCTCGTGATACCTAGAAAGCCTAGATACTAGCAAGTGAACTGGTTCTTCCTAAACAAGATATCCTGGAAGGCCTTATTCACAAATTTAAGTGTGTCAACATTGATCTGAGAAAGAAGGCAGGTATGCTGCCCCAGTACATTCCATACAGAAGTGTGCTGGTCATTTCAGAGCCTGACATTCTCACCTGTTCTGATTCATGAATCACTTCCCAATAGACAGTGGTTAACTCCCTAACTTCCCATTTCTTCAGATATAAAGTATGAATGCAAACTCAACTTTAAGCAACAGAATCTGCCAACAGATTCTAGTGTACAAACTTTATAGCCAGACTCCCTGGTGCACCTGTCCTTCTCCTGGGAAACCTCTAGAACTGCCCGAGGCACAGGCCTGAAGAAATGTGAAATAAGTGGTGTGTGGATTGCCACTTTCCCCCTTGGCAAGCTTTGGCAAGACATCTCTTTTGTCTTTCCCTGTCAACCTGGATGAGGCTTCAGTCTTCTCAACACGAGATCCAGGTGGTCACTATCCTTTGGAGCTGGTACAAAAGGGGTAAAATCTATTGTCCAACAGAAGCAGTGGAAGAAAGTATCTTTAGAACTGCACACACCTAGGTTTGGAATTCAACCCTATGACTCACCCAACCTCAGTTTCCTTATTTTTAGACTGAGATACTACTACCTACTTACCATGGTGTGGTCATGAAAATTAAATGAATTAATGTCTGTAAAGTATCTAGTATCTTCCTAGCACAATAAACACAGGTTCCTTTCTCTTTTCTCTCACTGTGGGACATTTCCTTGAAGATGTGATGAGCATTTTGTTAGGTAATTTTAGGGTTGGTGATAGGTAAGATCTGTTAGAGTGGGGGAAATAGTATGTATAGATAAAAATGGAAGGATTTTTAGAGTTTACAGAGGAAGAGCCCACAGAATCTGGAAATTCTAGCTGTAGAGGGAGGCACCAAAGGTAAGAATACAGTGTGGTGAGGCTGTGTTTTTGAAAGATAAGAAATGGTAATGAGGGATGATTACCAAGAAATGAAAGTGCATGACAAGTTTTGAAGAAACTAGCAAAGCAGCATACGTGGTTGAGCCTAAGTTGCTGGTAAATTAGTTGCAAATTAAATAAAATTTTAAACAAGGTCCTTATACCTTCTCTAACTATTTGATCCTTTGTTTTTTCTAATGAATCACAAGGGCCCGTAGTACAGAGCGGCTATAAAGCAATGACATTAATTGCCAGAAGATACACTTGAGGAAAATCAGTTTTAATATTTCTGAACATATCCAATCCGTGGTTAGAAATAAGGAGAATGCACATTTTACTCATTGTTACCAAACCCATCACAAGTGGCTAGAGTAGTAAAAGGAGAAAGGCCTGGAACTGGGAAGGCCTTAGTCTTTTCTTCTGTAAAAGGAAGGGGGTGTTTGACGTGGATCAATGGTGTAGCAGAATGTTTTTGGTTCTAAGTAACAGAAAAGCTAGTTCACATTGGCTTAAGTAATAAAGGGAAATTACTAGCTCATGCAATTGAAAAGCCCACAGAGATTTGAAAAACTTCAGGGCTAGCTCAAACAACTTGACCAGGGACCAACATTCCCTTCACCATTTCCTGGCTCTGCTATCTCAGTGTTTCTTCATCTTAGGGAGACTTTGGCAGATCTCTGTGGTTGCAAAATGGCTTCCAGCTGTTCTGTGAGGCTACATGCCCTCATTCATTTAAAAAAAAAAATCTTTTTGCCAATGTTATCAGCAGAAGTCCTGAGGTTTACTCTAACCACACTCTCTTAGGTCACATGTCCATCCCTGAACCAATCACTGGGTCAGGGGATAGTATGTGATGATTGATCCAGCCCAGGTCATGTGGTGCTAGGTTCATTCCCATTGCTGAAGGCGGATTCTCCATAACTGCATGGATTCCCATATGAAATTAGAACAGTTGGGAAGTGAGAAGCAGAGAAGGAAAGGTGCAGAGTCAAGCAACCCATTTTCTTTTTTTAAATTTTTATTTTAAGTTCAAGGGTACATGCGCAGGTTTGTTACATAGGTAAACTCGTGTCATGGGGGTTTGTTGTACAGATTATTTCATCACCCAGGTATTTAAGCCCAGTACCCATTAGTTATTTTTCCTGATCCTCTCCCTCCTTCCACCCTCTACCCTCAAATAGGCCTCAGTGTGTGTTGTTTCCCTATATGTGTTCTCATCATTTGACTCTCACTTATAAGTGAGAACATGCAATATTTGGTTTTCTGTTGCTGCATTAGCTGCTAAGGATATGGCCTTCAGCTCCATTGAAGCCCCTGCAAAGTAAATTATCTTGTTCTTTTTTATGGCTGCATAGTACTCCACAATGTATATGTACCACATTTTCTTCATCCAGTCTACCATTGATGGGCATTTAGGTTAATTCCATGTCTTTGCTATTGTGAATAGTGCTGCAGTAAACATACACACATGCGTCTTTATGACAGAATGATTTATATTCCTTTGGGCATATTACCCAGTAATGGGATTGCTGAATGGAATGGTATTTCTGTCTTTAGGTCTTTGAAGAATCACCACACTGTCTTCCACAATGGCTGAACTAATTTACACTCTCACCAACCGTGTAAAGTGTTCCCTTTCTCCACAACCTCACCAGCATCTGTCATTTTTGGACGTTTTCATATTAGCCATTCTGACTGGTATGACACAGTATCTCATTGTGGTTTGATTTGAGTTTCTATAATGATCAGTGACGTTGAGCTTTTTTCATATAATTGTTGGCCACATGTATGTCTTCTTTTGAAAAGTGTCTGTTCATGTCCTGTCCTTTGCCCAGTTTTTAATGGGGTGATTTTTTTTTCTTGCAACTTTGTTTAAGTTCTTTATAGATGCTAGATATTAGATCTTTGTCAATGCACTGTTTGCAAAAAATTTCTCCCATTCTGTAGGTTATCTGTTTACTCTGTTGATAATTTCTTTTGCTGTGCAGAAGCTCTGTAGTTTAATTAGGTTCCATTTGTCAATTTTTGCTTTTGTTGTAATTGCTTTTGGCATTTTTGTCACGAAATCTTTGTCTGTGTCTATGTCCTGAATGGTATTGCCTAGGTTGTCTTCCAGGCTTTTACAGTTTTGGGTTTTACATTTAAGTCCTTAATCCACTTTGAGTTAATTTTTGTATACGGTTAAGGAAAAAGTCCAGTTTCAGTCTTTTGTATATGAGTATCCAGTTATCTCAGCACCATTTGTTGAATAGGGAACCTTTTCCCATTGCTTGTTTTCATCAGGTTTGTCACAGATCAGACAGTTGTAGGTGTGCAGTCTTATTTCTGGGTTCTCTATTCTGTTCCATTGGTCTGTGTGTCTGTTTATGTACCAGTACCATGCCATTTTGGTAACTGTAGCCCTGTAGTATAGTTTGAAGTCATAAGCAACCAATTTTCATGGTCAAAGGGATTTAAACCTTTTTTGGGGTGAACAGAGTTCCAATATATAAATATGTGCAAATGCTTTACTAGCTGTTATAGAAATAGGGGTTTACAGCCATGTTTTCTGTCACTTTTAAATGACCTGCTTAGAAACCTAGTGCTCTAGAGGACAGAGATTAGGCTCTCTTTGGGTCCCTCCAGCTCTATTGTTTGCCGGTGCTTGATAAGCAAATATCTACTAGGACAACATGTGTTCATGTCTACTGTCTCCAGGCACTTCGGCAGGCCTTGTGCTATTTATCCTGTGTACAGCTTTGTGAACTAAGTAGAACATTAATTTTATTAAGAATATCCTTCTTAATGTAAAGACTTATCAGTATCCAAGCATCATTTGTCAAGGTTGCAAATATTTACCTAAGTTTCTGATAAAGACCAGAGCAATAAAGCCACAGACCAGCACAAATAAATAGCTAACAAAGCTGACCAACATACAGCACTAGGGAGAAATTATGCGAAAGGAGAGGGGAAAAGGAAGGCTTTCTTCAAATAAATAGTGCTCAGAAGTTTGGTTTCCTGAAAGTCCCAGGGAATTAATTAAATTCCCTGTATTTAATTTGAAAGTTGTATTTACTTT
Source organism: Pan troglodytes (assembly GCF_028858775.2). NCBI lineage: Eukaryota > Metazoa > Chordata > Mammalia > Primates > Hominidae > Pan > Pan troglodytes. The sequence continues at coordinate 17,154,699 of NC_072407.2, forward strand.
GAAAATTAGGTGGAAAGTATTTTAAACTTTTTTGAAAAAATTGAAAGTTCCCTTAATAAGAACTTTGGCATAAAATCTGAAATACTTTCAAAAATTATTATTTTAAATTATGGTAAAATACACATAACATAAAACTTACCATCTTAACTATTTTTAAGTGACACTTTCAATGGCATTAAGTATGTTTACATTGCTGTGCAACCAATACCACAGTCCATCTCTAGAACTCTTTTCACTTCACAAAACTGAAACTTTATGCTATTAAACAGTAACATGCCTCCTTCCCTCCAGCCCCTGATTACCATCATCCTACTTTCTGTCTCTTGAATTTGATCTAGATATCTTATGTAAGTAGAGTCATACAGATTTTGTCTATTTTCTGAATGGGTTATTTCACTTACCATAATGTCCTCAAGGTTCATCCATGTTATAGCATGTGTCAGAATCTCCTTCTTTTTTGAGACAAAGTCTCACTCTGTCACCCAGGCTGAAGTGCAGTGATGCAATCTCTGCTTGCTGCAACCTCCACCTTCCAGGTTCAAGCGATTCCCTGGCCTCAGCCACCTGAGTAGCTGAGATTACAGGTGCCTGCCACCACACCTGGCTTTTTTTTTTTTTTTTTTTTTGGTATTTTTAGTAGAGATAGGGTTTCACCATGTTGGTCAGACTGGTCTTGAACTCCTGACTTCAGGTGATCCACCTCTATCGGCCTCCCATAGTACTGAGATTACAGACTTGAGCCACCGCGCCCAGCCCAGAATATCCTTCCTTTTTAAGGCTGAATGACAATTCATTGTTTGTGTATACCACATTGTACTTATCCATTCATACATTGATGGACGCTTGGCTTGCTTCCACCTTTAGCTATTGTGGATAATCTGCTACGAACACAGGTATACAAATATCTTTGAGATCTTGCTTTCAATTCTTTTGGGTATATGCATTCTTAGAAGTGGAACTGTAAGATCATACGGATGAAATACTTTTTATGGCACAGTTTTGTTTTGTAAAATTCTTAAATATATATTGCGAAGTAGCAAATACTCGCAGATTGATAATTTGGTGATTTCATTTTATAGCTTAACAATAGGTATAAAAGAGAAAGCAACCGGGCAAAACTTTTATAAAATCAAGTGGCTTCTTTCCTGTTCATGGAGATGTAAGCAAATAAGAGTTCAATTGTGTTCTAGGCTTGCATTTGTGTAAGTCTTACAATCATAAAATCAAGTGTAAGGGATCCATAGTCTAACTCAGGTTTAACTTGATGCACGGGTCCAAGAAAACAACGCCGTGCTTCAGGAATGAAACAAAGAGGAGCTTCTTCAGCAGTCAGGGAGAGACTGCTGGGCTACCCAGATGTAACCTATTTTTGCTTGTCTAGCCCACAGACTTCCTTTTCTGTCCAGATGGACATAACGACAATAGGAAACATGTCTCCATTTCTTCCTCAGTGGAGAAAATAAAAGCATCTCCTTGTGAATATGGTTTCATTGTTTGAAAGTTATTTGCATTAAAGCTTCCAAATTTAGTCAAATGTAATTTCTTAGAAACAATATTTCTTAAAGGGAGTTATGTGTTCCTTGAAATTTGCACCAGCTACTAAAACAATCATGCTTTCAAACCAATAAATGTGGTGTTAAAATGTCTTCCAACTCTATCAACTTCACTGAAAAAAGAAAGCTAGCATTTTTTTTGGCACATAAAACAGCAGTAATTCAAGCACAAGCCTCATATTGTGTTCTGGGTTGTGACACACAATAATTGGTGTTGGAGTACTTGGAGAGAAACAGTTTGTATCTCCCTACAATGAAGAAAGGACACACTTTGGGTCAGGGCTATTCGTCCCCGAAAAAGCTGGGAATGTTTCAGAGGTGGTAACGAAGACACTGTCTCGTTCACACACTCATTAATAGTATCACCTTTCATTAGTTGGGTAACAACAGATAATGAAAATTAATCAAACAAAACCCCTTTTGACAGAGTCTTCGATGGTGATGTCATAGACCATTGAATATGCAATGCTTTTTGCTCCAGAGACTTCTTTCTGGCTGTAAGTGCTGTACACTCCCAGGATGATTTGTGAATCAGGGACTAGGTTGGTTTTGCTGGAACAAAGACGTGGCTCACGCCTGTAATCCCAGCAACTTTAGGAGGCCAAGGTAGGCGGATCACTTGCGATCAGGAGTTTGAGACCAGGCTGGCCAACATGGTGAAACCCTGTCTCTACTAAAAAAAAAAAAAAAAAAAAAAAAAAAAATACAAAAATTAGCTAGGTGTGGTGGTGCGTGCCTGTAATCCCAGCTACTTGAGGGGCTGAGGCAGTGAGAATCACTTGAACCCAGGAAGCGGAGGTTGCAGTGAACCGAGATCGTGCCACTGCACTCCAGCCTGGGTGACAGAGTGAGACTCGGTCTCAAAAAAAAGGCTAAGAATGCTAAATATCTTGCAGAATGTCTTTCAGGAGACTGAAGTCACTGCTACTTTAGACTCTCTTACCTAAACATTTCTATGTTATCATCTTTGTAACCTATGCTTCCACCAAAGATACGAGATTCTAAAGAGGATAATGAGTGAGCAGTTCCTTCTCTACTCTGCCCTGTCTTTCTCTCTCTTTCTTCCCAGGGGCAACTCTTTCTCGCCTGTCATATGTTACCATCATCCTCTTGTGTACGCATGTGATATATGTATCACTGCCATCTATGGGGCCAAGATGGCTAAAGAACATTTGGGCTATGAGCATTCTTGTCTCTGGTTCTTTCCTCCTAGTACAGTTAGGTCCAACCTTTAGTGTGCATAAGAATCCCTACTTTAAATGCAGATTCCTGGACCACCCCCAGGGATTCTGATTTACTAGTTCTAGGATGAGACCCAGGAATCTGCATTTTAATAAGCACCACAGGCAATTCTGGATAGGTGGCCTCTTGACCTCACTTTGAGAGGCCATGTCTCTGAGTATGACAGCCTAGCATCTCTGCCCCAGCCTGGAGCTCAGTCTCATCAGGGATGGGTTAGTGCCCTTGGACAAGAGCAGCAGCTCCCAAATTTCCTCCAGTGTGTTTGAGAGCAGCTGCATGTTTCTGTAAACGCATTTTGCAGATCATTTTCTGGGGTTAATCATTGCAAGGATCTGATTCAGACAGTAGGTTTCAATCACACTTTTTCATGGCTCAATATAATTAAGGGCGGAAGTTCCTGTGTTGGGTGTTCCACGGTGGCCATGAACCGTGACTGACAGATTGGACAGGCAGAAGTTCCAAACAAAACACCAGCTCCCACAGAGCTTTGTGAGCTGGGAAACTGGCCAATTCCTTTTCCTTGGCCTCAGTTTGCTCATGGGTAAGGGAGCTATGTCTTACCTCTCATAGGTGTTAGGAAGATAAATGACTAAAAAAGCCATTGGGTCAAATGACATGCCACCTTTGACATCTAATATGAGGATTTAGCAGAGGGCTCTGCCGCCACTGTGAAAACTCCTATCTTCTAAAAATCTTATCTGGAAGAGAAAGAAAGAATCCAGTGTAAGCACATACTTTGAACCAGATGTCCCACTAGACTCCTCCTTAATCTTCACAACCCCTTGAGATACAGTAGTGGGTTACTTAAGTTCCACTAGGGTACAGGAAACAGAGATTTGCAAAGTTTACCCTAGGGCTTGGCCCACAGAAAAGAGACACAGGCAGGTAAATGAAAGGTCTAGAGCAGGGGTCTCCAATCCCCGGGCTGCAGACTGATATGGGTCCATGGCCTGTTAGGAACTGGGCCACATGGCAGGAGTTGAGCAGCAGGTGAGTGACTGAAGCTGAGCTCCACCTCCCGCCAGATCAGTGATGGCATTAGATTATCATGGGAGTGTGAACCCTATCATGAACTGCGCATGTGAGGGACCTAGGTTGCATGCTCCTTATGAGAATCTAATGCCAGATGATCTGTCACTGCCTCCCATCACCCCCAGACGGAACGGTCTAGTTGCAGGAAAACAAGCTCAGGGCTCCCACTGATTCTACATCATGGTGAGTTGTATCATTATTTTATTATATGTTACAATGAAATAATAATAGAAATAAAGTGCACAATAAATGTAACGTGCTTGAAGCATCTGGAACCACCCCCCGCCCCACCCAGTTCACTGAAAAATTGTCTTCCATGAAACCAGTCCCTGATGTCAAAAATGTTGGGGGCCACTGGTCTAAGGGAGAACCAAGATTTAGGGATCCCAACCCAAGCCCTTTCACTTTTAAAAAGTTACACATTGTAATTGCATAATGAAGTAACATGTGAACCAATTCCTCTCGTAAATTCATTACAAGATGGAGTTAAATTCCTCTTTGTCTCTCCTTCTGTAAATGTCCACATTCTTCTAGGAGGATTCACTGCTTTAGGTTTGCTGAATATTTTTAGAGACCTTGTGCCATGCACGCACATACAGATATCTGTACCCCTGGAAAACCTACGGAGTGATTTTATGCATATGTACCCATGTTCTGTGTATGCGTTTTTAAAGTAGAAATGGAACCACATCATATACATCACTCTGCAACTTGCCTTTTGCACTGAACAATACCTCTGGAGGATTTGTTATTACCTGTACATGTCAGTCTACTTCACTTGATTTAACTGCTGCTGAAGCTTCCAAGCTTTGGGTATCCCCAGCCTATTCAGCCGTTCTCTTATTGGTGGACATTTTGATTGTTCCCAATTTTTGCTAAAACAAATGTAGTGAACACCCCATACACGCCTCTTTGTGCACACATGTGTCTTTCTAAAGTAGATTCCACGAAGTTGGATTGCTTCATGGTATGCAGGGTATGCCCAGTTTTATTTTTTAGTAGAATTGTCTCCAAAATAGATACATGTATTTACACCAGTGGTGTCTGAGAGCATATTTCCCCTGTTTTCTCGGCCAATATTGATATATCATCAATTAAAAAAAATGTTGCCAATCTGCTGGCAAAAAAAGAGTATGATCTTTCACTTAAATTTACCTTTTCCTGATTACTGGTGAGGTTGGGCATTATTTTATATGTTTGTTGGCTATTTATGTTTCTTCTTTTGTAAAATCCCTTAATCTACTTTTTACCCATTTTCCATAGTGTTGCATAGCTTTTTTTTCTTGCTAAATTTTTGGAGTTCTTTATGCATCCTGAATCCTAACCTTTTAGGATCTATTTTCTCCTGGGTTACTTGACATCTTAACATTATAGTATATTTCTCTCTCTCTCTCTCTCTCTGTGTATGTGTGTTTTCAAACAGAATTTTCTAATTTTGATATGATCATATACTACTGAGCTTTTATGAATTTTAATTTATGTTCTATCTATGAATGCCTCCTCTATCCCCAGGTCATAAACATATTTTTTCCTATTATGAAGCCATGTATTTTTCTGGCCAGGGCATAGCATGAATCTATGTACCTTCTATCAGGCTCAGGGCTGCTGCATGAGCAAGGATACTGACATTCTGCCTGGGGAGCAACCATTTATACTTTAACTTTCAACTGGATTCAGCTGCAGGGTGATCCTCAGGAATATGCTTCTTAGGTAGCCTAAGGGGACTGGCTTAGGCCGTAGCAAGAACCTTTTGAGGGCCATCATCAAACAGAAACATTTAAACCACAAATCCAGAAAAGGTATGGAATGACTTTCTTCAGAGATAGCCAAAACCCAGATGGATTTATTATCTTAGGATATTTAGGGTAAGTCCACACTTGAGAAGGTTCAAATGATCACAAGTTACTTGGCCTTCCCACCGGCAGCACTGTCTAACGGAAATATAACTCAAGCTGCATTAGTATTTTAAGACTTCTAGTAGCCACATTAAAAAATAAGTAAAAAGAAATAGGTAAAATAATTGTAATGATTTAACCCAATATATCCAAAATAGTATCACTTCAACATGTAATCAAGATTACATATTATTAACATATTGTACATTCCTTTTTTTGTATGAAGTCTTTGACATTTGATGTGTATTTCTGCTCAAAGCCCATATCAATTCAGAGAGCCACATTTCAAGTATTCAACAGCCCCATATGCCTAGTGGCTACTGTATTGGACAGAGCAGCCCTAAGGATTAAGACTGCAAAAGATCTATGATGTGCTGAAAGGCATCTTCTCTATTTATATTAAAGTGATTAAGCAACCACAGTCTGAATTTTTAAGTACCTCCTTCACCCTCCCCCGATCCTTTGTTCTCCTAACACAAGTGTATTATAACTTCAATTGATCCCACCTACTGATGTAGACTAATCTTCCTAAAGCAGTTTTGTTTGGATTCTTTCCTGGAGAGGATGTTGCTGCCAAAGAAGACTTTTAGGAGGAGGTGAAGTTAAACGGAAACTTGGAAGGTGGGCAGGAATTAGTCAGAGGTCAGAGGGAACTGTGTGATTGAGGATGTGGCTGCGGTGTATAGGCTGAGAGTCAAGCAGACCTCAGATCCTACCGAGATGTATAGGTCCTGCTGAGAACTTGAACTGGATTCTGAAGATAATGGAGTCATCAAACATATGCAGTAGAGAGTATGGGAGAGAGGCAGGATTTGAGGCAAGGAAATTGGTTTGAAGGAAAGTGCAAGGTCCAGGTTAAAAATAAATGAGGGCCTAAGCTAAGGCAATGCATTCATTCATTCATTCATTTATTCACTCTACAAATACTTATTGTCTACTGTGTGAGAGTTGATGTCTCAGGTGCTGGAGGTTAAGTAGGAAAAAAAGCAGGCAAAACCCTCTGCCCTCACAGAACTTCAACATCCTGTGGGGAAAGGAAGTAGATGGTGATGAACAACGGTGATCCTCAAGTTTCAGGTCTTGCTTGGTGAATGATGGGACCATTTTCTGAAATAGACATTACAAGAGGCAGAACAGGCTTTGGGAGAAATAATGGGTTCAACTTCATCTGTTTGACAAAGGTTTGGATGTTTGGCAGATATTCAAGTGGAGCTACCCAGCAAGCTGCTGGATATGCATATTTGGATAATTCTGGAATAGATGTGGAAGCCATGGCATATCAATTGTATAAAATCCCTGGGAGTGAATGAGATAACCCTAGGAGGATGTATGGAAGCAAGAGTCACAACTCAAATGATTACAGGGCTCAGGTGAGTTATGAATGTATGTGAATTGGGTCATATGTGAAATAGAGTGTTGTTTTTGTGGCTAAACAGAGAGTATATTCTGTCTAAGGCAGCAAGATTTGGCTGGTGGACCACCAGTTTGCAATTCCTACACTTTTGGAACTTCTTTCTATGCCTCTTGTCTCATTTTTCAAATAAATATTTTTATGGCAGGCAGCTAGCTGTTCATGAAAACCCATTTCCTCTTCTGAGATACTCATTGCAGTTCCTAGCCTCCTTGCCATTACTAGTGGCCGTGACTGGGTTCTAGCCAACGGGATATGAGCTCAATTTTCAGCCAATGCCTTAAAGAAGAGGGTGTGCCCCTCCATACTCTCTCCTCTTCCTCTGGCTCTATATACATGATGATGAAGTCTAGAGGATTTTGGAGTCACGAGATGGAAGGAACCAGGACTAAGGCCACCTCCCAACCAGGACATCTTCTTTTGACTATTATCTGAGTGAAAAATAAATCTTTGTGATGTTTGAGCCATTATACAAGTTTGGCCCTGTTTGTTACTACAGCCTAGCCTAACTTAAGAAATCCATTGCTAAACCACACTAATCCTGGCTGTGACATCTCTAAGGTCAGGGACCATGTCTGTCCAGTTCATTCATGGATCCTCAACACATAGCCCAGGACATAGCATGCAGTAGGTACTTAATACAATTTCTTGACAACACTAGCTGTGTTTTATTGAGCATGTTTTATGTGCCAGTCACTGCACTAGATCTTTTATATATTGTGCATTATTTCATTTCATGTAATGACAACTCTATAAAGCAGGTTCCAATATTATACTTTTTTCCTGGTAAGAAGATTGAGGGTTGGAAAGCTTATAGCTGGTATTTGAAATGAGGCAGGGTGACTCCAAAACACACACTCTGAAACACCAGTACGTGACCACATGCATACTCATTTCAGCATTTTAACTCAAGTATTTTCTCCCACCAAGAATGCCCTCAACCCCTCCTCCCCAATTATTGAAGCCTGCCTTCTGCATCCTTCCTAGCACCCACACAATCATTCTACCCTTTAATTAGTCCAGCAGGAATTTCATATATATCATTACTACAACAGGGATTCCATGTATTTGTCTGCTTCTAGAAATAAGTTATCTTGAGGGTAGCACAATATCTTAGACATTATTCATCTGAGTGTTCCTTAAAACATACGGGAAGATGGAGAACCTGCCATGTGCCAGGCACCCTAGGCACTGAGGACTAAACTGTAAATAAGACAGAGACAATCTTTTCTTTTGAAAAGCTCTATTCTTGTGGGAGTAAACAGACATTAAAAATGCATCACAGCACAATGTAACCTCCACATTAATAGACGCAGAAGAAGAGCGGGGAACCAGTTCTTTCTGGAGGAGGAAAGAAAGGACTCCCAGAGCAGGTGACATTTACCTGAGCTTCTGAAGAGTGAGTAGAAGTTCTCCAGTTGTTTAAGAGGAATCTTAATTAGTGGGAAAAGCATGTACAAAAGTGTGGATACATCAAGATGCAGGAGTTCTTCTGGATGGATGAGGTATTGGCTTGCTAAAATGTAGGATTCCTTCATTGATTCATTAATTTATTCAACAGATACTGAGTAAACCTAGAATGTGTCAGGGATTGCACTAAATGTAAAGGATTCAAAAGTGAGCAAAACAGACATGATCCCTACCCTTGTGGAGCTTAGAATCCAGCAGGGATGGCAGCTGACTACAAAGCTCTAGCAATCCTGTGTGAGAGGAAAGGAAGAAGGGATAGCCCACATGTAAGTGAGAAGCTGGAGAAGTGGGCTGGTCCAGATTGCAAGAGACCTTTGACACCATTCTAGGGAGAAGGAAATCTCTCGTCAATCTATCACCAAGTCCTGCCTCTCCCGCCTCCTTGATAGCTCTCAATTGTGTCCAGTCTTCTCACCACCACTATTCTCAGTATAGGTCATCATCTCTTCCTTGAATGAATGAGACAGTCTTCTAAAAGGCTTTCTTGCCTGTCATCCCCCACCCCCACCCATTGTCCTCAATGCAAACAGAGGGATCTTTAAAAAATCAAAATCTGTTCATGTTATGCCCTATGGTAGGCAGAATTCTAAGACAGCCCCATAATCTCCATCTCCCTGGGGGCTACTTTGGTGATTATATTACAGTACACAGCAAAAGGGGTTTTTCAGATATAGTTAAGGTTACTAATCAGTCAACCTTAAGACAGAGAAATTATCCAGGTGGGTTTGACTAATCAAGCACTTTAAAAGCAGAGTTTTCTCTAGCTAGTGGCAGAAGAGGATGGTAGATTGATTAGAAGCAAAGGAGGACTGGATGGATTTGACATGTGGTTGCTGACTTTAAAGTTGCAGGGAGGGGGGTGGATATCCTACAGAAAGGATCTGAGAGAGTCCTGTAGGAGCTGAGAGTGACCCTGGAGGACAGCCAACAAGAGAATGGGGACCTCAGACCTACAACTGAGAGGAACCAGATCATGCAAACAACCTGAATGGATTTGGAAGTGGGTATTCCCCCAGAGCCTTCAGACAGGAACTTGAACCAGCCTATACCTTGCCTTTTGCCTCGGACATCCTGAGCAAAGTATGCAGCAGCCATGCCAAGTTGGACTTGTGATCTACAGAACAGTGAAGTAATAGATGGGTGTTGTTTTAAGTCACTAAGTTTGTGATAATTTGTTACATAACAATAGAAAACTAATATACCTCCGACCTTTCCAACCCCCCAATAAAACTACTGGGGATTTACCAGGCCCAGGCAGTTAATCGTTACACCAGTTCCATTAGGGAGGTATTTTTATTATCACCATTTCACAGACCAGGAAACTGAAGCTCAGAGAGATTAATACTTTTCCTAAGGTTATAGAGCTAGTAAGTGGTGCTGAAATTTTTACTTGGCTGTTCTGACTCCAGATTTGCACTCTATGGGTTCTCATTGTCTTTAAGATAAATCCAAATACATAAGCATGGAATTAAAGGCCCTTCCTGATCCCATTCCTGTTCAATTATCCAACTTCAGTTTTAGGCACTCCTCTCAAATTCCTGACAGCCCCCATAACTAACATGCTCTTGATTCCTGACTGCACTACAATCCCTTCTAGAATGCTGCTTGTCCCTCCCCTCCATCTGCTTTCCTTTTGGCAGACTCTAATGGTCCTTTGGGTCTTGTCTAACACACCTCTTCTGGGGAAAGCCTTCCTTGCCCCTCCAAGATGGGTTGGATGCCACTCCAGGCTCCCCCAGAACCTCATGCTCTCCCTTATCAGAGGACACAGGACATTGTGTTGGGAATGTTTACTTGGCTGTGCTCTCCCACTAGATTGTGAACTCCTTGCAAGCCAGAACTGGCGATTAGTTCATTGTCAAATCCCTAGCGTAGGACCTGGAGCAGAGAGGTACTCAATAAATATTTGCTGAGTGAATCATTGAATGAACAAAAGTGCTTTAGCCAAGAGGCAATGGGGAGCCATCTAAGGTCTTGAAGAAAGGGAGTGAGCTTATTATTACACCTGTGCTCACAAGGACAAGTTCAGGGCAAACCTTGCACTCAATGGACCATCCTCATCAGCAGTTAAGGATGAAACAAGTTCATTTGCATTGTGGCCTTGGGTTTCTTGCACTGTAAAGCTTGGCTGTTATCTCTTCTGGACCACATCTGAATATTAGAAAATGCCAGAAGCCTTCACAGTTTCCCCTTATGGAGGTGGAAAGCATAAAAATAGCTTGTGACTTGGGTCTGGGCCCTGAACTCCCACTAGAATGAGGAGCCCCTCTCCCAAGAAGGCTGTGGGAAGCTGCGGTGAAGGTGACGTGGAGACCCACTTACGTGACACTACAGGGAACGGGCAGCCGCCTCTGAAGGTCTGTCCCCCTCCAGCCCAGACCGTTCCATGCCTGCACTCGCTCCCGGAGCACATTGCCGAATCTTGTTCTCCTTAGATATGCAAATATTGCTTCCTGTCGAGAAGGACTGGGAGGCCTTCCGCTTTAGAGGCAGCGCTTATAGCGCTAGCTGGTCGTGGAATGCGATTACAGCGTCTCCATTGGAGACCGCTGAGTGCCTCGGTTTCCCTGTCTGTGCAAAGTGCACTCCCCAGATGCCGCTGCCTCGAGGGACCAGGAAATGCGTCTGGGGGCGCCAGGAAAGATGAGAAGATAAAGCCACGATGCGTCCAGCTAGCTATAGACACAAGCAGAGGAGCCAGTAGGCCAAAGGAGACGCACAGCTGATCCGTGCCGAGGCGCGGGCTCCACTCCCTGAAGTGGAGGGACCCTTGAATCTTTCCTTGCGTAGGCGCGCGGCAGAGCAGCGATTTGGCGAAAAGGGCCGAGACTCAGGATGCCTGCAATGCGAGCGAGGGGCGGACAGGGCGCACGGGGCGCGGCAAGGCTGCGAGGGGCGGGCCTGGGCCCTGAGCCTCCTGCACTTCCAGCCACAGCTCTGGGCCTTGGGGGCGGGAAGGGGTGGAGCCATGTGGGGAGGAGCAAAACCCGGAGGTCCCGGGCACCTTGGGCAGAGCCAGAGCGGCGGGAGCCGGTCCCGGGCGCGTTGCCCCGGGAGCGCCCGTCGTCCGGGCAGAGCGCAGCCGCAACCGCGACCACAGCCGCAGTCGCTTTCCAGCCTGCCTTCGGTGCGCAGCGGGGGAACAGGGGTAGTGCAGCCGCCGGAGGGGGGCACGGGCTCCTCTCCCATCCCAGAGCTACTGGGCTGCCCTTGCTGTCCTCGCCGCCCCAGCAGACCCCGGCCGGACCTGCCACCTGCGCCCTGGTTGCGCCATGGATCCTTCGGAAAAGAAGATATCGGTGTGGATCTGCCAGGAAGAGAAGCTGGTGTCCGGCCTCTCCCGCCGCACCACTTGCTCCGACGTTGTGCGAGTGCTTTTGGAGGACGGCTGCCGGCGGCGACGGAGACAGCGGCGGAGCCGGCGGCTGGGGTCGGCCGGCGACCCGCATGGCCCGGGAGAGCTGCCCGAACCCCCGAACGAGGACGACGAGGACGACGACGAGGCGCTGCCGCAGGGCATGCTGTGCGGGCCCCCGCAGTGCTATTGCATCGTGGAGAAGTGGCGCGGCTTTGAGCGCATCCTCCCCAACAAGACGCGCATCTTGCGCCTCTGGGCTGCCTGGGGCGAAGAGCAAGAGAATGTGCGCTTCGTGCTAGTGCGCAGCGAGGCATCGCTGCCTAACGCCGGCCCCCGCAGCGCCGAGGCGCGCGTAGTGCTGAGCCGAGAGCGCCCCTGTCCGGCCCGCGGGGCCCCGGCGCGGCCCAGCCTGGCCATGACCCAGGAGAAACAGCGGCGAGTGGTGCGCAAGGCCTTTCGCAAACTGGCCAAGCTCAACCGGCGGCGCCAGCAGCAGACACCGTCGTCCTGTTCGTCCACTTCGTCGTCCACTGCCTCGTCCTGCTCTTCGTCGCCGCGGACCCACGAGAGCGCGTCGGTGGAGCGCATGGAGACGCTGGTGCATCTGGTGCTTTCCCAGGACCACACAATTCGCCAGCAGGTGCAGCGGCTCCACGAGCTGGACCGCGAGATCGATCGCTACGAGGCCAAGGTGCACCTGGACCGCATGCGGCGTCACGGGGTCAACTACGTGCAGGACACTTACTTGGTTGGGGCAGGCATCGAGCTCGACGGGTCCAGACCGGGAGAGGAGCCAGAAGAGGTGGCGGCGGAGGCGGAGGAGGCGGCGGCGGCGCCCCCTCTAGCCGGCGAGGCGCAGGCGGCGGCGCTGGAGGAGCTGGCCCGGCGCTGCGAAGACTTGCTGCGGCTTCAGGAGCAACGGGTTCAGCAGGAGGAGTTGCTGGAGCGCCTTTCAGCCGAGATTCAGGAGGAACTCAACCAGAGGTGGATGCGACGGCGCCAGGAGGAGCTGGCGGCGCGGGAGGAGCCCCTGGAGCCCGACGGTGGCCCCGACGGCGAGCTGCTGCTGGAGCAGGAACGGGTCAGGACGCAGCTCAGTACCAGCCTTTACATTGGGCTGCGGCTCAACACGGACCTAGAGGCCGTCAAGTCGGACTTGGATTACAGCCAGCAGCAATGGGACAGCAAGGAGCGCGAGCTACAGGGCCTTCTGCAAACTTTGCACACTTTGGAGCTGACGGTGGCACCGGATGGGGCTCCTGGCTCTGGCAGTCCCTCGCGGGAACCTGGGCCTCAAGCCTGCGCCGACATGTGGGTGGACCAGGCCCGTGGACTGGCCAAGAGCGGTCCTGGCAACGACGAAGACTCGGATACGGGACTGAGCTCTATGCATAGCCAAGACTCGGACTCCTTGCCCATGTGCGAATCCCTTGTGTAGGGGTGGGGGGCGGGGGGCGGGGGGCGGGAACAGGAACAGGGATCTCTTTTTTCTTGCAGAATGCAGTGGGCCAGCCGGCTCGCGGACTTGAAACCAGGCTGTTGCGAGCCCAGAGCTCCGGCTGGGCAGCAGCGCTCTGCGCAGCCTCGCGCTCATCTGGCTCCGGGGTGAGTGCAGAGCAGGGTGAGGGAAGAAGAAGTAGGATCCTCAATACAAGCTCGTTAAAGAGAGGGAAGGAGGGAGGAGGCAAGAACCCCCTATATTGGAAAACAAACACCCCAAGGAAACTGACGTGGTCCGAGCCCATTTTCAAAGTAAGGAAGTATAATGGAGATTTCGCTACTCTTCTGTATGGGAAGGACTGATGGCAGCTAGAACTTTAGTTTGTGGTATGAAGTGCTTTAAAAGAAACACTTGGATGAAAAGGAAATTCCTTGAATGTTAATTGTGACTGTAAACGTGTTAAAACTAGCCAAAGAGGACGCACTGGTGTCGGTCTCTGCCTTTCTTACATCTTTGATAAAACCCATAGGCACCAAAATCCTGGCTGTTTACATTTCTGCAGATTTGGGAATTACCCATCTGCTAAATCATTTGTCTTTTATTTTCTTTCCAAGGCTAAACTGTATCGAAGTCTAACCCTGTATTTCCTCCTAGTAAACACAATAGATGTTAAAAGGGAATTCTTTTCCCAAAATAACCTTTTATTATTACAAAAGCCAAACATAATCATTTGAGATATAAAATCCTGGCAAACATAATCGTGGTTAAAATTTAATCTGGGCCCTTTGGGATCTGTCCCTTCAAAGGCAGGTGTGTTGCCCTTTAATTCGTATTGCCACTTCATTGACTCAATCACTGTTATTTCAGAAAAAAATAAAAGGAAGTAGCAGAATTCAAGTTACGCAAAACAAAACTTGCTGTCTAACAAGCACTCTTTGAAAGCAAAGATGTTTTAGTGTTCAGCTTTTAAGTTGAGCTATGTGATTAAAACCAACCATGACCTTAACGGATTTTACCCAAACTCGTCTAACTTCAGTATGTTTTGTCAGAGATTAATCAGTTACTTGTTCAAACTTAAATTGAGATAGTGTAAATATCAGGGTTTCCTAGATAAGGACAGAAAAGAAAAAAATAAAACAATCTCATAGTACTCCTTGGGTGAACAATGTGATTAACGATGGCACGTAGCCATGGAAAAAAAGATAAAAAGTGAGTTAAGAACTTGAATTACTCTTGTCTGGCACACGCCTATGCACATGCCAGGAGATGCAAGTGCAACACCATCTCAGTAGCTGGCGACAGAGCTGGTGGGGACTCCATGTAATTGTTCCGGTTGTTTCAATTAAAACTTATCAGTTGTAGCTAGTTGTTGGCCCCGCGGAAGGAGCCTGCTGGCCGATTTCCCTCTGCAGCTCAGTACTTCTGAGGAATGTGGGATCTAATCTGTCCTGAGAAGGTTATTAACAATGGGGCATGTGTGTGGTACCAGCATGGTGCAGAAGCCTCTTATCAACCTACTCTTGAGGGGCTGGCTCCAGTTTCAACACTACATGTGAAGATAACTTAAGAGGTCTTGCTTTATACAGAAGTTCCTTCCCTTGCAGAGATTCTCTATCTGCTTGTTGCCAATGGGAGCCTGCCCTTATGACCTCCTCAAACCAGTTTGTGCTGTCTCCTTTTTAGAGACAGCACCCCCCACCCGCCCCGCACTGCCACCACCACTGCCCTGGTATTACAACATGTGTGCCTGTTTGCAGATTTTCAAGTAAAAATGGGAATTTAAAGGCCATTTTCTTAATTGATGTTTTCAAAAGACATTAGCTGGCATAACTATGGTTTTTTAGTTTCATCTGATGCAGGAAATGTCTATGCATTTGGTCTTGAACTTGATAAAAATGAGGAAGGGACTGAAAAAAACCCACCATCCCCAGACAATCATTTGATCCCATAAACACGAAACCTAATGATAGCTTTCATTTTGAGGCAGAGGTAAAATCCTCATTAGAGTGTGACAAAATGCTACTTGTCTGAATGGTTTATGCTGACAATGGGCTGACCTGGTGGTTTTAAAATTATTGTGCTGTTTTTCCCCCTCAGGGTGGTAGGGGAGTGATTCTTGGACGTTTATTAACTCAAAAAGAACGCAGAAGTTGGCAGAACAGAACTGCCTGGAAGAAAGGGGCTGTTTTCCTTTTCACTATTATTATTTTAAACTTTGATGGGCTGCTGACGTCAGCAAATATGCTTGACGCCTGTAAAGCAAATAAGCCACATCACAAGCAGAAAGCCTGTGGGATTTTCTGGTGCCCTATTTCTAGAACCTTCCCTGTCCTGACCATTTGAAGGTGCTTATTTAGTCAACCGTTCAGACAGCTGCGAGGCTTTATTGATAACAAATGGCAGCCTATTTGGCCCATTTTTTTTTCTTTTATCCAAATCAATTATATTCCTAAAAGGCACTCTCTGTGAGTAGAAGAAAGGAGTGTGTAGAACAGGCTGACGTGGAGGAGCGGGGAGGAAGGAGACAATAGTTCTTTTTACTAAGAGCTTTCGCAAGCCTGAGAAAGGTGAAATAAAGGTATAAAAAGCACCAAAACAGTGCCTGTGCATAGGAAGTGCTTAATAAATGCTAAATACTTCAAGTTTTAATTCACATTTATGGTCACCATGGCATTAAGAATGAGAATAAATGCATGACAGGGAATGTACCAATGTCAGGATTTCAGCGCCCCTGGGAAAATTAACTCAGCTCCTATTCTCCAGCTCTAATGGAAATCCTGGGCAGAAACCAGCAAACTTAAGAAGGGTATGAAATGTAGGTCCCTTACCAGTCAGCCCCACCCTTTTTTTTTTTTTCGTAACTGAGATAATTTATTGTATTTTTGATCTGAGTTATCCTAGTCTCAGCCATCTCCCAAACCAAAAGATTCCATATGGCATCTCTATGTTTGTTTATTTCCTTATAAAGTGTGTTTATTTTTTGCTGATTAGAAAAGTTGTGTACACGATAGTCCTTACGATGAACCTGAAAATAACATAAAAAGGCAAGAAAAGTCACTCTAAATCTCTGTACCAAAAACCTGTCACTACCAAGATTGGTATATTTACTTCCAAACCTTTTGAATTGTGCAGATTTCATATTTGCTTCTGTATTTAAAAATATATAATTTTGATAAGATTGTATATACATGTTTATACTCAGGTTTGACAGACTCCCTGTAAACAGATCTACCCATCTGGTGGATATACCATAGTTTACAGAACTGTGCATGTTATCAGTTTGTTTCCCATACTTTTTTTTACTGTTATAAAATAACACCGTAGTAAGTTTCTCTGTGCATGTATCTGTTTACCTAATTAGACTCCCACCCTCCCCACAATAAGATAGGTTTCCAGAAAGAGAATTCTCAGGTCAGAGTACAAACATTTAGAGGCTTGATACTCACTGCCAAATTGCTTTTCAAAAGATTTGTTCTAATTACAATCAGCTATGCATGAGCATGCCTGTTTCACTACAGCTTAGCTTTCATTAGATATTATATTTTGTTAGGAAAATATTTTAATCAAAATTTACTAATTAATTCTTCGTGGCCTCAGGAAGCCAAAGCTGACAATCACTGACTTAAAATATTCTTACAACAGCAAGGGTGGGCCCGTGGATCAGAAGTGTTAGTTAAGAGGGTGTGGTGTTTTCTCTCCTTTCCATTTTTTCCTTCCCTGAGTATTTGCTTAAGGTAATATTAATAGAATTTTATCTCATATCAGAATTGGTCAATGATCTGAGAACAGAAGGGGCAGAAACTCTACAGAAGCAGGGCTAAGGAGATAACAAATTGAATCAGAGTTATAAAAAGAAAATATTCGTTATCTTTTTCATCTTGAGTCTAGTGGAAAAGGCTATTCTTAGAAAGCGATGCCATAAAACATATTTGATTTTGTGCTTCTCCATACCCACCTCTAGCAAAAATTAAATCAAATGAAACACATAAACCAAGTTGTTTATAAGTAGTCTGTAATGAACAGTTTAGATTTTTCTAGGAATTTCTTTCTAAATATGATATGCACTTGAGGTTGTTCTTAATATCTTGAAAAGAGAAGATTTGACTATGACAATCTGTGAAATTTCCATTGTGAAAATGCTTGCGAAATTTGTTTTCCCAACCAGAAAAGAAGGAATATGAGGAGGGATCAAGTTTTGTTGAGTTTTTTTGAAATGCCAGATCCTTCTGTTGAGTATTTTCACATGTATTTTCTCTGCATTAATCTTGTGAGATAGAACGTTTTAATCTCCAATATTTACAGATAAAGGAACGAAAGCCATTCAGTTCATAAGTAAGAGATGCAGGATTCCAACCTAAGCCTGACCACAACACCTGTGCCTTTTCGCTACACACACCTGATGCATTACGCACAGTAAGTGTTCAGCACATCCAGAAGAAAAAGTCCCCGGGGCTCCAGAGCGTTGCCATTGGAAAGCCTTCAGAGATGATCAAAGTCTTGTCCAGGTATTTCTACCAGGAAAGTGGAGTACTTTTCGGAAGATCACACTTTTGCTAAATCTACTAGGTGAAGATTTAGCAAAAGACAGAGGAGGGGAAATTCTTATGTAAATATTTGGGTGGTTGTCTGGGAGAATGAAAAAAAATTCTTAAAAAACGAATACTCCCTGTGTTAGCTTGGAGGTTTTGACTGAATGCCCCATGGACTGTTGTTGCTCTACAAAGCGCAGGTGCATAGTCAGTCAACAACGTGGACTCCTCAGCCATCAGGGAAGACAGCTGTGTGCTAGTCACACTCACATCTGGAAGGTGGTACCAACCATGGCCGTGCTGGTGGGAGCTGTCCCCAGCACTTTTAACAGGCTTTATTTCTGTTTGAGCCTCTGGGTACATGAGAATGTTGGAGGAGTCGAAGGAGGGAGTGCCAGGCTTTCCAAGGATCTTTGTGTGTGGCATTAGGTATGCACACCTGGCTGAGTGCATCTTTGGCCACAATGACCCCATCGTGCTCATGGAGACCTTGCATGGGTTGCTTTGAAGGCCTGCTTCCCCCAGCCTCTCCCCTTCTCATCCATTCCCATGCAAATCTCCTGTTTCAGACACTTCTAGGATTTCCCATAGCTTTCAAGATAAAATCCACATTTCTTAGCAGGTTTGTGAAGGTTGTTGGTTTTCCAGCTCAAGATCCCTCCTTTAGGTCCACCCTCCCCAACTTAAGACCACGGAATTGAGTTGATCCTATTTCTTCATTCAGGTCACACTATCATCCTCCTTTTATGCATGTGCCCTTTTCTATCTTCATTTTACTTCATGTTCTCCTTCCTCCCCATTCCCACTCCCGTTTCCCTCCTTGCTCTTATGATAGGCCCCTATTCCAATGTATTAATTTACAACCTTCCAAACCATCTTATATATTCAAGGCTGCCATGTTGCACACTGTGTGCTAGTCACACTCACACCTGGAGTGTAACTAGCACACAGTGGGCAACATGGCAGCTCCCATTCCCACTCCTTTTTCCCTCCTTGCTCTCATGATAGGCACCTATGCCGACATATTAATCTACAACCTTCCAAAGCATCTTAAATATTCAAGGCTGCCATGTTGCATACCCTCAAGGGGCACCATTCATGTTGTATTCTGGCATCTTTCCCCAGAGGGCAACATTTGCATGGAAAACTGTGAATGGTAACCGTGAGGCTGAGCAATGTGCCAGCACAGTTCATATGGTTGTGTATGTATATGTATCCTTGACAGTAGATTGAAACTGTCTGTATGCTTGTGTTTAATATATATGACTTTATTGAGCTATAAAATTTATTATGTTTCTTTCTTTTTCACATGACATTATGTTTGTGCAAGCATTCTGCATTGGTATATGCAAATTTAGACCATTATTTTTTTACCTGCATGGTATTCTGTCTCTTTCTGTCTTTGCTTAGTGAGTGATATCTAGGTCGTCACCAATTCTTTGCTATCTCAAACAAGGTGTCGATTAACACAGATAGAAATCGGTGGACATATGTGAGTGCTGAACTGCAGGATTGCTCTGCCAAATTGCTATACCCGGTTAGGCTCTTACTAGGAGTGAAGATTTCCATATTCCCCACAAGCACTTGATATTGATCAACCTTCTACTATTTGCAAATCTGCTTTAATTTGCATTTCTTTAAAATCTAGTAAAGTTAAGCTTCATCTGCTTATTATCCTTTAGGTCCCCCTTTTGTTAATTGCCTATGTTGTTATTGACCATTTTTCCTTTGGTTTCACTTTTCTGGCAGATTTTCAGAAGTTCCTTACATATTCTGAACATTACTTTCTTTTAACCTTAGAGCTAGTGTGAATATCTTCTATCTGTCCTCCATCTCTAACTGTGTCCCTGGTATCTGTTGTTGAAAATGTCTTTACTTTTAATGTAGTCAAATTTAGCATCCACCTCCCCTGTGGCTTGTGGTTTGGGGTTCTTGTGTAAGTAATGAAGTCACAAAAATATGGTTCTATATATTTTCTTCTACTAGCCTCATACTTTGTCTCTCTCTCTCTTTAATTCTTTCTTCCTCTATCCCTCCTTTCTTCCTTCCCCCTTATTTCTTCTTCACAGATGAAGTGAAATACTTCTGTGGAAATAATCTTTATCTTATCAAGTTTTACCCTAAAGAATAGTTTAAATCCTGATTATCCTGAAATGTAGACTAAATTTTTGTATTTTTGGTAAAGACAGGGTTTTGCCGCATTGGCCAGGCTGGTCTCGAACTCCTGGCCTCAAGGGATCTGCCCGCTTTGGACTCTTACAGTGCTGGGATTACAAGCAAGAGCCACTGTGCCCAGCCTAACTTTCTTTTTCTTTTTTTCTTTTTTTGACAGAGTCTTGCTCTGTCGCCCAGGCTGGAGTGCAGTGGCATGATCTCGGCTCACTGCAAGCTCCACCTCCCAGGTTCATGGCATTCTCCTGCCTCAGCCTCCCAAGTAGCTGGGACTACAGGCGCCAGCCACCATGCCTGGCTAATTTTTTTGTATTTTTAGGAGAGACAGGGTTTCACTGTGTTAACCAGGACGGTCTTGATCTCCTGACCTTGTGATCCGCCCGCCTCGGCCTCCCCAAGTGCTGAGATTACAGGCGTGAGCCACCGTGCCCGGCCCCAGCCTAACTTTCTTACGTTTTATTTTTATTTACCAGTGTTCAAAATAATGGGGTTGTCCACTAGCATTCTCCAAAGGTGACTAATAGTTTTTCTTGTTTGTTCATTTTTTTAGGATAATTATAAAATTTTAAATTTAAAGTATTTCATTTGTTTCAAACCATTGTGGTTATTAATATTACTGATGCTCCGTTTACCTATGTAACAAACGTGTACATCCTCTACAGGTTCCCTGGAGCTTAAAATAAAAGTTGAAGAAAAAAATGCTGATGCTCAAATTGTCCCCTCTTTAGCTACTGGGAGACTTTTCAGGTCAGCTTCTGAATTCTTTTCACACAATTTTCATAGTCTTTGATGGCGTTCTTTGCTCTCTAGTAGGTCAAACTATTTCAGGCTCCTACTATTCATTTTCTGTGCCAGTCCTGCAATCAACCATCATTATAAGGAGTCCTGATTCCTTTTAGTGGGAAATGATATTTAGAAGCCACAATCTGGATGCTAGGGGTGCTCATTGCCACTAGGTTAGTGATTGCTTTTAGGACTTTTCAGAGTCAACGTGTAGAAAATATGTTTTTGTTTTATTATTATTCTTTTGCTTGGTTTTTGTTTTGTTTTCTATTATTTTTAAAATTGTGGTGTAATATATATAACATAAAATTAATCATTTAAACAATTTTTAGGGCTGGGCATGGTGGCTCACACCTGTAGTCCCAGCACTTTGGGAGGCCAAGGAGGGCAGGTTGTTTGAGCCTGGGAGCTCAAGACCAGCCTGGGCAACACGGCGAAACCCTGTGTCTACTAAAAATACAAAAAATTAGCTGGGTGTGGTTGTGCATGCCTGTAGTCCCAGTTACTTGGGAGGCTTAGGTGGGAGGATCGCTTGAGCCCAGGAGGCGGAGGTTGCAGTAACCTGAGATCATGCCACTGTGCTCCAGCCAGGGCAACAGAGTGAGATCTTGTCTTAAAATTTTTTTTTTAAGTGTACAGTTCATTGGCATTAAGTACATTCAAAGTGCTTTGCAATCATCACCACTATCCATTTCCAGAAATTTTTCATCTCAAACAGAAACTCTATATCCATTAAACAATAACTCCCAGTTCTTTCCTTCTCCCAGCCCCTGGTGGCCTGTATTATCTTTGTAAAGAATGCCTATTTGAGCCATTCCACCATTTAGAATTGGGTTTTTGAGGGGGATGGGAATTGTTGAGTTGGAGTTCTTTATTTACTTTGGATATTAATTACTTATCAGATATGTTATTTGCAAATATTTTTTCCTCATTCCATTGTTTGCCATTATTGAGTGTCTGTATTAGTCTGTTTTCATGCTGCCGATAAACACATACCCCAAACTGGGGAATTTATAAAGGAAACTTTAATTGACTCACAGTTCTACATGGCTGGGGAGCCCTCACAACCATGGCAGAAGAGCAAAGGATGTCTTACATGGTGGCAGGCAAGAAGAGAGCTTGTGCAGGGGAATTCCTCTACATAAAACCACCAGATCACATGAGACCTTTATTCACTATTATGAGAACGGCATGGGAAAGACCCACCCCTGTGATTCAATTACTTCCCACTAGATTCCTCCCATAATATGTGGGAATTGTGGGAGCTACAATTCAAGATGAGATTTGGGTTGGGGACACAGCCAAACCATATCAGGGTCTTTGATGCACAAACAGTTTTAAAATTTTGATGAAGTCCAACTTATTTATTATTCTCTTTGTTGTCTGTGCTTTTGGTGTCATATTCCAAGAAATCCTTACCAAATCCAACATCATAAAACGTTCTCCCTGGGTTTTCTTCCAAGCATTTTATAATTTTAACCCTTTTGTGTTTAGGTCTTTAATCCATTTTTAGTTAATTTTTGTAGATGGTAGAAGGTAAGATTTCAACTTTATTCTTTTGCATATGGATATTTAGTTTTCCCAGAACCATTTGTTGAAATTGTTATCCTTTCCCTATTAAATGGTCTTGGCACACTTGTCAAAAATTAATTGACCACACATGCAAAGGTTTATTTCTGAGTTCTCTGTTCTGTTCCATTTGTCTATACATCTTTCCTTAGTCTAGTTCCACAATGATTTAATTGCTATAGATTTGTAGTAAAATTTGAAATCAGGAAATGTGAGTTTTCTGTATTTTATCCTTCTTTTAAAAAATCATTTTGGCTATTTTTTGGAAGTACCATATGACTTTTAGGATGAGTTTTTCTGTTTCTGCAAAAAAAAAAAAAAAAGCCAGTGGAATTTTGATAGGGATTGCAGTGAGTCTTTAGATACCTTTGGATTGTATTGTCATATTAAGAACATTGTCTTCTAATGAATGAACATGAGATGTCTTTCCATTTTTTTATGTCTTCTTTAATTGCTTTCAGAAATGTTTTATAGTTTTCAGTGTCCAAGTCTTTTGCCTCATTGTTAGAATTATTCCTAAGTATTTTATTTTATTCTTTTTGATGTTATAGTAAATGGAATTTTTAAAAATTCCTTTTTAGATTGTTCATTGTTGATGTATAGAAATGCAACTGATTTTTTTTGCATTGATTTTGCATCCTGCAATGTTGCTGAATTTATTAGCTCACTTTTTTGTGTATGGAATCTTTAAAATTTTCTATGTGCAAGATTATGTCATTTGCAAACAGATATAATTTTACTTCCCCTTTTCAATTTGGACTCCTTTTATTTCATTTTCTTGCCTAATTTCTCTGCTTAAAAGTTTTAATACAATATTGCATAGAAGTAGTGAAAGTGGGCGTCCTTGTCTTGATTTTGATCTTCAGGAAAAAGCTTTCAGTCTTTCACTATTGAATATAATGTTTGCTGTGGATTTTTCATATATAGCCTAAATCGTGTTGAAGATGTTTCCTTCTATTCCTAGTTACTGAATTAAAAAAAAAAAAAAACAAGAAAGGGTGTTTCATTTTGTCAACTGCTTTTTCTGCATAAATTGAGATGGTTATTATTATTTTTTCTTTTTTAATTGTGGTGTATTACATTGATTTTCATACATTGAACCCTCCTTGCAAAACAGGAATAAATCCCACTTGGTCATGGTACATAATCTTTTTAATATACTGCCAAATTTGGTTAGTATTTTGTTGAGACTTTTATATCAGTATTCATAGGAGATTTTGGCCTGTCGTTTTCTATTTTCTGAGTGTCTGTCTGGTTTTGGTACCAGGATAATGTTGGTATAGAATGAGTTGGAAACTGTTACTTCTCCTTGAATTATTTTTAGAAGAGTTTGGGAAGAATTGGTATTAATTCTTCTTTAAATGTTTCATAGAATTCACCAGTGAATCCATCTGATCCAGGACTTTTCTTTATTGGGAGGCTTTTGATTACTGATTCAACTTCCTTACTGGTTATATAAGGTCTATCAAATTTTCCATGTCTTTATGATCTAATTTTGGTAAGTTGTGTGTTTCTAGAAAATCATCTGTTTCATCTAGGTTATCCAATATGTTGGCATACAATTATTCATAATATTCTCTTATAATCCTTTTTGTTTCTATAAAATCTGTAATAATGTCCCCACATTTATTTATGATCTTAGTAATTTGAATCTTCAATCTTTTTTCCTTAGTCAATCCAGCTGATTTGTCAGTTTTGTTGATCTTTTGAAATAAGTACTTTTGGTTTTATTGATTTTTCTTTTTTGTCGCTCTATTCTCCATTTCATTTATCTGTGCTCTAATCTTTATTATTTCCTTCTTTCTGCTAGCTATGAGTTTAGTTTGTCTTTCTTTTTCTAGATCCTTAAGGTGTAAAGTTGAGTTATTGATTCGAGATCTTTTTAAAAAATATTTATGTTTAGAGCTATAACTCTTACTGTTAGCACTGCTTTCACTGAATCCCATTAGTTTTGATGTGCTGTTTTTTTGTTTGTTTTCATTTGTCTCAAGATTTTATAACTTCCTTTGTGATTTATTCTTTGATTTATTAGTTTTTTAAGGGCGATTTATTTAATTTCCACATATTTGTGAATTTCCCAGTTTTCGTTCTGTTACTGATTTTTCGCTCATTCCATTAGGATCAGAAATGATATTTTGTATGATTTCAACTTCTTAAATTTATTAAGACTTGTTTGTGGCCTAACATATGATCTGTCCTGGAGAATGTTCCATATGCACCTGAGAAAAATGTGTATTCAGCTGTAGTTGGGTGCAGTGTTCTGGATATATCTTTTAGGTGTAATTTGTTTATGGCATTGTTCAAGTTCTCTATTTCTTTATTTCTCTTCTGTCTTGTGTTCTATTTGTTATTGAAAGTGGCATATTGAAGTTTATTTCAACTATTATTGGAGAACTATTTATTTGATTCTGTCAATGTTTGCTTCATATATTTTGGGGCTCTGATTTTGGTGCATATAGGTTTATAATTGTTATATTTTCTTGGTGAGTTTACCCCTTTATGAATAAACAATGTTTGTCTTTGTTTCTTGTAACAGTTTCTGACTAAATGTTTATTTTGTCTAATGTTAGTATAACTACCCCAGCTCTCTTTTGGTTACTATTTGCATGAAACATCTTTTCCTATCTTTTCACTTTCAACCTACTTGTGTCTTTAGATTTAAAGTGAATTTCTATATTTTCTATTTGTTGTGACAACATCTTCATAGTTTCCTTTAGCTTTTAAGATATGGCTTCCTTTGTTCTTTGGACAGCCCTAAAATAGCTGATTTAGTCTTGTTTAGTAAGTTCTGCTTTTGAGCTTCTTCATTGATGGTTTCTATTGGCTGCTTTTTTCCCCCATGAACAAGCCATACTTTCTTATTTCTTTGCGTGTCTCATAATTTTTTGTTGAAAACCAGACTTTTAAAATAACATAACATTGCAACTCTGGAAATCAGATCCTTCTCTTCCTAGGGTTTGTTGTTGGTGCCATTTGTCTTTGTTGTTTTTTCTTTTTGTTATTTTTGTTTGTTTGTTTAGTAACTTTCTTGAACTAATTTTCTAAAGTCTTTATCCTTGTCATATGACCACTGAAATGTCTGCTCAGATAGCCTAGTGGTCATTAATGATTGGACAGAGATTTTCTGAAATGCCTGTAACTAATAAGCCTCTCAGCCTTTACTGAGGGGCTATGTGTGTGTATGTGTATGAGTTGGGATATATTTTCACTATTGAGGGGCTCAGTTTACAACTCTGCTTTAGCTCTCACTTTCTACTTGCTTAGAGCCTAAAGGTCTGTCAGAGTGGGGAGCTTAGGACTTTCTCAGGTCTGTCCTGAGCATGTGCACATTCCTATGCAGGTGAAACCTTCTAGATTTCTAGAAATATTTTAGAGCTTTTCAAAGCCCCCATGGACTATCTCATTCACCAGCTTTTCCTTTTAACTAACTTGATCAGCTTCTTAGTTTTCCCAACTGCAATCACTGCTTCAAGCAGTTGTGATGTTAGATAATTGTCTGTAGTTGCTTTTGACAAATGTCCCCAAGGAAAAAGCTGTTTCGCATTGTGTGAGATCTGAGTCGGGTCAAATAAATACCAGCCAGGGAACTGCCAGACAGGTCAAATATTGGCAAATCTCAGAATGGTACTTTAGCCAGCTCCTAACACATTCGCTCCCTTCCAGTGGTTCCTGAGCTGCTGGTTTTCACTGTGATTATGGGGCTGCTAATTTTCACTGTGATTGTGGGGTTGCTGATTTTCACTGTGATTGTGGGGCTGTTGGTTTTCAAGGCTACTGTGGAGCTAGGGGCGGGGATGGTAAGAGGGCAAGTTAAAACGCTAGAAAACATGTTGTTCTTACTAAGATTCTGTCATTTTTCTTTATTAAATGCTCTTTGGAGCCTTGTAAGCTTTTGGTTAATTTGAAAAAACTGGGAAAAGTTGATTTTGACAATTTTTTTGCCTGTATTCTTGTTGCTTTTATTGCCAAATGGCTTTTTGGAGGTTCTCACTCTGCCGCACTGACATCACTTGTCAAGATTGTTTTCTTCTTTGTTCCCTCTTTTATAGGATGCACAGAATTTTCTTTGGCTGACTTGAAAGTTGTACATTTAATTTTACTCTTCTGTTTCTCCAGACTTACTAAGAGCCATGCTTATGCTTATTTTTCCTGACCAATCTATAATCTTATCGAATCTGTGTTTGCCTCCAGGCAAGACAAGACCCTTAACACACTACTCTCACTTCTCTGGTCTCTCTGTCTTTTCATTTTGGCATCATCTACAATTTTAGTTCTAGAAAATCTTATTTAACTAATAATAACCTTTCTCTGCCTATTTTACTGGGATTGAATTAAATGTATACATTATCTTGAGCAGAATTGGTATCTTTAGGATGCTGTATCATTCTATTCAAGAATAAGATAATACTGCAGTGTAACAAATCTCCCCCAAATTCAGTGTGTCTTAAAATAACAATAATTTATTCTCATGCATGCATCTGTGTGAGGCAGCTGGGGCTTAGTTAAACTAGGTTAATTTCAGCTGAACTTGGCTACAGTCTATGAGTTTTCTTTAGACCTGCTTCATGTATTTCTGATCCTCCTTGAACCAGAGGCACAGAACTTTCCTAAAGCTCCCTTGGAGTTGTTACAGAGGGGTCAGGCTAAACTCTTCTTTTTTCCTCTGCTTCTGTGGGCCTTGGCTTTTTCAATCCAAGTCAATACACAAATATCACATGATGGCTATGCACCAGGCCTAAAGTTTGGGCCTGCAAAAGCAGAGATAAGTAAAACAGATAGCATTCCATCAGTAAAAATACTCTCTGAGACACTGATATTAGGATTTTAAATGGATTCAATATACTAGATTTATACTTTGTAGGTAACAGTTCTACTTTTAGGAATCTACAGAATATTTGCACAAGCAGTTAAGGATGTAAGTTAGTAATCATCATTACAGCAATTTTTATAATAATTAAATATTAGAAATCGCCTCAATAGACGACTAGTTATATAAGCTGTAATAATCATATTATTTTATGTTATATAGCTATTAAATAATGTGAATCTGCATTTCTGATGTAGAAGAACACCTATGATATGTTGTTAAATAAAAAAAGCAAGTAAGTGGAAAGAGTATAAACTCATTACTTATTTTTGTAGCTCTAAAAATCACTATTTCTTAGCTCTGACCACTGTTAAGTTCTGGAATCAATGACCACCAAGTAGTAATGAGCACCCTAGCACCAATGCTGTGGCATTTAAATATTATTTTTCATTAATAGGGTAAGTGCCCTTTAAAATAATGGCTGATTTCAAATACAGGGCAGGACATGAATAAAATGCGTCTACTACACCTTACATACTAAAAAGCAAGAAAATGGTTAAAAACTTTGTGGTTATGTCTAAAGAACTCAGGGCCAACCTACCAGGCTCCCAATAGCTAAAGATGGGAAAAATTTAAGTTTCAGTGAGAATAAGACTGTAATGGACTCGTCAAAAATATAAAAATCCTGAGATTCACAATGATACTACAAAAAAGAAATTAACTCATTAACCAACGTCAGAGATTGCTAGAACACCAAGTTATTTTTCTAGAAACCAGTAATAAAGAGAACATTTATTCTGTCTTTTCTGTACACACTGTGTTTCTAAGTCATCAAACAGTTGACGAAGGAAAGTCTTTACAAAAGAGTTTTAGCTAAGAAATACAGAAGGAATAATTGAATTAGAAAAGTACCCTTATGCAACTCCTAAAAAGTTGATCACTGATGGATGCTAAAGTGAGTAGATGTCAAGAAAAATTTATAGTGGATATATCAACTGACAAGATTGAAATCCAGGGATCATCCAGTCATGCTTGCCTCTTGGTATGATAAAATAGGAAGTACTCAGCCTTACCTATCAAATATTGCACACAAAATAATTGAATCTGAATCTAATCAAGAATCTAGTTCTATTGAGGAGATTACAGGAAATTGTCAGACTAGAGAACGTGTGGAATGATATTCTGAGTATGTAATCAGCCAAATCCATATTGTGGGAAATTCTACAGAATTAAAACCTCATTTCTTTAGTAAATCAATTTTCTAAAAGAAGGAAGGGAAATGTAACTATTGTAACCATTATAGATGGAAAGAGTCTTAAGAGACATATCAATCATATGGACTTTGGATATTAATTCAAACAAACCTAAGGTAAGAGAAAAAACCCCACACATTTTAGGACAAAGAAAAGAAAGAACAGAATATTATAAAAGATTATTATTTTTAAATATGATAATGGTAAAATCTTCGTATTTTTAAAATATTTTACCTGTTAGAAATACATAGTAAAGTACTATGGTGAAATAATATGATGGCTGAGATTTACCTGAGATGTTTCAGGAAAAAATTGGAGGTAGTGGAGAAAGGATAAATATTAATAAAACAAAATGGGAAAACTGTTGCTATTTGTTGAAGCTTGTTGATGGGTACATGGGATTCATTATGCTCTTCTCTGCATTTGTTTATTGGTTTGATGATTTCTATAATAAAAAGTGAAAAAAGTAAAAGAGAAAAAGAAAACGAAAGTCAAGTTGTGGAACAATGTGTATAGTATGCTTTAATTTTTTTCTTTTTAAAGAACAGAGTAGAACAAAGCACTGTTATACTATTATCTGTGGTTATCTTTGGGAAATGGGACTGGGGAATGATGTAGGAAGCTTCTGTTTTTTATTTTATAAACTTTGATTTCATTTGAATTTTTAAATAAGTACATATAACTTAAGTAACTTAAAAAAAAGAGAAAGAATAAATAAGATGTCATAAGTAAGGTATGAACAAAGTACTATGGAAGCTTGTTTCCTGTGTCCTGGCTGAACATAGCTGCTGAAAGGAGGACCTGAGGTTGTGAGGGTGCATGGCACATTTGAACTCAGTGGAGCAGCCTTATACGGACCCCACACCAACTCACCTGCCGTGCTGTGAGGAGGCCTCAGCGACATGACCCATGCTGTCTGGGAAAGGCAGTGATCGCAGTTCATTGTGTGACAGCTAAGCAGGCTTTACAGTAGAGTGAGTCCACGATTAGCTGCCTAAGGGAATGTATTAGATCTGCTCACTGTGTGTTAAAATACAAATTTGTATCATTGTGAACAAATCTCTTAATGGCTGAGTAGACTACTTTGTTATAAAGATGTTACCAGTTATTCATTTTTTAACCATATCTTCCACGTCAGTGAATTTCCTGTGTTGGTCCAGAGCTGGGAGGAGAGAGCACCTGAAGGGCATAGAGGGCCTGGATGACTTTGGCATCCGTTGGTTTAAACCGCTGGCTCCTGCAGAGGCTGTGGAGATTTCCCAGGGGGCTCACAGATCCATAGCCATGCCAGGCATAATCTAAGCATCATAAACCATCCTTCACTTTCATGTACTGCTAGTTTGTGAATTTTCTGTAGATGGCATTGCGATGAGTTGAAATCCTTACTGAAATTGGAAGATTTTAGGATCTTCTGCATCAACTACCATGACATGGGGTGGGGGGTGTCTGGGCTCTAAACTATTTGATATTTGAAGAGATCTTCATATGGTAAGAAAATGGGGACCACTGGTGTGGAGTTATGAATTATTCTTAAACTGCTCTTCAGGGTTGAAGTTTGGGTGCCCTTTCTGTTTGTTTATAATAACATCCTAGGCATATTTCTACCATAACGTCCATTGAGACACCCAAGGCTTCTCCTTGCTCCCAGAGCAACTTACACAGAAATCCATTACAGTTTTTATAACAGTGATATATGATAGCTCAGTGTTATGTCTCCCCCACTAGTGGGGTGGGGTGGAAAATTTGGAGAGATGAGGACAGGGATTCATTTATTCAACAAACTCATGAAGCCACTGGCTGAGGACCTAGAGGCAGAGAGATGAACAAGATCCCTCACAGAGCTCGCTGAGTGACCATCACAGTACAGTATGGGTAAGTGCTGTGGCTTTCCTAGGAAAACCAATGAGGCCTCTCACACAGATTGTGGAGGCCAGGGATGGTGGGAGCAGATGATGGCTAAATTGAGATTTGAATGACCAGTTGGAGTTTGCCAATGAAATGAGGGAGTGGGGGGCAATCTATATAGGAAAACTAGAAAGTGAAAAAGGGCAGAAGAAGAGATGATACAAGCCAAGCTGAGAGGTGGACAGTGTGGGGAGGGGAGGCTGGAGAGGTTGGTTTGGGCCAGACCATGATGGGTCCCCACCAAGGTGACATGATGAAGACTTGGGGCTTTAACTTGAGACAAATGAGAAGACACTGGAAACTTAAAGGCAGAAACCCTAAGATGAGCCAATTTGCCTGCTTGCATGACTTGGGCAACAGTGTGTGTGTTGGCTTGTTGTGTGCAAAATGGAAGTGAAGACAGGAGTCGGGCAGCTGATTCCTGATGCAGGTAAGATTCAGGTGGGGGTCTGAATGAAGGCAAAAGTGGTTGGGATGGAGAGATGAGGACAGGCTCATGGGATGCCACAGAGGAAGAATAGACTCAGCTTGGCACTGGTTTGGATGTGCAGAGGGAGGAGGAGGGAGGACTCAGATAATGACTGGATTTCTGGCTTCAGAAACAGGTGGCCATTCACTGAGATAAGGAATACAGGAGGAGGAGCAGGTTTGGGGGAAGACAGTGCAGGAACTCAAACTCCCTTTGGGTGATATTTTGTCTATTTTAGTATTTCTAAGAGATAGCTAGCTACCAGAATCATCAAGAAGGTGGATATCTCAAGCCACGGAGGAACATATAAATCTTCCTGCCTTTGGTTGCCAGGGGCAGTTTTTGAAATGTACATACCAGGACAGATGCCTTAACCTAGGTAGCACAGGACCACACACTCTTTGGAAAAGCAACAGTGAAGACAACCTTTGTGTTTTGAGGAAATGAATGCAGTTTATTTCCTGAGGGGAAAAAGTGTCATTTAGAGACAATACTGCTCAGTAGAGTAGAAGATCAATGTGGCTAACATCAGCTTTTTAGTAAGACCTAAAAGTAATGCAACTGCTGGAAAAAGCTCTATGATTTGGTGGAACATTTAAGGTTTGATCCCAGTAGTTCAAATCCAGGCTTTTCCACTTACTAATTCTATGACCTTAGTCAAATTATTTAACCAGAGAGGTTAAGAATAATAAGTGCCTAAAACAGTTGCTGTGACAACAGAGATTAGTACATTTTAGTGTTGCAAACATATTATACTGAACTGGGCGATGCCAAGTGCCTTGTCCCATTTGTCCATTCTTTCATTCATAGAGTCACAAACACCTACTACAGGTATCTACTAGGTGCCAGACACTCTGGCAGTCCCAGAGGACATCAAGTTTACTAAGACGTGGTCCTTCAGAGTCAAGCAAGGATGAAAAAAGAAAAAAAGCAGAGAACCCAGGAATCAGGTGGTCCATTTTAGAAGAGAGTTGAAAAGGACCTGAACTAGGGCATGGGAAAAACAGACGTGTACGAGCTGTTTAGGAGCTAGCCTCATTCACATGTCATGATGAATCATTGGTATAGGGTGAGAGAGGAGTAGCCTAGAATGAATCTCAGTATTCCAGCTTGGGCATAGGGAAAGATACGGGTGGGGACTTCTTAGATGGTGTGGAATAGGTCTTGGCCAGCAGTGGGGGTAAGAGGTGGTGAAGTTACTTTGGAAGATATTGAGTTGAGGTGTGTGTGTGTGGATATTATCTGAAGACAGGACGGGGCAGCCATGGACAGGGATTTAGCTGCTCAAAGAAATGTGTAGAGTGGGAAGGGAAGAAGACTGAAGATGGGGCTCTGGAGAAGACTGATATTTAAACAGTAGATAAAAGGAGAGGAATACACAAAGACTAAGAAAGAACAGAGAAGTAGGAAAAGAAGGAAAAGGTAACATTGTGAAAATGACCTTTGAGGGAGTGAGTTTCAAGACTAGATGGCCACCTGACCTCATCAGGTTTGGCAATGTATAAATATAACCTTGAAAAGAGTAGTGCAAGTAGATTGGTGGAAACCAAAGCCACATTCAGTGGCTTGAGGAGCAAGTGGGAAGTGGGAAGGTGGAGACAGCAAGGAATAAGAACTCATTTGAGAGGTTTGGTATGATGGGGTAAAGATACGACTGCAGTTGTAAAAGGATGAAGGTCCAAGGAAGAATGGCAGACAAGGGGGAGGGAGATCCGAGATGAGGCTGAAGAAGTAGGTGGGAGGCACAACATGCAGAGCCCAGGAGGCCATAGGAAGGAGTTTGGATTGTATTTGCAATGTCCTAATTATCAGGGAACAGATTTAAGCAGGTGAATGATGTGACCTGAACCCTCTGGCTGCTCAGTCAATGACAGAGGAAGGAAACAACCAGGGTTTGAGTTTCTCAAGGTGGAGACGGTCCATAATGAGGCCTTGGCAGTGGGTGGCTGAAGAGGTCTGCTGAAGGTGAGGGTCACCGAAGCCAGAAGCCAAAGGTGTTGGGAGACCCAAAGGACCCACGGTGATGCCAGGAATTGGAATGGAGAGAGGAAAAGGTCTGGGGTGAGGGAACAGTGGGAGGTGAGTCAATGGAAGCAGGGTCGTGACTCGGGAAGGTTTGCACTGGGGCAGTGGCTAAGGACAAGGGGACAAATGACCCTGTAACTCTGAGCATGTTCCTCCTCTGTTCAGCATTCATCAAAACTCTCTATTACCCACTGGAGAATGCCCAAACATCTCAGCCCTGTCCTGCACAATACATCTTAAAAGCCTCATCTGCCACTCCACTCTCCCCGAGACCCATTGAACCACTTAGGTTTCCTAAACATGCTATGCTGTCCATACCACTCTCCCTTTGCACACAGCACTCCTCCCATCTGAAATATCTGTCTCTTCTTCCCTCCCTTGCAAGAACCCCTACTTATCCTTTATGATCTGTTCAAATATCACTCCTCTGTAAACCTTTTCTCAAGTGCCCTGGCCATTCAGGGAGCCAGTATTTACTGAACACCTATCACATGCCAGGCTCTGAGCAAGGCACATATTTATCTACTCTCTCCCCTGTGCTGCTCCATGCAAACGTCCCAGGCCTGCCAGCAGAGTGGTGTCTGGCCCTGTGCCAGAGCTCCCAGACTTGGCTCAATAATCACTAAATGTGAGTACCAGTCTCCATTGGAATCTCATCAACAGGAAGGGCTGGGCAGGTTTCTTCTCATTTCCTTGCCTTAGCTCCCACCTCAGCAGCTTCTGTGGCTATAAACAACAAAGGACACCTAGTGTGGGAGCTTCCCTGGTCTGTGAAACAGTGTTCTTGATTCATGGGGACATTGTGATCAGCTTTTAATGCAGTACATTTTCCATATTTTGACTTATGGATACCTCAGTGCATGGCCTATCTGTATCTGGGCACCAGATGATTTTTCCCCAAGAGTCATTTGCTTTGCTGTAAGCAGAATGGAAGTAACTGAGAGAATCTCTTTGGGGGATATTCCTCTTAGAGTAGAGACATATGTAAGGTGGCAAAAGCACTCAGTCAGGGGCCGATATTTAGTAAACAAATATTTCATGAGATGAGTGCTGGGCCAGGATATGAGCTAGGCACTGAAGGACAAAGATGAACTTGGTCCCAGCCCTCTGGAATGTCAGAGCTGCTGTTCAACCTGCAGTGGAGCTGTTTCCCTCACCCTCCTCTTGGCATTGACACTCTCACTCATCTTTCAGCATCAGCCTAAGCCTCCCCTTCTCTGGAAAGTCTTCCATGGGGCCAGCAGCTATGACAAGTTGTCTATCCAATACCTTTTTCCCTTCTTCCTTATAAATAAACTCTGGTTATATGGTATATTTTGGGTAGTATTGTATATAGTTGATGAATTTCATTTCTCAATCTCCCCTGCCATTGAAATACAAGAAGTTGGGTGATGTTTCTGACAAAGTGCCTTAAAAGGAAATGATTCAGCTGAAAGGTGCCCCCTATTTGCCCTCACTCACTTAACTCCCTTTTCATTTCTGGACCTCAGATGTGATACCTGGAACTCTTGCAGACACCTTGAACCATAAGGCAATCTTGCCAATGTAAGACACACTAACAATGGCAGAGAAGAAATATAGAGGGTGCTTGATGATCTTGAAACTACTCTAAAAGTCCTGGACTGTCTACCTCTGGATTTCTCCATGTCAGAGAAACAAACAAACCTTATATTATGCCACCTTTATTCTTGTTGCCTGTCCTGTGCAATTAAACCTGATCCTAACCAATATAACTCCCAGGCTGCTTTACTCCTTTATCCTGATTTTTTTTTTTTTTTTGGTAGCCCTTACTACTATCTAACATTTTTGTTGGTCTCCGTTGCCCATTAGAATATAAGCTCCATGAGAATAGTGATTTCTCATGACCTAGAATAGTGCCTGGCATGCAATATAACCTCATTAAAAAGTTGCAGCACTTGTTATTGTTATACACACCCAGCACATTTCTTCTGTACAGTCATCATACTAATCACACTTGCAACCACGCATTTAACATCTGCCTTCCCCACCAGGCTGTATACATCATATTGACAGGGAATATATATACACACATATATGTATATACACACATACATATATATACACACATATATGTATATACACACTATATATATACACACATATATAGTGTCTATATATATACACATATATAATGTCTATATATATACACGTATATAGTGTCTATATATATATACACATATATAGTGTGTATATATATATATAGTGTGTGTATGTGTGTCTTGCTCTGTGTTGTATCATCAGCATCTAGCTTAATGCCATTACATAAAGAATCCATAGAAATGCTATAAGTGGAGAAAATATTAATTTGCTGAATTGTGGGCAGGAGGAGGTGGCTGAGGAGGTAAGGGTGGTCTGACAGCAGTCTCTGTGAGAGGAGCAGTCCAAGTGGGGGTGGGAGGTGAGAACTGGAATATGTCTTCCAGGGAGCTGGAGGAAAGAGGGTCTCTTGGGAGGATCCTGGGATGGAAACTGTCCAGGCTTCTGGAAAGAGGTGAAGTGAGAAAGATGGCAGCTACCTGATGAGATTGTTCCCTGCAACCAGTTCTCCATCTTAAATTACTAAATGCATGAAATTCCTGATCTTATTAGGTGAGTTGTTGAAAATATTGAAGACATGGGGTAATGGGGGCTGTGTGTTGTAACAGGAGCAGCGCATTTGAACACAGGAGAGGAAATGCAGATAAACAGGATGGCGTAGGCCATGGCAATCACAGAAATTCTGTAGGAGACTCCTGACTGCTGGAGTGTCTGAAATGAATGGTTATGGACAAGTAGACATCACTTCCCATTGTTATGGTTTGAACTGTGTCCCCCAGCCCCTGCAAAAAAAATGTCGAAGTACTAATCTTCAGTACCTCAGAATGTGACCTTATTTGGGAATAGGATCTTTACAGAGGTAGTTACCTTAAAAGAAAGTCATTGAGATGGGCCCTAACCCAATGTGACCAATGTCCTTATAAAAGAGGAAATTTGTGGGAACAAATTGTGAGGACAGAAGAAAAAAATTTTTTAAAAAAGGGAAATTTGGAGACCAGGTGCAGTTGCTCATACCTGTAATCCCAGCACTCTGGGAGGCCGAGGTGGGTGGATCACTTGAGGTCAGGAGTTCAAGACCAGCCTGGCCAACATGGGGAAACCCTGTCTCTATAAAAATACAAAAATTAACCGGGAATGATGGTGGGTGCCTGTAATCCCAGCTACTCGAGAGGCTGAGGTGGAAGAATCACTTGAGCCCAGGAGGCGGAGGTTGCAGTGAGCCAAAATTGCGCCACTGGTACTCCAGCCTGGGCAACAGAGTGAGACTCCATCTAAAAAAAAATGTGGGCAAAGAGATAGGCACAGAGGAGAGATGATGTGAAGATGCACAGGGAGAGGACAGCTATGTGACAGGAGTAGTGTCTGCATAACCAAGGAACATCAGGAACTGCCAGCAGACAGCAAAGCCTGGGAGAGACAAGGCAGGATCCTCCCCTTGAGCTGTCAGAGCATGGCCCAGCGACACCTGACCTCCGGAACTGTGAGACAATACATTTCTGTTGTTGTAATCCACCCAATTTGTGGTGCTTTGTTACGGCAGCCCTAGGGAGCTAATAGACCCATGAAGTATGTAGGCCCAGCTGACATCTGTTACAAAACTTAATTAAATTGAACTGAATTAATGTTGCTTCCTTTTTAGCGGAATGATAGAAAGCTGTCCCAGGGCAATGGTAGCATAAAGTAAGTGGGCCTAACTCTGCCTAAGAATATCAGGTGGGTTTTACAGAGGGGGCGTCATGAAACAAAGTCTTAATGGCTAAGTAGATGGTCACTGAATAGGTAAAGAGAAAAGGAAGGCTGGGCTGAGGAAACAGACAGGAAAGGACATGGGAGGAAACAGGTCATAGGTGTGTTCAGAAAATGACTAGTGCTTTTTACGGTTGAGTGTATGTTCCCTTCAGGGGAACAGCAGAGAAAACACTGCAGGGGACAGCTTGCTCAGGTTATGAAAACACCATATTTCTAGCTAAAGAGTTTGGATAGTGTCCTTCAGACAATACAGAGTGATTGAAGGATTTTAGGTATCAGAATTCTATTATTTCATCTGTGTTCTAGAATACCAACCAGTGGCAGAGTGGAGGATGGATTATAGTCAGGAGACTGGTTGGTGCAATAGTCCAGTGTGATAATAATAATAATAGCTAATATTCAATTAGCATTTTATTATCTATGTCTACATCTACTTTCTGATAGCCTTGTCAGTGCTCACCCAAAGCCTGAAAAATAACCATTAATGATAATTATCCAGGC
The DNA here is from genome assembly GCF_028858775.2 of Pan troglodytes. Classification (NCBI taxonomy): domain Eukaryota; kingdom Metazoa; phylum Chordata; class Mammalia; order Primates; family Hominidae; genus Pan; species Pan troglodytes. Next base: position 17,191,921 of record NC_072407.2, read on the forward strand.
CTTAGAGTTGGGAAAAGCAGACACCTACAGTCTAGATAGACACATACATTTCACAGTGAGGACAAAAGGGTAGCAGGCAAGTGCATGGATTCTGGTGCAGACTGTCTCAGTCTAAATGGGGCAATTCCACTTCCTAGCTGGGTGACCTTGGACAAGTGATTTAACTCTGGTCTCAGCCTTTTGATTCATACATGAGGCTAAAGACAATAATTACTCCTTGGTTTGTTGCAAGGATAAGATGAGTGTGCAAAGTGAACAGAAAAATGCCTGTTGTATAACGTGCTATATGACTGCTATTATTAAGAAGTGTTTTGAGAAGGCATTTCCAGGGATATAGAACCATAGATGATGGTATTACTCACTCCCCCTGGTGGGATTTGGAAAAGGAGAGGGGATGGGACCTAAAAGATGTATGGGAGCCTGCTGGGCAGCAAAGAGGAGGGAAGGCATTCCTGACAAGGGGAACAGAGTGTGCAAAGGCATGGAGAAATGAAGAAATGAAGACAACTGCATTTTAAGGGAGGATGGAGAGTTTGAAGCATAGGGTTTGCCTGGAACAGGTCGTGATGTAAGTGTGATAGCCTGGGGCCAAAGCTGACGATCCTAGAGTTGAAGATGTGTATAACAATATCAGATCTGTCCTGTGTTGGCCATGTGTGGAGGGAAGAGACAATGGGCAGAAAGACCTAGAAGGAGGTAAGCAATGAATTGGGGCCAGAACTAGAATTATAAACAGTGTTTGTAAATATGAAGAGTAAGAAACAGATGTGAGCAGCATTTCTGATTTGGAATGGACCAAATTTGATGCCTGTATGTGGGAAGTGAGAAAATAAGAATTGAGGAGGAGTAAAAGATGACAGGTGCCATTCATTTAGACAAATAACTCAGAGGGATGCCTAGACTTCAGTTGGGCTTTGCACATGCTGGATATAAGGTGCTTTTCGGACATCCACTTTGGTGGAGGAATGCAGAAGACAGTTGCAAAAATCAGTTTGGAGTCTGGAAAGCCAAGTGGGAGCATGATGCTGACTGGGGACCCATCAGCATGTAAACACTGGCTGAAGCTGTGGAATTGGCAGAGCTTGTCTAGGAATGTGTACGATGAGAAGAGGAGACGGAGCAAACCTCCTGCAACAAGTCATGGTTTCTTAATTTGGCTCATTCAGCAAAATCTACATCCAGATTAACAATGTGGAACTCAGCAAATACTCTCTTTAATTTTAGCGCACTGAAGAAAGAGCTGAAGATGAAATAAGTTTGAGTTTTGAATAGGAGTGGTTCAGGAACAAAGATCTGATATTAAAGGGAATGAATAGAAATGAATGATCATTATAATACATTTAATAACTTAATATACTTAATAACACCTGGCATTTATAGACCACCTTTCTCCAAAGGAACTGGAATCTCTCCCCAGACACTATGAATCTTTAGAGAAAGTTTGGGAGGGCTGTAAGAGGCAAGGGAGATCATATTAACTTGTGGCACGCAGAAAAAATGGGGCTCTCAGAAGACCAGGAAATTCTGTTTAAGAACAGAGCAAAGAGTGTTTTGTGACTGAACAACCATTGCTCTAAGCACCTTCCTTGTGGCCAACAGTCTAACCTACCTTCTTGTCTAGATCTGATAACACAATCTTGTGCACTTATGATGTTGCAAAATCCTCAATCTCAAATCCTGTCTCAAACCATCCCAAGTATATGGGCTGCATACATTCCAGAAGAGGACTCTATTGCAACAAGATATGCCCTAGTGCAGAAAGTAGAGTATTTAGAATCACACCCACCTGGGACAAGGGCCACAGCTGCTGTGTGATGCTGGGCTATTTATTTTATGTCTCTGGGTCTCAGTTTCCCCAACCTCAAAGTGAAGATAACACTTCCTACTTCAGGGTTGTATGAAGTGCAGTCAAAAAACATTTATTGAGCTATGTGCCTAGCATTGTTTAAATTTCTTGGGTTATATTGGAAAAAGAAAACAGAGATCCTTACCCTTGGGCTCTTACCTTTCAAGGAGGTAAGAGGTGGGAGGGAAGGAAAGATGGATGGTAAACAATGAAATAATAGACCAAAGAATCTGCTGTGTTGGGAGACTATGTTAGAGTTCTGAGAAAAGTATAGATTGGGTATGTCTGTCACTGAGCACCCTGTCTAGCTAGCACACAGTAGGCATTCCCAGAATTGGTGCCACTATTATTGCAACTAAGGAAAGAGTGAATGAAGTGCCTGAGGCAGAATGATAGGCTGTAAATTTTTATGAAAATGTGTCTATCTCTTAAACTTCAATTAGGAGTAAGCAGAAAAGTTGCCAAGGAGGGATAACAGTAGAAGATTACAAAGTGAAAAAAAAGACCTGAAATGCTTTTAAGTAATGTGTAATCAGTTGCATCTATTCTAGTGACCACCAATTAAGCTGTCTCATGCAAGCTCACAGAGAAAATCACTTGCCCAAACAGGTAGACTATGAAACGCACATTATAAGACCTTCAGCATTAAACTCATGAGTTTCATTCTTTACCATAACTCAGGGAGCAGTTTAGAAAGTTAGCCTATTTTAGTCTAACAAGCATCCTCTACAAGCGACCACTTAAAACCTATATATTTTTAGCTGTATTTTAATTAAAAAGTCGACATTATATCAATGACATTTTCTTTTCTTTTTTTTTTTTTTTTTTTTTTTGTTGAGATGGAGTCTAGCTCTGTCACCCAGGCTGGAGTGCAGTGGCACGATCTTGGCTCACTGCAACTTCTGCCTCCCAGGCTCAGGCCGTTCTCCTGCCTCAGCCTCTGGAGTGGCTGGGATTACAGGCGCATGCCACCACGCCTGGCTAATTTTTGTGTTTTAGTAGAGACAGGGTTTCGCCAGGTTGCCCAGGCTGGTCTTGAACTCCTGACCTCAGGTGGTCCACCTACCTCAGCCTCCCAAAATGCTGGGATTATAGGGGTGAGCCACCGTGCCTGGCCAACATTTTCTACTACATTTCGTTCATGATGCCATCTTCACTTGGCTTGAAGGGTCATCATCAAAGGTTTCGGTCGTTCATTTATTAGTTTGCCTAACAAACATTTATAAAGTTAATAATAAAAATGAAAGTTAAAAATTCTTCAACATAAACCCGTTACCATGTCAAATATTTATGTGCAATGCCAAATTTAATATTCTCAACAACCCTGAGAGGTGGATACCTTTTAGATAAGAAAAGTGAGGCTTAGAGAGATTAAGTAAGTTCATATGATCAAATAGGTTAAAAAAAAAAAAAAGGCAAAGTCAGGATTTAAACCCAAGTCTGACTGGCCACTGAGAACTCATAGTTGACTACTGTTATATATGACAGACCTCATGCTAAAGGGTAAGGTATGGTTATGGTCTTGGAGGACCTAGTTATTCAACAGGGAGACATACAAGTAAGCAAATAATTATGAGACAGTATGGCAAGTGCTAACCTAAACATACTAGGTATACTCTGGGAACCAAGAAAAAAATATTTGCCTACTCAGATTGATTGCATTGGAGAAATGTTTCCAGAAGTGATTCTTAAGGTGGGTGTTGATGGATAAGTAGGAGTTTGTCTGAAAGCAAAGGGCGGGTCATGAAGGAAAGAGCATATTGAGCAAGCTTTCTCTGGCTCTAAAGCCCATGCTTTTACACACGATGCTAAACTACCCCTATACATCCCACGATTAGTCAGACGGTCACTGAGTATTCTTTAGTACGCTCAGGTCTTTTAGGGAACCAAAAAGAAAAGAAAGAAATTACTCGAGTTAATATCTATAATCAACCCAGAGAATTCAGGTCTTACTCATGCATATTCTCCTTGTACATGTTTGCCCCAAGGATTTTGAAATGAGTCACTTATCTGAACTCTGCCCAATGAGACAACCAGCTCTGACAGGCAGAGTTCACAGGGCACTGGGGACCTGGCTGTGTATCCCAGAAACTGATCACAGTGGGCTCTCATCCCGAAGCTCCTCAGTGAGTACCTGGTACACTCTAGACACAAAAAGTAAACGACAGGGAGCAGTTTAAGATAGGGTTGATGCAGCAATCTCAGAACAAGTGGTCAATGGGAACATGGTGAAATTGGTTTGGTTTTTGGACTTGTAGTTCTGTATGATAAGAGAAAGAATGATTTCAATGGCGACTGTGTAGCATTGTCCCGCTAAAAGGATAGCTTTGTAGGAAAGAGTTTTTCTGTTCTCTGAGAAATGAAAAAGTGTTTGCATTTCTGTTGAATCATGGCAGAGATAGGCTCAGCTGTAGATATTCCTGTACTAAAGGCTATAATTACAATGGGAGCCCTTACATAATGCCTATTGCAATTGGGCTTGAGATTTGAAAGCTGAACAAGGGAAATATAACATCTCACACAGAGGTGGGAACATGGTTGGTAGACAACGGTTATTTGCTAAATCAAATAACTAAAATATTAAGTATTAGAAAAGTCAAATGAATAGATAAATTTATTTGATTTTCCTTTGGTGTGGACATTTTAATTAAAAGTATGGGTTATTTATGATTCCAAAGAAAAAAAATCAAGCACTGAAGCAAGAGGAACAGCATGTACAGTGGCCCTGGGCAGGGGAACATGTGAGGTCCCTAGGGAAATGCAAATATTCCAGAGTGGAGTGCAGGAGTGGAGGGGGAGATGGATTCCGCCACATTAGGCTGGAGAAGGTGAGAGGTCCAGACTTGTGATTAAGGAGTTGAGAACAATGGGAGTATTAATGGGTTTTAGGTAGAAATGATTTATGTCTTCAGAGGACTCCTCGGGATGCTATGTGGAGAAAGGATTGCAGGGAGCAACAGTGAATGCCAGGACAGCTGGCCACAGAATTCCTGCAGGTTTCTCAGTAAGAGGCAGATGAACAAGGGGGTGGCAGGGACATGGGCAGATGGGACGGATTAGAGACTGGGCAAGTAAAACTGGCAAGCCTGGAGGGAAAGAGAGAAATCATCATCAACTCCTGGAATTTTCACTTGATCACCTGGGCAAGGGTGGTGGCACATCCGGAGATGGGAAAGAGCAGAAGCAGAAGGTGAGAACATCTGGAGGAGAGGATCAGGAGGTTGGTTTTGGACCTAGTAGGTTTTGGATTGCTGGGGTGACATCCAAATGGAGATTTCAGGCATAAAATATGGAGTATGGAGCCCATTGGAATGGTTTAGGGATACAAATTCAAAAGAGATTGCATGTGTGTGTGTGTGTGTGTGTGTGTGATACTAAACAGAAATAGATCATAGGCTCCTACTATACAGCAATCTGTTTTCTTGGTCTAAAATATTTCTTGTACACATTTCTTTGATAACCTATATAGAATTCCCTTATGATTTAAATGGCTGAATGGTATTCCATTGTGTAGATATGCCATGTTTTAATTAAAAATTTTACATTATGAGATATTAGAAAAATAGATAAGTACAGGATGTATAACAGATATCCTTACACCTAACAGCTAGATTTAATAGATGTTAACATTTTCACTTATCAATCTCGGTTCTCCTTATTTTGGGTTTAGAAAACAAATAGTTCAGATACAGGTAAACTCCTGCTCCCATCCCTCTCTTTCTTTTTCTTCACCCCCCGCCCCTTATCCTTTTTCAGAGCTAACTAATTATCCTAAAGGTGGTGTGCATGTTTTCTGGGCATGGTTTCGTACTTTCCAATATGTGTTTGCTTCTGTAAGTAATATACAGTACAGTGTTATTTTAAAATTCACATACATGGCTTCATATAGTTACATATCCTCTTGCAATCCATTGTTTTCACTCTGTATTGTATTTATGATGTTTATCCATCTTTAAAAACAAAGTCCTCTAGGCCGGGCGTGGTGACTCACGCCTGTAATCCCAGCACTTTGGAAGGCCGAGAGGGGCGGATCACGAGGTCAGGAGATTGCGACCATCCTGGCTAACACGGTGAAACCCCGTCTCTACTAAAAATACAAAAAATTAGCCGGGCGTGGTGGCGGGCGCCTGTAGTCCCAGCTACTCGGGAGGCTGAGGCAGGAGACTGGCGTGAACCCGGGAGGCGGAGCTTGCAGTGAGCCGAGATCGTGCCACCGCACTCCAGCTTGGGCGACAGAGCAAGACTCCGTCTCAAAAAAAAAAAAAAAAAAAGTCCTCTATTGATGGACACTGTAATTCTGTTTTTAATCTGCATATTCCAAAATAAATACAAGGTGGTTTAACATGGGTACAACCTCAGGGACATAATCCTGAAACTGCTCTTTAACCATGTGCCATCCATGAACAATGGCATGAAAATCACATGTTTATTTCCTGAGCCTAACACTGGAGCTCCAGTGTTGGATACTAATCAGAGACACCCGCAGCAGCTGCTGCAGGCTGAGCAGGTGTTATGTAATGAAATATTCTGGTAAGAATGCCCTAGAAGTTGCTTTGTCATCACATCAGCTCAGGACAGGAACGAAGCTGTGGATTGAGACGCAGAGAATAGGGCCTAGGCTATTTCTTCTGGGATGGGAGTCAACAGAGCTGTTCCCTAGCATTGCCCTACTCTTAATCTTGGCCCTTTCATATTTTCCTTAATTGCTCAACTCTGAAGCTGGCCAGCCAGCTCTTACACCAAACACCCACTCTATACCTGAGAGACTTTTTTTTTCTTCTCCTCTTCCTTCTTATTTCTTTTTCTTTTTAATGTACACCCAGCACCTCCCAGCTATAAAGAAAAACTGAATACTTTCAGTCTCAAACAAAGCTTTATAGATTTGTTGGCAGGAAATCTAGAGTGGAATTTGCTATTAAATCTTAGTAAAGCAATTCTTCAAACAACATGTACAGAACAATCAAACACTTTTAGATGTCAATCCCCAACAAAAGCATGCATTGTCCCTGAAGAACACCCAGTGGCCCTAACCTTCTTAGAGTGAGAAGAGTTTACAAAAATGTAACTTATTTCATATCTCAGGTTGTCTGCTGAATGGACTCTTCCACAATCCATCAAGAGTAAGGCTTCCTGATAGCACATTTCAGCTCAAGTAGCTCCATAATGGATGGGTTTTTCTCCTCTTAGGTAAAAACAGAAGCATTTCTACAAATTGAAAAGTAAGTTTGTAATGATGACAAAGTCAAGTAGCAGGTGTAGTATTGCTCGAATCCTCAAGCCTCTCAGCTTCTGGAATATAATATTTAATATTTGTTGAGTACTTATCATGTATCAAGCACTGTTATCTCATTTAAGCCTCACAACAGCCCTTTGAGATAAATATTGTCACCACCTCCACTTTCCCCATAAGGGAACTGGGACCTAACAGAGCTAATGAAATGTTAAGGTCACAGAGCTTGTAAGAGAGGGCAGCAGGTTTTAAGTTCAAGGAGTAGGACTTCAAAGCCCATGTTCTGAATTACTGTACTGATTTGATGAATTCTGAAAAAGCTTTCGACTTTTCAGCATGATAGGAAAAAGGACCAATGAATACTGAGTACCTACTAGGAGCCAATATTGCACACATGTGCTCTTATTTAAATCTCTCAACATGTTTATGAGGATAATGTTCTCTTCTCTAATTTATGTATGAGGGGGTGGAGTCTACAAGAAAGGTAATAGGTGGTTGGCTGACAAGTTGAACCCAGGTGCAGTAGAAAGAGCCAGACCATCCTGTCCCCTGGAAAGGGATTGAGCACATAGAAGTTCCTTGATAATGCTTTAGGTTTTACAGGTCTTCTCTCATTCTTGCTCCCTCTTTGTAATGTAAAAAATGTGCATGTGATTCAGTGGGAGAATGTCTGGCTCTTAGAAATTATAAATTTGTTTACATCAGAAAAGTATTAATTTATGACCCAAATGTAAGAGCCTGCAAGTAAATCAAAATGTCTTATTATGAAAGGTAATAAAAGAAGAGACAAGCTGGTGGAAAAGACCTTCTGTGACCTGAGGTTTTCTCCACTGCAGCCATTCATAGCTTTTTCTGTCACCTCCATGCCATTGGAGGCACACGTGATGTGTATGGGCAGGATAGACGTTACACATATGAGCCTATGCAAAATGACCCTGCTCCCACCTGAACCCCACCCTCCTAAAAATGAAAACTTTTATTTCCCTTACTTTAGATATTCTTTAGAATTTTCTCACATATCCCCAAACATACGCATTAGGAGGTCTCCTGATGGGTTATTTGATACACGAACCAAAGTTAGCAGCAAAACAAGAGACTGGGTGAAACTATGTGATTGGGTATGACGCAAGGGTGTGGGAGCTGCTGGCCTTTGATTTTGTGATGTCAGGCTCCAATGCATGTTACGAGGGAGGCAAAATCCTCACCTTTGTTTTCTTCAGGCTCTAGGGCAGTTGTCAGGGGAACTGTGTTTTGATGAACTCAACCTGACCCCTGCTGAGGATGGGGTGAACTCTCCTTTGGAGGAGGTCCCCAAGGTCACCACCATAGCCCTGCAGCATCCTCTGTCAACAAGCAAGGGGAGCCAATGTGTTATTATTCTTTCAGTCTCCATGGCTGGCCTGGAATTCAGGAGGAGAAATGGGAAAGGAGGGGTGGAGGAGAAAAGGATTTGTTCTAGCTCTAGAGCTGGCTAGTAAACATCGCTAGAAATGCAAACAGAGGGAGTTTTTGCAATGAAGAGTGACTTCATTACTTTTAAAGGTATATACAGTATATCCACATACAAATATTAAGAGATAGAAGCAGACCCTAAATGTCTGTCCTGCTGGGGCCACAAAGCCCTCAGCTGCATCCAAACCGCTTCAGCTCCAAGAAGGGTACTTGGTGACAGGTGACTCAGGACAGCCTCTTTTAAAGAATACAGAGCCCAGGAATACACTTGACATGTATTCTCTGAGGTGTTAACACTGGCAGCGAGTTACACTCCACATTTTCATCTATCCCTCACACAATTGCTGAATACAAAATACTCTTGAATTCAAGCAGAGAAGTCTTGTTGAGGGCCTTGAGCAGACTGAAAGCAACAGAAAGGCAAGGCATTTGGACAGCACGTAAAAGCTGAGCGGACCCAATTCTAAAATTCTAATTTTGCCAAGTATAGATTTAAGCCTTCCCCTTTCCCATGTAGCTGCATGGTTATTTAACACACAGAAATTTTAAAGTAACCGCATTTAAGACCCTTTCACTCCTTGGGAGGCGAGAGTTTCTACTTTTTAAAATCTAACATACAGATTAAAAAATCCAATTCTATGGAATTAGGAAATCAGACTTTTCAGGATTCAAAGAGGACTCCACCTGGACATTGTTTGAAAAAACTCCGAATTCCCATAGGGAGAACTTAAGTGCCTTCCAGAAGTCCTGGGAGACTCCAGGCACCAAGCAAGACAATGCCTGGCCCCTGGGCTGTGTTTTATAAGTATTTACAAAGCTGTGAACCTACAGAGAGGCAGATGCCATTCAAGGGGTAAGGCCAGGGCAGTTCACACTTTATTTCCATTATCTCAGAGAGTTCTCTCAAGGGCAGGAGGAGCATTTCTTATTTATCTCTCTATCTTCTCCTCAAGAGTGTCAGGTGCACAGTCAGATGCACGTAATTGTTTTCAAATGAATTAAAAAGTACTCTTAATTTGATTATTGTAATTTCACAAACACAGTTGCTGTACCCTAGAAAAGGACAGGGCAACCATCTGAGCCCACTGATCAATCTCAGCATCACTTGCTAAGATACTATTCACCTTGCAAAGGAGGAAATGGGCTCAGAGTGGGACGCTCAGCACTGCTGCCTCTGCTGCAGTCCCTTGTGAAGCACACAGCACCACCTTGAAGAATCAGTGCCAAAATAACTGAAGCTGATCACATGTTTAAAGCCAACTTCTAGTTGACAGGAATTATAGGGGAGAGAGAACAAGTGCAATTTCACCATAAGGAACCAAATAAACTAACCCAAAATGTGGGACTTTCTACAGGACAATGGACCTGGTTCTAACGTAAGCATTGGCTTTAAAAAATAAGGGAGTGGCTTGAGAAACTACATTACCTAAAATGATTTAAGAGACATAACAACCAAATGCAGTGTGTGGATCTGAAATTGTGATTCAAACATGCCAACTGTTGAAAGGAAGGAAGGAAGGAAGGAGGAAGGAAGGAAGGAAAGGAAGAAGGAAAGGAAGAAAGGAAGGGAGGGGAGAAAAAAAGTAAGCCAACTAGAGAAATTTGAATATGAATTTGATATTAGGTGATACCAAGAGATTGTTACGTTTGTCTGATGTAAAAACAGTCCCATGGTTGTGTGAAAAAAAATGCCCATTTTAAAAAGATGCAAAGTCGAGAGTGAAATAATAGTAAATTAGGAAATTGCATTAAACATATATAGATGAAGACAAAATGGCAAAATCTTGCTAACTGTTGTATACATTGATTTAGTGTAAGTTTCTCTATTGGGTCACTATACAATTACACTAGTATAATTGTATGTTTACAATTTTTCACTATTAAAATTTTGAAAAGTTTTTAAAAACACAAAACATATATAGGCCAGGCGTGGTGGCTTATGCCTGTAATCTCAGCACTTTGGGAGGCCGAGGCGGGTGGATCACCTGAGGTCAGGAGTTTGAGACCAGCCTGACCAACATGGTGAAACCCCATCTCTACTAAAAATGCAAATATTGGCCGGATGTGGTGGTGGGTGCCTATAATCCTGGCCACTCGGGAGGCTGAAGCAGGAGAATCACTTGAACCCAGGGGGCAGAGATTGCAGTGAGCCGAGATCGTGCCACTTCACTTCAGCCTGGGTGAAAATGCAAAACTCTGTCTCAAAACAAACAAACAAACAAACAAACAAAACAAACAAAAAACAGAACATATATAGCAAAGTGTTCAGTTTCTTGATCTCGCTACTCTCCTTTCTAGCTGCAGTAAAATTTAGGCACCTCAGCTCTACCGTGCTTTTGCTATCCACTTGCTCGGAGTGATAATTTGCTAGTCTTTAAGACTATCCTTTAATCTCTTGCCTTACATATTTTCAATCGGGTCTGAAAATAGTAAGAAGACTTTACATCTCCTAACCATGGTACTAAGCATGGTCAGGTTTGGCCAGGGAGAGGTAGGAAGAAGAAGGAGGGAGACTCTGGGGGAGGGTGCAGGCAGAAGGGCGAGCAGAATGCCAGGTTCCCTCCCCTCTGAAGCTGACACAAGGTCCTCTAGGCAGTGTCCTGGAGGCTTGCTTAGAAACTAGCCTCAGAGGGGAGAAATAATGGCAACAAAACTAAACCAAAAACAGCATGAGGTAGCTATAAGATAGTGAAAAGCCATTACTGTTGGAATGAGCTGTTGGGCCGGATGACTTAACCTCTCTCAGCTTCCATTCCTTTCCCTGTCAAGCTGCGATGACAATACTCTCTTCCAGTGTAGCTGTGAGGAGTCGATGAGGTGACACTGGTGAAAACTCCCAGCACTGGGCTGAATACCTAACAGCTGCTCAGTGAAGAGAAATTGGATCTCAATTGAGAAAACAAATATTTATTAAGCAGGTATTATGTGTCAAGCATTATTATAGGTAGTATAGATGAAGAGCATGAAGATGAACAAAATAGGGTTATTGCCTTTAAGAAACTCTTATTTTTGTACATATTTGGGGGTGGTGGCAGAATGAGCAAGGATATGGAAATAAGCTAAAAAATGAACTAGCATTTGTTGAGACCCTGCTGCATGATAGTCATTCTGCTCTATGTTTTGCCTACGTTAGCTCACTTTATCCTCACAGGAACATGCCAAGGTATTCTTCACTTCACAGAGGAGGAAACAGGCTCAGAGAAGCTCACTACATTTGCCAAGATCAGGATATAAAGTCTCCTCAAACCCCCAAGCTACTCTCCCCCTCCCTACATTCTGGATCCTGTGGATCCAAAAATGTGCAATAAAAATAAAATCCTAAGTTCCTTAACCTTCTAAGCAGACCCCCACTGGCCAAAGAGACCCCAGAAAAACTTTGAAAACTGTTCCTAACCGTGACAAGAAGGGAGGCCCATTGTGTCTCAATGCCTCTTTCCTTGCTAACCATTACCAGAATTTTTTTCCTAAGAGTTAAACAGAAGCCAGCCCTGGAAAAGAAAGAAGGGAAGACTCATCCCTCCACTGACTTCAACCAACCGCCTGACACCATGGCTAGATTCCCCTCCCTTTTTGCAATTTTGACATGACAGCTAACCAGCTAACAAAGTATTCCTTCCTGATCCGTGACCATCGAGTGGTTCTGGCCAGTTTACTGAGGGTGCACACGAACTGCCTTTGTGTCCTGTGTTTCTCCTTTTGACATACAGAGCCTAGTTTTACTGCATCTTAAGGTTGTCTCCACCCCTTAGTGAACATGGGACACATGTTACATGTGTGTTTGCTTATCGCACATGTGCCTACCCTCTTTCATGAATATTCATAGCTCTTCCTATAACCTGTTAAATCCGTGTGTTATTTAATAGCATACATATTAATGAAACTCCTGCCCCAACCATTCCTCTCTAGAAGTATCTGCTTTTGGTCTCAGCCAGACCCTGCTTTCCAGCCTGCAGGTTGCAATCCTTCATAAGAGAGCTCTCCTTTCCAAATGTATAAATCTCATGATTTTAAGCAGACAGAAGCTAGCTGACTGGAACTTCCTCATTTTAGCACAGCCAAATAACAGATTCGTCTATACCAGCATCTAACCTGTTTCTTTCCTTCTGGCACTATAAAGGAAGTGTGCTTCTTCGTATCACTTGGATTCTGGATCCTGTAACTTTTCTTGGACCTTGCTGTGTGGATTATCTTCTCTCGACTCCTGCATGTCCAACCAAGACTTTTCCACTGAATCCTTCCCATCAGGCATTCGACTCTCTAGGTCTCCAATATTAGAAAAACCTCCAGCCCCACATGACTCTCCAGCTGTCATTCCATCACTCTTCTTCCTTTCACATGGAAGCTCCTTGAAAGAGTTGTATATACCACAAAGGTATCCATCTCCTTCCTCACTTCCCGTTCCTCTGACCAAGTCCAATTTACTTCCTGTCTATACTTCTCCAATAAAATTGCTTTTGCCAAGGTCGCAAATGGTCTTCATGCTTCCTGATCCATCATTTTGTGTATGTGTGTGTTTTCTTTCTTTATTTTTTTAAAATTGCTTTTTACAGAGTAACGTTTTCCTGCTAAATGTTGTTGTTACCCAAATATTTAAATAAAGAACAAACTTTTAAAACCATCTTGATTGAGATATGTCACATACCGTAAGATTCACCCATTTAATGTGTACAATTCAGTGGCTTTTAGTCTATCACAGAATTGTGTAGCCATCACCACAACCTAAGTTTAGAATATTTTTCTCACCTCCAACCCCAAACACTTACCCATTAACAATCACTCCCCTTGTCCCCTAGTCCTATGCAAGCACTAATCTACTTCCTGTCCCTATATATTTACCTGTTCTGGACATGTCATATAAATTGAGTCACATAATGTGTGACACTTTGTGGCTGGTTTCTTTCACTTAGAACATTAGGAAATCATGTTTTCAAGGGTCATCCATGTTGTAGCTTGTGTCAGTACTTCATTATTTTCTATGGCCAAATAATTCACACCCGTCGAATGGATATAGCATGTTTTGTTTATCTGGTCATCATTTGATGGACATTTGCCTATTATCCACCTTCGGCTTTTATGAGTAATGCTGCTATTAATATTCAGGTACAAGTTTTTGTGTGGATTTACATTTTCACTTCTCTTGAGTATAGGTGTAGGAACAGAATTTCTGAGTCACATGGTAACTCTATGTTTACAATTTGAGAAACTGCAAGACCGTTTGGCAAAACAGTACGGCTGCACCATTTTATTAAAAAAAAATTTTTTTTTTGAGACGGAGTCTCACTCTGTCGCCCAGGCTGGAGTGCAGGGGCATGATCTTGCAACCTCTGCCTCCCAGGTTCAAGCGATTCTCCTGCCTCAGCCGCCTGAGTAGCTAGGATTACAGGCGCCTGCCACCACGCTGGGCTAATTTTTGTATCTGTAGTAGAGACAGGGTTTCACCATGTTGGTGAGGCTGGTCTCGATCTCCTGACCTCGTGATCCACCCACCTTGGCCTCCCAAAGTGCTGGGATTACAAGCGTGAGCCACCGCGCCAGGCCGGCTGCACCATTTTAAATTACACCAGCAGTGTATGAGAGTTTCCATTTCTGCACATCCTCCCTAACACTTGTTATTGTCTACCTTTGGTCTTTATCCACAGCTTTTCTTTGTCTTTTATAAAATTGACATATTCAAAGAATACAACTGTTGTCCCGTTTGTGTTAATAGAATGGTCTTCATTTTAGATTTCTGATGTTTCTTCATGATTACATTCAGGTTGTACATTTCTGGCAAGAACGCTGCCTAGATGTGTCCTTCTCAGGGTATCACATCTGGTTGCTCATGACATCCATCTGTCCCTCTTGATGATATTGATTTCAATCACTCAGTTGAGGTGCTGTTCAATGTCTCCACTTTATAATGGCTATTTTTTTCCTTCATTGCAACTAATTACTAGGCTGGTGCAAAAGTAATTGCATTTTTTGCTGTTATATCCTTTCAATGGCAAAAACCACAATTACTTTTAAAAATTATTTATTTATTTATTTTTTATTTTACTTTAAGTTCCAGGATACATGTGCAGAACGTGCAGGTTTGTTACATAGCTATACATGTGCCATGGTGGTTTGCTGCACCTATCAACTTGTCATCTAGGTTTTAAGCCCCACATGCATTAGGTATTTGTCCAAATGCTCTCCCTCCCCTCCTCCCACCCTCTGACAAGCTCCGGTGTGTGATGTTCCCCTCCCTGTGTCCATGTGTTCTCCTTGTCCAACTCCCACTTATGAGTGAGAACACAAAAACCTCAATTACTTTTGCACCAACCTAATAATAGTCTCTGGGAAACAAAGATAGTTCAAAATATTCTGCTCCTAGTCAAAATTCCCCTCTAGATTTAGCTTTCATTTGATGGTCCTTGCCTAATTCTATCTTTACTATGATGTTTGTAAAATGATCATTTTCCAGCTATAGCCCTTCCTGCACATTTATTAGCTGGTCCTTGGCAGTTGACTGTAAGCAAGAGCTCTCCCGTCTCCACTTATTTATTCATTATTGGTGAGGATTCATGAATTCCTGTTGTTGTTTTTTTCCAATGAGTTGTAATTCATTACTATACTTAATGGATTTGATTGGTGGGAGTCACTCTGACTCCTGCATCCTTGTGATATGTTCTAATCTTTCCCTCTCTTTGTCTCTCTCTCGTCCTTACTTCCTGACATAATAAGGTGTTCTAGGTTCATCTTGCCCCTACCCCACCTCAACTCTGGAACCAGCCATTTCTCTAAGGGTCTGGTTCCTTTTACTGGGGAATGGTATTAGATACCAAGATCTGGGCGCTAAGTGTGCTCATTGCTACTGGTGTGTTTTTGCTTTTTGATGCTTTCAGTAGACAGAGCTAGGAAATATATGCACTTAAAATATGCATATTCACACACATACACATGTTTTAGAAATCATGAGTTTATCTCCATTTCCACCCCCATTGGATTCTTTCTTGCTTTCTTCCAATTCATATTTGCGTGCTCCTTCTTCCACAGTGAAACCCTAAACCTTAACAACATCAATATGCTATTCACTCCTTTCTCAATCCTGTAATACATATACACTCATTTCAGAATTGTTTCACGTATTCCATTACAATAAACAAACTTACTAAAATAAATTCTGGATTTGTTTGTAATTCTTAAAATTCATAAAAGTGTTAGTGGTCAATAGTGAGAAATCTAAGAAAATACACTGGAGACTTAGAAACCCTGATTAAAATCTGTTATAAGCCTAAAATCCAAGTTCAATCCTCAGTTCAGGGTTGACCTTCGGATATTTTCTTCCTAGGGTGGAAGGCAGTGGTAGTTTCCTGAGAGCAGCTTTAATTGAAGACACGTCTGCAATCCACTGTGTGATCCTAGAACTCGTTCAAATAGGCATTTACGCTCAATATGTCTTGAGTTTGGTCTTGTTGGAGCATGCCACAGACAGCACAACCACCAGCCACATTTTATTAAGCTAGACTGCGCCAGACTGATCACAGTGGTGGATCTACCTGGGAATCCAAGGAACCATCTCCTCTTTCTCTCAGGTGAGACTGAACTCTGCTTACCTTCCTCTCTCTTCAAAAAATGTAACAGAAGTATCAAAAACTGTCTTAAACTGGGCCCAGACCAATCTGGTTATAAGCTTAATACTCCCTCACCCAAATTATTTCGTGATTCCTAGTTCACATTTTTTGATTCACCTTGTGTACTGCAAATCCCCCTATGTTTGTTGACTTCTAGTCTTGATGCCAGAAATGCTTAGCAATGAAGTAAGGACTTTGAGCTGTGAAACTGAAGAGGAGAATCTCCCAATCTGGATAAGAGATTGTTAATGAGATTGAATGTTCAGGAACATGATAAATTCCTTTCATGGGGCCTGATAAATTCCTCTCTTCTTTTCCCACTCATGTTAATGTATCAGTTGAGGGCTAGGCACAGAAGTCAAGCAGATGGGGCTCAACATATCTTTAGAGGGAGTACAGGGTACATGTTATGTTGCACTACCCAAGTCCCCTTTAGGAAATGAGGGAATCATTCTCCCAGCCGCAGGGAGTACTCCCAGAAGATCACCCTCAGCTGACAGCCGTCTCTGGGCTGGGGATTGTTTTGGCTGAAGAAAACTGTCTCATCCAGGGTCACACCTTCCAGAGGCAGCCTACATCCAGTGAGTCATTCAACTTGGAGGTATAAAGGTCCAGCCCACTCTCTCCAATTTGGGACATGTCTGTGGAGTTTCTGAGGCCTTTGCTGGGACTGCATTGCTTTGTTGGACTCTCCCTCTGACCAGTCTGCTTTCTTCTTCTCTCTTCCACAGGTATTAATCCCTAGAGAACTCTCTTACAAATTTCCTAAACGCTAATGTCAGAATTTGCCTTCCAAAGGATCCAGCCTAAGATGTGTCCAGTTCAGGAAAGTGTCCTGAAACATTACATTCAGCTGAGTTGTGGGCACTGAGAGAGAGAAACGCAAACAGAGAGTACTTATGATTCCAGGGATCAACTTAAGTGAAGACCCAGACGACTTAAAGACTCAACACCGAAACTTTGAAAACCTTCCCTGTCTCATCTGGGGCCTGACACAGTCTTTGTTGAATGAATTAATAATGATAGGTGAGCTTTTTCTATTTATTTCAGATTGCAGGTTGCATTTATTTGTTTACAACAAAAGTGCATGAACAAATCATACCAAGCAGGAATAATAATAGCTATCATTTACTGAGCTCTTACTTTGTGCCAAGCACTTTATGTATACTGTCTTATTTATTTCTCATAATGATCCTGTGAGGCAGATACTATTGTTATTCTAATTTTATAGATAAGAAAACTGAGGTTTAACTAAGTTAAGATGCTTGCTATAGTCAAAGAGCCAGTGAAACTCTTGGCCACACATACTAGACTCCCTGGGGACAGAGAACCTCAAAGGAGCACCGCTGAGAGCTGCTGGAGCCCAGAGGGGGTTGCGCCCTCTCTGCCAGATGTCCATGGATGCCTGGCCCTTTGGATGGTTCTGCCTCATGCAGCTTGAGGCTAGGAGAGCTGAGACCAGGCTACGGTTTGGCTTCTGCCTCTTTATTTCAGGGAATGGCATGAAGATCAAAGTGCTCAGCTGCTGGTGAGAGAGCCATAGTTCCAAAGCTGTAGATAGTTGCCTCTGCTCAAATGAAGGGAAACTTGATAGACGAGTTTTTCTTGCCTTTGGCAAAGAAGGTGCCAGCACAAGGGTAATGTTTAAAGATCACACAGAGATTTTTTTTTCCCAGGAGATTGTGTATTGAAAAAGGGTGTGGGGTTGGCGAGGTGTAAGGGGAGGCCTTTAACAAAAAAAGAAGCTTGTACATAGGTTCCTTTGCTGGTGGGATTTTGTGCACAGAAGATGCAACATGCCTCTTGTTTTTTTCTGCTCATCAACTCAATCATCTGTTCCACCCATGTCTATTGGGTGCCTACTACATGTCAGGCACAGTTCAAGACACTGGGATGTAGCATTCTAGATTGTAGCTTTCATGGAGCTCATATGCTACTGTGGGGAGGATAGGCCTGCCTGTGCAGAGAGCTGGGTTGCAGTCTTGTAGTATTTTCTCATGAGAATATCGAGTGCTCAGAATTGCTAGCACTAAGCATATGGGTAAGCGCACAATTGTAAGAATGGGTTTCATCTACGTAAGCAGAGGGAATTACAGAACTAAGCAGGAAAGTCCATGGAGTGCACAAATGGGTGATTGTAAATCCCCTTGATGCATCTGGCAGGACACTTAACAGTGGGGTGCAGGAACGATTTAGAGTAAAACCTTATGAATAACGGGAATGGGGGAGCCGAGGCAGCCAGCCTAGAAGTTGTTCTATTCCCATTAGCAGTTAAAGAGGGCTATAAAGGCCATCTCTTTCAGCATGATGAAGAGCAGAGGTTTTCTAACCTTACTAGCTAGGTTTACTAGCAGCAGGCACTTGACCAAGCGGATTTTCACTGGAGGAGAAATACAGCCTACACATTACATTTGTTGTGCAATTAGAAACAAGAACAGTAAAGGTCAGAGTTAGGAAGATGAAGACTTTGCAGGAGGAAGAACCGAGAGAGCTCACTGACTATTAACTGCTTCAGACCTGATACAATGACAGGATGTGCCCTGTGAACCAGCTGGGATCCTGGTGGCACGTGACCCAGCACAGCATGCAGGAGATCCATGGATGAATCACAAGGATAACTGAAGAAGAGATTGCAGAACAGATTCAGGGAAGAGAATGTCAAAGTCCTTTTGTCTTGTCCTAGTGGAAAGGGGCAGGTAGTGAACACCAGGCCCATGTGGTTGTTTTCATTGTGTACTATTTTTTCCCTACAATGAGTATATTTATGCTTCACAGTTTGAAACATGTGTATGGATCATCATGTATTGTGGACTCTTTATTTTTAAACAAGTCTTTTTGCTGACATGCCTATAAGTATTGACCAGGAGGGGACGTGAGTGGGCATATCCCCTCTCCCTGGAAGTTGCCTGGTGCCCACCATGGGCAGACTAGCTGAGCTACCACTTAGAGGGCGGGTCTGACCAAGAGTTAGGAATCCACCATCCTGGTTCGCTCTTTGAATTTCCTCCTATGTTTTCTACAGTTGTGAAACCTGCAGTCAGCCCTATCTGTGGGAACTTTAAGAAAGTGACCCATCCGACCCTGCAGCAACTTTCTGCCTGGTTTTTCTAAACTGCTAAGATTTTTGACAAGTGATTTCATGGTCCTTTTATTCCTGTGCGTCAGATGCACAGTATTTACTTTGTACTATAATTTGGATATGCAGAGAAAACATACTTTACTTTTTCTCCACCTAATATAACCTTCCTTTGAAGTCCTCACCCAGCTGGTTAGCAAAGAGAAATTTTGTGTTCAAATTAAGGCTTAAATCAATATTAAACCCAATATTAAAGTATATTTAGATTAATCTCTTTTGGACAAATGGCTCAATCTTTCAGATAATATTCTTCCTCCTTCTGGTATATTCTCATCTAGTGTGTCCAGTTATACGTGTGAGGGGTGGTGGTGGTTTCTGTAACCTCACGAGGGCCATGGGGAAGATTTAGGGTCTTTGTGCCTGTGCCCTGTGCTTCCTCTGGCTTCTGAAGAAGTGTAACACATGATCTGGCCCCTCTCAGCTGGGTCAGAGCCTGGGAGCACCCTCTGGCTGACTCATCCTGACCTTGGCTCTCTCTGGCATCAGACAACTCTGATGAGATTCCCATTCGGCTTTGGCTTGGCTGCTTCATTCAGTGGCCCTGGATGCTCAGATCCTCCACCCTTGTCATGTCAAGAACTCCTTTGCTGGACTCTTGGGTTCTCCTTCACTGGAAGCAAAGGCAACTCAGCAAAGGGAGCCTTGGAGTCTGCCTCTGCTTGACTGTGCTGGAGCTACCAGGGAGAGGCATCTGTCTGTCAGCTCGGTGTAGGCACCTGGGAATTAGCTTCCTCCTCTTCATCTTTACTGGGTTGCAGAATAGAACCTCTGCGCTTCTTTGCGTTCTCAGATTTATCTAACACATCCGTCCTCAGTCAGCCAGGAGGTAGCGGATGAGGCCAACAGCCTTGCTCTCCTGCCTCCCCTGTGTTCCTTCTATCTCCTGCTATTCCTGGACAGATTGAATGTGGTAGTAGGGAGGTGCTGAAGGGAAAGGAGTTGTCAAGGGTGGCTCTCAAGTTTGTGCTTGGTCCAGTCAGATGGATGGTGGTGCCATTTGCCAAGGTAGAGAACTCTGGAAGAGAACAAATATGAGAAGGTAGATTATGAGTTTATTTTTTAACATGAAGTGTTGTTGAATAAATGGATACACTAGAAAATAAAAACCTTGAGAAAAACAAACATGTAGGCCTACACACACACACACACCATTTGCTTCCAAGAAGAGTTCTGTGCGCTTACATCTTACTCTTAGAAACACCATCTACTGTTGTAGCATTATGGATTTTACCTCCTTCTGCTGTACTGGAATCAGCCTCCATGACCTACATGATAAACACATTGAAAAGCTTTAGCACAGAAAGATGTGAAAAGAAACCCAGGGCATCTAGTGAGAACAGGCCCACACACTGTACAGGAAGTGATTAACCAACACCCAGCAGCCACACCAGCCTCAGATGGTATCATTCACTAATCAGAGATTGAAGAAACCCCAGAGGTGATGATGGTAAGTTTGGGAGGTGAAGGTGGTGGGGGAGCTGCGAGATGGAAGGCAGAAGATTAATATAAAACTGAGAAAGAGTTTTCACCAGAAAACAACTTTGCTAAAAAGAATCTGCTGACAAGCCTAAGCCAATCTTTTCATTCAATCTAAATTCATCAGCTGAATGTGGGCTCTTATAATTATGCTCCACTCTGCCACTAGCTAGGACTACCTCCTGCATGACCCCTTTGAAATGTTGATTTTCCCACACATGTGTTCATTCCCCTTGACTCAATGAGTCTAAACTTTGGACTTGATTCTAAGGAATGTATCCAACAATAGGAAGAAGCTGTAGGCATAATGTTCATTGGCACAGTCTCTATGATATGAGAACACCCTTCATGTTAGGAATGTGCATCCACTTCATGAAGAATATTAACTGTGATCATTAGGAAAGCTATCCTGCAGCATGGAAAAATGCTTAGATATTCCCTTTATTGAAATGCCACCATGTGGAAGCACTATGCCACATTTAGATGCAAAACTATAAATGGATACACAAGGGAATAACAACCCTAGTGCATCTATTTGTTAAGTGATTGGATTCCCTGGTATATCAGTTTATTAAGATGAAGATGAACCATAGAGATGATAAGTCCCTTTAAAAGGTTACACATTATAAGAGAACTGAGATTTGAACCCAAGTTTGTCTTTCTATAAAGCCCATGATGTATTCAGACATTCAGTCAACAAATATTTATTGTCTTTACTATGTGCCAAAAATTGTTCTAGGCCATGCACTTTGGATGATATTATATTCCCTGGAAAGAAAAGTAAAAATGCAGCTTTTCATATTCAAATGCAATTTTTTTTTTTTTTTAGACAGGGTCTTGTTCTGTCTTCCAGGCTGCAGTACAAGAGTACAGTGTCATAGTCATGGATTGCTGCAGTCTTGACCTCCTGGGCTCAAGAAATTCTCCCACCTTGGCCTCCCAAGTTGCAAGGACTGCAGGAGCATACCACTATGCCTGACTAAGTTTTTAAAAAAAATTGTAGAGATGGTGTCTCAGTATGTTTCCCAGGCTGGTCTCAAACTCCTGGGCTCAAGCCAGCCTCCTGCCTCAGCCTCCCAAAGGACTGAGATTATAGGCGTGAGCCACTGCACCTGAAAATCATACAACTTCTTATCAGAGGATGGCAACAAGAAGAGCAAGACTTAAATGTTTTAGATGTATTTTACAGTTTTTAGAAATTCAGTCTTGTCTACTCACCATCTGCTCATACCCTACCCATCTTCAAGATTTCTCTCAAACTCCCTTCCCCATCTCCTCTAGCTCCACCTGGCCTCTTTCTTTCCTAACTCCCTTTGCCACACAACACACACCTTATTAGAGCTTGCTGAGTACTGATTGCCAGTGCTAGATAGCTACTCTGAGTACTGATTGCCAGCGCTAGATATCTACTCTTAGGTATACATTTTGGTATACACTGTCTTGCTCTTCATATATATATATATATATGTATGTATTTTTCTTTCTTTCTTTTCTTTCCAACAAGGCTATAAGCACTGCCCCAATCAATTGAGAGTTGTTAAGGCTGAAACTTCTCTTAGTAATAAACTTCACAGTGGTATTGCCTTACCAAAAAATCTCTATATTCAAACTAGAAAATGTGCAACTTTTTAACATTCTTCAACCCAGCAGCTTCAAGCCCACAGAGACTTGAAAATCAACAAAGGCACTTTAAAATATCTCATTTAATTATTTCAACAACCTATGTATACCTATGTAATGAGCTATAATAACAACCCTCAACTCTCAGTGACTTATTTCTTGCCAATGCTGCATGTAATATTTAGGTCAATGGGGGCTTTGTTCCATATCATGCCCACTCAGAGACCCAGGTGATAGAGACTTTACTATCTGAAACATTCCCAGTCTCTAGGGTAAGAGGAAGAAGTGGTGATATAATTAAAGTCTTCCATAGTTCATTGGTGAAAGCAAATTATATGGCCATACCCAAAATCAAGGAAGAATGGAAGTGTAATTCCACCAATTACTCAAAGAAGAGGAACCAGAAATATTCAGTGAAGAGCATTAATGAGTACCACAATATTATTGTTATTATTGTTCTTTCTCTCTTTTTACTTTGTAAACACAATTAAACCTCACATAGATTAAATAACTTGTCCAAGGTCAAATATTTAACCACAGTATTAGTCAACTTGGGTTGCCTAATACAAATAATATAATATAATATAATTATATAATAGTAACATATAATATAATTATATAATAATCATATTATATATATAAATAAAATACCACAGACGAGGTGGTTTAAAAAACAGGCATTTATTTTCTGGAAGACCAAGATCAAGGTATGAGAAAGGTTGGGTTCTGGTGAGGCCTCTCTTTTTTGCTTGCAGAAGGCTGGCTTCTTACTGAGTCCTCACATGGCCTTTCCTTTGTACGTGAGCATGTCGAGAGAAGGGTGGGGAGAGAGGTCTCTGTGTCTCTTCCTCTTCTTTATAAGGACTTCAGTTTTATTGGATCAGCGCCCCATCCTTATGACCTCATTTAACCTTAATTATCTTTTTAAAGGCCTTATTTCCAAATGCAGTCACATTGGAAGTTAGGGCTTCAAAGCATGAATTTGGGGAGGGACGTAATTCAGTCCATAACACCATAGAAAAGCCAGGATTTGAACTGAGGTCTGTCTGATAGTTGAGTCTATGCTGCTTCTGCTCGACCACACTGTTTCTGCTTTCCAGGAAAGATGTACTGCGTACTCCTCAGGTTCTGGCCAACCTAAGTTATTATTCCCAATGGGGCTCTTTGTTCACTAATCTCAATCTCTGATTCAGTTCAGGTGTACCCTTTCCAGATATTATGCCTATTTGCCTTTCTATTAGCCTATTTGTTGTTCATTTCTTATTTCTAAAAGACCCTACTATGTTTTCTTCAAAATAGTATGTATTGGTAATACCAAGATCAATAATTCATAATTATAGACTTTAAGGGTCCCATCTTCTAGAGGAGCAGTCAGTAAAACTAGCAAATAATTCCAAAAGCAATGTAATAAGCACTATAATTATGTTTTGTCTAGTCAGTTTTTGAAAACAGGTATCTCCCAAATTTTTGTATTCTACTCATCTGACAAAGGGCTAATATCCAGAATCTACAATGAACTCAAACAAATTTACAAGAAAAAAACTACCCCATCAGAAAGCGGGTGAAGGATATGAACAGACGCTTCTCAAAAGAAGACATTTATGTAGCCAACAGACACATCAAAAAATGCTCATCATCACTGACCATCAGAGAAATGCAAATCAAAACCACAATGAGATACCATCTCACACCAGTTAGAATGACAATCATTAAAAAGTCAGGAAACAACAGGTGCTGGAGAGGATGTGGAGAAATAGAAACACTTTTACACTGTTGGTGGGACTGTAAACTAGTTCAACCATTGTGGAAGACAGTGTGGCGATTCCTCAAGGATCTAGAACTAGAAATACCATTTGACCCAGCCATCCCATTACCGGGTATATACCCAAAGGATTATAAATCATGCTGCTATAAAGACACATGCACACGTATGTTTATTGTGTCACTATTCACAATAGCAAAGACTTGGAACCAACCCAAATGTCCAACAATGACAGACTGGATTAAGAAAATGTGGCACATATACACCATGGAATACTATGCAGCCATAAAAAGGGATGAGTTCATGTCCTTTGCAGGGACATGGATGAAGTTGGAAACCATCATTCTCAGCAAACTATTGCAAGGACAAAAAACCAAACGCTGAATGTTCTCACTCATAGGTGGGAATTGAACAATGAGAATATTTGGACACAGGAAGGGGAACATCACACACTGGGGCCTGTTGTGGGGTGGGGGGAGGGGGGAGGGATAGCATTAGGAGATATACCTAACACAAATGACGAGTTAATGGGTGCAGCCCACCAACATGGCACATGTATACATATGTAACAAACCTGCACGTTGTGTACATGTATCCTAGAACTTAAAGCATAATCAAAAATATATATATATATAAAAGAAAAGAAAAAAAAGAATGAAAAGACAAGCCACAGACTGGGAGAAAATATTTACACACACACATATATATATACACACACATATACACATATATATGTGTATATGTATTTATACACATTTATATTTTTATATATTATATATCACGTGTGTGTATATATATTTTTAAAATATAAATATATATAATATAAATATATGTGAATATATATTTTATAATATAAATATAATATATTTTGCAACAGCTTTATTTGCAACAGTCCTGAACAGGAAATAGCCCCAAAGCCCACCAACTGGTAAACAGATAAACAAACCATGTTCTATTCATACAATGGAATACTACTACTGAAGACTAAAAAAAAAAAAATCAATCTACAACATGGAGAAAGCTCAAAATAGTTATACTTAGTGAAAGGAGATAGACAAAGTTCATACCTTTTATTTCACTTATATTAAACTATAGGAAATACAAACTAATGTACAGTGATGGAAAACTTATCAGCTTATCAGTGGTTGCTTGGGGATCTGGGAAAAGATGCATGGAGAAGGGCGGGAAGGAGGGATTAACAAAAGGTAACTGGAAACAAACCTTTGAGTAATGTTTATTTTTATTATCTTTATTTTGATGATGGTTTCCCAGGTGTATATTTATGTCAAAAAAGTCATACACTTTAAATATGTGCAGTTTAGAGTATGTCAGTTATACTTTATAAAGCTATTACGAAACAATGGAGAAAAATAAGTCCTATTAATTATCTTAATTGTTCTTCCCCAAAGCATTTGCAGCCTAATTATTTAGCCCACTACTAAGTGGTTGGTGGGTTAAAGAAAGAAGACATTTATTTCATTCAAATGCTTGCAATCCAGTTTTGGCCAGAGGTGCAATGGATAGATGAGGATGTATACACACAAAACAATGCATCATTATCTAAAGCACTGTACTGATCACTTGTGACATGCCGAGGTAACAATTTATTTTTACAATTGAAGTTAAGATTTATTCTCATATGGAATTATAAAACCACTGCTATTTTCTGACAGCCAACAATTGTCTGATTGTTCTAGCGTGTCTTTGAAAGGAGGCATCATTCTTTAGCTAAGTAGCTGTGGAACCTGTATGTAGCTTTCCTCCATCAGTTGACCAATTTCTTTACCATCTACTGTGCTCCAGACAGAGTGATGGGCATCAGAGTCACAGCGATGAGCAGAAAAAGCTAGAGTTCTTCCCTTCTTGGAGCTTGCAATGTCAGGACTCCAAGTTATTGAGAGGCTAGCAAGTCATAAGTCCCCTGGGACCCTGTGGAATGCCTAGGCTGAAGGTATGATGTAAGGAGAAGGTTAGATTAGATCAGATCAGTGTTTTTCAAACTGTAGATTGCAACCCATTAGTGGGTTGTGATGTCAGTATAGTGGGTTGTGAAGTCAGTATAGTGGGTTGTCAGTGAAGACCAGCATTTAATAAATAAATAAATGGAATACAATATATTAGAGTACATCACTTACATTAAGAACAAGTGAGATATTTCAATCGAGTGTGTGTATACTAAATTGTGAAATAAAGTAAATTTCTTACTATAGATTATGATCAAAAAAGTTTGTAATACTGGCTAAATGAATCACTAGAGCCCTCAGCTCTACTGTTTTAAAGAATTCCGATAATGATTCACCCCTTTTAAGTAGCTGGGGATTATATTTGGAACCATTATTTCTTTCATTGATTTGGTCCCAAATTTTCCTAACTTGGATTCAGCATTGGTCTTTTAGTGTCTATTTCTACTTTAATTTAACAATGTGAACTTCTTAAGGTTAATTCTTGTGTTTTATTTGTCTTTTTTAAAAAAAATCTTTTTTGTGTGTAACCCAGAACTTTGCACACAGAAAATTTTCAATAAATAATGGATTTTATTTTTAAGAAGTACTTTGGTTTAAGTCTTCGAGTACATATCAAGTGCCTACTATGTGCAGGACAAATACCTTCTGCTGTGCTAGGCATGGGAAGTACTATGAACATAAATAACTGAGCTAACCTTTATTTGTACCTCTTCAACTGTACTTTCCAAATATTCAGAGATTGTTCAGAATGAAAGTCCAGTCAGCCTCCTGGGCCACACAGCACAGCTGTTGTACCAATGCCACGTATTCATGGTTAGATATAATATGGCCTATACCGAGCAACTGGGCAGTGTCTGTCGTTTTGGCAAGAGAAACCCCTGCCCTCACCACCACCCATCCTCCTTGGCCTCCTGGAGGAGTAACAGCTCCCGTTTCCTTTTGTGCCTTGTTCCCTGACTCACCTTAGAATCCTCACCTGGAGTCCCATCCTGATTTATCTCCATAGACCTCCGCAAACTAACAATGCCCTTCCTTAGCCTCTCTGGCTGCCACCAGTGGAAATCAAGAGAGTGTCCTACAGCTTTCTCAGTGGGATGCCCTCCTCCCACCTCTACACTGCCATCAACAGGAGTCCAGAGCACAATCGTGAGCTCTACGTGCCCCTGAAACCCCCCTTCTCCCTACGCCGGTTTATTTCCAACACTTCTATTTTATCGCCATTGTCTGCCTTGAGACCATCTCAACAAATCTCATTCGTCCTTTTATATCAGTCACCACAAGAGACCCAATGCTCCAGATGACTCTCATCTCCACGTGGCTCCAATGTTATGTTACTGATGAGGCCTTCCTAACTTCACTAATTAAAAATGCAACCCACCCCTCTACAACCCTCCACACCTCCTGGGCCTTCTCTCTATTTTATTTTTCTCCATAGCACTTACCATTATTGAGCATACTATGTATTACTTGTTTTATTGTCTTTTCCACTAGACTAGAAGCTGCATGAGGGCAGGAAGTTTGGTCTGCTCATGGCTGTATTCCCAGTGAACAGTGCCAAGCACATAGTCAGCACTCTGCAATGATCCATGGAATGAGGAATGTATACTGTGTTAGCATTTAATTGTTGAGGGATGTGTCTATGATTTTCTTCTTCAGAAAAGGTGGAGACTCCAGTTTGGGAATGTAACCTGCCACTAGGTCAGTAGGGTGTCTTTGAATGGCTCAGGGGCTGCTACTGGGGGAAATATCTCACAGAATCTCAGGGACCATGTGTCAGCTGCCCCTGAGCACTAAGCCAGATCTGCCCCCTCGACCTCATTCTCCACACCACAGGCTGGAAGACCCAAGAGGCTGGACTGTCCCCTTGGCCAAGGATGTTCTCCCTCAGAACTGCCCCTCCTTCCATTCCCCATCTGAGGAAATGCTCAGACATGCTCTGTCTGAACACTGGGACTGATCTGTGCAAGCTTTCTTTAATCTCTCCCATCTAATCCATCCCTAAGACCTGTCTCCTATTCCTTCCCAGTACGTTCTGAATCTGAATGGTTTTCATCACTTCCGCCATTTCCACTCAGTCCCAGCCAACACATCACCATGCAGTAGCCATAGAATTACTCCCCTGCTGCTATTCTCAGCTCCACAGTTTATTCCCCATGGAGCAGAGATCTATTCATTTGTTTACTTCTCATGTTATCAAAGAATATTTTAGTGACAGGAAATTGGTGGAATGAAATGCTAGATGAAAAGAGCCAGATACAAAATGGAATAAAAAGTACCATCCAAATATGAATATATGTATAGAAAAAAAAGCCTAGAGGGAAACACATGGGTATTTTAAGAGCAGTTATCTCTGAGTAGTAGAATTATGAACGGATTATATTTTCTTCCTTATACTGTTCAGTATTTTACAAAAACTCTACAGTGAACACGGACAGTCATTAAAAAAAAGTGAATAAGAAAAATGTTGAGAGACCAAGGAAGCAGTACTAATGATGAGCAAATTTAGTTGAGCAGATTTAAGTTTTTTAACTTAAAAATGAAATTAAAATTGGATTCAACTCACTTTTACTGATCACCTCTTGCATCTCAGTCACTGTGCTATGTGCTTTTCCCATGCTTTATTTCTGCAAGGAAGGATTTTTGCTGGTTTTGTAGATAAGAACATGAATTTGGAGAGATTAAATGGTTTGTCCCAGGTCTGCAGACAGTTCATCCCAGGCCCTTTCCACTCCCCTACCACTGTCTGGTCTTGCCCCAAGGGCTGGCATTCAAGCAGACCCCAGGAGAATTCGGGCTGCTGAGCAAAGATGGTGGGAGTGAAATTACTAGCTCAATAAGGGGAGAAAACAGACATTCAATGTAAATCAAGTGACTAGAGTACCGTTTTATTTATATTCAAGATATATTTAAACTTGAAACTTATTGGCAAAGTGGATTTAATAATCACGAGTAAAAGCAGCATAAAGTTAAACCTTGGCTTGTTCCGCTTTCTTGCCCTATAAAAACAAAGCCCCAAGCTCTGGGGTTGACGCGTCTGGCAAGAGCTGGGCTAAGTTCTGGCACATCTGCAGAAAGTCCCACCTACTGAGGGGAAGGGGAGAAGAGGAGGGAAAATGAGAGGGGCACTTGTAATTTCTTTTGGCACTCCAGAGAGACTAATCTTTTAGAAACAAAACCCCTTCCCATTACACTTAGAATAACATCCACATGTCAGGTCCCCAAGGTCTGGCCCTGCCTATTTCACCAACCCCCTTTCTTCCCTTTCGGCACTTTGGCACTCAGCCCTGTCTCACCTGCCTCTCCCTGTCCCGGAGAACTTGCTTCTTCCTCAGATCTTTACCCTGCAAGCTCCCTCTCATTTATCTGATTTTAGCTGAAATATAGAAAGCCTTCTTTGATGACTTCATCTAAGATACCCCTCCCTCATTCCATCACAAACTTTTATGAGCAGAACTTTTTATTATATAGTATTGTATTCAAAGAATATATGTAAAGAATAGGTATGTTATAACACATAATGCAATGAACACTTATGAACGTGTCAGCCAACTCCAGATCTAGAATATTAACAATACCCGATTTATTTTTTGCATAGTACTTATTACTATCTAAAATTATATTATGTGTGCATTTGTATGTATTTATTTTGTCATCCCTACTGAAATGTAAGCTCTGATGTCGGTCTTGTTTATTGCTATATCCCCCGGAGCTTAGAATAGTGCCTAGAAAACAAATATTCACGAATAGAAGATGAAGCAGAAAGGTCAGAGCAGTGCGGGGAGTGGTGGTGGTTGGCCTTTTGCTGTCTCCAAGCAGAGATCCATGAGTCCCTGGACACGGCTGCTCCTTCCCCGTGTTTATTCAAAGTCTAGTTGATGTGCTGTTGTGTAATGTGGAGTACAAGGTCCAGTTACACAGACAAAAGCACACTAGACTCTTGCCGTTTGAGACTCAGTTTCTGTCTCTGGTAAAATAGAGACAGTAATACCTACTTGCAGGATACCTGAGTTAGAGATACAAACATTCTCACCTCCCTTCACCCTCATATGATCTGAGGGGCAGGACCAATCAGTGAAGGGGTGCTGCTGGCAGCTGACAGCTTCAGACCTGGAAAGAGAAAGAGAGACAGACAGGCTCTGGGTTGCAGGAGTGAGGTCGACAGAGACCCAGGCCACTCTGAAAACCATGGGGGAATATCTGTCCCCACAGTAGCAGATATTTAAGCCTCCAACTGGGTCTGTGAGGCTAGGAGCAGGCCCCCAGAGCAGTGAGATCTCCTGGCCTGGGCACTGCCTCCCTAAAAGAGGTGGGAAATTTCTCAGGGAACAAACACATGGTCTCGGTGCATGAGTGGAGAATGTGAAGTCCCTGATAAGAGAAATGAAATCTCTTTTCTCTTCAGTGAATCAGGGACAGACTTAAGTAGAATCTCGGTGTTTTTCTCCAGTACAAGTGCCCTGATTGAGCCAATCTGTCCCCATATTATGTCCAAGCATTCTTCAATGCCCCTCTTTGCCTGATAGGTTAATTAATTAAGTAATTCAACCAACATTCACAAAGCAGCCAATATGTGTCAGGAAGCCTAACGCAGACTTTGGGATTAGAAGATCCATAGATACTTGAGAGGTTTCCAGGCCAAGAGGAAAATAAGCAGATGCACAACAGTGACCTCTGCATTAGCCCGAGAAGGGTAGAGCCCAGGGGAGGGAACTGCCAGGTTGGCTGAGGCTGAGGGCAGAGTGGGGGTGAGCAGGTGGGAAAAGGAGTTGCATTGAGCCTAAAAGAAGATGGAGAGACAGCACAACAGTACAGAGTGAGCTGTGGATGGTGAAAAATAGGAACTGCGAGGACATGTGGCAGGAGGGAAAGGGAGTCCTTTTGTGGATGTGGGCTGGAGCCATATCCTGAAGACTTTGCTTCCTATGTCCTGAAGGCAGCAGAGCAGCATAAACCGGGAGGTCAGGGAAGATGTTCCTGAGGAACTGACAAATGAGGCGTGCACTGAAGGACCTGTGGGAGATGACTGGGTAAAGGAGTGGGGGTGGGGATCTCGGCAGACAGTGGGGACAGCATGATCAAAGGCCCTAGTGTACCGTGGAAACTCTTGAAAAGCTTCATCCCCGTAGGCCCTCCCAAGGGGTAATAGGGGAGGGCGGGGTAAGAAAGGCAGCCCAGGAATTCAGTCCCAACCTCCCTTGGCCCTTGGAAGCAAGCATAGGACAAGTAACAGCCTTGCTTCTTTCCTTAGTACCTCAGTCCTATTACTCTTCCTCTTCTTCCCCCTTAAGACAAACCCCCTGCAAGTGTTTTCTGTTGGAGATGGCAAGAGGAGCAAGGGTGTTACCTAGCCCACCTCAACTGCTACCCTACTCAGTTTGAAAGCTCTGTCTGTTCCCCGTTTCTTTCACAGAAGGAAGGCTTCAACTAGGTTTATTCAATTACATCTAACTTGTGTAAGGTTATAGTGATAATTCATTGATTGTTTTTCCTGATTTGGATTTAAGCCAAGAATTTAATCTTGTGTAAATAATAGACACATTTAAAAAGTCAGAGCCCATTTAAGAAATAGACTTTACATATCTCACCAAAAGCATAAGTGGCAAAAGAAAAGAAAGATAAGATGACTTTATCAAAATTTAAAACTTCTGTGCTGTGAACATGTCATCAAGAAAGTAAAAAGACACCTCACAGAATGCAAGAAAATATTTGCAAATCATATCACTGATAACAGACTTATATCCAAAATATGTAAAGAACTTTTACAATTCATAATAAGGTAAAGGACTCAATAAGAAGTGGCAAAAGACTTGAATAGGCATTTTGGCAAAGAAAATGTACAAATGGCCAATAAGCACATGCAAAGATGTTTAATATCATTAGTCATTAGAGAAATGCAAATCAAAACCATAATGAGATACCACTTCACACCCACTAGGATGACTCTCATAAAAAAGACATAATAAGAAGTGTTGGTGGGGGTGTGGAGAAATTGGAACCCTCATACCTTGCCAGTGGGGATGTAAAATGGTACAGCAGCTTTGACAAACAGTGTAACATTTCCTTAAAATGTTAAACACAGAGCAACCATGTGACCTAGCCATTTCACTCCTAGGTATAAGGTATACCCAAGAGAAATAAAAACATACGTTCACACAGAAACTTATACATGAATGTTCAAAGCAGCATCTTTCGTACTAGCCAAAAAATGGGAATAGCCCGAAGTCTACCAACTGATTTCATTTATATGAAATGTCCAGAAAAGACAAATATATGAAGGCAAAGATTCATCATTTCCTTTAGTGGGGAGAGGGGGCCAATGGGAGGAAATAGAGATTGACTACTAATGGGCATGGGGTTTCTTTTAAGAGAGATGAAAATGTTCTAAAATTAGATTGTGGTGATGGTTATATAACCCTGTGAATATTCAGAAAAACCCATTGAATTGTATACTTTAAGTGGGCGAATTGTATACTATGTGAATTATACCTTAATAAACCTGTTAGAAAACAAAAGAAGCAAGCTAATGACCCAGAGTCGATCAATCAATATTGTCAGAGTCTGCCATGTAAAGTAAATTTACCCAGATTCTTGACATAGTAAGCAGGCCAGGCAGAGGAAACTTCCTGAATGGAAAAGTATGGCAATAATAATAATAATAATAGTCACATTATTAACAGTAATAACTCAGATCGATATGATCTTTATGGTTAACAAACACTTTCTTATTTATTTGATTAAATCCTTCCACTCACTTGAATCATACGAGGGAGGCATCATTACACACATCCTGCACCTGAAGGAACTGAGGCTCAGAGAGTTTAAGAGCAAGTGAGATCACCAGATTGTAAATGCTAGGCTGGGAGTAGAGACCTGCCTCCAAATCTGGTGTCACTCCACCAAGCCTGAGAGGGCAAGGGGCCATGTTCAGTCTTGTTTATGCTGGTATCCCCTGTGCCTGGCAGGATGAATGAATAGATGAATGAGTAGGAAACTGCCACTTTTTGAACTCTGCAACCAGGTAATGCAAAGTGGGCTCCAGCTCCTCCTAGAAAAAGAGAGACCAGAAAGGACATGTTGGAGAAAAGGTGCACCACAGGGTTGCAACATCACAGGCACTGGCCAGGAGCTCAGTCCAGATGTAACACCGATTTCAATCCCTGTACAGATTGAAGGGACCAAGCCAGGGAATATCTCAGAACAGAAGGCTTCCTATTTCTAGCTGCCTTGTGCATTGTTCTCAGCCAACCGATGCCCTACTGGGATGGAACTAGGGGCACCCAGATCGCCTCAGCCCCATCTCTAGACTCCTGCCACCTTGAATTCTTTGTCAACATTTCCACCCCAGAGGGAAGCTGCAGCCCTCAAGCCTGGGGACTTCCAATAGCCAGTTTGTGCTGAACAGGCACTATGAAGAAGCTATTATAGGATCCCACAAAGAAGATACAGTCTCACACAGCCACAAGTGTCTACTGCTAGAACTTGAAGGGGACAGAGATGGCTTGTTTTCTGGCTCTATGGAGGGCTCGCCCTTCTGCCTAACATGCTGAGCTGGCTGATGGTTGAGTTTGATGGGCTGTGTTTCACATGGTAGTGGAGGAAGAAGCAAAGATGCTCTTTTGCTGAGGTTTTCTTATTCACGGGCCAGAAATTATGGAGCCAGATGTTCTGGAAGGAGACTTGGATTTGGAAACACACCAACCTGAGTAAAAAAACCATTTCTGGCATTTACCCTGGTGCCTCTGTGAGCCCAAGTTCCTCATCTACCAAATGAAAATCTCACAGGGCTGTAGTGAGAGAAGTAACTTACACAAGGCCCACAGTCAGTAAATGGACAGAGCTTGGATTTGACCCCAGGAGTCTTGACTCCGCTTCCATAAGAGTGCAGTGGGTAGGAGATGTGTAAACTGCACACAGAAGCACTGGTCGTGATAACTGCAGATGCCTCCTGCCAGGGGTGGAGGCTAGGAAGGAGGAATGGGAGCAGACGAGGTTTGTGTTTCCCATTGGTCAGGGCAGAGTGTGTGCTCCATGCCCTTAAGAGAGTCCCTGGCCTAGAGGAGTTCTTACTTTGCAGACTTGGCCACAGGAGAGGCTGGGCTCTGGCTCTGGCTGTACACCTTAAATGTATATGGTTCTTATTTTTCAATTATACCCCAGTAAAGCAGGGGGTGGGGAGGAAGAAAGGAATCACCTGGAGATGCTGCTCAAATGAGCATTCTTCCCAAGCACATCCTTGGCCTGGCTCCTTCCACAGTCCTTCCATTTTGCAACCATTGCAGCATTTGGGCCATACCAGGAAGGGAAGGGAAGCAAACAGTGACCCTGTTCCCCCAACGTGGTCCATCTGGATTCTTTATGTCTAAATCACACTTTGTTCCTTTGGCGATTCTGTTTGGAAGGCCACATGGAACTGAATGTCTTACTTTCCTTCTCTGGGCTGTTAACCAAGGAACAAGCCACAATATTCCCTTAAACTAAAGCCTAATACAGAGCAAAGTTCTAAATCTCTTCAAGTCTATGAAGGCTGAGAGAGGTAAGAAATCTGCAGAAGAAGAGTTTGAAGCTAGTCGAGGTTGGTTCATGAGGTTTAGGGAAAGAAGCCATCTCCATAACAAAAAGTCCAAGGTGAAGCAGCAAGTGCTGATGTAGAAGCCACAGTGAGTTATCCAGAAGATCTAGTTAAGATCACTGATGAAGGTGGCTATACTAAACAACAGATTTTCAATCCAGATGAAACAGCCTACTGTTGGAACAAGATGCCATCTAGGACTTCATAGTGAGGGAAGAGAAGTCAATGCCTGGCTTCAAAGCTTCAAAGGACAGGCTGACTCTCTTATTGAGGCTAATGAAGCTGGTGACTTTAAATTGAAGCCAATCCTCTTTTCCCATTTTGACCATCCTAGAGCCCTTAAGAATTATGCAAAATCTACTCTACCTGTGCTCTATAAACGGAACAACAAAGCCTGAATGACAGCACATCTGTTTATAGCATGGTTTACTAAATATTTTAAGCCCAGCTTTAAGACATACTGCTCAGAAAAAAAAAGATTCCTTTCCAAATATTACTTCTGATTGACAGTGCACCTGGTCACACAAGAGCTCTGCTAAAGATGTACAGGGAGATTAATGTAATTTTCATGCCTGCTGACAAAACATCCATTCTGTAGCCCATGGATCAAAGAGAAATTTCAACTTTCAAGTCTTATTATTGAAGAAATACCTTACATAGGGCTATAGCTGTCATAGATAGCAATTCCTCTGATGAATCTGAGCAAAATACATTGAAAACCTTCTTGAAAGTATTTACCATTCTAATTGCCATTAAGAACATTGACGATTCATGTGGGGAGATTAAAATATCAATTAACAGGAGTTTGGAAGAAGTTGATTCCAACCCCCATGGTTGACTTTGAGGGGGTCAAGACTTCAATAAAAAAAGTTAGTGCAGATGTGCTGGAAATAGCATCAACTAGAATTAGAAGTGGAGCCTGAAGATGGGACTGAATTGCTGCAATCTCATTATTACATTTGAACAGATGAGGAATTGCTTTTTATGGATGAGCAAAGAAAGTTGCTTCTTGAGATAAAATCTACTCCTGGTGAAGATGCTGTGAACACTGTTGAAATGACAACAATGGATTTAGAATATTCCATAAACTTAGTTAATAAAGCAGTGGCAGGGTTTGAGAGGATTGACTCTAATTTTGAAATAAGTTCTGCTGCAGATAAAATGCTATCAAACAACACAGCATGCTACAGAGAAATCTTCCCTAAAAGAAAGAGTCAATTGATGCAGCAAACTTCATTGTTGCCTTATTTTAAGCAATTCCCACAGCAACTCCAATCTTCAGCAACTACCACCCTGATCAATCAGCAGCCATCAACATTAAGGCAAGACCCTCCATCAGCAAAAAGGTTACAACTTGCTAGAGGCTCAGATGATCCTTAGCATTTTTTAGCAATAAAGTATTTTAAAATTACAGTATGTACATTTTTTAGACATAATGCTATTGCACACTTAATAGAATACAGCATAATGTAAGTGTGATTTTATATGTAGTAGAAAATACATAAAATTGTACTTGCTTTATTGTGATAATCACTTATTGTGGTGGTCTGGAATCAAACCTGCAACGGCTCTGAGGTATGTCTTTATAAGTGAGCTCATGGGGTATTTGTCATTATATGCCTGGCTTATGCTGAAGCATAATATCCTTTAGGTCTATCCATGTTGCCGCAAATGGCAGGATTTCCTTCTTTTTAAAGACTAAATGATATTTCACTGCATATGTGTCTATAGATATCTATATATCTCACATTTTCTTTATCCACTCAACCATTGATGAACACTTAGGTTGATTCTATATCTTTGCTATTGTGAAAAACGCTGCAATGAATACAGGATTGCAGATATGTCTTTTGAGATATTGATTTCATTTCCTTTTTTAAATATCCAGAAGTGGGATTGCTGGATCATATAGTAGTTCTGTTTTTAATTTTTAAAGGAATCTCTGTGCTGTTTCCCATAATAGCTGTACCAACTTATATTCCCACCAACAGTGCACAAGGACTCCCTTTTCTCCACAGCCTCACCAATACTTATCTTTCATCTTTCTCATGATTGCCATCCTAACAGGTGTGAGATGATATCTCATCTCATTTAATTTGCATTTCTCTAATGATTAGTGATGTTGAGCACTTTTTCATATACCTGCTGGCCATTTGTATGTCTTCTTCTGAGAAATGTCTATTCGCATCTTTTACCCATTTTTAAATTGCGTTATTGGAGTTTTTTTCGCACTTGAGTGGTTTGAGTACCTTACTATTTTGGATATTAACCCCATTATCAGATGTATCATTTGCAAATATTTTCTCCAGTTCTCTAGGTTGCCTGTTCACTCTGTTGATGGTTTCTTGGGCTGTGCAGAAGCTTTTTAGTTTGATGCAATCCCATTTGTATGTTTTCGCTCTGACTTCTTTCTTGATGGCAATCTACTCAAAGAAGGAAGCCGACTTCAAACACTGTGAACCCAAGATGGTCTGTACAGACCTGCACTGAGTCCTTTGTCATATATGGGGAGGATTTAACTATGTCTTGGACGAGTCTTAGAAGGAGAAGGAGGACTGGGAATTGTTGGGGGAATTAAAGACAAGGTAAGGAAAGAGCCAGCTGGGAGTGTGAGGGTAAATATAACAATAGTAATAGTGATAATCATGACACCTCATTTAATTGAACACTTACTATGTGCCAGACCCTGCTGTAGGAGCTACATATGTTACTTAAATGTTAACATATCCCTCCTCCTATCATCATCCTCATTTTACAGATGAAGCAACTGGCTGATAAATTTCTTGATGTGCCAGTAACAGAATTGAACGTACGTGTCACTCCAGTGCTCTAGAGACAGGTGTGAGGGGTGAAAACATGGAATTTAGAGCTGTCCTATCCTGGAGATCCCTCCCATGAGAGGAGCTGGCGTTTTTTTCTGGTTCTTGAATGAATCCAGTTGAGGCAGGAGGTACAGACCTCCTCAACCAGAGGGCCTGCCTCCCCAGCTCAGGCGTGAGCACCTCAAAGGCAGGGCTTCATCTGCCTGCTCTCTGGATCTGCCAGTGCGGCTCCTAGCATGGACCCAATCTGTGTTTGTCAATGAAAGTGATGAACACTATTAATACAATGTTGCCCTTTTCCTTGGGGAGTCTTTCTGAGGTGAACACGGTGATGTGTGTAGAGCATGTTACCATTGACAAAGCACTTTCGCATCCAGTGTTCTGGAGGCCTCAGTGCCACACTAGACTCTCCACTCCTCCTCACTGCTGACCCCTAATGGGTGACCAAATCCAGCCAATTCTACCCTTAAAGTTGGACTCATCTGGTCCTTCCCCGCTGCCACCCTCTACATCCAGGTCTCTTTATCTTCTTTCCACAACATCTCTGTGACTTTTCTCCTCACTTCCCATTCTGTCTGGCACTAAGCCCCATTTTTCCATACAGTAGCCAGAGAGATCTTTCTGAAATAGAAATCTGTCCAGGTTTCTCCTCCCTGCCCTTAGGGGCAAGTCCAGCCTTGTCCACAGGAAATGAGCCCCTCTGCAATCCAATCCTCATTTCGTTGGTGCCCAGCTTCTCTTTCTCTTACCAGGCCCCAACCCTTCACCCACCCCGTTCCTGGCCACAATGCCGAGAGTGACCCATGATGCCGCATGCCTGAGTCATCTGGAGCTGCTGCGCACATCAAAGGGCAGGAAAAGCAGGGCTCTGGTGGGACTTTCCATCCCTCCCTGCACGTCATCCCCCTGCCCGCACCAGCATGTTCTTCTCGCCTGGTGATGTCACTGGCCTGGGTGCATGTGCGGCCAAAGAAATTGGCTCACATCAGGGCTCCAACGTGGCATAAGAGGGAAATGGATGGGGATGGACGTCCTCCTGGTCTCACTTCAGAGAGATGATTACGGTGCAACAGAAGGTGAAGTAAGCCTTGGCACAGGGCACAATGGGGTGCTCAGGCCTCCCATTTTCTAGGTGCCACTAGGCCCTCAAAACCTCTTGAGTAAGAAATGAACATGCAACCTTTGATAAATAATGTCACTAATAACAAACATAACACTTGTTAAACAAAATATTTATATGGTACTGTCTTCACTTATATGGTACTGCTTCACTGTTGTAAGCAGCCCACATGACTTTATCTGATTTAATCCTCACACAATCCTGTGGGGAAGGTTACTAGTTATGATTCCCATCTTACAGATAAGAAAACTAAGGCACAAGAGAGGTTAACTCACTTGCCTAAAGCAACACAGCTAGTAAGTGGTTAAGCCAAGATTTGGCTCCTGAGTCTGTGCTCTTGACCTCTATGTTATTTTGACAATTTGCTAGAGTCAGGCCTGCCATCCTGCCAAAAGGAGTGTCTTCCTGCAACCCCACACTTACGGTGATTGAGAAGTGTCTGCAGAATAGAGATTCTGCAGTGTGCAGCTAGAGTGTGGGTCTAGAGAGCCCCAGATGTGCCCTCTTGGCCTCGCCTTGCATGTGCTGTTATTTAGTATTTCATCACTCTGAGTCCTCATACTATTTCTCAGTGAGGCTTTATTGTTCCCATTTTGTGGGTGAGCAAACTGAAACTCAGGAAGATTGCTGCAAGGCAATCCACAGCATTGCTGGGGTTTGAAACCAAGTCTGTCTATCCATAGAACCTGTGGCTTTTCCACTCCTCTAGAAGAAAGAGCTGGTTTGAGGGCAAAGTGAGGCCTTCTATCCGTCCCATGTCAGACATGTGATATCTAAAGCACCATTGAGGCACGCAAGCAGCCACACCTTGAGGGCAGTTCTAGAGAGCATGGAGCTGGAGACGGAGGTTAGGGAGTTGTCTGCCCTGGGTGATGGTTGAGTCTGCAAAGGAGAGATTAGGAATTGAAGAGAGTATAAGACAAGTCTTGGGGAAGGTTTGCTCACAGGTGATGAGTTAAAGAAGAAAGAGCAGAGGTTGGTCTGGGGGTTGGAGGACCGGGATAGTAAGCAGAAGAAACAGAGTAATAAGTCCTATTTGTAGATCAGTCCACAGTTCACAGTGCTTTATCATGTTCCTTTACTCTTACCACACATAAACACACACTTCCATCAGAACCCTCAGGATCCAGTGCTGGCAGCAGACTAAGTGCTATCTATTGTTTGCACAAATTTCCAGATGGGAAAACTCAAAGAGGGCAAGCGACATGTTTCAGGTATAACAATGAATAAGCAGCACAACTGGTATGGGAATCTACGTGTCCCATGAAACTGCCTCCATGGTGAAGGAGCCACAGAAGGAGAGGAAAGAGGAGGCATTGATTGAAGAGGAAATCTTCCTGAGAAAAAGCCACACATCTGGCCCACAGCAGCCTTGTAGGGGCAGGGTCAGTGGGAGTGAGTCCAAACAGAGGGGCAGTAGGAATGGGAGGTGGGAAGGCAGCGCAGAGGTGGAAAAAACTGGAATGGATGCCTTCTTAGAGAAACTGGCGAGAAAAGGGAGAATTGGGAGGCTGCTTCAATTCCTAACCTCTCCTTTACTTGCTGTCTCTTCTCCTGCTGACCCAACAATCACCCACAGCAGAGGTGCCCTAAACTCCACCTCCAGCCCCATGCTTTCTAGAGCTGCCCACTAGGCTTGGCTGCTTGTGTGCCTCAGTGGTGTTTAGATCCCATGTGTTTGAGACGTGAGGCCCTCTGCCCTCATCTCCCCTCCCGCTCCCTCTCTGCCTGGTATCTCTCCCCGTCTGTCTCCTGCCCTGTCTCTCCCTCTCCTTTTCCCTCAGCACCAGTGGCCCCCATCTCTGTGTTTCCACCTCTCCCTCTTTTCCATGGATTCTTTTCTTGCCAGGGTCCTTCATTGGTCTTGCCTCTTTTCCATTCTTCTCTTTTTTCTCCACCCAGCTATCTACATCTGGAAATCTAAGACACGTTTAGTGTTGGGTTTGCTCACTGAATAATGTTTTACACTACTTGTTTTTTTAATTTAAAAGGCAGGAGATCTGAAATGCTCTTCCTTTCTCTCTCACAAAGAAAAACGGTCTCTCTCCAAAAGGGAGGTGCTTTTAAAGTATCATCCTTGATGAGTTTCATGGGTGAACAAGTGGCTCTCAAGGGAAAAATGGCAGGCCTCTCATCTCTGTGTGAAGTGCCAGAGAGAGAAGAGAATTTCTGGATGGAGACAGGAGAAGGGAGGCCATTTTCTTGCTTTTGTTCCAAGTGAGACAGGCTCTCATAGGATCTTCTCTGTGATGAGATCACCCAGCTTGCCCAGCAAGGTGCTAAAAAATAATTGCCCTCGATGAAGACATACAAGTAAATCATTCTGCTTGGCAGAAAAAATTCAAGTGTGTTGGCAAAACATGCAGGCAAAGTGTCTTTCCAGCTGCTGATCTCTGAGGACAGCTGTGCTGTGACCTACCTAAGGCAGACCAGGCCAGGAGCTGCATAGCCCACCCTATGCAGCCCCCAGAGCCCCAACCTCAGTCTTGGAGGACAAAGGGAAGTGACTCTACAACTCCCCCATTCCCAGAAGCACACACTCGATGGGTGGGCATCAGACACCACCTCCTTGTGGGGGAGTTGCACAGCGTGGTGCTGTCATGGCAATGCCTCAACCTTTCCTTCACCCCCTACCCTCTCATTGCTGTGCCCTGAAGGTGACAATGCCATGCAGTGGCTCTTCATGGCTGAGATTTTGCTGCAGGGAGAAGCCCCTTTAAGCCACCCCTACCCCAGTCAGAGGACATATTAGAAGCCTTCAGAGCTTTTGCATAGCTCATGCATAGAGCGAAAGTACAATCCTGTGGGATCCAGATATGTTTGGAGGGAGGAATGAGACAATACCTTCTCTCTCCCCATCACCGCTATCGGATGCATTTTTGCTTGCCTCATCTGAAGCCCTTAAACCACTTTTGCCAACATTAAGTAATGAGATAGTCACTTTTTTGATACAGTTGACAGAGAGTTAAAAGGTTACTTGTTATCCAATAGGAGAAACAAAAATGTCTAAGTTTTACCTTGGATTTATTTCCCAGAACCAGATTCTTTCACCTGTGAGTCATTTTGCTGTCTTCTAAGACCTGAGACAATGGCTGGCACCTTAAGGTGTGCCCACAGAATAGGGCATGCTGGCTGCTCCTGAGGGTGACTCGCAGGGCTGGGGAAGGGAGGCAGACACCCCTATCCAGGTCAGCTCCTGGCTGGGAGCCATGAAGGGAGGACAGCTAAGTGACAGAGCCTGAGGCTGTGCTCTACATGTGGGAGAAGAGGGAAAGCAGGTAAGAGGACAGGAAAGAAAGGAGGAGGAAGAGGAATGGAGAGAGAAGTAAATTCTCCTAATCCTTCCTCGCGTGTCTGCCTCTGGGATCTCTCTCTTCATGATTTCCTGTCTATACAAAGCCATACACTGACAGATGTGATGCCGGCTTGACATGCCACCCAGGAAGGCTGCCCAGTCCTGGGTCAGAGTTTGTTGGTCCGGTCAATCTGTCCACGAAATTTTCATTTCGGCTTGGAAACTTTCTTACTTTGGGTTCCCTTAGAAGCACTTTCTGAGACTGCATAGTGAATGCCAGGGGAGTCATAAAGTGAAACAGGGGAGCGAAGGCAGCCATCAAGGCAAATGGATCTTCTTCCCTCCAAGTGGCTCTGGGAGCCACCGTAGAATACTTGCTTCAGATTTATCCTACCCAAGGAGCCAGGGGCATGTTCCTTAGATGCCAGCTCCCATCAGTCTTTGAGAGCTGCTCCTGGGGAAAGGGGAGGTTTTGATTCCCAGCACCTGATCTGCTCCTGGTGTGTTCTAGCAGTAGGAGAAAGCCTGCAGACACAGGGACCAGGTGTTGAGGTGGGAAGTAAGCTGGCATGCATGGAGATGGGAAGGGGGAACGTCTGCAGCCTTTCCCAAAATGACTATGGCATATAAGGAGGCCTGGCACTGGGCAGAGGGTCCCCAGTCCAGCCAGGAGAAGCAAGACCACATTACATTTTGGACTCACTCATGTAACTATTTTGAGCTTTGAGTCAGGGCTCAGAAACATCTCTGGTCTTCAGGATCTCCAGCATCACTGAGGCACAGGTGGGAAAAAGGAAGGAAAAAAAAGGTTAGTAAAAATAGGTCCAGTAACTATTAGCCCATCCAGGCTTATATAAAACAAACAGAAAAGAAAATTGAAGGAAGATATTTAGGAGAGTGACTGAGGTGAAGTGTTGTCAGCTTAGCAGGGAATGTTGCAATGTTTCCCCTGAATTTCCCATCACCTCCAAACCAAGTGAAGGGCACAGATAGAAACTGACATTGAAAAAAAGGAGGGCTGGTATCCCACAGTCCTGAGGAACTGCAGAAATTGTGGGTCCATCTTGAGAGAGTTGTTGGGAGAAAGTGATGTTTGTTTCCTGGAGTTTGGAGGAATGTTTCAACATAAAGACTGGTGCCTCCTACCAGCCTTGTCCCCTGTTAAATTTGGAAGGCAAAAGAGTGACTGAAGTTATTCATGAAGGCAGGGTAGAGAGTGAGCAGAGGTAGACCACTGTTTATGTGAAAAGCAAGTATGATCTTCCTTTGGGA
Organism: Pan troglodytes; assembly: GCF_028858775.2. Classification (NCBI taxonomy): domain Eukaryota; kingdom Metazoa; phylum Chordata; class Mammalia; order Primates; family Hominidae; genus Pan; species Pan troglodytes. Next base: position 17,235,080 of record NC_072407.2, read on the forward strand.
TAAGTGTACACTGGGGAAGATAACTAGACTTGAAACATGCTAGGGCACTGCCAGAGAGGGTGACAGGGAAAGGTGGCAGGGAGTGTTGCTGAAGGAGTTGCCAGATGTTGGCCAGAAAGTGCACCCCACTTCTGAGAACCCACAGTGGAGCCAGCCTTTGAGCACATGTGGCTCCCAGAGGGTGTCAATGCTCAAGAGTAAAGCACCTTTGGACAGGCAAGAATGAAGATGCTCTCCTCCCCTGCCCACCGTGAGGAGTCAATGGCAGGGAGTGGGGAAGAAGCTCAGAAACAGGGAAAGAGTGCAGCACCCCTCTCCTCTCCACTGCAGATCCCCATGCCCCAGGGTAGGCCTGAGCTTTGAGGAGGGAAAGTAGAGAGGAAACACTTTGAATTGGATGTATGATTGAATGTTTTAAGCTTTAAGTCAGACCGCACTGTTTAAATCCACAAAAGTGCCCAGGAAGCCATGAAGAGAAGGCAGTGTGGTTGAAGGCAGTGATGAGAGAAAAATGAATGTGTTTCCCGTTTATACAACTATTGAATTCAGCCCATTTAATAAGCTGGTTTACAGAAGTTGATGACAGATCTGTGCCATAGTTTTGCTTTATTACTGCATGTGTGTCTGTGGGTGTGCATGTATTTATATACATTATACATAGTTCATCCCCTCGTGTGGGTTTATCTCTTAGCAACAAATCGTTTTGTTATCTTTAATTTATGATCCTCAATAAAGAATCCCTCTAGGTATCACTAAGGAGCAGGACCTCAGCCAGGTGAACCCAATCAATATTAAAATCCCTATTTGGGGACCTCAGGTGGGCAGAGCAGGCGAAGAGCAGTTCCAAATGAACTACTAGCAGGTGGGTGGGAAAATTATGTCTTTTTGGTGCCTATGGAAGGAATGGCAAAGGGGCCTGAGTTCTTAACTGGGAACAAAAAGCACATACCTTTGCTGTGACGTCTTGATTAATAGACTGAAAGAACTTTGATTCTGCATGAATCCAAGTGAACTTACCCCCCAGCCAGCCCCTGCCTCATCCAGTCTCCCTATCTGATTTCCATTTTGCCCCTGGAGAACTGTACTTTCTGCCTGTCTAGAGCTGTGGTTTTCAGACTCGGCTGCATATTAGAATCACCTGGTGAACTGGTATTTCAAAAGTAAACCAATGCCAAGGTCTTACCCCCACTGAGTCTCTGGAAGTGTGGTATGGGCATCAGTATTTTTTAAGAAGCTCCTCTGGTGATTCTTATGTATAGGTTAGGTCTAAAAGATTGAAGATAATAGTAGCAGAGGCTGACTGTGTCCAATTATACAGGGAAGCAAAGTTCTGCGGAGCATGGCTCCAGGCTGCCACTTCTGGGTCTGGCCATATGAAATGCAGAAATTCATTCATTCATGTATGCATACATTAATTCCTTCACCAGGTATTTATTGACCGTCTACTACGTGCTTTGTACTGAGGATACAGAAATGAACAAAACAGACAAAACTCCATACCCTCATGGAGTTCCATTCAAGCTCTAGAGAGAGTGTTCCCGATTGGGAAACACAGGTGAGGCCTGAGAAAACCCCTCCCCTGTCTCTGAGGTGAGTGATGTCTGGGGAGCACACATCTGAGTATTAACAGGCTGCCCGGGTTTGTAAAACACCCTCACAGCTGACTGTATCCTCACACAGCTGCTCCACGTAAGGCTGGTGAGCATCTCGTGCCCAGGCTGATAAGAGTCCCAGAGGCACTGAGTGGTAGGAGAGCCTGTGATGTGGCATTCGACCTTGGTATGTTCTCTTCCAGCTTCCATTCACAAAGGCTTATTGAACCAGCGCATCATAGAGAAGACGTGTGAAACAGGTACTAACATGCGTGTGCATTGGGATGATCCCACAATTGGATGATGATGATGGTGGGGATGATGATCGCGATGGTGATGATGGTAGGGATGATGATGGGGGTGGTGATGGGGACGATGATGATGGGGATGATATTGGTGATAATTAGCATCTCCTTTATTTTTCAGATCAGAAGTCTGAAGTGGCGTCAGTCCTTGACCTCAAGTTCAAATTATGCATCCAAGCAGGGTCCACTGCTGCCTCTAATTATGACAGTAGTAGGAAAATTCCCAGATTAATTCAACAGAAGCTGACCTTCTTGGAACCAGAAGAAGGAGGCCCTAGGAACTTGCCTGTGTCTTTGTTTACCCCAGGCTTGGTGACTTGGCAAATCTCTTCTACTTGTTTTCCTCAGGATGAGGGCGAGTGCTGTGCTTGTCCATCAGTGAAATGGGCAGGAGTGTGTTTCTGGTGAGAAGTACAATTAGAGTCTTGTGGTGCCTTGGAGGGCTGATGAAAGCTGGGCTAAGTGCTGAGCAGATAGCATCAATGTGGAGCAGTAAATGTCTTCCCAGCTCAACCCTGCCCGCTGGGCTCCGAAGGATGGAACAGAGAGGGTGGAGGAGTTTGAAGTGCTGACAATGTCCACCTTTTCCTAGGACAGAGGAGGGTTTTGGTTTGCCCCTTCTGCCTTATTTGCTGAGTATTCCCATTCTCATTTCCTGGGCACTCCCCTCCACTGCCATTCCTTTTCCTGCCTTCTTTTCCATGGGTTGTGCGCGTGTCTAGAGCCTTTAGGCTGGGGTACTGAGCAGCATCTGCACTTTTAGTGACCAAGAGGTGGCTGGGCTTTCAGGCCACTCTTCCTGGTACCTGGGAGTACAGACTCTGTCCTACACACCTTGGAGCTCTTTAGAGTCTCCCTTCTGGGTTCTGAATGCCAGTGGGAGACAGTGAGAGCTGGGTGGAGAAAAGGCATCATGACAGCCCTCGGGGGAGCAAAGAGAAATATGCGAACACAGAACTAAAGTGCCCCAAAAAGAAAAGAAAATCCTTTTGTCCCGTTGCTTTAAACCCTTTGATGGTTGACACAGCTTACTATGTGTCTGGAGTTGTGCTAGTTTGTATGTATTACCTCATTTAGTCCTCACAGCAGATCCATGAGGTAGATCTTATTTTCCCACTTTACACTTGAGAAAACAGGAGCATAGAAATTGTAGGTAATTTTCCAAGGTCACACCACTGGCAGTTGTTGGATTCTCTAAAGCCCATATATCTGGACTGGATGGGCCGGGGGTTGAAAAAACTGTCTTGATACGAAGACTCAGGAATCCAAACCCAAGTGGTTCAGTCAGCAGCCAGCCCCAAGGAAGGAATATGGTGGCCCACAGGCAACTTCCAAATTCCTCCCTGGGCAGTGGGCAAGGGCAAATTTAACCACATGTTCAGATCAAGGGTAGGCAAGTAGACGGGTGGGCAGAGAGATGGGAAAGAGGCTTCAGCCTTAAAGAGGAGAATGCAGTGGAATCTAGGTCAGGAACTGGGGCCTTGTCCACTGGCTGAGATGCAGGTCAGGGCCCCTGGCTAGGGAGGAGGTGTAGCTCCACCTGAGGATGAAAGAGAAGAAACCTATACAGAGGCCCAGGCTTTGCAGTGGGTCCAACACAGGAGTAGGTAAAGTGTTGTGTCATAGGGTATGGAGGATACACAGATGCCTAGAGCTATCTCCAGTCCAGTGGTTCCTGGGTCTAACTGGCATACAGGGAGACCTGGAGCAAGGGGCACAGGAGACTCCATGCATGGAGCTGGACACCAGATCCAAAGCTGGGTTAGGAACTCCATCCTAAGCCCCTTAAGCTAGAGGCCATTGGGAAATGTCCTGCCTCATTTTGGATGAGCTCATGTCCTGGGGTAGCATGGAGATGCCCAAGTTGGGAAGCTGGGAAGGGCAGGGTATGGGGCAATGAAGAGGCTTATGCCTGCTGAGATCCCAAAGGAAACTTCCTCCTAAAGTCTATCTCATTTCTACCTAATTGATGAAGGCCCTCTGCTTCTGGTAGAATAGAAAGCGAGGTAGAAAACAGCTGAAACACAGTCTAGATCATCTGAGTTGACACAGAGAAGTCCAAGATTTTTAAAAATTGTGGCTTTATTGGCTGAGACCTCCTTATTTCAAGGTGGAGAATGACTGGTAACTTAAGCGGAATCAGCATAAAACAAAATAATAGCTAATAGAATTGCATGGTCACTACATGCCAAGCATAACAAAACCCCATGAGTTCGGTAGTATGATCATTTTTACTGATAAGAAAACTGAAGTTCAGAAAGTTAGTGACTAGGTCAAGATCACACAGCTCATGAGTAGGCATCCCAGGACTTGAACTCAGACATAAATCTATGCTCATGGCCACTGTGTAATGCTACCATTCTGCAGAAGCTGCAAGCCACAGGCCAGGGTCTCATAATATAGTAGGTCACTGAAATTGTATATTGGATAGATGAATCAATGGATAAATAGATACATGAACTCTCCCAAAGAATATTATGCACATGCTGAGCAGCCCAAACAGGTCCAGGGGCAATGAGGTTAAACATGAAAACTGAGTGTTGAGCCCCCACCAGTCACATCAAAATTCACTGGAACATGTCCAAAATGAAGTCAAAGGCCACAAACCCATCAACTGCAAAAGAAAGGAGGAAGCCCAGCTACTCTATGCCCTTGATGTTTCTTCAGTATGATTCTGCATAGAGAACATGGTCCTGGTCATTCTCAAAAACATCAATGTTATCTTCATGATGTTTCAACTCTTGTCTTCATTGTTCTATATTGTTAAATGCAAATGCTTAAACTGGGAGCCCCTACCAGAGTTTTAGAAGCAAACTTCTGGTTCCAGAATGGGTGAATCAGGGGAACAAACCCTTGGATAAACTTAAGCCCAAAGAAGTCTTTCTCTCTCTAGATGTGCAATTTTGCACAGACATAGCAATTCAGAAATGGTCAGCACTCAGAAGTCCATGGGAGATTAAGTGCACTGGGGATTCGAGTAGAGGCTGAACCCCAGGAAGACTGAAAATCAGGACCCAGCTCTGAGAAGAGGATGGGTGTGCACATGCAGGGTCTGGGATTTAGTATGGAGGATGGGCCACTAGGCAGCATAAATGATCTGGGATTTTAGGAAGGAAGCAGATGAAGCTCAGACCACATGGTAGCCCCAAGGAGAGTGGAGTGCTGTGGGGAAGATATGCATAACGCTTGGAAGAGAAGAGTGGTACTCCAGATGGGGTCCAATTGCACTGAGCCGCAGGGTCATGGACAAGGAAGCCAAAGCCAATGACCAGAGTCTTGTCTGGGTGAGGATTACTCCACAGCCTGGACTAGCTGCCTGGGGTACCCTGAGGCTGAATGGGTGGAGAAGGGGGTCACCTTCTCTTGTGTGCCCCTCACTACTCTTGACTCACTTAGTTTGGAGGGTTTCTTGCTTCAGAAACTTAGTCCTACTGAAAGAATATTCTTGATTGTTGCTTGTTATGCTCAGTGCTAGTGTGAGATTTTTCTTCTTGCTAGCTGTCTGTTGGCTTTTGGGTCTCCATTCTCTCTGTGGACTCTGTGATGTGGGGCACATAATGGCAATAGGAAGAAGGTTTTACTCCTCTTTAATTGGCAAGGGTCACTTCCTTTTTGAAGTTGGTTCTGAGAACAGCTTCCCCGAGGATATAGAACATGGCCCCTTACATTTTTGTGCACACTCTAGGTAATTCCTCAATGCCTGGAGCTGACAGCCCAGCACCTCCCTGATTGCCAGCTTTCCATCCATGGATGCATGGGTTATGCCTGCACTGCCCACTTGCTTTCCTCACCTGCTGCTGTCAGAGGACAGGTTGCTTTTTTGGTTGTCCTCTCTGCTTTGCATTCTTTCCCAGCCAGTCTGGACTTACTCCCTTTCCGTCTTCCACCTGTTGTCAAAAACCCAGAGGCTTCAAGTTCTGTGTAGGATGGTAAGTATCAGACAAAAACAAAAGAACTTCCAAGTGCCCCAGTGCCAGATCTTTAAGGATTTTCCTTCCCTCTCTTCTTCCTTTCCTTTATGCTACTTGGAGACTCTCCGTTTCCCATCCAACAATTCCTCACAGTTTACAGAATATCCAGATTATTTGTATCAGAAACAATATCTGGTTCTACCTTTTCCTCCCACCCTTTTCCTCTTCCACATCCCCTTTCCCTTCCTCTTCCTGGTTTCCTGAGCACCCACACAAGAGTCTCCTCTCAGGTTGGATGGTGGGGATCACAAGTCAAATGCCCAGGGCAGGCAGCTGTGGGACCGAAAGCTACTATAAAGGAGCTAAAGAATTTGCAAGCCTAGGATTTCTGTTTTGTTTTTTCTTACAACAAATCATCATATAACTTGATTAGCCGATTTGCTAATTCCAATACAATCAGCACAATTAATTAAAGACTACAGTATTCAGGTCAGAACACATGCAGGTAATCAAGGCACTGGGGCAATGGCTCTGAGACCTGTTCCTGATTCCAGGCAATCCTACGGTTAGTTCCATTGAATCTGATTGGGCTACAGATGCCCTGTATAGTCTTGGGGCCAGTGGGGGTAGGGTTGTCCCTCTCTCTGATATATACTGCAAGCCTCATGCATTAAAAAGTGCTGTAAAAAATTTTTTTAAGATATATACTATAAGCCATATATTTTTCCACCCAATACGAGAGCACCCAGATTCATAAAGCAAGTCCTTAGAGACCTAAAAAGAGACTTAGACTCCTACACAATAATAATGGGAGACCTTAACACCCCACCGTCGATATTAGAAAGATCGAGACAGAAGGTCAACAAGAATATCCAGGATTTGCACTCAGCTCTGCACCAAGCAGACCTAATAGACATCTACAGAACTCTCCACCCCAAATCAACAGAATATACATCCTTCCCAAAACCACATCGCACTTATTCTAAAATTGACCAAATAAATGGAAGTAAAACACTCCTCAGCAAATGTAAAAGAACAGAAATCACCACAAACTGTCTCTCAGACCACAGTGCAATCAAATTAGAACTCAGGATTAAGAAACTCACTCAAAACCGCTCAACTACATGGAAAGTGAACAACCTGCTCCTGAATGACTACTGGGTAAATAACGAAATGAAGGCAGAAATAAAGATGTTCTTTGAAACCAGTGAGAACAAAGACACAACGTACCAGAATCTCTGGGACACATTTAAAGCAGTGTGTAGAGGGAAATTTATAGCACGAAATGCCCACAAGAGAAAGCAGGAAACATCTAAAATCGACACCCTAACATCATAATTAAAAGAATTAGAGAAGCAAGAGCAAAAAAATTCAAAAGCTAGCAGAAGGAAAATAATAACTAAGATCAGAGCAGAACTGAAGGAGATAGAGACATAAAAAACCCTTCAAAAAATCGATGAATCCAGGAGCTTGTTTTTTGAAAAGATCAACAAATTGATAGACTGCTAGCAAGACTAATAAAGAAGAAAAGAGAGAAGAATCAAATAGACGCCATAAAAAATGATAAAGGGGATATCACCACCAATCCCACAGAAATACAAACTACCATCAGAGAATACTATAAACACTTCTATACAAATAAACTAGAAAATCTAGAAGAAATGGATAAATTCCTGTACACATACACGCTCCCAAGACTAAACCAGGAAGAAGTGGAATCTCTGAATAGACCAATAACAGGCTCTGATATTGAGGCAATAATTAATAGCCTACCAACCAAAAAAAGTCCAAGACCAGATGGATTCACAGCTGAATTCTACCAGAGGTAAAAAGAGGAGCTTGTACCATTCCTTCTGAAACTATTCCAATCAATAGAAAAAGAGGGAATCCTCCCTAACTCATTTTATGTGGCCAGCACCATCCTGATACCAAAGCCTGGCAGAGACATAACCAAAAAAAAAAAAAAAAAAAAAAGAGAGAGAGATTTTATACCAATATCCCTGATGAACATCCATGCAAGAATCCTCAATAAAATACTGGCAAACCAAATCCAGCAACACATCAAAAAGCTTATCCACCACGATCAAGTCAGCTTCATCCCTGGGATGCAAGCCTCATTCAACATACACAAATCAATAAATGCAATCCATCACATGAACAGAACCAATGACAAAAACCACATGATTATTTCAATAGATACAGAAAAGGACTTCGACAAAATTCAACAGCCCTTCATGCTAAAAGCTCTCAATAAACTAGTATTGATGGAACATATCCCAAAATAATAAGAGCTATTTATGACAAACCCACAGCCAATATCATACTAAATGAGCAAAAACTGGAAGCATTCCCTTTGAAAACTGGCACAAGACAAGGATGCCCTCTCTCACCACTCCTGTTCAACATAGTGTTGGAAGTTCTGGCCAGGGCAATCAGGCAAGAGAAAGAAATAAAGGGCACTCAAATGGGAAAAGAGGAAGTCAAATTGTCCCTGTTTGCAGATGACATGATTGTATATTTAGAAAACCCAGTCATCTCAGCCCAAAATTTCCTTAATCTGATAAGCAACTTCAGTAAAGTTTCAGGATAAAAAATCAATGTGCAAAAATCACAAACATTCCTATACACCAATAACAGACAAACAAAGAGCCAAATCATGAGTGAGCTCCCATTCACAATTCCTACAAAGAGAATAAAATACCTAGGAATCCAACTTACAAGGGATGTGAAAGATCTCTTCAAGGAGAACTACAAACCACTGCTTGATGAAATAAAAGAGGACACAAACAAATGGAAGAGCATTCCATGCTCATGGACAGGAAGAATCAATATTGTGAAAATGGCCATACTGCCCAAGGTAATTTATAGATTCAATGCCATCCCCATCGAGCTACCAATGACTTTCTTCATAGAATTGGAAAAAACTAAAGTTCATATGGAACCAAAAAAGAGCCTGCATTGCCAAGACAATCCTAAGCAAAAAGAACAAAGCGGAGGCATCATGCTACCTGACTTCAAACTATACTATAAGGCTACAGTAACCAAAACAGTATGGTACTGGTACCAAAACAGATATATAGACCATTTGAACAAAACAGAGGCCTCAGAAATAACACCACACATCTACAACCATCTGATCTTTGACAAACCTGACAAAAACAAGAAAGGGGGAAAGGATTCCCTATTTAATAAATGGTGCTGGGAAAACTGGCTAGCCATATGTAGAAAGCTGAAACTGGATCCCTTCCTTACACCTTATACAAAAATTAATTCAAGATGGACTAAAGACTTAAATGTTAGACCTAAAACCATAAAAATCCTAGAAGAAAATCTAGGCAATACCATTCAGGGCATAGACATGGGCAAGGACTTCATGACTAAAACACCAAAAGCAATGGTAACAAAGCCAAAATTGACAAATGGGATCTAATTAAACTAAAGAGCTTCTGCATAGCAAAATAAACTGTCATCAGAGTAAGCAGGCAACCTACAGAATGGGAGAAAATTTTTGCAATCTATCCGTCTGACAAAGGGCTGATATCTAGAATCTACAAAGAACTTAAACAAACTTTCAAGAAAAAAAAAAAAAAGCAACCCCATCAAAAAGTAGGAGAAGACACATCTCAAAAGAAGACATTTATGTGGCCAACAGACATATGAAAAAAAGCTCATCATCACTGGTCATTAGAGAAATGCAAATCAAAACCACAATGAGATACCATCTCACGCCAGTTAGAATGGTGATCATTAAAAAGTCAGGAAACAACAGATGCTGGAGAGGATGTGGAGAAATAGGAATGCTGTTACACTGCTGGTGGGAGTGTAAATTAGTTCAACTATTGTGGAAGACAGTGTGGCGATTCCTCAAGGACCTAGAACTAGAAATAACATTTGACCCAGCATTCCCATTACTGGTTATATACCCAAAGCATTATAAATCATTCTACTATAAAGACAAATGCACAAGTACGTTTATTGGAGCACTGTTCACAATCGCAAAGACTTGGAATGAACGCAAATGTCCATCAATGATAGACTGGATAAAGAAAATGTGGCACATATACACCATGGAATACTATGCAGCCATAAAAAAGGATGAGTTCATGTCTTTTGCAGGGACATGAATGAAGCTGGAAACCATCATTCTCAGCAAACTACCACAGGAACAGAAAATCAAATACCACATGTTCTCACTCATAAGTGGGAGTTGAACAATGAGAACGCATGGACACAGGGAGGGGGACATCACACACAGGGGCCTGTCAGGGGGTTGGGGGCTAGGGGAGGGATAGCATTAGGAGAAATACCTAATGTAAATGACGAGTTGATGGGTGCAGCAAACCAACATGGCACATGTATACCTATGTAACAAACCTGCACGTTGTGCACATGTACCCTAGAACTTAAAGTATAATAAAAAAAATTATTTAAAGATGTATACTATAAGTCACATGTTTTAATTTTTCTAATCACTACATTTACAAAATAAGGAAAAGAAGATCAAATCAATTTTAATAATATTTAACCCATATATCCAAAATATTATCATTTCAACATGTAATCAATATAAAAAATGTTAATAGGACATTTCATTTTTTTTGTTCTAAGTCTTCAAAAAGCCAGTGTATATTTTATATTACTACCACATCTCAGTTCAGACTATCCACAAGGAAAGTGCTCAGTAGCCAGATGTGACTAGAGCCTACCTTACTGGACAGCACAAATCTAAAACATGCTTTTCAAGTCCTATAGCTGTACTGTAATTTATTTAATTTATTTAACCCCATTGCTAGAACTTATCATTTTTACAAAATTTTGCCATTATAAATAATAATGCAATGAAGATTCTTGTATTTACATCAGTGCATATTTTATGATTTCATTATTATACACTTTTTGGGATGGAATTGATTTATCAGGGTTATCAAAGTTATAAGCCTTAAAACTCTTAATGCTGCCAAATTGCTTTCTACAAACATTTTACCGATTTCCATTTGCACCAGCAGTATACAAGATTCCCACACTTCCACCAACAATGAGTGTCACCTAAATCAACACTGAGTGTACCCCAGAACTCCCAGTCTTCTACTGTTTCAACTTGCAATGTAACAGATAACCAAGGACCACTGCTGTGCCAGCTACCTTCTTCCTGTCCCTCCAGATCTACTCTCTGCCCTTCTCCTCCCTGCTCTGTACCCAGGAAGCTGGCAATTGTGGACTGCATCAATGGTCTTGCTTGTACCCCAGCTTCCTGTTGGGTAATGTCAGTGGAAAGTACTGGTGGGAGATGGAAGGAAGCAGGAAAAATGAGGTCAGAATATTGATTTCGCTGGGTCCCTCCCTTCTGAATTGCTGTGGGTTGGTTACATCCCCCTGAAAGAGGCCACAGCTCTTGTCACATAACTCTCCCTATGCAGCTACCTGCTGTGGCTTCCTGGAACTCCCTCCTCTTGCCCTTTCTGGCCTAAGGAAGATAAGGAGGCTTCTAGCAATTGCTAGCCCCAAGACTCCGCATTATCTATCCCTCATTGGTTTCTCTTCACTTTCCTCACACCTTTGTACATACTCTCTTTATTAAACCCTCCTTGAATACTCAGTTGAAATTCATCATCAGTTTCCTGTGAGGACCATGAATGACACAGCCAGACAGACATTAATGACCTGACATTAAAAAGAAAGGCCAAGATTGACCAATAAACTTACTTCAAAGGAAACACGTACTTTAGAACAGAAGGAAACTTGCTATAAAAAGAAAATTCTAATTCTAATTAATATCTTCAAAAAATATTGAGACAATGTTATAGCCATAAAATAATTATTTTAAGAGTAACATTATGAAAACAACAACCAGAAAGAAAGATTTTGGAAATGAAAACAAAATTAATTGCCAAAACAAAAAAAAAGTTACGGTTAGAGGATAAAGTCCAGAAAATATTTTAAAATGTGAGAGATATTAAAATTATTACAAATATGAATGAAAACAGAAGAAATATAAAGAATTGACACAAATGATCCAGTGTCCAACCAGTGGGAGTCCTCAAAAGAGAACAGGAAAAAAAAAAAAACAACAAGGGAGAGGGAATTAATAAGGAAATAGTACAAGGAAATTTTCCATAGTAGAAGGAAGACATGAGACTTAGAATTTGAAGGCCCTGGAAGCTCTGAACAAGACAAAAACTAAAAACCCACACCTAGAAACATTAAAAAAAAAAAAAAAAAAAACTTCTAAAGAAATGAAACAGCCACAGACAAAGGAATAAAAGTCAGGCCAACATAAGACTTCCCATCAGCAACAATGGATGCTAGAAGATCCTGTCCTCTAGCAAGCCATCATCTGCTCTGCAACCAGAGTCTCCTTCCTTGAATTCAAATATCACCAAGCTACTTTCCTGCTTACAAATTTGCAATGGTTCTCTTTGGCATTAAGTTGAATTTGGAGTCTTCAGTTAGCTCATGTGACTCTCTATAATCTGCCCAGACCAGCCTCTCCTGCCTATTCCTGCCTCTTCAGCCTTTGCTCCACCTTGATGGGGCTCCTTGTGGTTTCCTGGACACATCATGCTGTTTCATGCCTTGCTGTATTTGCAAATACTGCTTTCTCCTCCCAGCAAGCTCATTCTTCTATTTTACCTAACAAATTCTCATGTTCTTCAAAACTCAGCTAGAGTAGCAGCTTTTCTGTGAAGTTTTCCTTGCTTTGATCCCTGCCCTAGGTGAAGCCCACAGCTGCCATTTGCCTGAGAAGAGAATTTGGGCAGAAAGCAAAACCTTTTTCAGTGACTTTCATGTGCCAAGAATTGTGCTGGGGACACAGAGTTTACATAGTTTCTCTTAAAGCTTACAGTTTTGTAGGTGAACCGGAAAAGCAAAACAAACAATCACATCAGTATGGAGTTGTTGCAATAAATATTTGGTGCTAATGGAATACAGAAGTGGAAGCCTGGATAAGTGAGAAAAATCATGACAGGAAGGATTAGGGTTGAGTTCACTTTGAAGTAGGCTTTGGTAAATTTGCATTAGAAGGAAACTGGATAAGTTGGAAATGATAGAAAAGTTAAGACTCCCCTACAGCCAACTACATTAAATGCCTGGCATTTTGTCACCACTTCTTCCTTTCATGCCGATGCATCTCTCTCAAATGAGTGACACTGAGCCCAAACTCTGACTCAGGACTCATCTTCATACAGATGTGCCAGACATTGACCATTGACTGATCACAGTTTCTTCACTAGATAAACCCCACCAACATCCTTTATCAGATTTGCATTTGAAAATGGGTCTCTGGCAGAAGGGTCGGAGTCCCTAAAGCCATAGGCCTACAGCTAGCCTCAGTCTCCAAACACTACCTTAGACGTTGGAATGTAAATGATAAAGAGCTGCCACTGCTAGGCATTGCAGTTAGATAGTCACTGCAGAAAGAACCCGAGCCATGGTGGCCTGATGTGCATTGCCCCATTCCTGTATCATGCCTCTTCACTGGTTGATAGCCTCAACCAGAGGCTATCATGAGACTCTCGTGTCATCTTTGTGCCAGGTGTGGATTTATTTTTCTTTTTTCTTTTCTTTTTTTTTTTTTTTTTTTTGAGACGGAGTCTCGCTCTGTCGCCCAGGCTGGAGTGCAGTGGCGCGATCTCAGCTCACTGCAAGCTCCACCTCCCGGGTTCACGCCATTCTCCTGCCTCAGCCTCCAGAGTAACTGGGACTATAGGCGCCCGCCACCACGCCTGGCTAATTTTTTTGTATTTTTTTAGTAGAGACGGGGTTTCACCGTGTTAGCCAGGATGGTCTCAATCTCCTGACCTCGTGATCCGCCCGCCTTGCCCCCGCAAAGTGCTGGGATTACAGGCGTGAGCCATCGCGCCCGTCCAGATTTATTTTTCTTATTTAGGATCAAGGAAGATCCCTATTATTCATTTTCCAGGTTACTTGGGCTGACCTTTCATAGTCAAGACAAGTCAGGGATGTAATATAGTGAGACTATTATAAAGGAACCTCAACTTAAATACCAGTGGCCAATGCAAATATAAATAAGCTGTGAGTTTTTACCCATTTTTATGGCAAAGATTTTAGCAATAAAAGAGATGGCAAGGATGTAGTGAAACAGGACTCGCTGGTGGGAATGTACATTGGTATAGCCATCTTGGAGAGTAAATCTATAATGAAATCTTTATTGAATAAGCTAGACTCAAGAAGGTACAAGCAGAGATTATCTTTTATTCTTCCCCACGGTTCCTGTTGAACCTGCTTTACCAAACAGTCATTTTTCTGCTCACAGAAGCTTCAAACACAATGGAATACCAATACTAAACCCAATGCTGTTGGCTGAAATGTATTCCCCCAAAATTCATCTGTCAAAACCTAATTCTCAGTGTGATGGCATTTGCAGGTGAGGCCTTTGAGAGGTGGAACCCTCATGGATGGGATTAGTGCCCTTCTAAAAGAGGACTCAGAGAGCCTTTTTCCCCCTTCTGTTATTTGAGGAACAATGAGAAGACAGCTGTCTATGACCCAGGAAGTGAGCCCTTGCCAAACACTAAATCTACCAGAGCCTTGATCTTGGACTTTCCAGCCTCCACAACTGGGAGAAATAAATTTTTATTGTGTAAGCCAACTAGTCTGTGATATTTTGTTATGGCAGCCAAAGCAGACCAATATACCTAATAAAAAATATGTATGGCCTAATAAGAAGAAAATGATTAATTTTTCAGAGAGAGATAAAAATGACCCAAATAACCCTGGATTGGGAGGTTCGGTATTGTGAAGATGGGGATTCTCTTCTAAAATAATAGATATTTAATAGAATCCTACTTAAAGTTACAAAGGAGTATTCCTTTACCTTGACCAGCTGATTCAATAATTTCTCAAGAGAAGTTATGTTGGAATAACAAATATTTTTTGGACAAGAAAACAAAAAAAAAATACAAATGTGGGTGGGCTAACTGTAATCCTAACTCTGACCCTGACCCTGTGTGCCTATGTGTATATGTGCATGTGTGTATGTATATTGAAGGTGGCATTTAATGGTATTTAAGTAATGAGATATTCATCAAACAAATAAAGTTAGATCCTTACCTAGCACCATACACAAATAAATAATTTCAGGCAAATAGATATTAAAAATTTAACAAAATATTTGTGGTGATCACTGTTTTTTTGTTTTGTTTTGTTTGAGACAGGGTCTTGGTCTGTTATACTCATGGCTCACTGCAGCCTCAACCTCCCAGGCTCAAGTGATCCTCCTGCAGCCTCCCACGTAACTGGTACTACAGGTGTGTGCCACCCCACCCAGCTAACGTTTTTGTTTTTGTTTTTTGGTAGAGCTGAGGTCTTACTATGTTGTTCAGGCTGGTCTTGAATTCCTGGGCTCAAGTGATCCTCCTGCCTCAGCCCCCCAAAGTGCTGGAATTAAAGGCATGAGTCACTACACCCAACTGATCACTGTGTTTTATTCTCCCTCCTTCCTCTGACATCGATTTATCCAAAAGGATTAATCTAAGGCAATCAGGGTAATCACATTTCCCAGGGAAGGAATTGGGCAAAGACAAGAGAAATTTCTTGAGCTTTGGAAAAAGATTTCCTTGCTTCTAAGAAGGAGGTAGAGGAAAATACAGTGCTTTTTTTCCCTCTGGATTTGCTGTGAAGTCTGCATATGAATTTTGCACCTGCTGATATATAAATGATAGGAGACTAAAAAGATAAACACCAAAATGTTAGCAGTGCTTGCCTTTAGTACTATTTAATTCTACATCATTTGAACTTTTTACAATGAGAATGTATTCATTAACTAGTTGTGTCAACATTTTTAAAATTGTAATTATGCTATTTAATCTTTATTTCCTTAAATCCTGCTTGCTTTCTTGTTCTAAATATTTGCCTGACATATCACTGTCCCATCCTTTTATTTTCGACCTTTCAGCATCATTTTAAGTTATCCTTAGTACACAGTCATTGGATTACTTTGTTGTTTTTACTCCAACTGAGAGTCTGCCCGTTATGAAAGGGAGTTTAAAAGTGTTGACATTTGTTGATAAAACTGTTACACCTGGTGTTGCTTTAGTCATCTTATTTTATGACTTACGTTTTCTTTGTTTGCTATTCTGTCTCTTGCTATATGTATGGTATTTTGTTTGCTTTTATCTTCTACAGTTATTTGGAAACTAGACTTCCTGCTTTAAATTCTATGAGTAGTGACTAAATTATAAGCTAATTCTTTTAAAATATATCAGCCAGGATTCAGTCAGGAAAATGATGGTCCAGGTATTCCAGGAATGAAAGGTTTAATTCAGGAACTAGGGGCTGGCACACACTTTGGACAATCAGGTATGCTAAGGTCAGCAAATCCACCATCAAGATCTGGGCCAGAAGGTCTGAAGCACGTGGTTCTCGGGACTCACTGGAAAGCCAGTGTGAAACTGCAGACTCCCCATTGTTCTCAGGAGGAAAACAACTTCTTCCAGACTTCTCAAGAGTGTCTCCCCAGGGCAGAAGCTACCCCAGCACCATATAGGGAAGGTAGTTCTAGGAAAGGTTGTCCCAGGCTACTCTTCAGCAATGCAGAATGTTAGCAAGTTGACAAGAGAAAAATAGAAGAGCATACTTATCATTTTATTAAAAAATAAATGCTAATTTTTCTCCTCTTTACATGGAATGAGGAGTCAAATGTTCTTGCTTCCTCAGCTATCATTATTTCTAGTAATTTTTTAACTGAACAAATTAAAATTTAATTATCCTTTTCAGTTTATTTTTTATTTTATTTTTAGAAACAGGGTCTCGCTCCGTTTCCCAGGCTAAAGTGCAATGGCACGATTAAGGCTAACTGCAGCCTCAACCTCCTGATCTCAGGTGATCCTCCCATCTCAGCCTCCAGGGCAGCTGAGACTATAGGCATGTGCCACCACAGTTGGGTAATTTTGGTATGTTTTGTAGAGATGGGGTTTCACCATGTTACCAAAGCTGGTCTCGAATTCCTGGGCTCAAGTGATCCACATTCCTCAGCCTTCCAAAGTGCTGGGACTTTAGGCACACCGGCCTCAGTCTATTTTTATATCAAGTCCCTATAAACACATTGATAATAATTGTCTGTGTGAATAACTGGTTTTAGTATTAGTTTTCAGTTCTTTTCTTCTACTTGTCTTAACATCTTACCTTGGGCTCATTTCATGATGTTCTGGTAAGCATCTGGAAGAGTAAATGAGACATACATTTTCTTAGTTCTTGCATTTTTAAGAATATCTTTCCATTTTTATGTCACATAAATTAATAATTTTCCTGATTTTATAGGTAAGGACTTCATGTCTATAGATCTCTGTGGACCTTTCTTATTACCTTTTAACACTCATTATTGTGAAAGGAAGGTCTAAAAAATGCCA
The DNA here is from genome assembly GCF_028858775.2 of Pan troglodytes. Taxonomy (NCBI): domain Eukaryota; kingdom Metazoa; phylum Chordata; class Mammalia; order Primates; family Hominidae; genus Pan; species Pan troglodytes. The sequence continues at coordinate 17,252,257 of NC_072407.2, forward strand.
ACTTTTTGTTTTTGTTTTGTCAATTGCCTCTTTACTTTTTTAAGATTAGATAATTCTTTATGTTGAAAAGGACTTTTGAAGCTGTTGATTATTTTGGATAAAATGCATTGAATACATACTCAATTAGGTTGGTTTTGCTTGCAAGGTCAAGATTATTTTCATTTATTATTGTTTTAGCTTCCCTTCCTCACTAGTACTAATAAGATAGATCCTGGGCTCTCTTTTCCATATTAGCTATTTCTAATCTTTTATTTATATATTTATTCTGTTTCTGTTATAATTTTTCTAATTTATTCTTTAATTAGGGCTGGGCATGGTGGTTCATGCCTATAATCCCAGTACTTTGGGAGGCCAAGGTGAGAAGATTGCTTGAGGCTTGGAGTTTGAGACCAGCCTAGGTAACATAGCAAGGCCCTGCCTCTACGAAAAAAAATAAATAAATAAAAATAGCCAAGTGAGGTGGTATGTGCCTGTATTTCCAGCTACTCTGGAGGCTGAGGCAGAAGGATCACTTAAGCCCAGGAGTTTGAGGATACAGTGAGCTATGATCATGCCACTGCACTCCAGCCTAGGCAATAGAGTAAGACTCTGTCTCTAAAAAAATTTTTTTTAGATCCTATTATTAATATACTTTTTCTACAGTGTTATATTTGTTAATTTTCTACACCAAAAATGGCTGCCAATGTGCACTGCATTTTAAGTCTTATAAAGTCACTTTTAATAATAATACACTAATTTAGCTAGTTGTATTTTTAATAAGCCTTGTTCCTAGTTAGTAGGATAATTTCAGTAATATCTTACTGAAAACACTAGGCAAATAGTTTCGCAAAACATTTTTATTTTATACAAAAAAAATCTGCTTCAGAAGGAGAAAAAAATCTACATTTTAATCCAGAATATTCTCCCCTTTTTCTCCTTCTCTTGAATTAAAGCTTATTTTCATAGGCCTGTGTTAATTCTTTTCTCTTTGGGCATCTTTTTAGATGAGTTATATTCAGGCCAGGGCTGGAGACATGAATGTAATTCACCCAGTTCCAGTTTGGAAAGGGAGAGGACAGTAGATTTTTTTATTCACTGAATGACCAGGCTCCATATTGTAAGATCTATATTTATACATTTGACTTACTTTGAAGATTCTTGGACTCTGTTAAAGATGGATGCTTCGAAGAAAGACTCTCCATGAAGCACCTAATCCATTAAATGCCCACAAATCGAATGGTAAGTTCTGTCCTTGAGTAGAAATTAAAATACCTTGAGTGACTAGAGCTAGAAATCCACCATATACTGCAGTGAGAAATTGTGAAAAAGCTCAATGCCGACTGCCATCTCTCAAGAGGCTAGATGTCAGTTCTGACCCATTGTTAAGGACATTACTTCATTTTCTTCAGAATCTTGAGAACGCACAAATCTTGCTTATATATAACAAGGATGGGCTGGGGTAGTATAGTGTCTAAATTCTTGGGTCAAATGTGAAAAAGATGTGATTGCCTTGGAAGCAATGTATGACCACTTATTCATGCTCCTAGAAATATGAAAAACAGGCAGAAAGGATTGAAAACAAAAGTGGAATCATTTCCAGGCAGAGACTGAGCCAAGAAAGGGGCCCAGGTCCTCTCCTTTACCCAGAGTACCCTTCAGCTTTGGCATCCCGTCCCTTGAATCACAGTCATTGTCTGGCTCTAATGCAAACACTGGCTCCATTGTGATTCTGCAGGGGCACAGCCCCACATGCACTGCTTTCTACCCGCCTGGGGCTTCTTGAGTTTATCCCATTGAGCTGTGACTCAGGCAGTCAGCCAGAAGAGCCTCTATGTAGGGTGGTGCCTGGGGATCTGTGCTGATTGCACAACGGCTGCCAGGTAAATCCCTTTGCCATCCCATGGGAAATGTCAAATCAGGGGCAAAGTATGGGTGCTCTGTGTTTGAATCCAAGGATTTGGGTCAGAATAGATGGTAGTGGGAACTTTCATTCTTACCATCTGCCTCTGAGGATACTTGGATGGACCTCAGACTGCCTGGAAACTTCTAGAAAAATTCTAGGTTCCACAAGTCAAGTGTCAGAGGAATTCTCATGAAGTCTAGGGGATGGGGCAGAACAGTCTGAAATACATGAGGTTCACAGGTGGCTTCGTGCAATACTTCTCAGGCTTCCTGTATGTTAGACTTATCTATGGAGCCTATAAACATGCAGATTCCTGAGACACATTCCCTGGGATTCTAATTCATAGGTCCTGGAGTTGGGATTAGTAATCCACATTTTTATGAGCATTCCAAACTGATTCTAATGCAACAAGGTCATATAACAAACTCCACTTAGAAAAACACTGATTTATGAAGGTGTTGGCAAAGTAAGCACTTAAATCAATCTGTTATGGTAAGTATCTGGACCAAGAATGGGTTCCTCAGGAATTATAGGAGGATGACTATCAGCAACTTCCCCTGTTTGAGCACTGCCTTGTGCCTAAGCAGACTTCCTCAGCAACCAGGCTTCTGACAGCCTTTAATCATATGCATTCCTGTAGTTAGGTGAAGCTATCCTAGAGGTCAAGGATGGTAGCAAGTAAAGGGAGGAAACCTTCTTTCTGTTGGGGCCAGACTGATGAGCTCAGTTGGGAAATCCCAGTGATGGAGAGTGAAATAGAGCATTTCCATATCAACCAGTATGTCTGGCCACACCCCTCTAAGGGATACTACCACACGGGCAGCCCCCCATTTCCAGGTGGCCATATTGAGTACCATAAGAAGGTGCTTCCCTAACCACAACTGATTAGACCAAGGGTGGGTTGAACCCAAGGCAGCCAATTATCAATTATAGGATGTGAAGTGCCATGAAAAGACATTAATTAGGCCAATCAGATTACCACTGTTGGGAACCGGGAGATGTGGAGAATCCAAGCCAGTCATCAGCAGGTCAGATGTATCAAAAAGTCGTGTCATAACAAAAGAGGCTGGGGAAGCCATAGTGAAGTATGTATGCAGAGAGGATTCTGGTCAGCCGGAAGAAGAAAGTGGAGCAGATGCGCAGAGAGAAATAGAAAGTCGAGAAATTTTGAGAAATAAGAAAGATGGACTGGGCATGGTGGCTCGTTCCTGTAATATCAGCACTTTGGGAGACCGACACAGGAGGATCACTTGAGCCAAGGAGTTCAATACCAGTCTGGGCAACATAGTGAGACTTTGTCTCTACAAAAAAAATAAAAATAAAATTAGCCATGTATGGTGGCATGCACCTATGGTCCCAGCTACTTGGGAGGCTGAGGTGAGAGGACTGCTTCAGCTCGGGAAGTCGAGGCCGCAGTGAGTCGAGATCACACCATTACACTCTAGCCTGGGCAACAGAGGGAGACCTTGTCTCTTAACTGAAAAAAAATAAATAAATAAAAGAAAGAAAGAAAGAAAAGAAAGAAACCTGGTTAATAGCATCAGGTAAAAGCAGGTTATAAATGCTCTCTGGCTCAAGGAACACGTAGCCTTATTTGAGCAAGCCTAAGAGGGCAATGAAATACCTGTCAACAATGAAATGGAAGCAATATTTAATGAGCCTTTATTGTATGCAAGGTACTTGAGGAGCATTTCATGTATTCTCTATCATTTTTGCTCACAATAGCACTAAAAATATGCATTATAGTGCCGCCTGCTGTACTTTATCATCTACTTTTCCTTACTGTAGAGGTAAGAAAAATTATTGGACTGTCTAGCACCTGTCCAAATGATAGTCACTTGTCACATGTGGCTATTAAGCACTTAAAATGTAGCTAGTGCAAATTGAGATGTGCTGTAAGTGTGTAACACATCAAATTTTGAAATAGAGTACAAAAATAAAAAAGAATGTAAAATATCTCATTAATGATTTTCAGTTGGTAACATGTTGAAATGATATATGTTGGATATAGTGGGTTGAATAAAATAAATATTAAAATTAATTTCACCTGTTTCTGTTTACTTAGTGAATGTAGCTACAAGAAAATTAAAAATTACATATGTGGGTCATATTTGTGACTCACATTATGTTTCTTCTGGACAGTGCTGGTCTAGTTTGTTGTTTTATGAAACCAGAAATGGTGACATATAAATAGAAGAAAAGTGTAAGCTTCCTTGATTAGGCCATATTCACCGCTAGTCCTCATATTGGAAAATAAATTCCATAAATATTGAGCAAGTACATTGTGCTAGTGTCCAAAGATGGTGGCCATAATTCTTCTCCTCCCAATATAAGCATGCCCCTCCTCCCATCAAGAAACAGAGCCTATTTCCCCTTCTCTTGAATCTGGCCTGGCCTTGTAACCTGCTGTGACCAATAGAATGTGATGGAGGTAATGGTTATGCCAGTTTTGAGTGTAGCCTTTAAGAGGCCTGGTAGCTCCTACTTTTGCTCTTGGATAATCTGCATTCTGGAAAGAAGCTTTGGCTAGACTCCTGAATGGAAAGAAAGGCCAAGTAGAGGAGTGCTTAAATGTTAGACATGAGTGAGGTCTTCAAGACCCTTCCAGCATAGCCAAAGTGGCCTGCAACACAGCGTAACCAGTGACCCAGCAGATGTCACGTAGAACAGACAAACTACTGTGCCAAACACAGCCAAAAGGTAGAACCATGAGAAACAATAAACTGTTTCAAAGCCACTAAGTTTCAGGGTGGTTTGTTACACAGCAATAAATAATTAAAGTGTGCCTTCTGCGTGCAAAACTCGGTGATAGACAGACCCTGGGAGTGACAACATAACCAAGAATGCTTCCTGCCCTCAGTTTGCTTAGAATCTCAAGGGAGACATCAGGCACATATTAAAAATAACTGTAGCATGGGATGGGGTAGGTGTTTTAAGTTTAATATTGCAGTGGTTGTTGGCCTCACACAGGATTTCATACTTTCTTGGGCCCTGGCTTGCTTTCTAGGCTCTCTTTGCTGACTTACAGCAGGTCCCAGGGACTCAGACTTGGCCTTTTCAGCAGTTGCTTCCACTTATTGGATACCTTACGGCCCTTTTCTTCCCCATGTGAGCCTGGTGAGGAGGGAGGCAGCAATCTCTCCTGGCTCTGCATAAGGACAGATTCACGAGTCTAACTGCTGCTTCCAATAGAAGCACAGGCAGAGAGAAAAAGAATTACAAATACGGGGACGTAGCACAAATGCTGGACTCTGTAAGACTCACTAAGTAAAACTATGTAAGGTTTTTATTTTCTACTGGGCCAGACTTCCTGACCTCTCCCAGAATGCAGTGAATAGATTCTGTAGGGCTTTTAACCTCCACTCTTATTCCAAGGATGGGGTTCAGCTTCCTTCTTTTCCTTTCTGACTCTGTCTATATCAAGGGTCCCGTGGGTTGTTCCTTTCCATTGTGGTCTCACTGCCCAGCTTTAAGGCACCATCCTGGCACAGTGATAGGTTTACCTTTGTCTAAAAGTGTCCATTTGCATCTCTGTGGCCTTCTTGCCTGGGTGACACCCACTTGATTAGGCATTTGCCCAGTGTGAGATCAGAGTCCCTCATTTACATTTCCCCACAATAGTGAATGGCTTACAGGCTGTTCAAATACAGTTTCTAAACAGTGAATAATTCAGCCAGAAAGCCAGCCTTTTAAGGTTTGGATTTGGGGCATTTCTGAGAGCTCTAAACCCTTTGCACTGACACTGTGGACTACCACTGAAAGTAGAAGCAGAGCAAGAAAACAGAGGAACTCAGCTGGACTACTGCAGACCCTTCACTACTTCCCATGCAGGGCTTCATCAATAACTCAGGGAGAAAGGCTCTGCTAGTTAAAACCAAACCCACAAAGAAGAGTCACTGTTTAGATTCTAAATAGAGTGCATGCAAGAGACAAAAATCACATGTGGTCAAAATTATCCCTCAACATCATTTACAGACTGCAAATAGAGAAGACATTGTTGTGCATTTACAACCCTGGACAGTAATTCTTATGGCCATTGGAAGTGTAAGACCATCGAGTGATAAGCCAAAAAACAAAAAACAAAAAACAAAAAAAAGGAACAAAACTAAAGTCTACTGAAAGATGTCTGCTTTCAAAGTATTTTGCCTCTGAGATAACTCCTAAATCCCCAGCCATAGTTATTCTTATTCTTCACACATCCCTAGTAGGGAATGGGGACTGAGTAGAAAATAATAACAGCAGACAATGCTCATAACAGTAGGCACTGTTCTAACTGCCTTATATTAGCTCGTGCAATCTTTACTACAATAGGAAACATTATCCCTATTTTACAGAAGAGTAAACTGAGGCATACAGAGCTGGTGGAAATTATCTGAGGTTTCTCACTAGAATACTCAGTGAGACTGTGTTCAGGAGTGGGTGGCTGACAGGACTAACATCCTACAGGAATGGCATAAAGACTATTTTAAAATGAAGATATTTGAAATCTTCCATTGAAATGGAAGATGCAGAAAGAAGCCTTTTCTGAGCTTCCCTTATCGGACTAAAGGCAGAGCTCCTTGAAAATGAAATTGCCATAAATCCCCTCTCCAGGAGAGCTGACAGCCAAGGAGACTGGTCATTAGCACAAGGCAGAGAAATTGCATAAATACACATTATCACCAATTGTCATACCCTCCATTTATCTCCACTGAAAGCTCATTTATCCTCTCACAGAAGCCCTTTCTCCCCACCCCCTTTCCCCAATGAAGTTGGTATATAAACCTTTATTCCTCACTGCTCGGCTATCAATGCTCCCACATGCATGTGGATTTAAAAGAGAGTTTTTCTCCCAACGAGGTGAATGGGTTACTCGTGAAAGAAATGCAGGATTTCAATAAATGAAACTGAGAGGACCAGGTGTGGTGGCTTAGGCCTGTAATCCCAGAACTTTGGGATGCTGAGGTGGATGGACTGCTTGAACGCTGGAGTTATTGAGACCAGACTGGGCAACATGGAGAAACCCATCTCTACAAAATATATAAAAATTAGGCAGTGTGGTGGTGTGCGCCTGTGGTCCCAGCTACACAGGAGGCTGAGACGTGAGAATCACTTGAACCCAGAAGGTGGAAAACGTAGTGAGCAGAGATTGCACCACTGCACTCCAGCCTGGGCAACAGAGTGGGACTCTGAAAAAAAGAAAGAAAAAGAGAAAGAGAGAGAGAGTACTCCAGCCTGGGCAACAGAGTGAGACCCTAAGAAAGAAAGAAAAGAAAAAGAGAAAGAGAAAGAAGAAAGAAAGAAGGGAAGAAAGAAAGAAGGAAGGAAAGAAAGAAAGAAAGGAAGGAAGGAAGGAAGGAAGGAAGAAAGAAAGAAAAGAAAAGGAGGAGGAGGAGGATAGGAAGGAAGAGAGAAAGGAAGGAGGAAAGAAAGGAAGAAAGAAAAGAAAAGAAAAAAGAAAAGAAAAGAAGAAGGAGGAGGAGGATAGGAAGGAAGAGAGAAAAAGAAAGAAAGAGAAAGAAAGAAAGAAAAAGAAAGAAACTAAGAGATGTTTGGATGGAAGCCATGTGAACAAAGGAATAGAGGAAGGAAAATACAGGGCAGGTTCGGGGAATGTTCTGCTGTGACTGGAGCAAAGGGTGAATGGAAATCCAGTATAGGAAGCTAAGGCTGGATAACCAAATTACAGCCAACTGGTGGGAGAGTCTTAGACCTTGAGATTTGGGAGGATCCCTAACCCACCTTCTTCATTAGAGCAATAGAAGAGAAACAAGACCAGTGTCTTGGAGAGTATCAATGGCTGGTCAATACCAAAAGGCAAGTAAACGGCAGAGATGGAGGCTAAAGCTCCTGACTCTGAACTCCCTCCCCAGTTTCTTCTTCGCTGCAGCGTGCTGCCTCCTTTGAGATGGATATGGGAGGCAGGTGGAGTTGGTGAGGGGACAGAGCTCTCCTGTGTGTTGCCCAGCCTCATTGCCTGCTTTCCTTCTCCAGACACAGTGTAATATCAGTGTTGGCTCCAAACAGCCAGGAGTGGCCAACATGACACGTACCCCTCTGTCCCTATCCTGTGCTGTCAAGCACCTTGTATATAGGCTGTTCCCAAGAGCAGACCAGGAGTGAAGTAGGGCAAGGGGCCCCATTCTTCTCAGCCCAACCAGCACTGGCCATTTCCTCTCTTGGCATGATTTTAGAATTTCCCATTCTCCTCCCTACTGCATTTCCTGCTCAAAGTAGATTTTTTTCCTAGGTCAACTCAGCTGCTCTCTAATTCGGGCAAAACTAGAGATGCAGAGAAAAATGAGAACCTGTTGGGGTTATTTTGGCCTATTGTTCCACACTACAGAGACATTAGATAACGACCTGATCCTGTACCTCTCCCACTCTGCCCCATCCCACGACCCTGGAAGGCATTGTTTGAGTGTTTTGTTTGCATTGTTCAGAGGTTCTCTTAATCTAGTTCAAGTTTAAACCTTGATGAAAAAGACAGGTGCAGGCAGCTCTGTGGCTCTCAGTTATTGACCACTCTGTGCAAAAGCCCACACCACGCACACACGTCTTTGCACTGTCCACCATTTGTCCCCCACTTCCTCTTCCTCCCTGTTTGTCTTCCCCACTATTAATCCTTTGCTCCTATCCAGCTGGTCTCTGGATTATTCCCTGAACTTGCCTTGTGTTTTTCCACCTAAAAGCCTTTGTCCCCAGCTCCTGTCCCCATAAAATGTCCTCCCCACTTTTTTCCATCCAGCCAGATCAGATTCGTTTCACCCTCATTCAATGCCAACTGTTAGTTGGCACTGGGCCAGCACACGTTATCTCATCCTGCAAGGCCTAGCATACATTTATTCTTATCTGGGAAGCTTTCTGGGGCTACCCCAACTGGAAGTGACTACTTCCTCCTTTCTCTCACACTTATTGTCTGTACTGCTCATTTGGTGCTTAATACATCCTAGTACTTTACAATTAATCATTCACTTGCTCATTCATTCATTTAACAAGTATTTACTGAGTGATTATTATTTTGCAGACACTGTGGTAGATGCTGGAGAGATGCAGATGCAAAAGACACCCTGGTTGTCCCCTAGAAACTCACTCTAGTGGTCAAAATTGGCACATCAGAAGCTGCTTGTCATAAAATGATGAGTATAGGTCACACTTCAGAAGTCCAGCAGTGGGGCTCCATGATGAATGAGTAAACAGTGGCTCTGTGAAGGTGGAGAGAAAGCGCATTTTCGGGAGGTAGAGGAAGAGCAGGTGCCCAGAGCTGAGGAGCATTGGAATAGGGCTACAAGCAGCACTTGCTGCTGGACCAGAGAATGTTGCCAAAGTATAGAATGTGCAAGATATCACTGGAGGACCTGGAGTTCCAGTCTTAGAGCTTGGCTTCATTCTGAGAGGCATGTTGTGCCATTGAGGGTTTTAAGCAAGGGATTGATTCAAGCTTTGTGGTTTAAGATCACTCTGGCTACTTTGTGAAGGGTGGATAAAACCAGGGAGAGATTTGAGGCAGGAAATTGCTAGGAGGCTGTGGCAATAACCCAAGGCAAGAGACATGAAGGTGGTAATCTCTGCCTGAGAAATGAAGACTCGATTTGAGAAATATATAGGATGTATAAAATTATACCGCAGTCACAGCTCTGGAGGCCCTCACAACCGAAAAGTGTGCATAAGCACAATGCAATGTATGGAACCTGTCATAGATCTAAAAAGTGCTACCAGAGCACAGGAGAGATGGAAGATGACATTGTCTAAGAAATGTGGACCATGTCATGGACTTGTCATTCCTATAACATGGCTATTTATGCACATGTGTCAGACCTCTTCTCCTAGATTTTAGGCTCACTAAAGGCAGGGGACATGGAAAAGCTAAAGGACATCAGCTCTTGTCACAAGCAAGGCCTCTCTGCTCTCCACATTGTGGGTAGGGCTGTCCCAGGGAACTATGTTTGTAGCAGGCAGGTCAGGAGTTTCTGCAGCAAGGGCAGGGCAGGGAAAAAGCATCAAGACATGCTATGAAGAGGCCACAAGGGTGATGCCCAGAGCACAGAATTGGAGCCAGGCTAGGCTAAGTTCACATTTCTGCTCCGCTGTCAGCAAGCTATGTGACCTTGGGCCAATAACTTAAACTGTCATAGTCTCAGCTCCTTTGTTTATAAAATGAGTACCCCCACACTGAGTCAATTTCAGTATTATGTGAAAAATAAATGGAAATCCCTAGGCATGTACCTAGTACCTCTAGAGTACTCTTTGTTATAGATGTAGGTATCACTGATGTTGGCATCTCTTTTCTTATCCCTTCCCCTTACTAATCTGGGAGATCCCTGAGTGCAGCAGAGACTATATCTTACTCATATTTTACCCTCATTTTCTGCCACAGTACTTGCCACACAGTAGCTGCTCAATCGATGTTTGTTGAATGAGTTCATATGAGCACTTACAATGTTACTTCTGAGCCCAGTAAAATTCCTTAATTTAGATTCACTGCCTACCCCTGAGATAGCACAGAAAGGAAACAAATTTGACAAAGACATTGTTCCTGCCCTCAAGGGGCAGAGATAATTTAAATCAAAGAAAAACTTTAGGTTCTTCAAGGCGCTGTCCTGTATGTTGTTCTCTGCCCACCTCATCTCTTCTCTTTCCTTTCCACACTGTGGTTATCTCATTCATTCACAAGACTTAAATCTATAGTTGATTTTCCAATGTATGTCTCCCACAGTGACCTCTCTCTGATCTAGATCAATATATCCAGCTGCCTACTTGACATTGCAAGTAGATTGACACTATCTACTTGCAATCTAATGTCTTAAATTGCACCTTGGACATTTCCACCTAGATTTGCTACTCCTCCAGCATGGCTTTTCTCACTGGGAGGCAGGTTCATCCACCAGATGAATGGTCCAAGCCATTCATCTGGGAGTAATCTTTAACACCTACCTCTCCCTCATGTCTACATCCGATAAAATTTCAGGCTCCCAAAGTAGATCTAGATCTAGGTTCCCTCCTCTTCTCCCGACTCCCACTGCCACCACCATCTCTCATGTGGAGATCATATGACCTCCTCTTGGTAGCCTCATTTTTACTTTTGCTTCTCTTTTTAGATAGTAGCCATAGAAGTATTTAAAACCATTATTCAGACCATAGTACTGATTTAAAAGCCTTTAATGATTTATCTTACAGTTGGGAAGAAATTCGAAATGCTTACCACGACCTGCTGGCCCCATGTGATTGGACTTCCTGCCACTCTCTTGCCTCCTCGCACTCCACTCTGCTTCTTCACTGTTTCAGCTATGCTAGCCTCCTTGTAGTTCTTCAGACACCCCATCCTCCTCTGGCCTTGTGGGTTTTGCATCCCCTGTTTTTCAGAGAAGGCCCTTGGCCCATCTGTTCTCTTAGGTAACTGACAACTCACTGATCCATTAAGCCTCAGCTGAAATGTTCATTCCTCTGGAAGGCCTTTCCTGGTCTCCCTTTCTAAACTAGATCCTTCTTTAAAGTACATATTCGAATTTTTTATCCCTTGTTCCTTTATCGTACTTATAATTTGTATATGTATACGTTTTTGTGCAACTATTTTGTTTAGCATCTCTGCCCTCATTCTTACCCCAACATGTGCACACACATACACACCCAACTCTGTTGTTTACCATTGCATCTCCAGAGCCTAGCATAGAGCTTGGTCCATAGAACACAGTAGGTCTTTGTTGAATTAATATGTTCAAGGCTGTGAGGAAGAGACAAACATGGGCTGGGAGAGTTCAAAGGAGTTGAACCACCTGTGAATGGTGGTTCAGGCAAGGCTTCAAGGAAGATAAAGCATTTGGTGAAAGATTTGAAAATTGGGTGGAATGAAAAAGGCAGAGGGGAGTGGCACTGAAGGAGTGGGTGGAGGGAGGGGCTTTCCAGGTAGCTGGACAACCTGGCTGGAGAAAGCTGGGTGGTGTCTGAGAAACGATGAGTAACCGGGGTGTCTGGAATACAGGGCTTGTGGAGGGAAGAGGGCCAGAAAGGGCCTTACAAAAAGTAGCTTTTGGACCTATTCTTGAATCTCCAGGAGGTGATGATAGCAGGAGGAAGCAGACAAATCCCTAGGCAGATATTTCCCCAGTGAAACCTGACCTCCAAACCAAAGACAGTTTAAAGCTTGAAAGCCAAGCTACTAGTCTCAGATAAATCCACAGACCAGAAAAGAACCTCTCTTCCCATTTGGCACACTTTCCTCTGATTGATTCCCACCCATCACCTATTTTACAAGTACCTATCTTTCCCTAATTGGTTTTTTACACTGTTGTGCCCATCTTTGGGTGGTGCCTTAGTTTTAGCCTTTTTTGCATACTCACAAACCAATCAGCATGCACACCTGCATTCTGAGCCCATAAAAGCCCTGGACTCAGCCACACTTCAGGGGAACCACTCACCTTTGGGTTGGGGAGACTACCCACCTAGAGTCCCCTTTCTGCTAACAGCTGTTCCGTCACTCAATAAAACTCTTCTCCACCCTTCTCACTCTCTGGTTGTCCAAATAATCTCATTCTTCTTGGATATGGTACAAGAACTTGGGACCTGCTGGATGGCAGGTGCCAAAGGAGCTGCTGTAACACTGTAGCCATCCACCAACACTAGGCAGCCACCCCCAGCAATGGGAAGCAGCAGGAGGGCTGGAGCCATGGGGTACCTCCTGCGGTGAGCCCAGATCTGAGTGGGGCCCAGGCAGGGACAATGCAGGCTGCAGAGGCCTCTGTCTGGTGAAGAGGCACCAAGAAAAAAAAAAAAATCCTGCATCAGTGATAGATGGCCAAGAGGCTTCCCTGAACAAAGTGACTCTTCTCTTCCTGGAGTGTAGGTACCTGGTATATTTCACAAGCATATGTTTCCTTTAATAAGCTCCCACCCATGAGTTAGGGGACAATACACCCAATACTTTTTAACCTCTTCTGCCTTCTGTCCCACCCCTGCCCCAGGCACCTGGCTGGAAGGCTTGAGCCATTCCTATTAGGATTGGAAATGGAATGCTTCTGCTTCTGTCATGTCAATGGTTTAGTCTAGTTCCACATTAGAAAACTTGGGAATGTGGACAATTTATAGGGAAAAAGAAATTAGGACAGAATTCAAATAATTCCTCCATAGGCATTTGACTCATACTTGAATCATGTCCAGGTGTGGACCCTTTTGACTCACTGAGGCCACTAAAAAAATTCTTTCAGCTACACACATGACTTTCTGAGCCTGTGACCCTCTGTTGGAAACACATACATGCTCCTCTATTCAATAGATTACAGTTTTAGCCTGGCATGGTGGCTCAAACCTATAATCCTAGCACTTTGGGAGGCCGAGGCAGGCAGATCACTTGAGATCAGGAGTTCGAGACCAGCCTGGCCAACATAGTGCAACCCCATCTCTACTAAAAATACAAAAATTAGCTGGGCATGGTGGCACACACCTGTAATCCCAGCTACTCAGAAGGCTGAGACAGGAGAATCGCTTGAACCTGGGAGGCAGACGTTGCAGTGAACTGAGATCATGCTATTGCACTCAAGTCTGGGCAACAGAGCGAGACTCCATATCTCAAAAAACAAAATAAATAAATAGATTACAGTTTTAAAGGGAGTGCTTATCATCCACTCTGTCAGGTGCTTTCCATGAGTTACTTCATTAGTCCTCATACCCACCTCATACTCACTCATCAGGGAAGCAATCAGATTCATCTTCTAGATAAGAAAACTGAAGCTCAAAGAGATTAAGTAATTTGCCCAAGAGGTGAAGGCTGCTTTTGCATTGAGGTCTGTCTGGCCTAAAGCCTATACTTTCAGCAATTCTGCTATGTGACTTTTTCAAAGACAAGATATAGTGACTGGGTTTGGGGGAGCCATTAAGATCACTTAAAAAAAAAAAAGCTTTACTTTAAAATAATTACAAATTCACAGAAAGTTGAAAAAAAAAAAAAAAAAGTAGCCTTCATTCAATATACCCAGTAGTAACATATTGCATAACTACAGCACAGCATCAAAACTAGGGAATTGACATTGGTACAATCCAGAGTTTATTTAGATTTCGCCAGTTTTACTATGAGAGTATTAGGGTTACTTTTAAAGTCAAATGAAGTTGGGAAGGGGCGGGACAAGAATTCACCTTTCGCAAGGTCCTTTGGAGTCCCGACTCCCCTAAATACTTTCACCCAAAGTCCTGGGTTACTTGAAACAGCAGCTCTGAAGAAGGAATGAATCAACAGATATAGAAATGTCCATTTTTGCTGTCATAGGTCGCAGGAAATGCTATATTCTCAAGGGAACTCATAGACTTTGTGTTTTTTAAATAGAGAGTGACCTGGTGAGAGTGCCTGAGTCTGCTTGCCTGGAGGCCTCTCAAATCCCTTGGGGCTACCTGAGGCCTGCCTCAGCCAAAATGCCTCTCTGCCCCCATTGTCTGTCTCCTGGCAGCTGGAGATAAGCGATAAGCCTGAGAGATGAAGCAGGATTGGAGTCTGAATCACTGCTTACCCATCAGGAGGTTTGAGGCTGTGAACCTGTCTGAATCACTGGCAGCCAACCAGGACAGTTTTATCTGGAAAAACTCTCCCCAGGACAGCCCCAGCCTGACTGAGGGAACAATGGCGGGAAATGGAGGCTCAAGCTTGGGTGTTAGGGCCCGGCCACCCACACTGCTTTGCACTGTTATTCCTGGCCAACGCAGAGATTTGCTGTCGCTCAGAGAGACACTGTGGGAAGAAGTGCAAATGAGGCTTGGAAATTAAAAGGAAGTGGTGTGATGACAAAGAAAGTGATAGGAGATTGTTTTCCCGGCTTTAGAGATTTAATTATGAAAGATTCTGAGAACAGCCTCCCTGGATGTATAATGGTTGTTATCCCAGTAACTATGACAGTTCCTTGACCACCAGGCCAAATGTTGAAGCCACTTGGGGCTTAATTTGCTTGCCAAGATATTTCACTTCTGGATTTTAGAGATCCTGAAACACATGAGAAATTAGACCTCACAGTTAAGTAGACAAACATACATCACCCTTTGGTGTGGTCTTGGTCTTTGGCCCCTTTCCTTCTGTCACGTAAATCTAGTTACTCATCTTTAACCCTGGGACAGTGGTGTGGGGGCAGAAAAAGTGTGATACCTTTCCTTCCCATAGTAAGGGCCATGGCCGATGCTCCTACAACAAAAAAAGGGTTAACAAGAGAAAAGCGTGACAGATTTGCTTAATCAAAGTTTTATGTGATACAAGAGGATTCAGAAATGAAGACTCAAAGGCACTGTACTTTGGGGTATCGTGTTCTGAGCCCCAACAATAGGCAATCTGCTTAGATTGACAGTTTGTTCTTAGTGTGCTCAGATTGGTTTCTAGAAATGACTGGTTGTTTTACCAAATGCTCAAAAGCTCTCAGTTATGGTTGTGTTCCCCCAAAATTCATAGTTGAAGCCCTAAGGCCCAGTGCCTTAGAATGCGACCTTATTTGGAAATAGGGTCAGTGCAGATGTAAGCACTCAAGATGAAGTCGTACTGGAGTAGGGTGGACCCCAATCCAATATGACTAGTATCTTTATAAAAAGATGGAATTTGGACACAAACACACACACACACACACAAACAGACAGTGTTATGTGAAGATGAAGGCTGAGTGCACGGTGATGCTTCTACAAGCCAAAGAATGTCAAAGACTGCCAGAAAACCACCAGAAGCTAGGAGAGGGGCAATCCTGTTGACACCTTGATCTCAGACTTCTTGACTCCAGAACTGTGAGACAATAAACTTCTGTTGTTGAAACTACCTAGCTTGGTATTTTGTTAGGGACTTAATAGAATATCTTAAAATTTTTGTTTCAGAATCTTTCTCAGAATTGATTGCAAGACCACTGGTCTACTCTCTGTGAAACCCACCTCCTTTTCACTTTTAATATTAAATGGATCTTACCATATTTATCATCCCAAGATTTTTCTTTTCTCAATAATTCTTATAAGCAAGATCAAAACAACAAAAAATCAGTAAAATGTTTGCAAGCAATTGTGCTCAAATTAGTGCCAATTTCCTCTTTCTGAAAAACAAAAGCAAAAACAAAACAGAACTAAAGCCTGGCTGCACCCAACCTTTCTGACTGGCTCTTAGTTCAAATGGATGAGTAAATTGATGATGGCAAAATACTGCCATGTTTTCAGCAGACATGTTGCACCTGAACTGGGGATAAATGGCTTCTTTTTCTCAGAACTCGGGTGCATGCACAAGGAGGAGTCACACTAGAAACACTGCAGAACAACTGTTGCTGGCAGAAAGAGGACCTGAGAAAATGAAAGAAGCTAAGCCGGATGTGGTGGCTCACATCTGTAATCCCAGCACTTTGGGAGGCCGAGGTGGATAGATCACTTGAAGTCTGGATTTCGAGACCTGCCTGGCCAACATGGTGAAACTCCGTCTCTGCTAAAAATACAAAAATTAGCTGGGTGTGGTGGCACATGCCTGTAATCCCAGCTACTCAGGAGGCTGAGGCAGGAGAACTGCTTGAATCTGGGAGGCAGAGGTTGCAGTGAGCTGAGATCGTGCAATTGTACTCCAGCCTGGGCAATGAGAGCGAAACTCCGTCTCAAAAAAAAAAAAGACAATGAAAGAAGCTGTGTAAATAGGACCCGCAGCCCTGTTGGAGGGAGGGACCCTCTTGATGAATCTAACACAACAGCGCACTTCAGACAGAGAAAACTGGGACACTGGGCTCCAGGGAGGCTTAGCAGAAATCTCTGTGACCCATGGGTCACTGGGACCTGGTGCACATGTCTCCCAGTCACAGGGACCTGGAACTTCTGCCCCAGCTCCAAACCCTACTTGCTCTGGAGTACTGGTTACTATAGACATAGGTCAGTTAATCTTGATGACACAGTTCAGAAGCCTCAGAATGTCTTCTCCTGTTTTGAGGTCCCCTTGGGGCCTCCTGTCGGAGTGTAGGCTAGAGCTTGGGCAGTTGGCTGCAAGGCTCAACAGAAGGGAAGGGAAGCGTTCATCAGGTTTCCCTCATCCCTTGCTTGGTCTTTGCAAGAGCCTCTGCCTTCCCTGCCTAAAAGTGGTTTTGTTCTAGGTGGGAGGAGAGAGAGGGTACGAGGTGTGGAGTATAGGGAGGGCAGTTTGCCGGGAGTCTGGACCTGTATATTCCTACAAGCAGTACCAGGTTTAAAAGATCTGAGTGGGTTCTTTGAGGAACCAGCCAGAATTGGGCAGCTTCTGGTCCACACTACAGCTGCCTCGACCCAACTTATCCATACTCTAACCCTCAGCTGACGCATTCTCTAAAGGGTACCCAGAAGGTAGGGAGGAAGAAGAAGAGGGGGAGTGTCTGGGGAGCTGCCTGAGGACCCCAGATGCCAGGCACTCACCAAGTGGGGGACTGAGCTCCTTAGATGATGCCACCCCTTTGGGCCATAAATCCACTCAGTGATCAAACAGGGCCCACCTTGGGGACATTCAGAAGCCCTTCTCTGTCTTCTTTCCCACCCTCATCACCTCCCCCAGAGTCACCTCAGTCTTCTGCTCCCCCTCTATTTTGCCTGGCCCCAGCTCTGTTTCAGGAAGGCATAGATTGTATCTACAGTTCCTGGGACCTCTAAGAAGAGGCTCTGGTCTTTCATAGTCTTCAGAATATGACATCCTAAAAACAAACCTTTCTTGCTAATATCAGCTACTTCCTAGCTCAACTTGGATGACTTGTCTTGCCGACAAAGCCTGTTTGTTTAAGCAGCCACAAAAAAACCCAGGAAGAGGTGAGAAGAAAACTGTCCTGCCATAGCAGCATAGCAGAGAAGAAACCATCTGAGTCCAGCTGCACTCTAGGGTGAAGGGGAGAACCTTGCCAGAGGGTCAGGGTGCACACTCTCGCTGAACTTTCCTGGAAGGGGACACAAAGAGTTAAAGAAATGCATTTAAATAAGCACTGTAGCTTGAAACCAAAGCTCCCAGGCCTCTTTCAGAATCTGGAGCCAGGGAAGTGTCTATTGTCAACAAATGCCACCACCGGACCAATAGCAAGCCAGAGTGTGGCTCTGAGAGAGGGGCCTCTGGGTGTCACCAGGCAACAGGCACAAAGGAACCTGGATCAACTGCCCAGCAGATGATGACACTGCTCCACAGCTCCACCCACTGTCCCCCAGCAGCTTCTGCTCCAGCACAGCCAGGTGGGAGAACAACACGCTCCAGATACTCCCAAGATCAAATGACCATCAGTCTTGGGCTGTGGGGGGAAAGCAGGTGGTACAGAAAAGGCTTTATTTGGAAACTTTATTACAGTTTTTTGAAAAGGCTGGGCAGACAGCAAAGGTGAAGATTTGTAAGTAAAAAAGGAAGTGTTGCTGCAAACTAAAGCAAGACGCATATGTCTTTCTTCTGTTCATGTTCTTATAAGTCAAGAGATGGGCACAACCTGGTGGCTTTCCCTAGATGCTGAGTGAGAAGCTCTGGGCAAATTTTCTAAATTACACTGAAGGAGACTGTAAAGTGAAACCTAAGGATGCTTGTTTCTCATTGCCACAAAGTACACTCCCTTCAGGTCACAGAGCCAGAGGAGGGTAAGCAATCACCCATGCAAAGCCTTCTTATCTCAAACTAATGAAAAGTTGAAGAAATCCTTTCATTCCATCAGGCAGTTTTTCACTGAACCTTTACAGCAACGGCAGGGCCTGGGCTAGGTTCTGGGGCTGCAGAGATGAATTGCTCCCTTTCCCCTCAGGAGGTCTGGCCATTCCCAAATGTTCACTGTCTTATCCACCCTATAAGCCAAAGACTCTCAAGTTTCTATTCCCAGCCCCTTCCATACCCTCCTTTTCCAAATCACCAACCCAATGTATCAAATACTTTTCTATATATCTTCTCATGGGTTTCCACAGGCTCGCCAAGCTCAACATGCCCCAAGCTCAAGGATTCATCTCTCTATCGGCAAACCTGTTCCACTGCATGAGCTTTCCTCTGTGGGGGTCTTAGGGAATAACAGTACCTTTCCCCATTTTGTGGGTTGAATTGAAAGCTAAGAGAGAGGCCTGAAACAGGTCCTTCCTTAGTGCCTTCAGAAGGTGCACGACTCTGCTGACACCTTGATTTTAAACTTCTGGCCTCCAGAACTGTGAAACAATAAATGACTGTTGTTCTAAGCCACGAGTGTGGTGTACTTTGTTATGACAGCCCTTGGAAACTAACACACTCCCATTAAACATTGTTCAAGAAAGGAGCCTGAGAGCCTCCACCCAGTCTTCCCCTCCATTGCCACCTCTATCCTTCACCTGCAGCCATAACCAATAAGCCACCAAACCTATCCATTTTACCTGCAGGATACCACTGCCAGTACCCATTTATCTTCATTCCCGCTGTACCCCTATGGAGCAGACCACCATCCCTTCTCATCAGTCTTTCCTAACTGCTGTCCCTGCCTCCAGTAATATCTCCTGCTTGTCTGTTCTTTGAGTTGCAGCCAGAATTATCTTTCAATGTGCGAATCTGAGATGCCATTTCCCTGCTTAAAACTTTTCAGAGGCTCCTCATTGCTCCTAGGAGGAAGTTTAGACTTCTCAAAGGGCTCAAAAGATGCAGAATAATGCAGTCCCTGGTCTCCTCTCTGCCCTCATCTCTTGCCAGACTCTTGACAGTATTATTCTCTGGTAATACTGAGCATCTCTCTCTCCTAAATGTAGTAATATGTGAGGAATGTTTTCTGTTGCCACCAGCATTCCCATATGCCGTTCATTCTGCCTGGGGCATATTTCCCTGCACTCTTCATCTTCAGAACTGCTACTTCTCTCGTTGCATTGCAATTGCCTCTTGATCTGTTGGCATCCCACCCCAGATCCCAGCTCCTAGGGGAGAGAAGTCCTGTCTATCTTGCTCATGGGGGTATTTGCAGTGCCCAGCACAGTGTCTGGGATAAAATAGGTACCCAAGGATCATTTGTTGATGAACTGACTGATTGACTGACTGACTGAAATATGACTCCTGCCCCCAATGGGTTCAGCCCAGAGAGTAGACAGTAGTGTGGCAAAGCAGTTCAACAGCGCAGAAATAGGACTCAGATTCAGCTTGAGAACATTTCACATAGTTGACGAGCCTTCAAGTTGGGCCTTAAAAATGTGTAACTGTAATAGGTTCATTGCCTGATGTGCATGGCAAGTCAATACACTGAGACCCTGGGTTGCAGCAGATAAAGAGGTTTCCTTGTGAGGCTGCTGGACAAGATGATGGGAAGAAACCTCACATCTGCCTCCTTGAGGAGTTTGGGGCTAGGGTTTTTACGAGTTTTGGAGTGGGCCAAAGTGTGATGATTGTTGATCGGTAAGATTGCAGGCTGAAATCATGGAACAAGGAGATAAAGAAACCATATTCTCAGGCTGTTTTTATTCTTCTGTGGGGGTCTTTAAACTGGATGATGTCAGCTGTTTCGCTGGAATTCCGGATGTGAAAAACATCTTAAGCAATTCCCAAACAAAAGCCTTAAGATACTAATATCAGAAACCCTATTTTTAGGAACAATAGGAATGCAAATGGTGAGTATCTAGTGTTATCTGGCTTTCAGCTATGAGGAAGTGTGTCAAAGTGCAGCATGATTAATGCTTAATTGTAACTATATTCTGTCCAGTTCTTGTTCATCCTGTGAGGACAGTTTCAGGTGAACAGGAATTGGCCAGAATAGAAAGGGAGCAGGGTGGAGAAGGCCATTTTACGCAAAGAAGATGCTGTGGATAAAGAAACATGTATGTTTGGGAAATGGTGGGAATATTTTGTGTGCCTAGAGTATGGTCTGCAGAAATTGAGCTAATGTAGCCTGGGATTGAAATGTGAATCCTCCAAGGATTTTTTTTTTTTTCATAAAAACCTCAATTACTTTCCCTCAACGTGAAACAGCATAAAGCAAGTTAGTGATTCCTTTTTATAATCAGGAGAGTGAAGACACACACTGACTAGAAGCGTTGTTCTGTGGTTGTTAGTCTTTTAAGACATAAGAATAATTTGTCTATATCCCCTGCGTAAAATTATTGCTTATCCTTGAAGGCAAGAATTAAACCACCGACTTGCCTTCCCTTTCTGAAGAAAACAAATTTGATTCCTTAACTGTGTTCTTATCAAATCCATTCCCTCACTCTGAAAACTTAATTCCCTGAGATCATTTTAATCTCTCTCTCTCTGTCTCACTCTCTCTCTCTCTGTCTCTCTCTGTCTCTCTCTCTCTCTCCCTCACCCTGAACCCTGTGGTCCAATTGCATGAACCAGAACTGAAGAGGAAACATAAAAGCAAGTGAGTCTTTCCTAAGATTGGTGAGGAGGACCTGTGGGCAGAGCAGGAAGAGTGACCTATCCCATAGGAATGTCTGCCAAGGTCCAGCAAACCTCGAGATGAATCCAGGGGCACAGAAGTCACCACGTTGGTTGGAGGCAGGAGAGAACATCATTGGTCAGACAGCTCATCCATCTTGCACAGCAACAGTTAGTCTCAAAAGCCCTCAGAGGAGATAGGCATAGCCACTCCTGGAGGACTGCCGACTCATGTGGTGTGAAGCCTAAGGAGGGTGCACTGCTAAGAAAAGCCTGCACCATGCACCACCCTTGCGTCTATAGTCTGGAGGTGGTTTTGTGGTCAGAACATGGGTGGGCAGGAGCCTAAGCACAGGCACACATGCAACTTAAGCCTGAGGGCCAGCAGCAGCCCAGAGCCACGAAGTCACCCTTTGTGGTACAGGAGTGAGATTTACTCAGAATCAGCATGTTGGTACTGTTGTTGCAGCTCAATCTCACACAAAAGAAATGTTGTGCAAGCCAGCAGGAACAATCAGATTGCCAGGTCACTTTCCTGGAAAGGGGGCATCTGGTTGACTCCAGGCATGGGGTAGTGGGTCAGAGAGTGACCCTGAGGGACGAAGCAAGGACAGGGCCCACACAGGTCCCATCTGGGATCACAGCTCCCCACTTAGGTAGCACTGCCAGCTCTGTCTGTTCCAAGCACCAGAAAGGCACTTAGAACATTTTGAGAAAGTGACTCTAATGTGTGTTTGTGGTGACCAGGGGTGGAGGGGCGGGGAGTTCTTCCATAGGTGGACCATAACTTGGAACCTAGGTACAAGGCAATATCACTTCCCGGCAGCAAAGGGCTGGGATGGAGAGCATATGGGGAAGAATCTGTTGAGCAGACCAGAATCAGGGAGAGACCAACTCTGGGGCAGGGCAGGACTTGGAAGAATAAATTGAAGATTAGGGTTATATATGTGTCTATTTCCTGCCCTACGCTGTGAGCTATAAATGGAGAGATCATGCCTTATGTCTTCTCTTATCCCTTCATGTCTTAACAATGCCTGTCTCCATGTGCATGCTGATAAATGAAAGGATAAAAAGATAAATGCCTGAAAAGTCCTGACTTTGCCTATTGAGATTGGCTCGGAATTTGGGACAGGCTTCATTGACCCTGCAGTTAGAACCATCAGCAGAACAACCTGCAAAAGGTAGAGAAAGTAGAAAGAGGAGGCAGATCTGAGAATAAATGTCCCCTTCTCCCACACCCCAGAAACATCTGATCACAGGTTTCACTCCCTCAGTGGTTGTGACTCAGTGTTGCCCTCCCGCCACCACCCTATTTTCTCAATAACAACAGCATTGCTCAGGGGCGACTCTGCCTCCCATCAGGACACAAAAGCTCCTATGTTTCCCATTGCACCCCATCACTGTCACAGCAAGTCACTGATGAACTGTGGAACAATCCAATGGGTCACTCTTGCTTTTTAAAATGGTTCCCTAGCCAGGCGTGGTGGCGGGCCCCTGTAATCCCAGCTACTTGGGAGGCTGAGGCAGGAGAATTACTTGAACACAGAAGGCAGAGGTTGCAGTGAGCCAAGATCGCGCCACTGCACTCCAATCTGGGCGAAAGAGTGAGACTCTGCCTAAATAAATAAACAAATAAAATTAAAAATAAAAAAATAAATAAAATAGTTCCCAAGTGGGTCCTCCAACCAGCAATAGTAAATTCATGACCCATGTTGAGCCACTCCTGGGATCTATCAATTGCTGTTTGCAGTTACTCAAAATCTCTAGGTTCAAATAATTAACAGCTCCCTTGGAATGCTTACTTTTGCAAAATACTGCATGCTCATTTGAGCATAAAGAGGCTCCCTAGAGGAATATCAAAACTGCTTTTGAAAACTGGATAATTTATGGGTATGTTCATACCCTTCATTAAGCTCTAGGTGACAGCTTGATATGCAATTAACAAAGCAAAGCAAAACCTGGCCTCCGATCTATTAAAAAGCATGCTGAACAGGCCTATCTCATGGATGGTGACTCTCAGCTGAGAGTGGTTTTTGGGAGGAGAGTGTCATTGGAGAGGAGATGCAGTAAATATGAAGGCAGCTGCTACCAGCTGTGTTGGGAAAATGAGATTTAAAGGCCAAAGCTGGTGTCAGGCTGGGGTGGATATCAGACACTATAGCTGGTTTTAGGGGGAAGCTAATGCCTTACTCTACGAAGTCAGCTTCTCTGAGTTGTAGGGTTATAGGATTCCTGCTATGACTGTGCCCACCCAGTTTAGTAGTGCCTGCAGGCAGACCTCAGGACAAACTAGCCATAAAGTACTCCCCCGTAGCAGTACTTTGGCCAGTAATCAGCTCTACTTTTATATCAAAATTCCAAACAGTTCTAAAGCTGGGTAGTCCCTGCCATGTTCCTCCAGGCTTCTTTTTACATGTAGAAACGTCTGTGTGTCAACTCCCTCACCCAAAGATAATAAGACTCCCTGGAAATAATATTAATAGTAACAGCTAACATTAATCATGCTCTCAATAAGTATCAGAAACTATAGTAAGTTGAAACTACACCAAGAAGCTACACTAAATATTTCTGTAATTATAACTTACTCAGCATGTGCCTAGTTCTTTTGGCGGTGCATTACACCATTATTACTCATTCAATCTTTACATTAAGCCTGTAAGCTAATTCCATTGTTATGCCTATTTTTTTGATGAAGACTCTGAGTCACAAAGAGGTTAAGTGATTGCTTAGGACACATAGCTAATGAGTGGTGGAACCAGGATTTGAACCCCCACAGTAAAACATGTTTTGTAGGGCCTTTAACACTATTCCACATTTTCCTAGTCTTTGCATTCATTGTATCACATATTCTGAACTCTGCCTAATTTTTAGCTCTGTCTTGAACCATCCTCTGCCCTAATCTCTGCATTCTAGCTGTACTGCCTTTTTTATTTCCCAAATCTGCCAGGCTTCCCCAACCATAGGACCTTTTATATACTATATGAGACAGGGATTAAATTTCTTTCTTTTGCATGTGGATATCCATTCATTCAAGCACTATGTGTTGAAAACACTATTCTTCCCTCCACTACATTATCTTGGTATTCTTCCCAAAAATCAACTGGCCATAAATGTGAAGACTTACTATATTTCTGGACTCTTAATTCTATTCCATTGGTCTATATGTCTATCCTTATGCCAAAATCACACTAACTCAATTACTGTAGCTTTGTGGTAAGTTTAAAATTGGGAAGTATGAGTCTTCCAACTTTGTTCTTCTTTTTCAAGATTGCTTTGTTTATTCTGGAAACTTTGAATTTCCGTAGGGATTTTAGGATCAGCTTATGAATTTCTGTAAATAAGCCAGCTAGAATTTTGATAGAGATTGTGTCCAATCTGTAAATTAATTTGGGGAGTAATATCATTCCAACTTTAAGTCTTCCAATCCATGAACATGAGATGTCTTCTCATTTATTTCAGTCCTCTTTAATTTCTTTCAATAGTCTTTAAAGTTTCCAGAGTATATGTTTTATTTATTATTATTGTTATTTTGAGATGGAGTTTCACTCTTCTTGCCCAGGCTGGAGTGCAGTGACGCGATCTCGGCTCACTGCCACCTCTGCCGCCAGGGCTCAAGCAATTCTCCTGCCTCAGCCTTCCGAGTATCTGGGATCACAGGCACACACCTCTGCACCCAGCAAAATTTTTTGGTATTTTTAGTAGAGACAGGGTTTCACCACGTTGGCCAGGATGGTCTTGAACTCCTGACCTCAGGTGATCCACCCGCCTTGGCCTCCCAAAGTGCTGGGATTATAGGCATGAGCCACCATGCTCAGCCCAGAATATATGTTTTAGACTTCTTTTTCAAAACTTTTCCCAAAGTATGTTATTGTTTTTAATGTTATTATAAGTAGAATTATTTTCTTTATTTTGTTTTCAGATTGCCTATTGTAAGTGTGCAAAAATACAATTGATTGTTGTACATTGATCTGGTATCCTGAAACCTTGCTGAACTTGTTTATTAGTTCTGATAGAGTCTTAGCGAATTCCTTTGGATTTTCTACAAGATCATGCCATCTGCAAATAGAGATAGTTTTACTACTTTTTTTCCCCACATGAATGCCTTTTATTTCATTTTCTTGCTATCTCAGGCTGAAAGCACTGTTGTTACACAGAAGTGATGAGAACACTGTTCTTGGTCCTGTTCCTGATCTCAGGGGAAAGCATTCAGTCTTTCACCACAAAGTATAATGCTAGTTGTGAGGTTTTCATGGGTGCCCTTATCAGGTGAGAAAGTTTCTTTCTATTCCTAATTCATTCTTATTATCATGACAGGATGAATTTGTCAAATGCTTTTTCTGCATCTATTTAGATGATCATGTGTGTTTTGTTCTTTATTCTATTGATATCATACTACATTAATTGGCTTTCAGATGTTAAATTTTGCCTTCCTGGGGTAAATTTCATTTGGTCATGTTGTATAGTTATTTTTATATGTTGCTAGATTTGGTTTGCAGTATTTTGTTGAGGACTGGCTCTTTTGTTCTTGTTTTTGCTTCTTCTGCCTGGCCTATGTGTTCTTTGTGTGATATGTCTTCTTCAGAACAGTAAGAATCCAAAGACTGAGGTCATAGCTGGGTTGAGAAGCCAGGCAGGTTGGTAGTTGTCAGGAGCACAGCGTATAAGAGATACTGGAGTAAATACAAAATACAATAGCAGTTAACTCAGATTTCTACAGACTGCTTCTTACCTCAGTTGTTCTCAGATTGTAGTGTGCAAAAAAAAAAAAAAAAAATCACCTGTAATACCTATTAAAATACTGATTCTTGGGTCCAACCCCCAGTTTCCAATTCAGGAGGTCTGAATGGAACGCAATATTTGCATTTCTAATAAACTTACAGGTGATGCCAATGTTGATGGTCCATGGATCATACTTTTGGTAGCACTCTCTTACATGATTGGCTAATTGTAAGTTGCTTGATTTCCCTCTGGTATACATAGAACCTTCCTAGGGAAGTAAAAATACCTCTCATGTCTTGAAGCAGTGACACCCACTAGCAAGGAGCACACTCATTATCCAGAACTTGGCTTCTAAGTACCATTCTCCAATACAAGGGAATAAATGGCTGACTTTAGGGCTGGAACATAGAAAATGCAAGATGAGCTTGGAGCATCTTGTAATGCCGGAAAGTAAGGAAGTGCAAAAAAAAAGAAAAAAGAAAAAAAAGATGGGAGCATATCAAAAGAATAGAAGATCTAACC
The DNA here is from genome assembly GCF_028858775.2 of Pan troglodytes. NCBI lineage: Eukaryota > Metazoa > Chordata > Mammalia > Primates > Hominidae > Pan > Pan troglodytes. The sequence continues at coordinate 17,278,632 of NC_072407.2, forward strand.
TGAAAAAACTCCACATGGCCAAAACTGGAACAATTTGAGCAAAAAAAAAAAAAAAAAAAAAAAAAAAACACAATAGTATTAGATTATGACCTAACAAATTAAACAAATATTCATGAGTCCAAACTGATATAAATAAATGAATGAATAAATAAATAATGGGGGAGAAGGAAAAACTTTCTTACAGAAGAATTTAAATAATATATGGTGATATTTCTCCTTTCAGGGGGTAGAATTTAATTCTTCTCCTGCTGAGCATGGACTACTCATAGAACTTCCAAGTAACAGAGTTTAGAAAGGATTTAAAAGACTTTATAGGGGAGAGACCTGGAAGATACCCCCATAACAAAGTGGTCAAAATTGCTGTGATCTAAATGTTTGTGTTCCCTTCAAATCCAGAAGTTGAAATCCTAACCTCTAAGGTGTTGAAATTGGCAGGTGGAAATTTTGAGAGGTGATTAGGTCATAAAGGTGAAGCCCTCATGCTTGGCATTCATGCCCTTATAACAGAGACTCCAAAGAGCCAGCTAGTCCTTTCTACCATGAGGACACACCTAGAAGATACTATCTATGAACTAGAAATAAGCCCTCACCAAACACTGAACATGCCAGCACCTTGATCTTAGACTTCTCAGCCTCCAGAACAGTAAGAAATACATTTCTGTTGCATATAATCCACCCAGTCTGTGGTATTTTTCTATAGCAGCCTGAACAATCTAAGACAAATGTTGACATCACTGTGATAAGTCATGTCAATATTGTGTATTCTGTGATATGATGGTAAGAGAAGGGCACCTCACCTCTGTGATATTCCTGTATGATTCCCATAATCTTAGTTTGATCATTTAAAAAATCTGACAAAATCTAACTGAAACTATACACTGGAAGAAAACATTTGCAAATTACATAGCTGACAAAGGACTTGCTTCTGGAATACATAAAGACCTCTCAAAACTCAGTAAGAAAAAAATAACCTTGACAGTTACGGAAAGCATACTAGTGATCATCTGGGAACAGGAAGTTAAGGGTGGCAGAGAAAAGCAGAAAGGAGCAATTACAAAGGAGCATAAGAAAGCTTTGGGGATGATAATGTATTTGCTATCTTGATTGTGGTGATGGCTTTACAGGTATGTACATATGTTAAGGCTTATCAAATGGTAACCTTTTAATATGTGCAGCATGATTTACTCCCCAATGACATTTTCCTAACTCTTCCTAGTTTTCCACAGGACAGGAATGAGGGATGTTATCTTACTGGTTAGATCCAATTGACCACGACCTTTTATCTAATATGAAGGTCTTCAATAAATTCATGAAAAATGCATATTGTGAAAAACTAGGCATAGAGTTCAATTTTTTCTACCAAAATAAACTTATACTAACTTGTTATAACATGCCTGAACAGAAACTAGTTTAAGGCACTAAAGAGGATGAGACCTAAGTTTGAAAAGAGCCTCTATGAGAGCAACATTAATTCTGCTAAAATTGAAGCAAGAACAAACATCACATTTATAGTGAAGTTTGGGTGGAAGAGTGGTGAAATCACTGATGCTTTATGAAAAGTTTATGGGTATTAAGTCATAAAGAAATCAGCAGTTTACAAAAGAATAACTCATTTTAAGAGAGGATGAGACAATGATAAAGATGAAGTCTGTAGCGGCAGACCATCCACACCAAGTTATAAGGAAAAAAACTCATCTCGTTTATGCCCTAATTGAAGAGGACAAACAATTAACATTAGAAACAATAGCTGTCATCATAGACATCTCAATTGGTTCAGCTTACACAATTCTGACTGAAAAATTAAAATTGAACAAAGTTTCCACTTGATGAAACTCAAAACTGTTGCATCCAGATCAGCTACAAAGAGCAGAGCTTTCAATGAGAATTTTAAACAAGTGAGATCAAGATCCAGAAACATTTCATCAAAAAATTGTAACAGAAGATGAAACATGCCTTTACCAGTATGATCCTGAAGACAAAGCACAATCAAAGCAATGGCTACCAAGGGGTACAAGTGGTCCAGCCAAAGCAGATGAGTCAAGAATGAACATCATGGCCATAGTTTTTGGGGAATGCTGAAAGCATTTTCCTCATTGGCTTCCTGAGGGCCAAAGAATGATAGCATCTGCTTATTATAAGAGTGTTTTGAGAAATTTAGCCAAAACTTTAGCAGAAAAGTGCCTTGGAAAGCTTCACAAGAGAGTCCTTCATTTACCACAATGCTCCTGCTTATTTCTCTCAACAAACAAGGGCAATTTTGTGAGAGATGGGAAATCATTAGGCACCCATCTTACAGTGCCGATTTTGTTTTTTCTGATTTCTTTTTGTTTCCTAATATGAAAAAGATCTTTAAGGGACACCCATTTTTCCTCAGTTAATAGTTTCAAAAAGACTCCATTGACATGGTGAAATTCCCAGGACCAGTTCTTTAGGGATGGACTAAATGGCTATCATTGATTACAAAAGTGTCTTGAACTTGATGGAGCTTATGTTGGGAAATAAAATTTATAATTTTTATTTTCATCTTTTAATTTTGCTTTTCCACAAACTTTTTGAAGCCCTCCTATACCATATTACTGGGAAGGCAGAGCAGCCAGCATTTATTGAGTAGTTATTATGTTCCTGGGACTTTCAACAGTAACCTTGGTTGATCCTCACAACAACCCTGAGCGTTAGATGACACTACTGCTGTCTTCTAGATTAGGAAAATGAAACTTAGGCAGTAACGTAACACTTTTTTTGTCATACAAGTAGCAAATCATGAAAAAAGGGTTCAAAAGAAGTTTATTCCAAACCCAGAGACAGGAGAGGGTTGGGTAAGAACTTGTGTAACTATGTTATCGTAAATTACCTCAATCTGTGACAAGTAACCTAGTGCTATCCAAATAGGAATGAGAGAAAAATCATTGAAACAAAAGAAACGTTTAAATTAAAATAAAATATTATGTGTTTATTATATAACAATGCTTTGTTTTAAAACTAAAGAGGAACTTTTAAGTGCTTTACCATTGACTAGGTCACTCCGGTGGCACTGCATTAACAAACCTCAATGTCAAGCCTCACTTCCTTGTGTTTCTCTGAGTAACCATTTATGCTTTGCTGACAAGTACAGTCATGCACTGCATAACAACATTTGTGCAATATCAAATGACGGGCACTTCCAATGGAAATGGAGAGTGGCTACCGTCCAACTCAGCAGAGAGGGAGAGAAAGCCTCCCCCTATTTCATGTGGTCAGCCGGAACAAAGCCTTCACCACTGGTTAGTTTACAAAGGGCACAACTAAGACAGACACGCATATTTGCATTCGTCACATGGTGTTATTGTAAGCACAGTCAGAAATGCTTCGGGCTAGGAGGAAAATGTAATTTTATTACTTCCCACTGTCAAAGAAACAGCCCGCAACTGAAAGAAACCTCACCTTGATGCACTAAAAGCAAACCACTCATTCCTAAAAATGAATTTGGGCAACAACATTTTGCAAAACTTACTGTAACACAAATGATTCCTGCCCTAAAAGCCCATAACCCTAAAGCCTATAACACTTCCTTTCAGTACCCAAATAATGATGGCGTTATCCCTAAAAGCTTGATTGTGAGTGTCCCTTTGGTCAAGAGGCTGAGGTGGGAGGATCACTCGTGCCCAGGAGTTTAAGGCTGCAGTGAGCTATGATTGAGCCACTGTACTCCAGCCTGGGCAAAAGAGTAAGACCCTGTCTCAAAAAAAAAAAAAAGAAAAAGAAAAAGGAAAGAAAAGAAAAGTGTCTCTTTGGTGATTTAAGAGCGCTCCCAAAGGGATGCCCCAATCCAGTCTCTCAGCCAAAGACATTGTGCAGCAGGGCCCCTCTTCCTCTCCTAGTTGACTGCCCACTCTTCCTGAAGCTTCCCTGAGCTTCCTGCCTGTCATGATAATGCCCTTTACTCTACCTACGGGGCTTTCCCTTGGAGTGGCTAGGGAACTACAATCATGCCCAGCATAATGACATTTCAGTGAACTACTGACCACGTATACGACAGTGGTCCTACAAAATCATAATGGAGCTGAAAACTTCCTATCCCCTAGTGACATTGTAGCCATTGTAACATAGGCATTACTCATGTGTTTGTGAGGATGCTGGTTTAAACAAACCTACTATTCTGCCAGTTATATAAAAGTATAACACATACAGTTATGTACAGTACATACTTGAAAATAATAATAAACCGCTATGTTACTGGTTTATGTATTTGTTATAGTATATTTATATCATTATTTTAGAGTATACTACTTGTACTTACAAAGAAAAAATTAACTATAAAACAGCCTCAGGCAGGCCCTTTGGGAGGTACCCAGAAGAAGGAATAATATCATAGGGGATGAGAGCTCCATGTGTGTTACAGCCCCTGAAGACCTTGCAGTGGGACAAGATGTGGAGGGAAGGCAGTGATATTGATGATTCTCACCCTGTGTAGACTTAGGCTACTGTGTGTGTTTGTCATTGTTTTTAACAAAAAAGTTAAAAAAGTAAGAAAAAAATGTAAAAATAGAAAAAAGTTTATAGAATAAGAATTTTTAAAAAGAATTTTTTTTTTTACAGCTGTACAATGTGTTTGTATTTTAGGCTAAGTTATTACAGAAGAGTCAAAAAGTTTAAAAAATTAAAAACTTTATGAATTACAAAAGTCACAGTAAGCTAAGGTTAATTTATTATTAAAGAAAGAAAATATATTTTACATAATTTTAGTGTAGCCTAGGTGTACAGTGTTTATAAAGCCTACAGTAGTATACAGTAACATCTTAGGCTTTTACATTCACTCACCACTCACTTACAGACTCATCCAGAGCAACTTCCATACCTGCAAGCCACATTCATGGTAAGTACCCTATACAGGTGTGCCATTTTTCATTCTGAGTACCGTATTTTCAGTGAACCCTTTTTATGTTTAGATATGTTCAGATACTCAAATACTTACCACTGTGTTACAATTGCCTACAGTATTCAGTACTGTCACATGCTCCAGGTTTGTAGCCTAGGAGCACTAGGCTACACCACACAGCCCAAGTATGTAGTAGTCTGTATCATCTAGGTTTATGTAAGCACACTCTGTGATGTTCACACAAAGACAAAATCGCCTAGCGATGCATTTCTCAGAACGTATCCCCATCTTTAAGCGACCCATGACTGTACTGAGATTCACAACTCCCGAGTCACAGACTTGGTTCTCTCATCATTTCTTATCTAGTGGTCACAATCTTAACTGAGCAGCCTCCAGCCAGAGTGATCTTTCTAAAATGCAAAGTTGATTGTGAATTTTCCCACTCTAAGCCTTTGTAGGTGCTTCATCACCCATGAACTAAAGCCCAAGCTCTTTGCTTGTATACAAGCATCTTCGAGATCTGCCTCAACCTTATTCTAGTTTTGCTTCCTGTGGCTCTCCCCATCCCATACAGCCTCTGGTCCAGCTACACCCACCTCCCACCACCTCAGGAGCAAGCCTTATTCTCTCTAGCCCTTTACCTCTTCCTCTGCCAGGAAAGCCTTTTCTCTCTCCTCTCTTGGCAAGCACTCCCTTAACCTTCAACATGCAACCCAGAGGTCACCTTCTCCACAGTGACCTCTCTGACTCTTCCAGCAGTTTTCTATTCCATGCTCACCTAACAGTTCTCAATATAAGCTCCACCAAGTTCAAGACACTTTTGTAAGCAATGATAACCCTTTAGTCCATCCCTAAAGAACTGAGGGTCCTGCAAATTTAGCCATGTCAGTGCAGCCTTTTTCACAGTACTAACTGAGGAAAAATGGGCGCCCTTTAAAGATTTTTTTAAGATTAGGAAACAAAAAGAAACCAGAAAAACCCAAATCAGAACTGTAAGGTGGATGCCTAATGATTGCCTGTCAAGACTCTCATAAAATTCCCCTTGTTTGATGAGAGAAATGAACAAGAGCATTGTGATGGTGGTGAAGGACTCTCTGGTGAGGCTTTCCCAGGCACTTCTCTGCTGAACATCAATGCGAAAATCCTCAATAAAATACTGGCAAACCAAATCCAGCAGCACATCAAAAAGCTTATCCACCACAATCAAGTCGGCTTCATCCCTGAGATGCAAGGCTCGTTCAACATACACAAATCAATAAACGTAATTCATCACATAAACAGAACCAATGACAAAAGCCACATGATTATCTCAATAGATCCAGAAAAGGCCTTTGATAAAATTCAACACCCCTTTATGCTAAAAACTCTCAATAAACTAGGTATTGATGGAACATATCTCAAAATAATAAGAGCTATTTATGACAAACCCATGGTCAATATCATACTGAATGGGCAAAAACTGGAAGCATTCCCTTTGAAAACCAGCACAAGACAAGGATGCCCTCTCTCACCACTCCTATTCAACATAGTATTGGAAGTTCTGGTCAAGGCAATCAGGCAAGAGAAAGAAATAAATGGTATTCAAAAAGGAAGAGAGGAAGTCAAATTGTCTCTGTTTGCAGATGACATGATTGTATATTTAGAAAACCCCATCGTTCCAGTCCAAAACCTCCTTAAGCAGATAAGCAACTTCAGCAAAGTCTCAGGATACAAAATCAATGTGCAAAAATCACAAGCATTCCTATACACCAATAACAGACAGAGAGCCAAATGGAGGGAACTCCCATTCATAATTGCTACAACGAGAATAAAATACCTAGGAATCCAACTTACAAGGGATGTGAAGGACCTCTTCAAGAAGAACTACAAACCACTGTTCAAGGAAATAAGGGAGGACACAAACAAATGGAAAAACATCTTATGCTCATGGATAGGAAGAATCAATATGGTGAAAATGGCCATACTGCCCAAAGTAATGTATAGATTCAATGCTATCCCCATCAAACTACCATTTGACTTTCTTCACAGAATTTAGAAAAAAACTACTTTAAATTTCATATGGAACCAAAAAAGAGCCTGTATAGCCAAGACAATCCTAAGCAAAAAGAACAAAGCCAGAGGCATCATGCTACCTGACTTAAACTATAATACAAGGCTACAGTAACCAAAACAGCACGGTGCTGGTACCAAAACAGATATATAGATCAATGGAATGGAACAGAGGCCTCAGAAAAAGTGCCACACATCTACAACCATCTGATCTTTGACAACCCTGATGAAAACAAGCAATGGGGAAATGATTCCCTATTTAATAAATGGTGTTGGGAAAACTGGCTAGCCATATGCAGAAAACTGAAACTGGACCTCTTCCTTACACCTTATACAAAAATTAACTCAAGATGGATTAAAGACTTAAATGTAAGACCTAAAACCATAAAACCCTAGAAGAAAACCTAGGCAATACCATTGGGGACATAGGCGTGGGCAAAGACTTCATGACTAAAACATCAAAAGCAATGGCAACAAAAGCCAAAATTCACAAATGGGATCTAATTAAACTAAAGAGCTTCTACACAGCAAAAGAAACCAGCATCAGAGTGAACAGGCAACCTACAGAATGGGAGAAAATTTTTGCAATCTATCCATCTGACAAAGGGCTAATATCCAGAATCTACAAAGAACCTAAACAAATTTACAAGAAAAAAACAAGCAACCCCATCAAAAAGTAGGAGAAGGATATTAACAGGCACTTCTCAAAAGAAGACATTTGTGCAGCCAACAAACATATGAAAAAAAGCTCATCATCACTGGTCATTAGAGAAATGCAAATCAAAACTACAGTGAGATACCATCTCATGTCAGTTAGAATGGTGATCACTAAAAAGTCAGGAAACAAAAGATGCTGGAGAGGATGTGGAGAATTAGGGACTCTTTTACACTGTTGGTGGGAGTATAAATTAGTTCAACCATTGTGGAAGACAGTGTGGTGATTCCTCAAGGATCTAGAACCAGAAATACCATTTGACCCAGCATTCGCATTACTGGGTGCATACCCAGAGGATTATAAATCATTCTACTCTAAAGACACACGCACACGTATGTTTATTGCAGCACTGTTCACAATAGTAAAGACTTGGAAGCAACCCAAATGCCCATCAATGATAGACTGGATAAAGAAAATGTGGCACATATACACCATGGAATTCTATGCAACCACAAAAAAGGATGAGTTCATGTCCTTTGCAGGGACATAGATGAAACAGGAAACCATCATTCTCAGCAAACTAACACAGGAAAAGAAAATCAAACACCACATGTTCTCACTCATAAGTAGGTGTTGAACAATGAGAACACATGGACACAGGGAGGGAAACATCACACACTAGGACCTGTAGGTGGTTGGGAGTCTAGGGGAGGGATAGCATTAGGAGAAATACCTAATTTGGATGACGGGTTGATGGGTGCAGCAAACCACCATGGCACATGTATACCTATGTAACAAACCTGCATGTTCTACACATGTATCCCATAACTTAAAGTAAAATAAAAAAAATTTTTTTTAAAAAGCTTTGGCTTTCTCAAAACACTCTCATAATAAGCAGCTGCTATCATTCTTTGGCCCCCCCAGAAAGTCAACAAGCAAAATACCTTGATCATCCCCAGAAACTATTGCTGTGACTCTTGCTCTTGACTGTTCTGCTTTGACTTTGGCTGGACCACTTCCACCTCTTGGTAGCCATTGTTTTGACTGTGCTTTGTTTTCAGGATTGTACTTATGAGTACAAAAGCCACATTTTATCTCCTGTTACAATTCTTTGAACAAATTCTTCAGAATCTTGACCTTGCTTATTTAAAATTTCCATTGATAACTCTGCTGTTACATGTAGCTAATCTGGGTGCAATGGTTTTGGCACCCACCAAGTAGAAAGCTTTACTCAACTTTAATTTTTCAGTCAGAATTGTGTAAGCCAAACCAAGTGAAATGTCTGTGATGTTGGCTATTGTTTCTGATGTCAATTGTTTGTCCTCTTCAATTATAGCCCAAACAAGATGAATTTTTTTCCTTACAAATTTATGTGGATGGTCTGCTACTGCAGACTTTATCTTTATCATTGTTTCATCCTCTCTTAAAATAAATTATTCATTTGTAAACTGCTGATTTTTCTGGCATCATCCCCATAAACTTTTCACTAAGCATCAGTGATTTCACCATTCTTCCACCCAAACTTCACTATAAATGTGATGTTCGTTCTTGCTTCAATTTTAGCAAAATTAATGTTGCTCTGAAAGAGGCTCTTTTCAAATGATGTCATAGCTTTCTTAGTGTTTCATGCTAGATCCTATTCAGAAATGTTACAAGAAGTTAGTAAGAGTTTATTTTGGTGGGAAAAAAAGAACTCTATGCATAGTTTTTTCATAATATGTATTTTCCATGAACTTTTGGAAGATCCCTGTGTTTGTGTGTGTGTGTGTTTGTGTGTATTGTTATTTATAGTAACTGATTTTAAAAGTGCAAATAGAACATAAGGGTACAAAATAAAGTACCCTTTTCCTTTACACCCAGTGCTGCTCCCTAGAAATGACTGCTTTGAATGGTTTCTATTCTGAGTTCTTCTGGTGGTAACCATCATAACTTTTACTTCCCGCTTTATCCATCTTAGACGATATCTATTGACTCCTTAATATGAAAATATGGTGAAATTAGCATACTTGCTTCATTTTCCACTTCTTTTTTCTATTCCCTCTCCTCTTTCTGGATCTTTGTAAATGACAGTCTTAATTTGAGTTCTGATGGTTATCATTAAATAACGTACTTAAACCTCTTTATCTTGTTCCATTAAAGGTATACAAATTTATATATTCACTCTCTGTTAAATGTACCTCCACTGTCATCTACTTCTCTTCTAACATCCTCCTTATTTTAGTTAGCTAACCATATGCTAACATGTCAAGAAATTCATAACATTTGTTTACTGTAGAGTAAGTACAGTTAAATTTGCTTGGCTTATGCATTGATTTTTAAAATAGAAAGCCAATAAATAGAATACAGATATTATACCTAGGTAACTCTTTGCTGTAGGAGCAAACGGTATGATCAGGTTATGAGAGAGGGAAATGGAAACCTCTGTTACTAACCTGTGAACCTGTCTGATCCTAGGAACTTTTTCAATTGTACATCTTCAATTGCCTTTCAAAATCATGCTAATTGGCCAATTCAAGTTTTCCTATTCCTCTTGGGTCAGTAATTAATAATACATACTGTACCAAGCTGTCATCTTTTTCCTCTAAATTCTTGAATTTGTTGCCACAGGATTGGGTCTCCTTTTTTGTTTTCTCTCTTTCTTTAACATATTCAGATTTTTGAAGGAGTTAGCTATTTCAAGGAACCAGTTTTTAAATAAATGTTATATATATTTAATGCAATTTTAATAAATAAATACATTAAATTATAGTTAACTCATTTAATTAATTCTAGCTTTTATTTTTAGATTTCCTTTTCCTAGCTTCACTTGGCTTATTTTATTGTTATTTCACTAATTCCTTAAGACAAGTACTTAGTTCTGTGACTTTTAATTTTCTTCTCCTATAGCAAGGACATTATAGGTCATAAATTTTCCTTTGAGTCCAGCCATTGCTGGGTCATTAGTTTTCACTTTTATGTTTCTCCTTTTTATTGCCTGTTAACAAATAAACACCTCCCTTTTGATTTCTTCCTTGAGCCAAAGATTATCTAGTGCATATTTCTGAAATAGTTTTCTCCTCACCTTTAAGTAATTTATTTTTAATATTATTAGATTATAATAAAAAATGTTAGCTATAAAACTGCTACTTTAAAAAATCTTTCAAAGCTATCTTATTAACCTGACAAGTGACTGTAATCTGTTTGCTATAAGCGTGATCTTCAGTGAATCAGGTGGGAAAACGGCTTTCATTGTTCCCAGGATAGGGCTTCATCGCTAGCAAGTGATAATTGCGGGGCTCAGGCTCAGTCAGGCAAACAAAATGGACAGAGCTAATTTGCTACTGAAGGAATGTGATGTCAGTTGATGGCGACTCCATCTATGTTAGCTCTCAGCCCGAGGACTTGGAGTCATCCTTGACTCCTCTTATTTTCTTACATTTCACTCAGGTAATCCCACTGGTTCTACAGAATCCAGAAATCTACCACACGTCACCACCTCCACTGCCACCACCTAGGTGCAAACCCCATTTTCTCTCACCTGCACATCAGTGGCCCTAACGGGTCTGTCTGCTGTCACACTCACCCCTGCAGTGTTTTCCACATAGCAACAATGTGACCCTGTTAAAAGGTGAGGCAGAGAGTGTTGCTTTTCTGCTAGGAACCCTCTAATGTAGTCATACTTTGCTTAACAAGGATACGTTCTGAGAAATGCATCATTAAGCAATGTATACACATTTATCCAAACATAGAAAAGGTGCATTAAAGTTACAGTATAAAAAGTTTAAAAATGTTACACCTGCATAGGGCACTTACTATGAATGCAGCTTGCGGGACTGGAAGTTGTTCTGGGTGAGTCGGTGAGTGAGTGGCGAGTGAATGTGAAGGCCTAGGACATTACTGTACACTACTGCAGACTTTATTAAACACTGTACACTTAGGCCACACAAATTTATAAAAATATTTTTCTTTCTGTAATAAAAAAGTAACCTTAGCCAACCAGAGGAGGAGGAGGAAGAGGGCTGTGCTGCCTGGCGTCCGCAGCTGAGAGACTGGATTGGGGTGCCCCTTTGGGAGCTCTCTGAAATCCCTAAGGGACACTTTGAAGGGAGCTATTTATCCATAATCAAGGAGCTGTGGTTAATGCCATCCTTATTTGGGTACTGAAAGGGAGTGTGACCTTCTTTAGCGGTTATAGGCTTTTAGGGCAAGAATCATTTATGCTACAGTAAGTTTTGCAAAATGTTCTTGCCCAAATTCATCTTTAGGAATGAATGGTTTGATTTTAGTGCATCAAGGTAAGCCCTTCTTTGTTTGAGAGGGAAAAATAACAAAATTACATTTTCCTCCTAGCCAGAAGCATTTCTGACTGTGCTTACAATAACACCATCTGATGAATGCAAATGTGTGGGTCTGTCTTAGTTGTGCCCTTTGTAAACTAACCAATGGTGAAGGCTTTGTTCCAGCTGACCACATGAAATAGGAGGAGGCTTTCTCTCCCTCTCCACTGAGTTGGAGGGCGGCCACTCTCTATTTCCATTGGAAGAGCATGTCACCCAATATTGCACACACTGGGATGAACACAAGAGGCCTTTATCTTGGTTACTGGATCACAGTCCTGTGCAATTTTCATTACCTGATTGGCTGCAAGAGAAGGGAAGAGTTTCCCAAGGAAGCCACAGATATGAGAGCACTCCCAGGAATTCAAAGACCTCTTAGTTAGGGGCACTGGCCGTCCCTATTGTGAGCAGAGACCAATGCCATTTTTTACCTAACAAAGCTCACACTAGTGTATGGGTGGTGTGTGGGGAGTGGCATGTGTATGTGTATGTGATACTCCCAGGATCTATGTAGTTTATCCTCTTTTTATACTTCAAAAATATTTTGGAAAGGAACTTCTCTACAGTGTGCCTCGGGCTGCTTCCTGTTCCCATTTCTCTGCATAAACACAGGGTTGCTTCTGTGAATAAAACAAAAACCACCTCAGAAAGCAAAGTCTAACAGGCACAGGAACCTCAGTCCGTGTGCCAGCTGCCTGCCTCCCATCAGGAGGGAAGGATATATACCCCATATATATTGAGCATTTATGGTGAACCAGACACTTTGCATGTTACTTACCTTAAGCTTTGAGTCTTATGATCTCTTCTATAGGGTGCACTACTGAGATAGGTTATCTGAAGCTGCAGAGCCCCTTCCCTAGCCCAAGCTTCCACCCACTTCTTGCCTGGATTTTTGCAATGGTTTTCCAGGTGATCTCCCCACTCCAAAATCTTTTCACAAGACAGCTAAGATGAAGTTTTCAAAGTACATGTCTGGTCAGGTGACACATACATACTCTTCACTCCCACCCCCACTGCTAAAAAGCCTCTCATGTTATCCAGTGCTTTTAGCACAAAGACCAGATCCCCTACAGTAGCCAGAGCAGCCCTGGGTGATTTGATCCCTTCTCTGTCTTCAGCTTCATGTGGTCCTGCTTTTTCTCAACTCGCTGAGCTCCAAACACACGTTGCCGTGCCATGCTCCTGTCTGGCACAAGACCTTCCCACGAACTATTACTTCTGCCTGGGGAACCACGCACAGGCCCACTTCTCTACCCCATCCCAGCCTTCCTCAACCCTGTGCATCCTTAAGCTCACAGTTGCCATGTCACTTCCTTGTCATGCCTTGGAGTCCTGGCTATGCTACCTTTGCAGCACTTTTCACAATTTTTAATGAACGTTTGATTATCTTCTGACTTTCCTAGTAGACTGGGCCTTTTGTCTTTCTCACCATTGTATTTTGAGCATTTAGCACAGTGCCTTATGATTGCATATGAATTAATAAATGAATGCTTGAATGAATGACAAGCTGGGATTTAAATATGGTCTGTGCTCATCTCATTGCCACACACTCATCTCCTAAACACTGGCGTTCTTTCTTTAAAGCCATTGGTTAAAATTCCTCCCTCGGCCAGGCGCAGTGGCTCATGCCTGTAATCCCAGCACTTTGGGAGGCTGAGGCAGGTGGATCACGAGGTCAGGAGATCAAGACCAGCCTGGCCAACATGGTGAAACCCCGTCTCTACTAAAAAAATACAAAAATTAGCCAGGCACAGTGGCAGATGCCTGTAATCCCAGCTACTCAGGAGGCCGAGGCAGGAGAATTGCTTGAACCCAGGAGGCAGAAGTTGCAGTGAGCTGAGATCGCGCCACTGCACTCCAGCCTGGGTGACAGAGCAAGACTCCATCTCAGAAACAAACAAACAAAATTCCTCCCTTGATTAATCTCTTTCCTTAGTTGATGCTAATAAACACATAGAGTCACTTTTATCTCTTTCAACTGCCTAAAAAAAGGTTGCTGATACCAAAACGTTTGCCTTGGATATTTCTCTTGTTAGGAACTTATGTCAACTTTGAATAAAGAAATGCTTTTTCTTTCGCCCCTACTCTTACCCCACACCCCATTTTCCTTCTCTCCCAACCCTCATGGGCTGAGAATGTCCCTTCTTCTTCTGATCAGGAGTCAGAGCTAAGGCACATGTCACAGCAGCTCTCTCCCAAGAGGCAGGGGAGCTGGAAGGGTAAGCCATTATGTACTACAGGTGAGCGGACACCTGTGAGCTGGAAAATTAAGGTGCAGATCACTAAGAGATCTGAGGTTGAAGCACCATCTTCATGCTATGTTTAGGATATTACGTGACAGACTGAAAAAACAAAAACAAAAAAACAAAGGTACAGTGGACCCAGTCTTCTAATTCCAGCAGTTTCCTTGAAAGCATTTAAGTCTTCAAGTCATTATATTTGTAGCTGGAGCACGACTGCATTGAATTCAACCCAATCAATACTTACTCAGTACCTCCTGTGATTCAGACACTGTACAAGGCCCTGGGGACACAGGGTTAAACAGAATACAAGCTCTACCCTCAGTGCAGAGGTGGAGAGGACCCAAGACCAAGGTGTGTTGTACACTATGCTAGAGAAAGGGATGACTGCTATAGGAACATGGAGGAGGGAGAAGATAATGAGATCTAGTAGAGAGTGAGGGTGAGGAGACAGCCCAGAGAATGAAGAGAAGGTAACATCTGAGTGGAGTTTAAGGAAAAGATAATTTCACCAGGTAAGTAAGGCAGGAGAGATTAACCCAGACTAAGGGACCAGCAAGAGCAAAGTGCAGAAGCTGGAAAGTAGAAAGCATTTTTGAACAATGAGCATTTTGCATTGCTAAAGCATTAGATGTATGTTAACAAATAGCATAACTGTATAATTTATTGTCCAAAGTGGATGATTTTGAGAGCAAAGTGGCATGCTATTAAAGAGGACAGGCATGAACCAAGACTATCCCAGGCAAATTAGACTTTGGGGCTTCCTAGTTAGAGGGGAGGAAGTTCAAAGCTGGACATCAGACTGGAACACATGTGGAACGGGGATTTGAAGGGCTTAAACATGCCAAGGAGTCAGAATAGGATCCTCAAGGCATTGAAATGTCATGGAGGGGTTTTAGCAGGGTAGTGACCTGATTGCTCCTGTGTTGGAGAAGCATCGCCAGGATAGCTGTATTAGTCCATTTTCACACTGCTATAAAGATACTACCCGAGGCCAGGTGTGGTGGCTCATGCCTGTAATTCCAGCACTTTGGGAGGCTGAGGTGGGTGGATCACCTGAGGTCAGGAGTTCAAGACCAGCCTGGCTAATATGGTGAAACCCTGTCTCTACTAATAATACAAAAATTAGCTGGGCGTGGTGGTGCACACCTGTAATCCCAGCTACTTGGGAGGCTGAGGCAGATGAATTGCTTGAATCTGGGAGGCGGACGTTGCAGTGAGCTGAGATTGTGCCATTGCACTCCAGCCTGGGTGACAAGAGTGAAACTCTGTCTCAAAAAAACAAAACAAAACAAAACAAAACAAAAAATACCACCTGAGACTGGGTTATTTATTTATGTATTTATTATTCTAAAATTTAATTTTACTTTAAGTTCTGGGATACATGGGCAGGACATGCAAGTTTGCTACATAGGTAAACATGTGCCATGGTGGTTTACTGCACCTATCAACCCATTACCTAGGTATTAAGCCCCACATGCATAAGCTATTTATCCTGATGCTCTCCCTCTGCCCCCTGCCCCGACAGGTCCCAGTGTGTGTAGTTCCCCTCCCTGTGTCCACATGTTCTAATTGTTCAGATCTCTCTTATAAGTTAGAATGTGGTGTTTGGTTTTCTGTTCCTGTGTTAGTTTGCTGAGGATGATGGCTTCCTGTTCCATCCATGTTCCTGCAGAGGACACGATCTTGTTCCTTTTTATGGCTGCATAGTATTCCATGATGTATATGTACCACATTTTCTTTATCCAGTCTATTATTGATGGGCATTTGGGTTGATTACATGTCTTTGCTATTGTGAATAGTGATGCAATAAACATATTGTGTGCATGTTGAATGATTTATATTCCTTTGGGTATAGACCCAGCAATGGGATTGCTGGGTCAAATGGTATTTCTAGTTCTAGGTCTCTGAGGAATCATCACACTGTCTTCCATAACAGTTGAACTAATTTACATTGAGACTGGGTATACAAAGAAAAGAGGCTTAATTGACTCACAGTTCCACATGGCTGGGAGGCCTCAGGAAACTTACAATCATAGTGGAAGGTGAAGGATAAGCAAGCACCTTCTTCACAAGGCATCAGGAGAGAGAGAGAGCGTGCAGGGGAAACTGCCACTTTTAAACCATTGGATCTCATGAGAACTCCCTCACTGTCAAGAGAACAGCATGGGGGAACACGCCCCCACGGTCCAATCACCTCAGACCAGGTCCCTCTCATGACATGTGGGAATTACAATTCAACATGAGATTTGGGTGGGGACACAGAGCCAAACCATATCAGTAGCCATGCTGAGGAAATTCAAGGTGTGCAAAAGGGAGCTAGCCTGTGAGCCTTGCAAGGGCAGGAATCACATCCTGATATGTAATTTATATCCAGTGTATACCCAGTTGAGGGGAGCACATTGTCTGGAAGCCTTAAGAGAAGGAGCTTAATAAAAATTTCAAATGCAAGGGCTTTCCTGACCTTTGTCTTTAAAACTGCAGCTCCTTCTGCACCCATTATCACCAATATTCACCTTTTCCTTCTTGCGTAATTTGTCTCCATGAAGTTAACAACTCTCTGCATGCTATACAGTGTGTCTGTGTCCTCCCTCTAGAACATAAGCTCTGTGAGGGCAGAAACTTTTTATCTGTTTTACTCACTGCTGTTTCCCTAGTGCCTGGTGCAAGGAAGACACTAAATACATATGTGTTGAAGGAAAAGGAGGCAAGGAGATTTGCTTGGAGTCTCTGACAATGGTATGGTGGGGGAGGATGAGGATCTGGAAAGGGCAGGCAGTGTGGTAGCGAGAAAGAGGAAACCTGGAACTAAACATGCAAAAGCCTAGGCCATCCCCTGGGACCATCCTGCACAGGGCCTTTTCATCTTTGTGGTTCTTTCTGTGGGCCCCTGTGCCCGTGATCTGCCATGAGTCAGCGTCTAAGGATCCCCCAGGCCTCCTGTCTGTAAATTATTAACACCTCTCCTGTCCTCTGTTTAACTGCTTAGCCAAGGTCATCATCATTTCCTGCCCAGCCTGACTCCCCAGGTGCTCATAACTTGCCTATGAATGTTTGATGAAGGATGGCATTTGCCACGTGAGCAAGGGAAAGGAACCTAAGTTCACATAGTTCATTTTCAAGCACTCTTTTTTTCAGTCCAAGGGGTTTAAGTGCCTTTTCTCTGCTACTAAATAGCCCCTTTCAGTGGCTCTCTCCCCAGGCCTGCTTTGAGGGCCCTCTCTGTGAGTCGGCAGGCTCCTCTTCCACAGGCGCCTGTTTCTCTTCAGCTCTTTCATTTTTTTATGTGACTTGTTCTTTCTGTGTCTCACCCTTACCCCCAAATAAATTGAACAAGTGGGTTTTGGGATCCTCCCTCAGGATAACTCAGCCATGGCCAACCATGCCCCCAAACCACAAATGACTAAGAGTGTGAGGCCCTCCAAGCTGCCCACGTCTCCCTCTAGGCCAACTGTCAATTCTAAGCCATCCTTGCGGTTTCTTCTGGGAAAGCTATGGGCTATCCTTCACGTCAACAAAACCCCTGGCGACCTCCCTGGGCTTGCCTGGTCGTGCTGGGGACTGTGCTGTGGTAACAGACAGGGCTTCTCTGTCCCATCCACATTCTACACCACGCTAGCACTGGGTGGGGACAGAGGAGTGGGCTGGGGTTGTTGTGATTAGAGTCCAATGCCCCAGATCGTGCCATCTGGAAAGGGCAGCCCCTGGGGATTACTTGGAAACTAGGGACACCTGGGGACAATAGTTAGCAGGTCTGAGATGGGGAATGCAGGGCTGAGGGTGGAATTTCAGGACATTTCAGTTTTCAGGAATGAGCTAGAAGCTAAGAGATGAATGTAGACCCTGTGGTAGAGTCTAACATGCCGATTCTGCAGAGGACGACCGATGGAACATAGACGCACATTTTTCAGAGTGAGGCCAGCTGGGAGATGACAGTGACAGCCAAAGGCTAAGATTGTGCTGGTGAATGGAGGCTAACAAGAAGGGCACAAGAAAGAAGTGGTGATTCAGGCCCTAGGTACAGCTACCGGGGTTCCCTAACACTCTCACTTCATTTTCAGGAAAGCAGAGCGTTCAATTTCCATTTAGGACCTGTGCTTCCTTAGAGGCGCCCAGATATTCTCCCGAGTTCACCCTTCTATTGGGATTGATTCTGAAAGCAGCAGTTAGTGGCTCATTCATTCATTCACAAGTTCCCATTGAGTCCATTGGCAGGTCCTGAGATACAATCAATGGTGAGCAAAGTACAATCACTAGCCTTCCAAGATCCCAGGCCAGTGGAGAGGGCTGACTAGCAAACAGGGAATTACAGCTCATTGTGATGAGCGCTAGCATTGAACAGTTCCTCTGAAGAAAAGTCCCAGCTGCAGGAAGCAAAAGCAGTCCCACAGGGCGGGGGAAATGGAAGGAAGCCGGGAAGCCAAAGAGGCATAGAGACTAACAGTAAAGGGATGTGAGGGGATTTGGATGGAGCGTCCAAATTCCTGATAGCAGCAGCCAATGCAAGCTTCCTGGTGAAGATAGACTTCCTAAGGTGGTCACACCACGCCCTGGAGCCGGGCGGGAGTTACCCAGGATAGGTTGAGAGGACTGAAGGGTTGGGTTGGGAAGACGGTAGAAGAGGAAGGGCAGCGCAGGAGCAAATGCCTGCTCAGCAGAGCACTGTGGTCCCTCGTTCAAATGGACTCCTCCCCCACCTTGGGCGGCTGCTTTTCCATTTGTGAATAGCAAGATAACAACCTCAGGATATCTAACATTTTTTTTCTTACAAAACAAAATAAAAACATACGATACTACCTAGTTCCCTTTGAACTAGTTCCCTTTGAAGTGTTGTTAAGAATAACGTCTGCTCCAGACCTTGGTGGGCAGTGGCGGGTCATGGCCAGCTCCTTTACAGATGACCTTGATGCTGCAAGTCCCGCAGCATGTCTGCCTCCGCGCGATCACCCATGAGCACCTGCCGCAGCCCGCTGCCCTGGGATCCGAGGGAAGTGACCCCTTTAGAGGAAGAACTGCTCCTTTATTGGCCACACCACCCAAATTCCGGTTCTGGGAAGACAGAAGAGGCTCCTGGCTGGGGAGGAGACAAACCTCCTCAGAATTTCCTTTGAAAACATTTTCTAAGTGAAGGCAAATTAGCCTGAGGGGACATTTCTCTTGCCTTCTTTCAACTCCCCTTTCAAGTTAACAGAAATCTACACTTTTACACCTTGGTGACAGCGGCACTGAATGGTTCTGCCTCTGGAACATAAATCTAATATTTCTATCTCTGCCTTGAACAGGGCCACTTAATTTTTTAACCTGTAGAATGTCCAAATATCAGTGAAACTATAGAGTGTAAAGTGAGACCAATGCGTTTTCCAGATAGGGAAACTGAGGCACAATGTGGGAAAGTGGTTTATGAGGGGCAACAGGGACAGATCTAGAACATGGTGTTTAGTGGCCTGGTGCCCTTTCCCTTCCACTGTTCTGGGCAGGCCCTTCCAGCTCCAGTGTGTGGATGGGAGTGAGAGGTGTAGGAGGGGCAGAGTCCACACAGCCCCCAAGCTAGGCCTTGTGTTCACAACCCCTTTCCCTAGAGCTGCTTTTCCCCATTGTGGCCTGGGCCCTGACTCTCAGGGCCACAGTGGCAGGTCTGCTGGGTCTATTGGGTAGAAGGCCAAGGTTAAGTTTCCTTTTAAGAAGTGTTGTGATGAAGCAGAATGATGAAGGGGTCTTGGTGGCAGAGTCCAGGGTCCTGTTCTTGGAACTTCTTCTGTGACATGGGCAAGGGCATTCTCATCCCTGGACGTCAGAGTCCCCACCTGGAAAATGGGAGTACAGGACCAGAAGACTCTGAAGGAACCAGCTCTGATTGCCAAGGCACCCCTGACTGTGGTGCCTGCTCACTCCTCTTTGCCTCAGACAACCTGGACTTGTCTCCTTGCTTCACAGTTTGCTTGCCATTCTTGTGATTCTTGTGATGCTGGGTTCACAGCGTTGGTCCCTCCTTACCCTGGCAGGCCGAAGGCTAAAACTGAAATCTGAAATGAAGATGCAGACATTGGAGTGGAGAGGAAGTGGATTAGCCACATTTCTCCCACCCAGAGTGGGCTGCAATCCTGCCAAGGGACAGGGACCAGGCAAGCCAGAGAAACCTGCTTTGCAGCCAAGCCTGCTTATCTGCACTTCCAACTTACAAAAGCTGCACTTCCTTCTTGTCCAGGAGGTCATGGATGCTGCTGAAAATCTTACTCCATTAGTAATGGGGTGAAACCCTTCAAGCTGAGCTGGCACTGGGGAGCTGTGGCCATCTCTTAACCAGTCTTCCTAATCCACATCCCCTAAATGGAAGTATTCTCTTTACTGCTCTACTAGAGGCTAAGTTTCTGCTGAAAAACCCTAAATATATTTTATGACCAAATGAAACTTCTTGTTATGCTAAGTACCTCCTTCACAGGTATTTTCTTCAACTTTTTGGGTCATGCAGTTGGTTCTTCCTCCATCCTTTTCTCAGAAATGTGGTTGAGAGGCAGGGAGATCAGTCATTCACTCCTTAGTGTGCAGACATGCAAAAGTTGTGCCTCACCTCTGGCATAAATGAGTGTATTTTGTCCCCTGTGTATTAGTCAGGGTTCTCCAAAGAAACAGAACCAATAGAAAGGAGGTGTATATGTGTGTGTGTGTGTGTGTGTGTGTGTGGAGAGAGAGAGAAAGAGAGATTATTATAAGGAATTGGCTTATAGAATTATGGAGGCTGACAGGTCTCAAGATCTGCAGGGTAAGTCATCAAACTGGAGACCCAAGGGAACCAATGGTGTAGTTCCAGTCTAAAGGCTGGCAGACTCAAGATCTGGAAAGAACTGATGCTACAATTCAAAGGCAGGGGAAACAAACAAACAAACAAACAGCAATGTCCCAGTTGGAAGGCCATCAGGCAGGAGAAATTCCGCCTCATTGGGAAGAGGGTCAGCCTGCTTGTTCTGTTCAAGCCTTTAACTGACTGAATGAGACCCATTCACATTAGGGAGGGCAAGCTGCTTTCGTGGGTCTGCTAATCTAAATGTTAACGTTATCCAAAACACCCTTACAAAATAATGTTTGATCAGATATCTGGGAATCCTGTGGCCTAGTCAAACTGGCACATAAAATTAACCATTACACCCCCCTAAGGAAATTCAATTAATTTGTAATCCAGGGAATGGAATTTTGGGGAAATTTTGGGGCCAGCAAAATTACACTATATGGAGATTAGTAACAAAAGTCTTTCTTACCCTAATGGTTGGACAGCCTCGTGTCCTGAAACATTTTGCTAATTGAGGCTTTATGGCATGATTATTCTCATTTTCCTTATTTTGCCGTCTGTGTTTGAACTTTGAAAGAATGGTCTATTGCGCTAAGATGCTTTGTAGGCACAAGTTTTATCTGACATTAATCCAAGAATAAGCCTTTTTTGAGTTTTTCAGTCATTTACAATTCCTTTAATCAAGAAAGCCATAGCAAATGATTAACATTTCTCTGTGATTCCAAGTTGACTCCCCAAAAAAGAAAAGAAAAATGCTCAGTTGTGAGAATGATGAACAAGGGTGTGATTATGCTAAATAAAATTATCATGTAAGAATCATTTCAAGGAAATAAATAAAAGGCAGATGCGCTCTTTTCATCCCCACTTAAAGGAGAAAAAAAAGTGCTATCCTAACATCTATATCAAGGTAAGGAAAGCTCCAGATGAGTTTGTTGTGGTTATGTTACTAAAGCAGTGGGGTCATGATGCTGCTGACTCTTCATTTAGGTGACTCTGTCTGATTAGATGTGGGTGACTATGATCTTCCCAGGCAAACAGCAGTAGGAAGTAAGCAGGTATTGAATTCCATATTATTAAATGTGGGGCCAGAAATCTAGATGAGGGTCCTCAGACTGTCTCCACTACCAAATAGAGCAAGAAAATTAAAAGCACCGGCATAGGTAGAGAAGTAAACTCAACCCACCTTGCTCCCCTGAATCTTAACTATGCTGCCTCCTGGTATGTGAAGACATAATACAACTGTCAGTGTTCAATTGCAGAAAGAGGAGCTCTCCATCTATCCGGGTGGAAGGGTATTAAATTTACAGAAACAATGGCAGGACTGAAGAAACAGACTCCTGGTTGAGCTTCCAGGAATGACACCCAAAGCCACACTGCAGATCAAGATCTCAAGGGGCCTGCTGCTCCTGTCACAATCAGGAGGCCATCTCTGCTTCTGCACCTGCTGGCTCCAGAACTATCATGCTTCTGCTGTGGCCTGCATCAGCAAAATAAAATGCTTTGTGAAACAAATGAAATGCCGCCTCTCTCCCAGAGGGATTCAGTTCCCAACTAGTATCATGAGCATCAGATTGAGGGTACCTAAATCAAACCCAGAACTCAAGCTAGAAGGAGTCTAGGAAGTGTAGTGTTTAGTGATCAACCTATGCAGTGCAGAACTGCACTCAGGAGAGAGACAATTTTCAACTACGACACAGTGCAGGCACTCGTGGTGTAGCAGGAGAGCACAGGTTCAGAAGCACACGCTTTACCTTTTTGAGCATCAATTCCTTACCCCTTAAAAATGGAGATAAAACCTTGTAGAATTAAATGAAGTACATATTCAAAGTTTTCATACTACTACTACTACTACTACTACTAATAAGTCCCATAAATGTCAGTTTCCTTTTAAACTTGAACTGGAAATCCAGGTCATGACTAATGTGAATCAGTCAAATTGATTTCTTTTAGGGAAGTTTGTTTAATATTTGTTTTTGTTTTTGTTTTGTTTTGAGACAGAGCCTCACTCTGTTGCCCAGGCTAAAGTGCAGTGGCACGATTACAACTCATAGCAGCCTCAACCTCCTGGGCTCAGGTGATCCTCCCACCTCAGCCTCTTGAGTAGCTGGGACTATAGGCACAAGCCACCATGCCCAGCTAATTTTTGTATTTTTTGTAGAGATGGGGTTTTGCCATGTTGCCCAGCTGGGCTCAAGCGATTTGCTTGCCTTGACCTCCCAAAGTGCTGGGATTACAGGTGTGAGCCACAGCCCCCAGCTATAATAGTTATTTTGAAGCACAAATATTCAATTCTCAATTCAGCCATCACTGGCTGAATTCTTACAGTGTGCAAGGTGCTGCACAAAAGTCCGCTGGGCTACACAGATGGGTAAGCCATGTCTCATCTCCGTCTCTCAGGGTCTCTCACTTATAGAAGGAGGTTGGGGGATCAGAAAAGCCATCGAAAAGGGAATGGTTGAGATGAGCCTTAACTAAGGTAACTATCTGATTTATCATTCAAGTCAGTCCCTCTGAGAACGATCCGGGGACTGCTAATAATTACACTAAAGCGACAGGTGTAAACCAGAGCTGTCCTGAAAAAACCAGGATATGGAGTCACTCTAGCCTTAAAGGATGCAGCTATCAAGTCTGTCAGTTTTGCAATAATCCCATACGTCTTTTTTTTTTTTTTTTTTTTTTTTTTGAGAAAGAGTCATGCTTTGTCACCCAGGCTGGAGTGAAGTGCCATGATCGTGGCTCACTGTGACCTCTGCCTCCTGGGTTCAAGCAATTCTTGTGCCTCAGCCTCCTGGGTAGCTGAAATTACAGGCCCATGCCACCACACCCAGCTAATTTTTTTGTATTTTTGTAGAGGCGGGGCTTTACCATGTTGCCCAGACTGGTCTCAAACTCCTCCTAAGCTCAGGCAAACCGCCCACCTTGGCCTCCCAAAGTGCTAGGATTATAGCCATGAGCCACCATGGCTGGCCCCATAAGCCTAACTTAAAATTGCTTATTTCAGGGTCATGTACTGTCTTGGCCTTAGGCTGAAAATAATCCATAGAAAGAAAATGACATGTACTACACTAGACTTGGTTACAAGTGACAGAAACCCAACCCAGACTAGCTTGAGCAACAAGGGGACCTTTTTGGATCACATAACCATGGGGTGACATGGGCTCTGGAATTAGAGAACAGGGCACATGAACTTCATCAGTGCTCTATCGCTCATATGCTGTTCTCTGTTTCTTGTCTCTGCATCTATCAACATATGAACTTTCTCCTCTCAAACTGACTGTATTAGGCCATTCTTGCATTACTATCAAGGAATACCTGAGATTGGGTAATTTATAAAGAAAAGAGGTTTAATTGCCTCACAGTTTTTTAGGCTGTACCTGCATGGTGCCACCATCTGCTCAGCTTCTGGGGAGGCCTCAAGGAGCTTTTACTCATGGCAGAAGGTGAAGCAGGAGCAGGCACATCATATGGCCGAGCAGGAGCAAGAAAGAGAAGGAGGAATGTGCCACATATTTTAAATAATCATATTTTACAAGGACAGCACCAAGGGATGGTGCTAAACCATTCATGAGAGATCCACCACCCCGTGATCCAGTTACCTCCTAACAGGACCCACCTTCATCACTGAGGATTATATTTTAACATGAGATTTGGAGGGGATATCCAAACTATATTACTAACCTTCTTTCCAAGGATGGGCCAATGTTCCCAAAATTTGCAAGCTCATATCTTCCCTGCATCACCGTCTGAGAAAAACTCTTCTCAGCTCCAGTTCAAAAACTCCCAGCAATTATTCTGATTGGTCTGCTTTGGGTCATGTGCCCAGCCCCTGGACCAGCCACTATGGCCAAGGGGGAGGATATCAGTGCACCCTAAAACTACACTGGAGTGAGGGGGTCAAAGCGGTAACCATTACCCATTTTCCTAAAATTTATCTTTGCCTTTTCTCTTTTTCCCTGTGTGTTCACCTCTTACTTAGCTTCTTATGAATGCAAATGTAACCTTTACCCTCCTTTCTCTCTGCTGGCCAGACCACCTGCAAGCATTGCTAGCTCTATGTTTGCTTAGAAGTTCAAGGGACGAATTCTTCGAACCAAACCAGGCACCTTCTGGAATTCCCTCCCACCAGGAGATTGTCTCAAGATGGCAGTTAATCCATAATCTGCCCATAATGGCGCTGGCCAGACCACCGACGACCCATTACTAGAGATAAGTTGTAGAGCAAGTCATGTAGACCCTCACCTCCACGCCCTTCTACATACCCCACATACCAAAATTTCTCTTCTTAAAACCCTGCTTTCTGCCTAGAAAGCTAAAGTGGCTTAGATATGAATCTGGCTCTTTCCCATTGCTAAGCTCTGGAATAAAGTCACTTTCTTTATACCACCTCATGCTTGTTATTTGGTTTTGCCAAGTGGCAAGCAGCCGAAACCGTGTTTGGTAACAAAGGGGCTATTCCTGGAAAAGAAAGGGAGGCTGGATGAACTGGAGAATACATTTACAACAGGGGGCTTTGAAAAGATCTGCATTGCCTAAGTATAAACCACTTATCTGGATATCCTCATTTCTAAAGCAAACTCTTCAGTTTAAGTTTCCTTGTTTGATTGTCTACACTGACCAAGGACTCAGATGATTACCAAAGATCCACTGTGCTCTGGCCTGCCTAGCAAACTTACAGCAAGGATCAGTCATTCACAAAGTCCAGAATAAGGAATAAATCCCCCAACAAGCAGACAAGCATTTAAAGAGGCCAAATAAATAAATTCAGCCAATGAAAAATACATACATTTCATAATAATTTCAAAAACATCACAGAGAGGGAGGCATGGGTAGAGAATGATGGACATGCTTAGCATCAGAAAAAACAGACTAATTTATTTATTTTGAGACAGGGTCTCATTCGTTTGTCCAGGCTGGAGTACAGTGGCATGATCATAGCTCACTGCAGTCTCCTTCTGTCAGGCTCAAGTGATCCTCATGTCTCAGCCTCCCGAGCAGATGGGACTACAGACACACGACCACGATTGACTTATTTTATTTTTTATTTTCGCTGTGTTGTCCAGACTGCTGTCGCATTCCTCAGCTCAAGCAATTTTTTGCCTCAGTCTCCCTAAATGCTGGGATTATAGGCATGAGCCACCAGCCAGAACTATTTATAGGTTGTTAGATTTTGGAAAAGTTCAAATTCTCTGACCCTTAGTATTCCCATCTCTTAGACAGAAAGATTAATACCTTCCTCATGGGTACTGAGAAGGTTAAATAGGGTAACATCAATAAAAGGATTAAAAAGTGTGCTTTCTTTACTTCTGCCCCATGCCAGTCAGGGAGTTTATTTATTTAGGGACGGAATTTCACTCTTGTTGCCCAGGCTGAGAGCAATGGTGTGATCTTGGCTCACAGCAACCTCCACCTCCTGAGTCCAAACGATTCTCCTACCTCAACCTCCTGAGTAGCTGGGATTCAGGTGTCTGTCACGATGCCCAGCTAATTTTTGTATTTTTAGTAGAGACAGGGTTTCACTGTGTTGGCCAGGCTGGTCTTGAACTCCTGACCTCAGGTGATCCACCCATCTCGGCCTCCCAAAGTGCTGGGATTACAGGCATGAGCCACCACGCCCGGCCCAGTCAGGAAGTTTATACGAGCAATCAAGGAAAGCTTCTGGAATATCTATGTCCAGAAAAGTGCTTTGAGAGAAGTAATGCTCTGTTTCCCAGTAAAATGGCATTAGGGACAACACATGAAGATGACTGATATTTTTTTCATTTATTACAAAGGTGGTTTAGAACCTCTACCTTGTCTGTTTACACCCCTGAAGCAATTACCATGTGCACCACTCCCCTGGCACAGACCACAGATGGCATCGTTCAATTAGCTATTGTTTGGTGTGTGTGAATTCCACCCTAACCAGTGACCTAAGGCACTTAATTTAACCTCTCAGCCTCATTCTCCAAGTTTTAAAACTGAGTTTAATAATACTTCACAGAGTTGTTGTGAAGACTAAAGATAATGTATGAAAAGTACCGGGTAGTGTGCCTGGCACATAGGAGTCCTAACAAGCATTTCTGTCTGTTCTCTTCTCCTGTACCCAACCCTAACCAGAGAATAGAGTCTATTAGAAATCTATGCTCCATTAACATGAAAAATTTGAAGCTTGTTTTACTAACAAGTCCAGTATGGAGTACCTCTGTTGAGAACTACGGACCCCCATGTCCCTCGAGTCACAAAATTCCCTATGCCACACGTTTATATCTAGCCAGCATGGATAGGTTTTTGCCTTGGATCATGTCAGCCAGCCACTAGATGGATCCTGATCTAAACTCAGTGGACCTTGTTGCGATTTCCAATGGACTTTGACTATTTCTCTTTGAGATAAATGTAGGAGCCTGTGTTTATCTCCTGTTTGGGATCCTGTTATGTAGACTGTTGATTTTCTCCATTGGAAGTCAGTTCCTACATTACCATTTTCTTAGTCTATTTTGTTCCAGCTTCTTTTTCTTGTCCACAGACTGACCAGCCTCCGAAGCCCCAGCAATGCCTAGTGACTCAATTCCTCCAAGTTTTAATAGTGAACTCTGAGTTTAGACAGATAGGATAGTGCATCATCTAGGTTTTTGAAAGACAGTTATTGTGGGATTGCTAAATCAGTGTATTTTTATACTATTTGGACTGAAAAGATCATCTATCAATATTGATCGAATCAGATCCTTCCTTATCAATTGCCTTGGATCAGCTTCTTTTTTTCTCTCTCCCTTTTTTTAATGAGACAGGATCTCACTCTGTGCCCAAGGCTGGAGTGCAATGGCATGATCACAGCTCACTGCAGCCTCAGCCTCCCAGGATCAAGTGATCCTCCCAGCTCAGCCTCCTGAGTAGCTGAGACTATAGGCACATGCCACCATACTGGGCTAATTTTTACATTTTTTTGTAGAGATGGGGTCTTCCTATACTGCCCAGGCTGGTCTTGAACACCTGGGCTCAAGTGATTCTCCCACCTCAGCCTCCCAAAGTGCTGGGATAGGTGTGAGCCACCATGCCCAGCAGGTCAGCTGCTTTAGAAACAGACCCTGAGTCAAGCTTTTGTGTGCAAGGGATATATTAAAGAAGCACTCCCAGGAGAAACCGGTAAGAGAACCAGAGAAGCAGAAAAGGGAGGGAAAAGAGGCTCGATCAGGGAGACATTGAGACCAAGTCACAGAGTCAGTTTGATGCCACAGGGGAGATAAATTACATCTTAGAGTTTATCCAAACTCAAAATAAGGGAACTGGGGTCCCCATGACTGCATCATTGGCACAAGAACACAGAAGCTGGAAACAACATTTGAGATGGTAAAGAGGATGCAGGGAGATCTGGGCAGAGCCTTGGCACCGCCCTCTACTCCAAGATTTCCTGCTGGAGGATCATATATTAAATACACCCTGCTTTCACACCTTTGCAAAAAGGAGGACTTATTGTTTTATGATTCATCACTTTTCAGTGTTTAGCAAGGCTAATATTAGCCCTTATTGGGGCTCAAATACATGTCTCTGTAACTTCCACTCATTGGTTCTAAGCAATTAGTCAATTATCAAAACTCATCAGCCATTTATTGAGCACTATTATGTGCTGAGAAATACACAAAGTGCTGGTTTATTCCATCACAGACCATGGTCTCTATTCCTTCTAGCTTTACAACATCTCTAAATTTGATAAGTACATGATCAACTTTTGACAAAAGCATGAATAAAACCACCACATAGGACAGGGTCAAGGATCATGCCACTTGATCAATATTTGGGAGGGTATAATTTTCAACCAGTTGTTCAAAATTTCCTAACTATGTCGAGACCCATTTTCTCCATCTGGCTCAAAATATTTTATGACTTCACCTTTAGCCCAGATGAGATAAAGCAGCTAGATACCATGAACAAAAATTGGCAATATATCATGCCCATGCTTAGGATGGATGGAATGAGGGTCCTAAGAAATTCAGGGCACCTCTGTACCCCTTTATTTGTACTGAGAGCACAACTTCCTGGCTTCTTTTCCAGCTCTTCAGCGATGAGGTCCTGTCATCCACAGAACGAAGGACTTAACAGGCCGGGTGCAGTGGCTCATGCCTCTAATCCTAGCACTTTGGAAGGCCGAAGCAGGTGACTCACTTGAGGTCAAGAGTTTGAGACCAGCCTCACCAACATGGTGAAACCCCATCTCTACTTTAAAAAAAAAAAAAGGAAAAAAAATTAGCTGGGCATGGTGGTACATGCCTGTAATCCCAGCTACATGTGAGGCTGAGGCACGAGAATCGCTTGAACCCGGGAGGCGGAGGTTGTAGTTAGCTGAAATCGTGCCACTGCACTTCAGCCTGAGTGACAGAGCGAGACTCTTCTCAAAAAAAAAAAAAAAAGAAAAAAAAGCACTTAATAAAGCTGTTGGGGCATCAAAAATAAATTAATTACAATTAAAATATGTTCTTTAAAACATCATTAATTCTTAAAAATACATTATTTATAATGCTGTTTTGATATTTTCTTAATCTACACATCTTATAATCCTGCCCCCAAGCAATTTGGTTCTTAGTTAACCCATGCTGCCTCCTAGTGACCATTGCATTTTCTGGATGTTCTAATAAAATGTCAAATGGTCATCATCAGGAAATTCTGCTCCCAATATCATCCAAAATACAGGAAAAAGTCAGCAACAACAGACTTAATATAAATCTGAATCTCTATGAGAGAACATCTTTCCACCATACTCCATGCTGAGAAGTAAGGATTTGTAAGCCTCCCTCCTATGGCTGCTTTCCAAATATCTGATTCCAAAGGCCCATCCAATATGGTGGTGGGGTGGTCCTGATAATCACCAATAGATGCATCAGGGCAGTATTTGAAAGTCTTCATTCATTGAACATTTTCTGAGCCATGTACTGTGCTGAGTAATTTTACTATACTGAGGAAGCTTAAAGTCAAATCCTATTGTAAAGGAATGACCTCAGGTTTGTTTTTCTTATCTCCTACATCTAACACAGAGATATAGATTTTACCCTTACACACTTGTTATGAAACATGTGTAAGCTAAACACTTAGGTGAGAGCTTTGCATGGTGTAAAAGATTGCTTTTTCCCTCTTTTTAATTTTTTAAAATTCTTACCCTAGAGCTGATTCTACCTGAAAAATGCCTGTTATATAAGAAGAGTTAGATAATCATCTCAATGAATGCCTGAATGGCTTTCGATAAAGTCCAACATCCTGTTTGTAAAAATAGGAGATAAAAACACAAGAATAGAAATAAGCAGACACTGGATTAAAAAAATGCAGCAATAACAATAGCATCTTCTATGAGCAAGGCACTTAGAGGTTTGCAAAGAAATTTGCATATATTGCTTCATTGAATTCTTACAATAACCGTATGAGGGGAGCAAGGAAGAGGTTATTTTCCTTCCTATTTTACAAATGATGAGCCTAAGTCACGGGGCTTTTAGGAGACTTGCACTTGAACAGGGTGAGGTTACATCCTTTGAGTAATTGGCATAATTGTCAGAGTCCTGTGGGGATCCCGGCTGGAACTGATGTTTCTTAGATATGTCCTACAAGACTTAGAAAGCAGCATGAATGTTGAATCTCTAAGTCTTTAAATGAAACTAAGGTCAATTTTTAGCCTATGTGCTGCAATTCAATGGGTACAATTTACATGGTGATTCTCTAGTTTTGTGTGATAGGGCCATAATAACACAGCTAATGCATTTTCAAGGAAAATAACTTACATATAATAATGGAATAATAGATTTGGGGCTATTGGGTGGTACAAAACACTTTGACTTCGGAGTCAGGAGATCCGGGTTCTAATCATGTCCCTGTCAGTAACTATATATGAACTTGGGAAAGTTACTTAATCTTTCTTTTTTTTAACTTTCATTTTAAGTTCAGGGGTACACGTGCAGATTTGTTATATATGTAAACTTGTGTCATGGAGATTTGTAGTACAGATTATTTCATCACCCAGGTATTAAGCCTAGTACCTATTAGTTATTTTTCCTGATCCTGTCCCTCCTTCCAATCTCCAACCTCCAATAGGGTCCACTGTGTGTTGTTCACCTCTATGTGTCCATGTGTTCTCATCATTTAGCTCCCACTTATAAGTGAGAAAATGCAGTATTTGGTTTTCTGTTCCTGCATTACTTTGCTGTAAATAAGGGCCTCCAGTTCCATCCATGTTCCTGCAAAGGATATGATCTCGTTCTTTTTCATGGCTGCATAGTATTCCATGATTTATATGTATCACATTTTCTTTATCCAGTCTACCATTGATGGGCATTTAGGTTGATTCCATGTCTTTGCTATTGTAAATAGTGCTACAATGAACATATGTGTGCATGTATCTTTATGGTAGAATTATTTATATTCCTTTGGGTATATACCCAGTAATGGGATTGCTGGGTTGAATGATATTTCTGTTTTTAGGTCTCTAAGGAATTGCCACACTGTTGTCCACATTGGTTGAACTAATTTACACTCCATCAACAGTGTATAAGTGTTCCTTTTTCTTCACAACCTCACCAACATCTGTTATTTTTAGATTTTTTAATAATAGTAATTCTGACTGATGTGAGATGGTATCTCACTGTGATTTTCTTTTCTTTTTTTTTTTCTGAGACAGAGGGTCTCACTCTGTCACCAGGCTGGAGGGCAATCTCAGTTCACTGCAACCTCCACCTCCCAGGCTTAAGTGAGCCTCCCACCTCAGCCTCCTGAGTAGCCAGAAGTACAGGAAAGCACCACTATACCTGCCTAATTTCTGTATTTTTGTAGAGTTGGGTTTTTTGTAGCGATGTTGCACAAGCTGGTCTCGAACTCCTGAGCTCAAGCAATCTGCTCAACTCAGCCTCCCAAAGTGCTGGGACTATAGGCATGAGCCACAACACTGGGCCTTCCTTGTTTTAATTTGCATATCTCTAACAATGAGTGATGTTGAGCTTTTTTTCATATGATGGTTGGCCACATGTATGTCTTCTTTTGAAAAGTGTTCATGTCCTTTGGCCACTTTCTAATGGGGTGGTTTGGGTATTTTTGGAAATTTGTTTAAGTTCCTTATAGATGCTGGAAATCAGGCCTTTGTCAGATGCATAGTTTGCCAAAAATTTCTCCCATTCTGTAGATTGTCTGTTCACTCTGTTGATAGTTTATTTTTGCTGCGCAGAAGCTCTTTAGTTTAACTGGAATGCATTTGTCAATTTTTGCTTTTGTTGTCATTGTCATGAAATGTTTGCCCATTCTTATGTCCAGAATGGAATTACCTACATTGTCTTCCAGTGTTTTTATAGTTTTGGGTTTTTAAGTCTTTAATCCATCTTAAGTTGATTTTTGTATATGGTGTAAGGAAGGAGTCCAGTTTCAATCTTTTGCATATGACTAGCCAGTTATCCCAGCACCACTTATTGAAAAAAGAGTCCTTTCCCCATTGCTTCTTTTTGTCAGCTTTGTCAAAGATCAGATAGCTGTAGGTGTGTGGTCTTATTTCTGGGCTCTCTATTCTTTTCCATTGGGCTATGTGTCTCTTTTCATACCAATACCATGCTGTTTTGGTTACTGTAGCCTTGCAGTAGAGTTTGAAGTCAGATAATGTAATGCCTCTGGCTTTATTCTTTTTGCTTAGGATTGCCTTGGCTATTTGGACACTTTTTTGGTTCCATATGAATTTTAAAGTAGTTTTTTTCTAGTTCTGTGAAGAATGTCATTGGTAGTTTAATAGGAATAGCATTGAGTCTATAAATTGCTTTGGGCAGTATGGCCATTTTAATGATATTCATTCTTCCTATCCATAAGCATAGAATGTTTTTCCATTTGTTTGTGTCATCTCTGATTTCTTTGAGCAGCGTTTTGTAATTGTCGTTGTAGAGATCTTTCACCTCCCTGGTTAGCTGTATCCCTGGGTATTTTATTCTTTTTGTGGCAGTTGTGAAGGGGATTACATTCCTGATTTGGCTCTCAGCTTGGCTTATGTTAGCTTATAGGAATGCTGGTGATTTTTGCACATTGATTTTGTATTCTGAAACTTTGCTAAAGTTGTTTATCAGTTGAAAGAGCTTTCAGTTTGAGACTACGGGGTTTTCTAGACATAGAATCATGTCAACTGCAAACAAGAATAGTGTGACTTCCTCTCTTCCTATTTGGATGCCCTTTATTTTTCTTGCCTGATTGCTCTGGCCAGGACTTCCAATACTATGTTAAATAGGAGTGGTGGGAGAGGGCACCCTTGTCTTCTGCTGGTTTTCAAGAGGAATGCTTCCAGCTTTTGCCCACTCAGTACGATGTTGGCTGTGTGTTTGTCACAGATGGTTCTTATTATTTAATGGTATGTTCCTTAAATGCCTAGTTTATTGAGAGTTTTTAACATGAAGGGGTGTTTTATCAAAAGCCTTTTCTACATCTGTGGAGATAATCATGAGGTTTTTGTCTTCATTTTCTGTTTATGTGATGAATCACATTTATTGATTTGTGCATGTTGAACCAACTTTGCATCCCAGGGTTAAAGCCTGCTTGATCTACTTGATCCTTCATTTTGGTTTCCTCATTCATGAAGTGGTGAGTAATACACAGGGTTTGTTGTGTTAAATAAGAAAACATATGTAAAGGCTACTGCCTAGTGCCTGATACATAGTAGGTATTCAATAATTATTGGTATACTTCCTGCTCACCATTTTTCCCGTCTTTGAGGGACTTGATTTTATCTATAAAATCAGAATATGTGGTGGATCAGTGGTTCTCAAAGTGTGTGTCCTAGATGAGTAACATCAGCATCACCTGAAACAGTTTTTGAAAAGTCTTCAGCCCCATCTCAAATCAGAAACTCTGCAGACAGAACCTAGAAATCTGTGTTTCGACCAGCTGTGATAGCCAGACTCCAAGATGGTCTCCAATGATGTCCACCTCCTGGAATGTATACTCTTGTGTAGCCCTATTCCACCTGGTACCAGAATTGATCTGTCTGATGACTAAAATGCATCAGAAGTTATGGCTATCTCTTCCGAGATTAGATTACAAATTACACTATGGCTTGATCATTCTCTTGATCTCTTTCTTGGATTACTGGCTTTGGGAAAGCCAGCTTCCAGGTCTTTAGGATATTCTAGCAACCTTATGGAGAGGCCCATGTGGTGAGAAACAGAGATCTCACCTTGAGCCATGTATGTGAGCCCATTTGGAAATGGTTCATTCAGCCCCATTCAAGCCTTCAGATAACTGCAGGCCCAACAAGCACCTTGATTGCGGTTTCAGAGAGACCCTGAGCCAGAACAACTCTGCTAAGCCATTTCTGGATTCCCGACCCACAGACACTATGTGAGACAATGAATGTGTGTTATCTTTTTTTGAAATAAATCTTTTTTTATTATACTTTAAGTTCTAGGGTACATGTGCACAGCATGCAGGTTTGTTACATATGTATACACGTGCCATGTTGGTGTGCTGCACCCATTAACTTGTCATTGACATTAGGTATATCTCCTAATGCTATCCCTCCCTCCTCCCTCCACCCCACAACAGGCCCCAGTGTGTGATGTTCCCCTTCCTGTGTCCAAGTATTCTCATTGTTCAATTCCCACCTATGAATGAGAACATGCGGTGTTTGGTTTTCTGTCCTTGCGATAGTTTCTTCAGAATGATGGTTTCCAGCTTCATCCATGTCCCTACAAAGGATGTGAACTCATCCTTTTTTATTGCTGCATAGTATTCCATGGTGTATATGTGCCACATTTTCTTTATCCAGTCTATCATTGATGGACATTTGGGTTGGTTCCAAGTCTTTGCTAGTGTCAATAGTGCCGCAATAAACATACATGTGCATGTGTCTTTATAGCAGCATGATTTATAATCCTTTGGGTATATACCCAGTAATGGGATGGCTGGGTCAAATGGTATTTCTAGTTCTAGATCCCTGAGGAATTGCCACACTGTCTTCCACAATGGTTGAACTAGTTTACAGTCCCACCAACGTGTAAAAGTGTTCCTATTTCTCCACATCCTCTCCAGCACCTGTTGTTTCCTGACTTTTTAAATGATTGTCATTCTAACTGGTGTGAGATGGTATCTCACTGTGGTTTTGATTTGCAGTTCTCTGATGGCCAGTGATGGTGAGCATTTTTTCATGTGTCTTTTGGCTGCATAAATGTCTTCTTTTGAGAAGTGTCTGTTCATATCCTTAACCCACTTGTTGATGGGAAACAAATTTACAAGAATGTGTGTTATCTTAAGCTGCTAATTTTTGGAGTAATTTGTTACACAGCAATAGCTAGCTAATAGATAACAAGGCCCCCAGATGAGTCTGTTGCATACTTAAGTGTGAATACCATTGGGATAGATGACAACTAAGCTTTTTTCAAGCTCAAAAATTTTGGAATTTTGTGGCCAATGTTGGAAATTAAAATGCAAGCAAGAGGCTGGACGCAGTGTCTCACACCTGTAATCCCAGCACTTTAGGAGGCTGAGGTGGGTCGACTGCCTGAGGTCAGGAGTTGAGACCAGCCTGAGCAACATGGTGAAACCCTGTCTCTACTAAAAAATACAAAAATTAGCCAGGCGTAGTGGTGGGTGCCTGTAATCCCAGCTACTTGGGAGGCTGAGACAGGAGAATCGCTTGAAACCGGAAGGCAGAGGTTGCAGTGACCCGAGACCAGGCCATTGCACTCCAGCCTGAGCAACAAAAGGGAAAATCCATCTCAAAAAAAAAAAGCAAAAAAAAGCAAAAAAAAAAAAAATACAAGCAAGAGATGGCTCCTATCCTTGCACCAGAAGTGGGGTGGGCATTAGCCCCTGGAGAACTTGTTGCAGGCCTGGCCATCAAAATTCAAGGAAAAATTGGCAGAGCTGGAGAAATTCCAGAGAAGGGCAACTGAGAGAAGTTGCAGCTGAGTCTCTACCTGCCCATCGATTCTAAGACAAACAGGACTCTATTGTTGGAAATGCTCAGAGATGATGTTGCCAAAGTCTACAAAATCACAAGGCACATGGTTAGGACTGTGGACTTATTACCCAAGTTCAGGAAAAGAAGAGTTAATGGCAGCAAATGTAGTGGATGTGGTGGAAAGGACCCAGGCTTCAGAGTCAGACGAACTAGGCTCTGCTTCATAGAAGCCAGTCACTTGGGGGAAAATTCTGTCAACTCTGATTTAATCATCATCTTCACCTGGAGAAATGGGGATAAGAATATTCACTTAGTAGCCCTAAAATGAGAATTCACTTTGCTGTGTTTAAAGAGCATGCCACAAACACATTTTCAAGTAGTGATTACTGTCATGAGAAATGAATGCAATAAAGGGTGGCCTTTTTGTGAGCATCCCTTCGTACATGTCATCTGTGCTTTCATATCTTTAGAGGTAACCTGAGCTGAACCTTCAACTAGAGTCTATGTGGGTTTAAATGAACTTGGGAGTTAGTTTATAATGGGCTATAAGGTAAATGACAGGTGTTTGAGTAGTACCATATATTTTAGAGATCGATTTTGCAGAAATTAAACATCCCATCCTTGGGCACACAGTCCTTGGTACATTAGGACAAGGATTCATGGGGCAGAATCCTGAACCAGTGGATCATCAGAATCCCCAAGGCAGCATCAGGATTTTCAATGATCCTTCAGGCAGATGACAGTGCAGTGGGAAGGATGACATGATAGCATATCAAAACCAAGGGATGAATTTGCCGCTTCAGGCCAGTGTGTCCAGCCAGAGTTTCTGGGCAGCGACTTTTTCTTCCATTCAAAACTTGGGTTGGAACTGGAGAGTAATTCTTCTAATAATCTACACCCACTGGCGGCTATTTTCCTTGAATATAAACTCCTTCTTGCATGTTACAAATATTCCAAAAAATCTGCCCATAGTTGCAAACAACTCCCTTCCCTTAGAAAGTATTACAGATTTAAATAAGTAATCACTCCAGAAAGTAGATAATTCATCCCATTTTCCATTTGTGACCCGCCTTGCAGCTGTTTTCTGTCATGCCTTAGTTGTTTTCTGTCACAACCCTATTGTTTGGGAAAATATTCTCATCTGGTTACACGACTGTTGAAACTTGCCTGTAAAATGATGAGCCACTTGCGGCAATGCCACAGCCTAGGGAATTAGTCGCTATTAAAATCGTGTTCAAACCAGGGCGTTGCCAAGGTGCCGACGTCTTGGGAAGCTGCCTGGAGGGCTTTGGCTCTCTAACAAAGACTTGAAGATGGCAGAATCTCAGTGGGGTTTCTAAATCATGGACAGGCAGACAATTTGAGGCCACAATCGCCTGGAGACCACTCTAAAAGCCTTAGTGAGTGAAACCTCCTGGGTTTTAAAAGCTTTTAATTCACAAGAGCCAGATGTGGCCAATGTGGGCAGGTAAAGTAGGGAAGCTTTGAGCTGAGAACCAAAGCCAGAAAAAAGAAAGGTGAAGAAAAGCATGTCATTGACCCATTTTTCACTTTCTCCATCATATGCAGCTATTCATAAACCCAGAACACTTATCCAAATAGCAATTAATACACAGACCAGCATGTTCCTGCTTGTACCTGAAAGTTGTAAATGGCAGTAAAGTCAGCCGTGTGTAAATGGTGTAGTGACGTGTGTGAGACATACCAGCACAAGACATGCCCACACTTTTCATTTTTTGTCAAGTCTGGATTAGCCTGAGAGAGGGGACTGTAGGCATGAATCATACAGCCAAGGACCTGGAGTCTCTCCTTTTGTGTTAGTGTGGGATGTAAAAGAATAATGGTCCTCGCAGCAGGCTGGTGCTTCCAGTGGCATTTTTCTCAGGCTAATGTTAAAGTTAATTTGCATTCCCTGATCCCACCCAGACTCTTCTTTCCAGGGGCAGTGAGGTGGAAGGGAGAGTGGGTTGAAGTTGTCAAGAAGCTCCGTAGACTTGTCCTTGTATAAGTGGTCTTCACATTTTTCTTTTACTGTCATACTTTCTAAAAGAATTTTGAAAACCTATATGCATTTGCACATTTTTAAGTTGACATCTATAATATTTCATCATTAAGCAGCTGCAAATCATGTAATTTATGGTAC
Source organism: Pan troglodytes (assembly GCF_028858775.2). NCBI lineage: Eukaryota > Metazoa > Chordata > Mammalia > Primates > Hominidae > Pan > Pan troglodytes. The sequence goes on from NC_072407.2 coordinate 17,316,546, forward strand.
ATTGCCCATATTAATTTTTAAAATTAAACTGACATATGATTATTGTAAATGTATCCAGTGGGATGTAAATATTCTACACCTCAATTCCCACCATAGTCTTATGAAGTACTGTATGTATGCAAATCTATGTTAGCTGACAAACATTTAACATTGTTGCTTGCTCTTCTTAAATTTCGACTTTCATTTCATTCCACATACTGTATTTTAACCTAGTATATCATTTTAACCTATTTTAAAGAAACTTATTACTCAATATCTTTTCCGCAGCAAAACTAAGACTACATTGAAGGTTTTATTTATTTTTATTTCCAGTGAAATAGGTGTTCAATTTATCTGATAATCTTTTGGTAAAAGCAAACAAAAAGGAGTCTAGATAAGTGTTCACAATAATATAAAACACTTCTCACTTCTTATGTGTTATTTTTACTTTAAAAAAGGTAACGTTGGTTTGTTTTTTAAGTTAAACATGAAACTTATCACCTCCTTTTCCTTGAAATACAGAACATGCAAATGAGACATGGACCAAGACCAAATGAATGAGAGTTATCTCCAAGCTCTTTCCCTTTGCAAAAAAATAAAGAAAATGCAGAGAGAGCACACTTCCTAGGAAATGAATATTTCCCAGCATGATTTTTATGAATGTTGAGCATTCTAAATCTACAGGAGGGAGACAGAGAGAGAGAGATGTTGGAGCCTTGCCCTGTGTGTATTGGTTAGAGAGGAGACAGGCCCAGCTGCTTCTATTACTTCTCACCTGCACTCTCTGCTGTATTCTAACAGGATTTGCTGTCAGAAGTAAGGCATTCCTTGATAATATTTGCTCCAGAGAGGTGGTTAAGTGAAAAGTGTCACTCCTCCCTCCTGTAACACTCTACAATACATCTGAATCTATAACATCCCTATGTGTAAAGCCACACCTCCCTAAAAGCCACACTTTTCTCTTAATGAAAATATGTACTAGGCAGGAGAAGATATAAAGCCCAGTAACAAATAAAGGAGGTTTCATAAATACTAATATTTGAAATTGTCCCCTTCTTTGGAACCCAGGAGGATTTTTCACTCTGGGGCAAAATCCTATAATAAAATTGGGATGGATGATAGGTGCCCTCTTTCCTTTGCAAAGTAAGAGAAGGGCAGTGCAACCTCTGTTCAAATGCAAAAAAAAAAGAAAAAGGAAAACAAAACAAAACAAAACAAACGAACAAACAAAAGTCCAACTCCAAAGGCCTGCATGAACATGCTTGCCACCTGAAACAGATGAAGTGTAGCTTCTGTCTCGCCACATTTCACTTCTGCCTTTTGCATCTCATGTGGATATGTCTGATTGGCAGAGCCTAAATCTCATGCAGAACTCCAGCTGTATTGGGTCTGGCAAATACAGACTTTCCCTTCCAGCCTCTGCATTATAAGAAAGCATTGAGAAGATTGGCATGGATATTGAACAATCCAATCCTCACTCTCCATGCAGCTGGAAAAGCCTATAAAGTGACGGCGAGACCTTGAAAGATGGAAAGGTTTAAATGGCCATCTCTAACTCAGCAAGAGATGAATTGAACTTATTGTCTCCGCCCCTGTTTTCCAAACACCTAATCATGTACCAACCCTATTCTTCACCTATGCTTCACATTTCAGTGATGACACCAGTATTTACTCAAGAAATCTGAATATCTGTTTTTGTTCTTTCTCCTTCCTCCCACTCCATTGTATCAATTCTATCCGCTCAGATCTCTTATATCTTGTTCCTCCTCTCCTTCCTCATTGCCAATGTCTTATTTAAAGCCTTCATCCTCTCTCATCTGGACATTTGTACTTACTCTCTCACTTGCCTCCCTGCCACCAGTCTCTGAGCTCCATAGTCCTGCCAAAGTAATATTATGAAAACATAAATTGATTAAATAATTCAATGATTTTTCCATCTCCTTAAGCAACAGTTCTCAGCCCTGGCTGCACATTAGAGTCCCCTGGGGAGATTTTAAGGTCCCAATGTCCAAGCCACTTGCCAGATCAATTCAATCAGAATCTCTGGGTAGGACCCAAACATAAATATTTTTAAAACTCCCACACCAGTGCTCAGCCAAGGTTTAGAACTGCCGTTGCATGCAGGCCATTCTCAGTCCAGCTTCAGAGTCACAGGCTGTCATTCCCCACATGTAAACTCCAACCACACCAAATATGTTTCTGTTCCCAGGCATGTTCTGCCCCTCACCTCTCTGGCTTTGCATGGCATGCTTCCTGCCACTGCCTGGAACTCCCTTTCTCCTCCTTTGACCTGGAAAACTCCTACGTATCCATGAATACACTTACCCGTGGAGGGTGTGCACCCTACACTTTGCACACTTACAATTACAGCACTTCCCACACTGTATAAGAGTTAGTTTATTTGCATGGTTGTTTCTCCTTTAGATCCTTTGCTCATTGAAAATGGGATGGAGTCATCTCTCTGTCTCCAGGGCCTAGCACATTTCAGGGGATTCTCAGCACACATGGGCCAAATGAGTGAGTGAATGAATTAATGAATTAATGAGGCATAGATGAAGCCGTTGACTCTATGCGCTTCACCTACTCCTCCAACTCACTACGCTGTTCTAAGGATGTTAATTACAGGGAAGGCCCACGCCCAATTTTTTTCTCCATCAAACATTCTCATTTATATTTCTTGGGCTACAGTGGAACATGAAAACAAATGCTAAAAGCAATACAACGCTGACGCGACATTAATATCTGATTCCTCTTCTTTAGGGTAGAGGAAATACGTTGTCTGGTTCTATGTGGACGCTCATCTCATTTTGTACTATTATTGTGATTACCCTTATTATTGTTATTAGGTAATCCTAATCTGGGTCCATTACATCAAAACACACACTTTTAGATGTCAGGGCTTTTATACTCCTTATGGAGAACTCTTGGTCTCATTGCCTGCAATTATTCAAGTATCTTTTACCTGTAATTCAATAACTCTGATTATCCTGTTGCAAATTCCCTATGGATACCTATGCAATGCTGGAAGTATACTTATTTTTCTCCTTCAAGATCTGCTGCCTGTATGCTCTTTCTTGAACTTTTCCCCTCTTGCTCTTCTTCACCCACCTCAACCCACCCCATGCCAACTTTCACCTGAGCACTCCCTCGTCTCCCTGTGTCTTGCTTTTCACAGGGGAGGTCAGAGGTTAAGTGCAAGTGAGCACTACTTGCAAAAGTCTCTCCACCTTGCAGAAATCATACTTGGGTTACTCCCTTTATTACATGCTCAGACGCTTGACCAGCAATAAAGAACTGGAAGCTTTTCTGATTAAGCATTTAGTGACCATCAGAGCAGCACTACATTTAGAGACTGGGTAAAAATCATCTCTTGAATATATTGCAGGAAGTGCTTTGAGAACCTCATGACAGCCTCAACCTGGGCATAACACTTTAAAATAAAGTTTTTTTGTGATCTTTTCCTTCACTACAAAAAAATGGACATTTTTTAAAACTGGAAAATACAGGAATGTATACAGAAGAAAATAAAAATCTCATATAATCCTATTAGTAAGAAAAAAACACTGTTAATTGTTAAATTGTATTAAAAAAACACCGTTAATTGTTAAATTGTATTTCTTCTATTTTTCCTATAAATAGGAGTTTCTTACACACAGAGTAAGTAGGGCTTTATATGGTTCTGTTTCCTCATATCTCACTGACATTATAATCTAAACACTTCTTCATGCCATTAGAATGTCTTCATAAACACAAATGTAAATGACACATAATATTGTATTTTGTGCAGGTACCAAAATTTCCTACCATTCTGATACTGATAAAAATGTATTTTGTTTCAATGATGGTCATAAATGTCTGCATACATTATTATTTCACACACTTCTCACATTTCTCATTGTTTCTTTAGGCTAGATTGCTAGAAGTAGAATGACTAGCACAATGAGTATGAATATTTTAAGACAATTGATAAATATTGCCAAATTGCTTTCCAAAACCCTCCAGCAACTTATAATGTAAGCAATAGTGAAAGTCTTCATCTCATCAAATCATGGCCTAACTTAACTGCATTATTGCTAAAATGAGCATTGTGTGAATAAATAAGTGGTAGAGATTTTTTAATGGGCAGTATATAAATAATCCATTCTAAACGCTGGGGTTCTGGAAATTTTAGCCCTTTCTGGCCACTGTAGAATAGGCTGTAATAGCCTGTGAGGCTGTGACCTCAAATATTCAGTAGTACAGCACCTGAAGTTAGTTTCTCATCAGAGTATTATATGGGTTGGGTGACTCTTCCAAGCAGCTCTCCTTCTCAAAGAGGCTGGCTCAGGAACCCAGAAGGCTTCTACCTTGTAACTTGGCCTTCCCAAAGCCCTTTACTTCCAGCCCTATGATTGGAAAAGAAAGAGCATGGGGGAAGCACACCCACTTTTAGCTGCCCCAAACTGTAATTATATTTCATTCTTCTCTTTCCTATTCCAAAAAGCAATAATTCAAGCATTCTTCTGGTGTGATATAAAGTTTAGTCTATGTGGTTTTCCTTTCCCAACTTCTTCTGAAAATCTGCCAAAAAACATTCACATGTTCATAAGTCCACCTTAGTTGCCATTTGTTTACTGAGCTCCCCACCTTACCCTGCCGTTGCTCCTCTCTCTATTCAAGCCTTTCCAGGACACACAAGTTTCAAGCCTTTCCAGGACACACAATTCACCCCATTTGTGGGCACACATCCAGACCTCTCCCATGATGAGCACTTCTGGTGTTACTGGCTCCAGGCCTGGATGGTCACTCCTGCTCAGCCTCTGCATCTCTTAACTCTGTCTTCATCTCTGTTTATTACCTGGCACGTTCTCTCCATGTGGAGCCCTCATCAGCTAACACACTTCTGGTTTAGCAGTCTCTATGCTGAAAGAATGCCTCTTTTCCAATACTTCCTAGGCAAGCAGCAACTACAGACGCTTGCTACTGTGTCCAGACTCATGGGAACTCTTTGAAGATAAGAAGATGGTCTGAGGAGAGCCAGGATCAAGCGAGGGTGGAATATAGGAGGTGGGAGTCACTGGATCGGAGATGGCAAATGTGTGACAAACGTGCTGCCAGCACTCTCCTCACCCACAGCAAACATGGCTAATCAATCCTGGCCCTCTTAATCCTTTCAACACAGACTCTACCAGTGAGTAGTTGAAACCTATTTACTGTTTCTACATTAAACTCTATATTCAGCCAATAGAGTTCTTAGCACATGATAGGTACTTAGTAAATACTGAATTAACAAAACTGAACCAGAGCTTCATTTAATCCAGGAGTAAGCTTAGTAACAGGATGGGTCAAAGATTAGGAAGCTGAAGGTCAAATCTTTTCACAGAGTTAGGAACAGGTGCAGTGCCAAAAGCCAGGAAATCAAAATCAAAGCCCCTAGAATGTCAAGTCACTTGGGCCACTGCAGTAATTCCTAATAGGTCCCCCCACCTCTGGTCTTGGCCCTTCCAACCCTCAACAATACCTTCTCCACATCAAAACCACCCCTCACTAGCTTCTTTAAAACCTTTGCTGATTTCTCTTTGCTTTGGGAATAAAAACAAGACACTTCCTACGGCTTCCAAGGCTGCCAGCCCAAGCCAATGTCTCTTCCTGCAGCCTCACTTCCACACATCCCCCACTGAGCTAAGGAGCTTGACACAGCTACCTCATCTAATCGCACCACCCAACCATGAACCATGCTTGATAGTCTAATTTTATCAGTGACAAATTCTCACCTGGTATTCAGGGAGATTATATGAATTAGCCAAAGTCATGAAGCTGCCAAGCATAATTTGAATCCATTTCTGTCTGGTTCTGAAGACTGCATTCAGGAATAGATGAGACAATTCCCATTATTTCAGCTTTATTTATCAGGGACTTTCTTTGCTTTTTACTAAAATAAAATCAAAACAAAAGAGAACTGGCTATTGGTCCATTGGAACCCATACACACGTATGCAAAGGGAGGGGGACAGAGACACTGAGACAGGGAAACAGACAGAGACAGAGAAAGAGAAACAGTGACAGAGACACAGAGAGATAGAGAAACACAGAAAGAGATACAGAGAAACAGAGAGAGACAGTGTAAGAGACACAGAGACAGAGACAGAGAGACACACACACAGAGAGATCTCGTTGCTTGGTTCACTTTCAGCCCATTGTGTCTACATGATGTAAACAGAGATTTCTAGTTAGTGTGTGTGACTAGCGCCAACTTCCCAAAGAGGAGAATGCCTAAAAGTACTGTTTTACTTTATGTTCCATTTTTTCTTTTTCTTCCTTTTTTTTTCATAGTTTTTCATACCTTCAAGTCTGAAGAGAAGGAATTCCAGGAAAGTGTCCCCCTCAATGAGTGAGCCATTTCTGAATGGGGCCAGAATAGCCACAACTAGGATTTTCCTCTCTCTCACCCCTCTTTCTACCCCCTACCTCCCATAGATTTGATTATGAGTGAAACTTTGCTCCTACTGACAGGGAGGTCCTCTTCCATCGGGCTGGGCCCTCACTCAGAATGCAAATGCCCCAGGGCTGAAAAGCACCTTTCACCAGAAATGTCCTAGCTGGAGTCTTTTTAGCCTTGACTGACAAGAGCATCCACACATTACAGGGCAGTGCCTTCTCCCTGGCACTGCCATTTGGCTTAGCTCCAAAAACTAAAGAAATCAAGCCTCAAAGGATGCACAGTGTTGCCTTGCTGGACGGAAGCCGACACTGACCACATGAAAAGTACCATTTCTCCTGTCCAGCAGCCCACTGTGGCACTGCAGGCTGGGACCTGACAGCAAGAGGCTGCATGTCAGAAGGAAGCAATGCAAAAAGGGTGTGGAGCTTGCAGCCTTAGCATTCACCACCATGCTGGCGGACTCCAAAGATAAACAGCGCACCCTTTCCCAGAAGGGGTTCAGGGTTGTTGCAACATCCCCCAGCTATTTATCTCAGGTAAAAGGTGCAGCAGGTCTTCCAGTTTCCTTCTTCCAGAGTAGGTATGCTTGCTTTTATAAACTTGGTATGACTAACATGTAAACTTTACACATCTGAGCAGGGCTATCACTTTAGGTAACTTTTCCTATGCTCCTTGGAGGAGCTGAGTTTTCATCTGTGCTAGGAAAGGTCTGATTGAAAGGGAAGAGCTTCAGTGGCCACTGCAGAAGAAAGTCCACCTTTGAGAGTCTTTTTTAAAGATCAGTCAAAGCAAGAAGTGGGCAGATCAGAGAAACAGTGCAGAGACACCAGGGCCCCGGATCTCAGTGCTAAGAAATTTTACACGAGGTTTTGGGATCAACCATGGCTCACCATGCCCTGTGGTTGACAAAACACAAGCTGTAGGCATCTTAGGGTTACCAGAGCAAGAGATCTACAAAGGAGGCCAGTGATTGTCATGGGCTTGAGTCTTAAGAAGCTTCTGGGGAGACATTTGTTCAAGGGTACAAAATGTCAGTTATGCAGGATGAATAAGTTCTGGAGATCTATTATGCAGTGTGGTGACTACAGTTAATAATGGGCTGCTATATACTTGAAAATTGCTAACAAAGTAGATTTTAAATGTTCTCACCACAAAAAAATGATAAGCATGTGAGGCAAGGGCATGCTAATTCACTCAATCTAATCATTTCACAATGCGTACATATACTAAAACATCAAGTTGTACACCATACATATATATATAATTTTAATTTATTGATTATGCCTTAATAAAGCTGGACAGGGGAGAAGAAAAAGAAGCTTCTGTGAGGAATGGATGATCTGAGCAACCACTGTGTTATTCTCTGAAACGGGCACATCTTGGCCTTCCAGTTCGGGTCATAAGCATAAGGAATCCAAATTCCACCTGGGTCCATGCATAAACCTAAGATCATTGAAGTCATGTATTTTAGGAGGCACCATCTATACAGAACACAATGTGATCTACTGTACAAGCAGTAAAAATATTCTTGATTTATATCATTAGAAACCAAGGCTCAGAGAATAATTTGAACAAGAACATAAGGATAAAGTAAGGGCTAGAACCTTGCTCAGTCTGCCCACTGATCTTTCTACCTGACCTTATATTCTCTTGTGGCCTGACACAAGGCTTTACATGCAGGAAGCACTCCATAAATGTAAAATGGAACTGGGGCCTTCTGGAGGCTTTCCAAATATCTAGGGCCTTCTGAAGGCCATGACTCAGCCACTGGGAAAAAGAGAGTGCAAGCAGATCTTCAGAAGAATTGGGAGTTTTTGGAACAAAGCCCAAACCAGCAAGTGAGAGACTCCAAGCTGCCCGGTTGCCCAGCTTCTCTCATCCTGGGTAGGACCACAGGCTCTCTCTGAATTGCTGACTTCTCTGAGTTCCTGAATCACCTGCAAACACTTCAAAACATTGTCTGCCCTCTTGATAGAAGAGAAACTTTGACTTTCTTTGGTTAGTTCTCAAAAGCCAAAATCTCCTAGATGTCTGTCTCTTTTCTCAATCTTTGCCTGGGATTTGTGGCTATAATTTCTATGGTCACCATAAGAAAACTTTTTATTTTTTAATGTTACAAATTTTTGCTGTGTGCATCCTATGTGCTAGGACTAGGTTGCGTATGCCTAAAATACATGTGGCTCTTCCTGGGTCCATTTCACATAAGATAGCTGGGAACAGGGAGGGGAAGCTCTACAAACTTAAGCTATTATGGGCATTTTTATAATGTTCTTCTTTTTTTAACACTGAATGTGAAACTTAAGAAAAATAAAATAGTTAATTACAATAGCATTGGCTGGGAGTGGTGGCTCACGCCTATAATCCCAGCATTTTGGGAGGCCGAGGCAGGGGGATCACTTGAGCCCAGGAGTTCGAGACCAGCCTGGCCAACATGGAGAAACCCCATCTCTATTAAAATACAAAAATTAGCTGGGTGTGGTGGCAGGCACCTGTAGTCCCAGCTATTTGGGAGGCTAAGGCACGAGAATAGTTTGAACCCTAGAGGCGGAAGTTGCAGTGAGCTGAGATTGCGCCACTACACTCCAGCCTGGGCAACAGAGTGAGACTCTGTCTCAAAAACAAAAACAAAACAAATTTTAAAAAACGAGAGGAGTCCAACATGGCCAAAGAGCAGTGGGAAATGCAGTACCGGATTAGGCTGAAGAGGTGGACAGTGGCCACCGGTGCAAGGGCTACTCTAAGTTACCATAAAACGGGTGGGTTTCGTTAGATTTTAATTCTACACGTAAAAGTAAGATCTCAAAAACTAAAATTAAAAAGAGAGCTAAATCCTTATCTTCCATAGTGGGAAGTAAACATATAACATCTAAACCAAAAAAATAGGAAGTAACATTATAAACGTTATTTAGAGATAAGTACATTTCTAAAGAATTAAACAGGTTTAAAGTGGTCCCTCCAGGGAAAGGGAAATGGGGGTGTTCCTTCTACCCCCAGGTATTCTCTTACCTTATCCTCTTTTTTCCCCTCAGAGCACCTAACTATCTGAAATCACATTGTCTACCTCACTCCCTTGTGCCTGAAGTGAGAACAAGCTCATGAAGAAGAAACGTTTATTTTCTCCCCTTTAGGATTTCTTCCAGCCTAGCTCCTCCTACACCATAATTTGGAGTTTCTGTCTGTCTCCCCCATGGAGCTATGCATTCCAGGAGAGAAGAGGCTGTGTTACAGTCATTTCTGTATCCATTGTGCCTAGCACGAAGTCCAGCAAATAGCAAACCTCAATTTATTGAATCAGGTTAAATTGCATTGAATTGAATTCCTTTCTGGGTCCCAGGCTACAAGAATCAGTAGCTCTGCTAATGTGTAGCCTTTTAGCCTCACTGCAATGTGCTTTATTTCAATTACTAACTCCTACTTAGCAGGCAATTTTATAAACACACCTCAACAAGAGAAAGGTTAATTGTTTCCCCTTTGACTACACAGCGCATGTAAAGTTTGGAAAGCCGCAGAGGTATCATTTAGTAGAACAAAGGCATACACAAATAATCTGATTTTTAACTACTAATTATATAAATAACAATCTCCTTTCTCCCTGGGTATAACTGGGCGTTGGGTCTTTAGTGCCTGTGTAAGTGCTACCCTTCCTGCTACAGAGGCTGAGAACTTGGTAGGAAAAGAACCCAGGAATGAATGAATTAGAGTTCTTACATCCTAATAATGTTAACAATTACCAACAGTTACAAAGTACTTTATGGTTTGCAAAGTACTTTTCATATGCATCATCTTGTTTAATTTCTACACTTACCCTGTGAGGGTAGAGCATCATTCCCATTTTATATACGAGGACACTATAAGTTCAGAGGTGAAATTAAATGGGCAGAGGCAGGGATTAGGCCAGATCATCTAACTCCAGAAGAAATTCGTGTTCCCCTACCTCATTACTCGCTGGGGAGGAGGGAAGCAGAGAGATGCTCAAAGATTCATGGGAGCTCATGGTCAAAACGAACCTGGTAAACTTATGAAGGATGCTGTTGAAGTGACCTACCTAAGTAATGAGCAAATGCATCAACCGTGGCCCCTGTTAGCCTTTGAGCATATCCTCCAAATAACCTACATCAAGCCTCAGGCATCTTACGTGTATGGAATAGAGGGCGAGACAAGGAACAGCTAAAGACTAACCTCATGTAGAGCTTAATATCTGCCAGGACTTGTTCTGAGCATGTTACAAATATTAGCTCATTTAATTATCATAACAACCATACTTTTATAGTAAAACATAAAGAGGGAATAAAAGTAATAGCTAGAGGCCCAGCGTGGTGGCTCATGCCTGTAATCCCAGCACTTCGGGAGGCTGAGGCAGGTGAATCACGAGGTCAGGAGTTTGAGACCAGCCTCGTCAACATGGTGAAACCCTGTCTCTACTAAAAATACAAAAATTAGCCAGGCATGGTGGCGGGCACCTGTAGTCCCAGCTACTCCAGAGGCTGAGGCAGGAGAATTGCTTGAACCCGGGAGGCGGAGGTTGCAGTGAGCCGAGATCGCACCACTACACTCCAGCCCGGGTGACAGGGTAGGACTCTGTCTCTAAATAAGTAAATAAATAAATAAATAAAATAGCTAGAACACTGGTCAACAGGCTGCAGCCAGTGAACCAAACTGGCCCACTGCCTGTTTTTGAAAATAAAGTTTTATTGGAACACAGCTGCAAACATTCATTTACATATTGTCTATGGCTGCATGTATTTTTTAGTAGAGATGGGGTTTCACCATGTTAGCCAGGATGATCTCGATCTCCTGACCTCGTGATTGACCTGCCTCAGCCTCCCAAAGTGCTGGGATTACAGGTGTGAGCCACCGCGCCCAGCCAAATCAATTGTATTTCTGTATACTTGCAATGAACACATGGACACAAAAGTACTGTACTATTTATAATAGCTATAAAAGCAGGTATAAATCTAAGAAACACGTACAAGACTGGTATGCAGGAAACTACACAACACTCATGAAATCAAAGAAGAGAGAGAAAAACTGTAACACTGGCAAAGTGATAGACACATAGATAAATGAAACAGAATAGAGAATCCAGAAATAGACTCACACAAATATGCCCAACTGATTTTTACAAAGGTACAAAAGCAATTCAATGGAGAAAAGACAGGCTTTTCAACAAATGGTGCTGTGGAGAAACTGAACACCCATACATACAAAAAAACTAAAACTAAAACTAAAATGTCACATCTTATACAAAAATCAACTCCAAATGAATCATGGACTTAAATGTCAAATGTTCAATTACAAAACTATTAGAAAAAAATAGGAGAAAATCTACAGGATCTAAGGCTAAACAAAGGGTTCTCAAACTTGACACCAAAAGCACAAGCCACAAAGGAAAAACTGACAAATTCATTAAAATTATGAGCTTTTGTTCTGTGAAAGATCCTGTGGAGAGGACGAAAAGACAAGCTATAGACTAGGAAAAAATATTTGCTAACTACTTACCTGACAAAGGACTAGTATCTAGAACATATTTTTTAAACTTTCAAAATTAAACAGTAAAAACAAATCCAGTTGGAAAATGAGCAAAAGACATAAACAGACATTTCACTGAAGAGGACATAGAGATGGTAAATAAGCACATGAAAGGATATTCAACATCATTAGTCATTAATGGCATGCAAATTAAAACCATAAAGAGATATCACTGCATACCCATCAGAATGACTAACGGAAAAAATAGTGACAACACCAAGGACGTAGGCAAGGATGCAGAGAAACCAGATCATTCACACATTGCTTTTGGGAATGCACACTGGTATAGCCACTCTGGAAAACAGCCACTTTCATTAAAAAACAACTAAATATCCAACTACCATATGACCCATCAATTGCATTCCTGGACATTTGTCCCAGAGAAAGAAAGCTTATATTCACTCAAAAGTCTGCATATAAATATTTATAGCAGCTTTATTTGTAATTGCCAAAAACTGGATGTCCAGATGTCCTTCAGCGGGCGAAAGGTTAAACTATATCCATACCACAGAAGATTACTCAGCAATAAAAAGAAACAATTAATCCACACAACCTGAATGAATCTCTAGAGAATTATGCTGGGAGAAAAAAGCCAATCTCAAAAGGCTAGACACATTGCGCAATTACACTTATGTAAAATTCTGGAAGTGACAGAATTACAGACATAGAGGACATATTAGTGATTGCCAAGGAGGGCATGCGGGCAGATGGGAAGGGGACGTGACTACAAAAAGGCAACATGAGAGATCCTTGTGGTGATGGAAACGTTCTGTATCTTTCATTTGAATATTAATATCCTGCTTGTGACATTATACTATGGTTTTCAAAATGTCACCACTGGCGGGAACTGGGTAGAGGGTACATGCAATCCTTCTGTAATGTTTCTTACAACTGCATGTGAATCTAAAATAATCTCAAAATTAAAAGTTTAATAAAATTTTGATATCTTTCATTTAGGACTTCATAGGCAAATTAAGAATAAGCCCTTATAATTGTATGATCTTTACAGTCTTAAAGGATGTTTCACATTCATCATTTTGCAGAACAACTGACTCATTCATTCATTCATGAATCATTTAAACAAATTCAGGCAATTACTAAAAATTTATTATTAAATTATTTAAAAATTATCAAGCATAGTGCTTAGGCTCAGATTACAGTTATAAACTCTCTAATTCTTTATCTCAAGCTGCTCACAGTCTTTTTATCCTCACTAACTACCTGAGGTGAGTAGAGTGGGTATTATCATTTTTGTTTTGTAACTGAAGAAACTGAGAACCAAAAGGTATGTGACTTGTCCAAAGTCACACAGCTACTTCACCATGAGGCTAGCAGTAGAACTGGAGTCTTCTCCCTGTCTTATATTCTCTCCATTTCACCCGTGTTCAAGCAAAATGGTAAAGAATACATGCTTTGGAGTTCAGATAGGCTCAGTTCCATAATTTATTAGCTGTTTGCCCTTGGGTAAGCACATCAATGGCTCTAGGCATCATTTTCTTCTTCTGTAGAATAGAAATAATGGTTCCCACCTTACAGAATTCTACAAGATTTCAATATGTTAATACAGGCATTATGCTTAAAATAGCACCCAACACGTAATAACAGCTAAAAAAATGCACCTGACATTAGATATTGCCCTTACACCAAATAAGTAACACAATGGGAACTATAATAATCTAGAATTAATAGCTCATACAAATACATGGCATGCCTTCTGTAAGTCTTCCAACTGTCATTAAACATCAGTTAATATCCATACATTGCTATAAGGCAAATGGGTAGAAATATTTAAGGTTTCCGTTTGAGAGAATAGAGAAGTAGCATGTTTGGTAGGGCATTAAAATGTCTCAAAGACAGTATTGAGACTGAAGTTAAAAGCCCCTTTTGTTCATGATTATTTTTAAGGAAATTTAAGCACAAAGTCCATTTCAAACCATCTCATATTGGCCACAAAGAGAAGCTGGGGTGTCCATTCCTCGTTTGTACCTTGTAATTCTGTACTTGTAATTCTTTAACTGGTGACCATATGTCAGGATGTGCATGTGTTTTATGCAGCCAGATGGGTGAGACATAAAGACCGTAATCAGTTCCCTCCCATAACAATACCCTATTTTTTTTTACCGTCCAACAATCATGGATTAATTATGAGCCTCGTCTCCCCAACAGGTGGTGCCTGTGATCCCATGACCATATCACATCCATCTTCGAAATCAAGCAGGTAAATGGTCTATCCAGAATTTCTAGTGTAAGTGTTCGTCAGCTGTGTATGCAAGCAGGTAGGGCAGGTGCGGTCATTAATTTACCAGACTGTTCTTTGACTTGGTATTTCAGTGTCTGGCGTCTGTTGACAGAGTTGACAAGGCAGTTCTAAGCAGCCCCATTATGGATGTCAACTTAAATCAGGCCATACTAGGTCTAACATTCAAAGATTTGCCTAACCATTTCCAAGTGGGACACTGACATGATCCCTTCTCTCCTCAGTACCTTCTTGGAGGCACCTGGCACTCACCAGTTTCCCTGGTGGCTTATGTCGGGGATGCCTAAAATAGTTCCAATTTCAAACATTCTCTTGGTCAATCACACAAACTACCAGAGCCATTGAAGCACGTACCTTTCGGCCTGTCTCTTGTATCTCTAAATGGCACAAAAATTCTTTTTCAAACTATGTGTTCTAAGATTCAGAATATAAAGCCACCATAGTTTAAGGCCCAAAGACTAGAAATAGTTGAGGTTAGATGTAAAAGGAAAGCAAGGGAGGTGGTTGATCACATGGTTTGAAGACTGCAATACAATTGTAAATACAAATATTTATAATTTAGTGTTTTGTTCTTGTAACAACAGTATATGATAGAGCAAAATTGAAAACTAACTGAGAACGCACTGGAAAACCGGTAAATAAGAATATAACTTACAGGAACAGTATTCAGGTATTAAAATAAATTAAAAGTACCTGGTAACAACTACAGTGGTTGCCTTTGAGTGGGGATCCTTCTACTCTGCCTACATATTTATTTTTTAAAAAATAATAAGTACATAATTCTTTTATATTTTTAAAAGTATTTTAAATATAAGATGACTTAAAAGAACATAATTCAATACACATTTTTCAGTGTTTGCCATGTTCTATGGTCTCTGCCAAGGAAATCATAGACTAACAAAACTGTATCACTTACATTTTGTAAAGGATGATACCAATGATTTTCAAAAAGCCCGTTATAGAAGTTAAGAAAAATATTGTCAGGATTCAAATAGAAAAATGAGCCAAAGATATAATCATAAATTCATTTAAAAAATTAAAATGTTGAAGTCCACAGGTAGGAAATCTTCAGTAAGCAAAAAATTCTAGCTAAAGCAACTTAGACATACCATTTTTTATCTCTAAATTATTGAAAATGTCAAGCAGTGATAAATAACACTTAATGTTGTGGAGATTCAGTGAGGATGGTTCCCCCAAAGACTGCAGGTGGCAGTGTAAACTAGAACAAATGTTTACATTTCAGGATGTCTTCAGAGTTCCACAAATATTTATTGAATGTCCATTCATTCTTTCGTGGTGGAATGGAATTCACACTCAGCCCAATCCACCATTAATTTAAAGGTAACCTGATTGCCAGTTAGCTGCAAGTTGATTTTCTGTATCCCGTAATGCTTCTAGTCATACACTTCATACTGTTTTGAAATGATGCAATTTGAAATGATGTCAGGAAAATTCAGCATCTTTCATTTCCTCTACTTATCAGCAAATCTATGACAGGTATAGTGGTGGTCAGAAACCTGCCAAAAATGCTCCACCATTATCTGGGGGACCAGGCATGCACATGGTGATGAAAGTTGTCAATTAAACATTGCCCAATATCCTTCTCTGGAATTCTTGCCTAACAGGAAACCCCCAGTTTCTGAGAAGAAATTAAAAGTAGCGATAGAGGCATCTTTCAGCCAAAACATTTAAGAAAGTCATTTATGGAATTCTCACTACCCTCTTGGAAGTCAAAATGAAAGACAATGTATTTTATACATAACTTTGTAAAGTCTGCCCTCTATCATTCCTCATAGTAAATGCAGCCAGTATCCACAGATTTATTCTGTTTCAGATGAGATGAGATCCTAAATATTTTAATCTACAATTTACTGAGCACCTTCAATATGCCAGGCAACTAGTAGATGTATAAATGTTTGATCCCGGGTTAACACTTACTACAGCTCCACAAGGCAAGTAAAGTGCCCTTATTCCTATTTCACATCTAAGGACACATGCTCAGGGAGGCTAAGTAACTGTGTCGAGGACACACAGCTGATAAGTCAAAGCTCCTGGATTGTAACCTGGTCTGTCCAGTGATAAAGCTCATATAGTCTTTATTCCATGTCACATTGGCTCCAATTTGCTTCTATTCTGACACTTTAAAATGTAGATATAGCCATATATTTATTGACACTCATTATCATTTCAGAAAGCCACAGAGACACCTAGTCAAACATAAAATTTGTCAGAACACATATGAAAGAAAAGACAACCATTCAAATGCTAACTCAAGGAAGCCTTCAGATGTTGTAAACGTGCTTTTTGTTGCTTATAATTCTTCCTGGTTAAATGGGCTTTCAGGTCACAGCAGCTCAGTGATCTCGGTAAGATGCATCTCCAAGCTGTGCCATTTCTGGATATCGTCTGGCTTCACATGGGGTATGAATGTTTAAACACTGGCTACTGGTATTGCCGTAGGAACTCAGCAGAGCTCCGTTGAAATCTTCAGCTGAACCACTTAAACCAAGCAAACAACTCACCTCGAGGCAGTGTGTTCCCAGCACCTATCAGATTGTCAGAGAACTGGAGGAGTCTGACAGAACAATTTCCAGGGTCATTGGTCTACATGTGAGGCAGGGGGCTAATCGTTTGACTGATGTGCTCATGCTACTGGGTAACCAGTGGGTTCCCTACATGAGTCACTTCCAAACACCCTCGGCTGCCAAAGGAGAGCAGGTTTAGTCTCCTCAAAATGGAGGACGTGAAAGAAGGGCAAGGGCAGCTTCTACAAGATTCAGGAATGCTGAGGTTGCCACGTGGCGTCAGTTCAAATGGCAGGGGCGTGGGTTATATGTGTCTTTCTTCACCTAGTAAATGAAGACATTTTCTCATCTTGGGGATTTGGTTGCTATGTATTTGAAACATTTCACCATAGAAACAATGTTAGGTCCAGCCAACCCATAAAATTCATTCATCATTGAATGCCATTCTTCACTCATGTATCTAAACAATCGTGTTGTGATGATGGAAGTAAATGTAAAAATATTTCTGGGGAAAACCCACTCCAGATTTCAACCTAGACCTTAGGAGCATATAGTCCTTCTTTTGGTGAAACCAGGAGATTCTTTTGTGTCATAGGTTCCTCCCCCACCCCCCAACCCCTTCACTCACACACATCTGCTGGGCAGGGACAGCAGGACTTCTCCAGCTCCAAGTCACTGCTGGAGCTCCCTTGGCCTGGGGTGGAGGCAGCAGTATGGGAGCAGGAGGGTGGGGAGTAGGGAACAGGTAGGGGATTGAGAACAGGCACTGAGGACTCATGGGCCAGGCCTTTTGACAGTATGACCCTCAATAGAGCAAATTGTCTGTCTAGGTCACTATCTGATCCCTCTCTTTCTTTTCTACCTCTGGTTTTGGCCCAGTCTCCAGGCCCAGCCAAACCTAGTAAGCAAGAAGGCTATAGGTTGGGTTGTTTAGGGTCTGTGATGGTTAAAACTGAGTGTCAACTTGATTGGATTGATGAATACAAAGTACTGATCCTAGGTGTGTCTGTGAGGGCATTGCCAAAGGAGATTAACATTTGAGTCAGTGGGCTGGGAAAGGCAGAACCACCCTTAATCTGGTTAGGCGCAATCTAATCAGCTGCCAGAGTGGCTAGAATATAAGCAAGCAGAAAAATGTGAAAAGAGAGACTGGCCTAGCCTCCCAGCCTACAACTTCCTCCTGTGCTGGATGCTTCCTGCCCTCAAACATCGGACTCCAAGTTCTTCAGTTTGGGAACTCAAACTGGCTTTCATTGCTCCTCAGCCTATAGACAGCCTATTGTGGGACCTTGTGATCATGTGAGTAAAAACTTAATAAACATGTATATATTCCATTAGTTCTGTCCCTCTAGAGAACCCTGACGAGTATGGAAAAGAACAGATGTTATGCTCATCCGACAGGTTAAATAAACAGTGATTAGGAAAGGAATTATTTATAAGGGTTAATGGAAACCAGAAGGCATGGTGACACATCTGGGGCTCACAAGGAAAAGAAGCCATTACCACACTTAGGCCTGAAGGAACACAAGAAGGGAGAGGTTACCAGAACCCAAGGAGAATAGCTGCAAGAGAGGGAGGTTGGAATGGAGTTATGGCCATCAGTCAAAGGAGACAGCACACACATTACCTGGTGAAGGAGATTCAGGAAAACAAACAACCTGCCCCTATTCTCTTCCTCCTGGCCTCTGATTTCTTGTCTGTGCCTTCCATTGGCCAAACCTAACCAGAAGGCAGAGGGCAAAGGAGTCATTTGATACAGTCCTCAAAGAGTGCAGAGCAGGTGGAGATGGGTTTAAAGCAGATCTACAGGGCCATGTGAAAAATTTATTAGAGGATGGGAGGGCAGTCCTGCATAATAAGATATGGAGAAACAAATACAATATGTATTTATTTCAGGAAGACATATCCCAAAAGAAAAGAGAAAAGAAGCATAGAAAGTTGCTGGGCTGCACATGACCTGTCCTTCTCCCTAATTTATCAGCCAGAAAATCTACTCCCTCTCTTTGCTGAAGGAGGAATAAATGAGCGGGACTGAGAAATCCAGGTATGCTACTCTAGTAGATATTCTTCCCATGCAGAAACATGAACAAAGAGAAAGAATGTTCTTCTCCAAGACCCACTGATATGGTTTGGATGTTTGTCTCCTCCAAATCTCGTGTTGAAATGTATTCTCCAACGTTGGAGGTGGGACCTGGTGTTCACATGAGATCTGGTTGTTTAGAGGAGTGTAAACTTCCCCCTTTCTCTCTCTCATGCCTGTTCTTGCCATGTGACATGCCTGCTACTGCTTTGCCTTCCACCATGATTGTAAGCTCCTGAAGACCTCACAAAAGCCAAGCAGATGCTGGCACCATGCTTTCTGTACAGCTTGCAGAACCATGAAAGAATTAAACCTCTTTTCTTTATAAGTAATCCAGTCTCAGGTATTCCTTTACAGTAACACAAATGGACTAACACAGAAAATTGGTTCTGAGGAGTAGGGCGTTACTATAAAGATAACTGAAAATGTGGAAGTAGCTTTGGAACTGGATAACAGGCAGAGGTTAGAAGACTTTGGAGGGCTTAGAAGAAAACAGAAGATGAGGGAAAGTTTGGAACTTCTTAGAGACTGGTTAAATGGTTGTGGCCAAAATGCTGATAGAGATATGGACAGTGAAGTCCAGGCTGACAAGGTCTCAGATGGAAATGAGGAATTTATTGGGAGCTGGAGTAAATATTGCCGATGTTACATCATAGCAAAGAACTTGGCTGCATTATGTTCATGTCCTAGGGATCTGTGGAAGTTTGAACTTAAGATGATTTCGGGTATCTAGTGGAAGAAATTTCTAAGCAGTGAAGTGTTCAAAATGTGACCTGGCTGCTTCTAACAACCCATGATGAGATGTAGGAGAAAGACAATGACCTAAAGTTGGAACATATTTAATTTCTAATGTAAATTTTCTAATTTTCATTATGATGTCTTATTTAAGCAATTATTTATTTGGAAGGGTATCGCTAAACATTAGGGATTTTTTTAGAGTTATCTTCTAGTTTCTTTTATTATTGTTTATTTCTGACTGACTTCCACTGTGGTTGGAAAACATACACTATTATTCTAATCCTTAGAAATGTGTTGAGATTTCTTTATGGATCAATAAATGGTGAATTTTGATAACTGTCCCTTGTGTATTTGAAAACATGTATTCTGTAGTTGTTGGATGCAGCATCCCACTGCACGTAAGTCAGATGCTATTTATGTTAAGTAGTACATTTTATTGCTCAAACTTTCAATATCTTTACTGACATTTTTTGTCTTCTCATTCAAATAATTATTGGGTACCAATCTCATTATGATTACAGATTTTTCTGGTTTTACATCTAGTTTTAATCAATTTTTGCTTAATATTATTTGTATGTTATTAGGTACACACATTTCTTTATTTTTAACTCTCTCACATCCTCTTATGCTATCATTATCATGTATTTTTAATTCTACTAAATTTTCTAACTTTATAAGAAATTATTATTTTAGGTAGTATACATTCAGCTTTATTAAACATTTATCTTTTATGTTGCTCTTTATTTCTGCATTTACAGATATTGAGGATTCTTTTTCATGTACCTCAACAACTCTCTTTTAAATTTTTTATTGTGGGTCTGCTGGTGATAAATTCTTTGTTGGTTTTTTCTTTCTTTTCTGTTTTAACTTTTTTTCATCCATAAAGTTTTAATTTACCTATACTTTTTAGAGAATATTTTTGCTGGGTATATAATTAAAAGTTGGTAATTATTTTCTTTTAATACTTTAAAGGAATCACTGCATTCATTGTCTCTTTTGCTCTCATAATTTATTTTTATGTCTGCTGTTGATCTCATTGCTTCTCTAAAGGTAATATATTTCAATTTGTCTGGGTGCTTTACATTTTTTTTTTTTTTAGCAGTTTTTACTTGCCTTTTTTGGTAACACTTCTTAGCAGTTTTTACATACCTTCTTTGGTAATAATTCTGTAGATTGGTGTTTTTCATCAGTTTTTTGAAAATTTTTGGCCATTATCTCTTCAGATATTGCTTCTGATATATTATCTCCTCATTTATGGGACTCCAGTTACACATATCCTATATTTATTGACCATGTTTTGTATGTCTGTTATGCTCTTTTCCATGTTTTCTATCTTTTTCTTCTCCCCATACCTCCTTCAGTCTGGATAGTTTCCACTGAGTTTTCTCCCTTCAGTTGTATCTAATATGCCATTCAAGCATCTACTGATATTTTACACTAGCTTTCTGTCACAGAATCTTCATTTGATTTTTTTAAATAGATTCCAGTGTTCTGGTAAAATTCTCCATATTGTCATTTATTTCACTGAACTTATTCATCACAATCATTTAAATCTGTGTCTAAAAATTTATGTGTCCATATCACTTGTGGGTCTGTTTCTGTTGTCTATATTTTTCTCTTGATTTGAAGTAGTTTGGTATTATTTTCTAACATATCTGAAATTTTTTGATTAAATGGTAGACATTATGTATTAAAAGCTCTAGAGGGCCAGGCACAGTGGCTCATGCCTGTAATCCCAGCACTTTGGGAGGCCGAGGCAGGCAGATCACAAGGTCAGGAGATCAAGACCATCCTGGCTAACATGGTGAAATCCCGTCTTTAATAAAAATACAAAAAATTAGCCAGGCGTGGTGGTGGGTGCCTGTAGTCCCAGCTACTCGGGAGGCTGAGGCAGGAGAATGGCGTGATCCTGGAAGGCGGAGCTTGCAGTGAGCCAAGATTGCAGTCCAGCCTGGATGACAGAGCGAGACTCCATCAAAAAAAAAAAAAAGCTTTAGAGATAATTTGAGGTTCCCAATTACCCTAACTTTCTTCAGAGAGAATTAAAGTTTTACTTCTGGCAGGTAGTTTGAGTAGGGGGTATGGCTTGTCAGTTTTCTATTAGCCATAACTCTTGAGTTATGGTAACTTCTGGCATCTCTGCTAAACGTTTGATGTGTTTCCAGGCTTGCTTTCATTCATTCATTCATTCTTTCTTTCTTTTTTCGGTTGGTTTCTTTTGAACTCTAATGTGTATCTTTCCGGAATCCTCAGATATCTGAGAGTGCTACTCAGCTTCTCAGACCCTTACCCCAGATTTCTCAGCATCTTGATCATTCACTGCTTACGAATGAGCAAATTATTCAAGTGGGAAATATCAAGCTCACTTTACAGCATTTTACTTAGACATTTTAGTCTCCAAAATCTTGGCTGCCTTTGTAGCTTATCTCTCCGATTTCTTCAAATAGATATTTTTTTAAAAATCAGTTCTTAAGCTGTTTTGGGAAATAAGTTCTGATACAAGTGGTGAGTCATAATCAGAAGCAGAAGTAACCTGGGGAGATTAAAGTTTTAAAAAATATTTGGGCCCCATGCCCATATATTCTGACTTAATTGGTCTGGAGTGGAGCCCAAGCATTGGTATTTTTAAAAGGCTCCCCAGTGATTCTAATGTGCAAACAAGATTGAGAACCACTGGTCCAAAAAAAATTACAAACTGATGGCCATGACCAAATATCTTCTCAGACAGAGGAATGTTAGATCTACAGAGTGTTAAAAAAATTTAAAAACTATTTTCCAACATTTAAAAGTTGGAAGATTTTACAAAAAATCTAGATGGCTTGTTTCTCTTATACACTATAACTAGAAGCTTTGGGAACATTGGCTCCAATTTCTCATAAAGAGCTGTGCTGAATAGTAGCTTTTTCCCTTAGGCACAGCATGCAGTTTCCAGTTTGCCACATCCTCACAAATCCCTTTTGTCTTATTCCTTATTTGCTTCACTCATTTACATTACTGGCCTGGTCTTGTGGTGAAGGGCTAGAACTTAATCATTGTTCTGTATCCTTTACCTGATTTATTTTTCTTTGTAGCATTTATAACTAGCTGACATTATATTATAAATGTGTCTGTTTATGTTCTCTATAGAATGTTCTATGAAGGCAGGGACTTTGTTTTGTTCACTGTTGAGTCCCCAGCATTTAGAACATCTCCTGGCACATAATAGACTTGCAAGCAATGTGTGTTAAATAAAGAATCACACAAATGTGAGGTTTTGGTCCTTGGTCTAGGGATGGAAGCATAAACACTATGATGGGAAACTGGCTTTCTTGAAGTGGATGTGTTAATCTATTTGTGTTGCTTTAAAAGAATACCTGAGACTGAGTAATTTACAAAGGAAAGAGGTTTACTTGGGTCACTGTGCTCCCTGCTGTGAAGGAAGCATGGCACCAGCATCCATTCAGCTTCTGGTGAGGCCTCAGAGAGCTTACAATCATGGTGGAAGACAAAACAAGAGTAGGCATGTCATATGGCAAGAGAGGGAGCAAGGGAGAAAGAGGAGAAGGTGCCACACTTTTTTAAACAACCAGATCACATGTGAACTCAGAGTGAGAGCTCACTTGCTACTGTGAGGAGGACACCAAGACATTCATGAGGGATCCACCCCCCCATGACAAAAACAACTCCCACCAGGCCCCCACCTCCAACATTGGAGATCACATTTCGACATGAGATTTGGAGAGGACAAACATCCAAACCGTATCATTCTACCCCTGCTCCCTAAATCTCATGTCCTCATATTGCAAAATACACTCATCCCTTCCCAATAGTTCCTGAAAGTCTCAACTCATTTAAGCATCAACTCAAATATTTCAAAGTCTCATTTGGAACTCAAGGCATGTTCGTTCTATCTAATAGCCTATAAGGTCAAAAACAAGTTGTTTACCTTCCAGATACAATGGTGGTACAGGCACTGGGTACACACTCCCATTCAAAAAGAGAAAAGTAGGCCGAAACAAAGGGGCAAAAGGGCCCCTGCAAGTCTGAAACCCAGTGGGGCAATCATTAAATCTTAAAGCTCCAAAATAATGTGTTTGATTCAATGTCCCACATCCTAGGCATACTGCTACAAGAGGTGGGCTCCCAAGGCCTTGGGCAGCTTTGCCTCTGTGGATTTGCAGGATGAAGGCCCTGTGGCTACTTTCACAGGTTGGAGTTTAGTGCCTGTAATTTTTCCATGCTAAGGTTGCAAGCTGCTGGTGGTCCTTCCATTCTCAGATCTGGAGGGCAGCAGCCCCCTTTCCACAGCTCCAGTAGGCAGTGCTCTAGCAGGGGCTCCAATCCTACCTTTCTTCTCTGCGCTGCCCTGGTAGAGTATCTCTGTGGGGGCTCCACCCCTGCAGCAGTCTTTCTCATATATTCTCTGAAATCTTGTTGGAAGCTGCCAAGCCTCCTTCACTCTTACATTCGGCACACTTGCAGGCTTAACACCAGGTATAAGCCACCAAGACTCATGGCTTGCACTTTTTGGAGTAGCAGCCCAAGCTATACCTTGGCCATTCTAAGCAATGGCTGGAACTGAAACAGCAAGGATGTGGAGAACAGTGTCCCGAGGCTGCACAGGGTAGCAAGGCCCTGGGCTTGGACCCCAAAACCATTCTTTCCTCCCAGGCCTCTGGGTTTGTGATGGGAGGGGCTGCCTCAAAGATCTCTGAAATGCGTTTGAGACCTTTTTCCCTTGGATATTAACACTTGGCTCTCTTTTAGTCATGGTAAGCTGTCTAGCAAGTGGTTGCTCCATATCCTGCTTGGATTCTTTCTCTACCACAGGGCCACACTGCAAATTTTCCAAACTTTTATGCTCTGCCTCCCTTTTAAATAAATAAAAAAAATTAATCTCAAATAGTCACAAGAGTGGCAAATTAAACTCAATGAAGCTCAGGTCATAAGCAGTGTCTCACACCTATAATCCTAGCACTTTGGGAAACCAAGGTGGGAGGATCACTTGAGGCCAGGAGTTCAAGACCAGCCTGGGCAACATGGCAAGACCCTATCTCTACCAAAAAAAATTAAAAATTAGCCAGGCATGGTGGTATGCACCTCTTGTCCCAGCTACTAAAGTGGCTGAGGCTGGAGGATTGCTTGAGCCCAGGAGTTACAAGCTATCGTGAGCTATGATCACACCATTGTACTCCAGTCTGAATGACAGAGTGAGACTCTCTCTGTAAAAAAGAAAAAGAAAGAAAAAAGAAATAATAAACTCAGTGAAGCTCAATAAACTCAAATTAAACTTAAATTAAGATCATTAAAGAAGGGAAAAAATAAGATAAAAACAGATATTGATAAAATAGAAAAACAAATATTTCACAGAGAAAACCAACAAAGGCAGAAATCTGTTCTTTGAAAGAATAATTAAATTGATATACCTTTAGCAAGAGTGATTTTTTAAAAAGGAAGACACTACTTGCCAATACCATAAATTTAAAAACTGGTAGATTATTTTAGATCCTAGAGGCATTATAAAAATAAATACATACTACAAACAACTTTGTCGCTAAATTTGAAAATTTTAGATAAAATAAATAAAGTCCTAGAGAACTTTATTTATGTGTACTCACAGTGCACATAGTGGCTTCTGTTATCCATATCAAATCCTGACTTCTCTATTGATTTTGTATCTAGCCTTTCAAAAGCAACAACAAAAAAGAAAATTAAAATAATCCTGTATCTTTTTGCAAATTGTCAGTAATTAAAAACCTCCTTGTAAATAGAACTCCAGCACAGATAGTTTCACCTTTATAGAAAAAATTGTCAATCTTTATATAAACTTTTCAGGACATAGAGGCAGAGGAAACATTTTCCAGTCTCTTTCATGAGATTGGCATAATCTTGATACTAAAATATAAGTAGAAAAATAATAAGAAAAAAATTACATACCAATATCTTTCATAAACATAAATTTAAAATTCCTAAAGAAAAGATCAGCAAGTTGAATTCAGAAGATAATACATCAAAATCAAATTGTGTTTACAAGGTTATTTAACACTTGAAATCAATCAATATTATTCAGCCAACTAACAATAAAAGAGAAAAATAATGTTATCTTAATATATGCATAATTACATTCAGAAAAAGCATTTCATAAAATTCAACATTCATTCTTAGCAAACTAAGAATAGAAGGTATCTTCCTTAATCTGAAAAAAGGATATCTATAAAACAGCATATAGGAAACACCATTCTTAGGAGTAAAATGTTTAATCTTCTCCTTTCAAATTTAGAACAAATCCACATGCAACTTCTATTCAAAATTGTATTGGAAGTACTAATCAGTGCAATAAGGAAAAAACAAAAACAAAAAAGAGAAATAAAATGTATAAGGATAGGAAAGGAAGAAATAAAACATTCTATGCAGACAACATGACTGTGTAGGAAAAACAGAATCTCCCTACAGGTAACCTATTAGAATTCGTAAGTTAACTTGGCAACATTGCTGGATCAATAGAGAAGTCAGGGTTCTGTAGTGAAAACTGAAGCCACTACGTGCACTCTGAGTACAAAGAGGTAATATATATTTAGGAGCTTGCTCACTCTTTGAGGAGCTGGAGGAATAAAAGTTAGAGAAGTTGTTATCATAGGTCAGAAGGGCTGCAACCGAAGATCAGAACGGTGGCACCAAGATTACAGCCTAAGGCATCAAAGCAGGCAGATGCTTATTGAAAGACCTTACTGAAAGGTGCTAAATCTCTGAGACATTACTGAAAGGTGTTAAATCTCTGAGAAGTTTACACCAACTGCTTTAGTCTGCATTAATGAAATGAGTTGTCAAAAAATTTCCTGAAGCGACTGTGAACTGTGGGCCAATATGTTTGGCTGCAAGTGCCTCTAAAAGATAATGTCTTACTCTTTTTTTTTTTTTAATTTTTTATACTATAATTTATTTCTACCTTCCAAAGCAAGTGCAACTTCCTTTCATTGGCATCCAGAACTATACAGGTGAGGAGAAATGGAAGGTAGTGTGGTGCCAATTTATTAATAGACAAACATATCCAATGTTTCAAAAATTCCATAGTAGTTACCCATATGAAAAGCAGATGGAAAATTAAATTTTTAAACGATTATAACAAAAAAATCTAAGCAACCAGAAATAAACTTAATAAAGATGTGCAATACTTACGCACATAAAACTACAAAACCATATTGCAAGAAATTAAAGAAGCCTAAATAAATGGAGGAATAAACCAAGTCCATGGAATAAAAGATACAATATTATAATGTGTCAATTCCCTCAGATTGCTCTATACAAACAGTGCAACACTAGTCAAAATCTAGGCAACATAAAATTTGAAATTTACTGATTCAAAACTGTATCTGAAATGCAAAGAACCAAGAAGAATCAAGGATATCTCAAAAAAATAAAAAACAAAATTGACCTACTCACCCAGATTTCAAGACTGCTTTATAAAGCCACAGCATTCAATGTGGTATCGACACAAGAATATGGAAATAGATCAAGAGAGCAAAACAGAGATTTCAGAAACAGACCTGCAAACGTGTGAACAGTTGAGTTATGACAAAGTGTAGTGGAGAAAGGATTGTCTTTTCAATATATCATATTATTGTTTGTATCCCAATACTGAAAAGCAAGTAAATTAATTCCTACCACATGTCATGTACAAAAAAATATATACCAAAAAAGGTAGATTTTAAATCTAAATGCAAAACCTTCAAGAAGATAACTCAGGATATCGTTATGACCTTGGAATAGGTATTTTTTTTTTGAGACGAAGTCTCACTCTGTTGCCCAAGCTGGAGTGAAGTGGTGCTCGCTCACTGCAACCTCCACTTCCTGGGTTCAAGTGACTCTCCTGCCTCAGCCTCCTGAGTAGCTGGGACTACAGGCACGCACCACCATGCCCAGCTAATTTTTGTATTTTTAATAGAGGCAGGGTTTCAATATGTTGGCCAGGATGGTCTCAAACTCCTGACCTCGTGATCCGCCCACCTTGGTCTCCCAAAGTGCTGGGATTACAGGCATGAGCCACCACACCTAGCCAGCAATTTTTTAAAATAATTAATTGTTTTGTATTCTTAAATGGTACATGAAATGTGCTAATCATAAAGGAAAAGATTAATAGATGGACTGCCTTAAAATTAAGAATTTTTATTTATCAAAAACCTTATTAGGAGCAAGAAAAGGCAAGCCACAGAGTTGGAGAAGGTGTGGTTAATTGTTTAATGGTCACAAACTCCTATCCCAGTATGCAGGCCTTTTGTAATGTGATGTTGCCTTACCTCTCGTACAGAGACGGAGTCTAGTTCTCCATCAGTGAAACTTCAAATCAAATGCAGCCAGATGAGTAAACTCAGGCAAAACAAGCTGAGCAATCACCATTCAACTCACAAAATTACACAAAAATTGATAAATTGTTTTATCAATGCTTTGTCTTTGTTATTAATTGTTACTAAACCATTACCACATAGTTTTGGGGTATTTTGTTATGCAGCATCACATAACTGAGCTAGAACCCTTACAGTAAGAAAAACATAGGCAAAACACTTGAATAAGTACTTCCCAAAAGCAGTATACAAATGGCAAATAAGCATAGAAAAATATTTTGAATTTCATTAGTCATCAAAGGAATGCATTAAAAAACCATAATATAATACAAGTAAACATCCTCAGAATGGCTAAAATCAAAAAGACTAGCAGCGGATCAAGTGTTGACAAGGATAGAGAACTCTCATATGCTGCAGGTTAGGCTATAAATTGCTACAAACACTATCATAACTATTTTGCAAGATCTAATGTAGCTGAACATTCAAAACACCTATGTCCCAGCAATTTCACTCTTACACATATTCTCAACAGAAATGTGAACATATATTAACTAAAAGTCACATACAAGAATGTTCATAAAAAATAGGTCGAAGATCTGTATATAAGAGCTAAAAGTATAAATTTTTAGAAGAAAATACAAGCATAAATCTCTGTAACCTTGGAGTAAGCAATGGTTTCTTACATATGACACCTAAAGCACAAGCAACGAAAGAAAAAAAGATAAATTGTACTTTATCAACATTTAAAATTTTAGTGCTTCTTTCCCCACCACACCCCCAAAAAAATAGTAAATTAGAGGCTTTCAGCATGCCTCAGCCATTTGGAAATAGCAAGATAGTGCATAAAGATTGACTCTGTGAGCTTTAATTCAAGAAGGAAAACGAGAATCCACCAGAATCGTGAAGGACACTCTAGATTCCGGGAAGAAGAATGCAGGCAAATGGCACCCATCATGGATGGTATCTGGATGACAAAAGTGAGTGAATTCCTAGTACATGAGAAAGGCAGAGAACCTCTCTCTTTGACTCACCTTTCCACTGGGGCTCTGAGCAACCCAAGCCCAGAGAGAACACTTTGTTTCTCTCAAGCTCTGGAGCTAACTTGAGGAGTGGCCTGGAGGCACTGAGAGGGAAAGATACAGGGAAAAGCTGCAGGCATTTTCCCAGACCCAGAACCAAGAGCAGCACACCATTTTTAATCCAGGCATATAGAAAGTCAGACATTCTTTGGTGACCCAGCAGCATGGCCATGCAGGCATTTTAGTTCAGGCTAGAGATTGGAGTGCCTGCTCTGGAGCAGGATAAGGGCCTCCACAGTCAGAACAGTGGAAAGTGCCTCAGTAGTAGGCACTGGAATTGTGCTCTCCCCTGATGCCGGCCTGTGGTGGGAGGAAAGCTGCTACTGCTGCAGTTTCTCCTGATGACAATACTCGCAGCCAGGACCAGCTTGACAACCTGGAACTGCTCTGCATGTGTCATTGCTGGGTGCCCCAATATGCTCCCCTGAGATCATGCTATAGCAGGGCCCTCTCTGCTCCATGCCTAGAAACTAGAATTCTGGCACCATGAAAAATCTGAATGTAGTGACACCACCAAAGGGTCACACTAGCTCTCCAGCAAGAGTTCCTAACCAAAAGGGAAACTAAGAAATGACAAAGAATTCAAAACATGGATTGCAAGGAAGCTTAATGAGTTCCAAGACAAGGTTGAAAATCAGCAAAAAGAAACTTCTAAATCAATCCATGAAATGAAAGTGGAGATAGAAGTCTTAAAAAGAAATCAATCAGAACTACTGGAATTGAAAAACTCACTTAAGGAATTTCAAAATACAACTGAAAGCTTTATCAATAGACTGGACCAAGCAGAAGAAAGAATTTCAGAGCTTGAAATTCTTCTAATTCTAATCCCATATTTCTTGAAGACTTTTGCTCATTTCCTAAATTCTTTTTTCTTTATTTTTGTTTAACTGGGTTAGTTTTCATCATTCTTAAAGAAAAGAAATTTCAACCAAGAATTTTATATCCTGCCAAACTAAGCTTCATAAGCAAAGGAAAAATAAAATATTTTCCAGACAAGCATGCGCTAAGGAAATTTGTTACCACTAGACCAACCTTACAAAAAATCCTTAAGGGAGTTCTAATCATGGAAGTGAAAGAAGGATACCTGCTATCAAAAAAACACAGTTAAGTACATAGCCCACAGACCCTATAAAGTAACCACATAATATAAACTACAAAGTAACCACTTAACAACTTGATGATAGGATCAAAACCTTGCATATCAATATTAACCTTGAATGTAGATGCTCTGAACACCCCCACTTAAAAGGCACAGAGTGGCAAGTTGAATTTAGAAAAGAAGATCCATCTGTCTGCTGTACTGAGGAGACTCATTTCACATGTAAAGACACACATAGGCTCAAAGTAAAGGGTTGGAGAAAGATTTGTCACACAAATGAAAAACCAAAAAGATCAGGGGTTTCTATTCTTATATCAGATAAAACAGACTTTAAACTGACAACAGTAAGAAAGGACTAAGAAGGGCATTACATAATGATAAAGGGTTTAATTTGACAAGAAGACTTTACTAAATATATATGCACCCAACATTGGAGCACCTGGATTCATAAAACAAGTACTTGTGGGCCTATGAAAAGACTTAGTCACATAATAATAGTGGTAGACATCAACACCCCACTGACAGTGTTAGATCATCGAGGCAGAAAACTAACAAATAAAATCTGGACTTAAATTCGACACTCAACCAATTGGACCTGATAGACATCTATAGCATGTTCCACCCACCAACTACAGAATATACATTTTTTGCATCTGCACATGGAACACACTCCAAGATTGACCACACACTTGGCCATAAAGCAAATCTCAATAAATTAAAACAAATCAAAATTATACCAATCATACTCTCAGACCACAATGGAATAAAAATAGAAGTCAACAGCAAGAAGATCTCTTCAAGACCACAAAATTACATGGAAATTAAACAACTTGTTGCCGAATGTCTTTTGGGTAAACAATAAAATTAAGGCAGAAATGAAAACATTCTTTGAAATAAATGAAAACAAAGACACAACATACCAAAATCTCTGGTATGTGGCAAAAGCAGTGTTAAATGGAAAGTTTATAGTGCTAAACACCTACCTTAAAAGAGAAAGATCTCAAATTAACAATCTAACATCACATTTAGAAGTACTAGAAAAATAAGAACAAACTAACCCCAAAGCTATCAGAGAAAAAGAAATATCTAAAATCAGAGCAGGACTGAATGAAATTGAGACCTCCAGGCCCACACAAAGAATCAACAAAGCCAAAAGTTGATTCTTTGAAAGGATAAACAGCATTAATAGATTGTTAGCTAGAATAATAAAAAACAAAAGAGAAGATCCAAATAAGCACAATCAGAAATGATAAAGGTGACACTACAACCAATCTCACAGAAATGCAAAAGATCCTCAGAGACTATTATGAACACCTCTAAGCATACTAAAATATCTAGAGGAAATGGATACATTCCTGGCAAAACACAATCTCCCAAGACTGAATCAGCTATAAATCGAAACCCTGAACAGACCAATATCGAGTTCTGAAATTGAATCTGTAATTAAAAAAAAAAAAATCTACCAAGTAGAAACAGCCCCAGGCTAGACGGATGTACAGCTGAATTCTACCAGACACACAAAGAAGAGCTGGTACCAATGCTGAAACTATTCCAAAAAATCCAGGATGAGGGACTCTTTTCTAACTGATTCTATGAAGCCAGCATCACCCTGATACCAAAAACTGGCAAAAAAAAAAAAATACAATGAAAAAAAGGAAAAACTATAGGTCAATATCTCCAATGAATATGGATGCAAAAATCTTCAGGAAAATCCTCAACCAAACTCAGCAGCACATCAAAAAGTTAATTCACCCTGCTTAAGTAGGCTTTATTCCTGGGATGCAAGGTTTGTTCAACATATGCAAATCAATAAATGCGATTCACCACATAAACAGAATTAAAAACATAAAACATATGATCGTCTTAATAGATGTGGGAAAAGCTTTTGATATAATCCAACATCCCTTCACAATAAAAACACTCAACAAACTAGGCATCAAAGGAACATACCTCAAAATAATAAGAGCCATTTATGATAAACCCACAGCCAGAATCATACTGATGGGCAAATGAAAGCATATTTGGAAACTGGAAAAAGACAGGAAGCCCATTCTCACCACTCCTGTTCAACACAGTACTGAAGGTCCTAGCCAGAGCAATTAGGCAGATGTATTAGTCCATTCTAACATTGCTATAAAGAAATACCTGAGACTAGGTAATAAATAAAGAACAGAGGTTTAATTGGCTCATGGTTCCACAGGCTATATAGGAAGCATGGTATCACTTGCTTCCGGGGAGGCCTCAGAGAGCTTCTACTCAAAGTAGAAGGCAAAATGGGAGTAAGTATCTTACATGGCAGGAGCAGGAGACCTCCAGACCCACACAAAGAATCAACAAAACCAAAAGTTGATTCGTTGAAAGGATAAACAACATTAGTAGATTGTTAGCTAGAATAATAATCCTCAATGTTGGAGGTGGGCTTGGTGGGAGGGGATTGGATCATGGGGGTGGATCCTTCATGAATGGTTTAGCACTATCCCTTTGGTGCTCTTCTTGTGATAGAGTTCTCACAAGACCTGGTTGTTTAAAAGTGTCTCCCCTCCCACCAAGCCCACCTCCAACATTGAGGATTACAATTGCACACGAGATTTGGTGGGGACAAAGATCCAAACCAAATCAGCAGGAGAAAGATATAGGCGGGGCATGGTGGCTCACACCTATAATCCCAGCATTTTGGGAGGCCAAGGTGGGTGGATCACCTGAGGTCAGGAGTTCGAGACCAGCCTGGCCAACATGGTGAAACCCCACTCTACTAAAAATTAGCCAGGCATGGTGGCATGTGCCTGTAGTTCCAGCTACTTGGGAGGCTGAGGCAGGAGAATCGCTTGAACCCCAGAGGCAAAGGTTGCAATGAGCTGAGATTGCGCCTGCACTCCAGCCTGGGCAACAGAGCAATACTCTGTCTCAAAATAAATAAATAAATAAATAAATAAATAAATAAATAAATGGTATACAAATAGGAAAAGAAGAAGTCAAACTATCTCTCTTCACTGATGATATGATTCCATACCTAGAAAGCCCTAAATCTCCACCAAAAGCCTCCTGGAACGGATAAATGACTTCAGTAAAGTTCCAGGATACAAAGTTAATGTACAAAAATAGGTAACATTTCTATACACCAATAATGCTCATGCTGAGAGCCAAATCAATGATAAAATTCCACTTACAGTGACCACAAAAAAGCAATAAAATACTTAAGATTACATCTAACAAGGGAGGTGAATGATCTCTACAAGGAGAACTACAAAACACTACGGAAATAAATCATAAATGACACAAACAGAAAAACATTCTATGCTCATGGATTAGAAGACTCAGTATGATTAAAATGACCATACTGCCCAAAGCAATCTACAGATTCAGTGCTATTCTTGTAAACTACTAACATCATTTTTCACAAGACTATAATAGAAAAAACTATTCTAAAATTCATATGGGACCAAAAAAGTGCCCAAATAACCAAAGCACCTAAGCAAAAAGAACAAAGCCAAAGGCATGATATTACCTGACTGTACTATAAGGCTACAGTATACTATAGCCTTCAAACTATACTATAAGGCTACAGTAAACAAAACAGCATGGTACTGGTACAAAAACAGATGCATAGGCCAATGGAACAGAATAGAGAAGCAGAAATAAAGCTGCACACCTACGGCCATCTGACATTTGACGAAGTCAACAAAAATAAGCTATGGGGAAAGGATTCCCTATTCAACAAAAGGTGCTGGGATAACCTGCTAGCCATATGCAGAAGAATGAAACTGGATTCTTACCTTTCACCATATAAAAAATTAACTCAGGATGAATTAGATTTAAATGTAAGACCTCAAAATACAGGAATTCCAGAAGAAAACCCAGGAAACACCTTCCTGGACATTGGCCTTGAGAAAGAATTTATGACTAAGCCCTCAATAGCAATTGTAACAAAAACAAAAATTGACAAGTGAGACCTAATTAAACTAAAGAGCTTTTGCACAGCAAAAGAACTATCAATAGAATAAAGAGACAACATACAAAAGAAAATATTCACATAATGTGCATCTGACGAAGGTCTAATATCCAGAATCTATAAGAAACTTAACCAAAAAAGCAAACATTTTTAAAATGGGCAAAAGATATAAACAGACACTTTTCAAAAGAAGGTATACAAATGGCCAACAAACACATGGAAAAATGTTTAACATTACTAATCATCAAAAAAATGGAAATCAAAACTACAATGAGAAACTATCTCAAACCCGTCAGAATGACTATTATTAAAAAGTCAAAAACAACAGATGATGGCAAGGCTACAGAGAAAAGAGAACACTTATACACTGTTGGTGGGAATGTAAATTAGTTCAGCCACTGTGGAAAGAAGTCTGGAGATTTCTCAAAGAACTTCAAATAGAACTAACATTTCACCCAGCAATCGCACTACTGGGTATATACCCAAAGGAAAATAAATCGTTCTACCAAAAAGACCCCTGCGCTTTTATGTTCATCATAGCACTATTAACAATAGCAAAGACATGGAATCAACCTACATTCCCATCAATTGTGGATTGGATAAAAAAAATGTGGTACATATATACCATGGAATACTATGCAGCCATTAAAAAATAATAAAATTATATCTTTTGCAGCAATATGGATGCAGCTGGAGGTCATTATTCTAAGCAAATTAATGCAGAAACAGAAAACCAAATACTGCATGTTCTCATTTATAAGTGGGAACTAAATATTGGATACTCATGCCCTTAAAGATGGCAACAGTAGACACTGGGGATGACTGGGGGAGGTGGGAGGGAAGGGGCAAAGGTTGAAAAACTAACTATTGAGTACTATGCTCAGTACCTGGGTGATGGATCAATTGTACCCCCAAACCTCAGCATTATACAATATACCCAGCTAACAAACCTGCACATGTGCCCCCAAATCTAAAATAAAAGTTGAAATTATTTTTAAAACGATTAGAAGAAAAATTATGTAAAATTTATAAGTAAATAAATAAATTGGTGCTTCAAATGGTAATATCAAGAAAATGAAATTATAACTCACAAAATGGGAGAAATATTTGCAAATCATATATCTGATAAGTGATTAATATCTAAAATAAGTTTTAAAAAACCACATCACTCAATTTTAAAAATGGGCAAAGGATTTTAACAGACATTTCTCCAAAGAAGATATGCAAATGACCAATAAGCACATGAAAACATGCTCAACATCATTAACCATCAAAGAAATGCAAATAAAAACCAGTATGAGACATTACTTTACACCTATGATGATGGCTAAAAGCAATCCATACAATTATTACTCGTCAATTAAATTTTTTTTAAAAAAAGACAACAATAATGAGTATTAACAAGGGTGTGAAGGAATTGGAACCTTCATACGCCACTGATGATATCATAAAATGATGAAGCCACTTTGGAAAACAGTCTGGCAATTTATGAAAATGTTGAATACAGAGTTACCGTATGACCCAGCAATTTTACTGCTAGGGGTATATCTCCAAGAAAAATGAAAACAGGCCAAGTGTGGTGGCTCATGCTTGTGCTCCCAGCACTTTGTGAGCGCAAGGCAGGAGGATCACTTGAGGCCAGGAGTTTGAGACCAGCCTAGGCAACATAGTGAGACCCTGTCTCTACAAAAAAAAAAAAAATTAGCCAAGTGTGGTGGTGTACATCTGCAGTCCCAGCTGCTTAGGAGGCTGAGGCAAGAGGATTGCTTGAGCCCAGGTATTAGAGCCTTCAGTGAGCTATGATCACACCACTCTACTCCAGCCTGGGCAATAGAGTGAGACCCTGTGTCTAACAAAAAACAAGAGTGAGAAATGAAAACATATTCACAGAAACATTTGCACATAAATCTTTATAGCAGCATTATTCATAACAGCCAAAGCTTGGAAACTACTCAGATGTCCATCAAATGATGAATGGATAAATAAAATGTAGTATATCTGGCCGTATAATGGACTACATTTCAGTGATAAAAAGGATTGAAGTACTGACACATGCTACAACATGAATGAACCTTGAAAATGTTATGCTAAGTGAAAGAAGCCAGTCACAAAAGACCTAATAATGAATAATTCTATTTACATGAAATGTCCAGAATAGGCAAATTTATAAAAACAGAAAGTAGTTTAGTAGTTGCCTAGGGCTGGGAGGGCCTGGTGGTTGGAAATGAAGAGTGACTGCTAATGAATACAGGGTATCTATACTATTTGGGGTGATTTTAAAAAGTTCCAAAATTGATTGTGGTGATGGTTGCACAACTCTGTGAATATTCTAAAAGTCATTGAATTTTAGACTTTAAATAAATGAATTATGTAATGGTGAATTAAATCTCAATGAAGTTGTTACAAAAAAAAGAATGTCTGGAAGTAGATAGTAGATAGTGTAACTAATGGCATTGGATTATATCCTCAAAATGATTAAAATAGAAAATGTTATGTTATATATATTTTATCACAGTAAAATTAATTTTAAAGAACGTTTATAACAGCAGTGTGAAAAATAGCCAAACACTGGAAACAACACAAACGTCCATCAACGATGGACAAATAAACTGAGGAATACCCATACTACACATTCTTGCTATGTTCATGCTATACAGCAATGAAAGTGACCAAATTCCTGCTACCTGTATCAACATGGTTGAATCTCACAACAATAACGTGAAAAAAGAGAAATCCAACAAACAGAACAATACATTACATGTGATTCGAAAACAGGCAGAACTATCAATGGTGTTAGAAATCAGAGTCATGGTTGCCTTGAAGGAGTAGGGCAGCACCTGGGAGGGGACACTTGGGTACTAGTGATATTTACCTTCTTACCCAAAGGATGATTACACAGGCACGCTTAGTGAGTGAAAATCCATCAGACTATGCATGTACGATTTGTACAATTTCCAGATTTGTTTTCAAAATTTATTTTTTTTAAGTCTCAAAAATCAAAGTCCCCCCAG
Source organism: Pan troglodytes (assembly GCF_028858775.2). Taxonomy (NCBI): domain Eukaryota; kingdom Metazoa; phylum Chordata; class Mammalia; order Primates; family Hominidae; genus Pan; species Pan troglodytes. The sequence continues at coordinate 17,353,530 of NC_072407.2, forward strand.
TAACTTTAATGCATAGCCAGGTTCAAAACATTACCTTCTTTACTGTGTCACCAGTACCTTCTCAAGGACCCAGTAGAAGACAACTCCAATTCCAAAATTATTATTTTCTTTTCACTCTCTCATACACAGCAATTCATTGTCTCCCTCTCTGCTCGGGAAAACCTTCACTTTTTATAGGCAAACAAATCCATTAAGGTGTGTCTTCAACAAAAGGACTTTTTTTGGGGTGAGGGGGACAGAGTCTGGCTCTGTCACCCAGGCTGGAGTGTCATGGCGTAATCTCGGCTCACTGAAATCTCCTCCTCCCGGGCTCAAGCGATCCTCCCACCTCAGCCTCCTGAGTATCTGGCACTACAAGTGCACGCCACCACGCCCAGCTAATTTTTGTATTTTTTGTAGAGACAAGGTTTCACCATTTTGCCCAGGCTGGTCTTGAACTCCTGAGCTCAAGCAATCGGCTCACTTCAGCCTCCCAAAGTGCTGGGATTACAGGCATGAGACACCGCACCTAGCCAATTTTTCCCCCTTAGTGAATTTCTGTCACCATACTAGGCTAACAACCTGAAACTGCAGCAATATTTTCTTTCCTCCCATTACTTTTATAAAGTTCTCAGCACAACAGTTAGTGCAGAATAAACATCGGGGAAAAAAAAAGAAAGAAGATATGAGGTCAGGAATCTGGAAAATTAAGAGTAAAAATCTGGAGCTGGAAGTACCTGATCAAACTTAAGAACTGAAGGAACCAAGCTGTAGAGAGGGAGGGGGAAGCAGTGAAGGTTAGCAAGCAGTATTACCAGCGTCTGGCCTGCCCTGAAATCCACACAAAAGTAAAATGTGACCCTTTGTGTTTCACTTCCTGTGCAGATGGTGGGGGAAGTGGGGAGAAGTCCCAAGAACTGTGCGACACTGCAGCTATTGCTTGAAACTGCCAAAATTTGGAAAGGCACATTCTATTTGCATTACTTTGCATGCAAAGTGTGTATGAGCAGCAAAGCTCCATTTCTCTTTACTGCCCAGCTTCTCCTGTTTTCAGGCTTGACTGGCTAAATTTTGAAAAAGACTCTAGCAGAGACTGCTTGTACGCACCAGTATCTGTGTTCTCCTCTTCCACCTTGGACATATACCTAAATTATACTTCCCAGCCTTCTCTGCATTCAAGTGAGGACTTATGTCTGGGTTCTGGACAATGGATTTTACACAGAAGGGATGTAGACCACTAACAGGCCTGACCCGTGAAATCTCCCCAGTGTGATACTTGCTCTTTCCCCATCTGCATGGAGAAGATCCCTCTGACCCAGAGCAGGGGGATGTCTCGGTATGAAATAGCCTGAATGAAGGTCCCTTGCCCCACCTATCCCTATGCAAGAAATAAATTTATTCCTTGTAGTTAAAGCTTGGGGCTATTTGCTGCCATCATTAGCCTCTTCTGACTAATTCAGAGACTATGGTTATCTCTGTGTCATTCTGATGTCTGTCTTTCTCCCTGATCTCTTAGTACCATGTCTCACCACACAGCTATCTGGTGGCCCCAAGTCTCCCATATCTAAGTGAGCCTGACTTTTGGAAGAACCCCAGAATCTCTGCTTACTTCCTTTTTCCTTCTATCCCATTCTAGTAACTAATCAAGCAGAAAACCAGAGCAGTTAGGTGAGATGAGAATGGAAGCGCATTCCAGAAGTGTTGGTTAGGCTTCCTGAACTAGAAATTCTACACATGGGAATTTATCCTGAGGAGATTAATCAACATAAACAAAAAGATGTTCATCGAAGTATTAAGCACACTAACAAAATAATTAGAACCTGCCTAAATATTCAGTTGTGGGCCAAAAGGTTAGTAAATTATGATCAATTCACTCACCTAAATATTATGAAGTAATTAAATATGACAATTAGAAAGCCTACAAGATGGAAAAATTTATTAACGTATTATTAAGTGTAAAAAGCCAGAATATAAAAATGTGTTTTCACAATAGTAAGCAATATGTAAAATGATGCATGCAGCCTGGCCCTGCTAGGGTAAATTTATTCAGAGAGGCATCCAAATGGTCAGACCAGCAGCCACTCACAGGCACCTGGGCATCTCAGTCTTCAGGGACAGTTCATTGTGGATTGGTTTATAATTATTCCTGGAATTGCATCTACATTGCAGACAGTTTCATTCCAAAGAAGAGCCTGGGCCAGCAAGGAGAACTCTGTGGAGTAGTAGCTGTCTGATTCTCTGTCCCAGGAGAAACAATGAAAGGCACCTTGGCACACTCCCACTAATCAGAGGTGGGGAAACACAAAGTCACATCCCCACCTCAGGCACAGCTGGAACCCCAACATACTTGGATGGCCTAGGTCTTTACCTCCTAGGCCACGTGGTCAGCTGGAAGTGGCACTGCTCTGCCTCACTTGAAAATGACGAGGCCTCTCCCGCATCAAAAGTGTACTCGCTTGGGAGGCTGAGGTGGGAGGATGGTTTGAGCCCAGGAGGTTAAGGCTGTAGTAAGCTGTGATCGCCCCATCCTGAGTGACAGAGAGAGACCCTATCTCTAAAGGACAAAGAATTAAACAAACAAAAACCAAAAAAATGTCTAGTAGCTGAGCCATGTCCTCAGGACACACCTAGGAGAAGGAATAAAGGAATCAGTGCGTTTGCAATGGAGACAGCTCCTCCTGGCTGCCTTGGGGTGAGATTCATATTCTAATGGGTGCAAATCTAGAATTAAGTTCTATGCCTGATGAGGGTTGCACAAAAGACCAGAACAAGTGAAATATTTACCCCGTAGCATCCAGGATCAGTGGAACATCTTTGCAAGGGATGTAAAAGGTAAGGGTTTGGAGTTTCAGGTGTGACAGGAAGAAAGAAGATGAAGCCCAGGGTAAGAATGCAGGGGAGGAGGGGCCGGGTGGGAGCAGAGACAGAGCAAACCTGAGGAGCAGGAGGAAAGTAGTGAGCGCTGCAAGAATGGGAGGGAGCAGGGGGTGCTTTTAGAAGGGGTGAGTTATGCAGCACAGGGCCAGGCCTGTGGGTGCAGGCGCTTGCTCCTTCAGCCTTGTCCCCCACCCAGATCTGAAGGCTCCATGCTCTCTCCCGCTTCCCCACCATTTTCTCTGCCCAAGTGCCTTCTGCCTGCTGATTGCCCTTATCTTTTTAGACTTAGCTCAGCTGATACCAGCTCTGTGAAGTGTTTCCCGATATTCCTCTCTCTCCCGACTTCCCTCTCTCCCCGAGTTAAGGACTTCCTGCTCTAGTGTCCCCGCAATGCCATCCACAGACCTCACCACAGCAGCTATCGCATTGCTCTAATTATTTCAAATTCCTCTTCCCCTACTAAACTGTGAGCTCCCTGGGCAGGGGCCATGTTCTATTCATCTTTTCACCTCTTGCATGGGGCCTGACAAATAAGAAGTGTTCAAAAAGTCAAGTGAATGAATTGGAAAAAAAAAAAAAAGAAAACATTTCCTTGGATTCAGCTGAAAAGGCAATTGCAGTAATTTGAATTGTGCAATTTCCATTGTGTCGCCTTTGAAAAACAGTTTCACTTTTCCTCCTACTACCGATGACTCATTCCTGGGGCAGATAACACACATTTCTGAGGTGCAGAACTTCACTACATCAAATCTTTTGAAAATCTGTTTTTGAGTGTTCTTGTCTAAAGAGAAAAACATGATGAGCTTTCGTAATCCCTCAACTCAGCACTGAGTGATGGAATACTAAAGATGTTTTGGAAACCCTTTGATTACTGCAAAGCATACAAAGAAGATCGGGTGGGTGAATGATAAAAATAAAACGCTAGCATTGGCTACATGCACTGATCGCTTAACAAATGGTAGTTAATGTCAGGCATTTGGCTAAGTGATTAGCCCCATTTTCTCACTCAATACACAGAACACCTTACGAGGTCACCCTGATTGTCTCCACTCAGACAGGGAAATTGAGAATCAGAAAATGTTGGTAAATTTCTGTAAGTGGCAAAACCAGCATTTGAACCCAGACCTGTCTGGTTCCAGAACGGTGCTGTTAACAACGAGGCCCCTATTTCTTCTAGACTGAGAAGGCACACACTGAAGTTGGATGTTGATTTTTGACAAGCCAGTGTGTAGGCAGGGACTCCACACAGCACCCCCATCCAGGCATTTCTGGGCAAACATGGTTTCAAATGGGCAAAGTGAAGATGAACATCTGCCCTCACATGAAACCTACATGATAATCGGCTGGCTTCTTCCAACTGCCCCTCTCTGCACCACAAGTGCAGCCCTGGTGGCCTTATCTCCTGTCCACCCACACATAAGGGCAAAACAAAACCTTTTCTGCTAGGAGCAAAGATTCTAGCTCACTGCTTAATTACAACTTATTGCTCCTTGTCCCAGCAGTACCATGGCAACAAGTAGCATTGGCACAAGAATCAAAAGGGAGAAGTGTTGCCTAGCAACATAGTAGAAAGAGCTTTAGGATTCTGAAGGCCCGAGTTCTAGTTCTGGTTCTGACTCCCTGGGGCACTGTGGATAAGACCCAACTCCTCTGATCCTCCGTTTTTTGTCATCTGTAAAATGGGGGCAACTCATTCCATACATGTAGGATTGCTGTCAGGATCATTATTTTTGGGAGAGGAAAATTATGCCATGGATTAAGGCAGAAAGGGGAAAATGTGAAAGACTTACTAGGCCATGACATACTTTAGCCACTCCATGAAAAGTATACATTGGTAAAGCCTTTTTGGAGGTCATTAAGTAATAGCAGTCAATATTTAAATGTAGGTACCCTTTAACTCAGCAACTTCCTCTCTAGACATTGGTTCACGAAGATACACATAGGAGGTGAAAAACTGGAAACTACCTAAACGGTCTATTAAAGAGGGACTATAATAGATCAACACAATAGAACGCTGCAGAAGTTTTAAAAAATGAAGGAGCTTTTCTTTACTGACGCGGAGAGACTTCTAACATACAATGTTTAGTGAAATGAAGGCAAGTCACAGACACACACACACACACATCCATTCACAAATATACACAGGAAAATGCATGTCAGAAAGCCTGGAAGGACCTATGAGAAAATGTTAACAGTGGTTACCAAGTTACTTCTCACTACTCCCCAAATAGGCTGTCTCCCCGCTACTTTTGCAAATGCCATTCCACCTCACTAAAACGCCAGTCCTCCTTTCCACCTTCTGAACCCTAGCCCATCCCTCAGAGCGTAGGTAAGCAGCATCTCCTCTCCAAAGCTCTGCTGGTTCCCATCAGTGGACTTTACATCTCCCTCTGTGTCTGTATTGTCCCTATCATAACATTGAATTTTAATTATTTGTTTATGTATCTACACTCCCCCTTCCCAGTAGTCTATGAGTTCCTTGGGGAGCAGAATCACATCTCATTCATCTTTGTTCCAGCAGGGCCTACCCAAGGCCATTAGTGCATTGAATGGAAACAAGAGGTTAAAACATGGTCAGAAATGAGAACAGCATGTGGAAACTGTGAGCCCCAGTTTTTTCCAAAGCACCCTCCCGGACCATGCTTTCATGTATATTCATAGCTCAGAAGGTGTGCTCCAAGGACAAGAGGAGGATTATCTCTGTAAAGAACAACAACAAAAAAAAGAAAACAAGAAAGTCAGAAAGCCATGGATAAGGAGTGAGCTGGGTAAAAATTGCTTGAAGCAAACAAACAAAACAAATCCCAAGAGGTATGTATGCATGTCAGCAAGTCATCCACAATCTGGGCAGCAGGTGGCACAAGTAACCTAGATTTCTTAGGCCACTGCAGAAGGAAGCCGCAGAGGTAAGGATTTGGAGAAACTGGGAAGCTGGGAGCATCATCCCAAGCCACTCTTTTGCCTGCCTGATTGCAGTACAAGACATAAAGGCAGTCCTGTGAGGATTTCAAGTCCTAGACATCTGCCTTTCCAACCACCATCCTTCACCCTCTTAGTCCATCCTCCACCCTCTTCAGTCCATCCTTACTATGGCCAATTTTGTTATTTGCAAACCTGCCTTCCTTTTTGAGGAAAATGAGCATTTCCATTCATATCAGTGGCAGTGAATATTCATAAGACCTCTTCGAAGGGAAATGTAGCAGGGCTGATCAAAAGAACACTTACCCTGGAGGAGACAGATAATAATTCCTTAACAGATCTAACTGCAGTCATGGATTGGATGTTCATCATTATTTGATTTTCCTCTTCTGGGGCAATGGATTCATAAATTATTTTAAGGGTAGTTGAGCAGATAAACAAGTTACCTTGACTACTGACTATAGTAAAGGTTGAATTTTGTATATTAATGTAGTTATTTTGATAAATTTGGTAGTAATTATTATAACTTTATATAATAAATGTATGGAAAATATAGACATACAATTGCATAAAGCTAGGTGGGCTAATTAAATACCATCATATTGCTGGTGAGGGTGGCTGTTATTATTATTACACAAAATATATTTATTCTTTGAACAAATATTTATTAAATGCTACGTATGCAAAAACTACTCATGAAATGACCTTCAAGTGCCAGGTACTGTTTTTGGTGCTGGGGAAAAATAAATCAGTGACAAATTCTCTGCCCTTATGGAGCTTTCAATGTAACAAAGGAAATAAATACATATATATTATTGCCATATACATACACACATATATGGCAAGTGATTATAACTGCTATGAAAAAAGAATAAAAGATTATAAAAAAGAAAAAAGAAAACTATTAAAAAAAGAATGATGGAGGCTGTTATTTTTAATTGGGTGCTCAAGTACTAACTGTGCTACAGACTCAATGTTAATTCAAAATCATACATGATTCCTACCTCCCCGGGACTCTACTGTCAGTGAGAGAAAGAACCACTACTCAAATAATGACACTATAATATAATTCTCTATTGCTATTGGTGCCATGAAGAAGTACATGCATGCTGTTATAAAACTTCATAAAAGATAAATGTGACCTGACCTTTTTAGGGAAATCAGGAAAGATTTCCCTAATAAAGTAATGCTTACAATGATATATGAGGCATAAGTAGAAGTTGACTAAACCAGGGGTATGAAGAATATTCCAGGTAGAAGGAAGTGCTCTGCAAAGGCCCTGTGGCAAGGGGAAAATAGGGGAGTATGAAGAAGGGATAGAAGGCTGGAGTGACTAGAGAAGAGAGAATGACATGGGCGGAAAGGCGAGAGGAAACCTATAGGCAATAGTAAAGGTTTTGTCATTGTCCTAAAAGAAATGAAGAGTCATCATGGGTTTTAAGCAGAGGATGACATAATTAGATAGCTACTTCAAAAAGATGACCACAGGTGCTCTCTCGAGACTGGACTGAAGGGACTCAGATTAGATACAGGATGGCCCAGTTGAGAAGTGATAGCAATAGTCCTTGAAAATAATGATGTTGACTTGGACAAAGGCTTCTACTTGTTGGAGATCAAGAGAAATCAAGAAAAACAGTGAACTTGAGAAACTTTTAGGAGGGAAAAGAAACAGCCCTTGGTGATAAATTGAAGACAGGATGTACAAAAAAGGAGATACCAGCAATGGCTCTTAGGTTTCTGGCTTGTGCACCTGGATGCACGGTGGTACCACCCTCTAAGACAGAGAACTCTGAAAGAGGAGGTGGTATGTGGTAAAAGATTATGGGTTTGGTTCGGGGTCTGTTGAGTTTGAGCTGCCTTTGGGATTTCCAAATGAAAATATCAAATCAAAAACTGGATCTGCACACCTGGAACTCAGAGAAGAGGTTGAGTCTGGAAATACAATCATCTAGGTCCTCTATAGATATCTGAAGCTGTGGGTGAGGATGTGATCACCTAGGAATAGATTACAGAGTAAGAAAAGGGAGGGACATCAGTATTTGATGATGAGAATGGGATGTGTAAGCCTGCAAAGGATACAGGAAAACCAGGGAAGACACCAGGAGAACATTTCATTTTTAAAGCCGAGGGAAGAACGTTTCCAGTAGGAGTAAATGATCAACACTGGCAGTCTCTGCTGAGAAGGCGAGGAATATGAGGCCAGAAAAATGTCCCTTAAATTTGATGACATGGAGGTCATCAGTGACCTGACCTGGAGCTGTTTTGGTGACTGTGGGACCAGCAGCCTGCACAACATTGCTGAGGGGAGAGGGAGAGAGGATGAAAAATAGAGACAGTAAGGAGAGACAGCTTTTTGGAGGAGCTTCACAGGGAAGGAAATGGAAGAAACAGATGCAAAGGAAGACCATAAGAGAGGTGCTCCAGTCTTCCGTGGCATAAAGGTGGTGGTGGGCAGGAAGATGATGGCAACATGGAGGACAAGAGAGCAAAACAGCATGATCCTCAATGGTTACAGAAACAATGTTGTGGATACAGCACTTGGGAACCAGGGGGACAGTGACAACACCTTCCAATCTATGGCTGTAGAGGGCAGAGGGATGCATAGTGCCCCTAAAGGGCAAGTCAGCCTGTTGTATCAGGAAGGAGCAGAGAAAAAGTTGAAGATCTAGGGGTGGTTTGGTGGTTATGGAACAAGCAATTCCAGAGGGCTCAGTCATAAGAGCTTGGTAGGTCAGGGGCTAGGGCAAAGGCAGGGCACGGTGGCTCAAACCTGTAAACCCAGCACTTTGGGAGGCCAAGGGGAGCAGATAACAAGGTCAAGAGATCAAGACCATCCTGGCTAACATGGTGAAACCCCGTCTCTACTAAGAATACAAAAATTAGCTGGGGGTGGTGTCATGTGCCTGTAATCCCAGCTACTTGGGAGGCTGAGGCAGAAGAATCACTTGAACCTGGGAGGCGGAGGTTGCAGTGAGCCGAGATTGCGCCCCTGCACTCCAGCCTGGCAACAGAGCAAGTCTCAAAAATAAATAAATAAATAAATAAATAAGAAAATAAGAAAAAAAAAAAAAGGATGCATCATTAGGGAAGGGATAGCTGAGAGGATTTATGCTTGGGTTTTTGGCAGATTAAAACAGGGACGGCCAGCATTGAAGATTTTGTATCAACTGTCTCTTCGAGGAGGGTGTGGCTGCAGATGGGGTGGTCTCTTACTCCAGGAAGCTCTAGGAACATCAAAGCTAGACAGATTGAAAACAGCCTTAGGACTGCTGACCACCTACACAGCCCAGGTGATGGTAGACTCAAGAAGCTGAGTCTATAATAACATGGAGATAATGCTCAGTGAAATTTAAAAAACCTTACCACAATCCTACTATCTTACAAGTCAGAGCTTCATTGTTTCTTAGCTTGCCTTCCTTCCAGATTTGAATTGACTTTTTATGTAAGGTACTTATAACGTACACATAGTTTGAGATTTGCCTTTTCCCCCCTCTTAACAGGACATCAGGTATTTTCCACATGGTTCCATCTTAATCTTCGTTAATGTTCAGTGTGGTATGAATAATTGCTGCTCTCGCCTGGGGATTTTTTGGTAACACATGAACATTTAAACACTCCTGCCCCGAACACAAGCATGTGCACACACATACACACACAGATAAAGACATTCTCTATGCAGAGAATAGAGCACCTCTAATGTATTACATATTATCCACAGCCCACTAATGTATCTCGAGAGCTGTTCATCCTTTCTTAATCTTTTCTCTTTAACATTTGGAACAATTAGCAAGCTAGCTGCAACCCCACCCCTTTCTCGCCCACTCAGGAAAACATGCAAGTGAGTGAAAATGACGTTATTATAAGAATAACCTTGAATCCACTCCAGTTTATAACAAAAGCAGCTCATTTGAAAACTTTGGTGCTTTTACTATTAATAGTGTGAATTCCTTGCTACACAGTTCAGGCCTGAGTGCAACACACCAGTGAATCCTGCCACTGTCGTTGAGGGCTGCTGGCCTCCGGGGAAGACAGACACTAATTCAGTGTGATGGGAGCACAGTCCACATCCCCAACATGGGTCCTGGAGAATGCATATCTTCTCAGAAGAGCTGACATTTGAGCTGGCTCTTGAGGGAGGCTGGCATTCAGACCTGGAGAGAAGGCCATTCCAGGTAGAAGAAAGATTATCTACTGAGGCTTTGAGGCCTGAAAAAGTATTACCCAGTTGGAGACTGGTGCACATTCTGCAGTGGCTTAGAGAGCAGAGGGGTGTGTGGTGTCCTTAGGGCCAGCCAGCCTGTTGTACCTTGTGCACAGAGGGAAACATCTGAAGATGGTGCTGGGCAAGAGGCCAAGTGAGAAGGACCTTGTAGGATCCACTGAAGGGTTTTGACATTTTCCCATAGGTTTGGGAGCCACGGAAGGTTTTTAAGCAGAAGATGATGTTATATAGGTACACTTTGGTTTGGAAAATTCCAGCAAGAAGGGTATGGGCAAAAGAGCACAGGGGAGAGAAACTGGAGGCCAGGGTAGAAGAGCTCAAGAAGGAGGTCAGGCAGCGCGGGTGGAGGGGCAGGTAGATGGGATCAACTTGGGAAGTGACTATTCTTTGAACGTAAAAGATTGAAAGCAAATGTAATGGGCCTGATGGTCATCTTTCTGTAGGATCTCTGCATTATCCCCACTGGTATGATGCTTGGTCAAGCGGGTGACCGCACCCTGCCTGCAGTTTGTAACACTGTGTCATGACATTGTCAAACATCACTCCATCACTCCATGACTGAGAACTGAGTCATGGAGTCAATTAGAAGCTTTCCTAAAGTGAAGGGCTTTGGGAAGAAATTTTTAATTTTTTACAAAAAAAAAATCAAAAATATTGTGAGAAAGAGATTTTCCCCAAGCAGCTCCTTTGCCAATTTGTTGGTTAATAGAATTAGCAGGGGTGAAAAAGTCACATGGACTCAAATTTGAATCTCTGATCCACTTACAAGTTTTATGACTTTGAACGAGCTACATAATTTGTCTGATCCTCAGTTTCTTCATCTAGAAAAGGGGATAAAAATTCCCACCTGATGTCCGGGCTGGGTGGCTCACGCCCGTAATCCCAGCACTTTGGGAGGCCAAGGTGGGCAGATCACCAGAGGTCAGGAGTTTGAGACCAGCCTGGCTAACATGGTGAAACCCCGTTTCTACTAAAAATACCAAAAATTAGCTGGGTGTGGCGGTGCGCACCTATAATCCCAACTACTTGGGAGGCTGAGACAGGAGAAACGCTTGAACCCGGGAGGCGGAGGTTGCAGTGAGCGGAGATGGCGTCATTGCACTCCAGCCTGGGCAACAAGAGTAAAATTCGGTCTCAAAAAAAAAAAAATTCCTATCTGAGGTCAATGGTGAAGATTCAGTGGGATAAAATGTGTAAACGCTCCTCAATGCACATTCCCCGGCCTCTGCCTCAGCATTCATTGTGGTCCCGTGAGAGTTAACTCATAGACCTAAGAGCCATCGAGAGCTGAAAAACAAAGGGTTTGGAGGGAGAAGCTAGTGGGTGTACTCCCAGGCAGAAAGGGAAGTAGGATGAGATGCTCCCCATTAAGGCTGACTAATTTCACTGGAATCCTGTGAAGGACAAAGGAGGTTAATTCAGTGAAATCTCTGGAGTGTTTCAAAGAAACACTGTGTGTGCCGGCAAGTCCCCTTCAAGCTCAGCAGCCTCCTCTGGTGGGGGTGGGATTGCTGTGGGTGTGACAAGGGGGCTTCTCAACAATGCCCTGAATTCTGATCATCCAGTGCTGCTTCCCTGCCTGCCAGGGACCAGAGCAAAGGGAAGCTGGGACGGCCGTGGGGCTGGGCAGGGCAGGCTTCCCTGTGGTGCTCCAGGCTGCAGTGCTGGGTTTGGGGAGGTTTCTGAGGGTTCCGAGGCTTAGCAGGATGGAGTGACAGCCCATGGCTGACTCACTGCCCAAGAGGCTGGCAGCTTGCAGCAGACCAGCCGGCGGCCCGAGGGTGAGCTCATAACCACAGGGATCCTGAGCAATGTCACCAAAGCCAGCTCTGTCTGTGGGGCAGAGAGGCCCCCTGTCTGGGACTGAACTTTCTTAAAGATCACTGGCTATCCTTAAAGATCCACAAAGATCACTGACTCCAGAGAGGGGTCCAAGGGCCGCTAGCTGCTGCGCCCTTGGGTGCACCCAATGTCCTGCCATTTTACCTTCTATAAAGGCAATTCATAAAATGGCTAATGACAGATGATGTCATTTCTGTGCCTTGCTGAGAAGTTCATATGACTACATTCATAAGCAGAACTCCGTCCTTGGTCAGACACCCTGCCCCTATTTGGGGTTTGGAAAATATGGTTACTGTCAATATGCTAAACTGAGGCCTTCCTGTCTGTGGTAGAAAAATCCACAAGGCATGGCTTGATTAACCTAAGAAAAGTACCGCCAGCAGGGCTGCCTACCTTGCAGAAAGTGTCTCTTCCTGAGGCAGGCAGCAACAGAGAAACACAGAAAATACCCACACATGCACACACACAGACACACACGGTGTCTATAGGACCAAAAAAAGGAAAATCCCCGTGAAAAAATTAGAGTTTTCATTCATCTTGATGATCCATTTGGGTCACAGAATAATAGAGGAGGTTAATGGTGTAGCTTAAGGACAAGCAAACACCAAGAAATGCTTTAAAAGAAGGTACCTCTTGGTTGCGGGTGATTTTGAAGTAACCAACAGTTCATGTAATTTGCTATTCCAAGAAATTGTATCAGACTTGCAGGAGTAAATCTATTGCTGACTTCTATACCTGGGGTCTGGGAAGTCCTTGCTATTCTCAAGCACTTCCCCATCAGCTTGTGATGTTCTGATGTTTCACATTAATGAAGCTTCATTTGATTTAAAGCTTTCACTCCTAGAGTCTTCTTTCAAAATGTTCACTCAGTACATTGTGTGAATTACAATATTTGCATTACCAGCCAGCTTTGATTGAGTTTAAGAGATAGCTGAGTGCAGTATTCTATTTGATTTCCCTTCCTTTATTTCCTTTGCTCCTTCTTTTTTCCTCTTCCTCCTTTCTTCTTCCTTCACCCACTCTCTCCTTCCTTTATTTTATTCATATATTTATTTTATAGATATCTAATGAGCACATACGCTGGGAGTAGAGAACAGTATCTGAGAGTCTGAGGACATGGATCCAGACCCTTTTCCTTTCTTGGGCATGACTTAAGGCTTGTTTTTATTGGCAAAAAGGGGATAAAAATGAGACCAGCCTCCCAAGGTGGTTTGTCTAGTCCTTTGTTTCCCCTAAATGTCCCCCAAATGTTATCATTCTTATCTAAACAGTGTGACTGGAGGATCAGAGTGTAAGCTCTATAGTTAGAATGCTCAGATACCAATCCGAAGCCAAACTACCAGCAATGCCACCCTGGACAATTCGTTTCTCTATGTCTTAGTTTCCTCATCTGTAAAATGAGGCTAACAATAGGTATCTAGGCCAGGTACAGTGGCTCATGCCTGTAATCCCAGCATTTTGGGAGTCTGAGATGAGTGAATTGCTTGAAGTCAGGAGATCGAGACCAGTCTGGGAAACATGGTGAAACACTGTCTCTACAAAAAATGCAGAAATTAGCCTAGAGTGTTGGTGTGTGCCTGTAGTTCCAGCTATTCCAGAGGTTGGAGGGTCACTTGAGCCCAGGAGGTTGAGGCTGCAGTGAGCTGTGATTGGAACACTGCACTCCAGCCTGAGTGACAGAGAGAGACCCTGTCTCAAAAACAAAAACAAAAGGCCCCCAAACAATAGGTATCTACTTCACAGGGTAATTGAAAGGATTTAATGAGATAATTTCTGTTATTGTTGCTATTATTATTGTTGGTGCCAGAAATGTGAAAATGAGAAGTGAGAAAGACACTCTGGGAGGGAAGCCCAGCATAATGGATACTGACAACATGGTGAACTAAGTTGTAAAATGAGGTATGTCAAAGCACAGCAGTAAGGTTTAACTTTTGAAGAGAAGAATAAAGAAAACTTCACCAAGGAGGTGCCCAAAGAGGAATTTAATGGGAGTTCACCTGATGAACACAGATAAAACCTCTGTGTTAGAAACTATCCCATTACTGAGTATATACCCAAAGGACTATAAATCATTTTACTATGAAGACACATGTTCACATATGTTTATTGCAGCACTATTTGCAATAGCAAAGACTTGGAACCAACCCAAATGCCCATCAATGATAGACTGGATAAAGAAAAGGTGGCGCATATACACCGTGGAATACTATACAGCCATAAAAAAGAATGAGCTCATGTCCTTTGCAGGGACATGGATGAAGCTGGAAACCATCATTCTCAGCAAACTAACACAGGAACAGAAAACCAAACACTGCATGTTCTCACTCATAAGCGGGATTTGAACAATGAGAACAGATGGACACAGGAGGTGAACATCACACACTGGAACCTGTTGGGGGGTGGGGGACAAGGAGAGGGAGAGCATTAGGACACATACCTAATGCATGAGGGGCTTAAAACCTAGATGATGGGTTGATGGGTTCAGCAAACCACCATGGCAAATGTATACCTATGTAACAAACCTGCACATTCTGCATATGTATCCCAGAACTTAGAGTAAAATTTTAAAAAAGTAGAAAACAATAGAGAAAAATATTTGAAATAAAGGATTTTTTTTTAATAATAAAAAAAAAAGAAACAGGCTCATCACTTTCCTCTCATCACGGACTCTCCACTCATGAGGCCTCCATTTCTGATATTTTACACCTCCTGTTTCCTCCCATTCCTCCTCCTCAGTGACACAGTCATGCCGGTTTCCTCTATTCTTTTCCACACCACCCTCCTGGGCTCTTCCGCCAGCACCTGAGCCGAGTGCCTGACTCCTGTCTCCTCTTCCCAATCTCCCCCACACGCTGTTGCCTCCACAGAGATTAATCAGGGCTCAGGAGAGGGGGGAAAAAAAAGACTTTTCACTGTCTACTCTTGGGATCTTTCCAATTTTGTATCATGCATATGGATTACCCATTCATAAAATATGAAAGAAATTTAAAAGTAAATGAAAAACGGAGATAAAGCCTATATTCCTTATCTATTTTGTCTCATCTGAGTGGGCAACTTGGGAATCTTCCCGACCTAGAGTCCAGAATCTGCTGGCTCTGCCATATAAGGTTTTCCTCCTTGTAGGGAAGAGACATAATGGCTTCTTAGCCACCTCAAGCAGGTCTACCAGTTTTCCCAGACAGCAACTGCGGATATGCTTTGGGAGAAGAAAACCGGTAATGACAGCTAGTCTTCTGTTTGAAGTCCCTCTTTGTTTAGAAATCCTGTTTGCTTGGCTTTTAAGTTTTTGAGAAATAGGAAGAAAATGTTTCATCCTTACCCAGATAAGGCAAAAACACTTTGTGTCACCATGAGCTGGTGATTTCAGCTCCTTACCTAAGAAGGCTTGCCAGGTTTGAGGTCTAAGGCAAGGGCAGGAAGCAGCATGGGTAAGGCTAGGAGTAAGACCCTTTCACTCATTTGCTCTGTGGTGTTCACAATTTCTGTTTCTTTCTGATCAAAACACTCCAAAGAATATGGAGGCTGCTACGGTTTTCACAGGCCCCCCCACAGTGGACTGAAGAAATCATGAAATTGCCAGACCTTTGTAAACCCTGCACAATATTAAGCACAAAGTGATTAAACAGAAGTGACTCTCAGCACCGTTGAGAGCCAAGATCTTTAATCGCATCCCACAGGCCGTGCCCCAGTGCTTGCCCTGGTGCTGATAAGGGGCCCCTTTCTGCTCCTCACCAAGGCCTGGCTCTTCCCAGGCCCCTTTCCCCACCCCTAAACATAGCAAAGCCCCAGGGCCCACCTCTGCCCCTGGAGCAGCATTCAGAAAACCAAGGTACATGACTGCCAAGCCAAGGGGGCAAGAGAGAGTGCAGGATCAGGTAAGTGAAGACAAGAGAACAGGCCAGAGGTGGGATGTGGGTCTAGGAAAAAATGCTGTGGTCTGTAAGAGAGAAATCTGAGTTGCAATCAGCAAGAAAATGTGCTTCTAGCAATGGCCCTCCCTCTGTTCACCAATCTTTTATAGTTGCCAGTTTATTTCCCTTCTCCTCCCCAAGTCACAGTCTGACATTTGTCATCATCTTTTTTTTTGAGACAAGGTCTTGCTCTGTCATCCAGGCTGGAGTGCAGTGGTGCAATCACAGCTCACTGCAGCCTGCAACTCCTGAGCTCAAGCTATCCATCTTAGCCTCCTGAGTAGCTGGGACCGCACCTGGCTAATTTGTTTTATTTTTGGTAGAGATGAGGTCTCACTATGTTGCCCATGCTGGTCTTGAACTCCTAAGCTCAAGCAATCCTCCTGCCTCAGTCTCCCAGAGTGCTGGGATTACAGGCATGAGCCACTGCACCTGGCCTCATTGTCTGACACTTGTCAACCCAATTTCAGGTTATAAACTTGAGCCAGTTACAAGCATTTATCCCTGTATGGAGGGAAGCTTTGATGTAATTAATAGGTCTTCTAAAAGGTTTCTTTGGTTTCTAAACAAGATTTTCTTTTCCCATTGTTGAGTGTTTAATATGTACATATGTGCGTGTGTGTGTGTGTATATATATATATAGTTGTTGTTGTTGTTGTTGTTGTTGTTGTTGAGATGGAGTTTTGCTCTTGTTGCCCAGGCTGGAGTGCAATGGCGTGATCTCGGCTCACTGCAGCCTCCGCCTCCAAGGTTCAGGTGATTCTCCTGCCTCAGCCTCCCGAGTAGCTGAGATTACAGGCATGTGCCACCACAACTGGCTAATTTTGTATTTTTAGTAGAGACGAGGTTTCACCATGTTGGTCAGGCTGGTCTCGAACTCCGGACCTCGGGTGATCCGCCCACCTCGGCCTCCCAAAGTGCTGGGATTACAGGCGTGAGCCACCGCGCCTGGCCTAAAATACTGTTTTTTTAACAAGTGAAAGTAAGCATCACCCATGCAAATGTCAATTGACTTGAAGCTGGCGGAGGGAGGGATGCCTTCTGTCTTGAGACCTCAGTGCATGCTGCACATCAGGGAAATGAGGGTTCAAAAGGCAGGAGCAGGGCTTCTTCAAGGCTCCTACCCATATCTTCTTTCCTAAGGCAAAAAAAATTTCAAATTAGTGTTTGTTTTTCTTTCACTATCAAGGGCTTTGCATTTTCAAGCGAAGTGCCTTCTACCAAGAGGAATGTTATAATCCAATTCAAGGGGATTTCAGCTCACAAAAGAGGATTAGGAGCCATTGGGTAGATGACAAGTGGCAGCATATTTCCTATCAAGAGCCTCTTAAGATTTTTTTTCCCTGACTGGGAGTTCTGCTCTCTCTACCGTAAGAAGCTCAGAAGAGACACATTAGAGACACAGGCCGCCTTCTCTCCCAAGTGCCCCTGCCACCTTGTCTTGCTATTTGCTGCAGATCATAAGAGAGTGCATGGCCTTTTCACACTTTGAGGCAAAACAAAAATGCGTGAAAACAAAGACCAAAATGATAACCAACCCCCAGGCTCCTGGGCATAGGTAGGAAAATGAACAAGATCTGAACCTAATCTGTTCTGATTGCTATATATCTCCACCTGGCCAGCCACCTTGTCCCAGAAAAGGGTAAGACAGGGAACATTTTTTCTCCTGAAATTTCAGCTTGGAACACATTCCAAGCTGGCTTCTCAGGCAGGAGCTGTCAAACAAGATGCAAAGAGACACCAGCAACAGAACCCAGGACGATGGAGCCCAGTTCCCTGGCAACTGCCTGCCCAGGCCTGGCTCTCCCCCAGAGCCGGGCCTCCCATAGCATTCTTCCCTGCGATGTGTTACCTGGAAGGAAGGGTGAGCAGACAGCCTTTTCCAACCTCCCCTCTGACTCACAGAACAAAAGAGGGCTAATTGTTTTTCTTTTGGATGAGCATGTAGACCATGAAACAAGCAGCCTAGTGAATGACAGAGTAGGGACTTGGAGTCAGCCCTGTCTGGGCCTGGTTCTCACTATTGCTTCCTAGCAGCGTATACTTCTCCAAGCACTAGATCCTTCGCCTGAAAGGAGAAGAGGAATAATACCAACTTAGCGGGTCACTATCAGAGTTAAAGCAAATATGGCACAGGGCAGGGCCAGACTGAATAAATATCTGCTACATTTGAATTATCAACTGTAAAAAATGGGCAGAGTCTATTACAACCAACTGAATTTGTGCGATCCAGGTTGCTTTTAGTTTACTTTATTTTTATGGTTTCTAACTCCGTTGGAGTTAAAAGAAGATGGAGACTTCCTCCTGTACTTCTTCGACTTCTAAATAAGCCTCCTGTTAAACTCACAAGGAGAAAGGCCATCATCTACACAATATCCTCTTGGCACCCTCTAGAAAGCCACTTGCTTGTATGATCAATTTATCCTCACAACCAGGTTAATTTTCAGGCTCCCAGGAGCCAGCGTGATCATTTCAAACTGCACTGCTTCAGGGTTTAGGTGACATGCTTGTGCTTTGGTCCTCGGTTCTATCAGACCTTTCCATCAGGCCTTTCTCTAATACTCCCACCCCCATCCCAGGAAGGCTGTGAACTGAGGATGCTCCCCTGAGTTTAGGATGCTTAGAATGAAGCTCTCACTTCTCCTCCCTCTGAGTACCTGCCCTAGGGCTTGGCTGCAAACCAAGACCCTGGAACCTCGAAACAAGCCACTCCCTCTGCCTGCAGCTGAGGTGGAAAATGTCCCAATGTTACCAGTAAAATGATTACATTTTTTACTCATATGTTTTTCTCCCTGTGTATTTCTGCCAATGCATTTTGAACTGAACAGGCTTTTAAAAATGCTTTTCTGCCTTAATTCTCTTGTCTCATTTTTCCTGCTCCCCCTTCTCCAGCTTTTGTTTATTGGTTTGGTTTGCTTATTACTGCATTGCAATGATAGCCCCAGTTACTAGTCGGGGTATAAATAGGACATGCTTCTTTTTTGCCAGGACGAATCAAGAGTTAAAATAAAGAAGCAGCTGTTTTTCACTCATTCATTTCAGTACATTTACTGAGCAGTGACTGTAGTCAGGTTACTCTGCTATGGAAATGAAGATGAATATGGCATGGCTGGCTCTCAAGGAGCTCAAGGGTTGGGGCAGGGACATTGATTCATAGGATTCAGAGGGTCTGTGACCCCTGAAATTATAAGACAAAATTTTGTGTGTATATACATGCACACACACGCACACACACACCCCATCTGTATACATATTATATATATACATATATATGTGTGTGTGTGTGTGTATATATATATATATATATATATATATATATATATATAGACAGTGAATTTTTTCAGGGAGAAAATTTCATAGCTCTTATCATATTTTCAAAGGCATCCAGAGTATAAGACAAATGGAGTTAGGAAGCAGTAGGCTAAGAATTATTGGTCTACAAGGAGTTACTGACATATGAATGAATCGTTAAGATGCAGTTTCTTGCAGTCCCCTTGATTGACTGATTCTCTCTTTCTCTCCACATCCAATCTGTCAGGAGATCCTATTGGCTCTATCTTGAAAATATATTGCAAATTTATTATCTCCTCACCACCACCACCACTACCACCCTGGTCCGCACTATCATCTCAGCCTTGAGTATTACTTCTGCCCTTGTCCCTGCAATGTATTTTCAACACTACAGAAGCCAGCCCAAGCCTTTTCAAGGATGAAGCAGATTATTTCACTCCTCTGCTCAAAATGCATCAAATGCTTTCCTGCTTACAAAGGTTAAATTCCAAACACCTTTATGTTCCAAAGGACGAATGTGCTATGTCCCATCTCTTCTCCTTCTCTGACCTCAGCTCTGACACATTCCCTTTCACTCAGTCATTTCCAGAGTTGCTTCCTGCTATTCCTCCTACATCCCTCATAAGTGCCTCAGGACATTTGCACACCATTGCCTCTGCTTTGCAACTCTCTTCCCCAAATGTCAGTTTGGCTTACTGACACTTCATTCAAATCTCTGCTCAAATGTCACTCGATTAAAAATATCCTTCATGTCCACCCTAGTTAAAACAGCACCCCATTGTCTCTCAACCTTTGTTTTCTTTTCCATCTGATATTAAATTATGTATCTGTTTATTTTCATATTGTCTGTACACACACATACAAGAATGTAACCTCCTTGAGATCAGGGATTTTGTTTAGTTTATCACTCTATCTGCAGCCCCGGGTCTATAGAAGCTGCTTAATAAATATCTGTCAAATGAATACATGAATGAACCATGCATAAGTGCAAATGCAGTGAAGTAACAAGTAATAGTTTTATCTACAAAATGCCGCAGAAGCACATGAAAGAAGAAGCCGCTTACACTGCTTTGGGAAGGTGAAGGAGAGGAGCTTGCCAGGCAGAAAAAGCTTCCAGAAGAGGCAATGCCATATCAGCACATTATAGGATGAGGCTGTGGAGCCAGGGCTGTCGAGAAGGGTATACTAGGCAGGAGAAAGAGCATAGGCTAAAAAACTGGGGTGGGGGTGCCTGGAGAAGCATGGCCTATTGGGAACTGAAAGTAATTCCAGGAACACTGAGCATTTTCAGTGATGTAAGACTATGCTTGGAGAAATTGCCCTGTGGCCATGGGCAAGACAGATTAGAGCTGAAATAGCCCTAAGGAGGGGAGCCCACTTAGGAACCTGGTGATAGAGATCGGCTGAAAGACAAAGAGACCAGAACTAAGAAGGAGAGTAGAGATGGAGAGAAAGAAGTCAGAATGAGAGAAATGGACTCTGGGATCTACTGCATGTGAAACGAAAAAGAAAAAAAGTCTAGGTAACTCTATCTCTCGACTAACAAACACATAGCCCTAGTGTCCCCAGCCTCCTTCCCCTGCCCATTTCAAGGCTCATTACCCATGTACTCCTTCTCTCTGAGGCATGACTTGGCCTTCGAATCCTCCTCAACACAGAGCATCAGGCCATTATTACATATTAATTTGAGTTGATAGTCAAATGTAAACCTGTTTGTCATTTGCGATATAAGGTTTCTACTTTGAGTGACTCTGTGGTGCTATCATGAATTGAAATAGTAAAGAAAAAGAAAGCTTTGGTAGGGAGGATTTAAGTTAACTTTGACCATGTGGGATACAATAGTTGTGGAAATATAGATGGAGATATTCAGCCTAGTGGAGGACAAGGGAAAGGGCAGCGAAACAGCTCTCAGAACTCAGCTGCTCTACATCCCTCCCTCCTTACCACCTCCAACAGTCCTCCAAACCTCCAGCCTCATGCCCACAGGGCCATTCATGTTTGGGGTCCTGCTCTACTGCCCTAACTTCATCATATGGCCCTTACTGCCTCGCAATCTATGTTCCCACCACTTCCTTCGGCCCCCTCCATGCCCCTCTTCTTTCTCCACCACGCTTCCTCTCCCATGGGACATCCTTCCCCTCTTCTCCAGTCTTCTAGCTTGGTCTGATTAATGCCTATTCATCCTTCCTCTGCCAGTTTAGATGTCACTCTCCTGGAGCTCTTCTATGGCACTTGGCCTCCTTGTCATAGCAGAGCACCATCCCCTGTTGCTGGGATTGCCTGGTCATTTGTCCAACAGCCCATAAGCCATGCGAATGTGAAGGCCATGCATCTGAACACAGGGTAGTATCTCTCCATCTGTCATTTCCCCTCTGCACTCCTAGGCTACTGCTAAGCCTACCCTTAGTGTCACCTCCCACATGCAGCCCTAGGCACATATCCACCAACCTGCCTATGCACCAAGCACCCTTTTGTCCCTTACGTGCCAGCCTGAATTGGAGTAGAAAGAGATAAAGATTGGAAATGGGGAATTCAGGAGGTCCCAAACAACTTATGATTCACCAAACTAAAAGAATGTGACACTCAGAACTGCCCCTCACCTCCAAAGGGAATGAGAAGGTGCTGGTGACTCTTAGGTCCCTCAGATTTTATTTTCTTTTGGTCCTTCACTCACTGGCAGAGCAGAATTCATAGGGTCTAAAGTATGAAGCAGAGCTTTAGTCCTGATTGGTTCCCTGGGAGAAATTTGGTTTTTAAGGTAGACTTTCCAGATCTGAGATGTCAGCACCTCTCATTTTATTCTTCTTAGGTAAGTCTCTAAAGGTACCTGTCGGGAGAATAGACAACCAAAGAGCACAGTCTCTAGAAGCTGCAGAGAACCTCCCCTTCTAATTTCTGCAGGAAGGCATTTCTCTATGAAGGACTTGTTGGGAAAGAAGACAGCTAGGAATGCCAGTACCTAGTGCATTTGGGACTCATTACATTTTTGTAGGAAATAGAAACATAGAAGAATGCTGCTTTGGGCTGGGGAGGGCTTTTTGGGGAGGAATTGGGGCTAGTGGGAGAACATATAGAGACAACGACATGGAAAGTTAAAAAAAGAGAGAGAGAGAGAGAGAGAAATCAGTGGAGGCTTATGATCACTGAAATTAATGGGAGTCCTGAGAATCTGATAGTCACCTTTTGTATGCCTATCTTGGGTTACACATTTATTCAACAAACATTACCTGAACAACTGTAATGTACCATGCACTGTACTGCATGTTAACCAAGAAGTGGCAGGAGCTTCTGTGGTTGGAGATGCTTAATGTACAGACTGAGCACAGTACTGACTGCTTAGGACTCTGGTTAAAGAATACAGTTGTTGCAGTCTGACAGCTGTGTTCAAATCATAGCTCTGCCACTTACTAGCTGTGTGATCTTGAGTCAGTTAGTAATCCCAGGTTCTAATTTATAAAATGGAGATAACACTTATATCACAATGTTGCTATGAAGAATAAACGAGATGATAGCACATAGTAGGCCTTCTTTAAATGCTTGCTTTTATTATTCATGTATTTACTCAGTACATATTTATTGGGGACTCCATGTATTACTATTATTGCAAATCATATGCCTTCTTGCTGTCTAAACACACTCTATCAACCTCTGTCTCCATTTTTTCAACATCTTTGTGAAGACATGGGGGGACAGAAGAACATTCACCAATTTAGAATAAGAGCATTTGCTGACTTGTCTAAACAGGCACTCTACCTGACAAATAGTTTTATTTTTTTTCCCCAAAAGGAAAAAAATCCGTCTCTCATTAAATCAGTGGGCAGGATGCCTTCTTCCTCAACTGACAGCTGACGTTGCTGGCAGCACTTCTGTGTAAGCATCTGGCAGGTGACCACTGAAGGAAGCCACGGACGTGGTTGGTGCAGCCCTGACATGCACAGACAGCCAGGCAGACTTGCCAGTCACCACCCACTTAGAACCCTCTGCTGCTGGTGGAGGCCACCAGCCCAGCCAAGATCACACATCTAGACAAGGCTCAGGTTGTCCCATTGTCACCCAAGGACCAGAGAGCCACAATGCTAATCTGGCTTCAGTGAGAAAGAATGCACAGGGAACATCTCTAACACATACTTCAGGTATGAGCACACACACGCACACGTGCACACACACAGTCAGAGACAGAATGATTGTTTCTAAGCAAAGACATTCTGCAGTAAACCTAGAGTGGATCCTAGCTAAACAGTAAATGAGCTATGAAAGACATTCTTGGCAGAAGTAGAACCTTGGAATATAATAGGTAGAATGTTAGATGATATTATGAAATTAAGGTTCATTTTCTTAGGTGTATGAAGGGTACTGTGCATGTGTGAGATTGGGAAATGTATACTGAAGTACTTAAGGGTGAAGCATCATGGCATCTAGAAATCAATTTCAAACAGTGCAGCAAGATAGGCCAACAGATAATGCAAATATGGCAAACTGTTTAAAGTTGTTGAATCCAAATCAAGGGTTTTTTGGCCTATTCTTTCAATTCTTCTTTATGTTTGAAAATGTTAATAGTAAGAAACAGAGGTAAAAAGAATTATAAAGAAAGAATTAGCCACAAAGTGCTCAAAAGCTGAAATTTTCATAATGTTAATTCACCTGAGATGTACACAGGTTAATAGCATGAATAAAAACGGTGTAGAGGAATATCTGGGGGCGGGACTAGATTCTGCAGACAATAGGGGAAATGGCAGAGCCACACGTAATCACATGATGAACATCTCTAAAGAACTTTATCCTGTTGACTCCTCCTCTTACATATTCTCACTCAGGCTTTACGAATGGCCCAATGAATGAGGTAGGTGTTATCATGCTCTGGCTTCTTACAGTTAAGGGAACTAGAACTCAGAGAGATTAAAGTCAGTTACCCAAAGTCATGTGACACATAAGTGACAGAGCTAGGATAAAACTGGTGTCTTCTAGTCTGAAACCTTGTGCTATTTTCTCTACATCATGCGTTTTCATGTGGGTTCTCCCAGAAGCAGGCCTTGATACAGGGATTCTAGTGCAGTGAGTGTATTTGGGAGGTTCAAGGACCAGTACTGGAGGAGAACGAAAGTGACAGAGCAAAGAGAAGGAGACTGGCAGGAGTGTGGAGTGAGCCTGCTATGGCAGTGAGCAACTGGAGCTGAATTTCATGGGAAAAATCTGGGAGACAGTATAAAACACATGCCTCACAATTATCCCACCCAAGGGGTGAAGGGACTGGAATATTTATGCCCCAGTTAGCAAGAGTCATTGGTTGAAGGCTGCTCCCAGGAGTGATAACTCCCCTGGCACTTCCAGCTTGCAGCAGTTCTGAGACAAAGTCCTCAGACACAGAGACACAGATAGAAGCCTGGCCCATGCACCCTGGTTCAGTACGTCTTGAGGAATGTGACTAACAAACTGCCCACATCTGCTACACCACGCTCCAGGGAACCCAGCCTCTCCTGCTTCCTTCTCCTCTTAACAGCCAAGTACAAGAAATAGAGATCAGCTCGGACTCCAACACTGTCCAGGGAGATCCAGCCCCTCTTTAGAGTGAAGCAAGATTTAAAGGCACTCGTTTGAGGCATGTACCCATCCATTCAGGTGGGTCCATACCTGTGATCAAATCCTAAGGCAGCAGCGGCAAATCCTGACCTGAGTGGTATTAACATGCAGGCACATATGTGTACACAGCATTGCTGTTTCTAAAGTTACTTTAAGCCACATAAGGCTAAGAATAAACCACTCAGAGGAAGAAGTTCAACAGCTGTTTACTGGAGTGTAAAAGCAAATGAATGGGGTTCATCATAAATTCAGACACCACATCAAGCCCCTCATTAGCCTCACTTAGGGTTTGAAGACAATCGGGAGACGGGTAACAGGCTGGAATGAATATGGGGCCCAGGAGCATGATCTAGCATCCCTTTCATATCTCATTATTCCTGCTGCCTGCTGTGCTCTGAACAATCAGACCCATCCAACAGAAAAGAGCTTACAAATGCAAAAACACTGGGCAATCATGATTGTTTAAAATCTGTTTTTAAAATTTTACAGCCATCATAGCTCCAGTAACAGAACTGAAAATATTTCACCCACAGTTCTGCAACCACCAATAAATCAGGCTGCTGTCATTTTTCCATGTTTCCTTCCAAAAAAATAGAAGTGTCAGGGAACTAAACAGTAAAGGCAATACATGTTAGAATGGGGCAGATTGAGGCAGTTCACCCAGAGGAGATGGGATGTTGGAATGCTTTGGAGAGGGATTGGCCAGCCTTGGATGTGCTGGCAAAGAAAAGTCACAAAAGCAAGCCTTGGCCGCCCTGCCCAGCACGATCCCAGGGAGACACAGAGCTTTAGTCAATGGGTTTTGAGTGTTTCCACTTCTGCTGGCAAGACAATCCCTATGATAAAATCAGGCTGTCTTCGCTGCATACTATTAGATACACAATTTCTCTAATTGTTTTGTTCTGGTTCCGTGTTTGCCAAGCAACCTTACGCTTCCGAGTAGATCTTCCTGCACAAAGATAATGTGTCGTCTCACTGACTTTGAGTATTTCTGTCCCCATCATAATGCTCTCTCAAGAGAAACCAAGAATGTCACTTTTCAA
Source organism: Pan troglodytes (assembly GCF_028858775.2). Taxonomy (NCBI): domain Eukaryota; kingdom Metazoa; phylum Chordata; class Mammalia; order Primates; family Hominidae; genus Pan; species Pan troglodytes. The sequence continues at coordinate 17,379,191 of NC_072407.2, forward strand.
AAATTTTCCTAGGATTATGTAAGATTCACTATTTGTTCAGCATTGCTGTAAAACTAAAGTACTTTACCTAGATCTACTCATTTTAATCCTCATGATGACTCCAGAAAGTAGATGCCACTATGGCCTCCATTTTGCAGATGACTGGCAAAGAATGCAAGGGATTTGCCCCAGGACACATGGCTAGTAAAGGGCAGAGCCAGGACATGAACCTAAACAGCCTGGTTTCAGAGCTCATGCCCTCTGAAGACCACCAAGTCACATTGCCTCTCTCATTAGGTTTTTTCTTTTCTTTTTAGTGGTAAAATATACACCACATAAAATTTACCACCATAACATTTTTTGCATACAATTCAGTGGCATTAAGTACATTCACATGGTTGTGCAACCATCTCTAACATCCACCTCCAGAACTTTACCATCATCCAAATTGAAACTCTGTACCTGTTAAACAGTCACTCCCATTCCCTCTCCCCCCGTAACCTCTACTGTACTCTCTGTGTATTTGCCTACTAGGTACTCCATGGCTGGGCACGGTGGCTCATCCTGTAATCCCAACACTTTGGGAGACCAAGGCAGGCAGGTCACCTGAAGTCAGGAGTTCCAGACCAGCCTGACCAACATGGTGAAACCCCACCTCTACTAAAAACACAAAATTAGCTGGGCATGGTGGTGCATGCATGTAATTCCAGCTACGTGGGAGGCTGAGGGAGGAGAATTTTTGGAACCAGGGAGGCAGAGGTTGCAGTGAGCTGAAATCATGCCATTGCACTCCAGCCTAGGCAACAAGAGCGAAACTCCGTCTCAAAAAAAGAAAGAAAAAAAAAGTGGAATCATACAATATTTGTCCTTTTATGTCTGGACTTATTTCACTTAGCATAATGCTTTTGAAGTTCATCTATGTTGTGGCCTGTTTCACAATTCCTTTCCTTCTTAAGGATATAGAGTATTCCATTGTATGTTTTTACCATGTTTTGTTTTTGCATTTATCCAACAGTGGACAATTCTGTTGCTTCTTGCATTAGGGTTTGATGCTTCTTGTATTTTATCATATGCTGGGGCTTCTGCTTCTGCGTTGGCTCCCTCTGCTTCTTGCCTCTGGGGAGAGAAAGCATTACAGTGCTGAGACAGGTATCTCTGTTCCACATGATATTTGTATTTCTCTTTCTAAGTCATTACACTGGCACTCTAATGTCTAGGTCAGGCCTTCATTAATTTTCTTTGAGGTAGGGACAGCCTCTCAGGGCTTGACACCTTTGGCCGTTGTGACAAAACTCACTTTCCAAATCTTGGAGATCCACATCCAGTAAGTCCATAGTGAGGCAAAAAAAATACTTCCAGTTCCCGATGCAGGCTTCCCCATGGCTGATAGCTGCATGCATGCTTTTGTGGGCTGCTTTTCATCCTATCATATTTGTTTCCATGACTGTAAAATATTTTTGTATACTTAGCTGTTATTAATATTTATTCAACACTTATAATAAGCCAACAACTATTCTAGGTACTTTTTAAATACTATCTTTTTAATCCTGACAAGCCTGCAGTAACAAAGATTATTTTTCCCCGCTTAACAGTTAAGAGAGGTTAAGTAATTTCCCCCAAGATCACACAGCTGGTAAGGATCAGATGGCTGCATGCTATTCTGTTATGTAGTTGTACTATAATTTTCTTAACTGTTGACTATTTTCATTAGATAAAAGTTTTTTTGCTACTTTAACTCCATAAAGAACATCTTTGTCCACATAGCTTTATCTTTCTTTGGTGTTAGTTCCTTAGGTTATATTTCCAGAAGTGCTACTACTAAATCAAATAGTACGACTACTTTTGTGGCTTTTGATTGCTAAAACATTTTCCAAAAGGCCAATAAAGATGGTCATGCCAAGGTTTCATGCCAAGGGTCCAGTGTTGGTGAAATCGCAAATCAGGGAAGCAAATGTTGAAGGCTTCCCATCTCCGCTTTGTGTTTTGTTTGTTGATTGGTTGGTTTCTGTTTTAATTTTTAATCCAACACCTTCAGTCTGACCCTAGAATAGCTAATTAGTCCCATGGCACCAAGTCCTACATTCCTCTAGTAATGTCTTATGCCCCTGAGACATTCTTCCTCCTGTCCCATTCTTCTTCCAAACACCCACCCACCCTCACACCCAATAAACCTCCCTTTTTGTCAGGGTTTATAACTATCATAAAGAAAGAAGTGATTACACCAAGCTACTAAGGAGTGATAATTTATTATTAAGGTACGGTGCCTGGGGAATTTGTCCTAAGGAACAATGGGGACAAGTGCTCAGAGTGGTATATATGAGAATGTTCCTAGAGGTGTTGTTGACAAAAAGCAGTGGTTAGGCAACCTATATGTCCAATAACACTAGATTAGTAAATAAATTATAGTAAACCCTACAATGGAATACCATACAGTGATTTAAAATGATGATGTAAATGTGTGCTTATTGACTTGAAATGGTAGTGTTAAGTTTGGAGAGGGAGGGAGTAAATTACAGAACATTTGATATAATCTCAATTTGGTAAAAGGGAATATATACATACATATAGGACAAAGGAGGTCTCTTGTATATACACAAGTATATATGTGTGTGTGTATAAAATGTCAACAACCAAAAAAAAAAAAGACTGGAAGGATAGATACCAAAATGTTTTCTTTAGGAAGGTGGGAGTAAGGATGATTTTTTTTTCTTAAACCTACTTTCTAATTAACATGTGTTACTTATATCATCTTTAAGACTTTTTTATGGTGAGCTTGGAGTTGGCACTGCTAGGAGAGAATGAGCATGTAATGTGCAGGTGGGTGGGAGAGAGTGTGGGGGCTGGGAGCTTGTCAGGGACCCTCCAATCCACCAGCACTGATATTGGCTACTCCACCTGCTCCCCAGCCTGGCCCCTTCTAAATGTGCACTGAAGGAAAAACTGGCTGTCACTAATTTGCCCCTCTCCAAATGGCTATAAAAAGCAAGTTGATTTAGGATTCCATGAATCCTACCTACTCTAACATATGCTGAACATCTTTTTTGTGTGCTTTTGTTAAAAATGCTTTCTAAATGAGCTGGTGCCCATATGTCTCAGGATCCTAAAATGTGGCTAGGTAGGCTGGCACAAGTCATGTTTCTATAATTCACTTCCGTGGGTTTCTAATGAGCTCAGTTAACTACAGCAGGAGTTTCCCAGCCCAAACCATGATGCAGACCATATAACGATAAACCTTCTCTTCCCTAGACACCCCCAGAGAAGAAAAGGAGGAAAGATGAAAGACTTATCAGTTTACTAAGCACTTTTTATAAAACATGGTTTTGGTTGTATATGTGTGCATGTGTTTTTATCCTATTCTGGAGTGTGACAGGCATGTGCTGGTCAAGAGACATTTAGCCTAGTATTATGAACATGGGCCCAAAGTTAGACAGAACTGGTTTTGAATTCCGTCCTGAAACCTACTAGCTGGGTGATCTTGGACAATTTACTGAATCTATTCTTTTCTGTTTCCTCATCTGTAAAATGGGAATGCCAATAATAAAACTGATCTCCTAGGGTCATTGTGAGGATTGAATAAGACAGTGCATGAAAAGTACCTAGCATAGGCTCTGGAACATAGTAAGAACTCAACAAATATTATTACTGCTCTTGGTCTAGTTACTAACATGTCAACAGTCAAGCATGCCACATTGAGATGAGGACCATGGCAGAAGAGGGCTGGAGTCATATAGGAAGACATACTGGAGGCACTTCCCATAGATATGGGAAAGTCGCACTTTCAGGAAAAGGTGATGTCAAAGTTGGGATTCTGAAAAATTGATATGAGAAGTCAGGTGAAAGGGAAGGAGGATGTGTGGAGAGAAGAAAAGGGAAAGGTCGCAGAAGTGTAGACGTAAAGACAGAGGTAGCTGCATATTTCTGAACTTCCATTCATTTACATCCTTACAACAACCCCATGAAACAGACATTAATATTATTCCCATTGTACCAAGGAGAAAACAGGCTCAGAGAGGTTAATTCATTTGCCATTCAAGACTGTTGGGGAAACAAGGGACCACCTTTGTCCTATATGTTAGGAAGGCCTAAAACACAGGGCTTGAGCTAACAAATGGAATGTGGAGGCAGGTAGAAAAGATTTTACTGAGATACAAAGATTAGGACTTGGGGATTGGATGTGGAAGCCAGAGAGGAAGAGTTAAGGCAAGACTGAGCCTCTACTTTCTCTGCCTTAGAAGCATGGCACCTGAACTTGTTCACGTTCCAGAGGTAGATTTGGAGATTCTGCTCTAGATGTCAGGCAAGATGAAGCAGGCCTTGAGTGAGCAGGTAAACAGGAAAAGAGCCACAGTGCCCTCCTGCCCCCACCTAATACACTGTGCCCAGGTCCTGTCATCCCAGCCCCTTTCTACTCATCACGGTGCTTAGCTTTTGTGGAACTGGAAATGGGTGGAAAGTGATTCATAATTACCATTTTCTGCCCCAGAAGCATTACCCCCTTTGTATTCTGAGACAGAGGGCAGCTTCCCAATAAATACTTTTTAATTGTTTGATTGATTGGTTTGCTGGTTGATGAAAGGACTAGCAAGCATTTTAGTAAATGCCTATGAATTTTTGAAGTCCATAATATTAACCTACCAATATCCTGCCTTAAAAACAAATTTCTCTGGGTGGGTGTGGTGGCTTATGTCTGTTATCCCAGCACTTTGGAAGCCAATGCAGGTGGATCACTTGGGCTCAGGAGTTCAAGACCAGCCTGGGCAACACAGTGAAGTGCCATCTCTACAAAAAATTAACTGGGCATGGTGGTGCATGCCTGTAGTTCCAGCTACTTGGGAGGTTGAGGTGGGAGGATTGCTTGAGCCTGGAAAGTCAAGGCTGCAGTGAGCCATGTTCGCACCACTGCACTCCAGTCTGGGTAACAAAGCGAGACCCTATCTTAAACACACACACACACAAACACACACACACACACACACACACACACGTTTCTTTCATCATCATTATAATGGCATAAGAACAGTCAGATGTTATGTAGACTTTCCCCAGGCCAGCATCACTTGATACATGGGGAGGTTTTAATGATTTGCCCAAGACCATAGAGAGAATCAATGGACAAATCTGTGATAAAAGTTCTAGTCCATCATACCTTGCCCTATATCCAGATTAATGGACTCTACTCAACACACTAACACCAGAAAAGAAAGGGGTCCCTTATTCATCTCCCAAACTACTGTCAAGATTCCCACTAGAGGGTAAAAGTCTCATTAACAATGAGCAAGCCTTTCCTAAAAAGCCTATGAAAACATCCTTGAAATAGAAACTCATCCTCTTTCATAGGTTTCAGGGGTTAGGAAAAAGAAAAAAAAAAGTAGAAACTCATCCTCAAAACTTTAGCTAACTTCTGAGATCACACAGTGATTCTTCCATTCCAATTTGATGTAACAGGCACCCAGACAGGTTTTTTAAAACTTCCATTTCTTGATTAAGTTTGACAATAGCCATCAGTTGAATTCCTGAAATGATAATGTTTAGAGCCAGAGATAAGTATCTCTCACCACCTTTGGGAGTGTCTGTATCATGTCTTTTGGCAAGAGATATAGAGCAGTGCTTCTCTCTCTTTTTGTTTTTTTTTTGAGACAGAGTCTTGCTTTGTGGCCCAGACTGGAGTACAGTGGCATGATCTCGGTTCACTGCAACCTCTGCCTCCTGGGCTCAAGCAATTCTCCTGCCTCAGCCTCCTGAGTAGCTGGGATTACAGGCACGTGCCACCACGCCTGGCTAATTTTTGTATTTTTAATAGAGACGGGGTTTCACCGTGTTAGCCAGGCTGAACTCGAACTCCTGACCTCAAGTGATCCACCCTCCCTAGGCTTCCCTAAGTGCTGGGATTACAGGCGTGAGCCACTGTGCCCGGCCTGCTTCTTAAACGTTATTGTACATTGGAGTCCTGTTAAAAAGGAGATTATGATTCAGTAGGTCTGGGGTGGCACCTGAGATTCTGCATTTCTAATAAGCTCCTAGGTGGTGCCAATGTCATTGGTCCACAGACTATACTTTGAGTTGCAAGGACGTAGGATGCAGAGCAAGTTATAAATTAATTCTACTTTAAGAGCCTTCTGAGGAGCCACAGAGGCAGCATGGTGTGGACAAAAAGGACAAGAGCTTTATAGTTGGACAGATTCGGGTTTGAAATTCAAGTTTCTCCATTCACTAGCTTCTCTGAGCAGCAACTTCATTTTCTGGGAATTAAATTATACAATGCATACAAGGAACATGGTACAGCGACTGGCACATAGGAGTTGAGTAATGAATGTAGCTAGCAACATTGCTTTTGAAAATGAACAGGAAGTTGTTTTAAGTTTTCCATGGATTTCACTATAGATTTTGGGTAGTAGTGATAGTAGGTCACAGTCTGCCTACTATCACTTATTGAGTGCCTGTTGTAGGCATCCTGGCACTTTCATCTCCTTCTCTATCTTTGCTGCCCCTAAAAACACCTTCCCCATGCCTTGCTTTTCAATAGCCCACTTTTTATCTCTACTTGCTCTAGAGCAGCAATGTTTGCTGTCAAAATCCTGTACCCCAAAAGAGAACAACCTATGCGTTGCAGATGAGAGTAGAGGCCTGGCAGGAATTGTCACAGATTTATGCCTCATCATTCTTCTCAGACCTTCCCCAAATGTTTACCCTGGCATGATCTGGGGAGGAACAGAGACCATGATCCCAGCCATCCTTGCATTCCACCTCCTTCTTCTACCTCCATCTCATCCAATGAAGATGAAATTTTCACCAAGTTACAGAATTGGCCCATGTTATTTGCCCACTAGAATGTAAGCTCTTTGAAAGCCAGAATTCTTGCTTGCTTTTTCTTCTGTTAGATCACCAGAGCCTTGTATAGTGCCTGGTACATTACAAGTGCTCAGTAAATTGTTTATGAATGAATGCATGCATGTTATTCTGCAGAGGCATCTGTGATAAAATGTCAGGAACATTGTATATGGAATCAGAATGATTTTTGTTACACTCCCACCACTCTCAGCTCATGTGACTTGTGTGACTTTGGGCAAGTCACTAATCTTGCTGAGCCTCAGTTTCCCTTTCTGTAAACTGAGGATCATGCATATGCATTCTGCAGTTCAGTAAAATATTGTATATAAAGTGCCTGACACATAGCACATGATCAGTTGCTGGAAGCTGAATATTCAGTCCTCCCCTGTACCATTTGACATCACCATGCTTTTAAATCACACAAACATTTAAAATAGATGAAATGCAAAGATCTTTTGGAATATCTCCAAGTTAGAAAAATAGCCTTTGTTCACCGGAGATTTAAATTATCCCTATATATGTACAGAGACCTAAGAACGTATGTGAATCTGACACTGACAAGTGCAAAGCATGTGGAAATGCCAACCACTCTGTTATAAATCTGCTCTGGGGGAGGAGAGCGATGTTGCCTGGAGATTTTTATTCATTTGAAAATGTTACCATTCACCCAGTGAAAGCCAGAGAACAGCAACGGGACAGTTGGATCCAAGTGCTCTGACATTTCCTTGCCTGCAGACACCATCAATGAATTTAGAAGCTGTATTGCTTCATACGGCATTTAATTAAGAAAATGGTGTGTTACAAAAAGAGGGAGAGAAGGCTGTCAAAGCCTAGGTTTCCGATATGTTTCTTTTGTCCCAGACTGTTCCAGAATAAAGGTTAAGTATGGAAATGTCAGGGTCTAGAGAAACTTAGGTCACAGAGAACCCAAGGGCTCACTTCACATTAACAGCTTAATACTCCTTGAGTAACTATGTGCCAAACAGTGGGCTACACACTCTACTTGGAAAACATTATTGAATTCCTACAAAATCCCTATAAGAAACATGACCCCCACTTCACAAATGAGCAAACTGGAAGTTTGCTTTCTGAGTTTCAGAAAGGCAAAGTGACTTACTCCGGTCTTGCAGCCAGGAAGAGGCAGAACGGGGGCTCTGAGCCAATCTAGGTCCACCCTGGCAACACCACTGGAAGGTTGAGAGATGGGGCTGGAGGGTGGGCAGCGGGAGGATGGAAGACTCTGCTTGACTTGCCGGGCAACAGGGGATATCTGTCAGTTACTAGCTCCATGGTTTTGAACATGATCCCTGGTCTTCCTCATGTGAGATTTGAAGGATTTAATAGTAAATAATAATAGTAACAACAAACTTTTATGTGTCAAGCACTCATTGTTCAAAAATGTTGTACACAGTATTTCTTAAAGTGCTTGCAATAACTCTTAGAAAGGAGAAACTATTAGCCTTCCCATTTTCCAGCGACAGAAACTAATAATGAGAGTCACAGAGCCTAACACACAGCAAGTGCTCGGTGAGAGGTATTACCAATGCGCCGCACTGACTTCTTGCTCTTCTTGCAAGCTCTCCTCCAGCAGGACCACACCTCCATGCCTTCCTGAGTTCCACCCAGCTTTTTCCTGAACGCCCACCTCTTCCCTTCCTTCCCTCCACCAAACCCTTACCCACTGCAGAACCTGCCCGCCTAAGAGTGTCTAAGATAAACTTTCACCAACACTCCCCCTAGTGGTGGGCCAATGCCACCCTTCCCCAACTTCCTGTTTTATTTTTCTATGAAGTTCCAAAATATAATTCTGTAGAGTTTAAGCTGCAAAGATTCAACCAATTAATGAGTAAAATATACATGCCGACTGTAAAGACAATTGTAAGGATTGGTTTGGGGACACCAAAAGCATCCAAAGAAGGTTTCTTTGGATGGCTACTGTCAATAACAGATAACAGATACTGAGAGATTGCAATGTGCCAAACATAATATGTAGTATGACTTTTAAAAACTCCACGACCAATCTTGAATTAGACACAATTATTTTCCCCACCTTACAGATAGGGAAAATGAGAGAATGTAAGAGACTTGTTCAAGGTCATAGTGTTATGACACTGTGACAGTGTCAGAACTGAGCTGCACAGTGAGAGAAGGACCCTGATTCCAGGCCTGGCCTCTGAGTCTTTGTGCTCAAAAGACCCTAATTCAAACTAGACATCCAGGTTCCAAACCTGTTTTTGCCATTCTAGACCCGTGTTCCTCACAGGTAAAATAAAGGATTGCACTTAATGACCTCAGAGAATTACAGATCTTTAGAGAAGTATATTATCTTATTTAATTCTTACTACCTATGAGATTGATTTCATGATCTCCAGTTCTACAGATAAGGAATGATTGTGCACTCCCTAAGGTAGTACAGGCAGGGCCAGAATTGTTTTCTCTGACCATAATCCCATGCCCTCTTTTCTGCAGATGCTGACTTTCCAAGTTCAGGCTCGCAGCACTCTGTGACTCCAGTTATCCTTCTTTATCTAACCCATCCACGTCTGTGCTTCTCTAGTTCTCACTTAGATATGTTAGTTAAAACTGAAATCAGAATTTCAAAGTTTTTCCCAAGTAGTTGGGATTTTGTTCATTACTTTCTATCTCTAGGAACCCACCAAACAATTGGATATCTTTGGGTCAGCTTTTAGTATAGCTCATAGGTCAAATAAAAGAAATGCAATAATAAACATGTGTATTAACCAGCCTGGCCAACATAGCAAAACCCAGTCTCTACTAAAACTACAAAAATTAGCTGGGTGTGGTGGCATTCACCTGTAGTCCCAGGTACTTGGGAGGCTGAAGCACAAGAATCGCTTGAACCCAGGAGGCAGAGGTTGCAGTGAGCCGAGATCGCACCATTGCACTCCAGCCTGGGCAACAGAGTGAGACTCCGTCTCAATCGATCAACCAATCAATCAATAATGTATATTAAATATATTACAAAGAGCAAAGGATGGTCCTATCATTACATTGCCTCCATAATGTGTTATTCAAAGGCTTGTGAATAATTTTCTTAGGTAACTCAACTCCTTTGAGAACACTGACATAAACAGAAGATTATCCAATAATTAAAAATTCCAAATTATTTATCAGGAGAACACCAAACTATAGGTAAACCCAAGTGATATATAGCATGTGGAATTTGTTAGAACACACAGTATATTACAAATCTGTAAAAATTAAATCCCTAAATATTGTTATTATATGAAGGATCCTTTGTCTGTTTTATGTTTTAAAAAGTTTACTAATAAAAATAAATGTTGTATGCCTATTTAAGTGAAAAGAACATTTGACAAAAACATCAGCCTGAAATCTCATCATGCTAACCCAATTATTTTAATATTTGCACATTCTTTTTCAGTCACAGCCTGCATACAGACACATTTTAAGTATCTACTAATTTAATATTTTGTGTTCTTGGATTTTCTTACTTAACATAGCATAGACATTTTACATATTTCTTTTTTTTTTTTTTTATTGAGACAGGGTTTTACCATGTTGGCCAAAGTGGTCTTGAACTTCTGACCTCAGTTTATCCGCCCGCCTCGGCCTCCCAAAGTGCTGGGATTACAGGCATGAACCACTGCACCCGGCCTTATATATTTCTTAAAGGCTTTTATTATTGCTATTGGTAATGATCTGATACAACTCCAGAGACTGACATACCATACTTTTTCTAAATCATTCTCCACATCACTGGATATTATTGTCCATTTCCCATCGTCTGATGTTCTAAATCAGTGCTATCCAATATGACAGCCACTAACCACATGCGACTATGGAGCACTTGAGATGTAGCAAGTTTGGATTGACAAGTAGTAAGTATAAAATATGTGCCAGATTTCTAAGGCAATATAAGAAAAACAATGTAAATGTTTATATTGATGTTGAAATTATACTATTTGGATATATTGGGTTAAATCAAATATCAAAATTAATTTCATTTTGTCTTTTTAAATATGATTCCTAGAAAATTTTAAATTATAAATGTGGTGTGTATTATATTTATATTGAACAGTGTTTGTCTAGATGACACTTCAGTATACAACTGTCTGCCTATAAATTTCTACTTCTGTTGAATTCGTTCTGCAATCCAAAGTCCAGTGAGTGAGCTTACTAGAATGGAAGGTATAGTCTTATGGTTTTTGCAACCTATCACAATATTGCTTTGCAAAAGAGTTGTAGCAATTTATAAAGCACTAGCACTGAATCGCTCAAGAACATTCCTAGCACCAGATAGTCTACTTTTAGGTATGTTTAGTTCTATTAATTTCCCAAGTGTAATATGAATGTAAGAGCCAGACTGTCTGGGTTTAAATCTCCCCTAACTAATTATGAGTTGAGCAAGTTACTAAACCTCTCTGTGTCTCAGTTTCCTCACCTATGAAATGGAAATAGCACTATCTCTTATGGTGGTTTTAGGGATTAAATGAACTTATATATGTAAAGCACTTAGTAAATATCAAAAACTGTAAAATTATTATGTGTAATTATAATGATAAAGATTGTTTTAAACTGTAATTATTTGGTTACTACTCAGGATAAATGTTTTCTAGGATAAGTGCTTAGTGTATGTATTCTATTCTATGTAAATGTTTTCCTCATGTCCTTTGGCCATTGATCCATTGAGATCTTGGGTTTTTTTTCTTTTAAAATCTGAATTACTTCTTCATACAGAGTTGAGTCTTAATCATCTTTGGTATACAAATTTTCCTTTTAATCTCATGCCATTGTTTTTACATTTTAAACAAGTTTCAAATTCAATATTGTCCATAATTTAGAAAGAAATTTAATTCCTCCTTTACTTCAAAGCTAGGAAAGTTATTTCTTATCAAGAGATAGACATGATATAGTATTTTATCTCTTTTAGCTCGTCTATGCTTTGAGCCTGGTTCGTTTTTTTAGATGAGGCTGGATTTTTGCTAAACGTTTAGACTTTGACACAGCAAAGGATAAAACAGAAAACTCTCCCATTAGGGTGCATAGAGGCATAAGGAGTAGTCCCAGGGATATTATGGTGACTTCATTGGAAACAATGAGGTCCTGTGAAGACCGAGTTGTTGCCTTCTATAATCAAATGGATCTGACCTAAGCCCTTGCTGTACGGAAAATCACCTGCAAGTAAAACCAGGTAGTGCTGGGTTCTAATTCTTACTCTCCTATTGATTAGTTGCATGTGATTGGAGGCAAGTAACTTAGCCATCTGGAGCCTCATTTTGTTCTACTGGAGATTAAATGCATATGAAAATGCTTAAGCATAGAGCAGCCAAATATCAAACTCAATTTTTAAATTATTTTAGTACAATATTCAAGATTATGTCATTTTCTTGGTGAGTCAGAAAAGGGAGTGGTTCTATATTAAACATTTCCCTGTTAATCACATTTGGCTAGATGTATCAGAAATTAGCTAGCCCATAAAAGGGGACTAGAATATGCCTGCTGTCTGTTTAGTAAGACAAATGGGTGGCTTTTGTCCTGTTCCACTTCTTATATAGGGCTTTCACATACTGCTCCTTAAAACAAACCTGTAAGGAAGACAGAACAGTTCATCAAAAGTTGATAGCAAAGGAAAACTGGGGCCCTGGAAGGTTTAGTGACTTGCTCAGTCACACAGCAGAGCCTCAAACAAAACGAGAGCAGACTCCTAGTTGCATGCCCTTCCAAATTGCAAGTTGCTCCCTCTAGGTATACAGTTGGTTGAATTGGACAATCTCTGGTTCCTTCCAAACCAGTTAACATAGTTATTAAGATCTTAAGCTCTGGAGTCCAAGAGACCTGGCTGGGTTCAAATTCCAGCTCTACTGCTTGCAAGCTGTATGACCTTATAGCAGTAGGTCAATCTCTTTCACCCTTACTTTCCTCTTCTGCAATGTAAAACTAACAATTTTACTGAACTTACTGGGTTTTAGAAAGGATGAAAAGAAATGGTGCTAGTAAAGCACATAGCAGTACCTGGCGGGTAGTAAGTGCCCAAAGTTGCTCCGCTAAAAATGGAAAAATTGAACAATGACTAGAAATAGTTAGGTTTCGAGCCCTGAACTCAAATTTGAGTTAGGTCTTCCAAGTGCTTGATCCATTAACCAGTGCATAATACTATGGAGGCTTCTGGAGGTTTTCCAATGCTGTGTCCTTTGGCCCTCTCTGGTGTTTCAGGTACAAAGAGCAATTCATGCCAACTCTGCAGGCAGGTGTCACATTTCTTACCTGTCCCAGCTGTGAACAGCATAATTGAATTTAATGTGAGAAATGATAGTAACTTCCCGGAGACACTTAGTGTTTAGTGTTAGATAGCTTGTCTAGTGCCTGCCCACTGGACAGGCTGCTGTAAGAGTCTAGAACTTGACTCTATTGTACATTTCCACTATATATTTGACAGCTGTAACATACTCACCTCTCCAGCCGCACCCAAAGGTGCTCTGTCCTTTTTTACCTCGTGTACCCAAAGCGCCTTTCTCATGGAAACTCTCCCACTGGGTTGTAATGATCTGTAGCCCAGATGTGGCTGGCATCCTGGAGATAACACTGACCTCACCAAAAACATCAAACCCAGACTCTTTGCATTCCCAAAGAAAGCAAACTAACTCCAGCAGCAAAGACAGTCAGGGAGATTTCACTGAGGACCTTATGCGAAGGCTAAGGAGAGGGTTGCATCACACACCAGACAGAAAAGTTGATCAAAAGCTCTGATTTAAAAACTCAATTTCCTTGCCAAAGCCCTTTCCCTGGGTGTTAGCAACCTTTTCTTCTCTCTTTCTTTTCTTTTCTTTTTTCTAAGACAGAGTCTCACTCTGTCGCCCAAGGCTGGAGTGCAATGGCATGATCTCTGCTCACTGCAACCTCTGCTTCCCAGCTTCAAGCGATTCTTGTGCCTCAGCCTCCTGAGTAGCTGGGACTGCAGGTGTGCACCACCATGCCTGGCTAATTTTTGTATTTTTAGTAGAGACAGTGTTTCACTGTGTTGGCCAGGCTGGTCTCGATCTCCTGACCTCAAGTGATCTCCCACCTTGGCCTCCCAAAGTGCTGAGATTACGGCGTGAGCCACCACACCTGGCCCTCTCTTTCCTTTCTTTCAAACCACCCATTTCTTCTAAAAAAAATTGGCTCTAGCCATTGCCTTGAATATCCCACAAGAACTTGGGAGTTAGCTATTCCCAGCCTCCATAAAAGGCATTTCAACCATCACATCTATTCTCCCCCAGTCATGCCTCTGGTATCAAAGCCTCATTCTTGAACATCTCATTAAAGAATCTACCCAACAGCTCTAAAGCCTTCTGAAGATGTGTGTGCAGATTTTATTAAGAAAATAAAGTTTTCTTAATAACGGCTTTCTTGATCTTCATGTTACTGCAAGTCTGCTTGACTATGAACTCTTCAATAAGAGCTGACATTTACCCCATGCCCACCTTGCCAGGCGCTGCTTGCTGTAAGTGCAAGACATGGATTATATCACTAGTTCTCATGACAAACGTTTCCTAGTAAGGACCATCATTACCCTGATTTTGCAGATAAAAACCCGAGGCATAGGAAAGTTTATTAGTTTATCCACAGTCATACAGCAAGTGGCAGATCTGGGATTCAAACCCAGGCAGGTTGACATTAAAGTCCACACTCTTAAACAATAGGAAGGCAAAGTCTGTATGGTTCTCAGGGACAAATGCCTCATCTCTTGCACAAGGCAGCCCCTCACAATAAAGTGGCATTGACTGTTTGCTGAGGAGACAGACTTGCCTGGTCTTCTTTCTTTTCTTCTATTTCAGAACATCTATTCCCCTCCCTTCCATTTCATCATTCAATTTAACCAGAAAAAAAGATAACATACAAAGTTGTCTATTATGTGCCAGGTGCTGTGCATGGCAGTGGAGAAACAGAGACATATAATAAGGCAGAGTCTTTACCCTTGTATGTAAAGGTCATAGCAGGTGAGAAAGACACGTCAGACAAAAAAAGTGTAATACATCTTTGGAAGAGCTACATTCGAAACATTAAAATACAAGGTGGCCCTACAGGTGTCGGAGTGGGTAACCCTCTGGAGAGAGAGTCAAGGGACTTGTGTCTAGAAGAAGTGATAACTGGGCTGGATTTTGAAGGAAAAGGGGGTGGAAAAGGAAATAACTCCAAGGTATAAAGTCACGGCATTGTTTCCCCATTCTGTCCAGCTGAAAAACAGAGATTGAGAGAAATGATGGGCGCCTGTTAGTGGGTGGAGCTCAGGAGATGTTGGCTTGGCACAGCCTTGCTTTCCAGCCAGGAGCAGGACACTCCTCTGAGGGGGACTGAGAGTCGGGGAGCAGCCAGGGTCCTTCTCTCCTTCTGGGGACTCTGAAGACTCCATAAAGTATGGATGGGGGGCTTGTTGCTGCCACAGTGGCCAAACTATTAGGAGGCTCTTAGAATGGTCTATAAGAGGAACAAACAGTGGTATGGATTCAGGAGGGAAAAGTGAGCATTTTAGAATGTCTTAATGAGATGTGGCAGTTTTGACATCACAAAGTTTTGACATATTTTATTTTGGTAATGGTGTTGCTGTTTAACCTCATTGATACGGTTTGTTGTTGTTTTGTTGTTTGCTTTTCTTGATTAATTCTCTAAATTCCCTTAACTTGAGGTAAGATTTCTAGATTAATCAAATAGTGGAATTAACTTAACCCTCTGGTTATATTTCCAAAAGTTCAGTCAGTACTAAGAAGCCAGGGCTGCCTTCTTTTTTATCACCTGTCAGCTACTTGTTTTTAAAATTTATAAATTAAGTAGAGATGGGGTCTCACTGTGCTGATGAGGCTGATCTCGAATTCCTGGCCTCAAGCAGCTCTCCTGCTTTGGCCTCCCAAAGTGTTGGGATGACAGACATGAGCCCCAGCACTCGGTCCAACTATTCCTTTTCATTTATCTTTTCCTGAACTCTTTCTCAGAACGACAAGAGTTCAGGATCTCTGGTCCTAGATTCAAAATGCTGTGCTGAAATTCTAGAAAATAGAGCTTGAAAAAGTGTAGCATGGTTCAGTAATTCTCCAGCAGGAATCTCCCCTGAGCCATGTTCTCTGTTCTACTCATTATCTTCCACAAAGTTCAGGGATGTGTCTAACTGGCCAATGGGAAGCCGCAGCTATGTGCATGCACTAGGAAGAGACGGGATCACTGTTCCTTCAAGATCTGATCATACAAAATCACACAGATGGGAGGGTGAACAACTATATCCCCAACACCCACCCAGCCCATTTAATGGTTGGCGCACAGTAAATGTTTGCTAAATGAGTGAACAAACGAAAAAATGAAATGGAAAAGAAGAGATCGAGTACACATGGTCAAATAAACTTGAACTTGCTTCAACTGTGTCCCTTCAGACTGGCCTCTTCACGTTGGAGAAACTGAGGCAGCTAAGCTGGCTCATTCATTGTCCAGTCTTCTTAGAGAAGGATATTGGTTCTGTTAATGAAGATGTAAACTCCCAAAATTGAAGCTATTAGAACTCAGCATTTACGTATTGAGACCAGCAAAGCAACTCACTCCCAGAGTTGAGTCTTCTATCTGCCTCCAGTCCCCCAGCCCCACCCCTCCAAGGGCAATCCACTGGAGTTATTGTTCTAAAATAGAAATCTGATTGAAACTCTGCCCAACTGGAAACAAAGGGGAAGTTAGCATTCACCAAGAGCTATGATGTGCCATGGCTATGTTAGGAGTTTATACCTTACCTTGTTTCATCCAAGTAACACCTCTGTATGTGAGGTGGACATGATGACCCCATCTTATAGACACAGGCACTGAGACTCAGAGAAGCAAAGTCACTTGTCCTCAGCCACACAGCCAGTAAGTAATGGAACTCAGATTCAAAACCAGGTTTGACTCACTCTAAACCCCCAGAGTTGTTTCTCCTCAGATTGCACTGCCAGAAATCCTTGTCATTACACCACACTGTCCAGAAGCCTTTGTGGGGCTACAGGCCCTTTGTGAGCTGAATCCAACCCATATTTCCAGCCTCATCTCCCTCATGCCATGCTCCTCTCCCTGGGCTCCTGCCACCATCAGTCACAAAGATTTTCAGGAGTGCCATGTTCTCCCAGGTCACAAAAATTTGCAGTATTGTCATTCTCTCCTGTCTATATACCCGCCCCCTTTCTCCACCTGGCAGATTTCTATTCATCCATCAAGATCCAGCTAAAATATCCCCTCCCTAAGTTTCTCTGATCACTCGCCACCAAGTAGGCAGTTAGTGGCCCCTACCCAAGTCTCCCAGTGCCCTTTGTACCTACTGCCATCACATATAATCCAAGCAGTTCTCTGGTCTCTTCCTGTCTGACATCCTTTTGGCCACAATTTCATGTTTAAGAATCCACTGCAGGCAGATTCTGAGTGCTGCCAGCCCTCTAGCCTTTCTAATTGCTAGGCAGATGCCACCCCCTCTGTGGGAAACACTCACAGTGTTCCCTGCAATGAATTCAGGCAATTGTTTTAAGATGAAATCCTTCCTGGGTGGAATTAACCATCAGGTGAGCTGTGGTTCTATTCTCAGTGCAGTCTGTGAGTGTGTGGTGGCTTTTCTGGTTTTGCGCAAGGCACTATATTTATGGTTTTTTAAAATTATGACTAAGCAGACTCTATGAAATGTATGGACCATGGAACCTTGACATTAAATAGCCTCACACTATCCCTGCTCCTCCCACTCCTGTTCTATGAATAGTAGACCATACAGACAGCAGAACGAATGAATCAAAAATGACAGCACTTCACCAGGAGACTGAAGCTCAGGATTATGGAACAGCTGGCTGGGGGATTGTGATCTACACACAAGCTACTGCATCATCCATTTTCTGCTGATCTTGACCTTTTAGCTAGAATATGTGCTACTGTCTACACATCTGATTGAGCCGGTAATAAACATGATAACTACGATTACTAATCTAATAATAAGCAGTTATTAATTGCTTACGGTGTCCCAGCAATTTTCCTATGCCTTCTCATACTATTATCATCATGAGCTTGCAAATATAATGAATTTGTCGTTAAAAAACAGGCTCTGGAGTCAGAGAGATATGGATTTAAATCTTGACCCTCTAATTCCTAGCTGTGTGACCCTGGAAAAGTCATTCAATGTCTCTAAACCATGTAATTCCATGTGTATGAAATGAGGATAATAAATGTGGTCATGCGGTATAACAACATGTCAGTCAATGAGGAACCAAATATACAACAGTGATCCATGAGCTTATAATGGAGCTGAAAATATATATGTTTTATCTGTATGTATGTTATTTATATAATATGTACATTTTCCATACGTATGTTTATATCTGTATAATGTCACACTTAGTGACATCTTGACATTCTGACTCTGTGTAGTCCTATGCAAATGTGTGTATGTTTGTGTCTTAGTTTTTAATAAAAAAAGTTTAGAAAGTAAAAAAGAAAAAATTAAAAGTGGAAAAACCTTATAAAATAAAGATATGAAGAAAGAAAATATTTGTACAGCTGTACAATGTGTTTGTGGTTTAAGCTAAGTGCCATTTTTAAAAGTCAAAACGTTTTAAAATTTAAAAAGTTTATAAAGTAAAAAAGTTACAGTAAGACAGACTAATTTATTATTGAAGAAAGAAAAATATTTCTTTATAAATTTGTTGTAGCCTAAGTGTCCAGTGTTTATAAGGCCTACAGTAGTGTACAGTAATGTCCTAGGCCTTCACACTCACTCACCACTCACCCAGAACAACTTCCAGTCCTGCAACCTCCATTTGTGGCAAGTGCCCTACATATGTGTATCATTTTTTATCTTTTATACCATATTTTTACTAAGCATTTTCTATGTTTAGTTACACAGAAACTTACCATTGTGTTACAATTGCCTATAGAATTCAGTATAGTAACATGCTGTACAGGTGTGTAGCCTGGGAGCGATACACTATTCCACATAGCCCAGGTATGTAGTAGGCTATCACCATGTAGGTTTATGTAAGTACATTCTATGATGTTCATATAATGACAAAATTGCCTAACTATTCTCAGCTACACATCCCTGTCATTAAACAACACGAGTGTACATTCATTACAGTGCAGAAGACCCTAGTAAATGTTTATCATGTTACTATCGGACACCCTTATCATGCAGGATAAAGAAATTGATTCAGAGAGGTTAAGTGGCATGCCTGTGGCTACAAACTAGTAAGTGGCAAAGCTGGGATTTGAGCCCAGGTCTGTCTCTTTACAATACCATCCTTTCCAGTACAGCAAAGCAATATTGAACAGTCGTTAAGAGTACAGCTGTTTGGGCTCAAATTCTGGCTCTTCCACTCTCAGCTTTGTGATCTTAGGCAAGTTACTTACCTACTTCTTTGTGTCTCAGTCTCTCCATTTGAAAAATGGGTTTTATAGGTTTGTTGTGACAATTAAATGTGTTGATATCTGTACAGCTCTTAGAACAGTGCCTGAAATACAGCAAATGCTATACAAGTGTTTGCTATTAAAATTGACTTTCTTAGTTTTCCAAACATTGGATCTGATTGGACCTTATCACAGTGGTTAGGGTGAATGTTGGTAGAAACTTGGGCAGTTGCTCTGGATGGTTCAGTTCTTTCACTTTTCTAAGATATTTTTCAGGTCCCTAAATCTCCAGGATAATCACCAGTTTCTTCAATTTTTCCTAGTAACACTGTTTTAAAAACTGTTCCCTCCACTAACCATGCTCTAGTTGCCTCATCAACTAGAGAAGGGTTTCTCATGCTTGGCACTATTGACATTTGACCTAAGTAATTCTTTGTCATGGGGAGTGGGGGCTGCCCTGCATACTATAGAATGTTTAGCAAAACCTTTGCATTCTGCCCACTAGATGCCAGTAGCACTCGCTCCAATTGTGACTACCAGAAATGTCTCCAGACATTGCCAATGTCGTGAGGGTCAAAAACACCCCCAGTTGTGAACCATAAGGTGGAGAGCATGGCCACCAAAACTGAAAAAATTCTCCAGATATAGTCTGGGATCTGGATGTGCAACACTGAACGTCTTTTAAGGCAGCTGAAGATTAGCATAGCTCCTTTGACACTGAAGCATCTCCATTCTCCCATTGAACTTGCTGAATGCTAAGACTCCTATGTCTTTTTCACACGAACTGCTACCTGTGTAGATAGATTTCTGGCCTTAAGTGCATCTCTCCCCCAGAAATCTCAACGTGTTAGAGACTGCTTAATAGCCCAGCCAGTACACAATTACTAGGGTAATCTTCTCTAAATGCCACCTTCCCTTAGCTCGGAAGCAGGCCCCATTGTCTATTCTTCCATTTCCACCCCTGTATAAGGCCTAATTCAAGTGCCATAGCCTTTAGGAAGTTCTTTCTGATGCTCTGTTAAAATTCTTGTTCTTCGGCTGTCTCTACTGTGCTTTGTTTGAATTCTATGGGCTATTTCTTCCAAAGGACTGTTAGCTCTTTGAGAGCAAGAGCTTTCTCAGGGAATACTATAGTTCCAGCCATCTGCTTAGTGCAAAATCTTTCCCAATGAACGTTCTTTGAATAGAGTTATGTCCTGACCCTACTCATAAATATTACAATATCTTCTTGTGTCCTGGAATATCAACACTCAACCATTCTACTTGGCATTCAATACCTTCCACACACTGTCTCCACTTACCCAGTAAACTAGTCCCTAAACACATCTTCCAACTGGCCAGATCAGTCTGTTGTCATCGAGGAACCGGTTTACTCCTTTTAGCCCGCAAAAACTGTTGTCTTAACCCAAAACACCTGCTTCATCTTCGAGCCCTTGTCATCTTCTCAGGCATAGCTCAGTTCATGTTTAGCTGTTTTAGATCCACTTTTGATGAGATAGTAGATAAAATGCAAATGCTATCTTTAAGCACAGCCTTTCCTTTGTTCTCAAAGGCAGACAAGAGGAACGATTGGTATAATCTAACCAGATAGGCATGGGCTCAAATCCCACTTCTGTAGATTTCATAGCACTGTGACTTTGAGAAAATAACTTCACCTTACCACCTCGTTTCCATATCTATACATAAGTATTGTTTGGTCCATTTTGTGATGCTATAACATAGTGCTACAGACCGGGGTGATTTATAGTGAACATAAATATATTTCTCATAGTTCTGGAGGCTGGGAAGTTCAATATCAGGGTTCTGGCATCTGGCAAGGGCATTCTTGCTGCATTATCCCATAGCAGAAGAAGAGAGGGTGAGAGAGAGCAAGAAAGAGAGCAAGAGAGGGCTGAGCTCAATGTTATAACAAATCCACTCCTTTAATAATTACATTAATCTATTCGTGAAGGTAGAAACCTCATGACCTAATCATCTCTTAAGGGTCCCACCTGTCAACACTGTTGTACTGGGGATTAAGTTTCCAACACACAAACTTTGGCCGACACATTTAAAATGTAGAAAGTATCATAGAGGTGCCTGTAGCATAGAGGAGTTGAGAAGAGTGAGATAATGCATGTAAAGTGTTCAGCCTAGAACTTGGAATGTGGTAACCATTCCAGAAACATTCACTATTAAAGCTCGTCCTTGACCAATCCACCTACTATTGATCTTCCTTCTGAATTCCTACAGTCCATAGACTATGTGCCACGTAATGTATTCCTCTATTATACACTGTCTTATATTATCTACTAGCATGGCTTTAGGACTCGGTTATGTCTCTTTAAATAGACTGTTAAAATCCTCTGAGGCTAGAAATTCATTCATTCAACAAATATCTGTTGTGTACTTACTACAAGCATCAGGCTAGGCACTGTGGATGGAAAGTGCACAGATATATCAACTTGGACCCTGACCTCTAGGAATTTACAATTTAGTGGGGAAGACAAGACATGTACAATAAAGAGCTATAATTTAGGTAGATAATGATTAATGTCACTAGGAAAGTATAAGAGGCCAAAGGTAAGAAGAATCACTTTTGCCTGGGTGATCAAGAAAGACTCAGGAAATCCGAGCCTTACAGAGATGAGGGCTGGCAAGAGAAGGCTTTATGGGAAAATGGAATAGCTTGAGCAAAAGCATGGAGGTGAGGAGGCAAGAAGCTTATATGGTAAACTGAGTAGTTCAGTGTTACTTGAGCTTGGGGTATGCGAAAGACAGCAGTTGGAGAAGCAGTTAGTGGCAAGAAGGGACCTTAAATATAAGGCTAAAAGAGTTGTACTTAATGAAAATAAGGTAGGGAACAATGGGAGTCTTCATCAAGGAAATAGCCTGCTCAAATTTGTGCAACTGGAAGATAAATGTAGCAGGATGCAGGATGATCATTTATGAGGCCACACGAATAATTCATGTATGATATGCAGGGAGTTAACTCAGAGCAGCAGCTGTGAGAATGGGAAGGGAGGATGGAGTGGGCAAGACCCTGTGAATGTCGGGGAGACATAGATTACTATGTGGTCTTCACTTTGCCCCCTACAGTCTATTCTTCATACGGCAACCAGTGGGACCCTTTGAACTGCATATCAGATCATGTCTGTCCTAGTCGGTTTTCTGTTGCTTATAACAGAATATTGAAAACTGAGTATTTTATAAAGAAAAGGACTTTAGTTTTTACAGTTATGGGGGCTGAAATCCAAGGTCAAGGGTCCACATCTAGTGAAGGCCTTCTTGCTGGTGGGTGCAGGGCATCACGTGGTAAGGGGGCTGTGTGTGTCAGCTAAGTCTCTCTTCTTCTTACAAAGCCATGAGTTCCATTCCCATGATAACCTATTAATCTATTAATCCTTTAATTCATTAATCCATGAATAGATTAATCCATTCATAAGGGCAGAGCTCTCATGGCCCAATCACTTCTTAAAAGCCCCACCTCTCAATTCTGCCACACTGGGGATTCAATTTCAACACAAGTTTTGAAGGAGACAAATATTCAAACCACAGGAATGTTGCTTCTCTGACTGAAACCCTCCAAAGGCTTCTCATCACACTTAGAATTAAATTCCAAACCCTTTTCCATACCTTACAGCACAATCCGGAGGTGCTGCTTCTCTGGCCTTGTCTCTTTACTGTCAACCTATCACTCGATGCATTCCAGCTACTAACCTCTTTGCTGTTTCTCAAGCATGCTCCCACTTCTGGGCCTTTGCATATGCCATTCCCTCTGCCTGGTATTCTCTTTCCCCAAATATCCACATGGTTTGATTCTTTATCCTGCTCAAAGATATCTTCTCAAAAAGAACTTCCCTGATGAAAATAAGCAGCATCCCCACCCCATCACTTTCTATTTGCTTTTTATTTGTAGTATTTATTGATTACTAACTGGCATTATAATATACATTGATATTGATGTGTTTGGCCTTGGTCGCCCATACTAGAATGCAAGTGTCATCAGTTTTGGTGCATGCTGTATCCTCAGAAGGAATGAATGAATAAATGAAAGGGGGGGTCAAAGAGACACCAGCATTTCCAATCTGGATAGATGGGAGGCCAGCAGAGCTGCCATGAACCAGGACAGGAAACACAAAAGAAGAAAGAATTTTGAAAAGAAAGATGAAGTCTGTTTCTAACATTTACAGTTGTAGTGCCAGCTGGACATCCCATGGGAGAATCCTAGTAGGTAGCTGGGAAAGGACTGGAATTCTGGTGGGCATTGGGGCTTAGGAATCAATCATAAAGAGCAATTATTCAGCCATGACACTGGCTGGCCAAAAGCATAGACAACCCATCCATGAGTGCATTCGAAATGAGGAAGCAGGCAGGGAAAGAGAGGTTTTTCAATATCCACTCATTGCTCTTGGGAATAAATCCCAAACCCTCTCCATGTTCCCTACAAGACCACACATAATCTAGCCCATTGTCCGTGGCTCTGACTTCATCCCTCCACCATTGTTCCCTGCACTTTAGCTACACTAGTATTCTTTTGGTTTCTTGAATTTGCTAAGTTCCTTCTCACCCCAGAGCCTTCACAGTTTTTCTTCCTTTTCCTGGAAGCCACCACTCCAACTTTACTACTCCTCACTCAGCTAACATGTTTTATCTTGCAGATCTCAGCTTCGAGATGTATCACTTCCCCAAACTGTTCTTCCTTGACTTGCCTTCCCCTCTCCCAGCTTCCACCTTGTTATATGCTTTTATAATATGTTGTAAATATGTAAATACACACATGCAGCAGGTAGCTGATAGAGAGAATGTGTATGACTGTTTGATGTCTGCTCTATTAGACCATAAGCTTAAAGGACTAGTGGGCCAGTGACAATGCCTGTGATGTTCACCATTATATCCTGGCAGCTAGCACAGTTGTGGTGTATAATAGATGCTCAATTAAAAAAAAACTGTTCTGTGAGTGAACTGAAGCAATTACAAGAGAAGCAGGAGGAGAACAAAAAATATATACAATGATATGAAGTCAAGGTGGATTTTTCAAGTAGATCCGGGGCATTGCCACTCTGTTCAATACTGCAGTTGAACATGGCAGGCTGAAGACCAAGGAAAACCTGCAATCGAAGGGCCTAGAAAATTGTGACTTTAGGAACCCAATTTAAATATGGTGATTAAGGAGGTAGAAGAGGTGTTGAGGAGAGAGTAGGTGGGAGAGAAATAGAACCAGCTAGTATAGACTGCTCTTTCAAGAGATTTGGCAGTAAAATTAAGAGAAGGAGAAGATGAAGGTTGAAATTGTTAGAGTCACCAAAAAGAATTCTTAGGGTGAAGAAGAATTTTACGTTTTCTAAAGTCAAAAAGAAAAGTTTAGCCAAAGGGAATGACAAAACATTCATAAACAAGTAGAAAGCAGTTGATGGGGCAAAGCCCCAAAGAGAAAGGGAATGGAATTTGGGACTCAAATGGAGAAGCTGGGAGTGGGATGGTGGGAAGAAAATTCAGAAATTCGGGGCAGATGCCTCAGCTGCACATGCGTCCAGCCATTTAATCCTCTCTACAAATCTCTTTGAGGCTGGTACTCTTGTCATCCCCACCTATGGGTGAAAAAGGTGAGGTTTGAAACAGTAAATAAATTGCTCCCAGACATAAAACTGTTTGCTACTTGAGCTCAAATTCAAGCCCAAGACTGTCAGTTTCCAAAATCCATTCTTCCCCATTACACTTATTGTGCACCGCAAAGGATGAAGTGGAGAAGCTTTACTCTTCTGAGATGGGAAAGAAGGGAGTGTGGTGGAGGGTAGGGAAGTTGAGAGAGTTCCAGTGAGGTGGCTTTCCCTCCACAGTGAAGGAAGAGGCAAAGGCATCTTTGAAAAGTGAAGTCTAGCTGAGAGTGAAAGATTTAGAAGAGATGCTACAGAGAGTGGACAAGAAGCCAGGTGGAGGTGATGAGAGAGTGGCCAAGTCACGGAGACAGTCCTCCCGAAGTTGTAACAGATCCAGATGTCCTGGGTTCCTGAACTTCCCCAGCAATGAGAAAGAGTGGAGAAAATAGAAGGGGTTTGTACAGGTCTGGAAATTGGCAAAAGAGGCAGGGCTGCAGTAGAAAGACAAGAGAGCAAGACAAGGAAGCAGCATCTTGCAATGATTGAATCTGGGCCCAGGGCTGGGCTGATGTTACGAACATTAGGAGAGAAAGGATATTTGATTGTGAAAATTGAGGATTTGAGGCCAGGACATTGGAAGGGTTATCAATATGAGAGTTGGAGCTCTAAAGGGAGACAAAGAGAGGTGGAGAGGTGAAGGCTGTGGGCCTGGTGCTAAAATTTTTAAGGATTCCAAAAGAGGAAATGCTGTTTTAGGATAAGGGTAGAATTATGGTCTGTGAGCTAGAGGGAATCCATCAGCTTATTCAGAGGACAGAGGTGAAATATGAGCAGACCCAGTAGAGAACTCTGTGAGGGGAGGGACGTCTTGATAGAGGACTTACCACCTTGAGAAAGTGGCAGCGATGCTTGAGAAGACCCCGAACATCCTGGGGAGTTTGTTCCCGGTGGAAAGCAGTGGCTCTGTGGGGCTTAGAAGTCATGACGAGAGAGGTGATGGAGGAAGAGATAGATAGGAATGGCCATGTCTGAGCTTGCGCATAGCATGTTGAGTTTAAGTGAAAGGAATTAATTCACTCCAAAAATCATTGTTGAGGATCTACATACTAGAGTAGGAATACAAATGAGACATAGTCATATCCTTAGGGAACATCATTTTACAGAGAAAATAGATTCATAGCTTAGTGATTAGTGCGCAGTTACATAGCTTGGGCCCAGACTACAGCTTTGCCACTTGACGTACAGTTACTTAAACTCTATGAATCTTCATTTTTTTCATTGTAAAATGTAGATAATAATAAAACCCACCTTGGCTGGGCACTGTGGTTCATACCTGTAATCCCAGCACTTGGAGAGGCCAAGGCGGGAGGACCATTTGAGGCAAGGAGTTTGAGACCAGCCTGGTCAACATGATGAGACTCTGTCCCTACAATTTTTTTTTTAATTAGCCAGGCATGGTGGCATGCACCAGTAGTCCCAGCTAATCGGGAGGCTGATGTGGGAAGATTGCTTGAGCACAGGAGCTCGAGGCTGCAGTGAGCAGTGATAGCTCCATTGCACTCCAGCCTAGCAGACAGAGCAAGACCCTGTCTCAAAAATAAATAAATAAATAAAAATATGACCCACCTCATCAATTTGTTACAAAGATTAAATGAGATAATACATGAAAAGAACTTAGCACGGTGTCTGGAATACAGTTCTCATTAATGTCAGCTATTACTATTCATTAGAATACAGAAGGAGAAGTGTTGAGATACAGAGATGACCAGAGTGCTTTTATAACTAGACGAAATCAGGAAAATACTTCTATCATTTTAGAATGAAGAGGTCTTTTAAAGTAAAACATAAAACTTAAAAGCCAAAAAGCAAAATATGCTCATATTTACTAATATAAAAGTGTGAAGCTTAAAAAAAGTGCATCTTCTATATGAAAAGAGGCATTATCAAGTTAAAAGGCAAGCTAAAACTTTTGGAAAATATGTTCACCCTCTCTAACAGACAAAAGCTTATATTCATACTATGTTCAAAGTCATTACAATAGTCAAATCTGTAGAGATGAAAAGTAGAATGGTGATTTCCAGGGGCTGGGGAGAGAAAAAATGAGAAGTTACTGTTTAATGGGTATAGAGTCAGCTTTGCACGATGAAAAGCGTTATGGAGATGGATGGTGGTGATGGATGCACAACATTGTGAATGTACTTAATTTCACTGAACTGTACACTTGGAAATGGTTAAGATGGTAACTTTTATGTCAGGTGTATTTTACCACAATGTTTTTTTAAAAAGCCATTGCAAATGAAGAAAAATGAAATTGAACACTCCAATAGAAAAATGATCGATGGATATAAAAATAGTTCAAGGATGAAGGACATAAATGATGGTTAAATATCAAAAACTATCAAGCTCAACAATTGAAAACAGGAAAGTTTTTGACCAATTAGGTAAGACAGATTAAATACAGCAATAATACTCACTCATAGTGTGAGCCTCTGACACTCTTACACACCATGTGTGGGAGTAGAAATGGGCAGTAGAATGCTTTTTTAGAAGACAATCAGGCTGGAGCTATCAACATATGAAATGAGATGCCATTTGATCCAACAATTCCATTTTTAGAATATATTCCAGGCCGGGACTTGCGGCTCACTCCCGTAATCCCAGTACTTTGAGAGGAGAGGTAGGTGGATACACTTAAGGCCAGAAGTTCAAGATCGGCCTGGCCAACATGGCAAAACCCCATCTCTACCAAAAATACAAAATTTAGCTGGATGTGGTGGCACATGCCTGTAATCTTAGCTACTCAGGAGGCTGAGGCACTAGAATTGCTTGAACTGGGAAGGCGGAGGTTGCAGTGAGCTGAGACTGTTCCACTGCACTACAGCCTGGGCGACAGAGTGAGACTCTGTCACAGTGAAACCCCGTCCCTACCAAAAATACAAAAAATTAGCCGGGCGTGGTGGCAGGCGCCTGTAGTCCCGAGGCTGAGACAGGAGAATGGCGTGAACCCGGGAGGCAGGGCTTGTAGTGAGCCAAGATCTCACCACTGCACTCCAGCCTGGGTGACAGAGCAAAACTCCATCACAAAAAAAAAAAAAAAAAAAAAAAAAAAAAAAAATATATATATATATATATTCCAGAGAAATAGCCACTGAAATGTATAAAGGTATAAAGGGATTTATACCAGCATTGCTTGAGATTAAAAAAAAAAAAAAGAAGCTACCTAAATAGCCATAAAGAAACAGATTTTTTAAAATGATAGTACAAGCACACAATGAACCAGTAATCAGCCACTGAAAAAGCAAAGTTGCTCTCTCTATTACAGCATGAAAAATAAATATGAGAGATAGCAATTGAAAAGTAACACACTAACCGGTATTATCCCGTGATCTGTTTTTCACTTTCTAAAAGTATACAATGGTCCCTTTTTTATTTAAATGAAAAGATTTAGTGTATGCTTATAAATGCAAAGAAAAGAACTCAGTGGTACCTGTGGTCACCTGGAGCCATGAGAATGGAAAGGGAGGCTCTCATTTTTTACTTTATACACCTCTGTGATGTTTGCTCACAGTTTTCTAGGAGCACTTTCTAGTTTTTGTAATAAAAGAAGCAAACATGAGGAAGTTAGGAGAAAATAAAAGTGTTTGTGGAGCCTAGAAGCAGAACTAACTAACATCCTACAAAAAGTGTCAGAATGGGGTGAAAAGCTGTTGTAAGGTGAGGAGGAATGTGCTAAGTGGAGAAGGTGATGAAAGGCCTCCCCAGGCTGAGGGAGGCAGGCACCTTGGAAGCAAGTTCAGGACACCTGTCAGTGGTGGGGACGAACAGGTGTGACCAGGCAGGAAAAGGCACTTAGTTGATGATATCAACTTCCCCCAGTTCCAAGTGGAATGTGGATTTGAAAGAGTACATTCTTTCACCCAAAAGTAGTTACTGAGAACTACTATGTGGTATAGAACAAAACCCACATGAACTCTCTTCCTTTCAAATTGCTTTCAGTCTAATGGTAGGGGCACACCAAAAGTTAAATTAAATTTAAATTTAAGTAAGATAAAATTAAATAATTGGCAAGGGCTTTGAAGAAAATACTGACAGTGCTGAAGTGCAGAATATGGGAGATGGGTCCAGGCAGTTATGTTTCAGTTTATATGCACACTATTTTTAAAGCCATTATAGTAGTGAAATTCAGAGATGAAAAGTAGAATGGTGATTGCCAGGGGCTGGGGAGAGGAAATATGAGGAGTTACTCTTTAATGTGTACAGAGTTTTAGCTTTGCACGATGAAAAGAGTTACGGAGATGGTTAAGGAGATAACTACAACCCTCTGAGGCAGTTTTGTTTAAGCTGAAAGTTGAAGAATGACAAAGCATGCGCTTAATGGAGGCACTGCCGTGAAGGGCAATGGCTTTCCAGGCAGAGAACACCATGTGCGAACATTGAGAGAGGAAATGTCTGAGAAAGGAAGGAAAGTCAGTGTAACCATTTTCCAAAGCAATATCAGGAATTTGCCTAATATGGTATTCCTTTATAGCACCTAGGTTGGCTGAGGGCTGAGGACCTGGAGTGCCCTTCTGCAAACACCTGTTAACTAATGGGCTTTTTGTTTGACATGGCATTAAAATTTTTTACTACATACTAAACCTTGTACCCTAACTTCATTCATGTGTCCTTAGGCATTTCTACTCTGTGTGTTGTGTATCTGTGTGGGCGTGGGGACAGAGGGAGAGACAGAGAATGAAAAACAAAGACAGAGAGATGGAGGGAGAGAGAAACAGAGGAGAAGGAGGGAGGGAGAGGGAGACTTGGAGTGCAATTTAGGTACGCTATCCGTTCCTATCTTAAACAATTAAATGCAGAAAACGTGCACCCTGAAACTGTTACTCTTTTGAAACTGAATACCATCAGTGTTGGTGCAAGCCAAATGTTGCTGAAAGTCACATTGAATGCAAAAAGCTGCATGGAGGGAGAGCAGCAGGATTGACCATTGTTGCAATGCAGCTTCTTTTAAACTTTTGGCCATTATATGAATGGCAAAGAGTGTAACAGCTGATGTGTAAACTCTCCTTGATTCAATTAAGATGGAGCAAACACAGCACTCATCCCTGGGGAGCCCACAGTCTAATGGGGAAGATCAAGAGCATGGACCGATCCCATACAAGGTAATAGCTGCTAGAAGAGAGGCACGCATCTAGTGCCATGCAAACACAGATCAGGGAGCAACGAACTCAGCAGGGGTGGGAACAGGAGCCAGGAGCACTCCTGCAAAAAGAGGTGAGATGTGGGGGGCGCATTGCAGGGCTGAGCAGGAGGCAGTCAGTAGGCGATGGGATTCCAGGTAGAAGAAACAGCATGAATAAAAGAAGCAGAGCTAAAAGTACACAATGTTTTCAGGAAATAATGAGCAGGCAAATGTGGTTAGAAGCTCAGGGAGTGGCTGGTAGTGAATCTGAAAGTTAGGCAGAAAGTCAAGGAGTGAAGGGACTTGGATGGCCTATGAAGAATTTTGGAATTTCTGTAGGTGTGTATTCAGGGAGGGTTCCCTCAAAGGCTTTCAGGAGAGGAGGTGATCTGAGAGCTGCGTTTAGAAAGATGACTGACTACTGCGTGACGGATGGACAGAGGGGCAAGTCAGGGCAAGCAGATGAGACAGGATTCTTGTTTAGGACACTGTTCCTCCTCCACCCCACCCTCACCTCAGCCTGGCCTCTGTACACGAATAGGTCTAACGGCGGATCGAGAAAAACACCAGTCAGCTTCCGCTCTTCCTCCATGGCAGGGCCGACCTCGGCACATCCACACTGCGGTTTTCTCTTGGAAGGAAGGATCAGGCTAGCGGGGCAGTGTCCTCATGAGGCCTCGTGCACACCCCTAAATCCTCCGTTAGGAGATGCCTGTAGGCCTGTAGCAGCCTCAGACAGAGCTGAGCCCTGGCTTCAGACTCTTTCCTAGAGGGAGCAATGAGGAAGTTTATCCTCTACCTTCCCAGGAGAGTATCTGCTTGATGCTGGGTTATCTCCTAAGCTGAATTTTGATTACTTTGTATTTAAGTTTAGGAACGTCTCTGTCATTTGGGAGCTGCTTTTCTGGCTGCAGCTCAACAGTGGCGAACATGGACACTGGGAACAGGCCCAGAGTCCTGAAATGATTAATATCCTGTGTTGTGAGATGTCCAAACGCGTGGATAGCCAAAGCATTTAGAGAGCCAGGCTAGGCAGTGCAGTGTGATGGCAGACAAGTCCCTTGAGTTATACGGGAGGAAAGATGCTACAATTCCATACACTAAATCAATGAAATTGAATAAAGGTTCTGAACCAAACCTCCCTGTGGACATTGACTTTCAGGAAATGGCTCGGGGCTGGTTGGTCTGCAGAGCTCTGGTCATGCACGGCTTCTCCAGGGAGACTCAGCCGATCCCAGGTTTACCATCTTACACTCTAGACCTGATCCCTCACTTTGACCAGTGGCAGCCCTGCTCTCCTGACTGCCACAGATCAATTGCTTTGTTTATCTTATTGTCAGCCTGTTTTGGAAACACTCTCCTAGACTCCTTTCTGACTCATAGGTTAAGGAGCGTGAGTAATTCTTCTGGAACTCACTTGGAACAGGAGGGAACCCTTCCCATTTGATTTCCGGTCCTAAAAAAAGACAAGATAGTTCACACAGGATGCTAATTAGTTTTCCTATTCAACAGTTAGCGTGGCCTAGCCCTGTTTGGAAAGCTGCCTTTTGTGCTGCAGGGTTTAGAAATTTGAATACCTCCAGCTTTTATTCAGAATTTATAAAATGACACCAGAATATCGTTTTGTTGTGATTAGTTTTGCTGCTAAAACTAGGGTTTTTGGTTTTGTTTTTTTTTTTTACAGAGGAAACCCAAATGATTTCTCTTATGAGACATAAAAATGAGGAGAAATGAACAACCAGATTTCTCTTCTACATTGTTCTCGTTTTATTGTTCGTGGATGAAGGTAACCTCTCATTGTCCTCCTGCTGTATTTTTTGGCCTGTCCTTCTAAGCAGTGATGTAAACTCATGAAAGCTTTCACTCCAAATGGGTGTGGCTCTCTTTGTAGCCAGAATGGTTTGGCGTTCACTTTCTATAGCAGAAATGGTAAGAAAGTGGCTTTATATTCTTCTGTTTCTAAACTGGCTTAAGAGAGGACCAGCCCCTTTGTAGAAGTCAGATACTTGAGAGCTTTTCAGGTTGCCGATAGGAAGTATTCTAGCTCTGCTGGGGGAAAAACCACGGAGCGCAACTTCAAAGTCTCAGCTTAGGGGCAGGGTTACAGGGAGCTTTAACTTTCTACTTTATGCAGTTTTGTACAGTTTGCATTTTTCACAATGAATATGGAAGACAGGACGAAAAACCAATCAAAGACTGACTATATTTATTTGGAAATCGTTTCTTCATTCATTTTTGTCTTAGCTGCTCTGTGACCTTGGACAAGTTAATTCACCTCTTTGTCCTTCTCTGTAAAATAAAGGTGGCAATACACCCTATATAAGGCTGTTGTGCACTAAAACATCTAATGCACGTAAGTACTCATATTGAGTACACATAGTCATGCTCCGTAAGCTTTACTGTTGTTGTTGCATTGTTGATATCGCTCACTGCCAGTACCCAAGACCCCTCTCTGTAGCATGGCTGTTGAGTGGTGCAGAATGTAACTCTCACCCTTTTGATCGCAAGGAAGAATATTAGTCTTAATTAGAAAAACATTATATTGGGTAGATTTGGAAGAGAAAGGCAAACCCACATGTTTACCCACTTTCTCTCCAATCATTTCTTCAGAAAACAGCTGAGAAGGTCACTGTCCACCCCATGCTTCTTCCAAGTGTAAGTCGGATTAGGTTCCTCCTCACTTGAGCCCTCTAAAGGCTTCCAAAGCACTTTGAATAAAGTCAGACTCACCTGCCCTCCTAGTCCCTCCAGATCTGCTTCTACTCACTTCTTTCCTGGCCTATCCACTCTCCTGCCAGCTCATTAAGCTCTGGCACCCAATCAGACCTCATATGGGCAGCCCACCCTCCTATATCCACTGTTCCTCATGGATCTCAGTCTAAATATCACCTCCTCACAGAGGCCCTTTCTTGTCTGCTCCCTTCATTATTCCGTACACAGCCCTCTGTCTAGTTCACTGTACTTGACAGAAGCTATAACTAGTTTACTTGCTTGTGGGTTTCTCTCACCAGATTGTAGGCTCCAGGAAGGCAAAGAGTAACCTGGACTGGCATATAGTAAGTGCTTATTAAATACCCCATAGTAAGTGGGCAAGGGGCAGATCTGTGGAAGGAGTAAGAGAAGGAGAGAAGGGAAAGGAACAAAGGAAGGAAGGAAGGAAGGAAGGAAGGAAGGAAGGAAGGAAGGAAGGAAGGAAGGAAGGGAAGGAGGGAGGGAGGAAGGAAGGAAGGAAAGTCTGCAAAGGAAGGAGAGGTTAACTATTCAAGTGGGTGGCTTTAAAAGTCTAATGACTGGTAGAATGTGGTGCTAATGACAGGAACAGTTTGGGAGGGAGAATAAGATTAAAGAGTAGATTGAGAGTTTGGTTCAAACATGTTGCACTAAAGTGAAACTTCCACCAGGCAGAAAGATGCGGGACTAAAACTCAGGACCAGGCCAGCGCTGGAGATGCCAGGTAGAGAGTGATGAAATGGTATTTAGTCTCTCAGAATGGAAGAAACCTTTAAAGGTCAGGGAAGGAAGGAAAAGAGAAGTAGCTTCTGGGAACAAAACCTTTGGGTTCTAGGGAAAATATGATTGCAAAACAGAAATTTAAAGGAATCTGTAAAGAGCAAGATCATGAGTAGAGCCTGAAGCTTAATTTGACCCAGCGTGGGAAACCTCACCCGGGCAGGACATGGACAGATTGACAGATTGCTGTCTCCGTTCAGGGTCAGTGAATGAGAAGGCACATTCAGACAGACAGGAGATGGAAGATGGTGTGAGGTCATGGCTAATGGAGAAGAGGACAGGTTCTGAAGAAGACACCAATATAGTATAAAATGCCTAAGGACACATTGCTCACAGGTTACTGATACCTCTTAGCAGTGTCCTGCCAATTAATGAGCAGGTGATGGCGATGACACCAGGCAAAATTGTGAAGTCAATGGAGTCTTTCCCTTCAAGGCTTTTTCTGCTGCCATTTGCCCCTTTCTTGCTGCTGGTGGTGTTTCTTAGAGGGACCATGGAGAAGAGAAAACAGTAGGGCCGTGGAGCTGGAGGGCTCTGGGTTTGTATTACCTACCGCCAGCTGGGTGATTGGGAACATTTTCTCTGTGAGCCTTAGTATTGTTAATCTTTCAGGTGAGGATGATAATATCTACCTCCCGGGTAGTTATGAAGATATCAGAAAGCCTCTGAAAAGCCCCTAGCACACAGTCAGTGCTCTGGAAATGTTAATTCTCTTCCTTCCCAAGGACTTTCACTTTCTGCTCCCTTCCATTCTTATCAGAAATTAGTGAAACTACTTTATCTTTTCTAGGAGTATTGGCATTTAAAGCTTTTTATGCACTGTGAAATGCATTTTTAATTATTCATTCATTCATTCCACAAATGTTTATTGAATACTTACTACGTTTGTGTCCAGTGCTGGGCTAGGTGCTGGGAGCACAAGGGTGAATGCAACAGACACACCACACCTCAAAGCTTGTTAGGGAAATTAGCTTCACTGTTCTAAAGTATATGCAGGAGGATGCGGCAGTAGTTCCAAACTCCCGCATGCACCAGAATCGCTTGGAGGGCTCTTTAAAACTGATTGCTGGGCCCCATTCAAAGAGTTTCTGGCTCAGTAAATCTGGAGTAGAGTCTAGGAATCTGCATTTCTAACAAGTTCTCAGGTGCTGTTACTCCTACTGCTCATGGTTCAAGGACCACACTTTGAGAACCATTGAAATAGAGCACTAGGGAGAAAGGGGAATAGGGTATTAGTAGATATTAGTAGAGTATTGTCAGAAGAATATGGTACCTCTTGTCTTTAAGATATGTTGTTTTCTTTGATAAAGGTAAGCTGGGGTTATTCCAGCTAAGTGCACAAACTCCAGATGTTTTGGAGGTACAGAGGACCTATAGGCACAGCAACCTCAGCTTCCAGATGCGGAGCCCATTTGCTTTTCACCCCAGTTCATCTCTTCTCCCTGTCCTTAAAGTCTCTATTCAAATCAAAGCCTTTTTCTGATGACTTTCCTCACTTTCCCAGATAAATTTTGGCCATTCTCCGCTCCCATCACACTTAATACATCCCTTTATTATGATAACCATCTCACTGGATTGTAAACTTGTTTATTGACTTATATTCCCCACTAGCCCAGAAATGCCTTGATAGGTGGAACTACATCTTATATCTCTCAGTATCGCAGTTAAAACTTGAATGTTTATGGACCACTAGACTAACTGATAGGATAAATGGATGTGTTTAATGAGTATTAAATTATATGACATGAGGAAAAACCATCAAAATGATACTGTGTGTAGATACTGAGAATCAGGAGCAAGTGTTCTCTTGTCTGACCAAGATGGGTTGAACTTGTTACTCCACCGATAGCCATGTAATCTTGGATCAAATGCCCAATCATTCTGAACTTTCCTTTCATTATTGGTGGAATAAGGACATTAATCTTTGCATGTGTGTGAGGATTAAATGAAATAATGTATATAAAATGTTTAGCATAGTGCTTGGCACATAGAAAATGTGAAATAAAATGTACTATTTGATAAAGTAAAGCAAAAGGAAGAATTAAAAAATGAAAACTGGGCTGGAAAAAAGTGACACTGTCAGTTAAAGCTATTTATAATACTTGCTTAATATTCATGTCTAATTACTAAGAAGCAACTTTTTTGCATATCAGTTAATATATGTCAAATTAACATTGGTAATTATTTTTCCATTAAACTGCGTGTTGTTCTCAAGTCACGAAGACTGAAGACTAAGTAAAAGCCATTTGAATTGGTGTTTAGGATGTCATTGGTGACTTTTAAAAACTTTTATTCAGGAAAATGGGCATATAGGAGGATAAGGAAAGATTTCAGAGTGTATAACAAGAGGCCACAAATACAGACAACTTTCTTGGGATAAGTATAGCAATACTTAAGAGAGAAAGATAGGCCAGGCACAGTGGCTCACACTTGTAATCCCAGCACTTTGGGAGGCTGAGGAGGGGGGATCATCTGAGGTCAGGCGTTAGAGACCAGCCTGACCAATATGATGAAACCCAATCTCTACTAAAAATACAAAAATTAGCCGGGTGTGGTGGCATGCGCCTATAACCCCAGCTACTCGGGAGGCTGAGACAGGAGAATCGCTTGAACCCGGGAGGCAGGGTTGTGGTGAGTCGAGATAGTGCCATCGCACTGCAGCCTGGGCAACAAGAGCGAAACTCCGTCTCAAAAAGAGAGAGAGATAATAGCAACTCTTTGTTGAACAACTTATCTATAGGAACTAAATGTTTCCATTGGCATTAGCAACATATACCAGAGTTGAAATGGTTTTAATGCAATGTACCAGGTATTCTTGAATCTGAAGCCCTGCAATTCTTTTCTCTATATTCTATGAAGTAAATGTTCAAATTCACATGTAGCTCATTTTAATGTTTCATTCCAAGGGTGGTTTCTTTACCAATGGATTCGCAAGTGTATTTTTTCAAAGAGCGCTTAAAATGTTTCTACTTTAAAAATGAAGCTTTTTTACAGGATAGCTATTTAAAAATGGGCAACACCCTAGTGAGAGGAAGAGTACTGTTAATAAATTTGATTTTAATGACCCTGGCAGGGCAGAGCAAGCAGGACCCTGTCATTGCTGAATTGGCCTCAAAAACAGTAAAGCACAGGAAATGGGATGACAGCAAATTTCAAAGCACAGCAAAATCCTCATTATTGCTGAACATGGAAATCACACTTCAGCTTAAAATTTGCTGAAACAGAAATAGAAAACAAACATGAGGCCCTTTGGGTCTTCTTGTGTACAGAAAAAAATGAGTGATGGATTATTCTTTAGGATTCTATGACAATCAGTTTTGACTGCTTGTTTTTCAGGGAGCTTTTATCTTCAGATTCGTTCTCAAGGTGAGCTCATCTAGTGCATTCTGCCCAGTGTGTTCAAGCGTGCACCAAGGACTATCCTACACACAGAAACTTGAAGAGGAAAGCTTTTCAGCCTTAAAATAAATAAATAAATAAATAAATAAATAAATAAATAAATAAGGCTTCTGCATTGCAGCTAATGGCCTCTTACAGAGGCTTGCAGAGAAACTTCTAAACACAGTTTAGAAGCATGGTTAGTAACAAACCCAAAAAAATTAATTATGATTTTTTTGTTCTTTGGTGTGTGTGTGGTTTTTTTAAAAGAGAAAATGCATTTTTCTAGTTCAATCAACTTAATAGACCTTTTCCCTCCTTGCAGAATAAGAAACAATGTGTTTTCAAAGGACTATGGTACTTAATATTTGAAAATCAGATTTTATTTTCTAAACTTGACTAATCTACAACTTTCAAATGTAGTGAGTTACAGACCATCATTTATAAGGTGATCCCTTGGAAGTTTGAAAATACTTTCTAATGGGGAAAAAGTGTTCTTTTCATTGTGTTTTCATATTAACACAAGTCTCGCTAACCCATGAATGTGTTTAAAAGGACATATAATACCCCCCTTTTTTTTCCTTTGAGATGGAGTTTCACTCTTGTCACCCAGGCTGAGGTGCAATGGTGTGATCTCAGCTCACTGGAAACTCTGCCTCCTGGGTTCAAGCGATTCTCCTGCTTCAGCCTCCAAGTAGCTAGGATTACAGACATGTGCCACAACACCTGGCTATTTTTAAATTTATTTTTAGTAGTGACGGGGTTTCACCATGTTGGCCAGGCTGGGCTTGAACTTCTGACCTCAGGTGATCCGCCGGCCTTGGCCTCCCAACGTGCTGGCATTACAGGAGTGAGCCACTGCGCCTGGCCCAGGACATATAATACCTTTTATTAGTAGGACTATCCTACCTTTTATTAGTAGGAGTAAAAAATAGAACTTTTTATTCCTACTAATAAAAGGTATTATATTAAATAAATAGCACTATTTTAGGTTAGAGAAAACACAAACATTACAGCCAAAGCCACCTGAAATCTGAGTTGAATTCTAGGTTAGCTGCTTACCAGATTTGTGATATTGAATGAATAGCTTTACCTCTCTGAACCTCAGTGGCTTCACCCATAAAATGGGGGTAATACCTACATCCCAAAGTTGCTGCTGTGAGGCCAGCACATGGGCTGAGAGCTGCTTCTGGAGTCAGATGTCTGGGTTTGGATTATGGCTCTGCCATTTACTTGCTGGGAGCCATAGGCAGGTTATTTAACTTCTCCACACATCGGTTTCTTCATCTATAAAATAAGAATAACATAGAAACTTACCTCTGGAGTTGTGTCAATTGTGTTGGGTTGAGTCAATATGTATAAAGTGTTTCAAATAATACTTGGCATGTGGTAAGCACCATAAAAGTGTTTGTTTTTATTATTATTATTTTGTTAGGTATGTTTTCTGTCTCAAACAACAATAATGAACTATCCTAAGTTTAAAAATAGATAGATCGATGGAAAGATAAATAAATAGATAATAGTTACCTAGGAAACTGATTTGGTTCATGGTAATTTACCACTATATATAGGAAACAGATTTCATCCCCTAGATTGTGTAAATGAAAACATGGAGGAAGAAGGAAGGATTGTGTCCAGCCAAAACCACAATCTCAGCTGCACATTCACCTGGTTTAGAAAGAATGTCAAGTGTTACCTATTCTTCAGCAAAAGGAAAACAAGCAACAAGTCTCTGCAGCCAGACATAGAAAGCATTGTTTTGAAAAAACTGGAAAGAAGATCTCAGACATGCTTGGGCAAGATTATTATTCTACTGCATTTTAATTGCAATTTCCATACTAAAAATAGTTGCATTAGACTTCATTTATCATTGTTCAATAGCCCCATTTGTGGAATATGAAAATATTTAATGCCTTGCAAATGAAGACAGCTGGATGCTTAAAACCCAGTCTGAAGAATCAGAGAGTCTTACTGTATTATTTTCCCCTGGTACAATGAAATTGCTGTTTGTCTTTCATACTCTCAAGTTCTAAGATTAGGAAAGAGTGAGGGAAAAGGTTTGATTTTAATAGGGAGGTTACCAACTATTTTGGTTTCATCTACTTGGAAAGGTTAACTCCTAAACCTTATAATGGACCATGAATCATGGCCAACCTTCCAAGGTGCCAATATTGCACTCTGCATTAGGGGAAGAGAGTGGAGTAGATAAGGTGGGGATTACGTGAGAAGAGCTGGTTCACTCTAATTTCCAAAGCCTGCTGTCCCTGGGAAGCATGAAATCACCAAGACCATGGCCTCAGGAAAAATATTATGTTTTCCCCCTTTGGGCCCAGACCAGAGCTCTTGGTTAAGGCATTGACCTGGCGTAGCGTGTGGGGTTGTGGTGTTTTAGTGCAGAGGTCCTTTAGCTATGAATGTTCCTGGGCAGCAGAGTGTCTTCCCCAGAAGCAGAACTTCAAGCTGGAGAATGTCCAAAAAATAAAAATAATACCAAGCACCACTAAAACTGTAAGTTATATTGAATTCCATCTTGAAACTGGAAATTCACAATACAACTCTTCGTATTTCTCTATCAGTGTATTGAGATTAAAAGGAACTCCAAGGCATAAAAGCAGATCACCCTGGAATTTTCCAGGGATCCCAGCCCAACCAGGGCAAGTCATCTCAAAGGCTGTTCAATTTGAAGGTGGATAACTGGTGACTAACTAAGAAGAAAAAACCAGAATAACATGAAGTGGTGCCAGAAAACACATGAAGTGTTCTGGGACACTTGGCTCTCCTGGTTTCCTTTTAAAATTATTTTTATTTTTATAAACAACTTTGCAGAAAGTTTAGCCCATAACCTCTTCAATAAAATGTAATCAGTGAGCTACTGCTAGAATACTTATAACTTTGTCCATATGTACACATCTTATTTACAAAATTTCAGTCACTCTGTATATGATGGGAGTCTTACTTTTCATATTACATTATTTGGCTTTTTTCTATATATTTATGGCTTAACTTCATATTTAACATTTTAAAGGATGGCGTTGTATTTTATCCAGCTGATATAACTACTTATTTTCTCAAAAGTGAATAAACTTTCTAGTCCTTATTATTGGACTTCCTGAACAATGACAGCAACAACAACAAAATCAACATTCACACTGTAACTTATGAAAAAGTTTGTTTCTTTTCATACCCAATGAGATACTTGATTTGAACATATTGTCAACTCACTGTGAGGCAGAAAAATGAAACATTTTGATAGTTGCAACTTTAAAAATTGGCTAACAAATGATAGAAACAACTCAACTAAAGGAAACAATTTTTAAAATTATTTATTCTTTTGTCTCCCTATATTATGGAATGTGGTGCTTTTTGCTGGAAGTTGGTATGACTATTTGGAAAGCCAAAATGGCTCGATGTGCTGCACTCTGGAATCTCATTGATTGATTGATTGATTGATTGATTGATTCATTCATTCATTGAACTTTTATTGCACACCTACTACCTGCTGGATTCTATTCTAGATGTGAGAGATATGGCAGTAAAAATAACCCTCCTCTCACAGACCTTACGGGGGGAAGCATACAATAAATAAATGAATACACAACAAAATGTCAGATAGTGATATGTGTTGAAAAGAAAATTCAAGAAGGGTAAAATGTGAAATGCAGAGGCTGCTGTAATATTTCAGAAGGGATGGGAGGTTTTCTCTGATGAGGGGGTAATTGAAGCCAGTGCTTAAATCCTATGTGTATCTCTGGAAGGTGATGTCTTGCGTGTGTCCATGCAAGAAGTACAGCTCACTTTCGCATGTCTTTATCATTTTTTATTAATTTGTTCAGACAATATTTGTTCTCATGAATGTGCTACTGCTTTGATAGCTATGGGAGATATAGAAGTGAACTATGCAGGTGTGGCACCTGCCTCACAGAGTTTATGAGAAGACAAGAAATTACACGTGTGACAGTGCTTTGAAAAAGGAAGTACAAGGTGCTGTTGTGGTAGATTTTTATAGCTGGGAGGTCAGGGAAGGTTTCCCTGAGGAAGTGACCTTTAAGCAGTGAAGCAAGTGTGAGCCAGATTCACGGGTCAAAGGCAATGGAAGTAAGGGAAATTTACAGGCAGAGGGGATCAGTGTGCAATCTTTCTTTTTCTTTCATTTCTTTCTTTCTTTCTTTCTTTCTCCTTCCTTCCTTCTTTTCCTTCTTTTCTTTCTTTCTTTCTTTCTTTTTCTTTCTTTCTCTCTCTCTCTTCTTTCTTTCCCTTTCTTTCTCTCTCTTTCTTTCTTTTTTGGCTGTTGACTTTCACCTTTCTCACCGATCCAAATCTTCCAAGGTCTAAGAAGTAATATCACTTGATTATATTTTCTTGCCCTTCTCTGGTAAATGTGCACATGTATGATTTTGCAGTAGATGAATAAAAGAAAATGTACATGCAGCACAGGAGTCAAAAACAACAATAATAAAAATACAACCCAAACTAATGGACTTTATTCATACTCAAGATTTAGATAGTTTTATTTACAGTAAGTTTTATTGTCAATCTTTTGTTAGCTGGAGTGCTATCAATTTATGACACAGATTTTGGCTCATAAATTTCCCAAAGACCACTTATCAAGCTATAGTCACTTGTGGTTTTGTATTTAACTCAAGTGCATATAATTTTCCATGTCTTTAAAATAAGTTTTATGGCAGAGAGAGAAGCAGCAGCAGGAGGAGATAACATTGAAACCTTATAAGAAAAAAATATGTAAGTTGTATTTCCTGTCTATACCAGCTGATTCTTTGAAACCCAGTGTGGTAATGAAGTAGAGTAGGAAAGCCGTGGGCCAGTCCCATTAGCCTACAGCTTCCAGAGGGCCCTGAGGTTTAAAAATCCCAAAGGATGTTCTTTTCAAAACTGTTTACAGATGAGCCTCAACTTACGATGGGGTTATGTCCCGAAAAACCCATGGCAAGTCAAAAATATTGAAAGTTGAAAATACATTTAATATCCCAATATGCCAATCATAAACTAGAAAAATCGTAACTCAAACCACTGTGAGCCCAGGGCCATCTGTATAATAAAGAAACATTAGGAACTATGTGAACGCTTTCAATGAGAGAGTTTTGCATGAGGTATAGTTTCTCCATAAAATAAAAATGCTGCAGCCATTAGACAGCCTGTTGTAGAAGGAGGCTCAATAACAAGAGAGAATGCATGTGATAATTTTTTAAAAGCAAGATGACAAAACTTTGATGGGATAAAAATTACATCAAAAGAGCTGGGTGTGGTGGCATGCCTATAGTCTCAGCCACTTGGGAGGCTGAGGCATGAGAATTGCTCGAGTCTAGAAGTTCGAGTCCAGCCTGGGCAGCATAGCAAGACTCTGTCTCTGAAAAAGAAAAAAATTAGGTCAAAATAGGATATAGTTACAGAAAAAATACATTGATATTTTAATGTGGGTTATATCCGCTTAATGGAATTATAGATTATTTTTATTTTCTTCTTTATGTGTGTGCTTTCCAAATTTTTGATCACAAATGTAAATTGGTTTCATAATCTAAAAAAAAAGCAATAGATGTTCTTGTTCTTCCAAAGAGAAAGGAGAGATTTGAGTAGCAGTCATTCTTACAATGCACACACATCTGTATGCAGGATGAGAGTTTTCCTTAGGTAAATTCTGAGTCTGTAGCTTTTATATGAGTGGAGCAAAGGACCCAGAGTTCACTGCAGAGGATCTAAACAACGTTTGATGCTGGAGATCGTGCTTGGTGATTATAAACTTTTATTTTTAAAATACCAAATGAGAAAGAGAGGGCCAATGAAGTAAGACAATGTTACAAGGAGTAGCTCTTTATAAGGAGTAATTCTATCAATGACAGGTTAAATGACATCACTGCTTACATCTCACCACGCCAGCTGCTGACTTATTAACTGGAATGTGTATATGGTGCATTAATAATGTGGTGTGGGGCCTGCATGCTAGTTGTTCCTTTATTTCATTTATATGGAGTGTGTGTGTGTGCATGTATGAAATCCACCTTTATTTTCATGGCCTCTGGATTTTGTGTTATGCTTAGATGGGCCTTTTAAGATTATAGAACTTCTACTCATATTTTTTTCTAGTGTTTTTATAGGTTTGATTACATGCACTTAAATTC
The DNA here is from genome assembly GCF_028858775.2 of Pan troglodytes. Taxonomy (NCBI): domain Eukaryota; kingdom Metazoa; phylum Chordata; class Mammalia; order Primates; family Hominidae; genus Pan; species Pan troglodytes. Next base: position 17,422,126 of record NC_072407.2, read on the forward strand.
TCTTTTCCTATGGTTTATGTTTTAATGTAAGTACAGGGTAGGGGGCAAATTTTATGTGTTTCCCTATGGCTAGCTAGTTCTTTCAATAGCATTTATTGAAAAATCCATCTTCTTCCCAATCCTTTAAAATTCACTGTATAATTCAATTTTCCTATACTTTGGGTCTATTTCTGGATGCTATGCCTTTTAATTCGTCTATTGGTCTGTTTCTATACCAATACCAGACTATTTTATTGCCACAGTTTAATAGTACACTTTGATAATGTATGAGATCAAATTCCCCAGTCTATCCCTTCTTTTCTTTTTCAAAAGCATATTGTAAATTTTTTTGAGCTAATGCATTTCTGAAATGGCTTGCCTGAACACTTCACTTTGCTATACTAACTAGAATGGATTCTTCCTTTCTTTTATATTCTCCAGAAAGTGAACTCTAGTCTGCTCATCCCAGTGAAGCAGGGCAAAATTGATGCCAGTTTTTTGAAGACAGTGTCTATCTGTTCTTCAGAGCTTCTGTTGAGAAGCCATGTGGCCACTGGTGCTTTAGCTTCCTCTAGCCAAACGGAAAAGCCCCTTTCACATCTGAGCACCAAGATCTTTGGAATCTTGGCCATGTCTGCAAGCAAGATCTAGTCTAAAGCCTAATTACACAGTCTAGGACACATTCCAAATGAGGTATTACTGCTCTCCCATTCTGAACTGCTATGGCCATCCCATTAAAAAAAGAGCCAAGGAAGGTCTTTTCAAAAGCAGCTGAAAAAGCTATAAACACTGGTTAACTCATTAATGCCTGATTTTTTTTTAATTCCCATTTTTTGTACACCCAGATGTCAACCTTGGTTAACAGATCAAACCATTCACAAATGTCAAATCCCAAAGAAACGCAATCAGAATCTTCCAGAACAGGACTCTGAAGTCTGTATTTTTTAAAACTCCCCAGGTAATTCTAATGGATCCAATCATTGGATCAGAGTCAGGGAAACTACTGTAGATTATACTACTTTATCCTCACTAACTTCATCTGTAAAACGGGAGCAAGAAATATCTATTTCATAGAATTGTTAAGAGTGATACCTAATAAGTATCACATCTTGACTGTATGCCAGGCACTGTGTTAAGGGCTTTCCATCTATCATCACATTGAACTCTTATAACAGCCCTATGAAGTAGATACTAGATTATCCCCCTTTTACAGATGAGGAAACTGAGGTACAAAGAGGTTAAGCAATTTGATAAAAGTCATCCAGCTAGCAAGTGTGGAGGGCAAGCATATCAACTGCTAGGGTTAACGTGAGGATTATATTAAATAACGTATTTAAAGCATCTGGTACACAGTAGGTGCAAATAAATGCTCTCTCTTATCTTCCTTTTATCCACATGATTCTACTCATGCCCAGTAAAATTTACATTGAGGACAATATTTTGACCTTAGCAGTGCCCTAAGAATTGAAAGTTCAGTATCCTGGAAAGTAGAAAAGAAAAGGGAAGTTAGGTAGTAGTGGAAGGAGGTGTTTGGGATCTCCAACAGAGAGAACCACAAAGAAAGGTGTAATTACACAGGGAAAAACAGGTGCACATGAGGGAAGACAGTTGCTTGGCCACTGAGGGTAGGATAAGGCAGGGTGATAACCTTTAAAAGAGGAAAGCCAGGGTACAAGATGAGAATCTCACAGGAAGGGAGTCCAAAAAGACACCTATTTCAGCCCGCCTCCCACTGCATGGTAATCCAGTTCTCACTTGGACATTTTTTGTGACAAGAAACTCAATTAATCAAGGCAGAGGATGCTCTAGCTGTTAGAAAATTGTTCATATTGATTCATTCTAGAGTTTCTACCCACAGGTTCTCCTTCAACCCCTTAAGGCCCTGAAGTATAAGTTTAATTTCTCTTCTATTTGACAGTTCTTCACATATATCAAGACAGTTACCTTGTACCCCTGGGGCAAAACCTTCTGCTTCCTTTATTATTTCCTCATATGACATAGTTTCTAGCCTCTTTACATCCTGGTCCCTCTACTTGTGCATGTAGATAATTTCTTTCTGCCAAGTCTTAATTGCAGACAATACTTCATGTGGGTACTGACCAACACTGGGCAGCACAATAACACCTATCTTGCTTTACATGTCAGACTTCCACTGATGCAGCCTAAGAGCGTTTATTTATTTTGGCAGCCACAATTCACTGTGGACTCAGATTATTTGTCACCTAAGACCGTTTATCTTGCTCCTATAAGCATCTAAGACACCTCTGCCTCCGGCTGGCTTCACACACGGTGGGACTCCACATTTACCCCTGTTAGAGTCAGCCCACTGCTCCAATATTGTATGTGGTTTGTGTAACAGCGTCTCTTCCCCTCCTGGCTTTGTGTCATCTGAACATGTGATGCGAATCTTCTGGATTTTCCTTCAGGACACTGATAAAAGTTCTGATGTCTGGACCTGGGAGAGAGGCTTCTGTCATTCTGAGGGTAACTGGTGTGGTATAGAGGCTTTGAAATAAAAAGTCTGGTTTGAATTACGGCTCTGCCACCTACTGTGTGACCTTTGGCCAGCTAGCTTAAATTCTGAGTTTCAGTTTCCCCATCTGTAAAATGGGGCAATAAAAGCTTCCTCACAGTGTGGTTATAAAGATTAAGGGAGAACATGAGGGGAAAGTACTTAGCACAGTGTCTGGCACGTAGTAGGTGCTGCTGGAATGCTGACTCCCTGCAATCTTCTTTTCGGTCAACGTCGACTCATCAATCAGCATCTTTAGGTTATGGTTACTTAACCAGTTATTAGTCCAATTAATGATACTAGCATCCAGCCCATATTTCTTCATCTTGTCCATGATATCTTGTCAAGTGCTTCGCTTAAGTCCCACTTACCTAGAGTGATCTCCTCATGAAATGGGGGCAGAGACAAAGAAGCAATAAGATTCCACCTGCGTGTAAACTTCGGAAAAATAGCAAGCTACCGACGGAGTTGCTTGACCTCGAAAACAGTCAGCATTCAGACCACAAGCACATATTGGGCACTCCGTGCCTGTCAATGAGCTGGGGATGGGCAATGGTGTTACAGAGATTAAAAAACGCAGTGTCTGTGTTCAAGGAACTTACCAGGCTAGAAGTCTAGAGTCACGGGGGCCAGTCTGGGTAACAGAATTAGGCCAATTTATTTAATTCCATTTGTTCATGTATCCAGCCAACAGATATTTATGGTGCACTTGTTGGGTGCCAGCCCCGCCCCCACCACTCCACCCTACCCCAGCAGGCGCTAAAGGAGAGCTGGCATGATGGATAACGAAAAAGAAGACGCTGTCCTTCTATTCAGGGAGTTTAACATCTGAAAGAGCCGGGAGTTCTTTGTGCTAAAGGCCCTCTACAAAGTGCCTGAGATGCAAAAATAAGTCACTTTCTCTGTCCTCTCAGCAACCGAGTCGCATGTCGTTATCAAATTTTTATTTTCTGTAACTGTTTCCTTCCGTCTTGCTCCGTAGACAGCTTTTTGCTGCAGAGAGCGCTGCCGCGGGGCTGGTGTCTACCCCTCAGTAAGTGGTCAAAAGCTGGCTACTGGAAGGAAATGCAATGGAATCGCTCCGCGCTCGAGTATTCTCTTTGGAACTACGGGAATGACAGCTCCAGTGGGACACTTGGAGGTCATGATGAACGCAAAGAACGTGAGAACACTTGCAGTCCTCGGGGTGGAAATGCCTTCTAGAAATACTAAGTATCCGTTCTCGTTTAGACTTTGGCAAACCAGGGATTTTCGGAAGGGTCTGGCACTCAACGTTCCTAAAATTTGTTTCCTAGATGGAGCCAGAGGGAGAGAGGGAGTAAAGAACTGCTGCTTTTCGTCGGAATGCCCGGAGTGGAGAAGAAGGAGGAGGAGGGGTGAGGGCGGGCGGCCAGACGCCAGCCGGCAGGGGACCCAGAGAAGAGGGACATCCCGGGCGACCCCGAGGAGCGCGGCTCGGGCACCGCAGTGGCCGCGGCTAGTGGGAGACCTGAGGGGAAAGGGAGAGGGCAGGGGCGAGGAAACCAGGGAGCGCGCGCGGATTGGTCCTCTCCTCGGGGCGTGCGCTCCTGTGCGCCAAATGATTGGTGGCAGGAAAGTAGCAGGTAAACCGGCCCCCGCCGCCTCGCCATTGGTCAGCGGCCTCTCTAGCCGCCACACAACTGGCCAGCGGGCTGCCGAGCCGCGCGCGGATTGGCTGGGGGCGGCCGCCGGGACCGGCTCCCTTCGGGCGTTCGGATTGGCTGGCGGGAAGAGGCAGGTATCCGGGCGCCGCGGCTCCTCCATTGGTGGGCGGGGAAGGGGGGTTGGGCACAGCGATTGGTGGGCGGGGGGCCGGGCCTGGGCCGGCGGGGAGCGGATTGGTCGGAAAGTAGGTTAGTGGTGCGACATTTAGGGAAGGCAGAAAGTAGGTCAGGGACGGAGGTGCCTGTTTACCCGCGCCGGACTCACCGCCGCCGCCGCCGCGGGATCCGAGTGCGGGCGCGGGCGCGGGCGCTCCCGGCGAGCCACGGTGAGTGTCAGGCCGGCGGCGGCCAGCGGCGCGATCCCGCGCACCCCGTCGGGGGCCGTTAGCACCCTCGCGGGCGCTGCGCCCCTGCCGCCGCCCCGGGGGCAACCCGGGCGCCGAAGAACCCTGCCCGAAGTGCCCGCTGCCGGCCTTAAAGGGCCCGTGACCGCTCCCTGCCCCCACCCGGGCCGTGGGGAGGCTGCGCCCCTTAAAGGCGCCGCGCCCGTCCGCCCCCATCCTCCTCGCGGGGGCTGCCGCTGCGGGCTAGGGCAGGCAGAGGTGCTGCAGGAGCCCTTAAAGGGGCCGGGAAAGTGTTCGCTGGAGTACCCACAGCCCTTCCGCGGGCATCGCTACCTGGCGGGGGGAGGGGGCAGCTAGCTGCCTCTTAAAGGGATAGCTCTGCCCTTGGGGGCAGTGACGCGGCCGAGGAGGACTCCTAGATGTATCCCCGGGAGCTTCGGGGATCCCCGAGGGGACCATGCCTGGCGGCTGCCCCCCAAGGGCGTTGGGCGAACGGTGCCGCGTCTGCCCTTCCTCCCCGCTTCACTTCCCTTTCGGGAGCCCGCGAGGCTGGGTGGGGGCGGGGAGGGCGTCTCCGTCGGGCTTGGGGAGTCCAAGTCCGCCCGCCCCTTCGGCCCTGTAGTCAGGGCTGGCGCTGCACCCGGGAATCCCCGGCCGGCACGGGGCCGACCCCAGCCTGCGAACTTTCGTGGGGCCTGTGCCGTCCAGGTCCTGGGCGGCCCTCAAGGATGCCCCGTGGGTCTGCGGGCAGGTGCGCGTCGGCGTGGGGATGTCGCCCGGAGCCCGGGTGCGGGCCGGCCTTGGAGTCCCAGAGCTCCGCGGAGGGCGCAGCGAGCCTGGCTCCAGCTCCGGGTTTGACAGATGTCAGGGAAGAAAAGATTCCCGCTCGGCTATTGCCGGGCGTTGACATCCCAGAGAGCTTCCCGGTTGCTTGGAAGAAGACGAGGAAGGTAGAGGTGAACGTCGACCTTGTGGGGCGCATGTTAGCTTCCCCGAGGGGTCGCGAGAGCCGGCAGCGGGGTGAGCGCAGGTGCCCGCCGGCAGGAGCTGGGGAGGGAAGGGGTGTGCTGGACACCGGCGCCTGCTGTCAAGTTCTCGCCGGCCGGTGAGAGACCCGCTGCCGCCGCGCACCCCGCACCTCCTGACCCCTCTCCCCTCTCCGCCTCGGCCCCTTCCCGGTCACCTAGCGTTGTTCTGGCGCTTTGGCGCTTGCGGTCTCTTCCTTCTTCCGCCGCTACTCCTCAGCGAGGAATTATTAGCCAAGTTTTCTCACCCAGCTTCCAAAAATCAGATTCCGCATTTGTGAACAAGCTTTTCTTGACACTACCCGTATACCCGTATTTCCAGCATCGTCGTTTTATTAAACATCCATAAAAGCTGCCCCTTAGATGCATTCATTTCCCACGACACCTGCTTGCTTGTCATTTGTCCTTCTGACATCTGCTGTTGTTCACCCCTTTAATCTATTTTTAAATGACAACTATTATTTTAATTCTTCTGGTCTCATTGATATCCAGATCTGTCAATTTGGGTTGGTGGAGTTTTTAATTAATGTACCCGTTGAATCATGAGCTTAAAATAATCATTGCTGCTCCTGAGCAGTTTTGAATAATATCATGCTCTCTGTGCTTGCAAGACTTAAAAAAATTCGCTGGTGTTATATTTGATTTCCATATCAATGGAATTCCCAAATATTTTTGAAAATACAAAATTCAGTCTTTCAGTCCATGTTTTGTTACTCAGATCATTTTACTGATAAGTCTTTAACGCAGCTTATAGAACATATTTAGAAGGTTTGGAAATTTCCTGGACAGGATTTGAAATTGCCTGTATCATCTGAAGCTGGGTCTGTAGAAGCATTTTGGTTTTGATTGTAGATGCAGCCAGTGAATGAGAACAATAAGTTAAAACTGTAGTTAAATTTGTTCTTTATTCAACCCTCTGAAGAACGAACAGATCTGGTAGAAAAGCACTAACCTGGGAGTTAGGAGCTGGACATCCTGGTTCTAGTTTAGGCTTGGGCTCTCATGGCCGTTCCAGTTGGGGCAAGTTATTAAAGTTTTCTAGGTTGTGTTTGCCTCTGATGGAAAGTAAGACTGTTGAACTAAGTGATCTCAAAGGTTCCTCTCTTTTGAAGTTCTGTAAGTCTCTAAATATTTAATACATTTGAATTCAGGTTGGTATTTACCTCCTGGCACCTCCAGAATATCTGAGCTGAAGCCCTATTTTCATAAGAAAGTTAAGCAGATCAACAGATGGTGTTTTAAAGAATCCATTTCAAATGATTTATAAAATGATGACTACTTACGAGTTTGTCTGCTATTTGCAGAAGAGGTTTGCATGCCACAGGGCAGGAAAAGGAAGTGGCCGTGTTTTCAGATTTATCCCTTCACACCAACGATCTCTGTGGAATTTATATGCTAAAAGATGGACAAGCGCACCATAGAAAGATTTGGCTGTATTAACAAAACTGCATATGAAAAGGTAAAAACTAGATAGTTAATATCTCTCTTTGGTGTAAGGGTTGTAATGTATCTGAGCTTTCTTTGTGATTTCATCATCAACTCTCACTGTGGTAGGAAAATCAATATTAAATAAACAGTTTCAGCCCCGTGATTACATGCAGTGATTTTAGGAAGCATCATGATAACTAAAGTAGGTACTTGCAGGGAAGTAAAATATCCTTTCTAGACCTTGAGGTTTCGTTGGGAGCTGGGGACACAGGCATGTTATCCTTCTCCACAGTCTTTTTTCATTGTCACCTTATCACAAGACTCAGATTTATCCCAAATACCCACCTTGTCTTTTCTTCTCCCTCTCATGAAATAAGACCTGCTCTGACTCAACCCCCTCAGCATCTCTTACTTCCTGCCCAAAATGTCCTGTCTCTATTCCCATCGTCCCCTCCTCTCCTCCCAATTCAGAGAAAGCAAGTGGACCTCTCCTCCGTTCCTTTTCTTGGCCTCTCACCATGGGCAAGTGCCTGGGCTCTGGTGGCAGAAGAATCCATGGCTCAGGTTTGGACTGTGTGGCCTTGGATGTGTGCTTGACTCCTCTGACTTCAGGTTTCTCCTCTTGGTGTAATGGCAGTGCCTGCCTCGTGGAGTCTGTGTGAGGATTAAGGGAGATGGTGCATGTAAAAGGCCTGGCACACAGGAAGCCTTTCCTTTGTGCCAGCTGCCATTCCTTCTCACCTCTACCCGGGTCCTATTACTAGAATATTATTTATGCTGTTTGTCCTTAGTCTTCCCTGCCCCACCCTGAAAACCTTAGGCTTGACTTAGGAGAGGAAGGATGGAAGAGGCAGAGACAGACTTGTGGTGAGCCTGCTGTGTGCCAGGCAATTTACATGTGTCTTTACTTGGTACCCTGGGTTCGTATGCCTCTCTTTCCTCCCTCCTGCCAGCCTCCCCCACTCTCCCATCTCCTGCTCCATTCTTAGTACCTGCCCTCTGGCTTCTCTCTCTACCACCTTTCTTTATATTTCTTCTCAAAGTTTTCTCCAAAACTTTGTCTTGAGTTCCTGGGGCCCATCTGCCCATCCTTATTCCTGAGTGGTTGTTCTTGGCCCCTTTGCAGTATTTTTTTTATTTTTTTAGACATGGTTGCAGTCTTGCCTGGTTGGAGTGCAGTGGTGCAATCATGGCTCACTGCAGCCTCCCAAGTCTCAGTTGATCCTCCTGCCTCAGCCTCCAGAGTAGCTGAGCCTACAGGCACGTGCCATCACACCTGGCTCATTTTTGTATTTTTATTAGAGATGGAGTTTTGCCGTGTTGCCCAGGCTGGTCTCAAACTCCTGGGCTCAAGTGACCCACCTGCACTGGCCTCCCAAAGTGCTGGGATTACAGGCATGAGTCACTGTGCTCAGCCCCTTTGAAGCTTTTACCTCACTTGTTTTTTGTCCTTTGAAATCCTTTCCTCTCTCAGCCTTTGGGTCATGCTGGTTTCTTGATTCTCTTCCTGCACCCTTGTAAGGATAAATGTCTGTCCTAGCTTCTGCTATTCACACTGTCCGTGGCCTGGGGTCCCCTCTCTAGCCCTGACCTGTCTCTCCTGTGTTCTGCTAGCAGGTCCGTTGTGGACATGAATGGCAGCCTGTAATCTGCATTTGTGGTCTCGGAGTTACAGGTTTGCAGACTGCTTGCAAGCACTGTCACATTGAGTCCTCATGACACACTGGAGCCTACATCCCTTCATTCCCTGGGCTGTCCTAAAAGGCAGTTTGGTTGGGTAGTTTAGCATACAGACTCTGGAGCCAGATTTCACATCCTAAGTATTCCCTACTGGCTTCATGACTTGTGGTCAAGTTTCTTTTGCTCTCTATGCCTTGGTGTCCTCATCTATAAAACTGGGATCATAGTAGCCCCTACATCAGAGAGTTGAGGTGTGGATTAAATGAGTTAAAGCACTGGAAAAAGTGTGCCAATCTATTCATGGCACATCGCAAACACTCAGTGAATGTTGCTGTCAGTCTTGCTGCTCTTCGTTGCCTTGCCGGGGTGCCTTGGCCTGGTTTGTAGTGGTCTCCACATTCAGCCTGCCTGTCTGCCAGACCTTGCCATGTGCCTGGACACTGTAGTCAAGCTGAGGGGCTGTCCATTCCCTGTACCAGCCCTTGGCCCAGTCCATCCCTCAATTTTCACATGTCCAAATCCTCCTCTGCTTTTAGGACCCAGGGCCTTGGTCCTGCAGCACTATTTCTTCATTTTGTTTTCCTTCCTCCCCACACCTGGCAGCAATGTCCACATTGATTTTTCTCCAATTCTCTTAGGTTCTGCTGCATTCCATATTGTGTTGGGCTGTCTCTGAAAATATCTCACCTGCTCGCTCAGCCTGAGCATTCTGGGAGAAGTTTATCTTGCTTTTTCCAAAATGACAGGCACAGGGAGCCTTTAGGCCATGGTTGTCCAATGCACATTGATCTTGTGGAGGAGGAGATGGGATGGGGTGGGCACTCAGGGACGGAGCAGGTGGAGGGAACAGGATGCACACTGCATAGAGGTGGGGGTGCAACAGGGCCATAAGTGGACATGGCCGTAAGTACTTAGGTCTGCATGGAAGGAGGGTTTGAATTGGGGACTTAACCTCAGGGGGAGATAAGATTGGATAAGGTTTAGTCATCTTTGCTGCAGGGGAACGTTGAGTACTGGCATGTAATGGAGAGTGGTTTTTACCTTAGTATGTGCTGTCCTTTTAAATAGTGTAAACGAATTCTTTATCTAGCCTGGTTAAAGAAGGGGATGGCTGGTCTGCCTAATTTAATATTTGGCTAATGCTCTACCCACTGGGTTTTGTGCATATACTGAGTGAAGCACTGGCTTGTATTTATTCCTTCAATCACTGTTTGAAATGTGTGACCTGGGCAAGTTAATTAGCTTCTCTGAGTGCAAAATAGGAATAATAATTATTACGATAATAGCAGCTAACATTTATTGAACACTTTCTATGTGCCAGCACATATGTGAGTCACCTTTGCTTATTAACTCATTTAAACCCCATAACAACTACATGAGGCAGGTACTATTATCCTTACTTCACAAATGAGGTGGTTTTATAAACTGCCCAAGGTCACTCAGCTGTTGTGGCTTGGGGCAGAATTTGTGCTGGTGAACTCCAGAGTCTGCCCTGTAACACCCTAGTAGATTCCTACTGGGAGGAAACACCCCGTTATATCCCTTACGTCACTCAGCCGCACCATGCCAGGAGCCTAGTAGGCCGACAGCAATTGGGAACCAGTCTTATTGTTGGCAAACATGGCATGAGCCTCTTTTAGAGCGGAGCTGCCTGAAACCCTCCGCATAAGGGATGCGGACCTGGATGCTACCTGAGCAGCAGCTCCAGGGGCTTGTGAACATTCTCCTCACATCCTGTTATGCATGGCTGTCTCTCTGGCCTCCTCCTGCTTTCTCTGCAGCATTGCTCTGACCCAGGCCCCCTGTGGCTCAGCCAGCTCCTCCCCAGGCAGCTCCTTGTGTGAGATGAACCTTTTAACATAACTCACTAACCCCACCTCCCACCCCCATCTGCAGAGCTCCTCACTGGGGAGGGGACCTTTTCAAAGGTCCCTCACCTTCGTCCTTTTCTCCCTGAAGACCAACGTCCACAACCTTGGTATATCCACAGTGTTGGGGTGTGTGTGTGTGTGTGTATATATATATATATGTATATATATATATATATATATATATTTTTTTTTAATGCCAGTTGTTCCCCAAATACATTTAGATAGTAAGGGACACATTGTTTTATGTCAAGAACCTGTTACATAAAAATGTGTTATATAATGTTCAAATATATACTGCACAGTGAAATTAGATACCACTTTTTTTTTTTTTCAAAGAATAAAAAGATAATAAACACAGGCCGTCCTGAATATAATTAACCTCAGATTTGGGAGGCATGGAAGGACGTGCCCTGCCCTCAGAGCTCTCGTCCTGAGCTCTGCCTTTCTTGAGTGCACCGGGAGCAGGATGGATGGGAAGTTGGCCTGAATCTGCCGTGGTGTGGTACTGTGAGATGCTCTGGAAATTGTCTTTTTTTTTGGCGGGGGGTGGGGGATGCCTTCGCATCTTGCTCACTTGTATCTTTCTCGCACCTAAGCAGAGGGAAGAAGCTCTTTTTGCCCCCTCGTACTTAGACCACCCAGGTCATCTTTTGACCAGTTTTCTGCTCTGCTCAACTCCTTTCAATCTTCCCAGATGACAGGCCAGCTTTGCCTGCTAAGAACAGCCCTGGTGCCAGTGGCGTGCATTTGGCACCCCTGTGTCCGGTCTTCCAGGCTCTCCAGGGTCTGGTCCTGTTCCTCCTCCCCAGCCCTGCTTCCCCGCTCAACCTCCATTCCCAGCCACAGCCCTGTGCCCGAGGTTCAGTCCTCCTTGCCTCTCCGCTGTCCTCCCTAGGCCACCTCACTTCACACTCTCCCTCTGCCTAGCGGGGTCTTTGCTTAAATTGTTCCCTTGAGGCCTCTCTTCCTTGCCCGTGCCTGCCTTGGATCTCACTTCTCTGTGAGGTACCTCTGATGACATTTGTTCCCTTTGTGTGTGCTCTCCTTTTTGCTCTTGATTGCCAACCATTCATTCGTTCAGAAGCAGGGGTATGTCATAATGAGCAAATTACCATATCATACTGAATCAGGATGGCCAGTTGTCTCATTTTTTAATTGTTTCATGGTTAATTATCTTACGCTGACTTCCCACTCTCCAGTTTCACTCAGTTACTCCGTCAGTGACGTTTATTGGATGCCTAGCACTGTTGTGGGCACTGAGGATACAGCAGTGAACAAAACAAGGGGCCAGCAGGAGGGGACAGATGATGAATAGTGAAACACGTTCATGCCTTGTTGTGAGAAGTGCTAGGAGTGCTAGGATAGCAAGCAAATAGAGTAAAGCAGTAGCGATGAGGTATGGTGGGAGGGAGGGTACCTTATCTAGATCACAGGGGAGACCTCTCTGAGGAGGTGACATTTGAGCTTAGCTTCAGAAAGATCTGGGGGAAAGTATCCCAGGAAGAGAGAACAGCACGTGTAAAGGCCCTGGGGTTGAAAGGTGCTTGATATTTTTGAGGAAAGTAAAGGCTAGTGTGTGACTCGATTATGAGCTGCTTGTGTACAGATGTTTTCTGCCTCTTTTATACTCCCTTTAACCCTGAGCCCAGTGTTAGGAAGGCCTTGTAAATACTTACATACAGAATTATGGCATTTGTCGTTGGTTATATATTATAAAATAGTAATTTTATAAAATAGTAATTTATCATACCCTGCTTAGAAGGCTTTTAATAAAACATTATATTGCATATAAACAAATTAAGGGTTTGAAGGGTTTTCTTATAAATGCACGCCTAGCATGTTTCACCAAATATTACTGTTTTAATTGTGTTTAGTGCAGAACTTTAGACCTCATAATTCTGCTTCATGTGCACAACCATCTTAAAAACAGGTTTTGTTCCAAAAGTTTATTTGTAAGGCACTAGATGGAAACTTGGGATAAATTTTTCTATAGGAAACAATGAACTAAATAGTGATGTAGTTTCTAGGCGAGCCCTCAAAAGCTATTTAGTCGTGACTGTAGCTGAAAACATACTGGTTGGTATCAGCAGTCGTCAAGCCTTCTGCTGGTAGACCCTCCTCTCAGTAGCATTGTACCTCATTTGCTGTTAGCAATCATAAGACCCATTTACCTCAGTCATTTCTCCTACTGTATTTTCAGTCTGTTAAACTTTTATAGAAGGGAGTTTTTACCTTTATACCTTTAAGATTTGGTTTCATGTGTTATAAATGAGACAGTAGTGCAGAGAGTGGGGAAAACTCCGGACTGGGAGCTGGGAGAGGCCTGGGCTCCAGACTGGGCCCAGCCACTGACTGGCTGAGTAACTTTGAGTAAGTTATCCCCTTTGAACTTTGATTTCTCAGGTTCTTCTTGACTGTAAAATCCTATTGTTTTCTCACCATAGCAGGGAAACATAGATATACTTCATTGTTCAAACCTGCCCTCAAATGGCTGCCTCTGATTTCTTCTTGAAGAAGTATATGACACTCAGCAATGAGGAACTCAAGCAGTTCCCCATGTGTAGAGCTCTGCAGTGACATTCTCAGTAGGAACCTTGATTTCGATCTGCTATCTTTCTTGATGAGTTGAAAGAAATTTTGTCCCAGAACTTTTGGTCCAGATAAGATTTCTGTGTTCTTGGCCAACTTATCTTCCATATAATTATGTAAATTGTTTTTTCTTTTTAACTCTTAGGGATAAAAATGGTGACTCTGGCTTGCCTGCTTATAAAATATAGTTATAAGTGCCCTTAGGGAATGGAATGAGTTTGCAGGAGAGAGCAGAGCTGAAAGAGTGTGGGATCAAAAACAACTTTAAATGTTAAATGCAAAGCTATTTTCAGTACCCTGCTGGAAGAAAAAATTTTTTTCAAGGTTTGAGAGGATAGAAGAGGTTTTTGCTCCAAAGAAGAAAGGAACCTAAGGTTTTGCAGTGGTGAAAAGTACCTGATCCTTTAACCAACTACCACCCTCCCTTCCCACCTCTGAGTTTTGTTTTCGACATCATGAGCCACATTTGCCATTTGAGAGGTTTGATATTTAAGTGACGTTAGTGGCAGAGCTCAACTGGCAGTGTTCAAATGACTTAGGTGCAGAGTGCTGTGCTGCAAACTTCCCCAGTGCATTCTAGGGTAAGGGATGCCTCATAGAGAGTGACAGAGCACTTTTAGCTCTGCCTCTATTTGGTCAGTTGTGAATGGTGTGTTCCTTTTTTTCCTTACTTGAAGGCATAGCAAGGAGTTGGTACAAGAAGTTATTGCTTCGTGGACTTCACTTTGGAGCTAGAGGGTAGCATTAGACCTAGCCTGCCTTCTTGGATGCTGGAATACCAGTGGCAATGTCATCTCTTGTTCTCTGCTATACCCCTAGCAATGAAAACAGTGTCTGTACAGAAAAGTCTCTCAATAAATACTTGTTTATTCCTTCAAAAAGTGAATTCAGCTTTGGATAAATTTTTAATTTCCTCCACTGTCTAACAGTATAGGCTTATGAGGTTGGTCTTGCAAGGTACTTTGGAGTTTAGGTTGCCATTTCTTTTTGACATCTGTGTTTTTCTTATTCTTCAGGTTGGTCAGATATCAGTGTCTTTTACTGATGATGGTTGTCCCTGCCCTGCTGATGTTCATCTTCTGTTATCTTTAATTGGCTCCAAACTGCAGCAAATCTATAGCTGAGGCACATTAACTAAAAGAAAACTTGTTGCATATTTATTTAGGCATAGTACTACACATGTATTTATTCAGTCAACAAATATCTGTGAGTCTATATGCCAAGAATGTTACTAGACCCAAAGGAAGAGTAGAAATTGTTGTGACCAAGGAGCCTGCAGTTTGATTGCCTTGTGGAACATCTTTATGAGCATTGTAGAAGGGAGGAGGCTTCATAGAACTGGTCAGGTTTTCACCTTTAAGGATGGTAGGATTTCGATTCACAGACAAGGTGAGGACAGGTATTTCCTGGAAGTGGCTGAGTGGAAACAGCATAATTAAAAGCACAGAAGTAGGAATGGACCAGTTTGCATTCATGGACACAGACTTGCCTAAAATGGAAGGTTCTTAAATAATGGTGGGAATTTAAGTATGGAAGATCACTGAAGGCCCAAACCTGAAGCCATTTTAGACATCTAGTGACTTGCCTAAAGTGACAGCTGATAAGTGGTAGATCCAGGCTTAAAATAAGGCCATGGGAGCTCTGGACCACTGGCACTGGACTTGGCCGTTTCCCAGCAGTCTCTAGATGCAGGATTTGGGTTTGATTGGGGATTTTCTTTTTTCTTTCTTTCTTTCTTTTCTTTTCTTTTTTTTTTTTTTTTTTTGTGATGGACACTGAGATTGGGGGTTTTAGAGTCATGAGCTGGAAATAGGCAAGGCTCTATTTAGCCCACTCTTTCATTTTGCAGTTGGGGAAACTCAGTGAGGTTAAGTGGCAAGTCGGAGTTTACCTAGTGAGTCAGAGACTGCTAGGCAAGGGATAACCACTGGAGTTGTTTTATTATGATTATGATTTTAGTGACATGAAATATTTCTCCCTAAAGCATCAATCCAGTGTTAGTGTTCCAGTTGGATTGGAGCAATGAAGGACTAAATGCAGCAGAGACCTGACAGGAGGCTGCTAGATGAATCCAGGAAGGAGAGAGAGAAGCCAGAACTGAGAATTAATTGTCAATTATGTTAATCAGCATGGTGTTATCAGTCACCCTTTAGATTTCCAGAGTGCGGTGAACATCTGCCTGTGTGAGTGGCTTTCAAGTGTGTGAATCTGCACTGTACTGTGACCAAGATACCTTAATGAATTCTCCAGACAGAAAGTGCCATTATGGAAGTCGAATGTTTTAAAACAAATGCCCACATTTTCTGGAAAGAGCACCAGATTAGGAGTCAGATGACCTGCATTTTAGGCTGCTTCTGCTGCTTAGTCACCATATAGCCAAAGCAAATCACTTAATGTCTCAAACTGAGCCTGACTCCTTATCTGTGGAACAGGTATAACAATTCCTGTTGAGCCCTTTTCAGTGTATGTGTGATGCTTGTGTGAGCTAAGGAAAGAATAGGCATTTTGAAGCTGTAAAGTTGCTTCCTGGCTGCTGGGAGCAGCAGTGCAGTTTTAATAGTGAAGATGTACTGGCCCTTACAGGAATAGCCTAGGAGAACCAGAAGAAAGTTCCCCTACCTCCAGGGCATGTTTAGGGATCTGGCGCTGTCCACCAGGTGGGTGCTGATGTGTACTACTTTATTGGATAGGGCCATGTTTTTTGTTTATTTGTTTGTTTTTATTATACTTTAAGTTCTAGGGTACATGTGCACAACACGCAGGTTTGTTACATAGGTATACATGTGCCATGTTGGTTTGCTGCACCTATTAACTCATCATTTACATTAGGTATATCTCCTAATGCTATCCCTCTCCCAGCCCCCCAGCCCCTGACAGGCCCCGGGGTGTGATGTTCCCCGCCCCGTGTCCAAGTGTTCTCATTGTTCAGTTCCCACCTATAAGTGAGAACATGCGGTGTTTGGTTTTCTGTCCTTGTGATAGTTTGCTCAGAATGATGGTTTCTAGCTTCATCCATGTCCCTGCAAAGAACGTGAACTCATCCTTTTTTATGGCTGCATAGTATTCCATGGTACATGTGTGCCACATTTTCTTAATCCAGTCTGTCATTGATGGACATTTGGGTTGGTTCCAAGTCTTTGCTATTGTGAATAGTGCCGCAATAAACATACATATGCATGTGTCTTTATAGTAGCATGATTTATAATCCTTTGGGTATATACCCAGTAATGGGATCACTGGGTCAAATGATATTTCTAGTTCTAGATCCTTGAGGAATCTCCACACTGTATTCCACAATGATTGAACTAGTTTACACTCCCACCAACACTGTAAAAGCATTCCTATTTCTCCACATCCTCTCCAGCATCTGTTGTTTCCTGACTTTTTAATGATCGCCATTCTAACTGGTGTGAGATGGTATCTCATTTTGGTTTTGATTTGCATTTCTCTGATGACCAATGATGATGAGCATTTTTTTCATGTGTCTGTTGGCTGCATAAATGTCTTCTTTTGAGAAATGTCTGTTCATATCCTTTGGGATAGGGCCATGTTTTAAAGATGATTACATTTCACCCCCGTAAGCCTGGGCATGGACGGAAAAGTTAGGCATGGATAGCCATGTGAATCTATTATCTGTAGACACCTTTCAGGATAGTGACAGGCAGCTGTGAACCAGAAAAACAAGTGTCAGAATCTAGCCAGCTGGCCAGTCTGGCATTCTTGGATGTTTCATCTGTCCTGGGGCATTAGGCAGTGATCCAGAGGAACCTTGATTAGCCTGGGGGATTCATGGCTGAGCCAGCATGCTGTCCAGGTAATACCTGGCTGCAAAGCCTGACTGGAGATCTGCCAAATCTAAATTTTTGCCAGCATTACAAGTGTATATATTATTATTATTATTATTAATAGCAGTATCTAACCTTGACTACTTACCATATGCCAGCAACTGTGCTAAGTGCTTACATACTTTTTCTCATTCAGTCTTTACAGTATTCATATAAGGTGGGTAATGTCAGTCCTGTTTTCTTGTTAGAGAGACTGAAACTCAGAGGAGCTTCAGCTGATACATGCTAAGTGTAAAAGCCATGATTCAAACTCAGAACAGTCTCAGTCCAGTGCCCGGCTGCATAACTGCTATGTTCTTCTTTCTCTCTTTTCCTGGTACCTGAAGATACTTCTTGTCTCTGGTTTTGAGGTTTCTGACTGTGTTATTGGTTGATGGATGGGTTGCCACACAGAGGCTCAGCTCAGCACAGCTCTTTTTTCTTCATAGCTTATGACGGACATCCTCCTGGATACTCTGGCTGGTGAGCAAATGGGTGCCAGTGGTGAATGCAGCAGAAAGACTAACTCTTGCCAGCTAGTGCATGTGGGTGAATTTTAAAGACAGCAAAAGAAATTTCTCTAGGTCAGTTTTTCAAAGAGTAACTGGTAGCTTGTAGTCTACTTAAAGGCCAAGTTTGATGTTCATCAAAGTCACCCCGTAAAAACCTTTCCAAATGCTGTGATTCTGATAACAATACCATAGAACATTCCTGTGTAATTGACAAGTAGTTTTTACATACAATGTCTTGTTTAGTCATCATCACAACCCTATGAGGGTTTGCAACTACATATAGTTGCAAAGAAGACTGGGAGATATCTTTAGTTGGGAAGCCATGAGTCTAGCAAAATCTCTGTTTTTAAGGGTGGCGAGGGGAATGAATGAGGGGAGCTAGCAGTCTGCTGTGTTGTGGTGGTGATGGAAGGGATAAGTAGAGTTTGAAGCTGTTGTCAGTAGAGTTGGGTAGATGTCTCCTAGTCTATGACATCTCCTAGTGTTATGACATCTCCTCTTGTGGACTGGGAAATTGCTTAGAATTTAAGCAACTGTCCAGGGTTCTACAACTGGTCAGCGGCAGAGGCAGCACTTAAGTATTGCTTTTGTGACTTAATTCACTCTCTATTCAAGTTTCATCTTTGCTTTCTCTGTTGAAGTTCTTAAATGTTCTGATTCACTGTATTTAGAAGTCGGCGGGAATTATTAAAGTGAACTTCTTTGTGGTATACACTGTTACTGAATCAGAGTAAATAAAAGGTCACATGATTGGTTGTTGTGTTAAGTTTAATTGACGTGTACTCTGTATGATACAGAATACTCTGTATGATACAGAATACACACATATCTTTTGTGGGATATCATTGGTCCAACAGCTTTAAAAATCCCAAGGCTTTAATAGATAATAAAACACGGAGTTTGTGTAATTTCTTGAAAAAGTTGGCCATCGAGTTCTTGGTCAGGAACACAAGCTTCAATTGTAACAGTTTCCATGGAGACATTAGCCTTGGCTTGCATCATTTCAGCTTTCAGTGCCTTTCCTAGGAATGGAGTGAACTGCTAAAAGAAGAGCACTGGTTGTGGTTGTCACTTAGAGCTCTCTCCCCTACTGTTTCTGCTGGAGGCTGATTTGCTTTTCTGGGTCTTCTCAGTTTTTTCTGTGACCTAAGCATAAATTGTCTTTGAGATCCTGGTAATCTCATATTTTAAAAGTTTTCCACAAAAGACAACTGAATGGAACACTTTTTTTTTCACCCCTTTAAAGTATTTAATTGGCCGTCAACGGTGGCTCACGCCTGTAATCCCAGCACTTTGGGAGGTCGAGGCGGGCACATCACGAGGTCAGGAGATCGAGACCATCCTGCTAGCACGGTAAAACCCCGTCTCTACTAAAAATACAAAAAAAAATTACCTGGGCGTAGTGGCGGGCGCCTGTAATCCCAGCTCCTCGGGAGGCTGAGGCAGGAGAATGGCATGAACCTGGGGGGCGGAGCTTGCGGTGAGCCGAGATCACGCCACTGCACTCCAGCCTGGGCGACAGAGCGAGACTCCCATCTCAAAAAAAAATAAAATAAAATGAAAAATAAAGTATTTAATTGGTGGCAAGGGGCTTTGCTAGAAGAATGGACACCTGGTCTCACTCAAGCTTCTTGTATTAGTTGGGATACCAGGTAAGTCCCTCTGTTAAAGAGACCCACAGGCACAATGGCTGAAACCAGGTAGAAGTTTTCTCTCTCATGTACTAGTCCCTAGTAGATAGTGGTCCAGGCCTAGTATTTTTAACATATGGCTTCCATTTGATGGTTGAAGGTAAAAACTTACCATCTCCCTGAGGAAACACCCAAGGGGGCACACATCCAGTCATTTTTAAGGGAAAGACCCGGAAGCAGCACATTCTCTTTTTCCAGTAGCCAGAATTTGCAACTACATATAGTTGCAAAGAAGACTGGGAGATATCTTTAGTTGGGAAGCAATGAGTCTAGCAAAATCTCTGTTTTTAAGGGTGGCAAGGGGACTGAATGAGGAAAGCTAGCGGTCTGCTGTGTTGTGGTGGCGATGGAAGGGATAAGTAGAGTTTGAAGCTGTTGTCAGTAGAGTTGGGAAGATGCCTGAGTCAAGCGTGAGAATCTAAGCAGGCACACAGAAACCAGGGCATGTGCAGCTATCTAGAGGTCGGGGAAGCTCTTGGCTCTGAAACTAAGCAGTGGGGGGCACCCAGGCATGGAAGGGAATGTGAATTACCCAGAAGACATTAGGTTGTCAGTAAAAGGAAATTCACTAGTGTGACTAAATCAGTAGAAAGAGCACTTAGACTAGGAGTCAGAAGACCTAGGTTTGAGTCCAGCCCTTTTACTTCATAACCTGGGGCAAAAAACTCCCATAAATATTTGCTTTATTATTTAGATAATGGCAATAACAGTGATGGCCTTTCCTGCCTCCCAGGCTTAGTGTGAGACCAGAGGGTGAGGAAGTACTGTGTAGACTGCAGCCCCATGGAGATGTGCACAGTGTCTGCCCAGCCCAGGGCCTGCCGTGGGTGTATTTGTTGAATGAAGTGTGAACTATTAAAAGAGTTGGGAAAAATGCATTATACTAAGGAGATCTTAATCCTGGACAGTCTTCTCTACCAGGCAGAAAGGTTCTGCTCTCCACTGGTCAAGGCCTTGGGCCTATGTGTAAAACCGGGTACCTAACAAACACATGGGCAGACGCCTGCAGCTCCTTACTGGGTAGCACATGACACATAGTATGTCCTTGGCAAGGCCATTTGCTCATTCCTCTGTGTAGGTAACCAAGTGCAACAGAAGTGGAGGTATGGCCCATGAATGTGAACTAATCATTTTTAAATGATTTGGTCCATGGGCAGGTTAGAAGATGAAACCTTCCCAAGGCCACCAAAACTTGATTTCTTGCTTGAAAATGATAAGATGCAGTTATAAAATGCTTCTGTTGATTTGGAAAAAATGTGTGACTTGTTCAAAACAATACGTATTAGTAGAAAATGTAACATAAATAAGAGGAAACAAAAAAGAGCTTAATGTTTCTATCTTGTGGGCCTAGCAATAGTGATTTTTTTTTCCTTTTGGTAGGAAAATGGGGGCTCAGTGGAATAATCAGTTTTATTTCTTTTTCTTTTAACTTCATGAAGGGTTTGTATTGTTCATTTTGTTATTTAATTTGTTCATTTGCTAAGGAAAGAACTTCTTTCTTGGAACTCTGCGGAGTGTTTTTAGATGGACTTTACTGGAAAAAAACAGGAATTGAAATTATATTCACAGTGCTCTCTAAACTCTTTTAAAATCTCATGCATGGATGGAGGAAAATGCACTGAAATATCAATAGTGGTTCTCACCTCATGGAATTAGAGGTGACTTTTATTCTCATCTCCTTCTCTGTGGTTTCCTATTTTTCAACAATGAGTGTGAATTACTTTTATCATCATGAAAGACCAGTTAAAAATTAATCTCACAAATTAACACTCTCAAGCCAAACCACGAATTTTTATTTTTCACAACCTGGCTTGGACTATAAACTGTCACACTATCTCAGACCTATGCAGATTCTTTTCTGAGTGAGGCATTGAGGAACTTGTTATAAAGATGATGCTTTCCTTCTGGAAATCAAGAAACAAGCCAAGGGCTTATAATGTGTTAGGAAAGATGTCCTGAGTAACTTTCCTCCTGGAATCTGACTAGCCTTTATTACAGCTACTTAAGGAAATGAGTTTTGTGGGTTCCCTGTTCACTGTGTCACCATTTTTTTTTCTTTATCCTGTACTCCTATGTACCTCAGGGTCCCCAGATTTTCTTATCCTGGGATTGCATGACCTTGTCCTTGGCTCTCTCGGGCCCCTGCCATTTCCAGTGTTCTCTGTTCATGTTCACGATGTTGTTGATTTGGCTGTGGCTTCTTCCCCCAGTGTTCTTGTAGACTGAAGAGAGCACATTGCTGTCCTTGTCCCTGTGCAGCTTCCTCTTCCTCTTTATCATTGCTCAGGTGAGTGGCCTGAGCAGTGCTCCTGGGATGAGGTGAAGAGAAGCAGTCAAGACTGCAGGGAAGGGCTAGGGGTGCTGAGCTGGCCGAGCTTCCCTGGGGGAAGGCACTGGGCCATCTGTCCAGCAGCAGTTGGCCCACAGCTGGCAGGGCAGGCTCAGGAGTGGCTCTTGAAGATGGCTGCTTGGTGTTTGAAGACAGTTCCCAGGGCATGCATTCATCTGTTGAGCACCTTCAATGTGGCAGCCTCTGTTCTAGATGCTGGCTGATGACCAAGGCTGACATGGCTTTGGCTGTCATGGGAGTTTCATTTTAGTGGTAGAGGGAGAGAGAGAGAGACGATTAGCAGGGGAGTCAATGAAGAAGATAATTACAGGTTGTAAGAACAGCCCCAGAGGAGGTTACAGGTGCCTGTTTGTCGAGAAGTGGGAGGGCCAGAGTTGGGATAGGAACCTATGTCCCTGATTGCAAGGTCTGGCTCCTTCTGTGTCCTCTGGGCTTTCTGGTGGGAAGGGAGGAGGTGGAGGAGACCCCCTGGGAGGGCTGAGCGTCTCCCATTCAGCCAGTCTGGACCAGCCTGGGGCCTTCAGATGGAGATAGCAAAAGTTGAGGGCATAAGCTAGGGACTGGCTCTCTTGGTGACTCCAGTTGCCCATCTCTGTACTGCCCCAGGTGAATAGCCATGTTTTTTAAAGAACACGGAGCAAATTTGCATACAAGAGTCCAGATTTATGCATGCTGCAGCTTTGTCTGAAGGCAAGCTTATATTTTCTCTCCTATTATTTTCAACTTTTAATGAGATACCAGCATCTCAGTGCCCCTCCAGCAAGGATATTGGGCTGGTGTTTTCAGGGAACAATTTTAATTAACTCCTCCTTGCCTCCCTCTCACCCAGCCACCCCCAGTCCCCTTCCTGGTGGCTCAGAGTCTGGCTTTGGCATGCAATAAGAATATTTTTGCCTTGATGTTAGCCTTTCTGAAACTCTTGATTACCAGTGCTCACAGGACCTTTCTGCAGCACTGTCTGCTTGGCTGTGGACTACCCAGAGGAGCTTGGTGTCAGGCAAACTTAGGCGATTTCCCTGAGCATCCTTGTTGAGTCTGCCTTTGTACTTCTTTGTCAGGTCTAGAGGCTTGGCCGTTTGTCCTGCTCTTTTGTCCCCTCCTTCTGGGAACCCTCAGGACCCTCACTCCATGGAGACTCAGCACCCTTCCTCCTGCAAACATCAGTGATGGGGCTTTCCCAGCCCTTTCCCCCATCTTCGTTTTCAAAGAACAAAGCCTTTGAAGCTTGTCTCATACCTGTCTGATGCAGTATGGGAATCTGTAAGTTCTTTGCCTCCTGAAGGGGTCTGGGGAATCACTTGGCTTTCAGAGCTTTCCTCGCTCCTCTCCCACCCACAGACCGATTTTAACCAGAGAGTAAGTCATTCATGCTGTGGTTGAATACTCCTTCCAGTCCCACTAGGAAGACTCTTTGTTACTAAATTCTGTTTTCTTGGGAAAGGGGAGCTTATTACTATCTCATTTTGTTGGTTGTTATTACCCTCCTTTAAAAATGTATCTACATACACGCATGTGTGTACCTACATGTTTCTATATTTCCCTTGTGAATGTGGCCCTTAGAGGGCCTGGATTTAAACCCTGGGAGTGGTAGTGACCCTTTGGGAAATGTATACTTTTTGTTCCAAATCTTCTCTGGCTTAAATTTGTGAAGTTTTGTTTCAGCCTTGGTTTCATAGTTTTTCCCAGTTTCCAAGATAAGTTTGGGGCTCACTGTAATCAGCATGTAAAGGAGAATATGGCCATCAGCTCTGCCCCTTAAATTCATAGTCAGACTCAGTGGGGAAGCCGTTCCTGTCCCATCTTGCGCTTGTGGCTCTGTCAGCCTCAGGCAGCTCCTGCACCGTCCTCCTGCCTGTGACAGTGTTGTCAGGAGTTCTTGGTACCTGGGTGCTGCTTGGCCTCAGGGTGCCAGGGCTCCCATGTGGAGTGTGCCTGCTGCAGTCTCTACAGCCCAGGTGTCTCTGCAGCCCTCCTCTTACATAGCCACAGCGTGGTAAAGTACATCAAGTTTGCGCTGTAGTAAGCAATTTTATTAAAAAAATAAGTTTATATGTAAGTGGTCCCTTAGTTCGTTTGAATGGCTCCCCTCTCTGGCTTTGGTCTGAATGAGCTACACCTGGCTGGAGCCCCGCTGCTCCCCTCAGCATGGAGTCACCTCCCTGTGCTAAGGAGGAAAGGAAGAAGTTATTCTTAACCTTGGTTTTGAGACAAGACAAGCCTGGAGAAGGCTGTAGGGATGAAGGAGTTGCCCATTTGTCCAGCATCAGTTGAGAGTCTACTGTGTGCCTGGCATCATAGAAAGCCTCTGGAGTGCTGTGAGCAAGAAAATAATACTTGATTTATGTTTTTAAGGGTTCTTCTCGCTGCCTGTGGGCCGGCAGTGAGGAGGACAAGAGCGCAGCAGGGAGATGGGTTAGGAGGCAGTTGCTCTGGTCCAGGGAGCAGTGCCAGCTTGAGGGCTGCTGGTGGGTATTGGTGTGAGGGTGGGCAGGCTGCAGATAGGCCTTCGCCCATTGCCCTTGCCGTGTGTCCCCATGTGTCCCCAGGGGAGGCTCTGGGCATCCCAAACTGTGAGCCTGCCCTTTCCCAAGTGTGCTAGGCCCTGCCAAGCTCCTGCTTCATGGCCTATGCTGTTCATTCCACCTGGAATGCTCTCTTCCCCCTGCTTTCCATCCTAGCTGAGTGACATTGGGCAAGTGACCAGATCTCTCTTGAGCCTCAATCTCTTATTCTGTGAAAGAGTGCTCATGGAACCTACTGCATGGGACCATGAGGATAAGACTATAGTTGAGTGTGGTGATTGCAGTAGCCTCCAAAGCTGTCTCCTGCTTCCAGTTTCATCCTGCTACTGTGCATTCTTTACACAGTGATCCTGTGACCGAGGGTCAGATCAGGGCAGGCCTCTGCTAGAATCCTCTCCACAGTAGCTTCCTGTCCCAGTCAGAGGAAAAGCCAAATCTTAGCATGGCCCTCAGAGCTTCCTGGTACTTCTGACCTCATCTCCCACCCCAAGGCCATGGTGTATGGTTGATCATGCTGGGTTCTGCACAACTCATTGTGGTGCATGTAAGTGGCACTCACTTCCTCCCCAACTTATGCATTACACAACTTGTGCAGCTGTACATGCTGCTCCTACCTGCGCCTCTCTAGCTCCGCTCCAGCCACAGTGGAATCCGTGTTGTTCTTCAAACACACCAGGCATGCTTCCTGTTTAAGCTCTCCCTACTGCCTGCTCCCTCGGCCTGGACCATTCTTCCCCCAGAGGTGTGTATGGCTAGTTAGCTCACCTTCTTCAGGTCTTTTTTCAAATGTCACCCTATTTAAAATTGTTCCATCTGGGTCACTGCCCCCCAAATGTTCCCTTTTTCCCTTGCTCTTTATTTTTTCTCCTAGCACTTATCACCATCTAATATATTATACGTTTTCCTTATTTATTTGGTTTATTTTTATTTATTTATTTATTTCTCAACAGAACATAAGCTTGATGCAGGCAGGCACCAGTGTTAATTTTGTTCACTGCTGTCTCCCCAGTGCCTGGATTGGTGCCTGGCAGTAGGGGTTCAGTGATGCATGAGTGAATGAGTTTGGATGCACAAAGGTAAAGTATTGGGTACGGTGCTCAGCACACAGGAAGCACCTAATACATAGATGCCAGTATTTTCATTGTCTCTGTTAACTGTCCAGGCCCTGGCTCAAATGTGGCTTTCTCTGAGCCTTTCTGCAGTCCCTTCTCAGGCTGAATTAAGTCACCACCACCTGTGCTCTGTGTTCCCCTTCACTTTGCCTTCTCTGTCTGCTCGGCATTTATCACACTGCAGTAGTGGGCTTATCTCACACTTTTTCCTGTTCCAATTGGAATTCCTGTGGGGCAAAGACTGGCCTGTTCAGATTTGTATCTCAGGCGGTCTGCGCCCCCAGCTGGCATGTGGTAGGAGCTTAGGAAGTGCTTGCTGCTGGTGGCTGTGGGAGGTGGAAAGAGCTTTTAAATCCATCAGGACCCTTACAAGGGGGCCTGGCTCCAGCATCACTGCCGTCTGATGTTTGTGCCCCCTCCCAAGGGGTGTCAAGGAAGAGCTTGGCAACCACTTAAATGAGAGTCTCCAGTGGTATATTTAGAGCAAATTTTGGAGAGAGGAGTCTCTTGGATGACAGCATCTGGGTGACCTGATTGTTTCACATATAAGAGTCTGGCTTTTTGGCTACTCAGGCTTTGAGAGGTTGGGGTCATTCAAGGGAGGCAGTGTAATACCCATGTGTTCAGAGGTGGCTGGGATGAGAGGGTGCAGGAGAAAAGGCTTGAGCTGGCCTGTAAGGGATCTGAGTTGGTGAAGGGAGCATAGCTTCTGGGGGTGGCAGAAGGAATAGGAGAGCTGCCCCTGCCATACCTGGGGAGGGGTGGTTAGGTAGGTGCCTTGGGAGGCATGGTTAGGTAGGTGGTTTGGGGCCATGGGGGGGAAACTGTAATGCCAGGGCAATGACTTTGGCCTCTTGTATTTGGCAGGAGGGGTCCACACTGGGGATTGTGGTGGGGTGAGGGAGAGGGCCCTGGGAGAGAAGCTCTAGAGTCATTTTCTTTTCCAGAGGTGGAGTTGTCTTGGGGACCTGCACGTGGCACGCAGAGCCCATGCTCTCAGGCACCTTTGGGGTGGCAGAGTTTCAACTGAACCAACAGAGGACAAGGGGCTGAGAAGTTGGAGGCCTTGGCTGAGGTGCCCAGTTTCTTGGTTCACTTTCTTTACCTGCCAGGTTAGCAGCAAGTGAGCAAATCCCTCCTGCCTTTGCTCAGCATTAGCCTCAGAGACTTGAGGAGAGCTGGGCCTTCAGGTGGGAGCCTGGTGGCCACACTGGAGAGGACCAAGCTTGACATTGAGTGTCCGAGGGGCTGAAAGTTGTTCGCTCATCCAGAGATGGATTCGTTCTGCAAACATAGGGAAAGTTCCCTTCCCATTCCTCATGGCTGTTTGAGGATGGAATTCCTGCATTGACCTTGGCCTTTCCCTGATCTTGGCCTTTCCCCTGCACTATGGCCTCTCTACTCTTAACATTACGCCCCAGCCCTTTTCCATGGGCCCCTCGTCTTCCCTATGGCCATCTAAAATGGCCATATAATATTCTATCAAGGGAATGTTTTCAGTAAGCCATGAGCTTGTTCTGGAGCATTTAGATTGCTTCTAATTTTTGCTCTTTCAGCTAATGCTACATTAAGCCATCTCTGTGTATTATGGAATCATTTCATTAGTTGGCATTTCTCTAGCTAATGGCAATGGCCCAAGATTTAATAGAGAATCAGAATTTCTTTTTTCAAGAAGAATGTCATGAGGATATATAAAAAATTTACTTAAAATGCTAGGAATCATCTATGTTGGGGTTTTCATGAATGAGGAAGCAGGGAAACAGTAACATGAAATTAGTTGTAAGTGAAAGACTGTGTGTATACAAGTAACTCGTGACTTGTTTGTTCCTGAGTGTGGAGGGGAGCCAATAAATCCTTGGAAGGAGCAATCTACCTGTGAAAATCAAAGAGATCTGTATTCCTGCATCTGATGAAAACATAACAAACAGTGATCTCTTCTTAAGGATATTTTTAGAAATGCCCTAAAACAAGAAAAAGTAAATAAGATTTCAGAGAAAAAACATGTCTCCTTAATTCCAAATGAGCCTCTCTGGAAATGCCATTTAGTAGTGGAAGCAGGTTGTAGACTTGCTGAAAGGATTTGGTTTTTTGGTCATTAGGAAATAACTAGAATGAAATTGACAAACAGACAACACTGACTTGGTCCCCAGTACTGCTTTGAGCCTGAGGTATGTGTTGGCTTTGGAATGATGGGGAAGGCTTCCTCTGACTTGCTGATTTGTTGTTGTTGTTGTTATTGTTTTGAGATGGAGTCTCGTTCTGTCACCAGGCTGGAGTGCAGTGGCATGATCTTGGCTCACTGCAACTTCTGACTACCTGGTTCAAGCGATTCTCCTGCCTCAGCCTCCCGAGAGGTGGGATTATAGGCATGTGCCACCACACCCAGCTAATTTTTGTATTTTCAGTAGAGATGGGGTTTCACCATGTTGGCCAGGATGGTCTCAATCTCCTGACCTCATGATCTACCTGCCTCGGCCTCCCAAAGTGTTGGGATTACAGGCATGAGCCACTGCGCCCAGTCTGTTGTTGTTTTTATTGTTTCAGTCTCTGGTGGCTTATTATGTAGACTTGGGCTGTAAGCTTTGCATTTCAGTTTAAACCAGCAAATGTTTACACTATATAAGGTTGCAAGGGCTAAAACTTTAGGGAGAAAGAACCCAATGCACCCCTGTTTCTGAGAAGCTCATGACCAGGGAGTGGGAAGAATAAAGCAATGTTAAAACCAATGGTTATTCAAGGGAGATTAAGAAGGGGGCCCTGGGAGAGTCAGCTCCATCCTTTTAGAGAAGGGAGGAGTTCTACCTCACTGCTGGGCAGGGTGGGGCTAAGGGGCAGGAGAATCAAGAAAGGTTTTATGGAACTAGTTGCATTTGTCAACATCTTGAAGGACAGGCTGAAATGGAGGCTGGACATTCTCAGCAAAGGTAAAAGGCCTGAGTAGAGGAGATGGAGATGGAAGGACATGGGGCAATGTTTGGGATTTGGCTGAAGAATTGCATGCCTGTAGTAATGGTCATAGTAGCACTTTATGGAGAGTATCAGGTGCCAGGCATGGTTCTAAGAGCTTTATATGTAGTAACTCACTTAATCCATGCAATGAACCAAATGAGGTACTGTTATTATCCCCATTTTACAGATGAGGAAGCTAAGATAAATAGCAAGGAATTAATTGCCCAGGATCACACTGCTGTGGAGCCAAGATCAGACCAAGTTCATCTGGCTCCAGGCTCTGTGCTTCTGACCATGAAGCTGTCCTGCCTCTGATTTGGGTAAAGAACAGTCACTAGAATTAGAAAGATGGACAGATGCCGTATGTTTAGAGGCTGGGATTATCAACATTCAGGAATGCAGAGGTGGAAAAGAGACCAGAGATGGAGATGAGGGGGATTGGAGAGGTGGGGATGGGAGGAGGGTTTGGTGAGAGCTGTGAAGGGCCACAGGAAGACAGAGCTTTAAGGAGAAGTTTGTCAGTGAGGCCCAGAGCTGCAGACAATCCCAGGAGGTGAGACCTGAGGAATAGGTGTGGGCCGAGGAGAAAGCTGTGAGGGCCTCGGGAGAGGGGCAGCAGGGTGACCCAGGCTGGAGCTGCTGTGGTGTCCTATCCTGGCTGCAGAGTGCTGCGTGTTCCTGGGGGATCATAGCTGTTGATGAGTATCACTGTCCCTGTCCTCTTATCTGTAGAAAGAGGTGAGTGTGACAGAGGGGGCAGGTGAGAGCTGGCACTGCTAATTTGGCAAACCTGGTGACTTTTCTGCAGCCTAATGATTTTTGAAAGCTGTTTGCTATGCTGAGGCACAAGTGTGACTTCCCCCATCTAAATGCTGTGCAATCGCTATTTTCCCTGGAAAATTGGGCCCATGTGGGCTCTGTGTGTGGTTTATTTGAGTTCCATTTTTATAGCCTTATTACCTTGTCCCCATGATGCAAGAGGCCTCTCTCTTTTCTTGAGCTTTGCTGTGAAAATTGTTTCTTAAAAGGCACAAAGTGATCTCTCGTCATCTGGGTGGTGCTCGCTCCACAAGCAGCACTTTTCTGCAGACTCCGCACACACTTGTCATCGCCCCTGCCCCCACTTGGCAGGTTCCTCTGATTGTTGGCAATTTACTGAGAACTTTTAGGCAGCTCTTGAATCTCACTACCTATGTGTTTGTCTTGATTTCTTCCGGAAGAGTTTGTGCATGTAAATATCCATTCAGCCTCTTCCTCTCCGAGATGTTGCCCTGCCACTGACCGTGCTTGGGGCTGAAACCCAGTCTTGTCCTCTGGCCTCAAGCTGATTAACAATAGCAGTCATCATGTACAGAGCCTGAGTGGTTACCAGGCACTAAGCTAAGGGATTTATGTTCGTGATCTTAATTATTCCCAATTTCTTTGAGGTAGGTACTATTACTTCCCCCATTTTACAGATAAAGAAAATGAGCCTTAAAGGGATAGAGTAAGTTACCCCAGGTTACATAGCTAGTACATGGCAGAGCTGGGCTTAAGCGGGCCTTTCTAACCTTAGACTCCATGTGCTCCATTCATTCATTCATTGGCAACAAATGATTGTCTGCAACAGGCTGAGAACTGTTGTAGACCCAGGGTGTACAGCAAAGGGAAAAAAGGCAAAACTCCCACCTTCAGCTTATATTCTAACTTGGGGAGGTAGAGATCATATAATAAATGACATATACATTATGCTATGTGGTAATGAGAACTATGGAGAAAAATGAAGCAAGGAGGTCAGATGGGAAGTGGGAGGATTTTGAGGAGTGGTCAAAGAAGGCCTCATTGAGAGTACAACAAATTGTTAGGTTAACAAACAAACCCCCAAATCTCAGTGTAGCAACACAACAAAACTGCACTTCTCTGCAGAAAAAATTCCAAAGTGGCTGCTCCTGGTTAGCAGGCAGCCTTCCTTGCAGTCATCCAGGGACCTAGACTCCTTTTATCCTGTGTCTCTGCCTTCTTCAAGGGCCTTAGTTTCCTTTGCATTCAAATGCTGGAGCGTGAGGAAGAAGAGGAGAGGGTAGTTTGTGAGGAAGGCTTTATGGACCAGTCTGGAGGAAGCATACCTCCCTCCCACCCACTGGCCAGAATTCAGTCACATGTTCACTCCTGACTGCAAGGGAGGCTGGGAAAGGAAGTCTGGCCATGTGCTGCCTAAAAAAAGGAAGTGGGTTCTGGTGAACTCATGGCATGGTGTGTTGCAGTGAGTGAGGTGAAGAAGTGAGCTATGTGTTTAGCTGGAGGAAGAGCATTTTACACAAAAGGAGCAGCAAGACAAAGGCTGCTGGAATGGAGTGGGGAGGAGAGAAGGAGAGTGGGAGCAGATGAGGGCATGGAGTTGTGGGGGCCAGGCCACTGGGGTCACTGTAAGGATTTGGTTGCCTTGGGAATGACAAGCAGAGCCAGAACATAGAGTTTTGAAGGAGGAACGACAGGATCTGAGGCACGTCTCACAGGGCTCACTCTGGCTGCTGTGTTGAGAGTGGACTGAGGGAGCAAGGGGGATGCAGGGGAGAAGTGGGCGTTTGCGGGTGTTATCCGGGTGTGTGACCAGAAGGGCTGGCCCTGAGCCGGGGTGGTAGAGGTGGGGAGAAGCCGTTAGATTTGAGATCAGTTCTGAAGGTGGGCCAGCAACTTTTGCTGTGGGATTGGTAGTGGGGCATGAGAGAAAGAAAGGAGTCAAGATTATTCTGAGGTTTTGGCTTTGCCTAATGAGTATTAGTCTCACTTCCTACCCTCAGAAGCAAGAGGGGAAATTTTTTGGAAAAGGATATCTGAGTGTTCTCTGGGCCCTGACCTGTCCTCCATAACCTCTTTCACTCTGTGATACTTTTTTCAGCACAGATGGGCAATTCCCATTCATGACTAGGCTTTCAGACACGGAGAGGGCACTTGGAGTCCCTCCTGGCACACAGCAGAGGTGAGGCAGCACTGGGAATTTTCTCACTTTGGGGTCTTTGGGTCAAACCTTGGAACCCCTTTAGAGTGACATGGCAGGGACTGAGTGTGCCCTCTAGGGGGGTGAGATATGCCTACTGGAGTCCACTTCCAATGCCTGCCATCTGCAAACACTGGTGACGCCCTGGCTGAAGGGTAACAACCCACAAAAGTGCACAAAAGGAAGAAGTTCTGGAATGCGAGTTGATGCTGCCAGCGGTCCGGTTGGCTCCTTGCCTTCTGTTCTTTGTGTGTTGACATCAGACCTCTCTACTGCAGACAGGCTGCCCTACCTGAGGGGGTACAGCTGCCAGCAGCCTCAGTTTACAATCCTAACAAAGGAGGAGAGCCTTTCTCTACATCTAGGTATCAGTTTAAGGGAAAAGGCTCTGTGTTTGAGAGTGGGAGCGGAAACTGTTTCCCACGTACTTCCTTGGCAGTCATGACCTGCCAAGGCTGAAACTGGAGATGGGACTTTTTAATAGACCATGATCTCACTGGGAGCATATGGGGAAGAAAGTTCATCTTAGAGATGGCAGGGCGTGAGCTGTGAAAACAGATAGTGCACACCTACTAGATGCTGGGCCCCCGCTAGGTATTTTATTTCACTGGAGAGCAAAACAATATATCATCCCTGCCCTCATGGCACAGATGGCCTCAAGTGGCTAAACCATAGCATGGCTAGCTGAGAGAAATGATAGTTCTTTCTTTTTTTCTTTACTGATTGCGAATGGGGTTGTATTTTTAATTTTGGTATCCATGTGTTCATTGCTAGTATATAGAAATCCAATTGATTTTTTTTGTTTTTATGTTGTATCTTGCATGTTTGCTAAACTCACTAATTAGTCATAGAAATTTTTTTTTGTTTATTCCCCAGGATTTTCTGCATAGACAATTGTATCACTTGCAAATAGGGATTGTTTCATTTCATCTTTTCCAATCTGTATGTTTTTTATTTCTTTTTGTTGCCTGATTGTGTGGCCAGGACTTCTAGTCCTATGTTGAACAAGAGTGCTGGGAGTGCACATCCTTGCCTTGTTCCTAGTCTTGGGGAAAGCATCAGCCTGTCACCATTAAGTGTAAGGTCAGCTGTGGATTTGTTGTAGATGCCACTTGCACTTTGCTGGCATGGTTGTGAGTAGGACTGTGGGTTTTGTGTGTGTGTGTGTGTGTGTGTGTGGTGTTTGGCTGAAATACAGTGGTTATTATCTACAAGTTTTCTGTCTTGAAACAGGGAGATTTGTTGGGGCATTTTCTCTTTGTGCTCCTTGGCATTTCTGAGTTGCTGGTCTCCTCAGTTCCAAGTCTGAGCTATACGCAGAAAAGGAAATGCAGGAAGCTCACCACTGTGTTGTTCCTTGGATCCTGAGGTCCCAGCTGGTCTGCCTTCTTCAGACTGCCGTTTGGAGTCTTCTTATAGTCATCTAGCATAGAATGCCCAGGGGTTTTCATTGTTCTTAGCAGGTGGAATCAGGGAAAGTGCACCTGCTCCATCCTGCTGGGAGTGGAAATGGTTGGGGGAAATTGGAGCATATAGGTCGGGGCTAGTTTAGATGCAAGGGCTCCGTTCTGTAGGTGCAGGAGGGCTGTGGAGGCTCAGCCCTGACAGCAGTGGGAGGGGGATGGGAAGAGGGGGAGTGGAGAGAGCCTAGGTGGCTGCTGCCTGTGTCCAGGCAGGAGGTCCTGAAGTCCTGAGGTCCTGGCCGTGACAGTAGAACTGCAGCAGAAAGAAGGACAGGAAGTTCCATGAGGACAGTGAGGAAGTGCAAGGAGACCAGGTTGGTCTGAGGTTTCTAGCTAGAGCAGCTAGCTGGTTCTGAGATAACAGAGACAGAGGGAGGGGTCTAAGCGTGGCAGAGGGGTGTATTCTAGGCATTGTAGAGCAGATCTGGAAGACTGGACTTACTGTGCTTCCCCTCAGGGGAGGCTTCACAGAGGAAGTCTGGCTGCTGGGTAAAAATCCAGGGAGTGTGCATTCTGGGCAGAGGAATTCTGGCTGCTGGGTAAAAATCCAGGGAGTGTGCATTCTGGGCAGAGGAAACAACGTGGGAAAAGGCACAGATACAGAAAACGGCGTGATGGGCCTGTTGGGACTCCAGCTAGCTGAGGCATAAGTGGGTAGTTACTGGTTCCATGACTGGGAAGGATGCTGTAGGAGTGCACAAAAGGAAGAAGTTCTGGAATGCGAGTTGATGCTGCCAGCGGTCCAGTTGGCTCCTTGCCTTCTGTTCTTTGTGTGTTGGCATCAGACCTCTCTACTGCAGACAGGCTGCCCTGCCTGACAGGGCACAGCCACCAGCAGCCTCAGTTTTACAATCCCAGCGAAGGGGGAGAGCCTTTCTCTACATCTAGGTATCAGTTTAAGGGAAAGGCTCTGATTGGCCCAGGTTGGTGATGTGCCTGCCTTTGGACCCGTCACTGTTGCAAGGGAGTGGAGAGTTCTAATCTAGGCCGGATCGTCTGCCCACCCCTGCTGGGGCAACCAGAGTCTTTTAAAGGAGAAGGCAGACAAAATGCATCTGGGGAAGATAAAAAAGACTGTTTACCATGGCTTACTGTAATAGATTTTGAGGAATATGCAGTCTGGCAGTGCAGGAACTCTTCATGGAGATTAAAGCAGGGGACTTGATCAAAGTTAGGTTTTATTAAAATCATTCTGGACACTGTATGGGGTTGTGATTGGAAGTGAATGACAAGAGGTGTCAAGGCGGGTTCGGAGGCCACTGCTGTAGCTCCAAGGAGCACTGATGAGGCCTAAGCTAGCTTAGAATCCTGACTTACTTTATTTGCACTTCACCTCTAGCGACAGCATCAGTGAGGTGGAGAACAGGGATAGAGTCCTAGAGATGTTAGACAGGCAAGACTTGGTGGCCAGATGGAGGCAAGGAGAAGGGGGTCTTATGGAGGATTCCCCACTGCCACCAAGGGCATGAAGAATGAGTCTCTGGAGGGCTAGCCTTATCTTTGGAAACACTATTAAGTGTTGGCAGACTCGATGTACCTTATTGCTTCTTCAGAAGCGTTAGTGTTGTTGGCTTCTTGTGGTATCCAGCTGGAAAAGGAAGCTGATTGATTGCATTTCCCTCCCTTTAAAGAGCTTCCTTTTTTGAGAAATCAGATGATAGGTGATACAGTCAGGACTGCCAGTGGAGAAATAGGTTGGGGAGAGGGAGACACTGGCTTGGAGACTCTCCTGCCCCCAGCCTGCCCCGAGGCCCGCGAGTCTGCTTTAGGCACATTCGTCCTTTTGGCATCATCCTTGCTGGGAAGGCTTTTAAGGGATTTAAGGAAAGAAATGACACAATCTGATTCATGTTGCACCAGATTTCCTCCTCTGTTCAGAATAGACTATGGGTGGAGGTAGAGTGACTCCAAGAGTAGCAGCAGGGAAGCAGGGCACCAATTAGGAGACTGTCGCAGCAATCTAGGATGGGGACGGTGGAGGTGGTGAGAAATGGTCACATTCTGAATACATTTTGAAGGTAAGAACCAGTTTTAGTGAGGATTAGATACGGAGTGGGAGAGAAAGGAGATGAAAACGACTCCAAATTTTTGGTCTGGGCAGCTGGAAGAACATTGTCTTAAACTGAGGCGGACACAACGCTGGGAGGAGCACGTCAGGGGTCTGTGTTGGACATGTTTAAGTTTGAGACACCCACCATGTCTTACACAAAGCTCCCATCTACTTCTTACTTGACACAAACAGTTGGATGTACTGGTCAGGAGTTCAGAGCAGGGGTCCAGGCTTGGAGAGAAATCTGAGCATCGTTAGCATGGAGGTGATATGTGTGAATCCAGGAGACTAGTTGAGATCACCAAGGGAGTGACAGAGAAGAGATGAAAACAAGGACTGAACACTCTGACATAAGAGGTGGGGAGATGAGGGAGAATAAGCAAAGATAAGCCAGTGAGGTGGGCGGAAAACCAGGAGAGCTAGAGGGCATGATTAACTGGTGTCAAAGCTGCAAGGTAAGGACTGAGACTTTACCAATGGATGTAGCAAAATGCAAGACAGGCCAAATGCATATGCTGTTGGACCTAAGCTTAACTTTGCAAATAAGTCATAGTTCCTTCCCAGAAGGAGAATATAATTTTGCAAAAAGGGATCATTTAAGATTTATTGAAATAAATCTGAGAAAGATGTGAAGATAGTACCGTAGGAATCCAGCAGAAGGAAACAGTGCTTCTGGCTTTTGTGGGGAGGATTGAGTCAGATTCATTCATACCTTCATTCATTTGTGTGTTCATTCATTTGGCAAAAACTTATTGGGTGCCAGGGGTTGCGGGGAGGAGGGAAGAGAGAGTTGTTATCTAGTGGGTATAGAGTTTCATTTTTGCAGATGAAAAGAGTTCTGGAGATGGCTTGTGGTAATGGTTGAATAAGAATATGAATGTACTTAATACCATTGAACTGTACACTTAAAAATGGTTAAGACTGTAAATTTTATGTGACATGTATTTTCTCACAATTAAAAATGGAGAGAGATTAAATAAAAAACAGAGCACTTTTTGGGGCCCCATCATGAACTTGGTCTGGGATATGATGTTTGAAATGGATGCGCCATCTCAGTAGATGGAGGTAATGTGGAGAAGAGTGGAGGAAGACGTCCAGCTGAGAGGGTTTTGGGAACTATCAGTCCTGTTTGTCTGGATGGTAGGGTCTATCGGGGGAAACCATGCAAGCTGAGACTGCAGCCGGGCCAGTTGGTGCAGGCCCAGCATCCTGGCTGTGGAGTTGGGCCTGCCTTCTTAGATTCTGGGAGCCTCTGATGGTTTCTGCCCAGGGGAGTGTCATTCCAAAGGTGTGTATTTAGATTAATTTCATTAGTCCTTCCTGTTAAACCATTGCCTATTAAAAGCAGTGGGGTTGAGGCATTCATTTTTATGGTGAA
This sequence comes from Pan troglodytes, assembly GCF_028858775.2. Classification (NCBI taxonomy): domain Eukaryota; kingdom Metazoa; phylum Chordata; class Mammalia; order Primates; family Hominidae; genus Pan; species Pan troglodytes. Next base: position 17,458,067 of record NC_072407.2, read on the forward strand.
AATTCTGGCCTAGCAGAATTTTAGATATCCAAGCATGTGTCAATGAATTGAGTAGGTTATTTTTCCATCCATTTTACAAGTATTTATTGAGGATCATCTAAGTGCCCGTAGTGTTCTAGGCAGTTGGGGGTATGGGATGGGGTGAATTTAACAGGTCTCTTCTCTTAAAAAGCCTACAGTCTAGAGAAACCCCCTCTCCTTCCTAAACAAGAAGTTATGCCACAACGTGCCATGTGTTACCATAGGCATGCCACCACAGTTCCATGGGTACTGAGAGGAGGGGGTGCCTGGCCTGCCTGGAACACTGGGGAGGCTTACAGGGAAAAATTCTCCAATGGATTTAAAGGACAAGCAGGGATTTTCTAGGCAAAGAAGCAGAAATGGGCATCCCAGGAGTATGGTAAATCAAAACTTATTGGGTGCTATGAATTTAAAGCTAAACTTTTATTTCATTGGCTTTTAGGTGGTGCTGGCTAGAGTGTATACGTTTGGACCCAAGCTTAACTTTTCCAATGTGGAATCCTGGGCCTTCATTGGTAAGTTTGTTTGATGCCTTCTTACCAAATTATGCTATCAAGGATTGGTATTTGGAATGAAAGGCAAGGTAGTTATCATTGGCAAGTTCTCTGTGGAGGTTACCAGCCCGGGACCTGGAGAAGCCTGTAGCACAGGCTGAAGGGGTACATAGGAAAAGTGAAATCTCACTGTAGGTTTCTGTGGTAGATGCAGAGAGGGAGGCCAGAGGAGAGGAACCAAGGGGTGCGGGGGATGGATGCAGCGGGCCTTATGGAGAGGTGGAGCTTTGGCTCTGTTTTGAAGGGCAAGCTAGATTGAAAAAAGTCCAGGGAGGAGTGAAAGAAGATTTTCGGGACTTGAGAACATAGAGGTGAGGTGTAAACAAAGTGGGCTTGGCAGCAGTCCCATAGGAGCAAAATCTTCATCGAAAGGAGTCATGGGCAAGAACTGTGGTGGGATCTGCTGGCGTCTGATGATTCTAGTCCATCAGCAAACTTTTTCTGTAGAGGACCAGATGCTAAATATTTTTGGCTTCGTAGGCCATGTGGTCTCTGTCACAGCTACTCCACTCTGCTGTGGTAACATGCAAGCAGCCATAGATAATATGGAAATGAATGGGTGTGGCAGTGTTCCAGTAAAACTTTATTTACAGAAGCAGGTGGTGGGCTGGATTTGGCCTGCGGGATGTAGTTTGCCAACTCCTTTTCTAGACCCTAAATGCCCGGCTAAGGCACATAGACTTTATCCTGAAGGCAGTGGGAAGCCATGGAAGTTATTTTGGATAAAGAAGTGAAGTGGCAGAAGTGATGTTTACATTTTAGGAACATTCATCTGATAGCTGGACAAGAGGCATGGGCCCCTTTTGGAAGGCAGCAGCAGTCATCCAGGCATGAGGTCTTGCGGTGAACAGTAGTGAAAATGGAAGCAAAGGTTCAATGGAGGAGATACTGCAAAGGGAGAACCAATAGCGTTTTCAGTCTTCTTAGACTTAAGAGGCAGGAGTCAAAGAGGATGAAAGTTTAAGCTTGCTTGTTTACAGTGGTATCTTTGACAGAAATGTAGATGTTGGGGGTGGAAAGGATAGCTGATGCATCTGGTTTTAGATATGTTGAATTCAAGATAACAGTGGTTCATCCATAAGAAATGTCCAGCAGAGAATTGGAAATGCAGGGCTGAAGCCTGGCCTGAGAAGATTAAGTCTAGAGATGTGGAATGGAAGCCATAGGATTAAACATGGTCTCCCCAAGATGAGCAGTGGGCTGAGCTGTGGGGAATATGCGTAACTGTGGGATGGGAAGACGATGGAAGAGACCCAGAGGCCATGGAGGAGAGTCCCAGGAAGGGAAGAGAATGGGGCAGCAGAGACCAGGGAGAAGGGACCTGAAGGGAGGCTGCTGAATTTGTGACAAGGTCTTTGCAGATGGCCTTGAGAAATGTAATGTCACAAGAGGGGAAGGGAAGAGGAAGCCAGGTTACATGGAGTTGGACATAAATGAAGGATAAAGAATTGAGATGTTACAAAAATAGACCGCTCATAGAAGGTTTGGGTAGTAAAAGAAGGGAGACACATAAGATTTAGATACTTGCTTGTCAGAATAACCTTTGCTTTAGCTTTGAGGCAGGCAAAGCATGCTGTGACCAGTTTTCATTTCCTTCTTTGGAGCCAAGCTGTGTTTGGGAGTTTGTGTGTACCTTGGGCTTGTGATTGTGTTCTTATGCTCCCTTTTGAGGTGTGGTGTTCATAACTCTGCCACAACTTGCACCACGGAATCCAGCCCATGTTTGGACCCTTGCCATGAGACAAGATGTGATCTGTTGGGGAAGTAGTTGCATTTGTATAAGTTGGAGGAGAAAATAGAGTGGACCAAAAATTGAAATAAACCTTCTTACTACAGAGTCTATCCAAGTATGGGGACTTGAGGATAATTCCTCCAGTCATGATTTAATTATGTATCAATTTGTGCTCTGAGTATTTTGAGTGTACCTTCTTTGGTTTGAATTCTAAGTAGTTTTTGACTTGGTTTGTGTGAATATAGCAGTTAGAGAGCTGGTAACAAAAGCAACAGTTGTAACTGGTTTAGAGCCATGATTTATTGAACACTCATTATGTACTAAGTCCAGTGCTAAGTGCTATTGTGTATCATCCCATTTCATCTTTGCAATGACCTATGTGGGGGGAATTATTAATAGTATTCTTATTTCAGCCAGAAATAAGTCATAGATGAGTAACTATGCAAGGTTACAAGGGATTTGAACCCGGGTCTGTATAATCCCTGGCTTATGCTGCTTCCTACTTTATCTTGCCTGTGTCTGGAATTTTTCCTCCTACTAATGTAGAAGGACTAGAGATAGATCGAGTCCCTCAGGTTAAATATTCAGAGGCTGTAGTGGGTGTTTCCACTTCTTAGGAGTCTATTGAAAGGGCAGAAGAAGTGTGGGAAGTCTGGAAGAGACTAAGGCCAAACCTCAAACACTTACTTTAACTGTTTCCCCAGATAAAATTTAGTTGAAGGCAGCAGCCTTGGGCTTGGAAAGAAAATAGCGCTAGAAGGCATGAGAGTCAGATTCCAGTCCTAGCATTATGACAATTATAATGTCATTTTTGTTTAAACTCTTGGCATTTCTCTCCAATTACCTCCAGCTTTGAGCTCCAAAGGCAGGCTCCTATTTTGTCTTGTTTTTCACTGTATCCCCAGCATCGTAGCACAGAATCTGGCATGTAGTATGTTATGTACTCACTAATTATTTATTGCTTCGAATGCACCAAGGGACTTGGTACAAGGCGCTTAGCCTCTCAGGCACTGCTCTTGGCATCATGGTTATAGAGGTGAAACAGGACAAGGTCTCTGCTGTCGTGAAGCAGACGTCTACATGTGTGAGATGTAGAATGTGACGTCAGGTATGATCATGCTCTGAAATAAAAGGCAGTGAGACCGGGGTGGAGAGGGAAAGGCCTGTCCAAGAAGTGAGACAGTGAGCTCGTTGGGGGTAAAATCCATAAAATTCCTCTTGGGGTGACTACAGATTGTCAGCTGCACTGTCAGCACCTTGTTTTAATTGTTTTGCTTGGCTGCCATTGCCAGTGCCCAGCTGACTGCTCCCTGCAGCGAGAACTCCCACCTCAGGCCTCGCTTTCTTCAGCTCTGCTGAGCGTGCCTCTCCTGGGTCGGCTCCCGGTTCTCCTCCAGCTGCTGAGATTCCAGCCTCCACAGCCTGCTCTGCTGGTTCTCTGTTCTTTGTCCTTAGCTTCTGGTTTGGCTTGGTCCCTTTCACGTCATCCTTGACGTCCTCCCTGGGTGAGCTCATCCACCACTCACCTCTGTCTTGAAGACACCCGGATCTCCATATCCGGTCTGAACCTCCTCCCAGTCCACACTCCTAGTGGTCTGCCCCGAGGGCACCTCAACCTGTCTGTCCCCTCCTGAGTGCCACATGCGTCTTTCTCCCTGTGCTGCCTGCTTGGTCCACGCCCCTCAGTTGCTTCTGCTTCATGAGTCGTCCTGGCCTTGTCTTTTCCCTCATATTCCCTTGGTTACCACATCCTGAAGAGCTCATCTTCTAATTTGTCAACTCAGTTCTTCTCTGTCTCTCCACTCCTGTGTTTAGGATTCATCATTTTGTTCTATGACAGCCTCTTAATTGGTCATCCTGTGTTCATCTTTTTCCTCCCTCATTCCACTGCCCACATTCCTATCAACATGATCTTTCTAACACATGTCTGATCAGAGCTTTCTTTTGCTTAAAGCTCTCCAAGAGCTCCTCATTGCTTAGAAAATAAAAGCTAACCCCCTTCGGCGGGGCCTGCAGTCTTCTCATCATCTGGCCCTTGGCCCCCTGCAGCTTTTGCTCCCCCACCCCCACCCCACTTTGGGTTTTCCTTTTTCCCTAACTCACATTTCTAACCTCAGCCTAGCTACCAACAGCCATCACCTCCTAGTGCCTTTGCAATGCTGGGCCCTCTCCTGGGAATGGCGTGGTCTCTGTTCACCCTCTTGGGAACTCAACTCCAGTTTCCCCCAAATCTTCAGGACACCATCCTTCCCTACCCAGCACCTCTCCATGACCTGGAAATGACCTTCCTCCTGGCTCCCAGAACACCCTCATGTCTCTCTTGCAAAGCACTTATTGGTGTTACTGTTGATATACTTACCTGTTATGCTCAGCAACCTGAGCTCCTTAAGGGTGGAGACCACACAGACACGCACACACACACACACACACACACACACACACTCTGTCTCTCTCTCTCTGTTCCAAGTGCCAGCATAGTTTACCTGGCTCAGGAAGTTTTTGTTGTAAGAGTGAGGAGTGGTCTGTTTGTGCAGCCAAGCAACAGATTTATAATGTGATAAAATGTACCTGAAATGGGAGGTTCATTGGCCATTGGGTTTATTGGGGTGCTCTTCTTTTCAGCTTTGAGTGCAGGACAGGTTGTGTTGGGCTTGAGTTTGTGACGCCTGTTGTGTCTCCCAGCATGCTGAGACCTCAGGACTGTCTCTTCTCTATATTCTTTGCCCCTGACTTTTTATTTTTTTTAGCTCTTGTTTTTGATGGACTGATAATAGCAATTCAAAATGAAAAATAATCCATCAAGGAATTCTCAGGAATGAGGTCCACCCACCTTGGTCCTGGATGAATCCCAAATTTCCTAAATTAGCCAGAATATCTATTCTTGCGAACTACTGTCTGACAGCCTTTTTCCCCCTTAATCCAGCTGAGAATGCTTTTCTTGAAGGGTAAGGATACCTAGTGGCCCTTCATGGGGGTGCCTGAGGGCCTCTTTGTCTTCATTTTAAACCTTGTAAAGTCCCCAGTGAATACTGAGGAGTCTAACAAATAGGAAGAAGCTCTGACCCCAGGGGTCCCAAGTCAGCATCTGTACTTTGCTTGGGAGCTAGCACAATGCACCTAGCCAATAGCATATAAACTCTCATGTTTTCATTCAGTCCCTTAAACTTGTTGCTTGTTGTGTCTTCTTCACTTCCTATCTCTGCCAGAGACCTGAGAAGTTGTGCCAAGAGTGCAGCTTTTATTTGGGGCCTCACAGTAATCTAGGAAAGCTTTTCAGAAGAGAGCCATTCTCAGCACCGAGGTGTCCTGCAGACCAGGACACTCCAGCAGGCTCTTGGAACTGCTTACCTTGGATGGAAATGCTTGTGATGCTGCCTCCCCTTGTAGGGACTTTCCATATGCTGTTCCCTCAGCCTGGAATGCATTTTTCTCCTGGTTTGCCTAGCTCATGCCTGTTCACCCTTTGGAACTCAGCTGATTGGCCTGCCTCCTCCTCAGAAGCCTCCCCAACCTCCCTGATAAGAAGGCTAGATCTTGTCCTCACCATTCCCATACCAGCATCTAGCGCTTATGGACTGCTCCCCTTGTGTCAAGTACTGTTAGAATGCTTCATGGGTAGCTACTTTGTATTAGGGGCTTGGTAGATGTTGGCTGAGGTAAGTGTCATCATTGTCCCAAAGACACTGTGTGAGGAAACTGAGGCCTCCACCCATTGAGTAGGTGACAGAGCAGGAGTTTATCCCAGATGCTGGACTGTGGGTTTACGCTCTGACCCTTTCTTCTATACGCCACCGTTCCCTCTGCTCCAAGTCCTTGCAGTCTGTCCTTTTCCAGCACTTGTCACAGAGGTCATGACCTCGGTTTGTGTGGTTATTTGATTAATGAATGTTTGTTCCCTCACTGGGCAGCCCTTTTGAGCCCCAGGATGGCAGGAGTACCTAGGACTCTAGGCAGGTGCGCAGCCTGGAGTTGACCGAGAGCATGTGGGACTGCCCACTTGCCCACAGCTGCTTCTTGCCTTTTGCATCACAGGAGGGTGGGCTAGGACCATAAAAGAGCCAGCCCAGGCCTCCCCCTTTCTGGAGCTCACTGAGTGCATGCATGGGGTTTGGCCGTCACCCTCGCTTCCATGGTTCTGCATCAGAACCAGCTGTGCTGAGGAAACATCTGTGCCTTGTTAAGGTCTGTTCCTTCTGCCCACTCCCTTTGCCCTTTTCTCTACCTTACAACCCCTTTGTTGTCCTTCTTCAAGGAAAGGGGCCCCCTTTGTCTCTCAGGGCAGAGCCAGCTGCCCTTCTCCTGGTCCTCTTGATCTGCACACACTCTGAGGATGACTGCCCATGGCAGGTCATGATGGTCCGTCTGCCCTGGACTTTGGTTTCTGTGGCAGAGCAATACTTTGTACAGTCAGGGCTCATGGCCCTACGGAAGGCTGAGGGAGAGCCTGAGGTCATTACCTTAAGAGAAGCTGCTTCATGGTGCAGTTGGTATGTGTGCATGTATGTGTGGATGTGTGCTTTTTTCATGCATGATGTTTTTATTTGTGTTATTTATCCCCCTGCTATATCTCCCTCTCTCAGGGGTCTAACATGGAGCTTTGAATAGTAGATACATCATAGCTCTTGGCTAAATACATATTTTCTCCCCCGCTGATCTGAAGGCACCTCCCTTTTCCCCTACCCCTCACTTTGGTACCTCGGTGACTTCACAGGGTTGTTATGACTTCCCAGACCTCATTGAGATTGCAGTGATGTGAAAACCCTACCTAGATTCCAGCCAGCTGGGCAGGGGCCTTGGCAGCAGGGGAAGCCCAGTTCCCTAGGGCAACTCACCAGGCCTCCAGGGCTCTCTAGGGCCAGGCTGGCTGAGCTTCAACTGACTCATACTGTTTTTGACTGGGAAAAATAAAAATTTTAAAATGGCTTCTGACCAAATGGGGAAAGTGGATGTGGGAGGAGGAGAAGGGGGACGTTAGCCACACCCTAGGTACATTTGCCAGCAGCAAACTGAGATGGGCTTAAAGTGTGGCTGGCCTCTAAGACGCCTGCTTCAAAGGGCATTCGGCACACTGGTCTCAGGCTTTGGAGGCCCACCTGCTTCAGAACATCAGCTCCATGTCTGTCTAGCGTTGTGACTTAAGACAAACCCACCAAGCTCCCTTAGCCTCCATTTTCTCATCTGTAAAATGGGATTGTAATCATTAGAATAACCTTTATAAGGTTCTTGTGAGAGTGGAATGAAGATGTGCTTAGCACCGTGACTGGCGTGTAGAAAGCACCAAATATTTATTATCTGTTAACATTGTTGTTGTTTGTCAAAGTATTATTGTTAATAATAATTATAAGAAGACTTTGGAACAGATATAAAGTCTAAAATGCAGGCTGTGATGAAAGGGAGATGGTATATAAGAAAAGTGCTTTTTGAATTGCACATTATGTCCAGATATTATTATTAGCACAAGTATGTCTATTATTGTTTTGTCTTTGAAAAAAATGCTGGAGCACAATTTTATGATGTTGAGTCTATGTCCTTTGTCGTTTTGTTTTTTGTTTTGGAAAAAGGTTTGTCACATTGGCCTTTATTGGAATCTTGTCCAGTGGATGTATGACCCACATTGGTGACCCTGGGTGCCAAATGCCTGGACAGCACCTGGCAAAGAAGAGCCATTATTTCAATGATCACTATTGTTTAAAATCGTTATGGTAAACAATACCTGACAGAAGTTCTTAGAGGTTCATTGACAGTAAATTGTGGGCAATGCACTGAGTTATTATTTACTCTAGACCTGAGAAATTCTCCCTCTCCAAGTTTTGTGTCTTGTATAGCTAAATAAATATAAACAATTTCCTTAGAATTTGATATAAACAGCTACCGTTGTCTTCACAAGTATGTTAGAAATACTTTCTTAATAGCAACTACTTGACTGTTTTGTTTTTTATCTCCATTCCCTACCATTACTCTGCCTCTTCCCATCTTTCTGAAATAAAAGTGAGCCAAATTAGCCATTTAAAAAACACGTAGATACTTTCAGGCAGAGGTTGAAAACTGTCTACCCCCTGGCTGCATCTGGCTTGCAGATGTGTTTTGTTCAGCACTCATAGTGTTTTAAGATGTTTAAATTAGTGGCCAACATTTAAAAATGGGTAGATTTTTGAATCAAAATCCAGATTTCCAGCTCTTCATAAAAAATCAAAGGTCTAGCGGGCCTGGGCCCGTCTTCCTTGTGGCAGTGCGGAAGAGTGGTGGTCCCTCCCCTGGGAGCTTGTTTCTCCAGCCTGCCTCCGGCTGGCCCAGCCTCCCTGTACCTTTCCATGGCCTGCTTGGCCCCTGTAGGAATAGAGTTTGTAGTCTCTGCTTAATATAACTAATACCCCTTAGATACTGTGTAGCAGTTTAGAATTATTTCCACTAGCAACTGTGACCATAGGTAGGAAGGATATTTTACTTGCTAAGTTGTCGTTCTTATGATAGCCCAAATGGCTATAATAGTATTTTAGGCTCTTTTGGATTTAATAGAATTACCTTCTCTCCTCTCTGTGGGATTTCCTCATTAACAATTTTTAAAAAGTGTTCAGCAAGGCTTATATAGCAACATAAAATTTTAAATAATGCAGGATATAAATTTCGATAGCTGCTATTGAAGGGGGGTTGCAAACAAGTGAACTGCTTTAATTCAACAATTTATGGTGTTGTAAATTTGAAAAATAAAAGACACTTAGTTTTTTTTTTTTTTTTCAGAATAAAATAATTAAATAGTTGACCTTTGGCAGAGTCTTTGTTGAAATAGGCAAGGGTTTTGAGCTTCTCAGAACTTGAGACCATTGCCTTCTGGAGTCTTTCCTCAGATGAGTCTGTGCCTCCTTCTAGCTAGTGCACTCTGAGCACTGTGGCCACATCTGGAGGGTGGAGAGGAGACTTGGCTTCCAATGGTGGTCACTCTGGGGGAGGGGGGGGGGCCTTGCAAATACCAAAATTTTTTTAAATTATTATTTTATGTGCTTTTAAAAACTTTTTTGTTTTTGTCATCACAAAAGTAATAAACACTTGTGATAAATTCAGACAACACTGAAGTGCTTTAACATAAGCAACAAAATCTTCTGTGACCTCCCCCAACCTTTTCCAACCATTCCCCAAACATAAGCACTTTTGAGAGTTTGCTTCTTATACTCCTGGACTTTTGCATTTGCTTGTTTCTCTCCACCCCTACCCTTTGCCCTCAACCACGACATAGATACTTTCCCTTTTGTTTTCTAAAGATAGACTCTCCCTGTGCATGGTGTTCTGCAAGTTTCTTTTTACAGCTGTCAATTATTATGGTTATTTTTCCAAGTCCATATGTACAGATAAATGTACTTGTCACTTTTAAAAGTTGTACTCCATGTTATGGTTGTATGTTAAGTACATTTCATTTTGTATTGATAGACACTCAGGTTGTTTCTGATCTTTTGCCATTGCAATCATTGCTGCTGTGGAAATTTTTGTGCACACCTGTGAACTTTTGCCTGAGATTTTCTTTGGTATAGATACATAGAAGTAGGACTTTTGGTTTAAATGGTTTGCTGTTTAAAATTTGAATCCATAATGCCAAATTACCCTCCAAAAAGGCTGTACCAATTCATGCTCTTCCTAGGAGCATCCCATTATGGCTTTGCTAATCTAGTTTTTGCTTACACATGTGTAAGAAAGTAAATCTTAAAAGCCTCACAAATAATGCCATCAAAATTACATGTTTATCTTAGAAAAGCATTCAGAATATATGTCTGTAGATTTAATTATATGATTTTTATATCTTGACTTTGATGATGGTTATCATCCTGCAAGGTGACAAAAAGTTCCCTAAATACTGTACACAATTATTAAATAATTATTAAGGATATCAGTTGTGCCAGGTAGCCTTTGGAAGAATTACAGCCAAATCACAGCTTCCTTTTCCACAGCTCTGCCAGGCTGGCTTGTCTTTCCCACCAAGGGCTGAGCCATTAATACTGAGGCTGGGTCAGCATTTGAAGGGGCCCTGCCAGGGAGTGCCAGGCCTTGGGCCCCAGAGACCTGGGGAGTGGGAGATGGCAAGTGACTGCTGTGAGGCTGAGACAAAGTTTTTGCCTACAACACCCCATGGCTGTTTCCTTTACTGAGCTAGATGAGGAAAGCAAAGGGAAGTGATGGTCCCAGACTTCTGGTGGTCACTTTTGTTCATAGATTTCTCACAGGAGTGCTAACATTTAGGCTCATGTTTACGAAGGTTTGAAACCTTAGCATTTGGGAAGGATCTGCAAATTCTCAGCCAGGGGCCTTAACTGATCACAGGTAGTTGTGAACTCTTGGTCCAGGCTGTATCTCAAGACTTCTTCTTAGAAGGACAGGTCAGCTTACCACCTGCTAACTGCATGTGAAATTTTGAATTCTACCTTCTCTAGCTCTCCTCTCTGGCTCTGAGCTGGTGTCTGGCATTTGCAAACAGTTTACCCTTTGTTGACTTCTTAGCACTAACCTCACTTTTATGAGTCTGAGTAGACTTGATACCCAGGCCATTTATCCTTTGAGGGTGCCCTCAGCTTCATCAGACCCATGCTGGGCAGTCTGGCATAGTGGAAAGAGGCACTTGGAGCCAGACAGACCTGGGTTCAAATCCTGACATCATCACATTTACTAACAGTGTGACCCTTTGGCTGATGACCTCACCTCTTTGAGCATCAGTGTCTCCTTCTACAAAGTAGGGACAGAAATTCTTTCCCAGGGGTATTTTGAAGGATATACGAATTAATATTTGTCAGGTGCCTCTCAGATGTTCAGCACAAAATAAACAGTGTATAAATATGAGTCCTCTCTTATCTTCCTGCTGTAGAGAGAAAGTTCATTGGGGATGCTCCAAGTTGGTGGCTACTGGCTGAGGATCCTGGAGTAAGAGGAAGGCTACCATGTAAACCCAGAGATGAATCATGAACAATGTGTATTCTCAGGAGCTTAGTATTTGATATGGGAGCCTAACAAGCAAATAGTGTGTCCAGTAATAGGAACTGATTAATAGAGGAAAGATTAATTAACCTTCTAGGTGGGTGGGGTGGAAAAGTAGGTGGGGTATTGAAGGTTCAACGGGAGTTCGACAGAGAAGATAGACCATAAATAATAAATATACGGCTGTATCCACTAGAGATAAAGTTACATTGTTTTTTATGTACATGTTGACTTCTTTTGGCCTTGCCAATGCACTGATATATTCAAATTCAGCTCCTCTCTTTTTCTCTTCCCTTTTCCCTTCACTCTGCCTTTCCTCCAGCCCTGCCTTGAAATACTCAGCCACTGAAAATTTCTTAAAGAATTTCTTTGTACTTTAGTAAGTCCTCAGAGGATACCAGTTCACCCTACTGAGATTTTACAAGAACTTTGGTGTAGCTGGGGTTTTTTTTGCATTCCTTTTTCTATGGTAGATATAAGTTCTTTTGGGTTGCCCATCAATGGACAAACCACCAACCATTTGATGTTTACTGCGTGACTCCTGTATACCAAGCACATGTGCCATTTCACTTAGTCCCCAGAATGTCAGAGCAGCTTTGTGAAATGGGCTGCCCGTTCTTTCTTATGGATGAAGAAACTGAGGCTTAGGTAGGTTAATATACTGAATATTATACATGTAGTGAGTGGGAAAGCCACAGTTCACCTCCAGGGTCTTTTTCTCCCTCTTTGCTGCCTTGCTTGGGGTCCTGCTCATAGTAGGTGGACAGCAGATGTTTGTCTGAACATATGAGAACACTGCCTGCCACGTGCCGGTCAGTTTGATTTGTGCTACTGGTTTTGTAACCCACATGGGGCAGTGACAGCTGCTCAGTTACTTTCCTACCTATTAGTGGGGCCCCAGGGTCACACATCAGTCATAATTGACAAAAAACACAATTTCCCTTTCCTCTCAACTTTTATTTCTAAGGTACTTGTAAGCAGACAGATTAGACTGTTAACTTTTCATTTTTTGCTTTGTCTCTCTCCTTTAAAGACTATGTGAAAGAATACACAGTGCCCTGAGAGCCTGGCCTGGGAATCAGAAACTTAGATTCCAGCTTCGGTTCTGCTGGTAACTCCTCAGTCATTATGGGTAAATAATATTCCCTCTCCAGAACTACTAGATTGTGTCCTTGGTGCAGTCTGGGGTTCGGGTGGTCCTAGGGACCCTGCCTACTGCATGAACCTGTTATCACCATGTGAGGCTGGAAGGATCTCAGCGTTGGTGTTGGGCAGGCCTGAGTGAGCATCCTGGCTCCTGTACTTCCCAGCTCTGTGACCTCGGGCTAATCACCTGACTCCCTGATGCTTGTCCTTGTCTACGAAGGAGGGCTAAGAGGACCTGCTTCCCAGGATCACTGTCCAGATTGAATGAGAAGGAACGTCGGCTTCCATCCTTCTGTCTCCAACTCCTGAGTGCACTGGTTTTAGACTAACTGGGTGTTTCTGCAGTTGAAACCAAAACACCTTCATTAGGTACAATGTTCATTATACCTCGCAACACCCTGAGATACTCAACTCTTAGATTTCTTGAAGCTCTTTTTTGTTAAGAAACTCCTCAAAGGAAGATACTCTTCTACCCCATTGAGCTTTATTAGTGCTTCAATGACAGCACCTTATTTTTTCACTTTTTTCCCCCTTGCAGACAGAAGCTGCAGTGTGAATCAGTTTGCATTTATATAATTTCTTTTGCATTTCTTTGCAAAGAGGAAAACTCCATTCATTTAGCAAATGTCCGTCATGCCCAGGCCTTATGTTAGGTGAAGGGATTTGGAGAGAAATAGAGTCACTGACCTCAAGAAGCTTACAGGGAGGAAAGGTGTAAATACATAAAGTGACACATGGGTTTGTCCTGTCACCAAGGTATGCAGTAGATGCTGTGGGAGAAGAGAGGATGACACAGGTTCTCTCTTGGAAGACCTCATAGAGAAGAGGTGACTTGTGAGCAAGTCTTTTTTTTTTTTTTTTGAGAGAGGGTCTTGCTCTGTCACCCAGGCTGGAGTGTAGTGGCATGATCCTAGCTCACTGCAACTTTGAAATCTTGGGCTTCAAGGGATCTTCCTGCTTCCGCCTCCCAAGTAGCTGGAACTACAGGTATGTGCCACTTGCCTGTCTGATTTTTTTTTTTTTTAATTTTTTGTAGAGACAGTGTCTAGCCATGTTGCCCAGGCTGATCTTGAACTCCTGGCCTCCAGTGATCCTCCCACCTTGGCCTCCTAAAGTGCTGGGATTATAGACATGAGCCACTGCACCCAGCCGTTGTGAGCAAGTCTTAAAAGATGAGTAGGAAGGAGTCTGTCAGCTATAGAAGTAGGAAGGTCCCAGGCAGAAGGAGCACAGGGCAGAGGCTAGAGCCCTGGTAGGAGGTGACACACTGGGTGCATGTCTGGAGCTGGAGCCAAGAGGTGGAGGACCTAAGTGGCTACATCTTGGCAGTCACCCATATATTGGCAAGCCCCAAATCTTTGTAACCAGCCCAGATTGTCTTCCTGAGCCCCCAACTCCCATACCCACTGCCCATTCAGCAGCTAGCTGCATGTTGAAGTGTAGTGGTCTTCCCAGACCCAACATAACTAAATAGAAGTCTTGATTTGTTCCTACAAAAACAAACAAAAAACTAGCCTTGCTCCTCCTCAGTCTTCCCCATGTTATGAGGTCCCATCATTTTTACCTGGCTACCCAGGCCTAAAATGTGGGCATCATCTTTGATTCTGCTTCCTCCTGTGTTCTTCACATCATCTGTTTGCAATTCTTTTTTTGTTTGTTTTACTGGTTTTAAAAATTATTTATTTATTGAGACTGAGTCTTGCTTTGTCATCCAGGCTGGAGTGCAATGGTATGATCTCGGCTCACTGCAATCTCCGCCTCCCGGGTTTGAGAAATTCTCGTGCCTCAGCCTCCCGAGTAGCTGGGATTACAGTCGTGCGCTACCACTCCTGGCTAATTTTTGTATTTTCAGTAGAGATGGGGTATCACCATGTTGGCCAGGCTGGTCTCGAACTCCTGACCTCAAGTGATCCACCCGCCTTGGCCTCCCAAAGTGCTGGGATTATAGGCATGAGCCACTGCACCTGGCCAATTTATTTCTTTTTAATTAACACATAATAATTGTACATATTTATGGGGTACATAGTGATGTTTCAATACATATAATCTGTAGTAACCAGATCAGAATAATTAACATATCTGTCATTTCAAACATTGCAATTCTTGACAACTCTTACTGTATGTCCTGGAAGCCACCACTGCTCCTTATTATTATTAGTTTGTTTCTTTATCAACCAAGCAGGCCAGACCACTGCTCTACCCTCGTTCAAACCTCCACTGTCTTTCAGCAGGTCTCTGTCAGTTTGCTACATAGGCAAAGAGATCTTTTAAAAAGCAAATTTGTGTCATTTCCTTGCTCTAAACTCTCCAGCGGCTTTCTGGCGTCTTTGGAATGGAATCTAAACATCTCGCCTTGGCCTGCCAGCCCCTCCTGCTCATCTTCTCTGGTCTCATCACTTGGCACTCTCTGCTCACTCCATTTTAGCTGCTGCATCTTTCTTACTGTTCCCCTTGTTGCCTCATGGGCTTTGCACTTGCTGTCCTCAGCCTGAGCTGCTCTTCCCCAGACACCGCCTGTCTCACCTTCACTCCACGCTGGCCTCTATTCAAGTGTTCTCCCACCTGTCTGAAAGAGCACCGTTCCGCCCCCGCTCCCCGCTGCTTCAACCATTCTGTCCTACCTTGCTGTGGTTTCTCTCATTAGCACTCATCACTCCCTGACTTTATATGATATGTTTGTTTGTCTTCTTATTTAGTGTCTGTCTTACCCCACAAGAATATAAATCCATGAAGATGGGACCTGGTCTTATCTATTGCATTCAGCACTCTAGGGCCTAAAACAGAGCCTGGCACACAGTGGGTGATCCTGAAACACGAGGTGGGTGGATGGACAAATGACTGAGTTAATGCATGCCTGCATGCAAGCGAAGACTTTGGAGTTTATTTCATAGGCAGTGCAAATCTAGTAGACATCTTTCAGGAGGTGAGTGACGTGGTCAGCACTTTTATTTTAGAAAGCCAGCTGGTGGCAGTGTGGGGGCTGGACTGTAGGAGGGAGGCAGCAGAATTACTTTAGCGGCTGTTAAAATCGTCCAGGAAATTGATGCTGAGTGTTGTGCTAGAGCTGTGGGGATGGAGAAGAGGGGACAGATGACAGGACCTGAAGATCTTTGAGTGTCTTTGATTTCTATTGGGATAACTTGGTATAGTGATTCCTTTATAAGAAAAGCAGGAGGGGACGAGCTGGTCCAGGGAGAGACTGTTGACACTCTGTGGTGTTTTTCTCACCAAGCAAACCTAAGCCCTGGGATGCATGTTCTTTGTAGTGGCATTGGCTCTCTGGGGAGTGACTCTGCTGCTCCGCAGCCTCCCCTGTTCCATTTTTTAATAAGAGAATAGTCAAGATGGTGGTGTCAGTGAGTGGGAGTCTTCTTCATGCAGATGGATCCATTGATCTTTGCATACTCCAAGCCACACTAAGTCATTGGTTCTTTTCTCGCAGTGGGTACATTTCACCTTATTTGATTCTGATCTGACAAATGCTGCTTTTTTTTCTTTTCTTTTCTTTTCTTTTCTTTTTTTTTTTTTTTGTTTGTTTAAAGAATACCTAGACTGTGCTCAAGTTCCAGGTGGGGTTTACAGATAACTGGGGTTCCAGCATCTCCCTTCTTACAAACACGAACAGGAGCCTTTGCCGTCCTTGGGTCTCAGGGAGGCAGACCGGCAGCAGGCACACATTCCTGGCCCAGGCGTAGCCATGCTGTCTGGTGCTGCCTTTTGAGACCTTTTGTGTGTGTGTGTGTGTGTGTGTGTGTGTGTGTGTGTGTGTGTGGGCCTGAATGATTCCTTCTTTCAAAAATTCAACCCTCTCCAAATTTTGATGAAAACCTTTTCATCTCTGAGTAAGCACATTATTTCCCATCTTGATGAGGTGTGTCCCCTCTGTGTCCCTGAGAGTATGTCATCCCAGCCTTTTAAATTTTATTGTATTTTTTTATTTTTTATTTTTTCATACTAGTCAAGTGCAGTAGTGAGAAGCGGGGAAAGAGTAGAACAAGGGGCCGGGCGTGGTGGCTCACGTCTGTAATCCCAGCACTGTGGGAGGCTGAGGTGGGTGGATCATGAGGTCAGGAGATTGATACCATCCTGGCCAACATGGTGAAACCCTGTGTCTACTAAAAATACAAAAATTAGCTGGGCATGGTGGCACACGCCTGTAGTCCCAGCCACTCGGGAGGCTGAGGCAGGAGAATTGTTTGAACCCGGGAGGCAGAGGTTGCAGTTGAGCCGATATCATGCCACCGCACTCCAGCCTGGCAACAGAGCAAGACTCTGTCTAAAAAAAAAAAAAAGAGTAGAACAAGGAGTTTGATCTGTTACAGACTGAACTATCAATGGAGATAACTCACTACCTTCGGACCAGCCTCATCCCAGTCTTTTAAGCCTGGTCCAGAATTCCTAATCCCTAATCCTGCTTGTCAGGCCCTTCAAAGTGAAATGCTGTACCATCTGTATAGCTGGATGCTCACCTCCTACCTCTCCTCTCCCTTCCAAAGGTTCCGATGTCATAGGAATCTACGCTAGAGGGCTTCCTGTGTGCCGGGCACTGTGGTAAGCACTTCACATGCATTCTCTCTTATCCTTACCACTTCGGGGATGTAAGGATTATAATCTTCTTTTACAGATGAGGAAGCTGAAGCTTGCCACTGCTTAGTAGTTAAGAGTATGGGCTTACAGCCAAACAGACCCTGGATTGATTCTCAACTAGCTGGGGACCTTGGGCATGCTACTTAATTTTTTAACCTTTTTCCACATTTAGAAGATAAAGATAATATAGAGAGAGATAATATAGAAGATTATATAGGTATTATATATATATATCTCTTCTATATTATGAAGATAATACAGAGTTGTGATAAAAATTAAATGAAATGACCAGACATAGTGGCTCACTGTTGTTTTGTTTTGTTTTGTTTTTTTGAGACAGAGTCTCGCTCTGTCGCCCAGGCTGGAGTGCAGTGGTGCGATCTCGGCTCACTGCAAGCTCTGCTTCCCGGGTTCACGCCAGTCTCCTGCCTCAGCCTCCCGAGTAGCTGGGACTACAGGCGCCCGCCACCACGCCTGGCTAATTTTGTTGTATTTTTAGTAGAGACGGGGTTTCACCGTGTTAGCCAGGATGGTCTCAATCTCCTGACCTCGTGATCCACCCGCCTCAGCCTCCCAAAATGCAGGGATTACAGGTGTGAGCCACTGCGCCCAGCCCATAGCGGTTCACTCATGTAATCCCAGCACTTTGAGAGGCTGAGGTGGGAGGTCACTTGAGGCCAGGAATTCAAGGCCAGCCTGGGCAACATAGCAAGACCACTTCTCTTTTATGAAAAAAAAATTAAGAAAAATAAAAATTAAATGAAATAACATGTAATTTCCTAAGTACATTAAGTACGTGCCTACTATGCGCCGGACATTGTGCTGTCAGCAGATAATAGCTCATCGCAGATGCTGTTATCATCATCATCATCCCAAAGCCACAGATTGAGTCTGTAGGTGAGGCCCTGCCTGGCTCTAAAGATTGTGTTTTTTTCTCCTGTTGCTCCCAAGTTCACCTGTCCCAAACTTTCTAGCCCCTAAGTTTGCTTCCTTGCGCTTTTCTGGTTGTGCCATTTGTCCCTGTCTGGGCAGTGGGCTCAAGCTAAGGCACAGCAGTTTTCCAGTCCCTTTGAGCTACTGACCTCTTTTCTGTCATTGACTGAACAGTTTCCGGTGGCTGGATCGTCTGTGTAAGAGCTTGGACAATTTTTTCTGATTGTTACCATCATTGTGTTTACTGTGAAAGGGCTTCCTGTATAGTTGTTTGTGTTAGCAGCATTGTCTAAATGAAACAAGAGTGGCAACAGAAAGGGTTGGTGAGCAGTCCTAGTCTTTTGGGGTCACAGATCACTTTGTGAGTCTGAAGAAATTTATAGACTCTCTCAAAAAAATAAATGACAAGACAAATACAAGCCCAGCATTTTTCATGAGACGTTTTCCCTGAAGTCCACCCAGGGATCCCAGTTAACAATTTCTGATCTGGCAGGCTATGTGCTCTTTTGTCATTGTGCTGCTCCTCATTCACAGCCATGAAGGGTGTAATGTTTCTGCAGGATGTTTGTATTTAAGGGTTGTTGGGCAATTTGGCAACACTATACCTGTTTCATTGATACTATGTGCTATTTGCATTTATTTCCCATATTCGAGATATGTATTCACACATGAGAACTGGCCTGGCCATTTTGATGAGATGTACCTGCTGATTTGCACATAAACTCAAGCCATGGCCTGCATCTAGAGGATCGACTGGAGAGGCTTTTTTTGGCCCAAAACATCAGACTAGTAGGAATTTTATTATGAGTTATAGACTAAAAAGGGGGATAAACTTAGCTTCAGCAGGGTTTAATATTCTCAATTCAGGTAAGTGTAAATCTCTACTTTTCATTTTAAACATTTTTGAAATTTCAGTCTTTAAAAAAATGCTTTTTTTTTTTTCCTTCCAAGTTTTAAGGTATGGGTTTGGGAGAAGGCAGATTCCAAACACTTTAACTCTTCGACCTCAGACTTGCTTATGAGCCTCTCTTTGGAACATTTCCAGTGAACCGTGGAGCAAGCCTGCCACATCCAGCAGCCATAGGCATGATGATCACTGGTGCCGATGGCCCCTCCACTCCCTGCCTGGCTTTTGAGGCCCCGCAGAAAGAAAGGAACAGAATCCTTTCATAAGGAAGGCCCCAGAATCCTTTCTCCTGCTGTAGCTATGCTGCCAGTGTCCTCTGTAGATGGAAATGGAACTTGGATTTTGGGTGCCAGAACTGAATTCATCACAGATAAGATTAGTTGATATAAAGCTGTTTCTGATGAGCAGTTTTTCCTCCAGAGTTTTCATTTTTGCTTTTTCTAAATTATACAAAATAATAGACACTCATTACAAAGGGAGGATCATAATGCTCCATACCTGGTTTTGAATTCCACTTCTGTCACTTATTAGATGCAGCCCTGGGCAAAACACACGCCCTCTCTGAGCCTTGATTTTTCTCATTGAATGGGAGATCTAATTATTTTACCTCATAATACTGCTGTAGGGATTGAAGGAGATTGGTATAAATAATGGTTTTCTGAGAGTCTGGTGTGTATTTGCTTTTTTTCAGTTAATATGAATTGAGCACCTACTAAGAGCCGGTCACTGTTCTAGTTGATATGGAACCAGTCAAGAGCAAGACAGAGAGGGTCTCCGCTCTCATGGTGCTCACATTCTAATCAGAGGAGGCACAAGAACACAAGATCACTTCAGTTATTAAGAAATTAGAACCCAGGGGTAGCATGAGAGTCACAGGAAGGACCCCTTCACGTCGGATGGCCAGCAGAACCCTCCCTGAAGAGCTCAATGCTTTGTGATGCCCCCGGTCCCAAGTTTTCCAGGACTCCTACTTTTAAAAACACTGCCCCTCCAAGTATATAGGTCTCAATTTTGAGTTTGGAAAATCTGACCACATATTAGTTCTCTTGTTCATTAATGGGCTTCCCATTTAGAGAGTGAGTTCCTGGGACAGGAGCCATGTCACAGGACGTTTTGAAGGTCTCAGGGCCAATATGGACGACACTTCTCTTGAACACTCACCCAGTTGGGCTGACATGAAAACCTCATGGTGGGAGGTGGGGGGTGATTAGTTTCCAGCCAGAGCCCATTTTGCTCCATTGCTGCTTTGAACATTCTGGTTTCTAAGGAGCTGGAAGTAGTTTCTCTCAGCGAGAATGTGGCACACTGTCATCTCCTGATTCTCTGCATGCAGTTCTTCAATGGCTTGTTGAGGCTGCGTGGAAGCCCAGAGGTCGGGGCAGTTCCAACTCACACACTGGCATTTGAACGGCAGAGCAGTAAGCCCTACACCTGACATAACTGCATTGCCTTCTTGGGGTACGGTATGGATTTTTAAATGACCATTTCAGCCTGCTGGGCTGGGCAACGGTGATCCAAACTGATGAGTCAGGAAGCCACTGAACAGAAAGGCAGGCTGCATCTGACTCACCTGTCATGTCGATAGTTGACCTCCTTTTGTTTGACCTTGATTTGCTCAGTGCAATTAAAGATGCTGTTGTGAGTGCACTTCTGCTACCTGATTTAAATAAAGTCTAACATGTGACAGCTCAGGGTCTTAAATGCACACACGACTTAGGCAGACGGACAGATGGGTGAGTGGTTAGCCTTTCACTTACCTCTGAATTGTAATTCTATCACAAGGAAAGGGCTTAATTTCAGGAACACGGAGTAATTATTTGAGACTAGATACAATGCCAAAGCAGCAGGCCTTGATTCCTTGCTACAGGGCAGCTTAATCAGGAAATGGCCTAGATGGCTGCCTTTCAAGTAGGTCCTTGCAGTAGCTTGGCAACAGGCACAGGGTCATAATTGGAAGAATTTGGCTGTGAGTGTCTGTGGGTGTTTACAGTGCACTATAGGGCAGGGCTTCTCTTATTTATAGAATATTTTGAGCAACAAGCAGCAGAAGGCTGAAAAGCCACTAAAATCTCGATTTATTTTTAACAAATTCCATTTTTCTCCTCATCCCAGAAGGAGAACTGAGTTATTAAAAAACAGTTAAAAAATACATCATTGCAGAGCATGCCATATCTAATTATGGGGTTGCCAGCATCGGCCTGCAGCCACATTTCAAGGGCTTCGTAAATCAACCATCCATTCAATCTGTGAACTTATATGACTCCTGTTCTCCATTTAGATGTAGAGCGAAATTATTGGCAAGTGGGTGCTGATCAGAAAAAGTTCTTCCCTGTCTAAATTAGGAGATGGGAGGGATAAATATAGAATAGTATACTTATGTTCTCAAAAGGAGATAAAATCATTCTTCATTGTCCATTATACTTAGCTGCACAAACATCCATCCCATTGCACTAAATAGCCACTTTAGAGTTTTCACACATTGCAATGGCAGTTCTGTGCCACTCAAAGGCACAGTATTGTGATATCTTGCTGAGCCTAACCCTGAGTGATTATTGCTCACGTAGTCATGAAGAGACATAAACCCAGTGCTTTTTTGCCTGTGTCGTTGTAGTGTACTAGAGCTACAAGATAGGCCTTCAGAGAGACACTAGTTTTAAGTATATCTCATTGTAGGTGGGGAAGCAGAGGCCTAGGCAAGGGAGTGACTTGCCTAGGGTCCCATTAAGAGTCATGGCAGAGGTGGGCTGGGGCGGCAGTCTCTGTGCTTTTCTTGACAGTGCCCTGCTGTGCTCACTGGAGCTACTGTATTAAACAGATACCCTTCAGGGGTTCACAGTCTTAGAAGACACAGGCATGAAGATGGCCAAACAATTAGCCCATGCATAAGCAGACCAAGATATGTGTATATAACAGATTTGTTGAGTGGTAGAGAAAATGAGAGTGGGGAATTTTGGAATCTATTTGGATAGCAAAGTAAGGGTAACGTCAGTTGCTCTCTGACCCACTTGGGAAAAGCTTATAGAGACGCTATAAAGTTTTCTAATGGAAAAAGGTGCAGTACATTTGCCATGTGTTAGTGGGAAGGTAAGTACGATGCAGTGGTGGGTGGTAGGAGGCAGTGAAGATAAGTATTGCAACTTTGGAGGAGCCCTGGGAATGGATTGTTGAGGTGATTTCATAGGAATACCAAAGGGAGCATAGGACCAGGGCACAGGCCAGAGACAGGCAATCCCAAGTTCCCTGGAGTACCCTGCCCTTTTCTGGGAAAGCAAGTGGGTGGCATGAGTGCTATGTTCCCAATGCTCTGGCCCCACCCCTGGTAGAAGAATAATAACTGATCATTATTCTGGGTTTTTTCTGAGCCTCTGTATCTTTGAGTAGCATTCTGGTAGCCAATATCAGTGGACTGGTGCCAGCCTGTGTGGTGAACCTCTATCTCTTTCTTGCCCTGGGCTGCATGTCAGGCACAGTGCCTAAGCCAGAGTGGGCTTTGGGGAGTTACTTCTCTTTCTGAGGCTGGAAGGGGCAGAGGGACGTAGGGAAAACTTTGCTAGGAAGGGCAAACTGTGAAAGCCTCTGGAGAAGTCACCTGTTGGGATACCAAAGGCCAGGGGTTTTAGAGGATGCGAAGAGGCCAGGCGGGGTTGGTCTGGGCCTAAACTAAGGTTGTAGCAGCTAGCATGGAGAGGAACAAGCGATGGGGAGTGATTACAGATGAGGAAGACGTACTAGGATTTGGCTACAGACAGACAACCAACCAGAGAGTAAAAGACAGTGACATGCTAGGATGTGAACCACCTACTACAGAGAAGGTCAGAGGTGGGGAGGGAGGAATCAGGGCTGTGGGCAGATCCAGCAGCTGGGATCCAAAGCTGAAGCCCTTGGGTTATTGAATCCATTCTTTCTGAGAAGAGATGGTTGATCTTCCTGCCCAGGGAGTTCCTAGCCAGACTGGACAGTGGTTCTCAAACATGGTGCCAGGTGTTGTCAGATAGCAAACAATTAATGTGTACACAGAATGTCCCCAAGGTCACCTACACATATTTGTTTTTCCTAATCTTTGATACCTACAGCCACTTACCTGCTTTCGAGTTCTCAGAGTTGAGAACATATAAATTTGCAGTAACAAGTGCACAGGAAATACTTGGAAAATGGCTGATGAGCTTTAGTTTGGAAATTTCATTTTTTTCTTGGATCTGGATTATAATTTCAGTACAAGCTAGCAATTTTTCTTGTTGGTAAAATAGTTTCTAGTTTTAAAATTATTTCTATAGTTAATAAAGGTAACACTATTTCATGATGGAGGCTGCCCCAGCTCTGAACCAATTTTCAAAAGGCAGATTCTCCTCTTTCTCTCTCTTACTTCTTGCTCTTGAACATTTCACTGTGTTCTAGCAACTTTTCCTGTGTGTGACTCGGCCAGGAGACTGACTTGAGTAAGATCCAGGTCAAGGGGTTGTGTGGGTGGGTCGGTGGTAAGGAGGTGCTGAAGAACACTAAAACCTTTGCCTGAGAGGAGGCTGGGAAGTAGCCTGTGAACTGGAATGACCCCAGGCTTCCTGTCACGGTCATAGCCCATGGAGTTGGCAGACTTGATCACTCTATATTGTGTGCCCCCAGATAATGGCATTAGTCATCGATACTGTCTTTTTTTTTTTTTTTTTCTTTGAGAGAGAGAGTCTCAGTCTGTCGCCCAGGCTGGAGTGCAGTGGCGTGATCTCAGCTCATTGCAACCTCTGCCTGCTGGGTTCAAGTGATTCTCCTGCCTCAGTCTCCCAAGTAGCTGGGGATTACAGGTACATGCCACCACACCCAGCTAATTTTTGGATTTTTAGTAGAGACGGGGTTTTGCCGTGTTGGCCAGGCTGGTCTCGACCTCCTGACCTCGGGTGATCTGCTCACCTCGGCCTCCCAAAGTGCTGGGATTACAGGCGTGATCCACTGCGCCCAGCCAATACTGTCTTTAAATCGTCCAAAGTAAGAAAATGTTGATAGCTTGTTGTCACAGCCGTGTCATTTTACACATTCCCTGAATTATTGTCTGGCACCAGCAGGTGTTCCAGAAACACTTTTGGTTCTTTGAGCCATTACTGGTCATTCCTGTCACCACTGCCACCACCAGATGTGGT
Organism: Pan troglodytes; assembly: GCF_028858775.2. Taxonomy (NCBI): domain Eukaryota; kingdom Metazoa; phylum Chordata; class Mammalia; order Primates; family Hominidae; genus Pan; species Pan troglodytes. The sequence goes on from NC_072407.2 coordinate 17,482,031, forward strand.
TCTGAGAGCATTAAGTAAAAGTTTTGAAGGTTGTGTATGTTAAGACTGGTGCAAAGTCCATCCTCCTTCCTTCAGGCTGATCAGCCACACCCTGGCTATCAGCACTTATTTACTCATTTTCAAAGTGACAGAATGGTCCAGTGGGCAGGGGCATAAGGGGTCACTTCCTCTAACCACCCACCAGTGCAGGAGGATCCCATCTGCGCAGTGGCTGCCCATGACAGGCAGTTCCCTAGCCCCAGTCGGACATCTCCGCACCAGGCATCCTGCTCCTGCTTTATGGACATCTTTGGCTCTTAAAAATCCTCTTTTATTCTGACCCCAGATCTGCCTTTTGGCAGTGTTTCCTTAGTGACCTAGTTCTGCTTTTTGTAGCAACACAGAACAAAGGTCGGTAGGCATGGCACAATTCCAGCTTAGAAGTTTGAAGGTAGTGCTCATGGACCCACATCCTTTCCCTCTCCACCCACTCTATCTCCCTCCACAAGGCTTATGTTCTCCAGTGCCTTCAGCCATTCTTTCTGTGGCATGGCAGTCAGTATTAACCCCAGTAAAGGTAACATGTATCCAGAGAGTGCTTGCCATGGGCCAGGCACTGTTCTAAGCTCCATACGTGAATTGTCTTATTTATGACTCAAAATCACCATATGAGGTGAGCCCTGTCATCATCCTCATTTTACCAACGAGGCAACTAAGGAACAAGGGCTCACATCTTGTCCCGAGCCATGCAGTCAAGCAGCAGAGCAGAGATTTGGGGCTAGGCAGTGTGACTCCAGAGCCTGTGCTCTTAGTTGTGGTGCAAGACTATCTTACAGCCTTTCCTGCATAGTGCCAAAAATAAGCCCATGGTGCACTAGACTTGGGCTGGCCCTGCTTTAACTTATTTTGCAAGAAATCATTAGACAGGAGCCTTAGTTGAACCATTTTCTATGAAACCTTCAGAGTTTGTTTTGACAGAACAGACTGCAGGGCAGAGGCATCTGCACTGTCCCCAACAAATGGGTTCATCCTGTAGCTCTGCCAGGCCCCACAGGGTTCATGAAATGGTAGCTTTAGATCAAGGTGACAAATACAGGGCTCTTGATGTTTTTTTTTTTTTTTCCTGAACATGGTGCCTGAGCAATAGGTTTCTTGTTTAAAGTGCTTAGTCATGGTTTTATGGCCAGAAAGTAGAAGGAGAGAGGTACCTAAGAATTGCAAAACTGGGTCATCTCTTCAAGTGCCTAATCCAATATTCAGTCTCAGAGAACAACTCCAGCAGTTACGGGGGTGGAAGGATGTGATGACCACCTACCATCCCAAACTGGGATGTAGGTGCCAAATACACATTCTCCTGAAATGATCCCTGGTGCCTCTAGCCAGGCTCTTCCAGGAGTCTAGAGAAAGATGGCCCATGACTTCATCCAGAGTCTTTGCTTCCTGTGCTCTGGGATGCCTGGGCTTTTCTGGCCACAGCCATACACTGACAGGGCCAGAAGGGCTGAGATGCTGGGATTGAACCATCTTTCTCTTTGTGAGTTGCTTTCCAGATAGCATACATTCTGGTCACTATTTTCCAGAGATTTAAGCAGCAAAGTGAGGGACCCTCGGGCATCGACTCAGAGACCTGGAGGGGAGCAGCTTGAAGCAATGTAAAAAGCACTGGATAAAATCTGGTTCCACCAAAAATAGGGCTATGAGAGTTACCTCACCTCCCTGAAAGGTAATATCTTTATCTGAAAAATGGGGATGATAATACTACTAACCTGGAAGATTGACAGGAGGATTAGATGAGATTCTGCATGGACATAACAGTCCTTGGCATGATGTCTAGCAGTGAAGAAACATAAATATGAAAATAATAACTTCCTTCTTCCTCCGCTGTCTATTCCTTCTCTTATTCTAGTCCTGTCTGCTGTTGGGTTTTATCTGTTGTTTTGGGTAAATAGCTAACCTCTCTGCCTCTTTTTGTCTGTAGAAATGCTACTGGTTCTGAATGGGTACTTCGCGCCCCCTATAGGACATCGTGGGAATGTGTGTGGGTGATCTGGATGTCACAGTGACCCAGACGAGGCTTTTACTGGGGGAAGAGGGGAAGGCAGGGGTGCTAGATATAATGCTTGGGGAACAAAAGATTGCCCAACATCTGCATAGCTGCCTAATGCTCAGTGCATTCTTGTGGGCAAAACCCTGCTTAAAATTATCTGGGCCTAGAATCTGACTCCAATTAACACATAAACACAAATAATTTTTGCATGTTTTTAATATATACTGAATTTTCTGCAAACACAGCTACCAAGTATATAATATTTACCTATTTGTTATGAATAGGTGCAAGCATTTCATATATCTTTCATGATGTTTTCTGGTGTAGCGGTGCCCCAATACTTACATATTGATTTACATGTTGTCTTATTTTTAACTATATTTCCTTTCTTCTTTGTATTACAGTTAGGGCATTATATTGATTATTTTTGGAATTATAAGTGTTGTAAGGTTGTATTATTTACAGATTTCAAGAGAGCTAAAGACATATTTAAAATATTTTTATTGCATTTTTGACAATATGAAAGAGCAAGAGAGAGTGTGCGTGCATGCATGCACATGCTTACAAATTAGCTAGAAAAATCCTAAGACAGACTTTAAATGAAAAGAAGTGGTTTCATATCTCCTAGAAATGTCCTTTTACATAAGGATATGTAGTAGAAGTCCAAATTTTTAACTGCATTCATTGTCAGAGAAATGAGGTGTTTTGATGTTTCCCCGTCCCTTTTAGAAAGTATATGATCCTAAAAGAGCCTGAAACAGTTTCCATTGTCATATTTTTTCATTTTTGCAATCTCTGTTTTTTTCACTCCTCCCACCTGTGCATATATATATTTAAAAGCGTCCCCATATAGACTTTTAAAGAAAGAAAAGCCAGCCAGGCTCCCCACTCTTTACTAAGTTTGTTTTGATTGTTTTGTGGCCTCTGCCTGCACCTCGGCCTGAGTCAGACTGACTCTGGGAGCTGTGGGCAGGTCCAAGGGAAAGTCAAGGAGGTAATGAGGCTTCTCGTGGGGGCAACTTGTAGGCCAAGTTGGGTGGGTGAAGTCAGTCTACCAGAAGCTTCCTGCCTCGAGCCTGGGCCTCTACCTGTCCTGAAACCTGAGGGCTCTCCAGTTGGACCACGAGGGTCCGACATCCAGGAGGATCCCCAGGAGAGAGCAACCGTCACTAGGGAATATGCTGCCCAGCACTGACTGTACTGAGCAGCAGTGTTGTGTGCCTGTTGGGTTGATGCCATGGATAGCCAGGCGTCCAGAACTGAACACGACACCTAAAAGGCAAACACGAACTGTGAATGTGCCAGTGTCAGATGCTGCCTTGGTGGTCATGTGTGGGCTGACAGTAAGCTTTTGGTCCCTTAACACTCGCTGTGTTGGAAATTTCCCAAGGCTTTCATCTAGGGTAGCTGGTGTGTGATTTCCCTGTCCTTTGTTACTCCTATCTGGAAACTAGTTGAAGTCTTTTCTATGATATTGATATAGTTACAGAAAATCTGAATACTTACTACTAAGTTTTATAGTTCTGCTTAGTTCAAAGTAACACAACCTCATAAGAGAAAGTTTGAAACAGGTAGAGAAATTGAAAGATGAAAATCACTACCCATTATCTCAGCCCACAAAGACAGCTACTATCAGCATTTTGGTTTATTTCCTTTCAGTCCTTTCTGTGTTTATGAAATTTTATTATATAAATAATTCATGTCCAATATAGAAAAAGATGGAAAATTGAGAAATTATAATGTTAAAACAAAAATGACCCATCTCACCAGTTGGAGATGTCTTAATATTCTGGTGAATTTTTTTCTTGTCTTTTTTCTATAGACACATAAGAAGATTGGGAAATATTGTGTATATACGTTTGTATCCTTTTTTGCCAATGTATATCAATGTATATCAGTTCACTAATGAATACTAATTAAATGAAAATTTATTAAATGTATATCTATTTATATCTATTGATATATTAACAGATACCAGTGCATATCTATTAAAAGAGTACTATGTAAGAGATGATGTTCTTAAACATAAAATTTAATTTAGGCATGAAATTACTTTGTCAAAAGATATATCAGTTTATATTCAGATATACAGTGTACTGACCTGCCCATTTACCACATCTTCACTAATACTGGTATTATCTTTAAATAGAATCTTTGCTAATATGAGCAGTGAAAGTGGCATATTATCTATTAAATTTTGACGGTTATGAGATTGAGCATGTTTTTGTATACTTACTGGTCTTTGTGTTTCATCTTTTGGGGTTTCCTATTCATATTCTCTGCTTAGTTTTCCACTGAGGTATTTGCCTTTTTATTGATTTATAGGAGATTTTGTTTTGTTTTAACTCAGAAAAGGTAGTATTGCTTCAGTTGTCACAGAGCTTTGGAGTCAGACAGAGCTGGGTTTGAACCCTGGCTTTCCTACTTGTGAGCTGAGGGATTTCAGGCAATTTATCTGACCCCTCTCGGAATTAATTAGTTCTTCTTTGAGAACTAAACGAAACAACACTGACTAGCATGAAAAAAAAGCCTGGTGTGTGGTTTCTGCCAATAGTTTTTGTGTTGTTATTTTTGTTGTGATTCCTGCACTGAGTATTTTCTCAGAAAAATGACCTTGAGCTGTACGACTCATGCCTATTCAGACCCACAGACACATGATACTCACTATATCCAAAGCTCAGAAAAATGAAACTGAAATCACTGAAGTTTGTGGGGTTTTTTTAAAATTCTTCTTGCCAGAAGGAGATAAATGAAGGAAAAAAAACAAGCCGATTTCATTTTCATTAAGAGGAATTTGTAGAGTTATTTCTGGGGTCAGGCAGGATACATTCAGACGAACATTTTAGATCTAGGGCTGGGAAGATCCCGAGACTCGTTATAGATTACATCATCTTCCTCCAAGTGCGCTTGCCAGGCAAATGGACAAGTGCATTTTAGAAAGGTTTTCAGTTGTTCACGTTTAAACAGAAAGGATCACCTGGCTAACTTTTAGTTAACCCATTGAACAGATGTGCCATTCCCCCAGCCCATTGGTTATTCATGTCCTTGTTACTGGTTTTTGACATCCTTGCCCCGTAGGTGGGAGGAGGGATGGGTATGAGCCTGCCCTGCCCTCTTTCTCCTACTTGGGACAGAGCTGTTGCTTTTATTTGCTGAGTCACTGAAGCAATAGAGCATGTGCAGAGTCCCAGCCTGGAGGTGGGCATATCTGGGTTCCAGTCCCTGCTCTAGCCCTTCTCAGCCGTGTGATCTTGGACAAGTTGCCTTACCTCTCTGAGCCTCAGTGTCATCTTCTATGTGATGTCGATGCCTCCCCCAAAAGGTCGTTATGAGGACCAAAGGAGACACGTCAGGGCAGGAACCATCCTAGGCACGTGTTTGATGCTCAGTAAACGGGACGTGGTCAGTGTTCAGAGTTGTGGGGGTGGCAGGCAGGTGACTGCTCTGTTTCACCTCCATTCACAGCAACAGGGCCTGTGGTGTCACCTAGACATCTCATAGGCATCCCACACTGAACATGTCCCAAACCAGCAGCTCCTCCCTGGATGGGTGGATGGTGTACAGGGACCTCTTCCTCCAGCTGTCACACGGGGCATGTACCTGGCAAGTGGCTTTGAAGCCCTAGTTGCCCCCTTGGCTGGGGGCGTTTGTGCAGTTCATGGACTGGGAGTCACCCCCATGTCTAGACCGTCAGGAAACCCATTGGCTGTTCCTTTAGAGCATACCAAGAATCAACTTCTCAGAACATAGCAAGAGTTGACTTTTTGTTACCCTGCCATGGCCACTCAGACTGACTCCTCTTACACCTCACATCCCATTGATCAGCACAGCCCCTGGAAATATGTCTAGAATCCAGCTGCTTCTCATCACCCCCACACCTAATACCGAGGGCTGAGTCATAGCATCTCTTCCCCGGACTGTTGTAGCTGTCTCCTAACTCAGCTTCCTGCCCTGCTTTTACACACACACACACACACACACACACACACACACACACACACACACACACACACGGTATCTTCTCACCACTGCAGCCAGACTTAAAACCTAAGAGGGATCATGTCACTCCCCATTTTACTCAGAGTCAAGGCCAAGATCCTTCCTGGGGTCTGCAGGCCCCCACACCTGGCCCTCTGACTGCACCCCTACCTTCCTTAGCTGTCTCCTCTCCCTAGCATGCCCCAGGTCGCTGGTCCCCTAGCACTGGGCAGCTCCCTGCCGCCCTGTTCACTAGCTGTCCTCTGCCTGGAACACATCTGTCACCTCTCACCTCCTCCTGTCCAGCCTCCTTGGGGCCTTTCTAACTGCCTCCCTCCTGTGGTCTGCCTCCTCCCCATCTCTGACTTTCCTCCCGAGCACTTACTGCCATCCAGCACCCAACATAACTTACTTGTTTCGTTTGCTTGCCTTCCTCACCAGGAGGTGTACCAGATGAGGACAAGGATTTTTATATCCCTACCCCCATCTGCAGCACTGCCATGGAGAACAGTGCCTGGCACTTGGATGCCCTCAGTAAATATTTGTTGAGAGATTAATAAGTGATCGTGGGCCAGCATGCCAACAGTGTCTTCGTTATTACAAAATTGTCCCGAATTGAAACTTGGCTACTACAAGCAGTTTGTGGTGGAAATTTACTCAAATTACCAATTCTTTCACTGAAGAAATTACCTGGCTTATGTGGGTTCTCAATAAACTGTGTTGGATTGCCTCAAGGCTTTGGGGCAGTGGTAGCCGTCTGAGGCCTCCTTGCCAGTCAGCCAAACCCTGTGCTGGGTGGGACATCAGAGATGCCCCCAGCATCCTTAGCTGATGCTATTATGTCACCCCAGCATCCCTGGGGCAGCCCACCCCTCAGCAGCAGCTGTCACCCTGCTGGGTTCCGCTTTTCCTCCTGTGGGCTTCGTCTCCCTAAGGAAATCATTGTCCTTGCTTTCTACATCTTATCTCCCTGAGCAGCTCCAAAATTCTGTTATTCATATCCCACTGACCTTTCTCATTGTCCTAGTCCAAGCTTCTCACAGGAGGAGTTGTCTCTCTGTTTTATATTAAAACAAAGCGGTTGGACTCTTAAAACTCTATTCACTTTTCAGATTCTTTGGAGTCCTCAATGCTTCCTGCTATGAAATGCTGCGCTCTGGAATGCCTTCCAGACCCACCCCCAGGATACCTGTAGCCTTCCCTGCAGCCACTCTCCTCAACTCCCTCCTCGTTCCCAGGGGTCACTGTCCTGGATCTCTCCAGCTTTAAGTTCCTTCCTGTCCTCTTGCCACCCCTGCTCTCACCATCTCTGAGTTCTTGCATCCCCAGGATTTCAACCTGAGTTTGCATCTCCTGACATCACTTTTCCCAGCCTTCTCCCTTTTCAGCCAGCACGAGGCCATCCACTTCCATGGCCATAGTGGACGCCACTGAGCATGCTAGGTGTTTTCTTCTATTTAACTCATGTGGTCTGCACAACAACCCAGTGCGGGGAATCCACCCCTTTCACAGATGAGGCATCTCTAGCTCCTGGAAGTCACCTAACTTGCCTAGGACATGCAGCTAGTAAGTGGCAGGGCTGGGATTGGAACCCAAGAGGCCCCGCCCTGACCACCATCCTGCCCTGCCTCTCCTCAGGCACCCAGAATCCCCTCACTCTATTGTCAAAACCCACCTTGTCCTGCCTGTCTGGTACCTGGGGGAGAACCCTCAGCCTCTTCTTCTGCTGCCACTTGCTTCGTCTTCTGCCAGGAAGGTCCCACGCCTGGCCAGCCTGCTCTGGAGACATGCCCACTGCCTGGCCTTGCCAGGAGGTTCTGATGCTCTGCAGGCTTCCTGTCCCACGGATACCTTCCTGCCTGTCCTGGGGTCCCACCACCCCACTTTGTAGTTGGCCTTGCTCTTTACTGTGGTGAAAGGTGCAGGCCATTCCATCCAAGATCCTATAATATTCCTTTTCTCTGCTGTTGAATGTTCTTCCCATTCCCCCCACATTCTCAAAGAAGGCATGTGGCTTTCTTCACTGCGTCTCGGCCTGCCCTGAGTCCAGCCCCTGCTGCCTGGCCCAGCCTGTCTTGTTGGCATCCCCTAAGCCCTAGCCAGAAACACAAGCACCTTTCAGGTGCTCCATCCTAACTCCACCCTCCCTCACACTGGCCTCTCTCCCTTTGCCACCAGATAATAGCAGTGCATTCTTTTGTTTCCTTTAGAACAAGATGCAGATGTTTTCCAGAATTTTCTTCAACTTCAGGCAGTAAGTTTTTTGGTGAAAGGAGTGTTACTCCCTGAGTCTGTAGAACCAGGCTCTCTCCTCTTATTCTGTAGCAATTAAAGACAAAGACAGGCAAGAAAACAATGAAAAGAAACAGGAGCCAGGCTGATGCACCTTCATTTAGCTGGTCCTTGAGCATGACTCGTTGATCCTTCTTGCTTCCATCAGGGATTGCACCCTGTGCCCTCTTTGAATGCAGGGGCATGTCAAGGCCAAGGGTCAGGAAGAGAGCTTTGGCCTCGCCAGCCTGGTCCCCAGAGTGGAAGTGGCAGGGCAGGAGGGGTATGGCAGACAGAGCACATATCGCCCCCAGCCTTGCCCCCAGATGTTGAGTGCTGGGTGCCGGAGTGCAGAGGGGAACAAGGCCTGGACCCTGCCTGGGGAGAGGCAGCACCTGGGAGATCTTTGTGGCTTCAGATCCCATGTGGTCCTCCAGGTAAAGCAGAGCATCTCTGGGGTCTAGGCTGGGGGAAAACTCTTGCAAAAAATTCCTGGTTCTGGGACAGAATGCATGGGGTCTGCGTGAGGGGCAGAGGACAGTGCCAGGCCAGTGAGCACGCACTGGGCAAAGGAAGTGGCCAGAGACCACTCATAAGAAAAAGTGGGGACATGAACCTCAGAGCCTGGGCTGCTTTCAGAGGAGCCAAGAGGCTGGGAAATAAGCATCTTCTGGTGAGGAAATCAGCAGGGGGAGGGGAGGGTCATACAGGAGGGGACTTTTAATCCTGAATGGCCTTGCAGAGCATGGTTCCCCTAGTGTGCCCCATGGAACCCTTGGCTGTTAGATGTGAGGTGATAAATGGTGTGTGGATGCATACACTTGGGACTCAGACTCCGCTGCCCTTAGACTTTCACCCTCCACAGGGCTGCGTTTAAAGGTCCAAGAAGCCCTGCAGAAGAAAAACCTAACTATTGAACCAGCATTCCCTATACGTATTTGGCCCCTGATTTTTTCCCCCAGATAACATCATTACAATCCTATGGGATTAGTGTTCCATGGCAGAACTTTGGGAAGTGTTTTCTGAAGAATTTGTAAATCCCTGCACCCTCTGGACTGTGCCCATTTCTTAGATTGCGTGGAGGCTGTGCTGTACAGTGGAAGGAGTATGGGCTTTAGATGGGACTGGCCTGTGTTTAAATCTGCTTTCCCATTATACAAAATCTCTGATCTCGATCAAGTTACTTAGTCTCTCAAACTTAGTTTCCTTATCTGTAAGACGGGGGATGAAACATTAGCTAGTTGTCTTATGAGGCTGTTGTGATGGTTAATGGGAAGATAATAATGACACTTACAGAGGGCTTGTTATGCTCCAGACACCATTCTGAGCACTTTATATATCTCACTTACTTTTCACCACAACTGTGAGGCAGGTAATGTTATCCTTATCCTACAGGTCAGGTCAGGAGACCAATGACACATACAGGCTAAATGTTGTGCCCAACGTCACACGGCTGGTAAATGTGGGACCTAAGATTTGAACCCTAGGCACTCATACATGATGGGGTCAGGATTTGAAACTTGACCGTCATCTCCCATCAGAGAACATGCTCTGAATCAGTATGTTCTAAAGGGTCTAGAGCAGTAAAAGCACTAATTGGTATCAGTTCCCTTTTCAGATGGTTCGTGGATATGTTAGGGGGATTGATGGTTCCTGGGACTCCAAGTCATTCTGCAGTCATTAAAATCAGCCCTGTTGAAAGAGTAATCTCCTTGATCTGCTTGCCCACTCAGATGCTCCCATTGTGACCATTTTGTTTGCTCTGCTGCCTCATCCTGGTCCACTTCAATTTGGGCGGCTGCTCAGCGTTCAGGTGGAGTCGGGCCACTTTCCACAGCCATCTCATCTGTGGCCTGTGCCTCCACTTCCAGGACCAAGAGTCCCCCCAGGATGCCCAGTGAGTTGGTAGCTTGTTCTCTTTCTACACCTCAGTGATGGACTTGACAAAGGGTTAAGAAGACATCCCTTTTATCATGCAGCAAACTGAGTGCCTTTACTGAGCTAGATGCATGCCCTGGGGGAACTAGCACTGTTTGGTGACTTAGTTAGACCTCTGAATCCCTCTACCAACCCTAAGTAGCTGTCTGGGAGACTGGGATTCTGTGGACTCTCCTCTATCAACGATATTGGGGGTCTTTTCCACAAAGACCAGCCTGGTTTTGATTGACAAAGTGCCTCAGATTTACAAATCTTACCCCTTGCAGGATCCTCTCAACTGATCAAGCCTCATAGCTCCAAATGCCGTCTCCTTGATTGATGTTTAATTTGGGGATCCACAAGCATCTAGAGCTACCAGTTGAATTTGGGTACCCAAGGGCCACAAATGGGCCCCCCTCACACCCTGACCCCTGACAACCAGCACCTTTGAGACTGAAGTACCACTGCATATAGTGCTGTCCTCTGCTCAGGGCATTCTCGCTACCAGCCAGGCCACCCGGCAGACCCCTGCAACACCTCATAAGACCTCTTCGCTGGTCTCATCTCCTTTTATTAACACCTCCTCAGCACCCCTCCACACACACCCAAGCCCACAAGCAAATCATTTTTTCATCTGTTTTGCTCTTGTACCTTACCTATGCCCCACTGATACAAAAAAAGCACGCCTTCCTCAAGACACTTGACTGCCACCTGCTGGAGAGTTGTCATCATGGCTCAACAAATATCTGCCACTTCTAAATCCCCAGGCACCTCTGGAGTAGGGCAGTGCATTGCTTGTACAGCTGTAAACATGGCCTGCCTGTTGAATTGGTCATGCTGTCATGTACTTATTAAAACACTTGTCTTTCTAGCTGGACTGAGGACATCTTGAACGTAAGGACTGCTGATTTCTGTCTTCGTCCCCATTGTGGCTTCTGCTAGGGGCTAGAGAAATGCTTATTGAATGATCCTTGTGCAAACACCTGTTACCTTAGGTTCAGGGCATCTGCTGTCATTCAGTGAAGGTTTTCTAAATCTGTCTGTTGCAAAGCAAGGCTCGCCACAGGCTGTCAGAGTAACCATGGAGGTCGGACAGGACTTGCAGTGGGGACAGGGCCCCATCAGCCTCTCACCTCTGCTCAGAGGCACCACCCTCTGAACAGATCAGAGCATAAACAGGTCAGAGCAATTCAGCATTCATTCCCTCTACAGACATCAGGACAGGCACCATGTAGTGGAGAGTGGGGCCAGGGGCCATCTGCCATGGCTGTTTGGGCTGGGGAAGGAGAGCAGTACTTCTGGAGCATGTGCTGTGCTCAGGGCCAGCTCCCTGTAGGTAGGTTGTGGGAATGCAGAGGTGGCAACTCAAGCACCCCTGCTGGGGATTCAGAGTTTTGTGGAGAAGTAGATCAGTAAGCACATGGATACCAGATAGGGTCGTCAAGGATGTTGATTCACTATTGTCCCTATTTTCCTAAGCTCGCCACATCATGGAAGGCTGCTACCCAAGTGACATTCTTGGGCTTCACCAAGTGTTTTAACAGAGCTCCACCCAGCTGTCACACTAGGGGTAACACAGTGGGCCAGAAGGAGAGGCAGGCCTTCCCTGGGGTCCCATTTTAAAAAGGGGGAAGTCCTCTGTTCTTTTACAACACTTGTTTACCCCAAGCCATTCAGCGTAGTATTACTTAGGTCCCATAGAGAGAACCTTCCAACAGATAGCTCTCCTTGCTCAGGCCTGTCCTGATGAACTCCCTGATATTCTTCCAGGTCTTAAAAGAGTGAGAGCTGAGCATTTCCCTCTCTGCCCTGGCTGCCAGGAAGCTCAGAAATAACTTGTTTGCTCAGTTCCTGTAGCTTTCCTGACCCAGGATTTCTTTTTCTTATAAATTCTCCTTGTTCCTTTTCCAGGAATGCTTGCTTTTTATGTTTTGTTTGTTTATGTTGCTTTTGTCTCTGTATTATACTTTGGGGGGTGGTTTTTGGAGGCAGGATTGGCAGCAGCATGGTAGTTAGAAGCACCAGCAGTAAAGCTGGACACACCTGGGTTTCATCCCCACTTGCTAGCTGTGTCATTTTAAGTAAGATAAGTTGCCTCTTCAGTTCTCGGTTCCTCACCTTGAAAATTGGGATAATGATCATAATGAATGGATAGGTTATTGTGAAAATTAAACTTGTTTATTGTAAATGCATTGTTTCCTGTTCCTGCTCTTGGATCAGGCTTGATCTGTGGCTGTAGAATCCTAGTCTTAATTTCCTTCTTCCTGCCTGCGTCTGTCAGCATACGATGAGTTGTACAATAGTAGTGACTAGGGGACCAACCATCCCGGTTTGTCTGGGACGGAGGGGTTTCCTGGGATGCAGGACTTTCAGTGCTGAATGGGAAGGTCCCAGGCAAATGGATGAGTTGGTCACCCTGGTAATAAACAACCTCAACATCTCAGTGGCTTACTGTAGCAAAGGTTTATTTCTTCGTTGTGCTACTGTCCATCCAGGGCCTTGGCTAAAGGAGGAGCCTCTATCCCAGGAAATTGACAGTCATGGGCACAGACAGAGGAACACATGTTAAAGGTCCTTTAGAAAGTTGTGGCTGTCACTTCTGCCCTCATTCACTGGTCGGGGTCAGTCACATGGCCAGGCCTGCCACCAGGCTGTGCAGAACCTTCCCACTGGGTGGGACAGCTCAGCCTGGAACACTGATCCACTCTGCCAGGCTCACCTTTCTCTTCTTTTGCATTTTAGGGTGATGGAGCAGGGACCAGGGAAAGGAGAGAGTCACTTGGTCTGAATTGGGGGTCTTGGATGTGATCATCTTCCTGTAGATGGTCGGTATGGGTTTCTGAAGGGGCAGTGTTCAGCTTCACCCTGCTCTGCTCAGAGGAGCAGCTGTGTCTCCTTTGGACGCCTTACAGTGGTTGATGCCCTCGCCTTTCTCAGCTGCCAAGGCCTCTCTCGACAGGGCAGGCTGGGCTGTGACTTCTCTTCCACCCTCCTTGCTCCTTCCTGTGGAGCCCCTGAGATCCTTTCCCCATGCTCCTGGGTGGAATGGAGGGTGCCCTCACATTCTTCCAAGGCATCTTGCGCAAGTCCCTCCATGCCCTGCTTTCTCTGGCGGTCCAGCATGCCTCCATCTCACCTTTGGGACTCTCTAGCTTGGAAGTGGGCACACCTGCAGCCCCTGACTCCAGGACCACAGGCTAGGCTCTCCCCAAAGCATCCTCACCACACACCATGTGGATGGCCAGGTCAGGACGGCCATCAGAGCCAACCCTCGGCAAGGATACCCTCTCAAAGGCACCTCTGTTGGCTCAAATCCCTTTTGGAAGTAGCCCAGAAAGAGGCTTTCTTTTTTCTTATCTTTTGTTGTTTTATTTATTATTCTTGCATCTAAGAACACCTTCTTGGTCAGAAAACAGTTTTCCAGAAATAATGTTAAGTAAGTGTCACAACTGGTTTAGCTCCCTTACCTTGTCTAAGCATATAAGAGAGGCTTTTGAGGCTGGGCGTGGTGGCTCATGCCCATAATCCCAATACTTTGGGAGGCCGAGATGGAGGGATTGCTTGAGTCCAGGAGTCTGGGCAGCATAGTGAGACCTTGTCTCTTCTAAAAATAAAAAATTAGCTACGTATGGTGGCACATGCCTGTAGTCCCAGCTACTTGGGAGGCTGAGGTGGGAAGATCACTTGAGGCCAGGAGTTCTAGGTTGCAGAGAGCTATGATCACACCACTGCACCCTAACCTGGGCAACAGAGTGAGACCCTGTCTCAAAAAAAATAAAAAAGGCTTTTTGATTTTTGTTTTGCAGAAGTACCAAAATCTATATTAGCATTTATTATTTTTATTTCTATAAAGTAAATTTGAGTATTGGGAAAATTGATCAAAATGAGAAATTTCATATGGAGTTTAGTACTTGAAATTTGGATCCTTCATCTAAATTTCAGGGAAGTCAGGGCTGGGCAGGGTGGCTCACACCTGTAATCTCAGCATTTTGAGAGGCCGAGATGGGCGGATTGCTTGAGCCCAGGACTTTGAGACCAGCCTGGGCAACAATGCAAAGCCTCCTCTCTACAAAAAATATAAAAACTAGCCAGACATGGTAGTGGTGCATACCTGTAGTCCCAGCTACAGGACAAACTGAGGCAGGAGGATAGTTTGAGCCCAGGAGATGGAGATTGCAGTGAGCCGAGATAATGCCATTGCACTCCAGCCTGGGTGACAGAGCAAGACTGTCTCAAAAAATAATTAAATAAGTAAGAAAATTTCAGGGAACTCAGAGAACGAGAAAGGACATGAAATTGTTCATTTATTTAGCATTTGTTGAGTACCACCTGGAGTGAGGCACGAGCTCAGGCACAGGAGACGCCTATAAATAAGGCCCTACCTGCCTGAAGCTTATGGGAGGGGGAGGAGACACGCCTACAAGCAGAGAATGGCCACAGGGCGTGAAGGAGCCTGGGCAGGAGCTGCTGCAGGAGAGCCAGGGAGAGAGGATACAGCTCTGAAGGCTTCTCCAGGAGGTGTGCCCACGGGCACAGGAAAGGAAAGCAGGAGTTTATCAGGTGACTGGGTGGTTGAAAGGAACCACACCTGCAAGAAACGTGGGCCCAGCAGAGGCAGGGTGGTTTTGGGAACTCTTGTCTTTTAGTCTGTCGGGGGGCTTTGGGTAGCAGATGGGAGGGTTGGGCTGAAGACTAAGCAGTGTTTCCTGCTGGGTGGGTTTGAACTTTGTTTGGAAGACTTAGGGGGAACAGTGAAGCTATTGCAGTGGTCTGAGCAAGGGGGTATCCCGCCTCTGACCACAGTGGAGAGGGCATGGGGCTGGAGACGACAGCAGACTGAACAGAGGCAGTGACAAGGATCTGGAGGGAAGTGGCTGGGCCCATCTCTTAGAGGGCTGTGTGGGGGCTGTGGGGTGTGGGAGGAAGAGAGGAAGGAAGCCCAGGGTAGGTTCTGGGTTGCTAATTTGGGGGCTGGGAGGATAGCGTGTGACCTAAACAGAGAATCAGATTTAGATGGAATTACCTATTTATTAAGCCTGGGGATTTCACATCAATTTGCTGCTGCTTTACCAGTTGAGGCTCAAGAATGAGAAGCACAAAATTTCTGGTCACATTATTTGCATGTGCCCAGACTGGGGTTAACAGAATCGGACAGTGAGCGTTCCTGAATCAGACTGCAATGGGGAATGAATGCCTTGGGAGGTTGGAAGCAGTTGTATTCACAGATATTCATTTGGAGATCTCTATAGTGATCGAGGCAAAGATACCCCAAAGACTGCAAGAATTAGCCAGTGGAATTTGAAATGCCAAAATTTTTGCTTCAGAAAGGTCAGGAAAGCCCCGTTTAAAATCTAAATTTTGCCATCTCAAGGCAGTGCAGGGATGGATTAGGAGGATATGGGGTGACCCTTTTCTTCCTTTCAGAGCCAGTTTCTGCCAGACACAGGAATCCTCCACATGAGTCATAGGGTGGAGAGGAGACCCCTCAGTCCTTTCAGTAAGGTGGGAGGGCAGTACCGCCAGGTGGCTACCATGAACCCTGTTTCAGAATTTCTTTCTTAACTTCGTGTGTGCCCAGGTGCACTTGAGATTCACTGATGTTTTCTTTAGACTGAGGAGCTCGCTTCAGAAGTTAGTTTCAGGTGTTGGCTCTGCTGGCATTATGCTTCGGCTTAATGTTTTCTGAAGACTTGTTTTCTGTTGTTTTTCATTGTTCTTGTTGTCTGGCTTCAGGCCACTACCTTCAACCTAGCAAGAGCTGAGTGGTGCCTTCAGCAGTGAGGTAGCTTCTGAAGGCCACCACTCTCTTGCTGTGTGACTTTGGCTAGTTTCTCCACCTCTCTGTGCCTCAGTCTCTTCTGTAAAACGGAGAACACAGGAGTATCTCCCTCATAGAGTTACTTTCAGGTTTCAATGAGTTAATCTACATAAAACAATAAGGATAGAGCCTGACACAAAATCACACTCAACAAGTTTTCACAATTATGATTACTTGACCCAGTAGGAGAAATAAAAAACACAACTAACTTCCTTCTAAGGACATGCCCAAGAATCCAGTTTTAGTAACTTTGAAGGCATTGTTTTTCACCGAAAATATCTCCTGCCAGATTTTTTCATGTGTTTGCAGCTTAGCTTTAACAAGGAGCTGAAGGACGGCCAGGCAGCAAGGGGTGGTGAGTGCCGGTAGAGTGTGACGAGCTCGCCCAGCCTTCCTCCCTGTAATTAGGAGTCATGAACCATCTCCCTTAGCTAATAAGAGATTTTTACATTTACTTACCTCAAAGTGACCTGTCTGGGTTTTCTTTTCTTGTGGCCCCCACTGTAGGTTTTTGGAAGAAGCTGACCGCCTGAAAAGAAATTATAAAACATGAAAATCGCTTTGAGGTGACCAAGTCCAGAGGCCCCTAACTCCTCCCAAGCTGGATCTGGGGTGTAAGAACTGTAACTTCAGGTAACAAAGTAGTATCCCCTCCCTGCCCCTCTGTGAACTCATGATTCTTGGTAGCTTGCATGGCAGTTCTTCCTTTAGGAAGTGTAGTTTCTTCCAGGAACTCTGAAACTTGGGGTATCCCACCTCATGCGGTTGTTTGGCTGGTCAAAAAAGGGAGTGGGGGATTCTGGAGGTACTTCATGTCTGCTGCATGGCCCAAGGGGGCCAGGGCTCCATAAATCACCAAGACCCTGAGGGCAGGGCTCTGTACTCATTCCTGGCCCTGCTTCTGTAAATGTTAATGACAAAATAACAATGTCACCCACCCAACAGGGTCTTTAATATGATTAAATAATCATGAAATACTTCTTGAAGGACAAATCAGAGAGAATAGCTAGGAAATTTCCAAAAATAAAGAGCAGTAAGAGAGTATTTGTTCTGCTAGCTATTAAAATGTATTCTAAAGCACAGTCGTAAAAACAGTATAGTACTGTGATGGAAATAACTAGATCAGAGGAACAGAGTAGAGAGTCCAGAAATAGGTGATAAATCAATAAAGGTGTATTTCAAGTTAGTGGCAATGGGATGCATGGGCTAGCAAACGGTGTTAGAAAAAATCTCCTATCCATTAGAGGGAAATAAGAAATTCCGAAGCTTAGGTAGTATATCAAAATAATTTCCAAATAGCATTAAATTAAAAAAATCATTAAAATCTTAGAAAAAAGAATATTTATATTATTTTGGGTAAGAAAAGACTTAAAACATGTCACTTTTGGTGCCACATACAAATATCGTAAACAAAGTTAAAAAGCAAAAGGGTGGAAAAAGTGTTTACAACATCAATGATGAACAAAGAATTAATATTCTTAGTATACAAATTTATTCGTTCATTCAATATTTATTGAGCACTTAGTATGTACTAGAAAGTATTCTGGGCACTAAGGGCACAAGCAGTAAATAATGTTCCTGTTCTCCTGGTACTTAGACCCTGATGGAGAGGACTGCCAGTGACTATGGTAGATTATTGTAGGTCACATTTTGATAAGGGCTAAGGACAAAACATTACGTAGGTGGCTGGGCTAGGGAGGCTTGGCAGGGTTTGCATTATGTGGATATTCAAGGGGGCTTCACTGATGGAATGACATGGGAAGAAAAAGGGAAAGTCATTGAATGTCGAGCTGATAGCACATTTGCTGTTTTTGGAATGTCGAGCTCATAGGATTTGCTGATGGATTGAATGCGGGTTGTGAAAGAAAGGAGTCAGGGTGGCTTCTAGGTTTGGGGCCTGGCAACCGGAAGGATTGACATAGGAATGACTGAGAGGCTTAGCTTGGAGATAATTAGAGTTTTGGTTATGGATGTTTCAGTTTAACATCTCTCTTGTATATTCAAGTGAGGATGTCAGGGAGGTGGTCGGCCATAAAAATCTGTAATTCAGGGTGACATCTAGGCTGGAGATATAAATTTGGGAATTGTTGCAGTGTTGATAGTATTTGAAAGAATGACACTAGCTAGAGCCCCTGGAGAGTGTGTGTAGATACAGAAGAGGGCCCAGGACATCCATGGGACCCTCCCTTAGAGTTGAGGGAGATGGAGCCAGCTAAAGAGAGCAAAAAGGAGTGACCACTGAAATGGAAGGAGTCCCATGAGAAGGGGGATCTCCCAAGCCAAGAGACAGTGAGAAGGGCGAGGTCAGCTCTCCTCTGGATGTGCTGATGGGCAAGGAGAGAACTGGCCATTGGATCTAGCAGTGAGGAGGTCACTGGTCAACCCAACAAGGGCTGTTTTATGGGAATGATGGGGAGAGAATCTGGAGTTGGATTATTGAGAATAAGAGGAAAAAAACTGGAGACAGAGAAATGGGACAATAGCTGGAGGAGGATGGTATTCAAGTAAGTTTATTTTTCCCAAGATGGGAGTTACATAACTCTTGTTTTCACCCAAGTGGAAATGATTCAGTAGCGTGGGGAGAGTGGATGGTGCAGGATTGGGCTGGGGTGAGGGTTCTGAAATGGTGGTCTCGAGGAGGTGGGAGAGGTAGAATCCAGGCATGAGCTGGGGAAGGGATCCTAAGTAGGAGCATCTAAGGAGGTGGTAGGTGTGCACCTGCTTCTTTTCTCAGTTCACTAAGAAGCAGAGTCCTCAGCGGAGAATGGAGACTAAGGAGATGATGGAAGTTTGAGGAGAGAGGGCAAAGTATGAAGTCCTTCATAGCAGAATGAGAAAATAAATGGCCAGGGGAATGAAGGATTGCTGGGCGGCATGCAGGCCTCTAAGGGGTATGTTTCTCCAGCCATGTCCTGTTACACAGGTGAACACGGGGTAGGAGGCCATTGTGGTAGAAAAACAGGACATGAGCAGACACAAGGTAAGACAGAGAAACGCCTGTAAAGAGAAAAGCAACATCAGTAATAGCTGAAGAATACAAGGAAAAACAATGAGGTTTTCTTTTTTTCCTCTTTAGACTGGCAAGAGCTCTTGTTGGGGATAGAAATTATTGTCGCTTTTCTGGAGCACAGTGTTACAGTATGTTCCAGAATACAACGTGTGTCCCGTTTTGACCTGTCAGTCCCACCTTTAGAAATTTATTCTAAGAAATAATCGCTCAATTGCAAGGAAATATATGCACAAAGATGTTCACCCCAGCAGTGCTTATCAAAGTGAAAAAATGGCAGTCATCTAAACAGGAGGCAACTGGTTCACTTCTCTGTCGGCCTAACAGTGATAGTGGGAAACAGTAGCTCACACTCACCCTCCTGTTTTGCAGATGAGGGAAGTTGGGTCCAGAGAGGGGTAGTGACAGCTCCAGTCCTACTCCACGGAGCTCAGACCCCCTGGCTGTAGGCAGGCACCCTGCCCAACCTCTTCAACTGGGCTTGGAGTCAGAGTCCCTTGCAAGGCACTTGTCAAGCCCTTTTCAAGGGCCGGTTTGCTTAATGCTTTTAAAATACGAGTTCTCAAAATGTTTTGCAAATTTGTTTACAATGTCTTCATTTCATCTCATGGCTTTCCTTGCAAAGGATGCTGACAGTGCGGGAAAACAGGCCGACTGCCTGGCCGTGATAGAGGGGACCATATTTTCCTGATTCCCAAGTAAGACTTACAGTGGAAGAAAGGATATTTTCTGCTTTCTTACAGTGTTTACAAAAGTCATAACAGGATGTGAGGACTATCTGGCTGCAACATCTGTCACCCCATTGGTCGCCAGAGTTGATTGGGCTGATCTGGCTGGTTAGGCGGGTGTCCCATTCCTCCCTCACCACTCCATGTGCGTCCCTCCCAAAGCTGTATGCTCAGAAAGGATGACCATCCCCGATAGAGGAGGACCGGTCTTTGGTCAAGGGTATATGAATAGCTGCAATCTTCTGCTAGGGACCCCCAAACAAGCTCTCAAAAGTCATAACAGGAGTACAAAGATAATAAGGAACTTGCATTTATTTGTTTCCTTGATCATATGTTTATTGATTAGAAGACAATAAAATTAGCAGCCAGCCATGGTGGCTCACACTTGTAATCTCAGCACTTTGGGAGGCTGAGACGGGCAGATCTCTTGAGGTCCAGAGTTCAAGACCAGCCTGGCCAACATGGTGAAACTCCATCTCTACTAAAAATACAAATATTAGCCAGCTGTGGTGGTGTATGCCTTTAGTCCCAGCTTCCCAGCGTTTTGGATGGCTGAGGCACGAGAGTCACTTGAACCTGGGAGGTGGAGGTGGTAATGAGCTGAGATTGCACCACTGCACTCCAGCCTGGGTGACAGAGTGAGACTTTGTCTCAAAACAAATAAAAAATAAAAATAAAATAAAATTAGCTTTGTGTGTGGAGAAAAGGGAGGAAAAATAATTAGCATTGTCAGAGAACATCTGGGTTATTTGGTCCCCTCCGTGGGAACTGCCCTGGGTTTTCACTCCTAGAGTTTCTGGTTCTGGTTTAGTTTTTCCACGCCACAGCACAGGGACCGAGAAGCTGCTCAGCTTCTCTAGGCTTTTATGTCTTCACCAGAAAAATGAGCGGGTGGGCTTAAATTTCCTACAAAAATTCTTAAAATAAATATGATGCTCTTTCCATTCTATCACATGCCTGTTCTGGGTCCGGGGGTGTGAGAGATGCATTAGTGCTGCTGTAAACCAGCCCCGGGTCTCCCCCTCCGCCCCCCACCGCCAAACCCCCAAGCACCAACCTGGGTTCTCCACCACTTTTGAGAGCTCATTGAAATAAACACGCCTTTGTGCCTCTTGTAACAATTCCAGATCATCCAATGGCAGACCAGAGAATGGACATTTCTTCAACCATCAGTGATTTCATGTCCCCGGGCCCCACCGACCTGCTTTCCAGCTCTCTTGGTACCAGTGGTGTGGATTGCAACCGCAAACGGAAAGGCAGCTCCACTGACTACCAGTAAGGCCTTTGGGGCATGTCTTCCTCTTGTTAAACTTGGTGTCAGTTCTCGGGCATGGAACATCTAGCAGCCAGCTACTGTTTCATCCTGGAAAAGGGGATGGGAATAAAAAACCCAACTCTAGGTGGCGACACAGTTGGTTTTTGGCTTTAACCTTCCCCTAGTTTGTAAGCAAGAAGGAGCCTTCAGCAGTGCTGAGGCATTTAACTTCCACTTCCTGTCCCCAAAATGTTCTACACCCAGAGAAAAAGAACAGCCTTAAGGCCAAGTTCTGTCTTTTACCCCTTTCTTCCTCTTCTTTCTTTGCTCCTTTGAGCAAGAGGGTTAAGTCTATGGGTGTCATCTCAGGGGGTTCAAAGAGAGCTTTGCCTGAGGGCCTCACTGAGGAAGACAGCAAGTGTCAGGTGCTTAATGAATGTTTATGGAAGGAATGAGTGGAGGTCCTCTCTGAAAACAATTTAGGAACATTGATGTTGTCCTTAAACATTATTTAAATTAGTATGAACTTGTTATATTAAATAGTATTTTTGTTTATTTTTAGACTTGATGACTTTTCGTTTGAGTAAGTAAATTTTCACACTTACAGTCATCCCTTCTATATATGTACAAACACCTAGGGAATAAGGCAGTGTAGAATATTCAAAGGCACATTTTGTTTTGCCGAAGCACCTGCGTGGAATCTTACCCAAATGTCCATTTAAGAGGTTTTCTTTTGTTTAATGAGGGAAAATCTCCAAGGAGGTATACCCCCTACAGCAGATGTCCTTTCTGCTGAAGTTCACAGGTCGAATTTGGGGAGCACAATGGCTGGAGGTCAGATGCCCACTAGGAGATGCTATGATTAATATGTAAGTTATCCCAGATGATTAAGACAGCCAACACCCAGGGGCTGGAGAGTGGGTATGAGGGCTGTAAGGGCGTTCTTCCATAGCAGTAACTCCCCAGCAGAAAGACTGCGAGATGTTGGCCACAAACCCTTTGTCTTGAGCAAGCGCTAAGGGAGCCACTGATGTGTTCTAAGGCCTCTGTCATCTGGACCTGTGGGTTCCAGCCTGGTCACCACCCAAGATTTCCCTTGTGGACTCTGGTTTGCTAATCTTCTGTAATTCATGGAGACTCAATTAATTAAGCAACCTTAATCCCTTTCACTATCATTTTAATGTAACTGAAGTCATCTGTGACTGTCAGGCAGAGCTTTTTCTCACCTGAGATTATCACCTGGCCTCAAGGAACAGATAGAATTCTAGACAAAAGGGAGAGGGGAGTTTTTGTCCTTCCGTGCGGCCTGTGTGATCTCTGAACTTTAGAACTAGCTGGGGAAACTCTCTGCCTGTGAGGAACCCCAGGGCGTCTAATTGGGAACACTGTTCTAGAATGCCCACGATATGATCCAGTGCTCCTAGAAACAGCTATTTTTGCCCTTGGGATTACATTGTTTGAAGGGCCATGCTCTCTCCTTTCCTGTGGGATAAAGGAAAAAGGAGAGAGGCCCAGCTGGCAGTCCATGCCCTCCTGATAAATGTATGGATTGGAGAAGGCGGTGAGGGGGATTTGGAACTCCTTCCTCTGGGGATTTCAGTCTGTTTTCTTCTACTGAACCACAGGATGCAACGAAACTTGGTTTTCTGAAGTCTGTGAAAGGGAGGGAGATCCTTGCTGTGACCCCAGGACCGCTGTGGCCCTCAGCCCCACTACGCCCCTCCATCCCAATTCCTAAAATCTAGGGGTTCCCACCTACCTGAGAAGCAGAATATTTGGCAGTAGTGCCTTTGAAAAGCTGCCTGGGGCTCTGCTCAGTACTTTGTTGGTACTTTAATTCCACCCTCCTCACTTCGTCCCTTCCCTGCCAAATAGATATGTATGCACATTTATCTTTGATACTCAATATGTTTTGCAAACAGAATAAGCTTCATTTATCCAGAATGATGGGAGAATGAGAGGTTATATAGATATTTCAATCCTATGGTTAACTAAGCATTTTTATAAACACTACATATTCCCAATTTTCAAACAATCAGAATATGGTAAAATATATGTTAACACACAAACTCTTTTGAGATGATAACTTTTGTTTGATAACCTGAGAAGCTGGTCCAGGTTTTATAGTAAGTTCAAGTTAATTTTCGTTTGTTTTACCCTTATTATACATCATTAATTGATACTGTGGCTGTTCGAGCTTTATGATTGTTTGGTTTCTGGATAAATGAGAGCCTTCTGTCTTATGATAAGAAGCTCTTCTGTATGTCTTTATTAACATGCAGTCACATTCTCTCTTGTTTTTTCAGAGAAAGCATGGACACAGACAAAGATGACCCTCATGGAAGGTACCATGAACCTAGTAATTTGAACTTCAGCATCCTTATAGCCATTTTCTTTGCACTGTTACACATTCTATTACTTGGGGCAGCACCCATGTCCTCAACTGGAGATGAGCAAGGAGGCCGTGAGCCTGTGGGCGCTCACTGTGTCCCTCCAACCCCCAGTCCCTTTGTGTGTCTGCAGAGAGATGACAGGATCAGGCAGAAGAAAACAGCAATGTGTAACTTTGCCATTCATCTCCAGAGAATTATGTTTTTATCTTTTGCTTTTTCCTCCCCCCAGGTTAGAATATACAGAACACCAAGGAAGGATAAAAAATGCAAGGTAAGCTTGGACCTTATTTTGTCTACAAAGCATCCTAGTTCTGGTTGCTTAGAGAGCAGCTGAGAAGGCTCTGCATGTTTGGTCCTGTCTGTCTAAGAGTTCTGTTGGGCACTGTCACCTCCTTAGGGAATAGGCAGGTAGTGGGCCTTGGCCAAGGTGGCCTTCTGCCCTCCATGCTCTCCATACTGGCTGGCCTTTACTCTTTGCTGTCTAAGCCCCTTTAACCTGAAGTGGATTTGAAGGTAGCAGAAATCAATCAAGGCTCAAGTTTTTCCCCAGTCTTCAGCAGAGAACGTCTTCCTGACTGGAGCGCCCTCCGCAGGAGACATGGCTCAGTGATTTGGTTCCTGGGCTGGGACTTGCCTCTGTCAGGGGCCCCTATTGCACTGCGAGTTGCAACTGAATGCACCACATGGGGCATGCTTGGTGTCTCGAGTAGATTCTCTGCCTGGGTCCGTCCTGCCTCCAGCCACACTTGCTGACCTCTTCCCATTGCATCCTCAGTTCTTTGCCGTTAGTACCAGGCTGTGTTCTGAGGCTGTGTCATGACAGACTGATACAGGGGGCTGCAGAAATTGGCTGCCCTAAGGCTTCAAGCTCTTCCCTCGGAAGCCAGCCTTAGCAGGAGCTCCCATGGCTCTGTATCTGCGGCAGCTGCAGCAAACTACATTTCCATCGTTGCTGCACCTCCTTAGGAGGACCATCACCAATGGCAGGTGCACATCAGTCAGTGTCACCCTGCCTCAGCGGGAGGAGTGTGACATTCCTCAGAGGAGGCTCCTGGGGACAGATGTAGCATCTGCTGCACCTAGGTGGGGACCTGGTTTTGATCCAAGGATGACGGCGTTGGTTACTGGGTGCCCTAGTCAGTGAGGCTGTGACAGGAAAAATTGGTGCCCTGCCCAGGTCACACGGCCACACAGCGGGCTCCTCACAGACCTCAGGGACAGCCCACGGGGCTCTGGATGCTCTGTGCTATGAAGCCACCACCTCCCTTCTCTTTCCTTTCACCCCCATTTCAAAATCCAATTTGACAAAAGGCTGAGAGGAAAAGAAACGAGGAGAAATGAACAATTCAGTTTACTCTGAAGAGACAATTTTTGTAGCTTTTCTCCTGAATTCTAAAGATGAGGTAAACATAAAAAAACTAATACTGACCTGGCAGTGAGACCATTTTCTTGGAGACTTTAGTAGAAAAGTCTAATTTTAAACATTTTGCAAATTCTAAATTTGCCTTGTCAGATGAACATTGAAAACAGTTACAACTCATTTATTTTTGTCATCTTTTCTTGATGCTTGGTTACATTTTATAAGAAATCGTTTTTCATATTGTTGTTCAGGGAAGCTCACAGTCAGATTGAAAAGCGGCGTCGGGATAAAATGAACAGTTTTATAGATGAATTGGCTTCTTTGGTACCAACATGCAACGCAATGTCCAGGAAATTAGATAAACTTACTGTGCTAAGGATGGCTGTTCAGCACATGAAAACGTTAAGAGGTGAGACCCTGGGCTCTATTGTCCTTTATGTCCTTGCCCACAAATGTTACCACCCTTGCTTAGAATGTTCCTATCCCTAAGGCAGATGTTTATTACTTGCAATTATGTAGCCTTCAGTAGTATGCCTTTACTCTTCAGCAACAGCCGTGATGCCAAATGAAGTGATTATTGAGCTTATGTGGGTTTTGACATGCAATTTTGCAGTCACACATTCTCAGAGCATAGAAACTGTGCTTTGCACGTCTCTGTATATGCATGTAATCAGGCTATGTGCCTATCAGAGATGATACTGCTCTGATGTCTCATATCTTGCCTATGTTTGTGCCTGGATCCCATCCTTACAATTATAACACGCAGAAATGTAGGTGCACACAGTGACACAGAAAAGTCAGTTCAAAGATGAAAATTCATCATGGTTCCTTTGAAAAGTGAGTCATGGGTTGCGGGTTCTCGCGACATTTTGTTGTCAGGAATGAACACTGAAGATATTTTCATCTTCCTGGAATTTTCCCGAACCAGATCCACTCTTTGTGAGGGAGGCAGTATTTTCCTTCTTTTCTGAGTGTGGGGAGGGTGAGAAAACATAGGCAGAAAAGTGGAAGTGACTTATCCAAACCACAAGAGAAATCTGAAATATATCAGGCATTTTAGTGAATGCTGTTCCTGGAATTTTCCATAGCTAGTCTTGGACTTTTGGAGGAAATTGGAAAGTGGGCGCTCAGTCAGATCTCTGACCTGCGTGGTAGAAGAATTGCGTCTTTTTATATTTGCACAAGGCCACCAGAAATAGGAAGTAGCTGGTTTTGTCTGACTTTAGATCATTACCCAAAAATATAAATGTTGTATCCTGTGCTGGAAGAATGGCATTTAAAAATTCATATTAGCAAAGATAACATGGGTTAAATTATTATAAACTAATTTCTATTAAATTGGAAAAAAGTGGCAAATCTCAAGTTACAGTAAAGAGCAGGGATAGGGATCAATAGGATGGTTGCAACACATCCTGTCTCCTTCCCTCCCCATGGTACTTTGAATTGTTACAGATCCATTTCCTTTTATTCCTTCACTATTCTACTCGCTATTCTACAGACTCCAAATCATTTACTGCTGGCATTTTTCTCTGTTAAGTGATTGTTCTCCTGAAAAATGCCAGATTGACAGCCTTTTAAACCTAAGTCTTGTCCCCTTTCAGTCCTGGGAGTGAGAGCTGCATTGACTGAAGCAATGCATTCCTCCACATTGCCACGCTCGTTTAACTCACCCCTGATGAAGAGGAACTCACATTAAATGCCTTCCACAATATATTTACTCAGGGCCTGGAAGACTGAATGGTTTCCCAAGAACATTTAGAGTGGTAATTTGAAGGACTACCAGACAACCCATTTAATATAGATCTTAGGAGGAGGGAACTCTCTGAGGAGCCTCTACCAGTTTACTTCCAGAGCTGCCTTCTTTCTTAGAAGCAGGTTGTTAAACTTCCTTCTATTATCTCTTGGTTTTCCCTGTAATGAGAAAAACAGGCTTGTTAGGTCTCCTGTGGGTAACAGTGTTCTCTTTTCCATGGAATTCTCTTTGGCTTACAGGATTCTGTCCAAAGCCAGATCTAGGCTCATCTCAGTTAAGGCCTAAACAATAAAATTTAAATACCAGGTCATAGAGACTAGGCCACTTACAGAAGGTTTGAGGCAGCAAGTTAGAATGAGACATTTTCTGAATATCAAGTATACCAATTCTTTCTCTTTTTGCCCCTAAGGTGCCACCAATCCATACACAGAAGCAAACTACAAACCAACTTTTCTATCAGACGATGAATTGAAAC
Source organism: Pan troglodytes (assembly GCF_028858775.2). NCBI lineage: Eukaryota > Metazoa > Chordata > Mammalia > Primates > Hominidae > Pan > Pan troglodytes. Next base: position 17,509,012 of record NC_072407.2, read on the forward strand.
ACCTCATTCTCAGGGTATGTTCAATTATGGGATTGTTTTACAACGTTTGTTTTTATAAATTTTCAAGTAAGTACCAGCATGTGGGAATTTGATGTTTCAACACTGAGCTTTTTTTTTAGGCCTGCTTCCTCTCTCAGGTCCCTCCCTTTATCTTATTGTTTGGACAGGCTTCACATTTCTTCCACAAAACCATTCTCCTCCTCTTTTAACCTCGTCTAGACAAAAATGGAAGGTCTATGCCACCGCAATTTAAAATCAGAAGAGTAAGGATTTGTTAAAAATAAGAGGGATTTAAGAATCACATTTCTGCATGAAGATTTTAGGAAGGGACTGAAACCAACAACAATTGAGAATTTCTCTTCACCTGATTTAACCACTAGCACAAAAAAGTCCACCTAAATCTTTACACCAAAATCTCATCAAAATAACAAAACTGTGGCTCACGCCTATAATCCCAGCACTTTGAGAGGCTAAGACGGGCAGATCACCTGAGGTCGAGTTTGAGACCAGCATGGCCAACATGTTGAAACCCTGTCTCTACTAAATATATAAAAATTAGCTGGGTGTGGTGGCAGATGCCTTCTTGGGAGGCTGAGACATGAGAATTGCTTGAACCTGGGAGGTGGAGGTTGCAGTAAGCTGAGATAACTCCACTGCACTCCAGCTTGGGCAACAGAGTGAGACTCTGTCTCAAAAAACAAACAAACTTACAAAGACTAGTGGTCCAAAAAAGAAAAATAAATGCAAGAGATATATGCTTTCACCTGCTTGACTTGAGTGCTCCCTCTGTCTTGCTAAATCTCTGCTGGGAGATGGTTGAGGTGGCACTATGGGAACCTGTTGTCTTCCATGAAGAATTAGGTCGGCACAAAGCTCTAAGTTGTGTTACTAGGTAAAGTGAGATTAACTTGGGAATTGAAGGGAAAGAAACTGGATTCAGAAACGTGTTCTTGTAGATTGTAAACAGATGAATAGAAAAACGTAACTAAAAGGAAGGATACCCGCTTCCACCTCCCACAAAGTCAGGGCTGACCTTACCTGCACAGCCAACAGAATCTTCCTACCCATCTTTGAGCAGAAGTTTGCAAAGCTCTAGAGTAGAGGGTAGTCCATCTGGAATTTTGCATCATCACTATCCATTTTCAGCTCTCTATAAGCCTGGCCTGTCTGCTCACTCCAGCATTCTCTATTTATCTCCTCATGACGTGCTATCTCAAATTGGAAAGCATTCACCTGCAAGGACCAGAAGACCTGATGAATAAATAGAGTTTAATTTCTCAAGTATAACTGGTCTGGAGTAGGTTATGTTGGGTTGCTGCAGTGGTTCAGTGAGGTCAATAGGAACCAGGTTCTTTGTCTTTGCACTCAGCCACACCAAGCTAGCATGCTAGCTTGTTTCCTTAATGTAGCCAGGTACCTCTGCCAGGTCTAAGTAACCAGACCCACTGTAAAAACAGGGGTAAATGAAGCTCTAGTCTGGCTGTCCTTTTTATCAAGAAAGGATACACCTTCCTGAAAACTCAATAGTGGACTTCAGCTTATTCAAAAGTGTGTCACTTGGTCATGCCTAGCTGCAGGGCAGGGTGCAGAAACAAGTGTTTATAGATTTTCCAGCCTCCCTGGTGGAGACAGGCAAGAGAGAAGGGGCCTGGGAATGGTGTTGGGAATTGGCTTCCCCAACAGTGTTTGCCACACACACTTTCCAGAGCCACATGCATTTGCTCGATTCCTTCCAGAAGTGACTCCCACAACCCAATATAGTGCTTCAACTGTGGTCTGATTGGCCTGAGGTTGAATGGGACTAGTGCCTTCCTTGCCAAAAAAGCCATCTGATTAGTACTGTATCATTTGGAGCAGCTGCAGTACTGCCTCCTCCCCCTTCTCTCCTGAATATGAATTATTGTTAGGTCAGGTTTTTTACATCTTGTATAGGTGCTTTTTTGAACTTAAGATAGGACTTCTCTTTCATTTCTGTCAAAACCTGTTTGTTGAATGGCCCCACAGTCCAGCTTGTCATTAGTGACCCTTGGAATCTTTGTGTGACTTGTAGATCCAATACATGCCTCTGTGCCTTTCATCCTTGTTTATTCATAAATTCAACAAACATTTTTGTTTACTTACTAGATGCATGGCATTGTTCTAGGAACATCCAAATCAATGATAAACACTTTAGGGTGGGACCAGGCTCCCGATCAAGTGAGTGATAGTCTTTTGGCTACCACTCTCAGGACACAGTTATTCAAACACCCAACTTTGCCCACCTCTCCATCCTTTTCATAAAGATGTCCGTGTTCTCAGAGAGGATTTGCTGAGGTTAAAATATGACCGATGCCTGTAGCATCTCAAGAGCTGCCGTCGGTGCCAGCTTCATGGGCATGTGACCTCTGCAGTTTCACAAGGCCCCATGCTTGGTTTAATGCCCTGTCACCATCTTGAAAACGTAATTTTTGAACAAGGATCCCTGCATTTTCATTTTGTACTGGGCCCCACAAATTATGTAACTGGTCCTGATTCCCATACTGGTAACAGATCTGCAGCTGTAGATGTGATAGGCCTGCCTCTATGCCTTTCATTCTTGCGTATTCATGAATTCAACAAACCCTTTTGTGTACTTACTAGAGGCTTGGCATTGTTCTAGGAACATCCAAATCAATGACATTTTAGGCTGGGGTACAGGCTTGATTATTTTAAGAAAAAGAATCTATGTCTTTATTTCATATATATATATATATATATATATATATGTAAAATAATTATCAAGCGGAGTCCTGTGGATGGACAAATTTAAAAATAAATAAAACAAGCTCCTTTTGCAATGGCACATGCTTGATCGTTTTCTTGTTGCTGCTTTTCTTAATAATTTTCTATCAGATACCCATACTTACCAGGGTATGGAACAAGGATTATCATGCTATCTCAGCTAAATACTTCATGTTGGGCTTGTCTTTTCTACTCCCTTGTTTTATGCAGCACTCAAGAGTGATCTCTCTTGCCTGATGAAGGTTTTGTCACCTCTCTAGCATGTGTCAGTGGCTGTGAAATACTGTCCAATCCCTTATCACTTCCAGGGTCCCAGTTCCAGGGACTTGCTTCAACAGAAAGCCAGGTCTACTCAGATGATGTTCAGACAGTTTGGCTGCAGGAGCTGGACTTCTGCTTTTCCTCAGCAATGCAAAATGGACAAACTGCTTTCTTTACTAAGTGCTTTCAAAATATCTTTAATAAAGTGTATGTCAGGGATCAGTCAACTGTATCAGTTTACAATGTCTACGTTAGTCTACTTCCCCATGTTTTGAAAACTAGGCAGACCGTACCAAGGCCTCTGTGTCATTTATTAACCAGCACCATCTTCCCAAGAGTGACCCTGCCACTGGCTGGCCCTGTGGCTCTGTGGTGCTGGTAGTGTTCTCACAGCTTCTGCTCCTTAGCTGTCCTTCGGGCCCGGCTCCTTCACAGATGGTCTGCTGGCCAGGGTGCTATGGAGTTGGAATGTCCAGAGCCTCCCCTTGCTGATGCATTCACTGCTTTGGAACCTGCTGGCTTTCCTCTGGAGTACTGAAATAGCTTTACCTGTGTTGTCGGTTCAGGCCTGACCCTGCCCAGCATTACCTCCAGGGTGTCACAGTTCCCTTCTGTCCAGGTACCTTTCAAGCCACATTGCCACATCAATGAAAAGCCTCAAAAACACTTCTATGAGATACAAGATTATCTGCAAGGCAAACGAGGAAGTTTTTAATACCCTATTTGTTGACAGAATGAGGCTTCCAGCAGATGGTGCTTGGAAAGTTACTTCCCCCTCACTGTCATCCCTTGCCCCTGGGCCAGCTTAGGGACCTAACTTAGGAAAGGATCCCAGCTTCCTTCTGGCTGAGTAGCCTGCCAGGGTCTTAAGCAACAGTGATTCTGTTCCCCTCTCACTCATTTCTTCTGTCCCAGCACAAGTACATGCACCATTCTTTTACCTTCTGGCACATTAATTCATTTCCTAGTTCTTTGAATTAAACCACATCATGAAGGCCCTTTTGTGGAAAAAGAGAACAGTTTCTCTGTATTTTTCCAAAGAGCAGATTAAGGACCAGTGAATAAGGTGAGAAACTAGTCCACTGTGTATTAGAACGAGGGAGGGCTGAGTCATAAGAGCAAGGGCATGACAGAGTGGGGCACACCCTCCTTGTCACCGGAAGACCCCAGCAGGAGTTGAGTGGTTGTATGTCTGGAAGGCAGTGGGTGGGATTCACACAGCCCAAGCTCTCAGGCACTATAGCTTGGGTATTTACCTGCTTCAGTCTCTTTACCAAATGTTGTCCTGTCTTAATGGCTGGCTTTATTGGAACATTTAGATTTTTTCCTGTATTTAAACTGAAGAAGGGGTAAGAAGAATCTAAGCGGGGAGTTTTGCTTTTCTTGTCTCACTTGGAATGCAAATAGTCCGGCCCTGGATGGAGGGATAACATTTGAGAGTAGTAGTTCTCAGCCCTGTGTACATTAGAATCACATTAACGTGGAAGTGGGATGGGTTTAAAAATACCCCAGTGATCAGCCCCATGCCAGACCATCAGCATAAAAACAAAAACAGAAAACACTGCTCCGAATGTTGAGAACCACTGTTTTAGAGAGCTCCCTGTACATGGAGGTTTTCAAGTTGAAGGCAGATGATGGCTGAGATGTTGGAGAGGGGATTCTTGAAGAGTCCTTCCAAATCTCAGATTCTCTGACTCTCCATAGAGTTGTTATAATTAGAGCAATGAAATATGATTCTCTGGACCATGATACCTTCAAAAGAACATGTGCAAGCTGAATTCTGCTTTGAAATATAACTTACTTTAATTGGACTTTCTTCCTATAATAATTAGATGATATGCAGAAACACACACACACACACACACACAATCTTACAGTTCTTCAGAGACGTTTGTTTTCAGCATCCTGCACTCAGGATATCACTGAAACTGTTAGTGTTCCTGTGCTTTGGATGCTTAGAAAGCACATCCTCTATTTGTTATCAGGGTGATTACAAATTATGTTTCCTACAGTATGAGAAATTGATTATCCATTTCTCCTGATTAGGCAGCAGATGGATTTTTGTTTGTCGTAGGATGTGACCGAGGGAAGATACTCTTTGTCTCAGAGTCTGTCTTCAAGATCCTCAACTACAGCCAGGTATTGTTCATGCTCCTGTTGATGGTGGGCAGCCTCACAGCAGTCAGAAGTCAGAAGTGTCACTCAATTTTGTCAGAATAATTATAGTATACAAGTCACATGTGAACTTCTTCCAGAAAATTCTTAACTTCTTAACAGATAAATTAATTTAGACTTAGAACAATCTTGTAATATGTTCCGTATTCCCCCCATTGAAAGATCTGACTCTGATCTGATCAATAGCATTATGGCTTTCTTCGATTGCTGCAAAATAAATATCCCACAATATGTGGCAAGGACAGAGGGTAAGAGGCTATCTGACAAGGGAGAAAGGTAGGCAGGTTAACACAATACCAGAGAATACGTCACTTGGAAATCCACTCCATACTGTGTTTGCAGTGCTGTGTCACTTCTTAGCTCTATTGAACCTCAGTTTACTCTAAAAATTGATGATAACTTATAGGATCAAATAAGAGTAACATTTATAAACGCTTCTAGAACAGAACTTTTCACCTATTATGTCTCCCAGAGTTTTTATTCATTTATTCATTCACTCACACACTGGTATTTGCATGGAAGCTTGGTAGGCAGAAGACTTGAAGAATCAAAATGACATTTATGTAAATTAGAATTAATGTAAATTTAATTTTTCCAAAGATTTCTGCTCTTTTTAGTCTCAGAGCAAAGTTATGGAGGAAGTTGCTGTTATCTCTGTTAATAGACAAGGTGACTGAAGCATATGATATGCGTGACTTGCTTGAGAACAGAGAGGCTGAACAGCAGAGCTGGAATCAGAGCCCACCCCTATCTTCTGCCTTCTGAGGTCTTACAGGGGAATTCCAAGATTATTGCCTTAGAAGAGCATAAACTATTTATATAATTGAGGGTTTTCCCGTCATGTTATCAAAACCAACCTCCAGATGCCTCCTTCCTGGTGTCTAGGCAAAGTGGTTGGACATATGTACAGGTTCACATAGGAAAAGTTTGAGGTCTCATGCACAAAAACACAAAGGCAACATGCAGACTGTGCATGCTTACTTGTTGCATAATTGATTTTCTGCATGCAATTGACTTGTCATGTTTAACATTTCATCTCCCCAGAATGATCTGATTGGTCAGAGTTTGTTTGACTACCTGCATCCTAAAGATATCGCCAAAGTCAAGGAGCAGCTCTCCTCCTCTGACACCGCACCCCGGGAGCGGCTCATAGATGCAAAAAGTGAGTACCAGAGAGGCCTCGCATTTCCTCAGCAGCCCACTCACAGGCAGCCAACCCTGAGTGAGCAGAGGGGGGGTGTGTGTGATGGGCTCAGCCTTTCCAGTCCTACTTCTCTGTCCTCTTTCTGGGGCACCAGAGCTATCTTTGGCTAAATGGAATTATTTATGTTCTTTTGGGTTTCTTTTACATAAAAAGAAGAAAAAAATCTCAATGTCCAAATTTATTGAAAAGAAGAGCTATTTAGACTGGATTCTTTCTGATTTTTAGACTTTTCTTTTTTCTTTCAGAATCTAGAAAATCCCAGTTGTATGCTCCTGAGTTTAAAGGGCTAAGTTTGATTTGTTCTCCCAGAACAAATGGGCTCTATTTACCTGAGTTGCACACAGGCAGCCTCATAAAAGTAAGAAAACGTCAACTATAAATATGGTGTTTCTTCAACCAAAGTGTTCCTCCTTAGGTTGGCTCCCCCACCTGGCTTTCTTCTTGCAGTAGTGGAACCACCATTCACATCGCCCCCTCTGCCCCCAGCTTCCTGCTACTGCACACACTTCTGTGCAAGGCCCCAGTAGCTATCATCTACTTTAGTCCTGTGGGAGGCTGTGCACTCCTACAGTTAAGAATGAGAGAATGAGGACTCTGGCTGGGCGCAGTGGCTCACATCTGTAATCCCAGCACTTTGGGAGGCTGAGGCAGGTGGATCTCTTGAGGTCAGGGGTTTGCAACCAACCTGGCCAACATGGCAAAACCCCGTCTCTACTAATAATACAAAAATTAGACAGGTGTGGTGGTGCGTGCCTGTAATCCCAGCTACTTGGGAGGCTGAGGCAGGAGAGTTTCTTGAATCCAGGAGGTGGGGGTTGCAGTAAGCTGAGATTGTACCACTGACTGCACTCCAGCCTGGGTAACAGAGCAAGACTCTGTCTCAGAAAAAAAAAAAAAAAAAAAAAAAAAAAGGAATGAGAACACAAGGGAGATTACTGGGCTCATTCCGGCTCCACCATTCACTAGCTGTGTGACCTTGAGCAAGTTACTTAACCTCTCTCTGTCTCAGTTTTCTCATTTATGGAAGAGTACCTATTTCTTTGGGTTGTTGTGAGGATTGAAAGTGTTAATATATATAAAGCAGGCAGAACAGTTCCTAGCACATAGTAAGAACAGTATCAGTGTGGCTAACTAATGTCTTGCTCCCAAGCTGTCCACGTTAATCCCTGGAAAAAAACACCACCAGAGTAATCTCCTTCAAGTCATCTCTTTCATTACAGCACACCGCTTGTTCCTAAAAGTAAAATGCAGACTTTGGTATCTGTTGTTCTTTATAGTCTAGCCTTGGCTTTTTTTTAGTGACCTTAGGAGAAAAATATGAATGGCATTTGGGCCTTGCCTTTGAGGCTCTTAGCATATAGTCAGAGAAATGAGACAGACAGCACCCTGCATAGTAATAGGTACAGCCATAGAAATAGTGCCAGGCATAGAGAACGGATGATTAATTCCCATGTGGGCGCAAGGACAGGCATCACTGAGTAGATGACAACCGAGGTGGGTTTGAAAAGATGAATTAATGTTTGCCAGGTAATGAAGGGAGGAAGAGAGAAGAGGAAACAATCTGTGCACAGGTGCAGGGGTGTGGAGCCACATGGCTTGCTTGGTGCTATTGGACAAAATGTGCACGGAGGGGAAGGGCTGAACCATGAAGACCATTTGTTCTGTGGGGACACAGTGAAGAGCTCTGAGTTGGGTGGGGCAGGCTCGGATTGGCATTCTAGGGGAGATCGCAGAGCTGGCAATGTGGGAGGTAGATGGGATGGGAGGAAGCCCAGAAGGAGCCCTGGGCAGTGGCCATTCCTCGGCACACTTGCTCGCGTGATGGCCATGGGTGTGTTTTCCCTCGGCTTCTGTACTGACAGCTAGCCAGTGTTTGGTAAGGAGGTGTGCACCTCAGAATCACCTGAGAGCTTTTCAACATAGTCATGCTCCACCCCCAGAGATTCTATTTTGGTTTTTCCAGACAGCACAGTCCAATAAAAACATAATGCAAACCACAAACATGAGCCACATATATAATTTCATGTTTTCTGGTAGCCAGACTTTAAAAAATAAAAATAAATGTAAAATTAACTCCAAAATATTTCAGCATGTAATAATTATAAACAACTAATAAGTTCGTTCACATTCTTTTATTTTTCTGTACTGTCTTTGAAATCCTGTGTGTATTTCACACTTACAGCACATTTCAATTCAGAAAAGCCACATTTCAAGTGCTCAGTAGCTGCATGCAGCTAGTGGCTAATGCATTGGACAGCACAGATCTAGAATGGGGTCCAGGAATCTGTAGGTTGATCATGCATCCAGGGGATTCTGGCCTATAAGCCAGGTTGAGAACTTAAGGCAGTTCGGCTCCCACCTTGCCTTCCCAATATCCATATCCTACCCATCCTTCAGTGCCAGCCCAAGTTCCTTCTCTGGGAAGCACAGGTTGTCTTTGCCATTTATTTGGCACTAATCATACATCACCCTGTCCTATTATTAATCTTTTCTTGGTGCACCTCCATTTGCCCTTTGTTAGCCATAAGCGTCTATTGGGCAAGAACCCCATACTATATTTCTTTTCATCCCCAGAGTACCTAATCCATTTATTTAGTAGCACACTCTATGTGATTTATAAACATTTCCAGACTGACAACACACCTGTCCATGCTGCATCTGTTAAAGCCTAAACTTGGGAGATATTTATCTCATGTCATCATTATAAAACAGTGAGGCAGGCAAGAAAAGGCTCAAGGTCACACTCCCCCTCCTGACAGACAACACTGCTCTCAGTTTATCACATTTTGTGTATTGATTTGCAGCTGGACTTCCAGTTAAAACAGATATAACCCCTGGGCCATCTCGATTATGTTCTGGAGCACGACGTTCTTTCTTCTGTAGGATGAAGTGTAACAGGCCTTCAGTAAAGGTTGAAGACAAGGACTTCCCCTCTACCTGCTCAAAGAAAAAAGGTAACAATTTAACAGTCCATTAAAACCCTGTGACAGGTGAAGCGTGCTTTCTGCAGCGGAGCTCTCGGCTGGGCATTGGTTCCATGGTTTCTGGCTGGCCAGAGTGGCAGGTCCCAGGACTGCAGACAGGACCCTGCAGTCCTCCCTATGTGTAGGGCAGTTGGGAGCAGAGGAGAGAGCTGAAAAGCCTGATGGCAGAGATTTGTGGAGAGGCCTCCTCTGTTTAAATTGTGTTTCTTTTAACATGATTGAGGAAGAATACTGTCAGCCACAATCCTAACTGCCTTATGAACACCCACCCGTCCACCAAAATTACTCTGAGCTCACCAGTGACCTTCATGTTGTTAAATGCGATGAACATTTTTCCTTTGTCTTCCTTCTTGAAGTGTTCTCTTCTCCTGGATTCCATGAAACCACATTCTTCTTCCTCCTCCCCGACCCCCTGCTGCTACAGGCTCTCTTGCTGGCCCCTTTGCTGGCTGCCCCTCTCTGTCCTGGGCTGCATCTCTGTCTGCAGTCTCTCTCTGTTGGTCATGTCATCTACTCCCTCAGCTTTAAATGCCAACAACTTCCACATTCATATTTCCAGCCTAGACTTGTCTTTTGAACTCCAGATTCATAAATATACTGCTTACTAAATCAACCTGCTTGGATATCTCAGGGGAGTCTCCAACAGGATACGTGCCGAAGTAATCACCTGAGCCTCTCCTCCAGCATAAATGGCACTGCCATCCAGCTGGCTGCTCATGCTAGAAGCCGGGGAAATGCCCTCACTTCTGCTTCACCACCCCACTCTTCAATCCCGTTAGTTATGAAGTCCTGCCACAATGAGTCCCATCTGCAAAAGTTCTCTGAAATGTTTGTCCCTTTCCATGCTGCCTACTTTCACTCAGCTCCAGGCTGCCCCCAACTCTCACCAGGTCTCATCAAGTGTAGACCCACATGCTCCCCACCCCCAACACAGCAGCCAGGATGATCTTTTTATCAGTCCCCTTTTAAAAACCCTTCAGTGTTCCCTATTGTTCTTGAAGAAAAGCTCAAAATATTTAACGTGACCATGCAGCCCCCGACCCTGCCACTAAGCACATGTGAGCCATGTCGACTTCCTTTGATGCCTCAAGCCCCTTCTGGGCAATGCTTCTGCACATGCTGTCGCTTCCTGGTTGGAATTTCTTCCCTCTCCCCATGAACTCCCTTCACATGGCTCTCTCCAACCTCAGACTGCCTTATGTCTTATAGCACCCTGCTGGTTTGCTTTCTAGTGCTTTCTTATACTTGCTGTTATATAGTTATTTGTGCGATTATTTGTTTAAAGTCTGTCTCCCCCACTAGGCTGTAAACTCCACAAGGGCATGTCTGATTTGTGTTTCACTCTATTCCAGTAACCAGCACAGACTCCACGCTTGGCAGACACTCCATAGTGGTTTGCTTGTTGGTGAGGTCTATAGGTGCTCCACATTTAATGTGTCCCAAATCGAACTATTTTTTCTCTCTCTCTCTCTTCTAGTCTGTTTTCTTTCTTCTCTGAGTCAGTGAATGACACCAGCAACCACCCAATCCAGAAAAGTTGGAGTCATCTTCATTTGTTTCTTTCCCTTAAGCCTGATATTCATAGCAAATCCCAACAGTTTGATCTCCGAAATTTCTCCTGCTTCCTTTCTCTGCTCCCTCTCATCTTCACTGCACTGCCATAGTTCAGTCCTCCTAATCTCTTGCTGTATTATAGCCACTGGCCCCTGAATCAGCCTTCCTACTTCTGTTTTCTACTGTTTTCCAGTTCATACGTCACTCTGCTCCTACAGCATCCAAACCACAATTTGATTTTGCTGTTTCTGCACTTAAATACCTGTAGATGCTCTCCATTTCCTGCCTTAAAAAGACAGACCAACATTGGTTAGAAAGTAATCCAAGGCCCTTTTAATCTTCCTCCAACCTGCCTTTCCAATTTGCCCCTCACTCCCAGTACCTCCAATTTCACTTCAACCACACAGAGCTCTTGGCCAGTTCCTATATAGGCTGTGCCTCTGTGCCTTTGTACGTCGTCAGCCTTTATACATTCTAGTCCCTCAGCCACTGCTCATCCTTCTTGATCCACCTCCTCTACTGGTTTTTTGGGGGAGCCTTCCTCTCCCTAGGAAGAGTTAGATATTCCTTCCTTGGTGTATGTAATGAATGTCCATGGTATAACTGGCCCTACTTAAGCATTCTGACACTGGATGACAGTTTGTTTCTCTTTCCGTCTGCCCCTTTCATTAGATGCTCACTTCTGGAGAGTGAAGCCTTGATTTTTTTTTATTTTTTGACTCCCTACCTACATCCCACCCCACCATCGGCTGTGTACACCTCCATGGCCCAAACCTAGTGCTGACACTAACCACGAACTTTGCTTTCTAGCAGATCGAAAAAGCTTCTGCACAATCCACAGCACAGGCTATTTGAAAAGCTGGCCACCCACAAAGATGGGGCTGGATGAAGACAACGAACCAGACAATGAGGGGTGTAACCTCAGCTGCCTCGTCGCAATTGGACGACTGCATTCTCATGTAGTTCCACAACCAGTGAACGGGGAAATCAGGGTGAAATCTATGGAATATGTTTCTCGGCACGCGATAGATGGAAAGTTTGTTTTTGTAGACCAGAGGTAAGAGTCTACATACTACCCTTGAGCAATGATGGTAGAGGATTTTCAACCCTGATCTAAAAAGCAGAGAAGACTGGGCCATCAGCTGGCTTTTCTAAGAATGAAGAAAGAAAGAAAAAGCTGGGTGCAGTGGCTCACACCTCAAATCCCAGCACTTTTTGAGGCCAAGGTGGGTGGATCACTTGAGCCCAGGAGTTTGAGACTAGCCTGGGCAACGTGGCAAAACCCTGTCTCAACTAAAAATACAAAAATTAGCCAGGCATGGTGACACATACCTGTAGTCCCATCTACTCTGGAGGCTGAGGCAGGAGGATCAGCTGAGCCTCGGGAGGTCAAGGCTGCAGTGAGCTGTGATTGCACCACTGCACTTCCGCCTGGGCAACAGAGTGAGACCCTGTTTCAAAAAAAACAAAGAGACAAGTGATGAGAGTCTCTGTTAAAAAATGAGATTCAATAGGATATCATCATAAATACAGAGATTTTTCTGTCATTCTTTGGCATATAGAGACAATTAAGTGGGGTGCCTTGATGTCCATGGCTAAAAGAAAAACAGTAGGGATAGCATGCTGTCTGAATCTATGGAATGTTCCAGAACCATTATTGTGATTGAAATTCTTTTGAATCTAGGACTTGGAAGCAATTATTTAGTCCTGAGCTGTCCAATAAAATACTCGTTGGCCATGGTAGCCTCCCATGTGGCTAACGGCACAGACATAGAACATTTCCATCATCACAGAAAGTCTTGTTGGACAGCGTTGATCTAATCCAACCTCCTTATTTTATGGATGAAGAACAGAGGCCAGCCTGGGGACTGGTCTCCTGTAGGATTCACAACTAATTGGTAATAGACCTGGACCAAGGACCCAGGTGTCCCAAATTTACTGCTGCCTACTGCTTTCCCTCAGAATATGCACAGGCTAATAATTTTTCTGGCTACTAGAGACAGCCACAACATGCTGGAAAAAGAGCCTCAGCTGTCTTGTGGCCTCAGCTGCTGCAGCTTCTGGCATTTGGTTGTCCTGATAAAAAGGAGGCAGCAAAAACTAGAAGACTTGCAATGAGGTTTAGATTTATACCACATTTTAATCTAATTAATGTGGTTCCTTTTTTAAAGACAGATCTCAGTCTGTCACCCAGGCTAGAGTGCAGTGGCGAGATCTTGGCTTACTGCAGCCTTGACCTCCCGGGCTCAAGCAGTCCTCCCACCTCAGCCTCCCAGGTAGCTGTGACCATAGGCGTGTGCCACCATACCCAGCTCATTTTTCTGTGTTTTTGGTAAAGACAGGGTTTCACCATGTTGCCCAAGCTAATCTTGAACTCCTGAGCTCAGACAATCTGCCCAACTCGGCCTCCCAAAGTGCTGGGATGACAGGCATGGTAAAGACAGGGTTTCACCATGTTGCCCAAGCTAATCTTGAACTCCTGAGCTCAGACAATCTGCCCAACTCGGCCTCCCAAAGTGCTGGGATGACAGGCATGAACCACCATGCCCGACTGGTTGCAATTTTTAAAGCCCCCTCAGATTTGATTTCTTGTGATAATAGTCCCTTTACAAAGGCTTTGCTCTGTTTCCCTCTATTTTTATAGCCTTGATTAAATTCAGATGCCTGAAAAAAAGAGAGAAAGATCCACACAGTGAGCCCTCTGAAAATCCATCCAGCTCTTTTGCCTGCAGCTTTGACCTTGCTCTCACAGGCTGTAGCAGGGTTTATCCATTGCAAAGTTGCAATTAATCATCTGAATGGCTTTTTCTTCTTTAAATATTCCTTTATTCCCTTTTAGGGCAACAGCTATTTTGGCATATTTACCACAAGAACTTCTAGGCACGTCGTGTTATGAATATTTTCACCAAGATGACATAGGACATCTTGCAGAATGTCATAGGCAAGGTAAGCTAGGATGTATGAAAGATCTTAAGTTTAAAGTGTCCCCTTGCTTCTAGACTAGTCAACATGACCTTCCAGGGAAATCTGTCCACTGAGGATGTAGAGTTAGCCAGCCTAGGACTCTTCAGGTCAGAACATCTGTGTGAAGAGGAAGCTGATACCTGCAGGCACTGTTTATCCCCCTTGTAGTTGCCCTGTGCTGACTGCATGGCAGTTTCTGAAAGACATCTCTTGTTCAGAGGGTTTTCCCAGACCCTGTAAAGATTTAGTATGGCCCAGACTGATCTGATTCTCTTTTCCATTCAAGCCTGCACTACCTCCTGTGTTTTCTGTCTTGACTAATGCTGTGGCTTCATGTGCAGCCTCCTGAGAGAGACCAACACTGACCCCTTCTTTCACTGTGTCTCCACCAGATCCTGTTCATTCACCTCAGACATGCATTTCCAAAAGTCTACTTTTTACCACCTCTGCCATCACCCTGGTTCAGGCCCTCGTGCCTACTTAGAGACCTGTGATAGACTTCTCAGGGTTTCTCTGATCCCTCTCACCCCCAGTTCATCTTCCATAGTTATCCCATTTATCCCCAGATAGATTGAGCCTGATAACATCAGCCTGCTTAAAAACCTCTTGCTTTAGACTCAAGCCCAAATGCTTTTGACAGGCAATCAAATGTGAGACCTTCCACCTTCTGGCCCCAGCCCACCTCCTCAGTTTCAGTCCCCATCCCTGCCTGCAGAGGCCTGTGCTCCAGGCACACTGACCTCACTGGCCCCTCCCCAACCAGACCCTGCTGCTCCTCAGGCACTGCTGGGTTCTTCCCTCCCTCCTTCTCTTGGCAAACTCGTGTTCATCCCTCAAGGCTCTGATCTCTTCTCCCTGTATAGCCTTCCCTCACTACTCTTCTTGAGGGCAGGATACAAGAGCCTGTCTCCTCTTGTATCTCCAGTGCCTGGCACATGAGAAGGGCTCATTACATGTTACATGAAAGAATGAGGTTGAATAGGTGAGTAGCCTCCGTTGATTTGGATGTTCTTAGAAATGAAATAAGTTCTATATTGCCCTTGGGCTTTGTGATTGAGATAAAGCATGACATTTTGGACAGTGCCTTCTCATTTGCTGGTGGTCATGTTAGAGCTGATTCCAGTTAGATGTATAACATGCAGTCAGTAATTCCCTAGAGCCTCAATTTTACAGACTATGGAAAATCGTGACAGCCTCACAAATGAATTGAAAGGCTCTGAGTTAGACCCTCAGAAACAACCTATTTCCTGAGTGTTGACCACTGCAGTTTCCTTGGCTTACTAAAGAGCGATGTCGTTGGAGCTCAAGTACCTTTAATATTTTGTATTGGATGTCCTGTTTAATACTTTGGTCTGAGAAAACAACAATGTCCATGTTTTCTTTACATTTTCAGTTTTACAGACAAGAGAAAAAATTACAACTAATTGCTATAAATTTAAAATCAAAGATGGTTCTTTTATCACACTACGGAGTCGATGGTTCAGTTTCATGAACCCTTGGACCAAGGAAGTAGAATATATTGTCTCAACTAACACTGTTGTTTTGTAAGTACTTTTCCTATATCTGAAGCTCCCCTTGCTTCAAAGAGATGCCTAGGGTTCCTCATCTGGGAAATGGGGTGCAGGCAACATCCAGTATCACATCCTTTAATGCCATCTTGCTAATACCTGTGAAGCCTCAGGACTGGCAGAAGCTAGAAAGGATTGTTAACAAAGGACAAGCTTCAGGACTTGTACCATGCAGGCCCTGGCTTATGAAACTGCTCCAGGAAATAGCAACATTTCCTTCCAGATAAAGCAGCTAACCTTTGAATTCCACAGGCCCTGCACCCTAGGCATCCACTTGTGCTGCTGTGGAGGAAGGGGTTGGCAATCTATGAAAGGCTTATTCAGGCACTAGCTCACACTGGCCTTGGCTGAGGATGGGGAGGTCTCCATACCTGTCAGGCAGGGGGCCCAAGCACTGGCAGCTGGAATGCCATCTCAAAAGGCTGCTACCTGCTAGATGAGCAGAGGGAGGTGAAGGAGCCTCTCTTTGGCCAGGCCTGCTCCCCACTTTTCCTTCCCCATAGTGTCCAAAACCCCACCTATGGTAAGAGCTGTGTGAGGGGCCGGGGCTAGGTGCACTGCAGGCTGACAGGAGGAGGTGCTGTAGTGATGGCAGTAGGTTACTGCAGCCACCACCTCTGCTGAACTGTGTCCCACACATATTAGGAAGGCCTAAGCAGGCAGTGGGGCCAAAGGCCAGGATGCTATCCATTATATTATCAAACAGTGAGACCTGTTTACCCACTCAGACAGACACTTCATTTTCTGGCCTGTCCAGGTCCAGAGTGGACACCGGACACCTTGGCCAAGTTGAAAGGTGCACAGTTCTGAGCAGGCCTGACTCACGTTTCCTTATTGCTGGGATGTTCACAGAGCCAACGTCCTGGAAGGCGGGGACCCAACCTTCCCACAGCTCACAGCATCCCCCCACAGCATGGACAGCATGCTGCCCTCTGGAGAAGGTAACTATGTGCTGCTGGGGCCCTGGGGCTTGCCCGTGGGAAGGTGCTTGTGGTCAAATATCCTCCCCTAAAGTATTCAGGGTCCCCTCCATTCATATTCTGTGGAACAAGGGAGGCCTCGAGGGGATGATGTGCGGATTTCCCCATGAATGCAGAGGACACTGTCATGTCACTTTCTCTGTTGAGCCGGAATACTAGGAGCTCACTGCTGCACTTCCCAAAGCTGCTGGCCCCTGGAAGCCCTTGAGCTCGCAAACTCCCTACTCCCCTTGTGCTTTCCTCCTGTGTTGGCTAGTGGCCATGATGTGAAGTGCTCTTTCGTGACTGTCACTGACTCCTGTGGTTGGCAGGAAGGTGTCTTTCGGCACCAGGGTGTGTACCATACCCACTGGGCTCCTTTCTCAGGCTCAGCCTTGGCCCTGCCCCTGCTGTCCACGCTGGACTCATCCTTCCTGGGACCATCCCCACATGCATGGCTGCAGCCCCCATCGATGACTCCCACATCCACATCTCCTGGCCCAGTCTCTCTCCCGAGCTCCAGATCTGTCTCTCCAAATGCCTCATAGACAGAACCACCTGGAGTCTCAGAGGCACCTGAAATTCAGAATATCCCAAGCTGATTTTCTGCACTCCCCTACCTGATTGGTTGTTTAAGCCAGAAACCTGGCTGTTGTTTCTCCCCCATTATATCTAAACACGGAGTCCTGAACCTTCTATCTCTTAAACTTCATCACCACTATTGCTATTTCACCCTCCTCATCTGCTGCCTGGATTATTGCAAATCACTTCGCAACTCTAGTCCCCCTCTCCCTACCCCATCCTCCACTGTAGTTCATTCTCCCTGCCATGGACTTTCTAATAACCCAGTTCTCATTTGTGCCTTTTCTGTGTATCGTCCTTTGGTACTCCTCATTCCCTTGTGGAAACTGTCCAAATTCGTTAGTACGGCATCCAAGAGGCCCCTCATGATCGGATTGGTACCTGCTGCCCCAGTTTCATCTATCATGCTCTCATCATCATTTATGATGAATTCCTTGGAGGAGTCTCCCAAGTTTTAACCTGCCTCAGTGCTCCTGCACGTGTTGGTTGCTGTGCCTGGAATGCTTTCTCCTCCTTACCTCTCTGCCAAGCTAATTCATATTCATCTCTCAAGACTCAGCTCGGGGTTAACTTGCTCCAGAAGCTGCACCTGGCCCCAGATGAGTTGGTTGCCTCGTGCTTGCCTGTCAAACTTACAACATTTTGCTTTAGCCATTGTTCATCTTGTTGGTTTTCCTGTTAAACTGTGAGCTCCTTGAGGGCAGGGACTTGTCTTTGTAACCCTGGCACATACAGTGGTCTTCAATAAACGTTTTTTTTCAGTGCATGAAGGGAAAGAATTAGATGCTGTATGAAGGGGAAAAACTGGCCTCAGATCCTAGAAGGAAACTTGAGCCTTTCCCTGCTGGAATGCCTTTTCCTGACAAGCTGTAGCCCTAAAGTCCCTCAAGGCACAACTCTGATGTTGAACTGCAAGTGGATCATGGGATAAACTGGTTTTACTTTAATACATAATAGTATTTCTTCCTCAGTTTTCCCCTTTCCTACTCTCAGATTCCTTTGTTGTAGGTGGCCCAAAGAGGACCCATCCCACTGTTCCAGGGATTCCAGGGGGAACCCGGGCTGGGGCAGGAAAAATAGGCCGAATGATTGCTGAGGAAATCATGGAAATCCACAGGCAAGTAACACCTTCTAGTTCCTCTGTTAAACCAGTGGTTCTCAACCCAGGGAAATTTTTTCCCCCAGGCAATATTTTGCAATGTCAGGAGACATTTTTGGTCTTCACAACTGGGTGGGAGGTTGCTACTTAAACATCCTGTGGATAGAGACCAGGGATGCTGCTTGTTAAACATCCTACAGTAAACAGGACAGTTCCCCCCTCCCCACCCAACAAAGAATTATCCAATCCAAAATGTCAGTAGTGCCTAGATTAAGAAATCCTGCCTTAAATAAAGAAGCTAAACCAAAATAGCCCAGAGCTAAAGAGAATTCTTGAGAAGACTTAACTTTCTTATGGCTCAAGGAGCTTCTCAGTGCGGATAGATGTACCTTTACTTTACAGGAATGCAGGAGTAGAGCTGTGAACTATCAGAGTGATCTGGACCTTAACAAAACATTCACTTTTTTTCAATCAAAGAGCTGCCCAGGATTAGTACTAGAAACCAGGTAGATCAGCTAGTTATTACTAGCTGTCTTGGGAGAGACTTCCTTTCCATATGAAAGAGGAGCTTAGAAGCAGTCCACCTGGGTCTGAGTCCTGGGCCTCTCTACCTGGCTATGCTGAGACTTACTTAACCTCTTGCTCTCTGTTGATTTAAACCATAAAAAGAAAGCACTATTTCCCAAGAATTGTGTTACGATTGTGAGGGCACTCAGGAAAGTTCCAGGAACACAGCCTGACATATAGTGAGTGCTTAAAAATTAATTAAATCTGTCTTTAAGAGCAGTCGAGAGGGAAGCAGTTATCATAAGTCTGTCCAAATTTGGGGAATAGAGAAGGTGGTAACCAGATTCTTCAGAACGAAACTTAATGTAACATAAGAAAAGGAAGAAAACACTGCTGCCACTGGATTCTCTCAGGAGAATTAGAGGCTGGCCTGTTTTCCAATTGGCCATAAAGGGGCTATTATCCCCCTATAGGTAACACAGCTCTTTTCCAACCCCACAGGATTAGTGGGTGTGACTTCTGCATCAGGAAGGAGACATGAGGGTAGTGTGCAGTGTAATCAGGTTCAAACCCTATACTTTGCATTTGCATACCCTGTATTTTGCTTGAGACCATCCAAGAACAGTATCAAACAGTCCTTGACCTCAAGAATTTTAAAATCTTTTATAAGTCTATTTTCTTTATGATAACAGGAAAAAGGGAGGGTGCATGGGCCAAAGCAAGCAAAGGAGGAAAGATTTGAACTTGGCCTTAGCCAGGGTTTGCAATGAGAGTGGATGTTCCCTCTAGAAAAGCCAGGGCTATTCTTGAGTGGGCATGTGAGTGGCAAATTCAGGGTCAAGAAACAAGCTACCTAACTGGGCAGGCTTTGTGTAGGAAGGAGACACAGAGCTATGATAGGCGAGTAGGAAACACAAGAAATGATATTGTGCAGTTTGGAAGAAACCTGTAAGACCCCATTTGTTGTAGGATGCTGAACAAGCATCCAAAGTCTTGTGTTACGCTTTGTGGAAGTTGCATTGGAATAGGGAGAGATGAAGGTGGGCATGTTTGACAGCTCAGGAATGAGGCCTTAACCTACAGAGATGACACTGCCAAAAGAGAAATCAATCATCTAAGGTCTAGCGTTTGAAGATGAAATCAGGAATGATGAAACATCAATTCCAAGATGAGAAACCTGGGAAAATAGTGGTTTCATAGACATAAGTAGAGAAAGGTGGGGGACACTCAGCAATTTTTCCGTAAGCAATTAGCAGCCGTTTGTGCATGCTGAGAATACATGATATGTAGTTGTAAACTGCCGTTAAGAAGCTTATAATCCAGAAAGAAAACTTGTTCACTCACAAATCTAGAGAACTAGGCAGTACAAGAACCAAAAGACTTCTGGGTGGTGGAGGAGTGGTCTCTGGGTCACCCAAAAGCTACATTCATCCATGTAGGAGCTGAGAGTCCTGTGGTTACACAACTGCCATCACACTCTCCCTAAACTGTAGCTGCAATGCCAAGTGATGGATTCTTTCCTGAGGTCCTTCAGCCTGACAAGTATTTAGGTGGATTTACAGTTCTAAGTCTTCCCTTCTATAAATCTTCTGAGAGAGATGCTAGATAAGAAAGGCCTGGACCCATTTTTCATCAACCACTGCCTTCGAAGGCTGCTTTTACTGTCACTACTACTAGGCTACCTTTTAGACCCTGGTGCCCTCCATGTCCTAAGAGTATTCACTAGCTAAACAGTGTTTGTGGAGAAGGGGACAAATTGTTTTCTGTGGATCAAAGATGGAGGTTGATCTTAGAAGTTCTCCTCCAATTCACCTGGATTCTGTGAGGAAATAAAACTGGCCACTTACTTGAAATTCACCAACTGAATGCAAACTCCAATCCAAGGGCGTTGTCAGTGAGATGCTTGACTCTAGGGACTGCATTCTAGATCAGGTGCCTGTAGAACAAATCCAGCTTGTCATCTGTTTTTGTAAATAAAGTTTTATTGGAACACAGCCACACCGATTCGTATCTGTGGCTGCTTTCAAGCTGCAGAGGCAGAGTTGAGCATTTGTGACAGACACCATATGGCCTAGAGAGCCTACTATCTGGCCCTTACAGAAAAAGCTTGCCAAACCCTAATCTAGATCTTCATCCCCTTTCTCACCTTTACCCCTTAACAAAGCACATACACTCCACTGAAAAAAGAAAAGGCAGTGTAATTCTCTTTTCTGACAGGATAAGAGGGTCATCGCCTTCTAGCTGTGGCTCCAGCCCATTGAACATCACGAGTACGCCTCCCCCTGATGCCTCTTCTCCAGGAGGCAAGAAGGTAAGACTGATGATTCTTAGCCTAAGCTAGAGAACCTCTTGCCCAAGATCTGAAATGTTGGGGGTGGGAGTATGGAATTGCAACTGCGATTGCTGAAACAATTTGGACTACTTCCTCCTTGAAGTAAATGCATCTGTGTGAGGCTGGATACAAAGCATACTGGTAGGGCTAGGGAGGCTTGCTGACATCCTCAGAGGCTTTCTTCCATGTGAGTGGAAGAAGGGAGAAAGAATAAGGAATGGGGAACTGTCAGTTCATTTAATTGAGGGAGCAATTCAAGAGTTCCCATGAGGGAAAGATTATTGAGTACCTCACATAGAAAAGTTTCTCATTCTCTGCCAGGAGTTTTCAAGGGAGAAAATATTGTCTAGGGCAGGCAATGGAAACAGCAATGCCACCAGCAGTGCTTTGGAAATCAAGCCATGCTTTATAGCTGCAGGATACTTGGGGATCTGCTGCCTGGGGGTTCCTTTGGTGTGACAGCATTGGATCCAAGCAGTGGATCAATCACCAGCCCTCATGAAGAGCTTGCTATAAGACTACACTTTAAATAGGTTTAGGAACCAGTCATTTGTTTTCATCTTTGCCGGAGAACTTATAAGCCTAGGCCCATCTTAATCGTAAATTATAAATCTGTTTATATTGCCTGATGCCAGTAGAGCTTAGGACAGTTTAAAGGCCATGATTTTGGACACAATGGCTTCCTTTCCCCATCTCCTAAAACAGAGAGAGAGAATATTAGGAATTTCCATAGGCAGGACTCCTAGGGCACAAACCATCAAAAGCAGGGCAAGGATTTTCAAAACTGAGCTCCTCGGAGGTTTGTTCAGGTTACCAAGAGCTGTGGTGTTACCAGGTGGGATGGGCGTGGGGATAGTTGCTAAGGAGAAGAGGGTAAGAGCAGAAATCCTGCTTCTACAAGGGCAGCAATACTTCTTTTTTATATAGGAATCTTCTGCAAACATTTCTATTTGAAAAAGCGTTTTGCTCCCCCCAAAAAAGGTTGAAAGTTAACAAATTAATGGGTAAGACTACAAAGTAAGAAAGACCTGGGTTCGAAGCTTGGCCTTGCCATGTGCTAGTTATGTGAACTTGTACAACTTTCAAGCCCTAGTTTTCTTTATAATGGAGCTAATACTGGTTAGGGTAGCCAGCATCTTTGCACATGAGGTCCTACTGTGAGATAATATATGTGAAAGTGCTTGGCCCAAAATACCACTGACAGATGAAGTCTGAGCTTGGTGTCCTGTGCCCCCTGCCCCCCTGCCCACAACACACACACTGCTTGCCAGCTGTCTTCTTAGCTGTTCTTCTGTTATACCTCCAGGTCCTTCCTGCATATTGGATCCACCATCTTCTTAGGGTGGTCTTCCAGTCTCTGCTTCTTAACTTTTAGGCACTTGACTTGACTCCTGGTATTACCAAGGATTCCACTTCTTGGTTTTGAAAGGTTATCAGTCCAGTATAGGCTTAAATATTATTCAAAGAACTTTCATATACATTGTCTCATCTCACCTTCACAACATTATAGTGACAAGATCCAGGCTCCTCAGCGTTCGTTTTATAAGTATGGCCCCCAGGCTACAATCCTGGGCTCATGGCTTCCAATTCTTTTCACATCAACAACTACCAGAAATCAAAAGCTGTGCTCTGCATCATAAAGCCCCAGCTATTTTTGAGGCACTTATGAAAATTCTCCCTTTTCTTTGAGAAGAATGGATTATAAAATGGATCTGTGAGAAGAAATTTGGATGTGTTCTCACGAGATGAGTCCTGGGCAGCAGGACTTATAAGAAAAGCAGCTTAAACAAGACAGTTAAAACTGACAGCAGTATTAAATGGTGCACCATACCCAGCCCTTTCCAGTCACTTTCAAATTTGGAAGGTCCAAAAATGAACCATTTAGCCTGCAGTTGTTTGTCAGGATCAAGCTAAAAAGGAAGCCTAAGTGAGCCTCCATAGGTCGCAGGAGAATACAGACATCCAGAAGCATTAAGGAAAATTCAGATAAAGCAGCAGTTCTACAAATGTCATCTGCAGTCTTTTTCCAGAAAGAGAGGGGGCACAAGATCCTTTTAAGGGTCTGCAAGGTTAAAGCTATTTTCTTAAAAACATTAAAACGTTAATTTTTTCCCTGTATTGATAATGTGCACTATTCATACTAAAAGCACCGTTGGGTAAAATATCTGGCATTTTACAAAAATCAGACAAGTGGCACCAAACTATACTAGTAGTGATTGTATTCTTCACCACCACACACTCACAGTAAAAAAATAGTTTAAAGCCAGTTTCATTTAAGATTGTCCATCATGGCTAGGTGCAGTGGCTCACCCCTGTAATCTCAGCACTCTGGGAAGCTGAGGCAGGCAAACTGCTTGAGTCCAGCAGTTCCAGGCAAGTCTGGGCAACATAGAGAAATCCCATCTCTACTGAAAAATACAAAAAAAAATTATCCAGGTGTGGTGGTGTACCTGTAATCCCAGCTACTCCGGGGACTGAGGTGGGAGAATCACCTGAGCCCAGGAGGTTGAGGCTGCAGTGAGCTGAGATTGTGCCACTGTACTCCAGCCTGGGCAACCAGAGTGAGACCCTATCAAGGAGGGAAGGAGGAAAGGAAGGAAGGGAGGGAGGGAGGGAAAATGTCCATCATTACTTTTATAAAATTCTCAAGCACACATCTTTTTAATGCTCTGTGACAAAATGAGAAGTACACAGAACTTGTGCTGCATACCAAAGTATGATGTTTGTCTCAAAAACTACTTGTGTGATTAAGTTGTGAGTTGAACTAGCTACTATTTTCATTGGACACCATTTTTATTGTGTATGGTCATTCGGTTTTGGGTATTTAGAATACTTTTTTTTTGGAAATGAATGAAGTGAACCTGTCACTTTAAGGAAAATGACTGACATTTGTTGCCAATGATAAAATCTGAGCTTTCAAGCAAAAATTGGAATTTTTAGAAAACTTGTCTCTGCTACTTTGACCTTGAGATCTTCCTAAAACTTAAAAAATGTTGTTGATGAGATAGGGAGTATTAATAATAGTGATATTTTGATGCTCTATAATGAAATGTGTCAATATATAGAAGATCTGCATAACTCAGTGAACCAGTATTTTGTAACTAAACAATGCAAGGTATTTCAAAATCATGTAAGGGTAAAAGATCCATCCTAAGTGCCAAGATATAAAGAGTACAAAACATTCATTGATATAGTTTGATTCCACATTGCAACTCACCTTTAAGAAACTTCTACGTGTCAAGTTTTGAAGTGGTATCAAAAAAATACAATTATTTGAAAAGTCTATTAAAATATGCCTCCCTTTTCCAACTACTTATCTGTGGGAGGTTGGATTTCCTTCATATACTTGAATCACAAGACGTATCTAAATAGACTGAATGGAAAAACATATATGAGAATCCAGTTGAAAATTATTAAGCCAGACATTAGATTTGCAAAAATGTAAGATAATACTCTGCCTGGTAATTTTTTGTTATTGTTTTAGAAAATAGTTATTTTTCATTAAAATACTATTCATTATTTATGTTAACATGTAGCGGATTTATTACATTTAAGAAATCTATTAGTTTTAATTTCAAATACAGTAAATATTGATAAATACAGCCTACATAAGCAAAAGTTCTTTGGAGTCCTCAATGATTTTTTTAAGAGCGTAAAAGGGTCCCTAGACCAAAACGTTGCTGTGGAAATAAAGTAAGTTATAATGCCACCTGCTGGCAAGGCCTGAAATCACTGCTGCTCCTGAAAGCAGCAGCTACCAAACTGTTTCCTCACGTATATCCAGATAGGTCTCAAAGAATGCTCTTCTTTGAGACTCAGCCAGGGGAAGGCAGCTGGGGTGAGTGGGGGAGATTTTGAGACAGAGTTCTCTTACTGAGTAGTAGTAATAATCCTCCCCAGTAGCCTGTCTTAACTTAAACCACAGGTTACTGAAGTTGGCACCTGTAGTATAAGAGATTTACTTCTGTTTTCTTCATTTGACTCCTTAGAGCTGTGTCTCTTCACAGCTTGTTAACTCCACTTTTTCTTCTTCAGAAATATCTGTCACTATAAGATGTTTTATTCCCTTATAGGGGAAATGTCTAGCTGGGCTCATTGAAGTTTAGGCATTGGTCCTAAAGAAATATGTGGGCATCATGATTCCAGGCAGTTGAATGCTCTTGGGATTTTATTCAGCCTTTAAGTTGCCTCTGTGGGCTCACTAAAATGAAGAGAAAAGAATAGTTTGGGGGAGAGGTTTTTTCTTACTCTGACCATGTCTGTTTAACAGTTCCTTGTTTGAAATCATCCAATAGAAAACTGAAGCCATTTGAAGCTTCTCCCCACCCCACGCTTCATTTTCCTTTTGGCATTGCTCATAATACTGATTCAAACTTCACACTTCCCTCCTTTTGTTTGTAGATTTTAAATGGAGGGACTCCAGACATTCCTTCCAGTGGCCTACTATCAGGCCAGGCTCAGGAGAACCCAGGTTATCCATATTCTGATAGTTCTTCTATTCTTGGTAAGTGGCATCATTATTCGTTTCCATTGCAATGAGCTTGCAAAACATCTTACATAAAGTCAATTTTAAGAACTGAACTGTGTGAAACAAGCTAATCCTAGATAAATTTGATAGGAACAGAATAAAAGTTTAAAATTTGTTTAAATCTCTAAAAAGTTGACCAGTATTTGAGTTTTGGTGGAGGTCCAAGTTTGTGCCTGGAACTCAAGAGGAGGCTACAGCTACCTAGACATAGGCTTTCTCCCATGTGGGGCATAATCTCTTCAGAGAGAAGGCTAATGAAGGTTCAGAGATAATGCCTAGAAGGGTGATTAGTAAGCATATCAGAAGGTATTAAAAGTCATTAAGTGAAAAGAGTTTGCTTTTCCCATCACATCCATCTTTTTCTCCACTTGGCTTTCTAGATCTGTTTTTTTCCTAAACTCTCCCTTCCTATTTGCCTTTCTTTTTGTAACTCCTCTTAACTGGTTACATCAGATTATTAAAATAAGCTCGACTCAAATATTTTTAACATTTACTAAATTTTAAGCACTTTGTACTTATTTCTAAAATGATCATTTGATTCCTTAGAGCTGTGTCTCTTCACAACGTAACCCCACTTATTTCTTACGTATTTTTAAAAAATGGGTTCTTTCCTCTGAAAAACAGCAATATAAAAAAAGATAGCCATGCAGCCCAAAAAGCAGCATCTCACCCTACCATTAAATGTAACTTTATTAAAAATGTGCTTAGGAATTGCTTACTTAATCTGAAGATGCTTTAAAAAAGAAATCACTGACCAGTCTTTATCTCCTCCCACAGGTGAGAACCCCCACATAGGTATAGACATGATTGACAACGACCAAGGATCAAGTAGTCCCAGTAATGATGAGGCAGCAATGGCTGTCATCATGAGCCTCTTGGAAGCAGATGCTGGACTGGGTGGCCCTGTTGACTTTAGTGACTTGCCATGGCCGCTGTAAACACTACATGTTGCTTTGGCAACAGCTATAGTATCAAAGTGCATTACTGGTGGAGTTTTACAGTCTGTGAAGCTTACTGGATAAGGAGAGAATAGCTTTTATGTACTGACTTCATAAAAGCCATCTCAGAGCCATTGATACAAGTCAATCTTACTATATGTAACTTCAGACAAAGTGGAACTAAGCCTGCTCCAGTGTTTCCTCATCATTGATTATTGGGCTAGCTGTGGATAGCTTGCATTAATTGTATATTTTGGATTCTGTTTGTGTTGAATTTTTTAATCATTGTGCACAGAAGCATCATTGGTAGCTTTTATATGCAAATGGTCATTTCAGATGTATGGTGTTTTTACACTACAAAGAAGTCCCCCATGTGGATATTTCTTATACTAATTGTATCATAAAGCCGTTTATTCTTCCTTGTAAGAATCCTTTACTATAAATATGGGTTAAAGTATAATGTACTAGACAGTTAAATATTTTTAATAAATGTTTCCCTTGTTCTATAAATACTGTTCACATTTCAAATAATTAGAAAAAAAATCCTATGTGTTGCAGGGCTGGATTATAAGTTTCTACAGTGGATGTTCAAGGATGATTTACGCCAGTAGCATTTGTGGTGCTTTTCTGGCCTTCATAACGATTCTGGGCTTGCATAATTTCCCCATGCTACTAGCTTAGCTGTGTTGTTAAAATAGTTCATTTCTAAATTGTTGCAATTTTAATTTATGTGAGAACAAAGATGTTACTGCTTATCCACAAACATCGAATCCTCTGAAATTATAAATTCAAGATTATATTTAACAAATTGGCTTCTCTAATGCTGCTCCTCTCTAATACTACTTCAGTTATATAGTAAGTGACCCCAGTCCTAAAGCACCTAAATATTTGATCCCTTCTTGAATTGGACCACAGAATATTTAGAATAGCATTTGCATAAATAATTTGCTAAGCAAAGTAGCATGGTATAATGGAAAAAGCACTGAACTAGTATGAGAAACTGGCTCTGAAACTTAGGGTGACTATATGACCTAGTAAAGTCATTTTGCCCTTCATATCAAGTTGGACTAGAAAATACTCTTTTCAGCTCTAATAAATATTGTTTTGATTTATAGTATATTTTATAATTAGGGAATTTAAATGCCTCATCACACATATAATAAAAGTTCCTTGAGCTACTATTTCTAATAATACTTATACCACCGAGATGGGAAATTATGAGACTAAAAATCTGGTCAACGTGGTTATAAATTTGGTCAGAAACATTAAAACAATGGAATTTTATTTTGATGAAAAACTCAAGTTTACAATCATTTAGTAAATGAAGAGCAAACACTTCATTTTCCTAGCCCATAACTCTTAAGAAAAAAAAAAGCATTAGTAAATAAATATCTGAACAGATTAAGGGTAAGGCAGACTGGATAATAAACCACCTCTGACATTCACACTCCCTGCATGTGACTCACTCTAAAGGGTGAAATGGCTCTGGAGATAACTGAACTGGTAAGATATGGGCATTAAATCTCATCCTGATCATTCAGATAAGCCCAAGATAAATACTTTTTGCTCATCAAGGGCAGCAAACTATACAAATTGTACTGGAGGAATACTTTGACAGAAGCACTTAAATTATATTGTGCATCACAACTATAAAATGGCTTGAACATTTCCATTTAACCACCATTTATAAAGTGCAACTATATATTACTCTGCATTTTATCTGAGGTGTGATGAATATCAGTCCAAACTGAAAGTACCCCAGCTGCCAATTTCCACCACTTCTGAAAAGACCTAGCTGTGTGAAAAAGGACCATCCCCCATACAAAGAACCAATTTCACAAACCTACTGGTAAACAAATACATTTATATAACTGGAACTTCAAAATGCTAGAGTTGTACTCATTTTAAAAAAAACCATTCAGCTACCTTTGGTCTTTAAAAAAGCCTACACTGCAATATCCTAAACATTGTTATGTGCATCTCACAATGAAGAAGAGTGGCCTTGCAGTGCAGAATGAGGAGAGTACAACGTCACTGTGAAGAGTAGCATGCTATGGTTTCAAGGAAAATCAGCATCACAGCATTGGATTCTGTGCATCAGGATCGAGGTCACTGTTGCCAGAAGGGGGATGGATAGGGAGAATATCCAGCTCATCCACTTGTGGAGTTGGATGCATGACTACCAGCTGGTCCTGGGGAATGTCTGCTGCAGCTGCTGCAAGATTGGTGATAGATTTACTCTTTACACACTGAAAGTCTACATGCCGACTCTTTCCTTCTTCCTTCTCCCAGGACATTCGAATAAAGGGTCTTTGGACATAGTTGTAGATCACTTCTGGGCGGCCTCCAGGCCTTTTCTTT
This sequence comes from Pan troglodytes, assembly GCF_028858775.2. Lineage (NCBI taxonomy): Eukaryota > Metazoa > Chordata > Mammalia > Primates > Hominidae > Pan > Pan troglodytes. The sequence goes on from NC_072407.2 coordinate 17,537,788, forward strand.
ACTTTTTCTTTGTAGGTAGGATAACCTGAAAGAAAGATTTTAAAAACTGAGGAGACACACACAGACCTCTCACCCAATTTCGCCTTAGAAAGCTTTTCTGCTATAGATCCTAAAGAAACAAATTTAAAACAAAGAAGTGAAAACAATATTCCATCCACCTACTCATCAGTTCAGGAGCCAGACATGAAAACCCTACGGATGTAATTCATAAAATCTTCTATCATTCTTTCAATTACTCAATATATCAACCATCAAAAAAACATTATTAAAGTAGGAGTATGTTGGAGCAGATCTTGGTCTCTAGCTATGTATCCTTTTTTTTTTTTGACATGGAGTCTCACTTTGTCACCCAGGCTGGAGTGCCATGGTGTGATCTTGGTTTACTGCAACCTCTGCTTCCCAGGTTCAAGCAATTCTCCCACCTCAGTCTCCAGAGTAGCGCGGATTACAGGCATGTGCCACCATGCCCGGCTAATTTTTGTGTTTTTAGTAGAGAGGGGGTTTCACCGCGTTGCCCAGGCTGGTCTCGAACTCCTGACCTCAAGTGATCTGCCTCGGCCTCCCAAATTGCTGGGATTACAGGCGCAAGCCACCATGCCGGCCTCTAGCTACGTATCCTTATATTCTCGTCACAGGATTACCCGGCCTACAGGCCTGGAATTTAGCCACATTAGCCTTCTAGTTTCCTTAAACCTACATCTCGTCTTTATATTGCTCTGAGTTTTTTCTTTTCTTTTTGTTAAATGAAAAAGCTGTACAGCTCTCCAGGTGGTTCTAGATACTTCTGCATCTAGATCAGCAAGGCCAATATTTTAACCTCCCATATCATTTTAACATTACTACTCCCAACAACCAAGCATTCAATTTACAGTCACATTCCCGAAGCAGCGTTCCCTGATTAATAGTACCTAATATTACCTTCCTCTTTTGGAACATAGTCACTTAAAAGTAAGGACAACCCTAGATTTGAAAAAAAAAATTATTTACTAGTAAGGCCACTTCTCCAAAGATCAACTGTCCTTAAGAAACTATTATAGACCCCTTCCCTCCTTTCTTCTAGTAAGAATTAACTAGTTTGGGATTGGCAAACATTTTCTGTAAAGGTCCAGAGTAAATACTTCAGGCTTGTAGGCCACATGGTTTCTACTAGAGCTACTTTTCACTCTGCCACTGTAAAGTGAAATCAGCCACAGAGAATACGTAAATGAATGAGCACGTGTATGTTTTTCTTTTTTTTTTTGGAGATGGAGTCTCTGTCACCCAGGCTGGAATGCAGTGGTGCTGTCTAGGCTCACTGCAACTTCTGTCTTCCGGGTTCAAGAGATTCTCCTGCCTCAGCCTCTCGAGTAGCTGGGACTACAGGCGCCTGCCACCACACCTGGCTAATTTTTGTATTGTTGGTAGAGATGGGGTTTCACCATGTTGGCCAGGATGATCTCAAACTCCCGACCTCCAGTGATCCTCGGCTTCCCATAGTGCTGGGATTACAGGTGTGAGCCACTGCGCCCAGCCACATGTGTATATTTCAATAAAACTTTATAAAAAAGAGGCAATGAGCTGATTTTGGCCCACAGGCCAAAGTTAGACCATAGTTAGAATCAGAAAAAATAGAATGGTCTCACATAGTAGGGGATCAATTAATGATTACTGCATAAGGGAATGTATGTAGGCATCATTGGTAGCTAGTACAAATAGCCATGTGTGGAGTATGTGTGTATGTGGTGGGGGTGAGATAGGTGCAGCAGGTGAACAAAACTGAAAATCTAAAAACCTGTAGAATGTCTTCATTTCATACTTTTGGTCAATTACCTCTGAAGGCAGCACCAGAAATCAGAAAGGTCTCCATCTCCATTCCCTTGTCCTTGATTCCTCCTGGACTATTAGAAAGACTTCAAAATTCCCATCTCCTTGTATTCCGTCCCCACACAAAATAACCACTCCAGACAAATGTAATCATATTACAATCCTTGCTTAAAAACTACCAATGGTTTCCTCGTGCTTAATTGGAAGGTCTGTACTCAGAATATTATACAAGGCTTTTTTTACAGCCTGGTTCCATATCTACTTACTGTCATCTACTATCATGCTACACTCTAACTCTAGAGTTCTTAAATACACCTGCCATATTAAGCTTTCCCCAAACATGCTTTTACACAAATTGTTCTGCTGCCTCTTCCCTCTCAGCCTCCTGATCCCTGCGCTCCACCTTCTTTTATCCCTGGCAAAAACATTAAGACTCTCCACACAGTTAATCACATTCACTTCTTATGCTCCATAGCACTCCCATATGTTAACAATACTTAACAGAACTAAACTGTAATTACCTTTTTGTATGTCTGACTCTCTGACCTAAATAATGAGTTCCTATATGGCTTTGACTTTATGAACAATTTGTTGGTGTATCCTCAGTGCCTAGCATAGTACCTGATACACTGCAGGTGCTAAACAAATATTTGAACAAAGAGTGAATGAACTACCAGGATATGCCAGTTATAAGTAATAACCTCTTCCAATATCCATCTTACTCAACATTTTTTCCTTTAAAAATAAAGTAAAATCAGCCCTTTGGGAGGCCAAGGCAGGCGGATCATGAGGTCAAGAGATCGAGTCCATCCTGGCCAACATGGTGAAACCCCATCTCTACTAAAAATACAAAACTTAGCTGGGTGTGGTGGCGTGCGCCTGTAGTCCCAGCTACTCGGGAGGCTGAGACAGAAGAATCACTTGAACCCAGGAGGCGGAGGCTGCAGTGAGCTGAGGTTGCGCCACCGCATTCCAGCCTGGTGACAGAGCGAGACCCTGTCAGATAGACGGATAAATAGATAGACAGAAGACAGACAGACAGACAGACAGGGCAAGCCTGCCCCTGACTTGCAGATTTACCAACCTATTCAGTCAACAGTTAATGGTTTAGCAGCTACTGCATCACAAAATTGTAATGCCAGATCACTACCTTAAGGTGTTTATGGTCTATTGAGAGTCATTAAATTGTTCATAAAGTCAAAGAATATTCCAAAGAGCAAATATACGTACATAAGAGAAAGTGTTAAAGCAATAGCGGAAGCGTAAAGAATTCAGAAGATGAATGAGATTCTAATGGACTAAAATAGAAAAAGCTTCTTGAACGCCTTCCTTAATCTTCATGGATGAGCAAGACTGGGATGGGCAGAAACAAGGGGAGTGCAAGGTAGGCAGAGAGAGTATCATTCTAAGGAGAGAATGGCATCAGGTAAGCTACAGAGGCAGGAACACAGAAGATGGTTTAGGAGACCCTAACACATGTATGACTGGAGCAGAAAGTGTACTGGGAAATAGCTGGAGGTAACATTAGAAGACAGATTATGGTCAAATGGAGGACAGCCATGAGTAAATTCTACTCTTTAATAAAGAGTAAATTATACTCTTTATTAAAAGAGAAGCTCAGATTTTTTTTTTAGCTTAGTTTGTTCAAATCTTGCAGAGAACAAAATTTTGTATGCAGTTCCAGAAACATGGAATTGGGAAATGAGAGGTTCTGTATATAGGTGAACTTTCAGTGATAAGAGCCAGTCCTACTACTGTCTTGCCATTCCTGCCCAGGATGCAGAGGGTAGAATAATTCACAATCCCATCCAATTAAAGACTTCATTACTTTGCCTTGCATTTCCTATATTCTATGGGAACTGTAATTCCACAATTATTTTAGAGTTTGTTGTCTTAAACTTCAGGTTCTGTTCTAAGTCTCAGCCAATTACTCTGACAGAAGAGAGCTTTCTACTGAGTTCAGGACAAGGACTAATGATGGGAGTTAAGGCCACATCCAATATGGTCTGCTCGATGGGGTAGCAGTAGTCCTAAACTGCCTTAAGAACCCAACCCTAGGAGGTTGAGAGATGTTGTTCCATTAAGGGATAAGTGAAACAAACAAAATGAAAAACCCCAAAGAAGTGCCTTTTGGTGGAATTGTGGTGTGGAGAATGATTTAGGTAAGAATTATTTGTGCTTTCCCACAACACATTTGTGTTTAACAACAGCAATAAACCCAAAAAGCCTGCTTAAAAGTAAGTAGAAGAGGCCTTAGGTAGGCCTGACTATAGCAATCTCTCAATATGAATATGGGACCACAGAGCTAAAATTATTTTTTGAATACTTCCGGCCTTATATTTCACCTTTTCTCACATATCCAAGTTCTCTCTGGTCCTCCTCATGTCTCTTATACACCAACCCAATCTAGCTCCCATAAAAGTCAACACATTTAATATTCTAATAAAGTCTTTTTAAGGGACTTGGGATTGGTATGGCAGGGGCATAGAAATGGTGGGGGAGGACAGTAACAAAATGGCTAACTTGGAAATCTCAATTTTTTTTTCTGTAATTCCAGGAAAGTCTCAACACTTCTGCTGGGGTTATGACCATTCTACTTATTTTTTCAAGAGGTAAAAGTAATAGACTTGAAAAGAAAATACAGCTATTGGTGTACATATTAGTGGAGAAAGAAAAGAGTGCTTCAGTACATAGAAGCAGTTATTGAAAAAAAGAACAGAAGAGCCTGGTTAGTTACCGTCCTGCCAAAGTCAAGCCCAATATCATAGATTGTAGTACACAGGCAAATAATATTGGCTATTTAAGTGGAAATTTTTTTAATTTGAAATTTTAAATTTTTAAAATTTCTACTTAAAATAATATTTCAAAACCACTCACAGACTCAAATCACACAGACTTGGATTCAAGACCTGGCTCTGCTATTTATTCCCCAAAAAACTTTAGTAAGTATTTAACCTTTTAAGCTTTAGCTTCTTTCTCTTAAAAACAGAGATAATGATAGCTAACCAAATAACCTCACTAGGTAGAGGAAAGCTCTGTTTTACAAAATACCAGCTGATAAATGTAAAAGGAATGATAAATGAGAAAATTATCATTTTGCAATCCTTAATGAAATTACAAATTCAGGCAAAAATTATCAACTAGAATTTAAAATTTTTAGGTAATGATTAGCGGGGAGCTGAACATTCTTAGTGTCAAAATAATACCGCACAAAGGAACATCTTAATCTTATAATGGAGAGATGAGGTTGTCACCCACAGATATGGTTTGGCTCTGTGTTCCCATCCAAATCTCATTACAAACTGTAATCCCAACGTGTCAGGAGAGGGGCCTGGTGGGAGGTGTTTGAATCATGGCGGCAGTTTCTACCATGCTGTTCTTGTGATAGTGAGTGCTCACGAGATCTGACAGTTTAAAAGTATGTGGCAGTTCCTTCACTCTCTCCTGCCACCATGTGAAGAAGGTCCTTGCTTCCTCTTTGCCTTCTGCCATGATTGTTAAGTTTCCTGAGGCCTCCCAGTCATGCTTCCTGTTAAGCCTGCGGAATTGTGCACCAAATAAACCTCTTTGCTTCTTCATAAAAGACCCACTTTCAGGTAGTTCTTTTTATTTTTTTATTATTATTATACTTTAAGTTTTAGGGTACATGTGCACAACGTGCAGGTTTATTACATATTTATACATGTGCCATGTTGGTGTGCTGCACCCATTAACTCGTCATTTAGCATTAGCTATATCTCCTAATGCTATCCCTCCCCCCTCCCCCAACCCCACAACAGTCCCGTGTGTGATGTTGCCCTTCCTGTGTCCATGTGTTCTCATTGTTCAATTCCCACCTATGAGTGAGAACATGCAGTGTTTGGCTTTGTCCTTGCGATAGTTTGCTGAGAATGATGGTTTCCAGCCTCATCCATGTCCCTACAAAGGACACAAACTCATCATTTTTTATGGCTGCATAGTATTCCATGGTGTGTATATGCCACATTTTCTTAATCCAGTCTATCATTGTTGGACATTTGGGTTGGTTCCAAGTCTGTGCTATTGTGAATAGTGCCGCAATAAACATATGTGTGCATGTGTCTTTATAGCAGCATGATTTATAATCCTTTGGGTATATACCCAGTAATGGGATGGCTGGGTCAAATGGTATTTCTAGTTCTAGATCCCTGAGAAATCGCCACACTGACTTCCACAATGGTTGAACTAGTTTACAGTCCCACCAACAGTCTAACAGTGTTCCTATTTCTCCACATCCTCTCCAGCACCTGTTGTTTCCTGACTTTTTAATGATTGCCATTCTAACTGGTGTGAGATGGTATCTCATTGTGGTTTTGATTTGCATTTCTCTGATGGCCAGTGATGATGAGCTTTTTTTCATGTGTTTTTTGGCTGCATAAATGTCTTCTTTTGAGAAGTGTCTGTTCATATCCTTCGCCCAATTTTTGATGGGGTTGTTTTTTTCTTGTAAATTTGTTTGAGTTCATTGTAGATTCTGGATATTAGCCCTTTGTCAGATGAGTAGGTTGCAAAAATTTTCTCCCATTCTGTAGGTTGCCTGTTCACTCTGATGGTGGTTTCTTTTGCTGTGCAGAAGCTCTTTAGTTTAATTAGATCCCATTTGTCAATTTTGGCTTTTGTTGCCATTGCTTTTGGTGTTTTAGACATGAAGTCCTTGCCCATGCCTATCTCCTGAATGGTATTGCCTAGGTTTTCTTCTAGGGTTTTTATGGTTTTAGGTCTAACATGTAAGTCTTTAATCCATCTTGAATTAATTTTTGTATAAGGTGTAAGGAAGGGATCCAGTTTCAGCTTTCTACATATGGCTAGCCAGTTTTCCCAGCACCATCTATTAAATAGGGAATCCTTTCCCCATTGCTTGTTTTTCTCAGGTTTGTCAAAGATCAGATAGTTGTAGATATGCGGCATTATTTCTGAGGGCTCTGTTCTGTTCCATTGGTCTATATCTCTGTTTTGGTACCAGTACCATGCTGTTTTTGTTACTGCAGCCTTGTAGTATAGTTTGAAGTCAGGTAGCGTGATGCCTCCAGCTTTGTTCTTTTGGCTTAGGATTGACTTGGCAATGCGGGCTCTTTTTTGGTTCCATATGAACTTTAAAGTAGTTTTTTCCAATTCTGTGAAGAAAGTCATTGGTAGCTTGATGGGGATGGCATTGAATCTATAAATTACCTTGGGCAGTATGGCCATTTTCACGATATTGATTCTTCCTACCCATGAGCATGGAATGTTCTTCCATTTGTTTGTATCCTCTTTTATTTCACTGAGCAGTGGTTTGTAGTTCTCCTTGAAGAGGTCCTTCACATCCCCTGTAAGTTGGATTCCTAGGTATTTTACTCTCTTTGAAGCAATTGTGAATGGGAGTTCACTCCTGATTTGGCTGTTTGTCTGTTATTGGTGTATAAGAATGCTTGTTGAGTTTTGCACATTGATTTTGTATCCTGAGACTTTGCTGAAGTTGCTTATCAGCTTAAGGAGATTTTGGGCTGAGACAATGGGGTTTTCTAGATATACAATCATGTCATCTGCAAACAGGGACAATTTGGCTTCCTCTTTTCCTAACTGAATACCCTTTATTTCCTTCTCCTGCCTAACTGCCCTGGCCAGAACTTCCAACAGTATGTTGAATAGTTGTGGTGAGAGAGGGCATCCCTTTCTTGTGCCAGTTTTCAAAGGGAATGCTTCCAGTTTGTGCCCATTCAGTATGATATTGGCTGTGGGTTTGTCATAGATAGCTCTTATTATTTTGAGATACGTCCCATCAATATCTAATTTATTGAGAGTTTTTAGCATGAAGTGTTGTTGAATTTTATCAAAGGCTTTTCTGCATCTATTGAGATAATCATGTGTTTTTTGTCTTTGGTTCTGTTTATATGCTGGATTACGTTTATTGATTTTTGCATGTTGAACCAGCCTTGCATCCCAGGGATGAAGCCCACTTGATCATGGTGGATAAGCTTTTTGATGTGTTGCTGGATTCGGTTTGCCAGTATTTTATTGAGGAGTTTTGCATCAATGTTCATCAAGGATATTGGTCTAAAATTCTCTTTTTTGGTTGTGTCTCTGCCCGGCTTTGGTATCAGAATGATGCGGGCCTCATAAAATGAGTTAGGGAGGATTCCCTCTTTTTCTATTGATTGGAATAGTTTCAGAAGGAATGGTACCAGCTCCTCCTTGTACCTCTGGTAGAATTTGTCTGTGAATCTATCTGGTCATGGACTTTTTTTAGTTGGTAAGCTATTAATTATTGCCTCAATTTCAGAGCCTGTTATTGGTCTATTCAGAGATTCAACTTCTTCCTGGTTTAGTCTTGGGAGAGTGTATGTGTCGAGGAATTTATCCATTTCTCTTAGATTTTCTAGTTTATTTGCATAGAGGTGTTTATAGTATTCTCTGATGGTAGTTTGTATTTCTGTGGGATTGGTGGTGATATCCCTTTTATCATTTTTTATTGCATCTATTTGATTCTTCTCTTTCTTCTTTGTTTGTCTTGCTAGCAGTCTATCAATTTTGTTGATCTTTTCAAAAAACCAGCTCCTGGATTCATTGATTTTTTGAAGGGTTTTTTGTGTCTCTATTTCCTTCAGTTCTGCTCTGATCTTAGTTATTTCTTCCCTTCTGCTAGCTTTTGAATGTGTTTGCTCTTGCTTCTCTAGTTCTTTTAATTGTGATGTTAGGGTGTCAATTTTAGATCTTTCCTGCTTTCTCTTGTGGGCATTTAGTGCTATAAATTTCCCTCTACACACTGCTTTGAATGTGTCCCAGAGATTCTGGTATGTTGTGTCTTTTTTCTCGTTGGTTTCAAAGTACAGCTTTATGTCTGCCTTCATTTCGTTATGTACCCAGTAGTCATTCAGGAGCATGTTGTTCAGTTTCCATGTAGTTGAGCGGTTTTGAGTGAGTTTCTTAATCCTGAGTTCTAGTTGGATTGCACTGTGGTCTAAGAGACAGTTTGTTATAATTTCTGTTCTTTTACATTTGCTGAGGAGTGCTTTACTTCCAACTATGTGGTCAATTTTGGAATAGGTGTGGTGTGGTGCTGAAAAGAATGTATATTCTGTTGATTTGGGGTGGAGAATTCTGTAGATGTCTATTAGGTCTGCTTGGTGCAGAGCTGAGTTCAATTCCTGGATATCCTTGTTAACTTTCTGTCTCATTGATCTGTCTAATGTTGACAGTGGGGTGTTAAAGTCTCCCATTATTATTGTGTGGGAGTCTAAGTCTCTTTGTAGGTCACTCAGGACTTGCTTTATGAATCTGGGTGCTCCTCTATTGGGTGCATATATATTTAGGATAGTTAGCTCTTCTTGTTGAATTGATCCCTTTACCATTATGTAATGGCCTTCTTTGTCTCTTTTGATCTTTGTTGGTTTAAAGTCTGTTTTATCAGAGACTAGGATTGCAACCCCTGCCTTTTTTTGTTTTCCATTTGCTTGGTAGATCTTCCTCCATCCCTTTATTTTGAGCCTATGTGTGTCTCTGCATGTGAGATCGGTCTCCTGAATACAGCACACTGATGGGTCTTGACTCTTTATCCAATTTGCCAGTCTGTGTCTTTTAATTGGAGCATTTAGCCCATTTACATTTAAAGTTAATATTGTTATGTGTGAATTTGATCCTGTCATTATGATGTTAGCTGGTTATTTTATTCATTAGTTGATGCAGTTTCTTGCTAGCCTTGATGGTCTTTACAATTTGGCATGTTTTTGCAGTGGCTGGTACTGGTTGTTCCTTTCCATGTTTAGTGCTTCCTTCAGGAGCTCTTGTAGGGCAGGCCTGGTGGTGACAAAATCTCTCAGCATTTGCTTGTCTGTAAAGGATTTTATTTCTCCTTCACTTATGAAGCTTAGTTTGGCTGGATATGAAATTCTGGGTTGAAAATTCTTTTCTTTAAGAATGTTGAATATTGGCCCCCACTCTCTTCTGGCTTGTAGAGTTTCTGCTGAGAGATCAGCTGTTAGTCTGATGGGCTTCCCTTTGTGGGTTACCCAACCTTTCTCTCTGGCTGCCTTTAACATTTTTTCCTTCATTTCAACTTTGGTGAATCTGACAATTACGTGTCTTGGAGTTGCTCTTCTCGAGGAGTATCTTTGTGGCGTTCTCTGTATTTCCTGAATTTGAATGTTGGCCTTCCTTGCTAGATTGGGGAAGTTCTCCTGGATAATATCCTGCAGAGTGTTTTCCAACTTGGTTCCATTCTCCCCGTCACTTTCAGGTACACCAATGAGACGTAGATTTGGTCTTTTCACATAGTCCCATATTTCTTGGAGGCTTTGTTCGTTTCTTTTTATTCTTTTTTCTCTAAACTTCTCTTCACGCTTCATTTCATTCATTTTGTCTTCCATCGCTGATACCCTTTCTTTCAGTTGATCGCATCGGCTACTGAGGCTTGTGCATTCGTCACGTAGTTCTCGTGCTGTGGCTTTCAGCTCCATCAGGTCCTTTAAGAACTTCTCTGCATTGATTATTCTAGTTAGCCATTCGTCTAATTTTTTTTCAAAGTTTTTAACTTCTTTGCCATTGGATTGAACTTCCTCCTTTAGCTCAGAGTAGTTTGATCTTCTGAAGCCTTCCTCTCTCAACTCGTCAAAGTCATTCTCCATTCAGCTTTGTTCCGTTGCTGGTGAGGAGCTGCATTCCTTTGGAGGAGGAGAGGCGCTCTGATTTTTAGAGTTTCCGGTTTTGCTGCTCTGTTTTTTCCCCATCTTTGTGGTTTTATCTACCTTTGGTCTTTGATGATGGTGACATACAGATGGGTTTTTGGTGTGGATGTCCTTTCTGTTTGTTAGTTTTCCTTCTAACAGACAGGACCCTCAGCAGCAGGTCTGTTGGAGTTTACTGGAGGTCCACTCCAGACCCTGTTTGCCTTGGTATCAGCAGCAGTGCCTACAGAACAGCAGATATTGGTGAACTGCAAATGCTGCTGCCTGATGGTTCCTCTGGAAGTTTTCTCTCAGAGGAGTACCCGGCCGTGTGAGGTGTCAGTCTGCCCCTACTGGGGGGTGCCTTCCAGTTAGGCTACTCGGGGCTCAGGGACCCACTTCAGGAGGCAGTCTGCCCGTTCTCAGATCTCAAGCTGTGTGCTGGGAGAACCACTACTCTCTTCAAAGCTGTCAGACAGGGACATTTAAGTCTGCAGAGGTTATTGCTGTCTTTTGTTTGTCTGTGCCCTGCCCCCAAAGGTGGAGCCTACAGAGGCAGGCAGGCCTCCTTGAGCTGTGGTGGGCTCCACCCAGTTCGAGCTTCCAGGCCGCTTTGTTTACCTACTGAAGTCTGAGCAATGGCGGGTGCCCCTCCCCCAGCCTCGCTGCTGCCTTGCAGTTTGATCTCAGACTGCTGTGCTAGCAATGAGCAAGGCTCCGTGGGCGTAGGACCCTCAGAGCCAGGTGTGGGATATAATCTCCTGGTGTGCCGTTTGTGAAGCCCGTTGGAAAAGTGCAGTATTAGGGTGGGAGTGACCCGATTTTCCAGGTGCTGTCTGTCACCCCTTTCTTTGACTAGGAAAGGGAATTCCCTGATCCCTTGTGCTTCCCAGGTGAGGCAATGCCTCACCCTGCTTCGGCTCACACACGGTGCGCTGCACCCACTGTCCTGCACCCACTGTCCGGCACTCCCCAGTGAGATGAACCTGGTACCTCAGTTGGAAATGCAGAAATCACCCATTTTCTGCGTCGCTCACGCTGGAAGCTGTAGACTGGAGCTGTTCCTATTCGGCCATCTTGGCTCCACCCCCCAGGTAGTTCTTTATAGCCGTGAGAAAATGGACTAATACACGGACTAAGCCTTTAGTCTAACTTACAGTTCACAGAAATTACAGAAGAGAGGGACTAAACTGAAGAACACACCAAGGAAATAATAGGGCAAATCCAGAAGTGCGACCTTCTACAAGACAACTGGCCCAGACTCTTCAATAGGACAATATCATAAATAAGGAACTATTCTAGATTGAGAAATTTGACAAAACAAGCAGTTAGTTGTAAGATGTGGTCCCAGATTGAATGTTGGTTTAGAGAAAATAGCTAAAAGGAAATTTGGGGAGACCACTGAGAAATTTTAATATGGATTGATTCAAATAAAGTATTCTTTAATTTTGTTGGGTATGTTAAAATATTTTTAGAGCTGCATATTAAAATATTTAGGAGTGAAATATTATATATATCAGATATATATAGATATATATATTACATTATATATATATATACACACACACATAATGTACTATTTTAAATGAATTTTATATGAGGTTAATAGTAACTAGTACTTGTTATAGGTCCTTACAATTATATGAAAATTCATTTAAGAGTTATGGCTCAATGCTTTAGAGCACTGCTATTATCTCCCTGTGACAGAGAAAGAAGTCCTCACTTTCAGTAACTAATTTACATATAGCTTTTCCATAAATCATTTATTTACTATTTGAGAACCACCTATACCTAGGAACTAGACCACATGTTAGGTATGCAATATGCAACTTGACTTCTCTCAAGGAGCTCACAGTCTATGACCTGAACAGAGTATTATTTAGCAAATTATTCTAACGAATAATTTCACAGAGGTTCCAAGAAGGTTTCAGAGGATTTAAAGGATGAATAATAGTCGCCATGTAGAGAAAGAGGAAGTAGAGTGGGAAGGAAGTAATTTCTAGTAAATAACATTTGATTATCACAACTATCCTCTAAGATATACAGAGTATTACACTCACTACTAAGATAAAGGAAACTGATGCTCAGAAAGGCTGAGGGACTTACCTTAAGACACTTGGCCAGTATACTCCTTACCATGGCCTATAAGACCCTGCATCTTCTGATCCTACTTTATCTCTTCTACTAACTTTCAGACCAACTATATCTCTTCAAATCTCCTCCTCATTTATTATACCAGACATATGTATGTTTTCTGTACCACAAATATAGTAAGCTCATTCCTACCTCAACACTTTTGCACTTTCTATTTTCTCCGTCTAGAACCATTTTTGTCACCAGGCCTCCCCTTGAATGTCTTCTTCTCAGGAGGCCTTCCCTGTCCTCCCAATCTAAAGTAGCTCCCAGTGCCTTCTCTCTAGCTCTAAGACCAAGTAGCTAAATCTCACTGTTTACAAAGTAATGGACTAGGACACTAGACCAATGCTTCATATATCAGCAATTCCACTGCTTTTTAAGCCCAAAGTCTCTGCCCCTTCCCACACAAAAATCCTGTTTCTGGTTATTCTTTCTATATATCTCAGCAGCCCATTACTATTCTCCAACAGTTCAATCAGGTAGGTCAATGATCAACACTATTATCTTCATTACCACCATCACAAACATATACTGCAAACTTACTATGTACTAGGCAGTGTTTTAAGTGTTTTTCATATATTAATTCATTCTATCCTTACAAAAACCTTATAAAGTACTCATTAATGCTCTCATTTTAGAGGAAAGAAACTGAGGCACAGAATTTTTAAGTGCCTTGGCCAAGGTCACAGGATTTGAACATAAGTCACAGGATTTGAACATAAGTAATCTGGCTCCAGAGCTTTTACTCTTTACATTGTCATGTTATATCAATTAAGACACTTTGTTCCTCTTATGGGTATTTTAAAATAAAAGAGGCATCTGATAAAACATTACAGAAAAATTATTTTAATTCATAAAGGAAGCTATCTAAAACTCTATGCATTTACATAAGATGAAAGAATATTTCATAATTTGTACTTACCTTGAAAATAAGTTATTATCATACTTTAAGACATAAGTAAGCTACTAGTAGTGCTGCTTTTACATGAATTTTAAGGAAGTAATTTTTAATTCTGTTGGGCTTCAATGATCACTACTATGCAAAAAGCCCTGCCAGTCCTATGGGAATGTACATATATTCATGTCCACACACACCACATGGGCTTTGTCAAAAATGAATTAGGGCAAACTAGGGCAGAAAAAGACAAATTCATATCTCTATCACTAGAGAATCTTATGGAATAACAATTTCTAATGCCCTTTTATCTGTCTTCTAAGTGCAGCTGATTTTTGTTATTTATAGGTCTACTGCATAAGCATGTGGTAATCATTTGTCAGAGTTTTTCTCAAAGTATTCCAACTGTATTCTAAATAAGATCCAATTGTTTTTAACCTTTTTGTTTTAAAAAGAAAATTAATAGAAAATAATGAAAATGTCTTACCTTCTATTCCCAATCTAATCTTCTTAAGACCCCTCTCCTTCAAAACTGACTTGGCCACATCTCTGTTTTCAATATACTTGAAAAATCTATATAATTTTGTGCTATAAATAACTAGAAACAAAAAGAAAAATATTATTGTATTAAAATTAAAGGATTTAGAGATGAACTTAAATTTATCTTGCTCATCAAAGGGGCCTAACAGTCCTAAAAGCCCAAATAATGGATGCAGTAATGCCAAAGGATGACTAGCCAACATGACAGGGCAGTATTCAGTATAGTTAATGTAGAAGCAAATGTCTACTTAAGTGGAAACAAGAAAAGCTTTGACAACCAATCAGAAAACCCAATCCATAGGAAGAATCTCCTTCTGAAAGATACATCATCTACACATTTATTGGAATGGGATCTGCCCCAAGTTTCAAATAAGAGAATCCAAAGAAGATATCAATATCGCATCATTATCAAGCAAAGTAAAGGACTTTGCTAAGATGTCTACAAGGCCTAGTCTAGAGGCGGAAAAACTGCCTTGTCAAAGAGTACAAAACAGATACATTTTACATTTCATGGATTGAGCAACTATTAATAATTTCCCAAAAGGCAAAGACCCTCCCCACAAACTGTTTTCCATTCAGGCGAACAGCCCCATTTAATACTGATGTTAAAAATGGCAGATTCGAGCAAGTTCTGCCTAGGTTAGTCTGTTTAGAGCAAACTGGCTTTGCAAAGGACAGACATTCCACTGACAACATGTTGAGTCTTCCAAATGTGCTGAGAACTTCAGGGAGTTAGACTGATGGACATTCCTCGCCTTCTCTCTTTCGGGTTGAGTTATCTCCCTTAAAAGGTGAACTGCAAAGGTTTTTTCAAAAAAAGAAAAACACACTCACAAACCAAACATGCTGGTTTAAGAGCCAATAAAAGGAAAATACGTATATAAACTCTACTCATGGGGTAAATTTGTGATTATTACTACATCCTTAAGATTTACTGGTATTTTAAGATAAAGATTATTTTAGATCTTAGAAAGGACAATATCTGTCATAAAGTCACATACAGAAAAATCAGGCCGAAAGGCTATCTCTAGCTCCTCAAATGAATCTTCTTTATGTTGGATCATCTTGATACAAAATAATACATATTTAGACAACTAAGTAAAAATGTTTTCAGGCCTTTTAAGCTTTAAGATAAAAAACAAGAAAACAAAAAAATATTGAAGTGAAAAGTTCAACAATGGAAAAGAAAACACCAGGTTTATTATAATTCCTTTATCACTATAATATCATTTCTATCTTCTATGGTTGACTGTACTTTCTTGGGGTCAAACCTTTTGAAAAGTAAAATGTTAAGTTATAAGCTTGTTCACTCCTTTTCCTTAACAGAAAATAATTTAGTATACCTCTTTTATTTTTGACAACCTTTCACTTTTCTTGGGTTTTGTTCAACTTTTTATTCCACATATTATAGAAAACCATTGTCAGCAAAGAGCCTAGAACTGAGGAAATAGCAACAGAAATGTCTATTACTACAACTATCCACAAAGGAATCACAACACTCATTTAAGTACATCATGCAAAAGAAATATCTCAATGCAAACTCTGTAAAGTGCTACCATAACTTGTGTTAAAATAATCTTTCAAAAATCTCCTTCGGAAGTAAAAAAGAATGCCATCTGGAGTCTGCTTTGTTTTGATTTTAGAAAAGCGTATGTAAAATGGAAAAATCAGAGATAAGGTGTTTTGGTACTTTCTATATTAAACCCTAATCCTTACCAAGTCAACAGACTATATAGTACAGAAGAAGATGCTAGGCTATTTTATTCAATTCCTTGAGTCATTCTTTTTCAATTCTTCCTTATTTATAAAACTGGTCAGAAATACTAATATTGGGCTCATCAAGAAAAAATAACAAAAAAATAAGAAAAAATGTCAGTGATTGTTGCTCATGATCGGCCATTTTGGTTAGAAATGCCCAAAAGAACTATAATTCTACAAAGCCTTATGAAGGGTCATTGTATCCTTGATGAACATATATGATATTTTAAAAAAGGGTACCTTAGAACTTAAAGTTATCCTCAAAATCAATGAGTTAAAGCTTCCAAATTTACGTAAAAAAATTCATTTTTTAAACAAGCTATTTTTATAAAGGAAGTAGTTCTCCTGAATGCTTTCAAATACAAAGAAAAAAAATCTATCAAGTTCCAGAGAGTCAACAAATAACTAACCATGTGTATATGGCATGGGCGGGGCATATTCTTCTGTACAGGGACATATAATAAATACTTTGGGCATTGCGAGCCATGCAGTTTCTGTTACAACTACTCAACTCTGCCACTGTAGCATGAAAGCAGCCATAGGCAATACATAAAACTTAATTTATAAAAATAGGTGATGGGCTGGATTGACCCCCAGGCTGGTCTATGAGAAGAGCTCTTTCTTTACATAAACAAGAAATAATTCGTGATGATTCAGGAGAGAGAAAACATGCCAGAGTACTTACTTTGTGAATATTCTTCTCCCATCTGTGGTGGATATTCTTCATCCCAATCAACCACATCATCATCTGTAAGCACCACTATATGACATTCCCGTTCCCCACTCTGGGCACTAGCTACCATGAGAGGGAGGATCATTTCTTCCAGATAAAATTCAAATTGTCTACGAGCACCATCATTTGATAACTCATGCATTAGGGCACCTGAAATGAAATCCACAAAAATATCTTACCAAAACTTTTCCTAAAAAGAGTTCTTTTAGAAATATAGACTCTTATAACAAGAAAGGCCAGGCAGCCTACATAGGCCCCCTCATTTTACACATCATGAAATAACTTGCCTAATATTACAAAACTAATTTGCAAAGTCAGAATTAAAACCCTATCCCTAGCCTAGCATATTTTTCACTATACCATATTATCTTCCATCAGTATACACAGTATGTCTTAAGGTATATCTTAAAGATACTTTTCAGGTTATCCACATAAACTGAAATAATTCTTATATTCCATTTCCTGCATGCTCTCCTTCTCCGAAAGTTATAAACAGAATTAATATTTCAGTGCAGGTTGAGAGGTGAGCTGAAAAGGGTCAATAGTCTTTAGAATAATGCAGGCAAAAGATCAAGCAAAATACAACATAATGCAGGAATTCCACAGCGAACTTGATACTAGAAGTGAGAGAGCTGAAAGATAGACTTCAACCTCCTTAAGCACAGACATAATGAACAACTTCAATTTCCTAAATGCACAGCCACAAACTCACCTGCACTGCTTTTTTCTTTTATTTCTATTTAATGGCAATGTCCTATCTCCCTACTGAAGATGCCAACATCTCAAGAACTACTGCTACTGCATCAGCCTGGAGAGCGAAGTTAAAGAAGCAACCATGGCAACCATACGCATGAGTGAGAGTGAGAGAGAGAGAGAGAAAGAGAAAGAGAGAGTGAGCCAGAGAGAGAGACAGTGTGTGTGTGTGTGTGTGTGTGTGTGTTTGTGTGTGTGTGTTGTAAAAACTGGAGAACTGGAGAACGGGTGAAGGAAGACGCTAGAACTCAAAACCTACAGTCTCCCAAGGGAGAGCTTTTCCTCCCTACAAGATGTCTCTATAATTATATATTATATAATAAACACTATATAATTAACATATTACAATTAATATAATTGATTAGATAATTAAATAATCTACATTAATATTACTTAGCCATGTCTCTCTCCAGGCTATTTCCCATTATCATTTTAAAAAGTTATCTTTATAGACAATTACCTATATTTCAACACCTTCTCTCTCCCCAACTTCTGAACCAATTCCAATCTGGCTTCCATTCTCACTATACTACAAAAATGTCTTGCTATGGTCTCCAAATAGCCTTTATATTGTTAAAGACAATAACCATCTTTTGGTCCTGATCTTATTTGACCTCTCAGTTTAATCTCCTACAATGGAACACTCTTTCTTGAAACATACTCACCCCTAAGAATCTCTGATACCATTATCCCTGTTTTTTTCCTCCCACTGGCTATTCTTCCTCAGTAACCTTTGCCAACTCTTTCTCCTCCAGCTGTTAATTATATACTGGTATTTCTCAGGACAATTTTAAGTTCTTTTCTTCTTTATCCTATGCCGAGAATTCCCAAATTTATTTCTACTAATTCAGTCTTCTGTATTCGAGATGCATTATATTCAGCTGCTTTCTGGAAATTTCCACTTGGATGTAACCTCAGAGGTACCTCAAACTCAATACATCCAAAATTTAACTTACTGTCTCTATCTCTCTCCACGGTATTTTTCAAATCAGTAAATGGCATCACTATCCACTCGTTTTCAGAACTATCTCAGCACAGTGCTGGGCATATAATGGGAACTTAAATGTTAGTATACTAAATGAATAAATCCTGGATTTCTCCTTTACCACCTAATTCAAATAATTCCCCAAGTCTTCTTAAACACACCTTGAATTGTGTTATTTCCTTCTTTTGGCACAAAGATAGCTGCAAAATCTCCTAAGCCACATACTTTTCTGCAAGGTGACCTTGACATCTCTTCCCAAAAAGTGGAGTCTAGCTCCCCTCCCCTTTAATTAGACTGGTAATACAAACTTGTTTGTAACCAGAGGAGCATGGCTGAGGAGACAGCACATGACTTTGGAGGCTAAGTCAAAAGAAGCCTTGCAATTTCTGCCTTGGTTTCTGGAATGCTTTTTCTTCAAATGTTTCCTTTCTGAATGCAGCCTCCAGGATTTGAGAAGTTCAAGTCATACGGAAAGACCACACATAGGTATTCTGTTTGACATTCCTAGCTGAGTCCAGCCTTTCAGTCATCCCAGTCCTGGCACCAGGCATGTGAATAAAGCCTCCAGCCTTGTGAGCCACCCCAGCCCATCAATTCTTCACAGATGAGGCCTCAGATATTGTGATACAGCCATAAGCCACCTCTGCTGTGCCCTGTATAAATTCCTGACCCACAGAATAAATGAGAGTAATAAAATGGTTATAGTTTATGCTAAGCTTGGGGTGGTTTATTACACAGCAATAGTTAATCCGACATATTCCATCCTCTTGCCTCCATCCTGGTTCTGTTCATCATTAACTCTCACCCAAATTACTACAAAATCTTTCTGATTACATTCCCCCAACATCTGCTTTTGCCTCTCTGCAATTCATTTTCCCCACAGCAGCCAAATCTAATTATCTCTCATGACTTGTACTATCCTTAAAATAAATCCTCAACTTGGTACATAAAGCCCTGCTATGTGAAAAAGAATGTTATAGATCAGTGTCTAGAATCAATCCTTTAATACACTTTCTTTAAATATTATCCATATACTGATGACTCCCACTTATATCTAGCCCACATTTCTCTGCTGAACTTTAGACATGTATACCCAATGCTCCACTTAACATTTCTACTTGGATATCTAACAGGTATTTCAAACTTAACGTGTTCAAAATCAAGCTTTTAGATTTTTGCTCCTCATGAAGTCTCCCCCATCTCAATTAATGGCAACCTCACACTTCCGGTTAAAGCTCTCCTCTTCTTTCCACTCCACATTCAATTGAAGAGGAAATTCTGGTAATCTGAACATCCCATATACCCAGAATCTGACTACTTCTTACTGCTTCCACTCTAATCCAAGCCCCTACCATCTCATACCTGGACTTTGACAGTGGCTTCCTAATTGATCTATTTGCTTCTAGCACAATTCCCCTTTTGGTCCATTTTTAACACAACAGCCAAAAGTGATTCTTTTAAACTTTAAGTCAGGTCAGGATTATAGCACTGAACAACTCTACACTGACTTCTGTGTGAACAGAGCCCCCATGAAATGGTACAATGTGACAGCCTTACAGATCATATCACTCTTTTGTTCAAACCCCTCCCATATCTTCCAATCTCACTCAGAGTAAAAGCCAAAACATAGAGGCCTTATTTGACCTAGGTGCCTTGTTACCTCTCCGACCACATTTCCCATTACTGACACTCTCACTCACTCCACTCCAACTATCCTGGCCTCTCTGCTGCTCTCAAATATACCAGACAAGCTCCTTCATTGTGTGCATTCACTAGCAACCTCTGCTTGGAATTTAACATTTTTATTTCCAATGAAAGTTTCTCTGGCTCCTCTAAGTAACTTCTTCACTTTTTTCTCCTTGGCACTTATCACTAACATAGCATATATGATTTATTTACTTTGTTTATCACGTTTTTCCCAATAGAGTGTACATTCCATTAGAACAGAAAGTTATGCCTGGTTTGTTCATACTGAATCCCCAAAACTTAGAACAGTGCTTAGTACAGAGTAGAGTCATTAAATATTTGTTTAATTCATAAATTTTGTTTCCTCTTTACCTCTCAGGCCTTATTCCTCACCACTCATATTCCATCCCTCTGCTCTAGCAACATTTGCCTTTTTTTGAGTACCCTAAATATGTCACATTCCTTCCCACTTAAACCTCTGCACACATCATTTCTACTGCTTCTATGGTCAGCTTTCCCTCACTCTTTGCCACTCCTTCAGGTCTCGGCTTTAACGGCACTTAGATAATGATTCTCCACAGACCCTTTGTCATACACTTCTAATAATATCTCATTTCTTCACTGCATTTTTCACAGCTTTTATTACTTGTTAAATGTCTGTCCTCCCAACCAGACTATAAACTCCATAAAGGCAGGGACAATGTCTGTCTTTATTCATCACTATATGTACTATATGCATGAAACTCATAAAAAGCTTGATTAAGAAGGAAGAGCGGACAAAAGGACAAGTTAAATGGTAAACTAGAAATGAATAGTTGATCAGGACACAGAGGCACAAGAATGATATAGTGGACTCTGGGAAGTCGGTGGGGAAGGCTGGGAGGAAGTGAGGGATAAAAGACTACATACTGAGTACAGTGTACGCTGTCCAGGTGATAAGTGCACCAAAATCTCAGAAATAACCACTAAAAACTTATCCATGTAACCCAAAACCACCTGTATCCCAAAAACAACTGAAATAAAATTTAAAAAGAATTAAAGTTGACACTTAGAAATTAAAGATAAAAAGGTAGAAATCCCCAGTGTAAAGATAATATTTGAAGCCACAGTGATGAATAGCACCACTTAGAATAAGTGCAGATTCTGTGAGAGAGAAAGTAGCTAACAGTGGAGAACAACCACATTCCAAGGATCAGGAAAAAGGATGCCAAAAAGCCAAAGGAAGGGAGAGTCAAGAAAAAATGAGTAACATCGTAATTAAGCCTAAAAGAAATGCCTTTATTTTTCTTAAGACAGGGTCTTGCTATGTTGCCTAGGATGATTTTGAACCCCTGGGCTCAAGTGCTCCTCCCACCTCAGCCTCTCAAAGTGCTGGGAATATAGACATGAGCCCCACGTCCAGGGAAATGCCTTTAAAGACAGAGATGCCAGAATTCCCATTAAACTTAACATTGTTCAAAATCTTCTAGCCAATTTGACAGGACAAAAAAAAGATATAAAAAGTGTTATTTATAACATAGTCAATTAACTGTGAGGCATATATGAGGATCAACTAAAAAATTATTAGAAACAAACAGGGCTCTATGAGGTGGCTAAATGTACAAAATTCAGTAACTTTATTATAAGTTAGCACTTAGAAAAGTTAAACATATTCTACACACAGCAATAATAAAAACACAAAATAATAACAAGACCAGAGCAGAAACTATATGAAGAAAATGATAAAACTCTACCTAAAGACACAAAAGTGTGAATGAATGGGAAGACACAGCATTTGGAGCTATATGTTAATTCTTCTAAAAAGTTAACTTCAAAGGATTCCAATGAAAAGCTCAAGTTTTTTTTTAAAGAGAATGTTTTTGAACGTCTAGAATAGACATAAGTCAGATTTGAGTATGTTTGAGACTGAGGTTTACTACATAGAGAAAGGGAAAGACTGATGATACCAGAGAGGACAACCAGTGGAAGAGGGTCCTAAAAACGCACAAGGGAATACAATAATTTATTAGTTCAGCAAACATTTTGTTGAGTCCTTAGGATGTAACACACACTATAGACACAAAGTCAAAAAGATACAGTCTCTGTCCTCAAGTCCAAACTAGTTTAATGCCACAAACTGAAAAAGAGTGCCTCAACCAGAGAGAGAGAACATGCAAGCAAATTGTATAATTTCTTCTTAAGTTAAGATATAAGCCCAGATATTTTAGTGCAAAGTGCCATTCCAAATATTCAGCAAAGGCATATATTTGCAAGAAAAAAAATTTACTTTTGGATTAAAGTCTACCTACATTTTTACAAGACCACTTCCATCTCTTCAAATTCTATATAGTTTCTTTTTAAAACGTCTTTGAGAATCTCTAAATTTTTAGTAACATATATTACAAGTAATCTAGAAACAACTACAAATATTACTGAAAAGCTAAAAGTCTAGGATAATCATATTACACATATTTTACATAAAACCCTTACTTTTAATCTATAACAAATAAAAGATACTTAGTAGTAATGACAAGGTAAACTACGCACAACAAAAGATTGCAGAACTAAGAGATTCACATCATCTGTAAAAAATTCTAGTTTTTTTCTATCTCTGCCAGTCACCAAAATTCAACATTAATTATATAAAGATTAATTTAAATGGTCGTATGAATAGACACAAAACTTGAAATCAGGGATCTATAATGCTCATGGTTTCAACTAAAACTTTTTTTTTTTTTTTTTGAGATGGAGTTTCACTCTTGTTGCCCATGCTGGAGTGCGATGGCGCAATCTCGGCTCACCACAACCTCCACCTCCCGTGTTCAAGCAATTCTCCTGCCTCAGCCTCCCGAGTAGCTGGAATTACAGGCATGCGCCAACACGCCTGGCTAATTTCGTATTTTTAGTAGAGAAGAGGTTTCTCCATGTTGGTCAGGCTGGTCTCGAACTCCCGACCTCAGGTGATCCGACCGCCTCTGCCTCCCAAAGTGCTGGGATTACAGGTGTGAGCCACTGCACCCAGCCCCTAAAATCATTTTTTTAAGATGTGAAAAAACAGCAACTCTGGCCAGGCATGGTGGCTCACACCTGTAATCCCAGCACTTTGGGAGACCGACGCAGGTGCATCATCTGAGGTCAGGAGTTCAAGACCAACCTGGCCAACATAGTGAAACCCTGTCTCTATTAAAACAAAAAAATTAGCCAGGTGTGGTGGTGGGTGCCTGTAACCCCAGCTACTTGGGAGGCTAAGGCAGGAGAATCCCTTGAACTCAGGAGGCAGAGGTTGCAGTGAGCTGAGATTGCACCACTGCACTCCAGCCTGGGTGACACGGCGAGACTCCATCTCAAAAACAACAACAACAACAACAACAACAAAAACCCAGCAACGTTGTTCAAATGTACAGTTGTATGTTCTGGCTGTCCAACAATCTATTGGACAATCTAGTGGATCTACTGTATTTCCAAAGTATACCTACTACATCTTTACTCCAGAAACCTCAGCTCTGAGAATTTTTTGTATTACCATGTAGGATGATATCCTGGGCACTATGGAAGATATAAATAATTCCCCAAAACAATACTATCTACTCTTTGTAAATCATTTAGTTCATTCTTTACTACCTATTTCCACTGAACTCTTCCACGATCCTTAGCCCACAATGACTTCCCCTTCCTCTGAACTTCTCCAACCACTTAAGTGTTGGCTTAAGTACCTAAGTCAACATTTGATACTTCTCATACACTATTTTGACTTTTTTGTGCATAATCACATCTTTTCTCAGGGTTGGGAGAAACAATGGGAGTAGGGGTGCTGAAGAAGTAACAATGGGAGTAGGGGTGCTGAAGAAGTAGTGAGAGAAGAATACCAATCAAAGAGTTGGGATTACAACGTTCTACACACTGCTTTGAGACAATATTTGAAGTTCTTGGATGAAGTCATTTAATCCTATGTATACATGAGGGCTAGACATTCAATCTAGGATCTTTAATGATAGGTATTGTTTTTGAGAATTATTTGTGTTTTCCATAGTGCTCATATTATCATACGTGGTAATACAAAAAATTATAAATTTTTGGATGATGTAATCAAAGAAATGCAGCCAAATGACCACACTTGACCAAAGCCAAGGATCCAAATCTAGGAGATAAAACTGGTAACAAATAAATAATATAGAAAACTGTATAGGAGGAAATCTGGGTTTGTCAAAAAAGAAAATTATTAAAATTGAAAAAATATTTGGAAAATTGCACAAGGAGATTATCAAGGTCTTTGCAAGCTTTCATTAATAATCTTTGTGGTACTAGAATGCTTTATAATTGAATTAAATACTTTAAGTCTAAGTAGGTAAACAGCACTAATTTCAGGCTTTTTGTTCCAATATATTCTAATTCTACAAACCACTTACACACAAAACATCATACTTACTGAGATCTCTACATTTAATAGTGCTATATTCAAAAGAGATACAAAGATAGTCACATGCTTCTCTCAGTTCAGGAATAGATATGCCATCAGGACAACGGATTATTCCTGTTTTATAGTAATCCTGGAAAAAGAAAAGTAAAGAAAGCATAAAATATCTGGAGCACAAGGTAGCCAAAACTTATTATTAAGGAAGGGCTGGTAACATTTTCAGAAACAGTAGAGAACTCTGACATCTCTGAAATGTGGAAGTTTAAACTTAGATGAGACCTCCGTTCACCTAACTACTTTTTCATTTTACCTATAAGGAAAATTCAGGTCCAAATGAATTCACCGACTTAGCCTGTCATAAAATTATTTAAAAGCAAAGGTAAGATTTGAATATAGGGCTCCCTGTTACCTAATTCACGTCTTCTTTATGACATCACACCAATGCATATGTATTTTCCTTCTACAAGTTATATTTCTATGAAACCATCATAAAGTTTTAAACATTTTTTTTAAAAGTAAGGAAATTGAATGATATGTTATCTTAAATACTACCTAGATAATTTAACAAAATGTGAGGTTTTTAGTACAGAATTATAGTCATATTCAAGTATTAAAATATGTAAAATAAGACATACCATTAGATATTCTTCTTTTAATACTACCCTTTGGTGATTCCATATTATGACAAGCAATATTAATTATTTCCAAAATCCACTTAATAAGTTGTTAAAGGACAACCCCAGAATCACAGATAAGTTACTTCAGAGATGAGTGATAAAAATTCTTTTCAATTCCACAAGGGGAAAGATGGACAGCTAAAAAAACACTTTTTCCCCAAAATTAAGACCTGGCTCAGCCAGGTACCATGACTCACGCCTATAATCTCAGAACTTTGGGAGGCCGAAGTAGACAGATCACCTGAGGTCAGAAGTTCAAGACCAGCCTGGCTAACACGGTGAAACCTTCTCTACTAAGAATACAAAAAAATTAGCCGGGTGTGGTGGCAGGCACCTGTAGTCCCAGCTACTCGGGAGGCTGAGGCAGGAGAATGGCGTGAACCCGGGAGGCGGAGCTTGCAGTGAGCCGAGATCGCGCCACTGCACTCCAGCCTGGGCGACAGAGCAAGACTCCATCTCAAAATAAAAATAATAAAAAACAAAGAATACAAAAATTAGCCAGGCGTGGTGGTGCACACCTGTAATCCTAGCTACTCAAGAGGCTAAGGCAGGAGAATCACTTGAACTCAGGAGGCAGAGGTTGCAGTGAGCCGAGATCACACCACTCCACTCCAGCCTGGGCGACAGAGCGAGCCTCCATCTCAAATGAAAAAAAAAAAAAAAAAAAGAAAAGACCTGTCTCAAGTTTTCCTGAGGTTCCGAACCAAAGTAACCAGTAACACAATTTCTAAGGTTGCTGCATCAATGGAAGTGAAACATCTTCTGGTACTTGTACGAATACTCACCTGAGCAAGATCAACTATTTTCCCTATCTGTCTTCCATCACAGAATCCTCCCTTCCCTCAAACTATTTAAGAAAATGGTATTTTCAGGCTGTGGCACAAACGGTCACAAACTATCAATCAAACCTTTTTTTTTTTTTTTTTTTTTTTTTCTGACACAGGGTCTCACTTTGTTACCTAGGCTGGAGTGCAATGGTGTGATCTCAGCTCACTGCAACCTTCGCCTCCTGGCTCAAAAGATCTTCCCACCTCAGCCTCCCAAGTATTGGAGGCCAAAAGAATGAGGGTGGTGACCAACTCAGTATACCACTGGAGGCTATATGAGCAAAGAGCAAACTGTTCTCATGAAAGCAGATTGTTGGCAAACTGACAAACTGCATCTGCCGCCTAAAACGAATGCTGAGGGCAGTCATGCCCCAGGCGCAGTGTTTCTTGTGATTATCTACAGGCACAACTGAAGCCTGTTAGCAATCATGTGAACCTGTGACAAATCAAGCAGCTGACCAACAGCACCTCCTCCCTGCTCCTTCTCCCCAGTAAATACAAAGGGCTGTGGAAGCTCAAGGCCTTTGCTCACTAGAAGCAAGGAGCCCCCTGCCCCTTCTTTTTTTTTTTAGACATATATAACAAAGTTTATTTACTCAGTTTCTTTCTTGACCACTATATTTAATCACACTTTGTACTTTTATAGAATGTTACGTAGTTTGTAAATTATCTAAATATTTTCTTTTATCTTGTCTTTGTTTTCATTTCTGCATTCGTCCCCCTTCATTCAATCCTGTAGTAACTGTGACATCCCAAGTACCTGGAACTACAGGTATGCCACTACACCTAGCTAATTTTTGGAAATATTCTTTTGGTAGAGATGGGGTTTTGCCATGTTGCCCAGGCTGGTCTTGAACTCCTGGACTCAAGCCATCCACCTGCCTTGGTCTCTTAGCATGCTGGGATTATAGGCATGAACCACCACACCCAGCCTTATGAACCAAAATCACTGAATTTAAATTACAAGTAGGGACTCTGTGTGATAAAATATTTTTCAAAAAAAAAACAGTTAAAACCTCAAAAAAGTTTTAAAACAAAGACATCAGCTGGGCACAGTGGCTCACACCTGTAATTCTAGCACTTTGGGAGGCCAAGGCAGGAGGACTGCTTGAGCTCAGGAGTTCAAGATCAGCCTGGGCAACATGGCGAAACCTCATCTCTACTAAAAATACAAAAAAATTAGCTGGGCGTGGTGGCACACACCTATGGTCCCAGCTACTAGGGAGGCTGAGGTGGGATGATCACTTAAACCCAGAAGGTCAAGGCTGCAGTTAGCCGTGATCACACTACTGCACTGCAGCCTTGGCAACAGAGTGAGACCCTGTCTGGGGCAAAAAACAACAACAACAACAAAAAAAAACCAATAAAAAACTAAAGATGTTAACAAATACATTTTGGAGATGACTTTTAGATGTTTCTAAGTTTCCACACTGCTAGTTATGTGCAATAAAATAATAGAATCAAGTAGTCATATTCATTCTCAGATAGTAAAAATGATCGATTTACTGTATTTAGGAGAAAGAGAAGTAAATATGACTCCAGAAATGTTACTAAATACCTAATATATGCAAACCTAAGAGATTAATAATCCCCTATCCTATCATCCTGAAGGTCATAAAATTCATTTGCTTATATTGTATTATTTGTATGTACTAAAATAAAGATGAGAGCATGGCATGGTGGCTCAATGCCTATAATCCCAGCACTTTGGGAGGCCAAGGCAGGAGGATCGCTTGAGCCCTGGAGTTCGAGAACAGCCTAGGTAACACTGTGAGACCTCGTCTCTATAAAAAATGAAAACAAAAAAAATTAGCCAGGAATAGTGGTGCATGCCTGTAGTCCCAGCTACTCAGAAGTGTGTGGCAGGAGGATTGCTTGAGCCCGGGAGGTTGAGGCTGCAGTGAGCTATGATTGTGCCACTGCACTCCATCCAGCCTGGGTGAAAGAGCAAGACCCTGTTGCAAAATAAAAATATAAACAAAATAAAATACAGATGAATTAAATGGTATTTAAGGAAAAACAATATCCTGGAATAACTCCAGAGAGATATTCAAATAGAATTCTGCATCTAATCCAAGTACCTCCAAGAAGGGGTCTTATGATTAAGTCAATACTCATAAGAAACACTCACCAGAATAGCTCGAAACACAGTGGAACCAATTCCCTCTGCCACCTCATACTCTCCTTTCTCATTGGGTCGTGTAAAGTTATGTTCTCGGCCAGATCCAAACATCCTATGATAGTAAATAATTGAGAAATACGTCAATAGAATACATCCTTCAAAAGGGAAAATAGATTTCATGTACAAAAGTAAAAAGGAATTATATCATTAAATTTAGTTCAAGAATTTTTATCATTAATTTATTCTGGCAAACATCATAAAAGAAAGAATATTAAAAACATTTTCTTTTTGATGGTAGGGAACACTAGTATAGATTTCCTGTAAGCAACAATAAAATAAACGACAAAATTCAGAAGCTAAAGAGCTTTCCTACCCCTTCTCAGAAAACAACACCAACCAATTAGTCTAGGGAAAAAGATGAGTTTTTAATACCAATTTTACCAGGAAGAAAAAAAAAAGGGAAACCAGGTTATCTGTGCTTTTTCCTTAAAACTGCCATTTTCATTGTACAGTTAATGCCATAATGCAGCACATAATAGCAAGCTAAACTGAGACAAAGTGATATGATACAGGACAAGTCAGGTTGTTTTACATTTCACAATCTTAACTATAAATGTAACAAATCCTACTCAAAATTATTAGACTTGCATCCTAGAACTGAAAGACAAGCAATCAAATGCCGGGATAGACAGAAATGAAGAAATAAGACAAGGGCAAGTTTAAGAAAATAAATTTAAAAAGCTCTTATGTAAGAAAATACAAATGACTTTATGATTTTTTCAAGTCATGTTGTTGGCCCTTCAACAGTGGCTGTTTAGAAAAGACGCAATTTCCAAAATATGTCCTAAACAATAAAAAATGTACTCTAGTACTCTCCAGAAAATTTAAAAATCATGATTAAAGAAAGGTGAACCTCTAGATCCTATGGTACGGTTGAACTAAGTTTTCTACTCAGTAGTTTCCTAATTCAAATAGTTTTCTCTTTCGTTGTAACACAGAAAACTATGAACAACAAAGCTTTTTCTGTCAAAGTTTCCAAAAAAAAAATGCCAGCTGCTTTTTACAGTTCCCATGAATATTAATTTTCATCCCCAAAGACACACTTTAGTCAATCGGCATAAAAAGAAGGCTTTGCTAATTGAAAAAGGAGAAAAAGAAGATAGTCTTTCAGGAATCAAATGTCATTATTTAAACTTTTTACAAAAGGGGAAAGCTATTCTTTTCACATCAATATGAACACTTCAAAACTTTTTTTAAGAAAACATAACAGCCAAAATTTCAAATATCTACTTTTTTATTGTTTCTATATATTACGTAAAAATATAAAGTATTATTAACACTGTCAAGTCATATTCCTGATTTCTGTCGATAATCCTCCCCTATAATACTAAAAATACAAAAAAGCCTATAGTTCAAAGATTTTTTTTCATGATATAAAGCATAGTGTCAATGTTGAAGGAAAATATTTACTCAAAAATGTATGCAATATCACAATGGCAGCATTTATTCTGTATTGAGACAATGATAAATCACACATACACACATTACATATGCAATCTAGTAAAGTACAAGTTTTTATCTCATGTAAACTTCTATTTCATGCCCATGCCCTTTCATTTGATAGTAGTGTGAACAAAGATACTGATTTTGCAATTAAAAGGTACAGTTTGGACATGGTGAAAAATCAAGTCTATATTGTCTATATCCTTCTTAGACTGTGGTTCCCATAACTGCAAACTTTAAATTGATCTATTACTCTGGACCAGCACAAATCAGAAGATGACAATTATCTCCTTCATTTTGCTAACTACTTGTTGACATTCCTTTTTTTTTTTTTTTTTTTTTTTAAAGTATCTACATCGAACTGACAATTCATGCTGACTTTACAGCTAAACTACCTATTGGGTTTTTTTCCGCCTTTAAACAATGCTGATTGTTTATATTTTGTGATTGAATGGGAACCCAGGTGCAGGAAACATATTATCATTGCTAAATTCACCTGGTTGGATTCAATTTACAGTCTCAATCTGTAAAGATATTTTAGTATCCTGACTTCAATAACTAATATATTTGCTATTTCTACTGGTACTGCAAAGAACACTAGAAATAAAACCAAGTTCAAGCTCTTACTCTATCACTTTCTAAGCTGTATTAACTTGGGACAAGTAATTTAGCCTCCAAAGCTCAGTTCTTTCATCTGTAAAACAGAAATGTTACATTTCAACAGAGAATTACTGTAAAACTTAAACAAAAAAATAATGGCAGTAAAAGCACCTTATAATTAGTAATGCAAATAACTGCAATAATACAAACCTGCCCAACATTGTATTTGGCTGTGCAGTAAAAATGGATGGGTCTACAACAAATCTAGTGTTATCCACTATTAGTGTCACTCGTTCTGACGTTCTTATATTCCGAGCTCCTTCTTTTGCATTTTCATATACAAACACCATCTCCCCAGCTGTCTTACAGCTACCATCTGAACTTGACTGACTACTGTTTCTGCTGCTGTTCCCAGCACTGCTAATGGAACCATTTGGGGATGCTTTTTGAGGACGCGGACTGCTTGGACGAGAGGAACTGTGATCTTTTTCTCGTTCTGAAATAAAGATGTTAGACGAAGTTATGCAAATTTTCTTTTACAAATTCAAGATTTATATATATCTTTTTAAATGTTTGATTTATAAAAGTTGTTTTAAGTCACAGCATTTCTACTTTTCAATTTCAAATAAGATGTTAACAGAACACCATAAACATTCATTTAGTTCCCAGGAATACAACCCAAAACATCAAAATGCTTTCTAAAATCTTTATTTGTAGACTTTTAAAAAAGATGTATAGCTGACTAATGCTAACTCAAACTAACATCAAGACTAAGGAAAATTTTATGTTATTACTCCACTTAAAAATAGAAACCCAAGGAACCGAATATTCTCACAAGTAAAATAAATATGCTTTGAAAGTTATTACAGTAAAAGATTAATAAGAATACCAATTTAAACTGTCCTAATTACTAAAAGGGATAACACTATTCTGAGAACACAAAGTACAATCTTTAGAATCTCACTACGTTAATAAGGGCATTCTAAAACCAGCAATTTATCTCAAAAAAAGAAGGTCCCCTTTCCCCCACAAAAAAAGAAAGAAATTCACTAAGGGTAGTAAGAAGTATTTTTTTTTAATGATTTTTATGTCTACCAAATAAAGTGGCTTTAGTAGCTTATAATATATTGTTTTCTTCTCATTCTCATGTTTGTTGAATAAAGCACTGCTACAAATTTTATGATCTATAATTACAGTCTGTAATTTTCATAGGTAGAAAATATTGTTAAAATTCAGAAAATTTTCTTAAGATGTTCTAATAGTCTACAAAAGAAAAATAAAAACCAAGATTTTGTGATATATTTCATTTAGAGACTAGATCACTAAACTTTAAAGGTGACCTGAAAATGTACCTCCATCTCATCACTTTCATCAGCTTTTGCCAAATTCCTCCATGACTCAAACTACTTAGAACACTCTGTACAGCATTATTGATTGTATAATTAGGTTTGACATATCTCCAGAGATACTCTGACACCTCCCTTTTATTGCCTGTTTCTACAATACTGGTAGCATCCCAAAAGCAAAATTTGCTAAAGCAATATTAATAAAATAATTTATTATATCCTGCTATTCTTCTCCCAGACACTGACTTTTGCATGTAACAAACTGTCAACTCTATACTTTTGTTGATGTCTGGCTTATAAGTACAAGTCTGACTTCAAGGATCAACTGAAACATTGACAACTTCTCTCATAATTAGACCCTAATATTAATGATTCTTATTTACAACAGATTATCAGAAACTACTGCTGCATATACTAAGTCAAAGTTTTAATTTGTCCCTTCTGCAGGGGAAAATAAAAATCAGCAAGCTCACATGCTAAGGCACCTCTTCTTCAGCTGGTGTTTTATAGTTATACCATGTGTTCACCTGGGGTACTAATGTTCATTTATAATACTGAGTAGGAAGGAAGGTGAGCTAGTTACTAACAAAGTAAAACACATCACACCTTTCATCTATTTTTATTATTAAATTTGAGATATTGTCAAAAATCAGAATAAATAACATGATGGCTATTCTACCTTTCAGGTCCTTTGTTAGCATGATAATAACTAAACTCCTATCAATAATTTACTACAAACTATTGCTATATATTTCATAAGACAAAAATTAAATTGAAAACTTTGAAAATCTATATATCACAGTTTCAAAGGCTTTCCAATTACTTATTTTATAAGACTGTCCCAGAGGTTAAAAATTCACGTTAACTTTGCATTTAATGAGCTGTTTTTTCTTTCACACCAAGAACCAAGCTCAACTAAAACAGAAACAACTGAATAGAAGCAGCTAATTTTACTCTGCAGTATTAGGCACAATTCAATGTCATTACTACTTTAAAAAGGTAAATGCATGTTTTTAAGAACTGTTAGGAAGGTTAGTTGATTTTACATACCAACATGGTGCTGTCGTGTTGGAGAAGTCACATTTCTAATACAAGGAGTGAGCTGAGACTCTGTTCTTTCATGAGATGAATCTCGTGATCTGTCACTTGACCTTCGTCTATCTCTTGATCTCTCATGTCCCCCACTAGCACCATGTAGACTCATTTTGGTGTGGTCAACTCCTCCTTTAGCAATACGCGAGGAAGTACTGATAAGTTAGAAAGGAAAATTAACCATAAAAGCAGAACATAAGATTGGAAACATTTTAAAAGAAACACCCAAGTAACATAAAACTAGTATCTTGAGGTGCAAAAATCAAATGCTACTTTCTAATTCTGAAACCTAATTTACCTCAAACTTGTAGGCTTTAAAAATTCTGGAATAACGTGTCTTTGAAGATCACATACTTGAACTCAGTTTTTTATGAACGAGAAAACTAAAGCTTAGAAAGGTTAACTAACATATGAGTTAGTAGAAGTTGTAGTAATAATAGTAGTAGATCACTCAGATACCTTAAATGTTATTCAGATGTTCTTTTGATTTCCTTCATTGTAGGGGAAGAAGAGAAGGCAAGAGCTTTTGGAACTCTTAAAAAACTGAGGAATGGGGCAGAGAAATTGGTCTCCCTGCCAAACAAAATAAGTCTACATGCTAACTTCAATCAACCAACTTTCAGTTGAGCCTTTTCAAAACACTGATTTTTTTTTAAAAGTTTTTCTGAAAAGCATTTCTCAGCCAGGCACAGTGAATCACACCTGTAATCCCAACGCTTTGGGAGGCCAATGCAGGTGAATCGCTTGAGGTCAGGAGTTCGAGACCAGCCTGGCCAACATGGCAAAACCCTGTCTCTACTAAAAATACAAAAATTAGCTGGGTGTGGTGGCACACACCTATAATCCCAGCTACTCAGGAGGCTGGGGCACAAGAATCGTCTGGGAGGCGAAGGTTGCGGTGAGCCGAGATCACGCCACTGCACTCCAGCATGGGCAACAGAGCAAGACTCTGTCTCAGGAAAAAAAAAGAAAAAGAAAAGCATTTCTCTGAAAAACCTAACAAACCTACCTACTCTGACTACATAAAGTCACAGAATTTTTAAAACTTAAAAATATCTTATATATAATAAACTTCTCCACCAGAAGTGAATAACTCAGAATGCTGATTAAAACAGTCCAGCTTACAGAATATTTTAACACAATTATGTATTAAGTTACACATACTATATGCACAATGCTATGCTAAATGCCAACAGAAAGAAGCTTCCTCAGGAGCTTGTTTTCTAAGTGTAGCAATAATAGATAAACATGCAGAACTTTAAACAATTCAAGAGTTATCCCAACTTCCAAATATAAAACTACTAAAGAGTTCCCAAATATGTAACTACTAAATGGGTATCAGACAATAAATGCTTTAGGATTCCAAAGAAAAAAGACATTGCTATAGAGTAGCCACTAGTGTATCACTAGTGTCCAGGCCCTGACAAATAGATAAAATTTCAATAATTAGAGTACACTGCAAATAAGAAAACTGATGATAATAAAAATAATAAAGCCAGACCTAAGGCAATTTGGAAATTTACTGTTAGCATATAATATGGTTCAAAAATATTAAAGTTCTTTTTAGAAACAGAAGGAAGTTCATGGCTTTAGAGTAAAATTGTCCTCTAATGCTTATTGCCTGGCATTTTGAATGATCCTTAATATTCTGGAAACTTAGGTTTCTCATTTGTAAAATGTAGATTCTATTTATTTTCTAAGGTGAATAGGTGAATTAAATGAAGTATAATAAGTAAGCTGACCAGCAACGTACCTGGCACGACATAATTACTCATGAAATGTTAGTTTATTTAGTTTATGACAGATGAGGATGTTAAAGTTCAAAACTGCAAGACTTGCTCAGGGTCACACAGCATTTAGTAGAAACGCTAATAACACTATAACCTAAGCCTTTTGAGTCATTCCAGTGCCCCTTTCATAATATTATACTGCTCTCCTTTAGCAAAACCACACGAGTTAAAATCTAATCTTCGTGATTCAGAAAACAAAATCTTTCAGTGTCTCTGGGTCATCTCTTTGGTTGATTTTATTAGCTTTAATATTTTTTGTTATTTTGGTGGTTTCTTTCATTATAAAAATCAGTCATCACCTGCTATAACAGAATACCAGGACAGAAGATAAAGTTGACTTTGTATTTATCCTGAAAGTTACTTCTAAGGAAATAAAGGCAACCTAACAGCCTTTATCAGTTATTTGTTTCTCATCAACCTACAGAGAAAAATTCTACTCCCACCTTCATTCTAGTGAAAAAAAATTAGAGGACAGCTGCATCAATAGAACATAATCTTTTCTTTCAAACAGATCAAAAGATCCTACTGCATTTATGTTTTTAAAAAATCATTAGAGTAGGAATACTGGAATTTCTGGCTTGTTTTCTAAAGTAGGAAAAAAAGGAATCCACATTAAATAGAACAAAGAACATATATAGAAAAAATAACTCTTCAAATTATTCTGGCGGCTAAGTTTTCATCATTTTCAACTATAAGAAAGCACATTATCTAAATGTGAGTCTGGTAATTTAATGGACAAGGTACAAGTACAACAACGAGTAAGACAAATACAAGCTAAATGTTCAGTTTGAGTAAGGGCCAAGCAGACTGAGTAATTAAAAAAGCGTTTTCACCAGACATCCCTGTAGCTGAAAGACTAGACACTGCTAAAACATTGGCTTCATCTCTAAACCACTTAGATTTTAAACGAATTCAAAAGGTGTCATAATACACTTTCATATTTTCTTTTAATTCCCATATAGACTGAACCCTGAATCAGACCTTCAAAATCAGATGTCATGGAAGACAAATTATGTCCTACTATATTTAATTCAATACTTTCAGATTAAGAAATCACTTTAAAGGCAAAAATAGTTAATATGTACAAAAGAAAATGAGGATGAGCAAGTTCAGAGGGGAAAGCTCTGTTTCAGGCTGCATTGAAGAGTTTGAAATTCATGAACTAAGGATAGGTAAGGACATGAAGACTGGATTAGCCCTAATATCTATTTCCAGCCAAGATAGAATAACAAGGGCTGAGTTCATACTCTTGTCTGAAACAACCCAAGAAACCAAACGGAATATACGAAACAACAGTCTGCAAGACACGGCACATCAGGCAATGAAAGAGAGCAATCACTGAAAAATGGAAAGCAAATGAGATATGCCCAACAATTGTCCCAAATTACTATCTTGAGAGCATTTGCAAAGTAAACACAGAAAGGGGAAACACAAGCAGAACCCAGTGGACTCTGAGTCAAAGACATGGAGCTGAGACATTGGGATAAGAGATGGCTAGAGTTCTAAGGGAAAAGTACCAGAGAGGAGAGTGTAACACAGAGAGAAAACCTCAGAAATTTGCAGAGTCCTCCTTGAGTACTGAGCTGGATACCAGTCACACATGTGAAGACACTGTGAAAAGAAGCTGGGGGGAAAAACCAGCTCAAAGGATTAGAGGAAATAGTGCCCAGCACTCATACAGGGCCAGGAATAGGTCCTGTTCCCACTGGTTCAGACTGGAAAGCCTAATAATTTATAGGGCACTGAGAAGAGAATTAGAAGGTTCTAAAATGGGAAATAATTACAACTAGACTGAGCACTGTTCCAGTTCCCCTAATAAATTTTAACATCAAGACCAAAAGGACCACACTGTTTCCCTATAGCTAAATCCTAAAGCAAAGCTCAAGAATATTTATAAGAAATATCAAACACACAAATGAGGTAAAATTTACAATGTATGGCATCCAATCAAAAATTATCAGGCATGCAAAGAAGTGAGAACACATAACCCATGAGGAAAAAAAAATCAAGTGAAATAAAACGTGAACTGACACATATGTTAGAATGAGAAATAAAAACATTAAAAAGTCACTATAACCACAGCCCTCCAAAAAGCAATGTAGAGACATACCAGATTAAAAAGATGCAAATCAAGCTTCCAGAGATAAAAATGTTTACATGTGAGATGAAAAGTATACTAAATGGCCCTTTAAAATGACTATAGTTAACAATAACTTATTATATATTATCAAATGGTTAGAAGAGAGAACTTTGAATGTTCCCGACATTTTTAAAAAATGATAAATGTTTGAGGTGATAAACTAATCACCCTGAGTTGCTCACTACACACTGTATACATGTATTGAAATATCACTCAGTACCTCTAAATATGTATAATTATTACATGTTACATGTCAATTAAAAATAACTTTAAAAAAGAAAAGCACACTGAATGGAATTAATGGGAGATTACACATTATAGAAGAAATGATTAACAAATTTGAAGACAATGCAATAGGAAATATTCAAAATAAAAAAGAGAAAACAGAAAAATAAACAGCATGAGTAAGCTGCAGGTTCATTTCAAGTGGCCTAATATAGGTGTAAATGGAGTCCATGAAGGAAGTGGGAAGGAAAAAAGGGAAGTAATATCTGAACTTTCTCCAAATTTGGCAAAAATTACAAACCCACAGATTCAATATGCACAACAAACTCCACACACACTTTAAAGAAAAAAAATGAAAACAAACCCTGTCAACCTAGGTTTGTCACAGCCAGTAAAAACATCTTTCAAAAATAAGAAGGATCTGCATTGATTTGTCGGAAAAAAATAAGAAAGTACAGACATTTTCAGGCAAAAAAAGACACATGAATTCATCACGAGAAGACCTGCACTGCAAGAAAAGTTAAAAGGGAGTCCTTCAGGCAGAAAAAAAAGCTAATGCCAGATGAAAATATGAATCTACACAAAAAAATGAAGACTACTAGAAAAAGTAACTGCATGGAAGAATATAATTTTTTTCTAATTGTTTAAATCTTTATAAAAGATTAAACAATAATGATAATAATATAATATGGGGTTTATAACATATACATATAACTAGAGCAGCACAAAGTCTGGGAGAAAGAAATGCAAGTATACTTTTGTAAGGTTTTTACACCACACGAGAAACAGTATAACATCACTTGAAGGTATACTGTGATAAGTTAAAGATGTATACTGTTAATACTAAAGCAACCACTAATATAAGAAAACAAAAGAAATACAGTTAATATACCAAAAAAGGAGATAAAATAAAATCATAAAAAAGGATTTGGCTAATCCAAGAGGGCAAAGGAAAAAAGGGGTTGGGAGGAAGAAGGAAAAGGAACAAATGGGACAAACGGAAAATAAATAACAGGATAAGACTTAACCTTAACCATGTCAATAATCACATTAAATACAGATAGCCTTAGCCATTTAGATGTAAACTGTCTAAACCATAAAAGGTGAAGATTATCAGATTGGATATAAAAGCTAGATCCCCAGCCTGGCAGATCACTTGAGCCCAGGAGTTCCAGACCAGCCTTTGGCAACGTGGCAAAGCCTCATCTCTACAAAAAAATACAAAAATTAGCTGGGTGTGGTGGCACATGCCTGTGGTCCCAGCTACTCAGGAGGCTGAGGTGGGAGGATCACTTGAGCCTCGGAGGTCAAGGCTGCAGTGAGCAGAGATCGCACCACTGCACTACAGCCTGGGCAACAGAGGGACACCCTGTCTTAAAATAATAATAATAATAATAATAATAAGCCAGGTCCAACTATATGCTATATGGTACAAAGAGATTCAATATAAAAGAATGAGGAAAGATACACTACGCTAGCACTAGTTCAAAGAAAGCAAGAGTGGCTATATTAATATCAGACAAAGCAGAGTTCAGAACAAAGAATATCACCAATGTATTTCATAAAGATAAGGGGGTTAATTTATTAAGTGCACATAACAATCCAAATGTTTCTCTGCCTCATGAGAGAGCTTCAAAATACAGGAGGCAAAAACTGATAAAACTATGAGAACTAGACAATTCCACAATTATCATCAGAGATTTCATCACCTCTCTCACAATATTTAACAGAAAAACTACACAGAAAATCAGTAGGGATTGATGAGATTTGAATAACATTATCAACTGACTTGATCTCATTGACATTTACAAAACACCCAAAAAGGGCAGAAAACTCATGCTTTTCATGTGCACACAGAAGAACATTTCTCAAGATAGATCATATTTTGGGCAATAAAACAAGTATCAATAAACTTAAAAGAATTTAATCATACAAAGTATGTTCTCTGATTACAATGGAATTAAAGTAAAATTCAATAACAGAGATACCTAGAAAATTTCCAAATACTTGGAAATTAAATAATATCTTTACCTAAACAACTTACAGAGCAATAAATAAATCAAAAAGGAAATTAGAAAAGTTTGAACTAAAAGAAAGTGGAAAAAACCCCAAGATACCATAATTTGTGGCATGGTATGACATTGTAACAGTACTTAGGGGCAAATTATGGCATTAAATTCCTATATTAGAAAAGAAGAAAGGTCTAAGAAAAATGACATCAGTCAATAAAATTGTTAAACCTCTACCCAGACTGCTTGGGACAAAAATCGAGAAGATACAAACTACCAATGTCAGAAATAAGAGAGGCTACAGATACTAAAATAATAATAAAAGAATATTATAAACAACTTTAAGCCAATAAATTCAACAACTTAGAATGGACAAATTTAAACCTACAAAAAAGCTCACTTAAGAAAAGGTTGAATAGCTCTGTTTACTGAAGAAATTTAATTTGTAGTTTAAAACATTCCTTCCAAGAAAACTCTAGGCTCATATGGCTTCACTGACAAATTCTACCACGCATTTAAGATAGAAATAATATCACCCCTACACAGCTCTTCCAGAAAATTGACGAGAAGATAGTATTTCCCAACTCATTCTATGAGACCAACATTGCCCAGACACCAATATCTAGAAAATTCCCAAACACTTGGAAATGAAATAATACCTTTACCTAAACAACTCACAGAGCAATAAAGAAATCAAAAAGGAAATTAGAAAATTTTGAACTAAAAGAAAGTGGAAAAAAATATTACAAGAAAATAAAACCACAAATCTTAGAACACAAATATCAATATTCTAAACAAAATTTTAACACATCAAATCCAGCAATACATAAAAAAAGAATAGTAATCAAAGACCAAATGCTCTCCATCTAAAATCAGAAATAAAAATCAGAAATAAGAATGTCTACTGTCACTTTTCTTCAACAATGTACTGAGGATTATAGCCAGTGCAATATGGCAAGAAAAGACATTCAGATTGATTAAGATGTAAAACTGTCTTTATTTGCAGAAAACATGATCATCTATTGTAGGCTCTAGTAAGAAAAAAAGGTTACTAGAACCAATGAGTTCAGCAAGGTTGCAGAATACAAAATCAGTATTTTAAAATGAACTTTATTTCTATATACCAACAATACGCAACCTAAAATTGAAATTTTAAAAACACTACTTACAAATAACACCAAAACCTGAAATACTTAGGGATAAATATGACAAAAGATGTGAAAAACTCACACATTGGAAATTATAAAACATTACTGAAATTAAGAAGACCTAAACAAATGGAGAAACCTACCGTCTTTACAAGTCAATTTTCTCCCTAAGTTCATCTACTAGATACAACATAATCCCAATGGAAAACAAAGTAGGCTTGCTTGTCAAGAGTGACAAGCTGATTCCAAAATTCATATGAATATGCAAATGACCTAGAATAGCCTAAATAATTTTTTTAAAAGAACAGTTGGAAGACTAACATGATCTGATTTCAAGACATATTAAAAAACTGTAGTAATGAGTAAAGTGTGCTACTGGCATAATGACAGGCACATAGATCAATGAATCAGAATGAAGACTCCAGAAAAGAACTCACATACATTTATATGGACAACTCATTTTCAACAAGGGCTCAAACACAATTCAGGGAAGAAAGAGTTTTTCATCAAATGGTGCTGGAACAAATGAATATACAATAGGTATTTCACTTTCAGCAATTCTAGAAAAAAAAAAAAAAAGAACTCTGTGCAATAGTTCCCATATGCAAAAGTTAACTCAAAATGGACCACACACCTAAATCTGAAACTTAAAACTACAGAACTTCTAGAAATAAAAAGCCCAATGCATAAAAGAGCAAACCGACAACTGAATTTCATCAAAATTAAAAACTTTTGATCTTCAAAAAACAGTGTTAAGAGAATGAAAAGAGGCTGTGTGCAGTGATTCAAGCCTGTAATCCCAGCACCTTGCGAGGTTGAGGTGGGAGGATGGCTTGAGCCCAGGAGTTCAAGACCAGCCTGGGCAACATAGTGAGACCATTTCTACAAAAAAATTTTTTTAAAAATTAGCCAGGAGTGGTGGCAGGCATCTGTGGTTCCGGCTACTTGAGAGGCTGAGGTGGGAGTATTGCTTGAGCCCAGAAGTTTGAGGTTGCAGTGAGTCATGGTCGTCATGCTACTGCACTCTAGCCTGGGCAACGAAGCAAGACACTGTTTCAAAAAAATAAATAAATAATAGAGACTAAAAACACAAGCCTCAGACTGGGAGAAAATATTTGCAAATCATGTATCTGATAGAGGACTGATATGTAAACTATATAAAGAACTCTCAAAATAATGGGTAAAAAATTTGAGATATGCAGATGAAAAATAAGTACATGAAATGATAGCGTCACTTGTCATTAAAGAAATGCAAATTAAAATGACACTGTTACATCATTACACATTAGATTGGCTAAATAAAAAGACTGACTATATCAAGTGTTGATGAGTACATGTATGAAATGGAACTCTCATACACTTGTGGTAGGAATGGAAAATGGTACAACCATTTTAGAAACTGTTTCAGAAAAGAGATTGTTTCTTAAGAAATTAAACATACTCTAGCCATATGATTCAGCCATTCCATTATGTATTTACCCAAAAGAAATGAAGACATTATCCATAAAAAAAATTTGTAAACAAACATTCTTAGCAGCTTTAATTGTAACAGCTCAAAACTGGAAAAAACCTCAATGTTTATGAACAAGTGAGAGGATAAACAATTTGCGATATATCCATACAATGGAATACTACTCAACATAAAAAAGAATGAATTACTGACACAAGTTACAACATGAATCAATCTCAAAATAATTACAATGAATAAAAGAAGCCAGATCTCTCCCCACCACAAAAAATAAATTATATAAAATTCTAGGAAACATAGAATACTGTATAGAGCGACAGAAAACATATTGGTGGTTTCACAAAAAAGGGGTGTAGGAGTTCAAAGGGAAGGGTTACAAAGGGCACCAAAGAAGCTTTTGAGTGTGATGTATATGCTCATTATCCTAATTATGGTAAGGTTTTATGGAGATACATATATATATATATATACGCACACACACACACACACACACACACACACACACATATATATACCAAATTGTACACCAGAATTGACCTCTTGGCCAAAACACAGCTGCCTGAGAATACCAAAATAGAAAACAACTACTTAGCCATTTTAATTACACTTAAGTAATAAAAGTCATGCCTTTCTTCTTCTAATAGTCCTTTCTTTTCACACTTTTCTTAGCAGAGTGCACTAAATTCCTTCTCTTACCAATCTACATAGATTTTTGCATCCTCTTGTTGTAATATGGTCCATGGTCTCAAGAAACCAAAAGCACTTCTACAATCAGATTAAAAACATCTACCATCACCAACTGATCACCACTTGAAAACTTCACAAACCAACATATACTACCCAGTAAACTTACTACAAAAGCCCAAATTAGAACCCTTAATCATGATCCTCTGAGATCACAATTTTCTACAACTAAGGAATATCAATCACTTCCAAGCACCTCTAGTTACATGAACAAATCCACCTTAAACACAAAAGAAAATATTTCCATTTTTAAATTTTGCAGCTTTATGACTTAATAATGCTTCTGTTTTCTTTAATACCAACTTTTCACTTTGTTTCAAAATCATGCTTTGAAGCATAAGGTGAATCAACAGGCAGTAAAGTTTCTAAAAACTTTTAAATCTTATTAAAATGGTCACTCTCAGAAGCAAACATCTATTGCTTCTTGGCCTTTTGGCTAAGACCGAGTGTAGAAGCAAATATCTATTCACATCAAACTTTAGAATGCAAATCTGGTATGAACTTCTGCATATGATTTTGTCACCTAATTTGTTTAAAAATTCTAATTACAGCAACAGTTTTCAATGGCAGGCAGGTTCCTAAGAACTGAAGAAAAACATCAGGGCCTCGTTTTGTTCAATGAAACTAGAGACTCCTACAAGGGGAAAAAGTTTATAATACTAATTAATACGTACAGAGTTTTTAAAATCCAACAGTACTGCAAAGTTTATAACAAAATCCAAGCCATTTTTTGAATGGGTAAACTGTAGTACAGCCATACCATAGAATATTATTCAGCAATTAAAAAAAAAACTATTGATATCTGCAACAAATGTGAATGGATCCAAAAGCATTTCGCTGAATGAAAAAACCCAAACCCAAAAGTTTATATGCTATATGATTCCACTTATATAATGTTCTCAAAATGACAAACTTACAGGGATACAGAACCAAATTAGGGGTTGCCAGAGGTCAGAGTTGGAGAGAGGGTGTAACTATAAAGGGGTAGCATAAGAGAATTTCTTTGTGGTGATAGAAGAGTTCTATATCCTGATTGTGGTGGGAGTTACATGAATCTATACATACGATAAAATATCACAGAACCATGTAATAAAAAAAAGATAAAGTGCATGTAAAAACTGATAAAATACAAGAAAGGTCAATAATTTAGTTATTAGTATTGTACTCACGTCAGTTTCCTGGTTCTCATAATGTACTAAAGTTATGTAAGATGTTATCATTGAAGGAGGCTGAGTAGAGTACCTGGGAACTCACTGTACGATTTTTTGTGACATCTTGTAAATCTAAAATTATTTCACAATGAAAATAATTCATATTTTCATTGAATTATATAACAAAAGGAGCAATAAAGTGGAGACAAAAAAACACACAAAACTGTAATAAATTCAGTAACATAAAAAATGTATCCATAAAATAAGGACAGGAATGCTGCAATTTTAAAAAAATTAAAGAATAAGAAAAAGTTCTGAGAAATGCAAAATAATAGCAGAAATTTTTACAAGGTTACTAGAAGGGTTGAAAGAAAATATTGAATATATCCTTAAAAGAACAAAAATGCAAAGAAATGGAAAATAAGAAAGCATTAAAAAAGAGAACTAATGAAGGAGGTCAACATTCAACTAATATCTGTTCTAGAGAGAACAGAGAAAATAGAGGGGAGCACATTTTCAAGGAAATAATATAAGAAAAATTTCCAGAAGTAGCTGATATAAGTAGCACTCATATCAGAAACCTGTTGACAAATACACAAAACTGTAATATAAAAAACTATATATAGCTCTGTAAAAAACTATATGTCTCCATAAAAGACTATATAAATGTTTTTGTCCATGTTTCCTGGCTAGTAACTCCTACTGCCCTTGTTATAATGTTGGGGGCACTTTAGGCCTCAGAAAACAGAATCTCTCTCTCTGACCTTCACCTGCCCTCTTTTCATGGCTCCTTTTTCTCTCCAAGGCAGGCCTTAGAAACTAAAAATACATTCTACTCTTCCCCTGCCTTCCTGTAATGGAGCTGACCATAAAGAAATCCCCTGACCTACTTTGCTTATAGGCCATAGGCCCCTCATTTCAGAAGGTGTCCTGTCCCATACCCTGGAGTTTGAGTGTGTTTTTTTTCCACTGACAATACTCGTATCCATTT
Organism: Pan troglodytes; assembly: GCF_028858775.2. Classification (NCBI taxonomy): domain Eukaryota; kingdom Metazoa; phylum Chordata; class Mammalia; order Primates; family Hominidae; genus Pan; species Pan troglodytes. Next base: position 17,581,960 of record NC_072407.2, read on the forward strand.
GAATTAGTCAGACCTCAATAAAGAAGCAATATTTTAAATCCTATTTTTATTCTGGGAGAAAAAATTAGCTGATTTTTTTACTATTCTAACAAATACCAGATCCTCTGTTTTGGTTTTTTAAACTAAAGCTTTTAAATGACTTTATATTAATATATTTTTGAAGCAACTGATTTGCTTTTTATAAGCATCATTAATGTGTTAAGTCAGGATTTGGCAAACTATGGCTCATGGGCCAAATTCTACTCATTGCCTGATTTTGTAAATAAAGTATTATTGGAACACAGCCATGTCTATTCATGATTACTGTTCATGGCTGTTTTCATGCTACAATGACAAAGTTGAGTGGTTGGGACAGAGACTGTGGCCCACATAGCCAAAAATATTCACTATCCAGCCCTATACAGAAAAAGTTTGCTGACCCCTGTATTAAATGTCAACAACTATAATATAAAAAATGCTATCAAACTTCTAAATAGATTTAATAACAATTTATCTCTCATTTCCTTTTTTTGGTCAATTAGCCTTCTATAAACTTTCTGCTCTTCTGCTTAATATATGGTCAGTTTCCCAAGGAATAAATGCTTAATTATGGAAAAGGGAAGTTCTCAACTGAAGAATTAGTTAAATTCTCAAAGATCACCTGTAAGTCTGTTGTCGGATATATTTTTCCCATAAAAATATTTTAAATGATACTTAAATCCCAGATTACCCCCACAAAGACAACTTCAGCAATAAATATGTATAGCCTAAAAATAGTTTTAATACTATTTCTAAATCCTGACATCTTTCTCTTCTACCTAAAATCCCATTGCAGCAGCAGCAGCAGCGCCTAAGAGTATCTTTTCAAATTTCAACTGAAGTCACATGAAGACCCAGATACTAACATATGGTGATAAATGTTATAAGGAAAAATAAAGGTAATAAAAAAAGAGTGCCACCATTTTGAATGGTCAAAGTAGAACTCTCTGAGGGGGAAGTGTCTAAACAAAGACCTAAAAATGTAAGAAATAGAACTATGAAATATAGAAGGGAATAGTAAATGCAAAGGCCCTGTGGTAAGAGTTATCCTTGGCTTTTTCAAGACATTCAAGAAGCCCAGGGTTGCTGGAGCATAGAAAATAAGAACAACCATGTTAAAAAGGTAGAGCTTAGTTAGGCAAGACTAGAACAAGATTATGACAGGCATTGAAGGAATGTTTAAAGGGTTTTGGCTTTTGTTTGAGTGAAATGGGTAGCACTGAAGTGTGAATTAAATGATGTAATTTACATTTTAACAGGATCACTCTAGCTGCAAAGCAAACAATGGGAGAATGGGAGAAAGGAGACAAAGGTAAAACCAGGAGACCATTTCAGAGGTTACTGTAAATAATCAGGCGAAAGCTGAAAGTGACTTGGACCAGTGTTATGGCAGAGTTACGTGGTAGAGTGGACTAGACTATATATTTTGAAGAATATGCCTCTGAAATTTACTGATGGATGAAATGTAGGAGGTGAGAGAAAAAGAAGAGTTAAGGATGACTCCATGATTTTGTCCTGAGCAACTGGAAGAATGGAAGTTCCATTTACTGAATGCAAGTGAGAGTGAAAGGACTAGGTTTAGAAATGTAGGTATGTCTTAGACATGTTAAAAGTGAGATGCTTATTACACATCTGAGTATATGTAAGTCTGTGTATACTTATGGATACATAAGTCTAAAGTTCAGGGGAAAAGTCTAGGCTAGAAATACAAATTTCGGAGTTGGCAGTCACTACATACTTAGTATTCTCAGCAACTTCCTAGCATGAAAAATTTTTTTTAAATAGCTAGCCACTATTAAAAATTGTTCAAAGCTAAATTAATGGTTGCACAGGTTTATTGTGTATCTACTGAATAGTCATTCATTCAACAAATATTTACTAAATAACTACACTGTGCCAGTTACTGTTCTTGGTACTGTTAATGATTGAGAATAATATTATAATGCATACACAACCAATATTTTTCAAGCAATGCTTTTAAAAAATATAATTTTTTAAAACTTTTGGAGTATAAAAGATATGAAGTACAAATACAAGACTCAGTTTTTAAAATATTTATCAAATGATTGTGAATATTTTAATAAATTACTTTCACAAGACAGATTTTGATAGAGTCTCGCTCTGTCCCCCAGGCTGGAGTGCAGTGGCGCACTCTCGGCTCACTGCAACCTCCACCTCCCAGGTTCAGGCAATTCTCCTGCCTCAGACTCCCAAGTAGCTGGGACTACAGGTGCCTGCCACCACACCTGGCTAATTTTTTGTATTTTTAGTAGAGATGGGTTTCACCATGTTGGCCAGGCTGATCTTGAACTCCTGACCTTGTGATCTGCCTGCCTCGGCCTCCCAAAGTGCTGGAATTACAGGCGTGAGCCACCATGCCCGGCCACAAAACAGATTTCTAAAGACAAATCACAGCCATCCCACAATCACTCCTTCCAAATGACGTTTGAAAACACAACCTTTTCTATTAAATTCTCCCCACTATGCCTTTTATTCAATCCTAAATATCAAAAATAAAAATCTATACTGTAATTAGACTGATGAAATTAAAGACTAAAATGATTTCTATCAGAGGCCCTTTGATGTTGTTGTAATTCAGTATGTCTAACTATCCTAAGAAATATCCACAGAAACACAGAACCTAAGTTTAGGAAAAACTGTTTAGAAAATCTAGTCCAAACATGTATCTAATTCCTGAATCTTCATCTACAAAGTGTCCTCAAATTGGCTGACCTACTGCTAATGACAGGGAAGGGGAACTTTTCTCTTTTAAAAGTTTCATTCTAGCCTTGGAAAGTTCTGACTCTTAGGCTGTTTTTCCTTCACATTAAGGCTTAAACCTTTTTACCTAACCCAAGTTCAGGGTTTGGGCCAGGTAATTCTTTGTTGTAAAAAGGCTGTTGTTTGCATTGTAGAATGTTTAGCAGCATCCCTAGCCTCCATCCACCAGTATGCTAGTACTTCCTCCAGCTCCCCAACCAAAATGTCCCTAGACATTGCCAATGCCCACTAGAAGACACAATCATCTGGGCTGAAAACCACTGCCTTAGTTCTACCTGCTGGGACCAAATAACAACAACAACAACGCGAACACTTGGGCATTTAGAACAATACTGAGCACCTTAATCCTCAAAACCACCCCAATTTTACAGCTGAGAAAATGGAAACTTAGCGGCTAAGCAAGGTGCCTGAAATCATATAGTTAATTAAGTGCTGAGTCTGAACCAAGGGGTTCAATTTCAGAGCTCATGCTCCTAACTTCAAACAAGTCTGACTCAAACCATGTCTAATTACTTTTCAAAGGAAAAGTCTTAAAATATCTGAAGATAGCTCTCATTATGACATTCCTTAATATCCAACCAGAGCTGTCACAAGATTTCTCTGTTTTTTTTTTGAGAAAGAGTCTCACTCTGTCATCCAGACTGGAGTGCAGTGGCGTGATCTCTGCTCACTGCAACCTCTGCCTCCTGGGTTCACGCAATTCTCGTGCCTCGGCCTCTCAACAAAGCTGGGATTACAGGCGTGCACCAACACGCCCAGCTAATTTTTGTAATTTTAGTAGAGACAGGGTTTCACCATGTTGTCCAGGCTGGTCTCAAACTCCTGGCCTCAAGCAACCCGCACGCCACAGCTTCCCCAAGTGCTGGGATTACAGGTGTGAGACATCACGCCCAGCCCAAGATTTCTCTTAAATTCTTAGTTCCTTAAACTGGCAACATACCCAACTTTTTCACATCCTTCCTCTTGAATATTCACAGAACTAAAAATAACAATACTTTGGTATTCAGCAGTTACTCTACTCTTCCATTAATTGAAATGGATTTTTTAGGGGAGGGGTGAGGAAGAAGATGGGAAGCCATATGCTACTTTTGTCTTATATCTAGTTTACTGCCAACAGCCACCCTCAGGTCTTTTTCATATGTGATGCTGTAGAGCGATGCTACCTTAATGTATCCTGGTGTTTTTTAGGCCTTACATATATACTCCCAAAAAGTTCATCTAAACTTAGTACAACAACTCAGCCTCAAAAATTATTTTGGATCATTTAGTATATTACCCAAAGCAAAGAACAAAGGCACCTTTCAAGATCAATGAATCTCTGGATGGGATCATTTAAAGTCAGAATTGTGTAAATTAATTATCACAATCAGCTGGTAGCTAACTTATTGTTCCCCCACTTTACTCTCAAGGATATCAAAATGACTTTACCAAAAGCTAAGCTTAAGTCCAAATATATTATAGCGTTGCTAGTCTACTAACTGCATCAGAGAAAAATCTAAGTTGGTCTGGCAATCTAATTTTAACAAACCTATCCCTAATCATTTTTAAACTGTTTTTCTTCAAGTCAGTCATAAATGAGTCCTTTCCATTTTTAATTCCAAAATCTCCTACCTCCTTCAAAATCAAGCCCAGAATCTCCCATCTTTTAGCAGTTCTTTTATTCTCAGAAAACCTTCAAAGATCACAAATAATAACAATAATTTTAAGGTGTTGCATGCAGTTCCTTTTATAAGATGTTTTAAATGGCCCAGAAGACAACTCATTTAATCAGATGCATTCTTTACCTCTATACTCATATTGGCCTTCATGTCCTTCCTATCAATGTTTGTCTTATTTCTATTTCTGTTAGAGGTGGTAGTGGTTTCCTCTTCCACTTTGACAAAGAAGCTTCAAGAGCTAGATTTTTCCCTCTCATTGTCATGCATTATTATTATACTTTCCTTGATTATTATTCTTACATTAAATGTAATATAAGAAACCTTTTTTGGTGGTCTTGACATTTTTCTGAAGTCTCAGTTCATCTGAGCTCTAGTTTTCCTGATTTTTTGTTTATTTTTTATACTTTATGATGGTTATCTTAGCTATTTGCTTTGCTTTAAAAGTAATGTGTATGTCTTTAAAGGGTTCACTGTGTAATCACACTGAAGATCTTTCTCTGTCAGAAAAATAATCAATATTACATTTTTACTTAACTCCTTAAGACATTCTTTCTTTTTGGAGATATTTATGCTGTGAAATCATGCTGATCTTTTCTCTGATCAGTTATCAGAAAAACGCGGATTGGTGAAATAAATTACAAAATATGTATGTACAAAACACTATGTAATCCTTTAAAATTATGCAATAGAAGATCACTTCATGACTAAAGGATGTTCATAATTAAATTTCTTTTTTTTCAAGGATAGGTTACATAACAGCACTACAGTAATGCCTTTTTAAGTGCATATGTGTTATTTTAAATTTTTATATATACACAGAAAAAACAGGTTATATGCCAAAATATTTATTTTTCTTTTTATAATAGAAAAACTTATTTTCATTTTCTTCTATATGTTTTTCTGGGCTTACCAAATTTACCTAATGAGTATGTACCATTTTCACAATAAGACAGACATTATTATCTTAAAAGAATCAGCACAACCAGGGGAAAGTATCCTATAAAGTATAAGATTAAAAGGTCTAGCTTGAGATTCTGCTTTTATAACTCTATTTAATAAGCTGACAAAAACATTTCTGGACCCTAAACCACAAAAAAAGTCAATACAAGATACCACGAACAGAACTATATAAATAAGTCATGACAACCATAAGATGACCATTCAAACTTTTAGAAATTAAATGGGGGAAATTAAAAGAACTTCCTGACACTTCAAGGAAAGAATGTTATAAATCATATAAATACATTAAAAACAAAGTAAATGTAAAATGCTGTATATCCCAAAAGTCCAAAAAAATTAAGGATCAGCAGGATAAGGGTAATAAAGAGAGAAGGAAAAAAACCATTACTCAAAATGTTTTAAATTGTTGTAAAATTTCCTAATAAAGTGAGCAATATCACCTGTTAAGATTTAAAATCTCACAGGAAAAACCATTATCCTTATTTAGAAATTTTGTCTGGTTGAAAATTAATACTCACTAATCCAAAACCTCAGTGGCAGTAGTTAGATCATCTATTCAGTTTCTGGGTTCTTTGACTTGAAAGAAAGTCACTTTAACCAATTAGAGCTTTATCATTTAAGTACATTCAGTTCTGTAAAGTACTATATATAAATGGTTCAGTTAATCCTTAGTTCATTCAAATGTAAAAATATATTCAATTCCTTCTTTAGAAAATTTCAATTATTTCATTTATCTTGAATTTTATTTTCAAATAAATCAAAAATATTATTTCAAAATTACTCTCTCCTTAAATAAATTTTTAATGATATTCATAAAAAACAGTACCAAACACAATGCATTCTCAAGTTACTTGAAATAAAACACAAAGCATCAAACCCACGAAAACAATAAAAACATATTTCATTTATTTTAAGTAACTTGCCATTAAACTGAAAATCAGACATATGATCTTTATCTTTAGTCATGTAAATGATCATAATGAAACAAAGGTCACACATATCCCTCTCAATCTTTCTTTCAAATTCATATATGTAAATAATTATAACCCAGAGATATCATGTAATAAATGAATACACACCTTCCTTTAGTATATGCCAAGGTAGACACACAAAAACAAGAAAAAAATTTTGAAATCAGAGTATAAAGGGACTCTGCTCTTTCAAACAATGAAGCACTGAAAGCCAGGTCAGCATCCTTGGGCATTACTAGGAAACTTTAGCACATCTGATATTTCCATCATCTTCAAGATTCCTCTGAACAATCAGAAAATTCCCCAGTCTCCCCCTACCTCACCTGTCCATAGACTTCCTTTAGCTTCCTCCCTCTACTGTGTAATAATGCTGTTGCAATATTTAGGCTTTAAATATTCAGAGATACAACCCCCTCTACATATTAATTCAGTTTATTTTCTCACAGACACTGACTCAGCCGTGGGTTGTGCAGCACTGACGTTTCTAACAAAACAGCATCGTGTGAGCTGTGATCGTCCCATTTCTCCATCTCTGAGCAGTGATTGGATATTGTAATTGATAGACAGGCATAACAAAACGCAGGAGTTGAGGGCTTAGAGATATGTAGATATGTTGCCAAATGCCATCTGTAAAGCTAATTCTAGCTCTGCCAGCTTGCCAGGGTTTAGAAAACTGGGATACAGCTAACTTTCTTTTTCCTTTCAAAATTTTATTGTGTATCCATTCTGGGCAGTAAAGCTCTTTAAAATCAAAGAGAAAATATTATTGTACTTAATTAAGAATCCACTCAAGAACTATTCTTTACAGCAACCAAACTTTTGCATTTCTAAACTGCTGCTAGGGCTATGAAGTGACTTAAAAGGGAAACTGGAATGTTCAGACTTTATGCAGTCTCAGGAGAAACGAGCATGCGTACTTCCATGTGGGAATGAAACCTTGCGGCATAGTCTATACTGAATGTATGATGCATTTATCTTTAGTAACCTGAGTGGACTGCAGACCTGAGTTTTATATGGTCATATTCCACCCAATTCAAATATTTAAGAGCTTTTAGTGTATCATCTATCTAGACATTTTAACCTTCTTATATAGAAAAAGTGCTTTTCTTTTTCTTTTTTAAATAGCAAAAGCTCCTCTAATTCATAATTTAAAAAGAAGTTGTCACAAATTCAGGCCAAATACATTTCAACTGAAATGATCTTTAACATCTTCAGCAGGCTACCAAACTGTTCTATATGGATATCATACAAGTATATAACTATGCAACTCTATATATAACTATACAACTACTCACCCAGAAACAAGTTGAGCAACTTATAAACAAATTCAGTAATTTTTAAACTAATTTTAAACCAATTCAGTAAATTTTAAACAAATTCAATCATATAGACCTGCTGAGAGATCATAGGCACCCTAAAAGTCCATCCATGTTCAGACTAGTTTCTTTAACTGTAAACAAATTTTTAAAAGAGATATATATCTACATTCAAAAGAAAGTTTAAAAAAGAAAGCACCTTTTACTGAATATTCCCAACACAAAAAAAGATAAATATTTGAGATGATGGACATGCTACTTACTCTGATACAATCACTATATGATACATGTATCACTAGGTACCCCATAAATATACACAATTATGTGCCAATTTTTAAAATTTTTTAATCTTTTGAAAAAAGAAGGAAAATGATCAGAAATAAAATATAATAATTAAATGATTTTTTAAAGTACCTAAAGTTGTTTAGATAGAACAGAAACCATAAGGCAATGCTCTCAAACTCTCAAACCTTAATGGTAAATACACATTAGATAGTAACTGTTGCTGTTACTTTTATAAATCAAATAATTTATTTTTATCCTAGCCAGCAAGGAAAAGTGGGGAAAAAAATCAAAAGTACAAGACGAGAAAAAGTCAGGCTATTCCAAAACATAAATAGAACAAAACAAAACACAAAATTTCAACAAGACAAAATTTAGATTAGCTATAAAAACTAAACAATAAAGTATGCTTATTTCCTTACGTTTATAGATTTAAATCCCCAATTGTTCAAGGTGACAATGTGCCCAATTTAAAAACCATATTTCTCAGTCTCCCTGATCCAGAGATGGCCATATGACATGATTCTAGCCAATGACTGGTTTATAAGCAGATATCTGCTGGAAATTTCTGAGAAATTTAATTTCCTGATATAAATGAAGCCCTTTTCCATTTTTTCCTTCTTGTCTAGAAAGTGAAAATGATATCTGGAACTACAATATCCACCTTGTGATAATGAGAGGAAAGCCAAGAAAATAAGAGATTTCTGACCCTAACATCCTTAAGCCACTAAACATGCACCCGCCATTGCCTATCTCTGGATTTCTTATTTAAAAGAATAATAAACCCCTAACGTCAGCCAGTGTTTAGTCTTGTTTTCTTTTACTCAAACATACCTAAATAAAATACACAATATTCAAAAAAGGAATGAGAGTAGGAGAGGCACGATGAAACAAAATCAGCCATGAGTTGGTAACTTCAAGCTGGGTGATGAATACCAGGGGTTCATTACATCTGTTCTATTTTGCATGTATTTAAAATATACCATAATAAATTATGTAAAATTTGAAAAAGAAAACAATGAGAAACTTGTTTATAAATCCCAGCTCTGCTATTTACAAGTTGCATGGTCCTGGGCAAGTTTACTCATTTCGTTTTTTTTCATTTGCCACATGGGAACAATAATACTATCCACAGAGCTCCAACTTCAGATCCAGTCAAGGTAATCTGAAGATCCATGCCAGAAATGTCCTCCATCTACCTAATACTCTAATCATCCAGGATTACCTCAAGTCTCATTTTCACCTACTCAAGCTGATAATTATTCTTTCTCTGAACTCTTATTTTATAACTCATTACCATAGTTTAAGTGCCTTATTGTCCTCTAATAGTTCCATGCGTGGATACTAAACTATTCCATAACAGTGCACTTTTGAATCTCTCCTGAACTGAAGGCAAGTTCTCATTAATACTTGCTATTACTTTTTAAAACCTCTCAGCCAATTAATTTACTATCAATTCAAAAAGTAACACTTTTAAAAAGTCAAATCATACTTTTTAAGTGTCCTAAGTTATATGTTCCTAAGCATATGGGACAGGAGGTCTCTAAAAGTTCTTCCTTGGGCAGATTTTCCATGAATGAGGCTAAAATAAACTCATTTAACAGACTTCATAGTCTTTGCATTAAAAAAAAATCAATTCACTGGTATTTATTTTCTATTTTACTTTAATGTTTTTCACCCAAATAACCCTAAATACTGCTGCAGTCTACCTAAAAAGAGCTCCAATTAGCTGAGTGTGGTGGTAGCGGTGCATGCCTGTAGTCCTAGGTACTCCAGAGGCTGAGGAGGGAGGATTGCTTAAGCCTAGGAAGCAGAGGTTGCAGTAAGTTGAGATGGTGCCACTGCGCTCCAGCCTGACAGAGTGAGAACCCATTTCAAAAAAAAAAAAAGAATAAAAACAGCACTAAAAAGTTACTGATGTTACAGCTATCAAGAAGAGCTTTGAGTATTTGTTACTGACAATGAAACAACAATAATGAAAAATGCACTGTTCATTTTTATCAATTTTTCCCACTGTATGTATGTAGCTTTTATAAAATAATGGCTTATTTTCTCCCTTGTCACCTCTTCATTATATAATGCAGTATTATACCTCAGCAATCTGTTTTTCAGCAGAAAAACAGCAAGAACTAGGATGAATACTATATAATTCACTTGAAAAAAAATACACATATATATAACGTAGTAGATATAAATACAGGCCCACATTTAATGTGATAAAACCAATACTTTTTTTTTTTTTTGAGACAGCGTCTCACTCTGTCACCCAGGCTGGAATGCAGTGGCCTACTGTAACCTCCACCTACCAGGTTCAAGGAATTCTCGTGCCTCAGCCTCCCAAGCAGCTGGAATTACAGGTGCATGCCACCATTCCCAGCTAATTTTTGTATTTTTAGTACAGACAGGGTTTTGTCACGTTGGCCAGGCTGGTCTCAAACTCCTGACCTCAAGTGATCTGCCTGCCTCGGCCTCCCAAAGTGTTGGGAATACAGACATGAACCACCACACCTGGCAAAACCAACATATCTTTAATCTAAATGACAAAATAATATCCATGAAATAGAGAAAAAGAACAAAAGCCCCAGTTTGGATGCTGACACACACACACACAGAATGAACAAACATAAAAAACCAAAAAAACACTCATACAATTTGGCATGGACTTATAAATTATTAAAAAGTCAACTTAATATTAACATTTTAGACCTCATAACATTAAAAGTCCACAATAAAAGTGAACATATTATCAGGAGACTTAAAAAGTACCAATCACTCAAATTTTCTAGCTATAGTATATAAAGTACCTGAACTATTTCTTTAAAATCACAAAAACGATTTCATTATCACAATATTATGGCTTTTTTTTTTTCAAGAAAGCTGGTATTTGTTATCAGTGGTAAGGAGAAATTTATATTCAAGTAAGTTAAATGCTCAATAATATCCCCTAAGTAATATTCATAGAAGATATTGCTTTATGAAAACATGCTTACATACCTGTAATATGTGAGGTTTCTGAGTTGTCAACATCTTAAAATTTCAGATCAAAGTGTACAAAATGAGGCATTCCTCATTAAGTTACACAGCAGAAAATGAAAGTTTTAAAAATAATAGATAGAAGGGCTGAAACTTGAAATGAATTTTATTTCACGCAGCAAACTTTAAATAAACCAGTAGAGTCATTCCAGAAAGATTAATTTTTCTCATTAATGAGAAGGATGACAACACAATTTAAACTCAGATAGTTAAAAACGTATGAAGCAAACACTGACATAAATCTATATATTATCCTGTGTAAGGTATACAATGTATTTAGAGCACAAAATAAATTCCTATTAGAGAGTTTTAAACACAAAGAACTAACCTGTCATGTGAGAGTCCCCAATTAAGTAAATTATAGCATTTATTCATGGGGTCAACTAGGGAGATTTTCACCATCTTTAGAGACAGAAATAAATATTCAAATACAAATATTAAAAAATTAAAAAGAAATGTTTCTCCAAAAGTTATCTATGGAGACAGATAAACATTCACAACGTTTTGTAAAACAGCCCCCATTCTCTGACAGGAATTGCCACAACCAAATGCAGTAGTATTCTTTACAATCAGTTTTTAGCAGAGCTTTCATATGCGAAATACATATTTTCTACCTACCTTGAATGTTTATAAAGTTTACGAGGTCTACTATGCAATTTCCGATCCCAATTCTCTGGATCACTGGAGTTACCATCATAGGGATGAGGCCGTCCTGCCATCCCACTCCAAGCTTCCTCACACTACTGCTCTGAAAGCACACATGTAGCACCCATAACCTACATAAAAGAGCAGTGTTGACCTTTAAATCTATTCCACGCAGAATAAAATAGTCATAGAATTGTACAGACTTGATATTATTGTGACATATTTTTAAAGTGATGAATAGATTATAAAATACTAACCATACAAATGCCACAAATCAAATTAAAATAAACACCAGAGGTCTTCTTAGGTACTTTTCATTTGATTTGTCTATTAAATCTGCTACCACTATGTAACAGTTTAATAATGCGCTCTTTATATTTAGTAAATATACTTAAACAACTACTGTATAGGTACCTCATGTATCCAAATATCATTATGGTACCAAAAAGGCAAAAACAATTCCACAGAATGATTCTTTTAGACACAATTTCACTTGGAACGTATTTCCTAATTACTAAAAGTTTAAGATGCTTAGGAAAGCATGTGGTAAAACCAAATAACCAATGTTATTATTTCTTTAATGATTATTCCTTTAACGAAGTTAAAAACTCTGAATAGAAATTTAATTTTTACTCAAAAATAAATGTACGTAAGCATTCTGATGTTTCCTTATAGTGCAATAACCATAAAAATGTTTTATCAATACAATTCATATACTTTATGCCTTTTCACATGTGAGGCTTGTAACTGCTATTTCTACTATAGTCAAATGAAATGATAAGGAAACTCACTTAACAACAGCTTTACAGAATATCTGAGCTAAACACTTTTAAACCACATTCACTATCCAATTTAATGTTCACAATCACCTTGCAAGGTAGGCATTATGATCCCCATATACAGAATAGAAAGCCTCAGAATTTTAGTAACTTTGCCAAAGATCACAATGCTGCTAAATGGTATTATAAAGAACAAGGATAATTCACTATACAGAATAAAATCTTGATCTCGAAAAATGCTGAGACTAAAGTATTTGTTTGGAAATAGATGATTTGACTTTCAGAAATTGCAGACACCAAAAGAGAAACCAAATGAAGTTAAACAATTTAAACAAAGCTATACAATTTGGACTGGAACTCAGGTTTCCTGACACCCACTCCTGTATACCTTCTATATACTTTTCCAAGCTGGATTTGATGGTGGGAGGTGAGGTAGAGTTGTACATAAAAGTCAAAGGGAAATTCCAAAACTAGGAAAATACTATACTTTCCTGAGTTTTACACAGTATTGCAGTACAAGTTCACAAAGAATGCCAAAGATAAACTCATTAAAATTGTGTTCATATCAAAAATCAGTAGAAAATACATTTTCATTTTAGAGAAACCATTTTACTATAATTTTTTTCTCATAGTACCTTCTTTCTAAAAACAGCTGAAAATTTTATAATAAATGAGCATTTAATATAATAAATACATAAATAAGTAGGTAGATCCATGAGTGAAATAAAAATAAAAGTGGGGGAAAGGAAGAACTGCTGATTCAAATTCTTCCTTTGAATCTATGACTGATGCAAATTCCTGAGCAAATGCCACATAGTTTATTTGCTGAATGCTCCTGGAAAAGGAAGCCTATTTCCTATTTGTTATTTCCTTAAGAACGACTGTATCATAAATCAATCAGGTATTAGATGACTATAAAAACCATGAATTATTTTGAACATAAAAATATGTCAATGTCATCTGAATTTTAGATTATAAAAATAAAAATGTATTCATTACAAAAAAACTTTTAAAAACCTCTATTTTACTTTATGACTAGTTATCTGTACTGAAGAGATGAGGTCAAAGAGAAGAAAATGGGGAGAATGAACAAATCGGAGAAGCAAAGGAGAAAGTCAGAAAAAAAGTAGTCACCAAAAGAGATGCAAAAGGTATAAAGATAGTAGAAAGAAACAATGTGAGAAAATAAAGATGTAGAGATTTGGCAGATTCTGTAGAACGAGATTTAGAACAATTTTTCCTTACTCTACATATCCTCAAGTATAAACTATTTCAGGGATTAACCTTTCTTTCTCTTCTTTTCTTTCTTCTTTCTCTTTCTCTCTCCTCTTCTTTTTCTTTTTCTTTCTCTCTTTCTTTGAACTCTAGGCCTCAAGTGATCCTCCCACCTCAGCCTCCCAAAGTGGTAGGATTACAGGCATGAGCCATGGCACCCAGCCGTTTCTTTCGAGACAGGGTCTCAATCTGTCACCCAGAGTGGAGTACAATGGTGCAATCATAACTCACTGCAGTCTCCAACTCCTGGGCTCAAATGATCCTCCCACTTCAGCCTCCAGAATATCTGGGAATACAGACTAACATATCTTTGAAGAGCATTTTATCTCTTCCTTTTCCTTAACTATCAGATGCTCTTCTGAATAGGATAGCCACAGATGTCCACTGAGGGAAGAATGATCCTAAACCATGGGTGGCAGTGACCAAAAAGCTAACTACAAGGAATAGATAAGCAAGGCAAATTCAGATTCAGATTTTCTACCACTATTACACTGGATGGTAAACAGGTGGCAGGAGTGAAATTCCCATATGTTTTCCTAATCAATCCTATTTAATCAGCATGTATTTCACAGCAAGCCATAAGAAAGTAATGAATGTTCAGATAAAGGTGCTCAAAAATCAGCTGAAAAATCATATTCACATTTCATTTCTCAATAAAACTTAGGTATTACCACATGAAAGATTTTTCCCCAGCCCTCACATCCAGTAGTCATAGGGTTACAAGCACACTAAAAAATAAGCGGAATTCAAATTGAGATGTTTGGAAAAACTATGCCTATGTTTGCCTACACAAACATAACGTGTTTTATGTTTGTGTAAAATACACAAAAATGCTAGTGTTTTTAAATTTTATCAATAAGCTAAGTTATAACTGTAAATGGTTGAAAGGCCACTGGCACATATTATATACTATTTTGTAATATCTGATAATCTCTTCAGTTTTAACCATCCTCTGTGCCATTCTCAGTGACAGTATATTTGTCGGATTTCATTCATTCATTCATTCATTCAAGCACTTATAAGCATTTACTACAATATGCCAATATGCAAGGTGCTGAAGTAAGTTAGACATTATTCCTGTACTCAAAAAACTCATCTTAGAAAGGGGAAAAAAGACACCTCTCATGATTCCATATCCTGTATCTCTCTCCCACCTGGAGCACTTCTATTCAAGTTCTACTGTTGCCTCATCCTTCACCCTCATTAAATCTTGGTGTTTATTAGGATTCCATCTTCCTCTCTTCTCTACTTGCTGGTTTGAGAGAGACAGCAAACAAAATAGAAATGAGGACCAAACCCTTGCAAACATCAGGATTTATACACTACATAGAATCTATGTTTGCATTATCACTATCTGAATTATTTAACAGGCACCCCAACTTCAATAGTCAGTCTCATCATCTTGGCCTCTCACATCAATTAATGTCATTTCTATTCATCAAGCTAAAAACTTTGAAGTCATCCTTGACTTCTTTTTCATTTCCCCACACCAAGTCTACTTTAGAATCTTCTTTTGACTCCTTCTCTCCCTTTCATTCATACGAGTGCTGCCTTTATTTAAGCCCTTATCATCTATCAGTAAAAATGTTGGCTGACCTCCTTACCACCATTCAATTCCTTACTGGCTTTGCTGTAATCAGAACGGCCTTCCTAAAAACTGAATGGCTCCTCGTTTCCTATATCTAAACTCCTTACTATAAAAAGGTCCTTCAGAATCTGGCACTTGAATCCCCAATGTCCAGAAAAACTAAAGTTTATTGTTGTTTGGATCTTGTAATCATCAAAAAATAATTACCAGACAACCGAAAATAAAATTCCTGGAAAATATGTCACTATTCATTACTACGTTTAGGCATGATAGAAATAAATTTAAATTCAAAATAATCTAGAAATCATCTGTACAGAGGCTGGAACCACTGGGCCTGTTGGCTAGGGGCAGGCATTCAGGAGACTGCCAAAAGTTAACTGAGAAAAAGATGATGCAATTACTTCCCCTTCTCTTGGACATTCTGTCTAAACAGGAGGTGGGGGTTGGGGGATAGGCAGAATCTTCAAGACTATAGTAACAAAATAAATAATTGCTCCTTGGGACACTATTTCCAGGTAGTATCAATTAATGGTAATGATAAATGGAAGAACAAAACAAAACAAAACAAAGACAATGCACAGTGTATGGAGACCACTTATTCTATTTTCACTATCGAAGTTCTAGGAAGTTTATATATTTTCTCCTACTTAAACCTTAAAACAACTCTATATTATTATCCTGTTTCATATATGAGGAAATCTTAAGAGATAAGATTAAAACCCCAGTCTACCAAAAAGCCCATGTTATTTCCAATGCACCAAGCAAGGTATATAAAAATTGGTACTTTTTTCAAGTCCAAAAGAGTTTAAACGGAAAAAAAAAAAAGAATTGATATTTTTGCTTATTACCAACAATGTGCCTTTTAAACCTCAGCTATCTTGTGGCTTCATCCATCCTATTAAAATCTTACTCTTAGTCCATTTTCTGTTGCTGTAACAGAATATCTGACACTGGGTAGTTTATAACGAACAGGAATTTATTTAGCTCATGGTTCTGGAGGCTGGAAAGTCCAAAAGCATGTCAGTAGCATGAGGCAAGGGCCTTCATGCTGTGTCATCTATGACAGAAGGTAGAAAGGCAAGAGAACTTGGGTGAGAGAAAACACTAAGGGCTGGGCTCACTTTTATAATAACCAGCTCTCTTGATAACTGACCAACTCCTGAAATTAACTACATTAATCCATTTATTAGGGCTCCATCCTCATGACTCAATCAGCATTTATTAGGCCCTTCCCAGCACTTTTACAATGGGGATGAAGTTTCCAACACATGGATTTTTGGGGACACAGTCAAACCATAGCACACTCTAAATAGTGTCATTACACAACAGCTTTTCTATTAATGTAAAATTATTTTTATCTCTCAAACTTTGTAGACAAAATATTTCAAGTGTAGCCATTACTAGAAAGACCTGATAGATAAGAGAGGGGGAATAGTGAAGAGGATAGAATTACATAGTGATCCCAGAATCAGACGACAAGGGTTGCCTTCAGCTACAGAGGTCCAAATATCCAAATATATGGATGGTAAAGACTGACCAGGAGGAAGCCAAGACAACACCTGAGTCAGTTAAATGTCCTAAGATGACATTCTCTATGTGGAAAGGACCAAAAGGAGGAGAGATAGCCCCAAAGAGCAAATTAATCACTTGATATTGGCAGACAAAAGAGCAAATACCTGAATGTTCACAAAGTTAATTTTGTACTAACGACAAAGAAGGCCTTCAGAGGGGCCTACATGGAGGAAGAATTCTAAGGGCCAGAAACTGAAAGATCACTTGATGAGCTTCTATCCTTAGGAATAAAAGAGAGACTGTATCACTAAAAACACAGAAAATGTATGATACGGATATAACCACCATGAAAATGTTTATAATTTCCTCTTGATTGCTAATCTACTCTAAATTCTCCCATGGAGTGTAACATAAATCCAAAAATTAATTGACAGAGAACTGAACAGTCATTTTTAAGCAACATCAAGAACTGAAAGAGCTTGAGGGATTGCAAACTATCACAGATAATAATGTAGGACAAAGAACAGGTGGAAGCAACTTTTAAAAGAAAAGGAGATCAGACAGACGGAAAGAAACTTCTCGCAAACACAGCCAGGTGAAGTGATCATGCACACCTCCAACAGAAAGCAATTATTTAAATCTAGGTATACTATAAAAAATAACTATTTAAAAGCACTGGAAAGTGTCCAAAAGCAGACAGTAGTGAAAGAAGAGCTTACTCTTGAAAAACTACAACTAGAAGCAACAGAATCACGAGTTCAGTTTGAAGTTTTTTTGCTGAGTGGCCTCCCCATCCCTCACAAATATGGTGAAGGAAACCAGGCAGCCACACAACTCAAAGTGGCAGAGAAAACCTCAGAGCTGAAATTTCAGGTAGATGTAGTGGAAGTGAAAGAAACAAAGAAAAGTGCAGGCCCAAAATCTGAGCATAAACTCTGCTCAAATCCCTGGCTGATAGCTAAAATACACATGTACAGGAGGTAGGGGAGGGACATCAGGTAGCCTGGCAGAAAAAGCAGGCAGAGACCATAGAGAACTCTGCCCTTGAAAGCTGCATGGCATGAGACATGATTTTGATGCTTTCTAAGCTGAATGTATTCCCCAACTGTATACACCTCCAGCAGCAGAAAGCTGAATCCCTTACTGGTTAGGGTATCAGAGGACAAAGACCACCACTAGCAGGTAAAGATTAAGAGGGAATTCCCAGAAGTAAAGAACCCACAGAGAGGGTGAATTCCAAAATGTGAGTACAATCTCTGCCCAAATTCTTGGCTGACCACCAAATTACAGGTGCAGAAAAGCCTTCCCTTTGCCCTGACCCCCAGGAAAACAAGCTAAAAAAGTAAGTAGTTGGAAGAAGTAAGAAATAAGCACAGATGGCAGCTGCTATACACTTCAGGGGAAACAAGTTTGCAGTTTGAATCCAAGCAAGTTAACATTCTCTAAAACAATAACAAAACAACAACAACAAATCCTCATAAAAATATTACAATGCCCAGGTTTCAACCAAAAATTATAAGACATGCAAAAAATTAAAACAGTAAAAGGCAGAAAACAGAAACTGACTCCAAGTTGGCCCAGATGTTAGATTTAGCAAACAAGACTTCAAAGCACCTATTATAAATATATTCAAACAATTAAAGAAAAAGCCTATACAAAGAACTAAAAGAAGAGCACTGTCTTGACGACTGACACAAAGGGCATCTCAGTAGAGAGGTGCCAACTGTCAAAAGAAATGGAAATTCAGCTCTAGCTGAAAAGAACAATAACTAGAATGAAAAATTAGATGGGTACAATGGCATATGGAGATAACAAAAAAAACCATCAGGGAACTTGGAAAACAGATCAATAGAAACTACCCAATCCATAGAATAAAGAGCAAGAAAGATTGAAGAAAATTGAAAAGAGATTCAGAGACAGGAGGGACAGTATCTAATAATAAAGGTAGGTAAGTTATTGAATACACACAAAATATGAATGAATCTTAAAAGCATTAGATAAGTGAAAGAAGCCAGACTCAAAGGTTACATACCATATGATTTCATATGTATGAAAGACAAAACTATAAAGACAAAACTATAAAGACAGAGAACAGATCAGCCAGGAGTTAAGGCTGAAGTGATTACACAGGGACAGCACAAAGTAATTTTGGTGAGTGATGAACTATTCTGTACCTTAATTGTGGTAGTGGTAAACACCTGTATGCTTTTATCAAAACTGACAGAACTGTGTATCAGAAAGAAATAATTTTATTGCACTTAAATTTTAAAAGAAAAAATCAGCAATGATTTTAATTAATACATAAAAGCAGCATCAAATATATCAGCAAGGCATAATGAAACCATTTTTTGATCAAAAACCCCAATCACACTGTCTCATTACCATAGCAAGCATACTTAATAGCCATCCTTCCACTGCCACAAACGACATACATAAACTTTTGATAAGGAAAACTGGTGAGTTTTCATTTCTACTTCTGCCACAACAGTGAGTAATGAAGACGTTTTAGAATCAGAAAAAAACCTGTATAACTGTGTAAAAGTTTCTTAACATTCAAGACCGCAATTTCCTTAAATGTGAAATGAAGAAAATAACACAATTCTCATTATTTAATCTATTATTATTTTAACCATCAAACTGTTAGACAGGATACCTTATATAACACAGTGCTAGGCACAATGCTTACTGTCTTTAGTAGGCAACCTAATATAAATTTTGTGTATATTTTATTAGTTCATTCATGACTAAAAGTTTTAAGATTTTGCTCAGCCCTTGTTTAATTATACATGGTATAATTACACATGGTATAACTACACTAATACACACATATATACATAATGAATACATCTCCTTTCTCTCCCTGACATGATACACAGTACTATTTGTCCTAGAAAAAATCTAGAACCAATCTAAATGTTCATCTAGTTTATCGGTTAAAACTCTGCACAATATATCATGCAACCAGTAAAAATAAGATATACAGATACAGATACAGAAAATATTTCAAAATATATTGTTAAGCTAAAAAGCAAGATACAGATATGCATTATGTAATCCCATATTTACACACAAGAAAAACAAAAACAAAAAAACAGAAAAAAGAAAATTTAAAAATTAAATACACACACACACACACACACACTCATCCATGCTTGTATATGTTAAGATAAAATGTCTAGAAATATCACATAAAATTAAAACTAGTTGCCTCTGAGAAAATGCTGGAATAAGGAGACTTACTTTTTGTTGTATCCCTTCATACTACTTGAATTTTCTACATATTATTTTCAAAATGATAATATTGAGGAAGGTTTATTAAAAAGTGTTTGGAGGTGATAGTGCTATAGAAATTTTCTTCCTTGTTTAATTTTACTGCTTAAGTGTAGTTTTGTAAATTTTTTTGGATTGCTTAAATATAGTCACTACATATGCATTGATAGAATATGTTTCTGCCACATGTACCCCATTAGACTATAAGATCCTTGAGGGCAAGAACAAAGTATGATTCAGGTTTGTGTTCCCACAGCCTAGCACAATTTGTATGTAAGCTTTTACAAAATGTTAACTACATTAAGAAGAAAGAGGCTGGGTGCGGTGGCTCACGCCTGTAATCCCAGCACTTTGGGAGGCCGAGGCAGGTGGATCACGAGGTCAGAAGTTCAAGACCAGCCTGACCAACATGGTGAAACCCCACTGGTACTAAAAATATAAAAATTAGCCAGGCGTGTTGGCGGGCGCCTGTAATCCCAGCTACTCAGGAGGCTGAGGCAGAAGAATCGCTTGAACCTGGGAGGTGGAGGTTGCAGTGAGCCAAGATCACGCCACTGCACTCCAGCCTGGGCAACAGAGCAAGACTCCATCTCAAAAACAAAAACAAAAAAAGAAGAAGAAAGAAACTGAAGGACATTTCACTTAATATAATTTACTAGTGCAGAGGAAATAAGAATTACAAAGATTTATAAGCAGTCTTTAACTTTTAGTTGTCTTAAAAGAATACTGTCATATACCTGTACTCATGTTTTAGTTATTGCAAAGAGCACCAATCATGTGAATCTCACTCTCAAATAAGCAAAAATTATAACAATTCAATTTCTAATGCTCTCAGGAAATACATATCAAGATAGTGGGGATAAAAGACAGAAAATATCACATCCCTGAAAACATTTTTCAAGCTATTACCAAACAAGCCCTAAGTTTCCCCAAAACATTCCTCAAAGATGTGCCTATTTAAATCTCACAGAAGCCCTTTCAATTGTTAAGGCTTGACCTTTTCTGATTTGTTACAGTTAAAACAAGACAAGCTTAGCTGAGAACTTTATTCAGGATATTTTTATAACCAATTGAATTGTAAGTATCTAATTTCACCATATAAAATTAAAGTGGCCAGGTATGGTGGCATGCACCTATAATCCCACCTACTTGGTAGGCTGAGACAGGAGGATTGCTTGAACCCAAGAGTTCAAGGCAAGCCTGGGTAACATAATGAGACCCCCAGGTCTAAAAATAAAAAATTAAATTAAATAAAAATTTAAAAATTAAAAAGATTTTTAAAAATAAAATAAAATTTATTTATTCTTTCATTCAAAATTTATTTATTGAGTACTTAGCACCTTTCAGGCATTTTGATAACTGCTAGGGAGACTCTAACAAACAGATTTAATAAAACTGCATGGTATTTCCATTAAAAGTAGGATCTGTGGTTTATTTATTTATTTTTATTTCATTATTTATTTATTTAGAGACGGAGTTTTGCTCTTGTTACCCAGGCTGGGGTGCAATGATACAATCTCAGCTCACTGCAACCTCTGCCTCCCGGGTTCAAGCAATTCTCCTTCCTCGGCCTCCCAAGTAGCTGGGATTACAGGCGTGTGCCACCACACCTGGCTAATTTTGTATTCTTTTTAGTAGAGACAGGGTTTCACCATGTTGTTCAGGCTGGTCTCGAACTCCTGACCTCAAGTGATCTGCCTGCCTTGGCCTCCCAAAGTGCTGGGATTATAGGCATGAGCCACTGCGCCCAGCCCTGTTGTCCATTTAAAGGGTGATCTCTAATTCACCAAGATGTTAAGACTTCCAAAGTCAGCTCAGTCAACCCTTAATGTTCCAGAGGTGATTTGGATATAAAATCTTTGTGCTAATTCATTTTATCACTTTTATAGAATTTCTATTCAAATTTTGCTGACTTCTTAATTAACACATTAACACTTCAATAAATGAAGTGTTATTCATTTGTTTCTTTCCCATCACAAACAGCTCAATAAATGTTTGAAAATCTTTCCATATTTTAAGCATTTACAAAGTACCTACATTACATGATTAGCATTGTTAAGTAACTAGACACTGTTTAGTTTATAGGCTACCTTCTTAAAACTGAAAAGGCGTATTTTTTTAATATCCTAAAGAAATAACAATGTTTTAATTTTCTACTATGACCAAAAAGTGTTGACTTCAAAACCAGAAACACCTTAGTTGAAGCAAACCATCTTGACATAGTATCAATTAATACAGGCAATGCTCCTGAAGCTGATGCCTAAATCAAAGGAGATTATGGTCAACTCCTAAGAAGCAACACCCTTTAAACAAAGTCAGACAATATTTTAAACAATATTTTTTCCTTCCATGATGCTTTATGTTTTTTCACATAACCTTTATTATGCTGTTCCATTTTGACCTATTCATTATTCCCCTTACCTTCCATTCCTTTCCGATTTTTGTCTATCAGCCATCAATTCAACAGGCTAGTAAAGGCTCTATTAAATATGATTCAAGTTCTAGACTGTAGCACTCACTGCTCAGTGCGACTTTCCATTATCACAACAGTGTGATATCGGAAATGTTCTACGTCTGCACTGTCCGAAAAGTTTAAGGAATCTAAAATTTGCCCTGAGACAAAACACTTGCTCACAAAGGAACATTTTACACATCTTTGTGTCTTGGTACTATAGGTAGCATTCCATTTTAATAAAATTAAAAATGTTGTTATATTCAAAGATCTTTGAATTAAGGTTCATTTCAATAATTGAAAGTCTGTGGTGCATGAATAGACAAACCAACCAATAGAAGAGAATTAAAGGCCCAGAAACAGAGCCCTAAAACATAAAGAACTTCAATATATGATGAAGTGATAGCTCAAGTCATCGAGAAAAGACAGACACTAATAAATGGTATTGGGACAACTGAATAAACATTCAGGAAAACATGAAACTGAATTCGTACCTCATACCACATACAAGGATATACTCCAAATGAAATCAACTATCTAAATGTAAAAACTGGAATCATACAAATACTAGAAAAATTATGGGTGATTTCACTGACAACCGGGAAGGAGAGAAAGCCTTTCCTATTTGCCTATGAAAAACACCACTACTTGCAAAAAGCACAGAAAAAAATAAAGTTTTAAAAACAAGTAATTTTTTTAAAAGGGCTAATTTCATAGTATATAAAGAGCTCCTTAAAGAAGGAAAGAAAAGACAATTTCTCTTCTCCAAAACAGACAATGCACAAAGAAATGGGCAATCCTCAGAAAAATAAAGGCAAATGGCCTTAAACATAAAAATATGTTCAACCTCACTCATAAAAGAAATGCAAATTAACACATCCAATTTTGGCCATATACTCTGTTGGTGAAGCTGTGGAGAAGCAGTCTCAATACTGGCATACACTGCCAATGAAAAGTACAAATGAGGGTCTGGCGCAGTGACTCACGCCTATAATCCTAGCACTTTGGGAAGCTGAGGTGGACAGATCACTTGAGCCTAGGAGTTTGAGACCAGCCTGGGCAACATGGTGAAACCCCATCTCTACTAAAAGATAACAAAAATTAGCCGAGCATGGTGGCACATGCCTGTAGTCCCAGCTACTTGGGAGGCTGAGGTGGGAGGATCCCTTAAGCCTGAGAGGTGAAGGCTGCAGTGAGCGATGATCATGCCACTGCACTCCAGCCTAGGTGACAGAGTGAGACCCTGTCTCAAAAAAAATTAAATAAATAAATAAATAAATAAATAAAATAAAAAGAAAAACACAGATTATATAACCCTGGTAGAAAGGAATTCTGTAATATCCAACAATACTACACATACACTTACTAGTCCTACTTCAAAGATGATACAACTCCACTAATATTCCATAACATATTTGCAAATATATTCACTGTGGCATTATTTGTAATGGTAAAAGACTAAAACAATCGGAATGTGCATCAAAAGGAGTTAACTGAATAAACTACATGCATCCACACAATAGAATAACGGATTAATATCCAAAATACATCGTTAGGTTAAACAGCAACAGCAAAAAACAGGTAGGTACAGAACAAGCAGTATTCATTGTACTACCTTTTGTAACATAAAGGGTAAACTTAAAAATATGTACATATATTCAAAGACAAATATACATGTATTTATTTTTGTAAAAGAAAACAACTCAAAGTATAAATAAGACATTAATCAAAATGGTTACCTATATGGGCAGAGTAGGACTGGGGTGAAGGTAATAGGGATGTAACCAAGACTTCTGAGTTCTCTTTCGATATACTTTAGATATTTGAACCACATAATGACTTACATACTCCAAATAAATTAATAAGGGGTGTATGTAATATTCATATGTGTATGTATGTATCTGTGTACACACATATATTTCTGACTGGAAGCAATTATCACTGAGTCATTGGATTATGGTACCATTTTCTTCTTTGCCCTTTGCTAAATGTTCCCAGTTGCATGTAATACCCATTACTTTTACAGTCAGAAAGAAATTACTCCAAATAAATCTATTTTTATAGGAAATTTTTCAAACTACTCATCATAAAACAGTTTCAAAATTAACAGCCATTCAAGCTGAGTGTGGCAGTATGTGCCTATAATCCCAACTACTTGGGAGGCTGGGGTGAGAGGATCACTTGAGCCCAGAAGTTCAAGGCCAGCCTGGACAACATAATGAGACTCCATCTCAAAAAAAAAAAAAAAAAAAAAAAAAACTGTTCCAGTCTACTGTTAAATAATATCATTCACTAGGGAAGCAAAGATCATCAAAGATGCCATACCACTTTAAAATATGGCAGTTTTTCCTTTTCTTAATATGTTGAGTTCAAGTAACACGGACAGCTGTATATATGTATATTTATAAACAATGCACATATACTATCACACCAGTATTATGTATATAGTACACACACACACGAAATGGAAATTTAAAAAGGATACAGTAAAAAATAAATAGAAGTTCTATTGTTTTCTTCATACAGCACAATGAACAAGTTTTTCATATATCCCCAAAAGCACATGCAACCCACTAGGGGGAATCACTGGAACAAACTACTCCAAATCAGGAAACTTGTGGATTTGTATTCTAGTCTCAGCTGTCTTACTGCCTGCCAATATCTTTGATCAAAATCAGTTAAGGGGCTTGATTTGCACTTTAGTTTTCTCTTCCAAAAATTGGAGTATTAATGGTTTTAAAGTTACTTTCAGTATTATGGTTTCATAATCCCACCAGTCTCTCTAATAATTATTCTCTTTTAAAAGAGAAACTCCAACAATTTGGAAAACTAAGTAAGAAACAAGAATGTCTCGCAGTTAACCATCTTACAGGAGGTTATGGTCTTCTCTAAGAAAATTCTAAATGAACAAATGAATAGCTGAAAGAAACAGATCATATCGCTTGCTTTCTTGATGTGAGAAAAATCAAATTCAAGCCTGCATTGTATAAAATAAGTTGTCTGAATGAAGTAATTACCTTTGAAACAATCCAGCACTATTTGTATGCCACCCAAAAACAAGAAAATCATAACAACGCTTGTACAATTTTGTACCTAAGATTCTCTGTCAGGTATCTGAGCATTAAAATTTATTTTTATTTATCTTTTATTTTTTTCCAAACCCAGTTGGTTTCCTAGGATGACATTTATTTTTTAAGCTGACATTTCACGTAGTCTACAAATAGAAAACCCAAGTTAATTTTCTACTCATGTGCTACAAGCAATAATAGTCAAATATGCTAAAGGAAAATAATCCAAATTAATAAAAATGATTTTTTTTAGAGGTAGATAACAGTATCCCAAAAGACAATTTTTAAAATGCCACACCATCTCTCTCTTCACTCTAATCTCTTCCCTTTTGCCTACTTTTCTACCTAGCATTCATATTACACAGAATACCAGATAGCGGCCAATAGATGCCAACATGAAAAACAAGAAAAAAGCTTCCTATTGTTCAATGCTTACTAGAATAAATAAAAAGAAAAAAGAAAAAGCTTTGTAATTTCCATTGAAGGAGTGATATTGGCAAGGCTGTAAATAATCAGTTGAACTTGTCCTCTCCAAGTGAGACAGCCAGATGTGAATGTAAATCTAACTAATGGATGTGTTTCAAGATCATTGGAGATAGAGAGGTGGGAGAAGGAGGCAATGATGCCGGTATGCTAGTTTCTGAGCATAAACACAGAACAAAGTGCTAACAACTTATACATCATTTTACTATTTATGATAGCACTTTTATATACTTCATTTCATTTCATCCTTAAATCCCTGACAATTGGCCAGGTGAGATGGCTCACACCTGTAATCCTAGCACTTTGGGAGGCCGAGGCGGGCGCGCTGCCCGAGCTCAGGAGTTCCAGACCAGCCTGGGTAACATGGTGAAACCCGCTCTCTACTAAAACACACACACACACACACACACAAAAAAAAAAAAAAAAAATCAGCCAGACAAGGCGGCGTGAGCCTGTAGTCCCAGCTACTATGGAGGCTGAGGCAGGAGAACCGCTTGAATCCAGGAGGTGAAGGTTGCAGTGAGCCAAGATCACCTGGGCGACAGAGAGAGACTCTGTCTCAAAAAAAAAAAACAAACAAGAAAAATCTCTGACAATTGTGTTCTATATACATTTTTCATGTGAGGAAACAAAGGCTCAGAGAGGTTAACATTACTGTCATAGAGCTAACAGTGGGCTTTAAACTCAGATCTAAATGACACTAAATAAGACACTTCAGGCAGAAAAGTATGATTACAATTTAAAATGACCTTAGTTCCTAGAGCTTCCGTGGCTAGAGGGAAAAACAAACAAAATAAATAAATAAATGACCTTAGAAAAGTATTTTTCATAGTTTCTAATCAAGTACTTCAATCAATGATTCATTATAACGGACTTTCATTCTGAGCTAAATACTAAATGGTAATTTCAATTTGTCACCAAAATTACTAATAGATCACTCATTTCAACTACAAAGACAAAAATAAGCACCATATAATCAGATACCTTACATTTAAACAGAATAACATAATTAAACTATTAACAGAGTGAAGAAAGTTGTTTTTTTTTTTTTTTTTTTTTTTTGAGACAGAGTCAGTCTCGCTCTGTCGCCCAGGCTGGAGTGCAGCGGCACGATCTTGGCTCACTGCAACCTCCGCCTCCCAAGTGCAAGCGATTCTCCTGCCTCAGCCTCCCAAGTAGCTGGGATTACAGGCACGTGCCACCACACCCAGCTAATTTTTTGTATTTTTAGTAGAGACGGGATTTCACCATGTTAGCCAGGATGGTCTGGATCTCCTGACCTCATGACCTGCCCACCTCGGCCTCCCAAAGTGCTGGGATTACAGGCGTGAGCCACCGCGCCCGGCCAGAAAGATGCTTTTATTGGCAAAGATAATTTACAATATTCATAAATCTACTGTGACATAAGGTTACATATTTAAATTAAAATCGTTCCTCTTTATGTTCAAGTTTCTACTATTTCAAATACTCAGCTCATTGTATTCCCATTGCCTGAAAATTTCTTAATCCTTTCTCAGAGAGCATCTTTTTAAATTGTTCACCTTCCATCTTCAAGTTATAGATTGCTACATTCTTTTTTTTTTTTTTTTTTTTGAGATGGAGTCTTCGCTCTGTCACACAGTCTGGAGTGCAATGACGCAGTCTCAGCTCACTGCAACCTCAGCCTCCCGGGTTCACCAATTCTCCTGCCTCAGCCTCCTAAGTAGCTGGGATTACAGGCATCCACCACCACGTCTGGCTAAGTTTTGTATTTCTTGGTGGAGTTGGGGTTTCACCACGTTGGCCAGGCTGGTTTTGAACTCCTGACCTCGTGATCTGCCCACCTCAGCCTCCCAAAGTACTGGGATTACAGGCGTGAGCCACCATGCCTGGCTGGCTGATTGCTACATTCTTTAGCAAACTAGGTCTCAGTTTCAAGGATCTCAAAGTAAACCCGAGCAAGATACACTAGGGGAAATGCAACATTGGCTTGAACCCTGATGAAGAATCTATTAAAAAGGGAGAAAAATTTTAATAGTTCTTTCTCCATTAACAGGAGAAGGTAACATCTGTATCTTCCTGACCCGCCTTACTTTCGGTTCAGAATCAACAAAAAATAAAGGATCCAAACAGATGATGATAAAAATATAACTAAATCCAACGTGCAAAAACCCTTATTACTTCAACTGCAAATTAAACTTACCCAGTTAGAACTGTAGGCATTCCATTTCCTTCTCCCTCATAGTATTAGTAGTCCAGCCTGCTCAGATAAGCCTACCATACAAATGAATAGACAATGTATAGTCTAAGAATTGAGAGTCCCAAAAATTGAATCATAAGGGCACTGAACAAAAGTATACTCAATCCCTTCCCTTAGCCTCCCCTGATCCTCCTTTGGGATGGCAACTCAGGGGATGGGAAGAAGCGGAAAGCTATTTCCAAAAAAGAACTTCCTACTTTATGAGTCATGGTAGAAACAAGTAAAGACGAAAATAATGGTTCCCCCTTCAACAAGCACAATCTTCTCAAATATAAAACAAATTCCTCAGAAGTAGTCTTATAACTCTTCAACAGGAGTTGAAGAGTCACAAACATAATACATATCTCCTCTTCTTTCATTTCCTATTTCAGAGAGAGGCAGAGATTGAATGAACAGATATTAGCCTAGCTTGGCCTGAGATGACTGAGCTAAAATGAAGAAAAGAAAATCTGCAAATTCCCATAGCAGTCCTGATTAAAAACCAGTATTCTATGTAGTCTCTGCACAAGTTATGATAAATTTAGCCACAAAAGGCAGACCTCTTTTTAAAACTGCACAATACGCAAATGGGTACTTAATCATTTCATCTTCCTTTTCAAAATTATCTCCCTTACCTAACTTCCTCTCTCACCCTTATCCCAAGTGAAGACCCCCAACTTGCCCTCTATATGCCTAAAAAACACCTCTTACTTAGCTTTGACCTCTAGCACTCCCATTCCCCATAACCCAACTAGGTATGAATCAGATTATGTGATTAAATTACTTCACATTAATGGGTAAATGAGGCTTAATCCACAAAGGTCAATTCCACATGTCATTAAACTCTACTATGTATAAGGCACTAAGTTTAATCAATTAATATACCTATCCTTCTTACAAGAAAAACTAACACAAATCAATCTTTTAATGAACAATGTAAGGAAGGGGCACAAGAGTGTTTGCTTCACATCACACTTTCTCCACCCAGTTCTTTCCATCCTGTTGCCAAACCCCTCCAATCTCCACCTGGCATGGAATAAAATCCAAGGGATCAGTATTTCTTCCAGTAAGTCAATGCCTAGGAAGACAATGTGGGATAGCACAGCAAACAATAAACATTCAAATCCTGAAATGGACTGTAGAGGGTCTCTTGTACTTAATTTTATATATTAGCTGCAAATACAATAAAGAGCTTCTAAATAATTCAATTTCTGTACAAGATACCTATAAATCAGCTTTGCTCAGAACTCTGAGTTTTTAAACCATAAATACTGAGATGCTTTTTCTTCAGTTATTTCCACAGTTAAAACGTTTATAGTAAATACCAGTTCAAATTGCTCTACTATATCTATACTTAAAGGCTATTAAACTTAACTACTGTTTTCAATTAGATGTGACATTTTTCCCAAGACCCCTTAAGTTTGAAACTCCAAACTTGCTTTAAACCTTTTTTTCCAGTCATAAAATTTATTAATTTTGATTTATAACAGAGCTTCTAAACTGGAGAGGAGAATACAACTATGGACAGGTTTGGATTTGATTCAGTCACATGATATTTTTAATGGTTTTAATTAGTTGTCAATATTTTTAAGACGCAAGACACTGAATGCAAAAATCTAGATTTCCGAGTTCTCTTGAGAATGCTGAAGATGGGGTCCATATTCTTATATAGCACTGATTAGGGGGACCTGAGACTTGGATGTCTCTCTGATAAGGCATAGTGCATTTCCCTCATTTTCATTATCTAACTAGTACCCGAAGGCATGTGAGTTTGTTGCTCATGCTATGGCTTTGAAAGGTGCACAATATTTTCCATATCACTTCCATACTTCCCTAAGTCACCTATGATAAAAAGCCAAAAGCAGACCACAGTGGTTTGCAACTCCATAGTTAATAATTTAAAAAATTCACATGGCTTAGAGGGAGTGAGAAAGAAGAAAATTCAGACTGGTGGAAGGGTAACATAATTACATAGGGTTAAAAGTCTATCTGAAAGCTTTTCTGGGAGTGAGAAAAAAGGTGAACGAACACAAAAACATTGTTGAAACACTAAAAGCTTTCCTGATTGAACACTGTTACTCTCTGGTGGTTCCTTACCACATTCCATGCTTCAGAAACTTCCTTCCTACTTTGTATGTATTAATATAATAGCAGTTAGGTCATACACGCTGAGAAATATTGGGAAAATTTATAAAACACATTTACATCATCAGAAATAATTCTTCTCACACTTTTTTTTTTTTTACCAGTCTTGGTCCACTTTCAAATCCCTTCCCAAGTATTTTCTACTGCTTTCCGCTTTATATTCAAATGACAACTGCAGTCCTGGGTTTCAGGCCTGAACTTCAATCCTGGACAGGCTCTCTAATACAGAAACTCTTTTGGCCGTTATGGCTGCATTCTTTATTATATCTCTTATTCCGATTTCCACAGTCTCTTTCATTGAAAATTTATCCCTAACCCCCTCTCTAAAAGATTTTGATCAAATTTGTGTAGTTGGGGGGTTAGGAGGATAGGGGCGGGAAGGAACTCAGTTGTCCAAATACAATTAATATCCTGTGCTGTTTCATTTAGATTGCTAATTTAAATAAAAAGCATGAAAACTCTGCAAGATAATAAATCTTCGTAAAATAATCTTGTTTACTAAGTGCACAAAGCCACAAGCAAGTGAAGCTCTATCTTTCAGCATGTCTGGACTAGTGACTTTTCATCATGGACTCAGAATACTGAGAAAGGAGAAGCAGGAAATCTGTGAGGCCCAGGGACAGTCACACTGGCCCACACTAACAAATTACTAACCGATGTCTCACCTTCCCCCGCCCCATTCCCAAAGATAAGGGTGTCAGGGCACCTGCATCTGAAGAAGAAAGACATCAGACCCTTTTCCGTGCAAGTTTTAAGAAAACAAAGCTTTACCACACGTAAAATGGTTACAGCATAAAACCACGCAGCACGTTAGTGGGGTCTCACTCCTCTTCACCCAGAGGGAGGCTGCCCACCACCTTATCCCCTATTGTGATGCGCCTTCCTCAGGATGTCGCTGCGTTCGTCTGAGATGACAGGAAAGGGGCGGGGCACGGGGTTCCTCTGCCCTGGAAAGGGATGAGGGTATCGCCTTCATCCCCGGAGAAAGGCCCCCGGACTCCCAACCCAAAAGCAGCAGCCGCAAAACTCAAGTCTTATCCAAGCCTCTCCTAATTGGGTGCTCGTGGCCGGAGCCCAAAACGCCACCCACGGTACCCGAGCAGGGTCCGGCCGCCCAGACCACCGCCGCAGCAGCCTGGCTCTCACGCCCAGATTCGCCCTCCGCCCCTTTCCTCTTTCGCCCCGGCCAAGCCCAGCCTCCCGCGCCGCCCCCGCCGAGTTCCCCAGCTGAGTCCACTCACTCTCGAACCTGTAGTCCCCCTTCAGTGCCCACAGAAGATTGGGGCAAAGGCCGGGGCCAGTGACACCTCCACTTCCTCCTCAGCCAGAACCCTCCGGAGGTGGCTGTGGAGGAAGCCACTGAGGCGGCTGCGCGTAGCGG
Organism: Pan troglodytes; assembly: GCF_028858775.2. NCBI lineage: Eukaryota > Metazoa > Chordata > Mammalia > Primates > Hominidae > Pan > Pan troglodytes. Next base: position 17,613,795 of record NC_072407.2, read on the forward strand.
AGCCGCCCCGGCAGGTTGCAGGCTGGCTCCTCAGCCTCTTACCGCGAGAGCTCACAATACGAAGACGCCGGGCCAGCAGCGTTCTCGCGAGAACGGTGCTCTCCACCCAGGGGTGGGCGGGGCACCGAAGGAGAAGGCAGTTGAGGGCGCGGCGGCCACGGGTGGGATCTCAGGCGGCGTGGAGAGGAAGGCGCCGCGCGACCTCTCCTCACAGACTTCAGCTCGGGACAACCGCGGGCCTCGAGCCCGAGTGGCTGAGGGCTGTTACCTTCAAACCTTTGAATCCCACGTTTTCCCCTTGACTTCCTGTCACCGTTAGAGAAAAGTGGACAGCGTCTCGGTCACAGAGTTGGAGAAATAGTGCAGGGACTCTTCAGGGAGAGCGTTTTCCTCATCAAAGCAAACTCCAAAATCGCTTATGCCGGCGTGGACCTGATGAGAGTCGGTCGTCGTGAGGGACACCCTCTGTTCCCTAACGTCCCCCGCTGCTTATTTTTAAACGCTCGGTTGGCGGGAACCCGTGTGCCAGCTGAAACTCCTTCAGTTTGGCAGCCTAGGAAACACCGAGAGTCACCTACATGGGCTGGCTGGGCAATAAAAACGGGAAAAAATGTAAAAGACACAGTCTCCGCCTTCGAAGCTTACACCCCCGGGGCAAGACCTACAGGAAAATAGATAATCCCATTATTCTCTGATAAAAGCCCAGCTGCTTGCCATGAGCTCTGGGAGCAGACGGGGAGGCCTTGTTGAGAAAGCCTTCACCTGGGAGTGACACTTGCGCTGAATCTTAAGCATAAGTAAGTTCTCCAGTTTAGGGAAGAGAGGGAAGGGCATTGCAAGGAGAGGAAGCAAAGAGGAAGAGGACCTGGTTTGAGTAATTGGGTATGAAAACAGATATTGCAGCAAGAACTTTGTTGAAAAACCTTTAACCACTGTTTAGTTCGGATGAGAACATTCCCAGCCTCCTACGTGTGATACGCAAAGTATTTTCCAAATCAGTGTTTATGCTAAGAAGATGAGCAGTTGAGCTGGACAATTATAAGATAGCTTCATCTTTCTCCTGTAAGGACACTTAAATATCAGAAACCTAAGAGAAACGGGTTATTGTCGTAATTCACTAAGTTATTATAGCCAACATTTTGCTAAATTGGAAATTGCCAATAATTTCAAGTTGTCCTACATAAGAGCAATCTAATAGGAATTTTGTGATACAGTTTCTCAGAGAAACTCTGAGAAGATTCTCAGGCAAAAAACAAAAACGTCATCAGTCCTGATTTATTATCAAAATTTTCTCCTATAAGCTCTGCTCAAAAGAAGTCATTCTGTAGTCCAAGTTAGGGCTAATGAGGAGCCATACTCTTACATCAAAATAGAAGCTGTCCTTTTCTAAAGAAAGACTGGTATTTTGCTGTAGTTTCCACTCACCTTCCTTTGGACACATTATTTTCATATTACATATAAAAATATGTATACTATATGAAAAATACTATGTATACTATAGTTTTATTTGGCTTACCATACTCTCCCTACGAATAAGCCCAACACTTAGGAGGAAAACAAAAAAAGTTATTCTAACCCTGCTGATACGGTTTGGATCTATGTCCCCACCTGACTCTCATGTGGAATTGTAATCCCCAGTGTTGGAGGTCGTTGGATCATGGGGGCAGATTTCCCTGTTTTTGCCATTCTGGTGATAGTGAGTTCTGGTGAAATCTGTTCTTCAAAAGTGTGTGGCGCCCCCCCCCCCCCGCCCCACTCCTCCCACCATATAAGACGTGCCTGCTGTACCTTGGCTTTCTGCCATGATTGTAAGCTTCCTGAGGCCTCCCCAGAAGCCCAGCAGAAGCCCTCGGACTTCCTGTACAGCCTGCGGAGCCGTGAGCCAGTTAAACCTCTTTGTTTTACAGCAGTGCAAGAATGGACTAATGCACCTGCCATAGGCCAATTGGGTGCTCTCTTAAGCATAATTTCACATCAAGTTCTTGGAATTTTCCAGGAAGCATTAGAAGAATCATATGAATGAAAGACTTCAGGCAAAATATGGAAACTTTGTTCCATGCTGGAATCTGTTCAAACCATCATATCCTACTTGGATGGGTCCTGGAGCTCATTTCATTCTGCTGTTCTTCAAAAACAAAAGAGAAAGGGAGTTGGGAGAAAATAGAAAATCGAATAAAGTTTCTACTGTTCTTTGCTTTAAAAGAGAATTAACCGGCCGGGTGCGGAGGCTCGCGCCTGTAATCCCAGTATTTTGAAAGGTCGAGGCGGGCAGATCACGGGGTCAGGAGATCCAGACCATCCTGGCTAACATGGTGAAACCCCGTCTCTACTAAAAATACAAAAAAATTAGCCGGGGGTGGTGGCAGGCGCTTGTGGTCCCAGCTACTTGGGAGGCTGAGGCAGGAGAATGGTGTGAATCCGGGAAGCGGAGCTTGCAGTGAGCAGAGCTTGTGCCACTGCACTCCAGCCTGGGCGACAGAGCGAACTCCGTTTCAAAAAAAAAAGAGATAATTAACCTTTCAAATGTTAAGGTAGTAGCACAGTAGCACTCGTAACAGTTATACATTTGGTAGGTAATGCCATAGATTTAGATAATCACAAATCTGCTCTACACGATAATTTGTAAATGCTAGCTGACTGCATAGGCTAAGGTTCAGAACTTTAATGAAAGTCTTTCTTCCACACACCAAAGAGGTCCATACAGAAAGAGAAGTTTCATATAGTAGCAGTGAACAAACAAGATCATTTGGTAGTTTGTGTTATAGCATGCTAAGGCAATATTGTTTCAAAGCAGATAAGACCACAGACCCAGAATCCTATTTAATTTTTAAAACCTGTAATTTCTTTGTACTACTAAGTTTGAGCACTGCCATCTAATGGCAGGAACAGGAAAATCACATACACGCAAAAATAACTCGATCCCTATTCAGCAAATACATTTATTAATCAAGCCCCTGTGTAAGAATACCGGAAGAGCTGGGCACTGTGGCACGTGCCTATAATCTCAGCACTTTGGGAGGCGGGAGGATCACTTGACAGGAGTTCGAGACTAGCCTGGGCAACATAGCAAGACTTCTCTATAAAACTGAAAAAAATAAAAATACTAAGAGATACAGATAGTATTATACATATTCTGACAAAGTGAGATGTATAATTAAATAACAAAAGGAAAACAAGTTGGGTCAAAGGTAGAAATAATGTGTTATTGGAGGACAGAGATGAAGATTACTCTTTTTTTTTTTTTTTTTTTTGAGATGGAGTCTCGCTCTGTTGCCCGGGCTGGAGTGCAGTGGTGCAATCTTGGCTCACTGCAACCTCTGCCTCCCTGGTTCAAGCAATTCTCCTGCCTCAGCATCCTGAGTAGCTGGGATTACAGGCATGTGCCACCACGCCCGCCTAAATTTTTGTATTTTTAGTAGAGATGGGGTTTCACCGTGTTGGCCAGGCTGGTCTCGAACTCCTGACCTCAGGTGATCCACCTGCCTTGGCCTCCCAAAGTGCCAGGATTACAGGCGTGAGCCACCGCACCCAGACATAAGATTGCTTATTTTTATTTTTTCTTTTTCTTTTTTTTTTTTTTTTTTTTTTAAGAACACTACCTTTAAGGAGAGCTAGCTTGTAAGCTCCTTTTTTCAGGGGCATAGGCCTTCTCATTATCACTTCAATGGGAGAGAGCTGATGTATTCCAAGCAGGGTAGAATTTAAGCTAAGCAAATGAAAGAGTCTTAGGCCAAGGAAGGTAAGACGTTTCTATAAGCTTTGCCAATTGATTTTGTATTTTCCATTTGTGCATCCCACCAGTCTGGAAGACTGAGGGTAGTATACACAATGGAAATGCTAATTCATCTCATCTCAATCAGCTTTCACCACACAACATTTCTATAAACATTTTATAAACTCATAATTTTTTTCAATTTTCTTTTTTGCCTCAATTTTCTATATCCATTCAGTTTTATCATTTTTTAAATCTCTTCAACTTAAAACAACCTTTAAAAACCTCTGGACAAAATTACTTTCTTTTTAACAAAAAAACACATTCTCGTGCCTCCTTCATAATCCTTTCTACCAAAAATTCATCCTATTTTTCTTATACACTCTGTATACACAATTGTTTCTCTTATATCTAGTAATTTTAATTACATATGTTAATTACAATTTTAACTCTTAGTAACCTTAATTTCTAGTGAAAAACCTAGAAAGTAATTTCGAACTGTTTTATATCAGTAGTTGTAGATAAATTTTTTAATTAGCAGATATAAATATAATTAGTTTTTCTATACCACATAAAAACAAGATGCTAAAATATACAAACTTAAACTTATGTTTAGAGATTAATAGTTCAGTATTTTAACTTAGAAATAATATTTCAGTATTTTAACTTAGAAGTGACTCTGACATCTTATGCTTATCTATTAATTTAATACAGCATAACTTTAAAATAACACAGGAATTCTCTCTAATGTCTTCCCCAGTCATCCTGGGTCCCAAGTACCCACATGGCAACGAGGATGGCTGTAAAGGGTGGAGCTCATCTGGGTCCTGAATTTACATACCAGGTCTAGAGCTTAGGAGAGAGGGCAGAGCTATGAAGAGGATGCCTGGAGGGTCCGACCCTACCCAACATAACCAGGAGGCATAGCTTGGCCAGGGAGGATACGTTGGGTTTGCCCTACACCTGACAGCCTAGACACTGTGGACATATGTATGTCTTCAGGCTTCACCAGGGCCGCTTGTCTAGACCCCAGAATCTAAAGGCTCAAATCAAAGATGTAAGCTCACAGTAAGATGTGTTCAAGGCTTCAGGGAAGTCCAACAGCCAGCCCTCAGAACTTTGGCTCCAAGACAAATCAAACATCAAAAATATCACAGAAATGGCCAGGCATAGTGACTTATGCTTATAATCCCAGCATTTTGGGAGGCAAAAGTGGAAGCATCACTTGAGTCCAGGTTTTGAGGCCAGCCTAGGCAAAATAGGGAGACCCTGTCTCTACAAAAAATTTAAAAATTAGCCAGGCATGGTGACACACACCTGTGGTTCTAGCTACTTGGGTTGCTGAGGCAGGAGGATTGCTTGAGCACAGGAGTTCAAGGCTGCAGTGAGCTATGATTGTGCCACTGCACTCCAGCCCAGGCAACAGAGTAGGACCCTGTCTCAAAAAAAAAAAAAGAAAGAAAAGAAAAAAAATTCACAGAAGCAACGGTTTTTTTGTATGTGTCTTTTTTTTTTTTTTTTTTTTTTTTTATAGAGACAAAGTTTCACTATGTTGCCCAGGCTGTTATCAAACTTCCTGGCTCAAGCCATCCTCCTGCCTTGACCTCCCAAAGTGCTGGGATTATAGGTGCTAACTACAGTGTTTGGTCACCAAACTCTGTTACCTTAAGACATCTAGTGGAAACAGTATAAATATGTCTCACCAAGAGACCTAGGTGAAAATGTCTGAATTATATTTAATACAATTCTGAAGAAATTCTAATTTTATTTTACCAATATTTTAAAAACTAGTTTTAATTACCAGTGATTACTAAAGTCATGTGAACTTCAAAAGCATTTGGGCTTATTTGCTTAATAAGTGCTCATTTATTCATAAATCAATTTGGCACCATGTAGACAATATACAAACATAGGCATGTACCCATTGAGGAGAGCAAAATCACGTGCTGATCATTGAACAGGCCCCGGAGACAAAAACTCCTTATCTGAGGAATTTAGAAGGGAGCAAAGACCACCTGGTGACTATCAAGCAGGCCATCCGGAGGCAAAACTCCTTATCTAGGGAAAATTAGAAGTAATTAAACTTCCCTGGTAGCTAAAGTCGGCATGTGGTTCCAGGTCTGTTTCAACTTTTATAAGTAACTAAAATTCCTATATATCTCTGGAATGCCATGTGGAAACTCATTTTACAACCCTACGCTCCTGCCTTAAGGTCCATAAATTCTCCATACGCTCCCGCCTTAAGGTCCACAAATTCTCCAGTGAAAAATCCACCACAGCACGCTCAGTCCTCTCACTGAGGCTTCCCACTGCACTCCTCTGCCACATTCTAAGAAACTTTCCTTTTTCAAACCTATACTGGTGCCGATAAATTCTTTTTACCAACCTGAGATTCAAACTCCTCCCAATTCCAGGGCTCTGACACCTTGCCTGGCATCTTGACCATATGGGGACTTTACTGAGATTTCTCCCTTCTTTGTCCTCCTGCTTCCCTCAGTGGTCTGGTTCTTCACTTGGGAACCAAAGGCCCTTGGCCAAGGCTGAGATCCTGAAGCCCTAGAGAAGGGATACTTATACTTTGTTGCTGTCCTTAGGGGTGAGGGACTAGCCAGGGTTCTTTTCTGTTTTTGGACTGCCAGTGAGCCAGCTTGAATACTCGTTGGCAATTGAGGGTTTCCGGCTGAGGGCCCTCCCTTGTATTATCTGAACTGATGATACCCGAAGGCATAACTAAAGAGCGAATTTGCTATTACCCGTCAGGGTGGCAAGTCCACTTTTAACACTCTGTAAATTGTGCCTTGGAAATGAGCAGCAGTGATCTGAACACTGCACAGACACACTCTACAGGTTGCCGACCCACTTTTGCATTTAACTTCATCACAGGCACCTCATCCCAAGTTACGGGTGAGTTCTTCACATTAGGCTTGAGCTGACCACTCAAACAAGGGAACAGTTGTACTGGTCATCCAGGAAAGGGCAGGCCCTCTATTTGTGGTGGGACACCCCTGAATAGAGTGAGTCAAAGGGAAAAGGGACGTCCAAATCCCTCAGGGAAGCCTCAGGGATCTTGTAGTCCCTTACCAAAACCCAACATGGGTTCAATTTATTCTTTAATTCATTCCTTCTTGCCATTAGGTTTCAGTCTTAAAAATTGGTCCCATTTTAACCCACAAACTCTCAAAAAAAAAAAAGTGTATAATTCTCTTTTATAATCAGGGGTCCCATACCTCTGACCTGATGTTCAGGTCTTTTTAGCTTTATCCCAAAACCCAAAATTACATAAAAATCATCGTGTATGCTTCCAAGGAATTTCCTCTCTCTCTGATTCTGATGTCTTAGATGATTGTTTCTTTTGTCTATCACACTCTCCTCAGAATGTTCCCCCTGCACTTACACCCTCTTCATCTGTTCCATCCCCCAATCAACTTCCACCATATGCAATACTTTATCCTCCTCACATACTCACACAGGAGTCACATATGCCACTAGTAGTACAGAGTCCTCAAAAAATCCCAAAAATATTTTGCCTCTCTGCAAGGTAGCAAGGTAGCAAATGGAGATTTGGGAACAACGCAAGTTCATTTTTCTTTTCCAATGTCTGATCTTTCACAAATTCAATCTAACTTGAGTTCATTTAGCCAGGATCCCTCTAAGTTCATTCAGAAATTTCAGGCTTTAACTATTGCCTTTGATTTAACCTGGCAAGATATATTCGTGTTATTAACTAGTTGTTCTCATGAAGAAAAATCATGTATATAAAAATTTTTGCAATCTATCCATCTGACAAAGGTCTAATGTCCAGAATCTACAAGGAACTTAAACAAATTTATGAGAAAAAAACAAACAACCCCATCAAAAAGTGGGCAAAGGGTATGAACAGACACTTCTCAAAAGAAGACATTTATGAGGTCAACAAACATATGAAAAAAAGCTAATTATCACTGGTCATTAAAGAAATGCAAATCAAAACCACAATGAGATATCATCTCACGCCAGTTAGAATGGTGATCATTAAAAAGTCTGGAAACAACAGATGCTGGCAAGGATGCAGAGAAATAGAAATGCTTTTACACTGTTGGTGGGAGTGTAAATTAGTTCATCCATTGTGGAAGACAGTGTGGCAACTCCTCAAGGATCTAGAACCACAAATACCATTTGACCCAGCAATCCCATTACTAGGTATATACCCAAAGGATTATAAATCATTCTACTATAAAGACACATGCACATGTATGTTTATTGCAGCACTATTTACAATAGCAAAAACTTGGAGCCAACCCAAATGCCCATCAATGATAGACTGGATAAAGAAAATGTGGCACATATACACCATGGAATAATATGCAGCCATAAAGAAGAATGTCCTTTGCAGGGACATGGATGAAGCTGGAAACCTTCATTCTCAGCAAACTAACACAGGAACAGAAAACCAAACACTGCATGTTCTCACTCATAAGTAGGAGCTGAGCAATGAGAACACATGGACACAGGGAGGGGAACATCATACACCAGGGCCTGTTGGGGGGTGGGGCAAAAGGAGAGGGAGAGCATTAGGACAAATATCTAATGCATGCAGGGCTTAAAACCTAGATGATGGGTTGATAGGTGCAGCAAACCACCATGTCACATGTATACCTATGTAAAAAACCTGCACGTTCTGCACATGTATCCCAGAACTTAAAGTAAAATAAAAAAAAATTGATAAACTTCTAAAAAAAAAAAAGAAAAAGAAAAATCATGCATATGGTCTTAGCTCAAGCTTGGGCAGATGAAGCTCATGCTTGTAATCTTAATGATAATAAAGCTGGGGCAGAAGCTGTCCACGACACAGAACCCAGCTGGCAGTACCAGGATGCCAATGCCAGCCCAAACAGAGGTGGGGCAGATTAGATTATATGATAACTTGCTTGTTGGAAGGAATGAAAAAGGCTGTAATAAAACCTGTTAATTTTTCTAAAGTATGAGAAATCACCCAGGAGCCATGAGAACCCTGCCCTTTTCCAAGCTAGACTGGTGGAGGCTATGAATAAATAAACAAATTTAGACACTGAAAACCCTAAGGGCCAATCCATTCTGGCCATACATTTTATAAGTCAGGCTTCCCGAGACATCAGACAAAAACTCCCAAAATTAGATAAAGGTCCACAAACTCCCTTTCTTACATTGTTAAATACAGCCTTTAAGGTTTTCAGTAACTGCGAGGAAACATCAAAAATAAAAAAGGCTCAATTGGAGGAGGAAAAATGCTGTTGTCATGCTAATTACATGGTGGCAGCATTGGCGCATTCTTTCTCCTTAGCTAACAACCCCAAGGCTTGTCCCTATAATACTAATAGTATGGAGGCCTGTCATCGCTGCAGAAATCCAGGACACTGGAGTAGAGAATGTCCCAAACCTCTGGCTTACAAGCTGCTTTCAGGACCCTGTCTTCATTTCAAACAAGAGGGTCATTGGAAGAGCGATTGTCCCTCTTTCCCTCATGAGATGGGACCACCTCTTCTTTCTGTGCTGTCATAGCCACAACCTTGCCAACCTACCTGATGAGAAATTCCTGCAGAACGAGGACTAGGGCAAGGGCAAGGACAAGCAACTCTAACACTATTCCTGGGTTATGCTCAAGCCTTCGAAAGTCATCCTCTAGATGACTGATGGGGCTGTGAGGCTATCCAGGCCCCTGTCTTTTCCACTTCTATGGATGAGCCTCAGATAAATCTGATCGTGGCTGAACAAGAAATAATGTTCCTCATAGATACAGGGTCCAACTTTAAACATTTATTATAACCCAATGTGCCAGTCCTCCATTTCCCTCATGGGTATTGAAGGAAAACCCCAATGAAGCTGTTTCACACTGCCACTCCCTTGCAAAATGGAAAACTCATCCTTTAACTACTCCTTTTAGTCCTGCCAAGCTGCCCTGTTCCATTATTGGGTCATGACTTACTCACAAAATTACAAGCGAATTTACAGTTATAACCTCACCTTCTAGCTGTATTAACTCACACTTCGCCAAAAGAGCCACTGCAGTCAATAGAACCTCACATTCTAAAACAAATGCCATTTGAGGTTTGGAATACATCTGCTCCTGGCCGCTCAATATCAGCTGTTTCTTAAAAATCCCAATGAGTTCCTCAGAATCCCCCAACATCCCTTGAAACCAGAAGCATGAAAATAGTTAAAGCCTGAAATGACAAAATTTTTAGCCCATGGATTACTGAGCTCATGCAACTCACCTTGCAACACTCCTATTTGAGCTGTAAATAAACCAGATGGCTCCTGCCAACTAGTACAGGACCTTAGAATAATTAATGAAGCTGTTATTCCTATTCATCCTATTGTTCCAAACCCTTACACCCTTTGTAGATAAATTCCATCTACCACAGCTTGGTTTACTGTACTTGATCTTAAGAACACCTTTTCCTGCATTCCTGTATAGCCAGATAGCTTTTTTTTTTTTTTTTTTTTTTTTTTTTTTTGCCTTTGAATGGCAAAACCCAGATACTCAAATAACTCAACAGTTAACTTGGACAGTTCTGTGCCAGGGATTCAGAGATAGCCCCCACCTTTTTGGACAGGCCCTAGCTAAAGACCTGTCCACCCTGCAGCCTCTCCCAGATAGCAATATACTCCAGTATATGGATGACCTACTAATCTGTAGTCCTACCAAGGCTGTTTCAGACCAAAATACAGTATTCGTAACTAAACAAATTTGCTAACTGTGGGTACAAAGAAGTTTCTTCCAAAGTACAAATATCTGCACAAAGCATTCAATTTTGGGGTCTTAGTTTAACCCCCTGTACAATGAGCCTTTCTAGTGCGAGTAAAGATCTTACCTTAAAATGACAACCCCTGTAACTAAACAATAGCTTTGGTCCTTTTTGGGTATGTCTGGGTTTTGCAGAATATGGATTCCTTCCTTCAGAATAATAGCAAAACGTTCATATGAAGCCCTCAAGGGAACTGAGGAACAACCTCTCTTAGGGACTAATGATATGAAGCATGCTCTAAACACTTTAAAACAGGCTTTAATCTCAGCCCAGCCTTAGCCCTAAAAGATCTGACTAAGTTTTGGCTTTTGTATGTACATGAATGAAGGGGAATTGCTTTGGGCGTCTTAGCCCAAAATCTGGGGCCCTCTAAGCGCCCTATAACATATTTTTCAAAATTTTAGACTTGATTTCCCAGGGATGGCCCCCTGCTTTGAAGCTTTAGCATTAGTGGCCCTCTTAGTCCAAAAAAGCCTCAAGCTATATTACTTGCCCCTCCTGGAATCTTACGGTTTTGTAGCACCACCAATAATTATTTAATCCATTTTCAAGCTTTGGCCCTGTGCCACCTTGATAATTCTCTTCATTATGGTGACTGTATTTTGGGAACAATAGCTCCCACCCAAATCACTGTCTTGAACATAACTCCAATTCAGAATTTCATTCTAGAAAAAAAGGGCCCTAGGATTTAATGTGGCCACAGTTGTGGGAACTATCTCACTCTTGCCACTTGGAGGTTTTACTTACGGTGAAATCACACTACAAGAACTTACTGCCTCCCTTGACATAGCCTTAGCAAAAACTGGCACAAGTATATCAGCGATAGAAAAGTCTTTAGACTCACTAGGAGGAATGGTTTTTTGTAATAGACAAGCTCAAAATTACCTCCTAGCTGAACAAAGAGGAATCTGTGCTGTCATCAACAAAACTTGTTGCACCTACATTAATGTATCTGAAAAAATGGAAACTGATACACACACTTTTCCAAAGTAACCAAGACTGGACCAAAACCTTTATTGAAATCACATGGCTTCTTCCATTCTTTAGACCTGTATTCCTTGTCATTTTTCTTTTAATATTTTGTCTCTGCCTTTTTAATGCTCTCATTAAGTTTAAATTTTCCAGATCACAAAGATTCCACCTATAATGGCTATGCAATATCAATACCAGCCCGCAACAGCAACTTCCACTTATATGGGGTCTCTTGATGGAATCTGGTCTTCCCCCATGAACGAGTTTTTCATAACCCCTCATTCCTTTCATGACAAAGAGCAGAAAAGGGAAAAATGCAACTTATCCCTACATTTTGCCTCAGTTTCTTCTTTTAGTTCAACAAGATATTGTAGGATTTCCTACTTAGTTCAGCTAAGAGCCAGGTCCTTGTCACACGGCCAATATTAGCCTCGCAGACACTTTGAAGGGTGAGAATAATGGAATTGATTGGGCAAAAAGGAAAAAATGAGAAACAGGGACTCTCCACACAGCCAAAGTCCCTGTTAGTGTGCTTCCCACCTCACGGATTGAATTCCAGGTTCCACCCAGGAAGAGGAGGCGCCAGACTCCACCCAACTGCAAAAGGCATGAACTTCTGTGACTCCACCCCAGTGTGCATTCCTCTCAGTGCGCAGGCTGGTTGGAGTTTCTTTGGGGACCCCTTCCCACCTGGCTGTCTCAAAAAGAAATGTTTGTAAATTATATGAAGGACTTATATAAGAATATATAAAGAACTCAACTCCATGATAAATAAGAAGACAAAAGAGTACAATTAAAAAGTGGCAAAAGACTTGCACAGACACTTCTCTGAAGACATATAAATGAATTATAAACATAGGAAAAGGCGCTCAAAGTTCTTAGTCATTAAGTAAATGTAAATTAAAACCACAATGAGATACCAATACACATGCACAAGAATGGCTATCATAAAAAATGAGGGCTGGGCACAGTGGCTCATGCCCGTAATCCCAGCACTTTGGGAGGCCGAGGTGGGTGGATCACGAGGTCAGGAGATCAAGACCATCCTGGCCAACACAGTGAAACCCCGTCTCTATTAAAAATACAAAAAAATTAGCCAAGCGTGTCAGCAGGCACCTGTAGTCCCAGCTACTGAGGAGGCTGAGGCACGAGAATCACTTGAACCCAGGAGGTGGAGGTTGCAGTGAGTGGAATTCACACCACTGCACTCCAGCATGAGTGACAGAGATAGACTGTCTCTAAAAAAAAAAGAAAAAGAAAAAAAAATCAAGTGTGGTTACGTGACTATATTACAGTTCATGGAATGTTAAGAGATAATGTCACCTTTTCCAGGCCTGGCCCATAACACCTTCACACAAGTATTCTTACATTTTTCAATTCCAGCTAACTGGACTGGAAACAACCCCAGTGTTACATGGTAGAAATAGAATTCCTGGTCATCCTGTTGACCTGTTTGCCTGCCTGAGAATATAACATTCCAGTAATTTTTGTTTGTTTGTTTTTTGAGACAGAGGCTCACTCACTCTGTCCCCCAGGCTGGAGTGCAGTGGCATGATCTCAGCTCACTACAATCTCCACCTCCCAGGTTCTCCTGCCTCCTGAGTAGTTGGGATTACAGACGCATACCACCATGCCCAGCTAATTTTTGTATTTTTAGTAGAGATGTGGTTCACCATGTTGGCCAGGCTGGCCTCAAACTCCTGACCTCAAGGGATCCACCCACATCAGCCTCCCAAAGTGTTGGGATTATAGGCGTGAGCCACTGCGCCTGGCTCCAGTAATGTTATATGAACAAGAAATAAACTTCTGTCCAATTTAAGTGAATATACATTTGGGATGTATTTGTTATAGCAATTTGTTCACCCTAATGAACTCAGAAATGAATACCTTTAAATGGGATTCTGACTAGCAAAAACTTAAAAATAGAGAGATGGGGCTTAGCCAGATGGATGGTAATATCACAAGCTGAAAAGACAGCCTATGTTTTTTGAAGGCAAACATTTGAAAAGCTAGTATTAGACTATTCAATCTAATCATATACCCGTTAATTAGACTGAATAGTCTAATACTAACTTTTCAATATAAAATAACCAAGGAGTATATATATACACATATACACACACTATTTATTAAATAGTGTGTATTTATTAAATGGTTAAATTTGAAATCTTTAAAAGGCATATACATGCGTGTATATATATATATATACACACACACATATACACACACCCTTTGATTAGATTATATATGTATAGGTATACTATTTATACATATGAAATCTATATGTATATATAAAATCTACACATAGATTTTATATATAGATAATAGAAAGACTAATGATAAAAGTAAAATGGGGATGAATTGGGGGATGTGATAGAGAAAGGTCTTACAAGAAATTTTTGTACTGGCAATATTGTATTTCATAATCTCAGTAGTGAGTAATGGATGTTAATTCTATTTTTTTCTTAAAAATTTGCATATATGTTTTATGCAGGCTTCTATATGTACAATAAATTTTACTGTTTAAAAAAGTAAAAACATATCGATATTAAGTAGGTTCTATCCCAGGCATGTAAATATATTTAACTTATCACATTGAGCTAAAAGTAAAACATTGCATGTGTTTGGAAAATCATTTTATAAAGTTTAATTCCCTTTTATTATCTCAAATGAACTCTTGGAAAACTAGTTGTAAAAGGGAACGTCATCAATGTGTTAATGGACTTTCTCTTCTTGAGAAATTATGGACACATTCCTATTAAGGTAAAGAATATGATAAGGAAGCTCAACATCATCACTCATTAACAAGAACTTAGAGGTACTGAATAATGCCATAAGAATTGAAAAAAAGGTGTAATCAGAGGGGAAAAAAGAGAAAAAAGTATCACTATTTGAGATTATATGATTATCTACATGTATAACAAGCTTAATCAAAAGACAAACTATTAGAATTAATAAGAGAGTCCAGCAGGGTTGTTGGATGTAAGATAAAATTAGAAAAATGAACAATGTTCCTGTATACCAAAAATAACTAAGTAGAAAATGTAATTAACATTTAGATACTTTTCATAATAACTACACAATAAACTACATAGTATTCAGCAATTAACGAAGGCTATGTAAGATCTTTCCAGAGAAAATCTGAACTATTTAAAAGACATAAAATGAGATCAGAATAAATGAAGACCCTTACAGTATCAATGAATAGGATGATATAATAAAGATGACAATTCTTCCTAACACAAATTTATAATTTTAATACAATCCCAATCAAAATTGCAATTGGCTTTTTTTAGAAGAGAGCTCAGTTGATTGTAAAATTTATATGGGAGAACAGACGTCTATAAAGAAGGATGTGTGCATGTGTGTACACTTAATTTATATTACTTGAACAAATACATCATTAGAACAGAATAAACAAAGAGAGCTCAAATATAAACCTATATTTGTGACATCAGCAAGATGGCAGAATAGGAAGTTCCAGCCCTCATTGCCTCACAGAAACATTTATTTAACAATGATATAGGGAGACTTTATGAGGCTTAAAAATGCCTTTATGAGAATTCCAGAATCCAGTTGAGAAGAATTGTAGTACCCTAGAGCAGCACAAAACTGAGAATAGCTATGTTGAAATGGTGGCCATAGCAGAAAAACACAAAAAAGAATTGACATGTCCCATTTAACTTAAACTATTCAAAGATCCCTGCTTGACGCCCTGCAAACACAACTTCTGCTTCACCTGCCTCAGGCAGTTGGAGAGGGAGAACTAGCATGTCCTTTCACTTGTTCCCAGTGTCTTGACATCTCTTGGATCCAGAGGATCTAGAGCAATATGGCCCTGGGGAAGCTAGTGGCTGAGATCACAGTGATGACACTTGTGACACTTGTGCTGAGCATGTTCTGCATGGAGTTCTATGAAAAGATGAGTCTGAATGTGGCCACAAGTAATAACCTCCTCATATTTTCTAATGACCTGTAGAGCCTCTTATGGAGATATGTCCAGATGAGACCACCAGAGAATGCCAAGACATTAATCTCTGCTCCTCCTGTCCTAGGGTCCTTGTGCTTCACCTCTGGCTGACATTATTAGGAGTTGAAAGTGGGAGAAATAAAAAGATGGATTGCGGGTGTTTGCAGAGAATCTGCATTTCATGAAGAACCTTTCCTGGTATCATCAGATCTCTGGTTCTGAGTGGTGAGCCTCAAGAGCGTATGTGAAGTCACTGCTAGCACAGAAACTAGGACGGTTCTCCATGTGAGCCCAAACTTAGAAGTGGGGATTTTCCTGGACTGTGACCTGAAAACCATTTCATTTTTCAACACCTCTGATAGTTTCCATTTATTCACCTTCACAATATGTCTATCTTGGAGCCCCTATTTTCACTCTTTGGACCTGGGATCCCAAGAGAGGGTGAGAACATGCAACACATGAAGATCTGTACCAAGGAAGGTATCGATGTCATAATTTGACCACAGTCCTCTCAGGGAGCCAGGAAAAGAGGAATATGCAGGATGAAACTGTCAGATCATACACTTTCATCTCTTTTGACATTACCAGGAGTTTATAAGTTTGAGAAACCATTTGTTTTACTAAAAAGGAAGCTTTAAGATTAGAATTGCAAAAATAAACAATTGATTTTAAAACCTAACTTAATTGTAAATACTGGTCTTTGCTCAAGATAAAATTGGACCAAACCCAAGAGGCCCACAGTGTGAGGGCTAGTTTTGTTTCTCCTCTTGTGTGTTTCCCAGGGCTACCTCCGTGAACTGCTGCTTCCTCATGTAACCAAGAACTTGTTTCTGAAGAGTGCCTAGGTTGTCTATTCATAGGCTCAACCCCCGTGGACTTGAGAAGGAAGGTTTCCTGTGTATGCCCCACATGGGGAGGAGAATCACAGGGCTGGAGATATTCAGAGGGACATGGTGTCCAAGGATTAAGTTGGGAAATGAAGGAAAAGTCCAGGAAGAGTCATTTGTTGGCATGAACTGAAAGTTGATTCAAAGAGCACAATAAAGCAAATTTTCAGCCTCTTTTCCCTCAAAATTAAATAAAATAATAAATAGACCTATGTTTAACCCAAGAACCTAAGGTATGATTTTTAAAATGTCTCCATAAAGCCATGGGGAAATAATGGATTGTTTCACAGATGGTGTTTGGGATACTGACTGTCCATATGAAAAACTAAATAAAATGCAAACATAGCATTTTAGCATACACAAGACTAGTCTTCAGAAGAATAACTACCTTAAAGTGAAAGGTAGATCCAGCTCCAAGATGGCTGAATAGGAACAGCTCCAGTCTACAGCTCCCAGCATGAGCGACGCAGAAGATGGGTGATTTCTGCATTTCCAACTGAGGTACTGGGTTCATCTCATTGGGACTGGTTAGACAGTGGTTGCAGCCCATGGAGTGTGAGCTGAAACAGAGTGGGGCATCACCTCACCTGGGAAGTGCAAGGGGTCAGGGAATTCCCTTTCCTAGCCAAGCAAAGCCGTGACAGATGGTACCTGGAAAATCGGAACACTCCTGCCATAATACTGCGCTTTTCCAATGGTCTTAGCAAATGGCACACCAGAAGATTATATCCCGTGCCTGGCTCGGTGGGCCCGACATCCACGGAGCCTTGCTCACTGCTAGCACAGCAGTCCAAGATCGAACTGCCAGTCAGCAGCGAGGCTGGGGGAGGAGCATCCACCTTTGCTGAGGCTTGACTAGGTAAACAATGTGGCTGGGAAGCTCGGACTGGGTGGAGCCCACTGCAGCTCAAGGAGAACTCCCTGCCTCTGCAAACTCCACCTCTGGGGGCAGAGCATAGCTGAACAAAAGGCAGCAGAAACTTCTGCAGACTTAAACATCCCTGTTTGACAGCTTTGAAGAGAACAGTGGTTCCCTTAACACGGAGTTTGAGATCTGAGAATGGACAGACTGCCTCCTCAACTGGGTCCCTGACCCACAAGTAGCCTAACTGGGAGACACCTCCCAGTAGGGGCCGACTGACACCTCATACAGCTTGATGCCTCTCTGAGACAAAGCTTCCAGAGGAAGGATCAGGTAGCAACATTTGCTGTTCTGCAATATTTGCTGTTCTGCAGCCTCCGCTGGTGCTACCCAGGCAAACAGGGTCTGGAGTGGACCTCCAGCAAACTCCAACAGACTTGCAGCTGAGGGTCCTGACTGTTAGAACGGAAACTAACAAACAGAAAGGAATAGCATCAACAAAAAGGACATCCACACCAAAACCCCATCTGTAGGTCACCATCATCAAAGACCAAAGGTAGATAAAACCACAAAGATGGGGAGAAACCAGAGCAGAAAACCTGAGAACTCTAAAAACCAGACTGTCTCTTCTCTTCCAAAGGATTGCAGCTCCTTGCCAGCAACGGAGCAAAGCTAGACGGAGAATGACTTTGACAAGTTGACAGAAGTAGGCTTCAGAAGATCAGAAATAACAAACTTCTCCAAGATAAAGGAGGATGTTTGAACCCCATCACAAGGAAGCTAAAAACGTTGAAAAAAGATTAGAAGAATGGCTAACTAGAATAAGCAGTGTAGAGAAGACCTTAAATGACCTGATGGAGCTGAAAACCATGGCACGAGAACTACATGACAAATGCACAAGCTTCAGAGCCGATTCAATCAACTGGAAGAAAGGGTATCAGTGATTGAAGATGAAATGAATGAAATGAAGCGAGAAGAGAAGTTTAGAGAAAAAAGAGTAAAAAGAAATGAACGAGACCTCCAAGAAATATGGGACTATGTGAAAAGACCAAATTGACGTTTGATTGGTGTACCTGAAAGTGACGGGGAGAATGGAACCAAGTTGGAAAACACTCTGCAGGATATTATCCAGGAGAACTTCCCCAACCTAGCAAGGCAGGCCAACATTCAAATTTAGGAAATACAGAGAACACCACAAAGATACTCCTCCAGAAGAGCAGCCCCAAGAAACATAATTGTCAGATTCACCAAGGTTGAAATGAAGGAAAAAATGTTAAGGGCAGCCAGACAGAAAGGTCAGGTTACCCACAAAGTGAAGCCCATCAGACTAACAGCGGATCTGTCAGCAAAAACTCTACAAGCCAGAAGAGAGTGGGGGCCAATATTCAACATTCTTAAAGAAAAGAATTTTCAACCCAGAATTTCATATCCAGCCAAACTAAGCTTCATAAGTGAAGGAGAAATAAAATCCTTTACAGACAAGCAAATGCTGAGAGATTTTGTCACCATCAGGCCTGCCTTACAAGAGCTCCTGAAGGAAGCACTAAACATGGGAAGGAACAACCAGTACCAGCCACTGCAAAAACATGCCAAATTGTAAAGACCATCGATGCTCTGAAGAAACTGCACCAACTAATGGGCAAAATAACCAGCTAACTTCATAATGACAGGATCAACTTCACACATAACAATATTAACCTTAAATGTAAATGAGCTAAATGCCCCAATTAAAAGACACAGACTGGCAAATTGGATAAAGAGTCAAGACCCATCAGTGTGCTGTATTCAGGAGACCCATCTCACATGCAGAGACACACATAGGCTCAGAATAAAGGGATGGAGGAAGATCTACCAAGCTAATGGAAAACAAAACAAAACAAAACAAAAAAGCAGGGGTTTCAATCCTAGTCTGTGATAAAATAGACTTTAAACCAACAAAGATCAAAAGAGACAAAGAAGGCCATTACATAATGGTAAAGAGATGAATTCAACAAGAAGAGCTATTTTAAATATATATGCACCCAATACAGGAGCACCCAGATTCATAAAGCAAGTCCTTAAAGACCTACAAAGAGACTTAGACTCCCACACAATAATAATGGGAGACTTTAACACCTCACTGTCAACATTAGACAGATCAATGAGACAGAAAGTTAACAAGGATATCCAGGAATTGAACTCAGCTCTGCACCAAGCAGGCCTAATAGACATCCACAGAACTCTCCACCCCAAATCAGCAGAATACAATTCTTCTCAGCACCACATCACACTTATTCCAAAATTGACCACATAGTTGGAAGTAAAGCACTCCTCAGCAAATGTAAAAGAACAGAAATCTTAACAAACTCTCTCTCAGACCATAGTGCAATCAAATTAGAAGTCAGGATTAAGAAACTCACTCAAAACAGCACAACTACATGGAAACTGAACAACCTGTTCCTGAATGACTACTGGGTAAATAATGAAATTAAGGCAGAAATAAATATGTTCTTGGAAAATAATGAGAACAAAAACACAATGTACCAGAATTTCTGAGACACAGCTAAAGCACTGTTTAGAGGGAAATTTATAGCACTAAATGCCCATAGGAGAAAAATGGGAAAAATCTAACATTGACACCCTAACATCACAATTAAAAGAAATAGAGAAGCAAGAACAAATTCAAAAGGTGGCAGAAAGCAAGAAATAACTAAGATCAGAGCAGAACTGAAGGAGACAGAGACACAAAAAATCCTTCAAAAAAATCAATGAATCTGGGAGCTGGTTTTTTGAAAACATCAACAAAATTGATAGACAGCTAGCAAGACTAATAAAGAAGAAAAGAGAAAAGAATCATATAGACACAATAAAAAACGATAAAGGGGATATCACCACCAATCCCACAGAAAACAAACTACCGTCAGAGAATACTATAAACACCTATATGTGAATAACCTAGAAAATCTAGAAGAAATGGATAAATTCCTGGACACATACGCCCTCCCAAGACTAAACCAGGAAGAAGTTGAATCCCTGAATAGACCAATAACAGGCTCTGAAATTGAGGCAATAATTAATAGCCTACCAAACAAAAAAAGTCCAGGACCAGATGGATTCACAGCCGAATTCTACCAGAGGTACAAAGAGGAGTTGGTACCATTCCTTCTGAAACTATTCCAATCAATAGAAAAAGAAGGAATCCTTCCTAACTCATTTTATGAGGCCAGCATCATCCTGATACCAAAGCATGGCAGAGGCACAATGAAAAAAGAGAATTTTAGGCCAACATCCGTGATGAACATCAATGCAAAAATCCTCAATAAAATACTGGCAAACCAAATCCAGCAGCGCATCCAAAAGCTTATCCACCATGATCAAGTGGGCTTCATCCTTGGGATGCAAGGCTGGTTCAACATATGCAAATCAATAAACATAATCCATTATATAAACAGAACCAAAGACAAAAACCACATGATTATCTTAATAGATGGAACCAAAAAAGTGCCCGCATTGCCAAGATAATCCTAAGCAAAAAGAACGAAGCTGGAGGCATCACACTACCTGACTTCAAACTATACTACAAGGCTACAGTAACCAAAACAGCATGGTACTGGTACCAAAACAGAGATATAGGCCAATGGAACAGAACGAGAGCCCTCAGAAATAATACCACACATCTGCAACCATCTGATCTTTGACAAACCTGACAAAAACAAGAAATGAGGAAAGGATTCCCTATTTAATAAATGGTGCTGGGAAAAGTGGCTAGCCATATGTAGAAAGATGAAACTGGATCCCTTCCTTTCACCTTGTAAAAAAATTAATTAAAGATGGATTAAAGACTTAAATGTTAGACCTAAAACCATAAAAATCCTAGAAGAAAACCTAGGCAATACCATTCACGACATAGGCATGGGCAAGGACTTCATGACTAAAACACCAAAAGCAATGGCAACAAAAGCCAAAATTGACAAATGGGATCTAATTAAACTAAAGAGCTTCTGTACAGCAAAAGAAACTATCATCAGAGTGAACTGGCAACCTACAGAATGGGAGAAAATTTTTGCAATCTACCTATCTGACAAAGGGCTAATATCCAGAATCTACAAAGAACTTAAACAAATTTACAAGAGAAAAGTCAAATGACCCAATCAAATGCGGGTGAAGGATATGAACAGACACTTCTCAAAAGAAGACATTTATGCAGCCAAAAAACACATGAAAAAATGCTCATCATCACTGGCCATCAGAGAAATGCAAATCAAAATCACAATGAGATACCATCTCACACCAGTTAGAATGGCAATCATTAAAAAGTCAAGAAACAACAGGTGCTGGAGAGGGTGTGGAGAAATAGGAATGCTTTTACACTGTTGGTGGGAGTGTAAATTAGTTCAACCATTGTGGAAGACAGTGTGGCAATTCCTCATGGATCTAGAACTAGAAATACCATTTGACCCAGCATCCCATTACTGGGTACATACCCAAAGGATTATAAATCATGCTAGTATAAGGACACATGCACACGTATGTTTATTGCAGCACTAGTCACAATAGCAAAGACTTGGAAACAACCCAAATGTCCATCAATGATAGACTAGATTAAGAAAATGTGGCACATATACACCCTGGAATACTATGCAGCCATAAAAAGGATGAGTTCATGTTCTTTGTAGGGACATGAATGAAGCTGGAAACCATCATTCTGAACAAACCGTCGCAAGGTCAGAAAACCAAATACCACATGTTCTCACTCATAGGTGGGAATTGAACAATGAAAACACTTGTGAGAGGTGAAGCCCGCTTGGCTTCTTGTTCTGTAGGGACTTGGAGAACTTTTCTGTCTACCTAGAGGATTATAAACACACCAATCAGTGCTCTGAGTCTAGCTAAAGGTTTGTAAATGCATCAATCAGCACTCTGTAAAAACACACCAGTCAGCGCTCTAGGTCTAGCTAAAGGTTTGTAAACGCACCAATCAGCACTCTGTAAAAACGCACCAATCAGCACTCTGTAAAATGGACCAATCAGCACTCTGTAAAATGGACTAATCAGCAGGATGTGGGTGGGGCCAAATAAGGGAATAAAAGCTAGCCACCTGAGCCAGGAGGGGCAGCCAGCAGTGGCAACCAGCTGGGGTCTCCTTCCATGCTGTGGAAGCTTTGTTCTTTTGCTCTTCACAATAAGTCTTGCTGCTGCTCATTCTTTGGGTCCACACCACCTTTAAGAGCTGTGCCACTCACTGGGAAGTTCTGCAGCTTCATTCCTGAAGTCAGTGAGACCACAAACCTACCAGAAGGAAGAAACTCTGGACACATCTGAACATCTGAAGGAACAAACTCTGGACACACCACCTTTAAGAGCTGTAACACTCACCATGAGGGTCTGTGGTTTCATTCTTGAAGTCAGTGAGACCAAGAACCCACTGGAAGGAACTAATTCTGGAGATACTTGGACACAGGGTGGGGAATATCACACATCGGTTCCTGTCGTGGGGTCGGGGGAGAGGGGAGGGATAGCATTAGGAGAAATATCTAATGTTAAATGACGAGTTAATGGGTGCAGCACACCAACATGGCATTGTATACATATTTAACAAACTTGCATGTTGTGCACATGTACCCTAGAACTTAAAGTATAATAAAAAAAAAATAAGAGAAAAACAAAGTGAAAGGTAAAACTCTAAAGCAGACGTAAGAGGTAACTTTGTGGCCTAGGGCTGGGAAAATACTTCTTCAACAAGACTCCTGAAAAATACAAACAATAAAGTGAAAAATTGATATATCTGAGTTCATCGAAATTAACTATAAAGATGGCAGCTGTGGTGCTGGTGGCGATGCAGTTGCTGCAGGGATCGGGTTCTCGGGGCTGCCCGCGGCTAAGGTGAGCCACAGGTGAGCCAGGCCTCGGCCTGGGTCTGGGGCAGCTGGAGTCTTTCCAGAGGCTCTATCTTTGGGTTCTGCAGGCTCATGTCCTCAGGCGGGCTCACCCCTGGAGACACCAGCCTCATCCCAGAGGTGATGGGGGTGCTTCCCAGCTTTGCATCTCCACCCCTGGCTCACAGTCCCATTTGTCTCTCCTCTCCTCCTTGGCTTCTGGGTACTATCCTGCCCTCACCTCTTCAGCAGAGGCCATGTCTCATCTCTCTGCCTCTGCCCCACTCTCCTTTGGCATTTTTCCCTTGTGTCCAGAATTTGTGGGTTCTTGGTCTCACTGACTTCAAGAATGAAGCCGGGGACCCTTGTGGTGAGTGCTACAGTTCTTAAAGTTGGTGTGTCCGGAGTTTGTTCCTTCAGATGTTCAGATGTGTCTGGAGTTTCTTCCTTCCGGTGGGTTTGTGGTCTCACTGACTTCAAGAGTGAAGCCGCGGACCCTCGTGGTGAGTGTTACAGCTCTTAAAAGCAGTGCATCTGGATTTGTTCATTCCTTCCAGTGGGTTCGTGGTGTCACTGGCTTCAGGAGTGAAGCTGCAGACCTTCATGATGAGTGTTACAGCTCATAAAGTTAGTGTGGACCCAAAGAGTGAGCAGCAGCAAGATTTATTGCAAAGAGCGAAAGAACCAAGCTTTCATAGCATGGAAGGGGACCCGAATGGGTTGCCGCTGCTGGCTCGGGTGGCCTGCTTATATTCCCTTATCTGGCCCCACCCAAATCCTACTGATTGGTACATTTTACAGAGAGCTGGTCCATTTTACAGAGAGCTGATTGGTCCGTTTTGACAGGGTGCTGATTGGTGCATTTACAAACCTCTAGCTAGACACAGAGTGCTGATTGGTGCGTTTACAATCCTTTAGCTAGACACAAAAGTTCTCCAAGTCCCCACTCGACCCAGAAGCTGGCTGGTTTCACCTCTCAATGGCTCCAGCCGCCGCCTCTCCCTGCACACCTCCCCGCCAGCAGAGGGAGCCCGCTCCAGCCTCGGCAAGCCCCAGAGAGGGGCCGCCACAGTGCAGCCGCGGGCTGAAGGGCTCCTCAAGCACGGCCAGACCGGAGGCGGAGAGCGAGTGAGGGCTGCTAGTACATTGTCACCTCTCACCCTCAGAAGGCTGAGCTGGTGGGGGCTGAGTTCTGTTACGTGTGACAGCAACGTCTAGGCCAAGCTTGTCCAACTTGCGGCCCACCAGCTGCATACCACTCTGGACGGCTTTGAATGCAGCCCAACACAAATTCGTAAACTTTCTTAAAACATAGTGCGTTTTTTTTTGTTTTTTTTTTTTGTTTTTTTGTTTTTGTTTTTTTTAAGCTCATCAGCTATCATTAACGTCAGTGTATTTTACGTGTGGCCAAAGGCAGTTCTTCCATTGTGGCCCAGGGAAACCAAACTGAAAGATTGGACGCTCCTGGTCTAGGCTCTCGATTGCTGAACTCGTTTCCTCTCAGCTGTTGATTCCCGACATTTGAGGACTTTTTCTGTCCCCTCTGCTCTTCCTGCCCAAGAGGCAATATCTGCCTTTCCCCACAAGGGTGTGTTCATTCAGGCAACAGGTATGTATTACCCTTCACTACATAATGAGCACTACTTCAGGGGTATGGAGGTGACCAGAGAGAGTTGCTGCCCACAGGAAATGGAGACAGACAATAGTGTGAACAAAATATTGCCAATCATGAAAATGGTTTGAAGTAAATAAGCAGAGTTTAGTGGCAGAAAATAGCAGGAAAGCCTAGACAGACTGAGTGATAGCCCCTCATCAAGGTGACATTTAAGCCAAGAGATGAAGAATGAAAGAAGGGGAGGCCACATGAAAAAGGCAAGCCCTGGAATAGTGAGAGCAGAAGCTTTGGAGGTGATGAGCCCGGTGTGTTCTGGGAATTGATGGAAGAGTCGGAGTGACTGGGACCCGTAGGGGTGGGAGGTTCAGGAAATGAGTGTGGAGAAAGAGACACAAGGCCTTCAAAGCAGATTAATAAGGGGTGTGGCTTCCACCTAGACTTCAGTGACACTGCTAAATGGCAGAGCTGTTCTAAGTGTTTTATCTGTATGAACTGTGCTTCAGTGAGTTTTGGTTGTAAGCCCTATTTTACAGAGATGGCAATTAATTAATTAAGACCCAACGTACTGAATCAGCTTGCCTCAGGGTCCCTTGGCTGAGCCAGGATCACTTCTCTATGTGTCTTTCAAGATATGTAGAAAGAAATCCTTTAGAAAGGCAAATGTCGATTTCTAATGCAGACAAAACATAACTAACTGCACTAAGTGGTCATCATAGGCTCAGTTGTCTCAATTTTGTGGTACTGGGTCAGTTTCTCTGTTTTAGGTTTGGATTCCCTGCATACAGACACTTTAGAAGTGGTGGCACCTCTCCCAACATCCCCATCCCCCACTTCTGTCTTACCTGGAGTACCTAAGCTTGTTTTTGCTACAGTCAATGGACAGGCAAAGTTTGAAACCAAAGTTACTATGTTGGATAATGGGCTTTGTGTGGCATCTTAAAATAAGTTTGGAAGCTTTTATATGGCAGGAAGTAAATACTTTTGCTAATATTGTGGGTGGTCTCCTTGTTTTAACATGTACATGCTTTAGCTGACTCTCAGTTGCAATTAACGTGTCAATTATGAATTGTACTCTGAGTAGATGTATGCTAGAAAATCCAAAAACTTAGTAACCAAAATATCAACAGTGGTCATTTTTGTTGGTGGCATTTAGGATGGGTTCCCTCCTCCCCCCACTTTTAAAAATCCTTTCTGTAATTCTAAAAGTTTTCTACCACAGACATGAAGTGTATGGCTTCATAAATGTTGACCTACGTATATACCTGTGAAGCCACCATTACAATGAAGATAATGAGTATATCCGTCACCCTCATATAATTAAATCTGGTTATTAAGTCATTGACAATTTTAAAAGGTATCTCTTGACTAAATCTTATTTTGAACATCTGATTTAACCTGCGAATTTTCTTTATATTACTAGTTCTTATTAATTCAGGATCAAGATACAAAGCAAAATATCATGGTGAAATTGCGCACTCTTTGGAAAGTTGGCATTTTCAGTCAGTTGTCTAATTTGTAGTTTTTGAGACAATACTATAGAAAGATGTTTCAAGTTTTTCTTTTTTAGAATGGTTATTTTAATACATTATTAAGTTGCTAAGTTAATGCTAATAAAAGACCTTTAAGTTTTAAAAAAAGCATAGAAAGAGTTAGCAAATACATGACACACTGGGAGAAAATATTTGTGGCATTTAAAACCAACACGGGGCCGTGTGCGATGGCTCACGCCTGTAATCTCAGCACTTTGGGAGGGGGAGGCAGGAGGATCACTTGAGCCCAGGAGTTCAAGACCAGCTGAGCAACATAGTGGGACCTCATTTCTACAAAAAAATTTAAAATTAGCTGTGCATAGTGGTGTGCACCTATAGTCCCAGCTACTTGGGAGGCTGAGGTAGGAGGATCACTTGAGCCTGGGAGTTTGAGGCTGCAGTGAGCCGTGATTGCATCACTGTACTCCAGCCTGGGTAACACAGTGAGGCTGCTCTGTCTCATAAGTAAATAAATAAATACATAAACAAACAAAACCAACAAGGAATTTGCATTAGAATATACAAAGAATTCAAAATCAACAGGGCCAGAAAACTAATAGAAAAATGGCAAAGGATATAAATAAGCAGTTCACACTCAAATGACCAACATGTAGAGATAATACCAATCTCGCTAATAATCAGAGATACACAAATTAAACCAATGAGCTACCACCTGACATCAATATGGCAAAACTTTTTATAAAGGCATATCATTCCAAACTGGAGGTGGAAATAAGGAAACAGGAATGCTTAGCCTACTGGAAGGAGTATAAACTGTGCTTGTGAAACTCATTTATGTCTGTCTTATGATTCTACTTCTGGATAACGATCCCAAAGAAATTCTCACACAGTTCCATAAGAGGACATATTCAAGAATACTCACCATGCCATTTCTCTACCAGGGAGTCAGAGACACTGTCCACTCCACCTTCTAGTGTGTATTCCTCTATTACATAGGTTGGCAAGTTAAAAACTACATTTTCCAGACACCTCTGCAGCTAAGGTTCAGCAAATCATATGCATTCTTGTGAGAAAGGGAAGGCAGAAGTAAGGTAATCTGCCACTTCTCCCTTTCTGCTGGCAAGCATTGTTGTGGACTGGTTTGATTTTACTGTACTAGTGTTAGCAAACGTTACAATGACAAGGCACTGACAGATGTCAATAGGCAGAATGCTGGACATCCGTTTTGCTGGGGTGGATGGTAGAGGTGTAGTGTGTTTCTGGAACAGCAGCTGCCTCCTGATCAGGGCAGTCTCAGGATAATAGTCAAGGCAGCTACTGCTATTAGAAGAGAGAATCGCTCCCTCAGTGACTTTGAGTCTTTCCTAGATTGTTTCCTTCAGCATTCTCTATGATTCTGTAATGCATCCCTTTCTATTTAAAGTTAATTTTCTTTGCATTTAAACTACAGTTTGATTGATTCCACCAGAATGCAAGAAATTTGTTAATATTCTTCTGTTCTACATTTTACAAAGTTCACTTACCGTTAAACTTCCATCTCAATTGTTCATTCTATCAGGCAAGTCTACTCTCTCTGTATCTCACAGTATTTTGTATTTGTATTGTAATTACTTGCTTACCTATCTGTCTTTCTCCATTAGAAAATGAACTCTTTGAGGCCAGAGATGGAATCTTATTCATTTTTGTAATCCTGGCTCTTAGCATTACAGCCATCTTCCCTCCCAACTAAGGGCCTTTGCATATGCTATACCACCTGCCTGGGAAACCCTCCTACTTCTTTTCATCTAGTTAACTCTTAGTCATGTTTCTTATTCAGCTGGATCATCTTGAGATTGAACTATACTGTTCAGTATAGTAGTCACTAACTGTATGTGGCTATTTCCATTTTTTATTTTATAATTTTATTTAAATTAATTTTAAATTAAATTTAAAATTTAAAATCATTCAAATTGACCAAAGGATTGAAAATAAAAATAAGTAAATAAAAATCAATCATCAGTCACACTACCCACATTTTACATAAATGAACATGTGGCTACCATATTGGACAGCACAGAATACAGAACATTTCTGTCATCACAGAAAGTTCTGTTGGACAGCACTGATCTAAGTACATTAGGGCTCTGTATTTTACACTCCAATATTTTGTGCTGTGCTTACATAGCACTTATCAAACTAAATTATGAATTAATAATATCTGTCTTCTCCGTTAAATCTTAGGCCGCATATAGACAGAAACCATGTCTGTTTTGTTTGCCATTGTATGCCAGTGCCTAAGACAGTACACGACAAACAATAAACACTAAATAGATATTTGTCAAATGACAAATGAATGAACGAAATTATCTTCTAATAGATACAAACATTCTATTTCTTGCAATTTTGGGTCCAGACTAGAACTATGATTAGTGGGTTTTTATGTAGGGGCAAATACTTTTTCAAGTTTCAGACCACTTTATGCCCCCTTTTTTTGCTGAGCATTTTACTTCCTTTCCTGAAACCAAAAGGACAACAGTATTGAGCTAGTGAAGATTTGGAAACCTAATACTTTGGTAATACTAAAACGTTGATGTTCAAAATATCCAAATGTGAAACACATGACTAAAAAAATACTTTGTATTGTTCTACCTAGTCATGATCAATGTAAACATGTGGGTATCAGTGATAACCAAAAAGATATACTTGCAATGAGTGAGAAATACTTCATTTATTTAGACTTATGATCATTACATTTTTGTTTTACATTTTAAGGTAGAAGAGAGGTTTAAAAGTGCAATTTTATTCTTTTATAAATTATGCAATAACATACTTTAAAAAGAATAAACAATAGAAAAGATAATTAAAATAACTCAAATGAATAAAAGTGGAATCAAAATAATCAATTAAAATTGCAGTTATCATGGCTAGTGATGGATTACATGTAGTTTGTTATATCAGAAATATTGGCACTTGGAAATCTTAATAGAGCTTTGAAAAATTAGCAGCATGTATTGTTGCCCTACACTGTCTAGAGCAGAACTCTGACAATATCTGTTTTCATTTTCACTGGGATTTAGCTTTAGTTAATACATTCACATCAGCTTTGTCTGCCTCTCCAAGACTTTTTTCATGGCTCTCAACCAAGACATTGTCTTCCTTTTTTCGGGGCCTCTGGGAACCAGCATCTCTGGGAGCTAGAGGAGCTCCAAGGGCAACAAAATTGTGCACATCCTGCAGCTTCTTACGCAGCCATTCTACTCTCTCCATCGAGTTCAGATGTTTTCCCAGGTTATGCATAAGCTGTATTTCACTCACAGATCTCTTCCTGGGAAGAAGAGAAACAGAGAGGGCCACTTCCCATTAGCTCCCCACTTCGAAATGATAAAGTCAACATTAAAAATCCAATTCCAAGGCAAAACAGTACTTACTTAACAGATTTCCCATCCGATTTTGTAAGAAAACAAATTGCCAACATGACAATCATAACTTTAGCCATGTCTTTTGCAGGTATCATCTTCACTAAAAGGACAAGCAAAATGGAGGTATTTTAAAATATTTTTAATATTCCAAACTATAGTACACAGAATGCAATACTAACTAATTGGGTTGGTTTTCATGAGAAGCTTTTGGAATCAACCTCTTTATTTTATGGATACATTAGTATACATTATATATACACATAATTTAACTTATAAATTAGTTTTATGCTCCTAACTATCTTTTGGAGATTTCTTGTGCAAGTTTTATTTATTTATTTACTTATTTTATTTATTTTTTTAGAATGCAATTTTTTATTGTTTTCTAAATCTATTTGTACACTTAATATGCTAGTATTAATTTCACAAACAGTATAAAGAATGTACTCCAATGATATTAAGCGGCAACTACTCACCTGAAAAAGAAAACATTGTCTCTGAAATAATTCCTAATTATACAATTTTGCAAACTAATAAGCACTATAAATATTAAAATGTTAAGACTTCAGTGTATAATGTCAATAACATCCTGCCTTTTTAAAATTGCTTAAAACATTTGTTAAAGATCATGCAAAATAGGAGAGGGAGAGACGGAACGAGAGAGAGACACACACAGGGCTCCTTCCCCCCGCCCTCCCCCCCCTCCGTCGGTACCGACTCACCCGACACCACCAAGCCGCAGGGAGGGACGCCCCCGCCGACAGGAGAATTGGTTCCCGGGCCCGCGGCGATGCCCCCCCGGTAGCTCGGGCCCGTGGTCGGGTGTTTGTGAGTGTTTCTATGTGGGAGAAGGAGGAGGAGGAGGAAGAAGAAGCAACGATTTGTCTTCTCGGCTGGTCTCCCCCCGGCTCTACATGTTCCCCGCACTGAGGAGACGGAAGAGGAGCCGTAGCCACCCCCCCTCCCGGCCCGGATTATAGTCTCTCGCCACAGCGGCCTCGGCCTCCCCTTGGATTCAGACGCCGATTCGCCCAGGAGCTATTAAGGCATTGCAGATGGTGAAATAAAAGACTTCAGGCCGGGCGCGGTGGCTCACGCCTGTAATCCCGGCACTTTGGGAGGCCGAGGCGGGCGGATCACGAAGTCAGGAGATGGAGACCATCCTAGCTAACACAGTGAAACCTCGTCTCTACTAAAAATGCAAAAAATTAGCCAGGCACGGTGGCGGGCGCCTGTAGTTCCAGCTGCTTGGGAGGCTGAGGCAGGAGAACGGCATGAACCCGGGAGGCAGAGCTTGCAGTGAGCCAAGATGGCGCCACTGCACTCTGGCCTGGGCAAAGAGCGAGACTCCATCTCAAAAAACAAAAAAAGAAAAAGAAATAAAAGACTTCAGCCCACCCATATTATAGTCTAATACAGTTTATAGACAGCTGACCTAGAAGATCTCTCCAGTGTTAAATCAGGGTTAAAAGTAGCACGGTGGATGAAAAAATGCTCATCACTGGCCATCAGAGAAATGCAAATCAAAACTGCAATAAGATACCATCTCACACCAGTTAGAATGGCGATCATTAAAAAGTCAGGAAACAACAGGTGCTGGAGAGGATGTGGAGAAATAGGAACACTTTTACATTGTTGTTGGGACTGTAAACTAGTTCAACCATTGTGGAAGTCAGTGTGGCGATTCCTCAGGGATCTAGAACTAGAAATACCATTTGACCCAGCCATCCCATTACTGGCTATATACCCAAAGGATTATAAATCATGCTGCTATAAAGACACATGCACACGTATGTTTATTGTGGCACTATTCACAATAGCAAAGACTTGGAACCAACCCAAATATCCAACAACAATAGACTGCATTAAGAAAATGTGGCACGTATACACCATGGAATACTATGCAGCCATAAAAAAGGATGAGTTCATGTCTTTTGTAGGGACATGGATGAAGCTGGAAACCATCATTCTCAGTGAACTATTGCAAGGACAAAAAACCAAACACCACATGTTCTCACTCATAGGTGGGAATTGAACAGTGAGAACCCTTGGACACAGGAAGGGGAACATCACACACCAGGGACTGTTGTGGGGTGGGGGAAGTGGGGAGGGATAGCATTAGGAGATATACCTAATGCTAAATGACAAGTTAATGGGTGCAGCACACCAACATGGCACATGTATACATATGTAACAAACCTGCACGTTGTGCACGTGTACCCTAGAACTTTAAAGTATAATATAAAAAAGTAGCATGGTGGATTATAATCTTACTTGATTAAATTACTATAAGATAATACTATCTCTTTTTAATGCTTTGTTTTCTAGTATATTGACTATATTCTTGTGAGCTTAGAATAACATAATGAATGTTCTTTAATAACTATTTTCTATTGTGCAAAGTTCTCTTAGGGCCTTTCTGGTGCATTTGTTTATCCAGCCTCATCTGAAGACTGCCTCTTCAGTTAGTTTTATACTAAATCCATACATACACTATAATGAAATCTTGTAGTGAGAACTATGTTACTTTGTTCATGAAGGGATTATCTTTACAAATATAATTAAAGGGATGCTTTTAAAATAAATTTTAAAATGGCAGTAGCTTTTTAGAATTGTTACATGCAGGAACAGTTATAAAGCAGTCAAACTGATGTATCCAAAATAACTGACCAGGTGACATACTGCCAAAATGAAAATTAGTACTTTCCAAGGTTCTAAGTATACTTAAACAAATGTACTTCATTTTGTTTTTTGGCTTAAGAGGTAGCATATCAGAATCACCTAGGGATTTTTTTTTTCAAACTTTAATCCTTTTTTGGAGATGTAAGTTTTTAAGTTTCTCTTTTAGCTGTGTTCCCTTAGACTTCTCAATCATTCAGTAAGAATTGAATAACTGCAGTGTGTTCAGCAATGAATACTAGATATTTGATATGGACTTTTTTTGAGTCTTCCTCCTGAATTTTACATGGCTACCTAAAAGATCTCTCTCTTTTTTGTATTCTATAAAAACATCATCTGTGAGGCATAAAGGAGCAAGGAATCCTCTGAGCAGAGTTAGCGAATTAGATTTTTAAAAAAATGAGAATGGTGAGATGTGTTTAGTTCTGAAGAATGGAGGAGGAGTTGCTGGATACTAGCGAGGACGTAGAATTGAGGAAAGAAGTTAGGGTAGGAGATAGTGTAAATGAATTTGGTAGAAAAAATTCAGTACAGCCTACCAGCAGTACTTCAAGTAAAATTAGAAATTGTGAACTGACCTATCTGTTCCTAAAGGTGTCTTATATTTTAAAAGTTTGCTCAAAAGTCAAATTGAATCTTGTTAGAAACACACTACTTAAAAATATAAACCATGCCTATGTGTTCACACTAAGTCCTCAGCAAATACTTCTTCTTTATTAGTTCATAGTTGCCTTTCTACTGATTTGATGGAAAATATATCCTTCTCAAATATATTTCCAAATGAAAATCTGGCTCCCCTCCCCCCTCCCCCCTCTCCCCTCTCCCCTCTCCCCTCTCCCTTCTTTCCACGGTCTCCCTCTGATGCCGAGCCGAAGCTGGACGGTACTGCTGCCATCTCAGCTCACTGCAACCTCCCTGCCCGATTCTCCTGCCTCAGCCTGCCGAGTGCCTGCGATTGCAGGCGTGCGCCGCCACGCCTGACTGGTTTTCGTATTTTTTTGGTGGAGACGGGGTTTCGATGTGTCGGCTGGGCTGGTCTCCAGCTCCTAACTGCGAGTGATCCGCCAGCCTCGGCCTCCCGAGGTGCCGGGATTGCAGACGGAGTCTCGTTAACTCAGTGCTCAATGGCGCCCAGGCTGGAGTGCAGTGGCGTGATCTCGGCTCGCTACAACCACCTCCCAGCCGCCTGCCTTGGCCTCCCTAAGTGCCGAGATTGCAGCCTCTGCCTGGCAGCCACCCCGTCTGGGAAGTGAGGAGCGTCTCCGCCTGACTGCCCATCGTCTGGGATGTGAGGAGCCCCTCTGCCTGGCTGCCCAGTCTGGAAAGTGAGGAGCGTCTCTGCCCGGCCGCCATCCCATCTAGGAAGTGAGGAGCGCCTCTTCCCGGCCGCCATCACATCTGGGAAGTGAGGAGCGTCTCTGCCCGGCCGCCCATCATCTGAGATGTGGGGAGCACCTCTGCCCTGCCGCCCCGTCCGGGATGTGAGGAGTGTCTCTGCCCGGCCGCCCTGTCTGAGAAGTGAGGAGACCCTCTGCCTGGCAACCGCCCCGTCTGAGAAGTGAGGAGCCCCTCCGCCCGGCAGCCACCCTGTCTGAGAAGTGAGGAGCGTCCTCCCTCCTCATCTGGGAGGGAGGTGGGGGGGTCAGCCCCCCACCCGGCCAGCCGCCCCGTCCGGGAGGTGAGGGGCACCTCTGCCCGGCCGCCCCTACCGGGAAGTGAGGAGCCCCTCTGCCCGGCCAGCCGCCTCGTCCGGGAGGGAGGTGGGGGGGTCAGCCCCCCGCCTGGCCAGCCGCCCCATCCGGGAGGCGAGGGGTGCCTCTGCCCGGCCACCCCTACTGGGAAGTGAGGAGCCCCTCTGCCCGGCCAGCCGCCCCGTCCGGGAGGGAGGTCGGGGGGTCAGCCCCCCTCCCGGCCAGCCGCCCCATCCGGGAGGGAGGTGGGGGGGTCAGCCCCCCACCCGGCCAGCCGCCCCGTCCGGGAGGGAGGTGGGGGGATCAGCCCCCTGCCCGGCCAGCCGCCCTGTCCAGGAGGTGGGGGGGGCGCCTCTGCCTGGCCGCCCCTACTGGGAAGTGAGGAGCCCCTCTGCCCGGCCAGCCGCTCTGTCTGGGAGGGAGGTGGGGGGGTCAGCCCCCGGCCCGGCCAGCCGCCCCGTCCGGGAGGGAGGTGGGGGGGTCAGCCCCCGGCCTGGCCAGCCGCCCCGTCCGGGAGGGAGGTGGGGGGATCAGCCCCCTGCCCGGCCAGCCGCCCTGTCCAGGAGGTGGGGGGGGCGCCTCTGCCTGGCTGCCCCTACTGGGAAGTGAGGAGCCCCTCTGCCCGGCCAGCCGCTCTGTCTGGGAGGGAGGTGGGGGGGTCAGCCCCCGGCCCGGCCAGCCGCCCCGTCCGGGAGGGAGGTGGGGGGGTTAGCCCCCCGCCTGGCCAGCCGCCCCATCCGGGAGGTGAGGGGCGCCTCTGCCCAGCCACCCCTTCTGGGAAGTGAGGAGCCCCTCTGCCCGGCCAGCCGCTCTGTCTGGGAGGGAGGTGGGGGTGGTCAGCCCCCGGCCCGGCCAGCCGCCCCGTCCGGGAGGGAGGTGGGGGGGTTAGCCCCCCGCCTGGCCAGCCGCCCCATCCGGGAGGTGAGGGGCGCCTCTGCCCGGCCGCCCCTTCTGGGAAGTGAGGAGCCCCTCTGCCCGGCCAGCCGCCCCGTCCGGGAGGGAGGTGGGGGGGTCAGCCCCCCACCCGGCCAGCCGCCCCATCCGGGAGGGAGGTGGGGGGGTCAGCCCCCCGCCCGGCCAGCCGCCCCGTCCGGGAGGGAGGTGGGGGGGTCAGCCCCCCGCCCGGCCAGCCGCCCCGTCCGGGAGGGAGGTGGGGGGGTCAGCCCCCCGCCCGGCCAGCCGCCCCGTCCGGGAGGGAGGTGGGGGGTCAGCCCCCCGCCCGGCCAGCCGCCCCGTCCGGGAGGGAGGTGGGGGGGTCAGCCCCCCGCCCGGCCAGCCGCCCCGTCCGGGAGGGAGGTGGGGGGGTCAGCCCCCCGCCCGGCCAGCCGCCCCGTCCGGGAGGGAGGTGGGGGGGTCAGCCCCCCGCCCGGCCAGCCGCCCCGTCCGGGAGGGAGGTGGGGGGGTCAGCCCCCCGCCCGGCCAGCCGCCCCGTCCGGGAGGGAGGTGGGGGGATCAGCCCCCCGCCCGGCCAGCCGCCCTGTCCGGGAGGTGAGGGGCGCCTCTGCCCGGCCACCCCTACCGGGAAGTGAGGAGCCCCTCTGCCCGGCCAGCCGCCCCCTCCGGGAGGGAGGTGGGGGGTCAGCCCCCCGCCGGGCCAGCCGCCCCGTCGGGGAAGTGAGGGGCGCCTCTGCCCGGCCGCCCCTACTGGGAAGTGAGGAGCCCCTCTGCCCGGCCAGCCGCCCTGTCCGGGAGGGAGGTGGGGGGTCAGCCCCCCGCCCAGCCAGCCGCCCCGTCCGGGAGGGAGGTGGGGGGGGTCAGCCCCCCGCCCGGCCAGCCGCCCCGTCCGGGAGGTGAGGGGCGCTTCTGCCCGGCCGCCCCTACTGGGAAGTGAGGAGCTCCTCTGCCCGGCCACCACCCCATCTGGGAGGTGTACTCAACAGCTCATTGAGAACGGGCCGTGAAGACAATGGCGGTTTTGTGGAATAGAAAGGGGGGAAAGGTGGGGAAAAGATTGAGAAATCGGATGGTTGCTGTGTCTGTGTAGAAAGAGGTAGACATGGGAGACTTTTCATTTTGTTCTGTACTAAGAAAAATTCTTCTGCCTTGGGATCCTGTTGATCTGTGACCTTACCCCCAACCCTGTGCTCTCTGAAACATGTGCTGTATCCACTCAGGGTTGAATGGATTAAGGGCGGTGCAAGATGTGCTTTGTTAAACAGATGCTTGAAGGCAGCATGTTCGTTAAGAGTCATCACCACTCCTTAATCTCAAGTACCCAGGGACACAAACACTGCGGAAGGCTGCAGGGTCCTCTGCCTAGGAAAACCAGAGAACTTTGTTCACTTGTTTATCTGCTGACCTTCCCTCCACTATTGTCCTGTGACCCTGCCAAATCCCCCTCTGCGAGAAACACCCAAGAATGATCAATAAAAAAGAAAAAAAAAAAAAAAAAAAAAAAAAAAAAAAAAAAAAAAAAGATCATGCAAAATAAACACTGTATTAAAATGCTAGATTACACTCAAACATCAAGGCAATGAAACACAAAAGAGCAACTATTTAGCACAATGACTGGCCAAGTAAATAACTTAATCAGCATATTAATAAAAATCCACTGAGTGATAAACATCAAAAATGTAACACTGAATCTAGATAATCACGCATCTGCGATCTCACCATCTACCATCCTAACTGTGACTTGGGGTAAACTGCCAGAATTCATTCTACATAAATGAGCTATGTTAAAATGTTAGCAACATTTCATTGCATGATGACAGAGTACATTTCTAGTCCACACAGTACTTCAATGTGATCATTCTCTTAACTCAGCTAATAACTAATGGAAAGTACAGTTTTACAGTCACACCACTTATGTATATACATATATTTTACCCTTGCTTTGTTACATGTTTTTAAATTTTTTTTAAAAAAGTATTTCCTTTCTTATGATCCTCCCCCAGAATTAACATGCTGACTTAGGAAAAGACGTAGATAAAGTCTATCCTAGTATAGAGAGCAATGGTTTACTTTTACCTAATTAAATATTTCCTTGTCATTTATCAATTGTCACTGACCTTTTTTATGTAATTATTTCCTCATTCACTCATCTATAAATATTTATTAGTACCTGTTGTTACCCATGTCTCCTTGATTTTCCAGAAAAATAATTCATGTTTTTT
The DNA here is from genome assembly GCF_028858775.2 of Pan troglodytes. NCBI lineage: Eukaryota > Metazoa > Chordata > Mammalia > Primates > Hominidae > Pan > Pan troglodytes. Next base: position 17,650,803 of record NC_072407.2, read on the forward strand.
TTTTTCTTCTCATTGCTAAGCTCACTTAGAAAAATTGGGCACCATTTAAAAGACTTGGAGAACAGACCAGGGTGGCTTCTTGGGCACAGCTGGATGGTGCTGGAAGCCAGGCCTGGGATTTGGAGAGAAGAGTCTCCAACAGATAAACCCACGGAGGTCACCAGCCCTCCCTGCATCTACTCTCCTAACAGCTCAGGATGGCCCTGTTACACTACTGCCAGCCCTAGTGACTCGCTTTCTTAGCAATTTTTAAAGCCCTCTTCATTATGTACTTCCTACTTAAAATTCAGAACCTCTGTGATAAGCAATGCCTCTGTCATACAGAATGCTCGATCTCAGTTTACTGAGCCTCTCCCTGTAGTGTCACAGGCTGTGCACTCACCTAGATGAGCCCCTAAGAGCAGGGTTTGCTTCTGCTTCATCTAATGCCACATCTTCCCTCAAATGTGTGGTCACCAAATGTTCTGCAAAAAGGGTCTCTAGCTTTTTACTTTTCTTTTTGGCAAATTAAGCCCTTTAAAATACTTCTGACCTATCTTTATACTCAGATCTCACCTCATCTCAACAAGTTTTATGGGGTAATGCGCCAATGAAAGGTACAGTGGTATTAGTGAGTTCTGAAGCTTCTAATTACATAGACAATAGAGGCTGGCTGGTGAGCCATGCTTCTCATGCTCCCTTCTGTCACACTGTGGAAATCTTAAGCCACAAGAGGAATGAAAGAGCCTATTTTTGGGAAATCCCCCCTCACTGCATTTTATGTTGATTATACCTAAATGTTTATAACTTGCTTGAAAATGCCTAATTTTCTTCATAGTGTAAATTGTTAACACTATTTACGTAGCAAATCCTTTTCTTAAGTAACCTTCATTTCAGGCATTGTAATAATAACCATAAATACCAAACTAATAGGTGCTAATTTAGAGATTTTCACTAAATTAATTCACATTTCTCCTAGCATTAAAAATAATGTGTCAAAGCATTTAAAAATCATCTGATTAATTACTTGTGATATGGATTTCGAGCTTTATCTCTGAATGGAATGCTTGTTTGTAGCTTATTTCTTCAACTTATTTTATTAACAATTATCTTTTAATATAACTTTTGTCTCTTTCCTCGTTTCACATCAGTATAGGATATTCTTGCCTTAATCTGCATTTCAGTACTTGCAAAGGCTGTTATTATAGAAGTGCTTTTCCGTAATGCTCAGTGTACTACCTTTTAACATGCACATAGAGTAGTTATGTACTCCTATTTTACAGGGAAACTGCATCATTTAGAAATAGCATAGGAAATACAGTTTTCAGAATACAGCTGTCATTTATGTAAAGGAAATAAATATTTACTAGTCAAACTGGGCTTATCCAACTTTAGTATACAGATTGGGCTCTTTATGAGCCATAAAATAAATAATCTAGATAAGAATACTCTGCAGGAAAAACAGAATATTAACTCCACTTAATAAATTTATAAAGATTATTTAAATCAGAACTATTCATTCACCATCAACCTGTTTTATTTCAAAATTTTGACACCGATACTATTATATTAAAGCATAGCATGCCAAATTTTAATGATTTTTTGTTGTAATTTCAGATGAGGTTTTAAAAGGCAAGGTATCTCAGAAGACTTTAATCAAAAAGGATTTTGTGATTTGAGTAGCATTAATTTATTTTGTATGTGGCATTTTATATTAAACATAACTCAAACTTCTTAGCATTTTACCTTGAAGAAACAACATGGTATTTGTAGAAATGGTACACATTAAATAATAACTTGATTATCAAAATCTCATGAGATTCAGAAGTGAATTTTTAAGTTTACTTACCATACAATGTCTTAGAACAAGATCTTCGTTAAGAATGTTAGTAGCTGATGCTGAGTAAACTAAAGACAACTGATGAATTGGACTGCAGACCCTTAAATGGTGACTTTTATATATAGGTCTTCTGCTTACCAAGAGAGGCTCTTTTATTGTTACAGATGATGTCACTCCCAATTCTCTGGATCTCAACTATAGGTTCAAAGCAGCACATACACACACCCATTGGGCGGTGCACACTCTTCTTAAGTTTCAGATAATTGGATACTAAAAGGAAAACAGCATTTGGCTTGAAAAGGGGCTTATGCAAAGACTTTTAACAAATACAGAATTATACCATCGAGAAAAATTCTATGTGGATTAATGAATCTGAATTTATACTGTAAAAAGACTGATTTCAAAGGTTTATGATAAAGTCATTATCTTACTTGAAAATAAAATCCAAAAATAAGTGTATTTGTTATAACCGTACTGTTGGTACAGTTTTTATGGTAATAAATCATAAATGTTAGGTTTACTTTACAAGCCATTTTCAACCAATCCATGTCACTTCTGGTCATCTTTCAAAAAAACAGATATAGCCCTTTTCTTAAAGGAAATGTTAAGAATAATTTGAGAAAATGCTCTTAGTACATAATTACTTTAAAAGCTTCAAAAGTGAAATTATTTTAAAATTTATTTAACTTATATTTTATTTGTGCATCTTAATCTATAATAATAACATTTGATAAGCACTAACTGCATGCCTAACTACATATATTATCCCACTAGATCTTCACAGCAGTCCTTTAAAGTTAGTACTTAAAGTACTAAAGTTAAGTGCTTATCCCCATTTTTACATGAGGAAACTTAGGCTTGGAAAGCAGAAAAGATGGAATTCAACAAAGGTCTTTATGACACCAGATTCTTACTACCTCAGTTTCTGCCTAGAAATATAGCCCTTCTTTGAACTCCAGTCTTCTTGACTTTAATTTGCAAAGTCATCTGAAAACACAGAAAAAGCTCTTTGCAACATTTTCCCCTAGGGGTTAGGTCTTTATTCTCATGTTCCCTAAGGGATGATGAGAACCTGCTCCAAAACCTATTGGAGGCATGATGCTGCCACATGTCTGACTTCAAATATTCCTCCAGCAATATTTGCCTGGTCCACCTGTCAAAACACCCTGAATGTCTTTGATATATCTAGGACTCCTTTAGACAGCTTTGCCTTCCCACCAAAGATCCGGTGCCAGAGTGGGATCAGTTCTCTCAGCTCTGGTCCCATCCTGGCTTCATGTCATCCTTTTTCCTACTAGCCATTGTCAAGGTTTGACTCTACCTTAGGTAAGAGCCAGTACAAATTTGAATAGTAACAGTATGGAGTTTATAATGAGAGATATATACTAGTCCTGTCCTAGGAGATTCTCCACTCTGGGTTAACCTCACTTAGAGTGTTGCTCCAGGCTCCATTTTAGAAGCAGTAGAAACAAATGGGAACATACACTGAGGATATCAATCAGTTTGGTGAAAATGTTGAAAACTATAACATGAGAAGTAGTTGAATGAAACTAGAAAAGTCTGAGGAAAAAAAGACGGGATGACTTTATAGCTGTGTTTAATTATTTATAGGGTTACCATAAGGAAGAAGGAGTATTCTCTGTGGTTTAAGAAGGAAGGGCTGGGTTCATTGGGCTTAACTTGGACATTATAATTGTCAAAATAAGGAATCAAGTACCTTCTCAAATAGTGATTTCTCCATCACTGAGAATATTCAAGTAGAAGGTAGATGAGCATTGATCAGGCATACTGTAGAGATTCATACATAGAAGAAAGTTGAACTAGATAACCAAGAGGTCTCTTTTAACTGTAAAAATCTGTTGTCTTGATCTTTTTAAAGACCTCTTCTGAAGCAAACTCTACATGTGATGTTTGTGTGTCATTTTTCTGCTATACTCTGTTGAGAAGAAGAATTGGAAATACAGATGGTTTTTCTTTTTTCTTTGAGATAGGATCTCACTCTGTCACTCAGACTGGAGTGGTGCAGTGGTATGGACATGGCAGCCTCAACTTTCGGGGCTCGAGCAGTCCTTCCACCTCAGCCTTCTGAGTAGTGGGGGCTATAGGCACACAGCACCACAACCAGCTAATTTTTACATTTTTTGGAGGCAGAGTCTAGCTAAATTGCCCAGGCTGTCCTTGGCTCAAGCAGTCCTCCCACCTCTCGCTCCCAAAGTGCTGGGATTACAGGCATGAGCCACCACACCCAGCCACAAATGGATTTTTATTTTTTAACTTTTAAGTTCAGGGGTACATGTACAGGCCTGTTATATAGGTAAACTCATGTCGTGGAGGTTTATTGTACTAATTATATCATGACCCAGGTATTAAGCCTAGTGCCCATTAGTTATTTTTCCTGATCCTCCGCCTCCTTCCACTCTCCATCCTTCAGTAAGCCCCAGTGTGTGTGGTTCCCTTCTTTGTGTCCATGTGTTCTCATCTTTTAGCTCCCAATTATAAGTGAGACCATGAGATATTTGGTTTTCTGTTCCTATGTTAGTTTGCTAAGGATAGTGGCCTCTAGCTCCATCTTGTTCTTTTTTATGGCTGCCTAGTATTCCATGGTATATAGGCACCACGTATTCTTTATCCAGTCTACCACTGTTGGGCATTTAGGTTGATTGCATGTCTTTGCTATTGTGAATAGTGCTATAATGAACATACGCATGCATATGTCTTTATTATAGAATGATTTATATTCCTTTGAGTATATACCCAGTAATGGGATTGCTGGATCAAATTGTAGTTTTGTTTTTAGTCTTTGAGGGATCGCCACACTGTTTTCCACAATTGTTGAACTAATTTACACTCCCACTAACAGTGTATAAATGTTCCTTTTTCACCACAACCTCACCCATACCTGTTATTTTTTGGCTTTTTGATAACAGCCATTCTGACTGGTGTGAGATGGTGGCTCGTTATGGTTTTGATTTGCATTTCTCTGATGATCAGTGATGTTGAGCTTTTTTCCATACGCTTGTTGGCCACATGTATGTCTTATTTTGAAAAATGTCTGTTCATGTCCTTTACCCACTTTTTAATGGGGTTGTTTGTTTCTTGTAAATTTGTTTAATTTATAGATGTTGGATATTAGGCCTTTGTCAGATGCATAGTTTGCAAAAATTTTCTCCCATTCTGTAGGTTGTCTCTTTACTCTGTTGATAGTTTCTTTTGCTGTGCAGAAGCTCTTTAGTTTAATTATATCTCATTTGTTAATTTTTGCTTTCGTTGCCATTGCTTTTGGCATCTTCTTCATGAAATCTTTGCTCATTCCTATGTCTATAACGGTATTGCCAATGTTGTCTTCCAGGGTTTTTATAGTTTCGGATCTTTAATCCATCTTGAGTTAATTTTTGTATATAGTGTAAGGAACAGGTCCAGTTTCAATCTTCTGCATACACAAATGGTTTTATAAACACATTTTTGCATCGTTATTATAAAGCCATGCTTAATATTCTGATTTGGAGATTTTTCCCGCTTTGGGTAAGTTTAATGTAATTGACAGCCTTCTAGGAGTGATGCAATTATCACTTTCTTGTTCTTCTTTCTCTTACCCTTATTTATAGAATAAATTGTCATACCAAGGCAACCACATTATTAAACTAGTTTTACAGAAAAATAAAGCAAATAGTTCAGACAGTGGTCACTCATTTGTTCACTCAAAAAAATGCATTGAATACTATCTGCCAGGGGCTGTATTAATCACTGGATAATTGAGACATAATCAATGCCTTGAAATTTAACACATAATTATAATATAATGTGATAGATATTATAATAGGGGTATGAACAAAGACTTATAAAAGCACAGAAGAGGAAGTGACAATTTCCCTAAAGTTGTTGGAAGCTGTTTTACTGAAAAGCTGAACTGTCCTGACAGGTGATTGTGTTTTCCATCAGAGAAGGTAAGAAAGGACAGAGGGAACTGCATGCGCACAGGCATGCAGGCAATGAAGACTGAATAGACGCAGTGGCTCACACTTGTAATCTCAGCACTTTGGGAGGCCAAGGCAAGGGGATTACTTGAGTTCAGGAGTTTGAGACCAGCCTGGGCAACATAGCAAGACCTCATCTCTCCTAAAAGTTAAAAGAAAAATCAGCAGGATGTGGTGGTGCACACCTGTAGTCTCAGATACTCAGGAGGCTGAGATGGGAGGATCACCTGAACCTGGAAGATGGAGGCTGCAGTGAACTCTGATCATGCCACTGTACTCCAGCCTGGGCGACAGAGTGAGACCCTGTCTCAAAAAAAAAAAAAAAAAAAAAGACTGAATATTGAGTATATGCTTGTGGATGGAGAGGGAAAATGGGGAAATGGATGATGACTCCAAAGAAGTAAGATTTAGGTACAATTTTGGAAGGTTATTGTGTGAATGCCAAGGAGTTTTGTCTTGCAGTCCTCTCTAAACTCTAAATGTGTGCATGAGTAATATTGTTGTGTCCTTCAAATTTTTCAAAGGACTACTTGACCTTCCCACAAAGCAGTAATATAGCTGCCAAGACTTGATATATAGTTTATCTGAACCATCACGTTCTGGACCTGCAGGTATTAGATAGAAGGAAATCACTTAGGAGGACAGGGTTAGGGGATATGTGGGCACAAGAGACTGATGACACCGTGACAGAGAAGAGCTGAGCACAGCTTTTTGCTTTGAAAACGTCAGCTTTTCTTAGCATTCTAAAGTACTGAAGCTAGGGTCAAACAATCTAATGTATTCCTCACATTTGGGAAGGACAAAATACCATGTGTTGTGCCCTGTTCCCTTATGGAAGGTTTAAGTTAAGACGGATACTTTTTCCTTCTGTTTGCTCAATAGGAATTAGTACAGCTTTGGGAACTTGACATCAACAAGCTTCCAGGGCTGAAAAATCCAGCTACATCTCTCTAATTCCATGTTTTGTGAACAGATTGGATAATTTCTACTCCCTTTAAAAAAAAAAAACAAATTTACTGAGGTTCAATTGATATACAAAGAACTGTTCATATTTAATGTGTACAATGTGATGAGTTTGGACATACATGTTATCCCTGTGATACCATCACCACAATTAAGATAATAGACATAGCCAGCACTTCTCAAAGTTTCCTTGTCGTTTAGAAGAACACAACATGAGACCTACCTTCTTAAATTTTGAAGTTCACAATGCAGTATTATTAGGTATAAACACTATATTGTATAGCAGATCTCTAGAACTTATTCTGAATAGTGTCTATCTTAATGGTTGAGTCATTCTTTTGCTCCAAGCCCCTCTGTGCAATGAGTTACTGAGCTCCTTATTATTATTATTATTATTAATTTTTTTGAGACAAGGTCTCAATCTGTCACCCAGGCTGGAGTGCAGTGGTGTGATCTCAGCTCACTGCAACCTCTGCCTCCAAGGCTCAAGGGATCCTCCTACCTCAGCAGCCTGAGTAGCTGGGTCCACAGGAGCATGCCACCATGCCAAGCTAATTTTTGTATTTTTGGAAGAGACGGAGTTTCACCACATTGCCCAGGCTGGTCTCTACCTCCTGGGGTCAAGTGATCCACTCGCCTCGGCCTCCCAAAGTGCTGAGATTACAGGCGTGAGCCACTGTACTCAGCCAACCAAGCTCCTTTTGATCTGTCAGAAAAAACTTTCCTCTCTGCTTCCTTTCACCAGCCCCTAAACTTGTTTATAGTTAGAGGCAATGAACAAAATGCTTAAAGTGACTTAGCACATAATAAATGATTAATATTCCAAGTATTTATGATAGTATTCTGTTCCTTATTTTTCTTTCTCTAGAATTTTTATTGATGGACGCTGTGATTGTGGTTCTCTAATAGGCAGCATTTAGAAGGCCACTGATCTCTATATATTCATGTTATAAACTCTGGGATCCATTATATCTGAGTAGCTCCTCGAAGTTAAAATGTGTAGCCACATTCACAAATACAATATTACTTGTTGTTTTTTGTGTGTTCTATCAGTGAACATCTAACCCTGCATGAGTTTTCAGCTTTCTACATGTTTATATGGATTGGAGGAGTGTTAAGATGATATGCAGTGTTTCCACCATCAGAAAGAGGCATCTCTAGAGGCAGGGACTGAAGGAAATAGCGAGTTACGGGATGCCTGGGGTGAGACTGTCTTTCTAAATACAGTAAGGAATGTCTCTGTCTTGTCACAGAGCAAACCTAGAGAGTCACTTATGGACTTATGGAAACCTTTAGATCTTTATTTAATTGAAAAGGTTTTAGTTGCCTTTGCAAAGTTCTCTGTTTCTTAAAAAAAGAGAGGGAAAGAAGTAGACACAATTGAGTCATCACTTTTTGAATCATAAGAAAGCCATAGCAATTTAATTGAGAAGTAAAGTCTCAAATTTTCTGTGGCCCTTTCCAGTGAAGTAACCAGACCACTAATATTATTATTATTATTATTATTATTATTATTATTGTTAACTTGTCACCCAAGCTAGACTGCAGGGTCATGAACATGAGCTAACTGTAACCTCAAACTTCTGGACTTAAGCACTCCTCCCACCTTAGCCTCTTAAGTCCTAGTAGCTAGCCTCCTAGCTACTAGTAAGCCTCCTAGCTACTCCTAAGCCTCCTAGTAGCTATGCTTGCGCTATCACATCCAGCTAATTTTTTTTTGTAGGTACAGGATCTCCCCATGTTGCCTGGGCTAGTCTTGAACTCCTGGCCTCATGTGATCCTCCTGCCTTGGCCTCCTAAAGTGCTTGGATTACAGGTGTGAGTCAACGCACCTGGCCCAACACTTTTGATTCTAAATATTCTCTTTTATTGTCCCATAAATGTAGTTATACTGTTTAGACCAAGTGTTTCAATTCAGGGTTCATACTCTATTAGTTCCTGCCAGAAAAAAGAAAAATATAAAAAATTTTTTGAAGTTTAGATAATATGGTCTCCTCAGTTAATGTGGATCTTACTCTGGATTACATAGATAGCTTTCTGCTCTACTCTTTCTTTATCTTTGATAGAATATCATGATGATGCAATTTATGATACAACAGCAAAACAAGAAAATAAAATGTCTTTTACATCCCTTATCCAGTGTTCAGCTGGAGCAAATAGGCTATGTACTTGATTCTTCCCTTTATGTTTTTGAAATAGTGTGGGAAAATAGTGGGGCATGGGGTATTGTTTTCCCATTAGTGAAGCTCTAAGTCAAATGATCTGGGTTCTCAGACTCCAGTTCAGGAATGCCAACACTGCAATTTACATTATGGTTTTCATCTAATATGGTAAAGTTTCACTGAGCACTTACAGTCAACCAGTCAAGATTTCCCTGCTCATAATCTTTGTGAGTTTTGTTTTTATGTGATTTTTAAAAAAATTTATGACATCTTAACTTTTCATAGTTTAAAATTCCACATCTCAAAATAGAATACTGCCTTCCCTCATTTGATGAGCTTTCAGATACGAACTATCATATGTGAAAATGCTTTGCATATAATTGACATTCAAAAAATGCTGGTTGAATCCAAATCTGAAAGTGTCCCTTATCCCTTCCCTCAGGTGAGTCCATCTCACTCTAGGAGTTCCTAGTAATAAGCATAGAGAGTGCTGAGCAACTTGGCCCAATCTGGTCTCTGCCTCCCAGATTTGTGAGTCCAGCTCCCTGAAGTGCAAAGAATTCTGAGGCAGTAGGCAGTTATGATGTTCATAAAATCCATGCTGTGTTTGCTAATTGCACAAGGAGTTGTTGTAAAACTTAAACTAAAGCTAAGTATATCTTTGTTCTTCTGGTAGCAATATGTACTAAGCGTGATTAGAGAGTGGACTCTTATTCAAGTTAACAAACCAACAAGCAGCCCCAGAAGCCGTGTTGTTCTTACATCCACTTGGCAGCACTGTGCAGTGGAAACACTCAGGATCTGGAAGCAGACAATGTGGGTAGTTTGTAGCTGTGATACTTATCAGCTGCACAACCCAAGATAAGTCATTTTACATAGCAGAACTTCAATTTCCACAGAAAAATAGGTATAAACTATCCCCCTAGACTTTGTGAGGATCATGTAGAATAATGTATATCCAAGTACTTTGTCAACAGTATCAATGGTACTGATTAGAATCTCAATAATAATAACAGTCTATGTGAATCCTGTTAAGATGATGTAATTCAACTTTGTAGCTTTCTGTGTCTCTGTTGCTGATTGCATGACATTTCAAATAACATTTCAGAGCTGTTCTAAAAGTTAATGCTAGAATGCTATTGACTTTATATTTCAACAATGGAAAGAATCTTCAGCATGGCCTAACTCAATACATTGTTCAGAAGAATGCCCTAATGGATGCAAAGAGAGGCATGAAGATGAGATTCTCTATTTTCTCTCCAGGGACAGTTTCCTGATGTTTAGGGCAACAATGAAGTATGTAAAAGTAGCTGTAAAATTTAATTCAAACACACTCATGCAGTTGGTTATTTTATGTAATCAACTGAAGGGAAGGTCATAGTAGAAAGAGCACTAGATTTGGAATCAGAAGACCTGAGTTCAAATCCTGGCATTACAAGGGTTGCTGGATTTAGCAAATGAAAGCACAAGACACCCAGTTAAATTTGAATTATTTATTTCCTAAGCATATGTACACTGAGATAAAAAATATTGCATGGGACCTACTTATACTAGAAATATTTGTTGTTTATCTGAAATAAACTATAAGTATCTAAATTGCATGCTTCTCTTTTACATTATTTTTTCCTGATGATTTGGCTCTTAACAGTTCTTATTTTGCAGAATTTGTTTCAAGATTTCTTGCAGTTGTAGTTTATCTTCCAGAGAGTGCAATATGGAAAGGGGGAACAAAGAGTAACTGTATAGTGGAGATACTTGACAAACCCTACTTCAGCCAGATGACCAAGTCAACATCAACAATGATAAATAGTGTTGATAGAATATATCCTTGATATTGTGTGATGAAAATGGCACTTTACCTCTGCAATTTTCCTCCCCAAGGCAAATTAGAATCTGCCATATTTTTCTCATGATTAGACCAGGATAATCATGAGAAATATAAGTCCCTATTAGACTTATATCCCTGGTCTAATCATGAGAAAATCAAGGCAAATTCTAATTGAGGGGCATTCTACAATATCCTTAAAACTGTCAAGCTGCCAAAACCAAGGACAGCCTGAGAAACTGTCACAGTCAAGAGGAGCCTAAGGCAATGAGACAACTAAGTGTAAAATAGCACTTTGGATGGGATCCTTGAACATAAAAAGACAATAGGAAAAAACTAAGGAAATCTGAACAAACTATGGTCTTTAGTTAATAAAAACATATCAATGTTAGCAATACTTAATAAAATCAAGTTAAATAATATTAACAAATTACCAATAAATTAATAAAGTTTATATCAATGTTATAATAAAAATATTCATTGGTTTATTATAACAAAGGTACCATACTACTACTGTAAGATGGGGGTTTTTTTGTTTTTTATTTTTTATTTTTTTGAGATGGAGTCTTGCTCTGTCACCCAGGCTGGAGTGCAGTGGCACAATCTCAGCTCACTGCAATCTCTGCCTCCTAGGTTCAAGCAGTTCTCCTGCCTCAGCCTCCTGGGTAGCTGGGATTACAGGCATGCATCACCATGCCTGGCTAATTTTTGTATTTTTCAGTAGAGATGGGGTTTCACCATGTCGGCCAGGCTGGTCTTGAACTCCTGACCTCATGTAATCCGCCCATCTCAGCCTCCCAAAGTGCTGGGATTACAGGCGTGAGCCACCACACCTGGGCATCAGATGTTAATAATAGGGGAAACTATCAGTAGGGAGGCGATGGGGTGGGCATATGGGAACTCTCTGTACTATCTGCTAAAATACTCTGCAAATCTAATATCCTTCTGGAAAATAAAGTCTGTTCATTTAAGAAAAGTCATGGAGATATAGCAGACAAAAAGAAATAAATAAGTGAAGCTCTCAGCAAAAAGAAAAAGTTTAGGAATTTAATTGAGAAGTAGAGCATTTGATACAGCAAAATTAAGAGTCAAGTAAGATTGTTTTGATCATCTACTGGCAATTTCCACAACACTTTATATTATACTTTGTCTTACCTGGTTCTCACCAGGTATCTTTGAGGTAAATATTATTTCTGTCTTATAAATGAGAGGCTTAAACTTGGACTTCTGAAGTTTTTGGTTCAAGTTTACTCAACTAGTAAGGGGCAAGGCCAAATTTAAATCTATGCATCTGGACTTACATCTTTTTCTTTAATATCATACTGCAAAGAATAAAGGTCAATAGAAAGGAAACAGAGAATTCAATCCAGGGCATACTTGCTGAGGTCAAGGCCCTGTTTTGAGAGGTATGGGATTATAGAGAAGCTTAGGCATAGACTGTGACCTGGAGGAATGTATGTTCTAGTGGTGGAGACAGACAAGTATGATTTATAATAATGCCAGATCCATTAGAGTGGGGAGGTGGAACAGATGTGGCACAAGCTTATGGTGGGGCCATAATGATGTGCTCTCACAAGCTTTTGGCTGTCGGTGGTAAGAAGTTGCAAGGTCAGATCGCTACACCTATGTGCAATCTCTGCAGATTAGAAGATTACTTCTTTATGCCTGAGAGAGTATTGAAGGATGGGCATCTCAATTTCTTTTCAGATGTAAGTAAGATGACACATATGAATGATAAAGCTGACAATCTTTTATCTAGTATAAAGGTCTCTATCTATAGTTTTCAACTGTAAATGCTTTCCTTGCCACTAAATAGTTTAGTTGACAATCTGATATTAAGTTTGGATTCAGCAAAAGACCCATATGTTTCATTAACCAAAGTGCAATTATATAGTACTAGTCATACTCACAGAGCAGTTGCTATATGCTAGAAACTGTTCTAAGTGCTTTATAAATATTATCTCTTTAATCTTTACATCAACCCTGAGGTAGATCTATTTTAACCCCTGTTTTACAACTGAAGAAACTGAAGCATAAATAAGTTAAAGACATGTCTAGGGTTATCCAACTAGTAAGTGGCAGAGACCTGATTTGAACAGAGGCAGTGTGACTCCAGAACCCATGCTTTTGATAATTATGGAATACTGTCCACACATGTACCCCCATAGACACACACTGGAACAGTATATTAAAGTATGTTTACTTATATGATAACTTAGATTTGAGAAAATATAGTTTCTCTAATCTGTAAAATTTTTTATATCTTCTCAAGCTTCCCAAGTGCTAGTTAGCAGCAGAATAAGAAGTTCTATATTTGGTTTAATTTAAAAAATGAGTTCAATTATACACCATTATTGTATTAGTTCATTTTTGCACTTCTAAATCTAGCAGAAGGCAAGAAATAACAAGATCAGAGCAGAACTGAAGGAAATAGAGACACAAAAAACCCTTCAAAAAATTAATGAATCCAGGAGCTGGTTTTTTGAAAGGATCAACAAAATTGATAGACCGCTAGCAGGACTAATAAAGAAAAAAAGAGAGAAGAATCTAATAGACGCAATAAAAAATGATAAAGGGGATATCACCACCGATCCCACAGAAATACAAACTACCATCAGAGAATACTACAAACACCTCTATGCAAATAAACTAGAAAATCTAGAAGAAATGGATAAATTCCTCGACACATACACTCTCCCAAGACTAAACCAGGAAGAAGTTGAATCTCTGAATAGACCAATAACAGGATCTGAAATTGTGGCAATAATCAATAGCTTACCAACAAAAAGAGTCCAGGACCAGATGGATTCACAGCTGAATTCTACCAGAGGTACAAGGAGGAACTGGTACCATTCCTTCTGAAACTATTCCAATCAACAGAAAAAGAGGGAATCCTCCCTAACTCATTTTATGAGGCCAGCATCATTCTGATACCAAAGCCAGGCAGAGACACAACAAAAAAAGAGAATTTTAGACCAATATCCTTGATGAACATTGATGCAAAACTCCTCAATAAAAGACTGGCAAACCGAATCCAGCAGCACATCAAAAAGCTTATCGACCATGATCAAGTGGGCTTCATCCCTGGGATGCAAGGCTGGTTCAATATATGCAAATCAATAAATGTAATCCAGCATATAAACAGAGCCAAAGACAAAAACCACATGATTATCTCAATAGATGCAGAAAAAGCCTTTGACAAAATTCAACAACCCTTCATGCTAAAAACTCTCAATAAATTAGGTATTGATGGGATGTATCTCAAAATAATAAGAGCTATCTATGACAAACCCACAGCCAATATCATACTGAATGGGCAAAAATTGGAAGCATTCCCTTTGAAAACTGGCACAAGACAGGGATGCCCTCTCTCACCTCTCCTATTCAACATAGTGTTGGAAGTTCTGGCCAGGGCAATTAGGCCAGAGAAGGAAATAAAGGGTATTCAATTAGGAAAAGAGGAAGTCAAATTGTCCCTGTTTGCAGATGACATGATTGTATATCTAGAAAACCCCATTGTCTCAGCCCAAAATCTCCTGAAGCTGATAAGCAACTTCAGCAAAGTCTCAGGATACAAAATCAATGTACAAAAATCACAAGCATTCTTATACAACAGCAACAGACAAACAGAGAGCCAAATCATGAGTGAACTCCCATTCACCATTGCTTCAAAGAGAATAAAATACCTAGGAATCCAACTTACAAGGGATGTGAAGGACCTCTTCAAGGAGAACTACAAACCACTGCTCAAGGAAATAAAAGAGGATACAAACAAATGGAAGAACATTCCATGCTCATGGGTAGGAAGAATCAATATCATGAAAATGGCCATACTGCCCAAGGTCATTTACAGATTCAATGCCATCCCCATCAAGCTACCTATGCCTTTCTTCACAGAATTGGAAAAAACTACTTTAAAGTTCATATGGAACCAAAAAAGAGCCCGCATTGCCAAGTCAATCCTAAGCCAAAAGAACAAAGCTGGAGGCATCACACTACCTGACTTCAAACTATACTACAAGGCTACAGTAACCAGAACAGCATGGTACTGGTACCAAAACAGAGATATAGATCAATGGAACAGAACAGAGCCCTCAGAAATAACGCCACATATCTACAACTATCTGATCTTTGACAGACCTGACAAAAACAAGCAATGGAGAAAGGATTCCCTATTTAATAAATGGTGCTGGGAAAACTGGCTAGCCATATGTAGAAAGCTGAAACTGGATCCCTTCCTTACACCTTATACAAAAATCAATTCAAGATGGATTAAAGACTTAAACGTTCGACCTAAAACCATAAAAACCCTAGAAGAAAACCTAGGCATTACCATTCAGGACATAGGCATGGGCAAGGACTTCATGTCTAAAACACCAAAAGCAATGGCAACAAAAGCCAAAATTGACAAATGGGATCTAATTAAACTAAAGAGCTTCTGCACAGCCAAAGAAACTACCATCAGAGTGAACAGGCAACCTACAAAATGGGAGAAAATTTTTGCAACCTACTCATCTGACAAAGGGCTAATATCCAGAATCTACAATGAACTCAAACAAATTTACAAGAAAAAAACAAACAACCCCATCAAAAGTGGGCGAAGGACATGAACAGACACTTCTCAAAAGAAGACATTTATGCAGCCAAAAAACACATGAAAAAATGCTCGTCATCACTGGCCATCAGAGAAATGCAAATCAAAACCACAATGAGATACCATCTCACACCAGTTAGAATGGCAATCATTAAAAAGTCAGGAAACAACAGGTGCTGGGGAGGATGTGGAGAAATAGGAACACTTTTACACTGTTGGTGGGACTGTAAACTAGTTCAGCCATTGTGGAAGTCAGTGTGGCGATTCCTCAGGGATCTAGAACTGGAAATACCATTTGACCCAGCCATCCCATTACTGGGTATATACCCAAAGGATTATAAATCATGCTGCTATAAAGACACATGCACACATATGTTTATTGCGGCATTATTCACAATAGCAAAGACTTGGAACCAACCCAAATGTCCAACAATGATAGACTGGATTAAGAAAATGTGGCACATATACACTATGGAATACTACGCAGCCATAAAAAATGATGAGTTCACGTCCTTTGTAGGGACATGGATGAAATTGGAAAACATCATTCTCAGTAAACTATCGCAAGAACAAAAAACCAAACACCGCATATTCTCACTCATAGGTGGGAATTGAACAATGAGATCACATGTACACAGGAAGGGGAATATCACACTCTGGGGACTGTTGTGGGGTGGGGGGAGGGGGGAGGGATAGCATTGGGAGATATACCTAATGCTAGATGACGAGTTAGTGGGTGCAGTGCACCAGCATGGCACATGTATACATATGTAACTAACCTGCACAATGTGCACATGTACCCTAAAACTTAAAGTATAATAAAAAAAATTAAAAAAAAATAAAAAGATTAAAAAAAAAAGAAATACCTGAGACTGGGTAATTTATATAAAAAAAGAGATTTAATTGGCTCACAGTTCTGCAGGCTGTATAGGAGGCACAGCAGCTTCTGCTTTTTGGGAGGCCTCAGGAATCTTCCAGTCATGGTGGAAGGCAAAGGAGAAACAAGGCAGGAGCCAGGAACAAGAGAGAGTTTGGGAGAGGGGTGGGAACGCTACACACTTTAAAACAACCAGGTGTCTTGAGGACTCACTCACTATCACAAGGACAACACCAAGGGAAGATGATGATAAACCATTCATGAAAACTCTGCCCCCATGATCTAGTCATCTGCCACCAGGCCCCACCTCCAACATTGGGGATTACAATTCAACATGAGATTTGGGTGTGGACACACATTCAAACCATATCAATCACCAAGTGGGATTTAATGCTGGAATGCAAGGACAGTTCAACAGACAAAAATCAATTAATGTAATACCCAACATTAACAGAATGAGGGGAAAAAAGTTACATGATCATCTCAATTGATGCAGAGAAAACATTTCACAAAATTTGATGCCCTTTCATGATAAAAACACTCAACAAACTAGAATTAGAATAAAACTATATCGACATAAAATAAAGACCATATATGAAAAACCTACAGCTAACATCATTTTTTAAGACACATTTTTTTCTCTAATATCGGGAACAAAACAAGGATACCCACTCTTCACCATTTCTATTCAACATAGTACTGGCAATCCTAACCAGATTAATTAGTCAAGAAAAAGAAATAAAAGGCATCCAAGCTGAAAAAAAATGAGGTTATCTCACTTCTCAGATGACATGATCTTATAGTTAAAAAACCCTGAAGGTTCCACACACAAAAAATAAGACTAATAAACAAATTCAACAAGTTTGCAGCATGCAAAATCAACACAAACAGTTGCACTTCTTTACATCAATAATGAATAATCTGAAAAGGAAATTAAGAAAACAATCCCATTAACAAAAGCATTAAAAGAAAGAAATGCGATTGAACTTACAGTGATCACTACAAGCAATGAATTTACAGTGACAACTACAAAACATGACTGAAAGAAATTAAATACATCAATATATGGAAAGGTATTCTGTGTGCATGAATTTGAAGACTTAATACTAATATTAGGAAGTCAATACTACCCAAAGCAATCTACAGATTAAATGCAACATCTATCAAAATCCCAGTGATTTTTTTTTGCAGAAATAGAAAAATTTATCCTAAAATTTATATAAAATCTCTGGGACCCTGAATGTCCAATACAAGTTTTTCCTTATTTTATTTTATTTTATTTTATTTTATTTTATTTTAGGTTTGGAGCTACATGTGCAAGTTTATTACAAGGGTATATTGTGTGATGCTGAGGTTTGGGCTTCTATTGATCCCATCACCCATATGATTAACACAGTACTCAACAATTAGTTTTTCAGCCCTTGCCTCCCTCTCTCCCAGCTTTTGAAGTCCCCAGTATCTATTGTCCCCATCCTTACGTCTGTATGTACCCAATGTTTAGCTTCCACTTATAAGTGAGAATAGGTGATATTTGGTTTTCTGGTTTCTGCATTCATTTGCTTAGGATAATGGCCTGCAGCTACATCCATGCTGCTGCAAAGGAAATTATTTCATTCTTTTTTATGGCTATGTAGTATTTTATGATGTATATATACCACATTTTCAAAATACAATCCACCATTGATGGGCACCTAGGTTGTTTTCATTTCTTTGCTATTGTGAGTAGTGCTGCAATAAATATATGAGTGAAAGTGTCTTTTTGGTAGAACAGTTCATTTTTCCTTTGGGTATATATCCAGTAATGGGATTGCTGGGTCATGTGGTTGTTCTGTTTTTAGTTCTTTGAGAAATCTCCAAATTGCTTTTCACAGTGGCTGAACTAATTTACATTCCCACAGTGTATAAGCATTCCCTTTTCTCCACAGCCTCACCAATATCCGTTATTTTTTGAATTTTCGTAATAGCTATTCTGATTGGTGTGAGATGGTATCTCATTATGGTTTTGTTTTGCATTTCTCTGATGATTAGTGGTGTTGAGCATTTTTCATGTTTGTTGTATGTCTTTTGAGAAGTGTCTGTTCATGTTCTTTGTCCACTTTTTAATGTTTTTTTTCTTGTTGATTTGTTTAAGTTCTTTATAGATGCTGGATATTAAACTTTTGTCAGATGCATAGTTTGCAAAAACTTTCTTCCACTGTATAAGTAGTCTGTTTAATCTGTTGATAGTTTCTTTTGCTGTGCTGAAGCTCTTTAGTTTAATTAGGCCTCCATTGTCAATTTTTGTTTTTGTTGCATTTGCTTTTGAGGACTTAGTCATAAATTCATTGCCTATGCTGATGTCCAGAAGAGTATTTCCTAGGTTTTCTTCTAGGATTTTTATAGTTTGAGGTCCTACATTTAAGTCTTTAATCCATCCTGAGTTAATTTTTGTAAGAGGTAGGGATTAATTTCAATCCTCTGCATATGGTTAGCCAGTTTTCCCAGCACCATTTATTGATAGGGAATTTTTTTGCCATTGTTTATTTTTGTTGACTTCATTGAAGATCAGTTGGTTGTAAGTGTGTAGCTTTATTTCAGGATTCTTTATTCTGTTCCATTGGTCTATGTGTCTGTTTTTACACTAGTACCTTTCTGTTTTGTTTACTGTAGCCTTGTAGTATAGTTTTAAGTCAGATAATATGATGCTGCTGGCTTTATTCTTTTTACTTAGGATTGCTTTGGCTATTCAGGCTCTTTTTTATTTTCATGTGAATTTTAGAATACTTTTTTTTTCTAATTATGTGAAAAATTCTGTTGGTAATTTAATAGGAACAGCATCAAATCTGTAGATTGCTTTGGATAGTATGGGCATTTTAATGACATTGATTCTTCGAATCCATGAGCATGGAATGTTTTTCCATTTGTTTGTGTCATCTGTGATTTCCTTCAGCAGCGTTTTGTAGTTCTTGTTGTAGAGATCTTTCACCTTCTTGGTTAGATATATTCCTAGGTATTTTATCCTTTTTGTGGCTATTGTAAATGAAATTGTATTCTTGATTTGGCTCTCAGCTTGAGATTTATTGGTGTATAGCCATGCTGTTAATTTTCGTACATTGATTTTGTACCCTGAAACTTTACTGAAGTTTTTAACAGGTCTAGGTGTCTTTTGGTGAAGTCTTTAGGGTTTTCTAGGTATATAATTATATTGTCAGTAAAGAGAGATAATTTGACCTCTGCTTTTCCTATTTGGTTGCCTTTTATGATTTTTCCTTGTCTGATTGCTCTTGCTAGGACTTACAGTTCTATGTTGAATAGGAATGGTGAGAGTGGGCATCCTTGTCTTATTCCAGTTCTTAGGGGGAATGCTTCCAGCTTTTGCCCATTCAGTATGATACTGGCTGTGAGTTTTTCATAAATGGCTCTTATTATTTTGATGTACATTCCTTCAATGCCTAGTTTATTGAGGGTTTTTATAATGAAAGAATGTTGGATTTTATTGAAAGCTTTTTCTGTGTCTATTGAGATGATCATGTAGTTTTGTTTTTAATTCTGTTCATGTGTGAATCACATTTATTGATTTGTGTATGTTGAACCTATCTTGCATCCCAGGAATAAAGCCCACTTGATCGTGGTAAATTAACTTTTTGATGTGCTGCTGGATTCAGTTTGTTAGTATTTTGTTGAGTATTTTCACATGTATGTTCATTGGGGATATTGGCCTACAGTTTTCTTTTTTGTTTTGTTTTCTTTGCCAGATTTTGGTATCAGGATGATGTTGGCTTAGTGGAATGAGTTAGGGAAGAGTTCTTCCTCCTTGAGTTTTTTGGAATAGTTTCAGTAGGATTGGTATCAGTTCTCTGTATATCTGATAGGATTCAACTATGAATCCATTTAGTCCAGGCATTTTTTTTTTGGGTGGTAGATTTTTTATTACCAAAATAATCTTGAAAAAGAAGAATGAAGTTGGAATTCACAACTTACTTCGGAGCCATAGTAAATATTAGCACAGTGTGGTACTGGCATAAAGAAAGACATACAGATCAATGGAATAGAATAGAGACCCCAGAAATAAACCCTTTCATATGTGGTCAAATGATTTTTGACAGTGATGCAAGACCATTCTATGGGGAAAAGATCATCTTTTTGCCAGTGTCGAGAAAACAGAATAACCACATGTAAACAACAACAGTAAGACAGAGCCAAGTATCTGTTCTGAGACTTGGGTTTCTCCCTTGGCCACTTGGCAAATACCTGCTCATTTCCAAGATCTGGCCTAAATGTAACATTTTCTGTGATGCCTGCCAAAGTATTGACCACTGGGATATTCCCAAGACACTTTATACTCATCTCTTACCAAAGCTCTGAAAGTGGCAGCCAAGGATGGAATCCAATCCAGGGCTCTTTCCATCACCCCAGTACCTCTCACATTCACTTCTAAGCTATGGCACTAGCAGGCTGACTCACCAGTGAAACTCAAAACAGGGAACTAATGGAGGCTTGGAGATTGACTTTTCAGGAAGGCACCAAGCTATATGATAGTGGTTTTGAGTGCTGTGGCCATCTCTATACAGACTTAAAGAATTCCCTTCAATCAGCCCTTACATTATCTGAAATTCAGAAGAGGGATTGACTATTTAAGTGTTTAGGAGCTATGGGATATAAGCAGCAATGAACAATATCATGTTTCTCTGAACCAGGTACTATGCAGATTTCTCTTGGGTCTTCTGTGGCAAATTCCATTCATCTACCAATTGCCCTCTGTTCTCACCAAACTCCAAGCCATTACTTTTAGGACCAATGAAAAGTACTTCAGATCTCTTTCACATTAACCTCCTGCTGTATACATACATATATGCTCAGTTTTGCACTATTAAGTGTAGAAGTAATATATTAATTGAGCAGCACTGAATAAACCTCCTCAAAAGATTTGAGATATGAGTACAATTTTCTTCAAAGATATCATTCTCACAATATCTCTTCTTCTATACTTCTTTATAGTATAGAAGCGAGTAAGAAGGTTCAAGAGTCATGAAATGGATTTTCTCATTTCCTTTGCAAATTCTGTCCATGAAGATTTATTTTGCACAAATTTTGATGCCTGTACTTAGCACCTTGGTGCAAACTGAGACAGGAGGGACCCTATCTAATATGATGTTATACTGTATGTTTTAGTTATCTAATGCTGCATTATAAGTTACCCCAAAACTTGATGGCTTAAAACAAGTAATAATTATTTATTAATTGTTATGGTTTCTCTGGTCAGGAATTCAGAAGTGGCTTAAAAGGTCATTTTTGTCTTAGGCCTCTTATGTAGTTGCAGTCAAAATGTTGGCTGGGCTATAGTCATCTGAAGTCTTGACTGGGGCCGGAGGATCCACTTCCAAAGTGATTCACTCACAAACCTGGCAAGTGGATGCCAGCTATTGATGAAGGGTCTCAGTTCCTCACTACATGGGTCTCTCCTCCATGAGGCATGGGCTTCTTCATAATATGATGAGGTGAGTGGTGTCCAAAGACAAGCAACCTGAAAAAGAATTGCCAAGTAAAAACCATACCCTTTCTTTTTTAAAAACAGCTTTATTGATAGGTAATTTATAATTCATCAATTTAAAGTATACAATGAAATGTTTCTCAGTATATTCATGGAGTTGTGCAACCACTACCACAATCTAATTTTAGAACACTTTAATTGTCCCCTAAAAAATGTCTCCATACCTATTAGTTGTCACACCCCATACTTTCTCCACCCTCTTCCTTAAGCCCTAGGCAATCACTAATCTACTTTTTGTCTCTATGGATTTGCCTACTTTGGATATTTTAAATGGAATTATACAATATTTGGTCTTTTGTAACTGGCTTCTTTCACTTAGCATATTTCCAATGTTTATCCGTGTTATAGGAGGTATTGATATATAATTTCCTTTTAATGCCAAATAATATTCCATTGTATGGCTATACAACATTTTATTTATCCATTCATCAATTGATGAAAATTTGAATTATTTCTACTTTTTGGCTATTATGAATATGCTGGTATGAACATTCATGTACAAGTTCTTGAGTGGAAATATGTTTTCAAATCTCTTTGGTATATACCTAGTGGAGTAGAATTGCTGGATCATAAGGTGACTATATGTTAAGCATTTTAAGGAGCTGTCAAACTGTTTTCTAAAGCAGCTGCAACATTTACATTCCCACCAACAATGTATGAGGGTCTAATTTTTCCACCTCTTCACCAACACTTATTATTGTCTACCTTTCTGATTACCACCATTCTAGTGGGTATGAAATGGTGTCTCATGGTTTCAATTTGCATGTCTCTGATGACTAATGACCTTGAGCCTCTTTTCATATCCTTATTGGTCACTTGTTTATCTTCTTTAGAGAAATTCCTATTTGAATCCTTTGCCTATTTTAAAACTTGAATTGTTTGTTTGTTTGTTTATTTATTTATTTTAGATGGAGTCTTACTCTGTCACCCAGGCTGCAGTGCAGTGGCACCATCTTGGCTCACTGCAACCTCTGCCTCCTGGGTTCAAGTGATTCTCTTGCCTCAGCCTCCCGAGTAGCTTGGATTACAGGCATCACCACCACACCCAGCTAATTTTTGTATTTTTAGTAGAGATGGGGTTTCACCATTTTGGCCAGGCTGGTCTCAAATTCCAGACCTCAGGTGATCCATGACTTGGCCCCCCAAAGTGCTGGGATTACAGGTGAACCACCATGCCCAGCATTATTTTTGAATTAAAAGAATTCTTAATATATTCTGGATACAGGTCCCTTATAGAGGCATAATTTGCAAAAAGTGTCTTCCATTTTGTGGGTTGTTACTTTACTTTCTTGATGGTTTTGTGTGCAACACGAGTTTTAAATTTTAATGTAATTCAGTTTGTTCATTTTTTAAAAATTGCTTGTGTTTTTGATGTCTTATCTAAGAAATCACTGCCTAACCTATAAAAATTTACTTTTATATTTTCTTCTAAGAGTTTTATAGTTTTGGCTCTTACAGTTAGGCCTTTGACCCATGTTGAGTTAATTTTTGTGTATGGCATGAGACAGTGGAAACTGTGTCCTTTTTATGTCCTAGCTTTGAGAACCACATAGTATCATTTCCACTCTGATCCATTGGTTGGACAAGTCCCTGCCCAAGTTTAAGTGGAGGAAACATAGAGCCCATCTCTTGTGGGGAGAATATCATTCAAGGGTAAGTGAGATGGATAAAGATACAGATGTGTCTGTCTTTGGAAAGTATAATCTGTAGCACTACTAATACGGTCATTTATGTTTCTTAATATTTAGAGATATTATAAGTGAAATGTCTAGAGACATTTGTTTGAGTTCTGACTCTTCTCCTCACAATTTGATATTAACTCAAGAAATACCAAGTTAGGATAATAATGCCTATCTTTTAGAGTTGCAGTTATAATCAAATTAAGACAATATATGTGAAAATCCCTAGTACAGTGTCAGTTACAGAGATAGCAATGGGTAAGGTATTTTGATATGATTTGGCTGTGTCCCCACCGAAATATCATCTTGAATTGTAGTTTGCATAATCCGCACATGTCATGGGAGGGAACCAGTGGGAGGTAATTGAATCATGGGGGCAGTTACCCTTATGCTGTTCTCATGGTAGTGAGTGAGTTCTCATGAGATCTGATGGTTTTATAAGGGGCTTTCCTCCCTTTGCTCAGCAATTCTCCTTCCTGTCGCCATGTGTGAAGAAGAATGTGTTTGCTTCTCATTTCACCATGATTGTAATTTTCCTGGGGCCTCCAAACCCTGTGGAACTATGAGTCAATTAAATCTCTTTCCTTTATAAGTTACCCAGTCTTGGATATGTCTTTATAGCAACCTGAGAAAAGACTAATACATATATGAACCAGCAATTCACAGAAGATGAAAATTAAATGGCTCTTAAGCATATGAAAAGATGCTCAACCTCACTCATAGTAAGATAAATTTAAACTAAAATTACACTGAGATACTACTTCTCACCTATTGGCAAAAATCTAAGAGGTTGACAACACAGTCTATTGGCAAGACTCTGAAAGGACAAGGTCTTTTATACTTGACTGGTGGGAATTGCTGGGACACTTGCTATGGAAGGGAATAATGCAAAATTACATTTGAATTTACCTTTTGACCCACCCATCCCACTTCTAGGACTCTATCTGATATGATTTGCCTGTGTACCCACCCACATCTCATCTTGAATTGTAGCTCCCACAGTTCTCCCGTGTTGTGGGAGAGACCCGGTGGGAGGTAATTGAATCATGGGGGTGGGTCTTTCCCATGCTGTTCTTGTGATAGTAAGTCTCACAAGATCTCATGGTTTTTATAAAGGGGAGTTTCCCTGCCCAAGTTTCTCTTCTCTTGTCTGCCACCATGTGAGATGTGCCTTTCGCCTTCCACTATGATTGTGAGGCCTTCCCTGCCACATGGAACTATAAGTCCATTAAACTTCTCTTCTTTGTAAATTGCCCAGTCTCAGGTATGTCTTTTTCAGCACCATGAAAACAAACTAATACATTCTCCAAAAGATACACTGGCAAAAACCACAAACCCACTTCTGTATATTATTATATGTATGTACTACTATGCATTATTATTCATACTATTAATAGCACAAGATTGAAGACACCCAAAATGTACATGGATGGGAGGCTGGCTGAGTAAACCATGACATACTATGGAACAAGGAAGATTCCCTATACATGGATCTGGAGAGAGATCCAGAATATAGTGCTAAGTGAAAAAAAAAAAAAAAAGATGTAGAACAATATATTCTAACTTTGTGTGAGAAAG
The DNA here is from genome assembly GCF_028858775.2 of Pan troglodytes. Lineage (NCBI taxonomy): Eukaryota > Metazoa > Chordata > Mammalia > Primates > Hominidae > Pan > Pan troglodytes. The sequence goes on from NC_072407.2 coordinate 17,675,804, forward strand.
TAAAAGAAATAAGAACGTACATGCATATTTAATTATATTTTCTAAAAAACATAAGGATAAAGCAGGCATTAAAAAAACAAAGTTTACATACAGAAAACTGAAACTGGACCCCTTCCTTACACCTTATACGAAAATTAACTTAAGATGGATTAAAGACTTAAATGTAAAACCCAAAACCATAAAAACCCTACAAGAAAACCTAGGCAATACCATTCAGGACATAGGCATGGGCAAAGACTTCATGATGAAAACACCAAAAGTAATTGCAGCAAAAGCCAAAGTTGACAAATGGGATCTAATTAAACTAAAGGGCTTCTGCCCAGCAAAAGAAACTATCATCAGATGAACAGGCAACCTACAGAATGGGATAACATTTTTGCAATCTAACCACTTGACAAAGGTCTAATATCCAGAATTTACAAGGAACTTAAACAAATTTACAGGAAAAAAACAAACAACCCTATCAAAAAGTGGGCAAAGGATATGAAAAGACACCTCTCAAAAGAAAACATTTACACGGCCAACAAACATATGAAAAAAACCTCAATATCACTGATCGTTAGAGAAATGAAAATCAAAACCACAATGCAGTACCATTTCATGCCAGTCAATATGGCAATTATTAAAAAGTCAAGAAACAATGGTTGCTGGTGAGGTTGTGGAGAAATAGGAACACTTTTACATTGCTGGTGGGAATGTAAATTAGTTCAACCATTGTGGAAGACAGTATGGCGATTCCTCAAGGATCTAGAACCAGAAATACCATTTGATCGAGCAAGCCCATTACTGGGTATATACCCAAAGGAATATAAATCATTCTACTATAAAGACACATGCACATGTATGTTTATTGCAACACTACTTACAATAGCAAACTCATGGAACCAACCCAAATGCCCATCAGTGATAGACTGAATAAAGAAAATGTGGTACATATGCACCATGGAATACCACATAGCCATAAAAAGGAATGAGATCATGTCCTTTGCAGGGACATGGATGAAGCTGAAAGCTATCATCCTTAGCAAGCTAACACAGGAACAGAAAACCAACACTGCATGTTGTCACTCATAAGTGGGAGCTGAACAATGAGAACACATGGACACAGGGAGCGGAGCAACACACACCAGGGCCTGCTGGAGTGGGAGGTGAGGAGAGGGAACTTAGAGGAGGAGTCACTAGGTGCAACAAACCACCATGGCACATATATACCTATATAACAAACCTGCACATTCTGCACATGTATCCCAGAACTTACAGTAAAATAAAATAAAGATAAAGATTACTACTAAGAAAAGAGAGAAAAGGAGTAGAAGGGAAAGTGATGGAAATTGAACCCTGAATATATTTTGTTATAATGACATCATTGTTATGTAAGAAAATGTCCATAGTTTTTGAAGATGGATAATGAAGTATAGAGGGGAAAACTGACAGGAGGTTTAGAGTTGTTATTTCCCCAGAAAAAGGGAGTGAGGTGGGATGGGCAGGATGGACTGATGCAAGTGTGGCAGAATATTGATAATTATCTGGATGCTATTTATATTGAGCTGCATATACTACTCTCTCAAGTTTTACATGTGTTGAAAAATTTTAATATTTCACTTAAAAATAATCTGTGATATAATTTTAAAATGCTGAAAAACTTATTTAAAACCTTTTGACAGTTTTTACCTGCATACAGCCCAAGCCTTTATCAATCTGAATGCAAAACATTCTATTGGTTCTGTTTCTCTGGAGAACCCTGCCTAATACAAGGATTATCATCTGCCCTTGAAGACGTGCTGCTACTACCCCTCTATCATGGGGCAGTGAGTGAAGGAAACACACTCTTTCTTTTTCTTTTTCTTTTTCTGTTGTTTTTTGTTTGAGATGGAGTCTCGCTCTGTTGCCCAGGCTGGAGTGCAGTGGTGCGATCTCGGCTCACTGCAAGCTCCGCCTCCCAGGTTCACGCCATTCTCCTGCCTCAGCCTCCCCAGCAGCTGGGACTACAGGCGCACGCCGCCATGCCTGGCTAATTTTTTTTTTTTTTTGTATTTTTAGTAGAGACAGGGTTTCACTGTGTTAGCCAGGATGGTCTCTATCTCCTGACCTTGTGATCCACCCTCCTCAGCCTCCCAAAGTGCTGGGATTACAGGCGTAAGCCACCGCACCCAGCTGACAAACTATTTCTTTAATTGGTGATGGACAGAAAGGAGAATAGAGAAAATAATGTACACTTGTTGCTAAATGTTGTTACTCAGCATCTTTAGACCCAGCCTCAGATCCATACCGTCAAGGTCCTAGAAGGATGCCACCTGCCTAGCCACTACTTCACCACTTTCTGAGTGGTGCCACCTTATCGCTTGCAAAAGAAAACATCTTGAGCACTTCACCTGTCTTGAATTTAAAATTGTACCTCTGATGAAGCAGTTTGCATGGCTATTGCTCTAGTCCTTATTTTCTGTTCCAGGATCAGCATCTTTCCAGGCTGACAGGATGAGCAAGAGTACAAATATCCACTTCATTCAGGAGAAACTCCTTCTATTGTCCACAGAGGGATTCTCATAAAGAATGGCCCATGAAAGTACAATCTCATCAGATCAATATTTCAACATCAGCACAATTGAGTTATTTATTCAGATCATCTGTAGACATCAACAGTTTAGTTCCAGGTAAAGTTTAGGACCTTATATTTTGGTACATTTTTCAGATTTCCAGATCTCTTGGAGTAAAGACACACTCTCATATATTCATAAGAACAAAAAATAAAGCTGTTTAAATTCAATTAAAGAAAAGAAAAATTTTCCCTAAATATGCAAAAATTCTGCAGATAAGTACTCCCAAAACATACATCAAATTTACATAATCAGACAGAAAACTGAGGTACTTCATGCAAAACATCTGCTTTCAGATTGTTTCCATTTTCTCCAAGAACAATGGATGGGTATTGGACATACATTGATATAGATATAGATGTTTATTTGTAATAAAAATCTTCAAGTGGTTTTCTCAAAATCAAGTAAGATCTTCCTCGAAGACAAAACAAATCTTCATATTTTATTTTAAAAAACTGCTTTAAGCTAGAAAAGTACACATATTTGACTTCTATTCATGAAAGTTTAAAAAAAACTCTTGGGGATTAAAATATTCTTGAGTAAATGAATGACTGGATGAATTGAATTGAATTAACTGAAATCTTATTGAATATCAATTATATGCAAGGCACTGAACCAGGTGATTGGTACACTACTGGAAAAAGAGAAACAAATATGCTACTTGCCCTCCTGGGACAGCAGCCTAGTGGAGAATATAGGCAACAAATGAACACTTAAATGCAAATTGTGATAAGCAAAATGGATGAAATGAACTTGATGCTAAGATAGAGAATAAAGATATATGTGGAGGGGATGATATCTTCTTTAAATAAGATGTCATGGAGGGCCTCTCTGTGGTCTTGCCTTTTAAACCAAGATTGAAAATTGAGATGGAGACAGATATGTTGAACTGGGGGAGGCACGTGTGTGGAGGCCCTCCTCCTCCAGTGTGCATAAAACTGAAGGAAGGTGTTTAAAGATGAGAGAAGAGAGGAGAAGCTGGGTTAACTCATGTAGGACACTATAAAGGGTTTAGATTCTACATTGAGTGCAATAGGGGAGCCAGACAGGATTTTAAATAGGGCAGAGATGAGGGTTGGCAGATATGATTAAATTTACAATTTCAAAAAATTAGTCTGCCTACTATGTGGAGCATAGATAGGAAGGACACAATGGAGAGAGTCCAGGAGACCAGTTAGGAGGTTCTCTCAGATGAGAGATGAGGGTCAGTTCATGTGAGAAATGAAGGTGACTTGGCCTAGGATGGTGGTATGGAGAGTTGATCTGTAGGTGGAACTAGATGTGAAGGGTAAGAAAAAGATAAAAATCAAGGGCTGTTTGCTGCTCCTGTCTTCAGGGCACTGATGTAAAGGCTTCTCTCTGTGAATGTGTGTCCTCTTGGCCTTAGATTCAATGACACTTACAGAATATGATCAAGTGCATATTTTAAAATCTGCAATTCCCCTAGAAGCTAACTAGAAAATGTAGTTGCTTTCCTTAACCATTATACATCATACCATTTATCCCTACTAGGCAGTAGTCTTAAATATCTTGCTTGCTGGCACTAAGGTCTATTCATTTTTATAGTTTGAAACACTTGGCCTTCTATGAGAACAAGGTTGATGACCAATATGTTGAATTAAATAAGAGAAATTAAATATTCTCAAAGTCAGCAAGTCAACCCTGGGATAATGGTTTCAGAATTTGGGAGTAGCCAAAAAGTCATTAAGAGACAGATATAATAATAATTCTACTTAAAGGCATGATATGGCCATAAATTAGTAAGTGATTTTCTTTCATGGCTCATAAACTGACTGAAAAGGCTATTCCTAGAGAGGGTTACTGCCTCCTTAGACTCTTGAATCCACACATCAAGCTGAATGTGCTCATTCACTGAGCACTTACAATACTTCTGGTACTACCTGAGCACTGAAGATATAAAGCTGGAAAAATATGGCCCTTGAGAAGAGTAAGATGACTCCTATATGATTCGTTCATAGCAATCTATACTTTCTCTATGAAAGCATATATCTGACTTTATTATAATTTCTTATTGGTCTGTCTTGCATTAAACAAGACGTGTATTCCGTGAAAGCAGAGACGTGTATTTTTTGTTCCTCATTGTATCCCTTGCCTCTAGCAGTGCCTGGTATGCGGTAGGTAGAGAGGACATTTGCCTTTGTCTACCCATCCTTCCTCCCACTTCTTTGCTAAAACAACCCTCTTTCCAGTGAAGCACCCACTCGACATGATTTGATTGGCTCTGACTCCATCTGTCTTGCAAAACAGTTGCTCACATCAGAGTTCTCCCTGGAATAGTACAGTCAGAGCTTTAGGGGAAAAGGTCTTTCCTTTGGGGTTACCCAAGATTCATATGAATAAGCTACTGGCAGCCATCATGCCTGCCACATGGATGCTATTGGTGCCTCACCCAGAGCTCCTTCACCAAGCAGATTAGCACAATACTCCCCCATCCCATAGCACTCAGCTCTTGACTGATGGGAAGCAGGTGCAAAAGGCAGACCCCTTTGCCTCAAGGTAGGATAAACTATGTGTATAGTTTATGCTCCAGATCTCCCCATGGGAAAAGGCTGAAAGTAGTCTCCAGCTGAGACAGCATCGTTGCTTAGGTTTCTTTCCCTGTCCTATCCTGTTTCCGTCATTCACCTTTTCCTGAAAGTGTTCCTTTAATAAATCATTGTCATAAGAATCCCTGTCTCAGGCTCTATTTCTAGGGAACTTAACCCAATCAGCCTGAAATTTCATCATGTTTTTCCTTGCATTTTTTAGTTAGGTGAGTGAGTTTGTTTAAGCTACTTGAATTTTAGTTTCTGTTATTTGCATCTTAGAGTCCCGACATTAAGCAGAATTCTATAAATATTTGTTGAATAAGTATATTAATTTATAAAGAAAGTGGAAAAATTGGTGAGATCGAAAACATGGTGAGCTGGTTTGTTTAATCTATTTGGATTGGGTTTCTGCCATTTGCATCTTGAAGAGTTCTGACATTCAGCAGGCATTCTATATATGTTTGCTGAATAAGTATATTGAATTATAAATAGAGTGAAATGAAAATATAGATGAGGATGTAATGAATTCCATCTAGTGTTTTAAGGAGAAATCATAATTTACATTTATTTGAGCCCATACTTATTCATAAGTATAAATAGCAGACCAGCAGGAGGATGAGTAGTGGGGGCGTTCTAGGCCAAAGGAATCTTTGTAAGAACAAAGGTTTGGCAATGTTAAAGTACACAGTGTTTGAGAAAAAATTGAGTTGTTCTACATCAGTAGAGTGAAGAGGTTAAAAAAAAAAGAAAAGAAAAAAAAACTATTTTGTTGAATCAGCAAGTCTATGTGATTGTATGGGACAGAAAGTAAACCATCACTTCCATGTCTTACCAAGGTCATGAACTAATGCTGACAGGTGGGCTCTTAAAGAAGGTACAAGATGTACAGGTAACACTGACGTATTTGAGATGCAATGGCAAAAAGATTGCAGCCATTGTAATCAAGCTGTGACTGTTAGTCATGGTCACAGAAAATCAGGGTAAAGATCTGCTGAGGCTTACTGATTCTGAAGGGTGTTGCATGTGTTCTACAACACATGGGAGCTCAGTGTACACACATCAGTCTCTCTTTTTTTTTTTTTTTTGAGATCGAATCTTACTCTGTCATTCAGGGTAGAGTGCAGTGGTGTGTGATCTCAGCTCACTGCAACCTCTGCCTCCCGTGTTCAAGTGAGTCTCATGCCTCAGCCTCCAAAGTAGCTGGAATTACAGGTGCATGCCACCACACCTAGCTAATTTTTGTATTTTTAGTAGAGACAGGGTTTCACCGTGTTGGCCAGGCTAGTCTCAAACTCCTGACCTTAAGTGATCCACCTGTCTCAGCCTCCCAAAGTACTGGGATTACAGGCATGTGGCACGGCACCCAGCGTCCCATCAGTCTCCTTTATATCACTTTGTCCTGATCTGCTTCACCTGGGTAATGCAAGAGCTGGCCTGTCTAGGGTAAATTAAATCTATTCGGGTTATGTTAAGCCATCACCAAAGTCATTAGTTATTTGTAGAAAGCAATATTTATCCAGTATTATTCATATTGATTTCTCATAATAATGCCTACTCCCAAAATGTATAATATTAACCTATATTTATATGGCCAGATGCTTTCATGTGAATTATTCTATTCAGTTTTCACAACCATTCAACAAAGATCAAAGAAGTTTAAACTTTGCCAAAGTAACCAGGCTTTGAACCATGTCTTCTCTCTTCAAGTTCATGCCTCCTTCTACTACCTCGGGAGTAGTCTCATGGTGGTCCCTATGGCCACTCAAAAAATATTTGCTAAGATGAGCTGAAGCAGCAACATTAGTTGTTGGTTCTTGTATCTCTGTGCTCTTCAAAATAATGGCCTTCTTCATCAGACACTTGCCTCACACCCAAGGAACCAAGTTTTCCTTGACAGTAAGCCCTCTTTCTCAGCTGCTTCTCTTGCTGAAAGACCCTGACCTTTATCCTAAATGTGTATTGATATTGCCATTTGGGTATTTTCTAGGCATGTCAAACTTAAAATGTCTAAATAGAATGCTTGATTTTTTTTTTGCCTATATATTCTCGTCTTCTCTGACTCTTCATCATTTCAGCAAATGGTGCTACTATCCAGTGAGTTATTAAAGCTGGAAACTTGAATGTAAACCAGTTAATTCACTTCCAAAGTATATAGAGAGTCTGTTCACATCTATTTATTTATTTTTCTTTCTTTTTTCTTTCTCTTTTTAAAATGGAGATAGGGTCTCACTGTGTTGCCAAGGCTGGTCTCAAACTCCTGTGTTCAAGTGATCCTCCCACTTCAGCCTCCCGGTAACTGAGACTACAGGTATGTGCCACTATGCCTGGCTTTCTCCATTTATTTCCACTAGTGCCATTGTCGTCAAAAACACCCTTCTTTCATTTTGGCAGCTGGAGTAACCTCCTAACTAGACTTCCTGGTTCTACTTTTATTTGCCCTATATGCCAAACCCATTCTACACACATCGGCCAGAGTCAGTTTTTAAAAATGTAGATCAGATTACAACAGCCTTTAGTTTAAAATCATTTAATGGCTTTCTACTGGACTTTGGGTAAATCAGCTATTGAGTAACCCTGTGACACATTGCCTGCTTACCTGTCCTTAGTATACTCTGGTCACATTAGCTTTCTATCAGTTGCTAGGGTACATTTAGCTCTTTCTTGCCTCAGGGATTTTGCCGTTGTACATTCTCTGTTTGGAATGCTCTTGATGGGGCAAATTCTCCCTTATTCTTCATGACTTGACACAATTTTAACTCTTCAAAGAGGTTTCTGTGAAACTCTTGTCTCAAGTAGTTGTTTCTGGTCTTCTGAATTACGGCACATTTTGCTTTTCTTTATAGCAATCTGCAATTATTTTCTATAATTATTTTATTATTTAGGAAATTCCTTATACTACATCTCTAATGAAATAAAGTGAACTTCACGAAGGCAGAGAGTGGCATTGTCTGGTGTTGAGTATATCATTAATTCTTGGCATGCAGTAGGCCCTTAAGAAATATTCTTTAAATGAATAAATAATTGATCTACCATCTAATGGAGAATACTGTGAGATCCAGTATTTATCCTTGCCCTCATGCCATTAAGGTGACTACTCACCTAGCCCAGGTCAGATAGAAAGTGTAGCAGAAGGTGGGGGATTACAGAAAAGGAACCACCTATCAGTCTTGTTGTAGTGGAAACACTACAGGATTTAGAGTTAAAAGAACTGCATTCTAATTCACCTGGGCTGCTTGGAAGAACCTCTAAACTTTCTGAGCCTCAATTCCCTCATGTGTGAGAACAGGGATCATGAGGGCCAGGCATGGTGGCTCACACCTGTAATCCCAGCAGTCTGGGAGGCCAAGGCAGGTGGATTGCTTGAGTTAAGGAATTCAAGACCAGTGTGGGCAACATAGGGAGACCCCCTTTCTACAACAAATAAAAAATTAGCTGGGTGTGGTGGCGTGTGCCTGTAGTCCCAGCTACTTGGGAGGCTGAGATGGGAGGATCACCTGAGTCCAGGAAGTAGAGACTGCAGTGAGCTGAGATCAGGCCACTGCACTCAAGTCTGGGTGAGAGAGTGAGACCCTGTCTCAAAAAACCCACAAAAAACAACAAGAAAAAACATGTATCATGTTGCATCTTAGCATTCTTAGCTTCTGTACCCGCAATGCCCGGAACATAAGAGATACTAAAACTATGAACTAATAACATTCTAATACTAACTTACAGGATTTTTGTGATGATTAATTGATATATATATCAATTAGATATGTATGTATATGACATATATATGCATATATATGCGTATGTCATATATATGCATATATATGATATATATGTCAGTTTCAGATACATGATAAATCTCCTCAAATGCCTACGTCATAGAAGTTAGAGTCAAATAAATTTAAAGAACATTGCCCATTCAAAGCAACTCTGAAGAAGAACAAAGTTAGAGGACTCATTCTTTGTGATTTCAAAACTTGTGGCAAAGCTATAGTAATCAAGAGAGTGTGATACTGCCATAAGACTACATGTATAGATCAACCTGTTATCTACATTAGGTACTTCTCCTAATGTGGTCCGTCTCCTTGTCTGCCACCTCCCTGGCAGGCCCTGGTGTGTGATGTTCCCCTCCCTGTGTTCATGTGTTCTCATTGGTCAACTCCTACTTATGAATGAGAACATGCAGTGCTTGGTTTTCTGTTCCTGTGTTAGTTTGCTGAGAATGATGGTTTCCAGCTTCATCCATGTCCCTCCAAAGGACATGAACTCATCCTTTTTTATGGCTGCATAGTATTTCACGGTGTATGTGTGCCACATTTTTTTAATCCAGTCTATCATTGATGGGCATTTGGGTTGGTTCCAAGTCTTTGCTATTGTGAATAGTGCTGCAATAAACATACGTGTGTGTATCTTTATAGTAGAATGATTTATATTCATTTGCGTATATACCCAATAATGGGATTGCTGGGTCAAATGGTATTTCTGGTTCTAGATCCTTGAGGAATCGCCTCACTGTCTTCCACAATGGTTGAACTTCCACGTCAACCATTGTCTTCCACAATGGTTGAACTAATTTACAGTCCCACAAACAGTGTAAAAGCGTTCCTATTTCTCCACATCCTCTCTAGCATCTGTTGTTTCCTGACTTTAACGATCGGCATTCTAACTGGTGTGAGATGGTGTCTCACTGTGGATTTGATTTGCATTTCTCTAATGACCAGTGATGATGAGCTTTTCTCATATGTTTGTTGGCCGCATAAGTGTCCTCTTTTGAGAAGTGTCTGTTCATATCCTTCGTGCACTTTTTGATGGGGTTATTTGTTTTTCTCTTGCAAATTTGTTCCTTGTAGATTCTGGATATTAGCTCTTTGTCAGATGGATAGATTGCAAAAATTTTCTCCCATTCTGTAAGTTGCCTGTTCATCTGATGATAGTTTCTTTTGCTGTGCAGAAGCCCTTTGGTTGAATTAGATCCCATTTGTCAATTTTGGCTTTTGTTGCAATTGCTTTTGGTGTCTTAGTCATGAAGTCTTTGCCCATGCCTGTGTCCTGAATGGTATTGCCTAGGTTTTCTTCTAGGGTTTTTATGATTTTAGGTCTTACGTTTACATCATTAATCCATCTTGGGTTAATTTTTGGATAAGATGTAAGGAAAGGGTCTAGTTTCAGTTTTCTGCATATGGCTAGCCAGTTTTCCCAATACTATTTATTAAATATGTAATTCTTTTCCCATTTCTTCTTTTTGTCAGGTTTGTCAAAGATCAGATGGTTGTAGATGTGTGGTGCTATTTCTGAGGCCTCTGTTTTGTTCCATTGGTCTATATATCTGTTTTGGTACTAGTATGATGCTGTTTTGCTTACTGTAGCCTTATAGTATAGTTTGAAGTCAGGTAGCATGATACCTCCAGCTTAGTAGTTTTTGCTTAGGATTGTCTTGGTTATATGGGCTCTTTTTTGGTTCCATATGAAATTTAAAGTAGTTTTTCCTAATTCTGTGAAGAAAGTCAATGGTAGCTTGATGGGAATAGCATTGAATCTATAAATTATTTTCAGTAGTATGGCCATTTTCACAATATTGATTCTTCCTATCCATGAGCATGAAATGTTTTTCCATTTGTTTGTGTCCTCTCTTATTTCCTTGCGCAGTAGTTTGTAGTTCTCCTTGAAGAGGTACTTCACATCTTTTGTAAGTTGTATACCTAGGTATTTTATTCTGTTTGTAGCAATTGTGAATGGGAGTTCGCTAATGATTTGGCTCTCTGTTTGTCTACTATTAGTGCATAGGAATGCTTGTGATTTTTGCACATTTATTTTGTATCCTGAGACTTTGCTGAAGTTACTTATCAGCTTAAGGAATTTTTGGGCTGAGACAATGGGGTTTTCTAAATATACAATCATGTCATTTTGCAAACAGAGGCAATTTGACTTCCTCTTTTGCTGTTTGAATACCCTTTATTTCTTTCTCTTGCCTGATTGCCCTGGCCAGAACTTCCAACACTATGTTGAATAGGAGTGGTGAGAGAGGGCATTCTTGTCTTCTGCCAGTTTTCAAAGGGAATGCTTCCAGCTTTTGCCCGTTCAGTATGATATTGGCTGTGGGTTTGTCATAAATATTATTATTTTGATATATGTTCCGTCAATGCCTACTTTATTGAGTGTTTTTAGCATGAAGTGTTGTTGAATTTTATCAAAGGCCTTTACTGCATCTATTGAGATAATAATGTGGTTTTTGTCAGTGGTTCTGTTTATATGATGGATTACGTTTATTGATTTGCGTTTGTTGAACCAGCCTTGCATCGCAGGGGTGAAGCCAACTTGATTGTAGTGGATAAGCTTTTAGATATGCTGCTGGATTCAGTTTGCCAGTATTTTATTGGGGATTTTCACAACAATATTCATCAGGGATATTGGCCTGAAATATTCTTTTCTTCTTGTATCTCTGCCAGGTTTTGGTATCAGGATGATGCTGGCCTCATAAAATGAGTTAGGGAGGAGTCCTTCTTTTTCTATTGTTTGGAATAGTTTCAGAAGGAATGGTACCATTTCCTCTTTGTATCTCTGGTAGAATTTGGCTGCGAATCCACCTGGAACTGGGCTTTTTGTAGTTGATAGGCTATTAATTACTGCCTCAATTTCAGAACTTGTTATTGGTCTATTCAGGGATTTGACTTTTTCCTGGTTTAGTCTTGGGAGGTTGTATGTGTCCAGGAATTTATCCATTTATTCTAGATTTTCTAGTTTATTTGTGTAGAGATATTTATAGTATTCTCTGATGGTAGTTTGTATTTGTGTGGGATCAGTGGTGATATCCCTTTTATTATTTTTTTGTGTCTATTTGAGTCTTCTCTCTTTTCTTCTTTGTTAGTCTGGCCAGAAGTCTATTTTGTTAATCTTTTCAAAAAATCAGCTCCTGGATTCATTGATTTTTTGAAGGGTTGTTCATGTCTCTATCTCCTTCAGTTCTGCTCTGATCTTAGATATTTCTTGTCTTCTGTTAGCTTTTGAATTTGTTTTCTCTTGCTTCTCTAGTTCTTTTAATTGTGATGTTAGGGTGTCGATGTTAGATTTCTCCCATTTTCTCCTGTGGGCATTTAGTGCTATAAATTTCCCTCTAAACAATGCTTTAGCTGTGTCTCAGAAATTCTGGTACATTGTGTCTTTGTTCTCATTAGTTTCAAAGAAGATATTTATTTCTGCCTTAATTTCATCATTTACCCAGTAGTCATTCAGGAGCAGGTTGTTTGGTTTCTATGTAGTTGTGCGGTTTTGAGTGAGTTTCTTAATTCTGAGCTCTAACTTGATTGCACTGTGGTCTAAGAGACTGTTTGTTATGATTTCTGTTCTTTTACATTTGCTGAGGAGTGTTTTACTTCCAATTATGTGGTCTGTTTTAAAATAAGTGCTATGTGATGCTGAAAAGAATGCATATTCTGTTGATTTTGGGGGGAGTGTTCAGTAGATGTCTATAAGGTCTGCTTGGCCCAGAGCTGAGTTCAAGTCCTGAATATTCTTGTTAATTTTCTGTCTCATTGATCTGTCTAATATTGACAGTGGGGTGTTAAAGTCTCCCACTATTATTGTGTGGGAGTCTAAGTCTCTTTGTAGGTCTCTAAGAACTTGCTTTATGATTCTGGTTGCTCCTGTATTGGGTGCATATATATTTAGGATAGTTAGCTCTTCTTGTTGCATTGATCTCTTTACCATTATGTAATGCCCTTCTTCGTCTTTTTTTATCTTTGTTGGTTTAAAGCGTGTTTTATTAGAGACTAGGATTGCAACTCCTGCTTTTTTTGGGTTTTCATTTGCTTTGTAAATATTCCTCCATCCCTTTATTGTGAGCCTATGTGTAGCTCATATGAGATGAGTCTCCTGAATACAGCACACCAATGGGTCTTGACTCTTTATCCAATTTGCCAGTCTGTGTCTTTTAATTGGGGCATTTACATTTAAGCTTAATATTGTTATGTGTTAATTTGATCCTGTCATCATAATGCTAGCTGGTTATTTTGCACATTAGTTGATGCAGTTTCTTCATAGTGTCATTTGTCTTTATATTTTGGTATGTTTTTGCAGTGGCCGGTACCAGTTTTTCCTTTCTGTATTTAGTGCTTCCTCAGGAGCTCTTGTAAGGCAGGCCTGGTGGTGACAAAAATCCCTCAATATTTGCTTGTCTGTAAAGGATTTTATTTCTCCTTCGCTTATGAAGCTTAGTTTGGCTGCATATGAAATTCTGGGTTGAAAATTCTTTTCTTTAAGAATGTTGAATATTGGCCCCCACTCTCTTCTGGCTTGTAGGGTTTTTGCAGAGATATCTGCTGTTAGTCTACTGGGCTTCCCTTTGAGGGTAACCTGACCTTTCTCTCTGGCTGCCCTTAACATTTTTTCCTTCTTTTCAACCTTGGTGAATCTGACGATTATGTGTCTTGGGGTTGCTCTTCTCAAGGAGTATCTTAGTGGTGTTCTCTGTATTTCCTTAATTTGAATGTTGGCCTGTCTTGCTAGGTTGGGGAAGTTCTCCTGGATAATATCCTGAAGAGTGTTTTACAGCTTGGTTCCATTCTCCCCGTCACTTTGAGGTACACCAGTCATTTGTAGTTTTGGTCTTTTCACATAGTCCCACATTTCTTGGAGGCTTTGTTCATTCCTTTTCATTCTTTTTTCTCTATCTTGTCTTCATGCTTCATTTCATTAAATTGATCTTCAATCTCATATCCTTTCTTCTGCTTGATCAGTTTGGCTATTGATACTTGTGTATGCTTCATGAAGTTCTCATGCTGTGTTTTCAGCTCCATCAGGTCATTTATGTTCTTCTCTAAAATGGTTATTCTAGTTAGCAGTTCCTGTAACCTTTTACCAACATTCTTAGCTTCCTTGCATTGTGTTAGAACATGCTCCTTTAGCTCGAAGGAGTTTGTTATTACCCACCTTCTGAAGCCTACTTCTGTCAATTCGTCAAACTCATTCTCCATCCAGTTTTGTTCCCTTGCTGGTGAGGAGTTGTGTTCCTTTGGAGGAGAAGAGGCATTCTGGTTTTTGGAATTTTCAGCATTTTTTGCACTGGTATTTCCTCATCTTTGTGGATTTATCTACCTTTTATCTTTGATGCTGAGGACCTTTGATGGGGTTTTTGCATGGGCATCCTTTTACTTGATGTTGATTTTGATGTTATTGCTTTCTGTTTGATAGTTTTCTTTCTAACAGACAGGCCCCTCTGCTGCAGGTCTGCTGGTGTTTGCTGGAGGTCCACTCCAGACCCTGTTTGCCTGGGTATCACCAGTGGAGGCTGCAGAACAGCAAAGATTGCTGCCTGCTCCTTCCTCTGGAAGCTTCATCCCAGAGGGGCACCCGCCAGATACCAGCCAGAGTTCGCTTGTATGAGGTATCTGTCGACCCCTGCTGGGAGGGGTCTCCCAGTCAGGAAGCATGGGGGTCAGGGACTCACTTGAGGAGGCAGTCTGTCCCTTAGCAGAGCTTGAGTGCTGTGCTGGGAGATCCGCTGCTCTCTTCACAGCTGGCGGCCAGTAATGCTTAAGTCTGCTGAAGCTGTGCCCACAGCCACCCCTTCCCCCAGGTGTTCTGTCCCAGGGAGATAGGAGTTTTATCTATAAGCTCCTGACTGGGGCTGCTGCCTTTCTTTCAGAGATGCCCTTCCCAGAGAGGAGAAATCTAGAGAGTCAGTCTGGCTACAGTGACTTTGCCGCGCTGTGGTGGGCTCCACCAAGTGTGAACTTCTGGCAGCTTTGTTTACACTGTGAGGGGTAAACCGCCTACTCAAGCCTCAGTAATGGCGAATGCCTCTCCCCTGACCAGGCTGACCTAGTGTCCGAGGTTGACTTCAGACTGCTGTGCTGGCAGCGAGCATTTCAAGCCAGTTGATCTTAGCTTGCTGTGCTCCATGGGATGGGACCCACTTAGCAAGACCACTTGGCTCCCTGGCTTCAGCCCCCTTTCCAGGGGGGTGAACAGTTCTGTCTCACTGGGGTTCCAGGTGCCACTGGGATATGGGAAAGAAAAAACTTCTGCAGCTAGCTTGATGTCTGTTCAGTCGCCCAGTTTTTTGCTTGAAACCCAGGGCCCTGGGGATGTAGGCACCCGAGGGATTCTCCTGGTCTGCGGGTTGCAAAAATTGTGGGAAAAGCATAGTATCTGGGCCAGATAGCACTGTCCCTCATGGCACAGTCCCTCAGCTCTTCCCTTGGTTAGATGAAGGAGTTCCCCAACCCTTACACTTCCTGGATGAGTTGACTCCCCACCCTGCTTTGGCTGTCCCTCCATGGGCTGCACCCACTGTCTAGTCCCAGTGAGATGAACTGGGTACCTCAGTTGGAAATGCAGAAGTCACCCACCTTCTGCATTGGTCTCACTAGGAGCTGCAGATTGGAGCTGTTCCTATTTGGCCATCTTGCCTCTCCACCAGTAATAATAATTTTTAAAAGCCTAGAAACAACCCAAATGTTCAACTGGTGAATAGATAATAGCACTACATACGTTTTCAGAACTCATTAAATTACACTTAAGATAGGAGGCTGAGGCAGGAAAATGGCGTCAACCCGGGAGGCGGAGCTTGCAGTGAGCTGAGATTGCGCCACTGCACTCCAGCCTGGGCGACAGAGCAAGACTGTCTCAAAAAAAAAAAAAAAAAAAAAAAAAATTACACTTAAGAACTATTTAAACATACAATCATATGTAAATAATATATCATTAAAGCTGATGTGAAGACCCCTTCTCCCCCCAAAAAAACTCGTTTAAAAGTGAAAAAATTGAGGTCTAAAGGTAGGTGATCACACAATTAGCAGAAGTTAGAAGTTCATCCAGCATTAGAACCAGTCCTTGACTCTTTATCTACGGTCCCTTGTATTACAGTTTGTAGCTGATTATCTTAAAAAGGAAAACATCAGATATACTTTCATTTATTTACCCTCCCCACCCCCCATCTCCTATTTGCAAGATCTTTTTGGGAACATGATAATTAAATGTTTGTCTTCTTGTGTTTGTCCTCTATTGAGCTCAACCTGGGATCAAACCTGTGAATAAATAATATATTGAATTCCTCAGTCGAGTGACAGTTTGTCTTTTAGTATTTATATCTCTTTAGTAGTAGAGGATTGGTAATTCCTTCTACTAGTTTAACAGGCTAAGAAGAAGTAAGAAAGTCTCAGACAGTGGTTTGATAAAAACGAATGATGTTGTTTCTAGGTTTGTGAATTCTTTTATGTTGTCTTGTTCCAAGAGAGCAAATACTTTGGAACTCAGAAGTATTTGGGTTTCCTGTGAAGGCCACTTTGCAGACTTCATATGGAAAATACAGGGGAGCCCCCTGGTGTAACTTCTTGTTATTGACTTGAGTAATGCCCCCATCGAGTGCAGCAAAGAGAACCTGGTGGTAGGGTGGTTGGTAGAAGGGATGAAACCTGGAATAAAGGGTATTTTGACATCTTGCTGATTCAAATGCTCCTTACACTTGTGTGATGAACTTTATAATTAAAAGTTCATCACACTTTAATTCTACAGGTGACTTTAGAATTAAAAGTTATATGTTACAGTATGGTTTACAAAGGGCATTTGTTTAAATTATTAGGTTCAATTTACTAATGGTTTTATGGAGTAGGTATTACAATTTAAATTTTACAAATTAGGAAAGTGAAGCTTAGAGATGCAGAGATTGACTCGAAATAACTTTTTAGAAAGCACTTTAAAATTGAATACCTTCTATTTTGTACCACAGCCTTGGCCAGGTTCCAGGGAAACAAGTTTTAGAACCTCAATGTTGGGTGTAGATGTGTACAGTAATTATAATACACAGAAAATATAGTTGAGGAAAGCCCTAACTGTGATAGGGAGAATTGGGAAATATTTCCCAAAAGCAGTGATATCGTTTGGCTGTGTCCCCACCCAAATCTCGTCTTGAATTGTAGTTCCCATAATCCTCACATGTCATGGAAGGGACCTGGTGGGAAGTAATTGAATCACGGGGCCTGTTACCCCCATACTGCTCTTTTCATGACAGTGAGTGAGTTCTCATGAAATCTGATGGTTTTATAAGGGACTTTTCCCCCTTTGCTCAGCACTTCTCCTTCCTGCTGCCATGTAAAGAAGGACATGTTTGCTTCTCCCTCCACCATGATTGTAAGTTTCCTGAGGCCTCCCCAGCCCTGTGGAACTGTTAGTCAATTAAGTCTCTTTCCTTTATAAATTACCCAGTCTCGGGCAGTTCTTTATAGCAGCATGAAAATGGACTAATACAGTAAATTCATACTGGGTAGTGGAGTGCTGCTGTAAACAAACAAGAAAATGTGGAAGAGACTTTGGAACTAGGTAATGGGCAGAGGTGGAACAGTTTGGAGGGCTTAGAAGAAGACAGCGAAATGTGGGAAAGTTTAGAACTTCCTAGAGACTTGTTGAATGGCTTTGACCAACATGCTGATAGTGATATGGATAATAAAGTCCAGGCTGAGGTGGTATCAGATGGAGATGAGGAACTTTTTGAGAACTGGAATAAAGGTGACTTTGCTATGCATTAGCAAAGAGACTGGTGGCATTTTATGTCTGCCCAAGAGATCTGTGGATTGTTGAACTCAAGAGAGATAATTTAGGGTAATCTGGCGGAAGAAATTTCTAAACAGCAAAGCATTCAAGATGTGACAGTGTGCTCTTAAAAGCATTCAGTTGGCCAGGTGCAGTGGCTCATGCCTGTAATCCCAGCACTTTGGGAGGCTGAGGTGGGTAGATCATGAGCTCAGGAGATCGAGCCCATCCTGGCTAACATGGTGAAACCCCATCTCTACTAAAAATACAAAAAAAAAAAATTAGCCAGGAGTGGTGGCAAGTGCCTGTAGTCCCAGCTACTCAGGAGGCTGAGGTGGGAGAATGGCATGAACCCAGGAGGTGGAGCTTGCAATGAGCTGAGATTGCATCACTCCACTCCAGCCTGGTTGACAGAGCAAGACTCTGTCTCAAAAAAGTAAAAAATAAAATAAAAAATAAAAAGGCATTCAGTTTTACATATTCACAAAGATATGGTTTGGAATTGGAAGTTAATGTTTAAAAGGGAAGCAGAGCATAAAAGTTTAGAAAATGTGCAGCCTGACAATGCAATAGAAAAGAAAAACCCATTTTCTGAGGATAAATTCTAGCCAGTTGCAGAAATTTACGGAAGTAACAAGGAGCCAAATGTTAATCACCAAGACAATGGGGAAAATGTCTCCAGGATATTTCAGAGGTCTTCATGGCTGCCCCTCCCATCACAGGCCCAGAGGCCTAGGAGGAAAAAAATGGTTTCACAGGCCAGGCCCAGAGCCTTGCTGTTTTTTGCAGTTTTGCGACTTGCTGCCCTGTGTACCAGCTGTGGCTAAAAGAGGCCAACATACAGCTTAGTCCATTGTTTCAGAGGGTGCAAGCCCCAAGCCTTGGCAGCTTACATATGGTGTTCAGCCTGTGAGTGCACAGAAGTCGAGAATTGAGGTTTTGGAACGTCCACCTAGATTTCACAGGATGTATGGAAATGCCTGGATGTCCAGACAGAAGTTTGCTGCAGGCATGGAGCCCTCATGGAGAACCTCTGCTAGGGAAGTATGGAACAGAAATGTGGGGTCAAAGCCCCCACAGAGTCCCCACTGGAGCACTGCCTAGTGGAGCTGTGAGAAGAAGACCACTGTCCTTCAGGCCCCAAAATGGTAGATCCATCTACAGCTTGCATTGTGTGACTGGAAAAATCAGATACTCAAAGCTAGCCCATGAAGGCAGCTGAGAGGGGGGCTGTACCCTACCAAGCCATGGGGCAGAGCTGCCTAAGGCCATGGGAATCCACCTCTTGCATCAGCATGACCTGGATGTGAGAGGTGAAGTCAAAGGAGATTGTTTTGGAACTTTAAGGTTTATTTACTGCTTATTGGATTTCAGACTTTCATGGGGCCTCTAACCCCTTTGTTTTGGCCACTTTCTCCCATTTGGAACAGGTGTATTTGCCCAATGCCTGTACCCCTATTGTATCTAGGAAGAAACTAACTTGCTTTTGATTTTGCAGGCTTATAGGTGGAAGGGACTTGCCTGTCTTAGATGAGACTTTGGACTTGGACTTTTGTGTTAATGCTGGAATCAGTTAAGACTTTGGAGGACTGTTGGAAGGGTGTGATTGTGTTTTGAAATGTGAGGACATGAAATTTGGAAGGGGCCAGGGGCAGAATGATATGGTTTGGCTGTGTCCCCACCCAAATCTCATCTTGAATTCCGATGTGCTGTGGGAGGGACCCAGTGGGAAGTAATTGAGTCATGGGGATGGGTCTTACCCATGCTCTTCTTATAATAGTGAATAAGTCTCATGAGATCTGATGGTTTTAAAAACAGGAATTCCCCTGCATAAGCTCTGTCTCTTTGCCTGCCACCATCCACATAAGATGTGATTTGCTCCTCCTTACCTTCCACCATGATTGTGAGGCTTCCCCAGCCACGTGGAACTGTGAGTTCTCCATTAAACCTCTTTCCTTTGTCTCGGGTATGTATTTATCAGCAGCATGAAAATAGACTAATACGGTTCCCATAATTCCAATGTGTTGTGGGAGGAACCTGGTAGGAGGTAATTTAGTCATGGGTGTTGTTACCCCTATACTGGTGTTCTCGTGATAGTAATGAGAACAATAATAATTTTCTTGACTCATTCTTATATTTGGGAATTGGCCCCAGGCAATACTTGAAAAGAAAATATTGTTTGTCGAGTGTCTATTTAAAGTTTTATTAGTGTCACTAATAAAAATTTTGCTCTATATGTTGCATAATCTAAATGATTGTTTATGTAGCAGCCACTGGACAATCACTGAGAGGATCTTATTCCTCAAGCATGAGGGAGGGAGGCAACTTGGCTTCTTATCACCTACATGGCTCTTGGCAAGTCCTATGGCCCTTCCCTGGCTCCTGTGGAGCTCTTTGACATCACCTAGCACTAGTGCTATCTTGCACTTTATGCCCTAGAAACATAAGATGGCTTATAAGTTGTCTTACACAAGATATTTTGTTCATTTCTAGGGCAGTTCAAAGAACTGTGCACTTTTAAAAAGTTTTATTTCAATAGTTTTTGGGATACAGGTTGTTTTTGGTTACATGGATGTTTTTTAGTGGTGATTTCTGAGATTTTGTTGCACCCATCACCCAAGCAGTGTACACTGTACACAATATGTTGTCTTTTATCCCTCACCCCCTTCCCACCCTCCTTCCTGAGTCCCCAAACTCCATTTTATCACTGCTATGCCTTTGTATCCTCATAGCTTAACTGCCACTTATAAGTGAGAACATACAATATTTGGTTTTCCATTTCTGAGTTACTTCACTTAGAATAATGGCCTCCAGCTAGACATTATTTTATTCATTTTTACAGCTGAGCGGTATTCCATGGTATATATATACCAGATTTTCTTTATCCACTTGTTAGTTTATGGACACTTAGGTTGGTTCCATATTTTTGCAATTACGAATTGTGCTGCTATAAATGTGTGTGTATGTGTCTTCTTCATATGACTTCTTTTCCTTTGGATAGATACTCAGTAGTGGGATTGCTGAGTTGAATCATAGTTTTAGTTCTTTAAGGAATCTCCATACTGTTTTCCGTAGTGATGATACTGGTTTACATTTCCACCAGTAGTGTAAAAATGTTCCCTTTTCATCACATACATGCCAACATTATAATTTCTTGACTTTTTAATTATGGTCATTCTTGCAGGAGTAAGGTGGTATCTCATTGTGGTTTTAATTTGCATTTTCCTGATAATTAGTGATGTCGAGCATTTTTTCATAGGTTTGTTGGCTGTTTGCATATCTGCTTTTGAGAATTTTCTGTTCATGTCCTTTGCCCACTTCTTGATGGGATTATTTATTCTTTTCTTGCTGATTTGTTTGAGTTCCTTGTAGATTCTGGATATTAGTCCTTTGTCAGATGCATAGTTTGTGAATATTTTCTCTCACACTGTGGGTTTTCTGTTTGCTCTGCTGATTATTTCTTTTGCTGTGTAGAAGGTTTTTAGTTTAATTAGGTCCCATCTATTTATTTTTGTTTTTGTTGCATTTACTTTTGGGGTCTTAGTCATGAAGTCTTTGCCTAAGCCAATGTTTAGAAGAGCTTTTCCAATGTTATCTTCTATAATTTTTATGGTTTCAGGTCTTAGATTTAAGTCTTCAATCCATCTTGAGTTGATTTTTGTGTAAGATGAGAGATGAGGATCCAGTTACATTCTTCTACATGTGGCTTGTCAGTTTTCCCAGCACCATTTTTTGAATAGGGTGCCCTTTCCCTAATTTACGTTTTTGTATGCTTTATTGGAGAACAGTTGGCTATCAGTATTTGGCTTTACTTCTGAGTTATCTATTCTGTTCTATTGGTCTATGTGCTTATTTTTATAACAGTACCATGCTGTTTTGGAAATTATAGCCTTGTAGTACAGGTTGAAGTCAAGTAATGTGATGCCTCTAGATTTGTTCTTTTTGCTTAGTCTTGCTTTGGCTATGCGGGATCTTTTTTGTTTCCATATGAATTTTAGGATTGTTTTTCTAGTTCAGTGAAGAATGGCCATGGTATTTTGATGGGAGTTGCATTGAATTTGTAGGTCGCTTTTGGCAGTACGGTCATTTTTGCAATATTGATTCTTCTGATCCATAAGCATGGATGTGCTTTCATTTGTTTGCGTCATCTGTGATTTCTTTTAGCAGTGTTTTGTAGTTTTCCTTGTAGAGATCTTTTACCTCATTCATTAAGTATATTCCTAAGTATTTTATTTTATTTTTTGTAGCTGTTGTAAAAGGGATTGAGCTATTGATTTCATTCTCAGCTTGGTTGCTTTTGGCATATAGCAGTGCTACTGATTTGTATACATTGATTTTGTATCCTGAGACTTTACTGTATTTGTTTATCAGATCTAGGAGCTTTTTGGATGAGTCTTTAGGGTTTTCTAGGTATACAATCACATCATCGGTAAACAGCAAGTTTGACTTCCTCTTTTCCAATTTTGATGCCCCTTATTTCTTTCTTTTGTCTGATTGCTTTGGCCAGGACTTCCAGTACTGTGTTGAATAGAAGTGGTGAGAGTGGGCATCCTTGTCTTGTTCCAGGTCTCAGGGGGAATGGTTTCAACGTTTCTCCATCAGTATGACGTTGGCTGTGGGTTTGTCAAATATGGCTTTTGTTACTTTAAGGTATGTCCTTTCTACGCCTATTTTGTTGAGGGTTTTTATCATAAAGCGACGGTGGATTTTATCAAATGCTTTCTCTGCATCTCTTGAGATGATCATATGATTTTTGTTTTTAATTCTGTTTATGTAATGTATCGCATTTATTGACTTGCATATGTTAAACCATCCCTGATTCCCTGGTATGAAATCAACTTTATCATGACATATTATCTTTTTGATATGCTATTGGATTCGGTTAGCTAGTATTTTGTTGAGGATTTTTGCACCTATGTTCATCAGGGATATTGGTCTGTAGTTTTCTTTTTCTTTTTTTCTTTCTTTTTTTTTTGTTATCTCCTTTCCTGGTTTTGGTATTAGGGTGATACTGGCCTCATACAATGATTTAGCAAAGATTCCATCATTCTCTATCTTTTGGAAAAGTTTCAGTAAGATTGGTACCAATTTTTCTTTGAATGTTTGATAGAATTCAGCTGTGAATCCATCTTGTCCTGGACTTTTTTGTTGGAAAATTGTTTATTGCTTGCTGCTTGTTATTGGTCTGTTCAGCATTTCTATGTCTTCCTAATTTAATCTAGGAGGGTTGTATATTTTCAGGAATTTATCCATCTCCTCTATATTTTCTAGTTTGTTTGCATAAAGGTGTTCATAGTAGCCTTGAATGATCTTTTATATTTCTGTGGTAGTGGTTGTAATATCTCCAGTTTCCTTTCTAATTGAGCTTATTTGGATCTTCTCTATTCTTGGTTAATCTTGCTACTGGTCTATCCATTTTGTTTATCTTTTCAAAGAACCAGCTTTTTGTTTCATTTATCTTTTTTGTTCTTTTCACTTTCATTTAATTCTGCTTTGATCTTTGTTACTTCTTCTCCTGAGTTTGGGTTTTGTTTGTTCTTGTTTCCCTAGTTCCTTGAGGTGTGACATTAGGTTGTCTATTTCTGCTCTTTCAGACTTTTTGATGTAGGCATTTAATGTTATGAACTTTCCTCTTAGCATCACTTTTGCTGTATCCCAGAGGTTTTGATAAGTTGTGTCACTATTATCATTCATTTCAAAGAATTTTAAGTTTCCATCTTGATTTCATTGTTAACCCAAAAACCATTCAAGAGAAGATTATTTAATTTCCATATATTTGTATAGTTTTAAAAGTTTCTTTTGGAGTTGATTTCTAGTTTTATTCCACTGTGGTCTGAGAAGATACTTGATATGATTTCAATTTTCTTAAATTTATTGAGACTTGTTTTGTGGCTTATCATATGGTCTATTTTGGAGAATGTAACGTGCTGATGAGAAGAATGTATAGTCTGCAGTTGTTGGGAAGAATGTCCTGTAAATATCTGTGAAATCCATTTGTTCTAGGGTGTAGTTTCATTGTTTCTTTGTTGACTTTCTGTTTTGATGATCTGTTTAGTGCCGTCAGTGGAGTATTGAAGTCCCCCACTATTATTGCGTTGCTGTCTATCTCATTTCTTAGGTCTAGTAGTAACTATTTTATAAATTTGGGAACTCCAGTATTAGTTGCATATAAATTTGGGATTGCAATATATTCCTGTTGGACTAATCCTTTTATCATTATATAATTGTTCTTTGTCTTTTTTTTTTTTTGTAACTGTTGTTGCTTTAAAGTCTGTTTTGTCTGATATAAGATTACCTACTCCTGGGCTGGGTGTAGTGGCTCACACCTGTAATCTCAGCATTTTGGGAGGCCAAGGTGGGAAGATCGCTTGAAGTCAGGAGTTTGAGACCAGCCTGGCCAACATGGTGAAACCCCATCTCCACCAAAAAATACAAAAATTAGCTGGGCATGGTGGCATGTGCCTGTAGCCCCAGCTACTTGGGGGGCTGAGGCAGGAGAATCACTTGAACCAGGGAGGCAGAGGTTGCAGTGAGCTGAGATCATGCCACTGCACTCCAGCCTGAGTGACAAGAGTGAGATCATGTCTAAAAAAAAAAGCAACCCTGCTCGCTTTTGATTTCCATTTGAGTGGAATATCTTTTTCAACCTCTTGACCTTAAGTTTTTGTGAGTCCATATGTGTCAGGTGAGTCTGTTAAAGGCAACGGATATTTGGTTGGTGAATTCTTATCTATTGTGCCATTCTGTATTTCTTAAGTGGAGAATTTAGGCCATTTACATTCAATGTTATATTGAGGTGTGAGGTACTGTTCTATTCATCCTGTTAGTTGTTGTCTAGATACTTTATTTTTCATTGTGTTGCTGTTTTATACATCCTGTGAGATTTATGCCTTAAGGAGATTCTATTTTGGTGTATATCAAGGTTTGGTTTCAAGATTTAGAAACACTTTTAGCATTTCTTGTAGTGTTGGTTTGGTAGTGGCAAGTTGTTTCAGCATTTGTTTTTCTGAAAAAGGCTTTATCTCTTCTTCATTTATGAAGGTTCATTTTGCTGGATACAAAATTCTTGGCTGACAATTATTATTATTATTTATTTATTCATTTATTTTTTGAGATGGAGTCTTGCTCTGTCACCCAGGCTGGAGCACAGTGGCATGATCTCGGCTCACTGCAACCTCTGCCTCCTGGGTTCAAGCAATTCTCCCTGCCTCAGCCTCCCAAGTAGATGGGATTACAGGTGCCTGCCACCATGCCTGGCTAATTTTTGTATTTTTAGTAGAGATGAGGTTTTGCCATGTTGGCCAGGCCAGTCTCAAACTCCTGAGCTCAGGTAATCCTCCCATCTTGGCCTCCCAAAATGCTGGGATTGTAGGCATGAACCACCATGCCCAGCCATGACAATTATTTTGTTTAAGGAGGCTAAAGATAGGACCCTAAGCCCTTCTGGCTTGTGAAGTTTCATCTGAGAAATTTGCTGTTAATCTGATGGGTTTTCCTTTATAGGTTACCTGATGCTTTTGCCTCACAGCTCATTTTTTTCCTTCATCTTGATTTTAGATAGCCTGATGACTGTGGGCCTTGGTGATGATCTTTTGTGTGATGAATTTCCCAGGAGTTCTTTGAACTGTTTGTCTTTGAATGTCTAGATCTCTAGCAAGGCCAGGGAAGTTTTCCTCAATTATTACCTCAAATAAATTTTCCAAACGTTTAGACTTCTTTTCTCCCTCAGGAACACCAATTCTTTCTGGGTTCGGCCATTTTACTTAATCCCATATGATATGTTTTGGCTGTGTCCCTGCCCAAAACTCATCTTTAATTGTAGCTTCCATAATTCCCACGTATTGTGGGAGGGACCCAGTGGGAGATAATTGAATCATGGCAGTGGTTTTCCCCATACTGTTCTTGTGTAGTGAAAAAGTCTCATGAGATCTGATGATTTTATAAGGGGAAACCCCTTTCACTTGGTTCACATTTTCTCTCTTGCCTGCTACCATGTAAGACGTGCCTTTTGCCTTCCACCGTGATTGTGAGGCCTCCCTAGTCACATGGAACTGTGAGTCCATTAAATGTGTTTTTCTTTATAAATTACCCAGTCTCAGGCATATCTGTATCCGCAGCATGAAAATGGAGTAATACAGTAAATTGGTATCAGTAGAGAGGGGAGCTGTTGTAAAGATACCCAAAAATGTAGGAGTGACTTTGGAACTGAGTAACAGGCAGAGGTTGGAACAGTTTGGAGGTTCAGAAAAAGACAGGGAAATGTGAGAAAATTTGGAACTTCCTAGAGGCTTGTTGAACGGCTTTGACCAAAATGCTAATAATGTTATACACAATGAAATCCAGGTTGAGGTGTTCTCAGATGGAGATGAAGAACTTGTTGGGAACTGGAGTAAAGGTAACTCTTGCTATGTTTTAGCAAAGAGATTGGTGGCATTTTGCCCCTGCCCTAGAGACTCATGGAACTTTGAACTTGAGGGAGATGATTTAGAGTATCTGGTGTAAGAAATCACTAAGCAGCAAAGTGTTCAAGAGATGACTTGGGTGCTGTTAAAATCATTAAGTTTTAAAAGGGAAAAAGAGCATAAAAGTCTGGAAAATTTGCAGCCTGATGATGCAATAGAAAAGAAAAACCCATTTTCCGAGGAGAAATTTAAGCCAGCTGCAGAAATTTGCATACGTAATGAGGATCCAAATGTTAATCACCAAGACAATGGGGAAAATGTCTCCAGGGCTTGTAAGAGAACTTTGTGGCAGCCTCTCCCATCACAGGCCTGGAGGCCTAGGAGGAAAAAATGTTTTCATGGTCCAGGCCCAGGGCCCCTCTGCTGTGTGCAGCCTAGGGACTTGGTGCCATGTGTCCCAGCTGCTCTAGCCATGGCTAACAGGGGCCAAGGTACAGCTTGGGCTGTGGCTTCAGAGAGTGTAAGCCCCAAGCCTTGGCAGCTTACACATGGTATTGAGCCTGCAGTGGCACAGAAGTCAAGAATTGAGGTTTGGAAACCTCCACCTAGAGTTCAGAGGATGTATGGGAATGCCTGGTTGTCCAGACAGAAATTTGTTGCAGGGGTGGGGACCTCATGGAGAACCTCTGCCAGGAAAGTGTAGAAGGAAAATGTGGGGTTGAAGCCCCCACCCAGAGTCCCCACTGAGGCACTGCCTAGTGGAGCTGTGAGAAGAGGGCCACTGTCCTCCAGATTCCAGAACAGTAGATCCACCAACAACTTGCACTGTGTGCCTGGAAAAGCTGCAGACACTCAATGCCAGCCTGTGACAGCAGCCGGGAGGGAGGCTATACCCTACAAAACCACAGGGGTGGAGCTGTCCATGACCATGGGAACCCACCTCTTGCATCAGTGTGACCTGGATGTGAGATATGGATTCAAAGGAGATAATTTTGGAGCTTTAAGATTTGACTGCCCTGCTGGATTTCAGACTTCCATGGGGCCTTTTTTCCCTTCATTTTGGCCAATTTCTCCCATTTGGAGTGGGTGTATTTATCTAATGTCTATACCCCCATTGTATCTAGGAAGTAACTAACTGGTTTTTTATTTTACAGGCTCATAGGCAGAAGGGACTTGCCTTGTCTCAGATAAGACTTTTGACTGTGGACTTTTGAGTTAATGCTGGAATGAGTTAAGATTTGGGGGACTGTTGGGAAGGCATCATTGGTTTTGAAATGTGAGGACATGAGATTTGGGAGGGACCAGGGGTGGAATTATATGGTTTGGCATTGTCCCCTCTCAAATCTCATCTTGAATTGTAGCTCCCATAATTCCCACATGTTGTGGGAGGGACCTGGTGGGAGATAATTGAATTGTGGTGGCAGTTTCCCCCATACTGTTCTCATTGTAGGGAATAAGTCTCACAAAATCAGATGGTTTGATAGGGGGAAACCCCTTTCACTTGGTTTTCATTTTCTCTCTTGCCTGCCTCCATGTAAGACGTGCCCTTCACCTTCCACCATGATTGTGAAACCTCCCCAGCTATATGGAACTGTGAGTCCATTAAACGTCTTTTTCTTTATAAATTATCCAGTCTCAGGTATGTCTTTATCAGCAGTGTGAAAATCGACTAATACAACATATTTCTTGGCGAGTTTGTTCATTTAAAAAAAAATTTTGTCTTTGCCTGATTGGGTTAATTCAAAAGCCATATCTTTTAACTCTGAAATTCTTTTTTCTGCTTGTTCTAGTCTATTGTTGAAACTTTCACTGCATTTTGTATTTCTCTAAGTGTCTCTTTCATTTCCAGAAGTTCTGAGTGTTTTTTCTTTATGGTTTCTTTTTCCCTGGAAGATTTTTACATTCATATCCTGGATTTTTTAAAAAAATATTTAAGTTGATATTCACCTTTCTCTGGTATCTGGGAAATATTAAGCTACCTTGAGTAACTTAATAATCAACCCTCCGAATTCTTTATGTGGCATTTCAGAGACTTCTTTTTGGTTTGGATCTACTACTGGGGAGTTAGTGTGATCTTTTGGGGGTGTTTATAGAGCCCTGTTTTGTCATATTACCAGAATTACTTTTCTGGTTCCTTCTTATTTGAGTAGACTATTTCTTGAAATTGTTCATGAATTTATTTTTGATTGGACTGTGGTTTTTTAATTTTATTTTTCCCCTCCTGAGGATCAGACTTTAATGTTTATACTTTATTTTTGCCTAATTTGATTATTGGTGCTTTTAGGGGTGAAGACTCTGTATGAGTTCCTTAGTTATAGAGTCTTTTTGCACTGGCTTTCTTAGATGCTGGTTGTAGTAGTCATATACTCATTGTGTGGGCAAGTTTACTGTCTCCTATTGGTTGAGAATGGCAGGGATCTCTTGAAGCTTATCCCATTCTCTCATGGCGTACATTTTATTTATTTGATTTTTACTCAGTATTTTATTTATGGAGTTGATGATTCAGGCTTCAGGCCAATAGGGGAGGTATCCCTTAGTGGGCACTGGTTGTAGCTAAGGGAGATGGGTAGATGTAATACTCAGTGGTGGGCAGAGGTCCCAGCCTTGATGAAGGTGGCTGGGGGAGCTCTCAATTATATGTGCTGAGGTTTTATCAGGTTGAAGAGGGAGAGCTACCTCAGCTCCCCTGCCAGGCAAGAAGGAAAGGTATCCACCTCACAGCTTAGCTTCACTCCTGTCCCAGTGTTCTGGCTATTCAGTTCAGACAGGCATCTTTTTTTCATCTATAGGAATTTAATGTTCCAACTAGGGAGGAATTCTGACTCTGCGTCTCATGCAGGCCTGAATCTGGGGAGTACTCCTCCTGTGGGCTGTAATTACCCTGCATTGTTTCAGGAAGGCTGTCTATAGGTGCATCCATGCTGCTTTCCTGAGGCAAAAAGCCCCAGCTGTGTCTGCAGTGGTGTGCCTGAGGGAACAATGATCCCTTCTCCAAAGCCCTTCATGATCACAGAGGTTACCTGCCTATTGGGGTAGAGGTGCAGACTTTCCCTACTGTGCCCAGCACTGCAGTTGTGGAAATATCTGGGACTCAAGGCCTGCTGTTCAGAATCTTTTATTCCATGAGGTTATCCCTTGATGTGGTGCTCTCCCCCTTCCCCTGGGAACGGGGCTTCCTGAGAGCCTGACTGCAGTGATTTTTATTGCTCTTCTGGGTCTAGCCACCCAGTAAGGCTACCAGTTTCTGGGCTGGTGCTGGAGAATGTCTGCCAAGGATCCAGTGATGTGACCTGTCTTCAAGTGTCCCAGAAGTGGATACCAGCACCTGCTCTGATGGAGGTTACAGGGGAGTGATGCAGACTCTGTGAGACTACTTGGTTGTGGATAGATTTAGCGTGCTGGCTTTCTCAAATGCTGGTTATGCTAGTAGTGAACTTGTCATGTGGACAGACTCAGGACCTCTGGTTAGCCAGGATGTTGCAGGCAGTGGTGTTAGCAGCTATTTTCTCCTTCCTGGGAGCAGTATTAATCTGCCAAGATGTGCTGTAATGGCCTGAGTTGGTTGGCCTTCAGTCACGAGGTGGCACTTGCAAGACAGCACCAGCTGTGGTAGTAGCAATGGGATTTGAGCTTGCCCTAAGTTGTAAAGAGGAAGTATGCTGGTTTCTCAGGTGATGGGTGGGGCCATAAAACTCCCAAAAGTTTGTCTTTTTGTTAGGCTCCTAGGGCAAGTAGAGGAATACCATCAGGTAGGCTCAGGGTTAGGAGGGTCTGAGCTCAGACTCTCCTTGAGCAGGGCCAGCCACAGCCACTGTGGGGGACAAAGGGTGATTCTCAGGCCTCTGGGATAATGTTCCAGAGGAGAGTATAACTGCCTCTGCTGTGTGGAAGAGTTTACAAGGGGAGTAGGGAATAGCTGGCAGTGGAAGGCCTCGCCCAGCTCCCATGCAGTTGGCAAGGCCAATCTCACTCCTGCAATGCCCCACTAACAGCACTGGGTTTAGATCCAGGCAGCCTGCACACAAACCTCAGATGTGCCCCAGGCCATAAGCTTCCCCACAGAGATAGCAAACATGGCTCTTAGTCCACGTCCCCTCCACATCTGCCTGCAAGGCTGGGTGCCCAGCTTCTGTACTCTTGTCTGCAGCACACTTCCTGCTTACCCCTGGATTCTGTTCAAGGGAGTTTGTCCCAACTTGAAATTATATCACAAAATTCAGTTGGTAGCTTCTTTCACCCTGTGACCCTGCCCTGAGTTCATTGGCTGACTTCCCAGAAGGCCTCTGTGAAATATAGTCAGGAATGGTTTCCCTCGACTTGTGCTGGAGACTGGGAATGCCTACAAGGCACTTCCCACTGCTGCTTCCACTTTTATATTTCATGCTGCTCCCTAAATCCGTTCCAGCTCTGGGAAGGGTTAAGGCTTTCTCCCATGATCTGGATTTTCAGATTCCCTGGTGGGGATGTATGTTTGGACGTAGGCTCTCCCCCTGCACACTCTGGAAACTTATAGTTTTTTTGCCTGCTTCATGGGATAGGCTGCAGCCTTACACTTCTTTCAAAGGATCTGTGGTTTCTTTTGGTTTTCCTGGTAAGTTCTTGCAGTGGTTCTTGGAAAAAAAAAATTCACAGTATTAATCCCTGCCCACTATTCTGTCCTTTCAAGTAGGAGAGACACACTAACACCGCCTCCTATCTGCCATCTAAAAAAGAAAAGAACTGTGCTCTTATGTGTTTAGTACTGGTGCTACATTCTTACCAAAAGATAAATCCAAGGAACAAAGTAAGAATTGTCATCCCTGTGGCATCTGAATTCTAGACACTTCTACCTGGATATTCTTTTCTGTATTCATCCCAAGTCAACCAACTGGGATCGAGACAGTGATGCTTTTTAGGGCCCAGATATGTTTGTTCCTCATTCTGATAACTAATTTAAGACAGGATTTCACACAAGACAGGCAATTCTTGCAAGAGGCCTGTAGTGGTAAAAAGGATGTCCGGGTTAGGTTTATAACACATAACACACCCCAGCTTCCCCAAGAGGCAGTACAGTCAGTTGTGAAACCACAGACTGGCTGACACAAGGCTGACTGGGTTTGCATCCTAGCTCTGCCATTCACTCACAGGGCCTTGAACAACTTTCTTAGCCTCTCTGTACTTTTATGTCCTCCTTGTTAGATAGAGAAAACAGTAGTATATACCTCATGTAGTTGTTATAAAAATTAAATGAGTTTGTCCATGCAAAGTTATCCAATGATTCTTAGCTGTCTCAGTTGTACTCATAGGATTTTAACTTATGGAAGCGATTGATGACCACAAGAAGAGGATAATGCCATTGAAGACAGATTTTAATTACTTACATTTTCCTAGAGGAGGGAGTATGCCATGCCATGCAGGGCCGCCTTGGAAAGCATCAGTGTCAGTCAGGAGGCAGAAAGGAGAAAGAGGAGGCCCAGCCCAGACCCTTCCTGTATTTCCCACGAAAAAGGCAAGGCAGGGCATAGGAAACAGGTTAGGATTGGCTAGTTTGAATAATTCTGGTAGGCTCTGGGTTACAGGGTGGTCTTTAGTTATCTAGCTGGACCTGGGTGATTTAGGAAAGGGTAAATATTGGGTTGGTGTGTGAGTTAGATAAAAGAGGAGGTTGGGGGTATGGACCTGGGATTGATTCATTTGCGTATGAGATGCATGTGTGCATGCCAGTTGTTTATTATCTCTAAAAATTAGTTATCCCTCTGTGGGGCAGTCTTTCCCTGGGTAATTGGGCTCCCCAACACATCAAAATATCATAAAATAGAAAGTCTGTGATGAATACACTAGCCCATGTAAAGTGCTGTATAAGTGATAGCTACTTACATGCAAGAGATACTGAGCCCTGTTAGATGTGAAAGACAAGGAGAGTTCAGATGTGGTTCAGTGTAAAGAAGTGAGTTGCTCTTGTTTTTACAGGTATTAGCAAGCTTAGAAAAACTCCTGCCCAGAATTTGTGTATTGGTTTTTGTCCCCTCTGGTTCTGGAAAGCTCCATTTTAACTCCAGTTTCTGAAACTGTCCTGTTGACTCAGTGTACGTGGTGTTAAGAATTATACCTTTTTGTGCCTGTCCACCTGTTGGTTCACATGGAAACCAACCTAGGGGTGTGCTTGACCGCATTCTTGCTTTCACCACGGAACTAAAGCCGTTATGACATTAATCAACAACTTTTAAATGTGATCATCCTAAACTAGCACCACCAAGCCAGACTAACCAAATAAATACAAGTACAGAGGTGCGTGTGAGCCAAACGTACTAATAGCATTAGGTTATCAGGGAGACATGGGGGAACTTGCAGAAATACAATAGGAGGTAGTAATTGTATTAGTTCTTCCTGATATAATCTGAAAATTGCTCTCAACATTGATCAACAGCTCATTTTATCTGACCCAGTTTTTAGGGCGTAACTTGCCTTCCAGGTTGATGCATGTCTATCAGATTAGAGCTCTTACCACGCTGCCCTTGGCCTCATGCACAAGAAGCTTTAAAAACAAGTGAAGGAGGGCTAGAAGGGGTAGAAGTGAAATGAAGATGAATAAGTTGGTTTGAGAATTCTATCAAAAAGTATCTGCAGGACTTTATGGCAGTTGAATACAGGGCTAAGCAGGGGTCAGATGCTGAAATCTAATGACCTTGGGAAATGGGTGTTACCACTAAGAAATGCAATTAAAAGGAAATTGGTTTGGAGTGTCAAGAGAGGCCATACTGGACATACTGTATTTGAGGTGAAGTGACATCCAAATAGATCTGTCCTGTAGGAAAGAGGAGGTGTGAGCCTGGGTGAGAAGATGTCAGGGTAGGAATGGTTGTGAAACCTGTGAGCAAGGACTAGGGTAGCCTAGGGCATGTGCCTGGAGTGTGGTGGAGGGAGAGAAAACAGCAGTGGAGAAAACAGAGACCAGGAGGTCAGAAGTAGAAGATCCAGGTGGCATGATCCCAGAGAAGCCGTGGAGGAGAGTTCACGAAGTAGGGAGCAGGCAATTGTGTCTAATGAAGTGCAGAGGTTACATGAGTCAAAGGAAAACTGATTAGTGACACAGGAGTCCTTGGCAAGAACTGTCTGCATAGTGAGGTAAGGAAACCACCTCCAACAATTAAAGAAACACTTTATCTGGGTCAGAAAGAAGTGACCAGTGTAGATAACTTAAGTTTCACAATGAAGAGATGGGCGGACGTACCACAGGGGCTCAGTTTATCATTTCTACTTTAAAAGTGTTATATTTGATGGACTCACGGGTATTCTGTTTTTCTTTTTGGAAAAAAAATTTCTGAACTAATGTGAGAGTTCTCCAATTGAACTTTAAGATTAATGTCAAAGTGGCCAGGCACTGTGGCTTATGCCCATAATCCCAGCACTTTGAGAGGCCAAGGAGTTTGAGACCAGCCTGGGCAGCATGGGAAAACCCTGTCTCTACAAAAAATACAAAAAAATTAGCCTGGCATGGTGAGGCACACCTGTAGTCCCAGCTACTTGGGAGGCTAAAGTGGGAGGATCACTTGAGCCCAGGAGATGGAGGTTGCAGTGAATTGAGATTGCACCACTGCAGTCCAGCCTGAGCAACAAAGTGAGACACCCTGTCTCTGAAAGAAGAAAGGAGAATAAGGAGAAGGAGAAGGAAAAGAAGAAGAAAGATTAATCCTATTATTACTGTTTAGCACTGTGTTGTTAACCAAAAAAGAAAAATCTGTCTACCCTATGGCTAACATCCAACCTCCACAACAAAGTATTACATGGTACATCCGAAAAGAATAACAAAATATCTCATGTTGTGTTACACTTCTGTGTATATTATTATGCATCATAAAGATAATGTTTTTTAAATGATGTAGATTTTTATAGACAAATAGAAATTTCTGTTATGGCTTTCAAATGCCAACCTCTAAGAGCAACTCCATAGAATTTCATAGTGCAGATTAACTATGATAATAAATATAACTCACAAGATTCATGTTCAAGTGTTATGTAATGGTCATATGTGAGATTCATTCCAATTGACTTCTTTGCAGAAATTGACAAGCTAATTCAAAAATTCATATGGAAATTCAAGGGACCCAGAATAGCCAATCAAAAACAATCTCTAAATAGAAGAATACATTTGGAGGGCTCAAGCTTTTCAGTGTTGAAACTTTTGACAAAGCTACAGTAATCTTAAGACAGTGTGGTCTTGATGTACAGATTAATGAAGTGGAACTGTGAGTCCAGAAATAAACCCTCACATTTTATGGTCAGTATATTTCAACAAGAGCCCCAAGACAATTCATTTGGAAAAGAATAGTCTTTTCAACAAATGGTGCTGGGACAAATGGATATCCATATGGAAAAAATGAATGTGAACCTCTTCCCCATATCATATACAAAAATTAACTAGAAGTGAACCAAAGACCTAAATGTATAAAATGCTTACAAGAAAAAATAGGTTGTAACATCCTATAAGTATAACTGAGACAGCTAGGTACCATTCTAAATACCTTGGATAGATAAACTCCTTTAATTTTCAGAACAACTCTCTGAGGCATGTACTACTATGTCCTCATTCTGACAAGGAGGACATGAAGATACAGAGAGGTTAATGAAGTTGTTCCAGGCCCTATGAATGAATGGCAGAACTAGGATGCAAACCCATTTAGCCTGTTGTCAGCCAGTCTGTGATTTCACAACTGTCTATACTGTCTCTTGAGGAAGCTAAGTTGTGTTATGTGCTCAAGATGCAAATCGCTAGCATTCTCTTCACCATTGCAGGTCTCTTGCAAGAATTGCCCTTTTTGTTTGAAATTCTGCTTTAAATTAGTCATCAGAATGAGGAACAGACATATCTAAGGCCAAAAAGAATCATTGTTCCTATTCCAATTGGTTGACTTGGGATGAATAAAGAAAAGAACATCTAGATACAATTACCTAGAAGACTATTGTCTTCTAGGCAATCTTACTCTGTCCCTTGGATTTATCTTTTGATAAGAATGTAGTACCTGTAATGAACACATAAGAGCACAGTTCTTTGAGCTGCCCTAGAAGTGAACCAAATACCATGTGTAAGCCAACTACAAGCCATCCAGTATCTCTAGGGCATAAAGTGCCAGAGAGCCCTGGTGCTAGATGAGGCCAGAGAGATCCACAGGAGCCAGGCCAGGGATGGGCCACAGGACTTGCCAAGAGCCTCGTAGGGAATAGGAAGCCAAGTTCCCTCCCTCTCTCATGCTTGAGGCATAGGGATCTCTTAGTGATGCCCAGTGGCTACTACATAAACAATCATTTAGATTACCCAACATATAGAGAAAACTTTTTTATGACACTAATAAAACTTAATATCCACATTTGACAAGCATTACTATTTTATTTTCAATTACTGCCTTGGGCCAATTCCCAGAATAAGATTGAGTCAAAGAAAATTATTATTGATTGTCCTCATTACTTTTAACCTTTTTAACTTCCAAATTGCTTTCACCAAGCCCATCATTGTACATAATATACACAGACCTGCCAGCATTGTTATGCCCTGTATATTTATGCTGTTACCCTATGTTCTCTGAAAATCATGTTCACCCTTCTCCATCTTCAAATCCTCAACATCCCATTCCCTTTTCTTACTCTCAACTGATCATCATGTAACTGCCTATCACAAATCTACCAAGCCAAATCTACCAAGCCTCTAGCATTTACATTCATTTACTCCATTGTCCCTTGGATTACAATGAATGGAATTGCCATTCTCTTATCTATGGACAAATCCTCACTTGTGCATCCATCTCTTCTCCTCTGCTCAGAACTCTGCTCCCCTCTCTTTTCTGAATGTCCCATGACTTTAGTGAGCTTGCAGGTCTCCCCTGAGCTTAAAGCTTGACTTAATATATCTAACTTATTTTTTAATTTCTCCACTTGCATGTCTAACAGGCATTTCAAATGTAGCATATCCAGAGCAAGACTCTCTTTCCTCCATCTCCCAAATCTGCTTCTCCTCCAGCCTTCCTCATCTCAGATAATGCCACAGTCATTTATTCAGTTGTGCAGACCCCAGACTTGAAGTTATCCTTGATCCTTTCTTTTTAAATTTTTTTAAAAAATATTTGTGGGTACATAGTAGATGTATATATTTATGGGGTACATGAGAGGTTTTGATACAGGCATGCAATGTGAAACAAGCATGTCATGGAGAATGCAGTATCCATCCCCTCAAGCACTTATCTTTTAAGTTATAAATAATCCAATTGTATTCTTTATTTAAAAATATACAATTCAGTTATTATTGACTATAGTCACCCTATTGTGCTATCAAATAGTAGGTCATATTTATTTTGTTTTTTTGTACCCATTAACCATTCCCACCTTCCCCTCAACTCTCCACCACCCTTCCCAGCCTCTGGTAACCATTCTTTTACTTTCTATCTCCATGAGTTCAATTGATTTGATTTTTTATTACACAAATAAGTGAGAACATGCCGTTTGTCTTTTTTTGCCTGGCTTATTCCACTTAACATAATGATCTCCAGTTCTATCCGTATTGTTGCAAATGACAGGATCTCACTCTTTTATGGCTGAATAGTACTCCATTGTGTATATGTACCATGTTTTCTTCATCCATTCATCTGTCGAGGGACACTTAGGTTGCTTCCAAATCTTAGCTATTATAAACAGTGCTGCAACAAACACAGGAGTGCAGATATCTCTTCGATATACTGATTTCCTTTCCTTTGGGTATATACCCAGTAGTGGGATTGCTGGATCATGTGGTAGCTCAATTTTTAGTTTTTCTGAGGAAACTCTGAACTATTCTCCCTAGTGGTTGTACTAATTAACATTCCCACCAACAGTGTATGAGGGCTCCCTTTTCTCCATATCCTTGCCAGCATTTCTTATTGCCTGTCTTTTGGATAAAAGCTGTTTTAACTGGAGTAAGATGATATCTCATTGTAGTTTTGATTTGCACTTCTCTGATGATCAGTGATGTTGTGCACCTTTTCATATGCCTGTTTGTCATCTGTATGTCTTCTTTTGAGAAATGTCTATTCAAATCTTTTGCCCATTTTTGATCAGATTATTAGATCAATTAGATTATTAGATTATTCCTGTAGAGTTATTTGAGCTCCTTATATATTCTGGCTATTAATCCCTTGTCAGAGGGGTAGTTTGCAAATATGTTCTCCCATTCTGTCACTTGTGTCTTCACTTTGTTGATTGCCTCCTTTGCTGTGCAGAAGCTTTTTGACTTGATGTGATCCTATTTGTCTGTTTGCTTTGGTTGCCTATGCTTATGGGATGTTGCTCAAGAAGTCTTTGCCCAGAACAATGTCCTGGATATTAGATTTTCCCCAGAGTTTCATAATTTGAGGTTTTAGATTTAAGTGTTTAATTCATTTTGATGTGACTTTTGTATATGGCAAAAGATCGGGGTCTAATTTTATTCTTCTGCATATGGATATCCAGTTTGCCCAGCACCATTTGTTGAAGAGACAGTCTTTTCCCCAACGTATGTTCTTGGCACCTTTGTGGAAAATGAGTAGGTGTGTGGATTTGTTTCTGGATTCTCTGTTCTGTTCCATTGGTCTATGTGTCTGTTTTCAT
This sequence comes from Pan troglodytes, assembly GCF_028858775.2. Classification (NCBI taxonomy): domain Eukaryota; kingdom Metazoa; phylum Chordata; class Mammalia; order Primates; family Hominidae; genus Pan; species Pan troglodytes. Next base: position 17,713,451 of record NC_072407.2, read on the forward strand.
GCCAGTACCATGCTGTTTTTGTTACTAAAGCTCTGTAGTATAACTTGACGTCAGGTAATGTGATTCCTTCAGTTTTGTTCTTTTGCTTAGGATAGCTTTGGCTAGTCTGGGTCTTTTGTTGTTTCATATAAATTGTAGGATTGTTTGTTTCTCTGTTTCTGTGAAGAATGTCATTGGTATTTTTTGATTCTTTTTTGCTCTCATGTCCTACATCTAATCTATGTGCAATTTCTGCTGCCTCTAACATCAGAATATATTCCAAATCCAGGCATTCCTCACCTTCTCCCCCACTGTCATCTCAGCCCTAGCCACCCTCATTCCACATCTGACTGTTGTAATAACCACCTACCTAGTCTTTCTGCTTTCACCCTTACCTTCTATATAGTGGCCAAAGTATTTCATAATATAAATCAGATCATATAACTGCCTTTATCTTAGAGCTCAAATGACTTCCCATCTCCCTACATTATCTGCCCTCTGATTGCCTCTCCAGCCTTGCCTCCTCCCTCTCTTTCTCTTCTCACTCCACTCCAGCCACAGCGTTCCTGCTGGTCTTCAATACATCAAGCTTGTTCCCATCTCACAGTATTTGTGCCTGCTGGGTTTCCTCTCCCAGAAATGCTTCCAGTTGGGTCACATGACCTGCTATCTCACTTCAGCCCAGTCTTCATTTATCACCTACTTAGAATGGCCTTCCCTGTCCATCTTATCTAAATAACCTCTTGCCCCTCTTCATTCTGTAATCGCTCACTCAGCTTAATCTGTGTTTTTGTTTATTCATTTATTTTCTTCACCCTTACCCCCACCTTCCTGACCCTAGAACATAAGTGCAATGAGTAAAGGGATTTAATTTGTTCACTTCTATAGCCAATGCCAGGAGCATAATATTTGTTAAGTTATGGGTAAATAATTTAATAAAAGGAATCAACAAGGTAGTTTGCATTTTTAAGAAATATAGTAGGATGTATTGATAGAAATGTAATCTTGGAGAGTTCAGATTCTGTTCATGAGTGGCATTACCCTCCAGCCCATTTGCAAGAGGTGTGTGGCCAGATGAATTAGGATCGTCATCTTCCCACATATGTCTAGTTGTATCTGCAATTTAACAGAGGCATAAAGATATTGAAAGATGGCTGATGGACCAGAGTAGGCCTGACCGAGGTCTAAATAAAGGATAGGGGGACAATGCCTGTAAAAATATACTCCCCATGAGAACCAAAGTTGTATGGATCAGAGGGTCAGCTTTCACATTGAGGCTAGAGGGGAGCATTCCTTACGGAGACTGTTTCTACCTTCCCACACTGAAGCTGTGGGTTGTTAGGTGAAAAATTGTTTTTATGTGTGAATTGAAAGAGCTGTACCACTCAAGAAATGTACCATGTGGAACTAAGGCTGTTTCTGTCGTGGGAGATTGTGTCAGAGATTGTTACTTGTCCCCAGTAGCCCTTCTTTCTTTTTTCTAAAGCAAGTTCAGCAAACTTTTTCTGTAAAGGCCCAGATAGTAATTATTTTTGGCTTTGAGGGCCATGTAATACATAAACAAATGGACAGGCTCTGTTCCAATAACTTCATTTACAAAAATAGGTGCTAGTGGAAGTTGGTCTCTAGCCATAGTGTGGCAAGCCTTGTTATAGATAACAGTAAAATTTTTAGCTGAGTACATGGCTGCCTAGCTAAAGGCCTTGTTTTATAGCCTGCCTTTTAGCTATCTGTAGCAAAGTGATGCATTTAGCATGTATTTGAATCAGAGTTTCTTTCTTTTTTTTTTTCTTTAAGACAGAGTCTCACTCTGTCGCCCAGGCTAGAGTGCAGTGGTGCAATCTCACTGCAGCGTCAACCTCCTGGGCTCAAGTGATTCTCCCACCTTGGCCTCCCAAGCAGCTGGGACTACAGTCACACGCCAGTACCCATAATTAATTTTTATATTTTTTGTAGAGACAGGGTTTTGCCATGTTGCCTAGTCTGGTCTTGAATTCCTGAGCCAAGTGATCTGCCCACCTTAACCTCCCAAAATGCTAGGATTATAGGCATGAGCCACTGAGCCTGGCCTAGACAAGGTTTCTTAATTTTCAATACTATTGACATTTTAGGCCATATAATCCTTATTTTATTTTTATTGATATATATTTATACTATAAAAATTTACTGTTTTAAAGTCTACAGTTCAGTGGCTTTTTAGTATTTTCACAAAGTTGTGTTCAAGAATCACTATTATCTATTTCAGAACATTTTTCTCACCCCAAAAAGAAACCCTGTAACCATTAGCAGCCATTCCTCATTCCTGTTCCCATCCACAAGCCCCTGGCAGCCACTTACCTACTTGCCTATTCTGGACATTTCATATAAATGGAATCACACAGTATGTGCCCTTTTGTCTCTGGCTTCTTTCACTTAGTGTAATGTTTTCAATGTTCATCTGTGTTGTAGCATGTATCAACAGTCCATTCTTTTTTCATGAGTGAATAAATAATATGCCGTTGTATAAATATATCACATTTTGTTTACCCATGCATCAGCTGATGAACATTTGAGTTTTTTCCACTTTTTGGCTACTATGAAAAATACTTTTGTGAACATCATGTACTAGCTGGCCATATGGTAACTCTATGTTTAACCTTTGAAAAATTGCCAAACTGTTTTCCAAAGCAGCTGCACCACTTTACATTCTCTCTAGTAATGCATGAGGGTTCCAATTTCTTTACATCCTCACCAACACTTGTTTACATTTGCTTTTTGATTATAGCCATGCTAGTGGATATGAAATGGTATCTCATTATGACTTTGATCTGGAAATACTGAAATTCATTTATCCATTCTACTACAATAGCTTTTGAGTCATAGTTGGTTTGAGCTATAATGAATAATGCTCTGCGAACATTCTGTTACATGTCTTCTGATATGCATATTCATTCATTTCCTATATAAAGAACTGAAATTAGTTGCACCATTATGCATTTCCACTAGCAGTGTTTTGAGAGATACAGTTGCTTTGCAATTTCCCAGTAATGGCATTTTCACTGTTTTTTAGTTTTAGTTGTTCTGGTGAGTGTAAAGTGGTATTGCAGTGTGATTTTACTTTGTATTTCTCTAATAACTGTGCACCTTTTCAAATGTTTATTGGCCACTTGATATCCTCTTGTGAAATGCCTGATCAACTCTCTTGCCCATTTCTTAAATTGGGTTTTCAGTTGTTTTCTTCTTGATTTATAGGCATTCTTTATGGATTCTAGACACAAGGCTTTGATTAGATTTAGTAATTTATGCATAGAAAGACACATATAGTAATATCTTCTCAAAGCTTTTTCTCTCTCTTTTTTTCTCAAGCCAAACCGTATCCAGCTTTATTAAAGATACTTTCCAAAAACAATCACGGTATTTCAGGCAGGACATGGGCAGAAATTGTTAACAGTATACAGCAACTTTCAAACTCCCTTCTTCAATGGACTACCAAAAATTAGAAAGCCACTATGAAACTGAATAAAGTCTTCATCTGATGCTCTGAACAGGGGAAGTTTAGAGTGAGGGTTGACATTTCATATTTAGCATGTTGTTTAACAACTTTTCATGAGCCGACCCTGACTCTCAGGAACTGAAAAAAAAATGGCAGAATTTATCTGAAGATCCACAATCTAGAAACAGAACCACTGCTGTTTTGAAGGGCACCATCTCAGTGGCATCACTGGGAAGTCCAGATTGCCTGACACACTGGTAACCAATGACTGGGGGTCAGTCCCAACAGGTGTCTGGATTTAAGGGAGTTAATTCTATGTTGAAAGGTGGAAAGGGAGACAATGACATAAAAAATGAATTTGTTTTTTCATACCACAAAGGTTTTGTGCCAAGGTGGCCATGTGTCTCAAAGTCATGGAATCCCTCCTCCTGGGAGCCAAGAGGAAGTCTCTCAAAACTGGAAGGGAAAGGTGTTTTCTCCACATCAATCCAACTTTGGAGACATTCTATTAGTGACATATGTCCCTTCCCCCAAAAACAAGTGTTCTGTGTGCTAACAGCATAACTTAAAAGTAAAACAGAATTCTGCATTTTCGTAAAACATGATAAAAATAATATTTCAAACTGTACCATCACCAGGAGTGCACAGTTATCAAAAATGCACGTACTTCACTTGGCATCTCCAGCGCCTTCAGCTTTCTGTGCATGGTCTGTTTTGGCCTCTCCATTTTCTGCAGGGTTATTCCCCTCCTTGCCAGCATCAGCTTTGCCCTTTTTCCCTTTGAGTACCTTCTCTCCATTCTTTGCAGGGCCCTTTTTAGGCTTGGACCCTGGCTTTGGAGAAGCAGGTTTAGCAGTCAACCTCACAGATCTTCTCTGTGGTTTGTCCTTCACCTTGGCTTTAACTCCTTTAGCATCCCCTTTAGCCTTTCTTCTTGGGCATGGTGTCAGAGATCGTGGTGGGTGGTAGGTGCTGGGCGTGGGATGCAGTGGCCGCAGGATGCAGTGGCTGTGGTTGGTCCAGGAGCCATTCTCACCTCTTCTTCACTCTAAAGCTTTTTCTCCTAATGGTGTCTTTTCATGAACTATATTTCTTAGTTTTAACCTAATTCAATTTATCAAATATTTTTGTATATTCTAAAATCATGATAATATTCTCTGTAATACTGTAGAGGCCTTATAGATTACTAGTTTCCACATTATACCTACAATTTACCTGGAATTTATTTTGTGCTTAATGTATGGTAGAGATCAAGCTATATCTACATATTATTTATTGATATTTAATTAACTTAGCACCATTTATTGATCTTCAGTAAAATCTTCATCACAAATCAGGTATCTACATTCCTTGGGTCTATCTGGATCTTCTATTCTGTTCTTTGGTCTATTCATCTACTCTTTTGACAATTCCACACTGTCTAAATTACTGTAACTTTATAAGAAGTTTTTCTGCTTTATAGAGTAAGAACTTTGTTCTTTTATAAAAGTATGATGCTACTCCTAGCTCTTTGTTTTTCCAAATAAATTTTTAAGTCAGTTTGTCAGTTTCCACATATACAAAAGTACCTACTGGCATCTTGATTAAAATGACACTAAATCTAGGAAAAATTTGGATAAGAACTGATATTTTTATAATATTCAGTTTTATAACATGCGTAATTGTATCTCTTTAACTTCTTTCAATAATGTTTTGTGATTTTCTTTCTTTTTTTTTTTTCTGAGATAGAGTCTCCCTTTGTTGCCCAGGCTGGAGTGCAGTGGCACGATCTTGGCTCACTGCAACCTCTGCCTCCTGGGTTCACGCGATTCTCCTGCCTCAGCCTCCCTGAGTAGCTTGGACTACAGGCACGTGCCACTATGCCCAGCTAATTTTTGTGTGTATTTTTAGTATAGACAAGGTTTCAGCATGTTGGCCAAGCTGGTCTGGAACTCTTGGCCTCAGGTGATCTGCCTGCCTCGGCCTCCCAAAGTGCTGGGATTATAGGTGTGAGCCACTGCACCCAGCCGTATGTGATTTTCTATGTAGAAGTCTTGTGCATCTTTTGCTAGATTTATTCTTAAGTATTTATGGGTTTAATTTTTTTTTTAATTCTAAGAGAAACTATCCCATCTGAGGAGTTGTCCTAAAATACTGCTACTAGTAGTAATATTATAATAACTAACATTTATTGAGTGCTTACCATGTTCCAGGCACTGTGGTAGATGCTTTACACATACTAACTCACAACAAGCTCATTGTATGGGCACATTTATTATCTCTATTTTACAGGTGAATAAATGGATGTTCAGAGAGAATACCATAGACACGTGATAGTGGCAGGACAAGATTTCAGCCTTTGCAGTCTGATTCCACAACCTATAATTTTAACCAGATGTGTCCTCTCTCTCTCTCTCTTCGAATCTGAACCCCAGTCATGAGCAATCCCAATCCACAGACTGACTATAACCTATGACATTGTTTGCTGTGATGCTGTGAAAATATGAACTTGGATAATCAGATTTCCACTCTCACATCTTTGAATCAACAAATAGTAAGAAACAGAAGCATATTATTAGTGGGAGCTAAAGGAGAAAGTTTTCAATACAGAGAGAATCTGTCAAAACCATGCTAGGCCATGTGTAAAGTAAAGACAGAGAGATTAAAAAACTAGAAATAAGCCGAAGTCATGAGGCACACAAAGGGCACAATGAGAGTAGAAGAGGAGGAAGTCATCAGTAAAGAAACGGGCATATGAAGAAAATAGCTGACTTTTATTGATGACAGAGTATTAAAGTGAGGATCAATAAACTCCTGTGCTGAGGTCTGAAGGACTGCCTTGGCTCCAGTTTCTGCTCCTGGGAAGCTTGGCTGTACTACAGCTCCTGCTCTTCTCATAGTCTGATTGACTCTTCCTGGGTTCCCAAAGCACATGAAGGCTTAGTATAAATGTGCTTTGTCAGTCATGATCCAGCTAATTAATTAAACGGGTTATGGAAGCACTGAGAAGCCAAATAGGGTATGATAAGTAAAATCAGAGATTAACGATAGCAGGGATCTACTACCATGTCTAGGGCCAGAGGACAAAGGAAAGAAGTGGAATTACAAGTGCCCAAAAATGTTGCCCAGAGGGAGGTGGGACCATAGAGAGAGGAGCTGTCTATCAGGAACTGGAACCAGAGACACTGCCTGAGATAGAGCAAGACATGGAGAAAAATCTAAGTTTCCCTCCTCACCTTCTGAATTCCAATTTCTCCTAAGGCCTCCCATTGGCTGAACCTACCTGGAAGACAGCTGGCATGGAAACTTGGGACATAGAGCTCCCTACAATACAAAGTAAGGAATAGATTGCAGTGCAAACAGCAGAAGACCAGCATATCCTCTATTATTTGAGTTAAACCGAGGCTGTTTCTTATCCCCAAAGAGTATAATTGACAAAATTGTGTTATCCTAGTGTTCTCCCCTCATAGATGATGAATGTCTTGTTAGCTATTTTGTGCATTATCTAGAGGCACAAGATATGACCCACACCTTGGAAAACATAAACTGCTCTGTGGTGACTATGCAATGGAAAGCCCAGGAATGTAAGCATCAGGAGTTCCTATGAGGCTAGGTCTGGGGAGGAAATCAGATGTCATTTAATAATTATATTATAATTATTCATTCTACATCCCTTCTTACCCCCACCTTGAAAAATTATTATCATAAATTGTTTCAAACTGCTAGTGTTGCATGGACTGAAGGACCCAAATATGTATATTGGGAAAGTCATCTTCTATTGGTGGTCTCCTACAGTTGGATACAATTTTTTTCTAACCTGAAGGCCTGTCTTTCTGAAAACATGAGCCCCTCTGAGTTGGTTTGCTAAATTGGGAATATGTGGGAGTTGGCATTGGGTCATTTTATCACCACATTAAGGACTAACAGTCTTAGAAGAACTGTTGCTTACAATGTTTCATTTTTCTAAAGACGACAGTACTCTTTGTGGGTGTAATTAAGAACCTAATAAATGCGTACATACATATATGTCTATAATGTCCCAGAGGAAATGAACCTCTGGCTGTAAGTAGGAATGTTTTATTTTATTTATTTACACATTAACCAAAATTTTGTAAACATCTACTACGTGCCAGCCACTGAGAAGATTGGAGCGGTCAAGACTGTCTTCATCCATTTCATTTTGCTGTAACACAATACCACAGCCTGAGTAATTTATAAAGAAAAGACACATATTTGGCCCACAGTTCTGGAGGTTGGGAAGTCCAAGAGCATCTGCTTGACATCTGACAAGGACCTTCTTGCTTCTTCAAAACATGGCAGAAGGCATCACATGGTGAGAAGGCAAGAGCAAGAGAGCCAGAGAAAGCTCACTTTTATTATAAAGCCATTCCTGTGATGATGAACCCACTCTGGTGATAGTACCATTAATCCATTCATGAGAGAACTCTCATTATTCATGAGAGCAGAGGGATTAACTTTCCAACACATAACCTTTAGGGGACACACTTAAACTGTAACAAGACCAATACAGTTTTTTCCTTCACGCTGTATATAGGAATTCAGATCCTAATAATACAGCTATAATTGCAGTGGAAGAGACTCTTCCACATCCAACTGTGAGGACATGAAGCTCAGTATCAGTTTTAGGGTTTTTACCAAACACAGCCAAAGACAAACAGGAAACATGTTCAGTGGATGAGGATAAGTTGCCTGGAATATATAGTCCATAACAAGTTCTATTTGGGCTGTCTCATAGTATCTATCCTTATTCAACACGTTTAACAGATCCCTTTGCAGGAAATACAGACAGGGGCCAAGTAATTTTTGAGGATGGTCTTCATTGGTAAATTGTATGATAAATTATATGATTTTTAGGTTTTATATTTTCAGAGATAACTTAATTTGTTCTTTGGTTGATTCTCTGTGATTAAGGCATTTACATGGAGAACTGAACAAATGATGACATTATAGCCCATAATTTTTTTCTTTCCAACTTTTATTTTAGGTTCAGGGAGTATATGTGCAGGTTTGTTACATGGGTAAATTGCACATTACAGGGGTTTGGTATACATATTATTTTATCACCCAGTTAATGAGCATAGTAGCTGAGAGGTAGTTTTTTGATTTTCACCCTCCTCCTACCCTCCAACCTCAAGCAGGCCCTGGTTTCTATTGTTTCCTTCTTTGCATCTATATGTACTCAGTGTTTAGCTCCCACTTATAAGTGAGAACATGCAATGTTTGACTTTCTGTTCCTGCATTAATTTGCTTAGGATAATGGCCTCCAGCTATATCTATGTTCCTGAAAAGGACATAATTTCATTCTTTTTTATGACTGTGTAGTATTCCATAATATATATATACTACATTTTAAAAATACAATCCACTATTGATGGGCACCTAGGTTGTTTCCATGTTTTGCTATTGTGAATAGCATTGCAATAAACATATGAGTGAAGGTGTATTTTTGGTAGAACAATTTATTTTCCTTTGGGTATATATCCAGTAATGAGATTGCTGGGACATGTGGTTGTTCTATTTTTAGTTCTTTGAGAAATATCCAAACTACTTTCCACAATGGCTGAACTAATTTACATTCCCAGCAGCAGTGTATAAAAATTCCCTTTTCTCTGTACCCTCATCAACATCTGTTGTTTTTTTTTTTTTGCTTTTTTTCCTTGACCTTTTATTAATAGCCATTCTGACTAATGTGAGATAGACTCTCACTGTGGTTTTGATTTGCATTTCTCTTATGATTAGTGATGTAGAGCATTTTTTATAAGCTTGTTTTATAGGCTTGCTGGCTGTGCATATGTCTTCTTTTGAGAAGTGTCTGTTCATGTCCTTTGCCCATTTTTTAGTAGGGTTGCTTGTTTTTTGCTTGTTAATTTGTTTAAGTTCCTTATAGATTCTGGATATTAGACCTTTGTCAGATGCATAGTTGGCAAATATTTTATCTGATTCTATAGGTTGTCTGTTTACTCTGTTGATAGTTTCTTTTGCTGTGCAGAAGCTCTTTATTTAACTAAGTCCCATTTGTCAACCTTTGTTTTTGTTGCAATTGTTTTGGAGTCTTCATCATGAAATCTTTGCCAGGTCTTATGTCCAGAATGATCTTTTCAAGGTTTTCTTCCTGAGCTTTTATAGTTTTAGGTTTTACATTTAAGTCTTTAATCAATCCTGAGTTAATTTTTGTATATGGTGAAAGGAAGGAGGCCAGTTTCAATCTTCTGCATATGCCTAGTCAGCCATCCCAGGACCATTTATTGAATAGACAATCCTTTCTCTATTACTTGTTCTTACTGACTTTGTCAGAGATCAGATGGTTGTAGGTATGCAGCTTTATTTCTGGGTTCTCTAATTTGTTTCATTGTTCTATGTGTTTTTGTACCAGTACCATCCTGTTTTGGTTACTGTAGCCTTGTAGTATAAGTCTGGTCAGGTAGTGTTATGCTCCCAGCTTTGCTCAGGATTGCTTTGGCTATTCAAGCTCTTTTTTTGGTTCTACATGAATTTTAGAATAGTTTTTTCCTAATTCTATGAAAAATGTCTGGCAGTTTAATAGAAATAGCATTGAATTTGTACATTGCCTTTGGCGGTATGGCCATTTTAACAATATTGATTCTTCTAATTCATGAGCCTGGAATGTTTTTCCATTTGTTTGTGTAGTCTGTGATTTCTTTCTGCAGTGTTTTGTAATTCTTTGTGCAGAGATATTTCACCTCCCTAGTTAATTGTATTCTGAGGTATTTTATTTTTCTGTGTGTGGCTACTGTGAATGGGATTGCATTCCTGATTTGGCTCTAAGCTTGGAAGTTATTGGTGTATAGAAATTTTATATTAATATTTGTAATTGATTTTGTATTCTGAAATTTTGCCGAAGTTGTTTATCAGTTCTAGCAGCCTTTGGGCAGAGACTATGGAGTTTTCTATGTATGGGATCATATTGTTTGTGAAGAGAGATAGTTTGACTTCCTTTCTTCCTATTTGGATGCCTTTTATCTCTTTCTCTTGCCTGATTGCTCTGGCTAGGATTTCCAGTATTATGTTGAATAGAAGTGAGAGTGGACATCCTTATCTTTTTCAAGTTCTCAAGAGGAATGCTTCCAGCTTTCACCTGTTCAGTATGATGTTGGCTGTGGGTTTGTCATAAATGGCTCTTATTATTTTGTGATATGTTCCTTTAATGCCTAGTTTGTTGAAGGGTTTTAACATGAAGGGATGTTAAATTTTATTGTAAGCCTTTTCTGCATCTATTGGATAATTGTGTAATTTTTGCTTTTTGTTCTGTTTAAACAATGAATCACATTTATTAATTTGCATATGCTAAACCAACTTCGTATCCCAGTGATAAAGCCTACTTGATCATGGTGGATTAGCTTTTTGATGTGCTGCTGAAATCAGTTTGCTTGTATTTTGTTGAGCATTTTTACATCTATGTTCATCAGGAATATTAGCCTGAAGTTTTCTTTTTTCATTGTGTCTCTGCCAGGTTTTGATATCACAGTGATGCTGGTGTTATAGAATGAGTTAAGGAGTCTCTCCTCCTCAATTTTTTGGAATAGTTTCAGTAGGATTGGTACCAGCTCTTCTTTATATGTCTGGTAGAATTTGGCTGTGAATCAGTCTGGTCAGGACTTTTTCTGGTTGGTAGATTTTTCATTATTTATTCAATTTTGAACCTTGTTATTGGTTTATTCAGGGTTTCAGTTTCTTCCTGATTCAATCTTGGGAGACTATATACTTCCAGAAATTTGTCCACTTTTCTAGATTTTCTAGTTTGTGTGTATAGAGGTGTTTAAAATAGCCTCTGAAGGTTTTATGTGTTTCTGTAGGGTTTGTGGTAATGTCCCCTTTCTCATTTCCAATTGGGTTTATTTAGATCATCTTTTTTTCTTTATTAGTCTAGCTATGGATCTATCAATCTTATTTATTCTTTCAAACAACCAAATTTTTGTTTCATTGGTCTTTTGTATGGTTTTTCATGTCTCAATTTCATTCAGTTCAGCTCTGATTTTTGTTATTTATTTTCTTATGCTAGTTTTGAGGTTAGTTTGCTCTTGATTTTCTAGTTCCTCTAGATGTGATGTTAGGTTGTTAATTTAATATCTTTCCAACTTTTTGATTTGGGTATTTAGTGCTATAAAATTTCCTCTTAACACTGTGTTAGCTGTGCCCCAGAGATTCTGGCATGTTGTATCTTTGTTTTCATTACTTTCAAGGAATTTCTTCATTTCTGCCTTAATTTCATTATTTACCCAAAAGTCATTCAGGAGCATGTTGTTTAATATCCATGTAATTGTATGGTTTTGCAAGATCTTAGTATTGATTTCTATTTTTATTGTGCTTGATTTGAGAATGTGGTTGGTATGATTTGGGGTTTTTTGAATTTGTTGAGAATTGCTTTACAGCTGAGTATGTGGTGGATTTTAGAGTGTCTGTCATTTGCAAATGAAAAGAGTGTATATTCTGTTATTGTTGGGTGGAGTGTTCTATAGATATCTGTTAGGTCCATTTGATCAAGTGTTGAATTAGGTCCTGAATATTTTTGTTTGTTTTCTGCCTCAATGATCTGTCTAATACTGCCAGTGGGGGTGTTAATGTCTATCATTTTTATTGTGTGCTTATCTAAGTCTCTTCTCAGGTCTCTAAGAACTTGTTTTATGAATCTGGGTGCTCCAGTGTTGAGTGCATATATATTTAGGATAGTTAAGTCTTCTCGTTGAATTGAACCCTTTATTGTTATGTAGTATCCTTCTTTGTTCTTTTTGATCTTTGTTGGTTTAAAGCCTATTTTGTCCAGTCTACAGACATACCACCCTGAATACTCCCTATCTTGTCTGATCTTGGAAGCTAAGCAGGGTTGGGCCTGTTACTACTTGGATGGGACAAACTCTATTTTGTCTGAAATTAGAATATTAACTCTTGGCCTTTTTTTATTTTCCCTTTGCTTGGTAGATCTTTCTCCATCCCTTCACTTTCAGCCTATGGGTGTCACTGCATGTGAAATGGGTCTCTTTAAGATACCACACAGTTGGGTCTTGCTTCTTTATCCAACTTGCCACTCTGGGACTTTTAAGTGGAGCATTTAGCCCATTTACATTCAAGGTTAATATCAACATCTGTAATTTCATCCTGTCATTGTGTTGTTAGCTGGTTGTTATGTAGACTTGATTGTATAGGTACTTTATAGTGTCAATGGTCTATGTACCTAAGTGTGTTTTTGTTGAGGCTGGTAACAGTTTTTCATTTCTATACTTAGCACTTCCTTAAGAACCTCTTACAAGGCATGTCTGGTGGTAATAAATTCCTTTAGCATTTGCTTGTCTGAAATGGATTTTATTTCTCCTTTGCTTGTGAAATTTGTTTGGCTAGATATGAAATTCTCAGTTGGAATTTCTTTTCTTTAAGAATGTTGAATATACACCCCCAATCTCTTCTGGCTTGTAGAGTTTCTGCTGCAAGGTCCACTGTTAGTCTGATGGGGTTCCTTTTGTAGGTGACCTGCCCCTTCTCTCTAGTTGCCTTTAATATGCTCTCGTTCACATTGACTTTAGAGAATCTGGTGAGTAGGTCTCTTGGGGATGGTCATCTTGTATAGTATGCCACTGGGGTTCTCTGAATTTCCTGAATTTGAATATGACCTCACTAGCAAGGTTGGAGAAATTTTTGTGGAGAGTATCTCCAAATATGTTTTCCAAGTTGCTTGCTCTCCCTCTCTTTCAGGGACACCAATGAGTTGTAAATTTGGTCTTTTCATTTAATCCCATATCTCTCAGAGGTTTCATCCATTCTTTTTCATTCTTTTTAAATTATTTTTGTCTGACTGAGTTGATTCAAAGAACTAGTCTTTGTGCTCTGCTATTCTTTCCTCAATTTGGTCTTTTCTCCTATTAATACTTTGAATTATATTATGAAATTCCTGTAGTGAGTTTTCCAGCTCTATCAAATCAGTTTGGCAATTTGGTTCTTTCTTAAAATGGCTATTTCATCTTTCATCTCTTGTATCATTTTACTGTATTCCTTACATTCCTTGGATTGGAAAGTTTCAATTTTCTCCTAAATCTTGATAATCTTCATTTCCATCCAGATTCGGAATTCTAAGTCTGTCATTTCACACATTTCGGCCTGATTAAGAACCATTGCTGGCCAGGCGCAGTGGCTCATGCCTGTAATCCCAGCACTTTGGGAGCCCAAAACAGGTGGATTACCAGGTCAGGAGTTCGAGACCAGCCTGACCAACATGGTGAAACCCCATCTCTACTAAAACTACAAAAAGTAGCCAAGTGTGGTGGCGCGACCTGTAATCCCAGCTACTCAGGAGGCTGGGGCAGGAGAATCACTTGAACCTGGGAACCGGAAGTTGCAGTGGGCTGAGATCATGCCATTGCACTCCAGCCTGGGTGACAGAGCAAGACTCCGTCTCAAAAAAAAAAAAAAAACAAACCCTTGCTGGGGAGCTAGGTCAATCATTTGGAGATTTGGAGGTAGGAATACACTCTTGGTTTTTGAGCTGCCAGTTCTTGCACTGCTTTTTCTCATCTGTGTGGGCTGATGTTCTTTTAATCTTTGAAGTTGCTGTCCTTTGGGGAGGGGTTTTTGCTTTAATATTCTTTGATGCTCTCGAGGGTTTGCCTATGGTGTAATTTGGGTTCAGTTGACTGGCTTCATTTCTGAATGATTTCAGGGTGCCTAACCTCATCTCAGCACTCCTGGGCTATGTGTTCCAACCACAGGGGCCTGGGATCAGGCCACAGCTTTGTTCTCTGGCCCCCAAGGTTAAGCACCTGCTGTGCTAGAGAGGTCAAGATGTTTCCAGTCTGCTGGCAACAACACTCTGATGGTGGGTGCCAGATAAAGTGCTTCATCAGGACAGTGGCAACGAGGTCTATGTTCATGTGCTGGCAGCAGCTTGGGAGTGGCATGGCAGGGTCTGCATGCACATGTGCCAATGGTGGCAGTGCAGCAGGGTCCATGTGCACCAGTAGCAACAGGGTGGCAACACAATGAGGTCCACACATGTGTCAGCAGCAGCAGGGCAGTGAAGTCCATACACATAACACATAAACACACATGGAAACCAATAGGGGTAGGCTGTGGCCAGGTACGTGCAGGCACAGTGGTAGGGGGAAGCTGCTGGTGGGTGCACATTGGCAGGGACCCATCTGCTGAAGCTCTTCAATGTTATACAGGGTTTGCTGGTGAAGGAGCTATGGTGGCAGCCACAAGGAAGTACCCTGGTTGGGCCTCCAAGGCTGAGCTGCAAGCAGGCATGGCTGTGGAGGGACCCCAGGAGAGACTGGTAGACAGGACAATGCTCAGATCAGACTGGCCCCATCCCATGGACAAGATAGCCCTGTTCTCACCAGGTCTAACAGTCAACAAAGGCCAAAGCCATCTAAATAAGCATGGTGAACCGTGGGGAATGGGTGTCCCTGGCCATCCTTCACTTCAGCTGTTTCCACACCAAACCCTCTAGGCCCCACACAGGCTGGAGTCCTGTCCCTGCCACTTCTTCAAGCAGCTCTCCCTTCCAGCTCAAATGTCTGTGGGGGGTCATGGGGTCTCCTGCAGTTAGGATTCTGGAGGTTTGGGGTAAGAGTGGGCCACTCTTTGCCTATTTAATTCACACCTTTTTCAGGAGCCAGTAGGGGCCAGGAACAAGTCCTGGTGCTCGGCAGCTCCATACAGGGTTCCCAGCTTCCTACCCCTTCATCCTAGGGTCTGCATCCACTCTCAAAGCCTTCCTTCTGAAGATCTGTTCAGATCGTGCCAGTCTTCTTCGTGGTCTGGTCTGTCAGCTGGAGACACTTCCTGGCTGCATCTAGTTAGCCATCTTGGCTCAACTTGCCCATAATTTTAAAATAATTAAATGTATGTCTTAGATTTAAGTAAGTGGAATTTTTTTCTTTTTCTCACTCTTGCCTCTGGAATCAGAAAGTGCAAACCCTTCTTTAATGGTGTTAATTTTAAATGTAATGATACTTTAACCTTGAAGAAGAAAGGGGCCTTAAAAAGGGAGAAAACAATCTCATGGTCTTTTGCTTATTAACATACAGTGCAGCGAGATACATATGTTATATATATATATATATTTCTCACATTTAGTTTCTATATGAGATATATAACATAGTAGCATCTTTAAGAAAATATACTGATGTATTATATGCTTTAATATATTAAAATAAAGACACTAATATATTAATAAAGAGCTAACATTTATTGAGGGCTTAATATGTGCTAGATGCTGTTCTAAGAAACATTTGTTTCCTTCTTTCACTGCCTAACAGTTCTAAATATTGGGCACTTTTCTTAAGCCATTTTACTGAGGCAAGGAGAAGTTAAGTAATTTTTCCAAGCCTACATATTTTTTAAGGTGTGGAACTCACCTTTGAATCAACGCAATCTCACCCAAGAATCCCCATCTTATTTACACTCTGCTACTGCATCACTTGAACACGTAATTCTCAAAAACACGTTTCGGGTATATGAGAGAGACTGATATATTTCAGTTCTGTCAATGAACCTGTGAGACAGGAATGGCTGTATTGATAGAAATGATTCAGCTGGTGATTGCAGAGCAGTTTTTCTGCCATGATCTGCAAAACATGCCATGATCAAAAAAACATGGGCATAATCCTTGGCAGATTACTCTAATAGGCAAAATATAAAGAATAAAGCTGTACAGGTTTAAAATTAGTTTCTCTGGGACAAATCTGTCCCAAGTCTTTTGGCAGCTCTTCTCCTGAGGATTTTATGTTATTGAGTTGATCTCTTTCACACTTTTCTCTTTTGAATTGTTTTGATCTTGTTAGCACTTTTCAGTTTATAATGCTTTTCTCAGCAACCCAGTGAGGTAGGCAAGGCAAGTATCCTTATTCTTATTTTACAAATCAGTTAAGTGTTTTGCCTAGGTCACACAACTAGAAAGTGGCAGAGTGAAACTTAGCCTATGTTATTGACTCCAGATCCTGTGCTTTTGCCCATTGTGTCATAATTAGCATTCTAAAACACCACTGCCACCTCTCTTTTTTGCAATTACCCTTTTTGCTTTTTAATTTGTTCTCCTCGCCCCCACCCATAGTTTATTATACTAAATAATTATATGCAGCAACAACAGCCCTTCCATACATAGCATCTGTGTCTATATTATTAGAAACCTTGATGACCCAATTCAAGGTTTTTTTTTTTTTTCTGAGATGCAGTTTTGCTCTTGTTGCCCAGGCTGGTGTGCAATGCCGTGATCTCGGCTCACTGCAGCCTCCGCTACCCAGGTTCAAGTGATTGTCCTGCCTCAGCCTCCCTAGTTGCTGGGGTTACAGGCACCCGCCAACATGCCCAGCTAATTTTTATATTTTTAGTAGAGACAGGGTTTCACCATGTTGGCCAGGCCTGTCTCAAACTCCTGACCCCAGGTGATCCACTCACCTCGGCCTCCCAAGGTGCTGGGATTACAGGCATGAGCCACTGCACTGGGCCCAATTCAAGGATTTTTGCAAGAGTATTCCTCCCTGATAATTTTTCAAGTTTTAGATGTTTGGAAAAACTTTTCTAATGAATTTTCAGTATAACTAAATAATTAATTCAAGTGTTTTTTTTTCTTTTTCTTTCGTCCTTTCTTTTTTTTTTTTTTTTTTTTTGAGACAGTCTCACTGTCACCCAGGCTGGAGTACAATGACATGATCTCAGCTCACTGCAACCTCTGCCTTCTTTTTTTTTTTCTTTCATTATTATTAAACTTTAAGTTTTAGGGTACATGTGCACAATGTGCAGGTTTGTTACATGTGTATACATGTGCCATGTTGGTGTGCTGCACCCATGAACTCATCATTTAGCATTAGGTATACCTCCTAATGCTATCCCTCCCCCCGCCCCCACCCCACAAGAGTCCTCGGAGTGTGATGTTCCCTTTCCTGTGTCCAAGTGTTCTCATTGTTCAATTCCCATCTATGAGTGAGAACATGCAGTGTTTGGTTTTTTGTCCTTGCAATAGTTTGCTGAGAATGATGGTTTCCAGTTTCATCCATGTCCCTACAAAGGACATGAACTCATCATTTTTTATGGTTGCATAGTATTCCATGGTATATATGTGCCACATTTTCTTAATCCAGTCTATCATTGTTGGACATTTGGGTTGGTTCCAAGTCTTTGCTATTGTGAATAGTGCTGTAATAAACGTACGTGTGCATGTGTCTTTATAGGAGCATGATTTATAATCCTTTTGGTATATACCCAGTAATGAGATGGCTGGGTCAAATGGTATTTCTAGTTCTAGATCCCTGAGGAATCGCCACACTGTCTTCCACAATGGTTGAACTAGTTTACAGTCCCACCAACAGTGTAAAAGTGTTCCTATTTCTCCACATCCTCTCCAGCACCTGTTGTTTCCTGACTTTTTAATGATTGCCATTCTAACTGGTGTGAGATGGTATCTCATTGTGGTTTTGATTTGCATTTCTCTGATGGCCAGTGATGATGAGTATTTTTTCATGTGTTTTTTGGCTGCATAAATGTCTTCCTTTGAGAAGTGTCTGTTCATATCCTTCACCCACTTTTTGATGGGATTGTTTGTTTTTTTCTTGTTAATTTGTCTGAGTTCATTGTAGATTCTGGATATTAGCCCTTTGTCAGATGAGTAGGTTGCGAAAATTTTCTCCCATTTTGTCAGTTGCCTGTTCACTCTGATGGTAGTTTCTTTTGCTGTGCAGAAGCTCTTTAGTTTAATTAGATCCCATTTGTCAATTTTGGCTTTTGTTGCCATTGCTTTTGGTGTTTTAGACATGAAGTCCTTGACCATGCCTATGTCCTGAATGGTATTGCCTAGGTTTTCTTCTAGGGTTTTTATGGTTTTAGGTCTAACATGTAAGTCTTTAATCCATCTTGAATTAATTTTGGTATAAGGTGTAAGGAAGGGATCCAGTTTCAGCTTTCTACATATGGCTAGCCAGTTTTCCCAGCACCATTTATTAAATAAGGAATCCTTTCCCCATTGCTTGTTTTTGTCAGGTTTGTCAAAGATCAGATGGTTTTAGATATGTGGCATTATTTCTGAGAGCTCTGTTCTGTTCCATTGATCTATATCTCTGTTTTGGTACCAGTACCATGCTGTTTTGGTTACTGTAGCCTTATAGTATAGTTTGAAGTCAGGTAGCATGATGCCTCCAGCTTTGTTCTTTTGGCTTAGGACTGACTTAGTGATGTGGGCTCTTTTTTGGTTCCTTATGAACTCTAAAGTAGTTTTTTCCAATTCTGTGAAGAAAGTCATTGGTAGCTTGATGGGGATGGCATTGAATCTGTAAATTACCTTGGGCAGTATGGCCATTTTCATGATATTGATTCTTCCTACCCATGAGCATGGAATGTTCTTCCATTTGTTTGTATCCTCTTTTATTTCATTGAGCAGTGGATTGTAGTTCTCCTTGAAGAGGTCCTTCACATCCCTTGTGAGTTGGATTCCTAAGTATTTTATTCTCGTTGAAGCAATTGTGAATGGTCGTTCACTCATGATTTGGCTCTCTGTTTGTCTGTTGTTGGTGTATAAGAATGCTTGTGAGTTTTGCACATTGATTTTGTATCCTGAGACTTTGCTGAAGTTGCTTATCAGCTTCAGGAGATTTTGGACTGAGACAATGGGGTTTTCTAGATATACAATCATGTCATCTGCAAACAGGGACAATTTGACTTCCTCTTTTCCTAATTGAATACCCTTTATTTCCTTCTCCTGCCTAATTGCCCTGGCCGGAACTTCCAACACTATGTTGAATAGGAGTGGTGAGAGAGGGCATCCCTGTCTTGTGCCAGTTTTCAAAGGGAATGCTTCCAGTTTTTGCCCATTCAGTATGATATTGGCTGTGGGTTTGTCATAGATAGCTGTTATTATTTTGAGATACATCCCATCAATACCTAATTTATTGAGAGTTTTTAGCATGAAGCACTGTTGAATTTTGTCTTTGTCAAAGGCCTTTTCTGCATCTATTGAGATAATCATGTGGTTTTTGTCTTTGATTCTGTTTATATGATGGATTACATTTATTGATTTGCATATGTTAAACCAGCCTTGCATCCCAGGGATGAAGCCCACTTGATCATGGTGGGTAAGTGTTTTGATGTGCTGCTGGATTAGGTTTGCTAGTATTTTATTGAGGATTTTTGCATCAATGTTCATCAAGGATATTGGTCTAAAATTCTCTTTTCTGGTTGTGTCTCTGCCAGGCTTTGGTATCAGGATGATGCTGGCCTCATAAAATGAGTTAGGGAGGATTCCCTCTTTTTCTATTGATTGGAATAGTTTCAGAAGGAATGGTTCCAACTCCTCCTTGTACCTCTGGTAGAATTCGGCTGTGAATCCATCTGGTCCTGGACTGTTTTTGGTTGGTAAGCTATTGATTATTGCCACAATTTCAGATCCTGTTATTGGTCTATTCAGAGATTCAACTTCTTCCTGGTTTAGTCTTGGGAGGGTGTATGTGTTGAGGAATTTATCCATTTCTTCTAGATTTTCTAGTTTATTTGCGTAGAGGTGTTTGTAGTATTCTCTGATGGTAGTTTGTATTTCTGTGGGATCAGTGGTGATATACCCTTTATCATTTTTTATTGCATCTATTTGTTTCTTCTCTCTTTTCTTCTTTATTAGTCTTGCTAGCGGTCTATCAATTTTGTTGATCTTTACAAAAAACCAGCTCCTGGATTCATTAATTTTTTGAAGGGTTTTTCGTGTCTCTATTTCCTTCAGTTCTGCTCTGATTTTAGTTATTTCTTGCCTTCAGCTAGCTTTTGAATGTGTTTGCTCTTGCTTTTCTAGTTCTTTTAATTGTGATGTTAGGGTGTCAATTTTGGATCTTTTCTGCTTTCTCTTGTGGGCATTTAGTGCTATAAATTTCCCTCTACACACTGCTTTGAATGCGTCCCAGAGATTCTGGTATGTTGTGTCTTTGTTCTCATTGGTTTCAAAGAACATCTTTATGTCTGCCTTCATTTCGTTATGTACCCAGTAGTCATTCAGGAGCAGGTTTTTCAGTTTCCATGTAGTTGAGTGGTTTTGAGTGAGTTTCTTAATCCTGAGTTCTAGTTGGATTGCACTGTGGTCTGAGAGACAGTTTGTTATAATTTCTGTCTTTTACATTTGCTGAGGAGTGCTTTACTTCCAACTATGTGGTCAATTTTGGAATAAGTGTGGTGTGGTGCTGAAAAAAATGTATATTCTGTTGATTTGGGGTGGAGAGTTCTGTAGATGTCTATTAGGTCTGCTTGGTGCAGAGCTGAGTTCAATTCCTGGATATCCTTGTTAACTTTCTGTCTCGTTGATCTATCTAATGTCGACAGTGGGGTGTTAAAGTCTCCCATTATTATTGTGTGGGAGTCTAAGTCTCTTTGTAGGTCACTAAGGACTTGCTTTATGAATCTGGGTGCTCCTGTATTGGGTGCACATATATTTAGGATAGTTACCTCTTCTTGTTGAATTGATCTCTTTACCATTATCTGATGGCCTTCTTTGTCTCTTTTGATCTTTGTTGGTTTAAAGTCTGTTTTATCAGAGACTAGGATTGCAACCCCTGCCTTTTTTTTGTTTTCCATTTGCTTGGTAGATCTTCCTCCATCCCTTTATTTTGAGCCTACATGTGTCTCTGCACATGAGATGGGTTTCCTGAATACAGCACACTGATGGGTCTTGACTCTTTATCCAATTTGCCAGTCTATGTCTTTTAATTGGAGCATTTAGCCCATTTACATTTAAAGTTAATATTGTTATGTGTGAATTTGGTCCTGTCATTATGATGTTAGCTGGTTATTTTGCTTGTTAGTTGATGCAGTTTCTTCCTAGCCTTGATGGTCTTTACAATTTGGCATGTTTTTGCAGTGGCTGGTACTGGTTGTTCCTTTCCATGTTTAGTCCTTCCTTCAGGAGCTCTTTTAGGGCAGGCCTGGTGGTGACAAAATCTCTCAGCATTTGCTTGTCTGTAAAGTATTTTATTTCTCCTTCACTTATGAAGCTTAGTTTGGCTGGATATGAAATTCTGGGTTGAAAATTCTTTTCTTTAAGAATGTTGAATATCGGCCCCCACTCTCTTCTAGCTTGTAGAGTTTCTGCCAAGGGATCCGCTGTTAGTCTGATGGGCTTCCCTTTGTGGGTAACCCGACCTTTCTGTCTTGCTGCCCTTCACATTTTTTCCTTCATTTCAACTTTGGTGAATCTGACAATTATGTGTCTTGGAGTTGCTCTTCTCGAGGAGTATCTTTGTGGAATTCTCTGTATTTCCTGAATCTGAATGTTGGCCTGCATTGCTAGATCAGGGAATTTCTCCTGGATAATATCCTGCAGAGTGTTTTCCAACTTGGTTCCATTCTCCCCGTGACTTTCAGGTACACCAGTCAGACGTAGATTTGGTCTTTTCACATAGTCCCATATTTCTTGGAGGCTTTGTTCATTTCTTTTTGTTCTTTTTTCTCTAAACTTCCCTTCTCACTTCATTTCATTCATTTCATCTTCCATCACTGATACCCTTTATTCCAGTTGATTGCGTCGGCTCCTGAGACTTCTGCATTCTTCACGTAGTTCTCGAGCTTTGGCTTTCAGCTCCATCAGCTCCTTTAAGGACTTCTTCATGTATTTCTCAAGCCTTGGCTTTCAGCTCCATCAGCTCCTTTAAGGACTTCTTTGCATTGGTTATTCTAGTTATCTATTCGTCTAATTTTTTTTTCAAACTTTTTAACTTCTTTGCCATTGGTTTGAATTTCCTCCTGTAGCTCAGAGTTGTTTGATTGTCTGAAGCCTTCTTCTCTCAACTTGTCAAAGTCATTCTCCGTCCAGCTTTGTTCTGTTGCTGGTGAGGAGCTGCATTCCTTTGGAGGAGGAGAGGCGCTCTGCTTTTTAGAGTTTCCAGTTTTTCTGCTCTGTTTTTTCCCCATCTTTGCAGTTTTATCTGCTTTTGGTCTTTGATGATGGTGACGTACAGATGGGTTTTTGGTGTGGATGTCCTTTCTGTTTGTTAGTTTTCCTTCTAACAGGCAGGACCCTCAGCTGCAGGTCTGTTGGAGTTTGCTAGAGGTCCACTCCAGATCCTGTTTGCCTGGGTATCAGCAACGGTGGCTGCAGAACAGCGGTGGCTGTAGAACAGCGGATATTGGTGATCCGCAAATGCTGCTGCCTGATCGTTCCTCTGGAAGTTTTGTCTCAGAGGAGTACCCGGCCATGTGAGGTGTCAGTCTGCCCCTACTGGGGCGTGCCTCCCAGTTAGGCTGCTTGGGGGTCAAGGACCCACTTGAGGAGGCAGTCTGCCCAATCTCAGATCTCCAGCTGCATGCTGGGAGAACCACTACTCTCTTCAAAGCTGTCAGACAAGGACATTTAAGTCTGCAGAGGTTACTGCTGTCTTTTTGTTTGTCTGTGCCCTACCCCCAGAGGTGGAGCCTACAGAGGCAGGCAGGCCTCCTTGAGCTGTGGTGGGCTCCACCCAGTTCGAGCTTCCCGACTGCTTTGTTTACCTAATCAAGCCTGGGCAATGGCAGGTGCCCCTCCCCCAGCCTGGCTGCTGCCTTGCAGTTTGATCTCAGATTGCTGTGCTAGCAATCAGCGGGACTCCATGGGCATAGGAACCTCCAAGCCAGGTGCTCTCCTGGTGTGCCGTTTTTTAAGTCCTTTGGAAAAGCTTAGTATTAGGGTGGGAGTGACCCGATTTTCCAGCTGCCGTCTGTCACCCCTTTCTTTGACTATGAAAGAGAACTCCCTGACCCCTTGTGCTTCCCAAGTGAGGCAATGCCTGGCCCTGCTTTGGCTTGTGCCCGGTGCACTGCACCCACTGTCCTGCACCCACTGTATGGCACTCCCTAGTGAGATGAACCCAGTACCTCAGATGGAAATGCAGAAATCACCCGTCTTCTGCGTTGCTCACGTTGGGAGCTGTAGACCAGAGCTGTTCCTATTCGGCCATCTTGCAACCTCTGCCTTCTGGGTTCAAGTCATTCTGACACCTCAGCCTCCCGAGTAGCTGGGACCACAGGTGCATGCCACCATAACCAGCTAATTTTTGTATTTTTTTTGGTAGATATGGGGTTTCACCATCTTGGCCAAGCTGGTCTCAATCTCCTGACCTCAAGTGATCTGCCTGCCTCAGCCTCCCAACGTGTTGGGATTATGGGCATGAGCCACTGGGCCCAGCCATATGTTCACCATTGAAATCTTGGTTTTTGAATCTAATTTTTCTGGTTTTATTATTATCATCATCCCTCCATGTAAAATATATTTTAGATAAGGCTAAAATTGTCTTCAATTACCATCAATAATCTGGATCCTTCCCCTTTCACCATAAGTAACTACTGATATTACTTAAATTTTTGACCTTCTAGACTTCTTTCTCTGCATGTATATACATTCATCCATACATTTCCATGGGGAATAAATAATTTTGTAGGTTAGTTTAAATTTTATATAAATGAAGAATGTTCTGAAACATGCTTTTTCTCATTCACTATTATATGTTAGGGATGTTTCCATATTAACATTGTTTATTTTAAGATTACATAGTATTTTATGGTGTGGCTCTACCACAATTTATTTCCCCACACTCCTTAGTCTACTTCTTATTTTTGCATACACAAACAATGCTACAATGAACATCTTTGCATGT
Source organism: Pan troglodytes (assembly GCF_028858775.2). NCBI lineage: Eukaryota > Metazoa > Chordata > Mammalia > Primates > Hominidae > Pan > Pan troglodytes. Next base: position 17,737,505 of record NC_072407.2, read on the forward strand.
GCATCCTTGTTCACTTATGTTGATATTTCTTTTGAGCAAATATGGAGAAGTAGAATTGCTGAATCACAGGGTGTATATGTTTTAAAGTTTTATTAGGTTACTGCCAAATTGCCTTCCAAAATGACTGCAATTTACTATTGGCAGTGTATGAGATCATCTTTTTCCCACCCTTAGCTACACTTGATATTTTTAAACTCTTTCAGTTTTGCAAATCTACTACTATCTAATTGGTAATTTGCATCTTCCTGTTTTCTAGTGAGATTCAGTCTCTTTTCATATCTTTCTGGGCTACTGAGTTGTCTTTATATCACCTACCCTTTTTCTAGACAGGCAATCTTTTTCACATTGTTATTGTCTTGTAACTGAAAAAAAGTTTTACAGGTTGATGAAGCAATTTATGACTTTTGATTTTTTTTTTTTTTTGAGACAGGGTCCTTCTCTCTCTCCCAGGCTGGAATGCAGTGGCATGATCTTGGCTCACTGCAGCCTCAACCTCCTGGACTCAAGTAATCCTCCTGCCTCAGCCTCCCCAGAAGCTGGGACTACAGGTGAGCCACCATGCCTTGCTAATTTTTGTATTTTTTGTAGAAACAGGGTTTTGCCATATTGCCCAGGCTGGTCTCAAACTCCTGGGCTCAAACCATCCACCCACCTTGACCTCCCAAAGTGCTGGAATTACAGGCATGCACCACCACACTAAGCCAATTTTTAAAAATTGAGGTAAAATTTACATTAAAAAATTTACCTTTGGAACCATTTAAAAAATATACAATTCAGTGATTTTAATATGTTCACAATGTTGTGCAACCATCATCACTAATTCCAGAACATTTTCATCACCCAAATGAGAAAGCCCCTAGCCATTAGGGTTTCATTCCACATTCCACCCTAACCCTCATCCTCAGCCTCTGACAACCAGTAACCAGCTTGTGTCTCCGTGGTTTTTCCTGTACTGGACATGTCATACAAATGGAGTCAAACAATATGTGGCTTTTTGTGTCTGGCTTCTTTCACTTAGCGTAATGTTTTCAAGGCTCATCCATATTGTAGTATGTATCAGTACTTCATTTCTTTTTATTGCTGAATAATATTTTATTATATGGATATACCACATTTTGTTTAATTCATTCATCAGTCATGAGCATTACATTGTTTCTACCTCTTGGCTATTATGAATAATGCTGCTATGAACATTCCTATACAAGTTTTTGTCTGAACAATTTGTTTGCAATTCTCTTGTGTGTATACTTAGAAGTGGAATTGTTGGGTCTTAAGGTAGTAAGTTTTGAAGTCTGGAATTGTGAATCCTCCAACTTTTTAATTTTTTTCAAGATTGTTTTGGCTATTGTGGGTCCCTTGCTCTTCTATATGAATTTTAGGACCAGCTTGCCCATTTCCACAAAATGGGAAGTTGGAATTTTGATAGGGATTGCATTAAATCTGTAGATAAATTTGGGGAATATTGCCATCTTAATAATAGTAAGTCTTCCACATAACTAGAGGAAGGTCCACTTATTCATAAGGTCTTCTTTAAAGACAGTATTACAAATAGCAGTTTGTAGTCTTTAGTGTACCAATTTTGCATGCCCTGAGTTAAATTTATTCCTATTTTATTATTGTTGATGATAATATAAACAGAATTGTTTTCTGCCACAACCTCCCAAGTAGCTGGTACTACAGGCACACACCACCATGCCTGGCTAATTTTTGTATTTTTGGTAGAGATGGGGTTTCGCCATGTTGTCCAGGCTGATCTCAAACTCCTGACCTCAGGTGATCCACCCGCCTCAGCCTCCGAAAATGCTGGGATAATAGACATGAGCCACCTCGCCCAGCCTTATTGTGATTTTTTTTGTCTGACTTTGGTATTGGGAGATAGCAGATCATAGAATGAGTTAGGAAGTTCTCATTTTCTCTTCCACTTTTTGGAAGAGTTTGAGAAGAACTGGTGATAATTCTTTAAATGTTTGATAAAATTCTTAGTGAGTCATCTGATCCTGGGCTTTTCTTTTTTGAAAGTTTTAAAATAACTGATTCGATCTCTTTACTTGTTATAATCCTATTCAGGTTTTTTATTTCTTCTTCCATCAGTTTTGGCAGCTTGTGTATATCTAGAAATTTATTCATTTCATTGAAGTTATCTAATTTGTTGGTGTATAACTGTTCATACTGTTCTCTTATAAACCTTTTTATTTATATAAGATCTATAGTAAGATGATCTAGGGAGGGAAGATATATAGAGAAGGAGGCTGGGCATTGAGCCCTGGTGGACTCCAGCAAATATTGAGGACGAATCAACGATGGAACCTTTGAAGGAGCAGACTATGAGGTAGAAGGAAAAAATCAAAAGCATGTAATGTCATGGAAGCCAAGTGAAGAAATATTTCAATGAAAAGCAAGTGGTCAACTGTGTCGAACACAGCTGAAAGATTAATAAAATGAAACTGAGGAATAACCATTGAATTTGGAAACATGAACGTTGATAACTTTGCCAAAGTTGTTGGAATAAAAGCCTGATTGAGTGGATTTTAAGGGAATTGAAGGATTGGAAATAAAATAGAATAGATGACTCTTTTGAGAAACGTTGCAATAAAGTGGGACTGAGAAAAAAGCAGCATTTGTAGGGAGAAGTGAGTTAAAGAAGCATTTTTTGTTGTTGTTAAGATAGGACGCACTAAATGGCATGGCTCTGAGAATCTTCTATTTAGTTGACACAATATTATATCACTCCACAACCTCCCTAATACACTCTTTGGATGTCTTAAGCAAGATACTCAACCTGTTCGCTGAACTTTTTCCCATTTATGTGAATCAAACCCATGTACACCAAGTTGGGCTGAGAGTAGAGCAGGTGAAATCCAAACCCCTGATTCTTCTCCTTCATGGTGAACTCTTCAACAGATACTCTGGTTTCACTGACATCCTTCCCAGGGATTCTCAAAGTAGAATCACTTCTGGTCTTAATGATGGAGATATCTTGCCTCAACTCAGGCCTATGGATCAGAATCTCTTTAAGACTACATGAGTTTGAAAACTGCTCCTTCTTACTCTTCCTCATTGCTGGTTCTCCTTGCTTCTTTTGTTCTGAACCTAGATTCCTTCCTAATACCTGCCTCTGGCACTTTTGACTATGGAAAAGCCTAGGTCAACTTCAGGTACAACTTTAATATTCACTATTTGGCTCTAGGATCTTTGACAGCATGCAAAGGATACTCCATCTCTAGCCTCACAGCCTCCAAGTTCAGGGAATTAAATAACAGCCTTAAACCTATTTGAGTTAATGTGGAAGACAGCTGGACAGAAAGCTTTGTGTTTAGATGTTCAACCAAATGTGTGATAGTGCAGTAGAAATTGAGTTAAATATGCCACTTAAACTTTTAATATGTAAAAAATAATGGCATAGTGGAGTCATCTAAGAAAGTGTCATCTCTTAAGGAAGAAAGTCAAAAACATTTTAAGAAGTGAAAAATTTTTCTCAAAAGCAGAGTTGGAGTTGGCTAAGGAGGGATTATTTCAGGTCATGGAGAAAGGCTCTTCAGACATATAGTTATGATTAAGCAAAGATTAAAAACAAAACAAACAAATTTTTTGAAAACCCATGTGTTAGTCTGTTTTCACATTGCCATAAAGAAATACCTGAGACTGGATACTTTATAAAGAAAAGAGGTTTAATTGTCTCACGGTTCTGCAGGCTGTACAGGAAGCATGGTGGCATAGCTTCTGGGGAGGCCTCAAGGAATGTACAATCATGGTAGAAGGTGAAGGAGAAGCAGGCATGTCTTACATGGCCAGAGCAGGAGAAAGAGCAAGAGTGGGGAGATGCTACACACTTTTAAACAACCACATCTCATGAGAACTCTATCATGAGAACAGCACTAAGGGGACCATTCATGAAGGATCCACCCCCATGATCCAATCACATCCCACCAGACCCACCTCCAACATCGGGGATTACAATTCAACATGAGATTTGGGCAGAATCACAGATCAAACCAAATCAACCCACAAAAGCAAAAATCTTGTTAGAGGGGAGGTAAAAGGAAAGGAATTGTGAAACCTTTTCCATCCCTTTGGCTTTTGTCTGTTAACTTGTCATTTGTTCAAACTTAAACACAAAGCAAAGTAAAAGAAAACAAACTGCAAAATATTGTCCTGTTGAAAGTGGTTCTAAACCAGAGGTGTCCATTTAACAATTCATCCCACTTGCATTTTTCTTCCTGACTGCACAAAGAAAACCCGAAGGACCAAATGAAGAGCTACATTCCCAGTGCTAGAAAACCAATCACCTCAGTCCTGTCAAACGACTTGATGCCTGTAAAGCCCCATTACCATTTTGTGAATTCCCTTCTTTCACTTACTCTGCTCTAATCTCCAGACACTGGTCCTTTCTCCGGCGTATTCTGCAGTAAATACACAGTATACTCAGTAGAAGCAGAAACTCCAAGGAAGAATTTGGCTTGCTTCTTGCATCACTGTTTATTGAAGGATAGGGATCCATGCTAACTCTTAGAATACAGTGTTTTTCTCTGTGTCTGCAATACTAAGCTTAATGTTATGGTTGTGACATAATATTAGATACCAGAGAGAGCCATTGAAATACTTGACATGTTCTCAGCCCTATCCATGCTCATGCTGACCAGTAACCTTGTTTTACATTATGTGATCACCTCACCCTAATTGGAGCCAGATAGGGCTCTGACTGCAGAACAACCAGCACATAACCTGGTCTATGTCTGTACAGTAGGATGGCATGAAATGCTTTGCATTAACTGAGGTAGGAGTTTGGATGCTAAAGACTAAACCTGAAAAAAAAAAAAAAAAGGTAGATAAAGGAAAAGTTTCATTTTATATGTTGCAAGCACTTTCTGCCATCCGGGATGGAAAAACAGCTTGCTTTACAAGAAGAACCTTCTTTGTGTGTTGGGAAGTATCATTTTCACATGGCTTTTTAGTTACATGGATACAAGTTAAACATCTGGCAATTTTTCTTTGGGAAAATAATGAAAATACCCAAATTGGGTGGGTTTAAGTTGAAAATTTTAAAAAATTTAGAAAAATAAACTGGTCTTTTAGCAGACCCATATTTCTGAAAAATGATATTAAAAACATTTTCCCCTAATCTGAAACTAGAATAGCCTATATCTCAGAATCACCGTTTTGAAGAAATGGATGTGAATTTGTCCAAACAATTAAAAACAGAATATTAGAACTGGAGATAAATCATAATAGTTCAAAATGAACTTAATTTGGGAGCCTATATGTGATATTATTAAAAATCAAATTATTCACATTTTGGAAAATGCACCACTTATTATTTTCAGAGGAACCTTCTGGTGAGAGCTTAAGGTAAGAAATGACAGACTTGAGGGTGGAAATGAAGAGAATTTGTGGCTCCTACCTTCAGTCATCGTAGGATAAGACAAATTTTCAAGCGTTAAAGTGAGGACTCTGGAGGAAAATATAAAAGTAATTTCTCTCCCATTGAGCCTTGGAATTTGAGGAATGCACCTTAGGAAGGAGAAATTTGTGGAAAGGTACTTTAACAAGAATTCGGCTGGCCCTTAGCATGAGGAGAAATTTGTGGAAGGGTACTCTAGCAAGAATTCGGCTGGCCCTTAGCATGTGGATAGAATAAGGGATAGCTTCCCAAACACCGGGCTGAAGCAGTCCAGGGCCAGCAGAGTGAGGCAAGTGACGTGTCCAGGGTGGGACCTTCAAGGAAGTGCTTTCTCTCAGGGCTGTTCAGTTATAGGGTGGGCACCACAGACTGAGTGACTCTGGAAATGTTGAGCCCTGGTGCCTTGCTTGCTTTACCCTAGCGGTGGCCTGGTGTGGTATTCTGGATTTTGGGGGAACGAGCTTGGCAAAGTCTGAATTTCAGAATACTGAAAGTTCCAGTAAGTTAGAGATGACAGGAGAAGCTCAGAAATCCAAAGAAGAGGCTCTCAGGGGTGATGGCATTTAGAACATGCCACCCAAAATAGGCTCTTTTGGCAAATTCGTTACTTTGAGCTGCAGATGTTTGAGAAACAGCAGATGCAGGAAGGGCTCTCTGACTTCCCTTTTTCTACCTACAAGCAGATCATAAACTTTTCCATGAGAACAATGCCCTCCATGGACCAGGAAGATAACATTTTTATCACCAGAGAATGGAAGTCAATGCTGCAATGGATCTATACAAATAAACCTACCAAAATAACCTTTATCTTCCTTTAGCTTCTCTATATTTTCTAGTCACTTTCTAGAAATTTCTTCACAATTTGCCACTCCTAGAAGTGGTAAATATCCTATTAATAGTAGAAATCCTATTCTATCTTGCCACTTCTCTGCAAATTTATTGTTCTTTATTTTTAAACAAGTATATAAGCTCTCAGTCCTAATTGCTTCTTCAGGTCTTCATTTTTCCTATGAAGGCTCTTATTAAATAAAATATGCACATTTTTCTCCTGGTAATCTATTTTATACCAGTTTAATTCTCAGGTCCAGCCACAGAACCTAAGAGGGTAGAAGAAAGGTTTTCCTTCCCTAAGGCATCATGAGTGTGTTGAAGAGAATAACTGAAAGTTTGAGTGTACAGAAACGGTGAGCTAGAGAAAAGATAAAAGGTGAAGAAATTGATTGGTGATAGAGACACAGATTCGGAGAGCAGCAATTAGGCAAAGAGTAGCTGACCATGTCACACTGGAGAAATGGTTCTGAATTTCTCCTGCTGAGGACCTGAGGGCTGCTTTGGATTCTGCATGACCATCCAGTTTCACCGGACCCAGCCCTACCAGAGTTCCTGCCATTCATGAGTGAATCCTTTTGTGGCAAACCACAGAAAATGGCTCTAACTTAGGCAGAAGGGGATTTATGTAAAGGAATTAGGAATAGAACCAAATTGACAAGAGCCAGGAGAATCAGGCTTAGGAACTGGTGAGAACCAAGACAGCTCTAGAGACAATAGCCGTCTCATGGGAGGAATGGTTTGGTCAGGGTGCTGCTATGCAGACCGAGGGGAACCTTTAGTTTCTTTATCCCTGTGCCAGAGATTCAAATTCTAGAGAGAACTTACATAGTTGCCCTAGCTTGGGTCACAGACCTGCTCCCAAACAGTAACAAGTCAAGTCCCAAACAATAACAAGTCAAGTCCCAAACAATAGTTTTACTAATTAAAGTGGACAAGGCAATGGAAAAAAATGGAAATTGGGGTGCTGAGAAGGGGAAAAAGAGAAAAAGATGAATATTGGAAAGCTAAAGCTAGAACTGTCCACTGCCGAGCAACATGGCTTATTGTCCTTTACTGATTTGCCATAGGCCTTCTCACATGATTGACATTTCTGTCTTTGTTCCTATGAGTATCTTACACCAGCTATCCCATAACTGTTACTTGATGATTCTCAATGTCTTGCAACCAAAAAAGCTGAGTCAGAGCACTGAGGAAAAGGGTGCTGCTCTGTTTTTCTTTGTATATTTTCAACAGCAAAGATTATGGCCTCTCAATAAAGACTCCAACTTTCTTCTGGGAGTATTTGGTTCTGCTGGATTCTCTTAACTTGTCTTTTCTGTCAGCTTTCTCTTGGGGCATTTTTCATGTGGGAAAGGAAGGGGTCATAATATTATAGTTATTTCCTTTCCCAGTTAATGCTTTAGGCTAGTATGGCTCAGAAGACCAGCCCAAACAAGGGCAATACCAGGACTCTCACACTCCCTCATTCTTTTTTTTAACTGAGATATAATTCACATGCCATAAAATTTACCCTTTTAAGGAATACATTTCAGTAGTTGTTAGTATATTCATAAACTTGTGCAAACATCACCACTGTATAATTCCAGAATGTTTCCATCAGTTACTCCCTATTCTCCCCTCACCCTACTCTTGGCAACTACTAATCTACTTTCTGTCTCCATGTATTTTCTTATTCTGAACATTTCACATAAATTGAATCACATAATATGCAGCTTTTTGTGCCTGTCTTCTTCTACTTAGCATAATGTTTTTAAGGCTCGTCCAGATTATAGCGTGTGTCAGCACTTTATTTCTTTTAATGGCTAAATAATATTCTGTTGTATCATTATACCACAATATATTTAGCCATTCATTGATATTTGGGTTATTCCCACTTTTGGCTACTGTAAACAATGATGCTATGAACATCATGTACAAGTTTTTGTGTAGACATGTTTTCAATTATTTTGGGTATATACCTAGGAGTGGAATTATGGTAATTCTATGTTGAACATTTTGAGGAACTGCCAAACTGTTTTCCATAGTGGCTGTGCCATTTTACATTCTCGAAAGCAATACATTGGGGGTTCCACTCCACATCATCAACACTTGTGTGTCTAAATTTTACAGATGCTTGTCTGAATGTTAACCATCCTAGGGGGTGTGAAATTGTATCTCATTGTGTTTTGATTTGCATTTCCCTAATGGCTAATGATATTGAGCATTTATCTCATGTGCTTATTGGCCATGTGTGTAACTTCTTTGTAGAAATGTCTATTCAAATTCTTTACCCATACTTTAATTGGATTGTCTTTTCATGGTTTAGTTGAAAGGATGAAAGTATCTTTTATATATTCTGAATACTAGTCTTATCTGATAAATGATTTGCAAATATTTTCTCCTATTCTGTGGTTTGTTAATTTTTTTTTTTCATTTTTGAGACAGAGTCTCTCTGTGTTGCCCAACCTAGAGGGCAATGGTGCAATCATGGCTCATTGCAGCCTTGACCTCCTGGGCTGAAGCAATCTTCTCACCTCAGCCACCTAAGCAGCTAGGACTATAGTCACATGCCACCACACTTGGACTTCTATTCTCTGGTTTGTTATCTTACTTTTCTGACATTGAAGTACAAACATTTCTAATTATAATGAAGTTCAATCTATCTATTTTTTCTTTGGTTACTTGTGCTTTTGGTGGCATATCTAAGAAACCATTGCCTGATCCAAGATAACAAAAACTCACACCTGTTTTCTTCTGAAAGTGTTATAGTTTTAGTGCTTATATTTAGGTATTTTGTCCATTTTTAGTTTATTTTTGTGTGTGGTGTGAGGTAGGGGATCCAAATTCATCCTTTCGCTTCTAGATATTCCATTGTCTCAGCATCACGTGTTGAAGAGATTTTTCTTTTTCCCATGAATTAATTGTTTGGCACCCTTGTTTAAAATCAAATGACTACAAATGTAAGCATTTATTTCTGGACTCTCAATTCAATTCTATTAATTCATATTTCTATCCTTATACTATTACCATGCTGTCTTGATTACTGGGTTTTGCAACTAGTTTTAAAATCAAAAAGTTTGTGTCCTCAACCTTGAATCTTTTTCACAATTATTTTTGCTATTCTGAGTTTCTTGCTATTCCATGTGAATTTTAGGATTAGCTTGTTCAACTTCTGCAAAAGCTAAGCAGCTGGGATTTTGATAAGGATTACACTGAATCTGTGGATTAATTTGGGAGTACTACCATCTTAATAATATGTCTTCCAATCCATGAACATAAGATGTCTTTGCATTTACTTAGATCTTTAATTTCCTTCAAAATTTTAAATAAGTTTTGTTAAATTTCTTTCTAAGTGTTCAACTTTTTTGATGCTATTATAAATGGAATTTTCTTAGTTTTATTTTCTGGCTGTTTATTGCTGCTGTATATGAATACATTGGTATTTGTATATTGATCTAGTATCCTGCAAAACCTTGGCAAATTAATTCATTTGTTAATTTTAGTGGTTTTAATGGATTCCTTAGGATATTCTATGTACAAGAGTATGGCATTTGCAAGTAGAAGTAGTTTTACTTCCTCTTTTCTAATACAGATGCTTTTTAAATGTCTGTTTCTTGCCTAATTGCCCTGACTATACTGTCCAGTACAATGTGGAATAGAAGTGGAGTGGCAGAAGCAAACATTCTTGTCTTATTCCTGATCTTATGGGGAAAGCTTTAAGTCTTTCATCATTAAGTATGATATTAGCTGTGGTTTTTCATATGTGCCCTGTATAAGATTGAGGAAGTTTCCTTCAATTCCTAGTTTGTTGAATGTTTTTATCAGAAATATTGAGATGATCATATAGCTTTTTACAAATTTTATTCTATCAATATGGTTGATATTAAACCAACCTTGCATTCTTGGGATAACTCTCACTTGGTCATAATATATTCCTTTGTATATTCAGCTGAATTTGGTTTGCATATATAAAACTATGCTCTCATATTTTGCTGAGGATTTTTGTGACTATCTTCATAAGGAATATTGGTCTGTAGTTTTTTTTCTTTATTTGTGACATCTTTGTCTGGTTTTGGTATCAGAGTAGTACTGGCCTCATAGAGTGAGTTAAAATGTGTTCCCTCCTTTTATTTTTCAAAGAGACTGAGAAGATCTATAGTTTCACAACTTAAGGCCAAGAAAATGATAGATTCTGCTTTGTCTATTCTTCTGGGTTAAAAGGATGCAAAAGTATTACAAAGATCCTCTTATGAACAAGATACAATAATTTATTTAAGCTGTATCATAAATGTATTTTTATAATGATTGTATCTATGAAAATAGAAATATGGAATATTCTTGGATAAGCATTCAATCAACAGAATGACATATTAATAAGAACATAAAAAAAGTCAAAGTCCTACTACCTAGCAATAATCATTAAAAGTATTTGGTAAATACCATTTCTGACCATGCTTTGTATCACAACTGTTTAATTCTATATTTAAATGTATTCATTATTTACCACCAATCTTTTTTCTTACTTTGTCTACACTCAAATCACATGGATATATAGATTTTATTGAAAGTAGTTTTGTTCTAGAACTTCTGGGTACCGTAGTTTCCGAGTTCTTGGATGCTTAGGAATGTAAATAGGCTTCTTTTACATGCAAACAACTTGGCTATGAAATATTCTCATATCACATTTTAACCTTCCAGATTTTGCTGTTATCTTCTGGCATTGAATATTGCTGAGGAGGATTAGAGGATAATCTGATTTTCCCCTCTTGTTTTTCTGTATGGATGCCTGAAGAACATTCTTTAATCCTCAAAATTTAACTTAATTTGATGTGTCATCTCAGCTCAATCACTTTTTTTTTTTTCTGGAACAAGATGGCCCCTTTAATTTTCAGATTTTGGGTTTTTTTTTTTTTAACACCTTTTTGTTCTGCTGCATGTTTTAGGCTTGCTCTTTCAGGGACAGTTATTAGTCTCGTGCTGTATGTTAGTCTTTTACATTGACTAACTTATCTCCAATTGATTTAACCTTGATTTGCTTTTCCTTCACCATTGTAGTGAGTAAGCAGGCTTGCTTTTGTGTTAGAAATCTCATTTCAGTTGTGTCCATTCCATTTCATGTTAATTTATTAACTCAGAGTTGTTGTTACTTTGATCCTTGAATTGTTTTCTTAAATCTGCTATTCCCCTTTCCATCTTCTGTTGTTGTTTTATCTGATATTTGAGTTCTTGCTTTATTGAATTGCTATTCTTATTAAATTTTCCTAGTATAAAGCACTCATTTACATTTTCTCCTGTTCCTTAGTACTGAATATGCACAGTATTTTAAGTTATGTATGTTTCTTTTTATTTTCTTTCTTTATGTTTACTCTAATCCCATTACAGATTAATACTTTTTTTTCAAAGACAGAATTTTAATACTTTGCCCAGGATGGCCTCTAACTCCTGGGCTCAAGATATTGTCCACCTCAGCCTCCTGAGTAGCAAGAACTACAGCTATAGGCATTCACCACCACACCCAGTTTTGTTTCTTTTTAAACACCTCACACCTCTCTACACTTGTACCATTTGCATATTTTTCAGAGAGTGGCAGAATTCTTAATATAGATCCCTAGTCATATTATGTTTTAATCCTATCTGTTACAATGCTTTGGGCTGCAAATAACAGAATCTCTGTCTAACAGTTTAAACAATAAAGATACTCTCATATACCTAATATCTAAAGGTAGTCAGTTCCAAGGTTGATTCAGCAATCTATGTATGTCATTAAGGACCTGGGCTGTTCTTATCTTTCTGCTCTGCCATACCTCAGAATCAGAAGATAGTAGCCACAGCTCTAATAATTCAGTCCATCAGCCTCCATGGCAGCAAGAAAAAAGAAGAGACTAAAAGGACTTTTTTTTTTTTTTTTTTCAGAAAGGAACATCTTCCTCAGAATTCTTTTCCTTCCTCCCCCAGTCCCTGAACAGATTTTCTCTTTCATCTTGCCATAACTGGATCATATGCCCTTCCCTATATAAGTGCCTTATGAAAGGGCAGGGGGGAAGCAGTGAGGTTCCCCACTATTTTTTTTTTTTGCCCTTCTGCAAAAACATAGCAACGAGGCACCTTCTAAGAGGGCATCTCTTAGAGGCAGAGAGCCCTCAGCAGACACCAAATCTACTGACAGATTGATCTGGAACTTCTCAGCCTACAGAAATGTGAGAAATAAGTTTCTATTATTTATAAATTACCCATTCTTAGATATTTTGTTATAGCAGATCAAATGGACTAAAATAAACGCTAAGAGTTTTCACCATTTTTCATGGTGAGATGGGAACTAGACATTTCTGTGGGAATTCACTGTGTTTTTGTTACAGTTTGATGTATGCATTAGCCAGAGTTCCCAGAGATCTCTAAACAGAACCAATAGGAGACTGTGTGTGTGTGTACATGTAGTTGTCCCTTGGTATACACAGTGGGTTGGTTCCAAGACTCCCCTCATAAACCAAAATCCTCATGAGTTTTGGGGAATTGTTTCTAAATACAATTCTACTGTAAAAATACACAGGAGATAGCCTGAAAGAGTTCTCAATGGCCAAAGCTGGAACAATTTGAACAACAAAATAATGATGGTATTCTATTATAAACCAAAGAATAAAAAATATACACAAGAGCCCGTATTGATATAAATAAATGATAAATATATAGGTAAGTGCAGGAAAAGCAGAAAATTTTCTGTACAGAAGAATTTTAAATGTATTTGTAGATATTTGTTCCTCCAGGAGGTAGGGCTTAATTTCCCCCACCTTAAGTGTGGATTGAACTGAGTGACTTCCTTCTAAAGAACAGAATGTGGGAGAAAAAAAAATAGTAACTTTTCAGTGAAAAAACCTGGCAGATATTCCTCGAAACAAGTAGATAAGGTTAACATCATCAGTGATAATTCATGTTGATAGCATGTACTCCCTGATATGATATGATGTTATGAAAAAGGCACTTCACCTTTGTGGTAATTTTCCCCAAAACTCATAACTCTAATATAATCATGAGAAAAACATCAGAAAAAACAAATCTGAAAGATATTCTACAAAATATCTGACCAGAGAACTCCTCAAAACTGTCAAAGCCATGAAAAACGAGGAGAGATTGAGAAACCATCAAAGATTAGAAGAGATTAAGGAAACATATCGACTAAATGCAATGTAGGATTTTGAATAGGATCCTCAAAAAGAAAAAGGACATTAGTGAAACAACTGACAAAATCTGAATAAAGTCCATAGTTACTTGTATTGCAGCAATGTTAATTTCTTAGTTTTAACAACTGCACCATGATTGTATAAGATGTGGACATTAGGGGAAGCTGGGTGAAAGGTATATGGAAACTTTATAGACTATCTTTACAACTTTTTAGTAAATCTAAAATTATTTCAAAAGTAATATAAAAATGAGCAAGTTCAGAAAAGCAAATTCTGGCAGTGTCTAGTATAAGAAAAGTATTATTTTGTAGGTCAGGAATATTTCCGCAGGCCTCTGCATGAGTTGTCTGAAAAATGCCTCAAGTCTAGCTATCTCCTTTGGCTAGAATTCCTTGCTTAACCAGCAAATTTTGGAATTCAGCAAACACGGGACTGTGGTCCTGAGAAAAGGAATGCATCAAACATGAGCATCCTGTCACTAGGAAGATATATCCTGTATTAGTCAGGGTTCTCTAGAGGGACAGAATAATAGGGTATATACATATAAAGGGGAGTTTATTAAGTATTAACTCACATGATCACAGGATCCCACAACAGGCAGTCTGCAAGCTGAGGAGTAAGGAGAGCCAGCCCGAGTCCCAAAACTGAAGAACTTGGAGTCTGATGTTCAAGGGCAGGAAGCATCCAGAATAAGACAAAGATGTAGGCTGGGAGGCTAGGCCAGTCTCTCTTTTCACATTTTTCTGCCTGCTTTATATTCTAGCTTCGCTGGCAGCTGATTAGATTTTGCCCACCCAGATTAAGGGTGGATCTGCCTTTCCCAACCCACTGACTCAAATGTTAATCTCCTTTGGCAACACCCTCACAGACACACTCAGGATCAATACTTTGCATCCTTCAATCCAATCAAGTTGACACTCAGTATTAACCATCACATATCCTCAAATTGTAAATCAATTAACTAGCATTCAAGACAACTGCATCAACCTCGGAAAATCTAATTACTGAGTCTCTCTCATCCTAGGATCTAAAGTCTGCTTTCTGGACCACCAAGGCTCAAAATGAGGCCCTACAAACTGTTGGGCTACATTAGTCCGATCTCACATTGCTATAAAGAACTACCTGAGACTGGATAATTTAAAAAGGAAAAAGGTTTAATTGGCTCACAGTTTCACAGGCTGTACAGGAAGCATGACTGTGGAGGGCTCAGGAAACTTACAATCATGGCAGAAGGCAAAAGGGAAGGAGGCAGGTCTTTCATGGCTGGAGCAGGAGGAAGAGGGGAACGGGGGAGGTGCTACACACTTTTAAACAACCAGATCTCATGAGAACTCACCATCAAGGGAACAGCAAGGGGGTCATCCGCCCTCGTGATCCAATCAGCTCCCACCAGGCCCCTCCTCCAACACTGGGGATTACAATTCGACATGAGATTTGGACGGGGACACAAATCCAAACCCTATCATGGGCTTCCCCTACACACACACCCCTAGTCACCTCCCCACTCTCTTACGCCTTCACTCTTTTATCCTTGTTGCTGTTCTAGCCCATTTGTCCTAGTAGGCAGCTCTCTCAGGAATAGCCCCAGCAACACCAAAGCTGCTACATACAATCAAGCCTATTTCTGATACTTTGGCATTTCTTTTACTTTCTTAAATAATAAGAACACTAGTTGTCATCCCTCTCTCTCTCAACATTTTTATTAATTAAAAGCTTTGGCTGTATTGTGGAAAATACAGAATAATCAAAGGACCTAGAATCCAGTCTCAACTAGATTTTTACCATGTTAAAAGAAAAAAACTTGATTCACTCCCTCTTGTGTAATGAATTTTTCTTTAATCTCTGTGTACTTTCCTTGTGCTTTTAATCATTATATGTTCGAAGGCCCGTGTAACCTGAATTGCCACTTTTCTTTTTAGAGATAAAGAGAAAAATACACATTTCATTTGTATTTCAAATATTAGGTCCTGCCTGTTTATCACTTTATTTTTTATAGCTTCTAAGACTTTGCTTTGAACTTCAAGTTCTTCTGGCCAACATGACTGTAACGTGGTTGTCAATAATTTTTAGTACTTACTGTAACTGAGAGCTTTTCTTTCCCACTCAAAGATCACCAAATGTTATGCTGTATTGTCAACTAGAATGTGTCAGTGAGTCAAGCATAAGTCATGCAGGATATCTTCTTAGGTAAGCCAGAATGAAAACCAAAGTTACTGAATATTTGTTTCCTCTTCATTGTTCAAATTTTATTGCACATAACTTATTTTGATGATTCCTCATTCCACAGTAGACAGGCCTATGCAAACCTATCCCTAAGAATTCAAGGAAGCAGAGAAGCTGAAGAAAGAGGCTGACGTGTTCAGTTTCTCAGAAAGAAACATTTAATAGGGACTTTTGAACAGAAACCGTGTCCATATCTCAGGTAGTGGTGAGGCAAGATGGTGGCTCCATTACTGCCCAGACCCAGGGCTTATATACCACAGGGAAGGAATGTGTGGGACAACTATAGGGAAAGGCAAGAATGCTATAGGAATAGCATAAGGGCAGGATGTATGGTCAAGGTTGTTCTGACCTAAGAACAGGATTTAAAGTAAGTATGTGTTCTTACACAAGGAACAGTCCATAAAATAGAAATCTTAGAGCTATTCGTGGAACTACGGTTAATCCAAAATCAAAATGGCAGATTAGTATTTAAGATGGAGTTGCTTTGGCCTCCACACTCCACCTCGCTAACCTGGCTTTTATAATCTCATGCACCTCCCTCTTCTGTGATGGTCCCTGAGCTTTTAGAGAGAGTGGTTAATATGGTACAGCTTTAGCAGCAGTGCACGGGCAATGGAAAACAGATCAGGCCCAGTGGGATTCCAAATGAGGGAGATTAACAGGCTCTGTTGAATCATCTCTTGTCTTTGAAATACCATGGCTTCAGTTTTCTTTGAAAAAGTAAAACAATGGGATACAAAACATTAATAATTGGAATAGTAAAAATATGATGCACACAATGATTACGTCAAAAGAGAATTTGTATGTCAGAACAGTAACAAAAAGAACCTATTCCGTTAGAAAGCCCCCACAGGAAGAAAATTAAAACCCTATTCTCCTTTAGAGACTTCTTGCAGCCAGGAAATAATTTGGGTATAAAATAATTTCAAGCTATAAATAGCTTAAAAGAAAAAGGTTTTCTTTCTTTCTTTTTTTTTTTTTTTTGTTTGTTTGTTTGTTTTTGAGATGGAGTGTTGCTCTTGTCGCCCAGGCTGAAGTGTAATGGCGTAATCTCCACTCACTGCAACCTCTGCCTCCCGGGTTCAAGTGATTCTCCTGCCTCAGCCTCCAGAGTAGTTGGGATTACAGTCGCCTGCCACCATGCTTGGCTAATTTTTGTATTTTTAGTAAAGATGGGGTTTCACCATGTTGGCCAGGCTTGTCTCAAACTCCTGACCTCAGGTGATCTGCCCACCTTGGCCTCCCAATGTGCTGGGATTACAAGCGTAAGCCACCTTGCCTGGCTGAAAAAGGTTTTCTTGACTCTTCTTCAATCAGAGTAGCAGACTTCCAAACAAGATGTTGTTTTTTCACTTTAGAACTGCCATCCACAAACCAAGCAGCTCTTTGTCAGTCAGGTGAGAGCTGTTTATCAGTCTCCCTAGAATCCAGCAGCTGCTCACACAGTTGCAGAGTTAGTCCTAGGGGAAAAAGAGGTTCCCTGCTCATGAGTATCTCTGCATGCTTTAGGTAGCAAAACACTATATAAACCATTTCAACTTTATCATGGAACTCTTTTGGGCACTGCTATCCCCATGAAAGTGGTTCCCTGATATCACCTCACCCCATGAGTCCCAATAAATGTTCCACTAAGGGCCATTGAGTGGAGAATTTGTTCTTACCATCACTCCAGCTTCTACTCCACACTGTGTGGGCTTGGGCAACCTTACCAGTTCCCATTTATAATGCCTGATTAATATTGCTCAAAGAGCAGAATTACATGCTTCTCTTTTGAAGTACTAGGTAGGGAAAACATTCCCCATTTAAACATAAGATTCATTTTCATAACACATTTAGGTAAAAGATATACAACTACTTTATATAAAGCTTTTTTAAACTTTTCAACTTTCATAATGCTGTCAACCTTTACATTTTCTGTTCTGGTCCCAGAAACTTCGTATTCCCACCTTCATGATATTTTACCCTCTCTTGTGAAAAAGGATTTGAGTTCCCAGCACAGGGTGAAGCCTTTTGGCCCATATTTGCTCCAAGTAACTCACCTCAACATTGCCCCAGGCGATTGGTCAGCTTTCTCATTGTAACCTTTGCCTTCCAATATTTTTTTTCAATCTGGAGTAGATACAGAAAACTCATTTGCGGCTCCCTTTGGTTCACTCAACTTTTGATAGTGTTGTATTAAAATCTTTGCTCTAACCTCATCAATTTCTATTTTACTCATTTCATTTCTTAATAACCATCTACAGATTTCCACCCTGTTGGAATGAGTCCCGTGACTTTTTTTCTTTTAGTTTCACCCCATCAATGTTTTCTTTCCTTTTTTTTCTTTTTTGTTTTTCTTTCTTTCTTTTTTTTTTTTTTTTAAGACAGAGTCTTGCTCTGTTGCTCAGACTGGAGTGCAGTGGTGTGATCTTGGCTGACTACAACCTCTGCCTCCCAGGTTCAAGCAATTCTCGTGCCTCAGCCTCCCAAGTAGCTGGGACTACAGGCACATGCCACCATGCCTGGCTAATTTTTACATTTTTAGTAGAGATGGGGTTTCACCATGTTGGCCAAGCTGGTCTTGAACTCTTGGGCTCAAGTGATCCTCCTGCCTTGGCCTCCCAAAGTGCTGATATTACAGGCGTGGGCCACTGCATCCAATCCAATGTTTTCTTTATTCACCTTATTGCTTAGTTACTTTTCAAAAATTCTCACCTTCATGAGATAATTCTTTTGACTCTTCCCTCTACTCTTCACCATTTTCTTGTTAATTGAATGTTTTTATTACCATCTGTAAGACCCATGAGAGAAAGCCATGATAGCACATTTGATAAGGTTCCTGGAACCAAACCGTTGTTGGATTTGCAGAAGTAATGGCATCACATGGGATGCCCATGTAGAAGGAGTCTCCTAAGCCACAGCATTTATCATGACCTGGGTAACAGACATTTTGAATGGCCATTTGAATGGCCCTGTGGTCACGAAGCCAGTCCCACATGGTTTGCATATGAAACATATCAGCTTCTTCACCTGGTGATATGGTTTCAATTTGTGTCCCCACCCAAATCTCATATAGAATTGTAATCCCCAGTGTTGGAGGAGGGGCCTGGTGAGGTGATTGGGTCATGCAGGCAGGCTTCCCCCTTGCTGTTCTTGTGATAGTGAGTGAGTTCTCAGAAGATCTGGTTGTTTAAAAGTGTGTAGCACCTCTCTCTTCACCCTCTTCCTCCTGCTCTGGCCATGTAAGATGTGCCTGCTTCCCCTGCGCCTTCTGCCGTGATTTAATGTTTCCTGAGGCCTCCTTAGCAGTGCTTTCTATACAGCCTGTGGAACCATAAGCCAATTAAACCTCTTTTCTTTATAAATTACCCAGTCTCAAGTAGTTCTTTATAGCAATGCAAGAACAAACTAATACAGCTGGGGTACTTCACTTGGCATTTATAGGGGGCGTTGGGCAGGCCCCCTTCTCCGGGTAAACATATCTTACAGTGGCTTTTATCTAGTCCACCAGACTGGCTGTTCCTTCAGGTATAACCTACTGTGTATCTGGATCATGTATAGCCATCTGCTATACATTGTTCAATACTGAGCTTTGGGTCCTGCATCAGCCCAAACATGCTCTCTCAGTCTGCAGCATTTAAAACCAAAGATACTGCCCCTAAATTAGTTACTCTCACAATCCACTTTATTAAAGGCTACTCAGGGAGCTGATGATACCTGTCTACAAAATGGAGCACTTTATTCACACTGTATCCTCTGGTTTCAATAATTAACTTGGTTTTTCCTTTCCCCCACATTGACTATCTTCTTGGTGACCACAGGTCTTAACGGTACTTTCTGTTGCCCTGGCATAATTTTGCCCCTCATGGGTAGTTTTGAGGCTAGTGACCTGAGCTCAGACAGACCACATCTGAGCTTGGTCCAGCCTCAAGGGCTGATCCAGCACTCTCTTTTACTTTCATTCTAGTTATTATAGATAACAATAACCAAGGGATTGAATATTTTGTGTTTTCCTTATTAGTTTGCATTTCCTTATGCATCCAGTGAACATTCCCCCAGGAGTTGAATCCATCTCTGAATTCCACTGGTAACTTTTACCTTCAGTAACTGAGTGCAGCACAGCTGCAGCTCTATACCATGGATGGTGACCACATGGCCACCTGGGAATGAAAAGTTCCTCATCCCCACCCTTTTATCCTTTCTCTCTCTCTCTCTCTCTCTCTCTTTATTTTCTTAAAGAAAAGAATGTTGAATATTTGTCCCCACTCTCTTCTGGCTTTTAGGGTTTCTGCTGAGAAGTAGAAATGCCTTTTGACCCAGCAATCCCATTACTGGGTATATACCCAAAGGATTAGAAATCATGCTACTATAAAGACACATGCACATGCATGTTTATTGCAGCACTATTCACAATGGAAAGATGTGGAACCAACCCAAATGTCCATCAATAATAGACTGGATAAAGAAAATGTGGCACACATACACCATGGAATACTATGCAGCCATAAAAATGGATGAGTTCATGTCCTTCGCAGGGACATGGATGAAGCTGGAAACCATCATTCTCAGCAAAATATCACAAGGACAGACAACCAAACACCACATATTCTCACTCATAAGTGGGAGTTGAACAATGAGAACACATGGACACAGGAAAGGGAACATCACAAACTGGGACCTGTTGGGGAGTGGGGGGGCTCGGGGAGGGATAGCATTAGGAGAAATACCTAATGTAAATGACGAATTGATGGGTGCAGCAAACCAACATGCCACATGTATACCTATGTAACAAACATGCACATTATGCACACGTACCCTGGAACTTAAAGTATTAAAAAAAAAAGAAAAAGAAAAGTTTAATTTCAAAGGTGCAGAACTTAGACCTAACATCATTATCTGAAGATAAGATTGATAGAAAGTGTCTTCTTTTTAACTTAGCTTCTTAATTAGATTACCAGCTTCAGGGTGAAGCCCTTTGTATTAACCTGTTTTCATGCTGCTAATAAAGACCTACCTGAGACTGGATAATTTATACGGGAAAAAGGTTTAATGGACTTACAGTTCCATGTCGCCAAGGTGGCATCACAATCATAAGGGAAGGCAAGGAGGATGGTGGGAGGCAAAGAGAGAGTTTGTGCAGGGAAACCCGTTTTTAAAACCATCAGATCTTATGAGACTTATTCACTATCACGAGAACAGAACAGGAAAGACCCACCCCCTTGATTCAATTATCTCTCACTGGATCCCTCCCACAACACATGGGAATTATGGGAGCTACAAGATGAGATTTGGATGGGGACACAGAGCCAAACAATACGACCCTTCAACGAACAGAGGACAGAAAGCATGCAGTTTTTAGGTCCTAATGTTTACTGAAAGGCAGAAGACTTAGATCCCTCAAAATCAAGGATTCCATTTTACACTGAATCCTGGGTCCTCAAAAAGAAAAACCATGAACTGGTTAATGCAATGCTACCACAGTGCACCTCCTGCAAGACCATTTCCCTGAGGCTGGTGGGCAACCCAATGCCAATCAGCCAATTCAGTGATCAGGCCATCCCCCATGGAGTTTTATCTCTCAGTGTCAAGAGTTTCGGTATCCTCTAGGTACATAAACCAAAGAAAAACAGGTAGCTCCTTGTGGAAATAACTATTTAGTGTAAGCAACTGTCATCAGTCACCTCTAACACTGTAGCTCTTGCCCATGACTGCCAGCCATTATACACACTGATGTCAAGTCCTCTCATAGTACAAAGTAACCTCTGGTGTCCCCCCATACCCAAAGAGATCAGACAAAACAATACAAAAGAGAGCAATTTTAAACCTGAGTGGAATCTATCCATTTACAACTTTTAGGGTTCCATGAGGAAAAACAGAGATTCCTTTCCAAAAAAGGAGTCTTTGTCACCTTTCCCTGTTTTTCCCAGGGATCTCAGGTGACATGGTTTGGATCTGTGTCCCTGCCCAAATGTCATGTTGAAATTTAATTCCCAATGCTGGAGGTGGGGCCTGGTGGGAGGTGACTGGATCATGGGAGTGGTTTCTCATGAATGGTTTAGTACCATCCACCTAGTGCTGTTCTCATGATAGAGTTCTCACAAGATCTGATTATTTTAAAATGTGTGGCACTTCACTCCATCTCTCTCCTTCTACTCCAGCCATGGGAAGTGCTGGCTCCTCCTTCACCTTCTGTCATGATTGTAAGTTTCCTGAGGCCTCCCTAGAAGCAGAAGCCACTGTATAGTCTTCCTGTACAGCTGGCAAAATCATGAACCAATTCAATCTTTTTTTCTTATAAATTACCCAGTCTCAAGTATTACTTTATAGCAGTGTGAGAATGAACTAATACAGAAAATTGGTACTGAGGGGTGATGAAGTGCTACAAAGAAATGTGGAAGTAGTTTTGGAAATGTGGAAGTACCTGGAAATGTGGAAGTAGTTTTGGAACCAAGTAACAGGCAAAGGTTGGAAGAGTTTGGAGGGCTCAGAAGAAGATAGAAAGATGAGGAAAAGTTTGGAGCTTCCTAGGGACTTGTTGAATAGTTGTGACCAAAACGCAGATTGTGATATGGACAGTGAAGTCCAGGCTGATGAGGTCTCAGATGGAGATAAGGAACTTATTGGGAACTGGAGCATAGGTCACTTTTGTTACCTCTTGGCAAAGAAGATGGCTGCACTATTGCCTCTGGCCCTGTGGATCTGTGAAAGAACTTTAGAGTGATAATATAAGGTATCTGATGGAAGAAATTTCTAAGCAGCCAAGTGTTCAAGATGTGGCCTGGCTGCTTCTAACAACCTATGCTCATATGTGTGAGCAAAGAAATGATGTAAAACTCAAACTTATATTTAAAAGGGAAGCAGAGTATAAAAGTTTGGAAAACTTGCAGCCTGACTATGTGTTAGAAAAGAAAAGCCCATTTTCTGGGGAGGAATTCAAACCAGCTGCAGAAATTTGCATAACTAAAAGGAAGGCAAGTACTGATAGCCAAGAAAATGGGGAAAATGCTTCGAAGGCACTTCAGAGACCCTCGTGGCAGCCCTTCCCATCACAGGCCCAGAGCCCTAGGAAAACAATAGTTTTGTGAACCATGCCCAGGGCCCTGCAGCACTGTGCAGCCTCAAGACACTGATCCCTGCATACCAGTCACTCCAGCTCCAGCTGTGGCTAAAAGGAGCCCAGGTGCAGCTTGGGACACTGCTTCAGAGGGTGTGCAGCCATAAACCTTGGTGGCCTCCACATGGTGTTAAGGCTGTGGGTGTGCAGAATGCAAGATTTGGGGTTTGAGAGCCTCTGTCTAGATTTCAGAGAATGTATGGAAAAGCCTGGATGTCCAGGCAGAAGCCTGCTGCAGGGGCAGAGCCCTCATGGAGAACTTCTATAAGGGTAGTATGGAAGGGAAATATGGGGTTGGAGCCCCCATACAGAGTCCCCACTGTAGCACTGCCTAGTGGATTTGTGGGAGGAGGGCCACTATACTCCAGACCCCAGAATGGTAGAGCCACCAACAGCTTACAACATGCACTTGGAAAGCCATAAGCACTCAATATCAGCCCATGAGAGCAGCCTTGGGGGCAGAGTTGCCCTAGGCCTTGGGTGCCCACCCCTTGCACCAGTGTGTCCTGGATGTGAGACATGAAGTCAAAGATTATTTTGGAGCTTTAAGTTTTAATGGCTGCCCTGCTGTGTTTCAGTCTTGCATGGTGGCTGTAGCCCCTTTCTTTTGGCTGATGTCTCCCTTTTGGAACAGGAGTACTTACCCAATGCCTATACCCTCATTGTATCTTAGAAGTAAATAACTTGTTTTTTATTTTACAGGATCATAGGCGTAAGGAATTTGCCTTGTCTCAGATGACACTTTGGACATCTGAGTTAATGCTGAAATGAGTTAAGATTTGGGGGGACTGTTGGGAAGGCATGATTGTATGTTGCAATGTGAGAAGGACATGAAATTTGGGAGGGATGAGGAGCAGAATGATATAATTTGGATCTGTGTCCCCACCCAATTTCATGTTGAATTGTAATCCCCAATGCTGTAGGTGGGGCCCGGTGGGAGGTGATTGGATCATGGGGGTAGTTTCTCATGAATGGTTTAGCACCTTCCCCCTAGTGCTGTTCTCAAGATAGAGTTCTCATGAGATCTGGTTGTTTAAAAGTGTGTGGCACTTCCCTGCCCCACTTATGCTCCAGCCATGCAAAGTGCTGGCTCCCACTTTGTCTCCTGCCATGATTGTAAATTGCCTGATGCCTCGCTAGAGGCAGAAGCTGATATGCTTCCTGTACAGCCTGCATAAATTGAGCCAATTCAACCTATTTTCTTATAAATTACCCAGTCCCAGGTATTTTTTTTATAGCAGTGTTAGAATGGACTAACACACCAAGCTATTTGAAATTCCCTTTTTCAGGTCCCTCATGTGATATCAAGGGCGTCAAGAGAAAGGAGGGACAGACAGATAGAAAAACAGAATTCAGTCAACTGAGAAGTTTTACAGAGAGAACAGAGGTCTTAAAACAGTATATATGTACTTTTGACTATAGAGCTCTTTAAAAAACACGTTTTAAAAGTGTTTCCTCAAGCCATCTTACTTTGCTTCTGCTGGTAGCTGGGCTTCCATTGTCAAATGGACAGCCCACAGAAGCAGCCATCTGACTGCATCAGCTACTCAGCACCCTTCCTTACAGCAGTGTGATGTGTGACAGATGGCTCATAGTTAACGATTGCTCTAAACCCATCAGCATTTTCAGGGTGTTTCTGGATTTGCTTTGTGGCCCACCAATGTCTAACAGGTAAGCCACACCACTCCACATTGAAGTGGCTGACCAGCTTGGGATTTCCCCCCTGGATGCTTTATTTCCTTTGCCCATTTCTTGGTCTCTCAGCTCCTGCCTGGCTTGCCACATTTCTGTGGTAGGCAGGTCTATGCAAATCTACCCCCAGAAGTCCAAGGGAGCTGAGAGGCTGAAGAAAGAGGCTGAAAAACTAAGTTTCTCAAAAACAAAACAAAAAACCATTTAATAGGGACTTACAAATGGAAGCTATGTCTGTGTTTTGGGCAGCAGCAAGACAAGAAGGTGGACCCCCCCATAACATTACCTCCTGGACACAGGGCTTATACACCATAGGGAGGGAATGTGTAGGGCAATTGTAGGAAAAGCCAAAAATGTTACATGAATATACCTAGGGTCTGATTTATGGTCAAGGTTGTTTTGACCTAAGGACAGGATTTAAGGTAGGTACATGCTCTTACACAAGGAACAGTACATAAAATAGAAATCTTCTTCTTCTTCTTTTTTTTTTAGACAGAGTCTCTCTCTGTTGCCCAGGCTGGAGTGCAATGGCACGATCTCAGCTCACTGTGATGTCCACCTCCTGGGTTCAAGCCATTCTTCCACCACAGCTTCCCAAGTAATTGGGATTATAGGCATGTGCCACCAGGCCCGGCTAATTTTTTTTTTTTTTTGTATTTTTAGTAGAGATGGGGTTTCACCATATTGGCCAGGCTGGTCTTGAACTCCTGACCTCAAGTGATCCACCCACCTCAGCCTCCCAAAGTGCTAGGATTACAGGCACTGTGCCTCATGCCTGATCTCTAGTAAATGTTTTAAACTGAATCACACAACGTTATGACATTGTCACTGGCAGCCCATTAAGCACCAATACCCTACTACCTGGCACCCATATGGGCCTTCAGTAATATTTGTTGAATGAACAGAAGGAAATTGTCACTCTAGCCTAGCCTGTGACCTAGTAGGAACACTTCTGGGCATCTCTCTTAATTCCTCTCTTTCCTTTACTTCTCCTACATGAGTTACCAGTTTTCGTCAATTCTACTTCTGAGATACCTTTTGTGGCCCTGTCCTCTGCATTCTCACTACCACTGCCCAAAATTATAGCCATTTAAACTTCCTATCTTTGTTTCCTATTCTCCCACCCCAAGTCTTTCCCCCTCTTTAGTTCAACTTCCATGTGACCACTGGAGTTATCTTTCTAAAGCTCAAGAAACATCAATCCTTTTTATTAAAAATATCAATGGTGTGTTGCTTTCATGACTTTTCATATCTTGCTTTAATCTATTTTTCCAACTTCATTTCTTACTACTTTTCAGCAAGCACCCTGCCCTCTATGCCAAACTTGAGAAACAGCAAGCTATTTTTAACATTTCAACTTGCTAGTCACTCTTTCATGTTTATGTAACATTCTACATGCTCATCTTCTGCCTGGGAAATACTTATCAATATCCTTACTCACTCATTGGGATTCAAGTCATATATTACCTCCTCTGTGATGCCTTCCTAGAATCTCCTACACAGTTGTTCCTCTGTGTGCCCACAATACTTTCTATTGACTTTTCCTATAGCAGTTATATTTTATTGTGTTTATCTTTTTTGCCTTTTTTTTTTTTTGAGACTGAATCTTGCTCTATTGTCCAGGCTGGAGTGCACCAGCACTATCTTGGCTCACTGCAACCTCCGTCTCCCGGATTCAGGTGATTCTTGTGCCTTAGCCTCCAGAGTAGCTGGGATTACAGGTGCCTGCCACCACACCCGGCTAATTTTTGTATTTTTACTAGAGACAAGGTTTCACTATGTTGGCCAGGCTGGTCTTGAACTCTTGACCTCAAGTGATCCACCCGCCTTGGTCTCCCAGAGTGCTGGGATTACAGGAGTGAGCCACCACGCCTGACCTTTTTTGCCATCTTGACAAATGCTGTCCAACAGGAAGATAATACAAGCCACATATAATTTATTTTTATTGTTTTTTAGAAAGAGTCTTGCTCTGTTCCCCAGGTTGGAATGCAGTGGTGTGATCATAGCTCAATGTAACCTCAAACTCCTGGGCTCAAGTGATCCTCCTGCCTCAGCCTCCCGAGTAGCTAGGATTATAGGCATATGCTACCATTCCTGGCTAACGGCCACATATAATTTTAACTTTTCTAGTAGCCACATAAAAAAAAAAAAAGTAAAAAAAAGAAACAGATGAAAGTAATTTTAATTATATATCTATAAATAACTGGCTGCTCTAAGAAATACCAGAACAGAATGATTGAATGGCTTTGTTTATGGAGAAACTGTAATCTGTGCACTGTTCTCTACTTTGGATAACTGGAGATTAGCAAATGAGTCAAATGTTTTATTTCCTTAGAGTCATACCTTTGTAGACACTGACAAGCTTTTTTACACATAGGTGTGGTTGGCTGTGTGAAGTTCTCCCAGTTTAGGGCCTTTGTTTGCAAATATATCCAGGAGGAGGCCTTACCTTAGAAGCCCAAGGGTGTGCTGGTAGTGACTTTAGGGACTTTAGGTACTATTCTCAAGAAGCACCACCCAAAGAACAGGGCAAGTCAGAGTCTGGGGCTTACATCTTGGACATGCTATGACCTTAGATAAAAGATGTCGAATTAGTTATTCTCATTTCTGGGCATCTGTGGCAGCTCTGTTCTGACTCATGTGCAAAGGGAATAAATCCCTAAGAAAGAAAGAAAAAGAAAAGAAGACAGGAAAAAGAAGAATAATTTCCAGAGTTCTATACAGTTACTATTGCTCCCAAATGAGCTCCAAATCATGGCAATGCTACCCACAAAAGACAGGCAGAACAATGACCATCTAATGAGATGTGGAAATAAATTGGCCAACAAGATGCGTTCTTTTCACAATGATGCTTGGGAAATTGACAACAGATGGTATCTAAAACATGTTACAAATACTGTGCCTCTTCTTTCCAAGACCTGGGAGCTGGGTAATACCAGGGCACTTTTATCAATCAACAACGTATAGAGGAGACAGTCGAGAACCAGAAAGTCAATAGTCAAGACACAAAGAATAATTTAGAAGATCGAGGGACATAGCAGCTCCATTTTTGTTCCACTTAGATTAAACTTGTGGAATATCTGAGGGTCAGAGCATTCCCCTCCAGATGAAAACCAAACTTATTTCACAGACCTCTGAAACACCCAGAACAGATACTGAGGAAATGAAGCCACAGGAACCTGTGTGTACTTGCCTAGACAGGGAATCAATGTACTGGTGGAAATGTTAAAACCTTAATAGGATTTTTTTGTTTTTGTTTTTACTAACAGGCTTTAAAAATATTTTTAAAGCAGACCTATTCTGGAAGTCATGATTGGGTGCAGGGCAAGGCAGATACCATAAAATGAACTACAGAGAATACTGCTCTCATTAAAATTTAGTTCACTTGGGAAAAGTTGCCTGTAACTCTTTCTATGCTGAGAGTGAACATCTCTGGTGCATTCTAGACAGTTATGATGGGTTTTCCACAGCAACTACAAAGAAAGTTGTATTCTCATTAGTTTTATCAAAACAAGTATTTTTAATGTGCTACAGTTACTTTTAAATAGTTTATACTTTCTATTGTCATGCAATCTGTAAAGTAAAGCATGGTGAAAAGAAGGATTAATTTGGTGAATTCCATGATGGGTGTGTATATAAGATGCTGGGCCAGGCGTGCTGGCTCACGCCTGTAATCCCAGCACTTTGGGAGGCCAAGGCGGGTGGATCATGAGGTCAGAAGTTCGAGACCAGCTTGGCCAACATGGTGACACCCTGTCTCTACTAAAAATACAAAAATTAGCCAGGCATGGTGGCAGGTGCCTCTAATTCTAGCTACTCGGGAGGCTGAGGCAGGAGAATCACTTGAACCCAGGAAGGCAGAGGTTACAGTGAGCCGAGATTGCATCACTGCACTCCAGCCTGAGGGACAGAACAAGACTCCGTCTCAAAAAAAAAAAAAAAAAAGGCTGAAGGCTGGGCACGGTGGCTCACACCTGTAATCCCAGCACTTTGGGAGGCCAAGGCAGGCAGATCACAGGGTCAAGAGATTGAGACCACCCTGGCCAACATGGTGAAACCCCATCTCCACTAATAGTACAAAAAAAAATTAGCTGGGCGTGGTGGTGCGCACCTGTAGTCCCAGCTACTCAGGAGGCTGAGGCAGGAGAATGGCGTGAACCCGAGAGGCAGAGCTTGCAGTGAGCCGAGATTGCACCACTGCACTCCAGCTTGGGCGACAGTACGAGACTCCTTCTCAAAAAAAAGACTCTGTAATACTTATTGTGAGGGATACAAAGATGTATAATGACAAGACATAATGACTTGGTCTGGTTTTGGAAGAGGCAAATGAAGCATAAGTAGAAAGATAATGGGGCTTGCCATCAAATCTATCTAGATTTTAATCCTACTTCTGCCACCTAACAGCTATGTGTCTTTAGACAAATTACTTGCCTCACTGAGCCTCAAGTTTGTCTTCTACAGAATTTAGATGAATAGATGAATACTTGCATAGGGCTGCTGTGAGGATAAAGTGAAGACTTCATCAGAACTATACTGAATAAGACATTTCCACAAAAAAGATGTTAGAAAATGACACATGCCAGAAGAAAACTGTTTCCTCAGAGCAGTATTTGCATAAAAATGCTTGAACTTGTTTTTTGTTTCTAAAAATGTTATGAAATTCTGAGAGTCATAATAGCCACGTTATGGCCAATATGCCAACCACGTTAAGGGTAGCATATTCGTTTTGGTCTTTATTCCTATATATTTTCTCAATGATATATAGTATCTCCCTTTAGGCTAGAAACTATAATGGTACATTTTTGGCTTGGTGTAATTTACCTTCATTTAAAAGATATTGTTTCTATAGCATGGATCAAAAAGATGTAGAGTTGTTTCATGTTTGAATAAAATTGTAATGCAGTTGATACCAATATATGGCAGCCCAATTTTCAGGGATCTTGCTGAATAAAGATGGGAAAGGCAGATGAATGAATGATTGATGTCATTACATTTTTCTAGTTTAAACTCTGGTGCAAAATCTTTCACTGCCTTTTATTTAATTACTCACTTTTTGTAGATTTATTAATTCTCTGAATTCATTTAAGAATGATAGTATATTATGGAAGATTCGAGTCATACAACATGCCTTACCCATGAAATTGTACCATCTTGGAGAGTGATCCATTGTTTTTTAAAGTCTTCCTCCAGAAAGCACTCTGTCCATTTGTGGGGGTCTGCCGGAGACACACATTTCATACACATTGACTTGAATCAAATGAGATCCCTTTGTGCTCTCAAGTGTACGGCTATTTTTGAGAATCATTTATTAAGTGATTACTTAATAATTACATCATGTTTTCCTCAGAACTAAGCATTACTTTGCTTTTGTACTTATATCAATTTTTAAAATTAAGACATATGCACAAACAACAAAAAGTTTATGAAGTATTTTCTGGAAATAGTGTCTATTTCCTATAGTGATATTACCCTATCAGTTTACTGATAAACCTTAGCAGTGGTTAACTTAGCTACACATGTTCTAACATGCTCCTGAATCCCCCATGCTGGGTTACATCCTCTTTCTAGGTATTCCCTCATCCTGTATTACACTGGCATTGTTTATGTCTGTCTCTCCATTAAACCCTATGTTCTGTGGAATACTGTCATATCCAAGTTTATATGCCTAGTGTAGTGACAAGCACTTTAAATAAAGGCATTTACCTGATTTAAACAACTTAATGACTAAATTAATAAATATGAATACTGTAATCTTTGTTTTGTTGCTTGTGTTCTTTTACAGATTAGAATTTGGTCCATAGTTCTTACGTTTGTTTTGGGAGAATATTTTGACCCACTTCTAAGAAGTGTTTCACCTGATCCTGGCTATTTATGACTATGGCTATTGGACTGGATGGGTTCCAGGCATACACTGTCTTGCCTAAAGTAGCGGAATGCGACATCCCTGAGGGTAAGCAAGTGTGTTAGCTTTGTGTTCTGTGCCCTCCTCCAGAAATGACAGTACTTGCTGCAAGACTGTGAGCTCATCGAGGCAGAAGCCATGGCATTCAAATTAGTTTCCTGAGCCAGAACTTAACATCTGCCACAAAGTAGGCAGTTCAGTGAGCTTTTGTAGTTTCCAACTGGATGCAGCACTATGACTGCTTTTAGCTACTAACAGGGCCAGGCACTGAGACAAGCTCTAAATCCCCACAGAAAAATCACTCTGAGCCATCCATCCCTAAATACCAACCTGTGCATGCTATTCACCGTGCCAAGAGCGTTCACTCATTTTTGCTTCTCACAAATCCTTTTTTTTCTTCCTATGGCTTGCATGTTTTGAATGACAGCTAAATCCTAATGCGGACTGTTTATACAATGGAGTCCCACGGAGCCCAAAGGTTGTGGTAATATTATTACAGAATTCTCATGATCCTTTTATTATTTTTTAAAAATGAGCCGTATGAATGTGGTAACACTATTAAGTGTCCGGCTCGATGAATTCTTCCATGTGTACACAGCCCGGAACGACCACCAGGATCAAGACGCAATGTTTCCAGCTTTCCATAGGTTCCCTCGTGCCCCACCCCTCAGAAGTAAACGTTATTCTAACTCCTGTCACTACCGGTAAGTTTTGTAGGGAATTATTTTGGAGGAAGTGGAAGGTGGAATGAATGGGCCCACAGTCCCCTGGGGCTGGGCGAGACCCGTGGAGGCTCCAGGGGTCCATAGAGCTCTTCGCTCTCACCGACCCGGGCCACACCCGCCAAGCTGGTAGTTCTCCGAACGGATCCCTCACGCCCAGCAATGGCCGGAGGGCCCCCGGGCCCCACCATAATAGCGCTAAGCACGCCACAATGGCAGCCCCGCTGTCTCCCGCGCGGGCCTCGCTGCGTGCTCCCAGCCATGGGAGTTGGCGCCCCTCCCGCGCGACGGACAGCCGGGCGTGGCCCTGGGCGCGACCCGACAGGACGCCAGCAGCCGGCGGGGGCGCTCCAGGACTCGAGACGTGGGGCGCGGGCCCATTGGCTGAGCATTCCCCTGGAGCCTCCCGGCCGCAGGGCCCACCTCCCGGCCCTCTCTCCGCGCCCCCATTGGCCGTTCGCGTTCCGCGGGCGTCCGCTCCCGCCCCACTCCCTCCCGGAGGGAAACTGGGTTGGGGGTGAGAGGCTAAAGCAGGGAGGAGGATGACTGGTCCTGTGGATAAGGGTGTGCGCGAGAGCCAATCAAAAGCGGATGTCGAAAAGAGGCGCCGCGCCAGCCAGTCACGTCGCGAGGTGCGGTCGGGGCCGGCTGACGCGACTGCGGGCCTCAGCCAATGGGCGTGCCACTGCCCGTCCGCTCTTCAGCAGCCGGTCGGGGGCGGTGGAAAAGCGAGTGAAGAGAGCGCGACGGCGGCGGCGGCGGCGGCGGCGCAGCTATTGCTGGACGGCCAGTGGGAGAGCGAGGCCTGAGCCTCTGCGTCTAGGTGAGAAGGGGGTGCGCCAGCGGGAGCGGCCGGGCTGCGGGCTCCTCCTCGCCTGGCTCGGGAAGTGGTTGCGGGAGCCTGGGCTGCAGGCCTGGCCGAGGCGGGGGCGCCGACCAGCCGTCCCGCCCCCGCCCCCGCCCCCGCCCCCGCCCGGGTACGCCCAGAAGTGAGGGCGCCCGCCTCACCCCGGGTGGTCTCTGCCCCTCTTTGCCCCGCCGCCGCCCTTCACAGGGCCGGGACCGCGTGGGGGACGTACGGTGGGGCCTGGTTTGCAGCCGCGGAGCCCGAGGAGCCGCCTGGGGTGGGAGGCCGCTAGAGGTGGCGAAGGTGGGGCGGGGTGGTTAACCGAGCAGCGGGCTCCGCGTGCTCGCGGGAGGGTAGCGGCAAAGGGAGGCCTAGTGATTGCAGGATTCCGGGTCTGGGGAGGAAGAAAGTGGTGGGAAATAGGTGATGCTCAGAAAAGGGTGCTCAGGGAGAAGGCGCGGGGCCGGGGAGTGTGGTTGGCCTATTAGAAGTAAGGATTGATAGGGCCTGGGGGGAGATCAGCTGGAAGTGAAGGGGGGACGGGCTTGGGTTTTGAAGGTGAAGGTCTCTGGAGAACTGGGGACACGTGGATCTGGAGTAAGAGGCACCTACTGAAACCGGAAGGTGGCTGAGAGAAGGTTTTATGTGAGGTGTGGACGGGAGGCTGTTGGACTAGAAGGCATTAGTTGGTCTGTTAGGACAAAGTATACAAGCAGCAAACGCGGTAGATTTATGTGTGGTAGGTGAAGGCTGTGAATCTTTTATGAGTAGTTGAGCAAGAACAGTTGTCTGATTCTGCAGTGTCGGAGAGTGGAGGGTCTCAGTTAGTGTCTTGGTCAGGTTTGAAGGTTAATTTACTGCTAGTGGAGGGCCAAATACTCAAAAGAGTTTTTAATTCTCACTACTGGGGCTGATCCTCCTCCTACACTCCACCCCTCCTGCCATCCCTGTGACAGTTCATCTCGTTTTGCCTCAGCAGCACAAGAACTCACTCCCTCCGAAGTAATGGCATACATATTGTTTGCTTTTGACTAGATGGCAGTCAGGAATCCCTTAATTCTTTATGTTAAAAAAAAAAGTGTTGGTTTAAAGACAACATCAGAAGATACTCTCAGAAAATCTGCCCTCCAGGGGAGTTTCTCAGCTGTCATGTTGGGCATGTGTAATATAGCATAAAAATGATGCAAGATCTCTTACAGTAATACAAGTGAGAATTAACGTATAAGTACAATCCTGATGTATTTTTTTCAAATTAATTTAAAAAGTAAACAGAGACAGGGTTTGCTGTCGCCCAGGCTGGAGTGCAGTGGCGAGATCATAACTCGTTCCAGCCTCAAACTCCTCGGCCCAAGAGATCTTTCCACCGTGGCCTCTCAAAGGCTTGGGATTACAGGGGTGAGCCACCCCACCCAGGCCCTGTTATTCCATACATTTTCCATAAAATTATTTTATAATTTTTGTTTTGTTTTGTTTTTATTTTATAAATTTGTGTGTGTGTGTCTCGCTTTGTTGCCCAGGCTGGAGTGCAGTGACGCGATCTTGGCTCGCTGCACCCTCCACCTCCCGGGTTCAAGTGATCAGCTCTTGCCTCAGCCTCTGGAGTAGTTGGGACTACAGAGACATGCCCCACCGCACCGACTAATTTTTGTATTTTTAGTAGAGGCGGGGTTTCACCATATTGGCCAGGCTGGTCTCGAACCCCTGACTTCAAGAGATCCATCCGCCTAGGCCTCCCAAAGTGCCGGGATTACAGGCGTTAGTCGCCGCGCCGGCCAAAATTATTCCATAAATTTATCCATAAAAATTCCACATAAATTTTCTGGAGTTTGATTATGTATTCGGCTTGTTGGGAAATTTATTACCCTTGTGAAGAATTTTGTAGCTAAGTAGATTGAGGGTTTTTTTTTTTTTTTCACTCAGGAAAGACATGGTATGTATGCATCACTGCT
This sequence comes from Pan troglodytes, assembly GCF_028858775.2. Classification (NCBI taxonomy): domain Eukaryota; kingdom Metazoa; phylum Chordata; class Mammalia; order Primates; family Hominidae; genus Pan; species Pan troglodytes. Next base: position 17,771,316 of record NC_072407.2, read on the forward strand.
ATTCTATTTGAAGCTTTTGGAATTTTTATTTATGGGGTGTGGATAGAGGCTGGAGGCAGAGACTGAGGTCAGAGAAGAGGTAGTAGAAAAGAAGGTGGCCCACTACCATATTTCCAGTGTATTTGAATGGGAGATAGAGTTTCTGTTTGAGGATAGGACAAAAGGTTTGTGAAGAGTTATAGAGTCAAGGACAGAAGCCAAAGAGAGCATTTGCTGTGTAACATGTTTGCTTGTTAACCAGATCAGCAAAGCATTTTAACTAATGGACCATTATTTATGATCTAGAAACAATTTTGTGAAAGCGATTTCTTAGTGATGCTGTTTACTGTGATCACATTTGCCCTTAGTATAACAATACCTAAGTGCTGAGGTGACTTGCAGTAGAGAAGTAATCTGAGTGGCGTGGAGTGAATCAGGGAAGGTTTCCTGAAAGAGGTGAGTTTTGAGCCATCATGTGAACTAGAAGTTGGGATGTGGGTTATTACAAGACATGAGGATGACATTCCAGTAGTTTGTACTTGGTATAAGCAACTGTGGACAAGAGTGACAAATTAAAAATGGTTTTTAAGGATAATTGAAGATTCGAATGAAGATTTAGGGGTTTGGAAATCAAGGCTATGTTGCAGCTTAGCTGATAAATAATTTTTTATGTTGGTTAGGAGAGAAAATTAACAGTTGATAATGGATTGGAGATAGGTAGTAAAGGAAAGAGCATAAAAATAATATTTGATAGTTATAGGAGAATGAAGTGAAAGTAAGGTTATTGAGAGGTAGGTTTAACAGTCAACCATATATCATAAGTCGGAAACATTTTTGAGTCCTGTGCTAGAGTATATTGATAATAATAGCAAAATTTATTGGGTGCTACTTTGTGGCAGACACTGTTTTGAACCTTCCAAATATTATCTCATCTTCTGATTATCTGTATTTTATAGATGAGGGAGATAAGACTCAGAGAGATATAACTTGCCCAAGGTCACACAGCTAGGAGGGGACAGGTCAGGATTGGCAGAATCAGTCAGTAAATGTTAATTGAGCATCTGCTTGATGCCAGGCACTGTACTAAGTGCTGGGTGTTCAACATTGACAAGAAAATTCAAGTCAGACCTCATCTATTTTCTAGAGATTGTCAGTTTATGTAAGAAGAGCCAGTGAAGAAAGAAAAAGATTAGTTGGAGAGATTTCTGTAGATACTGAGGAATACACTGTTTAGAGAAACCTGGGATAGAGTTTTAAAGAGGTGGTGGTTAGCAACAAAGTATATAGCTGAGAGACTCAGAACGATTAAGAAGAAACCATTGAGTTAAGTAAGTAAAAAAGTAATGTGAATTTAGTCACAAGAAAGCTGGAATGAAGATATTAATGTTTGGGCTGGTAGTTAATTGTGTTTAGTGGCAGGTACTCTATACAAATTTAAATATTTTCACAGTTATGGTCAGATTCATAGGAAAGATGATGGTATGACCCCTTGTAATGTTTTAATCTTTGGCTGGAAGATCATGGATGCTTTAAAATGCTTGCACTTTTTAGTTTTTTCAAATTTAAAAAAATGAGCAGGCAGACCGCCTGAGCTCAAGAGTTCAAGAGCAGCCTGGGCAACATGGCAAAACCCCTTTTCTATCCAAAAAAAAAAAAAAAATTAGTTGGGCAAGGTGGTGTGCACACCTGTAATCCCAGCTACTTGGGGGGCTGAGGTGGGAGCCTGGGAGGTTGAGGCTGCAGTGAACCTTGATCATGCCGCTGTACTCCAGCCTAAGTGACAAAGTGAGACCCTGTCTCAAAAAAAAAAAAAGAAGTGAGCATTATTTTTATAATTAGTGGGGACAAGCATTCAACTGAAATGAGCTAATACTCAGAAAAATGTGGGTAGGCTAGTCTGAACTTGGGGTAGGAGAGAAGATAGTCTTATTTCAGTCCCTACTGGTAAGAGCCACCTTGGTAGGTGTGTTCCTATCTTGGAAATGACTGGATTGTCACTGATGGAAACTGAAACTGTATGTACTGAAAGGTGGTATTTGCTTAACCTGAAGGATCAAGTTACTAACCCACCCTGAATGGTGGAGATACAGCCTTTGTTTTCCTGAACACTTGTTTTCTTAGAGCTTAATACATGAATTTAAGGTTTAAAAAAACCCAACAAACCACTGATAGAATTGTGTCATTTTAACTGCTTCTTTTGGCTTTATATCCTTCTTCCTACACATTGGTTCTATAGTTCCTCTCATTAATGGGTTTGCAACAGGCTTAGAGTTTTTCAGTAAGACAAAATGGAAGTGCTGGATTTAGGTATAGCTGATCAACTTAAACACTTATAAATTCACCATTGTTTTTGGTTCCCAATTTGAAGAGTGGAGACAGAAGTCAAGAAAATAAGCTTTTCTTATTCAAAGAATGATTCCCAAACCAATAGGATTTGCCCTAGGATCAGTACAGACTTATTACAGTCTCCTAAACAGAGAGGAAAGAGTTGCGTAAATTCATCTAGCTTTTAGTTTAATTTCACTTAGCCCATAGGGATTCTGAGAGGAAACGATATTAATGTGATTCCTATTTCATCTAGGCACTGTAGCATAATCCTTCAATAAATTACCACATTTGATTCTCATATAATTCTCTAAAATGTGAATACCATATTACAGATGAGGAGAGTGAGACTCAGAGAAGTTAGTAACTTTCCAAGGTTGAAGAGCTAAGTGACAGAGCTGGGATTCAAACCTTTCTTTGTCTAACTCCAAAACTCATGCTTGTGAAACTAATAGCAAGGAGGACTGATTTATACCTTCAACTGAAAAAAAAATGCCACAAGCCTTAGGTATTTGTTACCTTAGAAGATGAGACTCTTGCTCTGAGTGTTTGTGCTCTGTGACGCTGCCTCTAAATAAATGACAGTGATTTTTTAGTGTCTAATAGGATACCTTATATTTTCTTGCTTTAGAGATGTATGTTTTCATATTTTAGAATTTTTTGAAGATGTATATTGTCTATATTTACTTCAAAATGTTTGTGAAATGGTTACTATGTCTTAAATGTATCTCAAAATTGATGAAGCATGGCATATGCCTGTAGTTTTCACACATAAGTATCTTACCAATTTGTTGTGCACTTTTTCTTCCCAGCCTTCCCCATCTTATCCTATTATTTTTTTAAAATATGATTTAATAAATAATTGAAATATATACTACCAATAAAATAACTCATTCTCTTTCATTAGTTAACATTACAGTGTACAGAAAAGCATTATGATGTAGAAAATTCAAATTGGGCCGGGTGCGGTGGCTCACGCCTGTAATCCCAGCTCTTTGGGAGGCCGAGGTGGGCGGATCATGAGGTCAGGAGTTTGATACCAGCCTGGCCAATATGGTGAAAACCCCATCTAGTAAAACTACAAAAATTAGCCGGGCGTGGTGGCACCCACCTGTAGTCCCAGCTACTCGGGAGGCTGAGGCAGAAGAATTGCTTGAACCCGGGAGGCAGAGGTTGCAGTGAGCCAAGATAGCGCCACTGCACTCCAGCCTGGACAACAGAGCAAGACTCCGTCTCAAAAAAAAAAAAAAAAAAGAAAAAAAGAAAATTCAAATTGAACTGTGAATCAGCAGATCTGAGCTTTAATTTTGGTTTTGTTAGCTACTTGATGTGTAACTTGCTAGGCAAGTCACTTCCCCTCTATGGGCTTTAGTTTCCTCATCTGTAAAATGGAGGGGGAGGAGAAATTTTAAGCCCGTCTTCCTTGAATAGGTTGTATGCCTTCTTTCTAATTAAAAACATAGATGCCCTAGATGCCTTTCTTAAAAACTGTATTACTGCATTTTACAATATTTTGTTTTCATCTTCCTTCTTTCCCTTCTTAATTTAGTAGAGAGGATAAATTATTTTTGGTATCCTACATTTACCAGGACAGCATATCTTAGGAAGCAGGGACCCAGAAAATAATGAATGAGTGAATATATGTTTTATTTGAGCTAATGAAAAATTTTTTAAATAAAGTACCGTCAAAAAGATGTTGAAGTTTCATTGAAAAGTAGTTCTACCTAAAGAATGAAACGTGTTTAGTAAAGTTCAATTCGTCTGCTCTGTATTGGATAGATGTACAAAGAAGAACACTCTTGAACTTGTCTTTAAGAAGCCCTCTTACTAGTAGGAGAGGCAAACTTCTAAACTTTGTATTATGGAAAATTGACAGCAATAATACACACATCACCAACTTTAAGAGTTACTAACTTGTGGTCAGTCTTGCTTCATCCATACCTCCATCCACTTCCTTCTTTATTTTGAAGCAAATCCCTAGACTTTTTTTTTTTTTTTTTTTTTTTTACCAGTTGTTACCATGCAGTGTGATAAGTATAATAATAGACATGTTAATCCAAGTGAGGTGCAAATTTGTTCATATAAATATATTTTGAGACTTGAGCATTATACTGTTCTGGGCACGAGAAATTAGATATAGTAAGCTATTGTAGGGCAGGGATAATATAATTGAAGAGACTGTACATATGTGAAACAGAATGTAGCAACACTGGATCATGTGCCAAAATTGGTGGTAGAGACTCTTAAGTGGGAACTGACATTATTTTAGAATGAAAGTAGAACTTAAACAAGTGGCGATAGAGAGAAAGAACATTCAGGGATAAGGTGAGGGTAATCACATGGATAAAGCGTGCGGTTAGGAAATCTAATTTTGGCTTCATAGAATAAGTTATATCTAAATCTGTATCTCTCTATCTTTATCTTTTAGACTACTACAACATGTAATTGGCATAGTGTAGATGTTATATCAGAACTTGAACAAAGCCGGTTGCTGTAGCAGAAATTAGGACACACTACTTTGTGAATATATCACTGTTCGTGGTTAATTTTTTGGCACGTTCTGTTAAAAAGCCTTCTAAATATCTTAATACCACATGTATTAATGGATCCATTCTTGTTAGAATGTTTGTGGGTTTGTGCCATCAGCTTTGGTGTGCAGTTGTGTGTGTGTGTTTAACTTAAATGTTAACTATTTGACAATTTTAAGATTATTTTGAAATATCTAGTTTAGATCATTCTTGTCTTACATGAAATTTTTTCCAGAAATGTTGGCATAATTCATGAGAAATCCTTGAATTTAGGGAATTGTTACCATTATAGCTTATTTTGAAGTATTCTGAGAATAAAATCTTAAAGTATATTCCCTAATGCAGAAATTGCTTGTCAAAGGTCATGAACTTCTCTGAGCATCTCCTCAAAGTGTTGTGCTATCTCATCAGAAAAATGTACATTCAAATATCCTTGGGGGGTCTGTGGATTCTGTCTTAATAATTTATTCTTTAATGTGTAGGCAGAAAGCATACTGCTAAAATTCAACTCAATTATCTTTCTGTGTGTTCTGCTTGCCTTTTACAAACAAGTGTTTTTAATTATTAAGAGTGATAAAATGATAAAGCTTATTATTGCAAATGCCTAATTAAAAAATTAGACATTCTTAATTGAATTCTTGGGGAAAAACAAGCTGTAGCCAGTTTAATAAATAGGAATTATTTCACTAAAGATTTTGGAATAAGCGTGTGGTACTTTATTTATGGCTCCTGTCCATCCTGGATTAACAGGAAGTAGAATATATGACATATGAATGAATAAATGCATAAATACCTTTTTTTCCCCCAGAAGTAAAAACTTTGACTTACTGTGTCCTTAGGCAGTTAAGATCTGTGGAGGAAAGGATCTGCTAAAGTATTTTGAGGTTCACATCTGTGTTGAAACAACCGGAAGTAATGCAGGAGCTTAGAAACTGTTTTTGGCTGACAAAGGATTGATTCTCAGTGGAGCCCTGAGATACAAGTGCTCATAGTTCACTTAGTTTGAGGAATGGCCCTAAATGAGTTTCTTAGAAATAGGTGGTTTTAAAAACTTGTGGATTGTAATTAAAATGTAATTATGATAATGATTATGAGCATAAGCAGAATTCTCAGGAGATAGGAACAGGTGAATTAGCTGGTAATGGGACATTTGACCCCACAGAGCTGTGCACAGACTGTTCGAAGTTCAGTGAATATTAGGTGAATTGCTTTAAAGTGATACCCTTGTGACCTGTTGGAGTTAATAATTTTTCAAGTACCTAATCTACTAGTAGGAAACAACTTATTCCAATACATAGTAGTAAAAATACAGACTGTGAAAGCCAGAAGAGATTTTAACAATCAGTGATCTGGCCTCTCCTTCAGTAAATTTAAAGAGTGATCAGAGAGGTTGACTTGCTGCCTAAGGTCTGTTGGTTATGGCAATCCCAACAGCGTTGTTTCTCATTACCTGATTTTTGGTAAGTCTATTGTGCTTATTTATTTTGTTTGTCTTTTCATTCTGGATCTCAGTATTTGGAGAAGGAAGTATATTAACTTTAGCATGGTAACTAGATTATTGGTAAATTGGCTAAGAATTCCCTGAACTGTTATACCATAATGTTTTTACTTTGCCATCATATACTGCTTCCATCTTTAACATAATAACCCATAGTTACAAGATTTATTAGGGTAGGCGTGTTTTAGGAGCTTAATTCCATTCCACAGTTGGAAACAGATATTAAGAATCCACAGTTCTTAAAACATTTTCCTCATGCTTTTTTATACCTTTCTAGGATGATCTTTGCCTAACAGCATTTAGTTGCAAGCTGTGTCTATGAACTTGGCAAAGTTTTAAAAATAAACTAGGAAAAGATTTTTGAGAAGAGAGTTTGTTATGGGATTTAGTCATTTAAATACATTCCTAAAAGCTGTTTTTTCCCCACTCAAAACTAGACACTGGAAGGATCATTGACATCCAGGTTCAAAGAAGTTACTGCTTACATGACTGATCCCGATTCTGAGTTCTTTTGCCACATTTGGTTCATGTGGAAAGGCTGGCTGGGGCTAAGACTTGCCCGTACATTAGCGGCATCATAGCCAGAGTGAGGACCCTTAGAACAGTGCCTGTCAAGCTTTTTTAGTCCTAGCCTTTTGGCTGAGTCATTCTTTAGCTCAATAATTTCTACTTTCTAATGGAATAATAACAATTGTCAAGGTATGAGCATTTTTTGGGAAGAGCTATATGGATGGTTCCTAATTGAATCACAAAAAATATGCTTGTCATAAAGTCTAGACTAATTAGAAAACTGCAGGCCTCAAATCCTAGTGATGGAATTGTATCAGTATATTCTCTACAGTTATAATAAAATAACCAAAAACTAAATTGATAACGATGAGCCAAACCTAATGGTAATTTAATTAAAAGGCAAGAATAATGACAATTGAAAACGAAGACCAACTAAAGACAACACAGTTTCACTGATGGCAAGTGCCCCTCTTGAAAGTTACGGACTTCTACGTTTTGAGTATGCATATGTGGTAGGAGCTTGCAGCATTGCCAGTTGCAGCAACTGGATATACTAGTGGAATACAAATTGAAGTTTTTGCTACATTCTAGTAAAGTCTTCATTTTTGCAACTCTTGGTAACTAGCTTAATAGTTTATTCATAAGTAGCTTTATGGATTAAAGGAAGGTCATGTTTTCTTTTTTTTTGAGACTGAGTCTCGCTGTGTCGCCCAGGCAGGAGTGCAGTGGTGCGATCTCCGCTCACTGCAAGCTCCGCCTCCTGGGTTCATGCCATTCTCCTGCCTCAGCCTCCTGAGTAGCTGGGACTGCAGGTGCCTGCCACCATGCCCAGCTAATTTTTTGTATTTTTAGTAGAGACGGGGTTTCACCGTGTTAGCCAGGACGGTCTCGATCTCCTGACCTTGTGATCCACCCGCCTCGGCCTCCCAAAGTGCTGGGGTTACAGGCATGGCCACGAAGGTCATGCTTTCTAAATCATTTATAGTCCATCAGGAGGCTTGGCCCTTTCTTGGAAAATCATTACTTTTGAAGGCTGGTTTAGTAATCCTTGAGCTTCTCATGAGCATTGTTTCCCTAGCTGTGTTGGGACATTTATGAAGAGCAGGGCTTAGATAGAATTTAGTGGGTTGTTTTTTTTTTTCTTCTTTTTTTTTTGTTTTTTACCTCAGGACATTTGTAATCTTTGATATGCTAATATACATCTTTAATCTGGTTGGGATAAAGCATATAGTTTCCTAGCGCCATTTACCACAAATGCTGCCTTGGAGGACTGAGTCCTGTTTTTAGGTTCAGCCTTGAGAACAAGATTCAGAAGGCAGCAATAAGAAAGTGACACAAGAAAAATAGAAAATGCAGCATATATATGAAGCATACATAATTTACCTTTGTTAATCTTGGGCGAAGCGGTATGTAGTATATATGTAGTGTTCAGGGTAAATATGGTATGTTTTCCTATAACATCGGTTTTACTTCAGTAATTTGAAATATTTTATATAAATCTTCAGGTATATTGTGAAGTCAAATTTTATAAATTTTTTTTAGCAAAAAAGATATTGCAATTCTGTTATAAAAGTTTGAAAAGCTCTGTCTTTGGTAGTACACTTAAAATATTAGTATATCTTTGTATATTGGAATACTGTGTTTCACTTCTCTGAGTCTGAAAGTGTTAGGATTAAAATTTCATGTCTTAATATGAAAACATTATTATTAAGGTAAAAAGTGATCAAGCACAATAGTTTACCTAAAAAAAGAGTCATGTATGACTTACGGGAATTACCTTATTTAAAAAAACTGTTTTCTTCCCCTAGAAGGAAATTGAATACATGTTTTTGCTAGCAGCAGACTGTTTTTTCCCCCTCCAATTTCACTAACTTAACTAATTGTTAGAACTATGTACTTTTTTGTTATTTTGGGTGCTTCTTCCTGTTTATTATTCAGTGTTATCAAGCTGTGTGTTAACAAGAACACAGCCCACCTTCTGTAGGCTTTATAGTAGAGAAGTTACCCTACTGATTCTGGCCTTAAGGACAGAAACAGAAACAAAGGAAAATGTATATTATTGAAAAATTTGTTTTCTGATCAGCAGATAATTTTAGTGCTACAAAACTGACATTTCCTCTCTCATAGAGTAGAATTTGACTTTTTAAAGGTGTCTTTATGTTTGATTTTTACATCACTCAGAGGAATTCTGAATCTTATTTTTCTCAGTGTGTAACATTTCACAGGATAGTAAGATCCTAGAAGCATTTTAACTCTTGTCAAAGTGCCATGCTTATGGAACAGCATCATTATATGAAACAGTTGTATAGTGGCCTAAGAACTAATGAACGTCTTTAGATTCCTTACTACCGAGAAGTGCCTTGGGGGGAAGTATTGGGGAAAATAGGATATAGACAGTTAAATATTGGTAAATCAGTGCTTGTGTAGGCAAACAAAGTGGCCATTATATCTACTTCAATGGGTACTTACCACAGGGTTGGACACTAGCATCTTTTATTGAAAAAAGAAATGTTAACCAGGATGCTACAGCTGATCTTTATTTGTGGAAAATGCTCAATAAGCCTTAATTTTTGAAAAAGGAAAAAGGAACCCACTGTTATTAGGAGCTTGACTACACTAAATAATTTGTACACTTTGGGTTTGCATTTTGGCTCTTTTTTTGTTGCTTATAGATTTCTTTCAGGTGAGGTTTTCTTTTTTTGAGATAGGTTCTCACCCTGTTGCATAGGCTGGACTCAAACTCTTCGCCTCATGCACTTCTTCTGCTTCAGCCTCCCAAGTAGTTGGGCACACAGTTGTGTGCCACTGTGCCTGGCTCAGAGGATGTTTTCTTTGATGTTGAGTCTGTCTTAGTCCATTTGTATTGATATAAAGGAATACCTGAAGCTGGGTAATTTGTAAAGAAAAGAGGTTTATGTGGCTCACAGTTTTGCAGGCTGTACAAGAAGCACGGCATCAGTATCTGCTTCTGGTGAGGGCCTCAGGAGGCTTCCACTCCTGGTGTAAGGTGAAGGGGAGCAGGCATCACACAGTGAGAGAGGAAGCAAGAGAGAAAGAGGAAGAGCTGCCAGTCTCTTTTCAACAGCCAGTTCTTGTGGCTGAGAACTGAGCCAGTTCTCACTATGAGTGAGAACACTTAGTGGCACCAAGCCATTAATGAGGAATCTGCCCACATGACCCAAACACCTCCTACCAGGCCCCACCTCCAACATTGGGAATCAGATTTCAACATGAGACTTGGTGGGACCAAACAAACCATATCTAAACCATAGCAGTCTTAATCAAAACATTAAGTGATGATTGCAGTTACCAAAATATAGTAGGAAAAACACTGGAGCATTGGTTTTCAATGCTTCAGATGGGAATCTATCAGAAAATCTTAATGGATATACTTAGCTCGAGGCTTCTTCATAATCTAACTTCTGTAAAACAAGTTGTGTTGCTTTTGACTAGAGGTGTGTCAACTCCAGATGGTAATGCTGCAGAACTTTGCTCCTTAGTTCAGCTAAAACCAGGTTCAGGAGTTCATAGTTAATTGAACATGGGAAAGTTAATTGAACATGGGAATGTGAAATTCTCGTTCAGTAGATGAGATTGTTGGGTAGACAGAATATTTCAAAGTGTGAGGTCCATGAGTCCATATTTTTAAAATGGGTTTTGAGTGGCTAAAAAAACAGTAAGAAACAACTCTTCGTTGTACCGTAGTCCTGTGAAATAGGTCCAACATGGGTTGGTGGTTGACAGTCTCAAGAGTAACAGGCAGTTACTTGATGCTGTTTGTGACAGACTGTATTTTCTAAGGATGGTTGCAACAGTATTTTCCATTGCACATGTGTGAGCTTGTACAGACCCTAACTGTTCTCTTATTCTGAGGTGGGATTTAAGTCCCTTGAATTTGGGCAGTCTTGTAAATCACTTGTAGCCAATAGAATGTGGCAGAAAATTACACTGTATGACTTCCAAGGCTAGGTCAGAAAAGGTGAGAGAGCTTTTGCCTAGCTCAAAAGAATACTGGTCTTTAAGCCATTAGCAGCTTTGTAAGTATCTGACTATTCTGAGGTCCCCATGCTATAAGGAAGCCCAAACTATCTCATGGGGAAAATCGAAGAGGCTAAAGTCCGGAGCTAGAACTGCTCAGCCAGAATTGCTTAGCTGAGCCCTTTACAAATTCCTAACTCATAAAAATTGTGGAAGAAAATAAAATGGTGGTTGTTTTAAAACACTAAGTTTTAGAGTGATTTTGTTATGTAGTGATAGGTAGCCAGAATACTCCATTCCATACTACTTTCCCATCCATACTTTTAAATTCTGTGCTTTTTAATTATTATATCAAGTTTTTGAACAAAGTAGTGGGCAAGAGTTTCTCTGAGTTTGTGACAGGATTATGTTATGTGCTCTTCTTCACTTGTAGTCTTTTCTGCAAAATAATACAGCCCAAGCCTCATCCCTGCATATCTTAATGGGCTTTCCTTTTAGAAATACAGATTTTAAAATATATATATCTTGAAAAAGGCTATAGGTCATGTCATCCTTTTGCATTCAGCCTCTGGCATATCTATATTTCTGAAGCCTGGCATTAATGTGTTGTTTTGTTTATGAAGATATTATTGTATCAAACAAGCATTTGTTGCCCATTTTACAGTGTGTCAGTAACAATAGTAGTAGTGAAATCATAGACAACGAATATTTAGACTGTACTGCTTTCCCATTGATGTCTTTCTCATTTATACTTCATTTTTCTGAATGTTTGTGGAATATTGGAAATCATTGTTTAAAACAGAGGTTGGCAAACTATGGCCTGCAAACTGTCTTCCTGTTTTTTTAAAGTTTTATTGGAACACAGCCACACCCATTCATTTATTTATTATCCATGGCTGCTTTTCTGGTACAGTGGCAGAGCTGAGAAGTTGTTGCTGAGATTGTATGGTTCACAAAGTGGAAAATACTTGTTACTTGGCCCTTTACAGAAACCTTTGCCAGCTCCTGGTTTAGACTGTTTCTTAGAAGTTGATTATCCTTTTTACTTTTTTAGTTTTTTACTTTTGAGGCAGGGTCTCACTCTGTCACCCAGGCTGGAGTGCAGTGGCACAATTATGGCTAACTGTAGTCTCAACCTCCTGGGCTCAAGTGATCCTTCCACCTCAGCCTCTCAAGTAGCTAGAATCACAGGTGTGCACCACTACGACTGGCTTATTTTTGTATTTTTTTTTTCAAGGTGGGGTTTTGCCTTGTTGCCAAGGCTGGTCTCAAACTCACGGGCTCAAGCAATCTGCCCACCTTGGCCTCTCACAGTGCCGGGATTACAGGCATGAGCCACTGCACTCAGCCAGTTCCCCCTTTTAAAGGGACATTTATTTGAAGTTATTTTTTCTTCTACTTTTAAAGACATGCAATCTAATGAATATTAAAAGATTATTTAACGTAACTTTCTATCTGCTGCTTGAATTTCTTTCAGTACTCCTACCATGTGATCTTCCAGCTGAAAGGGATAAGATAATGAGATAAGCAGAATTAATTAAATAATGACAGCTGGGAGTGGTGGCTCACGCCTGTAATCCCAGCACTTTGGGAGGCTGAGGCAGGTGGATTTTTTGAGGTCAGGAGTTGGAGACCAGCCTGGCCAACATGGTGAAACCTCATCTCTACTAAAAATACAAAAATTAGCTGGATGTGGTGGTGGGTGCCTGTAATCCCAGCTACTTGGGTGGTTGAGGTAGGAGAATTGCTTGAACCTGGGAGGCGGAGGTTGCAGTGAGCCGAGATCACGCCACTGCACTCCAGCCTGGCCGACAGAACAAGACTCCATCTCAAAAAAAAAAATGACAAAGCAGCATTGGATATGGGTGTGTTAAACACAGGAATTGCACCTGATTGGGAGTAAAAAAAACATAGATGAAATACTAATATTTTGTTATTTGTCCATTTGCTCAAAACTGTCTCTCCATTGGTAAGTTTTTTGTTTTTTTTTTTTAACAATTTTTCATAGAGATGGGGTCTAGCGATGTTGCCCAGGCTGGTCTCGAACTCCTGGCCTCAAGTGATCCTCCTGCCTGGGCTCCCAAAGTGCTGGGATCACAGGTGTGAACAACTGTGCTTAGCTTCATTGGTAGGTTTTGACTTTGAATTTGTTTACTTGCAGAAGGCACAGAAGAGCCAATTTTAATAGAAAAAACACGTAAATGGGCTGGACTTCCAGGTATAGCTATAGGTGGTAGAAATTTTTAGGTAGCTGGATTTAATGGTTAGATATTCAATTTGAGACTTTCCATTGCAGTACTTAGTTTCCCTAAATAAATGTGTAGCAGCTAAAACATGGAACTAAAAGTCCTTACAAATATACCTGTTGTGAGTTACTGGGTTTGTACAATAAATGATGATACAGAAAGATGCATACAAGTAGAGCCAGTCTAGACTTGACTGCAGTACTATATTGTGTATTGTACTATATTTGTATATTCTATGTACTTTATTGCTTTGTGAACATGGTGAACATTGTGAATGAGGTGAATCTCGCAGGAGATAGAAGAAGGTACATCCTTTTCCAAGATCAACATTATCTCGAGAGGGAAAGTAATTTTTCACATTCCATTCAGGAAATCCATCCTGTTAGAGTCCCGTTAATTATTTGTTTCATACATAAGTAACCATCTAATGTTTTTAATACATTTTCCATCTAATAAAGAAATGGAATGAATTTAAGTAATAAAGATTAGTAAAAGAAGGAAAACATAGGTTGAGCATCACATTAAAAATTTTTAGACTATTTCTGAAATATTACAGATCAGACTGACAGCTGAAGGCCCATACTGAGAATCATTACCATAGAAGTAAAGGGAAGATGCATAAGGAAATGTAATTGTGTGCCCAGTCTTTTGTGTTTATCTTCACAAAAATGCTATAAGGTGGAGTTGGGTGGGTTGGATGTTTTATCTGTATTTTAAAGATAAAGAAACTGCAGACCCAAACAGGTAAGCAAGCTCAACAGCAAGGTAAACAGGTGAGTTTAGATTCTAACCTAAACCTGCTAGACTTGGAGTCCCAGGGATTTCTATTGTGTCTTGGTGCTGGGTTATCTGAAAGGCTTGTTTCTATAAAGGGCCTACCTTATTTAGGAAGGAGCAGTTTATAAGCTGGGCCTCATTTCATTCAGTATTGAAAATGTTTTCACTAAACATTTAGTTTCCTAATAGCTCACTAGTCTGTGTACTTTATTGCTTTGTGAACATGGTGGCCATTCAAGTTTAAAAACGGCATTTAAGTTACAGTGTATATTTTCAAACTGAAGTGATCCATAGGATTACCTTGGTATAGGAATTTGTAGAAACATGTTTGAATGTATTATTAGTCTTAAGCAAGACCGCAAATCTTCTTGTTTTCTACCTTACCTTATTAACTCTACTGCCTTGGGGGTTTTTTGTTTCTAATATTTCAATAAAAGATTCTATCTAGGTAAGATCTCTCTGTGGGTCAGGTAGGGTGGAGTTGGAAATAAAGCCACTGATCTTTGATATGTGCGTCTTACCTGAAAATGATGTCTTTTTATTCAAATTGATAGTGACAATAATTAAATCCACCTAGAAGATGGTCTTCTGAGTAGTGTTCTAAGGTTGACAGTAGACTTTTCTCCCTCTCGTTTTGGCTGCCTCTGGAAATGGCCCTCAGGGAAATCCTGGTAAAGTCTAATTGCCTTTAGATTTTAACTACCTGATTTTTTTTTTTGTTTTTTGAAATGCAAGGTCTCACATATTTATTATTGAACCCAGCCAACTGGCACCTTCATAGCACATACAGAGAGAAAAAATATATTCCCAATAAGACGTGTCCAACTGTCCAGATAGTGGTGACATTTTCAGCTTGATATGGTAACATGGTTGTGACCTTGACATAGCATAAGTATGTGTGCCATCTCATGTGCAATTCTTTATAGACCCAGTCTGGTTCTTCTCCAGTGTTTCCTTTTGGAGTTGTACCTGATTTTATTACCAGTTTTCATCTAAATCCACTGGGAGTAGGACAATTTTTTGCTTTTGTTTCTTGGCCAGGAAACACTTAATCCGGAAACTCTTGTGAGAAGACATGGTGAGAAGCCAAGTCGAGCACACACAATGATGGTGGAGAAAGGAAGAGAGAGCCTGAATTTTTTAACAGTAAAATTTCTATACTGAGTTGCTAGTTTGGTCCATCAACTTTTAATGCAATGATGTGGAATTTTTAAGGATTCTCAGCAAGAGGTTGTCTTATTTCATATGTTAAAATTTTCTGTGGAGCAGATTTTTGTCCATTGTATGCAGTTAGTAAAAGCTGAGGCCTTGTAGTGGAGACTGCTGTTGTTTCCTCCTGTCGTGAGTCATACAACTTTAGAACTGGGTAGGACCTTTCAGATCATCTATTTTAACCCCTTCACTTTCTCTGAACTTCTCTTCTAGTGCTGTGCACTCAATTCTCATTCATGATGTGATGCCTTGACCTCGCTGAAGGACAAGTAGAAACTTTATGTGCCTTCTCTAAAAGTGGGATTTAGTTAGAAGATTTGGTTCCAATTTCACCCTACCCGTATAGACGTGCTGAGGGACCTTAGGCAAAAAAAGTTATTAAGGAGACTTTTGGAAAATAGTATCTGAAGGCATGAGAGAGAGACAGTTTGTGCTAAATAAATTTTTCTTTCCCTTTCTTCCCTTAACTATGTATTTTTCTCCTCACTGGTGAGTCTCTTTAAAACTTCATTCTTATTCTACCTGGCTGACCCATGGAATTTCCTCTCATTTCCTTTCCGCATACCCCACTTCTTATATATTTGTTCATATTTGTCTTACTGCTTAGCAAGTATCTGAAATAATCAGCTAACATTATGTTAAAAGTTCTAATTAATTTGAGTTGTTTTAAATTCTAATACAGAAAAAGGAATTCTCATTTCTCGGCACCAAAAAGCTGCCGTTTAAAAAAAAGTGGTAATTTTTTGTGCTTTTTAAAAAATGACTAGTCAAGTGCAATAGTGAGAAGAAGGGAACAAGTAGAGCAAAGAGTTCAGTCTATAACTGTGAACAATCAGTTGTGATAATTCACTATCTTCGGACCAGCTTTACACTTTTCTGATTATTGGAATACTCCAATCTCTCCTTTTAATTGTTTTATCTGTTTAAAAAAACTCTTTTAAAAAGTTGAAGATGAGAGGATCTTGTCTTTAATTATCCAGAAGTTTCTAAAATTAATGAAACAACATGATTAGCCTTCCATTAATATTAGGGCATTTATTAAGAGAATACAATCATGTTACAAAAGTGCAGGTTTATATTGAGTGGGGTGTTACCTTAGAAGTTCTCTGTGATTCTCCATTTGTGGTCATTTCAGGCTCTTTTGGCCCATGAGACCTGCGTGTTCTTTTGCAAATGAGGAAACAGGTTCAGAGTAGTAGCTTTATCTTAGGATCTCATAGCTGCTAAATTGCAGAGTTTGGACTTGAACTCCTA
Source organism: Pan troglodytes (assembly GCF_028858775.2). NCBI lineage: Eukaryota > Metazoa > Chordata > Mammalia > Primates > Hominidae > Pan > Pan troglodytes. Next base: position 17,787,623 of record NC_072407.2, read on the forward strand.
GCAAGTAAATATATCTTAAGTAGCTTTGTAATATGTTTCTCTTAATGCATTTATAAATGCAAATATGTGATAATTTTTTTTACAGCCACTAGGAAAACCCACTTTGTAAGTAAGCCTAAGTGAATTCCTTGAAAATAATGGTGATACATGGTACTCAGCATTTTGCTGATCTTCAGAAAGATTGCTTCTTTAACTTGAGTCAAAAGATAAGGTGTGTTTTGAACAAAATAGCTAGCTACGACTGCTAGGTGCTATTTCCTAAAGCAGCTCGAGAACAGTGAAAATAAATGTAAATTACCTTTCACAGTCCTGTCGTCCCCTTCCCAAGCGTGTGGGAATGCTAATGCTGCAGCTTTTCTCATATTGCAGTGGTGCAGCTACTTCTCAACAGATGACAGGCGCTTGTAGATATCTTGCTGTGTAGCAGGAATCTGAACAGCATGCTCTGGAAGGATTGTCAGCATTCCTTTCATGGCTTTTGCTTTTCTAGTTGCTTCTGGCCACTCTGGCAGGACTGTGGAAGATAGGACAAGTCTGAACTTCCCTTAAAAGAACTTTCATTTTTATTGGCTTTGCCAATAAGTTTGTAGGGTGAAGTGTATTGGTTGAATGGGGAAGCCAAGAATACATTTCTTTTCAAATTAGTGCGGCTTTCCTTTGAGCCAGAGGCAGAGTTTAAAAATATTTAGTGCTTGTCATATACACCATGGAATACTATGCAGCCATAAAAAATGATGAGTTCATGTCCTTTGTAGGGACATGGATGAAGCTGGAAACCATCATTCTCAGCAAACTATCGCAAGGACAAAAAACCAAACACCGCATGTTCTCATAGGTGGGAATTGCACAATGAGAACACATGGACACAGGAAGGGGAACATCACACACCGGGGACTGTTGTGGGGTGGGGGGAGGGGGGAGGGATAGCATTAGGAGATATACCTAATCCTAAATGACGAGTTAATGGGTGCAGCACACCAACATGGCACATGTATACATATGTAACAAACCTGCACGTTGTGCACATATACCCTAAAACTTAAAGTATAATAATAATAAAATTAAAAAAATTTGAAAATAAATATCAAAATGCACAATAAAAAAATAAAATGAGTCTCTTGTTGGCAGCAAAAAAAAAAAATATTTAGTGCTTGTGAAGTTTTTGGTGGCATTATGCTAAGTTGTGGGAATTGTTTTTTTTTTCCCTAGGAGGAAAACTGTGTAAGTCATTATAGTAGTATAAAATCACTTGTTAATAGCTTTGAAAGAAGCTGCTTCATTCTACAACTCTCTTAGCAAGCAATCTTTATTCTGTTAGGCTTGAGGAGAATTAAGCCTAACAGAATATTTATTTTCTGCTATTTGGTGGTGACAGATTAGCTGTTTAGGCTTTGGTAGGGCAGATGTCTTGATAACTGAAGAAAGTACATCATTCTGGGTTTTTTTTAGGGTTGAACTCATCCCAGGCTCTAATTTCTCAATTGTTAGAGGGAAAACTGCTTAATATCTTTCCCTGTCTTACATGCATATGTACACCTATGGAAAACTTTCTGGTGCCTGGTACCTAGTAGGCCCTTAATAAATATTTGTTGAATAAATTTTTACATAAGAAAAAAATAAAGCTCAAAGAATTAGCTGATCTAGGTATGTTCTCAGTATAGTATTTAATATATATTGAGTATGTAATTGTCATTAATACCTACTTGTTAGGAAGTATATTGATGCAGAATTATTCTTCATATCTCCCATATGAGGTTATTGACATCAAACCGTTTTATTTATTTATTTTTTTTAAGAGATGGGGTCTTCTGTGTTGCCCAGGCTGACCTTGAACTCCTGGGCTCAAGTGATCCCTCTGCCTCAGCCTTCAAGAGTAGCTGGGACCATTCATTTGAACTTCAATGCTCTGTAGTTTTAATTAGGCTTTTTGTCACTGAAATCTTGAAATAGTCTCAAACCTGAAGTAGATTATAATGAAAGTAACCATATAATTTATTGTGCAAACTGAGACACTTCTGAGAAATTAATCAAAATTAAGTGGGAACAGCATGTATAAACCAGGCTTGTTCTAGGCAAACTAGGACATATGATCCCTGTTTGTTTTTATTTTTCAAAGTAAATGTTTTATCGAAATAGAATAAATTCAGAAAGTCCATATATTCGAAGTGGACAGCTTGATGAATTTTTAAAAAATGAGCCTCCCAGATCAAGAAATAGAAATAGAACATCACCAGTATCCCAGAAGTCTCCTTCATGTTACCTTCTGGTCACTCCCTCTTCTTCCCTGCAAGACTTTTGGCCATAGATGTTTTGCCTAGTTTGAACTTTATATAAATGGCATCATATAGTAGTACACACTTTTTTACCTGGCCTTACTAGCTCAACGCTCCCTTTGTGAGATCCCTCCACATGTGTTTTAGCGATCGTTCCTTCATTTTTATTGTTTTTAAATATTTCATCATATGCATATACCACACTGTATATGTTATATTGTTGATGAACACTTGGGTTTTATTTTGGGCCAACAAAAATGGTGCTGTTATAACCATACTTGCTTGTTCTTTTGATGAACATATGTACTTATTTCTATTGGGTACATTTCTAGGTCCTATGATATGTGAATGTTCAGCTTTAGTGGGTAGTACCATCTCCTAAGTATCATATCAACCTGTACTTCCTCCAGCAGTAAGATGAGAGTTCCAGTTATTGTGCACCCTTATTCTGAGGGTCAGTGTAGTGGGATCACATAGGGGTTTTAACTTGATAACTAATGAAGTTGAGCCCCTTTTCATGTGCTGTCATTTCGATCTTTTTTTTTTTTTTTTTTTTTTGAGTTAGAGTCTTGCTCTGTCGGCCAGGCTGGAGTGCAGTGGCACGATCTTGGCACACTGCAACCTCCGTATCCCAGGCTCAAGCAATTCTCCTGCCTCAGCCTCCCAAGTCACTGGGATTAAAGGCGTGTGCCACCACGCCCGACTAATTTTTGTATTTTTAGTAGAGACAGGGTTTCACCATGTTGGCCAGGCTGGTCTCTGAACTCCTGACCTCAGGTAATCTGCCCGCCTCAGCCTCCCAAAGTGCTGGGATTACAGGTGTGAACCACCGCGCCTGGCCCAATCCTTTTTTGTAATGCCCATTTGTATACTTTCTTTTCTTGTTTGTTCAAGCCTTTCCCATTTTTCTATTGGTTTATCTCTCATTGATTTGGAATTTACATATTTATGTATTCTAGATATTAATGTTTTCATTATATATATATTACAAATATCTTTTACTCTGGTTTGCCTTTTCTCTTTATTGTTAATGTCTTGGGATAAACTTCATTTTAGTTTTGTCCAGTTTAGCAATATTTTCCTTTTTATGTTCTGTTTAAGAAATGACTGCATGAAAGTCATGGAAATGGTCCTCCTCTGTAATCTTGTAGAAACATAATTGTTTTACCTTTCACATTTAGATCTCCAGTTTATCTGAATTTCTGTGTATAGTGTGAGATAGAGTTCAAAATTTCATTTTTTCTATATGGATAATTGACTCTGCACCATTCTCTTCTTGTCCCAATACCACATTCCTGTAGCTTTATAATACATCTCAATATATGGTAATGTAAGTTCTCCATCTTTGTTATTTATGTTTGTCTTGGCTAATCTTGGCCCTTTGTATTTCCATAAACATTTTAAAATCTCAGTTTCCATATTAAAAAAACAGCGTAGATTTTGATTGGGATTATATTGACTTTAAGGATGGTAAATTGACATCTTCAGTCTTCCAATCTAGGAATATAGTATATGTCTCCACTTATTTAGGTGTTGTTTAATTTCTGTCAGTATTTAGTAGGTTTTAGAATAGAGGTCTTATATATCTTTTCTATCCTTTTCCAATTCTTGATGGTTTTTTAAAAAATAATTTATTGAGATGAGATTCACATAATATAAAATAACCATTTGTGTCTGTCTGTTTTGTGCTGCTATAACAAAATATCTTAGACTGGGTAATCTATAAAGAACAGAAATTTATTTCTCACCATTCTCGAGGCTGGGAAGTTCAAGATCAAAATGTACCAATTGTTTTGGTTGTCTGATGAGAGCTGCTCCCTGCTTCTAAGATGGCACGTTGTTGAACCCTCTAGGGGGAAGGAATGTTGTGTCCTCACCTGGCAGAAGGCAGAAAGAAAAGCAAGAGAGCAAACTAGCACAATGTTGAGTGAAGCCACTTTTATGAGGCCCTTAATCCCATTGATGAGGAAGGAGCCCTCCTGCCCTTATCTCCTCTTAAAAGAACCCTTCTCTTAATAGTACCACATTGGCAAAACCTGAATTTTGGAGGGGACACATTCAAATCATAGCACCATTTAAGTGAGCAATTCAGTGGCATTTAGTACATTCAGTGTTGTGCAACTGCCACCTCTATCTAGTTCCAAAACATTTCATCATTCGAAAGTAAAACTCCTTAAGCAGTTTCTCTATACTCAACTATTCCCCTATGCCACAGGCACAGGCAACTACCAGTTTGCATTCTGTCTCTGTAAATGTATCTGTTTTGGATATTTCATATGAAAGGAATCATACAGTATGTGACCTTTTGTGTCTGACTTCTTTCATTTGATGTATTTTTGAGGTTCATCCATGTTGTAGTAAGTATCAGAACTTTGTTCTTTTTTATGGCTCAGTAGTATTCCATTGTATGTATAAACCACAATTTGTTTATTCATTTGCTGATTGACATGTGGGCTATTTGTGCCACTTGGCTATCGTGAGCAGTGCTGCTATAGATTGAGTATCCCTAATCCAAAAAATCTGAAATTCAGAATGCTCCAAAATTCAAAACTTTTGACCGGGTGTGGTGGCTCATGCCAGTAATCCTAGCACTTTGGGTGGCCGAAGTGGGTGGATCACTTGAGGTCAGGAGTTCAAGACCAGCCTGGCCAACATGGAGAAACCCCATCTCTACTAAAAATATGAAAATTAGCTGGGCGTGGTGGCGGGCACCTGTAGTCCCAGCTACTCGAAGGCTGAGGCAGGAGACTCTCTTGAACCAGGAGGTAAAGGATGCAGTGAGCCGAGATTGCGTCACTGCACTTCAGCCTGGGTGACAGAGTGAGACTTTCCCCAGAAGGAAAAACTTTTAAGCACCAACATGATGCTCAAAGGAAATGCTTCCAGTTTTCATATGTTCAGATTGGGGATGTTCAACCAGTAAGCATAATGCAAATATTCCAAATTTGAAAAAAATCTGAACTATGAAATGCTTCTGGTCCAAAGCATTTCGGATTGGGGATACTTAACCTTACAAACCTGTGTCAACTTGTTTGAGAACCTGTTTTCAGTTTTTTGGTATGTTTACCTAGGAGTGGAATTGCTGGGTCATATGATAATTCTGTTTAACTTTTTAAGGAACTGCCAAACGTTTTTCCACAGCAGCTGAGCCATTTTACAGTCTCACCAACAGTGTATGATTGTTCTAATTTTTGTACGTCTTCACCAACACTTATTTTTTTCTGTAATTTTGGTGTTTTATACTGTTTTAAGTGGTATAATTTTGAGTTTAAAATTTTTCACTATTTGTTATTGGTATACAGAAATACATTTTTTCTCCATATAAACCTTGTAATCAGGTGACATTAAATTCGCTTGGGGGCTATTAATTTTAATGGTCTATTTATTTATTGGATTTTGTACTTACACCTGAATTTCCATTTTCTAAATGCTTTCATATTGTTTCCTTTTTTAGTAATTATATTATGGATGCAGCAGTCTTGTGAACAACTTAGAGAATATAGGAATTTAAATTTTCTTAAAATTTTTCCTTAGTTTCCTTTGTAGTTCTATTGCTTTTCATTTTGGTCTTTCTTTATTTTGTAGGTATTTTTCAAATATCTGGTGATCCGTGGTTATCTATTTGTATTTATAATGGAATAGGGTGGTTGGTTTTGGTAGCTGATAGTGGCTTCCTCTAGTTTTTTGAGGTCTGTTTTCTCAAAAGAGCTTTTCCACAGATGGTATGATTGAGAACTCTGCATGAGTTTCCTTTAAGGTGGGGATATCCAAGCTTTTGGCTTCCCTGGGCCACATTGGAAGAAGAATTGTCTTGGGCCACACATAAAATACACTGACACTAACGACAGCTAATGAGCTTAAAAAAAAATCACACAAAAGCTAATGATGTTTTAAGAAAGTTTATGAATTTGTGTTGGGCTGCATTCAAAGCCATCCTGGGCCATGGGTTGGACAAGCTTGCATTAAGGCCGGCAGCAGAGGCTGAGGACTTAAAATGTATTCTGAGCGCTATAAATGCTTTTTCCTTTTGTTTGTTTTTGTTTGCTCTCTCCTGATCCACTGCCTCCCCCCACCTTCGTTTGTGGATGTTTGGAGCAACCATCAGGCTCAATTCCAGTTCTCTTTTGTCCCTAGTACCCATGCTGGATGCTCTTCTCAATCAGATCTAGATACTAAGCCTGGGAGCCAAAGTTTATGCAGAAAGTAAGACTGTCATGAGTAGCTCTGCTGTTCTGTGAGCAATCTTTTAATTATCTTGATTTCCTTATGCTTTAGTCCAGCTTTTGGATCCTGACCTTGATGTTTTCTCCCAGGTTCCATTTAGGGGATTGGTAAAAAGAGCTCTTGCCTCATTATAGTCCTTTCCTGTCCTTGTTTTGCTTGGGTTGCTGTTTCTTCTGGTATGGCTATTCTACCAATTCAGTCTTACCTGTTTCTTCTAGAAATTCTTCTGTTTCTTTTCTTTCTTCCTTTTTGTTTGACTTGGTTTAATGGAGCTATTTTTTCCAGGTTGTTATGAACATATATTTTTTAATTATGAAAAATTTGGACATAAATCACATGTATCTACTCCGCAGCTTAAATAAAACATAAATACAATTCAAGCTCCTTATTCTCTCTCTGGTTGTATTGCACTCCCTCTCATGCATCTATTAATATTTTTCCATCTGTATGCATTGCTAAACAATACAGAGCATTGTTTTGAATGTGTTAGAGCTTTTTGTAGTGACATAATACATGAATTCTTCTGCACCTTGTTTTTATTTTTCCTTTCATTATGGTTGTTTTCTTAATATGTCTTTTCTGCTGTTTCAGAGGAATTTGGGTAGAGAAGATAAGTCAGCTCATGTATTTCTTACTCTAACTTTTTAAAAGGGGAGATTTAAGCCCCTTTTGGATATACTGTCACTAAGAGACACGTAGTAGAAAGGGCTCGGTGTCACCTCTTCTTGTTTCAATTGGTGTTGATACGTGAATATGACACCTCCAGTGTTACACAAGCTAGGTAATTGAGTCTTGCTGCTGACCTGTATTTGGTGTTATAAATCCCTTTGGAGTCAGAGAAACACCATTCATTTGTGTTTAGGGTATAACTGAGGTTGAATGAAGATTTGAGTTCTTATTGCTGGAAGGAATTTTTAGACATCCTTTAGTACAAATTGTACCAAAGAAACTCAGGTCCAGAGAACGCGAGTGACTTGTCTGAGGTGATCCAAGGGAAAAACACAGGGTTAAAAATAAGCTATAGTTCTCATTCTTCTTTCCACTTTACTATAATGAACTTGAGGTTAGAGTCCTCTCTTGTTAATGTTCTATTTTGACTTTTGTCTGCTTTTTAAAATACTTATTTGAATACCAAGAGATTTTTAGTATGTAAGAATGATGGTGAATCCTTAAACTAATGCTTATTTGCCATGTTTTTCTTAGGATCAAAATGGTTTCAATCCCAGAATACTATGAAGGCAAGAATGTCCTCCTCACAGGAGCTACCGGTTTTCTAGGGAAGGTGCTTCTGGAAAAGTTGCTGAGGTCTTGTCCTAAGGTGAATTCAGTATATGTTTTGGTGAGGCAGAAAGCTGGACAGACACCACAAGAGCGAGTGGAAGAAGTCCTTAGTGGCAAGGTAAGTATGGAAAATGAGCACTCAGAACGAAGAAAAAAGCGTGTGCTTGTGTATATAATTATTGTAGTCGTCAATAGCTTGGTATATTTCTTCAGTATTCTGAAAAAATTAGTAAAAAAAAAAACTCAGTAAGTTCCTACAGGATGGCAAGAAACTGGATATGACTTGTGAATCACAAGGAGAAAAAGTTTTCCTCTGTGACTGGCAAAATTGTATAACAAGCTCTAAATTACCTTTATGGTAGGTATTTAAAGTATGTTTTTAGAACATTTGAGGCAGGTTGTTTGTAACTACTAAATAATTTAAATAGCCTTGATAATAATAGTAATTAGGTAGTGAGACTACCTACTATTCTGTAAGACACTATGCTTTGATAAAATTTATAAACACCACTTACTCCCCCACAACAGTATTAGGAGGTAGAGAAGTCACATATTCCCATTTAACAGATGACAGAGGGGCCATATAGAATATAATATGTCATATATTTTGAGCCTTTGGAAAAATATTACTAAGAAAAAATGGAAATGAGCTAGAATAAAATTATTTCACGATCATAAGTTTGTGAACTCTCTCAAAATGAATGAATTTATCTGACATTTACTAATAAATAGTAAGTTGAATCGGAAGGCTATAAGCTCAATTTTGGTACACATAAGGAATCTGACTGCAGGCATATCTCAAAAAGGAATTTCAAGTAGAGCATTTATTTTACAATTAGAATAACACTCATTTGAATATCTACATTCGTATAGGCCTCTTAAAAAATCCTGAAACTGTAGCAAGCCTCTTCATAGCAACCAACCAGACTTTTGACTTTGAATGAACTTCATATACCTTTATGATAGTTCTTTGGAATTAATTGTCATATCACGTCAGCATTTGTTTGACACCATGCAACAGATATTCCTCATTATGTTGGTTTTATTTTTTAATGATGGGATGTAAGATTCTTTCTTAGAAGTTTAAAAAATACTATTATACTTTTAAATTATTCAAATTAGTCTACATTAGTCTCCCTTAATCATTTTTTCTCTCTGATTCTTTGCTGAACCCTTCTGGAATCCTTTGCTTCCCTTAAAACCTACAAGGAAGGAGTCATCAATGGGGCTGTAAAACCACAAGGCTTGTTCTAAGTAAAATGTCTACATGTATGTTTTGTTGCTGTCTCTGCCCTTTGTTTACTCATCTTGGCATTTTTATTATGAACCACTTGTAATTGGTATGTTTTAATTTTTCTCCTGATACTCCTCTCCCCCCAGTGAGGGGTTATTTGTTCTTACTCACTTTTTATTTTTTAGATAATATTTATTGTGCCTGCTTAGTCCTGGGCACTTGACTTGTTGTAGGGGGTGGAATTCAGGGATAAGTAAGATACGTTCCTGGCTTTTTAGACAGTTTTTAAGAGGGAAGGAAGAGGGAGTGATAGACGTGTCAGGAGGAGATAGGAACAGATATTTAAGTTGATGTGCTGGCCAGAATTGAGGGTCTGAGTAAAACATGAAGAAGACTTGGGCATCTTCTTCGGGGTCTTCAGAGCAGTGCTTCTAAAATTTCTTCCACACTAAGCCTAAGAGAAGGAGTATTTTCTACTTAGAGCCTGAGGTTTCATTGAACTTCAGTGGTTTAGCCTGAACATACAGCTATTATTTTCAATAAAAAAAAGTTTTTCCCCCAAATATTTGACTTAACTTGATACTCCATAAAATTATATAATTTTATCTTATGCCTTCAGTTACCTCCTGGCATATCCTACCACTTAATCCTAAAGCCATGTATTCTCCATTATGTATAGCATTGCTGGTGAGTCCATGAAAATGAGTCCTTTTTATGTCAAATAGCAGTGAGTGTACACTTAAAGTTAGTAAGAAATTTTAGGTATGGTCTACTCTGATTTTGAAATAGGTATAAAGAACATAAGGCCAAAAGCACATACCACCATATGGGACATTGACTTATAGCAGGGTTTCTCAGCTTCAGCACCATTGACATTTTGGGCTGGCTAGTTCTTTGTTCTGGAGGCCTGTTCTATGCATGGTAGGGTTATCAGCAGCATTCCTGGCCTCACTCACTCTTGTGACAACCAAAAATGTTTTTAGACATCACCAAATGTCTGTTGGGGACCAAAATCACCCCTGGTCAAGTACCATGACTTATGGGAATGTCTCAGGTAACAGAAACTCCATTGGGTGATGAAGATTGAATTAAAATAATTGATCATGGCCTGTCACGGTGGTTCATGCCTATAATCCCAGCACTTTGGGAGGCCACGGCTGGTGGGTCACTTGAGGCCAGGAGTTCGAGACCAGCCTGGCCAATAATGGAGAAACCCCATCTCTACTAAAAAATACAAAAATTAGCCAGGCGTGGTAGTGCATGCCTGCGGTCCCAGCTACTCGGGAGGCTGAGGTGGGAGGATTGCTGGAACCTGGGAGGCAGAGGTTGCAGTGAGCTGAGATTGCGCCACTGCACTCCAGCATGGGTGATGAGTAAGACCCTATCTCAAAAAAATAAAAAATAAAATGAAGTAGTTGATCATGAAGTAAATTCAGGAAAGAATCAAGGATATTAAAAAGGCATTAGTAAACGTAGTAAAGTAGGAACTAATTGGGTACTAGTGGGTTGAAAGCACCAGAAAAGATGGTATTGAGTAAAGAGATGTTGGCTAGAGAAGGGAAGAGTATCACATTTAAGATCTAGCAAATTTAAGAGCAGCATGATCATGTCCTGGTGGTAGTGGTATAGATAACTGATGTTAAAGGAAATTAAAGGTCATCAGCAATTAGGAGAATGAAGAAGTACGAATCAGGGTGTTAAAAAGTACTTTTTTAGTCATTCCTTAGGTTCCTTTTCCTCTGCTTGCCCCATAAGGATTGATATTCTTCAAGTTTCAGGCTTAGGCCTTGTTATCTCACTAGGTCCAGTGAGATGGTTACTCAGCCTTCCTCTGTTTTATGTGAGATGAATGGATGTCCTTTAAATTAGATTTGGATTTAGTTTCATATAGTTAGGATCTTGGGTCCTTATTATTGCTGTTACCTGGATAAACTCTTTTCTACTCCCAGGGCTTCAGTTACTACCTGTATGTGGTTAGTAAAATCTATGTTGATAGTCCAGCTCTCTCCCTGAACTTAGACCCACAAAGCCAGTCACCTTTACTAGACCTGTCTTCTGGGGTGTCATGCAGGCACTTTACACTCGACATTCAGAAGACTGAATTTGTATCTCCAAAACAGTACTTCTTTCTCTCCCTGAGTTCATTAGTCTACTGAATTTATTCACTTAACAAATGTTTAAAGTCTTTATCTTGCCAGGCAAGATCTGCTCTCTTGGACTTGTATGCTGAGCAAAATAGATATGGACCCTACCCTAATGAAGTTTGCATTCCTTATCTCTCAAATTCAGTCATAAGCCAAAATGACTACATCCTGAATGTTACATCCTGAATCTCATTGCCGTTATTTTGATTCAGACAAGTAAATATCTTAATATGGGCAACCACAAGAGTGTCCTAAAACTCATTACTGCCAAAGGATTTTTTAAAAATTATGAACATGCTTGTATCACCTCTCTGCTTAAAATCTGTCAATAGCGACCGGGCTGGTGGCTCACGCCTATAATCCCAGCGCTTTGGGAGGTCAAGGCGGGGGGATCATGAGGTCAGGAGATCGACACCATCCTGGCTAACATGGTGAAACCCCGTCTCTACTAAAAATACAGAAAAATTAGCCGGGCGTGGTGGCGGGCGCCTGTAGTCCCAGCTACTCTGGAGGCTGAGGCAGGAGAATGGTGTGAACCCGTGAGGTGGAGCTTGCAGTGAGCCGAGATCGCACCACTGCACTCCAGCCTGGGCAACAGAGCAAGACTCCGTCTCAAAAAAAAAAAAAAATCTTTATCAGTAGTTCACCATGACTCCCAGATAAAATTAATCTTTTTAATGTGGCTTAAAAGGCACAGTTATCTGGCCTTTCTTATCTCCATACAACTCTAGCTGCTTTTCCTGCATACTCTATGTTCCAGGCTGACTGAATTATTTTTAATTTCCCAAGCATATTAATGCCTTCTGATTTCTAAGGGGTTATACATGCTACTTCCTCTGCCTGGAAACACTATTATTCTACTTTGTAATTTCAGGGCCTTCCTCCCTCACTTTTGTCCCTAACACACACACACATTCTGTTAAATGTCATTTTCTCTGAGAAGCCAGCTTGTGTGTGGTCTTTTAAAGCTGGATTAGTTGTTTCTCCTATGCAGGCCCGTAACACTTACCTGTTATTGCTTAACACTATATTTTAATTGTACATTTACTTGGACCAAAGGCCATTTCCTTGTGTCTTTAGAATCTAGAAGGTGCCTGCCTGGCTCATATGAAATACTCAGTAAGTTTTTATTTTTTTAATTAATATAAGAAAACATTAATATTCAAGTCATGTGCTAGCAGTGGAAGTAGCAGTAGGAGCTATCAGTAGGAGCGGGAAGACTGTTTATACTAAAGTCATCCAGGAATGTGGAAGTGAGCACTGATGTGTTATATAGACTTTCTTCTTAGGTTAAGAATCCTGCTTAAACTGCAAGTTTGAACTTCAAATGGAGAGTCAAAGTGTGATAGAGCAGTGACCTAGAGGTGGCATCAGTGTTTCTCTGTCAAATCTGGGATAAAAAGTTAAACTTGACTCACAATTGAATATGCCTTTAAACTGTAATCATTTTGTGATCTGATTGTCTAGCAAAATTTATTCCTTTGGGTACACTTAAAGAATGTTTAATGTTCAGCTTAAATCCTATATATGTAATACTTCTGAAGTTTGTTCAGTTTCTGGTTTGCGTTTGCTTACCAACTTTTTCTTTGAACATATTGACTTTGTTTTCCTTTTTAAAAATTTGTTCTAAGATTTTAGGTAGAATGTAAATCGTGTTTTTTCTAATCTACTAAAAGGGAATAAAATAAAAATGAAGTGAAAAATTAAGATCTAGATTTTAGAAATCTGAATGATCATTTTAAACATTGTCCTAATGTCTGTATTGCTGAAGTCTATTCTGAGGGGTGATACAATCTAATCAGCCAAGGCATGGACAGTTCAAATTCAACTTTGTGAACTACCAGCTTTGTGTACTTAGCAAACTCCTTAACTGCTCTGAGTCTCAGATTCCTTATCTGCAAAATGAGGATAATAGCATGGGCCTCATAGGGTGTTTTCTATACAGAATAATGGCAATTAAGAATAGCAACTTTAGGAATTGTATAGTTTAAGTTTCTTAAAAAATAGTCATCCTTGGTGGGAAAAAATGGTGATAATGAGTTTTAGAAAGTGGAAAAATACTGCCGTAAAATAAATATTTTTCCCCCTTGATAGCTTTTTGACAGATTGAGAGATGAAAATCCAGATTTTAGAGAGAAGATTATAGCAATCAACAGCGAACTCACCCAACCTAAACTGGCTCTCAGTGAAGAAGATAAAGAGGTGATCATAGATTCTACCAATATTATATTCCACTGTGCAGCTACAGTAAGGTTTAATGAAAATTTAAGGTAAGTACAAGTAATTATATAATATTTGAACTTCAGTATAGTTATTAAAAAATCTCATTTTAATTCTACTTTTTAGTCAAGTTGTTTTGAATGTGATTTGATACTATTTGCCTATGTTAACTGTGGCTTTCAGTGTCCTACAGAGTGTTAAAAGAATTTTCTTCTTCTTCTTCTCAGTTTAAAAACCTTGGATAACTAATACATGTTTATTGGAAGAAGTTGCCATGAATTTAAACATGCAACAGGGAAGAGGCAAAAAGTGGAGTAGAAGAAAACTTAGTCTTAACAACTAATAGTGTTTGTCTTCTCTTTCTTCAGAAGCCTATACCCCAGCAGCTTTATTCTTCTAATCTACATCATATCCATGTGAAAATAAACAAAATTAGGCTCAGGTTTTACAGGATAAGGAAAAATTGGTTATAAATTTAAATCACACCTTTTTATTTTCAAACTTTTGCAGTAGTGCTAGGGGCAAGGTATGTTGGACATAAATTTAATTTAAAAAATAATTTAGACTTCTTTCAAGATTCCTGTTGCAAGAAAAAGTTAAGACTCTAAATGTCCACTATTCTTAAAAAAATCTAATGAGTATGCATTTCAAATAATGGTTCTGAATTCAGAGCATTCTTTTTGACAGTGTGTCTAAAAATACAGTTTTTATAATGTTAATCTAATTGTATAGTCTCATGCCAATTAAAATGGTGTAGACTTGGTATAGGTTTCAAAGCTACTTGAAATGTAAAATGTTGTCTTTAAAATGTTTTAAAGATAAATAACTAAAAGGAGGATATTGAATGCTCTAACAAAGAAATGATAAGTGTTTAAGATGATAGATGTGCCAGTCACCCTGATTTAATTACTATACATTGTACGCATCAAAACACCGCTATGTATCTCATAAATATGTACAGTTATGTCAATTTAAAAAATAAAATACATTTTTAAAAGTTTAAAAAATTGAGTTCTGAGGCTGAGGTGGGAGGATCACTTGAAGCCAGCCTCAGCAACATGATGAGACCCTGTCTCTACAAACAAAATATTTTAATTAAGAATTTAAAAAATTAAAAATTAAGTTCTGATTACAAAAGGTTTGATATTATTCCCCCTATTGTCTTTATCTAATATGGAAGTATAAACGTCAGTCAACATTATATAAGGTGACAGTTCAGTGCCAAAGCATTACAGTGTGTTTTGCCTGTATTCCAGGTCAGGGCACTGTAATAGTTCCTTAGATCTCTGCAGTAGTCCTTTATGGGTTTTCAGTGTATTTTCTCATTAATTATTTTATTCCATGGTCACCTTACCTACTGTAATATTATAGGGAAATCCATCGTACGCTTGAGGAAGCTGAGGCAGCATTGTAATGGAAGGGCTATGAGCTTTGGAATTACATACATTAGTTCTAATCTTGACCATATCATTCATTTACTGGTGAGTTTGTATAAGTTATTAACCTCCTTAAGCCTCAGCTTCCTGATTTATAAAATTGAAGTAACATTTCTCAAAAGATTATTTTTTTTTCCTTCAGGAAATTTAAGTGATGTCTCAGTTTGACTGTCCATGGCAGGAAATCTGAATCTGTAGCAGTTGCTTTATTTATTTTTTAGCTCTTTCTATGCAGCTGACAGGTAAAATATTGTGCAGCCATTATGTGTTAATGATTCAAAGGTGACAAAAGTATGTTATTAGGACTATAATATGATCTTATTTTCATAAAATATATGTGTAGATGTATTTATGTACATGTCTTTCTATATTTGCTGATAATACATTTATCTTTGAATGTTGCAGTTACAGGTAGGTTTTTAGTCTTACCTGTATATTATTTTTTCTACTATGAACATGTGTTAATCTTCAAATAAAGGTGTATACAAATGACTTTTAAAAATTATTTTTAAAAGTAACACCTATAAGAAATCTTAAAGGGACTGATACCCTCATCAACTAACAAATCTCCTTATTTTTTACATTTAAAATTTTGTTGTGTGTGTATATTTTTGTATATAGGTCTAACTATTTGTTTTTAACTAGCATTTCCAAGATTGTGAATGTGGTCTCTAATTTTTAGTGATTTATCTTTTCCTAAAATTCATTAGTGTGAAATGGTCAGTAAAGTAGATTTTTTCCCCCATAGTTCTGGCTTTTATTATTTCCTTCATAGACAAAAGAAAGAGTTCACACAGCTTTATGAAGCTTAGCATGTTTTCATGAAAAACATATGTAGATATTGGCTAATGGTAGTATAGTCTTCATTGACCTAACGGGGAAAGTTATATGCTTTGAAAGGTGGACAGGAAACATTGATTAGGGTAAAACTCATAAAGGGAAGCTTTACAAGGAGGACCAAAGTACAGCACTTTCAGGGAACTTTCTTTCTGTCCCCCTAGGGTAAGCAAGGCTACCATTAATGAAAAGGACATCTTCTCGTTATTATTTTCTTCTTTTACTAGAGATGCCATAGCAGAAGGCATCTTATGTATTACATTGTTTTTCTTTTCCTTTGTCAAAGCATGTATGTTCACTGACCTAGCCCTTGTCATTACATTGAAATTATTTCTGGGAAGCAATTTTAATGGATGTTGACTTCCAAGTGGTGATAGGACATTAGGTTTGGGTCAGACACTCTGTAATACTCCAGGCAGGCGTATAACAACTTCGTATGAAAGAATTACTGTTTGTTTTTGTTTTTTGTTTTTGTTTGAGATAGGGTCTCACCTTTATCGCCCAGGCTGAGAGTGCAGTGACACAATCACGGCTCACTGCAGCCTCGACCTCCTGGGTTCAAGTGATCGTCCCACCTCAGCCTCCCTAGTAGCTGGTACTAGAGGCATATGCCAACACACCTGTCTAATTTTTGTGTTTTTTGTAGAGACAGGGTTTCACTAACAGTTACTCTTTATAACTACTTGTTAAGTTAACCTACAAATAAAAAATGGCATGAAGCTTTTACTGTTGGGGGGAAGTTTTCAGATGTTACTACAACATTAAGCCCAATACCTTGGGAGAGAAACCAACATAAATTGCACACAGATCTTATTTGCAAAGTGCATATGGTCTAGAGGAGATAGGATATGCAAAATAACCATAATGTAGGATAGAAAGTAAGGATGTATTAAGGAGCACACATGAAATCCTATTAGAGTTAAGAGAAGGTAGATAGAGCTCACTTGTTTTCAAATGTGGTGGTTCCTAAATCTTGAGATAGGAGAAAAATAGATAGGCTTAGGATTCATAAGGAAATAGTGACAAAAAGTGTGGGGAGGGCTGGGCGTGGGGGCTCACGCCTGTAATCCTAGCACTTTGGGAGGCTGAGGCAGGTGGATCACCTGAGGTCCGGAGTTCAAGACCAGCCTGGCCAACATGGTGAAACCTCATCTCTACTAATAATACAAAAATGAGCCGGGCATGGTGGCACACGCCTGTAATCTCAGCTGCTTGGGAGGTTGAGGCAGAAGAATCACTTGAACCTGGGACGTGGAGGTTGCAGTGAGCCAAGATCATGCCATTGCACTCCAGCCTGGGCGACAAGAGCGAAACTCCGTCTCAAAAAAAAAAAAAAAAGTGACAGGAGAAGTGAAGATAATAAATGGAGTAACTTAAGTAGTTCATCATGGGATCTGGCATAAGGGAAGGTACTAGCTGGTATAAGGGAAGGTACTAGTAAAGGAAGTGCAAGTAAGACAGGGTCACTAGAGTTGAGAGTAATGGAGAGGCAAGAAACTGGAGAATGTGAGGACAAAAACCAGGCTGAAGGGAGAGATGGATGGACAGATGGTGTGGTTTGCGGAAAATTCATAGTACAAAATTTTAGAAATAGAGCAATTCTGAGTGATAAAACCCAAGGTATGAATATGAAAGATTTTCAGAAAGGAGTGGAAGTTAAGATTGATGCTTAGAAAAGATCAAGAAACTATTGAGTTTGTTGGGCATTGATTATCAAACTTTAGAATGTATTAAGAATCTTAAGAATTACTGGAAAGTGTGTTAAAAATGCATATTCCTAGACTGCACTTGCCAAATTTTGACTTTTTAATTTTGGAATCATACTCCAGAGTTCTTTTTAGCAAGAGCCTTAGGTGTTAGTCACTGTTGCACCTTGTTTTGCCCCTTTAGAACCATTGCTGTCAGAATCAGCGTTGGAGACATTTTTTAAATTACAGATGACTGAGCCCCCTACCCTAAGACTGCGTCATTGTTCCCTAAATATCTGTGTCTATATTTTCATTAAGATTAAAAAAAATGGCAGTAGTAGTGATAAGATCTCATCTAGACAGTATTTTCTCAGGGGCAGTAGGGTGGAAAAGAGACTTGTGTCAAAATGGCCTGGAGAACTTATTTAAAATATAGTCTTCCAGACCTCATTTCATGTGTTAAAAGTATCTGATGATGAGGTCCAGGAGTCTGCATTTTTAATAAACTGCTAGTTATATGTTATGCCAAGTATGAGAACCCTGGTTTAAGGTCTTTAGAAGTATTATCAACATAGATTTCTTTGAAAAACCTAAGATGCCTGTAGAAGAAAGACGAACAAGAAAATGTATTGGCACTTCAGGTCGTTGAGCTTTTTTTTCTTTTTAAATTTTTCTTTGAAGTGATTTCCATGTCTTCATTTAGTGAAGGATTCTAATTACAAAGACTTTCTCATTTTGTACCCCTCTCCCAAAAGCCTGTCTTACTGAAGATACATTTATGACTCCATATAACCAAAACAACGAGAACATTATTTTTGTTTAGTACTAAATGACTTCTGATATAACATGTCAGAGTCTCAGTCTGAAGGTCAATGGAGTAGAAATTGGATTGAGGTAAAACACAGGTTAACTAGCCTGGCAGAGAGATACTAGATGTTACTCACGCGGGTGCAGAATGGCTTCAGGTTTGGGCTCTCAGGTACAGATGCAAAGGGAAAAAGGCAAGGCATAGAAGTGTTCCTCTCAAATTATCCCTTATTTTCGGTGACCTAGAAACTCTGTCACCATCCTCAGGGACATGTAACAGAATATCCTTTGTGTACTTTTCCCAAAACATGGCTCTTCCTGCCCCCATTGTTTTGCAAATGCAAAAGAAAATAGTGCATTCCCTTATAGTCTAGTGGACAGTATCCTCTATGTGAAATGTCTTTCTTGTTGGATTTTCACTTGAACAGATTTTCTCCCTCAATTAAGGAAGAAAAAAAAATGCATCCATGATTTTAAGAACTCAACCCAATTATTTCATTAAAAAAATTATTTCTAGTGTGTTTTCATAGGGTCTTGGATACTATTAAATTAAAAGAGAAACTATGGCACAGGACTTTTTTTCTCTCCTGGAGTTACTCCTTGTTCCTGGTGACCCAAAACTTGTCCTGTCCTCAGGAACCTGTAACAGAATATTCTCTGTATTCCTCTCCCAAACAGTACCCTCCCTATCCCCATTGTTTTGCAAATGTGATAGACATCAAAGCACTGCTTCACTTTACAGTGAAGTAGACTGGATTCTATCTATGACATCTCCTGGTCTTTTAAAACAATAGTTGGATTTTTTTCTTAAATACTGAAAATATAAGAATTTTAGAAAGTACTGAAAACTTTTTTAAAAAAATTTCCTTTGAACATTATTTTTCATTATTATAAACATAGACTTTCTAATTTTACTTTTAAAACAATATGGAAAATTTCTGTATTTCTAATTTTTTCCATGGTTATAATTTTAGTGATTTGATGATATTCCATCATGTTGACATACCACAGTTTGTGTATTATTCACTTAGAATAAACTTTAAGGAATTTTAGTTTCTTTTTATTTGAAAAATGAGGATTAGAACAAGTTTTTCCTCTGAGTTAATTTCAACAGGTTAAATAGATTAATAAATATACCATTTCTGTAATTCCTGGTACTTTGTCCTAGTTTCCTTCAAATCATTTGTGTCAGTTTGTAGTATCAACAACAGTGTATTACTTTGCCATTTTTGTCACTAGTATTGAGTATTTAAATCTTTTCATTTGTTTGTTTTTATTTTTTTAATTGACAAAGGTATATATATTTTTCATTTACAACATGTTTTGAAATATGTATATATTGTAATGGTCAAATGAGCTAATTAGCATATTCATTATCTCACATACTTTTTGTGGTGAGAATACCTAAAATCCACTCTTTTTGTAATTTTTAAAAAAACAATATATTGATATTAACTATAGTCTATGTTGTACAATAGATCTCTTGGTCAGTTTTTTAAAAGCTGTAAACAGAAGTTTAATAGAAAGCAAATCTATCCACCATCTCATTACCTTAAGGAATATTTGTTGACTGCCTGTTTGGTGACTATGTTAGAAATACTGCTAAATGCTTGCAAGCTATTTGTTTAATTTTATACCAGTCTTAGTAGGTAGGTTTCATTATTGTTCCCATTTCCAGGTAAGAAAACTGAGGCCTGAGTGCTTCAGTTTATGTCCTGATAAGTAGGCCAAGTCAGGATTTGAACACAGGTCTGATTCCAGAGCCTTGTTTTTAATCCTGCTTCAAAAAAATCGTATGTATTCTTTTGGTATTATTCATACAAATGTTTCATGTTTTTATAGACTTCAAATAATTATTTTAGTAGCTATATTCTTTCATTGTGATAAAATACTTACTTTATTGAGTCATTCCATATTCCATAGTGAATATTTGGGCTCTCTAGGTTTTTATTAATTACATGATGCTTCATTAATAACTTTTCTGCATATATACTTTTGCTTTTGTGGAATTATTTACTTCAAGTAAATTCCAAGAAGGGAATATATAGATTATTTTGGGGTCTTGCATATGCCTTGTAACAGATGTACCAGTTTTATTATAATATCCCTTTGAATTTTGTAGGGTAGCCTTAGAAAAGTGTTTGGATTGATTGCTACAAAGAGGAAAATAAACATCTTCTTTCTTGATTATATGTTAATATAATTTAATGTTTCTGAGTTTTCTCTGGCTGTATCACCCTTATTAGTGACTCTATGTTAACATTTTAAAATTACTTAACCATTCTATTTTTTTCTCCCTGTGGCACCTCCATATTATGCAAGATTATACTTTTAAAAATCAAGATGCAAAATAAGTCCAGCATGACTTAAAAATGTATGCATAAAAGCTAAAGACTGAAATTATCTGTTTGTTCCTGGACAATTATATAATTTTTAAATTTCTACTTTAATTTTTAAGGGCTACAAGGCAGGTTATTTTATAATCAAATTTTTTTAACACAGCTGATAAACATATTTAATACGGAAATAAAATACACAAAATCACAGCTAAAGGATAAGTTGTAAAGAAACAAAAATTTCTCTGTCTCTCTACTTCTCTAATGAAAATGGTATTTTTTAACAGGTAAAATAACATAGCTTCCCAATTTTCTATTGTCACTTTTTCTTTTTAAACAGAGATGCTGTTCAGTTAAATGTGATTGCAACGCGACAGCTTATTCTCCTTGCACAACAAATGAAGAATCTGGAAGTGTTCATGCATGTATCAACAGCATATGCCTACTGTAATCGAAAGCATATTGATGAAGTAGTCTATCCACCACCTGTGGATCCCAAGAAGCTGATTGATTCTTTAGAGTATGTTTGTTTGAAATTTATATACATTTACTTTGATCCCAAAAGAGGCCAAGGCGGGCGGATCATGAGGTCAGGAGTTCAAGAGCAGCCAGGCCAACATAGTGAAACCCCATCTCACTAAAAATACGAAAAAAATTAGCCAGGCATGGTGGCAGGCGCCTGTAGTCCCAGCTACTTAGGAGGCTGAAGCAGGAGAGTTGCTTGAATCCCGGAGGTTGCAGTGAGCCGAGATGGCGCCACTGCACTCCAACCTGGGCAACACTGCACTCCAACCTGGGCAACACAGTGAAACTCTGTCTCAAAAAAACAAAAAACAAAAAAACAACCTTTGGATTCAAGTCCCTCCCACTTCTCCTCACCCCACCCCATATACACGTGCACACACACACACATACATTTATCTCTTTTCTTCAAAAATGTTTGCATATCCCCTGCATTCTTATTGTATAGATTAATATCTAAATAAATGTTAATGAAGTCAATGTGTAGTTTTCACTTTTGACCAAGTATAATGGTAATATTTGGAGGAAGGCTCCTGAACATCTTATTAGTGATATTAGGGGCTCTCTTTTTCAGGGAATCAATCTTAGCAACCAAGAAGTACCAATGGAGACCCATGACTGCCTGTTTAATAGCAAGGCTCTAATTTATCAAAGGATTCCCCTCACCACCCCCCAGCCATGGAGTATATATATAGAGGGGCCTTTAATTATTAGAGAATCAGAGGAATCATAGTCTTTTAATTCATCACCTTACTTTTTATCTTTCTGAGGACTGAGATCCTGTCAGCAATTGTTACATGAAAATTATTTGTGAGTATTGATAGATAGGGATTAAATGAGGGAGTATATACCATGACCTTGTTCTCATTTGCTGCAGCTCAGGCTTTCTCATCAAACAGACAAGGTTCAGACAAGAAAAAGAGAGATCTTTTTTACTTTTACAATTATATAAACATTCCAGTATCCACCATATTTTCATGTTTGTTAATCCTTATATAATATCTTTGAATTTTTTCCTCCTTTATTCTTCCCTCTTTTAGTCTTCTCTCTTTCCAGAGATTCTATCCACTTTGACTGCTTAGTTAACATCTGCTGCTTTCTCCTAAAATAAGCACAGTCTTTTCTTTAAGGCTTTCCTGCTAATATGAGGAAACAGATAGATTGTAAAAAAAATGAGAAATCACCAAGACATTTTCATTTCAATTCCCTAATTTCTATTTTCTCACTCATTTTCTTAGATGGTCCCAAATATCTACTTCATTTTCTTCATAGATCAATAAACAGAAATATTTAATATCTGTGGGAAAAGTTGAGTGTGGAAGTTAATGGAGCATTTTACTTTTTCTCTTACTAACAATATATACAAACATTTGAGAAACTGAAAAAGAACTTGTAAGCTAATGCTGTATTTCCTTTCCTTGCTGCAAAGAAATCTAGCTAACATAATTTTAAGATAACTCATGGGTTTGTTCTGTAAACTCGTTCTAGTAATAAGGCTTACTAGCTAAAGTTTCTCCTGAGTTTAGGCAGGTTTTTTTTTCCTCATGTATCAACTATCCCTTTCATTTTTCAAATCTCATCTCCATGGTGGAATTTTTCCTAAGTTGGGTAGCAATTTCCCTTCAATTTAATTAATGTTCTTTTCCTTTCATATACAAAAAGTACTTCCATATACAGAAGAAAATTTTATCTTGATAATCTCTGTTTTATGCTTTCTTATCAATTAGTATGGGTATCATTAGAGTATGACAATATACTGAGTCTACTTGCATACACAGCATTATTGACAAGAAGGAAAAACAAGCACATAACGTATTAGAATCAGAAGTTTAGGAAAAACCATGGACACCACCTAGTGTATCGCCCTCCTTTTACAGATGAACAGAGTAGACCATTTCTTCAAAGAGAATTGGAGGAATTTTTTTGACTTCATAGTAGGTTGCTAATTGAATTTTTATAGCATGCTTCAATTTATTTTTATTGTTCATCATAGCATTTGTTAATCTCATTAGAGCATATGATTTGCAGTGCTGCACCTTAAATACTAGGCCTTTTATGCCTTTTATGTTCATTATAAATGTATGTTAATTATAACTGTATATAATTAACATGTTACTTCATTAGGTGGTTATATACAGATCTGTATTTCCTAACCTGCAAACTTCCAGAAGGTTTCAGATATATTTTGGAATTTATTTGGACTTTAGAGAGGGTATATAATTTATGTACTGTGTAATAAGAAAAAACTTTAACTTGATCTGGGTTAGTATCCCTGATCAAATACATGTAAAATATATGAATGTTTAAGTTGTATCAAAAAAAAGACCATAAGTCAGTGTAGATCAGATTTTGCTATCCACTGTATGATTTATGAAAGAACTCTTAGTTTTCAGATCTTTTTGGATACAGAAATTGCAGATAAGGGATTGTGGACCTGTAGTTGATGTTTAAGAAAAATAAGACTAAGTTCCATTTTTCAGTAAAAGTTGTCAAATGATTTGAGTCAGAACAGCAGATATGTTTGAATGTGTGAAGTTCAATTAAGTAGCTTTTTATTTTATAGTAAAATATCTGGAAATATATTTGTATGCAATTTCTTTACCAGGTGGATGGATGATGGCCTAGTAAATGATATCACGCCAAAATTGATAGGAGACAGACCTAATACATACATATACACAAAAGCATTGGCAGAATATGTTGTACAACAAGAAGGAGCAAAACTAAATGTGGCAATTGTAAGGCCATCGATTGTTGGTGCCAGTTGGAAAGAACCTTTTCCAGTAAGTTGTTAGAAACCTTTATAAATAACTGGAGTTGAGAATTTTAAGTTGTAACTCTGTATAAAAAGAGCTGGCAGTTCTTTAAGAACAGGTATTATTTACTAAAGGTGAATTACCATGGCAAAGCTGTTTTGTGTTCATAGAGTTAATTTTATTGGTACTTTCATTTCTATAATGTGATGCTGGGTATATAGAAATGTAGATCAACATTTAAAAAATCCTAATTGAAAATTAAAAGCTGTGACATTTTCTTAAGTCAGAGGAGATTTGGTTTGTTTCTTAGTACCAAAAAGAGGCAGACCTTCCAGGAGGTAGACCCCTTCCTCTGTAGATCACAAAGTAAAAAAGGTACAGGGTGTTAGGGTATTTGTGAATTCCTGGAATGAGAGAAAGCAGAAATATAAACCAGTTGGGTCAATTGATTTAGGCAAAACCTAGGTCTGTGTAATGGTAGTAAGTGATAGCATCTGTTGTTGCTTTGACAATTATTCTATTTTTCTCTGTTTTATTCATAATTTTGAGGAGGATTTACCATTTTCCCTAATCTCAGGCTATTGAATTAGTAAATAGCATAAAATCAAACTTGAACAAGCTTAATTTTGCAAAAATATTCAGCAATATAAACCCTCTTTTATAAATTTCTCTTTGCAGAGAGTTAATGGAAGAGTAGTAGGTAGCCCTTTGAAAATGATTTTACTCAATTATTTTTGATCCCAGAGGAAGACTGCTTCTGTTTGGGACTGGTAGAAATAGTCTGGCCTGAATCTAGTCTGTTTTTTAGTTTTTAGAAGACAGCTACCAAGTATATATTTGGGGTTGTAGAGTTCAAATAATAAATCTCTAGCTTCATAATGTTTCTAAGCTTCTCCCCCTTTTAAAATTTTTGGTATTAGGGATGGATTGATAACTTTAATGGACCAAGTGGTCTCTTTATTGCGGTAAGTAAACCTTTTGATTTATTTAATATGCTATACATTTTTCTGCTTTTTGTATATCTTTAAATATATATACACTATGGCTTATATATCTTAAGGTGTTGTTTTTAATTTCAACAAAGGCAGGGAAAGGAATTCTTCGAACAATACGTGCCTCCAACAATGCCCTTGCAGATCTTGTTCCTGTAGATGTAGTTGTCAACATGAGTCTTGCGGCAGCCTGGTATTCCGGAGTTAATAGGTATATGAGGTGACAATGTCGCTTATTAAATATATAGTAACTGAAAAGGGAAGACATAGCTATTGAGTAATGTTAATTAATCCCTCTATCCAGATATTGCCATACCAATATTTAGGCAATATCACTGCCAACTCCAAGAGTTGGTATTATCACAGACAATAGCAAGTGCTCTCATCAGTAGTAATGAAGAATTAATGTTAATGCTCATGTATTACTTACAGGATAGACAAGTTCACTTAAAAATGAAAAAAAAAAAAACAAAAAAAACCTCTCCTAAGCATGATTTTTTAATCCAAACTAAAACTTGTTGAATATATAAAGAGCTGAAATTCACACAATATGGTTTACATATATTAAACATGGTACACCAGAGCAGCTTTAATCAGCCCATGAACATCTTTCCTTTAAAAAATAATAGTAGCATTTACAGGTAACACTTAAACTTTAAACTTCCCAATAACTTTTTTTTTCTAGGTAGTAAACTACCCTTATTTTTGATAATCAGTATTTTCTGTCCTAAAAAAAGAGAGATAGGATTATATGAATATGTTGTTTCTGGCAAAAGGAAACTTAGTCCATAATTTTTTTTCAGCTAGATCCTCTGAAAATGAGACAAGAAGAGCTGAGGTCATTTGTTGTTTTCCTCGTGTTTAAAAATAGACATTCCTGCTAATATAAGGAGGAAAAATGTGAAAGAAAAAAGTCTGTATTTTTTAAAATAAGTAATTATTTTTGGTAGGGGAAGAAGAAAGGGTAGTTGTAAATAGTCATTAAAGTAAAAACTAATCCTTTAAGGATAATTAAAAAAAAATAGTATAGAAAAGGTGCCCATCATCCTCATGTCTTCTTGAATACTGTGTAGGACTTAGATTGGATATGTTTGGCCTCTTATTATGATTAATTGGTTTCA
Source organism: Pan troglodytes (assembly GCF_028858775.2). Classification (NCBI taxonomy): domain Eukaryota; kingdom Metazoa; phylum Chordata; class Mammalia; order Primates; family Hominidae; genus Pan; species Pan troglodytes. The sequence goes on from NC_072407.2 coordinate 17,813,494, forward strand.
TCTTTGTCTTTGCAGACCAAGAAACATCATGGTGTATAATTGTACAACAGGCAGCACTAATCCTTTCCACTGGGGTGAAGTTGGTATGATTTTACCTGTGTTTTTGAATGTTAGAATAAATCTTAAAGAACCAAGTTCCCTGAAGTTTTAATGTTAGAATACCTATGAGGCATTAAGGCCACTGAGTTACCAATTTGTTCTTAATTGTCGTCTTAGAAGTATTATCTACCAATACTACCTTGTGGTCCTTAATAATGTTTCACAAATTTAAAAATATACTGCTGTCTATTCTTACCCACCCACCCTACCCTTGTCTAAGCCTTGCTGTTTTTCTCCTGCCATCTGCAGTAGCCCTCGTAGATACCTATGGCATGGGAACAGTGCTTTTTTTCTCCCTTGTGAGCACCCTCAGTCTTGATGTTGCCTATCCATAGGCAGTATCACTTCTTACAAGAGGTGGTATATAAACTGGTACCCAGAGTAATAAATGAAGGAGTTAGGAAGTAGGATACAGTTTGCCAGAATATTTTCTATTAACCTGTATTAATCTATTTAAATTCACAGATTCACAGCAGATATACATGTTCCTAGTTCTATAGGAATAGCATAACTTAAATAGGAATAGTTAAAACCCATTGAAATTGAGTCATTTTTAAATTGTTGGTTGATGAGTTCAAATTTAAAGTAAAATTTTTTTGGCATTGATTTAGTGATAGGTCTTATTTAACCTCTAATTGATTAATTACCCCTGCAGAACAATTTTGATTTCAATGTAAATTTTTTATGACATTTGTCCTAGGATTTTTCTGTGGCATTTTTATTTCAGTGTAAAATTGACCATTAGAGCATATAAGAAAAAGATAAAATCTAAGGTGATTTTAACTTTATGATAATTATTTTCAGTATTCTTTTAAGAATATTTAAACATTTTTAATGAGTTAGGTTTTTTTGTAATCTTTTATTGTGTTATAAAGTTTAGTAAAAGCTGAAATTGAGCATTATATTTTAGTGACTATCTCAATATACATTTCTAGTAAAGTATTAATATAGATGAACTAGGTTTGATTATGTTGACATTACGTAGCCTATATAAATTACAACAGAAGTTAATTTTGGGTTGTTTTAAGCCTGTTAATGTATGTTAATTTGAGCATCTTAAGCAAAAGATGATTATTTTCCTTTTCTTTTTTAAGTAAGTACAGTAATAAGAGTCTGGAAAGAGGAACAGAAAGGAAGAAGCTATCGTGAGAGGTGAAATATAGAAAGTGACACTGTAAACTGACATAGGTAAAACATTAAAAGGATTTTAAGAGTGAATTTTAGCAAAAATTCATTCATCTAAAATTCATAAATAGCGGCAGTTATAAAACCACTTGAGTTTAGCAGTCTAATAACCATATTCTCTTAGCTACTAGAGAGTAGAAAAGTTTGTTTTTTAAATGTACGAACTCTGACATCTTTGGTAAAATACTTTGCATTATAAAAACATGATTTTTTTTTTCAAAACTTCATTACATGGTTATTATCAAAGCTGTTACACAACTTTTCTTCTTCAGAGTACCATGTAATTTCCACTTTCAAGAGGAATCCTCTCGAACAGGCCTTCAGACGGCCCAATGTAAATCTAACCTCCAATCATCTTTTATATCATTACTGGATTGCTGTAAGCCATAAGGCCCCAGCATTCCTGTATGATATCTACCTCAGGATGACTGGAAGAAGCCCAAGGTAATGGTGACTAGCTCTGTCTTATCTGTTCCTCTGTTAAACAACCCATGCTTACACTAAAATGCATATTAACTCTGTATTTGTTTATGCTTATGATAAGGCTTAATAGCCTTTTGTGAATGAGAAGCCTCTTGAATTTAAGACTTTGTCAGAAAAGCAAAGGTAGTGTTGTAAGTCACTCTAATTTGTTTAAAGTTTGGATAAGTTATTGTCATGTATTGAATTCTAAGTCTTACTTTAGGCTTCTTTCTGAATAACAATATTTAAATTGCTTTGACGCTTATTTTTCCTACAGGATATTATGTAAGTCATTCCTTCAAGATGAATCCTTTAAACCAAGTATTCAGGTGCCCCAGTTTTAAGTTTAATTCCAACAGCCTATCGCATCATTATCGGAAGGGTGTCAGCCATAGAGTATCTGCATTATTGCTCGATTGCACTCATGTTGACAGGTCAGAAACCGCGGTAAGAAGAATAGCAGTAAATACACTATGTATTGGTAAGGTGGTGGCAGCTTGCTGGAGAGATGAAAAAAATCACTAGCATGAGCTTTACCTTTAGATTTACTCACCTGATTAATCACAATCAGAATGCTAGGACATTTCTTAGAATTTGGAGATCTTTGGGGACACTAACTATGGATCACATCGTATTGGGTCGTTCATCCTCCAAAATTCCATAATATAGGAAATGTCCTACATCATGGTTGTCATTGTTATTATAAGCTGAAATTAAGCCCTTCTCTCCCTCTTAAAAACCTAGGGATGCGTTTGTATAGGGGATTAAGGGCAAAAGTTTTGCTTTAAATGGATGGTGCAGTTTTATGTGAAAAATATAGGATGCTTCTAGAAAATTACTTGAAATATCTCAGCTGCCCATTCAGCTTATAATATGGTTATTTCAGTTTTTGACTAATTATCCAGGTTGGGAATGGCATAGTTATGAAAAAAAAGTTAATAATAAACAGAAAACTTTGTTTTCTTATCGTTGTTATAGCTTTTCTTTCTTTTTTTTGTTGAAATCCCGCAAACTTAAAGATCTCCTACTGTCTTTACCACACAATTACAGTGGAATATACTATTAAAATACTTAATTTTTTTAAACTACATTGGCATTACAGTGGAGTCGTTGATTGGAGAGTTCAGGATTTGAGTATTTTTGTATAAAGAAGATGCTGATCCCAGAACTTCCATCAACTACTCAAAAAATAAAAGTGAGGTAACTGCCAGTTACAGTGTATCAGGATCTGAGTTCCTCGTAGGTATTGTCTGTGGATTCACTTTTCCATGATGTTTCTAACCCTATATGTTAGCTAATTGAAATATGTGAGAGGTGTTGAACAACTTTAGAGCAGGTAAAGAAATATTTTCAGACTTTTCTAGAATGATCTGCAAAATGCAATACTTGCCATTGGAAGCATTCTTCATGGCTAAAAGGCAGATGTAAATTCATGAATGGTGGCAGTGCATGCTTTCTTTATATTAATAAGGTTGTTATAATTTAGGACAGAAAAGTAAAAACTGGGTCAAAAAAAAAACGGGTTAAATACATCACATTGCCTTACACAAAGAAAGAGGGCTTAGTAAAATTTTAAAAAAATAAGTGAATAGCTGGTTTACTAAATGCTTCAGAGCAGATGTTGCTGCATAACAAATCATCTCAAACTTAGAAGCTAAAAACAGCAACAGTCATTTTATTATTTCTTTCAATTATTTCTGTCAGGATCAGGAATTTGAGAAAGAATCCACTGGGCAGTTTTGGCTTGGAGTCTTTCATGTGATCAGATGAAAGAGGCCGGTGGGCAGAGAGGCAATGGAACAGCAAGGGGACTGATGTTACTCTTTGTCGTGTCATAAGGATCTCTCCATATAGCTCTTTGCAAGGATTAATGATAGCCTTAGGGGAATTAGACTTCTTATATAGCAGCTGATGGCTTCAAGGGGGAAGTCTTTTAGCAAGTAAGGTGGAGGCTGCGTTGCCTTTTCTGAGCTACCCATAGAAGTCATGCAGCATCACTTTTGCCTCATTCTTCTAGTTACAAGTGAGTCACAAATCTTCTTAAATTTTTTTTCATATATTCATAATTTTATTTTGGTGCCTGACATAGCACATTTAAAAAAAATACTTCAAGTTCTAGGGTACGTGTGCACAACGTGCAGATTTGTTACATATGTATACTTGTGCCATGTTGGTGTGCTGCACCCATTAACTTGTCATTTACATTAGGTATTTCTCCTAATGGTATCCCTCCCCCCTCCCCCCACCCCACGACAGGCCCCCAGTGTGTGATATTCCCCACCCTGTGTCCAAGTAAGGGGATTTAGAAAGTGGTCAAGATGAAGGGTATTGTTGCCATCATTTTTGGAAAGTACAATCTGCTATAGTCAACCTTCTGGCCAAAACAATTCATATTTCTTCTACATGGAAGGGACAGTTGCTTCTTCCCCCCTCATCCTGCCTTCCCCCTCGCGCCTCCCCATCCCCACCACCGCCCCAGATCCCTGTGGCATCAGCTGGAAGCCAGGGTTTTGTCATCTAAATCTGGTCAGTTGGCGGATGAGGCTCTTTAGGAGTGATTTTGTCAGCATAGCTCCTCAAGTATAGTTCCTCAATAATTGATATGTGAACTAAAGCAACGAGTTACTGACTGCCCATACGCCCATCATAAATGATGGTAAGCATAGGATAATGGCTTTAGACAGTTTTATTCAAAAAGAGAGAAATTGGGAGGCACCCAGCAAACACTGGTCTATAACAGTTCTGAATTCCAGTCAGATATGTGTTGATGATTTCTTGATAAGGAGCTCAGTCTTATTCTCTGGGAGTTCTCTGAGGTTCTTGCCTCTGCCCTCTGAGTCATCCTTCCTTTTGCATAAAAACTGGCCTGTGGGCTCTGTGTGCAGCCAAGTAGCCTTCTTATCCTGCTTCGTGCCCATGAAAGGTTAGGGGATCAGGGCAGGAACTGGAAAGCTTTTCTTGTAAATTAAGGCCATATAGTAAATATTTTAGGTTTAGCAGGACATGCGGTTTTTGTTGAAGCTACTCATCTTTGCTGTTAAAAATGAAAGCAGCCATAGACAATAGGCAAATGAATGAATATGACTGTGTCCCAGTAAAACTTTATTTACAAAAACAGGTGGTGGGCTGGATTTGGTATGTAGGCTCTGGTTTGCTGACCCTTGATATAGCAGTCTCTTCATTTTTTTTTTTTCTTGTCTATCCCTTTACATGTAATCTGACATGATTGCTTAAAAACTGTGTGAGTTTCCGGTGTATCTGTTTTCAAGGAATCCAGCCTATTAGACGAAAGCCATACCCATAAGTCTCTTTGACACAAACCCTTCTCTATCTTGGGTCCCCTGTGAGGTTGCTATGGGACAGCACTTTTAGATCTTAAATCCTTGCCTCTTAGATCCTGCCTTTTGAACAATAAGAGTTTCTGTTACACATTTCTTTAAGATCTGGAGAGTGCCTTTTGTCTGTCTGAAAGTTCTAGAAGGCACTGCCTAGGTCTTTCTAAAGTCTTAGCAAAGGATTCATCTTCCCCTACCCTGCTATGCTCAGAAACTGTTTCTTAAAGAATTCCTGGCTGACATTTTACATTTCCTCCAAATTCCACTCAAATAGTTCATTTTTTTAAGATCATCTTTGTCCTCTTTTGCCCTCTTTCAGCAAATTTCAGCTAGATCATTGAGTTTATTAGTACACTTTCTATATTCCATATAACCAGAGGTGACAGTTTGTTGTCCTCACTTCAAGCCCTCACCAACAGCTTTCTTAAAACCCTTTAAGGCTTCCATTAATAATGTTTTCCTGGTCCTTTCACATTTCACTACTGATCACCTCACAGGCCTTAGAGATTTTGTTTACCACTTGACCCTGAAGCCAATACCACGTTTTAGGTTTTTATTATAGCAGCCCCTCCCAGTGTTGAGATCTGTGTTGAGATTTGTTAATCTGTTTTACATAACAACTCACCTCAAACTTACTGTCTTAAAGCAATCATTTTATTTGTGTGTCACAATATCTGTGGGTCAGGAATTCTAGAAGGGTTAGCTTGATGGTAATGGCTCAGGATCTTTCAAATGATTGTAGTCAGACAGGGACTGGAGGAACTTTGCTGTGGAGGGAGTGGTAAAGGGGGGAAGGGGACAGAGTAGCTGAGGTGGCTGGGCATCTCTCTCTCTCCAGTAGTGTCAGACCCTCTCCATGTGGCCTCTCCATATGGACTAGTTTGAGCTTCCTCGCAGTATGGCAGCCTCAGGGGGAGTTGGACAGCATACACAGTGACTGAAGGCTTCAAGGGTGAGTATTCAGTGAGCAAGACAGAAAGCTCTACACCTTTCTGACCTAGCCTCGGAAGTCACATCATGTCACTTCCACCTCATTCTGTTGGTTCTAAGTTATTTTCAACTCTCATTGAGAAGACAGTCAAGGTGACATTGTATTGTAGGTGGGCATGTAGGATGGAGATAATATCATAGGCACCTTTGGAAATTAATATCTTTCCTAAATAGGAAATGTTAAGGAAACAGTCTTCTTACCTGAGGTTTGTGCTGTGTGAGGCTTTCTAAGTATCAAAGCAGGACAGATCCTTGACCTCCGGGAGCTTATAATCTGAATGCAACAAGGAATATAAAGGTTTTTTTACTTGACAATTTTGTAAATGTTAAATACAAAGTCTTATAATTTATAATATTTCATTTGTTCAGAAATTTATTGAGCACAGTAATAGACTTTACACCTTATATTGGGGCCTTACTATGATGCCTAATTCTACATTAAACTGATGTCAGTCATGTCATTCATTTCATCCAGTTTACTCGTTTACATAATAATTCTGAATGTGAGCTAGATAAGCATCTGACCTGACATTTTTTAAAAAATGGCTCCATGATCTTATGTTTTGGTTAACTAGCATAACTTTATCTAGCTTAACTTCTCTAAACCAGGTATCTATTTTTAATCTGTGTACTTCTCAACTGGAGACATTTGACAACGTTTGCAGGTATTTTTAGTTATCACAACAGGGGGAGGGCTGCTACCAGCACCTAGAGGCCAGGGATGGTGACAAGCATCTTATAGCATGCAAGATAGCCCTCCACACGAAAGAATGATCAGACCCACAATATTTATAGTGCCAAGGTTGAGAAACCCTGGACTAGATAATCATTAAGATCTTGCCTTACTCTAAAGGATTGTGATTATTTTTTTAAGTTGCCATAATAAAGAATAAATACATATTCAGAACATACCTGGCAATGTAGTCATAAACATCTGTTCTAAGGTATGTTTAACCAAGGAGTGATGGTGCAAAGTTTTACATTTCTTATTCCCCAATAGTTTTCAATCCAGTATTTTTGTTGCATGATAAATATTCTGTAAATTTCACAGACAAATATATGGCCTTTCAAATTTCTTCCCCCTCCCCAATTTTTTATTGCAATTATTTTTTGAATGGCTGAATTACTGATTGATGTTAGGGTGATTGTGTCACTTGAATGAATCTGAAGATAAGATTAGGTGGGAGAATTATCAGTGAACAAGAGTTAAGAAAAACTTTTTAATAAGGTATATATAGGAAAACCGTGTTAGCTGTGTGTGTGTGTGAGATTTAAGTATGCTAAACTGGCGTGATAGTATATATTGATGTAGTGACAAACTTGTTGTATCTTTTTGTTTAGAAAAAAATAATCACCTAATCTTTTCTAAGAGCAGCGTGTGTTTTTCCCCCAGATGCTTTTTATCTACAGAACTATCCCTGTCCAGAAATTGCCTTCGATGCTTGATAATTCGTTTTGTGTTTGAGATTTTATTTTGAAATTACTTTATTGGATGAAATATAGTTTTTGTTTACATAGTTTATATTGCTTCATTTTCTTCCAGTATTCTGGATTCAGAGTTTATTTCTAAATGTGTTGAATTGTGTTATCAGAAGTGCTTAGCTAATGATACTTTTTTGATTTTTTTCTCCTTATTTCTAATGTAATTTCCCTCCATGCCCCTCCCATTTCTAAAACCCCTAATTTTGAGACTGTCTAAACTATATGGTACATATAATCCTAATCGTTATTATAATATAAATGAAATCTTTAAAAAGTACTTCTCCAAAAATTCTTTTTCTGTTCACAGAAGTGGGGATTTTTTTGGTGTTTGTTTTGTTTCAGAAAGTTCTTTCTTCCTTTTCCCTACTTATAATAAATATTATTGTATAGATGTTACTGCTCAAGTTAGTGTTATGATATCAATGACTTACAGTGAGCCATGATATATAAAATGACAGATTTAAAGATTAAAGCTCCTTGTACTTTTAAAAACAAAGAATCACAGTCTTTCTTTAAAGACACACTTTAAAAAGAGTGTCACACTCCTTTATTTCTGTAAGGATGAGTATTGGTGGGGTATGGAGAGGTGAGTGGATATCTATTTCAGATAGTTTTCAGCATGAGTCATTGATTTCACAGCACATCCAGATGATCAAGAGTGGTGCCAGTCATTGTTAAAGAAAAGTTGTTTTGTTTTTTTAAATGAATAGAGTTGACTATGTGGCAAACGAATATTTCTGTATTCTTTGCTTCAGCAGTGCTGAAGAGTTGGAATTATAAATATAACACAGTATGTTATTAATTCACAGGAAATCTTAGCAAATGCAGCTGTGAATTAAAATGTAGTTTAAGGAATAGAAAGCAAGGAAATATTAATTGAATCCATTCATTTGCTTAGTATTTTATGTAGAAAATTTAAGAGTATTGTATACCCTTTGAGAATTAATTCTGTATATCAGCAGAACTCCGTTTAGGTGGTATTAAATGCATTTGCTGCTGCTTTCAAAAAAAATTTATTTTCCTTTTGGATTTATAAATTGTTCATCCAAGATGCAGAAATAGTCTTATTCCCTGCTGATTTGGTACACTTAATGATTAAATGTTATAATTTTAATACTAATGTCTATATTATAGGGGGAAACTTGCACCCTGGGTGGTGATAGGATTTTTCCTAATCTGTACAAAATATGAATCTGTCCATTTTTCTTACAATACAGGATGATGAAAACAATAACTCGTCTTCACAAAGCTATGGTGTTTCTTGAATATTTCACAAGTAATTCTTGGGTTTGGAATACTGACAATGTCAATATGTTAATGAATCAACTAAACCCTGAAGATAAAAAGGCAAGCAAGTATTTTCTGTTTTATATTAGAAAATAAGTAGCATACTAATTACAGAACTATTAGCAACCTGAGAAATATTTTCCACAGCTATTATGCAACAAGTAAGCCATTATTTATAGTCTCTCATAAAGCTTTAGTCATAATTGTTAGTGGTGAAATAAAATTGCTGTATCTTAACATTTCTAGTGTGAGTATTTTAGAGTGGCAAAGGTATTTTCAAAGCATGATTGAAATGTTGATTCTTTTTTTCCCTTAATGTTGGTTTCAGAGAGAATTTTATGTGTTTTTCTTTCAAACACTTTGTTTTCTCTTGAGTTTTGAGAAAAAGCTTCTCTAAGAAATTGTTTTTTATAAACTCTTTTACTTTTTGTTATTCCACATTTTGCCCTTTGTTACTTTGGAACTTAAATTCTTTGTGTATGTTCTTTTTGAGCTTACTCTAGATGTTTTAACATGTATATCTAACACAGACTAAGTTAAGCAATATTTTTAGCCTCCTTCTTAATAATAATAATATTTAGAACCTTAAAATGTTTTAGTTGTGATTACCACTCCCACTCACTTAAAATGGTTGTATTACTACATTACTTCAGTTCTCTAATTTTTTTTTTTTCTTTTTTTTTTGAGAGAGAGTTTCGTTCTGTGCCCAGGCTGGAGTGCAATGGCACAATCTTGGCTCACTGCAACCTCTGCCTCCCGGGTTCAAGCGATTCTCCTGCCTCAGCCTCCCAAGTAGCTGGGATTACAGGCACATGCCACCACACCCAGCTAATTTTTGTATTTTTAGTAGAGACGGGGTTTCAGCATGTTAGCCAAGCTGCTGGTCTGGAACTCCTGACCTCAGGTGATCTGCCCACCTCAGCCTCCCCAAGTGCTGGGATTACAGGCGTGAGCCATCACACCCGGCACAGTTCTCTATTTAAACCCCATGTTGAGATACTCTTTTGTTCATTTAGTTTTTATTTAGATTTCTCCCTCTCTCTCTCTCTCTATATATATATATAAAATATGTATATATGTATACCAATATCTGTGCTTTCAGATTTTCTCCTTATGATCTTCTTTCTGCCTGAAATATATTCAGCATACCTAGAATATGTTTTACTTGGGAATCTGTTTTGTAGTGAATTCTGAGTTTTTGATTGTCTGATATGTGTGTTGTTTCACCCTTGGTTTTGGAACATGATTTCAGCACGTTAAAGAACTTTTTTGCTGGGCATAGTAGCTCATGCCTGTATCCCAATACTTTGGAGGCTGAGGTGGAAGAATGGCTCGAGGCCAGGAGTTCAAGACCAGCCTGGGCAATGTAGCGAGACCCATCTCCACAAAAATAAGAAAAAATGAGACAGGCATGGTGACATGTGCCTGTAGTCCTAGCTACTCAGGAGGCTGAGGTGGGAGGATCAGTTGAGCCCGGGAGGTCAAGGCTGCAGTGAGATGTGATCACGTCATTGCACTCCAGCTTGAACAATAGAGTGAGAGTCTCTCAAAAAAAAAAAAAACCAAAAAAAAAAAACTTTTTTATTTATATTCTGTCTTACGTTTTTGCTGTTGAAAAGTCGGTAGTTGGCTCTTCCTTTATAGGTGATCTGTTATTCCTGGCTCGTCTTCCATTTTCTCTTTATGTTTGCCGCTTGGCAGTATCACTATGATAGTGGGTGTAATTTTGAAAAATTTACCTAGATTGCATTGGGCTTTCTGAATCTGAGGTTTGGTGTCTTTAAGCAATTCAGAGAAATACTTAGCCAGTGTTTCTTCAAATATTGCCTCTTCACTATTCTTATATCGTCTTCCAAAATTCCTAGTGTATGTTAGATTATTCTGTTCTCCAAATCTTTTAACGTTAATTTCATATTTTGTATCAGTGTTTCTGGGCTAAACTCTAGATAATTTAAGATTCTGTGACAGTCTGCCATCTGTGTCTAAAACTATCCAATTGAATTTAGAGTTTTATTGTTTTATTTTCAGTTTCAGAAAGTATAATTTTTCAGATCTTATAAATGTTTCTTAAACACTCTCTAGAATTTTTTCTTGAAACATATTAAATATAATTGTTTTACATTCTGCTTCTGATAATTTAAACTTCCAGATGATTTGCAGCATCTGATTCTGCCATCTATTACTTGAGCTAGGTCTCACCCATGGCACCTAATTTTTTAAAAAAATATTTGTTTGACTATAAATTTATATTCTTTGAGGATTTCTGTGAGAATTTTTTTGAAGCCGGGATTGAAATTGCAGTTTTCTGATAAGGATTTGCCTTTGCTTCTACCAGTAGCCTAGTTAATTAGCTAGCTGGCATTTATAAGCCAGGGCCCCTTTAAAATATCTGATTAGGTTTTTAGCACAACTCAGATTAATGTAGGCCTTAAATAGACAGTAGAGGCCGGGCGTGGTGGCTCACACCTGTAATCCCAGCACTTTGGGAGGCCAGTGCTGGGATAACTTGAGCTCAGGAGTTCAAGACCAGCCTGGGCAACAAAGTGAGACCCTCTCTCTACAGAAAAAAAAAAGAAAAATTAGCCAGGCGTGGTGGCGCATGCCTGTAGTCCCAACTACTTGGGAGGCTGAGGTGGGAGGATGGATTGAGCCTAGGAGGCAGAGGTTGCAGGGAGCCGAGATTGTGTCACTGCACTCCAGCCTGGGTGACAGAACGAGACTCTGCCTCAAAAAAAAAAAAAAAGACTGTAGATTTGGGTCATTACAGTTTCTCAAGAGTTTCTTTTTTCATCCAGTGCCAGCTTCCTTTCTCTTCCCACTTATTTTTTTATTTTCATAATGTTTTATTTAACCTAATATATAATCAAAAATATTGTTTGAACATATCAAAAACCTAAAAATTATTTAAAGGATATTACTTTCTGTTTTTTCATACTGAGCCTTCAAAACCCAGAGTGCATTTTATACTCCACTGCATGTGTCAGTTTGGACTAGCCATATTAAAAGTGCCCAAGAGGCACAGGTGGGTACAGAAACAGAAGCCTGTACTGCCTGCAGAACCATGAGCCAGTTAAACCTTTTTATCTTTACAAATTACCCATTCTCAGGTAGTTCTTTGTAGGGTTGCGAGAATGGACTAATGCACCTAATCACTACCTCCTCTGTCTTCCCAGAGGGAACAACTCTTGAATTCTAGCACTAAATATTAGTTTTACCTATTTTTGACTTTATATAAATGGTATTATACAGTATTTTTTCATTCTTCTGTTGATAGACATTTGAGTTATTTCCAGTTTCTGGCTATTAGGAATAATTATCCTATGAACATTCTTTATGTCTATATGTACACATTTGTGTAGGGTATATACCTAGAAATAGGATAGCATAGGGCATTCATATGTTCAGTTTAGCAGGTAATGGCAGTTTTCCAAAGTGGTTGTATCAGTTTACATTCCAGAGGACAGTGTATGAGAGTTCCTGTTAATCCACATCCTCCATAACACTTGGCCTTTTAATTTTGATTTTCAATTTTAGCCACTTAGGTGATATATAGTGGTATAACAAAATGATTTTAGTATACATTACCTAGTACATAAAATGTTTATTTAAAAATAGTAAAAAAAAAAAAAAAAGTAATCCTATTGGAAAATAGATTAGAGAGATGAACAGTTTACAGAAAATGATTCCCAAGTATTTGAAAAGATACTCAGCTTTACTCAGTGGAAATGCAGACTAAAGTTAGACTGGGATATTATTTACTATTTATCAAATTTACAAAAATGCAGACTTGGACAATGTACTCTGGTGAGTTCCTGGACAAATCAGCATCCTTACACATTGCTGGTAGAACTATATGGTGTATGTTTCTCCATTCTTTTATTTTCAGTCATTTTGTATCCTATCTTTTAGATATGTCTTTTGTAAGCAGCATATAGTTAGTTGTAAGCAGCATATAGCTGTTAGTTTTTATTTTCAGTCTGACAATTTTTGACCTTTAATTGGAGAACTTAACCCCTATGTAATTCCTATCATTTTAGATTTAGTCTGACTAGTAGTGCTTTGTATTTGTCACTCTGGTTTTAAGTTCTTTTTTCTTTTTTTTTGGCCGCCCTTTAGATTATGTTTTGAATAATTTAATATTTTCCCATCTATATGTGTTGCATAGAATTATGTTCCTTTTTGGTTTAGTAGGTTACTCTAGAGATTACAATGTCCTTTAATTTAGCAAGGTCTAATATAAGTTGATACTTTTATCCTTCTCTGATAGTGAAGGATCAGCATGTATCTGTTATTGTTGTTATTAGGTTGGTGCAAAAGTAATTGCGGTTTTGGCCATAATGCATGTTTTAATTCTATATATATATTAAGCCACACAAGCCAGTATTTTTATTGCAGCTTATGCAATAAATATTCATACAGATTTACCAGCGTAACTGTCCTTTTATTGCTCTTTATTTCTTCCTCCATCCCCAGACATAAATCTAGAATCATTCTCCTGCCTAAAGAATACCCTTAAGTTAAGCAGAAAACATGGGTTTTCTGCTGATGTCAGATTGTCTCAGGTTTTATTCTCTGGAAATATCTTTATTTCACCTTTATTTTTCAAGGATATTTACACTGGCATAGAGTTTTATTTAGGACTTATTTTCATTGAGTACTTGGAAAACATCTCTGTCTTTTGGCTTTCATTGCTTCTGTTGAGAAGTCAACTTACAGTCTAATAGTTGTTCTTTTGGAGGTAATCTATAGGACCTTTTTCTGACTCTCATATGCCTAGATGTGTGTGGGGGCAGGGATGGGGGGAGTGGGAGTTGTATTTGTGTTTTGAATTCGTGACTTGGTTTCTCATTTTTGGAAAATTTCCAGGCATTGTCTTCTCACATACTGCTTCTCTTCCTTTTTTTTTTTTTAAATAACTGTTCTTATGGGATTCCCAATAACATACACATATACCTTCTCAAAATGTTTCCTAAGTCTTCATTTTAATGCAGAGTTACTGCATTTTTATATTTTACTGAATTTTTTATAGTAGCTTTCCCTTCCTAGAATTGGCTATTTTTAGATAAGTGATGGTATATACTGAATAATATCTTTGTAACTCCAAAAAATTATCTTCTTATATGCTAAGGAGCACTGAGCAATGCATAGCCCTCTTACTTTGCCATAACATTTCTGAAGGCTTTCTTTTCTGGATTTACCTATCCTTCTCATCAAATAATCTAATTACTGTTATCCAAACTCCTTAGCCAGCTTTCATAACATATCTTGATGTCAGAGATGTTGTTTTCATAACACCTCTTGATGTCAGAAGTATTCTCCAGGAAAATTAGTCTGTTCAGTAGGCATGATGTACAGGAAGAGAGAAGAGACTACAGATAGAAAGGAACTGGAAATGTATCAGTACGTGCATAAAGTAGTGAGGAATACATAGATCTATGTGGACAATATAATTTTGTCTTTTTTTTTCTTTGTTTAGCAAAATGGTACAGGCTTTTTTCTTCTTATATTTAACCTACTTCTCTTTAAATGCTGACATTAGTTTCCAGATTATCTTCTCAAATGTTTCCATGTTTAATGGATGGTATGAACTAGGAATACAAACTTTTCAGTGACTAGCGGTAAGATTTCAGAAGTTAATTCTGTATTTAAGAATTTTGTAATTATGTCACTTGGAACTGGCCTTTAGAAAAAGTGTGAATTTCTGACTGGTTGTGAGAAAAATTAGTCAGGAAAATAATCAGTAATTTTTTTGTTAACGTAGACCTTCAATATTGATGTACGGCAGTTACATTGGGCAGAATATATAGAGAACTACTGCTTGGGAACTAAGAAGTACGTATTGAATGAAGAAATGTCTGGCCTCCCTGCAGCCAGAAAACATCTGAACAAGTGAGTTTGATGCATGGATTTGATTGCTGCTTGTCTTCCTTATGAAATATTCCACAATTTTTTTGGTAAACTGGTATATTTGCTATATCTATCATTCAAAGATGCAGATAATTTTTAATGGTAATCTCTTATATTTGTAGTGCTTTTTAATATGATTTTTATGACACTTTTTAAGACTTTCACATTATTATCCCTCTCATGCCTCATAACTCTGTGCGACTTTGCAGGGCAGCCAGTTCTATAGATGAGGAAATTGAGGCTTAGGAAAGTTATATTTGCCTAAGCCATATTGTATTGAGTGGCAAAGCAAACTAGAATATTGACCTTTGACTCCATATTCGAAGCTCTTTTCTCTACATCATTTTTCTTACATTGCCGTCCTATCTTGCACTGCCTGCTGAAGTCAGTATAATTTATGTAACATTATTACATCTCTAAAGGTTTGTATTTCTTTCAAACACCATCAGAAACATCAAAATTTTTTGAAACATGAGCTGAAACATGAGAGAAACATATTGTTACTCTTTGAGAAAAGGGAGGATCCTCCTTTATCAAGTTAATGCCATGTTTTATGCTTGGATAAGGGCTTGTCCACTTGGCCTTTGATCTTGTGACTGTCAGCTGTAACTGAAAGAGTAAGTTACTTGTCTGACAACTTGTAAGCAACTAAAGATGTCAAAAAAAAAAGTTTGCTCTATTTTGTCTGTACTATGATGTATGTAATGAATGAACCTTTTTAGATTAGATGGGAAGCTCTAGAAATTCAAGGTACATATCTGTTTTACCTACAGTATACTTAATGCCTATCATAAGTTTCAAATTAATATGGATTTGAGCTTTCATTAAAAACTCAGTATTAATTAGCTGCCATCTAACAATATTTTTTTCTAGAAAATACTGTCTAACATATCTCTTGATTTGCTTTCCAGGTTGCGGAATATACGTTATGGTTTTAATACTATCCTTGTGATCCTCATCTGGCGCATTTTTATTGCAAGATCACAAATGGCAAGAAATATCTGGTACTTTGTGGTTAGTCTGTGTTACAAGTTTCTGTCATACTTCCGAGCATCCAGCACTATGAGATACTGAAGACCAAGGATTCAGCATTAGAACATCTATACATATGGTGATCTAAATGTACAAAATGTAAAATGTATAAGTCATCTCACTTTTTGTCAAGACATTAAACCATCTTAGATCGGAGTGTGAAGTAAATTATGGTATATTTTATGTAACATTTTAATGTTTATGCTCATAAAACTTAGTGAACACACTGTGTTATGCCAGCTCAAATCTACAGTAGCCACCAAAACCATGACTTAATCTTTTGAGCCCTAGAAGAAAGGGGTGTGCTGAGGACAAGAGTGGGGAAATAGGAACGCTGACCAGTATAACTGTGCAATTCTGGAACATATTAATTAAAATATGCCTTAACATATAGTGAATTTCTAATTCTCATGTTCAGTGCAATGGAAGACATTTATTTGGACAGTAATACTAGCAAAGTTGGTAGATATTTGATTCTTCATTTTTTGTTTTTTTCATTAGTTGAAGTGGGTTTTAGTTTTGTTAAAATTATAACCAACCTATTTTCACATCATTCTGTAAGTTAAATGATATCAAACATGAAAGAGATGTTCTCATTTTTCTTTTTCTGATTAAATGTCTGATGCATATCATTTTTCTATAAGTAATCAGTTGCTTTTAAAATCAGAAGGCTATATTATTCTAATGACCCTATTCGATCTAAATGGGTTTGAGAATCCATGTCAGCAACATACGTGTTTTTTGACAGAAAGTGAAAACAAATTCCGTAAAACTGTTAGTATCAAAAAGAATAGGAATACAGTTTTCTTTTCCACATTATGATCAAATAAAAATCTTGTGAGATTGTTTATGTTTTGAAGCAGGAGGATTTCTTGAGATTTGATGGAAGTGGGAGTTGGGAAGGATTCACCATACTTGTGTTCTCCTCCCTTTATAAATTTTATTCATAGGACTTTTAAAAGGCTTGTGCTATCTTTCCAGTGAAAACTGAAAGTGCATTATTATGGAAGAATGTATTCGCAGGTAGTAATAGCATTAAAAAATATACTCGTGTGTAAACACATACTAATTTTGACCTTGAAAGATGAATTCCTTCAAGAAAAATAAAATAATGCTTAAGATAATGTGTACGAAATTAAATAAA
The DNA here is from genome assembly GCF_028858775.2 of Pan troglodytes. Lineage (NCBI taxonomy): Eukaryota > Metazoa > Chordata > Mammalia > Primates > Hominidae > Pan > Pan troglodytes. The sequence goes on from NC_072407.2 coordinate 17,830,417, forward strand.
GGACTTTATTTACATACTACATAAGGTAGCAAACTGTTGAATGAGTTTGAAGGTATCACTTATTTTTTATGCATGTGGTTTTAGCTTTAGAAAGAAATGCGTTATAGAAACAAGTAATAGCAAGAAAATTGATGTATATTTTAATGATACATTAAAATTCCCTTTTAATCATAATAGTTAACTCTACTTACTGTTTTAACATACATTTGATTTAACAAATTGTTCAGCATAACACTTCTAATTAAGTTGATCAAGTTGTACTGTATTAGATAATCAGCAGTGTATCTGGAGTATGTTTAAAGAGAACAGTTCGCAATACAAAAAGTTACATGGAGCTTTACATCTTAACTTTCTTTGTCAATTTAAATGCAATGTATAAAAAGTTTATTTTGCTATTGTGAAAAACTAAATGTAAAGGAAATCACCTACTTTCATGCAGGTGTATAATCTTGAAAAGGAAAAATGCTTCCATGTTGAAGCCAGATTTTCTGTAGTAAAACTTTTAAATATTATTTTAAAAGAAATATGTATATAAATATCTCTATATTCTTTGGAATGATACTAAAGTCTCTGGTCTAGGACCATACCTTATATAAAGGTATAAGAGACCATGACAATGTCTGAAAATGGAATAGATAATGATGCCTTTTATTTAAAGTGGCCCACATAATATACATTGAGTACTCCATCTCTCCAAATGTATTTCCATAATGTGTTGAAAACATGCTAACATTTGTATGATTTTTATACTTCTGCCGAATAGACTTAGAATCAGATGAATTGTCTGTGTGTCTTGCAAAAGAGTTGGGGACAACTTGGGCAGGCCTATGAAGTGCATAGGGAGTGTATGTCTTCTGAATGGTTTTATTGTTCTTGTAATCTAGCTTAAAGAAATGTTAACTGGGAGGGTGCTGAGGCCACTCACTGCATTAATTTTGTGTGTTTAGAGTTCTGTTGTCAAAAGAAAACTAATGAATAAATTAGTTTGTCATTCTAGAATTTAAAGTTCTAAGATTAGTATAAGGAGTATATAGATTGTTAATCCCCACCAGCTAGACTTTGAACTTAAGTCAGACTTAAAGATTTGAGAAATTATTTGTGTCATTTACTAGACGTGATTTTTAGTTCTGTTTGATTATATTTCCTACACAAACTTCTTATTTAACAGGATAGCCTACTAAATTAAATGTTTCTTATTTCACTTAACTCATTTGATTAAACTGTATTCTAAAACATTTGGGGTTTTTTCCCCCTATTCAGTTTTAATCTTGGAATATGCATTTGTAAATTGTGATGTCATTGAGACTATATTTATATTTGACTTGGCAACATTAACATGTCCTAAGACTTAGTGCAGAGAAGCTTGGCAGTACGTTCTTTGACTTAAGGATGGCATAAAATAATCATTTTTGAACCTGTGTAATAAAGCTTGAAAGCAGGGAAAAGAATTTCCTTTTCCCCCTTTTTTGTGTTGTCTGTAGGAATTAACTTGGGATTGTTTTGTGGGTTTTTGTTTGTTTTAAATGTAAATTGAGAATCTTTTATAAGAAATAAAAGCATTATTGGGTGCCTTTGTTTGTAAACCAAAAAGTAATAAATGAATCCCTATATTTCCATTATAGTATTTATTGTATTTTTATGTTCTGAAAATTACCCATGGAACAATATGCTTAGGATTACAGGAAGCAGTCCTTACTTACACTTCTTGTCTGTTTTAGGTGTACTTGTTAATTCTTATGTCCTAATTTTATTTAATTCTGAGTTGCTTACACAGCATTTTAGGGAAAGCATACAGGCAGGATGACACTTTGTGTTAAAGTGTTATTTTTATGTATTACCTGGAATGAGGCAGGTTTTTTTCTGTTTTCTAAAAAGAGTAACCAAGATACCTCCAGGGTGTCATTAGGTTCCAGCTGCTCTCCTCCACATTGAATGATATCTTGTTAATTTATAGGCACATTTGTGGTAATTTATATGTCTATAGAGTAAGTATAAGAGATAATTCATTAGTAATAGGAATTAACTGACCCCTTTTGGACGGGGGAGAGCATCAGGCTGGGGTCAGGTAAGTGTAAATGGCCTTCTGAGCATGCTCTTCTAGGCTGACTCCCAGCCCTGACTTGAAACCATTAGCACTAACTTGCTCTGTTTTGAGAAAAACTTTCCAAACTTTTGCATGAGAAACTAGAAAAAGGAATGTATGCCACGTAACTGGATTACAGAAATGAGTTAATAGTCTCTGTGATTAAAAAAAAATGAAATATTTTCTTATTGAATTAATATTTTTGTCTTGAAGCATTTTCTAGTGATAGAATGTATTTGTCTTTTTTCCTGGTGGTACCCTCTTAGCATATATCTTTGCTATCCTTAAGATCCTAAACAAATCATCTTTGTCAGTTAAGTATAGTTGCGCAAAAATTGTTAAATCCTTTGTCTTTATTAAAGAAAAATTTGAGTAACATTAAGTTTGATGTGCTCCTTTGCAAGTTGATGTCTCTAAAATTCATTTATTTAGAAAAACATGAAGTGGTAAGTATAAGTTTAATGTCTTTACCGTGGGCCTGAACTCAGAGAAATAAGGATATAATTGTTTTTTGGCCTGAGATCACAGATGATAGCTATGATACCTGTAATTTTATACAAGGGGGAAGGGAGACAATCAAGATTTTTCTGAATTCATTTGTTTAAAACAAAGTTAACATTCCTAGTTATTGTCTTCAAAATACTTTTCTCTTCTAGACATTTAATTTTCATTTTTAAAGTTCCATGAAGTTGAATTAGGTGTCTTCCAAAGATGCTTTGGAGGCAGAATTCCTTTATTTTCTGCGGTTGTACAGTAAACCTAATTCTTTCTCTCTCATATAAATCTAGAGAGCTTCCTTTCACTTGTTTTGAGCAAGGTGTAACTAGAAAGTGTTAGGTTGAGCCGTATAAAAATGCTAATATGTCTTTGACCTGTAAGAAATTTCATATGGCTCAGTCTAGTATTATAGCTGCCTTTTTTTCTTTTGTTTTCTAACAAACACACTTGAACCTAAACAGATGGGTGTAGTTTTATTAAAGTAGTCATCCAGATTGTTTATCAGTATTTAGTTGTTTGACATTTAATGCCTAACTTTCTGCTTTCTGCTTTATGTCACATCTTTAACAGGTTCTTGTCATTTCCCCTAACTTCTGCCAAGTTGGTTGTTGGTTTCTTGAGAGCGAAACCAGCATTGCACATTTTATGTTATAAAAACAACACTAATAACATTTGTTAAGTTCTTACAATGTGCCAAGCACTACTATAAGCATTTTACATGTAATAACCCACTTATGCCCTCTGTGTTTGTAAGTGTGATAACTAAGGTGTATGATGTTAATAAAGTACCCCAGGTTACACTGCTAGTAGCAGAGCCGAGACTTGAACTCAGACTAGTTCCAAAGCCCACTCTCCAGTCCATTATACTGTACTGTCTTTCACCATAGGAATACAGATATTTCTGGACTATTCAGAGGTTACCTGACTTGTACTAAATGTCTTTGCTGACTTCATTTCAAAAACCCAGCATTCATCCATTCAACAAATTTTGAGTGCCTCTTATGATGTAGGCACTGTGTCTTATATTGCAATTATTGCAGTTATCTATCACATACCAAACTAAGCTGCTCAGTGGCCCAGTCCTGAATATGACACACTGCCTTCCCTTAGAATTTTGTGATTTGATACAGATAAATAAGCAGATAATTTTAATATGTAATGACAGGTAAGAACAAAATACTAAGAGCACAGAGCGATTTCTTGCTTATTTCAAGAAAGCTCATACAAACTACTTTTGAATTATGGTTTTATGTCAGATTGGTGGGATGCTCGGATAGGGAAGCATCCAGGTTTCACGAAGAGCATTTGCAAAGGCTGGGAGGTATAAGGACCCGAGAGGAAATGTTTTGGTGCTAAAGGAGAGGATGGCTAAAGAAAGATGAGGCTGTAGAGATTGCTGGGCCATCTGAGGGCCTTCAGACGCTCAGAATGCACTATAGGCTGTGGAATGGCTATTGCAAAAACACTAAGAAGGTTTTCCTAGCCAAAGCACATCTGTTACTGGAAAAGGGGTCCCAATCCAGACCCCAAGAGAGGGTTCTTGAATCTCGTACAAGAAAGAATTCTTGGTGAATCCATAAAGTGAAAGCAAGTTTATTAGGAATGAAGAATGGCTACTCCATAGGTAGAGCTGCCCCAAGGGCTGCTGGTTGCCCATTTTTATGGTTATTTCTTGATTATATGCTAAACAAAGAATGGATTATCCACGCCTCCCCTTTTTAGACCATATAGGTTAACTTCCTGATTTTGCCATGGCATTCGTAAACTGTCATGGCCCTGGTGGGATTGTAGCAGTGAGGATGACCAGAGGTCACTCGCATCACCATCTTCGTTTTGGTAGGTTTTAGCTGACTTCTTTACTGCAACCAGTTTTATCAGCAAGGTCTTTATGTCCTGTATCTTGTTCTGACCTCCTATCTCATCCTGTGAGTTAGAATGCCTAATTTGGGAATGCAGCCCAGCAGGTCTCAGCCTTATTTTACCCAGTCCCTATTCAGGATGGAGTTACTCTGGTTCAGATGTCTCTTGACATATCCAATTTCTCTTAAATATGAGTAGATTTTGTACTTTAAATGAACAGACTTTTAAATATATTTTCTAAATGAAAATTTAAGAGAAAAAAAATACTGGTATAGTGTCACTCGTTTTTTGAGAATACAGACCATATCAGTGTTTAAACAACCAGTCTCTGTTTTTCAGTTTTCTATGATTCTCAAAGTGCAATCCCCAGACCAGAGGAGTCAGCATGGGCATCACATGGGAATTCATTGGAAATGCAAATTTCGGACCCCACCCCAGATCTATTGAGTCAGAAACTGGGGTGGAGCTCAGCAATCTATTTTAACAAGTCCTCCAGGTATTTCTGATGCACACTAAGATTGGAGAACCACTGGTCTAAGAGTCAGTCTTCATGCCATACCAACACGATCTAAGTGGAATGCTTTTCTGGGGTTTTGGGACAGGGTCAAGTAAGCACCATTTAAAAATCAACGTTTAATGCCAGGCGCGGTGGCTCAAGCCTGTAATCCCAGCACTTTGGGAGGCCGAGGTGGGCGGATCATGAGGTCAGGAGTTTGAGACCAGCCTGGCCAACATGTTGAAACCCCATCTCTACTAAAAATACCAAAAGGTAACCAGGTATAGCGGCGCACACCTGTAATCCCAGCTACTTAGGAGGCTGAGGCAGGAGAATTGCTTGAATCCAGGAGGCAGAGGTTGCAGTGAGCTGAGACAGCACAACTGCACTTTAGCCTGGGTGACAGAGCGAGACTCCATCTCAAAAAAAAAAAAAAAATACAAAACGTGTACATAGAAAAAGGTCAACTGGCAAGAATAAGGCCAAAATATTAAAGAAGTTAGCGCTATATGGTGGTTATGAGCCCCTTGTTCTTTTAGTTTTCTGCAGTGACCCTGAATCATTTTTTAACCAAAGCAAAGTTTTTATTTTAAAGTAATGATGAGTATGCTTGGATCTAGAAAAATAACAAAAGTGTAAAAAATGTCTTATCTCCAATAAAAGGTGAGGGTTCATTCATTCTGAATTTTTAGCTTGAGACAATTTTTCTTGTGAGTCGGGAACAACAATTTACTAGGCTGCTATGTCCCTTGAAATTGTCCAGGTTTTTTTTGTTGTGTGTTTGGTGGACTTGGTAAATACTTCCACCCTTACCAGTTTCTAACTTGGTCTTTCTCTGATGACCTTGCCAACCCCCGAATATACATCCTGTCCATATAATAAGTAATCACTCCTCCAGCTAGCTTAGTTTTCCTTTGTGATTCCCATTATAATGCTATGTTGGCATTCTCATTTATAAATCAAGTAACTGAGTTTATAGAGAATCAGCTCTCACAGAGACTGCTCAACTCATAGTAGACTGAGAAGGTATTTCTGGTCCTTAAAGCTGAGTTCTAGAGCCTGTGCTATGGGAACGTCTAACTACCATAGCATGGCACCAACAGTTGAAAGTATTGCTAATTTTCAAATGTCTTATTAGAAGAAATCTGAAATAAGATTCTTTTGCCTTAACCTCTATGAAAACGGCCTAACCTACCCCATTACATTAAAAACACCAATTTACATTTTTTTCCTCTATTTGATGTATGAGCATTCTTACAGGGCAGGGCCTATTTTTTAAGGTACCTGGCACATAGAAGTTACTCAATGAATATTTCGTCTTAACTGTAGAATGAAGTTTGTCCTTCCATCAGTCACAGGATTCTTAAGCTTCCTGCTTATATATAAGATTTTGCAATCAACACTTTGCCAAGAAGGGTATAAAAGTTAACACCACTAACTCTTTTGTTGTTGGTCACCTAGAGATGTTAACGCAACATGTAATGCAAATACCCCATGTTAGAAACTCCACAGTTGACAAACTTTACTGTCTTTTATTCAATAAGCATTGATTAGCTGTTTGTGGTCCATTAATGTAAAATCATGCTAAGTGCTCTTTTCTAAATTGTTAACATCATAATCAAAGTACTAACAGATGCCTTTATACCTCCAGGATTTTTCTTTGAAGACATTTTTCCAAAGAGATCTAGTTGTCTAGATTGAGGGGCAACTTAATTTCTGGTTTATGGGTAGGTTTGATGACTCCGCTGAGCTCAGTAGTGCTGAAGTGGTTAGGAGGGTGGGCTGTGCATGTGACACCTGACAGAACACAGTAGATGGAACACTGCCCTGCCTATATCATCTGCCTTCTGCAATATGCCAGAATGCATCTTATAGACCTGCATGGATTTTTTTATTTTTCCCCCATCTGGTACAAGAGACAGTATGCAGTGCACTGTAAGAACTGCCTACCTTGCTCTGAGATTCACCAGACTTCAAGCCTTAGTTCCCTCAGTATTCAATATTGTTCTAACTCATACCGCATTATAAACACCCTTCTGCCTCTCATGTATTGTCAGATATACTTCACCTACAAGTACATTGTATATATCCATACTCTGTTAGTTTTACTAGACCACTAGATTCTGGGTTATCACAGAGTAAATGGATAGTTCTTAAGTAAATGTCAGTACTTGGGTCCTCGACTACTCAGAAATCCTCCTTGGCACTAGGTAGACATTAGTATCAAAAACACACACAAAAACCATCCTGTAGGAGGAAAATGGAAGAGCCCGTTAGAGCAGAAAGGAAATCTTTTTTTCACTTAGTGGAGAAAAATGCAAGGGGAAAATGTTGACTTTTAGGCATTCTAAAACTCCAGTTCACAGGCTTTTTTTACAAAGCCTGAGTATATTGTATAAACCTAGCTTCATCTCTTTGAAAGCCACTTATACTTGTTTGCCTACCCTGGTCTCATTTGCTATTCTTCTTTTTGTCACATAGTTCCTTGACTGATCCTGTCTGCTCGTGCCTTCCCCATCTCCCATTTGAAAGCTCCCTTGCCAGCTGTAATGAGCCTCCCAGGATCAGCTGGCATTCTTCTTCCAGGGGACTGGGCTCCTATAAGGTCCACATACAAGAAGAATGACACTTTTGGAAATAACCAAGCAGTTAAAGATTAGTGTTGAAAGGGATTCTTAAAAAGCATTGAATATTGCTAACTTGCTTTACCCTTGAAGAGTCAGTGGTAAAATTGGAGTCAGTATATATATATTATATATAATGTTAATATATATATCCTATTCCTTTTATGTCACATAACTCAGCAAAAAAAATTGCTGTCAGAGAATATTGGTTTGTGGGGGGAGACCTTTTCTGAAACGTAATAGTTTTTAAAAAGCAGAAAAGGTTTGTCAAACATTATGCTTATTTAATTCTTCTTTAATTCAGATGATTTCTCTGAGCTCACACTCTTCACATTATTGCTAGGGTTCTTGAAGAATCAGATCGTAAGTTTATAAAGCCCCAAACTGAAAATGCCATCTCATTGGATGATACCAATCACTTTGCAATCCACAAGCTCAGAGTTCATTCTAGCTAACCCCCAAACCAGGATCTGGCCAGGTCAAAATTACTGGCTAACTTTTTAAACATAGAGTTTCCCTGGACTGACCCCTGGAGTTTCTTTCTTTCTTTCTCTTTCTTTCTTTTCTTTCTTTCTTTCTTTTCTTTTCTTTTTTTTTTTTTGAAACAGAGTCTCACTCTATCACCCAGACTGGAGGGCAGTGGCACGATCTCAGCTCACTGCAACCTCTGCCTCCTGGGTTCAAGCATTTCTCCTGCCTCCGCCTCCCAAGTAGCTGAGACTGCAGGCTAGCACCCCTGCACCTAGCTAATTGTATTTTTTCTAGAGATGGGGTTTCACCACTTTGACCATGATGGTCTCCAATGCCTGACCTCAAGTGATCCACCCACCTTGGCCTCCCAAAGTGCTGGGGTTACAGGTGTGAGCCACCATGCCCGGCCTGACCCCTAGAGTTTGTGATTAGAGAAAAGCCCAGGGATGTGAATTTTAAAATTCTCTCCCAGTGACTCTGATGATCCAGATTTCATTGTCTCTGCCCTAAGCCAGTGGTATGCAGCCGGATCATCTGAAGAGCTCCATATACATAGAGGTGTCTAGGAGCCATGTATCCCAGACAACTGGGACGCGGACTAGACATTTATAATAATCCTTGTGGGTGATTTGACATACTTAGGGTATTTAAGAGCCACCCAAACCTTTTCAAGAAATGTTTTGCCACTCTTGGGAAAAAAATTCCAGCATTTTTTCCAAATAGGACAAAAGTAGATGACAACAATGTACACAATTTCAGTTCTTTAGCATTTTTTCAGCAAATTCCACTGCCATTTGAGTATAAACATTCTGCTATTTTTGTAAATAAATATACCTTATCTGCATCTCTAACATACTATTCCATAGTAACTCCAGAGCAGAAGTACCTGGTCACTTCTAAAATTTAAAAAATAATATAATAATATAATACCAGCCTGGGCAATATAGTGAGACTCTGTCTGTACAAAAAAATAAAGAATTAGCCTGGCATGGTGGTATGTGCCTGTTGTCCCAGTTACTAGAGGTGGGGGTGGGTAGGGCTGGGGAGCTGAACACAGGAAATCAAGGCATGATCACACCACTGCACTCTGGCCTGGGCGACAGAGAGAAACGCTGTCTAAAAGAACAAAAAACTGTGATAACAAAACTCTTCCATAAGGATAGAGAAGCAGAACTGTATCGTGGAAAGAGAGAGACTGACTAGGTATAAATTCACTGCCCCTTACCAGCTGTGTGGTCATGGATAAGTCATTTAGCCTCTCAGCTTCAGTTTCCACATCTGTAAAATACCTACCTGGGAAGGTGGTTGTAAGCATTTAAATGGTACAATGAATAGAAAGTGTGTGGTACATAGTAAGTATTCAGTAACTCTTCCCTCAGAATCACCAAAAAAAGTCCCAAACTATAAAAGGAATTATATTAGAATTATACTAATGCAACCTAATTTATATTTTCTACTTTTACGCTATGGTTTTCCAATTTCTAACATTTTATTTCTATCACATTTTCTTTTTTAAAACTATTTTTAAGGATTACAGGTTCTGAAATTTTGAGAAAAAATAGAAAACATTAGTTCCCTTTTCTGTTTGTGGTGTTAGTAATAATATCTCTTTCCTTGAGCACCTCCCCTACTGTGGCTTTTCTGCAGCCAGCAGTTCTTGGCCTCACAGATAGAGAAGATCCTTCCAATCTTTCCCACCCAACGACACAATTCCTACTTACTTCTCCCACACGCAGAAGAATTCCTCAGTTTGCAGCTTCCAAATTATCCATCCCATGGTTTTTTTTTTTGTTAGCCAGACCTCGAGACAACTCACCCTCTTTCCCACCTCCAGTGGTCTGTAGGCAGCCAGTTTTCAAGCAAACAAGGGTTTGTCTTGCCTTCTGGGGTTGAGAAATTTACAGAATGTAACTTGGGCCCTATTTGTTTCCCAAGAACATTTTGGGAGTTTCCCTCCTTTTGCATGTATTTAAAAGAGATAAACCTGAAACACAAAATAATTTGATTTTTCTAATTGTGTAACTTGGCTCCCAAGAACATTTCACATTCCACTAGCCTTATAGTCCTCCAGGCTGAAAAATTATAGGCACAGGAGGAGCAGTGGCTTATAATTCATAAAAACTTTAAGCTGTCTGGGAAACAAGCTCCCAGCTAACTGAAACAGGAAGGAAATCATCCACTTAGCTGCGTATGCATTTAAAATCTTGAAATTGAGCTAGGTTCCTTCCTCAGGACAAAAATCTATGCCAGAATAATTTCACTTACAACTAGAAATTGCAAAACATGTGTTTAGAAATTGTTAAATCACAGGTTCTTAGCTCTAGTTTTGGGTCTTTTTTTTCTTTGAGAAACAGAGTCTCGCTTTGTTGCCCAGGCTAGAGTGCAATGGCATGATCTTGGCTCACTGCAACCTTGGCCTCCTGGGTTCAAGCAGTTCTCGTGCCTCAGTCTCCTGAGTAGCTGGGACTATAGGTGCCTGCCACCATGCCCAGCTAATTTTTGTATTTTTAGTAGAGATGGGGTTTCACCATGTTGCCCAGGCTGGTCTTTAACTCCTGACCTGAAGTGATCCGCCTGCCTTGGCCTCCCAAAGTGCTGGGATTACAGGCGTGAGCCACCACGCCTGGCGTAGTTATGATTTGGGTCTTGTTGCTCCAGGCATTCCATCAGCTTTCTCAGCCATTCTCATTTTCAAAGGAGTGTGTATGATGTTTCCACAGTCAGTTGTCAGGGTGTTTTTCTAGGCTAATTTACTCTTTTTTTCCATTACAGTTCAAATGAATACATTCACAAAATAAACTTGGTTATCTTTTATCTTTTTTCCTTGGCTAGAACTTCCTAGTTATTTCAACTGAGGTGAGTTTCTAATTCTGATTCAATCCCCACCCTAACCTCCTTCCCCTAAAAGGAAGGTTCCTATGCTCAGTGTTCCCCCTTCACCCCTGCAGAACCCTCTTCTCTCTTTTCCACACTGCTCTTTGCCACAGCAAGCTGACCTTTGTGGATGACACATTTGGGTTCCCTTGCCTTCTGGCTTCCGGTGAGGTTCAGCCAATGAGGGGCATTGGCAGGAGTAGAGGACCGGAGAGAGGACTGAAGGGTTATTCCTGTCACTCCCTATGGGCTCTGGCTTAGCAGTGGTTGCCTTCCTCTACCAAATGCCAGTGCTTCCATAGGGTGGCCCTACTCTTAAGGCTACACATTTCTCAGAGTTTCAATAACTGCCACCTCCCTTTGCCCTGACATTCTCCTCATTGTGTTTCACCATCTCTTGTTGGGTGCCATGACCCTGCTCACACGTTTGTAAACAGTCGTTTCCTTAAACTCTGTTACTTTTCTGAGGATGCTGCTTCCTGCTGGACTCGGGTACAGCTCCTCATATACATCTTGGTAGTGCTGGTTCAAGACACCAAATATGACGGAATAAAGCCTGTTGACTAGTCTTGACAAAAATTGTCACTGCCTTTTTCTGTTTTTCAAATTGGCGAGTACTTTCCCTGTCAATACCTGATGTACCATGAGGACACCATCATTACATGGGAATCATGTATGCTGTTTCACGTGTCACTGTATGGAAGAGTGCCGAGACCACAGATTTGGTCAGTCCACCAACGTCCAGAAACCAAATTCTTTGCCTTCACAAACTTCTTTTCTACCCAGTCTGAAAGTCATAGCACTTCAGTAGAGTGCCCTTCATCCATTCCCTGAGATCCACTCTGCTCTGGAAGAGGAAGAGACTGCTCAAGGTTCCCCAAGGTGGAATTATCTTTTTTTTTTGTTTTTTTTTTTTTGAGAAGGAGTCTCACTCTGTCGCCCAGGCTGGAGTACAGTGGCACGATCTCGGCTCACTGAAACCTCTGCCTCCCGGGTTCAAGCGATTCTGCTGCCTCAGCCTCCCAAGTAGCTGGGACTACGGGCACCCGCCACCACACATGGCTAATTTTTGTATTTTTAGTAGAGACGGGGTTTCACCATGTTGGTCAGGCTGGTCTCGAACTACTGACCTCAAATAATCTGCCTGCCTCGGCCTCCCAAAGTGCTGGGATTACAGGCATGAGCCACCGTGCCCAGCCGGGAATCATTCTTAAATCTTCTCTCTCCTTATACTAAATATTGCATAAGTCACCACATGTTTTCCACCCTAGTCCCTTAACTTTCTTACATCTTCACCACTACTACTGTGATCCAGAAAACCAACACTTCTCTTACATGGAGTATAACATCTTTGTATCTGGTCTTTGTGCCTCTAGCGGGGTTCCTTTCCAAAGCATGCTGTTTTCAGCAGCCAGAATAATCTTTCTGAATCACAAATCTGATCATCCCTTTTGTATACCGGCCCCAGGATCAAGTCCATACTTCATAAACAATTTCTAAGCTCATTATGGTCTGGACAATAGCTTCTCATGTCTCACTTTTTTCTTCTCACGCCCCAAGCACTTTTCATTCCACCAAAATTCTAGTCTCTTTCTTGCCTTCATCATTATGTTCTTCTGCCTGCAAAGTTCTGTCTACTTTCACCTGTCTTTCAAGTTTCAATGTGGGCATCATGCCTGTATCAGGAATGCTTTCAACTGCAAATATCTAGAAGCCCAGGCTGCAGTTAATTGTTTTTTATGTGAGAAGTCTGGAAAGTGGCAGTGGCTAGCATTGATTCACTGTATTTTTATTTTTATCACTATTACTTTTAATAGAAATTATTATTTATTTATAACAGTAAGATTAGTCTTTTAAATTATTGCTCCCATGGTTCTGATAAAACTCTATTCCACATTCTCATTCTCCTGGTCCAAACCAGGGATCACAAAGAACCAGGTTTTATCTGACGTTTTTGCAAATCAGCTAGTTAATAGCTGATATCTGTGTTAAGAAAAATGTTAAGGCCCAAGAGGGGCTCAGCAGAAGAGAATGCCATGCATGATCGTTTAGTCTTGTCTGTCACGGGTGCAGAAAACAAAAACATGACAATGTGTGCTATGTATCTGCCATTTTTTGTCAAACTTATGTATCTGTAAGTGGCCTGGCGTTAATACAGTTTTCCATTTACCTTGTCAGGATGGAAAAGAACAGTTCTAGAACAGGAAAAACATTGTGATTATTTGCCTTTAATCTGTGGAGCTGGTGAATTATTCCACTTTAAATGACAAAACCTCACATTTCTAGGATTAAACTCAATTAGTCATGTTATACTAGCTTTCATATAGACCACTAAATTTATTTGGCTAATATTTTGACTTATCACAGTATACTTTGAATTAATGTTACACCACCTAACATATAAGAGCCTTACAATACTATATTTCCATTTGTCTCCTCCCTATTTTGTGCTCCACTGTGGTCAACCTTTTTTTTTTTTTTCTTGCTTTTCCAAATGGTACACAGAGGTGCAATACATAGTTAATATTTTTGTTTAAATAATCAACTGTTTTTCTTGTAATGAACTTAAACAATAATAAAAACATTTCTGAAGTTTTTTGTTCCAAAACTCCATGGTCAATTCATATTTCCAACTGCTGACATTTCCCTTCAGCCTGAAAACATTAACATTTCTTGTAGTATATAGCTTTGCTGGTGATGAATTTCATCAGCTTTTTTTCTTTATTTGGAAATGTCTTTATTTTTCTATATTTTTATTTATCTCTGGAAAAAATTCTAGGTTGACAATTTTTTCCTTATTACTTTAAATATTAATGCATCATTCTATTTTCTTTTTATCTCTGTTGCTTCCCGTAAAAAATCAGTGATTATTCTTCGGATTGGTCTCCTATATGTACTACACCCTTTTTCTCTGGCTGCTTTATTTTGCTTCCAGCAATTTAACTATAATGGATGTGTTAAGGTTTTTTTTTTTAAATGTTTATGCTGCTTAGGTTTTATTGAGCCTCTTCTGGGGTCTAGGGGTTTATAGTTTTTATTTCATTTAGAAAAATTTGGCCATTAAAAATTTTTTTTTCTGTACCAATCTCACCCCCTTTTATGCTGAGACTTCGTATATACATATATTAGACCCTTTAGTGTTACCTCATAGGTTACTCAGTCTATGTTTAATTTTTCATTTCTTTTTCTCTTTGTGCTTTGGTTTGGATAGTTTTTATTGACCTGTCTTCAAGTTTACTGATTTTTTTTTGTAGTGTCCTATTTACTATTAAGTCCATCCAGTAAAATCTCATTTCAAATATTATAAATTTTAGTTCTAGAATTTTCATGTAATTATCTTTTTTTACTTTCCATTTTTCTATTGAGAGTCCCTATGTCCATCTATTCCTTTGAATCTTGAATATATTTATAATAGCTGTTTTAAAGTCCTTGACTGCTGATTTTAACATATATGTTGGGGCTGGGTTTGGTGGCTCATACCTATCTATAATCCTAGCATTTTGGGAGGCCAAGGCAGGAAGATCACTTTAGGCCAGGAGTTCAAGATCACCCTGGGCAACATAGTGAGACCCCAACTCTACAAAAAATTTTTAAAAATTTGCCAAGTGTGATGGTATGCACCTGTAGTCCTAGCTATCCAAGAGACTGAAGTGGGAGGATCGCTTGAGCCTAGGAGTTTGAGGTTGCAGTGAACTATAATTGTGCCTGGGTGACAGAGTGAGACCCTGTTTTCAAAACAAAACAAAACATAAATATCCTGTCTGGGTCTGTTTCTTTGGACTTTTTTGTTTGTTGTTGTTGCTGCTGTTGCTATTGCTGTTCCTAATTATAGGTCCCGTTTTCCTGCTCCTTCTCATATCTAGTAATTATTATTGCTTGATGAATATTGTGGTTCTTGAACTCCCGGCCTCAAGTGATCCTTCTGCCTTGGCCTCCCCTTATTCTAAGACTAGAGCAGACCTACTCCAAAGGTATGGTCATTCCAAGCTTTCAACTGAATGCCTGGGGTACTCAGTGAAGTCTCTTTATTCTGGCTAGATGGAAGACCAGTATCTCCAGCAGTGTGCAAGCTTCAGAATTATAATTTAGCTGATAGGGACCCCATTTGCTGTTTCTTGACAGGCCTGTGGTCTATTGCTCTGTGCATCTTCTGCTTAGCACTTGGGCAAAGACTCAAGGGGGCCCATATGCAGATTTCAGGAGTTCCTTCCCTGTGTAACTCCCTCCATCTGGTATCCTAACCCTCAATTTCCAGCCATTTCAGCAGCTCCAGCCTCTGATCTGTTTCCTCCATGCAGGTGGATCATTGCTCTCCGTTAGTCTCCACTTTTCTGCCTATGTATATAGTCAGATCCATTTAGCTTTCATTTTAAGGGATCTGGGGAGTCACTCAGCTCCCAGCTTGGCCTCACTGGCTGGGCCCAGAGAACTTACTGTTGGCTCCCTGCTGGACAGAGAATGGTCCAAAGGCAACTAGGAAACCACCCTGCCGTGTGAGGCTCTGCTTTGCTGTTTGTACCCTGCCGACATCTTCCTGGCTAGCCTGACTCACACTTCCCCTGGATTCTAAGCAGCCTGGTCCAAGCTGACAGTGTGTCACTAGGCAGAGAACACTTTTCCTTCCTCATCTTTTGACCCTCAATCTAATCTTGGTAGTGTTTCTGGCTGTCTGAATAAGGAAGTGCCTAATGTCTAGAAAGAAACCTGAAGCTTTCTTTGACTCACTAGGCAAGGGCAACAAGCTCCCTCTTGCTGATGTACCCTTTGCTAAGTTCACCTGCACCCTTAGGACTTTCAAACCAGAGAGCCCCACCAGAAGTCAGTATTAGAGAAAAGGGGAGACTGGAGGGAGTTTTAACCTCTTCATAATCTCCACTAACATCCCCTAGCCTTCCCTTGTTATTCTTTGATAGGGATAATTTTTCTATCATAAAAAGCTTGCATATAAGCATTTTAGAAAATATTGCTACTTATATTGATCTGTAAGTTAAATAATGTGGAGTTTGGGTTCTTCAGAATAGACTCTGGGTTGGGTTTAAATTTGGGCTCAAGATCTGTATGAGGGATCAATACCTGTGAAAAGAAGGGAGTGAAAGCTGGATTGGGCAAAGAAAGAAATCAAGCTGTGTTGCAGGCCTGATAAAG
This sequence comes from Pan troglodytes, assembly GCF_028858775.2. Taxonomy (NCBI): domain Eukaryota; kingdom Metazoa; phylum Chordata; class Mammalia; order Primates; family Hominidae; genus Pan; species Pan troglodytes. The sequence continues at coordinate 17,846,468 of NC_072407.2, forward strand.
TCTCAGTCCCATGGTGGGGAGCTCAGGAGTCAGTATTGCCTGTTAAAGTGTGGTGCATCAAGCTGCAATGGCTAAGCCTTGATACCCTACCTCTCTCAGGCACCAGATAAAGACTGATGACTTTGGGCTTGGCAAATCTGCAGGTGAGGTAGACCTGGAAGGAGCTGACATTGAAGGCTGTCTGCTGGCTACATCTCCTGCAGTTGTGCAGCAAGCCCTTCTTCAAAGAGGAGTGCAGTGGTACATCTCTATTTCTACCACACACAAAACGGTGCTTGCAATGGAAATGCAAATTTAAGACAGATCTTCTCGCTGACCTTTCCAACCTGCTTACCACTCCTAAGAGCCTCCTATTTAGAAAGTCTGGAGCCAACTGGACTCATCTTTTGAAACACCAGGAGGCAGTGAGGACTAGACTTATCACGGAGCCTCACTGAGAGGCAGTCAGAGCAGGGGTCACATGGCAGGCTCCAGCAGTGGTCAGTGCATGCATCCGCACATCTACCCATCTGTCCATCTTTCCATGTGTCTGTCCACAAATGGACCCTGTGTCAGGTTCTTGGTCAGAGGCTGATGAGATAACTGTGGCTCCAACACCTTCTCTGTCTTCAAGGAACTCATAGTGACGGTGACATCGCCCGGAGCACAGCAACCCTCAGACAGGTGACTGCACCCTCAGCAAGAGGGCTTCAGCTAGTCAGATATTCACATTGCCTCTGAGCCCAGAAGCCAGTGTCAGGCATTGAGAAGTCACTCCATGGGAGAAAGTACTAGTCATGAAGCCACAGGCAGGGCTGGGCAGGCAATAACTGCCAAAGTAAGAGTCTAGGCCTGGTCTCAGGAGGCATGGGTGGGCACAGAAGAACTAGGCCTTGGGCTCCATGGGAATCTTGCTGGTCCCAAAGCCTGAGGTGTCTGGGCACAGGAGGCAGCTGAGCTTTGAGGAACTGGGGAAGCTGCAGTAAATCCAGAAATGAGGGGTGACGATGATGTAGGGAAGATGTAGGAGTGGAATGAGGTCAGGGGCAACAGCAGTGGGTGTCTGTGACAGGTGGGAGGGCCACAGACTCAGAAAGCTTACGCTTTCACAAGACGTTTTTCTTTTGGAGAAAAGTGAAAGGAAAAAGGGGATCAGCATGAACTCTCAGGTTGTTTTCTGCTGGGGCAAATTCTCTTGCACACAGGCAGTAGGGAAAGAAAACTAAAACCAAAGCACAACTTGTCCGAACAGCCCTGGTGGGCTGCTTTGCCCACTCCCCATGGTGGCCATTTTGTGCCTTCTCCACTCTCCACAAGTTCATAATCAGTCCAGATTCTTTCTCTCAAATAACAGAGAACATCGGTCATGAAACCCCTCTAACTTACAGACTCTGACCTACACCCTCCTGGGTCTCAGCCACATCCCTTCTCCTTCAAAGCCAGGCTCCCACCTGTGCTAATGTGCCCTTTTCCCCTTGACCATTCCAGGACATCTACCTATCAATTATTCCTTCTAGCCTTTTGCTGTCCACTTCCTTCCCTTTACCCTGGCAGCCTACTCAGATATACTCCATGGAGAGACAGGCACTCCCTGTACTGGCTCCTCCTCACACGAATGCCTCATTGTTCTCTCCTTCCACCTCTAAACTTCAAAGAGTTGTCTATCCTTTCTCTCTCAACTCCCTCCCTTGCCACCCACACTTCAGCACATTGCAATCTGGCTAGGCACATCTGATGCAGTCAGATGCAATCAGGACTTGCTGAAAATTAAGTCCTGATTGCATCTGACCTCTCAGCACCATTTGGTACTGTTGACCAATTCATTTCCTTGAATTTCTCCCTTCCTTTGACTGTACCTATCACAATGATATCCCAATCTACTTTGTTGACTTTTTATTTTTATTTTTTGACCTCTCTGTACATATCAATGTCCCACAAAGCTCTGCCCTCAGCACTCTTCTGTCCTTTAGATGCTCTCCGGCAATAACCCATCCACAAAAAAAATTTCCCCTCTGATGATCCCAAATCTATATCCTCAGCTCAGACACCTCTCCTGAGCTTCAGATGCATACTTCCACAGGTCTACCTGTCAACTCCCAAAAGGTATCATAGACATCTTCAGAAAGGAACTTCCCATCTTCTAATTCTCCCTTCTACTGTGTTATCTCTCTCAGTCAGTGGCTTCAATACATGTGGTTATTTAAGCCATAATCCTGAGAGCTGTCCTTCTACTCTCTGCTTACCAACCTGCCCCAATCCTCATCCTTCTCCTCCTCCTGCTTCTCCTCTTCCTCTTCTTCCTTTTCCTCCTCCTGCTGTCCTTAACCACTGCTCAGCCCTGTTCCTTATAACCTCTTACCCCAATCTTTCCAACAGCCTGCCTGGTAGGTCCACTCCTCCTCTTTGACACTGTTCAAATTTATTCTAGGTGACCAGAAGAATCTTTCTAAAGCACACAGTTAATCATCCTCTCCTCTGCTAAACACCTTCAATGGCCTCCCTGCTGCCTGAAAGTACAATCTCCTCAATGTCATCTATAAAACCATCTTTCATTTGGCTTCCGTTGACTCCTCCAACTTCGCCTCTCCTTCCCTGCCCTGCATTTTACACACCAGCAACACCAAGCTGATGCCTCTACAACTTTGCTTATGCTGTTCCTCCTGTCTGGAATGTCATCCCTATGTCATCCCTTCAACTTTTCCTATTAATTGCTTAAGGCTAATTTAGATGCCCCTCCTCCAAGATATACTTGTCTGGTTTACATGCCCTTTTCCTGTCTTGCAACTAGTTAGCTTTTGTCACTGCTACATTGTAGTTACATATGCACAAGAGTGTCCTAGTTGAGCCCAAACTGGGAGTCAGAACTGGTGGACCAGTCTCCCTCTTGGACTCTATTTACATGAGCTGATATGCATGACAGTATGTACTGTCATGGATAATATATAGTACTATAATTGCTTAAATTATAAGCAATTATAACTTAATTGGGATGGAAGACTGAGAGAAGAGGGAGATAGGATATTTTTGGGGGGTGTATATTTTCTGCCAAGCCCCTTGAAATGTCTGTGAGTCCTGATGGAGAGGTGAGTTACAGATGTTGTGAGACTCTGGGCTCAAGCAGAAAGGGAACAGCCATTTCTGGGTGTGTGGATGCTCCCTTATGCAGATGTGACAACAGAGGACATTGACAAGGGAGAACCAGGGCAAGCTGGAGGGTGGGGCCAAGTGTTGGTTAAAACTGATGGATTGGTTCATAATTCTATGCCAAATATTCCTTGGGAACTTCAAGAAGTATTTGAGAGATGGCGAACCAGAGGCAGGACTAGATTGCAGCTCTAACTTGGATGGACGGAGCAGTGTGAGGAGGCTTGCATCATGAATTTTTGCTCCAGAATGACTGCAGGAATAAATCAGGAAATCTGAGAGGTCCCACAGACCCCCTAAAGGAAGTGGGTTGCTCCTGCAGGACCTGGGAGACACCTCAAATGCTGTGCTGGTATCCACAGCTGAGAGACCCACAGATGGTTCATGTCACAGGACTCCATGCAGACAACCCCCAATAACATCAAGGAGCCTGGTAGACTTGCTGGGTGGTTAGACCCAGAAGAGGGATAACAATCATTACAGCTCAGCTCCCAGGAAGCCACATCCATAAAAAAAAGGGGGAGAATACTACATCAAGGGAACATCCCATGGGACAAAAGAATCTGAACAACAGCCTTCAGCCCTAGATCTTCCCATCTGGCCTACCCAAATGAGAAGGAACCAGAAAACCAACCCTGGTAATATGACAAAACCAGGTTCTTTAACACATCCTCAAAATCACACTAGCTCACCAGCAATGGACCCAAACCAAGAAGAAATCCCAGATTTACCTGAAAAAGAATTCAGGAGGTTAGTTATTAAGCGAATCAGGGAGGCACCAGAGAAAGGTGAAGCTCAATGTAAGGAAATCCAAAAAATCATACAAGAAGTGAAGGTAGAAATATTCAAGGAAATAGATAACATAAATAATTAATCAAAACTTCAGGAAAGAATGGACACACTTAAGAAATGCAAAACCCTCTGGAAAGTTGCAACAATATAATTGAAAAAGTAGAAGAAAGAAATTCAGAGCTGGAATTCAAGGTCTTCAAATTAACCCAATCCAACAAAGACAAAGGAAAAGGAATAAGAAAATATGAACAAAACCTATAAGAAGTCTGGGATTATGTTAAACAACCAAACCTAAGAATAATCAGATTATGTTAAACAACCAAACCTAAGAGAAATCTAAAAGTTTGGAAAACATTTTGGGGAATAATTGAGGAAAACTTCCCTGGCCTTGCTAGAGACCTAGACATCCAAACACAAGAAGCACAAAGAACACCTGGAAAATTCATAGCAAAAAGAGCATCGCCTAGGCACATTGTCATCAGGTTATCTGAAGTTGAGAATCTTTTTTCTTTTTTTTTTTTTTTTTTTTTTTTTTGAGACAAAGTCTCACTCTCTCCCCTAAGCTAGAGTGCAATGGCATGATCTCAGTTCACTACAACCTCTGCCTCCCAGGTTCAAGTGATTCTCCTGCCTGAGTAGCTGGGACTAAAGGCATGCACCACCATGCCCAGCTAATTTTTATATTTTTAGTAGAGATGGGGTTTCACCATGTTGGCCAGGCTGGTCTTGAACTCCTGACCTCTTGATCCACCTACCTCGGCCTCCCAAAGTGCTGGGATTACAGGCATGAGCCACCGCACCTGGCCTGAAAGAAAAAATCTTAAGAGCTGTGAGACAAAAGCAACAGATAACCTATAAAGGAAAACCTATCAGATTAACAGCAGATTTCTCAGCACAAACCCTACAGGCTAGAAGGAATTGGGGCCCTATCTTAAGCCTCCTCAAACAAAACAACTATCAGCCAAGAATTTTGTATCCAGTGAAACTAAGCTTCATACATGAAGGAAAGAGACAGTATTTTTCAGACAAACAAACACTGAGAGAATTTGCCCCTATCAAGCCACTACTACAACTGGTAAAAGGAGCTCTAAATCTTGAAAGAAATCCAGAAAACATATCAAAACAGAACCTCTTTAAAGCATAAATCTCACAGGACCTATAAAACAAAAATACAATTTAAAAAACAGAAACAAAAAAACAAGTATATAGGCAACAAATAGCATGATGAATGGAGTGGTACCTCACATCTCAATACTAACATCGAATGTAAATGGCCTAAATGCTCCACTTATAAGATACAGAATTGTGGAATGGATAAAAATTCACCAACCAACTATCTGCTGCCTTCAAGAGACTCACCTAACATATAAGGACTCATGCAAACCCAAGGTAAAGGGTATAAAAAGACATTTCATGCAAATAGACACCAAAACCAAGCAGGAGTGGCTATTCTTATATCAGACAAAACAAACTTTAAAGCAGCAGCAGTTAAAAGGCAAAGAGGGACATCATATAATGATAAAAGGCCTTGTCCAACAGGAAAATATCACAATCCTAAACATATATGCACCTAACACTGGAGCTCCCAAATTTATCAAACAATTACTAATAGACCTAAGAAATGAGATAGACAGCAATACAATAATAGTAGGGGGCTTCAATACTCTATTGACAGCACTAGATAGGTCATCAAGACAGAATATCAACAAAGAAACAATGGATTTAAACTATATGCTGGAACAAATGAACTTAACAGGTATATACAGAATATCCCATCCAACAACTGCAGAATATACATTCTATTTAACAGCACATGGAAATTCTCCAAGATAGACCATATGGTAGGCCACAAAATGAGCCTCAATAAATTTATGAAAATCAAAATTATATCAAGCACTCTCTCAGACCACAGTGGAACAAACCTGGAAGTCAACTCCAAAAGCAACCTCCAAAAGCATGCAAATAAATGGAAATTAAATAACCTGCTCCTGAATGAGTATTGGGTCAAAAACAAAATCAAGATGAAAATTTAACAATTCTTTGAACTGAACAACAATAGTGACACAACCTATCAAAACCTCCAAGACACAGCAAAGGCAGTGCTAAGAGAAAAGTTCATAGCCCTAAACACCTACATCAAAAAGTCTGAAAGAGGCCAGGCACCACCGTGGCTCACGTCTGTAATCCCAGAACTTTGGGAGGCCAAGGCGGGTGGATCACAAGCTCAGGAGATCACAACCATCCTGGCTAACACGGTGAAACCCCATGTCTACTAAAAAATAACAAAAAAATTAGCTGGGTGTGGTGGCGGGTTCCTGTAGTCCCAGCTACTTGGGAGGCTGAGGCAGGAGAATGGTGTGAACCCAGGAGGCAGAGCTTGTAGTGAGTGGAGATCGAGCCACTGCACTCCAGCCTGGGCAACTGAGCAAGACCCTGTCTCAAAAAAAAAAAAAAAAAAAGTCTGAAAGAGCACAAATAGACAATCTAAGATCACACCTCAAAGAACTAGAGAAACAAGAACAAACCAAACCCAAACCCAGCAGAAGAAAGGAAATAACCAAGATCAGAGCAGAACTAAATGAAATTGAAACAAAACACATACAAAAGATAAATGAGACAAAAAGCTGGTTCTTTGAAAAGATAAGTAAAATTGATAAACCATTAGCAAGATTAACTGAGAAAAGAAGAGAGAAAATCCAAATAAGCTCAATAAGAAAAGTAAAAGGTGATATTACAACTGATACCACCGAAATACAAAAGATTATTCAAGGCTACCATGAACAAACACCTTTACGCTCATAAACCAGAAAACCTAGAAGACATGGATAAATTCTTGGAAAGATATTTCCAGGACTCTCCTCCTCCTAGCTTAAACCAGGAAGAATTAAATACTCTGAACTGACCAACAACAAGCAGTGATATTGAAATGGTAATTAAAAAATTATCAACAAAAAAAGCCCAGGACCATACAGATTCACAGCAGAATTCTACCAGACATTCAAAGAAGAATTGGCACCAATCCTATTGACACTATTTCACAAGATAGAGAAAGAATGAACCCTCCCTAAATCATTCTATGAAGCCAATATCACCCTAATACCAAAACCAGGAAAGGACATAACCACAAAAGAAAACTACAGACCAATATCCTTGATGAACATAGATGCTAAAATCCTTAATAAAATACTAGCTAACTGAATCCAACAACATACCAAAAAGATAATTCACCATGATCAAGTAGGTTTCATACCAGGGATGGTGGGATGGTTTAACATACATAAGGCAATAAATGTGATATACAACATAAACAGAATTAAAAACAAAAATCACATGACATCTCAATAGATACAGAAAAAGCATTCCACAAAATACAGCATCACTTTGTGATTAAAACTATCAGCAAAATTGGCATACAAGGGACATATCTCAATATAATAAAAGCCATCTATGACAAACCCACGGCAAACATAATACTGAATGGGGAAAAGTTGAAAGCATTCCCTCTGAGACTTGGACCAAGACAAGGATGCCCACTGTCACCACTCCTCAACATAGTACTGGAAATTCTAGCCAGAGCAATCAGATAAAAGAAAGAAATACAGGGCATCCAAATCGGTAAAGAGGAAGTCAAACTGTTGCTGTTTGCTGATGATACGGTCGTTTACCAAGAAAACACTAAAGACTCCTCCAGAAAGTTCCTAGAACTGATAAAATAATTCAGCAAAGTTTCCCAATAATATATTATCTGGAAAAATACAAATTAATAATACAAATGGTGTACAAACTAATGTACGCAAACCAGTAGCTCTTCTATAGACCAACAGTGACCAAGCTGAGAATCAAATCAAGAACTCAACCCCTTTACAATCGCTGCAAAAAAATAAAATACTTAGGAATATACCTAACCAATGAGGTGAAAGACCTCTACAAGGAAAACTACAAAACACTGCTGAAAGAAATCGTAGATGACACAAACAAATGGAAACACATCCCATGCTCATGAATGGGTAGAATCAATATTGTGAAAATGACCAGACTGTCAAAAGCAATCTACAAATTCAACATAATTCCCATCAAAATACCACCATCATTCTTCACAGAATTAGAAAAAAAAAATCCTAAAATTCATATGGAACCAAAGAAAAGCCCGCATAGCCAAAGCAAGACTAAGCAAAAAGCACAAATCCGGAGGCATCACATTACTGATTTCAAACTATACTATAAGGCCATAGTCACCAAAACAACATGGTACTGGTATAAAAATAAGCACATAGACCAATGGAACAGAATAGAGAAACCCAGAAATAAACCCAAATACTTACAGCCAACTGATCTTAGACAAAGCAAACAAAAACATAAAGTTTGGGGAAGAACACCCTTTTCAACAAACGGCGCTGGGATAATTGGTTAGCCACATGTAGGAGAATGAAACGGGATCCTCATCTCTCACCTTATACAAAAATCAATTCAAGATGGATTAAAGACTTAAATCTAAGACCTGAAACTGTAAAAATTCTAGAAAATAACATTGGAAAAGCCCTTCTAGACATTGACTTAGGCAAGGATTTCATGACCAAGAACCCAAAAGCAAATGTAATAAAAACAAAGATAAATTGCTGGGACTTAATTAAACTAAAGAGCTTTTTCACAGCAAAAGGAACAGTCAGCAGAGTGAACAGATGACCCAAAGAGTGGGAGAAAATCTTCACAATCTATACATCTGACAAAGGGCTAATATCCAGAATCTACAACGAATTCAAATCAGTAAGAAAAAAACAATTCCATCAAAAAGTGGGCTAAGGACATGAATAGACAATTCTCAAAAGAAGATATACAAATGGCCAACAAACATGAAAAAGTGCTCAACATCACTAATGATCAGGGAAATGCAAATCAAAACCACAATGTGATACCACCTTACTCCTGCAAGAATGGCCATAATAAAAAAAAATTTAAAAAAACGTTAGATATTGGCATGGATGCAGTGAACAGGAAACACTTCTACACTGCTGGTGGGAATGTAAACTAGTACAGCCACTATGGAAAAGAGTGTGGAGATTCCTTAAAGAACTAGAAGTAGAACTACCATTTGTCCAGCAATCCCACTTCTGGTTATTTACTCAGAGGAAAAGAAGTCATTTTACGTAAAAGATACTTGCATGCACATGCATGTTTATAGCAACACAATTCACAACTGAAAAAACGTGGAACCAGCCCATCAATCAACAAGCAGATAAAGAAACTGTGGTATATATATATATATACCATGGAATACTACTTAGCCATAAAAAGGAATGAATTAATGGCATTTGCAGAGACCTGGATCAGATTGGAGACTATTATTCTAAGTGAAGTAAATCAGGAATGGAAAACCAAACATTGTATGTTCTCACTCATAAGTGGGAGCTAAGCTATGAGGATGCAAAGGCATAAAAATGACACAATAGACTTTGGGGACTCAGGTGGAAAGGGTAGGAAGGGGCTGAGGGATAAAAGACTACAAATAGGAGGCAGTGTATACTGCTTGGGTGATGGGTGCACCAAAATCTCACAAATCACCACTAAAGAACTTACTCATGTAACCAAACACCACCTGCTCCCCAATAACCTATGGAAATAAAAAATGTTTTAAAAAAGAAGTATTTGAGAGACACATTGCTGGGAATTAAATGATTCTGAGGGGGTTACTTGAATTAATGGACTCCTGTTTATATTCATAGGCTGATGAGGACTGGGGACATTGAGTTTGTTATTTTCAGTCTTTCCACAACTGCACCGCAAACTTTGAGGACTGGAACTATTCTTATACTTTTGTTGTTGTTGCTACCTGGAGCAGTGTCTGCACCTTGCAGATGTTGGATGGATGGATGGATGGATGGATGGATGGATGGATGGATGGATACAGGGATGGATGGATGGATGGATACATGGATGGATGGATAGACAGATAAAAAGGCTATTCTGTTGATTCTTGCCTTGCCTCGCATCCAAGGGATCTGGGGAGGCCACAGAGCACTGCATGGGTCAGTCCCAACAGCAATTAGTCTCTCTTGTTTCTTTATGCATGATAATAGCCCTCTGAAAGTGACTTGGCCCTCACCCAGGAAGGTGCAAAGAAAAATAACCACTGGTGGGTGGGTGCAGCCTCCCGGGCCTGTGGGTACAAGATATTCAAAGAACACTTTAGAAAGAACACATTCCATGAAAAGTAAAGCTGCTCAAAAGTACAAGTCTATTGATATGTTCAATTTTCCTGATAATTCTGATATCTCAAGCATTGGCAGTCTAGATGAAAATGAGAAAGATGAAGAACCTTAGGAAGGCTTTCATCCTCCTTTACACAGCACAGCTATATATGCTGATGAAGAATTATTCTCCCGACACTGTGGATTATCTATCTCTTCAACTCCCCCAGGAAACGAAGCAAAAAGAAGTTCAGACACTTCTGAAAATAAAGCAAGTGAAAACAAATCTGCAAAAATTAGTGCAAAAGGCTGGGCACGGTGGCTCACACCTGTAATCCCGGCACTTTGCAAGGCTGAGGCGGGTGGATCATGGGGTCAGGAGTTCAAGACCAGCCTGGCCAACATAGTGAAACCCCGTCTCTACTAAAAATACAAAAATTAGCCAGGCATGGTGGTAGGCTCCTGTAATCCCAGCTACTTGGGAAACTGAGGCAGGAGAATCGCTTGAACCTAAGAGGCAGACGTTGCAGTGAGCTGAGATCACACCATTGCACTCCAGCCCAGGCAATGGTGCATGACTCCATCTCAAAAAAAACCCAAAAAAACAACAAAACAAAACAAAACAAAAAAACAGTGCAAAAAAAGCCAGGAAGAAAACACAAGCCCATTAATAATGACTGGGAAAGTACTGAAGAAAGTGATGTAAGAAGAAAAGCTAAATCAGCAGAAAAAATGGGTACACAATGACATGAGACTATTCCAACTACAGCATCTTCAGAACTTTCAGAGAAACCAGCTGAGTTGATCACTTCTAAAAAGATAGGACCTCTTAGTGCCCAGCCCTCTGTTGAGAAAGAGACCTTGGCAACAGAAATTTAATTGAAAACTCAGAAAAAAAGGAAAGATGTCTTATGACAAAAGGAAGAAATCAAGAAGTAAAGCCATTGACTCAGATACTTCCAACATTGGGCATATTTGGTGTCTATAAGAAAACCAGTAACATCATGGAGTTGAATATTGTTTTGCCCACATTTGAGAAAATCCTCCTAGAGTATAAACAAAGAATAGAATCTAAAATTTGTAAGAAAGCCATCAACACATTTTATTTTAACATTAAAAAGAACCCATCAAAAAGTTTAAAGAAGTCCAGATGTTGAAAAACTTGAAAAGGAAGAATGCTAAGATGATTTCAGATATTGAAAAGAAAAGGCAACGTTTGATTGAAGTTTAGGATGAACTGCTTCCATTAGAGCCACAGCTGAAACAACTACAAACAAAATGTGATAAACTTAAGGACAGAAATTCTTCCCTTAGGAATGCAGCATATTTCTTATCTAATTTAAAACGGCTTTATCAATATTATCAGATGTTCAGGAGAAAGAAGCAAACATAAAGGAAACGTATAATTCATCCAGCCTTCCAGCTCTGTTATTTTAACAATTTTGGGAGCTGAAAATCACCTGCAAAATATCAACCATCAATTAGAGAAGCTCCTTGACCAGAAAGAAGAAGCACAGCCTACTAAAATGTGCCTATAGAAATGTTAGTTTCATGCTATTGTTACCTTCTGAAACTATACTTTTATAAATAATTTTTTTTGCAAAGAAGTATGGCCTAGTTATCAGAACCTAATATTTGTCATTCAAATTAAATGACTGTGAACAATGTTAAATGGCATCCGTTTTTCAAATAGTTTTAAAGGCCATGATCATCTTTTCTGGCTAATATCTTGAGTAATAAATTTTAAACTGTTGACATCGTATCTTAATCAGCCCCAGATATAAGAGTTTTAATAAACATAAAATTATCTTGATGTGAACATAAACTGATTTTGATTAAGAAGGAGATATCTACTGAATTTAAGTACACCAAAGCTAATTTTCGGTAAAACTGGTTTATAGAAGTAAAAAACAAACATGGGAAAACAAAGTGATAAAACTTAGTTTATGTAAACAGGTTTAGTGACAATATATTTGTTATCAAATCTCACAGACATCAGGCAAATTATAGCCTGGTGACGTAAGTGTCCATAGTGAATTAGGTACTTGTATAGTACTTCTGTGATTAGTTTATCAGGAATTTCATCCATTTCACTGTTATAACTGAGAAGACTGTTCTCTGCAGCTTCAGCTAATTCGACATCTTCAGTAGCTTCTAAAATATAAGCATCTTCAATGCCATTATCCCAGTCAGTGTCAGCAGAAGCATCTGTTGACACCTTACTGGTTGATGGTTTATGAGGATTCTGGGTTTCATTGCTCTTAATTTCATCTGCTTCAACCCCCCTCATCATTCATGTCCAAATGCCCATACCTTTTCCCAAATGGGCCATGTGTATTTTGCACTTTCTTATTCCTCTTCCGGTAACCTCCTCTACTCTTCTCAACCAAGTGAAGATGTCCTTCATAAAACTCCAGCTCAAGTGTCACATCTCCGGGAGTTCCTCCTGTTCCCACAGCCTCCCAAGGGCTCCCACAGTGGCCGGCCTCCCTCTGATCTAGCTGGGATCTCCTCTATTGGATGGGTTGTTTGGGGGTCAATTTCCTTTGTTACACTTGTCAAAAGACAACATTACCACAAATGTATAGATCTAATTGGCTTTTATTCGTGATTGAATTGGGGCAGCCTCCATTCAACAAGATAGAATAAGAGTTCCCACTGGGCAATGGCAGAAGAGTGGGTTTTGTGAGGTGGGGATGAAGAAACAGAATCAAAGAGGAGAAAAGCTGATCGGTTTACATCAGGTTACTTCAGGCTACCTTTTTGTAAGGATTAAAGCAGAGGGGACTTTCTTATTTTGCTGATTTGGGTAGACTGGAATCTCCTGTTTTCAGGAAAAAAAAAAAAAAAAAAAAGAAAGGTCTGTTTTGGGAGCTGTTGCTTCCTTAAAGTTTCAATTTTATTATGTGGCATTTACTGCGAGTGACTCCACTTTGATTTGGTCTGGTCTGTTGGGCCTAGTGCAGGAGCTCAGTCCAAAACAACAGCCTGGATCATTTTTGTTTAACACACTGCAGCTCCTGAAGAGCTGGACCGTGCCTACCAAGTCTTTTTGTATTTCTCACAGTGTCTAGCAGCAAAAAGTTCTTCACCCGGGAGTCCTCAGGGAACTAACTTGTTTTCCTGAACAAGGTGGGACTGCACTTCAGGGGACCTAGCTGGACCCCAGCGTGGCTTTCACTGCCACGTGGCAGCAGACCCATTGTGCAGGTTTTCATGCAAATGAAAAAGCTGCTGGGCCCCAGGCTAGCCAGCCAGAGCAGCTGAGCTAAGGTCCAGTTACCGCCAGGAGCCAGGATGTTACAGTGGCCACCATGATTATTAGTACTGGGACAACCGCTGTCTATGCAACTATTTACACTTTAAAGAGCTTTGATTTCCCTCAAACCACCCTCAATCTTGTGAAGTCAGTGGAACAGCAATTATTATTCTTATTTTACAGATGGGTAAACGGGTGAATAATACCAGTAACAACATCATCTACCACCACAAAAATAACAACAACCTCTCCTCCTCTTCTTCCACCTCCAGTCTCTCCCTTATCCTAACGATTGCATGCTTAATGTGTGCCAGGCAGCGGGCTAAGGGATTTACAAATATCGTATAACAGACTTTTGAGTTTTGTCCAGGCCTTAAAGCCAAGTGCCCATACATTTCAAGGCAGTGCCTATAGAAATATAATGTAAGCCATATATGTAGTTTAAAATTTTCTAGTAGCCACATCTTATTTTAAAAAGAGATGAAATCAATTTTGAGATATTTTGTTATTCCAATATGTCAAAGATATTATTTCAACAACTAATGAATATAAAAAATATTAATAAGATATTTTACATTATTTTATTTATACAAAGTCTTTGAAAGCTGTTGTGTCTGTTACACTTAGTACAATCCCAGTTTGGATCAGCCATACTTCAAAAGCTCATTAGCCATATTTATGTAGCCAGTGGCTGCCATATTGGATGGTACAGTTCTAAAGAAAGGAATTTGGCCATCTAGGCAGGCCTTGCCAACTGGAAATCTCCAACATGATTATGAGCCTTATCCCGCCATTCTGACCATTTGTGAGAGAAAGTAGGGGCTGGACAAAGAGAGCTGGGGAGTGAGGATTTCTTTGAGAAGAGTTGTTGGAGTGCTGTGTGATTTCCTTCCCCTGCCCATAGAGGAGAGGAGGGTAGTGCCCTTCCTCCGATTTCAGACAAGTAAGGGAGGCTTCATGAGTTTATACAGTACAGAAGCTGATGCCTGACTCATGCCTGGAGAATCCAAGAGGTGAACCTGGCTGGAGATGACTCTGATGTCAGAACAAGGAGAGAGGACTACAGAGTGAATTAGGTGGATTGTGCTGATAGCCGGGCAAGGGCCATGCCCTCCATGGGACATTAATCAGCTTGAGGGATCCAACCCAGGGACCTCATGCCACTACAGAGAAGCTTCCTGGAACGTATCAAAGGATCAGGGGCTTCAGGATGGGAGCAGTTGCATCACTCACAGCTGTGGATGGTATAGTAAGGGAGCCCCGGGTAGTGGGTCTCTGAGAAACCCACGAAAAGTATTCCATGAAAGAAAGAGCTAGTACTTTGGCATATGCTACCTACAGGGATCTAAAGCTGGATTACAATATTATGTATGGAAGGCCTTGCTCTTTTCTTCAAATCTTGTTTCTCCCTGCATGTGACCCAAGAGAAGGCCTAAAATCACAGTTTGAGCAAGGGGAAAGCAATGGAGCAAGGAAGGGACAACACTGACCACGGCCCTCCTTTCCTTCTGTGGCTTCTCCAGTAGTGCAGATGTTATATGAGGGCTGGGGCAGGCAAGCACTGAAATTCCTAGAGAAGGATCCGAGACTATGTGGCCTCAGCTGGGCCTTACCCTGTTGTTTGACAAGGCTTTCATTTACTTTGGTGACAATCATTTATCTCATGAACATTTACTGAGCACTCAACAATGGTAGCTGCTGTTATTACTATTCTAGCCTTTATTTGGGTTAAAATGTATTTTAATAAATTTTGATGGCACTATGAGGTTAATATTGGAAGAGGTATAATACAGGTAGATTAATTAGACATCTCTGTTGTGAACAAAAGAAATCTAACTCAAGCTAGCAAAAGTGAAAAAGTTAATAGAGTGGCTCATATAACTGAGAAATTTAGAGGGGATTAACATCAGTAAGTTTGATCCAGGAACTCAGACAATATTATTAGAATTATTTTTCTTCAATAGATATTTTTTTCCTTACTTCTCTTCGTGTGAGGATCATGAACTCTCTTATCATAAATGGCTTCTCCTGCTGAGCTGGGGAAGATGGCTGTCCATTGCTCCAGACTTGCATCTTTCCAATACTGTAACCCATGGGCAAGATAACACATTTCTGGCTAGTGGCTGCAGGAATGTTGGCCTGATTCATTCCAGTGTCCACCCTTTGGAGTTGGGGATCAGAAGAAGATGCGGTATGGCAATTGACCACATCTGAAACACAAGGATTGGGGGTAAGTTCCCTGGAAAATATGAAGGTGCTGTTGCCAGAGGTGAGATGGAGGTGCAGGCTGAAGTAGTGAAACTCCATTGTCCACCACCTACTCCAGGGAATGAATGCAATGTGCCATTGGATCACAAATGAGGCTGTGACCAATATTGCTTTCTTATTTAGCACCTTTTAGTTATAGTACAATAATAAAAATAATAAATTTTATTTTTGATTTCTATAAGTTGGTACTTTACTTTCTATAGCAGCTTTATGTCACATCAATGGCATGTGCTTTGTTCAATCAGATATGTGTATCTGGCATGAATTTCTTCACTTTTTCCTCAAGGAATTCCTGACATTCCTTGTCAAATACCTCACTTGCGTCCAGATACATTTAGAATATTTGATTTCCATAATAGTCTTCAGCTGGAAATCTTCTATTGGCCCCTGCAGACTTGCTTTCCACCCTGTCCACCCTGCTCTGTGCCCCAGGAACTGACCGCATGGATTACATCAATGGCTTTTTGGCCCTCTGGTTGGATTTTCAGTTGAGTTTGGTCAATGGAGACAAAGGAGATTGGAAGGAAAGAGAAGGATGAGTTTGGAATTTGGGATATCTCCAAATTCCCTTAATGCAGGGTCACTTCTGGCTGGGCAAGTGTCTCTGCATTTAGTCCCTCTGTTTACACGCTGCTAGTTCCAGGGTTCAGGCTGCCCCCACCCCTTCATGCTCAGAGGTAGCAACATCCCCACTGTTACTAGCCCAGGATTCTGTACTACTCCTTGTAATTTTTGTACATCGTGTTCACCTTTGTATATAGTCCCTTTATACAACTTTCTTTTAATGTCATCCTAATTTGAGTATGCCATCTGTTACCTGCCAAGACCCTGCCATAAAACCTGTCTGGAAAGCAAATGAAAATTAGTTGGCTGTGATTGCCCTTGGTGAACTGCACTGATTACTTATGATTGTTGCTTTCTTTTCTACAGGCTCACAGACCTTTCTTTTTACCTATTCCATCTAGATTCTTGTAGAGAGCAAAAGTCAAGCTTGGCAGCCTGTAGTTTCTGGAACATTCTTAAAAAAATACCTGTGTTTGCTGGTCTCAGTTCTTCAAGATCCTCTATTCTCTAAAGTGCCCTAGACATTTGGCCATTTCACCCTGTTAGTGTTTCTCAGTCAGAATAACCAATGTTATGCTGTGATAGCAAACAATCTCCGATACTCAATGGCTTAAAACAAAAACAGGTTTCTTTCTCATTCCTGCTATGTATCTATCATGCATTAGGAGGGAGTTCTGCTCACAGAAAACACCCAGGGACCCAAAATGATAGCACTGACACAATTCAAATGGTGCTGATTGCTGTGCCAGAGGAAAAGAGAGCACTGGAAGGTCTTGAATAGACAATTAAATGCTTGGCCTGAAAGTGACACCAAACGTGTCACATGGCTTCATTCCGTAACAGGGGGCTATGAAGGTAGTCTACTGAGTGCCTGTCTCTTTGTGGGGAATGTAGTTATTTCAGGAATATCTGTTACCTTTCCAATCAGGTTATAAGCTCTTTGGAGGGCAAGGATTTTTTTGGTACTGCTTTCTCTTAGCTTATGTCAGCATGCAAATCATGTGATCACCCACTTGAGGGGCAGCTTGTCCAACTATGATTTTTAAAAGTGAATGACATGAAAGCAGGAAAGCGTGCTACATGTTATGCTGTTTAGCCAGCAGTTGCTAAGGATTTGTTGTGTGTGTGTGTTTTATGTCATAGTAAATACTAGTTTTTCTTATAGTAAAATCTCATACAAGAGGTAAAAACTATAATACAAAAACAAAAATGTATTTTGTAGATGCACTGGTTGTACTATCAAGTTTATTTTGAAATAAATATACAATTTTTTTGGAATCAACACAATGCCTAGCACATATTAGGCTAAATATTTGTTGAATGGATGAGTAAATATCATTATCTCTGCTTATTCTCTTAGCCTCATATATCAGCTTTTTCTTATGTTGCCAGGCAACAGAGAATGTATGTTCATTTTATGGTTAGTATAATACGGAGGAGCTGAGCTATGTGCAAGATGATGCCAATAAGGTGAAGTAAAGAGGGTTCTTATTGAAATACGAAACAGTAGAATCCGGACCAGAAGGGCCTTTTATTATAAAGGGGGTTAAGCAGGAGGCAGAAAGCCACGTAAGCCACACTTACTATTTGTTGGCCTTTGCTAGCCTTACCTATGTCACTTCAAGTCCCCTGGCTTCCTCAGCCTGAGAGTATAAAATATGATTGAATTAACATTGAATCTCACATCATGAGAGCTATGAGTCCCATCTGCTCACAGAGGAGTTTCAGGTGCTCTCATAGTGACCCCCAGTTATTTCTGCCTACCTGTGCTCAGGTGTGAGTCCATTCATGCTTTTCCACTCCTGCCTGCACACTGCTGCCTGGAAGCCATCCTGTCCCTGCTGATGGTGCCCTTGGTTTATTGTACTGCTCTGTCAGGTGCAGCTGTCTGTCTTCTGTTGGTGGCCCCCTAAGCCTTCAGTGGGGGTCTGGTGTGGTGTGAACACCCTCTCCTCAACTCTGAGTCACACTGGGTCACCTGGCTCTTAAAGCAGCAGCACAGATGCGTTCGTGAAGAGTATCCTTAGCCTCTGACTCCATGCCCCGACCTTCCCCATCTTCTGCCCCACTCCCCAGCCAAGCTAACTCTATTCCCCTCTATTCCCCGTCACCTCTGGCACACCCTACCCCGACTCTCCACCCCTAGCCCTGGTTGGGGATGGCCCAAAATGAGTCCCTCAAACTAGGCCAGGGATCTATCAGCCTTTTCTTCTTCCCACCTTGGTTCTCATCGTCCCCTTTGCCCCACCAAGGGCCTCTCTACCCCATCCACACTCTCACTAACTCTCAGGATTCTTAACTCCAGCCAATGGATCCTTGGGCAGTGTTAGCTAATTTTACTTGCTAAGGAGCAGCCACAGACCCAGCCAATATTCCTGTGCACTTTCAATATTCCATTTAGCCCTGCAAATTAGGCAGTTGTTATACCAAGAGGTCACTAACATTGCTCGTGGTCAAACAAGTAGTGGGTGGTAGAGGATTTAAACCCTTGCCTGCCTTTGCCTTTTCCCCTAACAGCACATACTGCTACTGCAGAGCCACTCCTGACCCTATTAAGATAAAAATCAAATAGAGCAATTTGCTATTTCAAGTCAAGACTCTTTAGAACCCTCCCTTCCCAAATCCAGTCCTCTCTGTGTATTCCTTATCTCAGTAAATGGCACCACCACCCACCCAGCTTGCTCACGCTGGAAATCTAGGAATTATTCTCCATCCTGCTTTTCCCTCACCCCTCAGAAAGTCCTATCAGTGTTACTTACAAAATGCAGCTCAGATCCATCCACCACATTGCCACTGTCCCCATCCAAGTCTTAAGCAGTGTTCTCCCTCTCTGATCTACTATTAATGATCTCCTTACTGGTCTCCTTGCCTTCAGGATGGGCCCCTTCCACTTAGTTCCCTGTAAACACCCCCTCTGTTAGGTCTCAAACACCATGCCAGCCTCCCTTGTGTTTGTTGATCACATTTCCAAATATTCTTGAGTGTTTTTTTCCCCACCCCACCCACCCTGTGCTCCGTAACTTCCTTTATACTGGATCAGGAAGGCTTCTTCCCTGCTGGGTTGGAGCAGCTAGACAGACATCCCCCACTGTGGAAGTAGAAGAAAAGCCTGCAGATATTCAACTGGAAGCAAGCAAGCAAGAAAATGTTGCTAGTCTAAGCACAAGACAGAATATTCCAGTGTAAACTTGCAGAGTGAGTGTTTTTTTTTTCTTTCTCTTCAAGAGATTAGTTAAAAAGAGGCCAAGTCCTGCCCTGGGGAGAAGACAAGGCAGGGACAGATGGAAAACTCATCAGGCCCTGTGGACATGCCCCCTTTCTGTTGCCCAGCATGCTCAGTTACCCCTCAGAATGTGACGTGGTGGCAGGGGGTTTGGTACCTTGACAGGTGCAGGGGGGCGAGAAGGGGAACTATTTCCCAGTCAACAGGGGCCTGAGTAGAACAAATTTGTAATTTCCCTTCAGTTGGAACAGGAGTCAAACAGCTCTATCACATTTGTGAGACTAATGTCTGTCTCCCCAGCTAGACACTGTGCTCCATGAGGACAGGACTGAGGTCTGATTTTGCTGTTTGTGTGATTCAACAGTATCAGATACATTGTAGACACTTGACACATATCTCTTGCATGAATAAATTGTAAATATATACACACACACATAAGTATATGTATATAAACATACATGTAACATATGTGTATGTGTTTATATGTATGTGTGTATATCTTGAGTTGTAAAAGATTGAGGCTTTCGTTTGGTTAATGTCTACTCTTAAAGAAAAAATTCAATGATTCTTATTAAAGCATGGTAGGGAAGATTTTATTCAGGACATAGGTACAGGAATTGCTGCAGTGGGGAAGACAGATTGGGCTCAACTCCAATTACAGCATGGAGTGGGAATTTATAGCCAAGGAGCAGGTTGGGGGTCAGTGGATGGAAAATTACTAAAAGAGGAAACACTGGGGCTAAGGAGGATTCTGATGTAACTGGCTAAACTGATCTAACAAGATTATTGCTGAAGATAGGCCAGTGTAATCAGACATCACCTGGGAGATAGTGGAGGATGAGGAATCTGGTCAGATATCCAAGGTGTTAGATATGATTCGGGGATGTTCTTGCTAAACTGACTTAGCAGGGCTCTTTGCTAAAATGAGATTTTACAACGAAGTACACAGGTAGGCCTAGGAGAAGACTCAGAAGCCTGACTAAAGTTTGGCCAAGCAAAGAATCTTTGTCACCACTTTGCTTTTCAAATTTAACATTTCTCAGCAAAATTTAATAAACAGCAGAAAGGACTAAAAAAGGTAGTGAATTCTACAAATCTTTATGTGCTATTATTATATGACTATATGAAGTCCTTGCTTTTTTTTTTTTTTTTTTTTTAATCCTGGCTAAGCAACAATTGTCTATAGAGCTGATCCACTGAGGTTTCATCAGAATCTTTTTGGGGAGTGGGTGTGATGTAAAAGTATCATTGCTTTGATTTAATTTTTAGCCAAAATAGTTTGACTATTTCAAATTACCTTAGAAGGCTGGGCGCAGTGGTTCATGCCTGTAATCCCAGCACTTTAGAAGGTCAAGGTGAGCAGATCATTTGAGTCCAGGAGTTTGAGACCAGCCTGGCTAACATGGTGAAACCCTGACTCTACTAAAAATATAAAAACTAGCCTAGTGTGGTGGCAGGCGCCTGTAGTCTCAGCTATTGGGGAGGCTAAGGCATAAGAATTGCTTGATCCTGGGAGGTGGAGGTTGCAGTGAGCCGAGATTGCACCATTGCACTCCACCCTGGGTGACAGAGTGAGACTCTATCTCAAAATAAAAATAAAAATAAATTTACCTTAGAAGAAGAAGATATGGGATTTTTATGTTTAACAAAAGAGGACAGAGGGTAAAAATGATTGAAAAATTCTGTTCTCAAGTGAGGAAACCAGTGAGCACCACAATAAAGGGCTTGTCTTTTTTTTTTTTTTTTTTTTGATAGGGTATCACTCTATCTCCCAGGCTGGAGTGCAGTGGCATGATCACAGCTCACTGCAGCCCTCTATATCCCAGCCCCAAGGTATCGCAATCCTCCTACCTCAGCCTCCCAAGTAGCTGGGACCACATGTGTGCATTACCATGCCTGGCTAAGTTTTCAAATTTTTCACAGAGATGAGATCTCACTTTGTTGCCCAGGCTGAAAATCGGAATTAGATTTTCAAACTGGTTTCAAACTCCTGGGCTTAAGTGATCCCCCCACCTCAGCCTCCCAAAGTGCTGGGATTACAGGCATGAACCACTGTGCCTGGCCATTTTGGGCTTGCCTTATGTATGTTTTTACTATTTAAAAACTCTGGTTGGTCAGGGGGCCAATTCTTTCTAATATAAATAAAGAAGCTTTTTGAAGGGAGGTAACTATCTCTTTCCTCTGTGTAGATCAGGATTACATTGTAGCAGCCAGGATGGCCTAGAGTACACAGCTTTGATGCTGGCAGAACAAAGATAGGTTATGGCTAGTGAAATGTGGCACCACCTGATAACAGAGTGTGGAGAGAGGGTTGACTTAGAGCAGATGAAAGGGGAGGGTGTAGAATACAGTGGAATACAGCAACAATTGTTCAGAAGCTGCAGGAAAGAGACAGTAGAGGAAAGCAGAAAGTTGTTATGATGAAAATGAATCTGCTATGGTTATTCAAGTGGCAGAGACATCACATCCCAAAACAAATACATGTGGTTAGGACCTTTATCTTCCACCATTAGTGAGACAGCAGATCTGCCATTGTGTGTGTGCCTGTGTGTGTCTGCACCTGTGCACCCACGCATGGCCTTCCCACCTAATGATTGTGCAGAGCCCTAGGTGCTTATGGGTCTTTCCAAAAGAAGTCTCCTTGCAGGTAGGTACAGCTCTTGGTAGTACTTGCCTGTGTCCTGTTGGATCCATTCAGAAGCAGTTGAGCCCATGCCTGTTACAGCAGCCAAGAATACAGATCTTTGCCAAGATTCCTAAGCCTGGTGCCCAGTGTCCTTAACCATCTATTTGTATAACTGCCTGATGGGTTCATCCTGCCTGCTGCACAAAGAAAGATTAGAGCATTGCAGTAAAGAAAGAGTTTAATTGACGTGAGGCCAGCCACGTGATGCAGGAGACACAGACTAATCAATCTCATTGAAGGCTCCTAGGTCAGGAGTTTTTTAAAGGCTGTCTGGGGGAAGGGGTGGGAATGGCCAGGTAATGGGTGCTTGCTGCTGATTGATTAGGGTGGAGATGAAATCAAGGGGGTTGAAGCTGTATTCTTGAGCTGAGTTGCTTCTGGGTGGGGCCACAGGAGTCGGGTTAGAAGGTCCAGGTGGAGCCATGGATGTCAGACATGCAAAAAACATGAAAATCTCCTCAAAAGGCCAATCTACAATAGTGATGTTATCCACAGGATGTATCTTGTGACCAGTCTACACTTCAGCAGTATTTGGGTTCCTCTCCTTCTCCTAGCCTGATGGCCTTTCATTAGCTTTACAAGAGCAGTTGAGTTTTGGGGCCTATTATCATTTAAACTATAAACTAAATGTCTCCCAAAGTTAGCTTAGCCTAAGCCCAGGAATGATTAAGAGAAAGGCAAGTTGTGCGTGTGTGTTCTGGGTGGGTGGGGTGGGGGTTATATCAGATCTTTTTTAACTGCTGTAATTTTCTCACCGTTATAATTTTTGCAAAGGTGGTTTCATTTGTAGTCTCTAGTAGTTGCTCAGCATCCATGTCCTCTCTTGGTCCTTAGTTGTAGTATTCCAATTCCCCCCATTTCAGGGAAGACACATGTGACTTGCCAGTTAGAGTATTGTATCTTATGACTTTAGTGGTTGGCTTAGTAATTGACATATACTCTACTGAGAAGCCAATTAGATTTTTTGGGGTGGAGTCAGAGACAGCTGCTGGGGGCCATTTCATGGCTCCTGACAATGAAACCAACAGAGGGAAACACAATATGGAAAGATGGATAGAATTCGTTTTCATGGTATCTTTTTGGATCACTGGATCAACCTATACCTGAAGGTTAGTTACTCTTCGACTTTCCAGTAATGTAAACCAAAAAATTACCCAACTCCTTTTGTCTTTCTTCTTCCTTAAGCCTGTTTGGCTGTGTTTTCTGTCACATGCAATACAAAGAATCCTAACAGATAATGAGTCCTGCCCCACTGGAGGACTTTGTGTGAGGCAAAGGTCATGGACATTGATGAATCCAGCATCTCTCCTCTATTGTTCAAGTCTCAAAGAATGTAATTCTTTTCTGAGTGTTTTCCCTCTTTGTCAACTCTTGGAATACTTTCCACTCGGGAACAATCCAGCTCTATAGGTTCTATGTGGCTAGGCCTTTGAAAACAAAAGCCTGTTAATTCTCCCATAAGGCAAAGGTCACTTAGGTCTCTAAGAGACAAATGTTTGACTGTTCTTCCAGTAATGGGGGAGGGAAATTTCACCTTTTTATTCGCCTACAGCTGCAGGAGGAAGCTAGAATACATATCTCAATAAATTACCTGTTAATTAACTTTAAAGAGGTAGAGCTAAGGCTGCCATGTCTTGATAATAGAGTACCTGACCATTGACTCAGCTTCAGACATGCCAGAAACATCATAAGACTAGGACAGCAGAGCAAGACACAAGGAACCTGGCTCAGCCCTCCCTCATCAGAGAACACTTGCCAGCTGCCGACCGAAGAGGTGTGTGGCCAGAGTTAAACTCACAGGGCAGATTGCAAACTTAAATGCTTCCACCTCCAGGTAGCTAAGCGTGAAGGAGGCTGGAGGGGCATAGGGCATAGTGGGGACTATTGCAGACAGGAGAGGTTGCTTCAATAAAGGGGCAGCTGTTACTTCACACAAACTACTGCTGCCATGTGGAAAAACAAGCCCAGTGTGGCTCCAGTTTAAGGAAAACCCTAAAATGTGCGAATTCTAAATGTTGGCAACTAATTTTAACAATAAAAACAAAAACAAAAAAAATGGTACTATTGAGCTAAACAAAACACACAAGAAGGCCAGGTCAGCTCGAAGACTTTAAACCTCTGCTAGATAGTACATAATTATTTATATACTTCCATAGTAAATCTGCTTATAAATTCATGGTGTGCTGAGATACTATTCTTCTAAGTTCAAGATAAATAGTCTCCTTCAGATAGCATATTCATCAGAAACCAGATTTCCTTGTCAGGTGCCTGGCTTGGACCACAATGAGTGATGGGTGTCTGAGCTGATCTGTTCCCCTTTCCAGGCACTGCCTCTGTCTTCCTTTTGGTGAAAGACATCTCCCTCTCTTTCTACATGTGGTTTGGGTGGGGCTGAATCAATCCCTGAATCCAAGGGTCAGCCTACACCCTGGCCTGGCCAATCAGAGACCACAGTTGGACCGCAGTAGACTGGGTCAAGTTTGGGGAACATGTACAACAAATAATGTCAATGAGACAGTTCCTGGTTTTTGTGTCTTTTTGGCAAAAATTGGGAAAGAAAAGTTCATTTTCCTCTAGGGTTGCTAGTTCTGAGGATTATGAATCTGGAGAATCCAGGTATCATCTGTAGGTGAGGGCTTGGGAAAAAGAGTGACACCCCCCACCACCAAGGGAAGCAGATTATAGGGGAGGGGGAGGTGGGAGAGGGAGATTGGCACAAGGACCAAATTTTCATCCCTGATTCCAGCTAAGCCTGAAGCCACATCGCATCTGAACTCTTTATTAGGTTAACCAAGCTTTTCTCCCTTTCTTAGGACAGTTTTAGCTGGGAGTCTCTCACTTGTAACCAAAATAACCTTGTCAAATACATACTGTCATGCTAACTAGTATAGCACAGCACCTTGGACATCATAGGAGCCTTGGAGCCCAAAGCCATGATTGACCCCATTTGTCTGGCATACAGGGACATGTGTGAACCTGACATTGAGGCATAGGGAGACAGGCCGGAAAGGGAAGCAGAGCTGATAGAATTCATCCTTTTAGCGGGGGTTAGTGTTAAGATGTATGCTGAAGAAGCATCCCACGCTCAGTCTGTTTTGCTATAACACTTGTGTGTTTGTGTGTGATTTTAACATAAATTAGCTCAAATGTGGTTGATGTATGGTGGAACAATGTCAGTAAAATGGGATATTACACTGGTTCATCTGTGATGTTCCCAGCCAGTCAGCATTTTGCACAGGCAAATGTCAGAAGACAAAGGGAGAAGGCACAAACAGCTGAATGCAGCAGGCTGATAAGGGAAGCAGAGTGGTCCACAGTTCTCATTTGCTTCAAGTCTCTCTGACCTTAGGCGAACCATAATCTCTGGCTCAGGAGTGCCCATGGCTCAGTTCTCCCTGATTCTGTGCAGTTTTTTTCCTTGTTTTCATGACTCAGAAGACTATGAGTTCTCTTACATTGCCTTTCATCAAATTACCCAATCTTTCTTTCTTTTTCTTCTTTTTTGAGACAGTCTCGCTCTGTCACCCAGGATGGAGTGCAGTGGCACGATCTCAGCTCACTGCAACCTCCGCCTCCTGGGTTCAAGTGATTCTCCTGCCTCAGCCTCCAGAGTAGCTGATACAGGCTTGCACCACCACACCTGGCTAATTTTTGTATTTTCAGTAGAGATGGGGTTTCAGCATGTTGGCCAGGCTGGTCTTGAACTCCTGACCTCAAGAGATCTGCCTGCTTCAGCTTTCCAAAGTGCTAGGATTACAGGCGTGAGCCACCATGCCTGGCCTTTCTTCTTTTTTAAGGCAAAGTCCTTTATTTCATGTAGAATTTATTTATTAAGCACTGAGTGAGCATACTCTTTAAACTGTGCTGGTATTTTAATTAAGATGTTATTACCTTTGTTAATGTTCTGGTTGCAAAGCTAAATATGTTTTGAATTGTCTGCCTCAATCCTATTTTCCCTACAAGTCTTAATTATTTTTAGTTTGCAATTTTATAGAAAGGATGTTTCTCTTTTCCCATCAGAAATATATATATTTGATTACTGCAGAAGTACCTGCATTTTCTTTATAGGCAGAGTGATAGCCATAGATGTGCTGACTCTGGACCAGGTTGCTTTGGTTTTCAATCATTTCTTTGCTTTTATAGAGTATCGATAAAGTTCAACCTGACTTCTTATAACTTTCTTGTCTAATATTTAAATATAAAGAACACATACCTGATTCCCAGGTCCTACGCTAAACCCAGAAGCCTGTCTGGAATCCTGAATCAGATTTTCAACCTGGGAGACCTAGCACATGCCATGCCTCTCAGCATCCAGGAGGGGCCTTTAAGCAACACCATGTACACCAACAAGGCAGCATAAGCAGATGCTACACACTGTAAAGGAGGCGGGATGCAAGCAGCTGGAAAATCATGGTACAAAAAAAAACCACCCAATGTCTGCAAATTGGGTAACTCTCATTAGCCCTAAAAAGCTCATTTTCATGGTTAACTAGTTAAGCAGCTGATTAAAGGCACAAGACTATTTAGGCACCTGCTTATTTGTTCATTTTCTTTTAAACTTTGGACAGGAGATGGCGCTCTTGAATGTAATTTGGCAGAGGATCACTCAGCATTAGCGCTACAAGGACAAATTCAGCACCTGCAAATACTTTCTTCTTAAACTGAGAAAATGATTTGGATTTTCTGAGGGGGAGAAGAATGCAATTTTAAAACCAGCTAGAAGTTGAGTGGCTAAGAACATAATAACACCACCTGTCATTTTTAATTTGGATTTAAAAATTCAATTAATGCTGATTCGTGTTGGGGACAGGTGCAGCCCCAATGCTGTGATGTTAAACCAGGAAGTAATAATATTTTGAAGTTGAAAAAGTCATTTGAGGAGGAACTAGTTTTAGAGCTTACCATAATAGAATAAAGACAGGTTGGTACACTGGAGTGTGGTAGACCTGGATTTAAATCTTGGAGACAAATGCCAAATATATCAGCTTACACCTTCCAGATGTGCCTTAGCAGGTTATCTGAGCCCCTTATAAAGCCACTATGCCCAGAACTGAGTAATGAGGGAGGAGGTCTTAAAAACCAAAG
Organism: Pan troglodytes; assembly: GCF_028858775.2. NCBI lineage: Eukaryota > Metazoa > Chordata > Mammalia > Primates > Hominidae > Pan > Pan troglodytes. Next base: position 17,873,653 of record NC_072407.2, read on the forward strand.
AATTTACATCTTCGAATACTGCATTTTAGGCAGTTTCCACCTATATTTGAAGAGCTAGTTCTAGAATGCGGTGGCTTGAGGTCTGAATCTTACATGGAGATGTCGGGGCCAAGAGACTGGAATCCTAAAATAGAATTATAGCAAACACTTATTGATGGCTCACAGCATGCCAAGCTCCACAGGAGGTGCTCTGAATGTGTTCTCTTTTTTAATCTTTACAGCAACATCGGGAGGTGGTTACTTTTATTATCCTGTTTTACAGATGAGGTAACAGAGGCTTAAAAGGGCTAAATAACATGCCCAAGGTCAGAGAGGTAGTAAATATTAGAGCTAATAAATTATTCATCTGGTTGTAGAACCCACACCATTAATTACTATGCTGTACTTAAAACCTTCTGAGGGCTTTCGAAGCCATGGAATAAAGGCCAGATCCCTTAGCCTGACACTCAAGGTCTTTTATGAATCAATTTCAAGCAAGAGTAGATCAGAGAAATGGCAGTGGTATTATCTGAGGCCATGCTAAGGCAGTGACCAGTGATCATCATTACCAAAATTGTTCTGGAGCAGGCACCCACAATATGTGAATGTTTATTCATAATTTACAGGTCCTATTGTCAATCCATACATTAAAAATTATTAGACCTTAATTTATTTCTAGTTTTAAATAAATTAGATAAATAAATAAATAATGTCTAATAGTTCCCTCCTTCACTCCATCGAAGGTCTTTCTTATCTGTTGCTGTGTACACTCTGGAAATCATTGGTTTAAGGTAAGGCCAGCTCTATCTAGTTCTCTGTTCAGAGGACAGAAATTCTTCTCTCTTGTCAATGTTCAGGAAAGAATAGCCAAAGCAATCCTAAGCAAAAAGAGCAAAGCCAGAGGCATTAGGTTGCCCAACCTCAAACTATACTATAAGGCTACAGTAACCAAAACAGCATGGTACTGATACAAAAGCAGACACATAGATCAATGGAACAGAATATAGATCCCAGAAATACAGCCACCTGATCTTTGACCATGTCAACAAAAATAAGCAATAGGGAAAGGACTCCCTATTCAATAAATGGTGCTGGGATAACTGGCTAATCATATGCAGAAGAATGAAACTGGACCCCTATCTCTTACCATAAGCAAAAATTAACTCAAGATGGATTAAAGATTTAGATGTAAGACATAAATATTAGAATCTTAGAAGAAAACATTATTCTGGACATCAGCTTTGGGAAAGAATTTATGACTAAGTCTTCAAAAGCAATTACAACAAAAACAAACATTTACCTCTAATTAAACCAAAGAGTTTCCGCACAGCAAAAGAAACTATCACCAGAGTAAAGAGACAACCTACAGAATGGGAGAAAATATTTGCAAACTATGCATCCGACAAAAATCCAATATCCAGGATCTATAAGGAGCTTAAACAACTCAACAAGAAACAACAACAACAACAACAAAAAAAAACAACAAAAAAAACAAAAAACCAATAATCTTATTTTTAAAGTGGGCAAAAGACATGAACACTTCTCAAAAGAAGACATACAATTAGCCAAAAAACATATGAAAAAATTCTCCACCTCACTAATATTAGAGAAATGCAAATCAAAACCATAGTGAGATACCATCTCACACCAGTCAGAATGGTTATTATTAAAAAGTCAAAATACAACAGATGTCGGCAAGGCTATAGAGAAATGAGAACGCTTATACACTGTTGATAGGAATGTAAACTAGTTCCCCCACTATGAAAAGCAGCTTGAAGATTTCTCTTTGAACTTAAAACAGAACTACCATTTGACTCAGCAATCCCATTACTGGATATACACCCAAAAGAAAACAAATTATTCTGCTGAAAAGACATATGCACTTGCATGTTCATTGCAGCACTATTCACAATAGCAAAGACATGGAATCAACCTAGGTGCCCATCAGTGGTGGATTGGATAAAGAAAATGTGGTACATATACCCCATGGAATACTATGCAATCATTAAAAAGAATTAAATCATGTCTTTGTAGCAACATGGAGGCAGCTGGAGGCCATTATCCTAAGCGAATTAACACAAGAACAGAAAACCAAACACTGCACATTCTCATTTTTAGGTAGAAGCTAACCATTGGGTAATCATGGACGTAAAAAATGGCAGCAATAGAAACTGGGGACTACTGCGGGAGACAAGCAAGGGTTGCAAAATAAACTACTGGGTACTATGCCTAGTACCTGGGTGATGAAATCATTTGTACCCCAAACCTCAGCATCATGCAATATGCCCAGGTAACAAAACTGTACATGTACGCCCTGGATCTAACATAAAAGTTTTAAAAAAAATGTTCTGGAAAGCTCAGGCCCTGAGAGGTATTAGGACTGGTACACTTATGCTGAACAGTCAGAACATTCTTACCCTGGTGTGAGTAGGTGATGAGAATCATAACTTGGTAAGCCTGGAGACAGAACCAAGGAAAGCACAAGGACTGAATGATGCTTATGCCCAGGGCACTCAGGATGGGCAAAGTCCATTGGCCAATGCGTCACCTCCCATAAACAGTGTATCAGATGTATTAGTTTCTAGGGCTGCCATAACAATGTAAAAAACTGGGTGGCTTAAACAGCAGCAGCAGTTTATTGCCTAACAGTTTTGAATGCTAAAGACCTAGATCAAGGTGTCCCAGGGGCTGGTTCCTTCTTAGGGCTGTGAGGGAGAACCTGTTCCATGCCCCTGTCTTAGCTTCTGGTGGTTTGCTGGCAATCTTTGGCTTTTAGACACATTACCCTGATGTCTGCCTTCATGTTTACATGGTATTCTCCCTGTCTGCATAGTTCTTCACAAGGCATTATTTTTACAAGGACACCAATCATATTGGATTGGAGCCCACCTTCCTCCAGTATGACTTCATCTTAAGTATATCTGCAATGACTATTTCCAAATAAGGTCACATTCAGAAGTACTGGGGGTTAAGACTTCAACATACCTTTTCTGGGCACACAATTTTGAAGTTGGCTTCTGTGACTCTCCCTTTTCTAAACTTATCTGTGGGACACCTGATTGTTCCCTGCTCATCAATGTTTACTTACTTTAGATCAGGGTTTCTGATCCTCAGCACTATTGACATTTTGGACCAGATAATACTTTGTTGTTGGTGAGCTGTCCTTTGCACTGTAGAATGTAGAGCAGCATCACTAGCCTCTACCCACTAGATGCCAGCAGCACCCCACCCCTTGAGCTGTGACAATGAAAAGTGTCTTCAGACATTTTGAAATTTCCCCCAGATGGTAAATTCATCAGTGTAGGGAACCACAGCTTTAGGTGCAACCATACATTGACATGAGCTCCTGCTGAACCCTAGAATCAGGGACCCTTTAAGACCTTGTGCTCCCTAAAGACTGATCTCGCAGTTGCCTGAACTCCCCTTGTGCTCCAGCAGGACTGTGACCAGCCTGAGGGCAGGTGCAGCATCTGACCCACTTCTCTATCACTCTGTCTCCCTGCCTGGGGCCTGGCACCCCACCCCTGACCCAGTATATTTTTCAAATGAAAGAATCCTAGTGTCTTCTTATTCTGATGGTTTCCTATTTGTTACCAACATATCTTTTTTAAATAGGAAAATGACTTGATTGAGATATAATTCATATACAATTTCTCGTGTAAACTATACAGTTCAATACTTTTGGTATATTCAGAGTTCTGCAATCATTGCCACAACTTTAGAACAACTTCATTACCCCCAAAAGAGCCACCATACCTATTCTCAGTCACTCTCCATTCTGCCCAATGGTGCCCAACTCTGAGCAACCAAGAACCTACTTTCTGTCTGTATGGATTTGCCTATTCTGGATCTTTCATAGAAATGAAATTGTATAATGTATGTGATTGGCTTCTTAGCATGGTTTTTTTTTTTTTTTCAAATTTCATCCATGTTGTAGCACATATCCGTCATTTGTTTCTTTTTATTTCCAAGTAATATTTTAGCTTATGGATAAAACACATTGTATTTAAGAGTTGGTGGACATTTGTATTGTTTCCACTATTTGGCTATATAAATATTAGCTTTTGAATATGAATGTTCATATGCTATGAACATTTGTATATAAGTTTTTGTGTACCCCCAAACTGGGTCATATAGTAACTCCATGTTTAACCTTTTGAAGAACTGCCAAACTGTTTTCCAGAGCGGCGGTGCCATTTAACATTCCCACCAGCACAAAAGAAGTGAAATTTAAATGGCTTGTTACTGCCTTAACTGATAACATTCCACCACAAAAGAAGTTAAAATGGCCGGTCCTTGCCTTAACTGATGACATCACCTTGTGAAATTCCTTCTCCTGGCTCATCCTGGCTCAAAAAGCTCCCCCACTGAGCACCTTGTGACCCCGACCCCTGCCCACCAGAGAACAACCCCCTTTGACTGTGATTTTCCTTTACCTACCCAAATCCTATAAAACGGCCCCACCCCTATCTCCCTTCGCTGACTCTCTTTTCAGACTCAGCCTGCCTGCACCCAGGTAACTAAAAAGCTTTGTTGCTCACACACACATACAAAACAACACAACCAACAACAACAAAAAACATTCCCACCAGCAGGGTATGTGGGTTCCAATTTCTCCGCATCCTCACTATCACTTGTAGTTGTCTGTCTTTTTAATTATGGCCATCCTAGGGGGTATGAGGTGGTATCTCATTGTAGTTTCGATTTACATTTCTTTGATGGCTAAGGATGGTAAGCATCTTTTTATGTGCTTATTGGGCCATTTATATACTTATTTGGAAAAATGACTATTCAGCTCCTTTGCCTATTTTTAATTGAGTTGTCTTTTTATCATTGGGCTATCTGAACTCTTTATAGAAGAGTTCTTTATACATTCTAGGTAGGAGTTCTAGATACATGATTTGCAAAAATTTTTCTCCCATTCTACAGATTGTCTTTTCACTTTCTTGACAGTGTTCTTTGAAGCACAAAAGTGTTAAATTTTGATGAACTAATTGATTTCTCTTGTTACTTGTGCTTTTGATATCCCCAGTGTATCTTGAATAACACATACACTACAGGAGCCCCTCCCAGACAGTATTGAAATGTCATTGCCTTGACTCTTCCTGATTAAGACAGACCAAATTCCTTAGGTAAGTGGGAACAGGGAATAATCCTACTTTATTAAATTTGTATCCTAAATAGTTCCTGGTGATTGTCCTTGTCTAGTAAAGTGGTTGAAGACATGGGCTCTCCAAATGGGTGCCTAGGCTAGAATCCTCTCTGTCATGATTCCTGCTACCTTGAGCAAATTACTTAGACTCACCAAGCCTCAGTGATCTCATCTATAAAATGGGGGAAATGGTAACCAATCAGCATTGTTGTGAGGATTAATTGGGTAATGCATATAAGGTGGTTCACACAGACCTTGCACATAATAAACATGTTAGCTATGCCGTTATTATCCTTAGTACCTGGGACAGAGAAAGCTGTCTGTAAGTGACTGCTGAATCAATGATTGAAAGAAGTATTATTGTGGAGAACAACCCAATCTCCTATTTAGAGTCACAATCCTGGTGCTCAGAATGGGCAAACAGAAACATTCACTCCCTTAGAAGGCAGGTAGGAGAAACTTCTTCAGTTTTATGAGGGTAGGGCAGAAAAGTCCCTGTGGGAGTTGACATCAAAAGGATTTGCCTGCTATACCAAAGGGATTTGACAGAAACTCCACTGGAGGCTTCCCACAACCTCAGCATTTCCCTTATCTGGGGAGGTCTGTAAGGGTCCTGGGGACAGCATCTTCTGCTTCTCTTGCTTAATTGTCTCCTAAAAATCCAAAGAACATAGATAATTGTTCCAGGAGGAAATAGTGCTAGGCTTTGATTCTTACAGCTGGCATCAAAGCAGTGTCAGCATTTGTTACAAAGTCCCCTAACACACGCTTTGTACCAGTGCTCCTCGCCTTGGGTCATTATTTCATGACGTTTGTTAATACGCTTTCTTTTTCAGTCAGAAGTTTCTTCCCCAAAGCCTGCATCTCTCCTTGGTTTGTCTCAGTCTGTCTTGGTGGGATTGAAGCTGAGTTCATAGGACACTGAACTCATGTCAATCTTTTTTTTTTTTTGAGATGGAGTTTCATTCTTGTTACCCAGGCTGGAGTGCAGTGCCGTGATCTCAGCTCACTGCAACCTCCACCTCCTGGGTTCAAGAGATTCTCCTGTCTCAGCCTCCTGAGCTGCTGGAATTACAGGCATACGCCACCAAGCCTGGCTAATTTTGTATTTTTAGTAGAGACGGGGTTTCTCTGTGTTGGTCAGGCTGGTCTCAAACTCCCAAACTCAGGTGATCCACCCGCCTCGGCCTCCCAAAGTGCTGGGATTACAGGCGTGAGCCACTGTGCCCAGATGCTTACGTCATTTTAGTTAATAGATGCTCCTGAGTAAAGGCAGATCCTGGTTCTGGGGTGTTACTAATGATAACAGGGCAAATAATTTTCAAATCTAGGTGAATTAAAAGATCATCACAACAAAGAAAAAATGTAAAATGAAATTAGTTATATTACCAAAAAATGCAGATTAAGACTACTTTAAATTCAGTTTTTCCTACTCTTTGGGAAGCTCAAAAATTATTTTCCATCATTCCCCAAAAGAGGAAAGCAAGATGGCTACTTTGCTGGAGCTGCATTTATTGGACTTCCCCAGTGTGTCTCCTTAACAATCTGAAGGTGCTGGGGTGATAGCTTCCACAGAACGTCTAGAGCTGGGGTTCTGGGGCTCACCTGCATGAGATATGTAGTATGTTCTATGAACAAGAAAGAAATAGGGGCTTAGAGATCCTTGAAATGGAAGGGGATGTGTCAAAGCAGCAAGGGTGAGGCTTTCCATATTGATGGATGCTGCCCAGGCACCCAGTTGGAGTGAGGAGGAGCATAGAGAACAGCAGCATAAAAGGTTACAATTTCAAAATTAAGAAAAAAAAAGTAACATCAGAAAAGTTATGGCAGTTCCTCAAAAATTAAACCTGGAATTACCATTTGATCCAGCATTTTCATTTCTAGATATATACCCAAAATAATTGAAAGCAGAGTCTCAAAGAGATATGTGTATACCCATGTGCATTGCAGCACTATTCAAAATAGCCAAAAGATAAAAGCAACTCCAGTATTTATCATTGCATAAAAGGGTTAACAAAATGTTGTATCTACAGTCACCCCTTAGTATTTGTGGGAGATTTGTTCCATGACCCTTGTCAGATAACAAAATCCATGGATGTTCTAGTCCCTTATATAAAATGATATTGTATTTGCACATAACCCATGCATATCCTCTTGTATACTTTACATCATCTCTAGATTACTTATAATACCCAAAAGAATGTAAATGCAATGTAAATAGTTGTTGTATTGTTTAGGAAGTAATAAGAAAGAAGTCTGTACATGTTCAATACAGATGTAACCATCTTTCTTAACAAGTATTTTTGATCCAAGTTTGGTTGAAGCCATAGATGCAGAACCCACGAATACAGAGGGCTAACTGCACATACAATGGAATATTATTCAGCCATAAACAGGAGTGAAATTCTGACACATGCTATAACATGAATGAACCTTGAAGGGCCTTGAATAATGTGTAAGTGGTTTGGATACTATTGAACAAGCATTTTCACTTCCGTTGTAATATGATTATGACCTATGGCTCCTAGGCCACAGAGCTGAGAGGAGCTCAGACTAATATCAGGATAGTGGTCACAAATCACACCCTACCCTAGATGCAGTACCAATGGGAACTCTTCCATCAGCTGCACATGCACAGTTCCTTATACTCTTCTGTCAGTGCCTTGTTTCTGAGTATGCCATGGAAACAATGGGTGGGAGGGCAGTATAGGATATTTCATCTTTTACTTCTCTTAGATTGCAGCATCTTTGCCTTTGGATTCAGCATGAGTTCAATGGAACAAGGGATAATCCACATAACAGTCGTCATGCTGTCTTTGGCTTCACTTACCTCCCCAACCGGCCTGCCATCTCTGAATCTAACTTGTGCTCTGTGCCTTTAGGGTGAATTCCTTCCCAGAAGACTCTTGGGCTCTTATTGCAAATACATTCTCAGTAAACTGGCGCCTCTAAGTCTAGTCATACCTCGTTCCTATGGTAACCACAGAGTGGCCTCCAGCTGGGACTCACAGCCATGTTTGCTTTCTGTTCAGGTATGCCCTCTCAGAAATGGGTTCATTTCTCACACTGAATGCATTTTCCACCAGATGTATCATGAAGACCAATTAGATGCTTTATTGTATGAATCATCTTAAGGCCACACATTCTCATGGCAATATCATCCTCATCAAGATGAAAATTCATTCTTAGTTAGGTGGTTTATGTAAAAAGTGCAGACATATATACCATATATAAACAGATATACAGTATATCTGTGGTGTTAAAATTTCATAGGGAGGGTAATTAGGAAAAACATGTCTAAAAAGGCTACTGAAGGAGACAATGAAAAATGTTTGAGAAACATTCTCAAGGTCCCAAGATAAAAGGAATATTTGTAGAAATTACAAATATACTGTCTATATAATTATCTTTATGTCCACACTTAAGATTTCCATTTAAAAGAAGTATTTGTAAAACAAAACAAATGTTGAGATTTCTGTTTTAGAATGTGTCTACAGATGTCAAACATGCCAAGGAAGCCTCTTATATAGGCTATATTTCGGGTACTTCATATATTTGGAACTCTAGGTTCTTTTTTTTTTTTTTTAATGAAAACATGCAATTTCCCAAATGGTTTCATTGACTGGTTACCATCACTGAATTTTAACTGAAAGCCCTTTGGGCAGCTGTGATCAATTAGATTTTGATTATTGGCTAATTATATGCATTTAAAATATATCCAAGAGACAGATAATACAGTTAAGTATAATAATTAAACTAATATTATGATTAAAAATATTTTAATCTTTCATCAGTTCAGAAGAAATGTAAGAAACATGTTTTATATATACAATTTACAAAGAGCTTTCCTATAAGCTCCACTTGATAACTGTGTAGCTCATTTGATCCTCATAACAGCCCCATGATGTAGGGTTATTATTTTACCATTATTTGCTTTAGAGATAAGGAAACTGAGGATCAGTCAGCTTGGTTTGTTCAAGATGACTTAGCTGCAATGGTGCTTATTAGACAGTTTAGCCTGCCATAACCAAATGCCACAGAGTGAGCGGCTTAAACAACATAAGTTTATTTTCTCACAGTTCTGGAGGCTGAAGTCCAAGATCAGATGTTCCCAGGGTTGGTGTCCTCTCTTCCTGGCTTGCAAACGGCTGCCTTCCTCACATGACCTATCTTCGGTGCAAGCACAGAGAGAAAGAGAGAGATCTCTGGTATCTCTTCCTCTTAGAATACCAGTCCTACCAGATTAGGGCCCCACCCTCATGACCTCATATAACCTTAATTGCCTCCAGAAAGCCCTCTGAGTACTGTCACATTGATGGTTAGAGCTTCAACATATGGGTTTCTGAGGGACACAGTTCAGTCCGTAACTGAGATTTGAAGTCCTCTCCTCTGATTCCCAAGCCTACTCTTTCTGTCCCATCCCACAACCCCTTCACATGCTCGCATCCATCCCCCGAGAAAGGGCCAGACCCCTGGCAGCAAGCCTAGAGCAGGCAGGCAGCTGTCTGATCCTGGGGTGACAGCTAGAGTCACTGGGAGGAAGGCATGCATTTTCTGCATCAGGGGAAGGGAGGGAAGTGGACAAGCCAGGCATTGATCCCCCTCGCATGGCCGCTGCCTTAGTTCAGGAGCTCATTATCTCTTGCCCTGATGGCTGGAAGAGTCCCCTGCTTACTTTCTCTACCCCAGCCTTGCTCCACTCCATTCCATCCCCCAAAGAGACAACAGAGTTCTTTTTCTAAAATACAAGTCTAACCACCTCGTTACTGTGCTTAGAATGATTCCTTGTTTCTCACCATCTAGGCAAAGCCTAATTCCTTAATTCTTCATTTAAGAGGCTTAATATGTCCTTGGCCAGGGCCATATTTTCAACATGATCTCCTCACGCTTCTCTCCTAACATTGAGCATTCCAGCCACACAAAACTCTTTGTTCTCTTCAACACACTGAGAAAATGCCCACTTTTATTTCAAAACTCAGCTCAGAAGGTACCACTTCTAGGAAGCTTTCCTAGAAATCCTCCCTAAAAACCAAGCAATTCTTGTTTTTCTGAAGCCATAATTTGATTATAAAGGTGGCATCTTAGTGCACATGCCACTTATAAAAAACAGAAATGTATTTCTTAACAGTTCTGGAGGCTGGGAAGTATAAGATCCAGGAGCTGGCAGACTTGGTGTCTGGTGAGGGCCCTCTTTCTGGTTCATAAAAGTACCTTCTCACCTCACTTGGTGGAAGAATGAAGGCAACTCTTGGAGCTTCTCTTTTTTGGAGATGGAGTCTCGCTCTGTCGTCCAGGCTGGAGTGCAGTGGCGCGATCTCGGCTCACTGTGCAACCTCCGCCTCCCGGGTTCAAGCAATTCTTCTGCCTCAGCCTCCCGAGTAGCTGGGACTGCAGGTGCACGCTGCCACGCCCGGCTAAGTTTTTGGATTTTATTAGAGATAGGGTTTCACCGCCTTACCCAGGCTGGTCTTGAACTCCTGAGCTCAGGCAATCTGCCCGCCTCGGCCTCCCAAGGTGCTAGGATTATAGGCGTGAGCCACTGTGCCCTGCCCGGGCTTCTCTTATAAGGACAGTAATCCCATTTACATTGGCTCCACCTTTGTGACCTAATCACCTCCCAAAAGGCCCCACGTCCTAATACCATCACATTGGGAGTTAGGTTTCAGCATAGGAGTTTTTAGGGCATGGAGAGGCACAAACATCCAGACAAGCATTTACCTTCTGCTGAAATTGTCTCAGTGTTTGCCTCTCCTAATGGAATATGGGCCACATGTACAGCAGGGGCTCAGCAAATGCTTGCTGAACAAACAAGTTTGGGGCAGGTTTCTAACTCAGGTAGATCGTTTCATCCTCTTCATCCCCCAGCAACCAAGAAAACCAGCCTATTGCCATGGGGGGGTCCTCCAACCCTGGCTATTCTCCAATGCTAAAGACTGACAGATAATCTCAATTAGCAAATTGACCCTCGTGGATTTTCTGCACTCATAGCAAATATCTTCAGGAAAACTGAATTTCTCTCCATACCTGGTAACCACAACTTCATTCTCTCCTCTATTTGGAATAACTTCTTGTATGACTTATACAGTAGCCAAACTCCACGTAGCTTTTAGAACTCTGGGGGTCACTGAGGCTCATAGGAAGTCAGTCTTCCAAGCTTTTTTTACAGCAAGCCAAAGCTCCTGGAAGGTCAAACACCAAGTGCTGGTAAAACCCCTTTGGTCAGAGGCCACGCTTGGCTCTTAACTTACCACCTGCAGCCAATTTTCTCTTGAACTAATTGGTTGGCCAATGCATATGGCTGTTTTTCACTGACCAGCTGTTTAACTCAGTGGTCTATCACTCCCTTCCCTCCTTGAGATATACTAAATCTTCCACACATGCTTGCTACAGCGTGCTCCGATTCTACCCTTCATTCTCTTTCCTTTCTCCTACTCCTGGAGCAAGACCACCTTCAGGGTTGATCTGATAGGAGAAAGAACCTATAGTGTAACCTCAAAATTATTCTGCTTATTATGGAAGAGAGGGATTGCAATCTGTAACAAAACTATCTTTCCTTTAGTGAAACACACACACGTTCCCAAAGATTATGAAAATTATTCTTCATTTAGGACCAGAAGGTCTAGTCCACCCTATACCACAGGTGGCAAAGGTTTATGAATGGCTTCTGTATTCTGCCCAGCTTGCCCAGCCGCCTTTTGTTGGCATGGCGCCTTGGAACAAGACTCTCAGAGTGTTCCTTATGCTCATCCCTGTGGTAACAGAGAGCAACATTACTGAACCTTTGTTCTTGTATCCTTTCTTTTTGTCTCCTCTATATTTTATTCCCTGATTTCTTCTACTGAATATCACACCACAAAAATCTTCCACGTTTTTTTACATAATCTTCATCAAGTGAATGACATTTTGGTTATTCTCCTTTTATTTACTAATTGCATGATCTTATTTTTCATTCTTGTATGTAACACTTCAATGAATATATTCACAAATGTAGGTTTTTAAAAATTCTTTTCACTTCTCTAGGATTAATTTTCAGTAATGGAATGACTGGGTCAAAGGAGATCAACATTGCTGTGGCTCTTTCAGGCGATTATCATTTTGCTCTGTGTACACTGCCACCAGCTTTGTGCAAGGTACCAGTTGTAGAGCAAGATCACTGACATACACTTTCCATTTATCTTTACTAATTAAATAAATATAAAACAGGCCAGGTATGGTGGCTCACACCTGTAATCCCAGCATTTTGGGAGGCCGAGGTGGGAGGATGGCTTGAGCTCAGGAGTTTGAGACTATCGTGGGCAACATCGTGGGACCCTGTCTCTACAAAAAGTAAAAAAATTAGCCGGGTATGGTGGCAAATGCCTGTGGTCTCAGCTACACAGGGGACTGAGGCGGGAGGGTCGGTTGAGCCCCAGGGTTTGAGGCTGTAGTGGGCTGTGATTGTGCCACTGCACTCCAGCCTGGGTGACAGAGTACATCTGTCTCAAAAACTACAATTAAATTTACAAATACATATAAAACATTATTTTCAGTTCCATTTTGATTTCTGTTTAAGTCATGGCCAGCACTTTCAAAGTATTTCTTATTAAAGCATGGTCAACTCAGACTTTTTAGCATCACTCACCAAACTGCTATTTCCAGGTTCTCTTAAATTCCATGGATTTTAACTTTGGCGCATGACCTCCTTGACCTCTGGAAATGTGACATCCTGCACCTGCTGCATCAGGGCTCTTCCCTGGTCTTGCCTACACTTGTGTCTACACAGGTAACATCTCTCTAGATCATGTATCAGCTCTGCCATGCGAGATAAGCCTAACTCTGCATTTTTTTCCCCTAGAAACATGTTTCAACTCTTTTTTCCCAAATGTTTGGGATTGTGGTTCTATACCAACAATGCCATCAGAACCCAAAATAGTTTAAAATTTTTCCTTTGGAAATTGCTTTCAAAGCTATTGGCATGTTCTTGTGAATATCCTTATTGGTGGCAAAACTTGATATTTAAAAGGTAGATTTTATTTTCTGGAAGGAAACTAATTTTTTTTTACATATGTTCTATATCAGAAAGTATCCTGTTAGAAACCTGGTTATTGTTTTAGCTATTTGCCAGGTAGAGGAGAACTGAAAAGCCAAAAGGGGGATACTGAGGTATCACAAAGGCAGTAGCTGCCAGAAGCTACCCTAGGGATGGGGGAACAAAGGAAAGATGTAGGGATTACTAAAATGTAAATGCTTATAGGAGGGGTCTGCAGAGTTGGGGCTTAGCCCTCTAAGGATTAGGCACTTCTCAAATAGACCAAGGGCTCTGAGCTTGGAGCCTGCAGAAGAGGCTCCACGGAGCTGAAATTCTGACTTCAGAGGAGCAGGTGTGGTGGCTGCTGCTGTATTTCTGAGAGGCACCAGGAAGCTGGTTCTAAAAGTGTGGAATGATTGCAAACTAGAACGGCCTGTGCTCCTGGAATCCATTGCCGTGCTGCCAGGGCGAAGCAATGTTGCTGGTGGCAATGCTGATAGGATCAGGTAGCAATTGGCAAGGAGGAAGTATCCTTCACTCCTGCAGTGTTCAAGCTGCTGTGGCATACCTGACAGGAAGAGCCTGACAGGAGCCAGCAAAGGGAATTGCAGAGGCCAGTGCCAGCATCAGAAAGCAGAGTGAAGAAGAGAGGATTGGAGTCAGGATGCAATCACTTAATAACCAGCAACGCACTGAGTACCAGGCACTCCAGAAGCATTTTAACAGCTCCTTTAGTTCTCATGCCATCCCTGTGATTGAGAAACTCTTGACTATTTTAGGGATGAGAAAATGGAGGCCCAGAGAGAGTAAACACTAGTAGTGGCACTAGAATGAGAACAAACAGCTTGTCCCACTACATCTTCTAAAGCTGAGCTTCCTTCTGGATGATGAAGAGAGAAATTTTTTCATTCCTGAGGGGAGCTGTAACGAGGGTAGATGAGGGGGAGAAGGGTGATATGGTTTGACTGTGTCCCCACCCAAAATCTCATCTTGAATTATAATCCCCATAATCTCTATGTATCTAGACAGAAACCAGGTGGAGCTAATTGAATCATGGGGGTGGTTTCCCCCCATGCTGTTCTCGTGGTAGTGAGTGAGTTCTCACGAGATCTGATGGTTTTACAAGGGGCTCTTCCCGGTTCACTCATCACTCTTCTCCCTGCTGCTGCCACGTGAAGATCCTTGCTTCCCCTTTGCCTTTCGCCATAATTGTAAGTGTTCTGAGGCCTCCCTAGCCATACGGAACTGTGAGTCAATTAAACCTGGTTCCTTTATAAATTACCTAGTTTGGGCAGTTCTTTATAGCACAGTGAGAATGGACTAATACAAAGGGAAAGGGCCAGATGACGGCATAAGACTATGTTGTGTGCAATATGATCTTTCCTTGTGACCCACTGCCCAAATCCTTAGGAAATTCTACCCAACTCACAGAACATTTGGAGTAAGTGGATTTCTTGTGAAAACTGGTAACAGAACCAAACTTTGCACCAGGGAAGACATGAGGAGGAACAGAGACGACATCTGTAGACTCTGCACAAGAGTGAGTGAGGGCAAGCCCTCTAGTTGCAGAGATCTCTGGAAGTTTTATGACTTCGCTTATGTAATTGGTCTGTAGCTTAAGGCTTGAGATGCTTTGACATTTAAATTATGCCCATTTTGCAGATGGAGAGATCGAAGCCTAGAAAAGTTAGATAACATAACTAAGATCATATAGCTCTTAAGTTGTAAAACTTGGATTTGAAGACAGTTCTGCCCGATTTCAAAAATGAATGGATGAGAGAAACCCCAATAGTACTGTTACTTACCGTTTATACAAAATGTATTACATACCTGGAATTATGCTAAGTGCTTATTTTGTTTAATCTCACAGTTCAGTGAGGTAGATATTACGCCTGTTTTACAGATTAAAAACTGTGGCTGAGACAGGCTCAATTGTGCCTTATTCACAGCTAGCAGTAAGTGAAGTTGGAATCCTCACCTGAGTTCACTGGAAATCTCATGCTCTTAACCAGTGCTTCTCAAAATGAGCCTGAGAATCACTGAAGGATCTTGTTCAATGCAGATTTCTATTCGGTAGATGTGGGGTAGGGCCTAAGATGGTGCATTTATAATCAGCTTCCAGTAAGCCAATGCCACTGGTCCATGAACCTCACTGAGTAGCAAGGCTCCTAGCAAGAATATCACACTGCTTCCTTAATCTGCCCAGCCCACCTCATCATTTTCAGATTGACTCACCACTGAGACTCCAAGAAGCCTCTTGGTCAAGCTCAGTTATGATGTGACACCCAGAGCTTGTCCTTCTTTCTCTTTCCTTCCTTTGAAATTTTTCAGAGTAAAGCAAGTAACCAAACAAATCCATCATCTGGCAGGTCATTAAGAAAAACATGATTTTTCCCCCCTGTGACTACACTCAGTTAATGAAGCTGTCATTAAAGCCCATGAACATGTCAAAAAATTAGTTTCAGGTGTTGGATTGTTTGGTTCTAGAATAATTTCTATATTTTTAATGAGGAGTATTTGAAATATCCTCCAACAGGGGCTTCCGGCTCAGGATACCTAAGAAGCCTGACATATTGGGGGTCGGTGGGGGTATTTATGGGAAGCATCAAACATCAACTCATTGTTGCCTCTTTCCATTACCAAAGGCTGCTCATTGAGAATGTTTTCAGAGCCATGGTATTTATTTGGGGAAAAAAAGGGAAATGTAGCTCGTGAAAAGGGTTGACAACTTCAACAAAGGAACCAAAGAGTGCTAACCAGGGATCTCCCACTGATGGTGATGTTTCCATAAAATGGAAAGCCTTAAGGAAGATTCATTTTTTTTCTCCCTAAGAAAGAACATATGTTTTTAAACTTCTTGTTAAAGGAAATATTTTATTCCAAGAAGTAAATGAGGTGGGTTAATATTTTAAAATAATAACTGACATGTTTTACCTCTACAATTTCTCTTCCCTTCCTTTCTCCCCGCCACCAAGCCTCTGTTAAACTAGACTTCAGCATTCTCATCCCTCAAGTTGGATTGTTATGGTAGAAATGCAAAGAAAATAAAATATTTTATTTTGTTTTGTTTTGGAACTTTAAAGCTGGGCCTGAGCTTCAACAATAACTTTGGAAAAACACGTATAGAGTAATTGCTTCCCTTCCACACAGGGGAGCTACAAGTGTCTGGGCTGGAGCATTGAGGAAGTGAGTCAGGAAAGAAAAGTTAATTGCTGGTAGGGATGTCTGAGAAGGTAGCTTGTTTTGTACTCCACTCCGTGGGGCAATACTCTAGTATGGGGGAGGGGGAAACAACAAACTGAGATAATGGTCCTGCTTGGCATTCATTATGTTCTGCTCTGTAAGAAGGCTTTGGGGACTTCTTCTTATGTATCTTTTCAAATATCCCTTTCTATTCTCCATGTTGTGCATGTCAGCAATTTGGTAGTTTTTATTGTTGAATAACATACCATTGTACAAATATGTTATAGTTTGTTATCCATTCAGTTTCTCATGGACATTTGGGTTGTTTCCATTCTCATCACTTGCTTTGGCTAATGGAATGAGGTGGAAGTGAGGGTGTGCTAGTTTCAAGCCTAGGCACAAGAGGCCATACATATTTCTAATTGCTTCCCAGAGATTTTGCCATCCCCATGAAAAGAACATGCGGGCTGGCCTGTTGGCTTAGACAGTGAGAGACACAGGAGTAGAGCTTAGCCTTAACCTGCCAACCTCCAGATCTGTGATTTAAAAATAAATAATTGTTTTAACCCACTGAGATTTGGGAGGCGGTTTGTTACATGGCAAGGGTTGACTGATACAGCCACTCTTCATCACTAGCGATTGAATGGATGCTCAGGACCTAGCTAGCTGGTACTCATTATGGTAGGCTTCCCTGCTTTTTGGGGCCAAAGTACTAACTGGACCATGCCCACTCCCTTCCAGCTGTTGCCATTACTTTATTCCCCTTGAAACAGTAACAATTTATATGAATTAGGGTGTCAGCTTGATGAATGTGCTCATGGAGTTGTCCTGCCACACTTCTAATTTAAAAAGCTCAGGCATCCTGGGTGCTCCATCTGGCAAGAGAGTATACAGTGTTGGGAGAGGGGCAACTTAATTGTGGCAATGGAGCAGGACCTGACCAGTTGCAGTTCTCTGTGAGGATTTCCCAGAGCAATGTGGAGTGGGGTGTAAAGTGAAAACCTCTGTTAGTATGCAGCATCTTAATACTGACCCCAGCATCCATCCATGCTTTTGGATGGAATCAACTTCTGCTTGTCATTCCTTTCCTCTTACAACTTAATTACATTCAATCTGTCAAGGATGACACTTCTGAGACTGACATTATGTAAGTCTCTTTATAGATACAATTTTTCTTGGCATTTTCAATTTGGTAGGGGAGAAGAGGAACAGCGTCAATTCGTAGTTTTCCACCTTTCCTGCAATGGGGAGGTTCCAATTTTTCCCGTGTTTATTCTGATGTGTGTGTTTGTGTGTGTGTGTGTACACATGCACACGTATGTAAATATTTCTGTGTGTACATACAGATAAGTATACATACACATGTTCTCTACAGATAAATCAATACTTATATGTGTATGTAGGTAGATATATATATACACACATGTATAGGTATGTATTTATACATCATATATGTATATGTAGATATACATATTATATATAAGATATTTGCTCATGATGTATTCATTAGTCTTCTAGTGTTTTCTCACCTCTGCCAAATCTGGAAGAGGCAGGCTAGATCACTCGTAACATTTGCAAGGCCTAGGGCAAGAGTAAAAATGAAGGCTTACTTATCAAATGACCACATATTTAGAAGCTATAAGTCAAGTTAATAAACTGTTAAGTAAAATGTTTTATCTTCTTACCTTGACAATTTTATCTTTATAATAACCAGAAAGGCCAGGTTCAAATGTAGAATTCTTGTATCCCTCAGAGCTCTGTACTGTAAGTAATGGTATGGGAAAAGCTAGTACCTGGCCCAAGGTCTGCCCTCCTTATCTTCCCATCTGCCATGACCTGAATGTTGTGGCCACTCAGAATTTGATCATGGGTCTTTGAGATGTGACTAGATCATGAGGATGGAGCCCTCATGAATGGGAGTAGTGCTTTTATAGAAAGAGGTCCCGGGGAGCTGCCTTGTTCCTTCCAGCATGTGAGGATTCAGTAAGAAGGCACCATCTATGAACCAGGAAGCAGGCCCTAACCAGACACCAAATCTGCCAGCACTTTGATCTTAGACTTGCTAGACTCCAGAACTATAAGAAATAAATTTCTGTTGTTTTTAAGCCATCCTGTTTATAATATTTTTTTCTAGTTGTACAGACTGAGGTATCAGTTCTTACTAGTGCACATGTTAACTAATGCATTCAAGCTGCATTTATACTCTCTGCAATGAGTCACTCTTGACCATACCTTGAGTCTAGGTATGGGCATTCCAACAACACAGTCCACTCTTGTGAGAATGGAAAGAGGCCTGTGAAGCCCAGGTAGGTGGCTTCAGGCACAACTGGGCATGGAATTTCAGGGTCCTAAACACCCAGAGTGTGGTCTATAAGCAGGGAGTGGGTCTAGGGCAGGACTCCAAATGGGCAAATCTCCTTGACCCCAAAGACATCTCAACTTATGGAGAACAGCATAGCCAGCAGAGGACAATATATATATTGCTAACAGTGCTATAGTGCTAGTGACACTTCAATGAGGTATAAATCTGCCTCGATCATAATATATTATTTTTTCAATACACCAGCTGTGAATATTCTCTTTAGAATTTTTTTGCATAGCTATTCATAAGTAAGATTAGCTTACTTTCATTTGGATGCTACTTACTAGGCTTGGGTATTAAGTTTATATTAGATTTATTAAATTACTTGGGAAACTTTTCACTTATATATTTTGGAACAGTTTGAATAATTTAGGTAGGATTATATGATCCTTAATAGTTTAGTTAGAGCTTCCTTGTAAAATAACCACTCTATTCTTTTTAATTTTCATTTTTTAAAGTGGTAGATCTTTGAAAAACCTTTTTAATCTGTTGTGTTTGGGTAGGCTACTTTTTCTCGAGTCAATTTTGGTAATTTATACTGTGCTGGAAAAATTATCCATATCACCTAGATTTGAAATTTTATTGACAATATTTTACATAATATTTTATAATTACTTTTACTATTTTCATAACTATGATTATATCTTCTTATCCCTGATGTACATATTTGTCCTGCATTTTTTTCTTAGTCAAACTTGCTAAAGTGTTGGGCTTATCTATCATTTCTGCTGGTGTTTTGTTTTGTGATTATTTCAGCTTTTTGTCTTTATTGATTCCCTCATATTTCTTTTATTTTGTTTCTGTTTTAATATCTTACATTGAATACTTCATTTGTGTTGACATTTTTGAATACAAACATCAAGGCTAGAGAAGGGTGCAGGGTTGTAAATAGGGAACGAAGCCAAGGGTCAGGAGGAGGACAGAAAAAGAGGTGAAGAGAAGGGATAGGGAACCACCTGAGGGACTTGGAGTGTTAATGACAAGTGGCATAGAATGTCTACAACTTAGTTGTCTGGGTCACATGTCACAAAACACTGCCATCAGGACACTCTGCCTGCCTCCACAGGTGCTGCATCCAACTCTTGTCTCCATTTTGGCCATGAGCACAACAGAAATCCAGATCAACAATGTATATTGCATTTTTGATCCCAGACTTCTAGTTTCATAGTTCAATAAAAAAATTTAAGTAGGAACAACAAAAAGTTCTGCCAATTTTTATATTGTGAAGTAAGGATTAAATATACATGCATAACAATTTACTAACAGCTATTTTGCCAGACTTAGGACATTCAAACATACAAAAGTGAGAAGGTGAAAATCACAATATAAGTTTTATTGAGTTTACAATGTGGTTTGCAGAATCCCAGTTCTAGCATCACAAGGCAAAATATAAAAGGATGAGTTTGAAGCTGAGTTATAATAGCTTAACAATCATCTCACTTGCTGGACATGGGGGAAACTTGGTGAGCCCTACTTGATTTAGGTTTAGGTCCCCAATTTTGTGTTCTAGGAGTAAGCATGAAATGGAGTTTGTAAGTCCATCACAGAGACTATAATTCAGCTTTGATTTATCCCAATCCTTGAAAATTAAGGTGAATTAACAGTGCCAACACCTGGCAGTGGCAAATACCAATCCTCCCAGGAAGAAAGGATAATGTATGTCACAAATTTTTTCCAAAAGAAGTTTTGTAAAGATGGCATCCTGGACTGAATAAAAACAATCCAGGAACACAAGGAGACAAAACAATAAGAATGAAAGCTACTAGAAGCAAAACTGATAGGGCTTCATATATTGGAGTTATCAGATATAGACACTTAAATAATGGTGATTATAATATTGAAGGGAATAAAATGCAATTTCTTGAGCTTAAGCAGAGAATTGAAAGCTATTTTTAAAAAGAATAGTGGGTATTTTAGATATCAAAACCAAAATTAAGGATTCAGTGAATGGGTTTTACAGCTAATGAGAGAATCAATACATTGGAAGATAGTTTGAAAGAAAGCATCAGACTGAAATACAGAGAAGTAGCAAAAACACAGAGTGAAAGATAAGAGGCCAGTGGGGGGTATAGGCATATCCTATATAGTTCTGTATTTGTATTACTGACATTTGTATAAGGGTTCACCTGAGAAACAGAACCAACAGGATATATACATAGAGATTTATTATGAAGGATTCACTCACAGAATTATAATAGAGGCTGAGAAGTCCCACAATCTGCCATCTGCGAACAGAGGCCCAGGAAAGCCAGTGGTGAAGTTCTAGTCCAAACCTAAAGGCCCTAGAATCAAGAACACTAATGTCCAAGGGCAGGAGAAGATGGATGTCTCTGCTCAAGAAGAAAGACTGAATTTGTCCTTTCTCTGCCTTTTTGTTTTATTCAGGCCCTCAGTGGACTGGAAGATACTTAGTCACATTGGTGAGGATAATCTTTACTCAGTTTACTGATTCAAACGCTAGTGTCTTCTCATTTATGCAGCCAACAGACACATGAAAAAATGCTCATCATCACTGGCCATCAGAGAAATGCAAATCAAAACCACAATGAGATACCATCTCACACCAGTTAGAATGGCAATCATTAAAAAGTCAGGAAACAACAGGTGCTGGAGAGGATGTGGGGAAATAAGAACACTTCTACACCATTGGTGGGACTGTAAACTAGTTCAACCATTGTGGAAGACAGTGCGGCAATTCCTCAAGGATCTAGAGCTAGAAATACCATTTGACCCAGCCATCCCATTACTGGGTATATACCCAAAGGATTACAAATCATGCTACTGTAAAGACACATGCACATGTATGTTTATTGCAGCACTATTCACAATAGCAAAGACTTGGAACCAACGCAAATGTCCATCAATGATAGACTGGATTAAGAAAATGTGGCACATATACACCATGGAATACTATGCAACCACAAAAAAGGATGAGTTCATGTCCTTGGTAGAGACATGGTTGAAGCTGGAAACCATCATTCTCAGTAAACTATCTCAAGGGCAAAAAACCTAACACCGCATGTTCTCACTCATAGGTGGGAATTGAACAATGAGAACACTTGGACACAGGAAGGGGAACATCACACACTGGGGCCTGTCGTGGGGTAGCGGGAGGGGGAAGGGATAGCATTAAGAGATATACCTAATGTAAATGACGAGTTAATGGGTGCAGCACACCAACATGGCACATGTATACATATGTAACCTGCACGTTGTACACATGTACCCTAGAACTTAAAGTATAATAATAAAAAAATCAAAAAAACAAATGCTAGTGTCTTCTGGAAACACCCTCACACATACACCCAGAACTAATATTTTACCAGTTATCTGGGCATCCTTTAGCCCACTCAACTTGACACATAAAATTAATCATCACAACATTCCAGTAGGCAGAGGAGACAAAGAATAGAAATGAAGCAATATTTGAAATGCAGTGGCTGAGTATTTTCAAAACTAGCAAATTAAATAAATCCAGTGTTTTAAGATTTTTCTGCAAACTTCTTGCAGGATAAATATTCCACATCTAGCACATCAGAGTAAAGATGCTAAGAAACAAGGAAAGGAGATAATCTTAAAATCAGCCACAGGACAGGCATATTACCTTTAAAGGCACAACAATAAGACCAGCAACTGACACATTAACGGAAAGAATGGAAGCCAAAAGACAGTGGAATAAGTGCTAAAATAAAATAATTGTGAACCTTAGAATTCAAAACATCCATTGTATTAGTCTGTTCTCATGCTGCTAATACATATCAAAGATTGGGTAATTTATAATGGAAAGAGATTTAATGAACTCACAGTTCCACATGGCTGGGGAGACCTCATAATCTTGGCAGAAGGCAAAGGAGAAGCAAAGGCACATCTTACTACATGGTGGCAGACAAGAGTGCTTGTGCAGGGGAAATCCCATTTATAAAACCATCATATCTCATGAGACTTACTACCAAGAGATCAGTATGGGGGAGACTACCCCCTTGATTAAATGATCTCCACCTAGCCCCATCTTTAACACATGGGGATTATTACAATTCAGGGTGAGATGTGGGTGGGGACACAGCCAAACCACATCATCCATCAAAAACATTCTTCAAGAATAAATGTGAAATACATTTTCTAATATAAATGGAGAAAGTTCATAACCAGTAGATCTAAACTAAAGGAAATATTAAAAACTGGAAGGAAATAATACCAGGTTGGTAATATAGGAAGGAACAAAGAGACATAAAAATGAATAAATATAATTATTGTATAAAACTACCTAAAATAAATTTATAAATTATATGACAAAGATCTCATGAGTCAGAAGCAGATAAAGTGTTGTAAAATCTTTACATTGTCCAAAAGAAGGTAAAAAATGCCCCTTAAAACTGAATTAGATAAGTTGATAAGCCATGATGCAATCTCTAGGGTAATCACCAAAAGAATTATAAAACAGCATTTGGTGTCCCAGCTAACATAAAAGAAAACTTGGATGATTCGAACACTTCAAGAGAAAGTAGGAAAAGAGAAAAAAATACGTGGGACAAACAGAAAAAGATCCTAAAATCATGAAATTAAAACCCAAATATATCAGTTATTATAATGAAAATGAATTAAATGCTCTGATTAAAAATAAAAGATTACTAGGTACTACTAAAAAACTTTATGCTTTATACAAGATACAGATAAAACATAAATATATAGAAAAAAGAAGAGATATTATGAAAATACTCATCAAAAGAAAGCTGGTACAGCTATAGCATCACAGTTAAAGACTTCAATACCTTACAAAAGAAAGGGGGACACATTATAATAATTAAAGATTTAATTAACAAGGGTGGTCCTAAAAAGGCATGTTAGTGGAAAATTTACATGTTGAAATACATATATTAGAAAAGTAAAAAAGACTAAAAAACCAATAATCTGAGAATCCAACTTAAATAGGAAAAACAACATCAAATTAAATTTTAAAAAATAGAAGAAAGGAGCTAGGCCTGGTGGCTCACACCTGTAATCCCAGCACTTTAAGAGGCCAAGGCAGGCAGATCACTTGAGTCCAGGAGTTTGAGACCAGCCTTGGCAACACAGTGAAACTGTCTCTACAAAAAATACAAAAAAATTAGCTTGGTATGGTGACACATGCCTGTAGCCCACCTACTTGGAAGCTGAGGTGGAGGATCACCTGAGCCTGGGAAGGTCAAGGCTGCAGTGAGCAGCTGTGATCATGCCACTGCATTCCAGCCTGGACAACAGAACAAGACCCTGTCTCAAAAACAACAACAACAACAACAAAAAACAAAACAGAGATTAATGAAATAATAAACAAACTAAAATGGAAGTCAACATAGCCAAAAATTGGTCTTTTGAAGAGGTTAAAATAATTCTATAAAACCCTAGTGAGACGCATCAAAAACATGAAAGAAAACAATGTAATGAATGAAAAAAATGTAATCACTTTATATCATTCAAATGTTAAAGAGTATTAAGAAATTTAATGTTCTTAAAAATAATGTCACTAATCTGAAAACTGATCAAATTTTTAGAAAATGTTATCAAACTAATCAAAACTGTCACAAGAAGAAATAGAATATCCAGATAGTCCTGCAACTGTTAAGTAGAATACATAATTTAAAATCTTACATGAAGAAAACTGCGGTTCCAGATGGTTTCACTGGTAGATTCTACAATGCTTTAAGGAAAACACAACATCAATCTTAAACTCTTCCAGAGACTATAAAAAGAGAAAATATCCTCCAACTTGTTTCATTAAGCAATTATGATTTTGATACCTGACTCTGATAAGGACATTACAGAAAATAAGGTCAATTTCATTCATAAAAATACATGCAAAAATCTTTTAAATATGTTAGCAAACCAAATCCAGTGATAAGTAAAAAAGTGATAAAATATCACAACCAAACAGAATTTAACCAGGAATGCATTATTGGTTTAACATTCAAAAATTAGTTAATGTAATTTGCCACATGTATGGTTTGAATGTTTGTATCCTCCCAAAATTCAAATGTGGAATCCTAATCTCCAGTGTGAAGGTATTTGAAGGTGGGGCCTTTGGGAGGTAATAAGATCATGAAGGTAAAGCCCTCATGAATGGGATTAGCACCCTTATAAAAGAGTCCCCAGAGAGATCGCTCCCCAACCCCACCTTCCACTGTGTGAGATTACAGTGAGTAGATGGTTGTCTATAAGGAAGCAGGCCCTTGTTGGACACTGAATTTGCCTACACCTTGATCTTGGATTTTCCAGCCTCTAGAACTGTGAGAAATAAATTTCTATTGTTTATAAGCCATCCAGTATATGGTATTTTGTTACAGCAGCCTAAAAGGACCAAGACGCCACATTAACAGAATAAAGGAGGAAAAAATTATGAGATAATTTCTGTAAATGCAGTAGGACCAATTGATAAAATTTGACCAATTGATAAAATTTAACTCCCATTTATGATAAAAACACTAAGCAAAATAGGATCAGGAGAGAACTTCTTAATCAGATAATAAGTACCTAGAAAATGCAGCAAACATACTTCATGTGTAATACTGAAAACCTCTCCTATGAAGTCAAGAATAAGACATGGAACAATAGGGCATGGAAGTCAACTGTTACTACTTCTATTTTACATTAAATTGAAGGATCTAGTCAATGCATTAGGGCAAGAAAAAATTAGAAACTAAAAGTATAAGAATTGCAATGGAAGAAAAACTATAATTATTCACAGATAATATAATTATATGCCCAAAGAAGTCTAAAAGAAATTGTTTGGAGTTACTAAATGAATTGAACAAAGTGCTACTAGGTGAATATAAAATATCAATTGCATTATATATGAAAATATATATAACTGTTAAAAAGAAATTAAAAAGATATCATTTGGATTAACATCAAAATATTAAATATATGTGATAAAAATGTCTAAGACCTTCACTCAGAATATCATTATAGAAACAAACTAAAGACATAAATATATGGAGGAACATGTCATGTTTATGGATTTTAAGACTCAATTTAAAAAATGTATAACCCCCCTGACTAATCTATAGTTCCAATGCAATCCTAATCAAAATCTCAATGTATTATTTTTAAACATTTATTTTAGGTTCAGGGGTACACATGCAGGTTTGCTATATAGGTGAACTGTGTGTCACAGGTTTGGTGTAGAGATTATGAACATTAACAATCTGATTCTAAAAAGTTGTATGGAAATGCAAAAGGCCAAACATAACCAAAATAATCTTGAAGGAGAAAAAGGTGGGAAGACTTGTGTTATTGGATATCAAAACTTATAAAGCTGCAATTAAGACATTATTGACATAAAGATATTCAAACAGTTTACTCAAATACAATATCCCACAAAATAGCTCTATGGACATAGAAACAATTTGTGACAAATGTGGCTCTGAAAAACTGGGGAAAGGCAACCTTTTCAATAAATGATGCTGTGTCAACTGGCTGTCCACATGGAAACAATAAATCTCAACCCCTGCCTCACTATGTACGAAAAATGAATTCCAAGTGAATAGTAGATAGAAAGCAAAGACAGTACAGCTTCTACAGGAAAATCCATGAGAACATCTTCCTAACTTTGAGGTAGGAATGATTTTTTAAACAATATACATAAAACAAAACCGTAAAGGGAAAGATTGATAGATTGATAAGGACAAATTAAAATTAAGAATTTCTGTTTATCAAGGGGCACTACTAAGAAAATATGAGACTATATTTAGAACATACATAATGAGTAAGGGGCTCATATTCAGAATGTGTATATATGTGTGTGTGTGTGTGTGTACATATATATATATATATATATGCATGCAATAAGAAAAAGACAATCCAAAGGAAAAATGAGTGAGATAGTTGAGCAAGCACTTCACAATAGCATATCCCAAATGACCCATAAATATATGAAAAGGCCCCCATCCAAGTTTTACCAAGATCCAAGCCCCCATTCTTTCTGTAACCTAAAGATGATATGTAAGTTTCTGTATCTCACTGGGAAGTTGGGTCTTCATTCTGAAGGTTCCTATGTATACACATTAAATACATTTGTATGCCTTTGGCCCCCACAGTTATAGCATGTGAGCATAAATCACCAAAGCCACTCTGTTCTTCTGCAAGCCTCAGTGAAGAGAACCCAGGAACCTGACGAGCCAGTAAAAGGATACAGGGTCTTGCTATGTTGCCCAGGCTAGTGTCAAACTCCTGGGCTAGGTGATCCTCCTGAGTGGCTGCAGATGTGAGCTACTGCACCCAGTTTGGATTCAATTTTAGATTGGAAAAAAAAACAACGGCTCTTTTGGGGAAACAATTGGAGAAAGTAGACTTTGAACCGTATATTTGATAACATGACTGAAACAATGTTGAAAATACATAAATACAATCTAAGACTAACCTAAATGATATTGATAGAAGAAAACGGGAGAGAGCTTCATGACACTGGATTTGGCGATGATTTCTTGGCTATGACACCAAAAGCACAGGCAACAAATGCAAAAATAGATAAACTGGACTACATCAAACTTAAAAACTTCCATTCATCAAAGGAAACGACAGAATAAAAGACAACCTATAGAATAGGAGAAAATATTTGATATATATGTGATAAGAGTTTAACATCTGGAGATATTTGATATATATACATATCACACACATATATAAGCTTAACATCCAGAATATAAAAAGAACTTCTACAACCCAACAACAGCAAAAACCACATTACCCAATTTTAAAATGGGCAAAGAACTTGAATAGACCTTCTTCACAGAAGATATACAAATGGCCAACACACATGAAAAGATGTTCAACATCACTAATCACTAGAGAAATGCAAATCAGAACTACATTAGATATCACCTCACACCAATTAGGATGGCCACTAAAAAAAATAACAGTTGGCAAGGACATGGAAAAATTAGAACCCTTGTGCACTGTTGGTGGTAATGTAAAATGGTGCAGCTGCTATGGAAAATAGTATGGTGGTCTGTCAAAATTACCGTATGACCCAGCAATTCCACTTCTGGCTATATATCCAAAAGAATTGAAAGCAGGATCTTGAAAAGATATGTGTATACCCATGTTCATTGCAGCATTACTCACAATAGCCAAGAAATGGAAATAACCCAAACGCCTACTGATGCATGAATGGATAAAGAAAAGGTGGTATATACATACAATAGAATAATATTTGAATAACATTCAGTCTTTAAAAGAAGAAAGGTCAGGTATGGTGGCTCACGCCTGTAGTCCCAGCACTTTGGGAAGTTGAGGTAGATCGCTTGAGCCCTGGAGTTTGAGACCTGCTGGGGTAACATAGTGAAACTCTGTCTCCACAAAAAATTATATATAAAAAAATTAGTTGGGTGTGGTGGTGCACACTTGTAGTCCTGACTTCTGAGGCAGGGAGGCTGGGGCTGGGGCAGGAGTCTTGATGGAGCCCAGAAGTTCGAGGTTACAGTGAACTGTGATCACACAACTGCACTCCAGCCTGGGCAACAGAGTGAGACCCTGTCTCTAAAAAAGAAGAAAATCTTGCCACATGCTACAACATGGATGAACCTGGAGGACACTATGTATACTGAATGAAGTAAACCATTCCAGAGGACAAATACTGTGTGATTCCACTTACATGAGATATGTAGGGTAGTCAAAATCATGGGTACAGAAAGTAGCAATAGGAAGATGGTTTCTGGGGTGAGGAACGGGGAGGGAGTAATGGGAAGTTGTGTTTGATGGATATAGGGTTTCAGTTTTGCAAGATGAAAAGTTCTAGAGATCTGCTACACAACAGTGTGAATATAGTGAATGATACTGTGCACTTAAAATAGTTGAGAGGGTGAAATTTATATAGTGCAGCTTTACCACAATCAAAATAAATAATTTTTTATTGAAAAGAGTGTATGAAAAGGCACATTCTCATTAGGAATCAGGAAAATGCTAAATAAAACCACAATCAGGTGCCACTATATATCCATCAAAATGGCCAAAACTAAAAAGATGGATAATATCATATCTTTGGTAAAGATATGGAACAACAGAAATTTTTATTCATTGGTGGGAGTGGAAATTATAATTGTTTGGAAAACTCTCTGGCATTGACTATAAAATTTAAATATAGGTATGCCTTGGAAACCAGCAATTTCACTCCTGGGTGTACCCTTGTGTTAGTTTGCTAGGAATGCCACAACTAAGTGCCATATACTGGGTGGCTTACAACAAAAATGTATTCTCTTAGAGTTCTGGAGGCTAGCAATCTGAAATCAAGGTGTTGGCAGCGTCTTGCTCTTTTAGAAACCTCTAGGGGTAGATTCTTCCTTGCCTCTTCTAGGGCTTGGGTCCTTGGCTTGCGGCAGTGTAACTCCAGTCTCTGCCTGTGTCTTTGTGTGGCCGTCTTCTTTCTCTGTGTCTTGTGTTCAACTTTCCCTCTCTCATAAGGGCACGGGTCATACTGGATTAGGGGTCCATCCTAATTAATTACATCTGCAAAGTCCTATTTCCAAATAAGATCACATTCACAATTACTAGGAGTGAGGATTTCAACATATCTTTTTTAAGAACACAATTCAACCCACAATAATACTCAAGAGAAATGAATGCATATGTGTACCTTGAGACATGTATAAGCATATAAAAATATATGACAGCCTTATTTGTAATAATCCCAAACTGGAAACAATTCATGTTATTAATGAATTATGGCATGGTCATATAATAAAATACAAGAATTTCTATAAAAATACAAGTATTTTATAAAAATAGCTATACACAACAAGGTGTGTTGCACAGTCTATTAAGCTAAGAAACTAGACACAGAAGAACACATATTGTATCATTCCATTCATTACAAGTTTAAACGGAAAGATGTAACTATGCTTTTTAGGGATGCATGAATAGCTGGTTAAATTAAAAAGAAATTCTAGAAAATGATTACCATAAAAGTCAGGATAGCAGCTACCTTGGAGGGAAAGAAGGGGCTACACTTGGGACCAGGCATGAGAGGGGGCTCGTGGGTGTTGCCAGTGTTCTAGTTCTTGACCTGGATATTGACAACGAAGTGTTCACTTTGTGATAAATAATTGAATTGCATACTGATTTTGTTTACTTTTCTCTGTGTGTTTTATTTCTCAAGTTTGTACGCACACACACACCGTTTTTTAAAAAAGGAATAAAGCAAAGAGTGACTCCAGAAGGTTAGTGGAGTTGAGGCCATCTGGGCTACATTTACAATCAAATGAGCCAAACCAAAGCAAGGTATCATTAAATTTGTTAGAAACAACATGTTATTCTCAGTTCTGTTCTGTTGAATAACTTGGATGGGTGTGGCCCTGCCTGAAATATCTCCTGAATACAGTTTTGAAAATGTTAATTCAATAATATGTTTTTGAGACCCCACAACGTGCTGGACACTGTGATGTGTTTTTCCTCTGAGTTGTGTTTTGCAAAGTTCAGAGGAAATACAGTCGATTTTGGTTTGAACTGCTTCTGCTCTCAAACTTCTGCTTGGTGAGCATCTCCTCCCTCACACCACCCCCACCTTGGCCCACACTCCAGTGTGAACAATGAAAACTTGTGAAATACTGTGTATTAAAACACACAGGATGCACATATTAAAAAAATATGGCCGTCTGAGAACAGGGTGAGAAAGGCTGTTGGAAAAATCTATGGCAGCCTGAGGTGAGGAATGGATGTGCATGTTCTCTGAATATTTAAGTTTAGATAAAGAATATAAATGTTATTGCTTGAAAGCTACCCAAAAGCCCAACATGTCAGTCTCCTTGGCCCCTCCTTTCTCTAGAAATATAGATGTCATCAAAACTCAATTATTACAGCTATTTAACAGAGAACAGCAGACTTAGAAGACACTTAAGGAAACAGGTTTTGTTTCTTAAACTTACATTATCTTCCATGCCTAGCCTGAAATTAATTGCATATGATGTTGGTGTCTTGTTTAATTGTGTATGTTGGGACTGATCCATCTGTGGAATATGGTAAGAGTAGATTTCCAGGAATTGGGTTTGCCCCATCCTAAGTAAATCCGTGTAGCAACAAGCCAAGTCAGCTGACTCCAATCAACTTGCCTTCATAGCCTTTGTCTCTTTTTAGAAATCTTGAGTTTCAGGAGAGTTGGGACCCTGTTTCTTTCCTTCACCAATGTATACCTACTGAGTAGAGTGTTAGGCATGCAGTAAACTCCAAAGCTTGTTGATTTGTTGGTTGAGAAAATGAATGAGCTAATACTTGACAAAACACATTTCCCTGGAATGAACAATAATATTTCAGAAGGATTCTGACTTAAGTTGTATTTAAATCAAAAACAAAAACAAGAGCAAAAGCCTCTGACTTTTGGACATTCATTCAATCAACCAATTTTTATTGAACACCTACATAGACCCTAGTGATATATAGTACTTTTGATGACAAGAAATAGAGGGAAATAAAAGAGTAGGCAGTGTTGGGAGAACAGTTTTAAATAGAATGATCAAGGAAGTCCTCACAGAGAAAATAATGTTTCAGTAAGGACCTGAAGGAGGTGAGGGAGCTGGCAGAATAGCATTTTAAGCAAGAGAATAACATGTACAACGTATGCAAGGCAGAGAATCCAAGAGATTTTAAGGAAGAGCAAAGAGCTGAGCAAACTGAAAGGAGAGAGCAGTAGGAGGTGAGGTCAGAGAGGTAACTGGTCTGGATGGGTAGGGCTCTATAAGACATTGGTTCCTACTAACGGTGGGGTAAGAATCCATTGAATGGTTTTCAGCAAAACATTTACGTGAAGGATTTGTTTTTTAACAGGATCACTTTGGTGCTTGTGTTAGAAATAGAAAGACCAAGAGCAGAAACATATGGAGGCAGAACTAGTCTATGGAATATTCTGCTAATCATCAGATATATAAAATTGTAAGCAGAGCATTCAGTTTGCACTGAGGCCAAGTCAAAATGGTAGCTCTCTCCTTTTAGGAATACATTGGATGATAGAGTAGATATAACTATAATTACACAATAAATATCTTCTCGATGAAAGTATATATTTGGTAATGCATGAATATGTTACTGTAAATGCAATTTGGAAAGATGTTTTGAAATGTTTAAATGAAATGAGTGAGAAATTATAGACTACTGTTTTGGATGTTTTTGAAGAGTACCATTTGTCGTCTTTAAATGTATTTCTTGAAGAACTGAGAGAAGATTTAGATAACAATTAATGAAATATGAAACAAAAACAATAAAGATGAATGGTAAAATCAATAGAAATTATGTTGATATTGAGAGGTCAATTGTAACAAATTTTTCGGATTATACTGACAGCAGTAATTCGTTAAGAGATAAATTTAAAATAAATGTTATAAACTTGATAATTCAATACATTTGACAATCCAGTTAATGAAATGAATTAATTAAATACACACATGGCTAACTTTACAAAAATATTTATATTAACGAAGCTAATATAAAGCTCAAAATGTGCCAATAGAATAAGATATTGACAAAACCTGGTTAATGAGTATTATCAATTCAAAAATGTACTTAGATTCAATTACTGAATAGAAAAGCTCAAAATGTTTTGAAATCTTACAGCTCATATAGGAAAGAAATTCAATAGATGTTTTCCCAAATTTGAAAACAATCCTAAAAATATGACATTACTAATAACAAGTTGTGAAGTGGAAAGAAACTTTCAAAAACTATCAATATTGAAAGTTTACTTTTCATTAACCATGTTAAAGGAAGGATCCATTTGCCTTTTTATTCTTGACATAGAAAATGAAGAGTCAAAGAGTATGTACCCCCTAAATGGTAAGAAAATATATTACAAAGCTTATAGTTAATTAATGAAAATGTTATTTTTCTCGATGTTGTGATATTCACAGTTCTTATTGGCTTTATATTTTTATTTTATTTTTTTGAGACAGGGTCTCACTTTGTCATCCAGGCTGGGCTGCAGTGGTATGATAATGGTTCACTGCAGCCTTAACCTCCTGGGCTCATGTGATCCTCCAGCCTCAGCCTCCTGCGTAATTGGGACTATAGGTGCACAAAACCACAGCTGGCTAATTAAAACAATTTTTTTTGTAGCGGCAGGATCTCACTGTGTTGCCCAGTCTGGTCTCATACTCCTGGGCTCAAGCAATCTTCCCATCTCAGCCTCCAAAAGTGCTGGGATTATAGGCAGGAGCCACTATGGCCAACCTCTTGTTGGCTTTTTAAAATTCAGGTTTAGTGTGATTCTTTTTCTCCTCCTCAAATATTTACTTTTGTGCCTAATTTTTTGGTTTTTCTTTTCTCTCTTTAAAGAGGGACCCCCGAATTGTATAAGCTTCAGGTATCCCAAACCTGGATTCACCTAATCCACAGGTCAATTTGTGTATTCTATGAAGATATGGAGAGGCAATTACATATACAAATCTGGAGTTCAGGTTAGAGGTCTGTGTTAGTCCATTTTCATGCTGCTGATAAAGACATACCCAAGACCGGGGAGAAAAAGAAGTTTAATTAGACTTACAGTTCCACATGGCTGTGGGGGCCTCAGAGTCATGGCAGGAGGTGAAAGGCACTTCTTACATGATGGCGGCAAGAGAAAAATGGGGAAGAAGCAAAAGCAGAAACCCCTGATAAACCCATCAGATCTTGTGAGACTTATTCACTATAACCAGAATAGCAGGGGAAAGACCAGCTACTCTGATTCAGTTACCTCCCGCTGAGTGCCTCACACATGGGAGTTCTGGGAGATACAATTCAAGTTGAGATTTGAGTAGGGACACAGTCAAACTATATCATTCCACCCCTGACCCCATCAAATCTAGTGTCCTCAT
This sequence comes from Pan troglodytes, assembly GCF_028858775.2. NCBI lineage: Eukaryota > Metazoa > Chordata > Mammalia > Primates > Hominidae > Pan > Pan troglodytes. The sequence goes on from NC_072407.2 coordinate 17,907,141, forward strand.
ATTTCAAAACCAATCATGCCTTTCCAACAGTCCCTCAAAGTCTTAACTCATTTCAGCATTAACCCAAAAGTCCACAGTCCAAAGTTTCATCTGACACAAGGCAAGTCCCTTCTGCCTATGAGCCTGTAAAAGCAAAAGCAAGCTAGTTACTTCCTAGGTACAATGGGGGTACACATATTGGTTAAATACAGCTGTTCCAAATTGGAGAAACTGGCCAAAGCAAAGAGGTTACAGAGTCCATGCAAGTCTGAAATCCAGCGGGGCAGTCACATTTTAAACTTCCAAAATTATCATCTTTGACTCCAGGTCTCACATTCAGGTCATGCTGATGCAAGACCTGGGTTCCCATGGTCTTCGGCAGCTCCACCCCTGTGGTTTTGCAGGGTACAGACTCCCTCCCAGCTGCTTTCACAGGCTGGCATTGAGTGCAGCTTTTTCAGGCAAACAGTGCAAGCTGTCAGTGGATCTGCCATTCTGGGGTCTGGAGGATGGTGGCCCTCTTCTCATTGCTCCACTAGGCAGTGCCCCAGTATGGACTCTGTGTGGGGTCTCCAACCCCACATTTCCCTTCCACACTGCCCTAGCAAGAGGTTCTCCATGAGGGCCTCAACCCTGCAGCAAACTTTTTCCTGGACATCCGGGTGTTTCCATACATCTTCTGAAATCTAGGCGGAGGTTCCCAAACCTCAATTCTTGACTTCTGTGCACCTGCAGTCTCAACATCACTTGGAAGCTGCCAAGGCTTGGGGCTTCCACCCTCTGAAGGCACAGCCCAAGCTCTACATTGGCCCCTTTCAGCCATGGCTGGAGTGGCTGGGACACAGGGCACCAAATCCCTAAGCTGCACACAGCACAAGGACCCTGGGCCCAGCACAGGAAACCACTTTTTCCTCCTGGGCCTCTGGGCCTGTGATGGGAGGGGCTGCCATGAAGGTCTCTGACATGGCCTGGAGACATTTTCCCCATAGTGTTGGGGATTAACATTAGGCTCCTTGCCACTTATGCACATTTCTGCAGCTGGCTTGAATTTCTCCTTAAAAAATGGGTTTTTCTTTTCTACTGCATTGTCAGGCTGCAGATTTTCTGAACTTTTATGATCTGTTTCCCTTTTAAAATGGTATAATTTTAACAGCATTCAAGTCACCTTTTCAATGCTTTGCTGCTTAGAAATTTCTTCTTCCAGCTACCCTACATCATCTCTCTCAAGTTCAAAGTTCCACAAATCTCTAGGGCAGGGGCAAAATGCTGCCAGTCTTTTTGCTAAAACTTAACAAGTGTCACCTTTGCTCTAGTTCCCAACAAGTCCCTCATCTCCAGCTGAGACCACCTCAGCCTGGACCTTATTGTTCACATCACTATCAGCATTTTTGTCAAAGCCATTCTACAAGTCTCTAGGATGTTCCAAACTTTCCCACATTTTCCTGTCTTCTTTCCAAACTGTTCCAACCTCTGCCTGTTACCCAGTGCCAAAGTTGCTTCCACATTTTTGGATATCTTTTCAGCAATGCCCCACTCTACTGGTACCAATTTTCTCTATTAGTCCATTTTCACGATGCTGATAAAGACATACCTGAGACTGGGAAGAAAAAGAGGTTTAATTGGACTTACAGTTCCACATGGCTGGGGAGGCCTCAGAATCATGATGGGAGGTGAAAGGCACTTCTTACATGGCAATGGCAAGAGGAAATGAGGAATAAACAAAAGCAGAAACCCCTGATAAAACCACCAATTTCATGAGACTTATTCACTGTCATGCGAATAGCATGGGAAAGACCAGCCCCCATGATTCAATTACCTCCCCCTGGGTCCCTCCCACAACAAGTGGGAATTCTGGGAGATACAATTCAAGTTCAGATTTGGGTGGGGACACAGCCAAACCATATCAAGGTCCAAACTGGAGAAATAAGTTTGTGAGTAGTATTGTAAATGTATCTAGAAGGTATTTAAAACCAGAAGACTCAGGGTCACATTATGACTATCATGGGCCCTAGGCAATTTTTCCCTTCGTGAGCCTCTTTCTTCATTAAAGAATACACACACAGATCATCCCCAACTTCTGGTGGTTCAACTTAAGATTTTTCAACATTACAATGGTGCAAAAGTGATACGCATTCAGTAGAAACTGTACTTTGAATTTTCAATTTTGATATTTTCCTGGGTTAACTATATGTGTTATAATCATCTCTTGCAATGCTGGACAGTGCCAGCCCAGGTAGCCATGCAACCATAAGGGTAAACAGTAGATACTGTACTCTATAGTGTGCAGTATTCAATAAATTACATGAGATATTCAATACTTTATTATAAAAAAGTCTTTGTGTTAGGTGCTTTTGCCCAACCATAGGCTAATGTAAGTGTTCTGAGCATACTTAATGTAGGCTTGGCTAAGCTACAATGTTCAGTAGGTTAGGTGTATTTAATGCTTTTTTAAAACTTATTCATTTATTCCACATATGTTTATTAAACACCCATTACACGTCAGGTACTGTACTATGCCCTGAGGGCAGTGATTAAGAAAATAGAGCTGGTGCTAGCATTATGGTGTTTACAGTCTAGCAAACATTTAAGTCAAGGAGCATCTGAACTTATAATGGTTTGACTTACAGTTTTTGACTTTACAATGGGTTGATCTGGGTATTAAATGCATTTTTGACATAGTTTTGACTTACTGTTTATTGGGATATAACCCCATCATAAGTCAAGGAGCAACTGTATATACACACACACACACACACACACACACACACACAAATATATGTATGTATAAAGATGATAACAATCTAGGCTGATTTCATTATTATTATACTCATTTTTTTCCTCTAACTTAAAAAGAAACTGAAACATTTTCATGGGCCCTTAAAAGTATCATGGGCCTTAGAAACTGTGCCCACCATGCCTAATGGATAAACTGGCCATAAAGCTAGAGAAAATTACCAAGAGAATGTGTGTGGGTAGAAAAAAAAGATTCAACGACTGAGTCCTGGAACACTCCAACATTTAGAGATCAGGAAAGTGCAGAGTGAGAATAAAAAGGTTTTACACTATAAACTCAATAGGTCATTTTTCATTGGTCATACAAATTAGTGACCACCAGAACCTGTTTTAAACCCACCCCAATCCATAAGTGACATCCCCCTTCTGAAAGCAAGTCACATCCACACTCCAGGAATCACGTCTATAACTGAAGGTCAACAAAGAGACCCTAAACGCTTCCACTGCTCAGTCCACCAGCTCCTGGGCTTTGTGGCCCCTACACCCTATATAAGACAAGCCATTTACTATTTCTAGAAGCCCACACCTTACAAATAAGCAAAGGAACAGAAGTAGCCACCAGTGACATAGGAGAAAAACCATGAGAGCACAGTGTCCTGGAAATAGAGTGAGGAAGGCTTTGAGAGAATGAAGTGATTCATTTGTGTCCAACACCACAGATGAGTGAGGGGAAAGCCCTGAGAAAGGGTCATCTGGCTCATCAGTGTGGAGGTCCTTGGTGTCTTAAGAGGAGTCTGATGGAGTGACGGAGGCAAAAACCATCTTGATCGGGTCCAAGGGAGGCACTGAGAAAACTGTTTTAAGGAGTTTTGCTATAAAAGGGAGAGAAGTGAGGAGCTGAAGGGAAAGTGAAATCAAGAAAGTTTTCTTTAATTTTTAAGGTGAGAAATATTACAGTGTGGGTGTTTGTTTGTTGATAGGAAGGATCAGTAGAGAGAGAGAGACAGAATGAATGGGGGTGGAGGGTTTCCTGAGTCATGTCCTTGAGTAGGGAGGGAGGTGGGATCTAGGGTTGGCCTTTGCTAACAGCACGGGCTGTTTGTCAGTGGTGATGGGAAAGGCAGAGGACACAGGCACAGATGCAGATGGGCCACGGGAGCTTGTGGAAGCACTTTTTTTATTGCTTCCATTTTCTCTTTGAAATAGCCATTTAGGAACCTGGTAGTGGAGATAGAGTGTAATTGATGGGCAGCATTAAAAGTCCACTTGAGGTGAGAGGCCAGTCAGCAGGTGCAAACATGTCATGTAGCTGATGAAACTTAAGCCTCAGGGCTTCTCATTTGCTTGCACGGATCCTTTCAAAGGCCTGGCTGGGAAGGTTTTAGCCATTTTGCATTTAAAAATTTGCATTATTTTTTTTAAAAGAGCCCCCAAAGATGTAAGCTGCAGGACCACAGACCCTGAATTTCTTCCTGCCAGCCAGCATGGTGGTGTGTGCTTTTGGTAGCTGCAGGTAGCTGTGAGGGCACAGGTGTAGAGTTGGTAAGGTGTTGGATTTAAACGTGGTTATGGTTTTGCCAGGTGAAAAAAATGAGTTGTGTGAAGGACAAAGGCGTTGAGGGAGCATGTAAGGGAGTGATTACAACAAATGATGATAGTATTTCAACGGGGTAAAGAGAGGAATGAGGACATATGGATGAGGGAGTGGTAGTTTTGAACAGTAAAAGGATTATAGGCCTTGGGATGGATCATTGGGGTCAGAGGGTCAGAGAAAGTGAACTAGAAAAATAGGAGGTGGAGGATGGAGAGAGGAAGCCTGAAATTGTGTGAGTTCTTAGTAATGATGAGGTTCAGGTCATGACCATGGAAGGGAGTGGCTGAGAAAGGGTGGAGGCTGAGACACTGAATATACAAATGGACATGGCCAGACCCTAAATGACAGTAAAACTGTGACACTCAACCTTTGCAGCAACCAGCTGGGACGCCCAACCACAACCTCTGCAGCAATCAGCCTATAACAGTCAAGACTTGGTCAAGGACTGCAGCTTCCCTATTTCTTGCCCCATTTCCAACTCAGGACCAACCAAAAAGAAGCCAAATGTGCTCCCCAAACCAATCATATAAGATGCCCCACTTGGGACAAGCGCGGTGGCTCATGCCTGCAATCCCTGCACTTTGGGAGGCCAAGGCGGGCTGATCACGAGGTCAGGAGTTCGAGATCAGCCTGGCCAATATGGTGAAACTCTGTCTCTACTAAAAATACAAAAATTAGCTGGGTGTGGTGGTGCGCACCTGTAGTCCCAGCTACTCAGGAGGCTGAGGCAGAAGAATTGCTTGAACCTGGGAGGCAGAGGTTGCACTGAACAGAGACCATGCCACTGCACTCCAGCCTGAGTGACAGAGTGAGACTCCATCTCAAAAAACAAACAAACAAAGATGCCCCACTTGTAGTGAGCCTGCCTCCAGCTTAACCATGTCAATCACTTCCAATCAGACCAGACCTGAAGCCCTCCCTTTAATTTTCTTTATAAAGTTTTCTGCCTTTGAGACTCCCACAAACACAGAGACGCATTCACTGACTTGGTTGCTGACTCCCTTGCTAAAGGGCAAGCTCTTCATTTATTTCCATAAAGACAAGATCACCAGAGGAGAGAAGGTCAATAACTGGAGCTCAGAATATTGGCAAGATCAAATATATGGATATTAAAGTCACTTAGGATTATAAAAGAGGACAGTTGGAGGGAAGGATATTGAGAGAAGATCTCCAAATATTGAAGAAGCAAGTGGGACTCACCCAGGCTTCAGTGCACGATGGCAACAATGATGGATAGCAGGTGATAAAGTAATGATGTGAGAGTCAAAACTATGGCTTTTAAGGGAGGTGAAAGGAGAATGGCTGGGAAGCAACAATGAGAAATAAGAAAGACCTACACCACCATTGGCTCCAGTGACAGGAGGGATGTGAGAGATCAAACAGCTGCCCCTGGAGAGGGCTGCAGGGGAAGCAGTGTCCTTAAGGAAGGGTCAGATTTTATTAGATCCAGGACATGGAGGGAGATTTTAGAGATGCTTCAAGGGTTTAGGGAATATTGTTTACTATGACCATGAATTCCAGATGGTAGAAGTTTTTGTAAACTGAAGAGCATTATGATATGGGCTCAAAATGTACAGGACATCCTGGGGATTGGATCTAGGGGATGGAAGGTGGACTGAGGAACCAAGGCTTCTTGCAATGAATGACCAAAATGGAGTCAAAGGGGATGTTCAATTCAGCCTTGGAGAATTGAGTATATTCCCAGGGTATTTCATTGGTGGACAAAGACAGCTAGGGTGAAGTTGTGGGTATTGAGGGGGAAGAGAGTTGCTGGAACCTTCTCAAGGAAGATTCTGATCTCTGGTGCTCCCTCAAGACTCCTCCTGGAGGTGTGGAGACCTCTGGAGGATCAGTTGTTCACTGAGCATGTGGGGCACTGTTTTGACTCCAAAGATGGAGCTCTGGAGGGTGGAGAGGGCAGTATTACACCAAATGAATATATTTTCAATGTCAGCATAAAAACTGCTCTGTTAAGGCTGCCTTAGCTGCCTCAAAAGTCCTACCGAGCCATCAACATGGTGTCTGATACACAGACACTTAAATATTTGTTGAATGAATATGTGAATGAAGGAATTCCGTTCACTAAACTGAATACTTAACATTTGCAGTCTGATGCATCTGTATTAGAATGACTTCTTGGGTAGACATCTGCCAGACTTCTTTATAATAAAAAGAATAACAAAGCAAAAGGTGGAGTCTGCCCTAAGGGCAAGTTCCAGCCTCTACCCTACGATGAAGAAAATCCTTACAAATCCCCAAATTGTCATTTTCTATGTCTAATAATTTAAAGATCCTGATTGCATAGAACATAAAACAGGCAATTATAGAAGAAAAAAGGAAGAAAAGTCAGAGGTAAAGAACCAACTATATTGGTAGTAGGCTGGTGGGGTGGACAAAAGGAATATTATGAATTTTCAATATCAATTTGAAGTGAAAGCACTGGGGGACAAGGAGCAAGGGTAATAGGTATTTTCTTTTTTAAAAAATAAACTTTAGACAACTATATTTAACAGAGTTTATTTGAGCACAGAACAATTTATGAATTGGGCAGCACTCAGAGCCCAAAGAGATTCAGAGACCTGTACCCCAGCTACATGAGCAGCCAGCTTTTATAGGCTGAATGAGGAAGCAAGTAAAGAAATTACTTGATTGGCTATAGCTAGGCATTTGCCTTTCTTTGGTATATTCTGGTGGAAAGTCCCTAGTGAGAGGGAGAGACTTGTTATTTCATTTGTCCTTAATGAGCTGCCCTGTGGGATCACCCAGCATTGCTGGGTGTCTCTTTGCAATGGCAGCCAGGAGTCTCTGCACATGGGAGATAGCCCAGGGAGTGCTTCTTGGCTTCTGTTCTAGGCTTGCTCCGGGTGCATAGCCCTGCTGCAGCTCCTTGAAGAAACCATATTCTGCTTCCTGGTTAAAGTGTAGAGCCCTGAAGGCCACACTCATAAAGTGACATATCAAAGGGACCTTAAAACATTTTTAGTCTAATTCTCTGCCCGATGTGTGAGGCCCTTCAGAAAATGGCATTTTGCTTCACAGTGACACAATATTTACTACCCCAGAGGCAGTCCATTTCATTTTGGTTCTTTTTGATGAATAGAATGTTCAGGTTCATTGAGCTGAAATCCCCATATCTTCTTTAGCAGCATTTCTGCCAAGATTCTGTAATCAGTTTAACAAGATCAGTGGCCACCAATTATGTGCCATAAGATATCTCTCTGGTGACCAGAATTCAGTCTCTCTTTTGGAAACAGCTTGATTCAACCCTACTGCAGTCTTATAATAAACTTTTTTTCTGTATGCATTATTTTAAAATGCCCTTCATTTACATTATTAATTAGATCATTCTTTCATCCAATAAAACAAACATTAAGGAAATTATGAAGTATCTACCATGTGTCACACACAGTGGTTACATTGGTAAAAACCAGAGAAGGTTTCACTTTTTTTTTTTTATTATACTTTAAGTTTTAGGGTACATGTGCACAACCTGCAGGTTTGTTACATATGTATACATGTGCCATGTTGGTGGGCTGCACCCATTAACTCGTCATTTAACATTAGGTGTATCTCCTAATGCTATCCCTGCTCCCTCCCCCCACCCCACAACAGGCCCCAGTGTGTGATGTTCCCCTTCCTGTGTCCATGTGTTCTCATTGTTCAATTCCCACCTATGAGTGAGAACATGTGGTGTTTGGTTTTTTGTCCTTGCGATAGATTGCTGAGAATGATGGTTTCCAGCTTCATCCATGTCCCTACAAACGACATGAATTCATCATTTTTTATGGCTGCATAGTATTCCATGGTGTATATGTGCCACATTTTCTTAATCCAGTCTATCATTGATGGACATTTGGGTTGGTTCCAAGTCTTTGCTATTGTGAATAGTGCCGCAATAAACATACGTGTGCAGGTGTCTTTATAGCAGCATGATTTATAATCCTTTGGGCATATACCCAGTAATGGGATGGCTGGATCAAATGGTATTTCTGGTTCTAGATCTCTGAGGAATTGCCACACTGACTTCTACAATGGTTGAACTAGTTTACAGTCCCACCAACAGTGTAAAAGTGTTCCTATTTCTCCACATCCTCTCCAGCACCTGTTGTTTCCTGACTTTTTAATGATTGCCATTCTAACTGGTGTGAGATGGTATCTCATTGTGTTTTTGATTTGCATTTCTCTGATGGCCAGTGATGATGAGCATTTTTTCATGTGTCTTCTGGCTGCATAAATATCTTCTTTTGAGAAGTGTCTGTTCATATCCTTCACCCACTTTTGATGGGGTTGTTTGTTTTTTTCTTGTAAATTTGTTTGAGTTCTTTGTAGATTCTGGATATTAGCCCTTTGTCAGATGAGTAGACTGAAAAAATTTTCTCCCATTCTGTAGGTTGCCTGTTTACTCTGATGGTAGTTTCTTTTGCTGTGCAGAAGCTCTTTAGTTTAATTAGATCCCATTTGTCAATTTTGGCTTTGGTTGCCATTGCTTTTGGTGTTTTAGACATGAAGTCCTTGCCCATGCCTCCTGAATGGTATTGCCTAGGTTTTCTTCTAGGGTTTTTATGGTTTTAGGTCTAACATGTAAGTCTTTAATCCATCTTGAATTGATTTTTGCATAAGGTGTAAGGAAGGGATCCAGTTTCAGCTTTCTACATATGACTAGCCAGTTTTCCCAGCACCACTTATTAAATAGGGAATCCTTTCCCCATTTCTTGTTTTTGTCAGCTTTGTCAAAGATCAGATAGTTGTAGATATGTGGCATTATTTCTGAGGGCTCTGTTCTGTTCCATTGGTCTATATCTCTGTTTTGGTACAAGTACCATGCTGTTTTGGTTAGTGTAGCCTTGTAGTATAGTTTGAATTCAGGTAGCGTGATGCCTCCAGCTTTGTTCTTTTGGCTTAGGATTGACTTGGCAATGCGGGCTCTTTTTTGGTTCCATATGAATTTTAAAGTAGTTTTTTCTAATTCTGTGAAGAAAGTCATTGGTAGCTTGATGGGGATGGTATTGAATCTATAAATTACCTTGGGCAGTATGGCCATTTTCACAATATTGATTCTTCCTACCCATGAGCATGGAATGTTCTTTCATTTGTTTGTATCCTCTTTTATTTCATTGAGCAGTGGTTTGTAGTTCTCCTTGAAGAGGTCCTTCACATCCCTTGTAAGTTGGATTCCTAGGTATTTTATTCTCTTTGAAGCAATTGTGAATGGGAGTTCATTCATGATTTGGCTGTTTGTCTGTTATTGGTGTATAAGAATGCTTGTGATTTTTGCACACTGATTTTGTATCCTGAGACTTTACTGAAGTTGCCTATCAGCTTAAGGAGATTTTAGGCTGAGACGATGGGGTTTTCTAGATATATAATCATGTCATCTGCAAACAGGGACAATTTGACTTCCTCTTTTCCTAATTGAATACCCTTTATTTCCTTCCTCTGCCTGATTCACCTGGCCAGAACTTCCAACACTATGTTGAATAGGAGTGGTGAGAGAGGGCATCCTTGTCTTGTGCCAGTTTTCAAAGGGAATGCTTCCAGTTTTTGCCCATTCAGTATGATATTGTCTGTGGGTTTGTCATAGATAGCTCTTATTATTTTGAGATACGTCCCATCAATACCTAATTTATTGAGAGTTTTTAGCATGAAAGTTTGTTGAATTTTGTCAAAGGCCTTTTCTGCATCTATTGAGATAATCATGTGGTTTTGTCTTTGGTTCTGTTTATATGCTGGATTACGTTTATTGATTTGCATATGTTGAACCAGCCTTGCATCCCAGGGATGAAGCCCACTTGATCACGGTGGATAAGCTTCTTGATGTGCTGCTGAATTTAGTTTGCCAGTATTTTATTGAGGATTTTTGCATCGATGTTCATCAGGGATATTGGTCTAAAATTCTCTTTTTTTGTTGTGTCTCTGCCAAACTTTGGTATCAGGATGATGCTGGCCTCATAAAATGATTTAGGGAGGATTCCCTCTTTTTCTATTGATTGGAATAGTTTCAGAAGGAATGGTACCAGCTCCTCCTTGTACCTCTGGTTGAATTCGGCTGTGAATCCATCTGGTCCTGGACTTTTTTTGGTTGGTAAGCTATTAATTATTGCCTTAATTTCAGAGCCTGTTATTGGTCTATTCAGAGATTCAACTTCTTCCTGGTTTAGTCTTCGGAGGGTGTATGTGTCCAGGAATTTTTCCATTTCTTCTAGATTTTCTAGTTTGTTTGTGTAGAGGTGTTTATAGTATTCTCTGATGGTAGTTTGTATTTCTGTGGGATCAGTGGTGATATCCCCTTTATCATTTATTATTGCGTCCATTTGATTCTTCTCTCTTTTCTTCTTTATTAGTCTTGCTAGTGGTCTATCAATTTTGTTGATCTTTTCAAAAAACCAGCCCCTGGATTCATTGATTTTTTGAAGGGTTTTTCGTGTCTCTATCTCCTTCAGTTCTGCTCTGATCTTAGTTATTTCTTGCCTTCTGCTAGCTTTTGAGTGTGTTTGCTCTTGCTTTTCTAGTTCTTTTAATTGTGATGTTAGGGTGTCAATTTTAGATCTTTCCTGCTTTCTCTTGTGGGCATTTAGTGCTATACATTTCCCTCTACACACTGCTTTGAATGTGTCCCAGAGATTCTGGTATGTTTTGTCTTTGTTCTCGTTGGTTTCAAAGAACATTTTTATTTCTGCCTTCATTTCGTTATGTACCCAGTAGTCATTCAGGAGCAGGTTGTTCAGTTTCCATGTAGTTGAGTGGTTTTGAGTGAGTTTCTTAATCCTGAGTTCTAGTTCGATTGCACTGTGGTCTGAGAGCCAGTTTGTTATAATTTCTGTTCTTTTACATTTGCTGAGGAGTGCTTTACTTCCAACTATGTGGTCAATTTTGGAATAGGTGTGGTGTGGTGCTGAAAAGAATATATATTCTGTTGATTTGGGGTGGAGAGTTCTGTAGATGTCTATTAGGTCTGCTTGGTGCAGAGCTGAGTTCAATTCCTGTATATCCTTGTTAACTTTCTGTCTCGTTGATCTGTCTAATGTTGACAGTGGGCTGTTAAAGTCTCCCGTTATTATTGTGTGGGAGTCTAAGTCTCTTTGTAGGTTACTCAGGACTTGCTTTATGAATCTGGGTGCTCCTGTATTGGGTGCATATATATTTAAGACAGTTAGCTCTTCTTGTTGAATTGATCCCTTTACCATTATGTAATGGCCTTCTTTGTCTCTTTTGATCTTTGTTGGTTTAAAGTCTGTTTTATCCAAGACTAGGATTGCAACCCCTGCCTTTTTTTTGTTTTCCATTTGCTTGGTAGATCTTCCTCCATCCCTTTATTCTGAGCCTATCTGTGTCTCTGCACTTGAGATGGGTTTCCTGAATACAGCACAGTGATGGGTCTTGACTCTTTATTCAGTTTGCCAGTCTGTGTCTTTTAATTGGAGCATTTAGTCCATTTACATTTAAGGCTAATATTGTTATGTGTGAATTTGGTCCTGTCATTATGATGTTAGCTGGTTATTTTGCTTGTTAGTTGATGCAGTTTCTTCCTGTCCTCGATGGTCTTTACAATTTGGCACGTTTTTGCAGTGGCTGGTACCAGTTGTTCCTTTCTGTTTTTAGTGCTTCCTTCATGAGCTGTTTTATGGCAGGCCTGGTGGTGACAAAATCTCTAAGCATTTGCTTGTCTGTAAAGTATTTTATTTCTCCTTCACTTATGAAGCTTAGTTTGGCTGGATTGAAATTCTGGGTTGAAAATTCTTTCCTTTAAGAATGTTGAATATTGGACCCCACTCCCTTCTGGCTTGTAGAGTTTCTGCCAAGAGATCAGCTGTTAGTCTGATGGGCTTCCCTTTGTGGGTAACCTGACCTTTCTCTCTGGCTGCCCTTAACATTTTTTCCTTCATTTCAACTTTGGTGAATCTGACAATTATGTGTCTTGGATTTGCTCTTCTCGAGGAGTATCTTTGTGGCGTTGTCTGTATTTCCTGAATTTGAATGTTGGCCTGCCTTGCTAGATTGGGGAAGTTTTCCTGGATAATATCCTGCAGAGTGTTTTCCAACTTGGTTCCATTCTCCCCATCACTTTCAGGTACACCAATCAGATGTAGATTTCGTCTTTTCACATAGTCCCATATTTGTTGGAGGGTTTGTTCATTTCTTTTTATTCTTTTTTCTCTAAACTTTTCTTTTCCTTCATTTCATTCATTCGATCTTCAGCTCACCTTAGATAAATTTGGGTAGGTCCTACATTTTCATTAGTCACTCATTTACAGACCATCCCTAGTGGTGAAGTGTATGGGTAGGTTCCTCCCGAGTGGGCAAACCCAGTATTGGGCAGTCAGAGAGGGAAATAAAGGCTGGCAGGAGTGGAGGGGTGAAGAGGTAGGTCTTAGCCCTGGGCACTTTTGATTGCTATCAAATGCCAGACTCAGCGGTCTTTTCCCTAATGAGGAAAGTCACTGTTATTTCTCAGAGTGACACAAGTTCCTGGGCTTCTGCTGAGAAAACAGACATTTTTTGTTTATTGATTAGTCAATAAAGGAACAAGTTCAGAAGCTTTGAGCACAAATATTTCAAAAATAAATACAGGGATTCATCAATTTCTTTTTTGAAGCAGGGGTTGGGGGCATAGATTCAATAAGCCTAGATAAAGACAAAAACAATTAGGAGAAAGACATTTTCTTAAGACATTGTTAGATATTTTAAGATAAAATTGATTACTAAATATATTTCCCAGATGTCAAATCACATAGGTTAAGAGCTTCATTTCCCTGATAGCATTCCTGGCTTCAGGCCATCTTCATAATTTTTACATTTTCTTTAACTTAATGAAATCTGCTGTGATAAAAAAATCTCCATAATTATATTCCAAGTTAAGGTTGAGAGGAAAGAAGGGGTCTAATTATTAGAAATTCTATAAGAGCTGCTGCAGGAAGGGCCTGTGGCGAAGCATGTGCGCTGGGCTTTCATCTCAGCTCCTCATCCTCTTGCTTTGTGATTTCCAACAAGTTACTGAACACCTCAGCAAATGGAAGCAGAAGGGATCCCTACATCATGGGGTTGGTGTGAGCATCAGCTATCCAACCAGCCAGTCATTCACTCAACAAATCCTTATCAAGCATCCCCTCTAGGGTTCCAAGTCCCCAGGCACTGTTCTTGGCAGCAGTGGAAAAGATAAGCATGGATCCCTGCTCTTATGGAACATGCATGGTGCAGGGGATGGCGGTAGACAGTAAGTATAATTAATAAGTAAATTATATAGAAGATGAGAAATGCTATGAAAAAATGAAAATATTAATATGATAGGGTAAGAGGAACTTGAGAGGGCAGGACGAAGGGCAGGATGGAGCCATGCAGGTCCCAATGTTAAATCCGGCAGTGCAGGAATGCCTTTGTTGAGAATGTGAGATTTAGGCCAAGACTTGAAGAAGGTAAAATAATGACCAGGTAGGAAGGGTCCTGGCACATTTGAAGGTAAACAAGGCAGTGCATCTAGAACAGAGTTAGGAGAGGGTATGTGAGTGGTGAGGGTCGGGTTTTCAGAGGATCACCTTTCCCTGTTAGTAAGCAAAGGAAACTAGCTAGGAGGCAGTAATAGAGGTGAGAGATGATGGTGACCCATAGATGACAGGAAGCTGTGAGAAATGGAGGGATTCTAGACATATTCTGAAGGCAGGGCTAGCATGATTTCCCTTTGGATTGGATATGGAGTGTCAGCATGTTTGTGGGAAAGAATCAGGGTCTCCAATGGCTATGTTTAGTTTGAGATGTCTACAGATACCAAAGTAGAAACGTCAAGAGGCAATTGTATACATGACTCTGGAGGTTGAGGGATGTTCTAGGATAAAGATATAAATTTAGGAGTCACCAGAGACTCACTAAAATACATAGCAAGTTAATTTATTGAGATAGTTATTTCTATTTTATTTATTCTCCACCCCCCATGACAAAAAAAGAAGCCAGGTCTTTTTTTCCTTTTGCCTCAGGGAGAGTTGGCAATGGAAAGTATCCATCACTTGATGGCAAATCCTTTTTATTGCTTTTGTCTTCTAAAGCCTAAGCTTCCTGGAAAGGACCCCCAGGGAGGTATGTGTAATAGTCAGGTGGTTTGCATTAAACTCATCCTCCTTGTCATAGTTCAGGTAACCCAGGGCTTTCTCAGTCAGCATATAACCTTCCCCTAACCTCAGAGAATGGGTCAGGGGTGGCTCAATTTGTCAGAAGCTGAAGACATTTGCTGGGAATTCTGATATATCTGTGCATTCTCACCTCATGGACAGTGTGGTGTATGTTTGTTGGACCTGAAACTAATACAACCATTTCACCCCAATGAGGGAAGTATGCTTGAAGACTAAGCCGACATGAAATGGGGCATAACAGAAAATGACAGCAGAAATGAGGCTTATTCATGATCTATTGCTAAGTATATATTATCCCAACATTAAGTAGTTTAAAACAACAGACAGGTCTTATTTCCCACAGTATCTTTGGATGAGGAACTTGGGTGTGGTTCTGACTCATGCTTTCTCAGAGGTTCAGGCCAGATGTCAGATGGGGCTGCAGTTATCTGGAAGGCTTGCCTGCAGCTGGAGGGTCTTGTGTGAAGGTGGCACATTCAGAGATGGCAGGTCTCTGATGGGTATCGGTGGGAGGCCTGGAGTCTTCTCCGTAGGGCTGCCTTAGTCTTTGTGACAAGGCATGGTAACTTGCATCCCCCAGAGTAAATGATCTGAAAGAGAGGAAGAAAGAAACCTTTTATGTTCTAGTCTCCAAAGTCACACACTATAACTTCTTCACATTCTGTTCATTAGAAGCAGGCCACTAAGTCCCTCCCATAATCAAGGGTAGAAAGGAGGAAATTGGGCTTTCCTTTTAGAAAACAGAAGTTTTCTAAAACCATCTTTCAAGAGATTAGAGTGCTTATATAACCATGTCCAAAACCTTTCCTGCCAGGAGGTGAGCCAATAGCTTTCTTTTATTTTTAAAGCCAATTTGAGTTTTTTGTTTCTTTTGCTACTTGTAGTGGAAAGCATTCTAATTGCTACAGACAGGTATAAGTTGAAGTAGCTGATCTGAGAGAGGAAAAAAGTCCCTAAAGCTGGGAAGGTGATGGTTTCTTGGAAAATGATAAGCTCTGAAAGAGGAAAGAGGAAATGGCAACTCCTAGGGAGACTAGACCTTCTATAGTGGGGCCCCTAGCCTCCCCAAAGATCTGTGGCCCAACCCCAGCACTGTATTAACCAAACCTTTTATTATTTATATTCTGATGCTGTGACATCTGGGGCTTTGCTGACTCTGGAGGGACCATACCTCCCATGCTTAATCAATTTCTAGAGATACTAAACATTTCATTCACAAGAGAGCTTTTCAAATACAAGCCAACCAGTCCAGAGCCCAGACCCCAACACTTTGAGTCTTATTACTCAAAAAAATTATACAGATATTTTTATAAGTTTTAATCATGATTTCACTTCATTGGTTATTTCTATTTTACCTTTCTGCCAACCTACTGATTTCTCTAAAACCTTAATTTATACCATGTCTATCTAGTAGGTTTATCTAGTAGATAAGAGGCTTTCATTTATTTCATTTATTTCATTCAGCACTTCCTTTGTTGGGCTTCACGCTTTGGGCCACTCTCCCTCCTCTTGCCCTAATCACTACAGGGCAGGTGCCAAACAACTAGGGACAGCCCTTATGCCCCAGAGCCCACGTTATTCAAATTAGCCAATCCTAAGTCTGCTTATCCTGCTTTACCCATTCCTCCCTGCAGAAATAACAGTAGAGGCTCTTGCCCAGAATTTCCCTTCTCCCTCTGTCTCCCCACCATCCTCAGTGCATCCCAGGTGACCCTGTGGCATGGTGTGCTCCCTCCTCTTAGAAACAGTATGTCATAAACTGTATTTTCTATGGTAATCATCTTCTCATCTGTTGGCCTTCTTATACCTCAAATTTTCTATTAATAAAATAGATTTTAAGTCGGCACACAATCCATGGAACTTCTCACTTTCAAGGGACCATGCAGATAACCACAATGGCATATCAGCTGTGACCAATATTGTTCCTTCCAGAATGTTCTGAACTATATAAGACCCTAGAGTAAGGGAAAGAGGGGCTGGCTAGTGGAGAAAGAGTCAGACTTAGTATAAATTTAAGAAATAAAATAACATGATGCTTCTTTTTCTGAGTGTGGTGATTACAAACTACTACCATCTACATGTAAGTTTTGGTTTTTGAGGAATCTGTGATAATCCAAATAAGTAGTTATTCCTATTCATTTGCTGCTTTAAATTTTTGAAGTAACTTGCAAAGATTTATTTTTAATCATCTCTAGCCCTTACCATCTCCCCCTTTGATCTCATGACACATTTAAACACTGGGATGTGTGAAAGCATTTGCTGACAATTTATTTTACACAGATGGTACATGCCTCACCTCATCTACAAAATTTGCCAAGCATGTTCAGTCTTACTACTTAAAAAAAAATCACACAACTATTTTTGTAAATTTAATCATGAATTCACTTAACTGGTTATTCCAGTTTCACCCTTCTGGCAACCTACTGGTTTCTCTAAAATCTGAATTTACACCATGTCTATCTAATAGGTGAAAAGTTTTCATTTACTCTTTGGGATTTATTTCTTTCTTTGTTATTGGGGAACCTGCGCTGATATTCATGTAGGTTCTTTTCTATTTTCCTTAAGCGTTGGCCAGCTTGAGAAATAAAGGGACAGAGTACAAAAGAGAGAAATTTTAAAGCTGGGCATCTGGGGGAGACATCACATGTCGGTAGGTTCCGTGATGTCCCACAAGCCACAAAAACCAGCAAGTTTTTATTAGGGATTTTCAAAAGGGGAGGGAGTGTGCAAATAGGTGTGGGTCACAGACATCAAGTACCTTACAAGGTAATAGAATATCACAAGGCAAGTGGAGGCAGGGCGAGATCACAGGACCACAGGACCGAGGCAAAATTAAAATTGCTAATGAAGTTTCAGGCACCATTGTCATTGATAACATCTTATCAGGAGACAGGGTTTTGAGAGCAACCAGTCTGACCAAAATTATTAGGTGGGAATTTCCTCTTCCTAATAAGCCTGGGAGTGCTATGGGAGACTGGGGTCCATTTCACCCCTGCAGTCTCGACCATAAAAGACAGGCACACCTCGGGGGGCTGTTCATAGGCCTATACCTCCAGGTGTGTATTCTCTTTTTTAGGGATGTTCCTTGCTGAGAAAAAGAATTCAGCGATATTTCTCCCATTTGCTTTTGAGAGAAGAGAAATATGGCTCTGTTCCATCCGGCTCACCGGCGGTCAGAGTTTAAAGTTCTCTCTTATTCCCTGAACAATTGCTGTTATCCTGTTCTGTTTTCAAGGTGCCTAGATTTCATATTGCTCAAACACACATGCTGTACAATTTGTGCAGTTAATGCAATTATCACATGGTCCTGAGGCGACATACATCCTCCTCAGCTGACAGGATTAAGAGATTAAAGTAAAGACAGGCATAGGAAATCACAAGGGTATTGATTGGGGAAGTGATAACTGTCCATGAAATCTTTACAATTTATGTTTAGAGATTGCAGTAAAGACAGGCATAAGAAATTATAAAAGTATTAACTTGGGGAACTAATAAACGTCCATGAAATCTTCACAATCCATGTTCTTCTGCCATGGCTTCAGCCGGTCCCTCCGTTTGGGATCCCTGACTTCCCACGACACTTTGTGGGTAGGAAGGTGATCCTCCTTTATAGAAGCATCTTTCAGTAACCTTTGGTTAAGACTGACATTCCCAGAAAAGCTCTCTCCTTTGCAGTTATTCTTAGACCTTCCTTGTAATGTTTTTCCCAGCCCCCTTTGCTATCTGGGTCTCTATCTTCAAGCTGCCCCATCATCATCCTCAATAAATGATTATACATCTTTCATCTCAGATAAGATAAAAGCTGATTTATATGAGGGAGTTCCCACATTCGCCCTCAGGTTCCAAATTCTCTTTATCTCTGTGTTAAATTATTTCATTTTCCCTTAGATTTCAGAGGAAGAGGTTGTAGGAAGTCATTCTTCTTTTAAGCTAAGCTGTTCCTTTTGTCCCCTTATGGGAAAAGGATTCCTATATTCATCACCATGCATGCATTCATCCATCTTGCCAGTCATTCCCCCAGCAATTAGTTAGTGAGCACCTCCTATTTTGGGGAATCAGAGATGTTTAAGACACTGCCCTTGCTTTTAAGAATGTTGGAATAAGGCTGACTAACGAGCAAACCAACAATTGTAAAAGTATGTACAAAAGCACCTAAATAGCACAGAGGAGGTGATGACTTACTGTGGCATAGGGTGGTGCTTCAGTTGTCTGTTCCTATGTAACAAGCCACCCCAAAACTTCATGGCTTAAAACAACAATAATTCATGATTTTTTAGGATTCTGTAACCTGAGCTTGACTTAGCTGGGAGACTCTCCTACTTTGTGTGTTGCCTGCTGAAGCAGAAAGTCCAAGATAGCTTCTTTAGTTGCACAGCTGTTGATTTTTCTGTTGATTTCACTGGAAGAGCTGGACAGTGGCCAGGCAGCTCTCACCCTCCATGTGGTATCTCCACCTGGCTTACTTGGCCTTCCTCATAGTACAGCTGTCTTGGGGTTGTCAGACTTCTTTTGGCAGATGGCTTCTAAGAGCTGCTAGTTCTCCTAAGTCCTGGGCTTGGAAATCTCAGAGTATCACTTTAACCACATCCTATTGTCAAAGCAGGTCATAAGTCCACACTAGATTCAGGAGAGGAGACATAGATTTCACTTCTTGATGAGTGGAGTGTCATGGGTGTATGTGGAGGGAATTCATGGCAGACATCTTTGGAGAGTACCACAGGAAGAAAGGTTAGGGAAAACCTCATAGAGAAGTGACTGAATTGGCCAAGGAAAAACTGTCCAAGCATGAACTCACCATAATGTACTGAATGTTTATTTTCCTCCAACATTCATATATTGAAATCCTAACCTGCACTGTGATGGTATTAGGACATGTGGCCTTTGGGAAGTAATTGGGTTGTGAGGGTACAGGCTTTATGCCTGGGATTAGTACCCCTATGAAAGGAACCCCAGAAAGTTATCTCACCCCTTTCCCACATGTGAAGACATGGAAGAAGTTAGCAGTCAGCAACCCAGAAGAACCTCACCAGAACCTCAGCATGCTGGCCTCTCCATTCCCCAGAACTGTGAGAAATAAGTTGCTGCTGTTTATAAGCCACCTAGTCTATGGCACTTTGTTATAGCAGCCCACACTAAAACACTCACTTAATCTTTTGGTTATGAATAAGGACTTTCCTTCCCCACCAAGTTTTACCACTCCTCACCCCCGCTGCCCAGAGAACCAAGCATGGCTCACTTCTGGCATAAAAGATAGGACATGGAGAGTAGCTATTTGAGATGTGATCAAGAGTCTATTGTCCATACTATGCCCTCTTTTGGTGAGCCTGATCCACAATTGGCCTCTCCACATTCCCGGAATTTATTTGTTTCCCTGTGTGACACACCCCAGTCAATGACAAACATTTCAATAACCTGGAGAAGAGGCCTTGTTTTCCTATCCTGCCAGATCCCTGCACTTTTCCAGAGCACTTATGCTCTGCCTGAGTGATCCTCCACCTGGGAGCTGCCTGCCCTCATTATCACCATCTGAATCAATCCCTTCTAAGTCAGCGAAGTATCTGGGAATGCATTGTTGTTCCAGAATCCAGATGCCACCTTATCTAGTCTAAAGACAAATGGAATAGCACAGTTAGTTGCCCTTCATGAAACAGAGGTTAACTCAGAAATTAACAGCATAGGCTATGAACCCCACAGGACACCTTCCTCTTAGGGGTCTCAGCTGGGCAGGACATTGCCGTTGTTCTTGGAATAGGCTGTTCAGAGAAGAGACAGGACCAAGTAGACTCTTTGTATCTAGGGAGTCCAAATGCTTTGTTTTTTTCCCCCCCTAAATATATTTTGAGAACTAAAACTTTCTGAACATTTTTTATATCAAGGCAAGGAGAAAAAAGAAAAAAAATCACAAATTTTAAACTTTTATTTTAGATTCAGGGGTACACGTGCAGGTTTGTTATATAGGTAAACTTGTGTCGTGGGGGTTTGTTGTACACATTATTTTATCACCCCAGTACTAAGCCTAGTACCCAATAGTTATTATTTATTTATTTATTTTTTTGCTCTTCTGCCTCCTCCCATCCTCTACCCTCATGTAGGCCCAAGTGTCTATTGTTCACTTCTTTGTGTTCATGAGTTCTCATCATTTAGCACCCAATTATAAGTGAGAACATGCAGTATTTGGTTTTCTGTTCCTGTGTTAGTTTGTTAAGGATAACAGCCTCCAGCTCCAACTATGTTCCTGCAAAGGACATTATCTCATTCTTTTTTCATGGCTGCATAGTATTCTATGGTATAGATGTATTACATTTTCTTTAACCAGTCTACCATTGATAGGCATTTAGGCTGATTCCATGTCTTTGCTATTGTGAATAGTGTGGCCATGAACAAGGAATCACCACAAATTAAGAGGTCAGAATTCCTATCACATTCATTTTACAAAGCACAGGGAGATGAAGACACTGGCTTATGTTACACAGCCAACAATAACAGAGATCTGAATGAAGGACTCCTTGCCCTAGGTAGCTCCCCTTCCCTGGTTAGATCCTGCCAGTCGGGTAACATGTCAGGAGCTTTGGGCCTTTCCACTGCTCTGCCCCAGGATGCTTTCTCAGGCCTGGCCAGCCTCTACCCTCTCCTTTTCCTTCTCCTGACACAAACCCAGTGACTTACCCACTTTTCTTTCCTATGAAGATTCCATCACCCCCTCTAGCTCTGGTCTTCTCCCCGCTAGTCTTGGATGCATTATGGGTCACAGTTTTCCCAATTCCCTTCTTCCCCTCTGCTCTCAAACAAGAACTCACACGTTTTGTGTTTTAAGGATTTCACTGCAGTTGTCTCTAGGGACCAGGGGGAGGGGGCGAGGACAGAAGCAAAAGCCCTGCAGGTCTTTATCATTCTGGTCTTGGGTCTAGAGTCTCTGACCACCTCATAGGTAGCTGAGGAAAGCCCTGGTAACCATCAAACATCCATTTTTATTTCAGAAGGTGGAGCTACTACACCTGCCCTCTGTCCCCACTGTCCCCAGCTTAGGGATGAACATGAGGATGCTTCTCTTCCTGAGAAAGTCTGCTCCCTGCCCAAAGACTCCGGCTGAGCGAAGCTCTTGTAATTTCTGGCCTCACCTGGGCAGTTTGCCTCTATGGAGTCTTCCAGATTGGGAGTCACTAAATTTCCTGGCTTCTGCCATTCCCACCTTGTCCTCTGGAGGCACTGTCTCATGACTTGGCCCCAGTCCTTTCAGACCACCAGGACCCTGGCTAAGGGAATGGGCAGCTGCCCCCGGCTGATTAGGTTGCTGGCCTCAGAAGGCATAACAGGACACTGCAACTTGAAGTAGGTCCCATCAGCCGGAGCACTTACGAACAGACACACATCTCCTCAAGATTTAAAGCATTCAATTTCTGACTGCTTAAGAAAAATTCCATAAGGGAATTTGAGTTATGAATCAAGAGGGAGACTGCTGTGGATTTATTTTTCCTTTTTCTTTCTATTTTTTTTTTTCCCCAGTGGAGAGCTGATACAATTAGGTTAGAATAGAATAGGTCATTGTCTCACCAGGTGATTCTTAGGGGAAAGCAGAGATGGTGTAGCTTGAAAATCATTCGGCATCAGCCACAGCCATAGAGTAGGAGGGAGAGTCAGCATTCTCAGCAGGCTATGAAAGCTAGTTATTCATTACTACCAAGACTTGACAGTACACTGAACACCCAACATTATATTTATGCTACATAAAATAAAGTGATACAATTTTCACGACCCAATTTAAACCAGTAGAGGGTATCGGTTTAATAAAGACAAGGACGATAGAATTATCTATAGATAGATCTACATAACAAAAAGCTAATAAAAAGGGAACTGCACTAATTTGACAGGAAATAGATTGTATTGTCATAAAATTTGCAAAATGGAGAAAAAGTGCCTCACTCTGAATTTGTGTGAGTTAAGTTGACAGGTGCTGAGACCTGCAAAAGGAAAAAAGCAAGAACCACACAGCAGTTTTTTCTGAATTCCCAGGCCAAGGACAAGTTTCCTTCCTTTATTTATCCTTCTGACAACAAAACAGACAATCTGCTGTGAAAAACTTAAACATTTTAACAACTATGCAACAAACAAGCAAAGTTTCCTCGGGTTGTATAAGATTTTTCAAAGTGGAATTTCACTCCATGTTGATACTTTGCTTTACCTTCTAGATATCCATGGCAACTGATTGGAAATGCCTAATATAAATATGGAAATATCAACTTTAGCTGCTCCCTGGACTGGTGAGAGCAGTGGGCTCAGAGCTGAGTGTGACTTCACTGAGAAAGGAAAATGTGCATGATATATGGTGGATTTCAATTTTGTGCCACCCACCATGTGTTCATGGAGCTTCTCCTAATGGTCCACCTCCACCTCGGAACTGGGTTTGGGGGGACAAGAAAAGTCTGATCTTGTCTCTGTCCTCCACAAGCTCACAGTCCTTAGGGGATGCAAATTACTTTGATGTGTTGGCATTTCTTTTAAGGGTTTGGGGTTGAAGGTAAATCCTAACGAGCTTTGTTCATTCTGCCTATAGAATTTTCTCACCCATGCTCCTAGTACCAAGGTCATGGTGGTGTCAGCCCCTTAAATCTTTTTCCTCTGTTCATCAGTCAACTCCCTTGAACTACTCATCTTCCCTTCCAGCTGGAGCCCAGCCCTGGCTCAATCTAACCACTGGCTTCCATTACCGCTCCTCGGGGTACAGAGATGGACCTGGGGACATCAAGTATCTAATCCCTTGTCAGACTATTGTCAAACCCTGGGCTGCTTAGTCTCTAGAGTGGTGTGCTAGTTAATTTTATGTGTCATTTTGGCTAGGCCATAGTACCCAGATATTTGGCAAGCCTCCACGACTGCATGAGCCAATTCCTTAAAAATAATCTTTCTCTCTCTCTTTAGTTTGATTTCTCTGAAAAACCTGTCTAAGAAAAGTGGCATTCAATCTCTGCTCCTCAGAACTCCAGGGCTTCTCTGAGGAGCTTCGGGGAGTCCTGCAGGGAGGGAGGAGAAAGAAGGAGACAGGAGGCTGAGCAGGCTGGGTCAGGCCTTCTCCCTGCTACAAAGTAGCTCCACTTCCATTTGTTTTATATATTAATGCCACATAAACACTATCAAATCCATCTAAGTCTCAGGAAGGTTGGAGGCTGAGAAGTGATCATTCGATCTGACCACTGGGGAATCTCTAGTGGCCTTTGCTTGGTTTCAGAAAAAGGCTGGGGGCAGAACCGGCTTAAATGTGCTGAGGGAGGTGAGGAAGTGAAGGTAGTTAATATGAACTTATTTTTTTCTAGAATGGAGGTAAGGAAGTAGCTTGGGGGGTGGGGAGGGAATACAGTTTAGAAAGCGTTTCTTTTGAGAATTCATAAGTTTGAGGGAAGAGAGGAAACTGCCCACAAGTTGAGAAGGAGTCATTGAAAGTACATGTGGGAAGGGCAGTTGGTGGCACAGCATCCCTGGGAAGTGGACAGGGAGGGAACCAAGAGCCCTACATGGCTGTGTGAACTCAGACAAGTTACTTGTCCTCTGGAACCTCCATGCCTTCATTTGTAAACTGGTGATCACAGTGCCCATCTCATTGGCTTGTAAGGATTAAATGAAATGCAGTGTGTAAAAGCAGATAACGTAGGGCCTGGTATACAAAGGGGCAGTCACGCTTGCCTTCTCTCTCAGCTTTCTGATACCACTGTGCACTTTCTCCTGGCTTCCACGTCTCTGTTTGCACCTGTGATTGGAATCAGGAAGATAAGGGTTTAAGCCAGCGCTGTCCCACATAATGACTATTTGACTGTAGGCAGGTTATCCAATCTACCCAATCCTCAGTATTGATATGTGAAGAATGGGATTATATTTCTACTTTAGGGTTCTTTGTAAAGTTTAAATGAGATAGTATGTATAAGGCACCCACTGAACTGCCTAACTTACAGAAGATGCAGTCAAGGAAAAAATAGTTTAAGTGACTCAACAGAGGTCAAATGCTTTGTGAGCCTGATATGAGTCAGGCAGCACCTGAATCAAAGCACAATTGTAGTTTTATGGGGTGAAGAGAAGAGAGGGGTACGTGTCCTTGTGGTTTGGCTCAGGTAGCCATTTCTTCACTAACTGCAGTAAACTTGAGCTTGGAACTGTGCCTCTTGTTCAGGATCATTGGTGCAACCCCAGAACAGTTCTTTCAAGAGCCTTTTTCTTTCGTTTTAACTTTGCAGCTTTTCTGCTAGTAAAGTTACAGAGAAAGAGAAGGCAACAAAAAGAAAAAAGAGAGAGAAGGGGGAAAAGGAGAGAGGAGACAAGGGTTAATGAAAAATACCTGGGGGCCTCAATCATGTCTGTTTTAATTATCTTACAACATTGAGTAAATGTGCTGAATGAATTAACAAATGCATGTCTGGCCTAGGAGCTACCTTAGTACACTTAACTGAGATGCACAGTTATTCAAATAACTCTGGGTAAGAGCCCATGCTTATTTTTTAAAACAAGACACTAAAAATATATACAACCCGGGTTTCCCCAATCTCTCTACCCTATAGTCACCCTTTCTTTAAATTCCCAACCGAGATGATTTAAGATTCCCTCCTTGCTGATTGCAGAAATTCTGGCCTATCATGGGGGTTTTCTTCAGAAACATTTTTGCGATTTCCCCAAGATGATTTTTGTTAGCCACAAATGGGTCCTGACTATTGTGCCATCTTACTCCAAAAGGCTGCCTTCTGACCTCTGGGTCATCATTTGCTACCTTCTAACTTTTCTCCAGGTTCTCTCTCTTCTCCTTGGGACAGGTCCTTTCCTAAGATCAAGTTATCAATTTCAACAAAACTTAATGAAAGGTTTAGGGGTAATAGCTTCAACATATAGGAAGTCCATCTTAAATGAGGACCTGGGCATCTCAACCTCTAGCACCATAAGACCTGGCTCCTGCAGAGGCCAGCCCCTCACCCTTGGCTTCCTGTTGCTGCCCGTTGCAGGCCCATCTGGCTATCTTCCCACATAAACAAGAATTCCCACAGGCATCCCCTCTGTCCAAATTCAGGCCTCCAACATCCTTTGAGGCCCACCAGGAGAGGAAGTGGGAAAGCCTTTACCTTCCTCACCTACATTTCCTCCCTGTCCTCATCACCACCCCCACTCCTCACTGGGACAGCTATTGCCCAGATAAACAATAGCTTGCCTCCTCCATGTGTCCACATTCAAACACAGCAGAAGAGGCTTTATCTTTTCCGAACCAAACTGCTGCCTTGAAGTGTTTCCCTCTCCCAAGGAAAAAATTAGTCTTGCTTCAAAGATGATGTATTAGTTTCCTACGGTTCTGTAACAAATGGTCACAAACTTGGTGACAAACTTGGATAACAAAAGCTTATCACTTAACAATTCTAGAGGTCACAAGTCTTAAATGCACTTCACTGGAGTAAAATTAAGTTGTTCCTTTTGGAGGCTTGAAGAGGGAAATTGTTTCCTTGCCTTTTGCAGCTTCTAAAGGCCTCCTGCATTCCTTGGTCTCCTTGTGTCTTCAAAACCAGCAGCAGCCAGTTGAGGCTCTCTCACTTCTGAGTCTGACTGTCCTGCCTGTCTCTTTCCCTCATAAAGACTCTTGTGATGATATTGGATCCACCTGGAAAATTCAGGCTGCTCTCCCCATCTCAAGATTTTGAGAATGTCTGCAAAGTTGCTTTTGCTATGTAAGGTAGCATATTCACAGATTTGGGGAATTAGGACTTGGACCTCCTGTATTTGTGGGGGAAATTATTCTGCCTACCACAGATGAGTTCTCTTTTACTACTTGAGAAATAGGAAAAACATTTTAAACTTTAAAATAACTTTAAAAGAGTGGTTTGGGCTGGACACAGTGGCACACTCCTGTAATCCTAGCAGTCTGGGAGTCTGAGGTGGGCAGATCACCTGAGGTCAGGAGTTCGAGACCAGCCTGGCCAACATGGCAAAACCTGATCTCTACTAAAACATACAAAAATTAGCTGGGTGTGGTGGCAGGCACCTATAATCCCACCTACTCGGGAGGGTGAGGCAGGGAGAATTGCTTGAACCCAGGAGGCGGAGGTTGCAGTGAGCCAAGATCATGCCACTGCACTCCAGCCTGGGTGATAGAGTGAGACTCAGTCTCAAAAGAAAAAAAAAGAGTGGTTTGTTCTGAGCACATGTATAAATAATTTATAATCAGATGGAGATATTTTTGTTGTAATTCTTCATGGAAAGAGCCCGTATTTCTTTGGAAGAAATAAGGCAATATGGGATGTGGAGGAACGAGAGGGGTGGGATGGGCGATAGGGAAGTGAGTCCGTTATGACATTTTAATATAACAAAAGATGGTCACTATAGTGTGTTCTGCAGATAGCGAAGCCTGTGGAGGACCCTTTATTTACAGAAGAGGGTAATAGAGTCGATATGTAAACTTGAGAGTGGGAACAGGGGTTGAGTTACTTAACAGGGGAGATAGAAAAATGAGATTCTCAAAGGAAAATTTAAGATGAAAGGATATAAGAACTGAGTACCGCTAGGAAAGGGGGAGGGAAAGAAATAATATAACCAAACTATACCAGTCAAAAAATTAAACTTATGGCTAGAATGGGCAATGGGCATGTGAGATATGGGGACACCCTCATTCATTTTGTGGGGGTCTTCATTCAAGTTCACCTTGCTCACTAATGTCATAGGGGAGAATGAGATAGGAGGAGATGAAAAAAATGTAGAGTTCTACCCTGGGGCAGTACATGGTAAAAGGAGTGGTACTTGTAGGGTTCAGGGCAAGAGACAAACTGCATTTGGGTTGCAATTGACATACGAGTTAACTGTGGTTCCTCCCATTATACGTAGCACCAAACTCCTTGTCTGGTCTACGTGAGTGGTCTTGCATCATCTGGCTGCTGCCATCTCTCTGACACCCTTCTAAGCACTCTTTCCCCTCACTACATCCACCCACTGTCTCCCCTAAAGTCCCTGAAGGGCCCAACATGGTCCTAATTTTCACTTGTTTATTTGTTTTTACATCCCTCTCTACAACTAATCTGTAAACTCAACAAACTCATGCATACTTTTTTAAATCACAACATGGCTCCTAACCTTGAACCTGGAGCATAGACAAGTGTGTGGGATTTTGTTGAATGAATGAATAAGTCATCGTCTTTGGCTTATTCTCCTTAATTTCATTTTTTCAGCTTATTTCTAAGTCCCAGTTTGTTCTTTCTCACTCATTTCAGATGGCTCTTCCTGTCCATATCACTTGCTTCTGCATAAAGTGGGTGCAGAAGATAATGAGACGGATTTGACCACGGTGAACAGACAGGCACACAAGATGGAGCAGGCCCTGGTGATAAACCCCAATTCAAGTGAGAGGAAGTATGAGGAACCAGATTGGAAGATGGAGTCCAGTGCCCAGAGATCATGGTCCAGGCAGGTAGTGTGACCATGTACTGCTGTACAAGAGGGAACCAGAGGGTTTTCTGACAGGTGTTGGGATCAGTGAGATAATGGAAGGAAGGTAGATATGTGGGGGACTCGAGGTTTAGGACTGAAACCAGAGCATGAGTGTCTGTGTGTGGATATATGTATGCTGGTTTGGGGGCATCCTGCCTAACCTCGCAGAGCCTTGCTTTATACATCAGTTAACTGGGAAAGACAATATCTGTTTGGCAGGGTTGCTGGGAGGATTAATTGTGATGTTGCGTGCTAATGTCTGGCACACAGTTGGCACTCAAAACTATTGGTGTCCCATTCTTCAAACTTAGCTGACATCTCTTTCAGGCACCCCTCAACCATATGTGATCTTGGCTCTCCGCAACACCCACATATAGTTGTTGGTACCTCTCTCTAATGGCATTTGCATTTTCTGCATTTTATTAAGAGTGTCGTTTCCCTTGTTCTATCTCCCTGTTCAGATTTTAAGCTCTTGAAGGCAAAGCCTAAATTGTCTTTATCTTAGCAGCCTCCACAGAAGGTGCTACGGAACTGGCACAGTGACTTGCAGCTGTGCTCAAAGTGTTTAACAAGCATTTGTTGAATGTAATTGAAATGTCGAAAACAACCTGATCCCATTGTCATTCTGAGAAATATCAGTCTTAAGAGCCAGGCTATCATGCATTATTCATGAGAGAATCACCCTCAACGTTCTTGTTTCCTGGTCTACCATTAGAGGAGGAGGCAGGTCAGTGGTGTGGACAGAAGATCTGATCTCTCTCTCCATTAGCTCACCCCAGGCCCAGTGAGGTTAGCTTGGCATTGCCAATCACAGAACCAGAGTCCTTGCAGTTCTCTCTCATAGAAGCTCTGATGGGAATATTGGTCTTTTAATACAATGCCAGCTTCAAATATATTATTTTTTCACATTTTTAGTTGTTTTAAAAAAGTAAAACTCTAACACTAAGTGCAGTCCCAGAGGAGAGATATCGTTTAGTGAAAGAAGGCATACCTTTGGCATTAAAACAAATGTTTGGGGAAAGGAAGTACAGAAAATCTGGATATGACCATAGTTGGCTCCTCCATGAGATGGCACACACAGAGCCTTCCTTTATTTTTATTTCCTAATTTGATAAAAAGTTTGAGGTTTTATGCTGTCATAGAGTGGGTGGGCCTCTGATATTTATGTGGCTGATTTCATGTACTTTGACAGTTGCATCCCAATTCTGACAGTTGAAAAACCATCTCCCACCTGTCAGCACACTGGGGTGTTGATATTGTGCTGGTGTGTTCTGGGAGCATCCTGAAGCTACACTTAGAGACCCAAGGATTTTCAGTCTTTTTAGAATTTAAAGCATACTTAGTTTGAATCGATTCACTCACAAAATTACACGTTTCTGGAAGGACTAAACAATCAACTAGAGATCATTTCGAGTTGAGTTTGTAGGAAAACACACAGTCTCTTTGCTCACACATTATTTTTGCTACGTTTCCAGCAGACCCTCGCCAATCAAGGCACCTTATCTTTGCAGATGCCACTTCTTCTCCTTGGGATGTTTCCCATCCCATGTCCTTATGGGGGATAAGGTCATCTTTAGCTAAGGTCAAATGTCATCTTCCCCAATCCCAGCTGGAGTGAATTGCTCCCTCTTTTCATTCCCACATAATTGTATACACCTCTCTCTGGTGCTGCTTTTTATATTGCTGCAATTATCTGTTTAAATGCCTGTCTCCTTTTGTAGATTGTGAATCCTTTAGTGACAGAGATGACTTTCTTTCCTGAGACCATTTTCCTGCTTCTCTTTGTATCCCATGACCTGCACGAAAATGAAAAAACTCGCAGGCCAGTCTCAAGGAATTGACAGTTATGAATATACAAACAGAACAGTTTAAAATCCTGCTCTACAATGATTAGAATCATAGAAAACTATAAAAAAGTAAAAAGGGTACTGTAGATTATAATGGTGAAACAAAAGACACATACAATCAAAATATATATAATACTTGCAAACAAGGTGTACCTAAGAGATGGCAGGAATGCTTCCTGCCCCCACCATTGCCTGCTGGACTTAATGTAAATAAGAAACAAGCATCTATAGTGTTAAATCACTTCTTACCCTTCTACTCATGTGTTACTTATTCTCTGTTCTCTTAGCAACCACTCTTTTCCACACTTAGGTTATTTTTATCTTCAAAATAAGTAGTTGAAATAGTAGTTATATTTCATGCAGAATAGTTTCACTGCTCATTATTTATGCATTTCTGTAGCCAAAATTTCTCCTTTTAACATTCTTTGTCATTCTAGATAATGCCCTCCAACGACTTGAATGAAATAACTATTTGGGTTGTAAAGTTTCTGAAGAATTTCACATCTCATTACATTCATGAAAAAAATAGTAGCTTGAATGGACATGGCCATTTCTTATCATTCTTTTTCTTTAAAAATTTTGAAAATAAAATTCATTGTCTTCTGACACTGTAAGTTAAAGTAGAGAAAGGCGAAACTATCTGATATGGGCCCATTGGAATTTTTCTAGATAATACATCGTGAAGAGATTAATGCATGGCTAGAGGGGTGGGAGATAGATCTATGAAACGTGCATGTCCCCCAGTCCTACTCACCATCTTCCTGGTTCCCACCTCCCTCTCACCACAGGTAATAATTATTATTCTGTATAGCTAGTAGATACAACCATTGGAAGAAGTTTCTTATGTGTCAACAAGTAAACATTAATATATATTACTATTCCCCATCCTTACAAAACAGGAGGGGAAAAAGTGAAGATAATTATTTTAATTTGGTTGGAACGAAAGCAGAATACAGAAGGCATAAAATAGGTAGATTAGCTCTCTGATTAAGCTAATGATTAATGAGAAAGCACAAAGGAAGAAAGAAAATCCAAAAAGGTCCAACTCCTTATCTGCCATAAAAGGACCTCAAGGTTATGCTACAATAGACAAATATAAATTGATGGTTATAGGACATGGGCTATTTATGCAAGTTCTGAAGTTAATGATGAGTAATATGAAAACCAAGTATTTACCTTTTAAGTCATACTAGAATAAAAAAGGAAACTAATGTTGTTCATATATCAAAAAGCCATAATAGAAAAGGGGCCTCAAGGAGAAATAATGTTTAAAAGCATAAACTAGGATGACACAACTAGTATTGTAATGATCATCATGCTATCAACATTGAAATAGTGGTTTGATAAGTTAAAGTTTATTGGCCCTCTGGAAGGTGATGAAGACAAAGGAAATAATCTTTTTAAGGACTAGGTGATGAGCAAAAGCATTTAAGATGTGAAGGTAAGTGAAAAGCTGATAAGTTCATTGGGATTGCAGCTGTAAAACACATCTGTGGACAGGTGAGGGGTCATGTGGCAGGGTGGGGGTGGTGAGATTACAGGATTTTTGTTACTATTTTTCTTAATTAAAATATTCTAAAGTTTTGTTTTTGTGTTGCCTTTCTTTTATTACATTAAAAATGATAGTATCAATGATTATGAGCAATGAAATCAGCCTAAAATATGTTTTTAGAGGTTTAAAAACCTCATCCAAGTGCTCTCCTTTCCAATCCTCCTGAGATTATTAACATTGACAACCTGCCATGTATCTTGCCACAATTTCCTTTATGCTCAAACACACACATATATTTAGGACATTTTTTAGCTGGTGTTGGTGTTTGTTTTCATAGAAATTGAATTGTACTATAATGGTAACTCTACTTTTCTCATATAACAATATATCATGGGCAATAAAGATAGCTCTATTTCCATATCTTCACAGTTGTATAATAGTTTACAGTATGGAGCCATCACAATTGAGTCAAGAACATTTCTTCTTGCTGGACATTGAGGTTTTTCCCAGGTTTTTGGTTTCATAAACAATGATACCATAAATATCCTGGTACATACATCCTTATGTATAAGAGCTTTTATTTCTATTAGATTTCCCAGGGTGGGATTTCTGGCCAGTTTTTTGTAATGCCTACTAAAAAAGAACTTGGGTGAAAGAGTGAGATTTTTGTAAATCCATGCATATTTACTTTTGCCCTAAGTTTTCTGAGATGATCATTGTTTGTAGGATTGAAGATCAAAGTTTGAAGTTGACTTCTAGGCCCCATCCTGGTACATTCTGGATGAATTTTGGGGTTGGAAGATGGAGGACCTATACATTTTGAGGGAAATAAGAAGGATAATAGGAGTCAGTGAAGAAGTGGTCAGCACCAAAGGAGGAGAGCGTTTAAAGGAAAAGAGGTAGTCAACCTAGTTAACTGCTGCAGAGAGGCAAAGGAGCAGGAAAAGAAGCCTGTTCACAAAATTTCTGCATCCCTCTCCTGGGCACATGGTAAAACAGTACTTCTTCCATTGCTTTGATGTTAGGCCTGACCATGTGATTTGTCTTAGTGAATGAAACAGTGCAGAAGTGACATGTGTCTCTATGAGGTAGAAGACTTTAAGAGCTGGTACTCAATTTTCTATGTCTCTTTGTCCTCATCACAGAGACTGGTGGCATTGTAGATATGGAGACTCTATCAGCCAGAGTCCCCGAGTGATGATGACACAGGACAGCACTCCCTTAGCTCCCAGCCAATGCCAGATGGACACAGGCAGAGTCCGTGAGATATAAACCTTGCTGTTTTAAGCCACTAAGATTTTAGAGTTACTTGTTACTATAGCATAACTTAGCCCAGCCTGACTGATACAGTCATTTAGAAAAGAGATCCAACTGAGAGACACTGACGTCAGATCCCAAGGAATGAAGAGTAGCCAGGTCATAGCTCAGGGGGTTAAAGAGTGGAAGTGTAGTGAGGAAGTGTAAGTAGCAAGCATTGAATTTCTTTCAAGGTTATTTAGGGGCTATGAGAACCCAGTTCTGCCAATTAGTTACATAAATGCTCTTGGGGAGAATCTAGGGATAATTCTAGAACACTTTTAAAATAAACTTAGAAAGATTAACTGCATAAATAATGGCAAAACCAGGACAGTCACTGCAGAATTCTTTATTATATAGACTAAGATTCCAGCAGCTTTTATGCATCTTAATGTGTGCTAAAGATATAAGAGTATCACACAATGAATTCTTCTATGTCTACTACTAGGAAAAATATTCATTTCTCCTGATAAACTACATTTCCTTTTATTTATGAGAATTATGTCAGCATCCCTAGAAACCCTTGTTCCTTGCTCTCCTCTTTGTCTTGACTGCCAGGGCCTTCCGAGCTGTGTTCAAGTGAAAAATTGATCCTTTACCTGGATGGTTTGGTACAGTTCTTCCTCTGGGGATCAGCTTGTGAAGCAGGGATGCATTAGGCATGGGGTCTGTGTTGGAAGATCTGGACAACTTAGACGGCCCGGGTGGCTGAAAGCACCAAAGCTTCTCTTACTGTGGCCCAGACAATTTGGGATATTTTATAGCTGGAAAAGACCCATCAAAAATGCTATGAGAGCAAAAGTATAGAGTGAGGGAGGGAGGGAATGTGTGTATAGGGGAATGTGTGTTTGTTTTTGCCTATTTTACTGAGGATGACCCTAAAACCAGTAGTCATATAACTAGCAAAATCCAGCAACACCTTCAGAATCATTCAACAATAGTTGGACAGTCTTAATGTAGAAAATGTTGTAGATAAGAGCCTGGTTCCCCTCAAGGTAAGATCAGAACTGTTTATCACACAACATCAGTTTTTGAAACTGTGGGCCACACGTTTTTAGTGGATTGTGAAATTGAATTATAGCATTTTGACCACAGTTTACAAAAATAAAATGGAACAGAAAACACCTGAATGCATTCCATGTCATAAATGTAGGTTTGGTTTTTCGTTTGTTTCTTTTGTTTTGGTTTTTAGAGATGGGGTCTTACTCTGTTGTCCAGGCTGGAGTACAGTGGCACAAACACAGCTCACTCTAGCCTCGACCTCCCAGGCTCAAGTGATTCTCCCACCTCAGCCTCCCAAAGATCTCAGACTGCAGGCACACACTGCCATGCCCAGCTAATTTTGAAAAAAACTTTTATTGTAGAGACGGGATCTCCCTATGCTGCCCAGGCTGGTCTCGAAGTCGTGGGCTCAAGTGATCCTCCCACCTTGGCCTCCCAAAGTAATTTTTTTTTTAATGACACTTTTTTTTTTTCTGTGTGTGTGTGTGTGTGTGTGTGTGTGTGTGTGTGTGTCCTGGGTTGTGATCCAGAATGTGTTCTTATTGTGGGCTCTGGGGGGAAAAAAGAACACCACGAATCTAGAGCCAGTGGGGAGTGTGAAGACAGGGATAGACCTGCACCCTGTAGAGACCAAAACCCAGTAAGACCACAAGATAGGCAAAAACTAGATATTGCCAAGGAGAGAGAGCTTTATGAAGCTAAAGCCAATGGTAGTAGGGTCACTGATTCTGAGTGAGGTGGAGCTGCCCGAGCATGCAGAAAATAGGGAACAGTTTAAACAAGTGTTCAGCCTTGGCATGGCTGAACATAGTTTGTTAGAGTCAATAAGTGTTTAAATTGGTATTCCATGTCAGTAGCAATTTGTATTAAATCTCTCTCCTTGATCTTGGATCAATTTCCTCCAGCTTGATAAACCAGAGGGATAGTCTGAGAGAGAAACTGAAGGTCAAAATCAACGCAGTGGTGCCGAACAGAAGGGCCCGAGGTGCGATGAGTATAATATGAACACGAAGGAAAATAGCGAGTTCAGAAGCCTGGAGAATCAGAAGCAGGTCAAGCGCTGGGGTTCAGGGCAAAGACCCTAAACACTGTGAAGGTGTTGGAGACCTGTTTTGAGGTGGCACTGCGGCTCAATGTGAGTGCAGACCTGAGAGATTAAAGTGCCCACGAAGGGCCAAATACCTGTCCCTTCATGACATGACTTTTGGCTCTGTGACTTTATTTTAGGGCAATTAATGTCTTTGAATCTTTCATTAAAAGCCACTTCAAATCCTTTTCCTAAACCAATAGTATACAAGTGATAAGTACATGGAGATTGGTAAGACTGTAGCTGATTTTATTTCATGTCATATCCTCTTGTTTATGCTACCCTTTGGTGAGTTTACAGGCTATAGGCATTTTTCCCCTATTAATAGAAGTTTTGGAGGGCATCCAACACCAAAAGTGATCCTATACTTGGGATACACAGATACTTTAAACTGCAACAGTAGTTTCTCTTCCATCTTTATCTTCTATCTCCTTTAAATTTTCTTTGCAGGCATAATTATCTGACCTCTGAAAACTGTTAGCTACAGAACCAGTTATGACAGTATAGATTTTTTTCTCTCTATTTTCAACACCTTGGCTGTGCTTGGCATGCTGCAAATACCATATCGTCATCCAGACTGAAATTGTAATTCTGGGTGTGTACAATGTCACTGTGGTTAAATTGCTGATATAGAAGAATTCTGTTCAGGTTATTGTCAGTGATAGAGAGCAAAGCATGTGGTTGTTTGAACATTTATCTTTTTCCCTTTGTTTTCAGGAAGATTATAAGAATGAAAAGATCTTCATTAGGTTAGTAGCATATTCTATTTAACCTAGCACTGTTTAATAAATAGAAACACATTTAAGGGAAGATACAACATAGAAGAAGATTTCTTGTTTTTTTTTTTTTTTGATATAGAGATTTTTTTTTAGAGCAGTTTAGGTTCACAACAAAACTTAGCAGAAGAATGTTTCAAAAAAACATAAATCTTTACTAAAATTATCAAGCATTGTCATAATGGTAATTGCCCTTGGCTAGCACTTAACTACACTTTTGTTTTTATTTATTTCTTTCTTTTTTTTTTTTTTTGAGACAGAGTCTGGTTCTGTCGCCCAGGCTGGAGTGCAGTGGCGCAATCTTGGCTCACTATAACCTCTGCCTCCCAGGTTCAAGCGATTCTCCTGCCTAAGCCTCCTGAGTAGCTGGGATTACAGGCATGTGTCACCATGCCCAGGCTTTTAATTTCATTATTTATTTATTTACTATTTGCAGAGAAAACTGGTCTGTGAAGCTCTGCCCATTGACCCTTCAACAGTCTCTAATGATCTGACTCCCACTTCTAGCTCCAGTTTGCATCATGATCACTGGTCTTAGGCAGTCTTGGCTCTAATTCTAAAACTCCAGTGTTTCCCACTATACCACATTGCTAATTTCTTAAAGGACTTAGGCTTTCAATTGCCTTAAGAACCTATAGAAAATTGCCTTAAAACCTATAGAAAAAAATCAAAAAAAGATAAATTTTAAAACCCAGATTTAAAAAAATGATCTCAAGTGCTACTTTTCTTTTTTAGGAAACAATCAAATGTCTACTTTGATAAAAAAGATACAAAAATATTTAAGAAAAAAAGAACCTGTATGCCCCTCCAGCCACCCACATCCCTGACCCCTTTCCTCCCCAGAAAAGCAAGCATAATTTCTCCTACAGGAAGGTTTGGTTTGTATTTGTGGGTAGCAGAAGTGAATTCTGAGGATAACATGGTTTACACGTGTGCTGGGATTTCCACTCACCCCTTCTTTGGCTGGCTTGAAAAATTAAACATGCGTGTCCTGTGTACAACCAGATGTGCATGACTCCTCATTGCTTTGAACAGTTCCAGATCCTTAGTAATTTGAGTTTATCTCAAAAATTACTGAACTGCACGGCAAGAAATTAAACTAAAAATTATGTTCATCCATCATCTTTTATGAGCCATGAAAAACTACATGGGGAATAAATCCTTGCAAGCAAGACAGTTTTGTTATAAGTGGTTCTTCTGCACTTCAAATGCATTAATATTCAAAACCATAACCTGTCGTGTGCTCAGCTTTGCATGAGAAGGGG
The DNA here is from genome assembly GCF_028858775.2 of Pan troglodytes. Classification (NCBI taxonomy): domain Eukaryota; kingdom Metazoa; phylum Chordata; class Mammalia; order Primates; family Hominidae; genus Pan; species Pan troglodytes. The sequence goes on from NC_072407.2 coordinate 17,943,767, forward strand.
AGCAAATCGATCCCCTCCTTCTGTTTACTGTGTTGTTTAAGACTGTTCTTGTCTTTGCCTGGGATACAGGAGGTATTGTTGCTTTTCCCTTAAAGAAGTAGGTGCTCAGGAAGCCCAAAACAGAAAGAGGGAATCGATGTTTCTTATGAGCCTGCTGTGGACCATGCTGAATTCTCCCCGCATTCCGAGAAGTTTATTATTATTATTATTATTATTCCTACATTGCTGTGGAGAAAAATACAGCTCAGAGAGCCTATGAAACTCTGGCGAGCTGACACGGCTAGTAAGTATGAGCCGGGGTGAATCCCGCTCAGTCTAACTCCAAACACTTCTTGGATTCCTCCATGACATCCCTCACAAAGCAATAAAAGGAAGTAAGAAAATGCATGCCTCAAGCAACAAGAGCCCTTCAAGTGTCTGCAGAGAGGAGAATGGAGCATTCTGCCCATCTCCAGTTCCTAACAGCTCCTTCACTCTGCTCACAATTCACCCAGAAGTCACAGCGTGCTGTTCACTCTCTGTGTGTGATTGCTTTAGTTGTGAGTGGGAAGCTGCCATGAGTGATTCATGTCATGTGCCCCCACACAGCCCTCACGAGGGTATGGAATGCTCCCACCTCAACGTGTTCTGAAGCAATTCATTCCTGCCTGCATGGCATAGTTGTTCCCTAGACATCTGGCAGTGGGTCCCCCTTCCTAACCTCCAAATAATTATCAAAGTCAGAATCAATGTCTTTTAAGCAAAAACCCACTCTCTCTACTCTTTGCAGAAAGTCAAGTTGCAGTCTCCTTGGCTGACAACTGATGTCATGAACTGTGGCCTTGTGAGCTCTTTCCTGCTCTCTGCTTGGACCCGTGGCACTGGTGGGTGCTTACAGGAAAAAACCAGAGAGCAGTTCCTCCTCCCAGCTGTCTTCCACCCAGCTGTCATGGCTGTTTAAGCAGCAGCCTCAGTTGGTACTCACATCTTTCATGGCTGGGAAAAATCTTGAGCTTTTTCTGAAATCAAGATGTGCTTTTTGTAAACAACCAAAACTGAAACTGTTTTCCTGGCCCATCACAAAGGGGCTAGGATGTCGGGACACCTACTGCTCCAGCAGTCCCCACCTTGTGACACCCTGTGAAGACTGAAGAAAGTGTAGTACCATGAACAACATTCTTATCTCCATCCACAGCCTGACACCCACGGCTGGGCTTATCCTCCTCTATGGTCTCCCTCAAATCTCCTGTGTCCTCAGCCCCTTTTGTGTTCACTGTGCCCACCTTGCCAATCAGTTTTCTAGACACTGCCCATCAGCATTTAAGCCTTGCTGGAGAAAAAATTCACACAACCAGGCCAAATGGTGCCATAACTGTCATAGTGAAGCTTTAGCAGGGCTCTTGACATTGGTGGGCAGTGCTCTGAGTCATCTCCAAGCAATTTTCCATGACGTCTACATCCCTCAGGGACTGGCCTGAAGCTCTTTCACTGCCCCTGGGATTACAACTCACTCCTATTCTCTTAACCTCCAATTCTTGCAGAAAACTTCTAGGGTAATGATTCTGAGCCCCTCAAAGATAAGAGCCACACTTTGTTCATATTTGTGGCAATAATGAGCTGGACAAATGATCGAAATGAACAAACAGAATAAAACTGTTTAACTTGAGTCCCCCCAAATTTAGTCCTCTTCCCCATTAATCTGAATCAAGGGGAAGGGAAAGAGACTCATTTAAATTAAGCACTCAACCATTTTTTAAGCCCTGTGATCAGCACTTTCTAATATATTATCTCATGTAATCCCCACCCAAGCCTGTGAGGTAGGTAATGTTATTTCCATTTTATGCATACAGAACAGTAATTGGTCCAGATTTGTCTAATTCCAAAGCTCATGCACTTTTCCCTGCATTTGCTATCTGACTTCCCACCTGCTTTTCCATCTTTATCTCTTCTAATTCTCTAATAGCCAAGGGAGTTTATTAACAGTTGGCATTTGAGGAAGCAGAGCGTGAGCTGGCTTCTGCAGATAGTAAGAGGGAGAGGTCCCCCAAACTGTAATATTCACTGGTAATACTTGGCAAAGGAGGCAGAAGGGGGCTGAGAATGTGTATTAGTTTGAACATGATTGATTTTTATTGCAAGCAAGAAATACCCAACTTAAAATAGAGGAAAAAGGGAGAATTGAATCATGTACCTAGAAAATCCTAGACACATTTGTTGAGTGTTTAGATATCAGGCTCCAACAGTGCATCAGGCTGGTGTCATTCTCTCTCTGGGCTTTGCTCTCTGCTGTGCTGGCTTTATCATAACATAGGGTGCCTCTACTTGGTAGCCAAGTGGCCACCGTTCTCTCTAGGCTCACACTGTCCTCCTGACATTTGCTACACTGTGGCCCCTTCTCCCACCCTCCAATCTCCTGTCTCTGAGCTCCTTCAGATTAAAGTCTGCACCTTCATCTGTATCCCCAGGGCCTGGCCTCCTTGGTGATCACTTACTAAATAGATGAATGAATACAACCTGCTGTTCCTCCTCCAATCTAAAGTGGTCAAGTTCACTGTGAGGGATGGGGGAGCAGTCAGAACAGATCTGGGACAAAGTTTCCCTTTGTACATCTTCCCACTTAGTTTTTAATTCTAGCCCTGTTTGCCTTTGTTCTCCAGTGATTTTTTTTAACAGATCTTTCCCTCCCTTAATCTCCAATAAAGACTTAGAGGGTTGGGGGAGGAGGAAAATAGGGAATGACTGCTAATGGGTACCGGGTTTCTAGTAGAGGGGAAGAAAATGTTCTAAAATTAGATTGTGGTAATGACTGCACGACTCTATGGATACACTAAAAAGCACTGGCTTTTACACTTTAAGTGGGTAAATTGTGTGGTATGCGAATTATATTTCAACGAAGTGGTTTACACAAAGATTTAAAGAAAAATATCCAAAAAAGGATATCCTTACAACACAGAATAAACAGAAAGCTCACTCTATATTGCTTTCCCCTATATTTACAGCTACTATACAATAATAGCAGAATATCTACATAGTTTTCATATGCTGCTGTAACTATGATGAATAGAAAAAGCAGGGGTCTGGGTGCAGTGGCTCATGCCTGTTATCTCAACACTTTGAGAGGGTGTGGCTGGAGTATTACTTGAGGTCAAGAGTTTGAGATCAGCCTGGTCAACATAGCAAGACCCTGTCTCTACAAACAGAACAAAACAAAATTTAAATTAGCTTGGCGTGGTGGCTAGGTCCTCAATCCCAGTTACTCGGGAGGTTGAGTGGGAGGATTGCTTGAGGTCAGGAGTTTGAGACCAGCCTGGGGAACATGGAAAGACTTCGTCTCTAAAAAATTTTTTTTTAATTAGCTGGGTGTGGTGGCATGCACCTACAATACCAGCTATTTGGGAAACTGAGGTGTGAGGATTGCTTGAGCCCAGGAGGTTGAGGCTGCAGTGAGCTATGATTGGACCACTGCACTCCAGCCTGAGTGACAGAGAAAGACCCTGTCTCTGAAAAAGAAAAAAAAATAGCAGGGATGTATGTGTGTCTGTTTCTACATGGTAATATCTTCAGTGCCTAGAACAATGCCTGGCATCCAGTAGGTGTGGTAATTGCAGGAAATGGGTACAAATCCTTTGTAGTTCCTCCCATCAAAGGGTCAAATCTGTTTCTCCTCCCCTTGAATCTGAGCTTGGCCACATGACTTGATTTGGCCAAAGCAACATTAGCAAATGTGATGCAAGTAAGGCTTTGAAAGCCCTGAGCACTGAAGCTTACCCTCACGTGCAGCTGGAAACCCTCCCATGACCATGTGAGGAATCCCAGGTTGGCCTACTGGAGGATGAGAGACCCAGTGGAGCACAGATGAGGCGTCCCAGTGAAGGTCCTCTAGAACAGTCACGCTGCCAACTGCTGGACGTGTGAATGAGCCCATGCTAGACCACACGGTCTCAGCCATGCCACCAGCTGACCACAGAGATTCCATCCCCCACGGTCCCCCAAAACCCTTAACAGACCAGAAGAATTGTCCAGCTGACTCACTGAATCATAAGCCAATACAATGATGGTCGCCTCAAACCACTAATTTTGGGGTAGTTTGTTCCAGAGCAATGGATAACTGAAACAGTAGGCAGTCCATACATACAGAATGAGCAGACGCAAAGGTATCTGCAGATTGGCTGAGGAGAAAAGCATGCCCTGGAGACTGGAATTGTAAAGGATGATTCCAGCTGATGGCAGAACAAGAGGTAGAAGGAAAGCAGGAGAGACACATGGGCAGCAAGCAGAGAAGCAAAACTTACTCTCCTCCCTGTTAGGGAATCTTTTCTCTTCTGCAACATTTACCTGATTCTTTAAACACAGTGTCCTCTTACCCCATTCCCATGGTACTTGGCCACACAAGCCAGCTGCAGACAGTAATGTTCCCCAGACCCCTCCTAGCTGCTTTGGCTCTCAAACTTCAGATTTTGACCCTTTGACCCTCAGAGTCCGCAATTATATTTTGCTGTTTGCTACTTCTGGTCCTTTTGGTTATGCAAACATCAGGGACTCTCTTCCTTAGCTTTTTGGCCTCAACAGTCTATTCTAAGCTTTGTTTGCTTCTTGGTTTCTGGATTCCCAGCAGTTTAAGCCTGCTTCTAGAGGAAATCCTCTGGCCAGGGGTAAAGACTTCAGTCATCTTGTTTGGAACCCATGAAGGCCTCCTGCCACCCTGGGCAGAATGTGATGGGGGAAGCTCTCCTACCCCTGCCACTGGAGAGTGCAGAGCACTGGTGCAAACCATGGGGCTCTATGACAACTACTATAGACTGTATCGTCCCCAAAGTCACATGTTGAAATCCCAATTCCAAATGTAAGGGTATCTGGGGGTGCGATCTTTGGGAGGCAATTAGATGATGAGGGAAGAGCCCTCATGAATGAGATTAGTGCCCTTTTAAAGGAGGCCCCAAAGAGATTTCCTCTCTCTTCCACCATGTGATGTTACAGTGAAACGACAGTCATCTGTGAACCAAAAAACAGCCCTCACCAGACACCAAATCTGCCAGCACTTTGATCTTGGACTTCCCAGCCTCCAATACTGTGAGAAATAAACTTCTGTTGTTTATAAGACACCCAATCTATGGCATTTTGTTATAGCAGCCCAAAGGAACTAAGACAACAATTCTCCCCACTCCATTGGAGAAAAGAGCATGCAGCTGTTGCCCTGTACTCCCTGGTGACATAAAGTAAGTGACCACTCCTGCCACTGCTTTTCCTGAGAGACCTGGAGAGGTGGGGTTAAGTGGTGGGACTGGAGAGAATGCCAGACTGCCCTGGAACACAATGTGGTAAGGTGCCACAGGCATTTCTGGAGAAACATCAGGACTACCCATCTATGGGAAATGGACAGGAGCAAAACAGAGATGTCTGCCCCTTATCTGCCCCCCTAACTTACCTGACTCTTTAAACACACTGCTGTCTTACGGCTGACCCACCATGTATCAAACTGCAGCTCACAAGTAAAGTCCACTTGTCCTAATTGTGCCAGACCACACTGAAGTATTTCAACCCTGTGTTCTCACATTCACTCTCCTGACCTGAGCATCCTGCCTCTGTGCTGTGGCTTCTGGCTGCTGCTTGACTTAGTTTAGATGAACAATTTGGACACCTTCTTTGGCTTGTAGGACTCATCTTTCCACTCAGCATTTGAATCCGTTCTTTCTTAGAATCTTGATGTCCTCAGCAAATCTCATGTGGCCAGAGGGTGACCAACTCATCCTGATTTCCCCAGTTTTAAAACTGAAAGTCCTGAGTCTCAGGAAACCGCCTCAGTCCTGTACAAACGAGGATGGTTGGTCACTGTAGGTAGGAGTTCCCCAGAACGCCTAGATGGCCAAGTTAATCCCCTCTCCCCAACATGCAGCTAGGGAAGCCCCATCCATTGATGCAGCATCTCATCTATCAGATGAGGGATAAGAGATGTGTGCCACATAGAGTGGTTGTGAGAATTAAATGAGACAGAACATGCAAAGTGCTTACTGGCATGTCATTAAGTTACGAGTAAACATGTCTTATTGTCATCGTTGTTGTTGTTATTTTATTATTTCAAAACATCCTAGAAGAGGTGAATTCGTATAACACTGTACAAGAGTCTATGGTGTTGTAGATTCAGTGAAATCTAATGTTACACTAGATAAAATGAGTAAGATCAATAACTCTGGGCCCATTGAGATGCCTACTCTCTATAGCAATAACCAAACTAATATCATTTGACGTGAATTAGACACTGTTCATTTAACTTCAGGGTCTCTGGAGGCTCACACACAAGCAGGGCTCCAAAAGCCTCTACCCTGAGGTAGCGTGAGCAAACATCTCCCTTTCCTTTCTCCCCCTCCCCACTAACTTCCCTGCCTTGCTCAGGTTGCCCTTGTCAGATTCAGATTCATTCACTATTTCTAAAAGCAGGTCCATCCCATATTTAAAATATTCCCAAGAGTGCTGGGAATAAGATATTCCCAGGAAAGGAGGTTGATGCCAGCTGGACCCTATTACATGAGATAAGCTATCTTTTGAATGTCAACTGATTCAGACTCTCTAAGAGTGGACCCCAGAAATCCACACTTCTAATGCATTCCCCAGGTGGCTCTTAGGCACACTAAGGTGCCAGAACCCCCACAGTAGACCTGGGCTCCTAGTAGAAGGTATTTGTGCCTTGTTCACTACAACATCACCATCCTCTAGGACGGGACCTGTACTCAGTAGGCACATCCTGAATGTGTGTTTATTTATCAGTCCGTCCTTTTGTTTCTGATGCTAAAGATTTTGTGTGCCCAGAAAGTATTTCTCCAGAATGAGACAACAACACATGTTCTAGTCACTGAGGCATTTGTTTACACCAGTTTTTCACCCTGGTGGTAATGATTAGGACTGAAAACACTTAGAAAATAAACAAATTTCATGAGGAAAGGAGCAAATTAAGTCTGTGCCGGCAAGGGGCTTCGATTAGATGGAAACAACACTATAAAAACAATCGCCTGGTCTGCCAAGCAAGGTACACTCGCTCCTCTCAAATTAATGCCATCTGGTTACCCACTTCGAGACAAAGGCCCCTCCCCAGGAACGCCACGCACGGGAATGAGGACGAGTAATCTAATTCTCCACGACACTTCCATCTCCATTTTAATATGGAAAATCTCGATGAAATGGATTCTGCAAGAACAGATTTTCATTATTGAAAAGCCGTGTCAGAATAAATTAGCATGAAGAAGAAGCAGGAAAATACTGGATTGGATTGTTCAGAACAATTAGATTATCCACCTATTGGCAAAGTTGTTTCATATGCATTTAGTAGGCGTTAAAGACACTGAGTATTGTTCTTCCTACCAGTGAAAAGGTTGAATTATCTGCCTGAATTTCTGAATTGATAATTTGCATGCTTTCCCTGCTATTTCCAAGTCATTTGGTTATTTTGCATCTTGGGTCAGTAATGATAGCATTGTATTATATCAGGTCTCATAACTGAGCTTACACCTAGCAGGAATCTACCTGGAAAACATTGTCAGAGGAGAGGGAAGAGCAAAACAGATACAGACTGCCAAATTCGCAGGTTGTGGGGAAATACTTGAGCTGCCCTTTTTGTGGGTGAGCCAGGGAGATGGCCCCAGGGACCTGTGCTGCTGGGGTCCTTGGGAGATAGCTGGGGGTATGGAAGATGGCTCACAGCTGATGCCAATGTGGCTGGGGGCTTACAGACAAGCAGGGCTCCAAAAGCCTCCACCCTCAGGCAGCATGGGCAAAAGTCTCCCTTCCTTTCTCCCTCCGCCTCACTAACTTCTGTGCCTTCCTCAGGTTGACCCTGTCAGATGTAGATTCATCCGCTATTTCCAAAATGCCTGCTCTGTTTCAGGCTCTGCATTAGTCTCCTTTCTGATCATTCTCCACAGATAATCAGGTATTAGAAAACACACATACAAAGCAGGAAAAGCTGTCAAGCATCTCCTCTTTGCTCTGTGACCTTGTGTTTCTGTGCCTAGCTTCCTGGTAGATGGTGAGACCCTGGAGGGTGTGGACTATGTCTGTTTATCCGGCAGTGATCACAGTATTTGGCACTTGGCACACACATAATAAATGTCCAGTGAACAAATAATTACTCTGTGGCATTGGTCTGATCTCATTTTATAGAGGAGGAAATTGAAATAGCATTTAAATGATGTGCCTTGGTTCACACAGCTGGTATGTGGGCCGCAGAGCCTCGCCCCACATTTGTTTGTTCTTGGCTGAACACTATGAATGGTGGGATTGAGGACTAAGTCTTCCTTCCCCTTCTATACTGTAAGTCTATGGATCCCATACCTCTCTATAGGGGACATCGCTCAGGGAAATACCTGACTTCTTCCTTTATCAAGGAAACTTCAATTTGGCCCCTTCCCTTGCTGATAAATGGCATTTCTTAAATGACAATCAGGGCTGGGTCTCATCTTTGCCCAGTAGCTCTTCTCTCCTGATATTTTTTTTCTGGTCTAGAGGCCTTGCAGAGCCCTGGCTGAACATGGCTCACAGCACATTGCCACCACTGGGCTACCACCGCCGGCATTGTGTTGCTCCTTCTGGTGGGCTCTGCAGCGCCAATCACGTAGGCCTCCAGCATCTACAGTGTGCTGCCCAGGCCTCTGTCCGGGCCCAAAAGGAACAGAGCTCCAAGGGTCTCTGCCACAGACTTCCTGCCTGCCCAAGACTGTGTTCAGGAAATCATGAATGATGTGTAAAGTGGGAAACAGGGGTTAGGCGGAACACAGTGCTAGAGAAGCTACTGGGACCACGTTGTCAAGAATCTTATGTATCGTGTTATTCATACGACCTCTGAAGGCAACTAGCTCATTGGCTATCACCTCCAAATTTCCTAATTCACTATATTAGGCCATTCTTGCATTGCTATAAAAGAATACCCGAGACTGGGTCATTTATAAATAAAAGAGGTTTAATTAGCTCACAGTTCTGCAGGCTGTACAGGAAGCATGGTGCCAGCATCTGCTCCACTTCTGGGGAGGCCTCAGGGAGCTTTTACTCCTGATAGAAGGCCAAGTGGGAGCAGGCATGTAACATGGCCAGAGCAGAAGCAAGGAAGGGGGTGGGGATGCTACACACTTAACCAGATCTTGTGAGAACTCACTATCACAAGGACAGCACCAAGCCTCGAGGGATCTGCCCACGTGATCCAATCACTCCCACCAGGCCCCACCTCCAACACTGGGGATTACAATTCATCATGAGATTTGGCAGGGACACAGATCCAAACCATATCACTCACCCTCTGCAGGGTGAAGGTAAATGTTCTCTCCAATCTGGATCATGCTACATAATTACTAATCAATAGCAGAAACTTTTCTTCCCCAGAGCTTACACAAGGAACTGAAATTCTTCTCAACACAGTCTTTCAGGCAGCCACTACCAATGGGCTGGATTGGCACTTGAGATGAAATGTATTTGCCATCCTGATTCTAGGCATGCCCTCCATTTGGATAAGTGGAGGAAAAACTTGTCATCCAGGTAATCTCAATGGATTTTTCTTCCTCACTTCCCTCCCCTGCTCCAGGGATCTATAAACAAATAATGCTCCAAGGGATAGTCATAAGCTCCCTCTCCCATTCCTCAGTCTTACCCCAAAGAATGAACCTCCCCACTCGCTCCCTAGAGCAACAGCATCTGTGGCTTTTGCAGAGTCCCTATGCAATGGGTCAGAGACAGCTTTACTGCTAAAACTAATACACACAATAAATTAGTAGTGAAACTCAGACTTTCACTAATCAGGGGTCTAGTTTTGCTCCCTCTGTCAATACCACATGGCGGTACCCATTTTCTAAAGTTGCATCAAGGCAGCATAACTCAATGGGCATTATGCAGCCATTAACCAGAAAAACCTGCCATTAGATAAAATCTGATTCTGCCCAAAAGTTCTGTCTGGGCTCTCATGTAATTTCAGCTTTCTTTGTTAGGCCAGGCCTCTTGGCTTGGAGCTTCTCCCAGAGCAGCGCAGAGCCGAGCAGCCGAATGACTGATGGCTCTGAAAGGCAATGTGGGGGTCCCCATCGCTGCCCTCTCTCTAGGGCTCCAGGCTGCAGGACTAGGATTCTGTTACAACTCATAGAAAATGCAGACTGTTGTCACCCATGAGCAGAGACTGATGTGTGAGGAATTTTAAAGTGGAGTTTATTCAGCCCCAATTAAATCCCATTTTACAAATTCCATCCTACTCCTCAACAGAACACTCATTAATTTTTGTCACACTAAGCGGACTAGGTGGCACTGCTGGGCTGGGCTGGTTGGGCTCAAGCTCTCGAGGAAGACTGTCAGAGCAGAGTTCTGTGGTTTCTTAGAAATGGCAAAAGGATTTATGTGGTATAACTAAGTACCAGAAAGACAAGGTTATTTCTAAGCAGGTATCAGAAAATAAAATGATGGGCATGAAATGGGAAAAATAATCTTTGAAGAGAAGCATTTGAGCAACCCAGGGCTCACAAATCAAAAGAGAAAAGGTTTCTTTTTCTTTGTCTTTGCTTCTTTAAATAAGGCCAATTTTATCCAGTCAGGGATATCCAGTGAGCATTACGGGCTTTATAATGGCTTGTGATTGAAGCAATTTTTAAAAGGGCATCACAGATAAAGCCTCCTGGGCTGTCTTTTAGCTATTGAATGGGTCACCAGAGGATTAGCCTATTATTCAATCAACAGAGGTCCAGAAACTGGAAATCATCAGAATTTTATAACGTTAAGATTTCCTCCCTCCATCCCCAGTCACCTTTTTATCCTCTTAGATACCTGGACAGTCCAAATTAGCGGACACAAAACCAAATTCTCTCTCTTTATTCCTAACTCGGAGTTGGCCTCAAGTCCACCCACTGCTGCCGCCTTGCTTTTCACCTGTTAAGTGTGACTATGCATCACCAAAATGGTCAGGGCCCTTTGCACCCCTATTAAGGTCTAGGGCTGCTTTCAATCCAAGAAGCCAGCTCCTTCTCTACTTCCTTGGGCCTTGCTTGACTTCCTCAGCTCTCTAGAGCCAAAGGGACCTCCCATGCACTAGGCATCCCCAGACCCAAGCCTGGCCATGGGCACTGCACCTTAAGGATGAGGGAGAGGATGAGCGGAATGGGAGTTGGGGAGAGACCATTATCATCTCCTCCTTGCACCTGAGGTTTGTCTATCTCAGATCTCTGGGAGTCACAGAGGAAGAACTCAGAGAATGAAAGATGAAGGTTGACCGTCTGCTCTCTCCCTCTCTCCCTTCTTTCCTTTTTCTATCCTTCCTTTTGGCTTACTGTAAAAAGTCTAATTAGGTAAGAGTAAAATAAATGAAAGAGCCAGGGCTTCCACTTCAGAAAGAACCTTGCTTTGATGAGTCATTCAGTTCTCATAGATTCACTATTGGCAAAAGGACACTTTAATTATGAAGAAAGGAAATATAGAAAACCTGCCTTTTCTGCAATGTTTCCTTTGGAACCAGCGAAATCCTGTGTAGAGCTCTGGGAGAAGCAAATGAGAACAGAGTGTAGCAACCTTTCATCTTTACGCAGATTTAAAAGACGAGGGGATGAAAGGTGCATCTATTAGAGGAAAGCTGAACACCTGTCTTCTTCACTTTTATTTTTTGTGCTCAAACAGGAAATCTGGGGCTCCATGTGGCAGATCTCCCCAGTGACCCTCCAGCGCAGGTGCTTCAAGACAGGAAGTCTAAGCAGGACTGAGCCAGCAAGACTGAGTCTGAGGGCAAGGCCTAGGATGGCTGGAAGCCAGGAGCTGGCCCAGGTTGAGGCAGGCAGGGACAATCATGCCAGGGCCAATGGCAGAAATAAATTATCCAAGGGAAGAATGGAAGTCAGGGAGCTGTCAGAAGGGGAAGGTAGGTGTTGGCCTTGGTAGACTTACAGAGCGAGGTTACATAGTGAAATGCCTGCAAAGATTTAGCTGGTAACAGAAATGAGGGTGAAGGGTTGGATGTAAAACAATAGGGAGTGAACTAGTTTACAGTCCCACTAACAGTGTAAAAGTGTTCCTATTTCTTCACATCCTCTCCAGCACCTGTTGTTTCCTGACTTTTTAATGATTGCCATTCTAACTGGTGTGAGATGGTATCTCATTGTGGTTTTGATTTGCATTTCTCTGATGGCCAGTGATGGTGAGCATTTTTTCATGTGTTTTTTGGCTGCATAAATGTCTTCTTTTGAGAAGTGTCTGTTCATGTCCTTCGCCCACTTTTTGATGGGGACTGTTGTGGGGTGGGGGGAGGGGGGAGGGACAGCATTAGGAGATATACCTAATGCTAAATGATGAGTTAATGGGTGCAGCACACCAGCATGGCACATGTATACATATGTAACTAACCTACACATTGTGCACATGTACCCTAAAACTTAAAATAAAAACAAACAAACAAAAAAACAATAGGGAGTGGTGGGGACTGTGTCAAACTGGAAGTCAAGTGCCCCTGTCTAAAAGAGACCAACTGTCCTGGAATCCAGTAGATTGTGCCTATGAAGGAATGCAGGCCCAGGATTACATCTTCCCGTTTTTTTAAAAAAAGCCTAAAATCTGGATTTCTATTTGAAACATTCCAGTTCTAAAATGATGAGGAAGTCAACAAAATACAGGTGGGGGTGCTGACATGACACAAGCCTGCATCATGACCTGTGTACAATTTAAATAAGAGAGGAGAGAAGCAGGCACAAGGCTGAAGGAGAGCAGATGGAATTCCAGGAAGCGGTGAGGTTGGAAGGGACAGGAGCAACTCTGTGGAAGGCAGACAGGGCATGACCACACCAAGTCTTTCTTTTATTTTCTTTTTTTAAGTTTGAGACAGGGTCTCACTTTGTTGCCCAGGCTGGAGTGCAGTGGCGTGATCAGCTCACTGTAACCTCTAACTCCTGGGCTCAAGCCATCCTCTCACCTCAGCCTCTCAAGTAGCTGGGACTACAGGTGTGCACCACCACACTCAACTAAGGTTTTTATTTTTTTTTGAAGACGAGGTCCCACTATGTTGCCCAGGCTGGTCTCAAACTCCAGGCCTCAAGCAATCCTCCCACTTCAGCCTCCCAAAGCACTGACATTACAGGCATGAGCCACCATGCCCGGCCCACGTCAAGTCTCTTAACACAACCTTGCTGCACTGTCACTGGGCTACACACCTTTAGCTTCCTCTCTACTTTATTCTTTGAAGACTGAACTTTGGAAAATTGCAGAGAAAGAAGTAGACTGATTCTGAAACTAGGATGTGGCTAGTGTCATGGAAACAGTGTGGATCTGCATGGATCAGTGAACATGACAGAGGTAGGAATGACAAAGAATGGGGATTTGGACTCAAACTGGAAAAATCCCATTTCCTAGATTCTGAGACACCTCCCATTACACAATACCACTAACTTAGAAATGGCTTTCAGGAAAAACAAACATGCGTTAAAGAACAGTTTTTGGTTATTACTCATCTTTGTATAATTATATACTACTTTCTTTTCTTAGTAATTCAAGTCTTGAGCCTAAGCTTTTTCAGACGATGAATTCAAATGTTTTCTGAATGTTTTTGGTGAATAGCAACTATGCTTACCATCATATGATATACTGATTTTCACAAATAGTGCTTTTTGACTTCTTTATTACCTTTAGGATATTGGCAATGTAATTTATGAGTTGTATTAAATAAAACCCTTGCCTGCATTTCCTATTTGGCAACTGTAATTCCCCTCGCCACACCCCCCTACTCAATTACTAGAAATTAAACTGGTACTGTTGAATAGAGAGACTTAAACCAGCTGCATGAAAAAGCATTTTTCTTTTAAATTTTTAAAAAGTATTAAAAAAAAACTGTGTAGCCAAAGTATACAGTTTAAAATAAGCACCCTCGTGGTATGAGAAGTTTCTGAAAAAACCTTTCCTGGGTGTGTATGTGGGATACCACCAAGAGATGCTTAACACATGCATTTTTCTTTATTCAACACAAAGCAGGGTATTAAAAATCTAATTTCTACAAGCCACTCTACTATGCCCTTTATTCCAGAGCAGAAAGGAATTACAGTGCACCTGCTGTGTGCCAGGGATTTGGTGACATCTTCTAACCACGAATTTTATTTACTCTTTACAATGATTCTGAAAGCTATTATTATATGTATTCTGTAGTTGGGGAAATGGAGGGTCAAGAAGTTATGTAATTTGTTTGAAGTCACATAGAGTTCAAACATGGATTTCACTGATTCTGCAGTCCATGAGATCCAAAGAAGTCTCCAGCTGTTGTTTATCTTCCTCTGCAATCAAATGAAGAATGGGCATCTGGGAACTCTCACCATTAGAACCACATCATTTACCACCTTTCTATATTCCTTGGCCCCATCTACTCTTAGCTGTTTTAGTCAGTTCATCTCGTCCAGTGCCCTGACACAGGAATCCAGTGCTTATTCCCTACACTTTTTTTTGGTATAAATTTAAAAGGTACAAGTGCAATTTCGTCACATGAATATATTGGGCAGTGGTGAAGTCTTGGCTTTTAGTGTGTCCATCACCCAAATAATGTACATCATACCCATTAAGTAATTTCTCATCAAGATTCTCCTGCCCCCAATCCCAACCCTGCCCAAGTCTCCTGGAGGCTATTATTTTAAACAACCTACACCCTTTTTTGGCCTCAGGTGCATAGTTTCTGTCCTTTAAAGCAGGGCTCCCCAGCCCCCAGGTGCAGACTGGTACTGGTCTATGGCCTATTAGGAACTGGGCCATACAGCCGGGGGTGAGCCTTGGGCTAGTGAGCATTACCGCCTGAGCTCTGTCTCCTGACAGATCAGCAGCAGCATTAGATTCTCAGAGTAGCTCGAACCCTATTGTGAACTGCACATATGAAGGATCTAGGTTACATGCTCCTTGTGAGAGTCTAATGTCCGATGATCTGAGGTGGAAGTTTCATCCCCAAACCATCCACCCCCATCCCCCATGTCCATGGAAAAATTATCTTCCATGAAACTGGACCCTGGTGCCAAAAAGGTTGGGCACCGCTGCTTTAAAGCCCTTGAAACCTTTTCTGATTTTACCCTTCCCCCAGTCATTAGTTATTTCTTTCTTCTTTACAATCATATATATTATTGATCCTCTCTTATGAAACTTATATTCTATCTTACATTATGTAATTCTCTTATTTTCTTTCCATAGCTTAGTGGGAGACTGTGACACCAGCATTTAAGGTTTTGTACAGAGTACCAGCAGCGTGATAGTTCTCCCCAGACAGCATAGCATTCAAGTCACCTGAGCCTCATTCTTCCACAGAGGCTATGGCTTGTAAATCGGTATACTCAAAGTCCTCTGATACTCCAGTCAATAGACAGAAGATCTATGGGCCATTCAAAACATTTTTTTTAAAGAAATCTTTTGGTGTAACAAAAAATAATACAAGTCACCTTTATTTATTTATTTCTTATTTATTTTCATGGATATGGATGTAGTGGATAGAATAGTTTTTCTTTCTTGAAACGTCTTTATCTGGTGTTGATGTTAGGTTAATGCTGGCCTCATGGAATGCTTCTATTTCCTGGAAAAGATTGAAGATAATTGGTACCATTTCTTCCTTGAATGTTTGGGAAAATCCACTGGTGAAACCCTCTGGTCCTGGATGCTACTCCTTTCGGAATGTTATTGGTTATTTATTTAATTATTTTATTTTATTTTTATTTTTATTTTTTTTCATTTATTATTATTATATTTTAAGTTTTAGAGTACATGTGCACAATGTGCAGGTTAGTTACATAGGTATACATGTGCCATGCTGGTGCGCTGCACCCACTAACTCATCATCTAGCATTAGGTATATCCCCCAATGCTATCCCTCCCCCCTCCCCCCAACCCACAACAGTCCCCAGAGTGTGATGTTCCCCTTCCTGTGTCCATGTGTTCTCATTGTTCAGTTCCCACCTATAAGTGAGAATATGCGGTGTTTGGTTTTTTGTTCTTGCGATAGTTTACTGAGAATGATGATTTCCAATTTCATCCATGTCCCTACAAAGGACATGAACTCATCATTTTCTATGGCTGCGTAGTATTCCATGGTGTATATGTGCCACATTTTCTTAATCCAATCTATCATTGTTGGACATTTGGGTTGGTTCCAAGTCTTTGCTATTGTGTATAATGCCGCAATAAACATATGTGTGCATGTGTCTTTATAGCAGCATGATTTATAGTCCTGTGGGTATATACCCAGTAATGGGATGGCTGGGTCAAATGGTATTTCTAGTTCTAGATCCCTGAGTAATCGCCATACTGACTTCCACAGTGGTTGAACTAGTTTACAGTCCCACCAACAGTGTAAAAGTGTTCCTATTTCTCCACAACCTCTCCAGCACCTGTTGTTTCCTGACTTTTTAATGATTGCCATTCTAACTGGTGTGAGATGGTATCTCACTGTGGTTTTGATTTGCATTTCTCTGATGGCCAGTGATGGTGAGCATTTTTTCATGTGTTTTTTGGCGCACAAATGTCTTCTTTTGAGAAGTGTCTGTTCATATCCTTCGCCCACTTTTTGATGGGTTTTTTTTTTTCTTGTAAATTTGTCTGAGTTCATTATAGATTCTGGATATTAGCCCTTTGTCAGATGAGTAGGTTGCGAAAATTTTCTCCCATTCTGTCGGTTGCCTGTTCACTCTGATGGTAGTTTCTTTTGCTGTGCAGAAGCTCTTGAGTTTAATTAGATCCCATTTGTCAATTTTGGCTTTGGTTGCCATTGCTTTTGGTGTTTCAGACATGAAGTCCTTGCCCAAGCCTATCTCCTGAATGGTATTGCCTAGGTTTTCTTCTAGGGTTTTTATGGTTTTAGGTCTAACATGTAAGTCTTTAATCCATCTTGAATTAATTTTGGTATAAGGTGTAAGGAAGGGATCCAGTTTCGGCTTTCTACATATGGCTAGCCAGTTTTCCCAGCACCATTTATTAAATAGGAAATCCTTTCCCCATTGCTTGTTTTTCTCAGGTTTATCAAAGATCAGATAGTTGTAGATATGCGGTGTTATTTCTGAGGGCTCTGTTCTGTTCCATTGATCTATATCTCTGTTTTGGTACCAGTACCATGCTGTTTTGGTTACTGTAGCCTTGTAGTATAGTTTGAAGTCAGGTAGTGTGATGCCTCCAGCTTTGTTCTTTTGGCTTAGGATTGACTTGGCAATGCGGGCTCTTTTTTGGTTCCATATGAACTTTAAAGTAGTTTTTTCCAATTCTGTGAAGAAAGTCATTGGTAGCTTGATGGGAATGGCATTGAATCTATAAATTACCTTGGGCAGTATGGCCATTTTCACAATATTGATTCTTCCTACCCATGAGCATGGAATGTTCTTCTATTTGTTTGTATCCTCTTTTATTTCCTTGAGCAGTGGTTTGTAGTTCTCCTTGAAGAGGTCCTTCACATCCCTTGTAAGTTGGATTCCTAGGTATTTTATTCTCTTTGAAGCAATTGTGAATGGGAGTTCACTCATGATTTGGCTCTCTGTTTGTCTGTTAATGGTGTATAAGAATGCTTGTGATTTTTGCACATTGATTTTGTATCCTCAGACTTTGCTGAAGTTGCTTATCAGCTTCAGGAGATTTTGGGCTGAGAAGGTGGGGTTTTCTAGATATATAATCATGTCATCTGCAAACAGGGACAATTTGACTTCCTCTTTTCCTAATTGAATGCCTTTTATTTCCTTCTCCTGCCTGATTGCCCTGGCCAGAGCTTCCAACACTATGTTGAATAGGAGTGGTGAGAGAGGGCATCCCTGTCTTTTGCCAGTTTTCAAAGGGAATGCTTCCAGTTTTCGCCCATTCAGTATGATACTGGCTGTGGGTTTGTCATAGATAGCTCTTATTATTGTGAGATACATCCCATCAATACCTAATTTATTGCGAGTTTTTAAAATAAATAAGAAATAAATAAATAAAGGTGAAAAAAACTACACACGAATAACTCTTATGAACATAGTTGCAAAATTTCTCAACACACTATTAGCAAATGGAACCCAACAATTTACTTAACAATATTGCACAGCCAATTGAGCTTTATTCCAGGCATGAAAGTATGCATGGCAGGTCCAATATTAGTTAATCAATCAATGTAATTTGGCACATTAACAAACTGAAACAGAAATCATAAGATCATATCAATATATACAGGAAAAGCACTGACAAAATTTAGCACCCATTTATGATTAAAAAAACAAACAAAAATTTAAAAAAAGTCTCTCAGAAATCTAGGGCCAGGGGGACCTTGTTCAACTTGATAAAATACCCTATAGCTACCATCATATCTATGGTGAGCAACTGGATGTATTTCTCCTAATATCAGCAATAGTGCGATAATGTCTTCTCTTACTTCTCCTAGTCAATACTATGCTGGAGTATCTAGTTAGTGCATTAAGGTAAGAAAAGAAAAGAAAACTCAGTTTACATGCTTGATGTTCTTCTCAAACACCCATGAAATCAGTCTAATTATGAGAAAAACATCAGGCAAATGCTAATAGAGTAATATTCTATAAAACATTTGAAGATTACTCAATACTATTGAGGTAATCAAAAACAATGCCAGAGAAAAGTATAGCCAAGAAAAGCCTAAGAAGACATGACTACTTCATGTAATGTGGTGACTTAGATGATATTCTGGAACAGAGAAAGGATACGAAGAAAAAACTAAGCAAAGCTAAATAAACTATAGCCTTTAGTTTAAAAAAAAAAACAAGTCATATTTTATATATATGCGTTACTTATATTTTACAATACCTGGCTGGTGCTTAGCCTTGCCTCTCTGAAAATCTTGGTTCTAGAAGTGCATAAAAGGAAAGAGAGGATCTTTTTTAAAATTTATTTTATCAGTATAAGTATTATTATTATTATTTTTAAGAGACAGGGTCTCACTTTGTCACCCAGGCTGAAGTGCAGTGGTGTGATTATAGCTCACTGCAACCTCAGACTACTGGGCTCAAGTGATCCTCCTGCCTCAACCTTCCAAAGCACTGGGATTACAGGAGTGAGCCAACACACCTAAGAGGATCTTTTCTACCTAAATTTATGCTAGTCAACAGTATAAGCAGTAACAAACTTTAAACCAAATAGAATGAAAAAAAAAAACCAAAAACTCCAGAGCTTAGGTAAGGAAATTCTTATCTAAGTGGGTTGGCTTAGCTAGCATGAATTCTGCCTAAAATCCCAACACGTCCCACATTTCCACCTCAAGTATTGCAGCCTGTGCCCTCAGGGTAACAGATCATCAAAGCTGTGTTTTTGCTCTTCACTTTCTCTTCTCTGTGTGTATTGACTCATCTTTTACCACTTCCACAACCCCACTACTCAGCCCTGATGCTCTAATATATCAAAGCCAAGTTTATAATCAAAGCATCATACAACTACCATTGACATCATGACCCACGTTAGTATCTGTTTTTCAGGAAGTGTTGAGATCAAAGGAGTAGATATGTTTGGTCACCTCCCAGCTCAGGAAAATCTCCAAATTCACGGAAGCCCTGCAGTAAAAAAGCCTGTTTAAGTTAATTTAATGCCTACATGACCAGATTTATTTTGACAGAATACACCCTCTTCCACACCCACCCAGCATTTGTTGCTTTTTTTTTCTAGTTAAGGGACATTAGCCTTCTTTGGAACACAATTTGGAAAATGTGAACGTCCCCTGTCTGGTACATGGCTCTATCTCTTCTACATTCTTGGTTTTCTAAGAAAAGCTACCCAGGATCTCTTACCCTACTGTATCCCCCTAAAAATTTTCTATTTTAGGAAATACAGTGTTATAACAAAAACAGTCAGAATATGGACTGTGATGATCTTTGCCAAATACAGAGTCATCTCATTAAACCTCAGAGGTAGTGCCTCAGTAGGGCCTGAGAATGTGGCACTATAAAATTTTCACTTAACATTAAAACACCCAAAAAATATCTGGGGTAAGAGCAGGTGTCCTTTTGTTTTGTGCAATAGCTTATATGGAAACCTACTTATAGGTGGGCCATTGTTTGCAATATTTTATTTAAATAAATTTGTTGTTTGGGACACTACCTTTTAATATACTCTCTTTCATAAACTAAGTTTGGTCTTCTGGAAATGCTGTATAATATTGAGAATAATTTACATCCAGGAAAAATGTCTTGTTTGAAGAACCTCGAGTGACTTCTCACTTCAAAATATATCAAGTTGTTTATTCTTAAAGGCTCAAAGGAATCTGACCATGTGTATTAGTCCATTTTCACACTGCTATGAAGAAATACCCAGGACTAGGCAATTTATAAAGAAAAAGGGGTTTAATGGACTCACAGTTCCACATGGCTGGAGAGGCCTCACAATCATGGCAGAGGGTGAATGAGGAACAAAGTGACATCTTACATGGTGGCAGGGAAGAGAGCATGTACAGAGGAACTGCCCTTTATAAAACCATCAGATCTTGTGAGACTTATTCACTATCATGGTAACAGCAGGGAAAAACTTGCCCCCATGATTCAATTACCTCCCACCAGGTCCCTCCCACAACATTTGGTGATTATGGGAGCTACCGTTCAAGATGAAATTTGGGTGGGGACACAGCCAAACCATATCACCCTGGCTCTATTCAGAGCCTACAGAGGAGGTCCAAACTTTAAATATTCATTTATGCAGTCTGTTATTTAGTTGGTAAATACTTATGGGACACCTACTTTGTGCCAGACTCTGTTCCAGATGTTGGAGATAACATGGCAAAGAAAGAAAGAAAAAGGCCCATGACCTCTTGGATCTTACACTCTGCTGGAAAGAAACAGGGCATACATAAGTGAGAGCATGTCAGAGCATAATAAATGCTATGAAGGAAAGAAAGTGGGGTAAAGGGAAAGAGGGTGACTTACGGAGGCAGGAGAAGAAGGGCCTCTCTGGAGAGGTGACATTTGAATGAATTGAAGGAGCCAGCCATGGGAGAGAAAAAGATCACAGACAGAAGGAGAAGCTAATGACAAAGCCCTGAGGTGGGAGCAAGCTCGGGATTTTCCAGGTTTAGAAAGAATGCTGTGTGCTTCTATGTGGCATGGGGGACGAGAGCCTGGGGACAGAGTTAGACAGGAGGTCAGGGACCAGACCATGTGAGGTCTTGAAGGCCAGAGTAAGGAGCTGCAGTTTATTCCAGGGACAATGGGAAGCCATTGGACAGTTGTATCAGGGGAGTGATATTATCTGATTTATAGATCACCAGTCTACACCAGCACTGAAATGACTTTTGGCAGCATTTTATTTTGAGACTTGACACTACCTATTCCCACCCATATCCCCGTCAACCTTGGCTGAACCTCCAAGCTCAAGTGCCTGCATCGCCATCCTCTTCTGGGCCCTTGTCTCCTCATATTCCATTCTTTTTTTTCAAAATGTTTCCACCCTGCCTCCTAGAACCCCACATTCTAGAATAACTGCCCCCCTTTCTTCTCAACATCTTCACTATCTACTGTTTTCATCTTCTTGTGTTAACTAGAAGCTTGTCCTCCCTTTTGGGTGCCTCCTGGCTTTGTTCCTCCTTTGAGTTAGCTATTTGTTCTCCTAAGGGCATGAGGTGGAAGGTGGACACTCTCCCTCCTCCACCCAGCTGCTTCCGTGCACTTCTGCCTCCCTCTTGCCCTCTGTGATGATGCTCCATTTTTGTTTACAGCACATCCCTTGGATAGTTCCTTCCAAGTCATCTCTGCTGGTTCATTTTCCTTTGCCTGCCCCTTATATTTTGGGATGGTAGAACTCTTTCCTGGACTCCCTTTCCTTCTTACTTTACACACCTTTCCTTGGTTATCAATTCCTCCCCCAGTCCCATGAATTCAATCTTCATCTATAACCCAAAGGTGTCGGAATCCATATTTCCAGTTCAGACTTCTTTCTCAAGTTGCAGACTCTTTTTGTTTGTGTGTTTTTGGAGATGGAGTCTCACTGTGTTTCCCAGGCTGGAATGCAGTGGCCTGTTCTTGGCTCACTGCAAACTTCACCTCCGGGTTCAAGTAATTCTTGTGCCTCAGCCTCCCAAGAAGCTGAGATTACAGGCATGTGCCACCATGCCGAGCTAATTTTTGTATTTTTAGTAGAGGTAGGGTTTTGCCATATTGGCCAAGCTGGTCTTGAACTTCTGGCCTCAAGAAATCTGCCTGCCTCACCCTCCCAAAGTGCTCGGATTACAGGTGTGAGCCACTGTGCCCATCCAATGTTACATACATTTATAGGTAGTATATCACAAGCTCCTTGGAAGAGGGACAATATTCTACTCTTACTTGTAGCACTCATAGCATGCATTGGGCTTCATATATAGTATGCACTTAGTAAATATTTGTTGGGAAAAATGGATGGAGAAAACATATGTCACCTGCTACCTAACCTTGTTGTCATCCACTGATCTCTGTTTCTCCTCATCATTCATTGAGGGCTTAAGCTCTCCACACCACTCCTGACATTAGCAATAATTCTGTTAATATCAACATCTGTGGAGAAGATGCAGCCAACAACTGACCTCAGGTTTTCAGCTCCTCCCTCCCATGATGAATTTCTCTACCATGCTTCAGTTTCCAACTCCCATGGGATGCCTCTGTCTAGATTGTGTCATCACAAATAGGTACACCTCCTTCTAAAATCTCAGTTCCATGCCCCACCCCCATCACCTCCTGCCAACCTCCTAAAGCCCAGGCTGTAACCATCCTTCATCCTCACTTGGACCTTCAATCTCTAGGTCCTTTTTTACCCCTCATGTCCTCCTCTTCCTCCCTATCCACCTTACAGTTCATCATTATCATTGATCCCTTTCAGTTTCAGTGATAGCCCAGGCAAGTGCCAGGTCCTGAAAATCGGGCAGGGAAGAAAAGGCAACCTGGCTCTGCACTCCCAGAATTTATAGTCTAGTGGGGGGATAGATATTAAAAACGTGAGGAAACATATAGATGTATGATTAAAAATTATGAGAAGAGCTTTGAAGGGAATGTACAGGAGGCAATGAGTTTGCATAATAGGCTTATCTAATTCAGTCTCAGGAGATGGAGAAGTCTTCCCTGAAGAATATTAAAAGAAACTCCTTGGGAAAAAAAAGAAAAGGAAAAGCATTTCTGTAGTTTAAATGTTGATTTTTAATTATTTCAAAAATCCTCTCAACTTTTACCTAGGAAAATCACTAACAATGATTTCTAAAGATCTCAATACTCTGCTCTTTCCCGTACCCTCCTGGGCATATCGCTTCTTAGACGTTTCCCATTGTCTGTATTTTCTGTCTGCCTCTCCTTCTGCCTCCGGGTGCTTCTGAGGCTTCTAGAGCCAAATGATCAAAATAGATAAGTTTATGGAAAACCCTGGAAACAATAGTTACTTTTCCTACCATGTGCAACACAGAGACATTATGTTCCACATTTGCTAAATAAAATAAAAGTCAACACTTTGAACGTTGCTATTAAAAGCTGCGCATTGGCTCGCTGGCCCTTTCCCCATGTCTCTCTGGGGCTGACTGTCCTATTTGTCCTTCACCAGTAGGCGGCTCGAGCCTGCCCCAGAATCCGGGAACCTAGCTCTATGCAAGGGCTATCTTCACCTGACCTGTCTCCGGTCACAATCTGACAGTTTAATGTCTGAATCACTCAGTTTTCTTTCCTCTCTGGCAAGGACATGCTGGGTTTATTACATGGTGCTATTGTTCCTGTTTTACGCCTGTAAAGCCCATCCCACTGCACCAGGGAATAAATCATCCCCTTGTCGTGGCCCGAACGAATTATAACTGCTCTCTGGGGCCCAGGGCAGACCCCTGCTGAGGTCCAGCTCTCCAAGAAAAGAAGCGCCTGAGTCCTCTGAGCTGCTACGTCCTTCTTCCCACTCATTGGCCATAGGTCTGTATCTTCCCTTTAGCTGCCCTCTGGGCACCTGACTCCTTTGAACAAGGAGCAAAGTGACCAGAACAGATAAAGAGGCTGTTGGAAGAACAAGATAAAATTATTAACTTTCCTAGAATTCAGACCTTAAAGAATAGAGGTCTTTGAACCATTTACTCCTCATACTTGAATAAGGATCCTTTAGAAGGCATTTAGATCAGTTAACAAGGTAAACAAATGTGTGTGTGTGTGTGCATATGTGTGTGTGTGTGTGAGAGAGAGAGAGAGAGAGAGAGACAGTGCAGGGAGCAAGGAAACTGGAGAACTGTCTTGAATTTCAGCCACTGGGAGACCAAGGAGTTATGATTTTCCTGGAGCCATCCCAGACAGCTCTTTCACCATTTGAAGAGCTCTTCTTCTCTGTGCTGAGGCTCTTGGAGCCTCTACTCTTTTTGTTTGTTTGTTTTGTTTTTTTAACGCATTAGAAGAACCAGTTTGTGGAAACTAAATGAGCCAGAATTCAAACTTTTGGGTTTCTTAAATTGATACATTGTAGTTGTACATATTTTGGGCATATACGTAATACATGTATACCATGATACATGTGTAATGATCAAATCAGGATCATTAGGCTATCCATTACCCAGCCATTTGTCTCTTCTTTGTGTTGGGAACATTACAAAATTTTTTTCTAGCTATTTTGAACTATCCAACAAATTATTGTTAATTAGAACTTTTCTACTGTATTATCAAATATTAGAACTTATTCCTTTGATCTAACTGTATTTGTATTTTTATAACCATTAACCAACTTCTCTTTATCTCCTACCTCCCTTCACTTCCCAGCTTCTGGTAATTACTATTTTACTCTCTACCTCCATGAAAACCTCAAATTCTTTTAAGAATAATATTATTTATTTATTTATTTAGAGATAGGGTCTCACTATGTTGCCTAGGCTGGGTTGATCTCCTGGGCCCAAGTGATCCTCCTGCCTCAGCCTCCTAAGTAGCTGGGATTACTGGTGTTCTCACTTGTGACATAGCATTCCTGGGATCACTCTGGTGGTGGGTGTGGTGGGTGGATGTCAAGCTGCATGAGAAGAAGCCAAAGTCAGATAGTCCTGTTAGAAGGATGCTGTACTCACCAAAGTGACCACAAGCTGAGACAAAGGCTATGAAGGGAGGAGTGTGGATTTAAAAGATCTTGAGAAGGAACTGAATGGATTTGTAAAGTACCTGTGTCTGGAGAGAAATGGAAAAGAAGTTCATGATAAGATCTAGGTTTCTCACTTCAGCAATGGAATATGTTTTTACTCATGGGAATGGGGCAGATGGAGGCGGACAGTAGTCGGTCCTGAGAGGAGTCTAGGGAAGGGAGAGAGCCTGACAGCCATTAGGATGCATGTGGAAGGGGGTTAGGGCAGGGATGGCAGAGAGGGGCGTACGTTCTGATAGTCCCAACCCTTCACAACCAGACCTAGGACAGATATTACTAATCAATTGTACCAATCTTTCCCACTGAGCTTGAACCCAGTGTCAGAACATTTTGTAATATAATAAATCCTGGTAGCCATTATCAATTAATGAAATGTACTTCTGAAGATGAAAGGTGATTGCTTCCTTTTATCGTCCTAGAGGTTTAGAAGCAGAGCTTACAGGTAAGAAGGCTGGGCCTTGCTCAGTGCCTGCTTGGCAAATTTATTCCCTCCCAGGCCAGCTTTCCATGCTCACCTCAAGCCTCTGCCTTTTCTGTCACCTCTGAGGCCTCGGGGCAAGTCTTAGCAGCCTTGATCTAAAGGTGAGCATTGCACCCCTGACCTAGATTCTCTACCTGTCCATAGTCTTCATGCAAGCCAAACAGCACCAAGATCCCCCAATTAATGCGTGTCCTCTTGTCCTTCCCCCTTTACAAAATTATGTGGACACTGGTCCTGGCCCGTCCTGAACTTGAGAGCCCGAATCTTGGGAGGCTGAGTGACAAGCATTACCCGTCAAGGGAGACAATGGCAGTATTGACCTGCTGACGGGAAGCAGGCCTGTCCGCGTGCTCCGAGGACAGCTTGCAGACAGGCTTTTCTTCCCACACAATTGCTGGCTGTTTCCCATGTTCCACAAGAAAAGGGGCATACATTCCAGACAAGGAGACTATTTATTTTCCCACCAAAGGTGACACGTGGCATCCAGAGGTCAGGCTCAGGGCAGGGCCATGTTTGCTGGGCTAAGCTTAGCCTTTTCTCAGAAGCCTGAATTGTTCTGACAACCTCCCAAGCTGTGTCTCTGGGCTGGGAATGTTTCCTCAACTGCTCTGTACAAACACCCATACTGGCTACTCCATCTTCTGGGTTTGTTTATAGACCAAAGTCAAAGGCGTGAGCACCCAGGCTCCAGACAGAGCTTTGATGCAAATAGAGGGGTGAGGGGCAAGGGTGGTACCCTTAGCTTGCTCTTTCTCCACACAGTCTGAGCAAGAAAGGCAGAATTTCTACTATAAAAAGGTCTTCAAATACAATTTGACCCCTCGAAAAGAAACTGCATGACTGTGACCCTGTCTAGCAAGAAAGAGGAAGTTAGAGTGGCTTTTCTTTCTACTTACCTGTTCCAATGGTACCAAAATTCTGCAACAGTCCCTCAAATAGCTGGGATTTTTTTTTGAGACATCAATAACAATAATGACAAATTTTATCTGAAAAGCACCTTACGCTTTAAGAGACACTG
Organism: Pan troglodytes; assembly: GCF_028858775.2. NCBI lineage: Eukaryota > Metazoa > Chordata > Mammalia > Primates > Hominidae > Pan > Pan troglodytes. The sequence goes on from NC_072407.2 coordinate 17,970,268, forward strand.
TTACAAATATTATTTTATTAAATTCTCAGTATAACCCAGGGAAATCAGTATAAATAACATCATGTGTTCAAAGCATGTACTGGGTTGAGCACAGTTCAGGATGAGAGGGTAAGGGGTATGTGGAGCTGAATGAGAGTCCCTGAGCTGCGGCGGCTCACTGTTATGTGTGTGAATGATGATAAGGAAGGCAGCAAGGCCTTTTGATCCTGTCTCCAGGCTCTTAGGGCCTCTCAAATTTTGGCTGCCCTCCAGGGGAAAATTTGTTCAGAGGACTAGCATAGCACTTTAGCAAAAATATTGATCCTAACCAAAATCCACTAGTCCTAGGTAGTGGCCAAACCTGAATAGGTTGCCTCAAAAGCTGCCTATACCTCACTTGAAGGATCTGCTTAGAGTTATGCATAGACAGCAACCAGGTTGTATCTCGAGTGGCTGTTCTGGAGGGAATCTCAGCGGTGCTACTGTACCAGCTGTGCGACCTCCGGCAAGTTGCTCAAACACTTGGGCAAGTGCATGTTGGCTTCTCTATCCTTAAAGTGAGGTTACTATTATTGTTTATCTCATTTGTTGGTACTGAGGGTTGAATAAATTAATGTATGTGATGTGCTTTGAATTGCACCTGTCATATAATGCATGATTAATACATGCTAGTTATTATTATTCCAGTGACCACACAGATAGTGGTTAGAAGCAGCAATACAATTTCAAGCACTGGTGAAAAAGTGCAGAGTAGCATTAAGAGAGCCTAACTTAAACCCTTTCATCTTTCCTTTTCTCTCTTCTTCCTCCTTCCCTGCCACCTGCCCTTATTCCTCACCTCTTTTCCTTTCTCAGTGGAAGGAGTATGAATAGTAAATGGGAAGAGTTAAGGCAGATTGAGTGACCTTTGGTTGGAACTAGGGCAGGGTCAGACCCCAGGCTTTGGGAGGAACCAAAAGGCCCAAAACCATGCGGGAGCATCCACAAGTCAACACCAGGAAACCAAACATAAAATCTACATGCAAAAGGCAGAGGCAGCTGGGTGCAGCTCACACCTGTAACCCCAGCTCACACCTGTAACCCCAGCACTTTGGGAGCCCAAGGCGGTCAGGAGTTCGAGACCAGCCTGGCCAACATGGTGAAACCCCATCTCTACTAAAGATACAAAAATTAGCCAGGTGTGCTGGTGGGTGCCTGTAATCCCAGCTACTAGGGAGGCTGAGGCAGGAAATTGCTTGAATCTGGGAGGTGGAGGTTGCAGTGAGCCAAGATCGTGCCACTACACTCCAGCCTGGGTGACAGAGCGAGACCCTGTCTTAAAAAACAAACAAAAAACAAAACAAAACAAAACAAAAAAAAGCAGAGGCAAGATTGGAATCAAAAGGTTGAATGCAGAGACCAGAAATCACAATGGGGAGAATGGAGTCAGAGTGTAAGCAGGGTGGAAACAATTGGGAAAGTCCCCAGGAATTGCCACTAACAGGCCTGGGAGGTTTGGGTAGCTGTGTTGGATGGTCTTAAAGCGTCAGAGACTGGAAGGGTACAATCACTCACCACTACCACCACCAACAATAATGGCCAACATCTGTTGAGCACTTACTCTGTTATGGCAGCACGCTAATTCCTTTATGTGCATTTCTCATATAATCCTCACACTATACTGAGTGACTGCTATTGTTTTCCTCATTTTAGAAGCTAAAGTTCTGAAAGGCAAGCTTCTGCTCAAGGTCATAGAGCTGGATGTGATGGAAAATTGGACCCAGGAGTATTTGATGTGGAGCCCATTCTCTATGCTCTGCCATCATCCTTTACTCAAAAAAACAGCAACTAAATGTCTGTAGTGTCCTAGTCTCAGGGTAAAGCATTCTGAAGGTAACACAGATGAGTCAGATGTGGTCCCTGTTCTCCTAGCTAATGAGGTAGCAGTGAAGGCAGATAGAGAATCAAAGTGTAATTTGTTAAGGACCGTGATTGCTTGGTCCTTACAATAAATATACCTTCTGGTAGAAAGCAATCAAGGTTTTCCAAAAGCAAAACCAGGAATATGAAAGGAACTTGATCTAACAGGTTCTGAATTCAAGGAGGAGACCAGTAGAGGCAGCCAACTAGCAGGGCTTATAGAGGAGACACCTGAGAGAGAGAGGATCAGGGACTGGCTGGTGAACCCAGCCCAGGTGAGAGGCAGCCAAGTACAGCAGAAAGTGCTTTGGAACCCAAGGGATCTGCTGCTCCCTAGCCCTGGGGACTTGTACAAGCAAGTCTCTTAACTTATGTAAAATGGGGATGCTGGTACCTATCTTGGAGGTTGGCAGTAAGGATTAATTGAAGTAAATTATATACAGAGGCTATTACAGTGCCTGACATTGCAGAAAATACTAGTAAGTGATGAATCGATGGAGCGAGATGAGAGGAAGAAGATGGAGAAGAGAAGAAGAAAGAGAGGACCACTTGTAAGCAGCCCCTGGAAGCAAAGCTTGCAGCTTTGAAACAGCCATGTTATCCACAGTGGTGAAGCAATGTAGCTTCCTGGTCTCCAAATCCATGCAAAGCTATAGAGCAAGGTAATCACACTTACGAGTTCTCAGAAACACATTGAAGGATACCCCAGTTCTCTCATGTTGGCAAATTTTACTTGTACACTTAAATGTGAGTGTGAAACTGAAGTGCACATGCTTTTTTAAGGAAAAGGGACTATCCTAGAAGCCAGAGAATGTGTGTCAGGGAGAGGGAGAACAGCACAGAGTATAAGGGTTTGGCTGTTAACTGGAAACGCTTCACTCAATAAGCAGTAATGGAGCACCCGCTGGTGTGCACCTAAACCTTGAAGGGAAGTCTGAGCCCTAACCCAAGGAGAGGACAAAGCATCGGGCCCCATGACAACAGGCCTATGAGGAGGAGGTGAAGAAAGGTGCACTCTGAGGAAAAGGAGGAAATGTGCTGCTCGGGAAGCAGAATTTGCAGAGCTCGAAGGCTAATTGGGAGTGGGGATGAGGGACGTTGTTACCTGGGCTTCCGGCAGCAGTTCTGCCAGGAACTGAGCTTTACTGAAGGGTCTGGGGATTCCAACAACACGGAACGCTGCCAGGTAGAGTTCACTGAGTGTTTGTTCCATCAGCCGATGGGAGCAAAGTTAAATCCACGCTGGCTCAGCCCCAAAGACAGAAGCAGAGAAGCTGGTTGTGCATTCTTGCCATGTCTCTCTCCAGCCCTCTCTCCTTTGGCACCTCTGGCATGTTTATCCTGGGTGGACCTTCTCTGTCCCATTTTCTTAACCCAACCAAACATAGAGCTGTCATCCTTTGCTTGTCTTCGATCTGAGTCTATAAACTTGCAGGCCTGGGTCAGTTCTCTGGCTGGATTTCTTGGAACCTCCTTTCTACCCTATTTTGTTTCAGGCCTTTTCAGGCTGGTGCCAGTAACAGCTCCTCTCCCACCCCCTAATAGCCACAGATACCTAATTTTAAAAATTTCTTGCAGGTTTAACTTCCTTCTAGTGCTCTCGGCTTCAGACCTTCTTGTTCTGGTTGGTAATTTAATGCGGATGTCAGCTACCTGAGTATCCCCAGTCCTCCAAGCTACAAGGGCATTTTCTTCCTTTAATAAATATAGAAAAATGACTCAAACTCCAGCCCAGGTACAGGGAGGAACACAGCATCCTCCTGGTACCTCCTTCTCCTCTGACACCTCCTTGCTCCATTTCATGCATAACCCCAATTTTCTTTATTTCTCTCTAGTTTACTACAAACACAAGGCCTCTTAGAGTAGACATTCCTGAGGCTTTGGGGTAACAGGTAGATTTAGCATACCACATTAGAGATTACAACCTACAACCATCTCTTACTTGTTGGTGTCTCGATAGCTAACGGGCATTTTCTGCCCTGGGAAATCTCTCACTGGCCGGGCCCCTCATTAGGCCTTGCTGTTATCTTTGCTGTCAGCCTTGAGGGTCTTCTCCCCTCCCAAGCTGCCAAATTCCCAACCTTACCACCAAAATCCTATTAACTTCATACAAAAAACACCTCACCTACCCACCCTCTACCCACAACCCTAAACTCCTTTGCATATTCAAAGTTTATTAAGGGGCTCTACTGAAATCTGCCATCTCAGGAACTTCCTCCAAGGCACCCAATGAAGCTCTGAAAGAACAGTTTTCCCTCTAACATGGCAGACTCATTAGAAAGAGCTCCCTCCTTTGTTCGAAGACTCCCCCTTCCCCAGGGTGTAGGATTTTTGTGTCTTTCTTTCTCCATCTAGTTTCCCAGCTTCCCTCTCATTACCTTGCTGGATTCTTTTGCACCGCTTAGTCTCTGGGTTGACCATTAGGCTGCCTGGATTTGATTTCATTTTCTTGCCTCACTGCCCTTGACCACACACGCTGCTGCCCAGGCCAGACCCCACACTCCAGCTGGGCCCTGTGTCACACACTTGCCCCCTGGAGGGGGTCCGTGACATTTCCTTGGAAGTCCCCAGTAATCTACTCACCCCATTTCAGGCAGCTAGGCCATTTGTTCAATGAGTAATCATGTCTCATCCTGTGCACAGGGCCTGGAGCCAGAGAACCTGGGACTACCCTCTAATGTTAGGATGTCAACATTAATGGGACACAGGGAGGACCAGGAAATCCATAATGGGGCAGGTGGAATGGAGGGGATCTTGGCTTGGGGACTGGCTGCTTGAAGGTGACATTACCAGGAATATGAGCAAAGCAGGTTGGAAAGTTCCCTTTCATGCTTGTTAAGGCTGAGGGACCTATGGGGCAACCCAGGGCAAAAGGCCTTCAGGTGAGCAGCTGGGAAAATGGGTCTGCAGCCCATGAGAAGATGGGGAGGGGGTGGGGAGCCAAGGGCACAGAAAGTAATGTGAGGGCCAGAAAGGCTGTGTACTGAATGGCTTGGCTGTACCCAAGCTCTTGGAGACCAGCAAAGCCTTGAGAGTGCAGATCTCTCCCCAACAGGGGCCCAGCTGCGTCCTGCACCCTGCACCACAGTCACAGCAGCCCTTACACTTAGCCGGTGCAGGCAGGAAGATAATGCGCTCTGGTGTTCAAGGACAATCAGATTCAGCAAAGCGTGAAATCAGTTTTTTCCAACGAACTCACTGTGGGCCAAAGGAACAGTTTCTATCTTCAGAGAGAGGAGAAACCTGTCATTCCCTGAAGCAATTTACCTGTTTCAGTGGAAGCGGATGTTCTTTCAAAGAGCAGGGGGCATCTGTGCCTAACCAGGGACCACCCATGGGCTCATTTGATGGAACAGACCACAAGGGCTAGGCTGACTTTCCTCTCTGCCTCGTGTCCAAGGGCTTGGGATAATGGTGGCTGCATCAGGAAAGCAGATGTTACATATCAGCAGCCCAGGGTCACTGCAAGCCAAGAAATAGGTTTCATTTGTTTGTTCATTCACTCGTGTTTATTAAGCACTTTCTATGCATCAGGTTCTGGGCCCCATTGTTTCATAAAAGAGACAGAAAAATCCAGTCTTGTATTAGGTATGTGGACTGTGTACTCAGACCACTTGGATTCAAGTCCCGGTTCTACCACTTACACGATGCTGACCTTGAACAACTTACCTCCCTTTTTTGTGCCTTGATTTCCTTATTTATAAAATGGGAATGTGAAAGTTCCATCTACATCATGAGAGTATGGTAAAAACTGTTACAATACATGTAAAAGCTCTTAAAATCATGCTTTGCACATTGAAATGCTCTGTAAATGCCAATATAGAAAAAGAAAACCATTCATTTTTTGTGATACATGCAGTGTTGAAGGAATGATGTACCAGTTTCTCTGAGAGCACTGAAAAAGGAGTATTTTGTGAGACACTGGTATCTGCATCGAGTCTTGAAGAATGATCAGGAAAGTGTGCAATGAGTTTGCTGGAACTGGAAATGGCCCCTCATGGCTGGAGCCAAGTTCACTCAGGGAAGATCAAGGAGTGAGGGAGGAAAGGTTGACAGGGGCAGATCCCAGGATCCCAAGATCACAGAGGGCCTTGAATGTCGCACCAAGACACTTGGGGTTAAAATTAGGTTAAATGTTGTAAAGACGCTTCTGGAAGGGTTTCTGGGCACTGAAATGCCATGCCATTATTCATTTGCCTTGGAAATATTCTCTAGTCAGGAAGGTGGAATTATAGTTTGTTTATTTTTAACAAAATTGATTTTTTTAACTGCCCGTCTCTTTGCCAATAAACCGTTGTGCCACTGAGGCTGCTTCATAAGCTGGTGACTGTGCTAGCTGGAGTGTAATAATTGTTTTTCCTCATGGACTGACTGAAGCATTGGTCTGTGAGGCAGGAGTTCAAGTTCAAATTAGATGGCATTTGTTCCTTATTTAGGTCCACCTGTTATGAATATTTACCAAGCTGGAAAAAAAAAACAGTGAATAAATGGATGATTTGGGAAGGCCTTAGGTTGAGTGGAACAGCCTCCTGGGAGGAAAGAGTGGGGCTGTATATGTATCTCTCATAAGAGGGTCTCTCCAGGTCTAGAGCATGTCTTGAAGGAGCATTTCTAAGTGTCCTTATCAGGATCTTTTCCATTTTCATCTGCCAGTGACCTTTCCCCCTTGCCTAGGGGGTGGGTCCCCGAAACAATGTAATTTGGGGAGTCACATGCAGTACATTAGGAAGTACATGGGCTTTGGTGAAAAAGGACTTGGTCTTGGTGCCAACTCTGAGCCTTTATTCCCTTGGTCATAAAGCAGGTATCAGGATGCTGCTTACCTCATGGGGTGGCTGAGAGCTTCAGACCATGTGACAGTTCTGAGAGCACAGTCAACTGTGGCACCTTCTGAGTGCACTCACAGAGCCACGCCCACAGAATTCATGCTTGCACAAAATGTCAGCACAACACCAGGGGAAAATGCTACGTTGGACCCATGAGACAATGCTGCTACTACAGTTAAGAGATTGGGTCTGAAGGTGATCCAGTGCAGTGGGGAGGGGAGAGAGGTTGTGCTTCCTCGGCTTTATGCATATAAAGTGTTCTTCTTGGTTCCTAGCAGACAGTGAACACCCCATAAGTGGCAGGCACTGGTGGGGCAGCAGGCGTTGGAGAGTGGAGCATGGTGGTGATGGGGAGCTCATAAAGAAATGGAAGGGAGGGACTTGAGAAAAAGACAGAAGACTCAAAAGCACAAGGAGAATGTTAAGGGGACCAGAAGGAGCAAGAGAAGGACTCACATAGTATAGGAGTGCAGAGAAAGTGGGAGGCGAGTAGAGAGTAAAAATAGAGTCAAACAAGCACAACGGGAGAGTGGGCCGCTGCCTTGTAACATGGGGCAGGTGCCACTGGAAAACTGGCTGGTGGCAGTCGCTGTGTTCAAGTTGTGTCAGCTCCCTGAGCCTCAGTTTCCTCATGGGTAACACAGTTGGGAAGCGTGGCAGGGAGAGGCATTGGTGCAATGCCTGGGGAGCAGCATCTAGTCCCTCGTCACAAATAATGTGGCCTGATGTTCTGGCATCATGCTTGGCATACAGGAGGCCATACTATTGATGGTTCAAATTGGCTCACTTTGTGGAGTGAAAGACAGAGCTGTTCATAATCACGCCAGGACAACAGGGCAAATCGGGACTCTCCGGGGCACACTGCTTCGTGTGACCTCCACACATAGTAAGCTCTTAAAGACACAGTTGCAATCCCTAGGATTCATTAGTGGGAATCACATAGTTAGAGAAGGCACTCACCTAATTCATTATTCTTCTGAAAAGAAGGTAGGTTTTGTAGAAACAAATGCCTGATACCTATAAATAGACTGTGTCAATTAATGGTCAGGATGCAGTGTTGCCAGATGAAATGCAAGTTTAGTTAAGTTTGAATTTCAGGTCAACGGTGAATCATTTTTAAGGTAAGTTGCAGTAGACATAGTTACCTCCCTTTTTGTCTCCCCGTCTGATTCTTTCTCTTCTCACTGCCGAATGCCTTCCTCTGCTTAGTCACAGATTCCATATCGTCAGAACGTTGGCCCGTGCCTGCTCAGCATGGTTTCTAAGGACCTGAATCTACCTTCAGGATTACAATTTCAAATACCCATTACCAAATGCCTCAGTATTTTAAAGTTCATGGTTTAATTTTTAAACAATTTTATTGAGGTATAAAATGCACATGCCATAAGATTCACCCACTTCCTAGTTTAAATTTTGCTAAAAGCTCTATCTAGGCTAGCTTATGAGTCAGCATCTTGGTCAGGTGCTATCCCTGTGTCAGGTACCTACCCCTGGTACAATAGCTATGACCCAAGGACAGATCATGACTATCCTTGGGCAAGTGCTGAAGGTTATGTAGCTTCACTTAGATAGAAATATGGACCCTCAGACACTGAGATTAACATCTCTAATGGCAGGATCTAAGAGGAGATGACATTTGATATGGGTTTTGCAGGATGAATTAGTATTAATCAGCAATTTAAAAAGGGAAACAAGACATTCTAGCCAAGGAACATCCTGTGCAAAAGCAAAGGTGCATGAAACAGGAATGGGCAAGGAATGGGGAGTGGTTTAGAAGGTCTGGAGCACAGGGTCCTAGATGGGAAGACAGGGTAATGTAGGTGAATGTCGACTTCCAGGTTTCCAGCTTGGCTGCTTGGGTAGATAGAAGTGTCATTGAGTGAGATTATACTTCCAGAAGAAGTACAAGTTTGGGAGGGAAGATGGGGCCTGTAGAGCAATCCAGAGAGAGAAAGTCTAGTAGGTAGTTGGATACATAATGAGGAACCTATAATAATCTTCACCAAAACTTGTTCTGAATTTCACCAATAATCTAGCCCTTGGAGAGCCTTGATGATGAGCTGTCAGACAATGCAGCAGGAAATGAGTCCATTCTTCCAGGGAGACCAGCTCAAACCTTCCTGAAGGTGAGCCCTGCCAAATTCTGCATTGTTGATTCAGCCCAAACTCAAGCACCTGTGTACCTTAGAAGGAAGTAGAGAGTGGCAGAAACCTGGAATGCTGTATGTGGAATCTGTGCTTAGCCAGCAAGTTTAGATATTAAATGTTGAAAAGAAAAACAGAACCTGCCATAAATTCTTGTTACACACACTATTGCCTTAATAATAGAAGTACAAATAGGCCCCTAAAGAATTTTCTGTTTTAGAGTCCATATTTAGTTTTAGCTTGTGATTTATTAATTTGCTCATTTTTCATGGTTGCTTATGGTAAACTTTTTAGAACATATAAATACTTGTTTTAAAAAGAAAGAAAAGAAAAATCACCATAAATCCCCTTCCTAAAGATGACCACTATGAACAGTTTTAAGTATATACTTCAAGTTTTTTTCTTTTGCAAAATTAAATGTTAATTTCTATCTATGTATACATACAGTTGCACATCAAGTAGTGCAAAGATTTTCTAATAAGAGCACCTGGGCTCCATGTCACCTCCTCATGCTATTCTACTTTCCAGAGAGAACATATTTCAGCGGATTTTGTTTCTCATGGTGGTATCTGTGCTGTCCAATATGCTGCTTTCTAGCCACATGTGGTTCTTTAAATTAAAATTAATTACAATTAAATAAAACTTAAAATTCAATTTCTCATTTTCACTGGCTGCGTTGAAGTACTCAATAGCTTCATGTGGCTAGAAGCTAACATGTTAGACAAAGCAGATATAGAACATTTCTATCATCACAGAACATTCTATTAAACATCACTGTTTTAGGTAAAAAGATGCTTTTATATTTATTTATTTATCTTTAGGTAGTATCAGTTGCCTTCGTTCTGTTTCTATTCAGATATATCTTTTAAAACTTTTAGAAAAATTAAAATATAACATACATACAGAGAAGCATATTTGTCACATATATAAATCTTAATAACTTATTACAAAGTGAATAATCCATGTGACTGTCCTCAGAGAAATAAATGGAACATTACCGGGAACCCAAACTCCCTCTTATTCCTAACCCTTCTCCAATATCTCATCTTCTATCAACGTGGGTTAGTTTTGCCTGTTTGCAGTCTTTCATAGCTGGCTTCTTTCATATAAATTATGTATGTGGGATTCCTCCATGTTTTTGTGTGATGGAGAGTATATTTACTGAAATAATACTACCAGTTGTAATGTAATTCTTGTAATTTAAGAATACTAATATTTCTGTATGAATACTAATGTAAGAATACTAATATTTATTTATTCTACTAATTAGACATTCGAGCAGTTTCCAGTTTGAAGCTGTTATGAATAATGTAGCTGTGAACATTCTTGTACATGTATTTTGATACATGTGAGTACACATTTCTGTGGGATGTGAAGCTAGGCGTGGAACTGCAGGGCCACAAGTCCGACTATGCTTAGCTTTCGTGGAGCTTCTATTGTACCATTTCACACTCAGCAGCATCTGACAGTATCAGCAGTTGTTCTACAGCTGTCTGATATTGTTTGGCTCTCTGTCCCCACCCAAATCTCATGTCAAATTGTAATTCTCAATGTTGGGGGAGGGACCTGGTGGGAGGTGATTGGATCATGGGGTGGATTTCCCCCTTGCTGTTATCATGATAGTGAGTGAGTTCTCACCAGATCTGATGTTTAAAAGTGTGGCACTTCCCTCTTAGCTCTCTCTCTCTCTCTCTCTCTCCTGCTGCCTGTGAAGATGTGCTTGCTTCCCCTTTGCCCTTCTGCTATGACTGTAAGTTTCCTGAGGTCTCCCAGCTAGGCTTCCTGTACTGCCTGTGGAACTGTGAGTCAATTAGACCTCTTTTCTTCATAAATTATCCAGTCTAAGGCAGTTTTTTACAGCCATGTGAGAACTGACTAATACAACACCCTCACCAATTCTTGATACTCTAACAGTTATATCATTATGTTTTAAATTTGCATTTCCCTGATAACTAGTAAAGATTAACACCTTTTTTGACATACATCGACTATTTGGAAATTCTTTTTTTGTCATGTTTCTCAATGTCTTTTGTATTTTACTGTGAGATTTTCTGACTTTTAGAAAAATTAATTTGTAGGCACTTTAAATATTTTCTAGATATGAGCCCCTTTTCAGTTATATGTGTTGCTAACATCTTCTCCCAGACTATATCTTGCCAACACGTTTTGATGAAGAAAAAGCTCATAATTTTTATATAACCCAACCTACTAATCTTTTCTTTTATGGTTAGTGCTTTTTGTGTTCTTATTTAAGAAATATTTTTCTACCCATGAATATATTCTCTTATGTAATTTTCTAGAAGCATTATCATTTCGATTTTTTACATTTATATCTAGAAAGAAGCTGGAGTCTATTTTTGTGTATGCTGTGAGGTAGGAATCAGATTTCACTTTTTTCAATATGGCTAGCTAATTGGATCAATTGAATCTGTATTATCTGTTTTAAGAACCATTCTTCCCTCATTGCTCTTTATGGCCACCTGTGTCACAAGTCATATCTATATGTCTGTATATCTATACCTATATCGATGTCTATAGATGTCTGTTTCTGGATTCTCTGTTACAGGGATAGGCAAACTGAATCCTGCTGCCTGGTTTAATAAATTAAGTTTTATTGAAACACAGCCATGCCCGTTCATTTGTGTATCGTGTATGGGTACTTTCATGCCACAGCAGCACTTGAGTTCTTGTGACAGAGACCAGTTGACCTGCAAAACCTCAAGTATTCAGTATCTGGCCTTTTTGAGAGAAGGTTTATGACCCTTGAATTCTGTTCCTTTTTCTTTTTAAAAAATTATGCTTGCACTGATGCTATACTGTCTTCATTGCTGTAGCTTTACAATCAATCTTGATTTTTGGTAGAGTAAGCATTTCAATATTGTTCTTCAAGATTGTCTGGGCTATTTTGGGGTCTTTGTATTTCCATACAAATTCTATTCAGATATATTGTGATTATAAAATTTTTTTTTACAAATCACATAATTTTAGCAACTTGTTTTATAAATGACTTAATATGTAGTGGAAATCTTTCCATAATATTAAATGTTCTTCTACAATATTATTTTTAATGGCTTCATGATATTCAATTATGCAGACAAACTATAATTTATTCAATCCAATAAATGGCTTGTTGTGTCTTTCCTATTTTCTTATCACCCCATTAAACTGTAAATTGCTTCTTTAGATTGTTCATACTCTTACACTAAGTAATTCCATTTAAGGGAATTAAACCAAAATAAATTATCTTAAATGGGAAAAAAAGCATGAAGATGTTGATCATAGCATTGTTTATAATCATGAAAAACCGGAAATGACAATTCACTGACACTTCGTAAATGGTTATGGTACTTTTGCTTATTGGAATATATAAAAATGCTTAAAACCATGATCAAGGAGACTGGGAAATTATTATGGAATGTTTTATGCAAAAAAATGTGTGTACTCTTGCAAAGGCAGCTATACTCACCACTGTACCACCAATGCCACATGGTGTGTACTCTTTATTTATGAGTATTAAAATATAGCCCTTAGGAAAAGATCTAGAATGATCTAGACCAAATCTAAGTTGGTTAATACTAGGGAGTGGCATTTGTGGGGGAGGGAAAGGTATAGTACTACATTCCCTTTTGTGTCGCTTGAATATTTCATAGAACTTATGTTATCTTATAATAAAAACATTTGACAATCACTTTCAAAAATAGACTGTATGATGCATGAAATGATAAAATAGCAATGTCCTAGGGGAAAGATAAGCCTTCTGTAAAAAGCAATCCCAGAGACTTAGTGTTAAGCAAGTCTATAAACAGAGGCTAAGATTTAAAACAAGACTAACATCCCAACTTGGCAGATGAACACAGCACAAGAGCATGGAACTCACAGAGGACAACCCCAGTTTGACCAGATTTATTCCCTTAGTCACACTGGATATGGTGAGTCCCAGCTGCTTAGTGAAGATGAACTGGAGACTCTGGGTCCTTAGAGGCTGTTGAGTATGATCACAATAAACTGCTTGTGATTCTTATTTTTGAGTGTGAGTACAAGGTAATCCTGGAAGAGACTGAATATCATCCTTGAAAATGCATAACATGGGACTGTCCTGTGGGCATCTTGTGGAGACCATAGAAATAAATCACAATCTGGTGGGTGGGGTGGGATTTTTCTCTGAAAAGGGTAAAAGCCCCAAAAGCCAATCATCTTAGATAGTGTTTATAAATTGGTCTTTGGTCCAGTGGAGAGGGGAGCGCACCCCCAGCCTGGTGCAGTTGGGCCTAGACGCTGAGGGAGGTCTGAAGAAATGGTGGTGGTGGACATGACCTATCTCTGGCCATAAGGAGGCAGAGGGGATGGAACAGCAACGTGACATAGTTAGTGTCGGGAGCAGCAGCAATAGCAACAGGGCAGAAAGGCTGCTCTTATGGCAGCTGGCATCCATAGCTGCAGGCAGTGTTTGCAGAACCAGGCCTCTGACCACAAAGGGCTCATGCCCCATTGCCAATGCCATTATAAAAATACTGATGTCCGGGCCTCACTCCAAACAAGTTCAATCAGATGGTTAGGAGTATAGCCCAGGCACCCATTTGTTTCCAAACTCTCCAGGTAAGAACCACTGTTTTAGGATCTATACTTCCCCAACACCCCTGGGTGTCAGACTCTTATAACTGCATCCAATTTGGATTGTGCTGCCCTGCAGATTAACGGAGGGTAAGAGTTTCATTCTTCAACAAGCCACGGTCCTGCAAAACAACTCCATTAGCCCTGGCGAGCTGCCAGCCCTTCTCTTCCCTCTTTGCCAGAAAATTAATGAGACCATTTATTGAAAGGAAGAAAACTAACCACTCCATTTTGTAGTGTCATGGGTCAAACTGTACACATTCTGCTATACTTAAGCTTCCATCAGGAAGGGGTAAAGGGGAAGGACTCTGCTTATGTGCCAGGCACACTTTCCACAGGTTATTTCTCTTAATCTTCACAAAACACCCTGGAGAGTAGGTAATACCATTAGTTTCTTTTGACAAAAACACTGAGACATAAAATGGCTAAGAAATATGGCCCAAATTACATAGGTAGTATAAGTGGTAGAGTGGGGATTTGAACAAGGTTTATCTAACTCTAGAATTCATTTTTTGTCTTTCTCTTTATTATAACCCTTTCCCTCCTTCAGTTCATTGCTACACATAAAGTATTTAAAATAATGTCTGGCAAATTGCAAGTGCTCAATAAATATTAGCAATTCCTCCTGGGAGCTTACTGTGAGAAGGAGGGGAGGCATGCAATCTGACCCTAAATTGCAGTAATTAAACTTTGTTGGCAAAAAAATATAGGCTAGAAGTTGGGGCTGGGTGAAGAAAATTTCCCAGCCTGTGGCTGAAATCCTTAATCCAAGGAGGCAATCTTAACCAACTCATTTATACCAAATAAAAGATTGAGATTCAACTTTGCTAAAACAGAATGCATGTACTGGGTTAAGTTATTAAAAATGCAAAGCAGGTTCTAGAAATTACTGAACTCTTCTCTTAAGCAAATTCTTTATCCAGCAAAGGGCAGGAAGGTCTATGAGTTTCAGGTATCTTGGTGATTTCCACTGATGTTGCTTTCTTGGCAGGCATGTGGGCTCCTTTGCAGTGAAAGGGCAGAAACAGCAGGTGAGGGCCGATCTGAACCATGGCAGAGAATGAGAAGTCTACAGAAGAATCATCTCAGAACTGGCCCCTTGTTAAAACAAAGCACAGCCCCTTCCAGGGTGGAGCAGCGTGGCTCTCTGGTGAGTGAGTGCCTCTCCATCCTCCTGAATTCTCCTTCCCTTCAGCGACCTCCCACTTGAATCCAGCTGTCACTGCTATCTAATCTCCTGAGGATGCTACACATTGTCTTTGAAGACTAGCCTTGCAGAAATGGAAATATCTTTTGAGACAGTCTGACTTCCCAAAGAGACTTTACTAAATAATGAGAATTAAAAAGAGAGAAATTCTAGAAAGTATAAGCAGCATAAAGGACATTCTAAATAATGTTTTACATTTGTTTCTTTTATTCCACCATAAGTGGCTTCTGTCCCCAGAGTGTGGTTTCACATCATGGATCCTTCCTCCCCACGTCACACTTGTCAGGTTATTTGTATCACACAGAAATCTGTCTCCTAGACATTCCTGACCCTTCAGGGAAATGACCAACTTCCCTTCCAGCATTCCCTTTCATTCTAGCCTGTGGTCTCGGGCACGGCCATGCTCTCCCCCTAAGCTAAGAAAAGGCCCCCAGTGGTTGATAGACACACACAAAAGAAACTTATTCCTCAGATAAGAATTCTGCTTTCTACTCACAAAGGTAGGCGTTGTCCATTTGGATTCCAATGGAATAATATCTCAAGCACTAAACAATACCTCCTCTATTAGACACACAATAACAGAAATATTATTTTTTAAAATAGAGGAATCATGAGCATAGCAAAGACTTTTTCCTGATTCAATTCCTGGTGGTGTATAACAAAAAGCTCCCAGTCCCCTTGCCAATAGGC
Source organism: Pan troglodytes (assembly GCF_028858775.2). NCBI lineage: Eukaryota > Metazoa > Chordata > Mammalia > Primates > Hominidae > Pan > Pan troglodytes. The sequence goes on from NC_072407.2 coordinate 17,985,625, forward strand.
CTTGTTATAACATTACAAAGTGTCAACTAATAAAGTGGTGGATCCTTCATTTGTGATTTGCACATTACTTAGAAGATGCAAGTTTTCTGGGATTTTAATCAAGAATCGCAAATTCCTAAAAATGCAGTCTCTGCAAGCAAATATTATAGCAGTGGTGCAGACAGGAAGAGCTCTGTATTTGTTCATACTGCAAGTGTACATTTTCATGTGCTTTGTAAACTCAAATAGCAAAGGATCAGCCAATAAGGTCTATAAGAGAGAGCACCTGCCTAGTTTTGCAAAGTCACACTAGATGGACATCTGCTATGAGGTAATAGTCATGGCCTCTGTGAAATGGTAGCATAAAGTGACAGGAGAAGATAATCTGACTAAAATACAGTTGAAACAGATGTCAACAAAGATAACTGAGATAAGAATGAATTACAAAGAAGCTAGAAATGCAGGAGATGGATTAAAATCTTTGGAAGATTTACAAGCAGAAAAGGTGTTGCAGAAAATCAGACCAATAAGGTAGAGAGCAAATTGCAGAAGGTCTCCTAGAATTCCGAGGAAAAATAATGAAGAGATAGAAACAATATAAGAGTAATATGATAGCCATTAAAAGAGAGAAAAGAGGTCTAACCTAAGAATTGGAGATGTTTTTTATCAAAACCAAACAATTAGAACAGAAGTAATAATTAAAGATGTACTGGAAACTTTCCTAAGCTAAAAATCAAATAGGCCTTTTTTTTTTAAATAAACTTTTTATTTTGGAATAACTTTAGATTTACAGAAGAGTTGCAAGAACAGAGTTCCTGGATGCCCTTTACCCAGTTTCCTCTATTGTTCATGGTTTACATATCCACAATGCATTTGTCAAAGGTAGGAAATTAGCACTGATACACGACAATTAACTAAACTACAGACTTTATTCCGATTTTGCCAGTTTTTTCACTAATGTCCTTTTACTGCTCCAGGACGAGATCTAGGGTACCATGTTGCATTTAGCCTTTATAGTTTTGTAAAAATAGAATTGTAGGCTGGGCGCAGTGGCTCATGCCTGTAATCCCAGCACTTCAGGAGGCCGAGATGGGAGGATCGCTTGAGCCCAGGAGTTTGAGACCAGCTGGGGCAGCATAGCAAGCCCTCGTCTCTATTTTTTTTTATTTGTTCTTACCACAACTTTTTAAAATTATACTTTAAGTTCTAGGGTACATGTGCACAATGTGCAGGTTTGTTACATATGTATACATGTGCCATGTTTGTGTGCTGCACCCATTAACTTGTCATTTACATTAGGTATTTCTCCTAACGCTATCCCTCCCCACTCCCCCCACCCCATGACGGGTCCCGGTGTGTGATGTTCCCCTTCCTGTGTCCATGTGTTCTCATTGTTCAATTCCCACCTGTAAGTGAGAACATGCGGTGTTTGGTTTTCTGCTCTTGCAATAGTTTGCTCAGAATGATGGTTTCCAGCTTCATCCATGTCCCTATGAAGGACATGAACTCATCCTTTTTTACAGCTGCACAGTATTCCATAGTGTATATGTGCCACATTTTCTTAATCCAGTCTATCATTGATGGACATTTGGGTTGGTTCCAAGTCTTTCCATTGTGAATAGTGCTGCAATAAACATACGTGTGCATGTGTCTTTATAGTAGCATGATTTATAATCCTTTGGGTATATAGCCAGTAATGGGATGGCTGGGTCAAATGGTATTTCTAGTTCTAGATCCTTGAGGAATTGCCACACTGTCTTCCACAATGGTTGAACTAGTTTACAGTCCCACCAACAGTGTAAAAGTGTTCCTATTTCTCCACATCCTCTCCAGCACCTGTTGTTTCCTGATTTTTTAATGACCACCATTCTAACTGGTGTGAGATGGTATCTCATTGTGGTTTTGATTTGCATTTCTGTGATGGCCAGTGATGATGAGCATTTTTTCATGTGTTTTTTGGCTGCATAAATGTCTTCTTTTGAGATGTGTCTATTCATATCCCTTGCCCACTTTTTGATGGGGTTGTTTGATTTTTTCTTGTACATTTGTTTAAGTTCTTTGTAGATGCTGGATATAGCCCTTTGTCAGATGGGTAGATTGCAAAAATTTTCTCCCATTCTATAGGTTGCCTGTTCACTCTGATGGTAGTTTCTTTTGCCATGCAGAAGCTCTTTGGTTTAATTAGATCCGATTTGTCTATTTTGGCTTTTGTTGCCATTGCTTTTGGTGTTTTAGTCATGAAGTTCTTGCCCATGCCTATGTCCTGAATGGAATTGCCTAGGTTTTCTTCTAGGGTTTTTATGGTTTTAGGCCTAACATGTAAGTCTTTAATCTATCTTGAATTAATTTTTGTATAAGGTGTAAGGAAGGGATCCAGTTTCGGCTTTCTACATATGGCTAGCCAGTTTTCCCAACACCATTTATTAAATAGGGAACCCTTTCCCCATTTCTTGTTTTTGTCAAGTTTGTCAAAGATCAGATGGTTGTAGATGTGTAATATTATTTCTGAGGGCTCTGTTCTGTTCCATTGATCTATATATCTATTTTGGTACCAGTACTATGCTGCTTTGGTTACTGTAGCCTTGTAGTATAGTTTGAAGTCAGGTAGCGTGATGCTTCCAGCTTTGTTCTTTTGGCTTAGGATTGACTTGGCGATGCGGGCTCTTTTTTGGTTCCATATGAACTTTAAAGTAGTTTTTTCCAATTCTGTGAAGAAAGTCGTTGGTAGCTTGATGAGGATGGCATTGGATCTATAAATTACCTTGGGCAGTATGGCCATTTTCAAGGATATTGATTCTTCCTATCCATGAGCATGGAATGTTCTTCCATTTGTTTGTGTCCTCTTTTGTTTCGTTGAGCAGTGATTTGTAGTTCTCCTTGAAGAGGTCCTTCACATCCCTTGTAAGTTGGATTCCTAGGTATTTTATTCTCTTTGAAGCAATTGTGAATGGGAGTTCATTCATGATTTGGCTCTCTGTTTGTCTGTTATTGGTGTATAAGAATGCTTGTGATTTTTGCACATTGATTTTGTATCCTGAGACTTTGTTGAAGTTGCTTATCAGCTTAAGGAGATTCTGGGCTGAGATGATGGGGTTTTCTAAATGTACAATCATGTCATCTGCAAACAGAGACAATTTGACTTCCTTTTTTCCTAATTGAATGCCCTTCATTTCCTTCTCCTGCCTGATTGCCCTGGCCAGAATTTCCAACACTATGTTGACTAGGAGTAGTGAGAGAGGGCATCCCTGTCTTGTGCCGGTTTTCAAAGGGAATGCTTCCAGTTTTTGCCCATTCAGTATGATATTGGCTGTGGGTTTGTCATAAGTAGCTCTTATTATTTTGAGATACATCCCATCAATACCTAGTTTATTGTCTCATCTCTATTTTTTAATAAAAAAATAGAATCGCAGTGGGCGACAAAAAATTGCTCCTTACATTGCCTCTGTCCCACTCTCTGCTTTCCTGGTCTCTGATTTTTTCATTCCTCCTGAATTTTCTCCTTGCCCTCAGCTGTGATGCACACCATGACCTCAGAACGCCTATTGATAATGACTTTATTCTTCATACACTCTGTACTGCCTCAAGGGCCTTGGGTAATGTCCATTCCATTCCCAGGACCCTCTCACCCTGTGCTGCCTCCTCAGGGGGCACCATTGCCCCAGCTTCCCCTGGCTTCTGGTCAAAAAAGAGTCATCATTAATTTCTCCACTACAATGCATTCTGACTGAAAAGACAATTTTAGTCTAGAGAAGTCAAAAGAAAAATGAAAATCAAAAACATTCCTCTTCACACACAACTCAATATGTCTCTCTCTTTTTTCTTGATAAATGTTAGACCCTTTGAGAATGTCATTATTTCAGTTTCACAAAAGAAAAAAACGTTTAATGACTGGATTTGGGGGATGGGGTGGTTCTCTGCCGGGTACTGTCCTGTGAGTTCCCTGCAGCCTAGGATCTGACCCTCAGCCTTGCAGGGTGAGGAACTTAAACCCATCAGCTTTCCAGAGGTGATCACACTTAAGGAATGCCCATGCATACTTGAAAAATCTCTGATAAATGTGAATGAAATCAAACAACAATTTATTTATAATGAGCAACACAACTGACAAATCTGGCAGATGTGTCATTGGATGGGCCTACCCAGCCAGCCCCAACAGGAGCCACATTATCAGATAGATTCTTGGTGAGTACAGAAGCAGAACAAGGGAGTTATGGAATTGAAAGCTGAATGACATCGGGCCCTGAAAAATGGATGCTCCCATTTCCCCAGTAAAGGAAGGCCTATCCAGAGAAATAGGACATTACACAGCCTGTCTGGGCACTTCTCCTCTGGGGATGATTTAGGCAGCACTTCTTTCCTTTGTGCTTCTTTTTTTTTTTTTTTAAATTATACTTTAAGTTTTAGGGTACATGTGCACATTGTGCAGGTTAGTTACATATGTATACATGTGCCATGCTGGTGCGCTGCACCCACTAACTTGTCATCTAGCATTAGGTATATCTCCCAATGCTATCCCTCCCCCCTCCCCCCCACAGTCCCCAGAGTGTGATATTCCCCTTCCTGTGTCCATGTGATCTCATTGTTCAATTCCCACCTATGAGTGAGAATATGCGGTGTTTGGTTTTTTGTTCTTGCGATAGTTTACTGAGAATGATGGTTTCCAATTTCATCCATGTCCCTACAAAGGATATGAACTCATCATTTTTTATGGCTGCATAGTATTCCATGGTGTATATGTGCCACATTTTCTTAATCCAGTCTATCATTGTTGGACATTTAGGTTGGTTCCAAGTCTTTGCTATTGTGAATAATGCCGCAATAAACATACGTGTGCATGTGTCTTTATAGCAGCATGATTTATAGTCATTTGGGTATATACCCAGTAATGGGATGGCTGGGTCAAATGGTATTTCTAGTTCTAGATCCCTGAGGAATCGCCACACTGACTTCCACAATGGTTGAACTAGTTTACAGTCCCAACAACAGTGTAAAAGTGTTCCTATTTCTCCACATCCTCTCCAGCACCTGTTGTTTCCTGACTTTTTAATGATTGCCATTCTAACTGATGTGAGATGATATCTCATAGTGGTTTTGATTTGCATTTCTCTGATGGCCAGTGATGATGAGCATTTTTTCATGTGTTTTTTGGCTGCATAAATGTCTTCTTTTGAGAAGTGTCTGTTCATGTCCTTCGCCCACTTTTTGATGGGGTTGTTTGTTTTTTTCTTGTAAATTTGTTTGAGTTCACTGTAGATTCCATGCTCATGGGTAGGAAGAATCAATATCGTGAAAATGGCCATACTGCCCAAGGTAATTTACAGATTCAATGCCATCGCCATCAAGCTACCAATGACTTTCTTCACAGAATTGGAAAAAACTACTTTAAAGTTCATATGGAACCAAAAGAGAGCCCGCATCGCCAAGTCAATCCTAAGCCAAAAGAACAAAGCTGGAGGCATCACACTACCTGACTTCAAACTATACTACAAGGCTACAGTAACCAAAACAGCATGGTACTGGTACCAAAACAGAGATATAGATCAATGGAACAGAACAGAGCCCTCAGAAATAATGCCGCTTACCTACAACTATCTGATCTTTGACAAACCTGAGAAAAACAAGCAATGGGGAATGGATTCCCTATTTAATAAATGGTGCTGGGAAAACTGGCTAGCCATATGTAGAAAGCTGAAACTGGATCCCTTCCTTACACCTTATACAAAAATCAATTCAAGATGGATTAAAGATTTAAACATTAGACCTAAAACCATAAAAACCCTAGAAGAAAACCTAGGCATTACCATTCAGGACATAGGCGTGGGCAAGGACTTCATGTCCAAAACACCAAAAGCAATGGCAACAAAAGCCAAAATTGACAAATGGGATCTAATTAAACTAAAGAGCTTCTGCACAGCAAAAGAAACTACCATCAGAGTGAATAGGCAACCTACAACATGGGAGAAAATTTTCGCAACCTACTCATCTGACAAAGGGCTAATATCCAGAATCTACAGTGAACTCCTTTGTGCTTCTAAGGCTGACCAATGCTCATGCATACATTCTTTAGATGTGACCATATTTTTCTTCAATTATTGTCCAGGTCTGGGAGCCATTCTGGGTCTTTAAGATGATGGTGGTTCTGATCAATTATATAGGGATCGGAATTTTAACCCCCAAAGAACTCACTTCCAAGTCCTCTGTGTGTGTGTGCACGAGTGTGCGTGTGTGTGTGCATGAGTGTGTGTGTGTGTGTGCGCGTGAGCATGTGTGTGCATGAGTGTGTGTGTGTATTGGGGAGGGTTACTGTCAAGTATGCAGTCTACATTCCCTTGAATGCAGCTATTCCTGACCCCAGGAAAGTCAGGAGGACCTAAAATAGAAGAGCGAGCACAACAAGTGCCCATGACATGCCCGGCCTGTGCCAGGCAATAGACATACAGCAACAAACCAAACAGACCTGGTCCCTGTCCTCCTGGAGCCTAGAGTCTGGTGGGGACACTGCTGTTCATAAAATAGCCACATAGATTACAGTAAGAGACTTCAACAAGTACTGTGAAGGAAAAGGAGAGGGAACAGCTTAATCAGAAACCTGCTCTAGTGCTGGAGGGCAGGGAGGGTTTTCTTGAGAGAGTGACACTTGAGTTGATATTTAAAGCTTAAGTAAAAATTAACTAGAGAAAGTGGGGAGGACAGAGGGCTGGACATTTCCAGACCTGCTCTCTGCTTTTCTCTGCCCTGCTCTCTGGGCTTGGAGGCTGGCCGCCTAGGATTGCATCACTAGTTCCCTGCCCTCTCTGGCTCTTCAGTGGGGAGCCCCAGCTCCCTAGATATTCAAAGGGAAGGAGGACTGTGAGGGGTGTGCCTTCCCTGTCTTCCTCCCTGTGGCATTGCCTCCAATTTGCTGGTTTTTTTTTTTTTTAAGGAAAAGTCGCTATTCCCGCTGCCTCTCCAGCAGTGCTGCCCTTTCACCTGGAAGAGAGAGCCCCCCGCCCCAACCCCATACGACCGCATGGATACCATGCCTTGGACTTCCTGTCCTCTGGCCACATCACTGCCCACGGTGTAAGAGCACCCTCCTCCCATGCCGTGCATGGCCATGTATTTTGTGTGCACCTCTCTTCCTGAATGTGGACTGCTCCTGCAGGCTCCTCTGCCCTAGGCCTGAGGGGTTGACCAAAGAGTATGTGTTTTTTGTGTGTGGTAGGTTCTGAGGGCAGCATGGGCATGAGGCCTGGGATGCCCCCCTGTACTAGTAAGGCCTCCTGAAGTTGCCAGAAAACACAGGGGTGGGAAGAGAAAGGGGTGAGCTAGGAGTCCAGGGCCCAGATATTTCCCTTCTGCCATGTTCTGGGCAGTCTGAGACTTCCCAATTCCAACTTCATCTTCCAGGTTTTTATAAAGGTATATTTTCCAAGGTCAACAGCTAGGATATATTTTGTTGAGTGGTTCGTTAGTTTGAGTGATAACTTTTAAATATCTAGACATATGGTTTGGAGGATTTCCAATTGTTCTGTTTTTCTGGGCCCCACAAATGTGTGGGATGTGCTTGCCTTCCAGTAACCACTCTCTCCCTCCTCCCTTTGGGCCCAGAAGCAGGGCACCCCAGGCTAGAGAACGATCCCTTACACCCACACCTTTGTAATGACCCTCTGTGAACAGACCCCCCTTGAATTGTTCTATTTTCAGTGGGCCATCTGTTTCCTGGCGAGTCCCTGCCTGATTCTGCAGGTGTTTCAGGCAGAGGGAACAGCATGTGAACGTTCCCTCCCCAGACTCACACACAATTTTTTATTTCACCTTTCAGTTATTCTGTAAGTCATTAGTTGTGGGAAGCAAGATGAGGAGAGATGCTAAAAGGGGCAGGAGAGCCAAGGGTTATTGTGGCTATTAAGCCAGTGTGTGTGTTTATCTGCAGAGGGAGGGGGTGCAGTAGCTCAGCTCCTCAGTTCTCTTTCTCTCACTCACAGACCTTCCCCCTACCAAAAGGGAACACGCCCTTAGCCCCCTTGCAGGGCCTGGCTGGCAGGAGCTCACCCCTGGTGCCTTCAGATGGACCCCAGTGGCTCTCCTTGCCAAAGCAGGTGGAAGGCAGCAACTTCCCTTAATCTCTCAAGCCCTTCCCTCCAGGAAAACTGGATTCCTGTCCCCTCCTGCCCCCCTCAGGACACTATTCCCCAGTTTTGCTCACCTCCTAAGTTCCCTGGGAAACAAGCAAATGTCCCTCCCCCTAAGCAGGCTCATGAAGCCAGCTCAGATCAGGGTCATGTACAAAAACCTAGCAAGCATCCCCTGTATTGCAATCAAAATACAATTTTGATTTTATCACCCACACCCCTTTTGCAATTTATTCGGTAGGGATAAATTTCCCCCTGCCCTGGATGAAATTGCTAGCAAGCTCACAATTACTCTGCTCACTTTCTCGTATTAGGTACTCTTTAAATTGTACATGCACTCTTAATTTATAATAGCAATCAAAATGTTCAGTCCCAAACTCTAATCTTGATTTAGCTTGGTGCCATCTACCCTATTCTCAGCTTGGGCTGACTTTAGGATGGGAAACTGCAAAGGGAAGTGGGATGGGGTGTGCCTGGTGTCCCCATGTCTGCCCCTTGGGCTCCTCCATTTTCCAACCTCCTCAATTGGGAAAAGGATGGAGTTGGGTGGATGTAGGAAAGGCCTCACCTAAAATGTGGGGTCTCATATGGCATCAGCCTCTCTGGGCCTGGCATATATTGGAGCTGACTTTTTCTCTTCTGGGTGCTCTCTTAGATTCTCTGGGGTTTTCTACGGGGCCCCCCTTATGTGAATTTCTGTTCACACATAGACATGCATTTTTTATGGGTGGTAAACCCTTGCCCTCCAGTCAGATGGTGGAACCCAAGCTGTCTTTCTTGAGTTCCATAGGAAAGTGTGTTCCATGGGAAAATACATATACTTGCCTGGACAATCTCTAGGCATGCAAGAAATCTAAAGGCAGCAGCACTTCCATGACTCTGCTGGGAAAGCAGGTAGTCAGCCTCTTGGTCTTCCCGTCCTCTGATTCCCCAGGTGTGTCCTCGTGTGTGCGTGCATGCATGCCTACGTTCATGTGTAGGAGAGGCATGTTAAGTTCTCTGGGTAGCCCAGAGAAGCCCCTGCTTGCCATGTGTATGGTGAGCAGACAGACACCCAGGCACTCACCTCCTACTACGGGGCAGGATGGGGACAAAGAGCACTACCCAAACTTCCCTAAAGAGCCCTTTCTCAAAAATTGCTCCTGGAAAAGAGCAAGTAAGTTCTGGAGATAGAGAATGGTGGCCAACTATTTCTGCTGAAAATGTGCCTGTGGTGATTTAGGGTCTCACTTTGGAATTTCACATCTATCTCATCTTGGTATCTACTAATTACTTGGACTTGTTGATAATGATCAAAGTCCTTCACTCAATCGCAGTTAGGGGAGCTGGGTTCTCACAAATCCCCTTTTCAAATCACTCTAGGACAGCCCAGCTCTTTTCACTGTTAGCTAGGTAGGAGAGAAAGGCAAACATGTGAAGGCAAGAAGGGAAGTAGCCAAAATACAAGGAAGGACTAGAAGGGTTGGGAAGAGAGGAAATCAGGAGAGAGAGAGAGAGAGAGAATGAGAGCAGATTCCCTCAAGTTTGAGAAGAAATACTCCTGACACAGCTGCCTTGCTGGGTGGGGCTTCATTCCTTTGATGACTCTGCTAGATCTCCATTCCAGCTCCAGGAAGGGGCCTGTATTCCCCTGGTCCAAAAGAATACAACAAGAGAGGAAACTTTTGTGACTCAGGTTCAAGGACCAGGATAGAATCCCAGTAATGTGAATTAATGGGGGGAAAAAAGACTGAGAATAAATCTACTTGTGGCCACAGCAATGCCCCATGATTGTGCCTGGGTCCAACAGTTCTGTTCCCTTTATGAAGCTTACTTCCAAAGGAAGAAAGCATCATTTTGGCATCAGACTTCTCGTCTGTAATACCAGAAGCTAGCGGATGTGAATAACAATCTGTAGGTCACTGAGAGAAAAGAATTGAACCCCCAAAATCCTGTACTCAGTCAAGATATATCCTTGCTGATATGCAAGGATTCAGTGAATATCTCACATCCTCCATCTGAGGAAAATATTCAAAAATCACAGCAAGGATCTCAAGATAGAGAAATGAGCAAGGATCCTTATAATCTATAGTTGAATCTAAATGGATTAATTATTCATTTTACAGGTATCTATTTTGCACCTAGAGCCAGGCACTATTCTATGCACTAGGTGGCAAACAAGGCAGACAACTGCTGTCGTGGGATGTACATTCTAGTGGAGGGAGACAAAAAATGGGTAGACAAAAAGATGTATGATTTAAAGTAAAAATAAGTTCAATGAGGAAAACTAACCAGGGTAAGGGGATAGGGAGGGAAGAACTAGTGGGGGTAGGCTGCTATTTTAGAGAAAGTGGTTTGGCTTTTAGGGGAGGAGGAAATTGAACAGAGACCTAAATGAAGTAAAGAAATAAGCCCTACAGGCATTTGGCGGATGAGAGCTCCAAACAGGGAAGCACCAATGCCAAAGCCTAGAAGGGAAACAAGCTTGGTGTAAGAACCTCAGAAACAGCAAGAATGACACAGATTGAGGGGCATAGTGGGAGATGAGTCAGAGAGGCAGTCAGCACACTACCAGGAACAGCCTTACAGACACTGGTAAGGGGCTTCACCATCATGCTAAAAGCAAAGCAAAGCCATTAGAAAGTTTTGATCAGAGCAGCAACATGATGTGTTTGGGTTTTTTTAAAGAGCATTCTGGCTCCTGTATGGAGAATAGATGCAGGAATACGAGTCAGGAGGCTACTGCAGCAGTCAAGGAAAAAGAAGGTTAGTGATTTTTATGGGTGATTGATATGGGACTGGTAGAAGTGGTGAGAAGTGAGTGGATTTCCATGTTCTACACTAAAGGAAGAGCCATTTGTGTTAAATTATTTACATGGACATGCATAAAAAGTTGTATAAAAGGATAGACAACATGTTATTCATGGTTAATATGCAATGAGATTTGAGGTGATTAGGTTTCCACCTTATACATTTATATATTGTTTAAAATTTTCCAATGAGCATGTCATCTATATAAACAAAAAATTAATAAAGCTATAGTTATTGTGGATAACAAAAAAAGATGAGAAAAAAGAAATATAAGTTGAGATACAAAGACTGCCTCCAAGATTGTCCCTGAATCCCTGGTTCTATTTTCTTCATGTTTCCATCTTTTCTTTGGCTGTCAGGAAGCTCAGAGCTAAATTGCCAACTCCCCTTTAGTAATTATGTAGCAGTCCTGGATCTTGTACACCTGTGTTTTAATTTTTCAGCTGAATCCTGTCTAAGGGAGTGTTGGAGACCAGATTCTCTGAGTCATCAGACTCTGAGATGGAGATCTGTGTGCAGAAAAGTCACTGGAGTGTACTGTCAGTGGTAAGACCTGTGGGGGAGGAAAAGAAGCAGGATTGGGCAGATTTAGAAGATAAACTCTAATGCAATCACAGTCAAAGGGCTGGGCTGATTCTTGGAGAGCTCCAAATCTTGGATGGCCCTTCAGAGTTTTCTGGAATAGGGTAGGGGGCTGGGCCCTACATCGATCTATCATTGAATGGGTAGTGTAATTCTTTTGAGGCAAGGGACTGAACTGTCAGCAGCTGCCACTCTCCTGAGCTGAGAGAATAAGTGTTTCAGTCCTGGACATGCTGGTTCTGGGCAGCACACCACAGCATCTACTACAGAGAGGAGCCTAATTTCAGGGTAAAGCTCTTACACTCCAGACTCTGGCTCCTGGGTTTAAATTCTGGCTCAACTGCTTGTTGGCTGAATGACTTTTCAGCAAGTTCCTTAATTTCATTTATGAAATAGTGATAATGATCTTGTCTAGCTCAAGTTTTTTTTGCAACAACTTATTGAGTCAATCCATGTAAAGCATTTACACCAGTAGCAGACACATAGGAAACACTCAATAAATGTTAGCTATTAAAATTATGCTAGTTCCTGTATTTCCTGGTGCAAACTTTTAATGTATTATTCATAGATTTTTTTTTTGAGACAGGGTCTCACTCTGTTACTCAGGCTGGAGTGCAGTGGTATGATCACAGCTCACTGCAGCCTCAAACTCCCAGGCTCAAGCAATCCTCCCACCTCAGCCTCCTGAGTAGCTGGGACTACAGGTGCATGCCACCACACCTGGCTAATTTTTGTAGTTTTTGTAGAGACAGGCTCTCACTATGTTGCCCAGGCTGATCTCAAACTCCTGGGATCAAGTGATCTGCCCACCTTGGCCTCCCCGCTGGGATTACAGGCATGAGCCACTGTGCCTGACCTATATGTCTTCATTGTAGAAAATGCTCTAAGTTTCTTCAAAACCCCTGAGCAATGAGGGGGTTGATTCTAGGTCTTGGATCTGATCTCTAGTATTATAAAACATGGGGATCAGCCCAGGCACTCAACAGCAATACTACATCCTTTGAGGCCCATCAGGTGCTGGCCTGAGACACTTAGCAGCTGCCTCACAGCTGGGCTGTGCTGGGACCTGGAACGGGGCAGAGGCTGAATGTGGAGCAAAAACAAGATGAGGTTTGGCAAGCGTTAGTAAATAGTAAGATATGTACAAACCTTGCCTCCAAAATATGGCTTCCTAGCAAAGCCAAGGATATTATATTATCATTATAAAGAGATTTTCTGTTTCCTGTGTAGAACCCTGCCAGGAGGCTAAATAACAAAGAAAACATGGTGACAGCTTGCTGTGTTCCTGACCCTATTATGCAGCCAGTGCATGAAACGCGTCTCCTTTGAAAATAAACAGTTATTCATCAAGTTGTCGCTCTCTAGCATGGTATCATTATCTTCCCAAAGTTATGAAGGAAATTACAGGTTCCCAACAAAAAGAGCACGATGTAAAGATGGGTTTCGGCAGCATCAGTTTGTTTCGAGGGAAAGGTGGGGCCTGCCTCTCCCTGGGCTGCTCTTGCCACTGAACACACACGTTTCAAGCTGACCCACAGTGTACATGAGAGAGGAAGGGGCCCCTTGGGGAGAAGAAAGACTTTCAGAGGTTGGTGGCAACATTTTTGTATTGCTCCACTCCAAGACTGAGTGGGTCCAACCTTAAGCTCCCAACTTTCAGGAGGTAAGAATGGGTCAAAGGGATATGAGACCAGGTAAGAGGCCAGGACTGGCCAGAGGACACAGGCATTGACCATGGAGGAGACGGAACACGTCAGTGCGGAGCTGGCGCTGACTCTGAGTGCAGGGCCCTGCAATATGTTACCGAAAACCAGAGATCCTTCCTTTAGTCTACGTGATTATTCCTTGTTCACAGCTAAAGTCGAGAGGAGCAAAACACATCAGCTATATTCAGTAATTTCTGTCATAGGATAAATTAGTGTCTCAGAGTTTTACCTAACATGGGAGCATCCTCATTCATAGCAGGTGAGGCAGTCTCTTTCTTCCCGGGGAAAATGAAGCTACTCGGCTTAACCCTCTCTGTGTCGCTCCTCTCTATGAACACATCGTGCTGGATCTGTGCTCTGTCTTTTTCCTCACTCACCTGTACAAAGGAACTCTTGTCTGGAGCGAATCCTCTTTACTTGTTTTTTTCTTTCAACCTGTGTTTTCAATTCCTTCCTATCCCCATAGCACTCTTGCTCCATCAAGTATCGTTTTATCATCATGCAAATAAAACGCTTGGCATGGTGCTTGATACCTAGAATTCAGCTCCGGTTGGCTACTACCACTGTCATTATTATCACCAAGAAGGTGGTAGTAAGCTATTTTCACATGTAGTTAAGGCTGTGTCTTTCACTACTTATAACGGTGCAGCTACTGAATACATGCTATGTAAATGTTTGCTATCTTAACCATTCTTCTTGTTACCATTGTTACCCACCAAGCATTGCTTAATGTGACTACTAGAGTGGCATATGCCCAATGAGCCAGTCAGGTCTAATTGTAAAGAAATTTAAAAATACCAACAAAATCCCTTCACAGGGCATTATCAGCTCTGATGATAGATAATTATAAAATAGTACAGGTTTCAGACTTTAGGTTTTGCCACTCATGTACTACTATTGATTGTCGTCTTTGGTAGTGGGCATGGAAAGGGCCATGAGGGAGGTGAGGTGAGCACCCTCATGTGAGTAGTGACCCACCATAATGTGACAACAGTGACAAAAGTAGTCCATCAAATCTTCAACCACTTCCCGCTGTTGTTACCTTCACCAAAAGACAGGCTCCCATGGCCCCCATTACTCCAAACTCATCCATTAACCCAGAATCCCCCCCTCAACTTGACATCCTATGGTCCTCTGTGGCACAAGCAGACTTCGGGAAAGGAGAATCTACCTTCAATTAATTCTTTCTCTTTTCAGTCTGCTGGCTCCTGCTCCCACCGTTCTAACAAAACTACTCTCTATTCTTGATGCCTTTGTAATGTACATGCAAATAGACACGAAATAATTTTTAAAGTTGCAGTGTTGGTAGGGGGAAATAGTACAGTGATGATATAATACCAGAATTAACCAGAGATTTTCATTTGTATAGAGCAATGGCAAATGAAAAGTAATTATTAGGAAAACAAGAAAATTATAAAGGGAATTTCCTTTGACATTATAAAGGAAACCAAGATGGTAGCTGTGAGCAGACACAAGATGGTGGCCGTGTGCTTCAGAAGGAGAGGCTGGCACCATGAAGTAACAGAGATGCTTTATTGTTCACAATTCTGCATGCTCTAGGAATGTAGTAGAGATAGTCAAAGAACTGGTAATAGAAGCACCCACTAAGAAAAATTCTGCAGAGAGAAATGGAGAGACTCCCAGGATCTGAAAAGTATAATATTCCTCCTTTTTTTCTGAGGTTTTGGGCTTATACATATACTCCCCTTCAAATTAGAGTAGACTTATTAGCATTGATTAGACAATTTAATACCTATGATGTATTTTCTGTGTTAATTAACTCCTCTCTATGACCTTGTTCTTTGTAAAAGTGCTTACAAAGAACAGGAAAGACACAATCCAATTTCATATGACAAATATTCCCAAATCTGTTGGGAGGAAAAGAGCCACTCAAGACAACCTTTCTCAGAAGAAGTGGCCTCAAAAACTTGTAGAAGTGTTCCCACATCACACACGATTGCTGTTTCCACTCCTGGGCTGATAGCACCACCAAGCCCCAGCTAGGCTTAGAGTCTTCTTCGATTTATGGCCCTATTCTTTTCTGGTCTGGGTTATTCAAAGGTCAGTTGAACTAATGGATGAGGGCTGCTTTGCAGTCTGTATTCAATTTAAAATGTGTGATGCCTGTTGACTTATTATTTTTAAAAGGAAGCTCTGATTGGAGCAGAAATGCTATTTTAGAGATGATTCTGTGATTAGTTTTAGGGAATAAATCAGATATGATTCAGAAAGATAGTGTTGAAATTCACTACATGTGAAAAAAAGGGACCAAAATTCTCCAGTGTACTCCTGCTATGTACAAAAAGGTTCTCTGAAATATTTCACCCAAGTCTTTTGAGGCCATTAAGAAAGTGCCCAGCCAGGACTAAAAAGTGCATTAATAGTTATTTCTACATAGCAATTGAATTATAACATCAATCTCTACCTAACTTGGACCACATTGAAGCAGGTTATTTTTAAAATTAGATACAAGTGTTCTGGTTTAAAAGGTGGCTGGCTAGTAACCCCTAACACAACCTCCTCAAACCTCTCAATACAATTCTATGAAGATAGAAAATATAACGAATGCACATTTTAAAAAACTGCAAACTAAGACTGACAAACTACTGCTAGAATCTGGGACAAATTAACAACTTCAATGCCAACAGAATTGGCCTGAGAATGCAGATTTTGTCTTACCCTTGCTCTGATATTAGAAACAGAATAAGTCTGCTAGGGTGAAAACAATAATAGAAATAATAGTATTAATAGTTGTCTTAGTCCACTTATGTTGCTATAAAGGAATACTTGAGACTGGGTAATCTGTAAAGAGAAGAAGTTTCTTTGGCTCATGGTTCTGCAAGCTGTACAAGAAGCAGGGTGCCAGTATCTGCTTCTGGTGAGGGCTTTAGGCTGCTTCCACTCATGGTGAAAGGGGAAGGGGAGCCAGCATGCAGAGATCACTTGGTGACGAGACAGGAGGCAAGAGAGAGGGGAGGAGGTGCCAGGCTCTTTTCCACAACCCGTTCTTGTGGGAACTAAGAGTGAGAACTCCCTCAGTTCCATGAGAATGGCACCAAGCCATTCATGAGGATCTGCCCCCATGATCCAAATGCCTCCCACCAGGCCCCACCTTCAACAATGGGGATCAAATTTCAACATAAGGCTTTGGGGATAGGGTAGGGAAACAAACTGTATCGAAACCATAGTAGTAATTAACACTTATTGAATGCTGACTATGTGCAAGACACTGCTCTAAGCATTTTACGTGAATTCTCATTTAATTCTCTCAACAACCCTATAAAGTAGAAACTATTATTTCCCCTCACTTTACAGATGAGGAAACTGAGGCACAGAGAGACTAAGTATCTTGCTAAGGGTCCCAAAGATAGCATGTAATAGAACCAAGATTAAAATCAGTACGCTTTACTTAGTTCCTCCTTCATTTCATAATTGCAGTCCAGAAAGACAAGGTCTTCCTACCAGAAATCTAGGCAGCCATATCTCTACAATGTCCAGTGATAACAAAGTGTATTGTCATAAAATTTTAGTGCCAAATTGCAAAGCATCAAGCCTGAAAAAGAAAAAAAAAGGGTTACAAATATAAGAAACGGATAGTTGTACAATTATTTGAATGACTTCTGCAGATAAATTAGGACCCCAACCCAAACCAAACCAAAACAGAAACCTGGAATTATAGAGAATTCAAGCAATACATATATGGCATAACATATGGTATTATAAACAAAAATATATCTTCTTTCAAAATAGTTGAGAAACATTTACAAAACTGATCTTGTACTAGACCACAAAAACAAGTTTAATAAATCCCCAAAAGTAGAGATCATACTATCTTTCTGCCTAAAATGCCGTGAATCTAGAAATCAAGAATAAAAGTTTAAGGATAATCCCTCAACCTCATGGAAATAAAAAACACTCTCCTAAAAAAATATCACTAAGAGAGGAAATCAAAGGTATCATTATATATTATTTAGAAAATTGCAGTGAAAATACAGTATATCAAAATTCATGAGATGTGGTCAAAGCTGTCATCATAGATAAATTCATAGTATTAAGTGATCTCATTATTTAACAGCAATAGCAAAGTAAAATAATATTCCTTATTTGACTTGATAACTTAGAAAATAAACAGGAAGATAAGAGAAGCAGAAACATAGTAGAATTGTTATATATAGTGGAGACTGTAGAATTATTTTCTCCCATCCAAGTACTAACCAGGCCTGACCCTGCTTAACTTCCAAGATCAGACGAGATAGGGCACTTTCAGGGTGGTATGGCTATAGATTACAGAATGATTTTTTTAATGCCAATTCCTAACTTCATTTTCTCTAATCTTTTTTTTTCCTATGGGAGCTGGAAAATTAAATAATTAATTCCCTAGAATGTCTTGTAGTTAGAAGTGGACATGCAAAATAGACCTTATCACTGGGATATAAGTGGAAAGTGATTGAGGAGTCTTGGAACACTCTTGCTTTAATGTTAAAAAAGAGGTACAGACAGAGCCGGTTCCATGCACCTACTTCCCCTTCTCCAACCACATTTTCTGTTTTGAATGGTCCCTTGATGTCTGAGATTGTAATAACCATCTTGGGACCATGACACCACAAACATGAAGAGGAAAGCTAATGGGCTAGGAATGCCACAAACATAAAGAGAAAAGCCAGTCCGAAAAGCGGAATGAGTCTAGATGCCTGTTAAACTGCGCTAGCAACCGTTCACCTCTAAGCTTATTATTATGTAAGAAAAATAATGCCTACTTGTTTAATGCACTGGTAGTTTCATTTTCTGATCCATGCAGCTAAATATATTTCTAATATATATGATTCTAGTTTATAGATTTTTAAAATAAAGACAAAACCTCAGGCACATCTAATTTTTAAAAAGAGTGGGAAAGCAAATAAACAAAATTAAGATTTAGATCAGTATATAATAAATACAGAGAGAATTTTAAAATTTTAAGAGAAGATACTCCTAATAAGATTAATGATCTCAAAATGGATCTTTTTTTTAGAAAAAAAAAATAATCATTGTGATTTAGGTTTTTTATTTCTTTCCAGTTACTATATTAGTCAGATATTGGTCAGGAAAACTCTGGGGGATCTTAGATAAAACCTGATTTAGGACAGGGAGTCGTATACTTAAAAAACTTGAAAAAAACACAAAAACCACTGGAGTGGCAATTTCATCATGTCTCTGCCTTTAAAAAAAAAAACTTGCTGTTTATTTTCTAAGTTATTGAGTCAAATAAGCATAGATCAGGGAAGATAGTTGACAGTGCTCAGGTTCCTGCTAGCTTTCAGAGAATCAAGAAAATGTTACTCTCTCCCAAGTCAGCAACTGCAAAAAATCAGCCACTGACAATGATCACAGTTGCCTGCAATGCCAAGGCGGATGTCTCTGGGAGGAAAGGCCCTGAGGCCACTGCATTGCAGGAGGAGAAATAATAGCGTATGTTTTCCTTCTGCCTTCTAATCTCACAGTGAGTACCTCTCATTAATTGACTACAAATCAGAAATCTGCTGGCAAAGAAATGGGAGAAATGTAGTTCTCAGGTTTTCAGCCCCGTTGTAATGCAGAGATAACATAGAAGGGCTGGGAAGAGAGGAATTAGCTGGTTACTGAGTGCCAGCTAACTTTGTAGCACATTTATTCATTTTATTTAGGAAAAAAATGAAAAGCCCATTAACATACATATGTCAGCCCATGAAATTCCCATGCTATATAACTGCACACACTCCTGTTCTAATGGATTGTATTAAAATCCTGGAAACAGAATTATATTCAAATGGGTTTAACTATAGATAATTTAATGAAGGGATTGTTTGTGGAGATGTGGTCAAAGGTTTAGGAAATTTGTATATAATGATTTATTCAAGACTAGCCACAGTGGGAAGTCATTACCATCCCAGGTCTGAAATGGGCAAAGGAAGTATGGTGGTTTTAAGGTATGTTCACAAATTTTGGGGTACTGTTCTCTTGAAGAGGTGGAGCTTATCTCTCCTCTGCTTGAGTGTGGGCTGGACTTAGTGACTCCTTTTGAATGGACAGAATATGGCAGAGGTGATAGTGTATGACTTTTGAGACTCAAAGGCATGTAGCTTCCTCCTCATTCTCTTTTGGATTGCTTGTTCTGGGGAAGGCCAGCTGCTATTTTGTAAGAGGCTCCAGCAACCCTATGGAAAGGCCCACAGGGTAAGACCTTGAGGCTTCCTGCCAGTGGTCATGTGAGTGCATTTGGAACACATCCTCCAGCCCCAGTCAAGCCTTCAGATGACCACAGCCCCAGCTGACATCTTGACTACAATTGCATGAGATACCCTGAGCCAGAATCACCCAGCTAAGCTACTACCACATTCCTGATGCTCAGAGAATGAAACTCATGGAGCCAACAAAAAATAATCAGAACATATTTAAAACAATCTTATGAATGGTGTTTTGATAAAGATTTGATAAGAGCAGAAGAAACATTAGGGTTTATATAAAATGAGGATATATTATACAGATTGGACCTTATCAATTGTGGGAGCTGGTTAAATGTTTATGTACAGCTATTGTTTCTGTGTTTCAGGCTGGAACCTGAAATCAGAAAGGCAGGCAATGAGGAAAGAAAGATGGACATGAACTGGGGGCAGCAAAACTGGAACGTGCAAAGACAGGTTAAAACCTACACCAGTTTCTCACTGTCCCCAAGCCTCCATAGAGTGGCACTGGTGGGAGAAATAGGTACTTTTCCTCATGTAGCTGAAGTGTGTCTAGCCCAGGAATCAGTGAAGCAGAAGACATTGGCCCAGCAGAATCTGGAGGGGCTACAGACCCAGCTGCTGTCCCATCCTAACCAGGCAAGCCAGCAGAACAGCAACAGCAGGTACCAAGCACCAATGCCTTGTGTGCTGCACCAACCTTGTGAGTGTAAAGTGAATACGGCTCCTGCTTCACGTTCACCTTCCTAATCTCACACAATTGTTGGTTGTGGCCCAGCTAACCCAGAAATACCTAGAGAATTCTGGAGATGTAGTTCCAGCTAAATTAAGTTGATGCAATACAAATCCACCACAGAGTTGGAAAAGGACAAAATATAATAATAACAAAATAAAATATTAAGAGAATAACCTACTGCAGCTAAATATGGTTTATTCCAGAGAAGCAAGGGTAGTTTTATGTTAGAAAAATCTGTTAATATAATGGCATTAGTTCAACAACTCCAATATAAAAAATTGTATGATAATCTCAATAGATGACAAAAAGGTATTCAGAAAAATTTAACATTCATGCCTGATTTGGAAAAAAAATCCTCATAGAAAACTAGGAATAGGAAGATACTTCCTTTAATATATAATATTTCATATTGACAGCCTGCATCATCTTTAATGTTAAAAAACCAGAATCATTCCCATTAAATCCAGGAAGTGGCAGAGATGCTAGATGTCTCCATTGTCACGTAACACTGTTCTGGAAATTCTATCTGATGCAGTAAGACATGAGGCAGAAATAAGAGGTAAGATTATCAGAAAGGAAGAGACACATTACTGTTATTTTCAGACAATATGATTATATATCTTTTAAAAACTGCAAGATAACCAGCTGAAAGCTCTTAATATTAATTCATAATAAGTAAAATGATGGCACATCAAAAAAAAGTACAAAATTCAGTAGCTTTCCTCAATGGCAGTAATACCATTCAGATAACATAATGGGGAAGGGAATTCAATCACAAGAGATATCAGAAAATATTAAATGCCAGTGATGTAGACCTTTTTGAAGAACACAGATTATTTATTTTGTTGTGTGTCTCTCAGTTTGGGTTTGTCTGATGTTTCCCTATTACTAGATTCAAGTTTTCTATTTTTGGCAAGGATATCTCAGAAGTGATGTTGTATCCTTCTCAGTTCATTATATTATGAGGAACATGATGTTACTTAGTGTCATTATCAATTCTAGCAACTTTGATCTCTTGGTTAACGTGGTGTCTGCCAGATTTTTCTAGCATAAAATTATTTTTCTCCCTGTGGTTATTAAATGTCTTGTGGGAATTTATTTTGACACCATGGAAATATCCTGTTTCTCATCAAACTTTCACCCACTGTCAACTATTTTAAATGACAATGCTAGCAAGGGCGTGGTGAGATGTATATTTACACACAGTGCTAGGGGGTCATATAAATAGGTCACATTCTCTGAAATGCAAATGATCAATCCTTATGAGGAACATTAAAAATCATCAAAGTCTTCGATCTAATAATTCAACTTCTATGAATTTACTCCAAGAAGGATGAAAACCAAAAGTGTGGCCAAACAGGTATCCCTTTCATTTCAGAAATCTTAGTATAGTGAAAGTTTGGTAACAAGGTAACTGTCCAACAATAGGTAATAAATTATCATGGTTCTGTATAATGAAATAATATATAACCAATTATACTATTCTTAAAGACTAATGAAAAAATAGTCACTAAGTAATGTCATTTGAAGATATGGTATTTTAAACTGTATATACAGTATGTACTTACAGGTTTAAATTTTTTAGATAAAAAAACACCAAAATTTTAATAGTATTTGTTATCAAGGGCAGTTTTTCAGGTAACTTTCATTATTTTCTTTTATATTTTCCAAATACTATATAATAATATACTTATATATTCTTTTTTATAATTGAAAAAATCTTAATAAAGAAACACTGTGTGCAAGTTAATTTTCCTGTACATTTTCTTTGTGCAAATTTGTGGTCAATGTGTTACCTCTGCTAGAGTCAGCAACAAAGAATCAATGAAACAGCTGACAAAGCAGGTGAAATCACTTTGATATGTTTGGTAGCCATTAAAATGTAATATGTAATACTGTACAATTACATCCATCTGCTCAGACCATTTTATTTTTTAACCTCATTGATTTAATCAGTAAATGACCCAATATTTAGGCAACATTTTATAATTTACAGTGCACTTTCATATACATTTTCTCATATATTAAATGCTGACCTGTTTTAGGTCCTTTTAATCTGACCATGGAGAAAATCTTAAAAATGTCATTGAGCACTAGGGTCATCTTGCCTCTTTAGACCTCTCTTTCCTTGCTTTAAGAATACTGTGGTAAAAAGCACGTATCACTTAGGCCTGTGATATGGTTTGGCTCTATGTCCCCACCAAATCTCCTGTTGAATTGTAATCCCCAGTGTTGGAGTTGGGGCCTGGTGGGAGGTGATTTGATCATGGGGGTGGCCCTTCATGAATGGGTTAGTACCATCGCTCGGTGCTGTTCTCATGATAGTGAGTGAGTGAGTTATCCTGAGATCTGGTTAAGTGTATAGCACCTCCTCAATCTTCCCTTTCTCCTGCTCTGGCCATGTAAGACATGCCTGCTCCCCCTTCACCTTCTGCCATAATTGTAAGTTTCCTGAGGCCTCTCCAGAAGCAGAAGCCACTATGGTTCCTATACAGACTGCAAAACCATGATCCCATTAAACCTCTTTTCTTTACAAATTACCCAGTCTCAGGCATTTCTTTATAGCAGTGTGAGAATGGACTAATATAGCCTGAGACTCCAAACAACAGGATTTGAGTTGTCTGTCTCCTCTTTATTAACATGTGACCCTAGGTGGATCATTTCATGTCTTTGTGCTTCATTTTTCTCATCTTCAAAATCAAGGATTCCTAAGGTTTCACTTAGCTTTATTAGTCTATGATTCTTATTCGGTGTGCCCATTTTCTTCATGTCCAACATTTTTTCTTGACTGGTTCCTTTGAAACGTCAACAACCATCTGTGCCTTTGCAGGGTATCTGCAAGTATCATCACACAAATATGCCTTAACAAGTTCACATCAGAAAAGGACTGGATTTTCTTTTGCCCTAACAATCATAAGCATTAGGCAAATCTGGATTTCCATTTCATTTCACCAGAAACTTTGGGCATCTGGTATCTCCCTTCCTAATTTAGCCCCCTTGAATGACTGTTGGCCACACTGCACCAGAGGGAACTTTATAAATAAGTGCACAGATATTAGGCATTATGTGAGAGGGCAAGTCACAGTACTCCAAGATCAGTAAACAATGTTGCAAATAAACACTTCCCAATGAGTTAGGAGAAATAGGTAGCAAGGAGAGATCATGCCCCCAATTTCTCTCAAGGAGACCAGGCCTTGAGCAGCTGTTTATAAGAATGTGATTTTCACTTGACACTCACACTAAACCCTGGTCCCCCCAGGAAGAGCTATAGCACTTTAAATAAAATGAGCTCCTTATAGAACACGGTTTGATTAAGTCTTGAGTTGCCTCATCTAAGGTCTGCTCTGGATAAGGCTTGCTAAACTTGACAAGTTTTTGAGGCTTCCATGAGTCTTTGTCAAACCTGGAGTTAGGAATATAAGAATATGTGTTAAGCACCAACCATGGTATGGTTAAAGCCAATTATATCCATTCACTCATAGCAGTCTTGTAAGCTAGCTCACAAAATCAGAAAAATGTCTCAAAGAGGTTAAGTGAGATATCCTAGGTCATACAACTAGGCAAGTTTGCCTGATGAAATTTATGATCTTTCTACTGCACTGTGGCTATCCAGACCTGGGGAATTCCAGGTAAGTTTCAATCCCTCTTCATTCTGTTGCTGTAGGGTCATACATTCATTTACCAAACATTTATTGAATGTCCCATATGTGTCAGGAACTGTACTCGGCTCTGGGAATTCATTATTGAACAAAACAGAAAAACAGTGGAGAAGACTGATAGTAAACAAAATAAAAAGTAAAACACCTTGTGTGTGAGCTGTGATGTGTTAAGGAGAATGGTAAGATTCATTGACAGAGGAGAGCAGTTTGAGATGTGGTAATTTTAAAAAAATTTTTTTATTTCAATAGGTTTTTGGGGAACAGATGGTGTTTGGTTACATGAATAAGTTCCTTGGTGGTGATTTCTGAGATTTTGATGCACCCATCACCTGAGTGGTGTACACCGTACCCAATGTCTAGTCTTTTATCTCTTACCACCCCCAACCCTTTTCCCCAAGTCCCTAAAGTCAAATGTATCATT
This sequence comes from Pan troglodytes, assembly GCF_028858775.2. Classification (NCBI taxonomy): domain Eukaryota; kingdom Metazoa; phylum Chordata; class Mammalia; order Primates; family Hominidae; genus Pan; species Pan troglodytes. Next base: position 18,009,812 of record NC_072407.2, read on the forward strand.
CTTATGCCTTTGCATCCTCATAGCTGAGCTCCCACATATGAGTGAGAACATACAATCTTGATTTTCCATTCCTGAATTACTTCACTTAGCATATTAGTCTCCAATTTCTTCCAGGTTGCTGTGAATGCCATTATTTCATTCCTTTTTATGGCTGAGTAGTATTCCATGGAGTGTATGTGTGTGTGTGTGTATATATATATACACACACACGTATATATATACACACACGTATATATGTATACACACACACGTATATATATATATACATATACACATATATATATACATATACATATCACATTTTTTTAACTACTCATTTGTTGATGGGCATTTGGGCTGGTTCCATATTTTTGCAATTGCAAATTGTGCTGCTATAAACGTGTGTACAATTGTCTTTTTCATATAATGACTTCTTTTCCTCTGGGTAGATACCTAGTAGTGGGATTGCTGGATCAAACAGTAGATCGACTTTTAGTTCTTTAAGGAATCTCCTTACTGTTTTACGTAGTTGTTGTACTAGTTTACATTCCCACCAACAGTGTAAAAGTGTTCCCTTTTCACCGCATCCATGCCAACTTCTATTTTTTTTTTAATTGTTTGATTATGGCCATTCTTGCAGGAGTGAGGTGGTATGCACCGTGGTTTTGATTTACATTGCCCTGATAATCAGTGATGTTGAGCATTTTTCCATATGCTTGTTGGCCATTTGTATATCTTCTTTGGAGAATTGTCTGTTCATGTCCTTAGCCCACTTTTTGATGGGATTGTTTGGTTTTTTTTTTCTTGCTGATTTGTTTGAGTTCTTTGTAGATTCTGAATATTAGTCCTTTGTCAGATGTATAGCTTGTGAAGATTTTCTCCCACTCTGTGGGTTGTCTGTTAACTCTGCTGATTATTTATTTTGCTGTGCAGAAGCTCTTTAGTTTAATTAAGTCCCATCTACTTATCTTTGTTTTTGTTGCATTTGCTTTTGGGTTCTTGGTCATGAAGTCTTTGCCTAAGTCAATGTCTAGAAGGATTTTTCTGACGTTACCTTTTAGAATATTAATGGTTTCAGGTCTTAGATTTAAGTTTTTGATCCATCTAGAGTTGATTTTTGTATAAAGTGAGAGATGAGGATCCAGTTTCATTCTTCTACATGTGGCTTGCCAATTATCTCAGCACCATTTGTTGAAAAGGGTGTCCTTTCCCCACTTTATGTTTTTATTTGCTTTGCCAAAGATCAGTTGGCTGTAAGTATCTGGCTTTATTTCTGTGTTCTCTATTCTGTTCCATTGGTCTATGAGCCTATTTTTATACCAGTACCAGACTGTTCTGGTGACTATGGCCTTATAGTATAGTTTGAAATTGGGCAATGTGATGCCTCTAGATTTGTTCTTTTTGCTTAGTCTTGCTTTGGCTATGTGGGCTCTTTTTTGGTTCCATATGAATTTTAGGATTGTTTTTTCTAGTTCTGTGAAAACTGATGGTGGTATTTTGATGGGAATTGGATTGAATTTGTAGATCGCTTTTGGCAGTGTGGTCATTTTCACAATATTGATTCTACCCATTCATGAGCAGGGATGTGTTTCCATTTGTGTCATCTATGATTTCTCTCAGCAGTGTTTTGTAGTTTTCCTTGTAGAGGTCTTTCACATCTTTGGTTAGGTGTATTCCTAAGTATTTTATTTTTCTTGCAAGTATTGTGAAAGGGGTTGAGTTCGTGAGTTGATTCTCAGCTTGGTCTCAGTTGGTGTATAGCAGAGCTATTGATTTGCGTACATTAATTTTGTATCCTGAAAGCTTTGCTGAATTCATTTACCAGTTCTAGGAGGTTTTAGGTTGAGTCTTTAGGGTTTTCTAGGTATACGATCATATCATTAGCCAACAGTAGCCCTTTTGTCTTGTTCCAGTTCTCAGGGGGCATGCTCAACTTTTCCTCTATCAGTATAAGGTTGGCTTGTCACAGATGGCTTTTATTACCTTAAGGTATGAGATGTGGTAAATTTTGAGATGTCTGTTAAACATCCAAATGAAGATGTCTGCATAACAGTTGAAAATATGTGTCTGGAGTTTAAGAGAGAGGTGAATGAAAACATCTCACTATAAAAAACAGAGGAGAAATCCTAGGGTTTTCTCTATTTGTAATTTAATAACTCCTGGTCTTGACCCTATCAGCTCCAGGGCAAAGACCTGAAGATGAAAAGCAATGGCGTGTTTGAGACACTAAAAGATACTCAGTGTGGGTGAATGTGGAATGTGGGAGGAAAATGGATCAAGAGGATCATAATTAGCTTAGACTTTGTTCAGCTGAGAATAGGAGGCCATAAAAGGGTTTAAAGGAGAGAAGATGTGTGCTTTAGCGAGAGGACTCAATCTGTCATGATGACTAAATTGAAGAGCAAGGCTGTAGGCAGGAGGCCTGACCAGAAGCTGCTTCAGTAGCTCAGGTGAAAAAGACTGGAGGCTTTTACCAAGGCAGTGGGAAAAGATGGAGATAACCAAGTGGGTTCCAGTTATATTTGGATTTAGAATCAGCAGGGCTTAGGGAGTGATTGGAAATAAAGGGTGGGCAAAGAGTATGAAGGGAATTGAGGGTTCCAGGTTTCTGGCTTAGATGGCAGTGCCACTTACCAAAATGGAGATGAAGGAAGAGAAGCTGATTTGGTAAGGCCGAGGGTGAGTTTAGTTTTGCATATATTGTGCTCAAGGTGACTGGAAAATCCAAACTATACAGTTGAGTGTGTGCATCTTAAACCCCTGGGTGAAATCTGAACTGTGCATATTTGGGATACACACACAATACACACACCCACACAAAACAAAGAGTGTGTGTGCGTGTGTATGTGTTGTGTGTGCATATCCCAAACATGTGCAGATGAGGTCATCCAGGGCTAGTGTAGAGCATGCAAAGACAAAAAGACAGAACCCCAAGGAAGCCTACATTATCCATATGCACGTCTAATTCATCTTTTTAACAACCCCATGAGTTAAATTTTATCTTTTCTGATGCAAATCAGTGAGAATGACTGAAGTGAGTCACAATCATTTCAGAGGTTTATTTTGCCAAGGTTGAGGACATACCTAAGAAAAAGGAACACAAAACCACAGGAACATCTGTGATCTGTGCTTTTTCCAAAGAGGGTTTGGGAACTTCAGCATTTAAAGGGGAAAGAGTGGGCAGTAGGGGAAAGAGAAGTGAAAAAAGAAGGGGAAGGTTAGATAAAAGGGGGAAGCAGTGTCATTGTTTTGAGTCTTTGATCAGCCTTCACTGAATCCACGTTTTACATGTAAAAGGAGGGGATCGAGGAAGAGTCAGTTATGCGTTCATCTCATGCTCTGTGAATCTGCATTGTTACATAAGATGAAGTAAACATAGAGTAGAGGAAGCAGTCAAACATGCATTCATCTCAGGTGAATGGAGAGATGACTTCTGGTTCTGTCCTTGGTTCTATATCCGTGAAGATAAGCTGTTAATTTACATTGTCAAGGTGACATTCAACAGAACTGATTTAGGGTAAAGATCTTGGGGCCCACAAGGAATTGCCTCGTGAGCAAATTGTGAGGGAGGTATGTAGCCTTTTATCTTTGTAACTATCTATTTAAGAACAAAATGGGAGGAAGTTTGGATTGACTCAGTCCCCAAGTTTGACCTTTCCCTTTGGCATAGTGAGTTTGAGGGTCCTGAGATTTTAATTTTCCTTTCACACTGTTTTCTCCACAGCTGAATGATGAAACAACCATAGGCATTTCCCAGTTCCCAGCCTCAGGAGGCCTATTTGCGTAACATCTGGGACCCTTTGCCAAATCAGCTTACATGTGGGTTATACATTTATTACACGAGGCATCCCTGCTGTGTGTAAAGCACATGAAGAAATCTTGAATACTGTCATGAAGCCTCCTTAAAAATGCTAGTATGAAGTATCCTACATAGGTTAAAATGAGAACCCTCCCTCCCATTTGTGCAATCTCTAGGTAAGGATATTTGGGCTGACACTGCAGTTTAGATTGAAAGCCAAGAAAGTTATCAACATGGTAAAAGTCAAGTTATAGGACCCCAGAGATCAGACAGGACGTGGAAGTTTTCATACATGAAAATAGTCTTTGGTCCACAAAGGTGAGAAAAGTAATAAAATTCCCACAGGTTTCTTCTAGTAAGATAATTGGTCAGAAGAAAATATCACAAATGCAAAGTATTGTGCTATTATTTTAGCACCTTTCTTGGAGGAATACATAGGAAGAAATGAAAAATATTCCTATAGAATCTTTAGAGAAGCTTTCCATGTGGGCTGATCCCAAGTACTAGGACAGAATACAGGCTTTTGAAAGGAGCTTTTAAAAATAATAGATAAGTGTTTTTTCTTTTGAAAATTGTTATATTGTGTGGTTTCAAAATATTTAAAATCTCCAAACAGAAATCCACTGAAGTGCAATAATTTTATTATAGGATAGACTGAAAACAATAACCCAGCAACTGGGCATCGAAGTGAGAAAGATTATATGCTAGAATGGCACATGGAACATGTTCCGTGGTCTGCATTGCTGACTGCCACAGAACGCCTTGGGAGCAGGCTTGAGGCTTTCAGTGTCATTATGTAAGTACTCATAGACCACTTAGCCATGAGATACGACTTGTACATTTATATAAAGGAGAAAAGAAAGTCATTTTCCAAGTTAGTTTCCACAGCAACAATATTCCATATTTTCTTCTTCTGTGTCTAAACATGAGCATGCCTCAACTAGGGGGTGGAATATAATTCTTGCAAAATACCAATTAAGACCAACTGTGAGTGTGAAAGCTTCAGGGATCACATTCATTCATCAAGCACTGATTACAAGCCTACCCTAGACCAGGAACTGTGGGAGACCTTGGAGATGTAGGGAGGAAGAAGCCCCAAGGTCTGCCCTCTAGATCCTTGTGTGCAATGAGAAAGAGCCAGATAGAAGGATGAATTAATAGAATGTGATAAAGTGCTATAATGGAGATACGTTTGGAGTATTAGGAGGGGGCAATTAACAGCCCCAAGAAGTCATGGACATTTGACCTAGATTTTGAATTTGAAAGAGGTATTTGACCTTGATCTTGAATGATCAATAAACTTTTGCAAATTGAGGAGGAAAGATGGGAAAGTGGGCAATTAAGACAAAGACTAATGTATGTTCAAAAACATACAAACTGAACAAATAGAGGTATGGAAGAGCAAAATCATTGAGAAAAGACAGGGTGGAGGGGGTGAGGAAGAGGCTATGAAGTAGGCTGAGGCTGTTTGGGAAGCATAATATGTGCCTAACTAAAGTGTAAGGATTTGATCTTGTAGATGATGAGAAACCACCAAACCTAATAACGCAGAGGCGAGATCAGTTTTATGCTATTAGAATATTCACATGAGCTGCAGAATAGACAATGAAAATAATTGAAAGAGTTGGGAAGAATGAAGGCAGAGTGATCCCCCTAAGATTTCATAGTTTATCTCAGGGTTTGAGAATGTACTGGGATGTAAAAACATGTGCATATGCTTTGGATCCTAATAGAGTACTCAGCAAAAGTTAGTTCTCTCTTTCCCTCTCCATCTTGTTTAACCCCATACTTGGCAGCTGAGCTACTGTTAATCCTTTGCTGAGATTTTGCAGAGGAGGATTTTAGGCATGAAGAGAAAAATTCGTGGCCCAAAGTTACAGAGCTAGGAAATGGCAGGGCTAGAATTTGAACCCAAGCTTTCAGACACCAGAGGCAGGGTGAGTAATCACCACACTGTTACCTTTAGCTAAGTGGGAGATTTGTTGTAAGGATTAAGTGAGAGGATATATATTTCTTGCTGAGATGACGATATAGTTAGCCATTTGACTGAATCCTTACTCCTCCCCCAAAACCTGTCCTCCTGGTCTGTGACCTTAATCTGGTCAGTTCCCATTTTTCAGAGTCCCACATCAGCCCTCATAGTTCTGTACTTACCTTCATCCCAAGGTTAGAATTGCTCTCTACAGTCTTTGTTGCAGTTTCTTTTCTAATTTCAGGTCCCAACACCTTCTCTCCCATGTGTTCTCATGTAATACTCCTCCCAATGGCCCTTTGTGAAATGCCTGGCCCTCTTCATATAGATCCTGGTACTCTTTCCCCCTGAAGTAAGTTTCCAAAGTGGGAATACCACAGAGCCTCTCTTGACCAGAGATCTTGCTTGTTAAATAGATCTTAATCAATGTTGCTGAGATGCCACTCTACCTAAAACTGCCCCACTCAAAATTCTGAGATTTGTGACCCAAAAGGATCCAGTCTAGTCACCAATTCAATTCTCTCTCTCTCTCTCTCTCCTCTCTCTCTCCCTGTCAGACTTAAACTAGAGACTGAGATACTTAGTCCATCTGAGATGCTAGAACTTGGAAGTCAGGTGGAGCAGAAGCTTGGGCTCTGCTCCTGGACCTGCTGGAGCTGGACTACGGAGGGGAGAGTTGAGGGATTGTGCAGCCCCTTACCCTTGGTTCCTGGCTTTAATGGATGTTGGCTCTCTATAAAGCCCTTGGGATCTGAGAGACATTCACTATCTGCTTCCATTGAGCTTTCCTTCTGGGGTTGTGTCATTTTGAGTGGGTTTCTGTTTCTCACATTCAAATATTTCCTAACTCTGCTATAGAACTATGAGTGGTGTTGTCATATATGAGTTGTTTGCGGGCTCAATTGTAAACCCCATTAGAGCCAGATAAAAAGAATTTAGGGGGAGTGATGGAATCCATATTGAGACTTGGCATCCAAAGTAGGTTTCTTTTCTTTGCTCATAGCTTGTAACGATGTTATAAAAGAGGCTGCTTCTGTTGCCACCTAATTTTCTTTTTTTTAACCTCTCGGGGTAGACTATAACAAAGGACTCTAGAAAAACAATTATCAACTTTTATTTGGCTTAAAATATTTGGCCAGCCTTAGCCTAACAATTTTGGCTAATATGAGAGCAAATTGTGGAGACTAATTATTTAAAGGCCTAAGAATTATAGTACTAAGGAACATACACGTAGAGTGGGGGCCACCAGTAAATTTTAGGATTCAGATGCTGCGTCTGTTTGTCATTGTTGTAAGCCTGCGTGTGCGCGCGTGCACACACACACACACACACCAGGATTCTACCACACAAGACAGCACCTGACTTTTTAAAATATGTCCTTTTTTATTTTGACAGTGAAGCTATGCCAGGTGATCAATTTGAATGACCATTAATCAGTGCAATGAGGTGTCAAAGAAGGCAGAAATCATTAGGAAGGTATTGTCTCTGGAGAGTTTTGCAATTTTCCAAATTTATTTTTATCTAAAGAGACCCATGAGGCTCCACGGTGACATATGTGTCCTATTTACTTCATCAGAACCAGGGTAGCTGGGCACAGATGCACCCGATGAGGGATGAGCTATATCAGGCTGGGGCAAGCTGCATTCTGAGAGGTCAGGGCCGATTGCAGGGAAGGGTCGGCAGAAGGGCAGCACGAGGACATCATCTCATCCAAGAGGTGAGTGTTAGTTAGGCGTGCCCGAGAGGGATGAAGACCTTGAATATCACCAGGTCTCTGGAGACTGGTGTCGCAGGGGTACAATCCTGTCCTGGAAAGGCTAGCCAGAGCTCGGCAGTGGGATGGATCTGTCTGCATCCTCAACAAGGAGAGGTTTCCTATATGAAAAAAAAAATACCCAGTTTTAAAGGGACACAGCTTGGCTTGTCACCCTCAGATCTCTGAGCATTGTGATTAAAATGTAAAACTGTCATAAAAGGAAGCATGCAGATTAATAGATAATATTCTTTAGCACTTTAATTTTGTACATTTCAAAATGTAAGAAAATGAATTTCCTGGCCTCTCTCCAAAGGAGATATAAATAAATAGCGATCGAGGTTCTAATTTCCTGAGAATTTTAATAAAAAGAAATATTTATGGTTTAAAATTACCCCCGAAATTATGCATCGAAGAATAGATAGTTTATGACTTCAGAGAACAAAAAGAAACTTGCAAATTCTTGATGTTGGCAGATCAATTAAGCGGTAATACATGCTACATTATAATTTTAATCACCATGAAATTAAAATATGGTAATGAATGTTAACATGACTTTATCCTTTCAAACTATAATTTAATTTATGGAACTTTTCTTGACTACTTCCTTATTTCCTTGGTTACTTTTCTTGCTCTGCGTGCTACTTTAGATTATACACTTTCCCATGCACATTATTTAAGACAGCCACCAATTAAATGAGTTCTTCTTCCTTTATCAATTAAGGATCTTGTAGATAATGTTACTCTTTTTAACCTAGTTCTTTCTGTCTCCCCGCATAAAGTATGCAGAGAATTAGAATAGCGCTCTCTTAATGTCTCTTTTTGGTTTTAAATTTGTTTATTTTTTCCAGTAACACAAAAGGCAGCCCAAGTGTGAGCTTGCTCTCTTCAAGGGTCTTCTTCCTCTAACATATCTGGGGCAGGGGCAGAGCTTGTTCTTGGCATCCACATGCCAGCTACTTGGATATGGTGCTGCCCTTCCTGCCTCCCCCATCTCTGTCGGGGCTCCCATTCCTTCCCTCTGCCCAGTGATGCCCCCATCCCACACGCACCTCAGCAGATGGATGGTGTTGCAAAGGCCACGTTTCCCTTTGCTCCTCAAACCTCTAATTTCCAGCACCCCACTTTCAAAGCTCCATGCTGAGATGTCTAAAAAGTATCTCCATAAATGAAGAGAACTGTTTAATAGTACACCAAAAATGACTCAGACGGTAAGGAAAAAGAACAACAAAAAATGTTAAACCCTTCTCTGGTTTTTCCCTGACACCAAGTGCGTGCTGTCTTTTCCAACACCACCGAGTCTCCAATTCCACGACACTAACTGGGTGTTCAGCAATTCAATTCAATTCTGAGAATAACTCTCCACAGTTAGTGCAGTTTCCACAGGTTAAGGACTCAGGCCCAGAAGACTGCCCCCACTTCAGATGCCAGTCACAAGGCCCAGGTTTCCACCTACATTTCTGAAGGACCTGCTATAAATTCAGTGGTTCCAACTCCCTCTTCAGGTTTGCTAATTTGCTAGAACAACTCACAGAATTCAGGGAAGCACTGTACTTACTATTACTGGTTTATTACGAAGGAATACAGTGCAGGAGCAGCCAAGTGGCAGAAATGCAAAGGGCAAGGCATGGGGGAGGAGCACTGAGCTTCCAGTCTCTCTCCACCCTCCCAGCACCTCTATGTGCTCAACACCCTGGAAGCTCTCTGAACCTCCTTGTTTAGGAGTTTTTACAACCCAATCTTCAGACCTCCGCTTCTCCTCAGAGGTCAGGAGGATTGGAGGGGTAGTGCTGAGAGTTCCCACCCTCTAATCATGTATTTGGTTATTTGGATTTTCTAAGGACCAGCCCTCTATACTGAAATTACCTAGGGATCCCAACCTGAGTGGCCTCATTAGCATTGACTCAGGTGTGTTGGAAGGGGCTTGTTATGACTAACAAAGGACACTCCTGTCACTCAGGAAATTCCAAGGGTTTTAGGAGCCGTGTGCCAAGAACTGGAGACAAAGATCAAATATATTTTTATTATACCACACCTTCCCAGAGGACCCACTGTGTCTTACCCAAGGTTTAGTCCTTTCATCTTGAGGTCAACACTCCTGTCTCTCCCTCTTCTTCAACTCCCTGCATGTGAAACCACACCCCATCCCCACAGGTGGGAAACCTCAGCCTCTCCCCAAAGCTGTTGGTCTAACTCCAGAATCCATTCATTCCACCCAACCAGGTAATCCCCAGGATCACAATAACCCCATTTCTCAAATGCATTGTTTTAAAGTCTGATTGATTCAGCCAAAAATGCAGTGACACGGATGGGGAGTAGTGGCTTGACGGTTGAGTGCTGAAGCAAGTCAGTCTTGAATAGTTTTCTGCAAGAAAACCAACATAATTTCCTGTCTCTACATTAAACAATGCTGAGACCATGCACACTTCCTGGGCCTGTGATAAACAACATTGAGACCAAGAAAAAAACAACTTAGTTGCCTGCTCCAGGAAATACCACGCCTTGCAAGGTGAGGCTGTAGGTCAGCTAAATAGTTAAATTATCAAAACTAAGAGCATACTCATTAAAACTCACATCAGCATCCTAACTTCACTGCACTCACCAATCTAAAGCCGTTACACCATAACTGTACCCAATCCTAACTAGTTCCTTGCCTTGTAAGATTTGCCTTAAAGTCACCCAGTCCAGGCCCTTGTTAGGTCTTCTGATGGCTGCCCGTCAGCTGTAGGATAAAGTAAAAACTTTTATAAATGTATATGTTTACCTGAGCAGCCCTATCTCCATCAATCCAAATTTCACACTTTATTGCAGAACTCTGAAGAATTTGTAACCACCCCAACATGCACATACATACCAAGATGTTTTGCATTTCCATGTTTTTATTCATTTTTCTCATTGTCTTAAATACCCTCCTCCTCTACTCCTTGTTGCCTTGGATAACTCCTACACAACTTTTATTAGTCCAAGGCCTCTCTTCAGGGATCCTTCTCTGAGCCCCAGGCTAGATCAGATGCCCTTCCTTCCTCTTTTCTCCTTGCGCATATATAACAACTCTCCCATTTACAGCATTGCATCAGAATGGTCAGCTTTTACATGCTGCCCTGTCAGCAGAGCTCTAAGAACAGACACGATGTCTTACTGAGCATTACAGCTCTCAGGACCTCATGGTTCTAGGAACCTAGGAATGCACAAGTGGTACATGTTGAACTGAACTGAACTGGATTTGGCCATCAGAGTTGTGGTGAATATTTTTCTGGCTTATTGTTCACCTTTAATTTGGGTTGTGAGGGGTTTTGACATAATTTTAATTTTTATGGAGTTGAACCTATTGATCTTCGTGTGATTTCTTCTATTGATTTTGAGCTTCAAAAGTGAAGGACTAGGTTTTAAAGACTTCATGACTAAGCTAAGAAATTCTGCCACCTCATCCTTCTCATTGGGAATAGAAAACAGCATAAGGCAGAAGAACAAAGAAAACACCTTACCCATCTATTCCCAGAAATTCATGGCTCTTTTCCTTTCTTCCCAGTGAGGAACGGTCTATGCGTCAAAGGCACAGCTTATATTTGCTATCTCAGCTTTTATAATTTTCATCAATGCATGAAGACAGCTATCTTAAAGCTAAGCAATTCTATTTGTCTTTGGGTCCCAAAAGATAACCTATATCTAAGTGCTTCTGCACAAAAAAAAAAAAAAAAAAAAAAAAAGCATTTGCTGTTTTACTCTTTTCTTATTTTATTTCCTAAATAAATATAATACACTGCAGCAATTTACTCAGCTGGCTCTGCTTGCCTGGCTGTGTGCTTCACCCTTGGGGTCTCCCTCTGAATTGTTGGCCCACCCTCCAAGGGTCAGCTCAAATGTTATGGCCTGGATAAGCCCCTTCTCTGATGAGCTCCTTCTCCTTCTAAACCTGTTTCCTATCCTGTAGATACATGCTTGTATACAACACTCCTAAAATGTAAGCAACATGACACCAAAACTGATATCTCCTTCATTTGTTCATTCACTGCTCAAACATTAAGCATAACAAATCCTCTGCTAAACACAGGAGAAATGGTAATGAACAAGATAGGCTAGGCCCAAGCCCTGACCTCATGGAACTTGTATCTTAGCAGGGGAGACAACAGTTGAATAGCTAATCACACATTTGCTTACAAGCTAGGAAGATGCTATGAAAGGAAAATGTAGAAGGATATGAGAATATATTTTAAAAGGGTGAGAGAAGGGGAGTTCAGGAAAAGCTTCTCTGGAAAGCAATATTTTAAGCTAATATTCTAAGTTATATTTGAATAGGTGTTAGCAAAGTAGTGAGGAGTAGGCTGAGGGCAGGGTATACCAGGCGGGGGAATAGCACGTGGCTGGCTAAGGACACTGCTTTGCATACAAAGACACCCAGAGCACATGGATAAAGTAAAGGAAATGATAATACTTATTTAAACAAACAAAATGATATTATTTTGTGTAATAATATTTTGTTTCAACGTTCTAACATATTCAACTCTTAAAGAAGAAGCATCAAGAGTAAAATCAAGGTTTTTATATTTTTAGTAGAGACAGGGTTTTGCCATGTTGGCTAGACTGGTCTCGAACTCCTGGCCTCAAGTGATCCGCCCGCCTTGGCCTCCCAAAGTGCTGGGATTACAGGCTTGAGCCACCGCACCCAGCCTGGACTACAGGAATTTAATCAGCTTGAGCACATCAGCCTGTTTTACAGCCTCCTGCCCCATAGCTTGTTTTTTTCCAAACCCCAGGTAGAATGCAGTCACCTGGTTGGCTGGAACCAGTTTATGACATGTCAATTTACTGAAGAGTCAGAATATGATAATAATTAAGAAAGTGACTCTGGAATCAGATGGAGTTTAAATCTAAGCTCCATCTCTTACACAAGGTGCGAGACCCTGGGCAAGTTACTTAACTTCTCTGTGCCTTATTGTTTTCATCTGCAAAATAGAATAATAATAATATTTAAAAAAAAGTACCCCCCCACCCCACCACAGGCACACCTCATAGGATAGCTGAAGGGATTAGGTGAGATTTAAAAAATGTGACAAGCTAAGAGCACTCAATGAAAGTCAGCACTAATCATTTACCAAAATCAACATATCTGTAAATCTTCTCTATGTCCCTAAATAAAAGAATATTTATTGGAGTTTACATTAATAGTACTAATAGGAAAAGAGAAAGTGTGATTTTTATTTTTCGCCTTCTACCCAAGGAATTTCCCTTGTGAGTATGTCTATATATAGCATTGCCAGTGAAAAGTAGAGCAAAGAACAAGATTTCCAAATGATAAAATTATATTTCCGTTTCAGTCATAATTACATACCTTCATAGCTACTCTCAGGAATTACAAGCATCATTTTTCCTCTGTCTTCACTTTCAAATACCTACAGTGTTGGAATCCTTTGGCAATCTTCTATAAATTTCAAACTGGGGCAACTTAATTAGAATCCTGACTTCTCTCCCTTCCACCAGCAATTGCTTAAGTTTTTGAAAAACATCGTTAAAACAAAGGATGCATTGAGTTTGAGAATATTGGGCTTTATTTGTTTCTGAGACAAGATCATGGGGAGGAAAGCAACTTATAAATGATAAATAGATTTGATATTTAGACTCATCTAGCCTTGATTTCCAGCTTGGGAACCTTCATTTAATATTGAGAAAGACCAGGCTTCATCTTATATCTCACACTTCTGCATTGGGTTGGTCAACCTACCAACATTTTATCCCCTCCAATAGAGCTAGACAAAAAGCAAAATTAAAAAGAAACAGTAGGGGCAACTGGACTTGAATAGAAGAATAACCATAAATTAATGGTCTATTCATTCCTCCTTGGTCTGCCTTGCTGAGGCTGTGTCCTGCGCAGGTGGCCAAGGCTGCCTAATTAGTGCTTGGGCAGAATGGGGAGTCTGGTGAGACTGCCAAGTGCACCAGTGTTGAGCTTCTAATTTGGAGACTTACAACTTTCTTGACTTTTTTTTTCTTGGTAAAAGCTTTTTTTAGCTCACATACCATACAATTCACCCACTTAAAGTATATAATTCAAGAGTTTATCATACATCCATAGGATTGTGTGATCAGTGCCACAATTGATCTTGGAACATTTTCATCACCCTCAAAGAAACTCCATATTTTTTAGTAATCAATCCCTTCCTAAACACCCCCATGCACCTAACCCTCGGCAATGAGTAATCTACTTTCTGTCTCCATAGATTTACCTATTCTGAACATTTCACGTAAATGAAATCTTAAAATATGTGGCCTTTTGTAATGGGCTCTTTCACTAGGCACACTGTTTTCAAGGTTCATCCATGTTGTGGCATGTTTCAGTACTTCATTCCTTTTTATGGCCAAATAATATTCCAGTGTATGGCTATACTGCACTTGGTTTATCCATTCATCAGTTGATAGACACTTGGGTTGTTTCTTCCTTTTGACTGTTACGAATAATGCTGCTATGAACAATCATGAGCAAGTTTTTGCACAAACATATGTTTTTATTTCTCTTGTGTATACATATGCACCTAGGAGTGGAATTGCTGGGTCAAATTTTCTTGGTGTTTTAACTTAAAAACAAACCTTATGCCAAATTAAACTAAATGACAGCACTTTGTAAATAATAAATCACCTATAAAAATAAGGTTTCATTTTAACTATCTTGTAGAATATTTAATCTCCTAATTTATTCCAGTAATGTTGAATCCATTTCTACTGTGGACTTTGCACTGTGCTATGTGTTGGGAGTAAAGATTCAAAGAGGACTGAGACATGGATCCTAAACTGGAGGGGATTACTGTCTATACAAATAACTAACATACATTGGATCCTTACTCTAAGCCAAGCATGATACTAAATGTTTTATATGTATCAAATCCGTCACTAGTAATACTACCCTATGAGGTAGATACTATTATCATCCTTATTTTACAGAGAATTTAAGTAACCATCCCAAGGTCACACAGCTGGTAAGTGGCAGAGAACCTCACACTTCATTGCTCTCCCAGGCCAGGCTGCCTCTCTAGCAACAGTATAACACACAAGAGTTAACAGCGTGTCATCTGGAGTCAGATATCCTGAGTTTGAGTGCTACCTCCCCCACTTACCATGTGACCTTGGGCAAATGAATCACACTTCCTATGCTTCACATGCCTAATCTATAAAGAGAGGTTAATCCAAGAACCTACTTCATAGTGTTGATATAAGGATTAAATGACATAAACATATATTAGTTGCTTGACATGTAGTTAGTGCTCAATAAATATTAGTTGTTGTTATTATCCATGAAAACTCTATAAGCAAATCATTACAAAGGCATGTGATACATTTTAAGGGCTGCCAAATGTCGCAATTTATCTCTGCTGGGAAGGAAAAGAAAAAGGAAAAAAGGAAAACAAAACAAAACCTCAGGCCAAACTGCAGAAAAGCGTTTGCCTCCTTTTACACGAATTCCATCCATTGACTTTAACAACTGAAGTCTTAAAAGCTGGATTCTGCTTATCTCTTTCGCTTCCATTTCTAGTGCTGTTGGGGAGCCTAATGCAGGGTGGTGATTTGTATTCTGCAAGTGTCTCTTGTCTCATCAAGAAAGGGGCCCATCTGTCTGGTCTTTGGGTGGGTTTGGAACATGACACCCAGGGGATGGGGGTGGCAGCAGAGGAATCAACCCAGGCACCCACAGAGGTGCCAACCAGGCAAGATCCATCCCTCTGCAGGCTCCTGTAAGGAGGGGAAAAGGCAATATGATTATTCAAGGGAAGGTCTCATAGAGATGTGTGCTGCATTTAAACACAAATGCATTCTGTCCTCAATAATTTGGTGGAGTTGGCATAGCATTGGGGTCAGCCTGACACGGTATTGAAGAGTCCCAGGGTGCAATGTGACTTGTCACACTAAGTACACTTGTCTCCCACGGCAACAAGTTACTGGGCAGCAGGAGACAGCAGGGCTGGGAAAAGCATTCAGGGGAAGGGTCAACAGGGAGCCCTTCTTTTCACATTTATCCGGCCCCAGATTTGGCTGATGGTTTCAGAATGTGCTAAGTGGTCATCAGCATTCTCGGCTGTTCTAGGGGATGCAGTTAGTCGGGATTGGCTTCCTGGTACTTATTAAAGAAAAGTCAGACATCTAGGGAACCAGGCCATGGAGAAGGCTGTCCAAAATAAGTATGAGCTTATGGAGACACACATATGAACACACCCCAGGACGACTCTCCTTAAGGATCTTTCAAACTCACATGTTAGATCCTAAATCAGTATTGATTCCCTTTCTCCCTGCTGTCCTGGAAGAACTCTGAGATACCTAAATGTATTATAGCTACTTGCTTACTTATATCTGTTTCTGCCCACTGACTTGTGATTTGGAGTGAACAGGGACTGTGTGTTATTCTTTTAGTGGTCCCAAGACCGTGGTACACGCTGAAAAAAAAAATGTGACTGAATAGAGTTTTGGGAGTATATACAACCTTTTGCCCTGGAATTCCATTTAATTATTAGACAAAGTCTATGCAGATGGCTTTACTATTCCTACTTTAACTGGTGTGGAAACTGAGGTTCACAGAAGTGAAGCAACCTGCCCATGGTCATGTGGTTGGTGGAGCTGAAATTGAATTTCACAATAAACGTCTGATGGGTGATTAATATACAAAAATCAATTAACCTATCATCACATTAAGACACTTACTAGGATGACTGAAAGAAAATGCCTGGAGCTTCCAGAAAGTTCAATATTAATTGCCTTCAGGCCCATGGCACTGAGCTAAATGCCATGAAAGGTAATCCATGCAGATGGCCTGGCTCTCTATTGGATTTTTAAAAATAAAAACCTAGGCCAGGCAGGGTGGCTCATGCCCGTAATCCCAGCACTTTGGGAGGCAGATGCAGGAGAATCACTTAAGCCCAGGAGTTCAAGACCAGCCTGGGCAACATGGTGAAACCCCATCTCTACTAAAAATACAAAAGCTAGCCGGGTGTAGGAGCACAAGCCTGTAATCCCAGCTACTCGGGAGGCTAAGATAGGAGCAATCACCTGAGCCTGTGAGTTGGAGGCTGCAGTAAGCCAAGATAGCGCCACTGCACAATGTGAGTGAGACCTGGTCTCAAAAAAAATAATAATAAAAATAAAAAAGTAAAAACCATAAGTAAAGTATAATTATAGTTAAGAGGATGATTAGTGCCACAGTGAACTTGAATCAATTTGAATATGGACCAGATGAGTGAGAGCTCTCTGAGAACAAGAATTGGTTTTTTTGTTTTGTTTTGTTTTTGTTTTTTAATCACTGTTGTCCTAGAGCCCTGCACAATGCTGATGACCAACAAATGCTACTGAGATGGATAACGTATAAAGGTATAAAGGCTATGTAACCACTGGATCTGGATATAAAATGTCAATCAATAGGATTAGATGAACAGGTTCTTTCTAGCTGACTTGCCCACCTGTGTGCCAGACCTCCTCTGCAAGATTCATAGGGTCTTCGTTTCATTGGCATATCCCTGGGGTTAGTAGCTTTGCCATAGCCATACAATAGGTGGTCCAGGTTGTGTTGTATGACCTCAGGAGTAGAGGGATGAGGGCATAGTTCGCCACAGCATTAAGACCACCTCTTCCCCTCTACCCTGGAAGTTGGCTGGAGGTGTGGAGAAATCAATGGACGGGTGAGAAGAAGATAGGGATAGAGGCCAAAGTTTTGTTCGCAGAAGCCTGGGGGGCACCTCAGAGTCCAAGGAACAGCAATGGGAGGTTGATGCTTAGCACCAGAAGAGGGGGCTGCACCTGGTGCAGCTGCTGCTGCAGGTGACATTGTTTGTGGGTACAAGATGGGAGCAGAACACTCTGTAGGGGAGACTAGAGCCCAGGCTAAGCGGAGGAGGACTGGTGCAGGGTGGGAGTTGGCCCAGGAAGAGCACGTACCTCAACAAAGGTTTGCCATGTGCTTAGGGGTGTGGACTGGAGAGAGTATGCTGGGGAAGAAGGGCGTGTATCATGGGAATATGGATAAGAATAAGCCCCAGGATTTCAGTCTACAGAGGAAAACAGACACAGACATGACCAACAGTAATTCTGCATGACAAGTGGGACAAATAAAGATGGAATGAAGTAATATAATACTTTAAAAGAAGAAGCAGGTTGTGAAAGCTAGTAGGTACGAAGAGCCAGAGAGTTTTGGATTCAGATCCTAACTTACGAGGTGTGTGAGCTAGCACAAGTCATGTAGTTTCATCTAAGCCTTAGTTGCCTTGCCTATAAAACGTGTATAACAGCTTCCTCATAAGCGTTTGTAAAGATTAAAAGGAGATATATGTTAAGTGTTTAGCCCATGGCCTGGCATAATAACACTCACTGAAAATTAGTTGCTATTGCAACTACTGCTATTTCAACTTCTATTTGCCAGGCACTGTGCTAAAGGCTTTTGTCTATGCTAGTTAATCTTTACATACACTCTGCTAGTCAGTTATTTTTATTCCATCTTTAATCAATGAGAAAATGGAATCCCTGCGTGTTTAAATAATACAGGTAGTATATAGCAGCCCTAGACTCACCTCGAGGCATGACAAGTTTCAGACACTCCACTCTAGTCACCATCCTGCTGCTTTATTACTACAAATATAACACTTTAAAATATATTCATATTTATACTACAAATATTTTTATAGTAATAAAATAGCAGGGTGGTGACTAGAGTGGAGTGTCTGAAACCGGTCAGTTTCCAATACCTATGGAAATTGCCTAGGTTAGTGCTTAGATAATCATCATAATAATAGCAACTATGAAGATATTATAATCATAATATATTTATAATTATTATATTATAGCTATTAAGCATGTGTAATAATAATTACAGATTACTATGATTATTTTGTACCTAATTATTAGGCACTAAACTAGGTACTTTTCCTACATTGGCTCATTTAATCCTTGTAATAACCCCATGAATCAGAAACTGTGATTATCTCCATTTTGCAGACAAGATTAAGTGACTTGTCCAAATTGTCTAACTATTGAGTGGTGGAGTTATACTTTGAAATGGGTAGGGGAACTTTACTCCAAACTCTGTGTATTTTCTGACACTCCAGCCTGCTTAGTTTTAGTGGAAGCGTTTTTCCATCTCTCTAATTTGTCCTTTTTTCTCTTTTCTCTCTCCTTTTTCTCATTCCTTTTCATCCTTGTCTCAAGGGAATTTCTCGTTTTCTTTCTTTCTTTTTTTTATATTATACTTTAAGTTCTAGGATACATGTGCACAATGTGCAGGTTTGTTACACATGTATACATGTGCCATGTTGGTGTGCTGCACCCATTAACTCGTCATTTACATTAGGTATATCTCCTAATGCTATCCCTCCCCCCTCTCCCCACCCCACGACAGGCCCCAGTGTGTGATGTTCCCCTTCCTGTGTCCATGTGTTCTCATTGTTCAATTCCCACCTATGAGTGAGAACATGCAGTGTTTGGATTTTTTGTCCTTGTGATAGTTTGCTGAGAATGGTGGTTTCCAGCTTCATCCATGTCCCTACAAAGGACATAAACTCATCCTTTTTTATGGCTGCATAGTATTCCATGGTGTATATGTGCCACATTTTCTTAATCCAGTCTATCATTGATGGACATTTGGGTTGGTTCCAAGTCTCTGCTATTGTGAATAGGCCGTAATAAACATATGTGTGCATGTGTCTTTATAGCAGCATGATTTTAATCCTTTGGGTATATAGCCAGTAATGGGATGGCTGGGTCAAATGGTATTTCTAGTTCTAGATCCTTGAGGAATTGCCACACCGTCTTCCACAATGGTTGAACTAGTTTACAGTCCCACCAACAGTGTAAAAGTGTTCCTATTTCTCCACATCCTTGCCAGCACCTGTTGTTTCCTGACTTTTTAATGATTGCCATTCTAACTGGTGTGAGATGGTATCTCATTGTGGTTTTGATTTGCATTTCTGTGATGGCCAGTGATGATGAGCGTTTTTTCATGTGTCTTTTGGCTGGATAAATGTCTTCTTTTGAGAAGTGTCTGTTCATATCCTTTGCCCACTTTTTGATGGGGTTGTTTTTTTTTTTCTTGTAAATTTGTTTGAGTTCTTTGTAGATTCTGGATATTAGCCCTTTGTCAGATGAGTAGATTGCAAAAATTTTATCCCGTTCTGTAGGTTGCCTGTTCACTCTGATGGTAGTTTCTTTTGCTGTGCAGAAGCTCTTTAGTTTAATTAGATCCTGTTTGTCAATTTTGGCTTCTGTTTCCATTGCTTTTGGTGTTTTAGACATGAAGTCCTTGCCCATGCCTATGTCCTGAATGGAATTGCCTAGGTTTTCTTCTAGGGTTTTTATGGTTTTGGGTCTAACATGTAAGTCTTTAATCCATCTTGAATTAATTTTTGTATGAGGTGCAAGGAAGGGATCCAGTTTCAGCTTTCTACATATGGCTAGCCAGTTCTCCCAGCACCATTTATTAAATAGGGAATCCTTTCCCCACTTTCTGTTTTTGTCAGGTTTGTCAAAGGTCAGATGGCTGTAGATGTGTGGTATTATTTCTGAGGGCTCTGTTCTGTTCCATTGGTCCATAGCTCTGTTTTGGTACCAGTACCATGCTGTTTTGGTTACCATAGCCTTGTAGTATAGTTTGAAGTCAGGTACTCTAATGCCTCCAGCTTTGTTCTTTTGGTTTAGGATTGACTTGGCAATGCAAGCTCTTTTTTGGTTCCATATGAACTTTTAAGTAGTTTTTTCCAATTCCGTGAAGAAAGTCATTGGTAGCTTGATGGGGATGGCATTGAATCTATAAATTGCTTTGGGCAGTATGGCCATTTTCACGATATTGATTCTTCCTATCCATGAGCATGGAATGTTCTTCTATTTGTTTGTATCCTCTTTTATTTCATTGAGCAGTGATTTGTAGTTCTCCTTGAAGAGGTCCTTCACATCCCTTGTAAGTTGGATTCCTAGGTATTTTATTTTCTTTGAAGCAATTGTGAATGGGAGTTCACTCATGATTTGGCTCTCTGTTCGTCTGTTGTTGGTGTATAAGAATGCTTGTGATTTTTGCACATTGATTTTGTATCCTGAGACTTTGCTGAAGTTGCTTATCAGCTTAAGGAGATTTTGAGCTGAGACGATGGGGTTTTCTAAATATACAATCATGTCATCTGCAAACAGGGACAATTTGACTTCCTCTTTTCCTAACTGAATACCTTTATTTCTTTCTCCTGCCTGAATGCCCTGGCCAGAATTTCCAACACTATGTTGAATAGGAGTGGTGAGAGAGGGCATCCTTGTCTTGTGCCAGTTTTCAAAGGGAATGCTTCCAGTTTATGCCCATTCAGTATGATATTGGCTGTGGGTTTGTCATAGATAGCTCTTATTATTTTGAGATACATCCCATCAATACCTAATTTATTGAGAGTTTTTGGCATGAAGTGCTGTTGAATTTTGTCGAAGGCCTTTTCTGCATCTATTGAGATAATCATGTGTTTTTTGTCTTTGGTTCTGTTTATATGCTGGATTATGTTTATTGATTTGTGTATGTTGAACCAGCCTTGCATCCCAGGGATGAAGCCCACTTGATCATGGTGGATAAGCTTTTTGATGTGCTGCTGGATTCAGTTTGCCAGTATTTTATTGAGGATTTTTGCATCGATGTTCATCAAGGATATTGGTCTAAAATTCTCTTTTTTTGTTGTGTCTCTGCCAGACTTTAGTATCAGGATGATGCTGCCCTCATAAAATGAGTTAGGGAGGATTCCCTCTTTTTCTATTGATTGGAATAGTTTCAGAAGGAATGGTACCAGCTCCTCCTTGTATGTCTGGTGGAATTTGCCTGTGAATCCGTCTGGTCCTGGACTTCTTTTGGTTGGTAGACTATTAATTATTGCCTCAATTTCAGAGCCTGTTATTGGTCTATTCAGGGATTCAACTTCTTTCTGGTTTAGTCTTGGGAGGGTGTATGTGTCCAGGAATTTATCCATTTCTTCTAGATTTTCTAGTCTATTTGCGTAGAGGTGTTTATATTATTCTCTGATGGCAGTTTCTATTTCTGTGGGATTGGTGGTGATATCCCCTTTATCATTTTTTATTGCATCTATTTGATTCTTCTCTCTTTTCTTCTTTATTAGTCTTGCTAGCGGTCTATCAATTTTGTTGATCTTTTCAAAAAACCAGCTCCTGGATTCATTGATTTTTTTGAAGGGTTTTTCGTGTCTCTGTCTCCTTCAGTTCTGCTCTGATCTTAGTTATTTCTTGCCTTCTGCTAGCTTTTGAATGTGCTTGCTCTTACTTCTCTAGTTCCTTCAATTGTGATGTTAGGGTGTCAATTTTAGATCTTTCCTGCTTTCTCTTGTGGGCATTTAGTGCTATAAATTTCCCTCTACACACTGCTTTGAATTTGTCCCAGAGATTCTGGTATCTTGTGTCTTTGTTCTCATTAGTTTCTTTGTTTTTGTTTTTTTTTTTTTTTCTGAGGCAGAGTCTTGCTCTGTTGCCCAGGATGGAGTGCAGTGGTGCCATCTCGGCTCACTGCAAGCTCCGCCTCCCGGGTTCATGCCATTCTCCTGCCTCAGCCTCCCGAGTAGCTGGGACTATAGGCGCCCGCCACCACGCCCGGCTCATTTTTTGTATTTTTAGTAGAGATGGGGTTTCACCATGTTAGCCAGGATGGTCTCGATCTTCTGACCTCATGATCCACCCACCTTGGCCTCCCAAAGTACTGGGATTACAGGCGTGAGCCACCATGCCCAGCAGTTCTCATTAGTTTCAAAGAACATCTTTATTTCTGCCTTCATTTTGTTAGGTACCCAGTAGTCATTCAGGAGCAGGTTGTTCAGTTTCCATGTAGTTGAGTGGTTTTGAGTGAGTTTCTTAATCCTGAGTTCTAGTTTTACACTATGGTCTGAGAGACAGTTTGTTATAATTTCTATTCTTCTACATTTGCTGAGGAGTGCTTTACTTCCAACTATGGTCAATTTTGAAACAAGTGCAATGTGGTGCTGAGAAGAATGTATATTCTGTTGATTTGGGGTGGAGAGTTCTGTAGATGTTTATTAGGTCCGCTTAGTGCAGAGCTGAGTTCAATTCCTGGATATCCTTGTTAACTTTCTGTCTCGTTGATCTATCTAATGTCAACAGTGGGGTGTTAAAGTGTCCCATTATTATTGTGTGGGAGTCTAAGTCTCTTTGTAGGTCACTAAGGACTTGCTTTATGAATCTGGGTGCTCCTGTATTGGGTGCACATATATTTAGGATAGTTAGCTCTTCTTGTTGAATTGATCCCTTTACCATTATGTAATGGCCTTCTTTGTCTCTTTTGATCTTTGTTGGTTTAAAGTCTGTTTTATCAGAGACTAGGGTTGCAACCCCTGCCTTTTTTTGTTTTCCATTTGCTTGGTAGATCTTCCTCCCTCCCTTTATTTTGAGCCTATGTGTGTCTCTGCATGTGAGATGGGTCTCCTGAATACAGCACACTGATGGGTCTTGACTCTTTATCCAATTTGCCTGTCTGTGTCTTTTAATTGGAGCATTTAGCCCATTTACATTTAAGGTTAATATTGTTATATATGAATTTGATCCTGTCATTATGATGTTGGCTGGTTATTTTGCTTGTTAGTTGATGCAGTTTCTTCCTAGCCTCAATGGTCTTTACAATTTTGCATGTTTTTGCAGTGGCTGGTACCGGTTGTTCCTTTCCTTGTTTAGTGCTTCCTTCAGGAGCTCTTTTATGGCAGGCCTGGTGGTGACAAAATCTCTCAGCATTTGCTTGTCTGTAAAGGATTTTATTTCTCCTTCACTTATGAAGCTTAGTTTGGCCGGATAGGAAATTCTGGGTTGAAAATTATTTCTTTAAGAATTTTGAATATTGGCCCCCACTCTCTTCTGGCTTGTAGAGTTTCTGCTGAGAGATCTGCTGTTAGTCTGATGGGCTTCCCTTTGTGGGTAACCCGACCTTTCTCTCTGGTTGCCCTTAACATTTTTTCCTTCATTTCAACTTTGGTGAATCTGACAATTATGTGTCTTGGAGTTGCTCTTCTTGAGGAGTCTCTTTGTGGCATTCTCTGTATCTCCTGAATTTGAATGTTGGCCTGGCTTGCTAGATTGGGGAAGTTCTCCTGGATAATATTCTGCAGAGTGTTTTCCAACTTGGTTCCATTCTCCCCATCACTTTCAGGTACACCAATCAGACGTAGATTTGGTCTTTTCACATAGCCCCATATTTCTTGGAGGCTTTGTTCATTTCTTTTTACTCTTTTTTCTCTAAACTTCTCTTCTTGCTTCATTTCATTCATTTGATCTTCCATCATTGATACCCTTTCTTCCAGTTGATTGAATCGGCTACTGAAGCTTGTGCATTGGTCACATAGTTCTCATGCCATGATTTTCAGCTCCATCAGGTCATTTAAGGACTTCTCTACACTGATTATTCTAGTTAGCCATTTGTCTAATCTTTTTTCAAGGTTTTTGGCTTCTTTGCGATGGGTTCCAACTTCCTCCTTTAGCTTGGAGAAGTTTGATCATCTGAAGCCTTCTTCTCTCAACTCGTCAAAGTCATTCTCCATCCAGCTTTGTTCTGTTGCTGGTGAGGAGCTGTGTTTCTTTGGAGGGGGAGAGGCACTCTGATTTTTATAATTTTCAGATTTTCTGCTCTGTTTTTTCCCATCTTTGTGGTTTTATCTATCTTTGGTCTTTGATGATGGTGACGTACAGACGGGGTTTTGGTGTGGATGTCCTTTCTGTTTGTTAGTTTTCCTAACTGTTAGGACCCTCAGCTGCAGGTCTGTTGGAGTTTGCTGGAGGTCCACTCCAGACCCTGTTTGCCTGGGTATCAGCAGCAGAAGCTGCAGAACAGCGAATATTGCTGAACAGCAAATGTTGCTGTCTGATCCTTCCTCTGGAATCTTCATCTCAGAGGGGTACCGGGCCATGTGAGGTGTCAGTCTGCCCCTACTGGGGCGTGCCTCCCAGTTAGGCTACTCGGGGGTCAGGGACCCACTTGAGAAGGCAGTCTGTCCGTTGTCAGATCTCAAACTCCGTGCTGAGAGAACCACTAGTCTCTTCAAAGCTGTCAGACAGGGACATTTAAGTCTGCAGAGGTTTCTGCTGCCTTTTTTTCGGCTATGCCCTGCCCCCCGAGGTGGAGTCTACAGAGGCAGGCAGGCCTCCTTGAGATGCGGTGGGCTCCACCCAGTTCGAGCTTCCCTGCCGCTTTGTTTACCTACTCAAGCCTCAGCAATGGTGGGCACCCCTCCACCAGCCTTGCTACCGCCTTGCAGTTGGATCTCAGACTGCTGTTCTAGCAATGAGCAAGGCTCCGTGGGCATGGGACCCTCCATGCCAGGCGCGGAATATAATCTCCTGGTGTTCCGTTTGCTAAGACCATTGGAAAAGTGGTATTAGGGTGGGAGTGACCTGATTTTCCAGGTGCTGTCTGTCACAGCTTCCCTTGGCTAGGAAAGGGAATTCCCTGACCCCTTGTGCTTCCCGGGTGAGGTGATGCCTCGCCCTGCTTCAGCTCACACTCGGTGAGCTGCATCCACTGTCCTGCACCCACTATCTGACAAGGCCCTGTGAGATGAACCCAGTACCTCAGTTGGAAATGCAGAAATCACCTGTCTTCTGCATCACTCATGCTGGGAGCTGTAGACTGGAGCTGTTCCTATTTGGCCATCTTGGAACCGCCCCCTCTCATTTTCATAATAAGGTTATAGATTCACCTGAAAGGGAATGCAAAAGGAAAGGGGAGCACAAATCTGGAAAACTAGCATTTAACTTCACTAATGAGCAATTACATGCAAATTAAAATCAAAATGGTATTAATTTAGGCAACAATTTTTACATGAGCAAACCCGAGTCCACAGGGAAGGGGGTTCTTTTTCCTGTGACAAGGTAAGTTGGTGCAGCCCTTTTGGCAGGGAACTTGCACTATGTAATAATAGCTGCAAAAGGCAATTCCATTTAACAGTCATTTAATTCATTTAACACACAGCCATAGAGCTGCTTGAGAATTTTTCATAACACCATGATGGAAATTACCTTCTTCTCATGGGAATTCCATTTAAGAAGGAGTCACATGGTACTATTTACTATTCTCCCAACCACCTGTCAATCTGGTATCTCTCCCATGGGGCTCACTGGGAGAAGCCAGCTTCTGCTACAGGGTCACATTAATTACTGTAGCCCTTAGGATCCTGTCTCCAGAGGACCCACGTAGATAGAGCTGGAGCCCAAGAACAGTCCTTTCCTGATGTGGGCAGGAAACTCTAGCTTCCTTATTAAGGACACCTCCCAGCTCTCCAAAGTTGAACAGCCTGACTTTGTCACTGTGATTCACATTCCTCTCATCTCTTCTTGATGACCTGGCTGCCCCGTCACTCTGGCCCCAGGGGATACTGTTTTTCCTTTAACATCCTTACTTCATTCTGAGTGCTGCTTCAGAAGGAAGGGCCCACAGCTCTCTGCCAATGATTTAATTCCAAATACTCTTTTTTTCATCGCCCCAACCCAGACCCCATCCCCTTCCCAGCAGCCTGGAAGTCCTGAGCAAATGAATTCCTGGTCATGACCTTTCCCTATAGTCTTCCTGGACGTGGTCACCTCCACTCTTGATGCCCTCCGGGTCTTGGACAGCACACTTTTAAATCTAAGTACTGTTAGCTCTGCCTGGGCCCAGGGCAGCGGGTGGGGCAGGGGGTCAGAGAGCACAGGCAGGAAGCATGCTCCTGTGCCCTTCATTGCCTGGTATTGATTTTCTCCCATCTCTCACTCTTCCACTGCCCCATAAAGAAGTCAGAGTTGTAAAGCTGTCAGGACATTTTCTATGAGACAGGTATGCTGAATGGAAGTGTTGTTAGTGGCTCTTAAAGAAAGAAACCGGGTGGCTCTGTGGTAGTCTCTGGCATTGTTGTGGGCTGTGCATAGAGAATGGGGTTTGGAGAGGGACCTGCACTGTCAAGGATGTGGTTGCTGATGTTTCTAGAGATGAGGGAGCACCATGGCTAATTCCTTCCCTCAGTAAGTAGCACGACCCACAAAGGAGCTGCTGCGCTGCTTCTGTTTCCCAAGATGAGGATGAAAGCTCAGTGTAACTTAAAGTTTCTGCACCTCCATGGATGCATCTGTAGTCCAGGAGAGAGAGGAGGACGGAAGAGCTGAAGGTATTTATACCTTACAGAAACCATGCATCAAGGGAAACACATTGTCCACCTTGCAGGATATTGCAAAGGTGTTTTGTTTGCTGTAACACTCTCAGATCAAAATCCACCTCTGCCATTTACTAGCTCTATGGCATCAGGCAAGGTACACAAGCTTTCTGAGCCTCAGTTTTCTCATCCCTCAAAATGGGGCTATTTAATACCTACTTGCAGAGATGCTGTAAATATAAAAGTAGAATCCTATAAAATAATCTAATGTCTTGCATATATATATATATGTATATTATATATATACTTTTTTCCAATAAATACTTCCTTTGTTTTTCAATTATTGGCCAGAGTCCTTAACCCAATATTGCTGTGACTGTTAATGTTTTAACAGGGGCTTATGGATCTGTTCCAGGACTTGGTGGCTTCCTGGTTTAACAAAGCCCTCTAATGGCTAAAAATAATAATAATAATAAAAATTAGAGGCCTGGTGCGGTGGCTTACACCTGTAATCCCAGCACTTTGGGAGGTGGAGGAGGGCAGATCACTTGAGGCTAGGAGTTTGAGACCAGCCTGGCCAACATGGCCAAACCCAGTCTCTACTAAAAATACAAAAATTAGCCAGGCATGGTGGCGGGCGCCTGTAATCCCAGCTACTCGGGAGGCTGAGGCACAAGAATCGCTGGAACAGGGAAGGTGGAGGTTGCAGTGAGCCAAGATCGCACCACTGCACTCCAGCCTGGGCAACAGAGTGTAACTCTGTCTCAAACAAACAAACAAACAAACAAATTAGAGTAGAAGGCAGAATACCACAGCAACTAAAGAAGGAGATTGATAGCCATTAGTAATGTTGACCTCAGATGAGTGACGGAGTTTAGTTGCTCATCTTCACAACACAGTGTTTATGAAAGGGCTGAGCAAAGTGCCTGACCTAGAGCAAGCATGCAACAAGTGTGTGGTAGGCAGAATTCCTGGGTAGTCCCCAAGATTCCTGCTCCCTGTTATGGTCCTCTTATGGAATCCGCACACCTGGAATGTGGGCACAGCTTGTGAATGTGCTGAGGTTTCACTCTAGTAAGTTAGATGTCAAAGGTGAAGGGATTTTCAGATGTAATTAAGGTCCCAAATTAGTTGATTTTGTTGTTGTTGCTGTTTCTTGGAGACATGGTCTCCCTCTGTCACCCAGGCTGGAGTGCAGTGGTGCAACTATGGCTCACTGCAGCCTCGACTTCCTTGGTTCAGATAATCCTCTCACCTTAGCCTCCCCGGTAGCTGGGACTGCAGGCACAAACCACCCTCCCTGCCTAATTTTTAAAATTTTTTTGTAGAGACAGGATCTTGCTGTGTTGCCAGGGCTGGTCTTGAACTCCTGGGCTCAAGCAATCCTCCCACCTAGGCCTCCCAAACTGCCACGATTACAGGCATGAGACACTGTGCCTGGCCAAATTAGTTGATTTTGAGTTAATCTAATGGGACATTATACTGGGTGGGTCTCACTAATCTAGGTTAAAGCCCTGAAAAGAGAGACTGGGCCCTTTCTGAAGAGAGAAATTCTGTTGCTGGCTTTGAAGAAGCAAGCTATCACAAATTCTACAGCTACAAGAAAATAAATTCTGCCGAGAACCATGTGCACTTGGACAAGAACCCTGAGACCAAAGCCCCAGCCAACACCTTGTGAGACCCTGACCAGGGCACCCAGCTAAGTTGTGCTTAGACTACAGAAACCTGACCCATGCAAGCTGTGAGATAATAAATGTGTATTCTCTTCAGCTGCAATATTTGTGGAAATTTGTTATTCAGCAACAGAAAACTAACACAAACTGGTAGACTCTCTTTTAAAAATTACTTTACTTTATTGTAGAATAATAGGAGAGAATCATGCCAGATGAGACTCCACCACCCTGGCCCATGAGAAGGGCCATATAGACAAGACATTGGTTCATCTGAAATCAACTGACTGCTACCCAAGAAAATAAAACACCATTCTCCCAATTCCAATACATTCTCCTGAGGAAATATCCACATGCAACCTGGTGAAGCACATCCTAGGAGTAGGCATTTCAAGGGGCACTGCTGGCTGGAGAAAGTGCAGGCTGATTCATCCTGTGGTTGGAAGCAGGAAACAAATGTCCTGGGATAATATTTTGAAATAGGAGCGTATCCCTTCCCCCATCCCCAAGAGCTGACCTTCCCCTGCTCAAACTAAATGATTCTGAGTTCCTTATCTCAGGAATGGGATGAACCCCAGAAAGGGAGAAAAGAGGAGCTTTTCTGCTTTTGATGTTCAGTAAGCCAGCCTTCAGAGGCAACAGGGAGAAATCTGGGCTTAAGCAATAGTTTGAGAAAAAAGCTGATGAGTAAGAGGCAGGTTCCACCTTCCCTGGGGTGAAGGAAGGGGAAAGTCAGAAACAGTTGAGTGCATAGACTTGTGAATCTCTGAAGAAGGGGGGTTGTTTATCCTTCAGTCAGGCTGAGCTCAGGGTGAGGCAGATTCTTCAGAAAAGAGCATGGAAATGCGTATCTTGTTTCCTGTGTGGAACCAAAAAAGGTAGCAAGAGCTAAGAAAAGAAGTGCATAGTGTACAGAGAGGGGCTTAAACAGCTCCTCGAAGATTCCCACAGTCCAATGGGGCATAACAGTGGCAGAAAGGTTGAGTGCACTACATTAGGACAGAAAGAGAGTGAAGAGGAGGCCAGACCTCAAAGGGACCACACGGACCCTCACTGAAGAGCCAGGACATCTCTACAAATGTCATCATGGAGAGATGATGATCCAGAGCAGATAATGCTTCTGTAACCCTGCAACTTGGATGGAACTCCAGAAAAGTGACAGTGGGGGGCAACTAAAAATTAAGTTTCAATTTTTACCATCCAGCAAGAAGGGGTAGGGGGCTTTCAATGAAAATTAAACTGCAAAACTAGTTTTTAAATTGAGATTTATATTCATTGAATAAATAGTCTACTTCTGAGAAACCCAAGGAGAGGTAGGTTTTCAGAAGGAAAGGGACTGCGGTGGATCATGACAGGAATGGTCCCCAATGATATACACTTCCCTTATTCATACCCTCATTTTACCTACTTTCTCATTGCTTCCATGTAATTCGGGCCAATGGAGCATTAGTAAATGGGAGGCAAGCTGAGGCTTGAGCTGGCACTTGGTGCTTTCCCTCTCTCTTGCTGCTTTTGGAAACTATCCACCGTGGGAAGAAGCCTGGGCTATCCTTCTGAAAATACGTGGCCCAGCCAATAGCCAGCACCAACTTGTAAATGAAGCCATTTCTGACCTTCCAGTCACAGAAAGTTGCCAGATGGTGTTAGCTACACAAGCGACCCCAGGCAAAACCAGCATAAGAACCACCCACTTGAGCCCAGCCTAAGTTGCTGGCCCACAGAATCATGAGTAATGAAAATAGTTGTTAGACTGCCATATTAAGTGGTGGTTGATTATATTGCAAAAAAATAACTAATAAAGGGCACATAGGGAAAACATCTTAGTGAAACGTGATATCCTGAGCTCCAATTAGTATAGCTCAATGCAAATGAATTGGCCAAATGAACCAATAACTGCCCATCTATTTTGAATCGGACACTTATATTTCATTTGATTTGTACACTGACCCTGTGAAGTGAGATTTATTATAGGTAAGATAACTCAGGCCAAATAAGTTTTGTTAAAAGCCACAGGTTTTCTACAGAATCCAATCTGTGTTTTTATAATGTGTCCTTATCTCTTCTAGCACCCTGTAGCACTTACTGTCAGGGTGGAACCAGACACTTTGATGGGACCCAGCGTGCATTATAGTGAAGTCCCTTTTCTTTCTTGTTCTTTATAAGACTCAATCTCAAATCTGCAACCTACCTACCATAAGCCCCTTCTTCTCTCAAAACAAACAGAAGAGTTAGAGGGAAGAAGGAGGGAGGGAAAAGAGCCTTTGTAACACCACTGGGTGAGAGCTGAAAATCACCATGGAGCTCAGCGATCTCCTATGAGACAAAAGCATTTAATTTCCCGCTGTTTGGACAGCTGAGACTGGCCGCCTTCTCCCTCCAGCATGCATGCCAGCAGACCAGGGCTGAATCCTAATTCTAAGAAATAAGAGGGGACTTCTCAGGGAAGATTTTCAACAGCATATAAATAGACACTCTCTAATGGCCCAATACTGTCTCTAGGAATACTTGAGAAAATTTTTGGCTCTTTTTTCTATCGTTCTTGATTTTTTTCCATCAGGCTCAGAAAGCAGAGCGACATAAAAGCTGGGTATGTGCTAAGGAGGAGGGGGAGGGAAAGTCTCCAAATAAATCATTTAACTCACAGAGTTTAAGACTGGAAGATTCTCCTGGGCCTTGTAAGCTATAAAAAAAAGCAGATCTCTGTCAAGAGGCCTTTTCTCTAAAGCAGTTCTGACTCAGCCTATTTGCCCTTGGAAGATGCTGCAGCACCTAAGACATCCACAGGCCATCAGTCAACACGTGATCTCCTCTCTAGCTATGCTCCTTCTAGAAATGCAGGATCTTTTGCCCCATCCTAAACTCAGAAAAGGGGTTTCATGTGCAGAACATGGTGGAGAATCCTAGGTCTCTGACTCACAAAAGGATCACCTTGGGCCTGAGCTTCCTCATCTATGAAATGGGGATGGGAATTCATGCCTTGCTGTATAGTCGCAAGGATTCTATGGAGTAATAAAGGTAAGCGTCTGGCATGGTTTCTGTACATCTCAGGTGCTCCTGGTACTGGCTGTCACACAGGTCAATAAATATCATTTCCTCCTAATCCTTCCACATGCATAGTTATTGGAAAGCTGGGTGGGCAGCAGGCTACAATTTTTATTTTGCCCAAAAAGGCAGGACCTTATTTTGTTTACAGAAGGCAGAACCTCTTTGTTCTGCTTGAAACAAACAAACAAACAAAAAACCTCTCCAAAGGCTCTTTTCATCCTCTGCTAAATTGGACAATCCAGTCGGTCCCTCTGGAGTGGATTCAGTTGATTGCCTACCCAGCACCCATTTCTCCCCAACTCCCTACCTCCTTTTTATTTCTCCTGCTTTATAGAACTCTGATTTCATACAGATATATTCATGTTCCTCCCTGGCCATGTGCCTCAAGGAAGGTAATCCCACTCCAGCTCCAGGGGGTTTTCTGATTGGTCTAAGACTTGGTTCTCAATCTCAGAGCTATTGATATTTTGGGTTGGATTTTTTTTTTTTTTTTTTTTTTTTTTTTTTTTGAGACAGAATCTCACTCTGTCACCCAGGCTGGAGTGCAGTGGCATGATCTTGGCTCGCTGCAACCTCCACCTCCCAAATTCAAGCGATTCTCCTGCCTCCGCCTCCTGAGTAGCTGGGACTGCAGGTGCACGCCACCATGCCCAGCTAATTTTTGTATTTTTAGTAGAGACAGGGTTTCACCATGTTGGCCACGATGGTCTCGATTTCTTGACCTCATGATCTGCCCACCTCGGCCTCTCAAAGTGCTGAGATTACAGGTGTGAGCCACCGCATCTGGCCAGATACTTCTTTTTTATAGGAGATGCTATCCAATGCATTGTAGGATGGTTTAGCAGTTTCCATGGCCTCTAACTACTAGATGCCATTATCATCCCCTTTCCCCAATTGTGACACTCAAATATGTCTCAAGACATTGTCAACAATGTCCTCTGGAGGAGTGAGGGACAAAGTCATCTCCAGTTGAGAACCCCAGGTCTAAGCTAATCATAGTATTCAATTTTTTCCACCAGTAATTGATTTAAATGTTGTATATGATACATTTCTTCTGGCCAGTAGGACTTAGGAGGTCTGCTGAGGCCTCTGAAAAAGTTTCCTCACTTTTAAAAAGAAGCTCAAAGAATATATAGCTCATATAGCTCCTTTACCTTCTGCTGGACATTTTTGGGTCTGGTTATAATGAGCAGACTGTAGTAGCTATCTTGCAACCATGCAAAACTGGCCTGAAGACAAAGCCAACTCACCAAAAGATAGACCGAACCTGAATTTTTCATGATATCAATGAACCACTGGGTTAACAAAGCCTGGGGACATTCTCTGCTATGAGAGATCATTCACTTGTTCATTCATTCCCTGGATTTTAAATGAATAAGTGAATGATCCCTGTGCACCAGCTACTGTCCTAGAAACTGGTGCTGGATTGGTAAATAAGATGGGCATATCTACTTTACTTATGACACTCACATTCTATTGAACTTAGTGCTTAAGCTACTTTGAGAAGATTTTCTATTACTTGTTGCCAGCAGCAACCAAACTAATGCGCTTAACAAATGCTAAAAGTTGCCAGCATTACTTGGGCCTTCTATGAAATCTAGGAGGGATCTTTTTCCCCTCCATCTGATTCCTATCTCATTCTCCATACAGACTATTCCAAACCTTCCATGCTTTGCTAAGACCTCTGACCACCAACTCTCTTCTCCAACTTGGCCCTTACTTTTAATCTACTGGCCTTCTGTAGTCCCTGATAACACCCTATGCATACATATCAATTTCATTGCATACATCCCATCATATTGGATTTTCTATTGATTTATCTTGGATGTCTGAGTGCAGACATAAACTAACTCTGAGATGACTCAAAAGCTGAAAGATGCAGGGAAGCCACAAGGAGACCACTTCTGGAACAGCATTGCAGGCTGAGGGCCTGAGAGCTTTCTATTTTCTTTCCCAGGTCCTGTAAGTTTTTGCTATAGCTTTACAGAAAGGACTCATTTGCTTGAACCAGCCCTAAGGATATCTTCATTTCATGGGTCAGTAAACTGTGGCCTGAGGGTCAACACCAGCCTTTCACCTCAAAAGCTAAGAATGGTCTTAGCACTTGAAAAAAATCCAAAGAAGAATAACATTTCACACCCCATGAAAATTCTATGAAATTCAAACTTCAGTATCCATCAATAAATATTTTTTTGAGCACAGCTGCATTTGTTTGCCTGCGTATTGCTTATGACTGCTTTTACATTACAAAGGCAGAGTTGAGTACTTGCCCCAGAGATCATATAACCCCCAGAGCCTTAGACAGGGGTGTCCAAGGGAGAGAACACAGTCATGGGTTCTTAGTTTCTGTTTCTGGCTGGGCCAGTGAAGCCCCTTCCTCATCCCTCTTTTCCATTTATCACCAGAGACATAAACTAAAAACCATGGCTTCAGGCTGCTAAAAGCCTAAAACAAAACAAAACAGAACAACAACAAAATAAGGCAGGTTGAACAAACTTGGGCCCTAAAACATTTATCACCTGAAAAATGTGCTGATCCCTTCTCTGTTTCACACAACACAGAGCCCTGCCTAAAATAAGTACCTTCTGAAATGAGAGATTGTCAGGAGCTTTAAAATAGAGAATGCTTAATAGATCAGTTAGTGTGTTACTGACTGGGTCAAGACAGTCAAGACTGGGTTTGATGGAATCATCTTCTGCTCCCAGAAAAATAGTTCGAAGACAAATAGTTAGAAGAGAAGGAATTTGGATTTAGCTTGGCAAAGAGGATGGCTGGACCAAGAGATAATAAATTCAGGCACTCACTTCTGTAGTAGATTGTTTTCCAAGTATGTTCTGCTAAGACTTTCCAGCATTTTTGAATAGGGAATGTTGCTACACAAATATAGTTAAGAAGTGCAGTCAGCCCACACTCTACATGTAGCAGAAACAAAACAGCAAGCCATGCCTGCACTCTCCGAGAGACTGAGCATCCCCTGTTGAATTTCCATGGTTGATTGAATTCATTAGTTTATTCATATCTTAGATACATTCATTCAATCTGCAAATATATATAAGGAATCACGTAAGGAAGGCTGGAGACCAAACTGAGCTGAGACATGTAAGAAATGTCAAAAT
The DNA here is from genome assembly GCF_028858775.2 of Pan troglodytes. Classification (NCBI taxonomy): domain Eukaryota; kingdom Metazoa; phylum Chordata; class Mammalia; order Primates; family Hominidae; genus Pan; species Pan troglodytes. The sequence continues at coordinate 18,044,258 of NC_072407.2, forward strand.
CAACAGAACAGGCTATTATCATCTGTCTGGAAGGAGAACACATGCAGATCCCTGAATCTGGCTAACGGAGAGGCTGCAAGGGTGGTGCATGACAGAGAGAAAACAGAAGCGCTCTTCTACTGGGCTTTTGTCTTTGTCAAGGAAAATGGTCATTGGACTGGAGAGAGTGAAACCTATATTGGCACAAGAAACCTGAGTTCAAGAAAAATGATGAGAAAACAGCTACTCCCAATGAGGCTGTGAAGCAGGTTCACTGTGCAGTAATTACTGACTTGTCTGAGTCTGATGAGACAGAATACCCACATATGCAACAAGTTACACGAAGTGGGCTTATGACTTACAAATAGGTAGCAAGGGACAACAGAAGCCTAGGATTCATTGAGAGCTGGGTCCTCAAGGCTCAGGAAAGCTGCCAGGGAAGACAGAGTTCTGACTGTGTGTGCCTCACTTGCACCACAGCTGAGAGACCCCAAAAGGCAGCCCTCCCTGGTTTATATACCTCAGGGGCAACCAGACAGACTGGGCTAAAGTGTTGAAGGACATCTGGTTTCTAGAGGAGGGGTGGGGTGGGTCACTGGAACAGAGCCTAGGCTATAGTGGCCAGTACCTACCCTATCTCAGGATGTGGCATTCCCAGCAGTTTCTACAGTTATTCTTGATGATTGTAAGCAAGAAATAGGGGAGAACAGAGTAAGTCAAAGTTCCAACCTTCTGGCAGAGGCCACATCTGGACTAAATAAATTACCTACCTGGTCATGAAGATAAGTTGCCAACAAGATCATTGGCATGTAGACAATGAAACTATGGGGGAATTTAGTGGTGCCAGAGGTCAGAAAATAGTCAAATAGCATCTTGATTTCTCTATCAGAAGAAGACAGAGTCTTCCAGATTATAGAGCAGTTGGGTTGATCCTGGTCCGAATTCTAGTACAAATGAATCACATTTAGCTATTAGTAATTGAAATCCCAAAAGAGTAGCTTAATCAATTTAGAAGCTTATTTTTCTGATTATATGAGAAGTTTCAAGTGAGGCATTGCTTTAACTGCTCAAGGATGTCAGGACTGACATCTCTGAGATTCTCTTGGCCTTTCCCTCATTGTCACTTCATGGTCCCAACATGGCTCCTTTTTCACCAACCTAAGTGTCCATATTCCAGGCAGAAGAAAGATAAAGGACAAGGGCATAATTGCATGCATCAGCTGTCTCCAGCCTCCCTTTCCCTTCTGAAGGACTCTCCCTGAGGCTCTGTCAACTTCCTTCTCTTATCTCACTAGTCAAAACTGTGCCAGATGGTCCAGTGGTATCTGAAACAAGTGGGGAATATAGTGATTTAGCTAGGCACATGGCTCCTCTCCCTGGCCAAGATCAGGAATTTGTTAGTAAGGAAGAAAAGAATTTATATTGAGTACATAATTAGCAGTCTCTCTTACAACAGATTTTCCAAGAAACAGTATATATGTATGTTAAAAAAAAAAAAAAAGAGTTGATTGCTAGGAACTGCCATGAGTTTGCAAAGAAACCCCAGCTGATTAACCCACTTTTCTTAAATGAAAATGTTACTAGGCTGATAGAAGAAGGAAATATGGTGGATGTAGTAAATGCATTTATCAATTAAGAAAGCAAAGTTACTTGTGATATTCTTTTTTCATTGTTTTGTTTTGTTTTTTGTTTTTTTTATTATTATACTTTAAGTTCTAGGGTGCATGTGCACAACATGCAGGTTTGTTACATATGTATACATGTGCCATGTTGGTGTGCTGCACCCGTTAACTCGTCATTTACATTAGGTATATCTCCTAATGCTATCCCTCCCCCTCCCCCCACCCCACGACAGTCTATCATTGATGGGCATTTGGGTTGGTTCCAAGTCTTTGCTATTGTGAATAGTGCCACAATAAGCATATGTGTGCATGTGTCTTTATAGCAGCATGATTTATAATCCTCACTTGTGATATTCTTACAGGTAAGATGGAGAAATGTGATCAACCATGACAGTGCAGTAAGGTAGATTTATAACTGCTTGAAAGACTATCAAAAGACTGCAGATGAATAGTTAATGTCAACTCTATAAGCTACAGCTATTATTACCACATTGAATTATTTTAATTAATATCAGACTTAGGGCAATAACAATATTTTTAAGTGACAGCAGATTCAGTCCTTGTCCCAGTCATGTTCCACATCAATTTCTAGGATGAGGATCTAGTAGACCTTATGGACCTGAAGATGATGTAAATCTGGATGACAAGTTCAGAATCCAAAATTATCTAGATGGGCAGGAATGGTAGACCAAATAATATTAGTCATCATTTACTGAACACCTACTAGATGCCAGATACCATGCTACACACTTTCCATATATAATCTCTTGTCCTCTTAATAACCTTACAAAGTAGGTATTCTTATCGGTTTCATTTTATAGATGAAACAACCAAGACTCCAAGAGGTTAAATCACTTGCCTAATATCCCATTGATGGAAGTGGAAGAACCAGGAACCCTGCCTAAGTCTATCTACCTTCAAGACCTATTCTCATTTTTCTACACCTTTCTGCATTCCTCTGCTACTAAATGTAAGGAATTCCTGTATTTCAGGAGTAGGCAGAAGATGGGAAGATGTAGGTAGAATCAGCAAAGTAAGAAAAGAACTTAGAGATTTTAATTGCCTAAAAAGTCTATTAACTTACTTTGAAATGTATCAAAAAAAAGAAGAATATATTGTTGCCATGCTGCGATCACCAACACAACAGCAAAATCAGCATGAGAACAGCTCTGGCAGCCAGTTTAATGTTGTGCTGATTGCTAAAAACCAAAAAAGCTTTCATCAAAATATGAAATTGGCTCCATCCTAAGTGAGATTATAGTGCTAAATCTTGAGAAATATATATCTCACTCCTTTATGAAAAAGAAGGAATAAGGGACTGATACAGGGATAGATAAACAGATTTGTGACAAAGCGTGTTCACTGTAGAATCTAGTTAGTGGATATATCAGTGTTAATTGTAACATTCTTTTAACTCTTCTATAGGTTTGAAATTTTTTCATAATTAAATGAAGGGAAAATCAATGTAAATTGACAGGATGATGTGGCAATGTTTAGTTGGGCAGGATATAGCTTCTCCCTTCTGGGATAGCACAGCCATACCCTAAAATCTGTTTTCACTTCTGAGTACCAGCCTTTTGCAACATTGGTAACAAGCTGCAATGTGCCCTTGGGAAAAAGAACAGAAAGATGATGGGCCCAGAAACCATGCCTAACCTGGAAAAGAGAAGAAAACAGTACAACATGGTAATTCTCAGAAAATATGTAAATGGCTGTGAATTTAATGTGGTATAACAAATTATACCAAAATTTAGTAGCTTAAAACAACACATATTTATTATCTTATAGTTTCTGTGGTCAGAAACTCACCAGTGCCTTGACTGGGTGGCTCTAGCTCAGAATCTTTGTGTGGCTGCAAGCAGTATGTAGGGGCTGCAGTCATCTGAAGTCTTGACTGAGGCTGGAGGATTCCCTTGTAGGATGGCTCATTCTCATGGCAGGTGGCTTCAGTTCCTGTTACATGGGTCTCTACACAGGGTTGCATGAATATCCTTATGACATGGCAGCTAACATTCCCAGAGTGAGCTGTCTTAGAGAGCAAGGCAGAAGTCACAGTGCCTTTCATGACCTGGTCTCTGAAGCCACACATCATAACTTCTGTTTTATTCTAGTCATTAGAAGTGAGTCACTGAGTCAAGGTCACGCTCAAGGGGAGGGGAATTAGGCTCTACCTCTTGAAGGGAGTAGCATCAAAAAATTTATGGACCTACTTTTAAATTGCCACAGGCTGCTTCTTGGAAGAGAGGTAAGCTCATTCTGTAAGTACCCTAGGGAAGTGGTTTTCACTTCAATAAAAACAAAAATTTTCCTAATAATTAGAATCATCTAAAAGAATGGAAGGAGCTGGTGAGTTTCCCCTAACTTAAGGGATTCAAAAATAATCTGGACAATCAGTTGGAGATATGATACTCATTCAACAAATATTTGTTGAGTATTTACTACATGCTATGCACCGTGCAAGGAGCTAAAGATGTCACAGTAAACAAGACAAATGTGGTACCTACGCTCCTGGTGTTTACACTGTCCTAAGGGAGGAAGACAATAAACAAGTGGACAAGCAAATTAAATAATTACAGATCATAATGTGTATTATGAAGGCAATAAATAAATAGGCTATTGTAATAGCAACGAAGCAACTTTCATTTTATAGAGAGAACTCATTAAAGGGATAAAGATTTGAACCAGATAATTCTTTATATACCTTCCAATATAATAGTGGTAATTCATTCCATTGTTCATCTATTCTTTCCTTCAGCAGGCATTTACTGAGCACCTACTATGTGCCAGGCACTGTGGAAGGCACTTAGGGATACAAAGTAAACAGTTCCACATTGTAAAGACTCCAGAGTCTTGTGAGAGATAACAAGATGTATACAGAGATGCTGATCCCCTGTGATAAATCCTACAAGGGATCTTACACAGGAGCCGACGCACACAGGAGTGACAACCCTGCCTGTGGCTGCCAGCGAAGTCTTCACAGAGAGGCCATTTCAGCTGCATTTTCAAGGATAGGGAAGGGGACTGACAATCTGCATAAGAATCTTTCTGAACAGTCAGCATCTGAGATGCCAGGCCTTGTTCAGGAGAACGAAGGAAAAGAGACAAAAGTGAAATGCACGTTTAATGAGTTAATGGAGCCTGACGAATAAATGCACTCTGAATTCTGGCTCCTGTGCCACTGCATGAAAATGCACTGGGCTGAGAACTGAAGCTCATTGCAAATTTAAAACTTCTAGAGAGAAACCCCAACACTACGGGCTCATCACAGCCCTATTCCCATTACAGCTTCCCTGTCGTTCCCTGCCACAAACATTCTGCTCCAGACTGGGTGGCCTCTCACTACCCCACCACTACTCCAGGCTCCTACAGTCTGCATGACTTAGGATGTCTTTTCCCGTCTTATCTCCAAATCCCACCTACCCATCAAGTCCTACTGCTCCCCTGAAACCTTCGGGCCGCTCTAGCCTGTGGGGATTTCTCCCTTTGAGACACCATTGTCTTCATCTGTCATTGGCACGAAAGTGTCTCTTGTACAATTGCATTGGCTCTCAAATAGATTGTAACTTTGGGCAAGCAAGTAATCTAAGGTACCTATGCCTCAGTTTACTCATCTGCAAAATGGGAGTAATAAAACACTTGTTGTAAGGATGAGATATGTGTGAAGCATTTAGACCACTGCCTGGCCCATCGTAGGCATGATATGAACTGTCAGCTGTGATTATTGCAAGCCCTCTGTAGATGGAGGCATGCTTTCCCATCCTTCAGGGACTCAGCATTGTCAGTATCACCGCTATCTGATGAGTGAATAAATGTATTTTATTCTTATTCCCTCTTAATGTTCATACCAACAAGCTTGGCTCAAGTTTTTCTAAGAGAAATGAGTTTTGGGCCTGAATTATGTTCTGGAGGTATTGTTTTTCCTTTCCCTCCAGGTGCCAGCTCTTTGGGTTGTATATGTGAAATAACAATTGGATGGCACTTTATTTAAAGCCACAACCCAATTGGTAAACCTGACACTTCAGCAATTATATTTTCCAGCTGAGAGACGTGCAAAACTTGAGCCCTAGTTAATTGGAAGGCATAAAAAGAGCCTTTTTATTGCCTCACATGGATACTTCATTATGGTAATAGGAGGATGGGAGCCTCATTTCCTCTGTTGTTTCTCAGACACTCTTATGTATTTCTTTATGCACTAAATATGCTTTCTGGTCATTTCTGTCTTCTTCCCCATTTCCAGTTCTGTTTGCTTTGTCTCCTTCCCTCCCTTCTGTCTCTTTCTCTTCTTGTCAGGCAGAAAGGATGTAGGTCTATTTTCTCCTCTACTCTCCGCCCTCAGTGCCTTCCTCCAGTTCCAGCTTTATGCATGAGCAAAGGAGCGATCAGCCAACAAGCTTGGGAAGCTCTCCAGAACCATGAGTACCTTCTAGGTTACAGAGGCTAGAGTCCTACATCTTTTGTTTACCCTGGGATGCCATTGTAAACATCCTCCTGTGTCACCTTGTGAACCAGGTAGGGAACTCAAGATTACTATTTTCCCATTAGCATGCTAGCAAAATTACATCTATCAAATCGGTCTATTGGTTTGCAAATCAGAGCACAAAGCTGAGAAGTAACATAAGACAGCTAAGCTTTGAGAGTATCTTAAAGGGAGTGTTGGGGCACAATACCAACTCCCAGGTCTCTGTCTCCAGTGCTCACTCCCTTCTGAGATAGAAACCTATTGTCTTTGACAGTCCACTGTACATCCCCCTCTGAAAGACCCCTTAAATATAAAGTATCCACAATGGAATATATATCATCTCACACATTCCTCATTCCCACATGTCCCATGGGTTCTCTTCTTGAATTTGTTGTCTTGGAAAAATATACCACTGAGGTGGTAGATATACAACCCAGTGGCCCATATGAGAACTCTCAGAGCCACTCCTGTCTCCCTTCCTACATATCACCGGGCATTCCATCCTCTTTAGTCTGCTTCCTGAACAGCCCTCCAATTCATCCCTTCCTCGTAGCCTTAGCTCGCAGCTCTCCTCTGGACTGTTGTTAAAGCCTCTTAACATGTGTTCCTGCCCCTACACTCTCACTGGACAATCCGTCTTCATACAATGCCACTGAAAAGGTCATTCTGCTACCCGAAGGACACACTCTGCCTTCTCTCATCTCTAAGCTTTTGCATTAGCTCTCCTCCCCTCCTATATTCTCCATCCCCGTGTCCAGTTGACAAGTTCTGATCTGTCTTTCGAGAAGGTGTTGAGTACCTTTTCAAGTGTTACTTTACCTGGGCAGAATTAGTTACTCCCTTCTCTGTGCCCCCTTTAATACTTAGTACACATCATTCTTCCTTTTACAAATATCTGCTTTATCCATCTCTGCGGCTTCTTGAAGGCAGGAATTATGTCTTGTTTTTCTTTGGATTACCTCCTCCAATACATGTTTGCTGAATGAATGAAAGGCTTAAATTTCACAAAAATTCACTAAACACCTGCTTTATGCAGACATATCATTCTAAAATAGTGTAAAACTCAATGAGTCTATTCTCAAAGAGCAAACAATCTAGTCTAAAATGGGCCCAAACATTCCAGTTTAAAATAGGTTCAAGGAGTGCCTGGGTGCTTAGGAGTTTTTACTTAATACTGCTGCATGTTCAGTTCACTGTCACCAGGTGGCAGTAGTGTGCCATGGTCATGTGGTCCAAGCCGTGAAGTTCCCAGAACTTCAAAAAAGTGGTTCTGCTTGGGTCGGGTTGCTAGATTAATAGCAAGAGAACCACAAGGGGAATGTAGACTGCGTCTGGGTTCTATGTGTGGCTGGACTTGCAAGGGTTTGCTCTTGGGAGCTGCCCACAGCTGCACCTGGCATGCTGTGCTGCATTTAGACACAGTGCTCTCTTTAATCCGTAAACCTAAAAGCAAGGAGACTTAGAGATCTCCAGGTTGGGAGCAGATCTATACCTTGGAAGACCTCCTGCTGTGCAATTCTTTTTAACTGCTCTCAGTGGTGAGCTTCTATTCCGCTGTTTTTAATTCAGACAACGTCTATGGCAATTAGGAGGTCTTAGGTGATCTCTGTTAGAACACTTTCCATAAAGAGATATCAGCTGATTCCAAGCTACACCGCATGAAAAAAAAAAAAATGAGTGAAAACTGAGGAAACAGAGTTACAACAGAGGACACAGAGAGTGAGACAAGGTCAGTAAAAAGCCCAGTCTCTTGACTAGCAGTACCTCAATCCCTAGTCCAATTCCCCACCCAGGATGGGGAAGACTTAGCTAGAGCCGCAGGCCAAGGACATGGACAGAAACAGAAACAGAAATACAAGAGGGAGAGAGGATAAGAGCTAGATCAGTGTTTGGCAGAATTCAGGAAATGAAGACAAGAATGCAAGTAGGGGATTAGCCTTGAAAAAATTGAAGAGTTAAACCCTTCTGCATTTGAGGCAAGAACTGAACTTGGATTTTGCCAGAGTTTGGTTTGTGGAAGGAGATATGGAGATTTGAAGAAGTTCATGCCTAATGTCCCCCATGTGAGGGATAAAATAAGAGGGCAAGTAACCACCCCTCTCCATACCAAAGAGTTAGAATTAAAGAGTGATGAAGCAGGCTTGAAAAGATGGTAAGGACTAGATGAATAGGAAAAGAAACTGATTAGGAATAAATTTAAGAACTATACTTAAAGATAGAATTCATGCATTTGTAGTAAAGTAATTGGCAGGGTTACCAGGTTTTGTGCAGCAGAACTCAGAAGTCGGGGAGGGTTCCATTGTTTTGCTTGGTTGATTTGCTGTAGGTTGGGGGTTAAAGAGGAGGAGCAGAAATAAAAGAGGAGAGCTAATGAAGAATGGTGGTTAGGATATAGTTAAAATGATTGAACATGGTGTCCAGGCTAGGTGGGGAAGGAATTAACAAGATGGGCTGGAAAAAATCAGAAGTGACGAAGCAGCTGTAGACCTCAATGACATAGAGGAGGTGAGAAATGGGAAAGCTGGAAGTAAAATGAGAAAGTGCTATTGGGAGCTCAAGATTCCCAAAGAAGAGGGTGTTTCTGTGGGAGAGGGCTGCTGATACGGAGGGAGGCCAAGCTCATTGGAGTAGAGGAGGTTAGAGCGGAGACTAAATTGTCAGCTCAGACTTCATCAGGCTAGTCTCCCAGGCCCACAGCATGAGACAAAATAGGCAGGAAGCTAGAGAGTCAGTTGCAGAGTCCACAGTGGCTGCAGGAAAGTGACCTGGAGGCTAAGATGATGGAGATAGGATGAAGGAGTATAAATTGGATGCTGAGAGTTTTAATGTAGGAGGGACTCTTATTTTCTCTTACTTACTAGAATGCTGATCTGGATGCGGCAATGGGCAATCGATAGAGGAATGCTCCAGAGAGCAGAAGGAAGGGCAAAACTGAATGGAGACCAAAAGACTGGAGAGACGGGTGATCGGAGGAGCTCATACCTTACATGGAATTGTGGGATGGGCCCAATCAGATTCAGGAGTCCAAAGGTAATGTAATTATATATAATTGGCTGATGCCTAGAACACAGCAGGTTCTGAAGAAATATCTTTGTAATTAATTAATGTCTTTTGCTTTTGGGATTTTTTTTTTTTTTACACTATATGTATTCAGTTTCCATAACTTAGTCTTTAAACTTGCTGGCTCACCTGTAGACAGCTTCCAGGTCTCCTCACCACAGATTACAATAGATTATTCAGTGCAATTCAACTCCTTCATTGCCTATCTGTTTTCTTTCTCTAGAAATCCCTTTCTATAAAATGTCCAATTTAACTCTATATATAAGAGAAACAAAAACATAAAGTTTCTAGACTCTTTTTCTGAATCAATAAAAGTAACAATAATAACTGGGTGGGGTTATTGTGACCTCATTGCAGTTTACAAATTATCTCAGTTACCCATTTATTTCTCAAAATCCCACAAGGTAGGCAAGATGGGTATTACTATGTCCAATTTTGCACATAATCCATGTAGATAGGTCCTGTGACTTTCCAAGACTGCACAGCTTCACTTGGTGAAAACAGAAGAGCCAGCCTGGAACCCATGTACTTCAAGTCTGAATTACGGTCTAGGATGACGGTTCCTTAAACTTCAGTATGAGTTTTTTTTCAAAGTACAGATTTAGTAGGTCTGGGATGAGGTTTCGGAATCTGCCTTTGAAGCAAACATCTGATGCTCATGTTTCAATGACCATACTCAGAAAAACACTAATCTAGAAAATCCTTTTCCCCCTTCTCTCTTAAAGGTGGGAGAAAAAAGAGGGAGATCTTACCTCCTATGAATCAAAGGACTTTTCTCGCCTTGGAGAACTGGAGCCCCCAGCTCTTCTCTTCTGCGACCTACCCACACACACTGATAAAGTTAATTATCTGCCCTGGCTAAATGACTTTCCTTAGCAACACCCTAGCAACTGACATCAGCTCTGCCTTAGGCTACAAAAACTGGAAGGAGATTTCTTGAAGTCCAGTATATTTTACAAAAGAACAAAACATCTGAACAGGAAATTAAGGGGAAAGTAAACTGGATTCATTGCTAGGAGATGAGAAATAGACACATGAAATAGTTCATGACAATCTACTGGATCACAGTAGTCAAAATGGGAAACTTTTTCTCCTCCTCAGTTCTACTGAAGTCCAGAGGAGGGGAGACTGCAGGATCTCATTCTATGGAGGAAAATTTAATCAGGCAGGAGGAGGGAGGGCATTCCAGGCCATGAGAAAGCTGTAAGCAAAGGTGCTGAGGCAATACTGAAGTGGAGGACACGGGGAGCCCAGCTGGGTGGTGCTGGGAGCTCAGATTGGGATCTATGACCAGGCATGACCAGATGGACACAGTGAGACCAGATTGTGGAGGGCCTTAGAGGCCAAGTCTTAAAATTTGGGCTGAGTCAGAAGGCACTGAGGGTAGGCTTGTTAAAAAGTTTTTATTCAGAAAAAAAATATTTATGGAGCCCCTACCAGGGGCCGGGCACTATGATGTGCACGGAAAATACAGTGGTAAGCCCCATAGACATCCCCTACCCTTCTGGAGCTTAGAATTTAGAATGGAGACAAATACTGAACAAATGTAAAATTTTAAACATCAAACTTATAAATCAATGGGTCATTATAAATCTTAATATTAAAAGAAGCTAGGTGTGGTGGCTCATGCCTGTAGTCCCAACACTTTGGGAGGCTGAGGCAGGAGGATTGCTTGAGCCCAAGAGTTTGAGACCAACCTGAGCAACATAGGAAGACCCTGCCTCAAGAAGAAAGAAGAAAGAGGAAAGGAGAAAGGAGAAAGAAGACGGAGGAGGAGGAGGAGAGGGAGGAGGAGGAAGGAAGAAGAAGGAGGAGGAGGAGGAGGAGATTAAAAGAAAAGGTACTCATGAGCTCCAGCAGAGTTTTGGGGGCTGGATCTATTCTAGGAAATCAGAAAGGCCTTCTTTGGGGAGGCAGTTTTGCACTGAGATCTGAAGAGTACATAGGAGTTGGCCAATGGAGAGTGGTGGGAAGGAGAGACCAAAGAGCATGATAGGATTCCAGGCAGAGAGAACAGCACAGGCAAAGCCCATGAGAGAAGAGCTGCATGGCTGGAGAAGCAGATCAAGCAGAGCCTTGGAGGCCTGGCTGAAGATTCTGTCTTTATTCTGAGAGCTCTGAAAAACCACCGAGAAAAAATGTTAACCTCAGGATTGACATTCAAGTCTGCATTTTTAAAAAGATCACTTGGGCTCAGTGCAGAAGACAGATGGAAGGAGAGCACAAGTAGACAAGGGCAACCCAGTTAGGAAGATGAGAGAGGATGTCAACACAGACAGGGGTAGTGGTGGAGAAGAGCGTGAAACTTGATGTGGTGATGGATCGGATGAGTGGAGAAGACAGCAGAGGTCTGAGTGACAGCCAAGCTGGTTTAGGAAAACCTAGCTCACGTAGTGGGATTGGAGCTTGGTGAGCTGGTTAGAGCCTGCCGTCATAGCCCAGATGATAGGGCCAACACTGTGTACTGGAAAGTACCTCATTTGGTGTTGGGGATGCCTGTTTTAAATCCTGGCTCTTTCCCTTAATAGCCATGGAACATTACCTCAGCAGGTAATTTCATAGGCTCCTAATCTGAACAATGGGAGTGCGGAGGTGAATTGGGACTGCCTACTTCCCATAGTTTTCCTGTCAATATCCAATAAAAAGTTAAATATTGCATTCCTGCCTACTTCATGCCCACCCATCTCCAACTTAGATTTGAACCTTTTGTAGATGAATAGAGGTTCAAGAGCACAGATTTGAGCTTTCAGACATAAAATAAGCTTTGTGAAGACAGGGGTCACAATTTATTCATTTCTGTAGTTTCCTGCCCTCTGAGATAAGATCGGGTACACTTTCAAGAACCACTTATTTTAGTTTGTAGCATACATCACAATTATAATTTTAAAAGATTCATATAATTATGTATTTAATATTTGCCTTTGCCACAGGCCTGTAAAATCCTCAAAGGCAAGTAACATATCTGTGTTTTGTATCCAAGCACTGAGCACGTGGAGGGTCTTTGTCATGAATGAATGGATGGATAGATGGATGCATGGATGGATGGATGGATGAATTTTTGTTCCGTCTTCTACCTACCGGTCAGCACAGAGTCTAGCTCCAAATCTACACTTAATGAAAGTTTGCTGGATGAATGGGACCGTGCAACTTGGAGTGCAGCATGAGCTCTGAGCCAGTCGAGTGAAGATGCAGACAATTCCCTCAGCACTCAGACATGGATCTGAGCCTCACCTCAAAAAGGAGGGCCGATCAGCTGGATCAGGTGCTGCTAGGGTCAAGAAGGGCTAAGGATGAGAGAAGAGCATAATTGGCTTCAGCAAGGGGTTACTTTCAGGTGACCTCTGAGAGAAGGCGTCCAGTTAATAGTGGCAGTGGGAATTCCAGCAGAAGCACTAAGGAGTAAGTGGGCAGGCAGGGAGGAGTGGAGATCTCCCATGCACCTAGCGCCCTGGGCCTGTTTGTAGCGTTATGAAAGAGAAAACCCTGACCTGGAAAGCAAAGGAGATTGCTTGCTAATTGTAGGCACTTGAGGTGTGTCGAAGGCCCTGGGCAAAGAGAAGACGAGGAAATCAAAGCTTTTGAGGGCACCTGGGGAGGGATGTTTGTGTGCACTGAGAGGCAGGGGGCTTATGGTATCCCCAAGCGGGTGAGGGAGCGGGTGCCACTAGAGACCAACTCGAGTGTTTTATATGGGTCATATCATTTACTTCTAGCATATCACCCCACTACCTCTAGGAAGGATGTACTGGCACCCACCCCCACTCCCTTGTTCTCCAGAGCAGGAAACAAGCTTGGAGAGTGCGATAACTAGCCCAAGCTTCACAATGGGTGAGTGGCAGGACTGAGGTTTGATTCGGGTCTCTTCCCAGAGAGACACTGGGAGAGATTCTTGCCCCAGGTCTTTTCCCTTCAGGCCCTCAGGCTCAGCACCTCTCTGAACATCTGTCCCTGGGGACTGAGAATCTGAACTAAAATGTAAGCCAAGAAAATACAGGCTCTTCATTGAATCTTTGGAAACTCCTTTCCTGGGCTGTAGGCGGACCTTCCTGAGCCTTAGGCACTTTTGCCTTTGCTGGCTCTTTCCTCCAAGTTAAGCATATTTTATGACTGTGGAGGTATAAATACAAATATATTAACATTATATAGTAAAACATTTTGTTTGACATAAACTTTTTTCTTCTGATTTTTACAGAAAACATTTTCATAGATCTCCAAAAGTATCGTGGGCCCTAAGCGCTGTAGCTAAGTCGTTTCTGCTTTCTCAGCCTCCAGTCTGACATGTTCCAATATGGCCTTGGGAAGAGCAATGGGCCCGGAGTCGCCGCATCTAACCCTGCTGTAACTGGTCGCAAGTCTCAGTTTGCTCATCTATAAAGTGAGCGAAAGTAATGTAATCTTTATTGGGAGTAGGGAACATGAAGGCGAGTCGATACAGTAAGTAAGCCGCCAAGCATATTGCTGGGCACAGAGCAGGTGTGCAACAAAAGTTATTTCTCAGGCTTTCCCTCCTCTGAGCGCCGTCCTCCAGAGGGTCCGGAGTGTAGCTGGGGGTTGGAGCAGCAGCCTCCTAGGCGATGGGACAGAGCCCACAGGGTCCGGTATGCCACGGTTTCTTCGTCAGACCCTGGGAATCCAACGTCGCAAAATAAACACGGCCGCGCCGCTAATCGCCAGTTCGGAGGAAACAAAACAGCGCTGCGCTGGGGGATCTGGGCAAAATCAGCCCTCCCTCCTCCCGCTCCTTCGCCGCGGCCCTCCCCTCCTCGCGCTGCTCTCGTTCGCTTGGCTCAGCTCAGCTCAGCTCAGCGCAGCTCCGCGGCCGCCAAGCCGAGGCGGGCACGGTCTCCGAGTCGCCGACGCCAGCTCCGAGCTCCCTCTCTCCGCCGCGCCTCCGCCAGGTCGCGCCTTCGTCGGGACCACTTCGGGCAGGAGTCGCGTGGCGAACGCCGGCGGCCGCGGCACAAAGTTGGGGGCCGCGAAGATGAGGCTGTCCCCGGCGCCCCTGAAGCTGAGCCGGACTCCGGCACTGCTGGCCCTGGCGCTGCCCCTGGCCGCGGCGCTGGCCTTCTCCGACGAGACCCTGGACAAAGTGCCCAAGTCAGAGGGCTACTGCAGCCGTATCCTGCGCGCCCAGGGCACGCGGCGCGAGGGCTACACCGAGTTCAGCCTCCGCGTGGAGGGCGACCCCGACTTCTACAAGCCGGGAACCAGCTACCGCGGTAAGTGGTCGCCCGGCGTGGCATTAGGAGCGCGGGACCCGGTCCCCGGAGGGCGCCGACCTCGCGGTGCCGGAGGAGGGCGCGCGGTCTCCGGGCGCGCGGCGCGGGTGCAGCCCGGCAAGGGCCCTTCTGTCCTGGCTGCCCTCGGCCCTTGCAGTCGCGAGCTCGGCGCGGATCATAATCCAGCGTCCCGGGCCGTCGCGGGGGCCGCAGCCAGGAGAGGCACCCCGCGTTTCCGACGCGCGGTTCCCAGGCGGAGGATGTAACTGAGCCACGCGTCACGCCGGCCTGACTGCAAGGGAGGCTCGCTTCTCCCCCGGCCGTCTGCAGGAGGGAAGTAAACCTGCCTTTCTCCAAATCGGTCTGGAGGGGACCCAGGCTTCTCTTGGTCGGGTCCCGGGCAAGGCAGCCACTCCAGCTTTCCCCGCTCAGTCCCTGAAGGAGAGGGTACCCGATTCTCAAAGACTGGCCCTGGGCGGGACAGCCACTCCGGCTTCCCTGGATAGGTCCCTTCAGGAGAAGGGACTTTGGCTTCTCCCTAACCGGTCCCGGGGTGCGGGAAGGAGGGGCAGGGACAGCCTAAAGCTCCTCGAAAGGGTCCTTGGAAAGAACCCCAAATTATTCTCTCGTGGTCCCAGACGAGATAGAGTATCTTGGGTTTCCAGAACAGGTTCCCAGTGGGGACAGGGTCCTCAAAGAGCTTGGGGTAAGCTCCGAGCTGGAAGGGGAATTGGATGAAGATGGAAAGAGAAGCCCCGATGCCCGAGGCCTGCTCCCTGGAGGCCGGGGAACCTTGGCTCCGGCAGCTCGGAGTCTCCGCGTCCCAGGGATGTCGCGCCTACGCCGCTCGGCTGAGAGCGGGGTTTCGGGAGCTCAGGGAGGAGGTGTCCAAGCAGGTGAGAGCCTCCTAGGCGGGACAGGCAGTTCGATCAGCACCGACCTGAAGACGCCTGACTCTGTCCCCAGGCCCGCCACCTCGATCCTCAGCAGGGTCATCTCCCCAGACATCGTTTCCCCGTGCAGCAGCAGCCGCTCTCCGGGTGGGGGACAGGTAACCAGGAAGGGAAGCGAGCCTGTCTGGCCTCACCTTAGCTCCCACCAGGGAGCGTGTCCTCTCACCCTCGCCCCTTCATAAGTCAGCTCTGGTGCTAAGCAGGGATGAGCGGGTCACTGGGGCACCTGGTGGGGCAAATGGGCTCCCAGCTGCTGTACTTTCCTCCCCGCCTTCCCAGTTCCCCAGAGAGCCTTGGACGGAAGCGGTGGGAGCGACACAGGAGAAAGTCTGGGGCAGCGTCAGCGGGCGCCAGGGCCACGCCGGAGACCAAAGCCAGGGGCCACCCTTCTTGGAGCGCTTTTCCCCCTTTCCCGGGTTTGTGTCCCCGACTTTCTCCACCCGGAGCTACCCAAAGCCGGCTCCTTGGTGCCCTTGGCACCTTGGCGTGCTGAGCACTTTGCGAGGAACAGTCTGACCCCGGCGCGCAGCTCCGCGGGATCCTGGGTACTCCACGAAGAAAGATTTTGGGCGGAGAACACCCCGCCCAGCCCGGGAGGGAGGGCGCGGCTTGGCACCGCGGCTAGAGCGAGCCGCGCCGACGGGCGGCGACTGCCACTCGGTGGAGCCGGGAGGCGGCCGATCCTCCCTGTGGACCGCAGGGAAGCGGGTATGACTTCAGTGGCCTATTCGGCCCTCCCCAAAACTGAGGACCTGAGTTCACAGGGGAAACCGTCCCCGCTCCACGTAGCAGAGAAAGAAGTGGCTCTGGAGTCCAACAGACTTGGGTTTACTCGCTGTGTGACCTTGTGCAAGTCATTTAATTTCTCTGCACCTATTTCCTAGCTGGAAAAAAAAAAGCTGTTTATCCACCCTCTCCTGGTGGTAGGGAGTAAATGAGTTTACAAAGGTGAGTGTGCCTGAGCTAAAAGAGATTCCTAATAAGCGTAACAGTTGAATGTGAGGCCTTTATTGGTTTACTAATGGAGGTAGGTTCTTGATCAGATTTTTGTTTTTGAAGAGTGTTGTGCGTTTGAAAGCAGGTTTCCTCAGCTCTCCTCCAGTCCCATTCATCTACCGGTGGTTATTTGGGTCCTCATGAATTAATTGAATGAATGAATGAGGTATTTTTTCATATCAGGAGGCTTGCCTAAGACTGTTGCTAATGCAAGCCCAGGAAGATTTTTTCAGTGACTTAGACTAGTCTGAGGTTCAGGCCAAGTGTACCCAGCGTCTCTTTTCACACTAATCCTCCGTGTTTTAGTTGAGCATTGGCAGCTGGTGGCCCTAGCACTGGGAAGGAGATACAGCTGGTATTCACGGGGCCAAAGAGGTTTCAGAACTACCTAAACGTCCAGGGCCAGCAGGTGGGGAACTGGGACTGGATAGGGAGTTTCCTGGACTTTCACCCTACAGGCTACTCCTGCCTAAACAGCCATCTGGACTTTGACACCCCAACTCAGGCTATAGATTGGGCAATCATCTTTTCTCCCTTCTTATGGCTGAAAGACCTTGGAAGAGATCTTGCAGGAACCATGCTGAGGTTTTCCAAGTAAATATCCTGCAATTAGCAAACCTGATTCTGCCACTCAAAGTCCGAAAGAAAAGGTACTGGCCTAGTTTGTGACATTTTCTGTTGGCTCCTTCTTTCTTAGAATAATTATGTTAAAAGTAACTCGAACACATTCTGCTCATTGTCCTGACTTAAGGCTGTGAAGCTGGCATTCCCCTGGTGTTCTATTTGCTTTTTAATTTTTTCATGAATTAGGATTCCTCACAATCCTTGGAATCAATGACTTGTTTTCCTGCCTCAAATCTTTGTCTACAGTATTCCAGTTCATCCCCAAGCAGCTTCTGTTCTTTGTGCCTGCTGTCTAAGTACAGTCTTTAGGTACTCTAGACCGGAATAAAATGGTCACTATTAAAAAAGACTGAAACATGGAGTTTCTTCCCCAAAACCTGAATCCAGTTGAGATCATTATTTTGTCTTTTCCAAGTTGTTAGTATTATATTGATTTCCTTTTCTTTCCCACCACATCTCTCTACTCTCCCTCCCTCTTCCCACAGTCCCCCCTCCCTCCAACGGCAATAATTGTGCTTTAGAAAGCTCTGAAAGGCCTGCTCTGTTTCTGGCCAGGGCCTCCTTTGAAAAGGAGATTACAGTGATTAAAAATAACAAGTTGAGGATCCTCAAGGGGCTTCCCTTATATAGGAGGACAATTTGCAGGACCGGCCTTTCCCAGATCACAATTTCAAGCCAAACAGAAGAAAATCCACTGAAATATTCAAGAATTGATTGAAAATAAAAGAGGCTCTTTTGTCTTACTGGAGGTCTGTTTATTAGGAAAATAAAGTCAGACTCTGGCTAATGAGAGTGGCTTTTCCTAGATGTATTTTAAAGAGACATTTCAAGGAACTTGATGGGAAAAGAATGTCCAGTAGAGGTTTCAAAAGCTGGTTCAACTTCAAGCATAATTGAGGGGTTTGTCCTAAACTGGGAGGTTTGGAGACCTCCAAAGCTGCATGGTTTTTCGTTGTCCCACACTGAGACACACACTGACCACAGGGGTAGACACCTCAGCCTGGTGGAAAGCGCACAGGCTTTGATGTTGGGTGGGTTGGTTTCAGGTCCTCCTTGGTCACATATTCACTGTGTGATCTCAGGAAGCCACTTCACCTCTCTGAGCCAATTTCTCCATCTGTAAAATGAGGGTGTTTTGATTTTTTCCCAGCATTCCTGTGAGAATTAGAAATAATTCATGTCCAAAGAAATTGTCACACAGTGGTTGCTAAAAAAATATGTTATGAGATGATTATTTTGGAAATAGAAAAATACTTAGCAGCAAAGCCCTGGATAAGATATTGTGTTAAGTTCTTCCTACTCATCTCACTTATTCCTTATAGTACTTTGAGGAAGTTTCTGATCGTTACTGTTTTATGGATGAGAAGACTAAATCTCAGAGAAGTTTATTCCTTATCCGTGGTCACACAGCTAATAATCAGCAGAATCAGGATACAGTCTCAGGTCTGTCTGACTCCTAAATCTGTGCTCTTAACCAGTCTTATGTGCTGACTCAATGAAATTAGTTGGGAATAGAATGAAATTCACTCAGCTACCCTCAGCCTTCTGGATGGTGAGCCTTCCTTCAAGGAAAACAGAACAACAAATCAAGATAGTAACTGATATCTCTCAGGAGAATTACTTTATATTACTACAAAGTAATATAAAGTGATAAATCCTTATTCACATTTGCTGTTTTCTCTTATTGGCTTCAGTGTTGCATTTCCCTATAAACTAGAGGATTAATTTAGAAACATGAAGAACCTTGTCAGTCTTTGGCCAATTCCTTTTGTTTGTGGGGAAACAAAAACAAATTGGATAGGAAAAAAAAAAACCCAGAAAGAAAAAAAAAAAGAAAAAACAGATTTGACTGTTGTTTTATTTTTACATACAGATATTATATGACCATGCCTGTAAAATTATATGTTTGGAAAGGACATATTTAGGCTCTGAGAAATTTACACAAGATGAGGTCTTTTAAATAAACTATTTCCTGGATGGTGGAGTTTTTAAAAACTTAAGTGCTGCTGATGATATTATAATTAAGCCACCCCTCCTACCTCTCTTCCCTTTTTTGCACCATTCCCTGCTTTTTTGTTATGTAACTATTTCTAACCATTACTTAAGTATTTAGTTCAAACTGATAATAAAAATTAGAAAATGCAAACATGGCTAATGCTTAATGGTTGTGGAGATTGTTTATTGCTCTGAGTTTTAGGAAACGAAAGAAATAAAAACATACAAAAAAGCATATCAAAATGGAATTTTTCAAGGTTTAAAACTTGAGTACTCCCCCATACACAGATAAGTCGTTTCATTACAGCTGACTCTTTCAGTTGCATCAAGAAGCTATAATCACTGATACGTTTACCACTATGGGCTGGTATATCAGGAGCTTTTCACTCTCACACTATCCATTTGCTTGTTATACAGACTGTCACATATATATAGGTCAATATCAATTTCTGTTGTGAGGTGGGGGGACTCTTACCATGTTATATTAGTCATAGTACAGGCTAAGCTCATGTTACTAACAGAATCCAAAACACAGTGTTTTAAACAAGAGGTAAATGGGAGATCCAGCATGATGGGAGGCTTTGCTCCATAAGGCCATCCAGGAACCAGGCTCCTTCTACCTTGTTCCCTGACATCTTCTTGCACTCTGCTGTGTGGTTGGTGGCTACTTAGCCGTGTGTAGCTATGAAGTACTTGAAATGTGGCTATTCTGAATTGAGATGTGCTGTAAGTATAAAATACACAATGACTGTTGAAAATTTAGTATAAAAAGAGTAAACATTAATTGTGTATTATTACATATTAAAATTATAATTGTATAAAGTAAAATACACTAGTTAAAACTAATTTTGCCTATTTTCACTTATGTTAATGGATACCTGTTAACAAAATTAATTTCACCCAGCTTGAGCTTCTTTCTACTAAACAGCACTGTTTTAAGTTGTTGTTCTCCTCAGCACCGTTACAGCTGAGGAGAACCTCTGCACACCTGTATTCAGTCAGCATGCAGTGGACTGGGGGGAGAGGAAGTAGAGGACATCAGTTTTCTTTTAATAATGTGACCCAGAAACTGCACCCAGCACTTCTAAACACACTCCGTTGGCAAAAATTTAGTCATGTGGTCATACCTAGCTGCAAGGAAGGCTGGGAAATATAGCATTTAGCTGGGTAGCCACATGCCCAGCTAAAACTTGAAGAATTTATTTTTCAAGAAGATGAAACAGAAAGTAAATTTCTAAGGATCATATTAACGGTCTCTGTCACATCTTTTCATGCATAGTCATGTAAAAACACAATATATCTTACTTTCTCAGTGAAAGGTCAGCTAGGTGGGTCAACTTGACAACACATAAACTGATGTTCCTGCTAAGAATCAGCAGAGGAAGCCAGATGCAGTGGCTCACACCTGTAACCTCAACACTTTGGGAGGCTGAGACAGGTGGATTGCTTAACCCCAGGAG
Organism: Pan troglodytes; assembly: GCF_028858775.2. Classification (NCBI taxonomy): domain Eukaryota; kingdom Metazoa; phylum Chordata; class Mammalia; order Primates; family Hominidae; genus Pan; species Pan troglodytes. The sequence goes on from NC_072407.2 coordinate 18,064,625, forward strand.
TTCAAAATCAGCCTGGACAATATGGCAAAACCCCATCTCTACAAAAAAAAAAAAAAAAAAAATTAGCTGGCTGTGGTGTCTCATGCCTGTAGACCCAGCTACTCAGGAGGCTGAGGCAGGAGGATCTCTTGAGCTGGAGAAGTTGAGGCTGCAGTGAGTGAAGATTGTGCCAGTGCACCCAGCCTGGGCGACAAAGTGAGACCCTGTCTCAAAAGAAGGGAAAAAGAGCAGAGGCAGGAGTGCTGGGGTGTGTATGTGCAAGCTTATGTTGTGGCTTGTTTTGTCTCATTCTCCTTTCTCAATAAAAGAGGAAGCAGCAAAGAATGAAAGGAATGAGGGTAAAGCAAATCAAGAAAACAAAGGGGTGGTGTGGGAAGAGAAAAAGAAAAATGAAAACCCACTGGGGTATACATTCAGAATGAAAATGAAAGAAAATGTTTGAGTATGGCAGAGTCCCATTAGGATGGGACTACAGGGCTAGAAAAAGAAGAGCCATGGAAAGCAAAAATCACATAAGTCAAAATTAATCCTTTGAAATTATACGTAAGATATAACCCAGATACCAGCTTCAACCTAGCCTTATCTAAACACCCTACCCCCAATATTCCTGTAAGTGAGGAATAGAAACGAATTGGCATGTATCAATAAGTCTAGCCCTTCTAGTTTCCCTCCAGCATTGGAAGAGAGCAATGTTTCCTCAGTTGAGTAGCAGATAAACCCTTGGTTTGCTCTGACATGCAAGTACAAAATCCTCATCATGTGATGGAGTGAGGGAGCTGAGAGGCTCATCTCATGCTCACTCAGGCACATGCATGCATTGAATGGAGTAGCAAGTGGCCCAAATCATTTAAAGCATACATTCTCTGTTTTTTCTCCTCCAATAGTGTGCAGTTGTGTTTGATTTTTACCAAATGCACCTCTCTTGGAGCATCTATGGTGTCAGGAAGCTTGCTATATCACATAAAAAGCTTTTTGTGATGCTTGTCAGCTCCTGCTGGTATAAAATGCCCCACTTTTACAGAATGTTTTGGCAGGGATGGAGTTGGGGTGCAGATAGGACAGGGCAAGGAGTTAAGTGAGACCACTAGAAGTCCTTTGTGAGGTCTATGTAGAGCAGGCTTCTACCTTTCGCAGAATATTCATAAATTCCATGAAATGTTCAGGAAAACTTAAGGGACCTACCCACATCTACTGATTTTCTTGAGGCTAGGAGACCCATAGGAAATAACTTGAACCCTCTCTACAGTTGTGGTTGAGATATTTGCCAATATGGCTCATGGACTGGGTGAGAGAAGCAGGGAAGAGTTCCAAGAACAAGTCACCATCTGTGGGGCAGGAGTGTGGGCAGGTGGGCAGAGTCACAGCAGGATGAACCAAATGGTGATTCTAGGTGGTACAGGAAGCTCTTTTCTCCTCCTCTTCCTCCTCCTCCTCCTTATCCTCCCCCCAACTCCTGCCAACACTGTCCTTTGAATTTTCCAAATACACTAAGCTCGTTCCCTCCCCAGGGCCTTCATCCTTGCTCTTCATGCCTGGGATGGTTGTCCCCAGATCTTTGCATGGCTGACTCCTTGTCTTTTAAGGGAATCTCTTTAAAGAGGCTGCTCTCACTACCAATTTATGTTTCCCATCACTTTCACCTGATTTTGTTTTCTTCATAGCCTTAAACACTCTCTGAAATTCTCTCGTTTATTGTCTGCCTCCTACAGCTAGAATACAAGCTTTATGAGAGCAAAGACTTTGTCTTTCTTATTTGCCATTTTATCTTCAATTCCCAGAACAGTGCCTGGGCATAGCAGGCATTAAATCATTATTTGTTGAAAAAAAATAAAGTATCATTGAAGCCCCAAGAACCCTGGTGTGAGCTCTCTAAGAGAGCTGGATGGAGGAAGGGGAAGGTATTTCTCTCTCAGCCAGACAGAAAGGTGAGCACCCAAGGGATGGCAGACAGGAGGCAAGGAGCTCCAGGTGGTGGCAGCAGAGAGAAAGGATGCCCAGTGCCACAGGGGCGTTGGCCAGAGGCTGAGGGCAGATGGCCTGTGTCCAGAGTGCAGACCACTGGGAGGGAAGAGAGAGCAGTTGCATCATGGTGGAAGCTGAAACGCTGCTGCTGTGGCGTGAAAAGCAGAGCAACAGCAGGCAAAAGGGCAGAGGCAAGGGGCTGCCAACCTCAGAAACTGGCTCTGAGAAGCTGGCTCTGAGTATCTGGAGAAGTAGGCCTGAGGGGATTATTGAGCCATCAAACCTAGACATCAATTATTAAAGTGACTTTCCCTAGAACCAGCACATTGTGGAGTCATTTGTAGTACTTTCCAAACCTAGCTATGCCTTTGGAGAGTGCAAAAACTAAACTAAAATTTAATTTAATAAAAAAACTTCCTGGGCCCCACCCTAACAAAAGGCTGGATTCCAGGAATCTTATATTCTTCTTTCTTTTTTCACTCTTTTAAAGGAAAATGATGAGACACAAAGAAAAGGTGGCCCTTTTCCTATGAGCATGCTTCCCCATCACCACGGCTCCTAGCCCCAGCCCCAGCCTCCCACACACTTTAGCACCTGGTCACATCATTGCCCTATCCTGTTACTATGGGACACACTCATTTAGTGACCAGTGGAATATCCTCAAAGCCAACATGACTGCAACATTTCCCGCTTGGCAGTAGGGTGATGGGGAGAAGAGAACCATGAGTTTTCCTTAGGTGGCCACAATCACAGACTGGCGAAGCTTGAGCCAGGGCTGACTTGCTTGTACTTCTCTGCCACCAAAGTCTGCCTACCATGTAACTTTCACACATCTGTCCAAGGTTCTGTCCTTTGGAATCAAGGAAAATAAGGTCTCCCCTGGGCCGTATGTCAGCCCTTGAGATGTTTGTGAATAAATAGCTGTCATGGCTTCTCTTCTGACTAAAATGCCCCATTTCTTTAACCATTCTTTGTGGGTTGCAGTTGCTTGCTCCCTTGTACTTTGTGCCCCAGATGTGGTCTGTTAGGGGCAGGACATGATAGAATGATTATCTCCTTGTCCTGGACATTGTGGTTGTGTGAAGCTTGCCAGGTCTTGTGTTTGCTGTTTTGGCAGCTGTGCCGTAGTCTGGAATCACACTGAGCTTGCAGCCAACTCAAATTCTTGCAATTTTCTGGAAGGCCTGCTTCCCTCTTTAACCTAGACTGGTGAAAATGGTCCTTGAACATAAAATTTGACATGGTTTATCGTTAGATTTAATCCAGCATGTTTGGATCCATCCCTGTAGCTGTCAGCCATTCATGAATCTGTATTCGGTCCCTGAGTGATTTATTCACATAATCTAATTTTGGATTATGCACAGTGTTGATAAGAAGGTCTTGTAAGTCTTTATCAATGAAGTTGATAAGAATATTGAGCAACTCAGAGTCTAGGATAGAGCCCTCTGACATTCCTTAGAGTCTTTCTCTAAAGCTGATATTTATCTAAATAGTTTTGAAGTCAAGAGATCTGCTGTCATCCCAATGACATTTACATACCAACTGCCACCCCCAGCGTAAGCCACCTCAGTTTAGTTCTGAATACTGTTTCCTGAGCCTGCTGGTGATTCTTATAGTTTAGGCAGAGTGTTTTCTTTCTTTGCTTCAAAATTAGTCAGGACTCTTTCCACTGCAAGTGATAGGAACAAAGTCAACCTAACTAAAGCAGAAAAGGGAATGCACTGATTCCCATATTTGCAAAGCCCAGGGGTGGCTCTTGCCTCAGGCATAAATGGGTCTAGTGACTCAAATGGGGTTCATTCCATCTCTCTCTCTCTCTCTGTCCCCCATTCCCTCCTTCGCTCTATCTTTTTGTCCCTTGCTTCTACCTTCTCTGTCTTGCTCCTTCCATCCTCAATCTCTTGGCTGTATTTCGCCCTCATTTTTTCTTACTATAGATAAACTTTCTCCAAATGACAGGGAGGATAGCTGCCAGCAACCTTCAGTGAAAATCCTCTTAGCTCATCCTGTGACTAAAAGAAAAGCCCCTTTCCTTCTAGCTACAAACTGAAACATCCCAGGGAAGATTGTGATTAGTCCAGTATGGGTCACATGGCCAGGGCAATGGCATGGAGATAGACTGGATCTGGATCACAGTCACTTTTGTGACTTGATATTTGAGGAAGGAGGATGAACTGTGATTGGAAGCCCCAGTGACCACAGGGTCAGAGTAGGGGCAGCAGTGGGGGTCCCCCAGAGCTTCCTGCCCTCATCCACTTTCCTAGCTACGTTCTCTTGGCTGACACATCTCTACCTCCCCAGAGGCATCCTTCCCATTATTCCTCCTGCTATCCACATGTTGTTCAGCTCAGGACCCATTCATCTGGCTCTGAGCTGTTCCACGACGAGGTCACACAATGGGGAAAGGATTAACTTTTATTGAGCTGCTGCAATGTGCTTCATTGCATTATCTCCTTGAATCCTCATGACAAATCCACGAGATGATAATTATGATCCTTATTTCACAGAGGAGACTGATTTATTTTGAATATATTTTATTGATTTAGCAAATGTTTTTATATACTTCCTATTACCAATTCATTAATTGTCATGATGACAACAGGAGGTAAATACTATTAAATATTACTGCTGTTTTACAGGTAAGGACATGTAGACAAGGAGAACTTGAGTAACTTGCCCAAAATTACACATAATAAACAGGGAAATTTGAACCAAGTCTGTTAACTACGTCTGTTATAGAAAAATGACCCTTACAAATTTAAGTATGCATGATCTTCAGTTTGAGTGGGAGAAACTTCATCTCTGCCTGGGGATGCTGAGAGCACTGGCTGAAGAAGGCCATCCAGGGGAACAGCGTAATCCAACCCCACCATTCTCACCTGCTCACTTTTGGATTCTCAGTCTTGCCTTCCAGTCTTCCAGGCCATCACCAGCAAATCTTTTCTTGCCTGACCCTGGCTAGGTGGCCTGAATTACTGTGCCAAATTTTTAAATAGAAATATATGAGTTGCAGCTCCTCAGAGCTCTGGAAGTTGTGCAGAATAGAAAGGGGAGCACTGTGACTAACTTAATGTCCCAACAGTCTTTATAACTCCATGTTATAAGTTAAAGCAGAAGCTGACGTGCATTGTGGTTGAGGTGTGTAGCAAGACTGGGGCATTTCAGTAACACATAGCAGGTGGATGGCAGGGGCTGGCCATAGGATGGAGCTGGGACTCAGGGTCTTCTCATTGAGGTTGGAGTTCTATTAATAATTCTGAAACCCAAGAGACAGAGTGCGGAGGAAGATGGAACTGGACAAGATCTAGTAAGGGTAATAGGCATAGAAGATGAATTTGGGTAATAGTTTATTAGAGTTTTTGTTAGAAGGTTGACACACCAACATTTGAAAGACCCAGAAAGCTATTTGGTAATTAGGTAGGGTAAGTGTACCCAAGGATGGAAAGAACTCTGCCATGGGTCGGGATTTGAGGCCAGGCTCTAGTGTGAAATATCAGTCTTCATATAAATAAGGCAGGCCTTTGTTACTGATGTGGCTTTTAGGGCAAAGCTGTAATTCAATAATTACCTAACCTCCAGCCTGATCTTCCTAAACCATAAATCTGAATATGAAATGTCCTAGTGCAAGCCCTTCAGTACTGCCTCATCCCCCCTCCCCAGGGTGATATCCACACTTCTTATCAAGGCATTGAAGGCCTTTGATCATCTTCCCCCTGCTTATCTTCCTCACCAAGCCTTTTATCACACCCTTCCTCCCAGAATGCAACTTATGAAATACAGAATCAGTTCTGGTTTCCAGGGCCAAGGCTGGCCCATCACACATTTCTGCTACGTGGGATGCTGTTGATTCCCTTGTCCACTGGATAAACTCCTATTCTTCATTCAACTTACAACACAGATACTACCTCCTCCTTGAAGCCTCTTCGAATTCACCCAGATAGATGCAGACGTTCTCTCCTCTGCAACCCCAGAACACATTGTTCATACCTCCATAACACACTTTATATGTTATAAAAAATATCTGTTGCTATATTTTTTCCCCCAGGTACTAGACTGTGTGCTCCTAGAGAGCAGAGGCCATGTCTTTTTTACTCTGTGTCTCCAGGGATGTAGCACTGAGCTAGTGTAGACCAAATGCTCAGTAAAGATAAAAGGATGAGGGAGGTTGATGTATTGCTCAAGGTAACCCATGGGAACTTTGGAAAAGGGACCAGAATAGGAATGAGAAAACTATGCATTTAAGACAAATAAAACCTTTTTTGTTCATTCATTCAACAAGTATATATTGAGCATTTACTATGTGTAAAGTGGTATGCTAGATGCTAAAGATGCAGTGGAGTTCAAGACAGAATTTGTTTCTGCACTCATGGAGAGTACAGGTTATTAGGGGAGACAAGCATTTAACAAATAGTTTCATAAACACATATTGAACTGAAATTGGGTGAGAGGTATTCCAGAAAAGGGGTATTGTGTGGGGGTGAAAGGGGCAGGGAGGTCCTCACAGGGCACTCTATTGTGAGTGTCATGGGCTGTAGGAAGCCTTGTTTTATTATAAGGACTTACCCAAATCTCTCCATAACCTGAACTTGTAAGAATCGTCCCCAAAGCCAATTCTCTCCATTGCAATCCTTCCAGTGGTCCTTCATTGGCACCTACTAGAGTTTTTCTTTGGAGGTTCAATCATTGTTCCTGAGGACCAGCTCTTTGAAACATATTGTTGGGTAATCAGCCTGATGAGCATTATGATCTTTTATCATAATCACAAATTTCATCATAATCTTCATCCCCAATATCACCATCACCACTCACCACCATCACCATCACCATCATAAATACTACCACCATCATTAGCATCATCATCCCTTAAAATTCTTCAACAGTTTACATGTTCCAGGCACTGGGATAAATATTTATTTAACTCTACGTTCCTATAAGAAAGGCGATATCATCAACCTCTTTTTAAAAATAAGGAAATAGATTAAGTAATTTACCAGAGATCACATAAGTGGTAGCTCTGGGATTCTAATCCTAAATGTTTGCTGTTAATCAGTTCCCCGGATGTACTCACAAGATGGCTCTGAATGGAATTCCTTTTTCTTAATCCTTCATAAGCATTTTTCTTTAATTTCTTGGATCTCTTAATAGCCTCTCAGGGGAGGCAATTGGGAGGAGTCATTAGAGAGAAGATCCTATTATTTACTGCCAAGCAGTCATTTTAGGTTATTACTGGGACTCAGAACACACTGCACATTTGTGCCTTTCAGAAGGAAGTTGTATAATGAGGTTCTCTGGAAAGATAGAGTCTCCTCTATTCCTTCAAATTATACTGTGTAACAACATCATCACCAGTGATAATTATGGATGAAAACCCCACACTGAGTTCAGCTTCCAGAGCCTCCATCTCGTGTGTTATATTTAATAGGGTTGTGTACAACCTTAGCTTTCTAGAACCTACAGGAATGCCGTATTATGGGAAGCTGAGTTTATGATTAGCCCTTTAAGCACACTGAGCAGATGTACAAAAGTTTGGATATTTATCATTCAGAAACATTGTTTAGGAATCTTTTAATCAAAATATAACTTACATAAGGAAAAGTTTACAAATGATAGAGTGTGGTGAATTATCACATGTTGAATATACTCATGTAACCAGCACCCAGATCAAGAAACAGATCATGACTAGCTCTTCAGCAGCATCCCTTGTTCTGCCTCCATGTTGCACTCCCTCCCTTTCCTGTACATGTTACTACTGTCCTGACCTCTAGCACCATGAATTACTTTGCCTGTTTTTGAGCTTTATGTAAATATATATAAATGTAATCATACCATTTGTATTCTCTTGTGCCTGTCTTCTGTCACTTGAGATTACGTTTGTGAGATTTATCCATGTTGCATGTGGCAGTATGTGTTCATTTTCCTGCCTGTGAGGCATTTGGTTATATGAATATGCCACAATTTATATACCTGTTCTAGGGCTGATGGGCATTTGAGTATTTCCACTTGGATGCCACTACAAATAATGTTACTACTAATATTCTTATAGGTATCTTTGGTGCACATATATATGCATTTCTGTTGATTTAAGATGGTATTGCTGGGTGATAGGGTAAGAGTATGTTCAGCTTCAGTAAACACTGCCAAAGAATTTAGCAGCAAGATTGCTAATTTTCACTTCTATCAACAGTGTGTGAAAGTTCTAGTTAACATCACTGGATATTGTTAATTCTTTTAAATTTAGCCAAACTGTTAGATATGCAGTACTATTTCATTGTAGATTTAATTTTTATTTCCCTATTGACTATTGAGGTTGAGAGCCTTTGCATATGTTTATTGGCCATTGGGCACCTTCTTTTGTGAAGTATTAGTTTGTGCATTTGTCTTTCTTTTTTTTCTTCTGTTGAGTTGTCTGTCTTTTTCTTACTGATCTGAAATAGTTCTTTATATATTTTAGATAAAAGTCAGTTTCTGGTTATATGGTTGCAAATATCTTCTTTGACACTGTGACTTGCCTCTTCACTCTTAATGGTATCTTTTGATGAGCAAAAGTTTGATATCACCCCATTTATATATCTTCTCCTTTATTGTTAGTGCTTTTTTATGCTCTATGTAAGAAATCTTTGTTACTCCAAGGTCATTCGCATTTTATTTCGTGCTGCCTTCTTAAAACTTTGTTTTGCTTTTCACATTTAGCTGTACAATCTATGTGGAATTTACTCTGTGTATGATATGAGTTAAGAGCCAAGATTTACCTTTTTCTACATGGTCATTCAGTTGTCCTAGCACCACTTACTGAAAAGATTATCTTTTCTCCATTGCTCTGATGTATTAGGTTGGTGCGAAAGTAAGTGTGGTTTTTGCCATGGCAAAACCATTAATGGCCAAAACTGCAATTACTTTTGCACCAACCTAATACATCCTTTGTCATAAACCAAGCTTCTGTATATTTGTGGAACTTTCCTGGACCCTAAGCTGATCAACTGGCCCATTTTTCTTACCTTGCTATAGTCCACTGGCTTAGTTTCTGTAGCTGCGTAAGTCTTGATATCTGGGAGTATAAGCCCTTCAATTTTGCACTTCTTTCATTAAGATTGTCTTGGACAATCTTGGCCCTTTGCATTTCCATATAAATTTTAGAACCAGCTTGTCAATATCACAAAGAGCATACTGGGATTTTAATTTAGATTGATGAAACCTATAGATGAATTTGAGGATAATTGACATCTTTAGCAATACTGAGCCAACCAGTCTAGGAACACTCAAGTAAATTTAATTGCACATCAACTCCGCACTGGTCACTGTGCTGAGCTTAGATGGGTTCTTACCCTTGAACGTCTTACAAATGTGTAAAGAAACACATAAACACAAAATATAATCTAACTCGATACTCTTATCACTGATAATAATGAGTTCATATTTACTAAGGACTTTACACATATTACTTCATTTATACCTTGCACTGATACTTTGAGGTAAGTGCTGTTACTATGCCTATTATGTAGGTATTTTTAATTTCAGTAGGGTCCAAGAGAAAGGGCACGCAGGTCTTTATGGGGAAATCAGAGGAAACATCACACAAAGGGTGGAGATTTGGTTGACTTCTGAAGTTTGCAGAATGGAGGAGCTTGACCATTCCAAGGTATATAAGTAGCTCATGAAAAAATACAACAGGGCGACATGACATGGATTTTCAGGAAACTTCTAGAGAGTGAATCCAAGGATTGAAATGTAGTATGGCAGGGGAATGGGAGCATGGTTAGTGAAGCTGGAGAGGCAGAGCCTGAGGGCTTCTTGGTCTGTGGAGTTTGAGCTTTGTCCTGAAGGCAGTGGCTGTGGAGCAGGGATTATCTGTCTTGGCTGGGGTTCCCCGGAGGCTGATTGTATTCATTTCCTAGGACTGCTGTACAAATTACTATAAATTGGTGGCTTGAAACAACATAAATTTATTCTCTCATATTTCTGGAGGCTAGACATCTGAAATCAAGGTATCCGACGGTGTTTTCTTCTGGAGGGCTCTGAGAGAAAGTTGGTTCCATGCCTCTCGCCTGGCTTCTGGTGGTTGTCAACAGGCCTTAGCTTTCTGCGGCTTGTAAATGCATGGCTCTAATATCTGCCTCTGTCATCTTGCGGCATTCTTCCCTGTGTGTCTCTGTGTCTTTTCTTATAGAGACATAAGTTGTATGGGATTTAGGGCCCACCTGAATCCAGCATTACCTCATGTTAACAAACTGCATCTGCAAAGACCCTATTTCCAAATGAGGTCACATTCCCAAGTATGGATTAGAACTTCAACATATCTTAAACCGTAACACAAGCCTCAGATGAGGATTCAGAGGCAAGTGATTCTTTTAAGGAAGTGCTCCCAGGGGAAACTAGTAAGAGAGTAGGGGAAGCAGGACAGCAACTGGGAAGGTGTCCTGCCAGCCTGTGATCCCAGGCATGGTCCCTTCAGGTAGTTTCAGTCAGATCCTGCGGGGCCATTTTGGAGTGTAAAGTGCCTCTAAGAATTGTCCTCACCTGATGCAAGGCAGCTGGACCTTTCATCTTAGGCAGAGTAGGCTCCAGTAACCTGAGGACCAGGGACACAAGAGCCACAGGGGCTGGCCACGGGAAGCAGAAATATATTAGTGCCAGGGTCACATTAAAATGTCAAAAGGTATTTGAAGAAATCTGGATGAAGTATCCTTAGTGTTTGTTACTTTGTCCTCTGTTCCCTTTCCTCCAGAATTGTGTATAATGGCCTTGAAGGCCACCCACCCTCACCCTAGAGAGTCTAAGACTGCTTTTTGGCTGTCTGTCTGTCCTTCAGAGATTCCCAGCTCTGTCCCCTGACAGCATAACCACCATTTTTTTGCTTGACACTGAACACTACACTTTTCTTACTCTTCTTTGCTTTATTGTGCTTTTTTTCCCCTCATTCCTTCTTTTTTTTTTTTTTCTTTTTTCTTTTTTTTTTTTTTGACAGAGTCACGCTCTGTTGCCCAGGCTACAGTGCAGTGGTGCAATCTCGGCTCACTGCAACCTCTGCCTCCTGGGTTCCAGCAATTCTCCTGCCTCAGCCTCGTGAGTAGCTGGGATTACAGGCATGTGCCACCATGTCCGGCTAATTTTTTGTATTTTTAGTAGAGATGGGGTTTCACCATGTTGGCCAGGCTGGTCTTGAACCCTGGCCTCAAGTGATCCACCCACCTCGGCCTCCCAGAGTGCTGGGATTACAGGCATGAGCTGCCGCGCCTAGCCCCTTCTTCCTTTTTTTCTATCTGATCTTTTATAGACATCAGTAGCTCCTTTACTTCTGTGGGATAACCGGCCAATCACAGCATGTCATTTACCTTCTTTATGTCTTAGAGTTCTTTGCTGTGTCATTCTGTTGGTGGCTCAAGGGCAGCCACTACATTATCCAAGACAGTGGTTTTATTTGTTGGAGTTTTAGGGTACTTCTTTTTATTATTATTATTATTATTATTATATTTTAAGTTTTAGGGTACATGTGCACAACGTGCAGGTTTGTTACATGTGTATACATTAGGGCACTTCATTTTCAAGACTAAAACTAGTTTAAGGAATTTGGAAGACTAAATGCTCCTCTTCAACAGGAGGCTGCATATCATATTCACAAATATTATATGTCAAATGAATTGATTTTTTAAAGTTTAAAAACTTAATAATCAGTCAATATTTGTGGAAGATCTATAACATGATGAATATATTCAGTTTGTGAAGGCTTGGATATAGTGTTAAACTGGGAGAGTGGGCCTTCAAATCTGACCCTAAGTTGCCCACTGGATGATTTTATGATCTTAGGTGTGTCTGTTGACCTTTCTATGTTTTACTTTCCTATCCGTGAAATTGGAGAGCTGAATTAGAAGATACTTGAGATCCCTTGAAGGTCTAATAGTCTGTAACTCCATATCTAATGTCCAGGATCTTAGCACTTTTATGCAGGCAGTAAAGTAATTTAAATCTCAATTTACATCAATTTAAAGAAACTTGAATTGAACATCTATTAGATGCCAGGCTCTGTGCTAGGTTCTGGGGATAAAAAGAGAATGAAAACCCAGCCCCTCTCCTGTATTAGCACAGTCCAGTGGAGAAGGCAAATCAACAAAGAATTGCAATTCAGTACAAAAAAATACTGCAATAAAAGATTTCCCTCTCAGGAGACTGGGGGTCCAATGGGAGGGAGGACCACGATTGCCATGTTGAGAAGATCCTTGAGCTAGATTTTTTTTGTTGCTTTTGTTTTTGTTTTTTGAAATGGAGTCTCACTCTGTCGCCCAGGCTGGAGTGCAATGGCACAATCGCGGCTTACTGCAAGCTCCACCTCCCGGGTTCACACCATTCTCCTGTCTCAGCCTCCCAAGTAGCTGGGACTACAGGTGCCTACCACCACGCCTGGCTAATTTTTTGTATTTTTAGTAGAGACGGGGTTTCACCGTGTTAGCCAGGATGGTCTCGAACTCTTGACCTTGTGATCCGCCCGCCTCGGCCTCCTAAAGTGCTGGGATTACAGGCATGAGCCACCGTGCCCGGCCAAGCTAGATTTTAACGGAAAAATCATTTCCTGGGTAGATGTAGGAATGAAGAGTATAACAGACTTATAATTCCAGCTGCTGTAACAGGTGGCCCTCCACAACATAAGTTTATTTCCAGCTCATGCAAAGTACAGTATGGATGTTTCTGGTCAGTAGGTGATTTTCCGTGGGGTTGTTTAAAATCCCCAGTTTCCTTCCCTCTTGTGGTTCCACAGCCCTGCTCCTGGGACATCAGAGTCTTCTGCTGGACCCTGCATTAAGCAGGCAAAGGCAAGAGAGTGAGAGTGCAGGGTCATGTGGAAAGCTTGTACAGGTCAGGCTTGGAAGTAGAGTATAGCAGTACTCCCTTATCCGAGGTTTTGCTTTCTGTGGTTTCAGTTACCTGCAGTAAACTGTGGTCCAAAACTATTAACTGGAAAATTCCAAAAATAAACAATTCATAAGTTTTAAATTGCATGCTGTTTTGAGTATTGTTATAATGATTGTGTCTTATTAGTTATTGTTGATTTCCTTCTGTGCCTAATTTATAAATTAAACTTTATCATATGTATGTATGTATGTATGTATGTATGTATGTATGTATGTAAAGGAAAACCATAGTAAGCATAGGGTTTGGTACTATCCATTATTTCAGGCATCCATTTGGGGTCTTGGCATGTGTCTTGGCCTTATCTGCAGGGGGCTACTGTATATCATGTCTGTCCATGACTTCCACTGGCAGAACTTGGTTATAAAGCTGACTTAACTGCAAAGGAGGCTGGGAAATGTGGTGTAGCTGTTTCCACAAGAAAAATGAAATATGTTTTGAAGAACACACAGCAGCCTCTGCCACAAAGGTCATCCTACAGGATTTTGTGCTGTGAAGAACTAGTTTTCTCTTGGGCCAGTCTAATGGAAGTGTAATGTTAGACAATTGTCAAGATTGAGTTTCTGACCAGGGACTATCTTTATCAAATTGTGGTTACTGGGAGAGAGCTCACCACACCCCTGGTTGGGTCAAGAATCCCCAAGTAAGATAGCAGCTCAGATATTTAACAGGTTCTGAAATGTAAGAGGGAGCTGGGTGAAGAGGGTAAGAGTTCTCACCTCAATGGATGAAGGCCTCACCACTGTCCACGGCCTCTGTAACTCACAGGTCTGGGATATTGATGGAGAACTCAGGTCTATCCCATTTGACAAATGGACAATAATTGATTCTTATACTTAAAACCTGCTTTTTTCTCTCTCTGCAGTAACACTTTCAGCTGCTCCTCCCTCCTACTTCAGAGGATTCACATTAATTGCCCTCAAAGAGAACAGAGAGGGTGATAAGGAAGAAGACCATGCTGGGACCTTCCAGGTAAGACCCTGCCTGGGCTTATTCAGTGGCCCTCCCTGCCCTAGGAGGTAGAGGCTGGAGAGGTACAAGTGTCTGAGGTGGCTTCCCATGCAGTCCCTTGACCGTTGGCCAACTGGGGCAGGTCCATTTGAAAGGGTCATCCTTGAGCAAGCAGCAAATGCCGCACACCTATCTGAGCAAGGTTGGCCACGAGGCAGGCCTTGTTTTGTCTCAGCAGATCACGGGGCTCTTCTCTGGGCCCACAGTGTCCTTCAGCAGCCAAGCGTGGGGAGAGCACTTGGAGCCCTGGCTAGGCCTGGCTGTTTTGCCTGCACAGGCATTTCGTGATTGACTGGTTAATTCTCAAGTGTAAACGGAACAAGAGCTCGGGACCGCCAGGCTGGAGGGAGTTCAAAGCACAGGAGAAGGACTATTAAGGGAATGTAGAGATTGATTTATGAGGGAAGATTAAAAGAATTAAACATGCTTTTCTTGGCCAAATGAACAGGGCCGAGTTTAAGAGGTGGCAATGGTCTTTAAATGTCAGTCCTCACAGAACAACCTCCTCAAGGGGAAGCTTCATTTGACTTTGCATGAAAGGGCACACTAAGACAAAAGTGGGTCAAGAAAAGAAAGGGAATCGCACAGACAAGGACCCCGACAGTGAGTCATATTTCACTGTGGAATATTCTTCCAAGGGAAGTGGTAGGAACGTCATCCCCTTTCAGAGGTTTAGAAAAGAGCCGGCAAGTTGTCAGAACACATCCCAGAAGGACTGGAGTGATCCTAGGAGGAGGCCTGGCCAAATTTGCTGTAATTACTTCTCATCTCAGATTTCCATTGTTCTGGAATTCATTTTTTTCTGGCATTTGCAAATTAAGAAGAAAAAAACTCAGAGAATACTTATACCCATAGCTGGCTGCTGGAGACTCTGGTGCAATCTGTGGGCTCCGTGGAGGACCCTGACCCAAATACCTCCCTTATCCAAAGACATCTTTTAATCCTTGTGGCCAGGTTGTAATTTTTAATCCTGTGATTTAAAGTATTTTTCTGCTCTCTGGGATTCTAGGTTTTGGGCCTGGTGCGACTTAATTCCACGCTCACCGTAATGTCCTTCTATGGCAAAGAACCTCTTGGCATGTATCTGAAAGGGTGACCCAATAATAATACTAGCAACAGCCAATATTTGTTGGGTACATACCATATGCCAGACACTATGCTAAGTGCTTTACTTTATCTTAGTTTATCCTGTCTTTGTTTAGTTTATCTTTGTTTAATTCTCAAAACAACCCTAGTATGTAGGAACTATTAGCCCCATTTTTGGACCAGGAAATTGAAACTAGAGAGATTAAATCACTTGCCTAAGCTTGCTTATTGCTTGTTTTAGTCCATTTTGTGTTTCTATAACAAAACACCTGACACTAGATAATGTATAAACAATAGAAGTTTATTTCACTTACTTGACATGAGACTGGGAAGTCTCATATCAAGGTACCTGCATCTTATAAGGTTTTTCTTGCTGCATTATCCCATGGGGAAAGGCAGAAAAGTAAGAGAAGGTGAGAGCAAGAGGGGTCCAAACTCACCTTTATAACAAATCCACTCCCATGATAACCACAATCCATTCACAAAGGTAGAGCCATCACGACTTCATCACCTCTTATTAGGCCCTACCTCTCAACACTGTTGCATTGGGGATTAAGTTTCCAACACATAAACTTTGGGGGACACATTCAAACCATAGCAGCACTGTTCTGGCTAAATTCAGTAAGTTGATGGTCTTCTCTGACTCACAGTTGTTTCTGCTTAGCTTAATCCTTCTTCTTGCAACTGATTGGTGAATACAGGGCCCTGCTCATAGTGGGCAGCGCATAAATATTTGCTGAATGAGTGGATGAACATTTGACTCTTTCTGCTAGTGTCCATACCTCAGTCCTATTTGGAACTGTTGTTGAACTCCTATCTCTGTATGCATCCTCTCTTCTTCCTCCTCTTGGAGCTTCAGACATCCTCTCTTGTTACACAGCAGTGGTTCTCAGAATGCAGTCTCAGGACCAGCAGCATCAGCAACACCTGGGAACTTGTTAGAAATGCAAAATCTCAAGCCCATCCAGACTTACTGAATCAGAAACTCTGAGGGTAGGGCCCTCACAACCTGTGTTTTAACAAGCCTTCAGGGTGACTCTGATGTATGCTCAGATTTGGGACCCGTTATTCTAATGAGACATAGACCAGCCCTCTAACGGGATGTCGTCCATCATCACGTCAACACATCTGTCTGTTCCTATCTATTCTCTCATTGTTTCCACCAGCCCTAGAGGGATCAAAGTGGGATGAGAATATGAAAATGCCTAGCATATGATAACGACAATAGCTAACACTTAAATAGTGCTTGTGTGCCAGATACTGTTCTGAGTGGTTTACATTTGTTAACTGAGTTTATCTTCAGAGTGACATGATGAGGTAAGCATTATTATCCTATTTTCCACAGAAGAGAAACTTGCGGCAAAGAACAACTAAGTAACTTTCCTAAGATGCCCAGCTCTAAGTGATAAAGCTGGGGTTCAAACCCAGGCAGTCTGTCTCTGGGTACCTGCCTGTGATCACTGTGTATGCCATCTCTCAGTGTATACCTGTTAAATGAAAAAATAAGGGCCCACTGTGACTTTTATGACAGTCTCTGTGCCAGGTGCTTTATATGCATTAGCCTTTTTTTTTTCCTTAATTCTTGTAGCAACCTTGTGTGGTCAGTATTGTTATCTTCATTTTTCAGATGATGAAACTGAGTCCCCAAGGAGTTCAGTAAGTTGACCAAGACAGTCCAGCATCTCAAGGGTCCAAACACTGTGCCAGTTTCTTATTTCTCAAACGTTATCTCCTCACCCCTGCCCTGCCCTACCCTTGTGCCATCAAAATGCACACTCCGCTTGGGTTCCAATTGTCTCAGAGATTTGGGGAAAGGAATCATAGCCCATGCCCCTCATCTTACTTCACCTGCTCCTATGATATGTGGCCCCCATGCTGTCCCTTCCAAATCTATCATGATAGTATTTTCTCTCTGTACTAAAGCTGTTATCCTTGGAGTCCTTGATTTATTCAGCAGCATTTGTTGAGTGCCTGCTAGGTGCTAGGCACTGAGTTAGGTATTGGGGATAGGGTGGTGAGGAAAACAGAGATAGTCCTCATGAAGCCTAAGGAGTCCTCCTTGTCATTATCCCATAAACTGACCTCTGTTGCTGCAAGTCAACAAGTCACCCATTGAAACATAAGCCAACAATCAGAAAGAACAAATGCCATTGTAATTAAATATATATATAGTGATTTAACAAATAGATAAAGACTTCTGTTTAACACCTTCACTTCAAATATGATGACTTTGAGGGCTTAACAACAACCACAAAATTCTAATACTCATTCATTGATACATAATATTTAACATATTTGTTGGATACGTGTGATATTGTTATATATATAGAATGTGTAATGATCAAGTCAAATATTTCAGGTATCCCGTCACTTTGAATATTTATCATTTCTATGTGTTAGGAACAATTCAAATACTCTCTTCTTGCTACTTTGAAATACACAATACATTGTTGTTAACTATAGTCACTCTGAGTATTCTTTTTTTTTTTTTTTTAAGTTCTGGGGTACGTGTGCAGAATGTGCAGTTTTGCTACATAGGTATACATGTGCCATGGTGGTTTGCTGCACTCATAAACCCGTCACCTACATTAGGTATTTCTCCTAATGTTATCTCTCCCCTAGCCCCTGACCCCCCGACAGACCCTGGTATGTGATGTTCCCCTCCCTATGTCCACGTGTTCTCATTGTTCAACTCCCACTTATGAGTGCGAACATGCGGTGTTTGGTTTTCTGTTCTTGTGATAGTTTGCTGAGAATGATGGTTTCCAGCTTCACCCATGTTCCTGCAAAGGACATGAACTCATCCTTTTTTATGGCTGCATAGTATTCCATGGTGTATATGTGCCACATTTTCTTTATCCAGTCTATTATTGATGGACATTTGGGTTGGTTCCAAGTTTTTGCTATTGTGAATAGTGCCGCAGTAAATATATGTGTGTATGTGTCCTTATAGTAGAATGATTTATAATCCTTTGGATGTATACCCAGTAATGGGATCGCTGGATCAAATGGTATTTCTAGATCTAGATCTTTGAGGAATCACCACACTGTCTTCCACAATGGTTGAACTAATTTACACTCCCACCAACAGTGTAAAAGTGTTCCTATTTCTCTACATCCTCTCCAGCATCTGTTGTTTCCTGACTTTTTAGTGATCACCATTCTAACTGGCGTGAGATGGTATCTCATTGTGGTTTTGATTTGCCTTTCTCTAATGACCAGTGATGATAAGCATTTTTTTCATATGTCTGTTGGCTGCATAAATGTCTTCTTTTGAGAAGTGTCTGTTAATATCCTTTGCCCACTTTTTGATGGGGTTGTTTGTTTTTTTCCTGTAAACTTAAGTTCTTTGTAGATTCTGGATATAAGCTCTTTGTCAGATGGATAGAGTGCAAAAATTTTCTCCCATTCTGTAGGTTGCCTGTTCATTCTGATGGTAGTTTCTTTTGCTGTGCAGAAGCTCTTTAGTTTAATTAGATCCCATTTGTCAATTTTGGCTTTTGTTACCTTTGCTTTGGTGTTTTAGACATGAAGTCTTTGCCCATGCCTATGTCCTGAATGGTATTGCTCAGGTTTTCTTCTAGGATTTTCATGGTCCTAGGTCTTACATTTAAGTTTCTGATCCACCTTGAGCTGATTTTTGTATAAGGTGTAAGGAAGAGGTCCAGTTTCAGTTTTCTGCATATGGCTAGCCATTTTTCCCAACAACATTTATTAAATAGGGAATCTTTTCCCATTGCTTATTTGTGTCAGGTTTGTCAAAGATCAGATGGTTGTAGATGTGTGGTATTATTTCTGAAGCCTCTGTTCTGTTCCATTAGTCTATATATCTGTTTTGGTACCAGTATCATGCTGTTTTGGTTACTGTAGCCTTGTAGTATAGTTTGAACTCAGGTAGTATGATGCCTCCAGCTTTGTTCTTCTTGCCTAGGATTGTCTTGGCTATTGCAGTCTCTTTTTTGGCTCCGTATGAAGTTTAAAGTAGTTTTTCCAATTCTGTGAGCAAAGTCAGTGGTAGCTTGATGGGGATAGCATTGAATCTATAAATTACTTTGGGCAGTATGGCCATTTTCATGATATTGATTCTTCCTATCCATGAGCATGGAATGTTTTTCCATTTGTTTGTGTCCTCTCTTTTGTCCTTGAGCAGTGGTTTGTAGTTCTCCTTGAAGACGTCCTTCACATCCCTTTTAAGTTGTATTCCTAGGTATTTTATTCTCTTACTAGTAATTGTGAATGGGAGTTCACTCATGATTTGGCTCTCTGTTTGTCTGTTATTGGCGTATAGGAATGCTTGTGATTTTTGCACATAGATTTTGTATCCTGAGACTTTGCTGAAGTTGCTTATCAGCTTAAGGAGATTTTGGGCTGAGTGGTTTTCTAAGTATACAATCATGTCATCTACAAATAGAGACAATTTGACTTCCTCTCTTCCTATTTGAATACCCTTTATTTCTTTCTCTTGTCCGATTGCCCTGGCCAGAACTTCCAACACTATGTTGAATAGGAGTGGAGAGAGAAAGCATCCTTGTCCTGTGCCGGTTTTCAAAGGGAATGCTTCCAGTTTTTGCCCATTCAGTATGATATTGGCTGTGGGTTTGTCATAAATAGCTCTTATTATTTTGAGATACGTTCCATTAATACCTAGTTTATTGAGAGTTTTTAGCATGAAGGGGTGTTGAATTTTATTGAAGGCCTTTTCTGTATCTATTGAGATAATCTTGTGTTTTTTGTCATTGGTTCTGTTTATGTGATGGATTACGTTTATTGATTTGCATATGTTGAACCAGCCTTGCATCCCAGGGATGAAGCTGACTTGATCGTGGTGGATAAGCTTTTTGATGTGCTGCTGGATTTGGTTTACCAGTATTTTATTGAGGATTTTCATATCAATGTTCATCAGAGATACTGGCCTGAAATTTTCTTATTTTTGTTCTGTCTCTGTGAGGTTTTGGTATCAGGATGATGCTGGCCTCATAAATGAATTAGGGAGGATTCCTTCTTTTTCTATTGTTGGGAATAATTTCAGAAGGAATGGTACCAGCTCCTCTTTGTACCTCTGGTAGAATTCAGCTGTGAATCCGTCTGGTCCTGAACATTTTTTGGTTGATAGGCTATTAATTACTGCTTCAATTTCAGAACTTGTTATTGGTTTATTCAGGGATTCAGCTTCTTCATGGTTTAGACTTGGGAGGGTTTATGTGTCCAGGAATTTATCCATTTCTTCTAGATTTTCTAGCTTATTTGTGTAGAGGTGTTTATAGTGTTCTCTGATGGTAGTTTGTATTTCTGTGGGATCAGTAGTGATATCCCCTATATCATTTTTTATTGCATCTATTGATTCTACTCTCTTTATTAGTCTGGCTAGCAGTCTGTCTATTTTGTTGATATTTTCAAAAAAACAGCTCCTGGATTCATTGATTTTTTTGAAGGGTTTTTCATGTCTCTATCTCCTTCAGTTCTGCTCTGATCTTAGTTATTTCTTGTCTTCTGCTAGCTTTTGAATTTGTTTGCTGTTGCTTCTCTAGTTCTTTTCATTTTGATGTTAGGGTGTCAATTTTAGATCTTTCCTGCTTTCTCTTGTGGGCATTTAGTGCTATAAATTTCCCTCTACACACTGCTTTAAATGTGTCCCAGTGATTCTGGTATGTTGTGTCTTCGTTCTCATTGGTTTCAAAGAACATCTTTATTTCTGCCTTCATTTCGTTATTTACCCAGTAGTCATTCAGGAGCAGGTTGTTCAATTTCCATGTAGTTGTGCAGTTTTGAGTGAGTTTCCTAATCCTGAGTTCTAGTTTGATTGCACTGTGGTCTGAGAGACAGTTTGTTATGATTTCTATTATTTTGCATTTGCTGAGGAGTGTTTTACTTCCAATTATGTGGTCAATTTTAGAGTAAGTGTGATGAGGTGCTGAGAAGAATGCATATTCTGTTGATTTGGGGTGGAGAGTTCTGTAGATGTCTATTAGGTCTGCTTGGTTCAGAGCTGAGTTCAAGTCCTGAATATCCTTGTTAATTTTCTATCTCATTGATCTGTCTACTATTGCCAGTGAGGTGTTAAAGTCTCCCACTATTACTGTGTGGGAGTCTAAGTCTCTTTGTAGGTCTCTAAGAACTTGCTTTATGAATCTGGGTGCTCCTGTATTGGGTGCACATATATTTAGGATAGTTAGCTCTTCTTGCTGCATTGATCCCTTTACCATTCTGTAATGCCCTTCTTTGTCTCTTTTGATCTTTGTTGGTTTAAAGTCTGTTTTATCAGAGATTAGGATTGCAACTCCTGCTTTTTTTTTTTTTTTTTTTTTTTGCTTTCCATTTGTTTGGTAAATATTCCTCCATCCCTTTATTTTGAGCCTATGTGTGTCTTTGCATGTTAGATGGGTCTCCTGAATACAGCACACTGATGGGTCTTGACCCTTTGTCCAATTTGTCAGTCTGTGTCTTTTAATTGGGGCATTTAGCCCATTTACATTTAAGTTTAATATTATTATGTGTGAATTTGATCCTGTCATTATGATGCTAGCTGGTTGTTTTTCCCATTAGTTGATGCAGTTTCTTCATAGTGTCGATGTTCTTTACCATTTGGTATATTTTTGCGGTGGCTGATACCAGTTGTTCCTTTCCATGTTTAGTGCTTCTTTCAGGAGCTCTTGTAAGGCAGGCCTGGTGGTGACAAAATCTCTCAGCATTTGCTTGTCTGTAAAGGATTTTATTTCTCCTTCACTTATGAAGCTTAGTTTGGCTGGATATGAAATTCTGGGTTGAAAATTCTTTTCTTTAAGAATGTTAAATATTGGCCCCCACTCTCTTCTGGCTTATAGGGTTTCTGCAGAGAGATCTGCTATTAGTCTGATGGGCTTCCCTTTGTGGGTAACCTGACCTTTCTCTCTGGCTGCCCTTAACATTTTTTCCTTCATTTTAACCTTGGTGAATCTGACAATTAATGTGTCTTGGGGTTGCTCTTCTCGAGGAGTATCTTTGTGGTGTTCTCTGTATTTCCTGAATTTGAATGTTGGCCTGTCTTGCTAGGTTGGGGAAGTTCTCCTGGATAATATCCTGAAGAGTGTTTTCCAACTTGGTTCCATTCTCCCCGTCACTTTCAGGTACACCAGTCAAACATAGATTTGGTCTTCTCACATAGTCCCATATTTCTTGGAGGCTTTGTTTGTTCCTTTTTATTCTTTTTTTCTCTAATCTTGTCTGCTCTCTTTATTTCATTAAGTTGATCTTTAATCACGGATATCCTTTCTTCCACTTGATCAATTTGGCTATTGAAACTTGTGAATGCTTCAAGAAGTTCTCGTACTGTGTTTTTCAGCTCCATCAGGTCATTTATGTTCTTTTCTAAACTGGTTATTCTAGTTAGCAATTCCTCTACCCTTTTTTCAAGGTTCTTAGCTTCCCTGCATTGGGTTAGAAGATGCTCCTTTAGCTCAGAGGAGTTTGTTATTACCCACCTTCTGAAGCCTACTTCTGTCAGTTCATCAAACTTATTCTCTGTCCAGTTTTGTTCCCTTGCTGGTGAGGAGTTGCGATCCTTTGTAGGTTAAGCGGCATTCTGGTTTTTGGAATTTTCAAACTTTTTTTGCTGGTTTATCCCCATCTTTATGGATTTGTCTACCTTTGGTCTTTGATGTAGGTGACCTTCTGATGGGGTCTTTGAGTGGACGTGCTATTCCTTTCTGTTTGTTAGTTTTCCTTCTGACAGTCAGGCCCCTGTGCTGCCAGTCTGCTGGAGTTTGCTGGAGGTCCACTCCTGACCCTGTTTGCCTGGGTATCACCAGTGGAGACTGCAAAACACAAAGATTGTTGCCTGATCTTTCCTCTGGAAGCTTCATCCTAGAGGGGCACCTGCCAGATGCCAGCCAGAGCTCTCCTGTATGAGATGTCTGTTGGTTCCTACTGGGAGGTGTCTCCCAGTCAGAATACACGGGGGTCAGGGACCCACTTGAGGAGGCAGTCTGACCCTTAGCAGAACTTGAATGCTATGCTGGGAGGTCCACTGCTCTCTTCAGAGCCATCAGGCAGGGCCGTTTAAGTCTGCTGAAGCTGCACCCATAGCTACCCCTTTCCCCAGGTGCTCTGTCCCAGGAAGATGGGGTTTTTATCTGTAAGTCCCTGACTGGGGCTGCTGCCTTTTTTTCAGAGATGTCCTGCCCAGAGAAGAGAAATCTGGCAGTCTGGCCACAGCAGCCTTGCTCAGCTGCAGTGGGCCCCACCCAGTTTGAACTTCCCAGTGGCTTTGTTTACACTGTGACCATAAAACTGCCTACTCAAGCCTCAGCAATGGCGGACGCCCCTTCCTACACCAAGCTCGAGCGTCCCAGGTCCATCTCAGACTGCTGCTGTGCTGGCAGCGAGAATTTCAAGCCAGTGGATCTTAGTTTGCTGGGCTCCGTGGGGGTGGGACCTGCCGAGCCAGACCACTTGGCTCCCTGGCTTCAGCACCCCTTTCCAGGGGAGTGAACGGTTCTGTCTCGCTGCTGTTCCAGGCACCACTGGGGTATGGAAGAAAAGAACTCCTGCAGCTAGTTCAGTATCTGCCCAAATGGCCACCCAGTTTTGTGCTTGAAACCCAGGGCCCTGGTTGGGTAGGCACCAGAGGAAGTCTCCTGGTTTGTGGGTTGTGAAAACCGTGGGACAAGTGCAGTATCTGTGCCGGAGTTCCTCAGGCTCAGTCCCTCACGGCTCCCCTTGTGTAGGGGAGAAATTTCCCTGACCCCTTGCTCTTCCTGGGTGAGGTGACACTCCATCCTGCTTTGGCTTGCTCTCTGTGGGCTGCACCCACTGTCCAACCAGTCCCAATGAGATGAACCGGGTACCTCAGTTGGAAATGCAGAAATCACCTGCCTTCTGTATCAATCTCACTGGGAGCTGTAGACCAGAGCTGTTCCTATTCAGCCATCTTGCCAGCCTCCCCTAAATATTCTTTGAATTTGGTTAAAGATTACATTTGTGGCTCTAAAAGTGACTTTGAGAGGGGTTACTTTGCTTCTTTATGAGTGAATCCTTATACAGAGAACACAGACTCACAAAATACAAACACAACAAAAGCAAATTTTAATGCTGTCTTTGCACCTCCTTAGACTTAGTGGCACGGGAGTGGGCTTCCTAGTACCAGGGAAAGTAAGAATTACAGCTCTCACCTCTCCAAAGAAGGCCGAGGAGAAAGGGGTGGGGCTACCTGCTGTGGCCCCAACAGCGGGTTCCAGCACAACAGCATTGGCACACACTAGATATCAGAAAACACAGAGCCTCTCTTTGATGAGATAGCTGATTCGGTGAAAGTGGCATGGAACTCAGGGACTCAATTGCCTGTACAAAAGTAACCCACCAATCCTTAAAAATTATATTACCAAAAACTGCTCCCTGGAATGCTGTGGCCCAGCCAGCTGCCCAGCTCACTTTCTTGTCTCCTTCAGGTCTCTGATCAGCGGTCCCTTTCCAGGGAGCCCTGCCCTGATCGTCTTATCAGGCACTTCATTCCTCCTCCCATCCCTGAGCGAGGCTCTTTCTCTCTCTCCCCAACTTAGTGTTTTTCCATTGCAGTTATTGCCACCTGCCATGCTATTTTACTTATTAACTTGTGTGTTATCTGTCACCTTCCACTGAACTATAAGCTCTACAGGGCAGGATTTTAATCTATCTCCCTTCAGAGTATCCCTGGCAGCAACTATGAACAGGACAGAGTAGGCACATGAATATTTAGGGACAGAATTTTAAGCACAGTATTTGCACTAAAATTTAAGCTGCTAATTTATAATACTATTCATTGCCTTGTTTTATTTTTAATTTAAGTCCTTCAGGCATCAACTAGTTTAGGTAACACTCTGCCAATCAAAGGAAAAAAGTCTCAAAACAAAAGGATATTTGTCTGAGAAGAGCAGATCAATACCATGCAAGCAAGTATCTCTTAATAGTCTTTTATATTCATAATCACCTGTTTTTAAACTATTTTTGTGATCTCTACATTAACAATAAATATTTAGTGGCATTTAATGGGTTCTGAGCCACGTTAGAACCTAAAAGGGCTTTTGACACACTTTTCTAAAAATAAAATGCTATTGCAAGCTTGTTCTCAGGAATTCTCTTTGAGTTCATAGGAAAACCTGCTCTCATTACACTAACCTAAGCTTAATCAGGCCCCTTATAAGATGTTAGGATTTTTAAAACTGCCGTTCACTATTATAAATAATGGAGTAGAAACAGTTTCTTGCATAAAACTTTTTCTCATTTGGTATTGTTCACTAGGACAGGTTCCTAGAAGTATAATCACAAATGCAAAGGATATGGACATTTTTTATGGTTCTAATATGTATTGCCAAGATGATCCCCCAACCCCCCCCCACACACACACACACACAAAACCTGCACTCAACAAAATGGAATATGGGCATTCCATCATGGAAGTCATGGCCACTGATGTGAAGGGAAACAGACATATGAGATCAGGGCTGGGAATCACAAGATTTGAGCAGGTTAAATTGATAGATCAAATTTAGCAAGATGAAAGCTAATGGAGGAAGAGAGAAACACAGAAAACCACCTGCTTGGATCCAAATAACCAATTGCACGAGTACAAGATGGGAGATTTGGATTTATGGCAGCACATGAAACAAACAACAATAACAAGAAAAATACTCTAGAACTTTCAGTTGCCATTAAGTAAGTTAAGAATAAATCATCCATGAGATAGGACCACAGAAAACTCATGAGGTCTTAGGATGTATCATAGGAGCATAGTGGCCAGAACACAGGATTTTGATTTTCTTATGAGATTCTTATACCACTCTGAGAGAGCCCACAATATTCCCTTTCTTTCTCTATATAGTATAACTTTCAGTGAATGAATATTGAAATATAAAATATGCAGTGTTTTCTTTCTTTCATTCATTTGTTCATTCAAGTATTTCCATATCATTCATAGTACCCAGTTCTTTTTCTTCAGAGTAGTTATTGAAATTTATAATTATTTGTAGGATTATTTGTTTAATATTACTCTGTTCCACCAAACTGTAGGGCAAAATCATGTCTATTTAATTCACTGTTGTATTTCTAACAACTAGCACTGTGCGTGTTACATAGTGGACACTCAGTAAATATAGTATTTGCTGACATGAATTAATGAATGCACTAATGACCAGCTATGCAAAATGCAACATACTAGGCTCTGTGGATATGGAGATGAATAAATAAGACATGGTATATTAGTCTGTTTTCACACTGCTATAAAGATACTATCTGAGACTGGGTAATTTATAAACAAAGAGGTTTAATTGACTCACAGTTCTGCATAGCTGGGGAGGCCTCAGGAAACTTACAATCATGGTAGAAGGCAAAGAGGGAGCAGTCACCTTCTTCGTAAGGTGGCTGGAGAGAGAGAGCAAGACAACAAAGTGCCACACTTTAAAACCATCAGCTCTCGTGAGACCTGACTCACTTATCACGAGAACAGCATGGAGAAAACTGCCCCCATGATCCAATCACCTCCCACCAGGTCCCTCCCCTACACATGGGGATTAAAATTTGAGATGAGATTTGGGTGGGGACACAGAGCCAAACCATATCATGGCCCCTGGTATTAGGAGGTCAAAGTCTACAGAAGAACTTCCCAGTTCAGTATTTTATGTACACTGGTGGATCACAGATAGGTTGAAGGAGAACCCAGACGTGTATTTCCCTAGATATTAGGGTGGCCTCCTCTGTTTACCCTAGGGAAATATTACCATTTTCTATATGTGACATAGAGTCAAGAGACCTGTTAGAAAGAACCATATTGCAGCCTGCTAGATGCTAAAATTGCTGCATCTGTGCAAATAAGAAAACAATCATTTGCAGAAAGTGGGTAGTGAGTGCTGATTTGGGAGCACAGAAAGGACATTTACAGAGACAATAACCTTTGAGCTATCTCTTAGAGTCGTTGAAATTTCAACTGGACAAGGAGTGAAGAGTGTGTGTGAAGACCCCTCTATTTTTGCCTCACACCTCTATTTTAAAATTTGCCATATTTTAATGTTTTACTATATCTTCTTTAACAAGCACCTAGAGCCTCACAAGGGCCTAGTAAAAGTTTTTTTTTTTTAATAAGAAATGAACCAGGGGATAAATGACATTCTGTGCCTTCCCCTTCCCTTGAGGAGCTCACTTGGTGTAAAATGCCTCTGCAGAGCTATAATGCACAAACAACACATTTTAAAAGGGATGTCAATACCTCTTGCTTGACACTTAGTTTTCTTGCTTAAAATTGCCATGTGAAAAGTCATTTGTAAGAAGCACAAGAAGCAATGTGCACTGTGAGTGCCTGGAATGGACATTGGGTCCTCACACTTCTGCAGCCCTGGTCTCCAGTGCCTGCTGCCAGAAAAGATGAAAAATCATTTTCCTTCCCAGCAAGAAAGCCTGAGTCTGGGAACCAGAGGCATTATTAAGACTTAAGCATCACTCCTCTCAACAGAGCACACTTGTGTTTTGTGTTATAAAATACAGAAAAGGATAAATACAGAGAAAGATAAAAAAGAAATAAAAATATGTCATTTTATAATCTAGAGATAATCATTAACATTTGGGTATATTTCCTTCCAGGTTATATATTATATAGAAAACAAAATTGTATATATAAATGTAGTTATATATATATATACACACACACCTATGTGTGTATATATATATATACACACACACACCTATGTGTATATATATATATACACACACACACCTATGTGTATATATATATATATACACACACACACCTATATATAATTTTTGAACAGAATATTGGAACCATTCTCTATATAGGGTTTTATATCCTGTTTTATTTTTATGGGAACATTATATTGTGAACATATTTCAATGAAATTAAATGTTCCACATGATTTTTAATGGCTTTGTAATACTCCATCATACTGTTGAATTGTAATTTATTCAAAGATTCCTCTATTATTGGCAAGAAAGGTGGTTCTAATTTTCTTTTCTTTACTTTTATATAAAACACTGCAGTGAACACGGTAACACATAAATCTTTGCACCTGTATTTGCTTATGATAAAAGCAAAGATTTATGCATCTGTATTTGCTTATGATAAATGAAATTATAGGGTCAAATTAAAGTTTCTCTCTCAGTACATACTCACATGCACGTATGCACACATGTATATGTATATATGAGCTCTATTTCCGGAGGCAGCCGTTTGGGTTTTGACAGTGTCAGTGGTGGGCACACAGGTTAGCATCACAGTAGAAAGTATTCCTATTTTCAGGCTGCTCTAACTACTCAGAAAGGACCATGCAGCTAGCTTAGCTTTGCTATTTAAAATATACAGCGAGTATGTGGAAAGACTTTGGGTTTTGGAATCATTAGATCATCAGACTAGGAGTCAAATTCTGCCCTACTAGCTAAGTCAAGAAGTCGCTGAATTTATCTGAAACTTACTTAGTCCCTTCATCTACAAAATAAAAATGATCAAAATAAAATAATGTATGTAAAATGCCCAACACAGTGCCTGGACATAAGGGACCCTCAATCAATGCCTCCTACTTCTGAGCCAGCAGCCTAGGGTGCATTTTCCACATTTCTGTTTACAGTGAATCATAAACTCCATTCCTCTGTAGATTTGGGCATTTGTGGACCACTAAGGAGCACATCTGAATCTTGTCAAAGGTGTAACTACTAGCTATCTTTCCAACTCCACAGGTGAGGAGAGAGACAGGCTTCTCTAGTTCATTCTATCTTTATTGTAATAGGATTGGGATGGCTGTAAAATAAAATGAAAAATTTATGTTATGGATACATGATGCGCAAACAAAATCTGTTCAATGTGGGTGGTTGGCTGGGCTCTCAATTGCTGGTTTTATGAACTACTTCCATATAGCAGCTTCACCAAAAATGGAATTTAAATTATACCTTGGCAAAAGGCTCCGCACCGGAGGTATGAATGGATAGCGGAAACCACACTAGATACTATTCTAGTTGCTTCGTATACTTTAACTTTCTTCCTCTTGGCTGGAAGTTCCATGAGAGCAGAGACATCTATTTCTTTCACAACAACACACACAGTGCTGGGTGCCATGCTGAACACATAATCAAAGCTGAGTAAATATTAGTCACATAAATAAATGTATTAACCTCCTCTTCAACTCAGATTCCACTGCCTGCCCACATACACACCCATGAAGTAGGCACTCTTATTATTATTCCCATTCACAGGAAAGTTAACACTGAGGGAATCAGAGCATTGATCGATGGCACAGAGCCAGTAAGTGGCAGTGAACAAAGACTAAGCCACCAAAGGTCTGTGTCATTTTCTCTATTCTGCATCTCTTACAGCTCTGGGGAGAGATGTGTGGGAGAGACAAGACAGAAATTTACTGCTAAACCCCTAAAATCCTTTCTGGGTTATTCCAGGGGTCATACCAGGTTTACAGTTTCACAGATCCACCAGGTCTCTTCCAGGCCTTTGAAATGCCATCTCTTCTGTCTTTCCTGACATTCACGTTTTCCTTTCATCCCATTTGGAATCTGTGCACCCTGCCTCCTCTCTGAGATCTCAAACACCTGGCACATCCCTTTGTTCTAGTTCTTCGCTCACTGTGTTACCCTGATGAGTTAAATTCCCATTCCCCTACAAGATTCTGTAAAGAGGCAGACAACTGGGCCATGTCTGTCTCTGTATTCCTGTGGCCACCCCTGTACTCCCCTGGCCTCACCAAGGCCTGGCACACTGGCCAGGTGATAAGTGCTTTCCAAATTGATGGATATCTGCTGCTGGAATTGCTGGCCTTACCCACTTGTTTGCAAACGTTAATTGGTCTCCTGCTTTCTTGCATGGAACTAGCATTGTTTCCACATCTATTTTCTAAAGGTCTGGAAATCATTTTCAAATACATGATAGACTTGTTTAATAGACAATACATAACTTTTATGCAAAAAAGAACTTTTTCATGTATCTATTAAGTAGTTTTTTAAAAAGCCAGTAAGTTCCTGTGGCCTTGCAATCCTCTCATCTTTAAAATGAGAGTGATGAGCCTCCATTCCAGATCTAACTACTTTATGGGATAGCTCTTAGTTCTGGTTTTGCAAACACTTAAAGCCTTTGTGTTTGTTTTTTAAAACAGGTAAAATCTAAAGAGTAAATGGGTCATAGTTTACTGAAACAGTATCCTATTGTAGGATATTTAGAGAATTTTTTAATACTATAAATAATTTAGCAGTATACATTTGTATAAAGAAAACCCTCTTATTTCATTTATGAGTATGTAAATGACACTGTCGTGTGTAAGGCATGTTCTAGGCTCTGAGGATATAGCTGTGACATAACAGACAAAAATCCCTACCCCTTTGGACATTATACTTCTATATTTTAGATCATTTCCATGAGATACAGTCCCATGTTTCTGGATCAAAGAGTTTTTAGGCTCTTGATACACATTGCTATATCATTTTCTTTCTTTTTTTTTTTTTTTTTTTTTGAGATGGCATCTTGCTCTGTCACCCATGCTGGAATGCAGTGGCATGATCTCAGCTCACTGCAACTTCCACCTCCCGTGTTCAAGCAATTCTCCTGCCTCAGCCTCCTGAGTAGCTGGGACTACAGGCACCCGCCATCACACCCGGCTAACTTTTGTATATTTAGTAGAGATGGGGGTTTCGCCATGTTGGCCAAGCTGGTTTCGAACTCCTGACCTCAGGTGATCTGCCCACCTCAGCCTCCCAAAGTGCTGGGATTACAGGTGTGAGCCACCGCGCCTGGCCTGCTATATCACTTTCTATCACACCTGACCAAGTAGGAGTTTGAGTAGGAGTCTGACTCAGAGCTTGCTTTTAGAGAGTATATAACCTTTGCCAAGTTACTTTGTCTTGGTTTTTCCCTTGGACACAGACTTTCTCTCCAGTTGGCCCCCAGCTGGTACCTTATGTCCTATAGTCCTTTGTGTTCAGGAGGACTGGGTGTTGGCTGGAGGAAGTAAGTTTGGCTGGAGGAAGTAAGTTCCCATCCTTCTACCAGGTGGTTACTAAACAGATCTTACAAATCCTGTTCTCATAAAATTACCTCTTTGGAATAAAGTTCAATACCCTAGATTTTTGCCCTGACAAATTAATTATTCAACATGGTTCATCTCTCTAGCATTCCAAGGTTCTTCTATGTTAGACATCTTTTATCCGCCATGGTTGATCACTGTCTTCACAGCATTATGTCATCTGCAGAGTGAACAGGTCTGTCTCCCTAGCCATGGATATATGCCTCAAAAACTCTATTTCCTCATCCCTCTACCTGGGATGCTCTCAGGTAGCCACAAAACTCCCTCCCTCACTTCTTCCCAGTTTCTGCTCAAATGTCACTTTTATCAGAGTCCATTTCTGACCATATTTTATAAAGCAATACCCTCATCATTCTAAACCCCATTTGCCTTCCTTTATTTTATTCATCTGACTTATCAGCCCCAGACATGTTATATGCTTGATTGCTTATTAGCTATTACACCTACTGCAATGTGAACTCCACAAGGGTATTACTTTGTTCAGCACTGCATCTGTTCAGCACTATAATAGGGCCTGGCACATAATAGGTATTTAATATATAGCTGCCAATTTATTGGGTGTGCTTTTTTGAAATCAGCCTAAGAAACAAGTTGTTTTTTCATCATGAAATGACACTGACTTATGGTATTGACAAGGATTCTGGCCCCCACCCTCAGCCCATTTTCCCCCCAAAGTCAGCTGACACCCCCAGGACTTCTTCACATGGACCAATATGAAGACACATGTGCATCACATGCACAGCCACACACCCCCTGGCCCCTCCAAAACAGCTTGTACTTATGTGGCTGCCTTTCTGGGCCCTAGCATTGGATTTTACCTGAATCCCAATTTTACCATTTTAGTGGCAACATAGCCACTCCACCCCTCATTAACTATATAAGCTTGGCCACTTAATTTAAACTTGCTGAGTTTGTTTCCTTGCCTGTCAAAATTGGAGTAATACTAAGTCGAAGAGTTATATAAGAACTTCTAATGTCTACTGTGACATGTGAAGAGCTTAGAAATCATCACTCCTGTCCTCATACGAAAAAAAGCTGAAAAACTGAAAATCAACAACTCTAATTACTTCCATCAGAGAACTGAGGTCATGAGGCAAACCTTCGCCACCTCCTTCCTCCTCCACCCCCCAAGAAATGGAGAGACAAGTGAATACTGAAAATCACAGATTCTCAGGAGCTGCTGTAAACAGTAACTGGTAGGAAGACTTAAAGGGTAACTGATGACTAGCTACAGGCTGAGTGTAGACTGCTTGGAGAGTTAAACTCCTGGGAGCCCAATCCTGAAGGGACCCCCACACTTTTGTGAATTTTACCCCCAGGAGCCCCCTCAGGTTCTCACGGTGAAAATCAGAGAAATCTCCTCCAGCTTGAGACATGGGAAGGGAAAAAGAACCTTTTTGAAATCTGGCCAGATCCTTCTCCCTAACAAGGTCTGCTCTCAAGGAAACTACTTAACCAGAGTCTTATCTGATCCGAAGAAAGAACAATTAGCCAGCTCCAGCCCTTTCTAGCCTTCCTGTCTCATATAAAGGAAGTAAAAAAAGGCTAAGAAACTTTTCTGAAGACCACACACAAAGATTCTGCCCCAATAAAATATTGAGATTTAATCAAAAGATAGACCGTTACCCTTTCCCAATATGTTACCATCACATCAACAAGGCTTAGTATAACAACAGTGGATTACAACAGAGAGGGCTGCAAGGCATAACCTCTACTTAAGAAGGAGTTTCTAGGGAGAACCAAAGACAAAAATGAGAAGAAAGAATGACAAACAAACATAATAACCAAGAACTGCGGGAAAATTACAAAAGATGTAACATACGTATAATGGGAATATCAGACAAATAGAGAAAAGAATAGAAGAAATATTTGAAGATTAGATGAAATAATAAAAAGGCTATTATGGTAAGTAGTTGGTTCATACTAAGTGATCAATAAATGGTAGTCATAATTACTATTAATTGATCAAAATATCAGAGGAGGGAAGAAGAGTTGAATCAAAGGCAACTGTTTAAACAGGACTTAGTCATGATCAGGCACAGGAGGGAGGATGTCTTTCTTGACATGGGGAAAACAAGCAAAACTGGTGAAAATATACAACAATTTGATGAACAAGAAGGAAAGTGAGAGTAGATAGGATTACACAGGATGCCCTCCATATAATTCTGACTTTAATAGTAATATCTTCCTTATAGAATTACTGAGAAAATTAAAGAATTTATAACAATGGTTTTCAACTGGTAATGAACATCAGAATCTCCTGGATACTTGTTTGTAATTCATCTCTCTGGGCCCCAAGTCAGATATCTGATTCTGTGCACCTAAGAGGGTGAGGAACTGGGGCTGCGGACCCTGCATCTTTTATAAGCATCTCATGTGAATCGACACAAGTGCCCCAAAGAGCACCTTAAGAAACACATAGGCATGTTGATTAGTGACTGACCTGAAACACAGTCAACAAATGTTTTTCAAGTAGACAGAGGCAAGCTGATCTGCAGAGGGAAAGGACAGGGCTGAAGACTGGGGAGATGGAGCAAGTGCAGGAGGAATGTGGTAGGGAGTCCATGAGAGATGGATGGAAGGATCGCGTAGCAGCAGAGACCCAGTTTAGAAAACACATATTCCTAGAGGAGACTTTCAGATTGGATTTGTAACTTTCTTCATCAACTCTCAAGAGCCTGGTGGCAGGAGCCAAGCAGACAGATGGTACAGTTTTCCCAGAACTGGAAAACTCCAAATATAGTAGAAGATAGGGGGCACAGGCATCCACCAAGGGGAGAGAGAACCAGGGAACCAGGGCACTGTTGAGAAAGCTGGTCAGGGGTTCAAGTTGGCCAGGAAGATAGTACCTCTACTATCTACCTATAATTTTTTTAAAAAACCCCAAAGTCCTAGGACCCCACATCTCCTCCAGCCACTACCTCATTTCTCTGCCCCACCTCGACAGCCAAGCATTTCAAGACAGTTGTGCCTACACATGTTTTCCCCACTTCTCTGCTGTTGTTCACTTCTCGACCCCCACCAAAATGGCTCTTGAGTCTTGACAGTTTCTGCAATGGCCTCCGCGTTGTCCGTGCACACTCCATCATCTTGCACACATTCCTCAGTATCGCAGAGGGAGCTGACCACTCCCTGATTCCTAGAATATTCTCTTCTCATGTCTTTCTGGTTTTATGTATTTTGCCCCAAAAAGTGGCAGCAGGGGAGTTCCCACACAAGAAAGTGCAACACACTATCCTGAAGTGGGGCTGGTTGGGATTCCAAAGAAAGGAGCACTAAGCACCAGTGAGATCAGTCCAAAGCATTTGTTAGGGGAACTTACTTACAGAGGTGCTGCAGTGATCCCTGCACCAAACAGCGAGAGAAAAGGGATGTTCTGCCCAGGCACAAATGCAGTGAAGGGTCCAGGATATGGAGTTTTTATGAGGGTTTAAGGACTTTGGCTCAGGGATGGGGCCAGTTTCTTTCAGTGTTTTAGGCAACAATCTAGATACCTTTGTCAGTGTCTGGGAATGTTCAAGGCCCCAGTTTGGGATTAAGCCTGCTGGGAATAACCCACATTTGGCTGGGTCACAGAGTGGTCAAGGCACTCTGTGATTTTCTGTCAAGACACAGAAAGAAAGCGGGAGAGCTGAAGGGTCCTACATAAGCACTATTGGCATTTGGGCCATATTTGAGGTTTACAACATAATGTTATGTATAGATAGTATACATAATGATATATATATAGATAGTAAAATGGTTACTGCAGTGAAGTAGGTTAACATCCATCATTGCACATAGTTACTTTTTTTGTGACAAGGGCAACTAAAATCTACTTAACCAAAATCCGTAATACAATTTTTCATCCTCATGCTATATATTAGATCTCTAGACTTGTTCATCCTACATAACTGTTATTTTGTATCCTTTGACTTACATCTTCCTATTTTTTCCTTCTCTACCCCCTTTGATAATCACTCCCTTATCTATCTCTGCATATTTGAGCTCTTTTTTAAAAAAATTGTTTCACATATAAGAGAGATCATGCAATATTTTTCTTTCTCTTTCTGGCTTACTTCACTTAGCATAATGTCTTCCAGGTCCATCTTTGTTGTGGAGAATGGCAAGATCTCTTTCTGTTCTAGGATGAATAATATTCCATTACACACACAGACACACACACACACACACACACACGTATACATATTCTTTCCCCATTTGTACATTTCCTACATTTTCTTTTCCCAAATGAACATGGACATTTAGGTCATTTCCATATCCTGGCTATTGTTAATAATATTGCAATGAACATGGGTCCACAGGTGTCTTTATGAGGTAGTGAGTTTATCTCCTCTAGGTAAATACCCAGAAGTTGGATTGCTGTATCATATGATAGTTTATTTTTAGTTGAGGAACCTCCATACCATTTTCCACCATGGCTATACCAATCTATGTTTCCATCAACAGCATACAGGGTTTCCTTTTCTCCAGACCCTCACCAACATTTGCTATCTCTTGTCTTTTTGATAATAGCTATCCTTATGGATGTGAGATAATATCTTATAGTGGTTTTAATTTGCATTTCCCTGATGATTAATGATGTTGAACACCTTTTCATATACCTGTTGGCCATTTTTATGTTGTCTTTGGAAAAAATGTCTGTTCAGGTTATTTGCCCATTTTTTAGTTGGGTTTTTTGTTTTTCTGCTATTGAGTTTTAACAGTTATTTACAAATTTTAGATATTAACTCCTTATCAGATATGTGAAATGCAGTTTTTTGTTTGTTTGTTTTTTCAGTTCGTAGTTTTCCTTTTCTTTCTTTCTTTTTTCTGCGTGAGACAGGGTCTCACTCTGTCACCCAGGCTGGAGTGCAGTGGCATGATAATAGCTCACTGCAGCCCCAAACTCCTGGGCTCAAGTGATCCTTCTGCCTCGGTCTCCTGAGTAGTTGGGACTACAGGTGCATGCCACTATGTCTGGATGATTTTAAAAAAATTTTTTTTTAGAGATGGAGTCTCACTATGTTGCCCAGCCTATGCCTTTTCATTTTGTTGGTTGTTTCCTTTGCTGTGAAGAAGGTTTTTAGTTTCATGTAGTTCCATTTATTTATTTTTGTTTTGTAGCATGAACTGTTGGTGTGATATCCAAAAAAATTATTACCAAGGCCAATGTTGAGGAGGTTTTCTGCTATTTTCTCTTGTAGGAGATTTATGATTTCTGAGCTAGATAATTCTTTGTTGTTGGCAGCTGCCCTGTGTTCTCTGGGATGGTTGGCAGCACCCCTGGCCCCACCAGTTGTGATAACCAAAAATGTTTCCAGATACTGTCTGATTCTGATGTCCCCTAGAGAACAAGATCATCCCCAATAAGATCTGCTTCTCTAAATGATGCACTCTCCAAACTCTGTCCTGTAACCTTTTCTGTCCTTTCTCTGCACCATTAGACTCATCCGTTCCATGGCTTTGAGTACCATCTGCGTGATAATGACTCTCATTCATGCTGCACGTTGAGATTTGTGGCCCACTTTGATGTTCTAGACCCTGGGCTAAATTAAGGTAAATTAAGCCTGGGGCTTTTCAAATTAGACAGAGGGAATGTAAGCCCCTGTTCTACTCTTGCTGTGTAACTTTAACTCTTTTAACCTTTGTTTCTCTGTCTGAAAAACAAATAATAAAGATGTCAAAGCTGTAAAGATGATCATTAGAGTCCCTGGCACATAGTAAGTTGCTAAGTATTAATTATTATAACATTCATAATTCTGATCTCAATGCCTTCAGGCTATGCACAAAGGGCTTCTGGACTTAGGGTCATTCAATAGAATGTAATAGACTGTTGAAAGTTCAACTCTAGAGCCTGAGAGACCTGGGTTCAAATCCTGAATCTACAACTCTGCTCTATGACCTCTCTAAGGCTCGGTTTCTTCCTCCTTGGAAAAGGGGAATAATAATATTACCCACTTTGGTGGGTGAATCAAATGAGATCATCCTAGGAAAATCAATTAACATGATGTCTAACATACCAGTACTTAATAAACATTAGTAATTATTATTAGGGTAACATTAGAGAAGCTGATCTTTAACTGAATCTCAAGGGCTACAGAAAGAGCAGTCTCGGCAGAGCATGAATAATGGGACAGGGTAAGGAAAAGTGAGCTATAATCTGGGAATGACAAGGAGTTCTGAATTGCTAGTGCAAGGTTAGGGCTTGAGATGAAACTAATGAATTGTCATCTAAATGCCCTTCCACGCCAGTTTGGGACTATGGGCTTTATCCTTTTAGTACCTGCTAGCAGAAATTGTTTTTTGGTTTTTTTGGCAAGGGGAGAGGGACACCGAAGAGTTTTAGATTAGGCAACAACATGATGATTAAATTTTCAACTTAGGAAGATAACTCTCATCAATATGGAAGAGCTTGGAGAAGATAAGAACAGAGGCAGGAAGGTTGGGTAGGAGATTGTGGCATGAACTCCAGTGAGAGATCAGGAAGGCTGCTCATCAGGAGATGAATGCCACAGACATCAAAGAGCTAACAACTGATGAGTTGAATGCAGGGGGCTGAGTAGGACTCTGAGGCTTTTTGCTTGGTCGCACGTGGTGGACCGGTGGTCCATTGAACCCTCTGCTGTCTCCTCATCCCACCACTGTCCTCTCCTCTCTCCTCTTCCCTCCTTAGCTAAACTCATCATCTCAGTAACACTTCTGCCATAGCCCATAACTTCTTTGCCTCTTGTCCTCACACCAATCTAGCAAAACTCCAGCCCTGAATGAACACATCTTTTCTCTTCTTTGTGCTTACACCTGAGCCCTGCACCTGGAAAAAGTCACATTTCAGTGCAGATTGGCCAGTTCACATCATGCTAATTTCCTAGAGCTGCTGTAACAAATTGCCACACATTTGGTGGCTTAAAACAACAGAAATTTAATTATCTTACAATTCTGGAGTCCAGAAATTCAAAATTCATCTCACTGGGCCAAAATTAAGGTGTCAACAGGACCACACTCCCTCTGGGGGCTCTAGGGCAGTGGTCCCAAACCTTTTTGGCACCAGGGACTAGTTTCCTGGAGAACAGTTTTTCCATGGGCTGCAGTAGGGGGAATCGTTTCAGGATAAAACTGTTCTACCTCAGATCATCAGGCATTAGATTCTCATAAGGAGTACACAACCTAGATCCCTCGCATGTGCA
Organism: Pan troglodytes; assembly: GCF_028858775.2. Classification (NCBI taxonomy): domain Eukaryota; kingdom Metazoa; phylum Chordata; class Mammalia; order Primates; family Hominidae; genus Pan; species Pan troglodytes. The sequence continues at coordinate 18,102,783 of NC_072407.2, forward strand.
GTTCACCATAGGGTTTGCACTTTTATGAGAATTGAATGCCGCCACTTACTTGACAGGAGGTGTATTAGGGTTTTCTAGAGGGACAGAACTGATAGGAGATATATATATGAATTTATTAAGAGTTAACTCACACAATCACAGGGTCCTACAATCAGCTGTCTGCAAGCTGAGGAGCAAGGAGAGCCAGTCCAAGTCCCAAAGCTGAAGAACTTGGAGTCTGATGTTCAAGGATAGGAAGAATCCAGCATGGGAGAAAGATGTAGGCTGGGAGGCTAGGCCAGTCTCTCCTTTTCACATTTTCTGCCTGCTTTATATTCATTGACAGCTAATTAGATGGTGCCCACACAGCTGATTAGATGGTGCCCACCCAGATTAAGGGTGGGTCTGCCTTCCCCAGTCCACTGACTCAAATGTTAATCTCCTTTCGCAACACCCTCACAGACACACCCAGGGTCAATACTTTGCATCCTTCAATCCAATCAAGTTGACACTCAGTATTAACCATCACAGGAGGTGAAGCTCAGGCGGTAATGCTGGCTCACCCCGATCTCCTGCTGTGTGGCCCAGCTCCTAACAGGCCACAGACTGGCGGTTGGGGACTCCTGCTCTAGGGACGATTTGTTCCTTGCCTCTTGCAGCTTCTGGTGACTGTCAGCAGGCTTGTGTGTGGCTGCATCACTCTACTCTCTGCCTCCATCCTCATGAGGCCTTCTCCTTGTCTTTGTCTCAAAGCTCCCTCTGCCACTCTCTTTTAAGGATACCTATGATTGCATTTAGGGCTTCCAGATAGTCTAGAATAAACATCTCCTCTCAAGATCCTTAAATAAATCATATCTTTTGCATATAAGGTACTATTCACACTTTCTGGGGATTAGAAGTGAACATGCAGTAGTCCCTTTGTATCTGCAGGTTCTGCATCCACTGATTCAGCCAAAAATATTGGAAAAATAAAAATTAAAAATTAAAATAATACAGATTTTGAAAATACAGTATAACAACTATTTACAAAGTATTACATCACATTAGATATTATAAGTAATCTGGAGATGCTTTAAAGTATACAGAAGGAGTATATGGGAGGAGTAGCTGTGGATTTTGGTATTCACAGGAACCAACCCCCGACAAATACCAAGGAATGATTGTATTTTGCGGGGACATTTTTCTTCCTACCATTTACACTTATGCAGGACCACTGACCTTGGAGGGCCCTTGACCTGCCTGGCAATCTGACCAAATTACTCTGGAAGGCTTGTCCTCCCACTTTCCCTAATGCTGATTCCTTTAATTCCTGACCCACCTATGGGTCACATCACTTTTCCCACATCATTCTCAACAAGTGACCTTGTTGTTTTCTCTATGGGGGGAAAAGAAAAGAAAGAAAAAGAAATCCCTGGACCTGGACCAGAATTTCTTAACTTGTTGCTAAAGTTAATAAACCTACCTGCATCTTTCCTCACTTCTTCTCCTACTAAAATAATGGATCTCTCCGTCCCTGTCCGGAGACCATCTCTACTCAGGCTCTGGATACCACTCTCTCCTGCTTCCTCAGGAACCTTAAATGGCCAATCACCCCACCTTTGTTTTGTAGAGTCAGCCTTTTCTTCTTGATAAGGTCCTTCCCTTCAGCTCAAGTTTTAAAACTCTTCCTTCAGGAATTTTCCTTCTTAAAAGAACAATTTAAAAACCTTACAACAAACAAAATTCCACCCTGTGGCCAATCCATCACTAAGTCCTGCTGATGGTACCTTGTAAGTATCTTTCTAATTCACCAACTTCTCCCCTTCTCAGCCTGCTATGAGTCCAGTCTGTCATCACATACTCTTGGACGACCATAGTAACCTTTCTGCATCCATTTTTGGCACCTCACAATTGCTCTGTTAAGCTGCCTTCAGTTGTGTGTGACTGGTATGTGAGCTCCATGAGGTCAGGGACTTAGTTCCATTCATGTGTTCCCTGTGTCCTCATCATCTTGAAAAGGGCCAAAAACACAGTAGCTATTCAATAAATGTTTGTTGAAGTTATTCATATAATTTATCACTAATTTCAGGAGGAAGACAAAGTTCCTTAACAGCCCAAAAGGCCCAGAAAGGCCTGACCCCTACTCATCTCTCCACCTCATCTTGTGTCATCTTCCCTTGTTCCCTGAGCTCTAGACACACTGGTCTTCTATGAATGCTCCCAGTTTTCTCCTGCCCCAGGGTATGTGTAGGGAAATGTTTCCTCATTGTTTAGAACATTCCCCTCTGCCCCAACCCAACTTTTCCTAATAAATACCACTCAGCCTTCAGATCTCAGCTCATATATAGCAAGTTGCTTCCTTGGAAAAGCTTTCCTTAGCACCGTTATATGCTCTGTTATGTTCTCATTGCACATGTATCTGTCATAGAGATTTCCCAGTAAGAACTGTGTTCATATTTGGTGACTATTTGATTCATGTCTGTCTTAGTCCATTCAGACTGTTATAACAAAATATCTTAGACTCAGTGATTTACAAACAACAGAATTTATTGCTTACAGTTCTGGAGGCTGAGCAGTCCAAGATCAAGGCACCAGCAGATTTGTTATCTGGTAAGGGCCTGTTCCCCATACATGGCACCTTCTTGCTGCATCTTCATGTGGAGGAAGGGTAAGAGAGCTCACTCAGGTCTCTTTTATAAGGACACTAATTCCATTTATGAGGGTGGAGCCCTCATCACTTAATCACTTCCCAAAGGTTCCACCACTTAATACTATCACATTGGGTATTAGATTCAACACAAGAACTTGAGGGAGGGGGCTGTCAACATTCAGACTGTATCAATGTCTGTCTTTCCCATCAAATGAGGACAGGGGCCACTATATTCCCAGTGCTCAGCATACTGTCTGACACACAGAGATGCTCAATAGGTATGCACTGCAGGAACAAATGAAGGGATAATGGAATAATGGCAAGGCTGAGATCAGATGCAGGAGGAGAAGGTTTAGTGGAAGGGTCACAACTCAGTTTTGCCCATGTTGGAGGGCCCCACAGGTAATTCAGCTGGAGAGGTACACTCTTGTTTGGGAATCTGGGCTGGGAGCTAAGGACAGAGGGCAGGCTGGATATCTAGACTTAGGTGGTTGGCAACCCTGTAGTAGATGCCAAAGATGGGCGATATAAGAGGATTCATGTCTAGAGATGAGAGGGGGATGGGATTAAGGGCAGACTGGGAGCTCAGAAAGGAAGACCCACAGATTAAAAAAAGATGAGCTAAGTGTAGAGATGTAAAGGAGGGACGAGGTTGAGGGGCACGTGAAGCAGCAGGTGAGGCCAAGTGAAGGTGAAGGACAGGCTGCGGGTAAAATGAGGGATTGGGGAGAATCAGGAAGGTTTAGATTTTCTGAGAGGAAAAAAATCTCCTGCTGGCGTAGGCCAAGCAGGTGACCTGCATGAGTGAAGTGTGTTTATCTGTGTGCATGCTTATACGTGTGTCATAGGGAACACCACACCACTCTCAATGTGACTTCACTTCTCAATAGATTGCCTGGCATCTTTTTACAGCAACCCAAACTCTCTGAGGCAAGTAAGGCAGGTGTAATGATCTTTCTTTTCTAGGTGCAATATTAAGTTGGACTCATATCCTAGGCCAATGCTCTTTCCACCAAACCACACTATTTCACTGGGCTCTAGCCAGCTTGTCTGGAGCTTGAAGACATATTACTGTCTTATTTCAGCATTTCTGTCTACTGCAGATGAAATTGGCCTCCAGCCAGAGAAAAATAAAATGCCCTTGATAAACGGCAATATAGTAGGATCATAGCTTTAGGAAATTGTGATGCTCCTTGTAACATTCCCCGCTTTTTTTCTTTAATGGGGAGTCCTTAAGAATCAATTACATTTTCCTAATTAGTGTGGGTGGTCAGGACAGACCAGAACCAAAATATTATTAATGGAATGTGCCTCCTATCCTCGGCAGCTGAGTTTGGGTAGCACATGCAACCCCAAGGAAGAGCTCAGCCGTCTCCACTCTGTGGGTTTGAATTCGGCTATAGAAGCTCAGAAGAAAGAGCACTGGACTCTACTGAAAACCATGTTTCTACATGAGTTTTCATTCATTCAAATTTTAGCAAATTTTAGGCTTTGTGACTTCTAGGCATGGCCCACTATTGTGTTGGACAATTTTTCAGATAACCATATGACAAGGTACTGCCGTTCTTATTCTTAGAATCTAAGGAAAGCTATGTACTGTGTCATCAGAAAAATGCACTCACACACACAATTTTGCTTGTATTTCAGGGATTTCTCCAACCTTCTGAGGCCTGTCCATGGCTGACTCCCCCTATAGTTTAGGGGGCCCTCAGTCCACTCATGAGTGGATTCCTACTGCAGCCTCCCAGTAGGTCTCTCCTCTTTGCTCTCTGACTTTCCATTCCTCTGCTAAATTAAGAATTTCCTATTGTTCTCAAGTCAGCCCAAATTCTTCTACATGGCTTATGAGGCTCTTTGTGATCTGGCAACTAGCTCACATTTTCCCACTGCAGGCACGTAGAGGGAGGGGAGTGAGGGAGGTTTGAGGAGAATGTAACTCAGTGAGGATCTGATGGACAAATAAAAGAGAGTGGATGAGGATGGAAGAGGAGGAGTGTTGCTTGGAGAGGCCTGGAGGTGAGAGGGAACCCTAAAGAACAAGAAAGGAATATGACATGGGCTTTGGAATACAACATCTCAGATTTGATTCCTGGCTCTCCTGCTTATTAACCAGGTGACCTTGCGCAATTCTTCAAACCTGTTTCCCTGTGTGTAAAATGGCAGTAATAGTAGCCTCCTCAAAGGAAGGGTGTGAGGGCTGCAATGCATAATGTGTGGAAAGTGCTTAGCAGAGTCCTGGCAAGTAAACAGTGGATGGGTGGGCTGCAGTGAGATACCAACTCTTGTGATGGGGTGCCTAGCCATGAAGGCCATGTAGGTCATAGGAGGGAGTTCGTTGACACTTTGTCTCCTCTTTACCAGTTGGGACTTGCTGGCCAGCCTTCCAGAGGTCTAACACTGAATGCTGCCAGCCTCTCCTGCTGGCTGCAGGGCCTCCTTGTGCCAAAAGTGATTGCAGCTCCAGACAACTGAGCCCCACTGACAGACACCTCCCATCCTAACACCCACCCTAACCTTTCACCAAAGGCCACAGGACCAAGATGGGAAGGCTGAGACTGTGCCACAGCAGGGCTTCCTATGACCCCAAATGGGGGTCAGCTTTTGACTCTGGTGAGATACATTGGAGAACCAGATTAACACCAGATTCCTCATAGAGCAACTTAGTTATGCCAAGCATATTCTCAGTGGCGACGTGCAAACCGCATTTATCCTATGTGGTAGGGAATGAGACTTTTCTCCATAAATGCATCATCACATACTGCAGCCTTCTAAGTGTTAACCATTTTGTCCACCGATTTGGCAAAAACAGACTCGTCTTTCAAGATTCAGCTCAAAGTCACTTCCTCTGTGAAGCCACTCCTGTTCCTCCTCCCCCATCCCAACACCTAGTAGAAGCCAAGCCCTTCTGAGGCTTCTGCTGTCTGCCATTGGGGAGAATTTCCCTTTTATTTCTGCCTCTTTGTCTCCCTCTGCTAGAGTGCAAGTCCTTTGAGGGCAAAGCATGTTTTAATCATCTTGGACTCCCCAGGGCCCAGGACAAAAATTGGCTCTCGGTAGTTAATAAGTGTTTGTTGAACAAAAGGATGGCTACATTTTCTGCCCTTTTCCTTCATTATTAAATATTAAATATTCCTATTTACATATTCTGCCTTACTGAAGCGGTGTTGCTGGTCCCTACACAAAACGGTCCCTGATGACTGTACTCTGATATTTCTTACATTCTTTCCCTGTGAGTCTGTTTCTAACAGCAACCTCATCTTCTAAATGTAATTTCACACATGTTACTAAATCACTTTGCTTCAGCCTGAACCTAGGATGTTGCTTCTCCTTCAGAATAAGATGCCAGCTGGGAATATAGATCCAGGCAGTCCCAGAAGCCCCATGCTAACAACTTCTGCTAATTCTTAGGCTGATTATGTGGATTATTGAATAGATCGTCTTTCTGCTTTTTATCCTTTAAACTCTCTCTGCTTGGCCTTGTCTGTTTCATCAGTAAAGGTGGGCATGGGGAACACAGAGACTGTGAAATCTAAACCTACTCTACTCCACTTCCATTTGGTCAGGTTTTGGAATAAAAAAATCTACTCTATTAGTAAAGAATGATAGTCATTTTAGAGCCATTCTCTGAGTAAAACTGTCAATTAATAAACTTGGCCATTCTGTTTGGGGAATAAAAGAAAGGAGGAGGGAGTTAAGGAGCTTATTTCCCCCAATTCTCTAACTCACCAATGGGTTTGTGGCTGCAGTTGCCTGAAGTCCCATTGACTGTGTTGCCTGCCTATTGAGCAGGATCTTCTGGGGTACATACAACTTAAATGTAGTTTTGAAAGTTGCTTGTCTTTCTCTCAGGTCATATTGCTAATATTGTATACATTGCCAATTGAGCAATCAGTTTACCAACTAGAGGAAATCTGGCTCACTAGATTTACTGAGCACCTGCTGTATACCAGGCTCTAGACTGGGTGCCCTGTCTCCTTGACCTCTAATCTTCACAAGCAATCTAGGAAAAGTGTTATGAACATTTTAGAGATGAAGGAAGAGACTCAGAGAGGTTATTTACTTCTTGCTCAAGCCCATACAGCAATGATTTCCCAAACCTGTAGGGTGTAGGGTGTTTCTTCCTTGGGTGTTTTGTAGCGGGGAAAAAGAAAGTCAAAGCCTGTTTCCATTATCGTGGATTTTAGGGAAAGGAGAGTATTAAACATAGTAATCAGAGAAGCCTGGTTCTTCTGAAGCTTCTGACTATCATCAAATTGGAAGTTAATGCTGGGGGAGAAGCTCTGTGTGAAGGACCCACATACTCCTGTCTCTGGCCCAGCCCAAACTGCCTTGGCTTACCTGAGGCTGCCAGTGACTTCTGGCTCCTAGATCTTCATCTTGCAGCTATGTGGACAAGGTGGGTGCAGCCCGGTGCCTTATGTCTGTGCAGTAGCTTCTTAACAGCAAGTGAGATGGCAGCAGGCATGGAAGGCCATCAGTGGGAAGGGAAAGGAGGGGTTGTCATAGACCAAGGAGGGTGACCACAGCATTCCACAGATTCAAAAATGCCCATTTTTAACATTGTAGCATTTTACAAGTCAGAATGCATCTTACAATTGATACGTACATGAAATGTAGGATTCCTTCTCCAGATAAACTGTTAGTGCATCATTGATACCTCTTATACTCAATGGCATTCTGGATTCAAGGAACTATGGCAGGCTTCATCTTATGTGTCAATTCTGATCAAGTGGTGGAGACTATCTGGAGTTTGGGAGGAGAAAGGTCTGGTGCTGTGTCCATGGCAGTGGGGAACAACAATAAACTGAGTGGGGCGTCACTGTGCATGAGAGATGGCATAGAATCCTACTGTCAGGCATTTGCGCCTTCATCCAATATCTTTGGTATTAAATGGAGGAACACCTGCCATATCTTCAACTGTAAACTAAAGGACACAAAACACAGGAAGCATTTCCAACGGACCAGGTCAGAGGCCTGCCTCTTCTCATGCAGATATGTGACTGTGGCCTTTTAAAATACTTTTTTAAAGTATTAATTTAATTATAAAAATAGTACATGCATGCTATAATACAAAGATACAGAAGTACATGAAATTTTAAATGTCTCATTGTATAGATGTTACTATTACTGGCCTTATAGATTTTTACCCTTCTTCTATTGTAAACAAATGTGTCTTTGTGTACGTCTGTGCACGTACACACACACACTTGTCTGTCTATGGAGAAAATCTTAGCAGAATTCTGGGCAGGCCTCATTTTTAATGGGCACAACATAGTCTACTTAACCTCTCCCCATTGAGGTTTGGCTCAAAGCTTATTTCTTGTTTCTTATGAGTGTAAATGCTCAGAATAACCTGTTTGACCAGTGTCATAGTCCATTCATGCTGCTATAACAAAATACCACAGATTGGGTTATTTATAAAGAATAGAAATATATTTCTCACAGTCTGGAAGCTGAGAAGTACAAGATCTAGGTGCCAGCAAGTTTAGTGTCTGGTGAGGACTGTTTTCTGCTTCCAAATGGTGCCTTGTTGCATGCTCTGGAGGGGACAAGCACTGTGTCCTCAGGTGGTAGAAGGGATAATACAAGCAGTTTCATCCCTTAAGACCTTTATAAGGTCACTGATCCCATTTATGAGGGCTCTGCCCTCATGACTTAATCACCTCCTAAAGCCTCCACCTCTTAATAGTATCACATTTATTATTACTTTTCAACATATGAATTTTAGGGGACATTCAGACCATAGCCACAAGGAATGCTTTACTTACATTTTAAATTAGTTTATTAAGATGGTTTCCCAGAAACATAAACATGCTTAAGGTTTCTGATAATTTCTGAATTGATATGTCAAAGATGTGGTTGATTGACACTTGTTAACTATGGATAAATTTAAACTCAGTAACAAAGCTTTTGTGTTTCCATTACCAAAGAACAAGAAACTATTGGAGGTAATTCATTGTATATTTATGTTGGCTGTTTGGTGATGTCCTTGTTAGGAATGGAGTGAGTCATGCTGCCTGAATGCAGTGTGTCAGAGGCTCAGGGTCTCAGGGACAATACCCAGGCTCTAGGTCACCTTTGACTTTACCTGCCTTATCTGACCGGCTCATAGCAGGCTGGGGTAAGTTCATGTTGCCACGGACTCTAGGAGGGATCTCTGAAGTGTCAAGTACTGCCTTTTCTTCTCATGGTTCAGTGCAGATGGCCGCAGAGGGCAGGATAGTTGATGACTTATTCTCTGGAGTCATCCAATCTTGGGATTAATTCTTTTATATTCATTTGCTGGGAAGGGAAAGGAAGAAAAGGGGAAGAAGCTCTGATGGCAGTTCCCTCTCCCTAGATTCCCCGCTGGTGGTGCCTCAGGAACTTCCTTTCTTTTTGGGTATACCCTCCTTTCTTTCCTTCCTTTCTCAGTGTTTACTATTTGTGGGAGCACGTACTAAGGTCTACGCACTTTACACACGTGATCTCATTTAACTCAATCCATTTAACTGAACTTCCAAGAGGCTAAGTGGCTTACAAAACCAATTCTATGATCTTTACATTTTTACTTGTGCAAACGTGTGAGAAAGTTTAACTGGTGAAACATCTGTCAGGTGAAGACTGATGTGCTTTCTATGGGTCAGCAAGAAGGCAGAAGTACATCCATCTAAGTATACATTTATATCAAAATAATTTACTTGGACCCATGTAACTATAGCATTGATTATTGTTTTCTAAATTTGATTAGCAGTCAACTGAACATACTATTCATTTATTGCAAATGGGTACTTTAAAACAAGTTCTCAGAGTAAGGGTTTTTTTTCTGTTATATTTTTATACTCACATTAAAAAAAGAAATATATACCCAATCTTGTTCAAAAAGAATTTAGGATAGCTCATATCTGGTTTAATCTAAAATTAATACTTTAAAAATGGAATTTTAAAATGATAATTTTAGTAGTGTTTTGGAGACTAAAATTGGGAAAGTCAAGAAGCTGGCTGTTGACTCACACTATTGGTTTCACATCGCAGAAGATAATGTGCCATTTTTTTCATTTCAATTCAGGCAACGCTTCCTGATCACCTACTAAGTGCTGGGCACTGCATGTGGCTAGTAAGACCTCCATGTGTTGCACAGTAGCTGACAGCAGATCAGCAGACTTTTGCTACCAGGATGGGCACAGGGCACTCTAACTTTGCAAAGCAGCCTTTAGGGCCTCTTTTCAGGTGCCCAGAGATTGCTACAGTGTAAGGGAAACTTTTGTATGTTCCAGGGCTGGTGTCAGGCCCGTTTTCATTGGCAATGACCTTCCTGGCATATGGTGCATTTTCCTATGTTGGTGAGAAATTTAATTTTACTCTCCAGAGGTATTAGGGAAAATATTACAAACCACTTTTCAAGTTGAGGTTGAACAAATGACCAGGTATAACTGGTTCAGGACCCCAAAATAATGTCATTGTTTCTTTAAGCATTGTCATTGAGTTGAAAGCCATGGAGGTCACAAATAAAAAGAGTTAGGCTCATATTCTAAAGATCCCCAGCTCTTTAATTTAAAAAAAAATCAGTGTCAAAATGTTTTGTTTTAATTACATCGTTGTTTTCAGACTATGCTTTAAAGAATTTTAAAATTAGCTTAGTTTTTTAGTAATCTATGAATAAAGCTTCTCTTCTCATGTGCCTGCCTTAGAGATGGACTGACTCTTTTGCAAAATGCAGCTTATATTCTTAGAGAACTTAGTAGTGCTTAAATTGTGTTCATATTCATCCTGTCATTTGAGCTCTGTGACAGCCTTGTGATGGAGACAGAACTGGATTCTTACCCAAATTTTACAGATGAAAAGTTAGAGGTTGAACAACTTGCCTAAGGCCACCTTGCCTAGAGTAGCAGGGCCATTTGAGCCCTAGTTCAGGCATATTTCATTGGGCACACTGTCTTTCCAAATATTTGCAAAATTGGACGCTTGAATAGAAGACCTTCACCAAAACTCTGCTTACTATTTGGCTATTTCAAAAGTTAATTGTTGGATTTGCTGGGACTACCTAAGTGTCTTGAAAAATACGTGCATTCTGATAATGGATGCAATACATCAACTAAGTATTTTAGGCCCCTTGTGTTTTTACACTTGTTACATCTTTGTAATGTATTGATCAAACTAATGAGTCAGACTATTTGGAATGAGCAGCTCAGTATTATTTAATGCTGCATTTCTTATATTTTATTGATCACTTGCCTGATTAATTAACTTATACTTGGTTTTAAGAAGACTTTGCTGGAGCTACTGAACAATTCTTTAGCTCACTTTTCTTATGAAATAACCATGGAACAAGGTACTATTTAGAGTCTTTGGGTCTTGTTGCGAATTTGTGGGTAGAAAATGTAAGATATATTTCAATACATGGATATAATCCATTTACAAGTAGCTAGACGGCCTTTGTTCAAATTTGACCACCTTTCAGACAATGAGCTTCACCTCTCAACTCTGCAGGAAGCCCTTAGAAGGTCCCAAATGGAAATGGGATCTACTCTGTCATAACTATCAAGCCTGAGATCTTAAGGCATCCAGGTAGTCACTTAGGAATGAAGAGGCAAGGATAGATTCAAACAACATTTCAGAGGTAGAAATTGGCTTGTTCAGTTTAGAAATGACATGGAAATTTCTAGTTTAATGATGCCAGTAACTGAGAGACCAACGGAGGGGCAGGGGCTGAAGGAAGGGGCTGGATTGAGTTCGAAATATTGTATCCTTCTCCTGAGGAGGTTATAACTTGGTTTGGGAATGTGGAGTTGACAGAGATGAGAAAAGATAAGTAAACAAATGACTAAACTGCAGTATGATAAGGCCAGAGACAGAGATCTGCAGAGCATGCTGGGAGAACAATTTGTGGAGGTTGAGAAGTCAGAAAAAGCCTCCTAGTGGGCCTGACACATGGGCTACATTGTAGAAGAATTAATTAGGGAGAGTGTAGCACAGGGCATTCAATGCAGTAAAGGCAGTCTATACAAAGGCTCCAACGGTACAACAAGAGCCAGTAGACCAGGCAAGTTCAGTGGGCTGGAGGTTTTAGGATGGTTGAAAGATTTGACAAGAAGCAGCAGCTCAGTCATGAAGAGCCTGGTAATAGCAGCCAGCACTTGTAAGCATTTACTGCAAGCCAGGCATCGCAGAATAGTTCAGAATATGTTTAGAAGGTAGAATTGTCAGTATGTGGTGACCAGTTGGACATGGGGTAGAAAAGAGAAGTACAAGTCCAAGGAGAGTCCCAAGTTTCTGCTTTGACCAAGACAAGAGTTTGAATGAGGAGCCTATTTATGAGGGAGAAGGCTGATGAGCTCCATTTGGGACCTGTACAATTCAAGGTTCCTTTAGTCATCCATAGTATTTGGATGTATGGACTCTGAGACCAGACTGCCCCGGTTTGAATCCTAGCTCAGCCACTTAGGAGACTTATGACCATGGGTAAGTTACTTAATCCCTCTGTGTCTCAGTTCAGTTTTCTCACTAATAAAATGGGAATAATGGCACTTAACCTTATAGAGTAGTTGTGATATTTAAATTTTACATAAAATTATGTATATTAATTATATATTACATGTAATTTTATAATATGTATAATTATATAAATATACAATTTATATAAAATTGTATATGATTATATATATAATTTAGGTTCTAGATCATAACAGGCACTTGATAACTTATTGTTATTAATTATTATCATTATATAGTTCTGAGACTCAAGAGAAGGACCTGGGTTGACACCATCAAGGTAGAGTATTATATATGATCATTATGTATGATCATTATGTATCTCTTAGGAGGTATTTGGCTATAAGAAACAGAAAATCCAATCATGGCTTTTATCATGGGTTCTTTTATTGTTTAGCAAGGAGTTTGGAGATAAATGGCTTCCACATTCTTTTAGCAGCTCAGTGACATCAGGTCCCTGGACTAGTAGCTCTGTGATTCACTCAGCCTTTCTCTTCTATTCCATAAAATGGCTATGCTAGCTCCTCCGGTTCATAAATTGGCCACACTAGCTCAAAGCATGTCACCCTCACCAACAGTGTTCTAAATAGGAGAGAAGGAGGATAGTGGGGGAAAACACTCTCCTCATAGGCCACTACCCCTTTTGTCAGAGAGGAAAATCCCAGAAGCCTCCTGGCTGATGTTTCTGTACCTCTCATTAGCCAAAAGCAGGTCACATGGTCACCTGAAACTCAAGGAAAGGAACAGGATAGCCATAATTGGTTTAGACCAGTCATGATTCAACCTCTGGGGTTGGACACTGTAAATCCTAAACAAATAGGGTCTTTTAGCAAAAGAGAAGGAGGGAATGGCTGTTGGGCCAGTAATTAAGAATGTCCACCACTCTAGGGAGGGAGGACATTTAGAGAAGAGGACAAGAGGAGAACCCAGGACTCCATGACATTCATAGGTCTTATAGGGAACAGGGGCCAGGGAAGAGATTTCAAATGCCAAGGAAATAGGAGAAGAAATCCAGAGAAGCACCCCAAAGGGAAGAGCTGAGGGAGAGGCAAGTCTACAGGGGTACACCTGGCAGAGCTTTGAGCAGAATGAGGCTGTAAAAAGCTGTCAGAGTTGGCAGTGAGGAGGTCAGAGTGACCATTGCTAGTGCAGATTCAGTGATGCCAAGGGTTAAGAAGAGAATGGTGATCTCTATCATATGCAGTTGGTAGGGGTGCAAATTAATCCAAAATTTGTATTAGTTTGGCACTGTGTGCCAAAATTTAAAATGCTCATACCCTTTAACTCTGAAATTTCACTTCTAGGAATTAATTCAACTGGCCAATTTAGACAAGTGGAGGCTGATGTAAGTACGAGGATGTTGATTGCAGCCTTGTTTGTTACAGCAAAACAAAAAAAGAGGGGTGATTGATCTGATCTGAAAGCCCATCATATAGGATTAATTATAATAAATGGTAGTATATCTTGGCAGTGGAATACCAGGAACAGTAGAAAAGAGCTGAAGTTCTGGAGTCCCACAGCCAGGGTTTAAATTCCGGTTCTGCCATTTACCAGCTGTGTGACCTCAGCTCTCTGTGAACATTTCTGGGACTCAGTTTCTTTAGCTGTAAAATGGGATAATTATAATACTAACTTATAGAGCTATAGTGAGGAATAAGGATGCAGATATAAGTGAAATACACTGAATATTTCTGGCACAGATTATTATGCAGTAATTTAAAAAGATTTGGCAGATTTACATGTATGTTTAAAAGATTGTTTATAAGATGTTAAGAGAAAGAAATGAGGTTACAGAATATCACGATATAATGATCCAACAGGTGGTTTTATCTGGGAGGTAAAATCCTGGGCACAATTCACTTTCTACTTTATACCTATTTGTATTTTTTACCTTTAAAACAAGGCATTTAATGTCGTATTCACCTGGCCAATTATAAGCCACAGGAGGGAAGCTACCATTTCTGTTTTGTTCACCACAGTATATCATAATATCTGGCATATTACAAGCAAATGATAAATATGTGTTGAATGAGTGTATGAAAAAATAGTAAGTTGTGTTTAGAAGGAAATTCCATAGGCCAAGAGTTCAAAGATGCAGTAGTTCTGCACCAACAAGTCCCCGGGTAGACCTCAGGAACAAGGCTGCAGAAATGAAGCAGAAGTCAGGGCTGAGGGTTGTATATTGGTCTTCAGTATGAATGCCTCAGCTTCTGAAACAGCTCAGGTTGCAAAACCTGAGGAAGAAGAGGGAAAACAAGCCCCAAAGCACCAGGATCCAGTCCCTGGTTTTGTTCAGCACTTCCCAAACAGGCTGAATCTGACAGCCAAATCACATTTTAGAATCGCAGGGCATTTTGGTGCCATTGAGTCATTTCAACTTCAGAAAACCCAAGGCCCTGGAAGGAGGAGTTCTCCAAGTTCCCACAAGACCTGAGACAACCCTGCCCTGTGTTTCCCAATTCCTGCTCTAGTGCTGGCTCCTTCTTCCAAGGACTGAACATTGTAGATTTCTGATACACATGAAGTTGTTTTCAGAGGATGTCCATTCATTTGACTCCTAAGAAACCCAGTTCTCTTAAGCACAATTCAATGGCTTGCGTCTCTGAAGTTCACTGATCACCCATCGCTCTTGCTCTTTATTTGTAAAGAACAAAGGGACCAGGGATGTAATTAACTCACCCACATTTCCCATTGTCCTTAAGTCTTTTGTGCAAGCATTGATTGTTGTTTTTATTGTTGAAAGCAGAATTGTTCTCCTGGCAACACACATCCAGAAAGAGAGCCCAGTGAGGGACTCAGCAGGTGATGCTGTTGAAGTTTGACCTTACCATTTGGAAGAATAAAAGAAAAAGCCAAAAAAAGCACTAATTGAGCAGAGGGTCATTATGAATTGGTTACTATTCTATACTATTAAATGCTTTGGGAGAAAAGACATTTGGTTATTTTTAAGTGCATTTAGGAATTCAGAATATCAGCCAGCTGAGCTCCCAAGTACAGGTCCTCAGGGGATTCAGTTTAATGAATCTTTAAGAACAGCCTGTTGTTAACATATTACAATTAGCACAGGTAAATGGAGGATTCGAATGTGCTTCTGGCAAATAATCTGTTCTCACTTTTATATCTTAGTCATTACTTACTCATACATTGATGTTTACTCTGAGGTTGTTTTGCTGGGAAGAAAGGATACACTTAGCAAAGCAAGATGATATGGCAGAAGAGAGCTTGAGATTTGGGATCTAAATATGACCGGGTGGAATATTGGCTCTGTTCATTAGTACAGTCGTGTGGTCCTCAGGAAATTGCTGAAATCCTCTGAATCTGTTTCCTCCTCTATAAAATGGGGATTATAAAACCTGTTTCAGTGGATTGTTCAGCTGATTCAACCAAATCATGTTAAAAGGGCTGCTGCATAGCTCAATAAACTTTAGCTTCTTTCCCTCAAAGTTAAGCTTTTCTTCCCTGTTCATCTAAAAAATCAAGCAATGAATTACTGAAACCTTTTCATAGGGAAGAGAAGGCAATGTTTTGGGTTCTTTACCCACATTTTGCCCATACATTCGACTTTATCCAAAGAACGCTTTGAGTTGCTGCAACCACCTGCACGCTGAGAAGACAAAGGTGAGGAGTAGGGTTAAAAGCAGGTTCATGTAGGTTCAACTGGAAAACCAGATGCCACGGAAGCCTCAGGCATATCTAAATTTGTTCCTCCCTCTTTTCCTTCCTAACTCCTTAAGGTTTGTGGGCGGGATCATGTAGGATGACGACAGCCAAAGGGAACCATCCAAGGCTCTGAGGTGGAGGGAGCTCTGCTTGTTTAAGGAACTGGAGCTCGGTGGGTGAGAAAAATGGTGGCAGGAGATGATGCCTGAGAAGTTGGCAGGGACCAGATTAGGTGGGGAATTGCAAGCTGGCATTATAAAGTTTGGATTTTAAGTGTAATGGAAAGCCACTGGAAGTCTTTAAACAGGGAAGTGACATGATTTATTATTTTAAATGTGCACTCTGGCTTCTGTGGGAAGATTGGATTGTAGGGGCTAAGTATGGAAGCAGAGAGATAAGTTAGAAGGTTGTTGCAATGGTTTATTGAGTTTGGGTGCTTTAGGGTGCTGGAGAGAAATACTGTGAAGGTAAAACTGACAGGCAGTCAAAGGTGAGGCTTAAATGAAATAACATAAATGAAGTGCCAAGTGTGTAGTAGACATTTAACAACACAAGTTCCCTCTCTTCGTGCTACAACTATATCAACAAAGTGATGTTTTTCTCTGGAATTGGACATAGGGAGATGATAAATTAATAACCACATTTTCTCAGCTATGGATTTGTTCTTTGGAGGTGGGCTGACTGGGAGATGGAGGTCAGCTTTTGCAGATCACAGCCTGCCAACTGGGAACACTTGCGAAAGGAAGAAATAATAGAAGCAGGAAGCAGGAAAGGAGGGAAGAGCAGCATGGAAAAAAGACTGGGCCAGGTGCGGTGGCTCATGCCTGTAATCCCAGCATTTTGGGAGGCTGAGGTGGGCAGATCATGAGGTCAAGAGTTCAAGATCGGCCTGACCAACATGGTGAAACCCCATCTCTACTAAGAAAACAAAAATTAGCTGGGCGTAGTGGTGGGCGCCTGTAATCCCAGCTACTTGGGAGGCTGAGGCAGGAGAATCACTTGAACCCGCGAGGCCGAGGTTGGAGCCAAGATCGGGCCACTGCACTCCAGCCTCGGTGACAGTGCGAGACGCCATCTCAAAGAAAAAAAAAAAGACTGGAAGGAGCGATTTGGGGACCTTATCTCCCTCACAAGGCATGTGACAGGGGTATGGCTTGGCTGCTTCAGTGCCCCAGTACTCAAACCCCTAAAGGGAGAATGCAGATGGACAGGTGCAGAGGTCATGGGGAGCACTTTTGGGCTCCAACCCGACGGCAGCATCTTGGGGTGAGTGCTTATGACTCTTGAAGCCCCAGTGGGTGTGTGTTACAGTGTGCTCTTTCTGCTTTGCCATCTGCAGGTGGCTTGTGTTAATCAGCTCAATTAGACCCTCTGCCTTATCGCAAGAGCAGAGGGCTTTCTATATCCTGAGTTCTTGCCCAGTGTACCAGAAAAATTTGATCACAGGTGGGCTTGGTGCAAGGTTTTGTTGAGTGGTGGAGGTGGCGCTCAGCAAGATGGATGGGGGGCCAGAAGAGGGATGGAGTGGGAAGGTCGTCTTCCCCTGGAGTCGGGCTACCCAGTGGCAGACTGTCCTCTGATGGCCCCTGGCTGAACTCCCCTCAGAGTCCACATTGTTCCACCGTCACTGGTCTGCCAGTGTCTGCTGGTGTGTTCCTCTGCTCCTCTCGATGTCTAGCCGCTTGTGTGTGTGCCTGCTAAGGTCTCGGGTTTATATGGGCACAGGATGGGGGGCATGGCGGGCCAGAGTGGTCTTGGAAAATGCAACATTTGGGCACAAAAACAAGAGTGCCTGTTCTCTCTTAGGTCCATGGGCACAGGCCCAAGGGCGGAGCCCCTGCCAGGGACCCCACTCTTCTCTACCCAGGGCTTCCCTGCCCTACTTCTGCATCACTGAGAAATGTGAGGACATTGGTGTGTGTGGAAGGTGCTGGCATAACAGCTGGAGTTGCATCCTTCAAGTGACAATATAGGTATATCAGGGCAGTCTGCTATGATTAGAACTGAAAAGAATCTGGAGGCCATATCATCTGAATTCCTCATTTTAGGAAACTGATCTCTAGAGAGAAAAAGTGACTTGGGCAAAGCCACAGAGATAATGGCAGAGGCAGGGCTGGTAGCAAACTAGAGTGGGAAGAGATTGAGTTTTAAAGTAAGAGACTGGGGGTGCAGTCATTTATTCAGCAAACATGTACCAAGCTCCTGTTCCATGTCGGACCCAAGTCTAGGCACCGGGAACACAGTCAAATAAAACAGACAAGGTTCCTGCCCCCATGGAGCTTACATTCTCATTCCTCCTCTTACAGACTCTTCTGAGACTACCATGGCAGTCCACCTAGTTTGCCTTCATGAATCGATTTCCTCTTCTCTAAAAAGGGAGTAGTAATACCTCTTTAATTTTAATTAATTCATTTATTCATTCTACAAATATTGATCAAGTATATATGATGTGCCAGGCACAATGCTAGGTGCTGGTGACCCAAAAGTAAGCAAGGTAGAACCAGCCCCTGCTTTCAGATATGACGAACTAGAGGCAAGATGGTTGTCATCTTAAATGTCCATCAAAATCACCTGAAGCCCTTAGGAGGTCACTGCTGCCCTGGCCCCATGCCCAGAGCTGTCGATTCCACTGCTCTGGGGTGGGGCTAGGCATCACTATTTTCACAAACCTTCCAGGTGGTTCTTATAGGGGTGGGGTGAAGAAGTGCTGGAGAGGCAAAGATAAAGGGTCATGCGGGTGGTAGTTTGGCAGGTGGAGGGTGCAGCCTATCAGACCTGGGTTCTTGGGGCTGGGAAATGCTTCCCAGAGGAAGTGACTCATCAGGTGAGACCATGAGTAGGACTAGTCCAGGAACAAGAAGTGGGAGCAGTGTCTGGGAAGGCCAGAGCCCCCAGAGGTTGCTCTGAGGGTAAAAGGGGTAACAGAGGTGGACCATAGTCTGTGGTCAGAGACAAGAACTATGCCATTGTTCCTTTGCCTGTTTCTCTCTCTTTGTTCTTTCCAGCCCCACTCCCTTCCTGTTATGCTCTTTATCCTACAATACACCATACTGACAGCACAACAGCTGATTCTCCAGCTCCTAATAATTATCTGAAAGAGCTTCCTCCTGTCATCCATCTCATGTCCACTGCTTCTCTGCAAGGCAGGAGCCAGCCTCCGGCTCCCTTCCCACAGCTTCCAGCTCAATTGCCTCCCTACAGCAGAGGGAAATGCTCTCTTTGCTGCATGATTTGATCAGTGTATTCCCCCCAACCCTCCACCTTCAGGTGCATAAAGACAAAATGCATTCTCTTCAGATATTTGATTTGTTTTGCAAGTAGCTGCTCAGTACCCACCAGCTGATAACCACATTGGATGTGTTTGACAAATAGTCCTTGAGTGTTACCATAAATCTGTATCTTGATGAGAGATTCTTATTGTTAAAATATAATTAGATCAAAGTTTGGTATTTCCCAAGGGTGTAAGGAAGTTCATGGATATGTACCATATTCAGTAAGATATACATCTGTGCATGATGTCTGCCATTGTCACTCTAAAACAAGAGGGAAATCTGACATGCTTTTATGTCCTAAAGAAGGAAGATATTCAGTGACTTGTTTAAGCCTCTTCTGAAATAACCCTCAGCAGAGCCTGAGTTTATTCTCAAGGCGAGGGGGTGGGGGAAACGGGGTGCACAAACAGTTTTTGATCCCATGCCGATGTCTGCTGACACGCAGAGAATACAACAAGTTTCAGGGTTAAGGAAAGGATAACAGGGAGGTTGAGAAAGAAAAATCAGTCTGCTGGAAATGTCATTGTCTTAAGCGAGGGTGGAGGAGAGTTGGAGAGTCCTTCTCTTCTGTGTATAATCTTCTCAATGCATTGTGAAATGTTTTAAAGGGATTATATTATTTCTCCTGCCTGTGAGGTTACCCCAACTTGTCGTCTCCTCTCTCCCCATTTTTCCCATTTTTGGCTCTTTTGACATGTAAGTGAGACCAGAAACAAAGGCTGTCATCTCATCCAGGCAGCCATTTGTCCACACTTACCAGTAAACCGAATTTGCCAAGAACTCCCACTCTGCAGTCTCTGGGAGAGGCAAGATGATAAGCTTGTGCCTCTGATAAAGCCTGCAGCCTGGGATGATCTGGGCTGAGTGGGGAGACTGAATCCATGGGAAACCGCATCCCTTGAGGAGACTCGTCTGGACTTCTCTCTGCCGGGAGGCACTGACGTTGTAAGAAATGAAGGAATGGGGTCAGGGGTGGGGAGCATCCTCAACTCAGATGTTTAAAGAGCCAGAGCTGCAAACAAAATCTGGCTAGGAACAGTTTTCTTCGACTGACCTCACTAGATGCCTCTTTCCAAAATTCCAAGCCCTCTTGGGGCACACGGGGTCTTTCTGGAGGTTGGTGATGTCGTGGAAAGGTCACTAGGTTTGGATCCAAACTGCCTAGTATGAGTTTACCATGAGCTTCAATAATCTGATCAAGTTCCAACATTTCTCTGAGCTTCAGTTGCTTCTGTGAGATGGAAAACACCATCCCTTCTCAGGACTGTCAGGGACTTTAAATGAGCTGACATAGTTAATACAAATAAACCACCAGCACAGTGACTGGGACACAGAAGGACCTCAGTAAACTGAGTTTTTGCTCCTTTTTCCTTTGCTAAATGTAATCAAACCATTGCAAACCCCATTAGTGTATAAGAGACATTCATTTGTCCATCCCTGAAGGTGTAAGCACAATATAAAAAGGCTTCCCAAACTACTCAGGCGGAGCAGGATAGAGAGATGTATGTTTTGCTGAGCTGATCATAAATCTGAATGAAGTAATTATGTAAAGTATTCAAGAGCAGTTCAGTAAGAAGATGCCTCATCTGCCTTGATGGGCTTTTCAATTACTCATTTTTAGTACTGCATTATACTGTTCTCTGGCAATAATTATTAAACATTTCAACTGTACTGCTATATAAAACTTAAAAGGCTGATTTATTTCCTAGGCATTAGACTACATAGAAAAAAATCCCCCAATTACATGGTTCTATTTTTTAAAACCTGTTTATCAGTGATTTTCTAGTATTGAGTCAAAACTGACAGCAGGTTCTCATGTGAAAAATAAGGGTACAGTGTGTTAAGTCCAGCGGTTATTAGCTTTGGGGTCATGGAGGATATTAATACAGACCCCCTACTTGCTAGTCCCAGTTTCCGAATCTGTAAAATGGGGATAATTCCCACTTCACTGGATTATTGTTTGAAATAATGGATACAAAGTGTTAGCAAGAATGTAGAGTCTGTGCCAGGTTTGGTGGCTCACACGTGTAATCTCAGCTCTTTGGGAGGCTGAGGCAGGAGGATTGCTTGAACCCAGGAGTTTGAGACCAACCTGGGCAACATAGACCTCATCTCTACAAAATATAAAAAATAAAAAATATTACCTCGGCATGGTGGCGTGTGCCTGTGGTCCTAGCTACTAGAGAGGATTGCTTGAGTCCAGGAGTTCAAGGTTATAGTGAGCTATGATCTTGTCACTTCACTCTAGCCAGGGCACAGAGTGAGACCCTATCTCAAAAATAAATAAAAATAAAATTTTAAAAAAGAATATAGGGTATTTACTTATTAAACACTAGATATTCTGAGATTCACTGGCATTTACATATAGCCAGTGAGAATCTTCCCACTTATTCAGTGTATATGCATCAATCACCTACTAGGCTCTAGGCACTCAAGATGCCACCAGGGCCCATTCTCTGATTGTCACTTCAATAACTCAAAGTCACGGTCATCAAGCATCTAGCAGCTCCAGGTCCCCTTCTGGGCTCTGTACACAGGACATCTTTCATCATGTGTAGCCATTTTCCACATAAGGATGTGTACTCACACAGAGAGTTGGGTGACTTTACTCAAGGTCATTCAGTAGCTAAGGCAGAAATCAGACCTAGGTCTGCTGGCTGCAAAGTCCACATGTTCTCTCCCCACTACCCCATGCTACCTCTCAGGATTCCAGGAGCACATTTCACCTGGTTTGAAGGATAATTCCTCCTCCTCTTCCTGGTTTTTCTAGAGGAGATAGCTCTTTTCTTATTGAGGATTACCCACCCCTGAAAAATTACCACTTTCCTGAAGTCTGTCTCTACTTTTCTCAGCATCTTCCAATTCTCACCTGGAAGATGAGGCTTTCTATTCTAACTGAGGACTACACCATGATTCAGGCAGTGACCCCTACACACACACACACAAGCATGTGTGTGCCCAGTTCTACTGGAGCCTGTCCATTGTACTTGAGGCTCCCAAGCCAAACTGGATTTAGGTGCAGGCCAGCTGGGCTGGTACCCTGGATACCAGTCCGTAAAGAGAACTAAAATGCTGCTGGAAATGTAATACAGTGGAGAAAATGGTCTTTACCAGAATTGTTGAGAGCAAGCAGGACACGAGAATGATAATAATAATATTTATCAATGCACAGTGATTATAATATACACAGTGATAGTTTTGTTGATAAACTTTCTCCTTAGTTCAGCTAAAACCGGGCTCTTGTCACATGATCAGGAAAAGATTAGGCTTGTGGACACGTAGAATGGTGAGGAAAACAGAATTTATCGGGTGAAAAGGAAAAAGGAAAAGCAACTCTCAGCAAAGTGAGAGTCCTCCTATCAGGTTTCCCGCCTCACAAGTTGAATCCCAGGTCACCACATGGGAATGGGAGAGACCAGGCTCCTCCCCACTGAACTTCCTGAGGCTCCACCCCATCCTCCCAGTGCTCAGGTGGGCGTTATTCAGAAAGAATCAGTCAGGAAAGGGTGGCTTCATCCAGGAAGTGTAGTCAGGTTTTTCAGCCTTCAGGCTGTTTTAGGTTTAAATTTGGAGTTTTGCTGGGGACCCTTGGCTGCCTCCTGTCTCCACTGGTTTTGTGCCAGAAGCTTCTCTAACAACTTTGTATATGAATTCATATAAACACTTCTGGCCCATTGAGGTAGATGCTATCATCAGTCCCCATTTTACACATAAGGAGAATCAGTCCAGAAAAGTTAAGGAACTTGCCAGAGTCACACCAGTAATAAATAGGCTGTTGGACTCTCCTAGGACTTTGTATTGTCTCCTGGTAGAGGGAAAACCCCCAAGAGCACTTAAGTGACAAGAGCTGGTATCTCAGTGACCTTCCAGGTCTCTTAGTTGCTGGGTGAGGTATGCAAGTTTAGGGCAGCAGTTGAACTACTCAGGTTAATAGAGTGAGCAGTGCTGAGCTGGCAGTCTGCCTGCCCTCCTCCCACGCAGCACTCAGCCTATCCTCCAAATGAATGTTGGGCAAATATTTAGAGAATATTGTTTTGAAAGGGGGCCAGGTTATTAGCCTGCCCAGGGCGCCTACGCATCTTGGCCCAGCCTTGCTCCCAAGCCTGGCCTGCTGTCTTTGCTCCTAATATGTGAAACAACTCACATAGCATGGAGGATTAATCTGCTTTTGGGGGAGAAATGCAATCTGGTGTTTCTCAGGACTAAACTTCTGTGGATTGGATGCCACATGCCCAGTGCCAGAGGGTCCGCCAATGGTGCTCATGGCCACGTCATCTCCCCCACAATCCCACGTGCTTCTCAAGTCTGGAAAGCACAGGGTACACTCCCGGGAAGAGAAAATAAAGCAAGTGAGATTTTAAAAGATGAATAAGATGAAGGTAAGAATCCGTTTGAAGAGATGCTAATGCAAAAAGGGATGCTAGTTCAGAGACATGCAAATCAAAACTACAACGAGGCACCACCTAACAGCAGTCAGAATGGCTATTGTTAAAAAGACAAAAAATAACAGATGCTAGCAAGGCTGCGGAGGAAAGGGAACACTTGTACACTGTTGGTGGGAATGTAAGTTAGTTTGGCCACTGTGGAAAGCAGTTTGGAGATTTCTCCAAGAACTAAAAACAGAACTACGATTTGATCCAGCAATCCCATTACTGGGTATATATGCAAAGGAAAATAAATTGTTCTACAAAAAAGACATAAGCACTCATATGTTCATTACAGTACTATTCACAATAGCAACGACATGGCATCAACTTAGGTGTCTGTCAGCGGTGAACTGGATAAAGAAAATGTGGTACATATATACCATGGAATACTACATAGCTATAAATAATAAAATCTATCCTTTGCAGCAATATGGTTGCAGCTGGAGGCCATCATCCGAAGCAAATTAACTCAGGAACAGAAAACCAATACCACATGTTCTCACTTGTAAGTGGGAGCAAAACACTGGATTCATATGGACATAAAGATGGAAACAATAGACACCAGGGGCTACCGGAGCAGGAAGAGATAAATGGGGAAAGGTCTGAAAAACTACCTTTTGTGTACTGTGCTCACTACCTGGGTGATGGGATCATTCGTAACAAACCTGTACATGTACACCCTGAAGTTGAAATTATATATTTTTAAAAAGGATGCTATAACTTTTGTGAAAGTTAGGCTGGAAGATGGGGGTATTTGTAGGGAAAAGGGACAGGATTTAAGCCTAAATCTTTACAGTTTAGAAGAGAGGCCACTGACAAAAAGTACACTGAATAACGCAGCCAATGCAGCCATTCAAATTATGTTTCTGTTAAGTTCAGAAAAACCTGGAAAAATATTGAGGCTCCTAGAACAAATGGAAAAAGAAACAAGACACATTATATAAACAAAATCAGTACCGCTATTAACAAATTTTAAAGAATACATGGAGAAGAGGCTAGAAGGAAACAAACCAAAGTTATTCAAACAGTGGAGGATTTTTTTTTTCCTTTACTTTTCTGTCCTGGTTAACGTTTCTATGATAAACTTACTTTTTAAAGCAATAAGGGCAAAATCTGAATTTTAAAAAATCTATATTGAAAGCCCTTTCATAAAAGACAAAAGCAACTGTCTTTCCTTCCATGGCTTTCAGATTGAAAAAATACACGTAGGAAACTAGTAAGAGGTGATTCAATGACTGGGATTATTTTCTTTGGATTCTCTCTCAGGTTTTACTGAAGTGGTTAGGAAGCCCTTCCTGGGCAGATTCAGCAATAATAAACTACATTAATTTCATTTCCAGAAAAAACTTAAGATGTCAAATTTAGCTAAGGGGGATCATAATAGCCCCAAATTGTAAACAACAAAATGTTCAACGTGCTGAGGTTTGTTAGGTAAAATGTGGACCAAACATAAGATGAGCTATTATGCTGCCATTACAAATTTTATCGGGATTGTACATTAAATGGAAAAGAAATATGTTGGTGATATGGTGTGAAATGACGAGTTATAACATAGGAAGCATACTTTAATCCTGTCTTTTAGAATTACATTTTTATATGTATATGTATGCATAATCTAAAATGATATACACCAAAATATTAATAACTATCTTGGGGTGGTAGAATGATCAGGAACGTTTGTTTCATATTTTTTGCTCCCCTATGTTTTCTGATTTTCTACGATGAACAAATATCTCTATGGAGTAATTATAAGAAGCTTATTTGTTTCCCCTCTTAAAAGTGTCTTCCTCCCACGTTAGCCAGCCTGTGGTGTTAATGCTTCCCTCTGGGGATGTGGGCCACGACCGGTTAGGAGAGGGGTGCACGGCACACAAGGGGAACCACAACATACCGAGGGCCTGTTAACAGCTGCTGGCTGCTTCGTCGATACTATCTCATCTATTCCTTCTGTCCATCAAGCAAGATGGATATTATCATCCTCATTTTGCAGATGAGAAAACAGACCCAGAGAGGTCAAGTAGCTTGGTGTGGTCAAAGTCACCTAATTAGAAAGTGGCAGAGCCATGATTTAGTCCAAATCTACCTGCCTCAAACATTCATCTACTTTTTACTCTATCACACTACTTCTCATGACACCTCTAGAGAAGAAATATTTATAAAGTGGTGTCATAGCACATGTCTTCCCTCATTCCCCACCCCGGTCCCTAACTTCAGTGCCCCCTATACTCCCTGACACAACAGTTCATATTTAGATGTCCCAATGCCCTGTTCTTCAGGCCCAGCCCACCCAGTACCCACATACCCAGACCAGAAGCTGCTGTCCTCAACTGGGGGTTATCACACCACTATCCCTGATAGGAACCTTTGGTCGTGGTGCCTCAGCATTGACCACTGAGTCCCCTGAGTTGTTTCCTTAATCACATCTCACATCCCCCACAAAAGATGTCCCTTGTTATCCCAAGGCCCAGTTTCTCAGACTAGCCTCTCCTGCTCACTCTGCTCCAAGCCCATGTTCATGGGACTAGTTTCCTGCTGTGGATGCTATTCCAAGTTCCTGTTCTAATTATCTGACTTCTCCTTGATTCTCATGTGGGAACTGGAGCCCTGACCTGACCACTAGTCCTGACCTCTGTGTCTGGGGCTCTGCTTCCTGAGGACAAATGTCCCAGATGCCACTTACGTGGACTTTGGAATAGTATTCTCCTAGATGTCTCACTGCCATGGCCCACCCACGTGTTAGAACGCTTGCAACTTCATCTGGGACCTTGATGCTGTTCAGGTTCATCTCTTGAGGCTTATGTCTGTTGAACCAGAAAGTGTGAGGAGGTGACATATAAGGGGAGATAATCCAGATCAGAGTTGAGGAGGGGAGTCAAGATTAGATTTAGGGAAGAAGGGTTGTATGTTCAGATCTGAAAAAGAAAAGCCCATAAATAGGCTGAGGGAAGAGTAGGCACCCTCAGAGTAAAGGTGGGTCATGATGTAGGTTTCAAAATGGGTATGGCATGTGATTTAGGACTAAGACTTCGTTCAATGAAAAGTTTTAGAAGCCTAGAAAAATCATTCTATTAGCTTAAAATGCCCCTGATATTTGAAAAGGCATATTCATGACCAGATACCCAACCAGTTGCTTTAACTATAGGCTGACAAGTATTGGGGAAATCAAACCTTGTCTACCTGTCTAAACTTGGTGGATATCTGGGTTGTCTCACCTGGCTGGATGGGAACCAGTCACAGATTAAGATTTCTCTGTCTCTTGCAAGGAGTCAAGCAGCTGCCTTATCAGCAAATCTCTCCCAAAGTGACTTTAAAGTTAAACTTAACCCAGGAAGTTTTATTTAAACCTATATATAAAATAGAAATGTTATCATTGGAATGTTGTAATTAGGTCCTTTAAAAATATTAAGCTGGGTGTGGTGGCATATACCTATCATCCAAGCTACTCAGGAGGCTGAAGCGAGAGGATTACTTGAGCCCAGGAGTTCACAGCCAGCCTGGGCAACATAGTAAGATCCTATTTAAAAAAAGAAAAATGTATAACCTCTTCATCTAAAGTAATACATCATCATTGTTGAAAATTTAGAAAACACAAAAATTATACAAAGGAAATAAAAATCACCCATAATACTATTACTAGACACAACCACTCCATTGTAATATGTTTTAATTTTCTGTCTTAGGTAAAAAGAAATCACAGATTGAAATGAATGACTGCCATTTAGTTGGTAGCTAACACGGTAGGATTCTGAGACCCACTCTAGATGACGAGTGTGGAGACGTTTGGGATTGCCAGGAGGTTTGAGAGCAGGTTCTGATAGTGCAAGGCTTTTCAGAAGAAGCTGATATTTTCTGAGAAGCAAACAATGTTTGGAGGATTCTCTGGATCGAGAGAAATAACTCCTTCTGTTCAATGCTTAATTACCATCTGGCAACTGAGGTTGTGGATAAACAACCGTATTTACCTGAGGTAGCTTCTATGGATTGGAGAACATTCTTCTTTGTTTCACTTCTGGGCCAAGGGTCTTAGTCTTACGTCCCCCTGGGATCTTGGTCAGAGTTCACCTGGAGAGAGCATGGACTTTGGCTTCAGACAGCCCTGGGTCTGAATCCAGACAGATCACTCTGAGCTCCAGTTCCTCATCTGTAAAATCTTCTGTTCCTATCAAAGGTCCAGTGATATGACCATGCTAGGTACCTGGCAGATAATAAATGTTAACTCAATATGAGTGCCTTTTGGCTTTCCCAGTTGTAGTCACCCAGAACCTTCCCAAGGATTTTAAAGACTTAGGATTAAAAATTCCTGCCAAAGTTCTCTGCGACCATCAGCAAACAGGGTCCTCACTGGACTCACTATTCTGCAAGTCCAAGAAAATCACATTGTTTGGAAACCTACCCTCATGTCAACAAAGCTGCAGAAGAGAGTCTAAGAACCTGTTAAGAAAATATGAAGCAAAAGTACTATTCACTTTTACCAAGTACTTATGTGTATGTTGGAGTGGAGTGGGGTCTTTTGTTGTGGGTTGGTCCAGTGTATGTGGTTTCATGGGACTAGGATTGGCTAGAGAGAAATTTCCTGCCTATCATAAAGGATATGGCACTATTAGGAGGGACTGTAGCATAGGGGAAAGAGCATGGACATTATGGCCAAGTAGGGCTGACCTCAAGCCCTAGCTCTGCCATTCTGGGACTTTGGACAGGTTGTTGAACCCATCTGCATTACAGTAGTTTCCTAAGGGGTGGGTTTAATAATGCTTATTTTTCAGTGTTTGAGGGAATGGAAATAATATACGTAAAGGTCTTCATCAAGAGAAAGTGCTGAAAAATGCTATTATTATTATCAAGGCTATTAATAACCATCTAGGGAAACAAAGTCCAAATTCAGAAGGAAGTCCAGGGAATTATCTAATTAAAGGAGCTGAGACACATATTGTGGCCAAGTCATATAGCCAGGAACCTCACAACAAAAGGGAGGAGGCAAGTACACTTAGTTCTTTTTTTTTTTTTTTTTAAGACAGGGTCTCACTCTGTCACCCAGACTGGAGTGCAGTGGCACAATCACAGTTCACTGTAGCCTCAACTTCCTGAGTTTAAGCAATCCTTCTACCTCAGCCTCCCAAGTAGCTGAGACCACAAGTGTGCACCATCACAGCTGGCTAATTTTTTATTTTTTTATAGAGATGGGGCCTCACTATGTTACCCAGGCTGATCTCGAACTCCTAAGCTCAAGCAATCCTCCTGCCTTGGCCTCCCAAAGTGCTGGGGTTACAGGCATGAGCCACCATGTCCAGCCTACTACACTTCATTCTTACAGTGCACACTTATTAGTACCAGCTACCTTGCAAAGTGGTGATGAAATGATGACTATTTTTAAAAAGGCTTTGGAAATAGGAATTGACCAGGGCCTTGGCAAGAGAAGACACATGACCAGTGTACAAAGTGCAGGAAGCAAGGAGGGAGATGGCACAATGTGAAGCTAGAGGCAGGGAGGCAGGAACTAGCTTCTGTGTAGGATTTCAGTCTTGATTCTGAAAGCAATGAAAAGCTGTTGAAATACTCTGAGGAAGGAGATAATTATATTGTAATGATATTTGTGTTTTTAAAAGGCCTGTGGCTTGCAGTGTAGATAACAAATTGGAGAAAGACGAGAGAGTATATAAAGACAGTTAGAATGATGTTACATTAGTTCAGAGAAGAAATGATGTAGCTTAGTCCAGGGTAATAGTAAGAATGGTGGTAGACATTCAGGAGATATTTGGAAGGTAAGCTGGACAACATTTAAATATGGAGGATGAAGGCAAGGAAGAGCCATGGGTGACCTCCAGGGTTTCCGACTTGCACAATTGGAGTAGGACCAGGTTAGAGGGAAGACGGTTAATGGTTAGGTTAGTTATTAACAGGGTAGATTTGAGGTGTTTCTGATATATCAAAAGGTAAATGCAAGTAAAAGATAGAAAGTTGGAGATACATGCCTGGAACTCAGAGAAGCAGCCAACACTAGAAATATAAACGAATGAATCATCTATACAGAGGTAGTAATTAAAGCCATGAGTTGAATGAGATCACCTACAGATAAAGAATCAAGTCAGAACAGGAGAGGGTTTACGACTGAACCTTGAGCAAATTCAAATTTAAAGGCCAGTAGTGGAAGATGAGTAGCCAAAGAAAGTGGAGAGAGTGGATGGGGGAAGTTGGGGGAGGGCACCAAGAAGGAGCTATGGCACAGAAGGCAAGGGAGGAGAGTCAGTTGAGAAGAAGGATGACATAGGATCCATTGGATTAAGCATTGCAGAAGCTTAGCTAGAGTTATTTTGGTAGTGCAATGTGGCCTGAAAATACACAGAACTGGGTTGATGAATAAGTAGGAGGTGAAGGGAAGACAGTAAGTATAGCTACCTTATTCAAGTAATTTGATTGTGATGAAGAGAGAGAGAAGACCGTAACTGGAGGGGGATGAAGAGTTAAGTAAGGTCTCAGCTTTTTTTTTTTTAATTTTATTATTATTATACTTTAAGTTTTAGGGTACATGTGCACAATGTGCAGGTTTGTTACATATGTATACATGTGCCATGTTGGTGTGCTGCACCCATTAACTCGTCTCAGCTTTTTAATGGGAGAGATTTGAATGTGCTTAAAAGACAATGAGAACAATTCAGTTGGAGCACAAGTTGAATCCAGAGAAGAGTAAGGAGATAATTGTTAGAGTTGGGAAGAAGGGATGGGACCAAGACAGTGTGGTATTAGTAAAAAAATAGTCTAACAGAGCAATGGAGTATAATAAAAAGCCCAGAAATAGACCCACACAAATATAGTCAACTGATCTTTGACAAAGGAGCAAAGGTAATATAATAGAGCAAAGATAGTCTTTTCAACAAATGGTGCTGAAACAACTGCATATCCACATGTAGAAAAAAAAAAGAATCTAGACATAGACCTTACACCCCTCACAAAAATTAACTCAAAATGGATTACAGACCTAAGTGTAAAATGCAGAACTATAAAACTCCTAGAAGACAACACAGAAGAAAGCCTAGATGACATTGGATATGGCAGTGATTTTTTCAGTACAACACCAAAAGCATTATCCATGAAAGAAATAATTGATAAGTTGGACTTCATTAAAATTTAAAACTTTTGCTGTGTGAAAGACACTGTCAAGAGAATGAGAAGACAAGCCACAGATTTGAAGAAAGTATTTGCAAAAGACGTATCTGATAAAGAACTGCTATCCAAAATATGCAAAAAAAACTCTTAAAACTCAACATTAAGGGCCAGGCGCGGTGGGTCTTAATTCCAGCACTTTGGGAGGCCAAGGCAGGTGGATCACTTGAGGTCAGGAGTTCGAGACCAGCCTGGCCAACATGATGAAACACTGTCTCTACTAAAAATACAAAAATTAGCTAGGTGTAGTGGCACACGCCTGTAATCCCAGCTGCTTGGGAGGCTGAGGCAGGAGAATCACTTGAACCCAGGAGGTAGGGGTTGCAGTGAGCCGAGATTGTGCCACTGCACTCCAGCCTGGGTGACAGAGTGGGACTCTGTCTCAAAAAATAAATAAATAACGACTGGGCGTGGCAGCTCATGCCTTTAATCCTAGCACTTTGGGAGGCCAAGGTGGGTGGACCACTTGAGGTCAGGAGTTCAAAACCAGCCTGGCCAACATGGTGAAACCCCATCTCTACTAAAAATACAAAAAAGTTTAGTCAGACGTGGTGGTGGGCACCTGTAATCCTAGCTACTTGGAAGGCTGAGGCAGGAAAATTGCCTGAACGTGGGAGGCAGAGGTTATAGTGAGCTGAGATGGCACCACTGCACTCCAGCCTGGGCAATAGAATGAGACTCCATCTCAAAAAAACAAAACAAAACAAAACAAACAACTCAACATTAAGAAAGTGAGCAACCCAAATAAAAAATGGTAAAAGACCCAAACAGAAACCTCACCAAAGAAAATATACAGATGGCAAGTAAGCAAATAAAAATATGTTCAACATCATACGTCATTAGGGTGTTACAAATTAAAACAATAAAGAGATACCACTATACATCTATTAGAATGGCCAAAATCCAACACAATGACAACATCAAATCCTGTGGAGGATGTGGAACAACAGGAACTCTAATTGTTGCTGGTGGAAATGCAAAATGGTAAAGCTGCTTTGGAAGACAGTTTGGCAGTTAAATCTAAATATACTATTGCCATATGATCCAGCAATTGTGCTCCTTGGTATTTACCCAAATGAACTAAAAATTTTATGTCCACCCAAAAACCTGCACATGGACGTTTATAGCAGCTTTATTCATAATTGCCAAAACTCGGAAGTAACCAAGATATCCTTCCATAGGTGAGTGGATAAACTGTGGTACTTTCAGACAATCAGATGTCATTCAGTGCTAAAAAAGAAATGAGCTATTAAGTCATGAAAATACAGAGAGGAAACTTAAATGCATATTACTAAGTGAAAGAAGCCAATCTGGAAAAGCTACATACTGTATGATTCCAATTCTATGACATTCAGGAAAAGGCAAAACTGTGGAGATAGAAAAGATTAGTGGTTGGGAAGAACAAGGGATGAATAAGAAGAGCACAGAGGATTTCTGGGCCAGTGAAACTATTTCATATGATACTACAATGGTGGATACATCTCATTATACATTTGTCAAAACCCCTAAGATGTATAATACCAGGAGAGCAGCATAATGTCAACTGTGGACTTTGCAGGATAATGATATGTTAATATAGGCTCATTGATTGTAACAAATGTATCATTCTGATATAGGATGTTGATAGTGAGGGAGACTGTGTGTGTGTATGTGTGTGTAGGGGTGAAGGGACAGGGAATATGTGGGATAACCCTGTACTTTCCACTCAGTTTTGCTGTGAACCTAAAAGTGCTCTAAGAAAATAAAATTTATTAATGTTTTTTTAAAAAGTGAAGTTGGATCCCTACTCTATCATATTAAAAAATAAACTCCAAATGGATTGAAGACCTAAATGTGAAAGGGAAAATTATAAAGCTAATGAAAGAAAATATTGGAGAATATCTGTATGATCTCAGTTTCTTTAGGCAAGATCATAAAAGTGCAAGCCATAGGAGATAAGTTGATGAATTTGACTAGAAGAAAGTTATTTCTGTTAAATGAAGAATTCCAAAGGTAAGACTAACCTCTGGGTGCCAGAAAGGAAAAGATATTTGTAGATGTTGAGGTATTCATGTCTAGAAAATCCCCCAAAACAGCAAGAAAAAGACAATAAAATCCACTGGCAAAGATTTTGAATAGACAATTTGCAGAAAGGCAAACCTGATAAATTTGTGAAGATGATCAAATGTAGTAACATTAAAATAAGATACTACATTATAAGCGTCAGATTGGAAACAATTAGAAAGTCCAGTAATAACAAGTACTGGTGAGGATATGGAGGAAATTAGGAACACTAGTACATGGCTGATAGAATAAAAGGTATAGCTATTCTGCAGTACTTAGTGAAATTAATATGACTATACCCACAACTTAGCAATCCTACTACATTATCAATCTTGCTGAGAAACTCTGATCACAAGTACAGCAGCACGAGGTTCTTCATTACATCAATATTTGTGGAGACAAGGAACTAGAAGTCAACTAAGTGCCCCTCACTGGAAGAATGGTTACATAAAATGTGATCTATGCATGCAATGGAATACTAGGCAACAGTCATAAACAAATTACATTTACATGTAGTAACAATGATATAGCTCAAATGTGTAAAGTTGAATGAAAGAACCATTAAAACACAAAACAATTCTAAATAACACACACACACTCAGAACAACACAAATACTTAGGAGTGAATGCTAAGTAGAGGAGGAAAAGTGGAAGTAGGATAAAAAGTATAAAGATAAAAAGTAATAGAAAATGGTCTTTGCTTTGTCCAGTGATAAAATTATATGATAAGCTATGGAGTTTGAGGTACTTCATTCCTTTTGTCTGTTGTCCTAAGAAGAAAAGGAATTTTTAAAAGTAAAATAAATACAATATAGGTATAATAATTTCATAAGATTGTGTTTTGAAGATTAATTCAGATAAAGCACTTAACTTAGTGCCTAGAACATATTAAACACTCAATGAATGTTATCTATTAGTGCTTTCAACACTATTCATGATACAGCTACTACCAATCTATTGGAGTTGGCACTTAAAACCAATTGGATTTAGATTACTTTCCCCCAAAAGATCCTTTCAGGTCTAATATACTATAGTTCTGCAAGAGGGATAGGGAAATACCACAGGAGGCCCCGAAGCAACAGGCAGGAGAAGAGATGGAACATCCTTGGGGAATGGGAAAGGCTACCATCTTGTTTGTAGCATCATAGGAAACTTTGATGGTTAATTTGGGAGAATACTGATTAGTAAATACAATGCACAGATTAAGGAAGTAGGAACTGCGCTAGTAAAAAGTGCTATGAAGCTGGGATACTTTATATACTTTGCTATACTTCCTCCAAAAGGGTGTTTTAACATTTTAAGTTATAAAATTGTAGCTGAGTTATGAAGTTTTGCTATGCAGTGTTTGATTTGGATTACCCCTCCCCCATCCTCCTTCTTCCCCAAAGTGGGACACAGGTCGTTCTATTGAAATAAGCAAGATCATCACCTAGTGGTTAATTCCTCAAAGTGCTGACACAAGATTTGGTCCCAGAGAGCAAAGATGTGCCCAGTCTGTGTCCTCATACAATGTTAATTCATTCAACAAGCGTTGACTGGGACTTTATGCCAAGCACTATTCTGGTGCCTGGGGATACAGAGTTGCTAACATAAAATGACAAGTTTAAAAATAAAGTTAAGGAAGTACCAACTTAGAAGCTTAAGCGCCCTCTCAAAATGATGTTGCACGTATTTATTTCCCACTGGTTTTCCGTAGATCATAGACGAAGAAGAAACTCAGTTTATGAGCAATTGCCCTGTTGCAGTCACTGAAAGCACTCCACGGAGGAGGACCCGGATCCAGGTGTTTTGGATAGCACCACCAGCGGGAACAGGCTGCGTGATTCTGAAGTAAGTAAACATGGAATCCTTCCCTGCAGTTTATCAAAGACTTTGTGGTGTGATTGCAGGAAAAAAAAAAAAAAGTTCTTTACTGAGCATCAGAAAGTTGCATCATCTCTCTTCCATCCCTTATCTGAATTCTCAATAGCACCATAGACTATCATTGGTGAAGTGTTCCATAAAGATTCATTTGCTAGAATCTCTATTTTCATCAAATAGGATGATTCTCCTGGCCACCCTGTCCTACTAGAGCTAATTATATTAGGGCTGGTTAAGAAAAATTACAAACCAGGTGAAGATAATCTTTGACTTTTTCCACCTGGAATTTAACACTTTTTCTTTTCTCGGAACATACAGCACCTAGAATCCTTAAACTCTGCTTAGGCTGCCCCGAGACCCACGTGTGACCTCCATTAGCCCTGAGCTCCGCTTTATGATGCTATCTTCTTCCTTGCCCATCAAAATGGCCCTCTGGTGCCACTTCCTATCTGGCCTCCTGACCTCCTTTCAGTGAGTTATAATAGGTGATAAAAGGTATTAACCAGCCAAAGCAGTTTTCCTCTGAAAGGTAGCATTGTCTCAAACCTGTTTCTCCAAACTTATGTGCCACAGAATGATGGTTTGGGAAATGGAAATAGATGGGCAGGAAAATGATTTCTGTGGTCAAATGTTTGCAAAATGCTGTGTACTAGATACCCTTCTTACAGATTCATAATACTAGCATAATGAAGGTTTTGCAAAGTCCTGGCGAAAAAAAAAATCTGTTTAATTTGGTTTCACCCAGTATTTACGGTGACATCTATTAACATTCACAGTTTGGTGAAACATAGCCATAATCTATTTTAAATAGGTTTGAAGTCCTATATGGAATGATGCTGAGAATGTTAGGATTTCATACCAGCAAATTAGTCATGGGTAGATGGAGAGGGTTCCAGTCCTAGCATCCAAGAAGTCACTTTTTTTTAATGGAAGTAGGCACTGAGACCTTCCCAACAGCCTTTCTCTTTTTTAAATCCTCGAAGGTCTTATTTATGTATTTGGTTCATTTGTCAAATATAGTCATTTTGACAGACTTAACAACTGTGGTTAACTCCAGCCCACCCCTGAGGAAATCCCGATAAGAAAGCCCACCTAGGCATTGCAGTACCTGCAGTTCTTAGACTTCCACTGTGCTTGGCTTGTGGAAAAAACCCCACAGAGTCTCTGAAGCATCTGTCCATTGTCCAGACTCACCCGTCATTGTCTGGCCTCCCTTTGCCGCCATCTGTCTGGACATTATTTGTTTCTTTCTTAGTTTAATGCAAGCTGAGCATCCTTCCTCAGATTCCTTGAGCAGTTTGGCTCTTGGCATTAATCTACACTGGTCATTAAGAAAAACTCAGAATTTTAAAACATGAAATCATATCTATAAATGTCAATATATAACATGTCTATAGTATCTAGTTAAAATGTGGGAGATGGCCTTGTGGAAATGAACAAAGACCCCTAAAATGAGAACAGAGACTGTGTGTTCAGAGCCTGTTGTATAACAAGGGAGTCAGCTGCCATTACTAGCATTTGGCAGAGTCTCAAAGACAGGCAGAGGACTGGGAAAGCCTTCTAGTGAAAACAAGAGAAGACTGATTGGAGGTTCCTTGGCATGAGGAAGCTGGAGGCAGGCTAACTACAAGTGGAGCATCTTATGTGATTGGTTTGGAGGGCATATTTGGCTTCCTCTGGTTAGTTCTGAGTTGAAAGTGGGGGAGGTGGTGAGGGCAAAAAATAGAGCAGTTGACAGTTCCTTGGACAAATCCTGTTTTTCTTTGTCAATTGCTGGGGCCCAGAGACTAGGGGTCAGAGTACTATGGTCACTGTGATAAATAACCTTGCTATTGTCTGTTAGTATTTTCACTCTTAGCCCAGAGACTGGGTTCCCAGCTTGGCCCTCAGTGCCCATCCCACCACCCATGACAGCCCAATGGCTCCACAGAGCCTGGAGCTCTAAAGAAGATGGGCTGAAAATGTCAGATCTATGTGAGGAGCCTTCCTGCTCTAAAAGCTCTCATCCCTCTGGCCCAGATCTCTGGTTTTCTTTGATTTATTGTTCTTACAACCCAGAAGCATTAGATCTTTTTGGTAGAAGCCAGAAAGGCATCTCTTGTTTACCCATTAACAATCAATGTATGTGTACATATGTTTATCCATTAACATGTATGGCTTATTCATTTGCTCATTCTTCCAACAAATGCAACTGAGCTTCTATTAGCCCAGGCATCCAGGATATACACAATGGAGGTATATTCTTGACCCTGGAGGTTCTTACAAGTCAAATAAGGGAGAGAGAAAAAGTCAACCAATGCTTTCTGTGTACCAAGAACTCAGCGCACATCTAGCAGGCTTTGTCTAATTTGATCTTCACAGAAAACTACTCCCATTTTACAGAGGAGGAGACAGGCCCTGGGGAAATTAGGCAAGTTTTTTAAAGTCATGAATCCATGTAATATTAAAGTCCATGTTCTGCCTTTCTTTTATTTATTTTTTCTCTGGAGGAATCATATATAAGCTACAACTATTTATTAAAGAAATAGTAATTGTATGGGCAGGACATAAGTGCATTCACCTCATAAAATTTCAAACAATACAAAAAGTAGTAAAATACAGAAAATTACAGAATAAAGAAAAAGTTAAAGATCCATGACATCTTGGCTGGGCACAGTGGCTCATGCCTATAATCCCAGCACTTTGGGAGGCTGAGGCAAGCAGATCACTTGAGGTAAGGAGTTCGAGACCAGCCTGGTCAACATGGCAAAACCCTGTCTTTACTAAAAATACAAACATTAGCTGGGCGTGGTGGTGCGCACCTGTAGTCCCAGATACTCGGGAGGCTGAGGCAGGAGAATAACTTGAATCTGAGGGGTGGCAGTTGCAGTGAGCTGAGACTGTGCCACTGCACTCCAGCCTGGGTGACAGAGTGAAACCCCATCTCAAATAAACAAACAAATAAATAAAATCCATAGCATCTCTCTCAATTCCAGTTTTCTACACAAAGGCAATAATAGAATCAATTTGGTTTGTATGCTTTAGACTTATCTCTGCTTTTACATTCACAAAGGTAATCATAAAAGCACATAGTTTCATTCCTGTGGGAATTTAAGGTTACACAAATGGTATCATGTTATATGTAATGTCCTGAACTTGAATGGTTTTTTACTAAATAAGATGTATTAGAGATATGTCTGGGTCAGTACATACAAAGCTACCTCTTTTTGTTTTTTAACTGCTGCATGTCTATGGTATGGATGTTAATTATTCCAAAGTTAATGGACATTTAGATTGTTTCTGGTGTCTTACTATGACAAATAATGTTATGATGAATATCCTGATACTTGCCTACTGAGCAAATTTCCAAGTTTTTATCCACAGTAGATGCCAAGAAATGGGATCATAAGGGATGCACATTTATAATTTTATTAGATGCTGCCAAATTTTTCTCCAGAAAGCTTTCCAACTTAAACACTCTCCCTGACTGTGAACAAGAGAGCCTAAATCTTTACTTGCTCAATGGCACTTGGTATTATCAATCTTTAAGATTCATAAAGATTGTGTGAATGGCCCATTCATATTCTTGTCCATTTTTTAATAATCTGTCTTTTAAAAATTGATTTACATGGCCGGGCGTGGTGGCTCTTGCTTGTAATCCCAGCACTTTGGGAGGCCGAGGGGGGGGGCAGATCGCCTGAGGTCAGGAGTTCGAGACCAGCCTGGCCAACATGGTGAAACCCCGTCTCTTCTAAAAATACAAAAATTAGCCAGGTATGGTGGCATGCCCCTGTAATCCCAGCTATTCAGGAGGCCAAGGCAGGAGAATCACTTGAACCCAGGAGACGGAAGTTGCAGTTAGCTGAGATCCTGCCACTGCCATTCAGTCTGGGGGACAGAGTGAGACTCCATCTAAAAAATAATAATAAAAATTTAATTATATGTTTAATTTTGTTTTAATATATATAAATATTATATTTAAAATATAGCTTATAAAATGTTTTTATAAATATATATAAATACATCTTATATATTTACATACATATAAAATAATTTGATTTATTTAGAACATATTTATGTTTAAAATTGCTCTTTAGGTAGTCCAGATAATGACACTTTGTTGTAAATTTCAAATATTTCTCTCCACCTTTCTTTTAACTTTGCTTGTGGTTGTCTAATCAGTCAAAAGTTTGAAATTTTTATGTAATCAAATGTATCCATCCTTTCCTTTATGAATTTTGATTTTATGTCTTGTTCAAAAATAATTTTCCTATGCCTAAGGCTATAAATATATTCCCATATTTTATAGATTTTAAAATAAATGTAGGTCTTTAATCTTCCTGGAATTTAATATTGTGAATGATATGATATTAATAAGCTACCACAGAAAATAGATGGCATGCTCAAAATGAGGTGCCAGAGGAAAGTTTAATAAGGGTCTATTCACAATGGTGGGGGCAAAATAACAGTGAGGGAGGGCTATACAAGGAGGGCCTGAAGAAGCAAAAGGAAAAGGCAGAGAGGATGGGGTAGAGAGGACCACCCCTTTACAGGAGCTAAGACCTTCGGTTAAGGGAAGCAACTAGCCTCAGGTATCCCAACCCTACTCCTTTCTCTAATTCCTTGTGGACTCTCCCTTTGGTGTGGCTCCAACTACAGGAACACAGAGCCCACTGATATAATCTTTACGGAGTATTCTCAGTCTTTAACTAGGGGGCAGAAGAGTAGAGCAGGTATCCAGAGGAACAAATCAAAGATATCCACCATAGATGGGAAATTGAAATCTACCTATTTTTCCCCAAATGGGTAGTTGTCCCCCATCCATTTATCAAATGGTTTATTCTTTCCTTGGTGGGCTGAGATGCTACTTCATTAAATGCAAAATTTTTATACAGGTCTGATCTGTTCTGTTGATCTTTTTATGTATTCTTGCATGAAACCCACACCATTTTATAGTGTAAAATGGTTTGAAATGGTTATGTTTTGATAGCAAGTCATTGCTCATTAGTCTTCTAGTTCAAACTGTTCATGGTCATTCAAGCAGATTTCTAATTCCTGACAAATCAAAGAATAAGTTTGTTGTGTTTGATAAAAAATCATTTTGGGATTTTGAATGGCTTTGCACTGAATTAATAGTTTCCCAGAATACATAAGATGCATTCTCAGTCAAAAACATGGAATGTTCCATATTTATTTTGGTCTTTCATATCCTTCTTAAAATTTTGTAATTTTCCTTCATTTAGATTGCACATTCTTGAGAGGCTTTTTCCCCACATAGGTAATTTATAGTTTTATTTCTTTTGTGAATGCGATCTTTGTCTTGTTGTGCTTTCTAATCATTGATCCCTTGTGTTTAGAAAAGCTATTGATTTTTGTACCTTAAGTTTGAATTTGGACACTGCTGAACTCTCTTGGTAGTTCTAATGGCTTATTCTTTCATTCTTTTGGGATTGTCGATGTAAATGATCATATCTTAAAATAATGAATATATATATACCTTTTGTTTCTTTTTTATGTTTTAGTTTATTATCTAGAAGCTCTAGTACAGTATTGCATAGTAGTAGTCATGCTTATTCCAGATTTTAATGGGAACACTATTTTACTTTTAAGTGTAATATTCAGTATTACAGATTTCAAATCAGTGCCTTTAATCAAGTTGAGGAAGACCCTTTAGCTAAGAAACTTCCCTTCTTTATCATGTTGAAGGTGTTATTTGGGAAACCAACCAACCAGTATTCCATGTGTAAGAGTAAGGCAAGAAGTATAGGCACCCAGAGTATACCAGACATTGAGAAAGATTCAGGGTATAAACAATGATCCTGACTTTCAAAACACTTTGTCTAGTTGTGATGTATATTAAAATATTTATGCAAAAGCTAGCAAACCGAAGACAGATATTAATGGGGGACAAATTAAACATGGTAAGAGTTCAGAGAGGAGATGAATGAGGAATGGAAAAATCAGAGCCTCTTGGAAAGGTTAGCAGTTACATCTTGAAGACAGTGTTAGGGTTTAGATAAAAGGACAGAAGAGAAGAGGTTATTCCAGGTAAAAGGGGTGGATAAAGTGAAAACTGAAGTGAGAGCAAACATGGCAGCCCTAGAAGACAGTAGACAGACGTTTCAAGATTAAAAAGCCTTTGGGGACAAAATCCATTGCTAAATCATAGAGTCCCTCCAATGTCAACAGGAAGAGATTCTAGAGTAGTTGAGGGAGCCATTAGTAGTTATTAAACAGTGGACTGACACACTGGGAGGAATGTTCATTAAAAAGTTAATAAGGGTGGGCCAGGTGTGGTGGCTCACGCCTGTAATCCCAGCATTTTGGGAGGCTGAGGCGGGCAGATCACCTGAGGTCAGGAGTTTGAGACCAGCCTGGCCAACATGGTGAAACCCTATCTCTACTACAAATACAAAATTAGCCAGGTGTGGTGGTGCATGCCTGTAATCCCAGCTACTTGGGAGGCTGAGGTAGGAGAATCGCTTGAACCCAGGAGGTGGAGGTTGCATTGAGCGGAGATCATGCCATTGCACTCCAGCCTGGGCAACAAGAGCGAAACCTCATCTCAAAACAAACAAACAAACAGGTTAGTAAGGATACTTAAATCTGGCAGCAAAGTTCAGGACAGATAAAGAGGGGGATACCAACTGTGCTGCAGAGCCCTCACTTGTAAAAAGGAGCATTTGTGTTGTGGTGTTTGAGTACTATTCCTGGGAGAAGGCAGCCTAGTAGATAAGCTGCACAGACTGATGAATGTCTATAGATGACAGCTCTGAAGCCCACATAGCTGGTTGTGTTCCTTTGCCCAGGAGTGCCGGGAAGGAAAATACATAGCAATTATGACTTTCCTTTTGGCACAAACCTGACACCATTTCCATTTTCCATTTGGATGCAAAGCTTTGAACATTTCTAAATTACAGACTTTCCAGGCAGCCCTCCTTATAGCCTTCTCCCTACAAATGAGTGACCCAGCACTTAAAGTTTCCCTGGCATATGCTACAATGCTGCAAGAATGCTGCAAACCATCATAGACAAGTAGCGATTGATTAAAAGAAAAAGCCCCCATGAGTAGAATAAATGTTTACAGACCCCACCAGAAGGAAGTTCCGTACCCTTCAGTCTGACAAAAGTTTTATCTCGTGAAGTGATCCTCTGTTTCCATGGATTTGTTACCTTTGGATAGATTTCCAACACTTACTTGTCCCTTCCTGGAAGGGTCTGAGATGTAGATCATCCTTCTCCTGAGAACACACTCATTTGGTAAACCATTAGGAAATTCACTCTTAGGAAACAGTGGTTGGTAAAAGGCAGACGTAAGAGACAAGAGCCAGGCACTGTTCTGGGTGCACTACAAATACTTATTTCATCCTCATAGCAACCCTATGAAGTAGATATGAAGGAGGAAGCTGAGGCACAGAGAGGTTCAGTAATGTTCCCAAGGTCACAGAGTAAGTGACAGAGTTGGGATTCAAACAGAAGCATCTGGGCTCCCAAGTCTGTGATCTTCATACTGTACTCTGCCATCTCAGTCTGATGCCACAGGGTCAGGTTGAACTCTGACTCTTCTCTCCCTCCAACACCATTAGAGCCAGATCTTGGCTCTTTTTTTTAATCACTTGCTCTACATTCATTGCCTAATTCACAGACACTTCTTGCATTACTCTTACAGAAACCTCCTGACTGATCACTCTAGTTCCTTACCCTCTGGTCCTCCTCACGCTGGTATAAGACTTGCTGTCCTCAGGCCCATCTGAGTCACACCACTTACCTAACACTTGAACAGGGCTCCCCAGCACCTTCAGATAAAGTCCAAATCCTGATCAGAGCATATAAAGGTGCCTATGACCTTCACCAGGTCCCTCACCAGCCTTCCACTGCATCTCTCTCTGAACTCTGAATCCTCCCTAGCCTTTTTTGTCTGTCCATTCCTTTGGTAGCGCTTACTGAACACCTCCTGCTTGCGGGCAGTAAGGACACAGAGGCTGCCTTTGAGGTTGGCACAGTCTAGGGAAAATCATGAACATACAAATTGGGTCCACAGCCCTTCATCCACAAACTGAAATCCAGAAAGCTCTAAAATCCAAAAGATTTTTCATAACTCATTTAGGGTCAAAACCTGCCCTAAACTGCCTCAAAGTTACGTATGGTCTTTCTGTGTACATATTAATGTGTTTGATGGTGAGATGCTGTCCCAGACCCTGATGGGGGCATTACAAGATACATGGAATGTGTACTATATTATTCAAAATATTCTTAATTTCAAAACATATCTGGCCTCAGGTCTATCAGAGAAAGGACCTTGGCCCTATCGATGCAATCCAGGGTGGGAAATTCAGTAATGGAAGCATCACTCAGGGTGCTTAGGCAGCCCTCTGGCAGGACTGGGTTTCATGTAAATGTTAAAAAGAAGCAACTCATTTCTTGCTAGTGAAATAACCTATTCCCAGCTGCAGCTGCTACAAGATATGAGAACTCATTCAATGTTTCTCACCACCAAAGAATAAAGTCAAAATTCCTTAGCATGATGTCTAACTCTGTATATTTCTAGCCACCTTTACAACCTTATCTGTAGGAACTCCTCCCCACACAGGACTCTGAGCTTCATAAAGGCAT
The DNA here is from genome assembly GCF_028858775.2 of Pan troglodytes. Taxonomy (NCBI): domain Eukaryota; kingdom Metazoa; phylum Chordata; class Mammalia; order Primates; family Hominidae; genus Pan; species Pan troglodytes. The sequence continues at coordinate 18,145,874 of NC_072407.2, forward strand.
AGATCAATTTCATTCTTCTTTGTGGTCGTAATGTAGGTCAGCAAATCACAGCCCATGGGCCAAAACTGGTCCATTGCCTGTTTTTGTAAATAAAGTTTTATTGGAACACAGTCACGTTAATTCATTTGTGTACTGTTAGAGCTCTATCAAGCTATAGTAGCAGAACTTAAAAGTTGCAATGGAGACCGTATGGCCTGCAAAGCCTGAAATATTTATCTGGCCCTTTATAGAAAAAGTTTACTGACTCCTGTTCTAATGTACACTCCAGCATCAGGAACTCGATAATTATTGATTCTTGTCCTAGGTTCTTCTAAAAGCCCAGCTGAGACCTAAGTTTATAAGCAGGTAGTTTATTTGGGAAATGATCCCAGGGAGCAAGAGTGAAGGGTGAGGGTGGTGATTTGGTCAAGTGTTATTGACTTGGCCACCAATGCAGGCCATTGGTGTTTGACCCCAGTTGGGGCCTTTGGAGAAGGCTTATGACATGTGTCTCAGAACAGTGTGCCCAGGGTAAACCGGGGAAGCCACTATCCATTGGCCTCCATCCTTCACTAATCAAAGGTGGCCCCATAGCATTAACTCCCCTCCACTTCTGAGATGCATACATGTGAGTATTCTTAAGATTCTGAACACTTGCTGCAGCATCAGAGAAGCTCTGGGACAGGAATCAAGTGGTACACCATGCAGGCAAGATGTGCATCATCCCATTGCAGTGGGGGCAGAGATGGTCAAAGTCTGTACAGAGTTAGTCACTGCAACAGTGGTTGGAGTCAGAGTTGTGCTGAGAGGATGTGAAGAGGGGTGTAGAGTTGCCTATTATGGTCTGAATATTTTGTGTCCACCCCAAAATCCATTTGTTGAAATTTAATCCCCATTGTGATGGTATTTGGAGGTGGGACCTTTGTGCTATAATTAGATCAAGAGGGTGAAGCCCTCAAAAATGGGATTAGTGCCCTTATAAAAAGACACACAGGGAGAGATGTGGTGGCTCACACCTGTAGTCCCAACACTTTGAGAAGCCAAGGTGGGAGGATCGTTTGAGTCCAGGACTTTGAGACCAGCCTGGGAAACATAGTGAGACCTTGTCTCTACAAAAAATAAACAAAATTAGCCTGGTGTGCTGGTGAGAGCCTATAGTCCCAGCTACTCAGGAGACTAAGGTGGGAGGATAGCTGGAGCCCAGGAGATTGAGGCTTCAATGAGCTGAGATGGCACCACTGCACTCCAGGCTGGGAGACATAGTGAGACCCTGTCTCAAAAAAAAAAAGAGACAGGGCTTCCTTTCTCTCTCTGTCATTCACTATGTGAGGACAGGAGGAGATGGCCATCTTTAAACCATGAAGAGGGCCTTTACAGGGCACTGAATATGGTGGCACCTTGATCTTAGACTTTCCAGCCCCCAGGACTGTGAGAAATAAATTCTGTTGTTTGTAAGCTACTCAGTTTATGATATTGTATTTTGTTATAACAGCCTGAACAGACTAAGACAGTGCCCAATACATTGATTAATCAAATAATAAGTAGCTTATATTTATTGCTAACCACTATGCTAAATGCATTGCATGTCTTATGTATGTCTTATATAATTCTCATAAAAGCCCTATAGAATTTTCACTATATTATTCCCATTTTGTTCATAAGAAAGCTGATGTTTAGACAGTTGATGTAAAGTAATGAGGCCTGGGACTTCAACTCACTTTTGCTCGACTCCAAAGCCCTAATCACCACTAAGCTACACTGACTAAGCTTGACTCCCCTCCCCACAGCTCCTGCCCACCTTCTGCCTCAGTAGGTCTGTCAGGAGTAGGACAGCTCTTCCTATAACCAGGGGTTGGAGGTCTACCTGTGGGGTGAGATATTGTTCCCCAGGTAAGAAAACTAAATGTCACTTAGAAAATGGAAAACAAGCCCAGGAAAACTGGCAAGAGAAAGACTTGTTAGCGGGAAGAGAGGATGAGTATTAAGAAGCAATTAGCTAGCACTCATAATACTTTGTAATTTCACAGCGCTCACTAACTCTTTTTATCTTCAAAGAAAGTAACAGAAAACCACATGCAATGACTCCGTGTGTGATTTAGAGGAAAATGGCAGGGTTAGGAGGATCTGATGTGGCTGGGGCGAAGCTTACCCCACAATTTTTCTGGCATTAGGTGGCAAGAGGAACTACAGGCTCCTTTGTTGTAAGTCAGGGTGGTTTTACTTCAGGCAGCCTAGAACCTCAGCAACACTGACCAGGGAGGAAGCAAGGAGTCAACAGAAAAGGGACTAGGGAACCCCTGAACCAGCTAAAGTGTCAGATTCTTGGGAGAGCAGTTGGAAAGACCAATGCCATGGCTAAATGGAAACATGTGCCTGATTAGGAAGACTCATATACCCCAGAATCTGCCATCCAACAGGTGGAATCCAGATGCCAGAGGTTCTCGGGATGCCAGTGGGAGTATGGCTCCAGGGCATCAGTCCAGTGGCAGCAGAGTTTCATTCAACAGCTGGGATCCCAGGTGCAGGATCCAGCCCCCAGGGGAGAAAACTGGAAAGAATTAAATAGGAAGTACAGGCTGCCGAGGAACAGGCCCTAGACAGAGCTCTAGGCACAGCAGTAAACTGAAGCTTGGTGGGAAGACTAAAGCACTGCCAGACTGCACCAACATCGTGGGGATCCTGGGATTGACGGCAACTTCATTGGCATGTAAGAACACATGGCCCGCCCTATTTGTGCGCTAGCACCAGGTCTATGGCAGCAAGACTAGTTCCAATCCTCTTCCACTGATGGAGTGGGAGTTGCCTATATATTCCCTGCCCTGGTCAAGTTGGGATCAAAACAGAATGTTTCAACCCTATGAACATTTTTATAATTGAGGTTAAATTCACATAACATAAAATCAACCATTTTAAAGTGATCAATTCAGTGGCATCTGGTACATTTATAATGTGCAACCACCATCTCTACCTAGTTCTAAAACATTTCCATCACTTCAAAGTAAAACCCCTTATTCATTGAGCAGTTTCTCCCCATTCCCCTCTCCCCACCTCAGCCCCTGGCAATCACCAATCTACATTCCGGCTCTATGGACTTACCTATTCTTGATATTTCATATAAATGGAAGCATACAATGTGTGACCTTTTGTGTCTAGCTTTTTTTCACTTAACATAATGTTTTTGAGGTTCATCCATGTGGTAGCTTTATCACTACTTTATTCCTTTATATAGCTGAATAATTCCCCATTGTATGGATATACCACAATCTGTTTATCCCTGTGAATATTTTTAACATGAGATGATCAAAGGATAAAAATGAGAACTTTGGGCAACAGTGAAAAAGTATCATGATATTATTCCTACATTAACTTTTCAGTCCCTATTTTTTTAACCAGGAGATAATTGGCATGTTGCCTCACACCTAAGTCCCACACCATCCATAGGAAGGACAGTAATGACTCCGAACAAGAGTAGAAAAGGACAAAGAAATGGTTTTACACCTACTTTGTCTTTCAGAGTCACAAAGTATGAAACAGCCTGTCCCAAAAATGGGTTGATTAGATCTTTGGACACCCAGTGTGTGACCACAGTGCAACAAAGTCATATACTTGGGTATTTGTTCCTTCATCTGGAAGAAGCGAGGGCAGAAGCCACCTGAAGGTCCTCAGTGCTGTGGAAGATGGCATTCCTCTATAGATGCTCTCCTGCTCTACCACTGTTCATTCTCAATTACTAATCAAATAAGTGCGCCTGAATTATTTACCTCCCTGCAAGCCTGCTCACAACAAAGAATACCCAACCTAAAGTCAGTGAACAATAAGATTGCGTAAGAAGAAAGAATGTACCACACTCCCTCCATAATTAATTATTGTGGGCTGATTTCAGCTACATTTTTCCTTGGGCATTTTCCTAACAGTTCATATTTAACAGTCCCTGGAAGCCAGGAAAACAGAGGAGAAAAAGCTCCTTTATGTCTTAGTTCTATGCTATTCATAAATGAAAATCATTGTTAATTTAGAGTTTGACAGCTGTGGTGCATTTGTAAGTCCAGGGCAGCTGTCATCAGCACTCCAGTTTATTTTTCAAGCAGATGTTTAATTTGACTTTAGCACTATTGCCAGTTCTTAAGGAGAAAGAGGGGGAAGCAGAAACAGAAATAATCATTATATTCATCATTTGGTTTCCTTTCAAAATGTAAATCGGCATGATTAACAATGACATCAGAATTGCTCTAATTGCAGTTTTGGGTGCAGAACTAGTTAGCTATCATCTCCTACATGGTCCAAAGTCTAGTTTTCTTTTCTTTTTTATTTTTTCCTCCTAAAGTCAGAGGGTGTTTTGTGGTAATTACACCCAGACTCTGAACAACAGTCCCAGCTCCACAGAAAAGCCTTCCAAAGTGCAGAAGAAAATCAAAAATCAAGGCATGGGGAATGATGGGGGTGACTAGGCCACAATCCCAGATGAAAGCCACAGGCTGAGTCTTGTCTTGTGGCTCTGGAATCAGGAAACCAGCGAGAGCAATCAGAGCCCTTGGAACAGCAGCCAGGATCTCCCGCTCTTACATATCTACCATGCTTCTGCGGCCAGGCAGCTGGCTTTGTACAGGCTCACAGTGTGCAAATCGGTCTCAAAGTATAAAATTAAACACATCTGTAGCTCCACGTAGAAATCTGATGAGTCAGTATGTACTTGATCGGGTCCACTGTTCCAGTCCACGTTGCTTGGAGGAATCTTCCTTCGCACCAGCTGTGATGCTAGCTAAACCCACTTCCTGGATCTTTCTTCACCCTCATTTTTATATGTGTGGCTTCCGGAGGTCTCACTTGGCCTTTATTTTTTGCCATCTGTCATGTGTCCAATCACAATGTCCCAAAGAACCTCTTTGACATTGCCTCTGTAGTGGGGACAGTAGATGCAATAACACGCTCCTATCTTTCTATTTGTTTCTTTGTACATTGAGATGAAAGACTGCCTTGCCTTCTTCATCAGTCAACATCTCGATATGTGCTATGCTAAAAAAGATCCCACCCAAAGGAAAACTTTGGCAAATGTCCTGAACCCCAGCTCTGAAATTAAAGTTTGATAGAGGAACAATCTACAACCTCACCTTCTAGTGCCAGAGGATCCTCTAGACAGAACTAAAGATGTAGACCCTGAGGGGCAAGTCTGACTCCTAAAAGGGTAGTCTTCCATCTTTTTAAATGGAAAGTATTATTTGTAGATTATGAGTTCAGAACTAATTCTTCCTTAACGATAGAAAGACCAGGCTTCTGCCAGGTTAACGTCCCAAGAATCTGTGAGAATCCTTAGGGAATTATAAACATGTACCAAAAACTACTGGCTGTTGCTTGTTGCTTGCCACCTTGGCCATCCACCTGGGGCTAGGCTCTGGATCTGTTCCGTGGGCAGCTCCTCTCCCTGCCTTTGCCTCAAGCTTGGACTCCAGGCTGTCCATGAGTACCCACATTATGGTTAGGGCCAAACAGCAATGGTTAATAAGATGTTGAGGACTTGGGGAGTGCCCCAAAGTCCTCACAGAGATCCTACATAACTGGACTAAGGGTTGGCTGCTCTTAGGCCCACGAGCCCAAGCTCATCCTCAGAGGTTCCCTGCTCTCAGCTCCTGGCCTGTCTCACACAAGGTGGGCACCAGGCTGCCTGCCTAACCCCAGTGGCCTCTTTACTTCTCCTTCAAAGAATACCCCTGTACAAGTCCCAGGTTGCCCCAATTTCCAGACCTAACTCCCCTTCACACTAGTTTGCTTAGCATTGTAGTTAAGAAGGTGGACTTCCAGGTCAAGTGATCTGAGATTGAAGTCTGGCATTACCACTTACTAATGACGTTAGGCAAGTCATTTTAGACACCCAGTGCCTCAGGTGCCTCCCCCATAACATGGGGGTGGTAATATTAATAGTATGTACCTACCTCATAGAGTTGCTGAGAAGACTAAATGAGTTAGTGCATGTAAAGTTCTTAAAACACTTTCTGGCACAGAATAAGCTCTAAACAAGGCTATATTATTAATGTTGCTGTTATTACTATTGCTTTACATTTGCAATAAAACAAAGATCATCATGTAGATGTTTCCTAAGACAAAGAAGTGGTCTACCCAAGAAGTGAATTTCAGTTTCTGGTACTTAGGACAAAAACTGTACATTTTAAAGGTCGTTTTTCAAGCTTCAAAAACTGTTTAGTCACACTGGATCTCCATTTCTTTTACTTGCTTGCTCCTTGCCACTTCCCATAAAGAATATGAAGTGGCATTAAGAAAAATATAAAACAAAGTGGTCGTGTTAAATTAAAAAAAATCAAGACCAGGGAAAATCAACATTAAAATATAACATCGGCTGGGCACGGTGGCTCATGTAATCCCAGCACTTTGGGAGGCTGAGGCAGGTGGATCACGAGGTCAGGAGATTGAGACCATCCTGGCAAACACGGTGAAACCCCGTCTCTACTTAAAAATACAAAAAAATTAGCCAGGCGTGGTGGCGGGCATCTGTAGTCCCAGCTACTTGGGAGGCTGAGGCAGGAGAATGGTGTGAACCTGGGAAGCGGAGCTTGCAGTAAGCGGAGATCGCGCCACTGCACTCCAGCCTGGGTGACAGAGCGAGACTCCATCTCAAAAAATAAATTAATTAATCAATTAAATAAAATATGACATCAAGACAGGAGGAAGATCTAAAGCATGCTAAGGGCTCTAAATTCTCATACACTTATAAGAGCACTGGATTACAACCCATTAAATAAAATGGAAATAAACTAAATAATATAAATAATATAAATAAACACATATACCAGTTAAACAAGTGGATGAATAATTGGAAAGTTTGATAAGGAACAGGATGTTTCTATAATCTCAAAGTACTTGCCCTTGAAACACTTAATCACTAAAAAGGGAGAAAAGCAAGAACTTTAGAATGGAGAAATCTGGCAGCCACCTGTAATGTGTGCCACCTGATAGGATGCAATGAGAAGAAAACGACACAGTGCCACTTCTGTGATATTCCTGCTAGAGATGCATAACCTGAATCTAATTATGAGGAAACATCAGACAAGCTCAAATATTTTACAGAATAAATAACATGTAATCTTCAAGTTTCAAAGTCAAAGACTGAGGAAGATTCTAGATTGAAGGAAACTAAAGTGACATGAAATCTAAATGCAACACTGTGATTCTAAACTAGATATATTATCTGCCAAAGAACAATTGTTGAAATGTGAATAGGGTTCGAGGATTAGATATATCAATGTTATCTAATCTCATGGTTGTATTGTGGTTAAATGGGAGAATATCTTTGCAGGAATTACACAAAAAAAGCACTTGAGCTGATCAGCATCATGTCAACCACTTACTCTCAAATGCTTCAGGGTAAATAAGTTTTTTATTCCGCTCTTGTAAGTTTTCTTTAAGGTTGAAATGGTTTCAAATTAAAAAGATTCAGGGTTGCCAGACACAGTGGCTCATCTGTAATCCCAACAATTTGGGAAGCTGAGGCTGGAAGATTGCTTGAACCCAGGAGTTCAAGACCAGCCTGGAAAACGTAGTGAGACCTTGTCTCTACAAAAAAAAAAAAAAACTTAAAAATAAAATTAGCTGGGCAGGGTGATGCATGCCTGTGGTCCCAGCTACTCAGGAGGCTGAGGTAAGAGGATCACTGGAGCCAGGAAGATAGAGGCTGCAGTGAGCCATGATTGTGCCACTGCACTCCAGTCTGGGGGACAGAGTGAGACCCTGTCTCAAAAACAAAAAAAGGACTCGGCAAAATCAGGGTGTGTTGGGGTGGAGAGGAAAAAAGAGCTATATTGACATCTTTCCTTCCTTCCTTTTTTTCTTTTCTCCCTGGCTTTTTTCTCTCAGAAGGTTGGGCCAAGATTTTGATGAGAAGACACTGGGTTCAATCAGGAAGGCAGGCAGGGACTTGCCAGACCTGAGGGGCTGAGCTGAGTTGGTTCGTTCAGTGATCCTTCCTGTAGTGTGTGTATACTAAGCACCTTCATCACATCCCAAGTGCCATACCAGACAGCAAGGATACAGAGCTGAGCAGGATGCAGCCTGTGTGACCGGAGACTCGCAGAGTGGTGGGAAATGAGCCAGTCAACAGGCAGCAACCTCATGGTGTGAAAGGGCCTCCCCGAGAGAAGCACAGGGCGGAGTTGGGCAGGCACCCATCCTGGTTGAGGGTGGTGAGGAAGGTCCAGACAGCAGTGGCAAAAGGCAACAGATGAAGGGAAGCAGTGGAAACAGTGTGGGATTGTCCCTAGACCAGAGAAGGCAAGGAACATTAGGGGACCTGCAAGCAGGTGGAGCAAGGAGGACTGTGATTGGGGCGAAGGTGAGGCCATGGTAAGGAGTGGGTGCTCAATGAATGTTCCTCTTTTTCTGTACTTTCCTTCTCTTCTTTATCGCTTCCTTTGCCAAAACATCCCTTCTTTGAGCATTCAGCTGGGTATTGCTCTAATTTTTTAATGACAGTAACAATTGCTAAAATATGTGCCCACAATCCTATAATGCAGATACTATTATTTCCTCCATTTTACAGAGAAGAAAATTGAAGCACAGCTTGCTCAACATGATATAGCTCATAAGTAGCAGAGCTGAGATTTGAACCCTGGACAGTCTAACTCTGTAGCCCAAGCTTTTGATCTACCACAATGCCAGAGTACATCTTTAACAAGGCTGAATCCTCAGGGGATTATGTCTTTTATAAAGTGTCTTGAGGGCCTCAATAGTTCTATAACTAGAGGGGTAAAGGGAGTGGGGATCTTACAAGCTGTGTCTGTTGGTGCATCTTACCCATTCCAGCCACCTCCCCTCATCCCACTCACTGCCTTTTCATGCCTGCCCTGTTATCAGTTGTGTGAGACCTGCAATGGGTCCAGGGACACAGGCAGCCTGGGCTGGACCAGTGGGGGTTTTACCCAGGGTGGCTGCAGAGTCAGCACAGCTCATAGTGGAGGAGGGAAACAAAGGGTCAGGTCCAAAGGGCCCTCAGGGGGAAAGGCTGTGCCCAGCAAGAAACTGGGCACAAAGTTGGGTCAAGGTGAGCTGTTCGGGATGGAAACTGAATAAAGCAAAGTCAAAATGTAAAAGGTGAAAAAGGCTCTTTTGCATGTGGTCTCAGGCAGGAGGGAATGGGAAACATACTTTCCACCACCGTAGACCCCCCACTACCCCCTCAGGGCTCAATTATTTATTGGACAAATATTTAGTGAGCACCTACTATGTGCCAGGCTAGTGCTAGGAACTGGGGAGGAAAGGAGAAAAAACAAGGCAGAGAGACCAGAGGGGCTGGCACATGAATATTCATCTGAGAATCTGAAATGCCAAGCTTTCTTTGGAACCAGGCTGCATTTCCATTTTCCCTTTAGCCCCTGGAACAAAGCCAGGAAGTGACAGAGTTACTGGCTGGGGAAGAGTGTGGGAGGGAGGGAAGAGCAAGTTCCCCCCAGCAGCCGCTGCCACAGTCATTTCTAAAACAGGTTTTTACAGAAAAGCCTGGTTATTCCATTATTCCTCTGCAGCCAGGAAAAATCCCCCTTTCCACACCTGCCTGGTGATCAATACAGATGCTTCTGCTAATTGTGTTGTCAAGAAGGTCCTTGACTGGTTCTAAGCATTCTGTTAGGCAAAGCTTCCCCCTTGCAGGTGGGTTTTAGGGTCAGACAGGTCAAGGTTGGAATCCTGGCTCTACCCAGTCTGAGCCTGTTTTCCTCCTTATAAAATGGGAATCAGGAGCAAAGGCATAGGAAGTACCCCCTTTACATTTTTAAAAGTAATTTAGGGTTTGCAGAGCACCTTCCGCTCTACCCCCCAACTACTCTTGCCAGGTCAACATCATCATAATTGTGAGAAATTGAAGCTCAGAGAGGTAATGTGATTTGAATTGGATCACACAGACCCTGAGTATAAATGTCAAGATATAGAAACTCGGCCTTCACTTTTAAAATAGAAATGATTTGCTAGGCTTTTGTACATTTTCTTTTGTGATGGTCAAAATCTACTGCCTAATACCAAGGATACCTACATACTATCTAATACCCAGTAGTTTTAGCTGGGAATTTCCTTGACAAATGGAAGGCAGGAGAGCCCAGTGGAGAAGGGTATGGGTTGTGGAGTCAAAGTTGTTGGGCTCCTAATCCTGGACTACCTCTTAACAGCTGAACTTGAGCAAGGTACTTGATCCCTCTATACCTCAGCTTCATTTATTTGCAAAAGGAGTACTACCTACCTCATAGGCAGGAGAATTAAACAGGATAACCAGGGATTCTTGGCCCTGGATGCATATTGGAATCACCTGAGCAGCTTTGAAAACTTACCTGTCCTTTGGCCCCATCTCTGGAAATTCTGATCTCATCTGTCTGGGGTGGAATTAGGGCACCCAAATGATTCTAACGAGCAACCAGGGCTGCAAACCCTGGAACTAAATAAAATGTCTACTACAGAGTGCCTAGCACATCGCAAGCACTCAGTAGATGCTAGTTATCACTGGCCTACTGGTTGGTGATAAAACCAAGGCATGTGGGCCAACACTGATCCATTGGTACCAACATCCGGTAGGTCCCAGTTACTGTGCCATGCACTGTGGGTAGACACAACGGTGGACAAGAGTGAGTCTCTACCTTATAAGGGTTTCATTCATTCTCTAGTTTGGTAAAAAAGGCATAAATATGAGAAGTTATAATAAATAGTAACACAAGGTTTAAAGGAGAAGGAAGAAGGAAAGATAAAATTTTTCAAGCTCCTATCTCATGCTAGGCACTTTCTACACCAACGTAGTTCATTAATGCACACAGGAGCCCTATAAAGTAGATATTAACCTCAATTTGTGGGACAGAAAACTGATGCTCAGGGAAGAAATTCACCTACACACAAAACAGCTAGATCCAGAATAAAATTTTATCTGCCTGACTACAGAGGTCTTTCTATTGTACCATGTCTTTAGCACGCTGATTTCATGGTGATTATAAGAACAAGTAATAAGCTGGTAAGAATTAGAATGTAGAAGGTTCAAGTCCTTACGTGTGTGTGAATGTACACAACTATCATCTATCTGTCATTCTATGTATCTGTCATTCTATCCAATTATCCATCCATCCATCTATCCAGTCATCTAATTCTGTTATCCATCATTGGTTGTAAAATTAGATTTTCAGCTTAATCAAATATTTCAGTTAATAGGTCAAGCTTTTAAATTACTCTTAATTAATTCTCCATTTTCCTGCATAAAATTAAAATATTAGCATTAAGCCAAACAATATATCACTTCCAGTAAATCATGGAGGAATAGGATTGCTGCTGTTATTCTTTAAAGTGTGCTAATGGTATCAGACTATTTAATGTAGATTAACTACCAGGCCTAAACAGTAATACAAATAGAGGAAAACAAAATTAACGTGATTAAATACACTTGGAGGCTATTTAGTCAACAGTCAGATTGCAGACATTTGCAGCTGCAGCTCCAAAAGCTGGTTCTCTCCTCAGCTGTCACTAATTAATGCGATTTTCCTAATAACAGTTTTCTGATAGACAGACAGCATCAAATCAAAACAACTTCATTTTTATGCTGATGAGGCCTAACTACTGCAACAAGAGCCCAACAGATGCAAATGGCAATGTTGCTAACTGCAGGCTTGCATGTGGTCTTAATCACACACAAGTTGACCATCAGTGCTGGAAGTTTATTGCACAAATACATGGGATGTGGGAGAGCTTGGCTAGTTACATCGTCACATCAGCCTTGGTAGTACTGGGTCACAGTGGGATATACCACAGCTCTAGGAGAAAAGTGCTCTAGACAATTGTCCATTGCTCCGGACCTACACCTGTGTAAGTGACTCATCTTCCCTTAATTTGACTGACACTTATTTTTCCCAAAAGACAGAATTCAAGCAGGCCGGTTCACATCATTCAATATTCAGAACCCTTACTGGGCAGGGTCAGCAGGAAGGCAACCCCAAAATGGCCAGCATCCCTCAAGTCTAATATGGATGACTTTGGCTCAGGCATTGATCCCTGGTGTAATCAATTGCAGTTAATCGGTTTCTCCAAAGCATGTTACATGAATCATAAACATTTATGGATCAAGAAACTGGTTTACATTTCCTAAGAAGGGTACTAGACACATGGAAGGCCAGGATTTACTACCTTTTCTACTGACAACCAGTACAATAGCATCGCAAACTGGGCCAATCAGTGGCATTTGACCTCTGGCCATGAGGGACTTCTGGTCGTCTCTAGGGGAGCTTGAACAGAGAAGAATCCAAATTGGCAGGAGAGTGAATTGTAAATTTTCAAGACCATGTCAGCCCAGAGAAACACTGTACATATTGATGCCTTTGGATGGAGAGGCATTAAATACAGTGCAAAATGTTATTACCGAAAGATTGTTGCCAAATATCCTCCGAGGATAAGAATTCTGCTAGTCGACTTTCTTGAAATGCATCTCACTTTGTAATAGAAACATCCTTCACATGGAGATATCCAGAAAGCTAGGGAAATGTACATCTTAATCTCATGGCCCAGACTCATCCATTTACAAACAAAGCAGTGACCAGGACAAAGACCCTGGAAAAAGTTTGGGCCCACCACACTGCGAGGGTCCAGCTCCAGGGAGGTCTGTTGTGCTGCACCATGGAGGTGGCAACTACCTGGTTTTGCTCCTGTTCCCTTACAGAGATGAGGAGATAGAGACTTCCCCCTCCTTCCCTCTTTTTTTCCTCTCTCCTCGGTGACTTCTACCTATCCTACTTTGTAAAGGTTTTAAGTGTTTTCAAGGGACACATTCTCTGAAGTTCAACTCCCTCATGTCTCCCAGATGTGCAACATGGAAATGTACATGTTACATTGTCAACCTTAGGATATAGATTTTTACTTATGTATTGGGTTTTAATTTATTCCTTGCCAACTTGAAAACAATTTGCAGTACCTTGTTTCACACAGAAGCTCCAGAATGATTCCCAAGTCTCCCAACATAAACATGAGTGGTTTACCATTAAAAAAAAAAAAATTCATCATTTACATTCTGCTCTGCATTAAAATGGGATCACATTAATTTCTTTTCCACATTATTCACTAAGAAAACTAGAGTTCTTGGTTTCCTTCCTTCCCTCCCTTCCTCCCTTCCTTTTTTCTTCCCTTCTCCCACTCTTCCTTTCTTCCTTCCTTTCTTGTAGCTGAAAATATTTCTGTGAGAAAGATTAGGAAACAGGACAGATCATGTCCAGATTTTGTAGCTTACATATGGTCTCATGCTGTTGCCCCAGAACTCTGTGAGGGTCCAAGATGACTGTGGCTTACGTCTGATGAGCTTATGCCACATAAGGATGAGGTCAGATGCTACAAGAGGGGCACAGACATTGAAAAGAAGAAACATGGGGCAACTCAATGGATGAGCGAAGTCGAATGCGTTGTGCAGTCAGCAAGTGTCTTTTTTTATAAGAAAGCTCTGTGCTTGGTTTCACCTCCTGCTGCTGGACATACCATCATCCTGCTGATTCCCAACATTGTGAAGGGATTTTGAGTTCAGCCTCCGTGGTTCCTTTTGAGAACAATGGTTGCCATCAGCCAAACTGCCTAGCTTGGTCAAAACACAGAAGGCATAAACAGCCTTTATGCAGTGGGAAATGTTTCATGATTCAGACCAGTCACTGTTTGCTGATCACACAGCACTCTGGGTGGCACTGCTAATACAGAGGAGTTTGTGCTTCTTGCCAGATTGTGGACATATGGCAGACACTCAAAATTATGTGTTGAATAGAAAAGAGTTGAATTATGGGGAAAGTCAGTGTATTGAAAATGTATCACATCAGCACACCTGCAATGTTTCCTGTAGGAAAGCTCAGTGCCAAATGTTAGAGGGTCCACCAGGGAATAACAAGGTTCCTACCCTCAAAAAGCTTGGAATTCAGGCAGAAATGCAAAATATAAACATGCAATAAATCAAAGGATAATACAAGATATTAAATAAAGTTCAAGCAAACATCAAGAGTACCCAATGCCTGAATGCCAAATGAACAGTAACAACAAACTGTGTTCTAGAAGTCTGGTGGAGGGACAGGTCACTTCTGATGGTCCTGGTTAATGCAGCTCTGAGGAGGAAGTGAGATGGTGACAGATGATTGGGATCTGAAGAGGCAGAGAGGAGGGTAGAAGTGAGGAGGAGACATGTGACACACATCCACACAGTAAAGCTGAATTCAGGTACTTGGGAAGGGGGGTATCAGACCTGAAAGGTGGCTTGCACCCCAGTGTTCAGGATTGTGGATGTTTAGCCAAGACTTCGGACTATAACCTGTAAGCGAGAGAGGAGCCTTTGTTTAGAGAGGACCTACTGTGTGCCACACCCTGTGCTGGGGTGTGGTAGAGGTTGGGGGTGGGATAATTAGGATGTGGTGCCATCGTTGCTAACAATGTGTGAAAGAAAGTGATAATGAAGAGGTGATGATCAGTCCCCTGGCAGAGCGTAGGTAAATGGGATGGGTTGGCAAGGACAGGAGACCATTAGGAGGTTACTGCAGTAATTAACCAGAAAATCCTTCACTTAATCTTCTGTGTGTGTCCTTCCTTAGGGTGAGGTAGAGGGGAGTCAGGTGGGTACTAGCAGGCATGAAAATCATGGCTTCTACTTTAGACAGCTGCTCTTATAGAATCTCTCCCCAAAGCAATGCACATGCTTATAATTTTGCATATACTTTCCATACAATTTTTTCAGGGGTTCAAAGATCCTCTGGAACCAATCATGGTCTATGAGGTCCTAGCTGAGAACAGTGACCCCCCTCCCACACCTCCAACCCCACCTAAAGAGCAAGCATCTCCCAACAGCCAGTTCTACTACTCTACAGGATGCCCCCATTTCCACAGCAGAAAACCTGAGTGAGAGGAAACAGAAAGAAGGCAGGTGGCCCGCCCTCAAGGACGTTGCTCTGTCACCTGGATTGTTTCCTTACACCTGAGAGGACAGTGCTCTTGCAGTCAGCCCTAGTTTGCAGGAACCCACAGAAGCGGGAGGAGGCTGAAGCCAAGGCAAAGTGGGACGAACTGCAGAGAGTAATGACTTGCATGAACCCAGCCAAGAGGGAGCTTGCAATGTGGCAGCATTTCCTCTTCCTTAGAGGCTGGGGCGATTATATGATTACACCCACGCCCAGCCACGGAGCAGCAAGGACTCAGCACAGAACACCGGAGAAACCCAAGAGCAACACTTCACTTTCTATTTCTTGTTTTCCAGCTGAGACAGGTTCTATTTTGGATCAGAGCATAGTCTGGAGAGAAAGCAGTTGAAGGTCTTGGGTGCTTGGAATAAAAATTTGACCTTAATCTTTAGGAAAAAAGTGTATATCTTAGTTGGAATATTTTATTAAATGGAATGACATTCATGCCCTTCTGCATATCTACTGTCATATATTTCAGACCTAATGGTGATTCTTAAGCTTTGTGGGGTCAGGAACCCCTTTGAGAAGCAGATGAAAGCTATGAATTCTGACTCAGAAAAATGCACTTGTGCACATCAAACAAAATTTCATCATCCTAAAACCTGTCTGCAAACCCTATGTTAAGAACTCCAGGTTTGATAAGCCTTGGCCAGATCCTCTGTTAGGTCCTAGGAATGCAATGATGAATAAGACACAGTCCCTGGACTCAAGGGGCTCTGAGTTTAAGGAAGTGTATATAGATGTGAAGAGGTTGGCAGGGAGAGCCAGGTAGGTCACCGAATAGCAAGTGAACTGTAAGAGGCATTAATAGTCACCGGCTAAACAATGTCATAGAGACAGCCTGCCAGTTGTCCCTTGACTAGTAATACCCCAGGTACCACTAATCAATTGCAAAATGCTAAGTAATGTGCTAAGGCTGATTGAAAAATAAAAGTAATTTTTTAGTAACATCAAACTGAAAAATAAAAGTAATTTTTCAGTAACATCAAACCCCGTGTTCATGTGTTATTAAGAGAAAAGATTTTTTGGCTTAATGATGTATGTGAGATACTGCCTTCACCCCAGGCTCAGGGATTAGACAAATATCTCTTTGCAAGGTTAAGAAATACCATGGATAATTTCAACCAGAGGAAGAAAACCATTAAGGGTCAAAAGACGCTGGAAAAAAAAATTGATAGTTTGGTTTAAAACAATTATAGAAAATGAGAAATAGTCCTGTTAACTATCTAGAATTGCCTGCCTGTCAGAGCTTCCACAACCGGGACTACCTCCTGCAGCCTATTTATTTCATTCATATAAGTTGAAGAGTTTTCCAACAGCTGACAAATTTCCAGCCGGTGATCCAGCAGGTACCCCTAAGGATTTCCGCTCTTTCCTGAGCTTCACCTTACAGGCAAGTGAAAGCTTCCTCCAGAGAGAAAAAAAGTATTTCCCTTGCTTGTGTTTTCCTGTCAAACTCCTACTCACAACCCCCACCCCACCTTTCTTTTACAGCCACATCTCTGGGGTGTAAACTTGAAGGCCTGACCCAGCACAGGGACCCTCTGGTTCCCAAATCCAAGGCCTTCTTATAAGGCCTTGTCCACAGCTGTCCCTCTTCTCCCTCTTCTCAGTCTCTTCTGATGAAGGGCATCCCTGCCCCTCACTCCCACCAAAAACCTTCAGTCTGGGAGCGATAGCTCACACCTGTAATCCCAGCACTTTGAGGGGCCTAGGCAAGCGGATCACTTGCCAGGAATTCGAGACCAGCCTGGACAGCATAGCAAGACCCCATCTCTACCAAAAAAAAATGTAAAAAGCAGCCAAGCATAGTGGCAGGCACCAGTTGTCCCAGCTACTCAGGAAGCTGAGCCAGGAGGATCACTTGAGTCCAAGAGGTTGAGGCTGCAGTAAGCTGTGTTCATGCCACTGCATTCCAGCCTGGGTGAGACAGTGAGACTCTGCCTCAAAAAAAACAAAACAACAATAAAAGACCTCCAACAGCTCCCCAGTGGTGCAACCCTGTGGCCTACATATGGGACCAGACAGAGCCCGACTCCTCCTTTCCTCTGAACTGCCCTCCCTATATCCCACCATGCCTCTTTCCATCAGTTAGGCACACATTTAAGAGCAGCATTCATTACAAAAGTTGGCTGATGATGGCTTCAACAAATAGAGGTTTATTTTTCCCATACCACAAGAAGCCCCAGGGTAAGTGACTGCTGGTATTCTTTCAGCAGCTAAATGATGTCAGGGCCAGTGTCTTTGTGATTCTTCTTGGCCTTTCTTCATGGTAGCAAAATGGCTTGCCTTGTTCCACACATTGTGTTTGTAAGGGAAAGTCCATGGTGGGTCATTTGTTTTTCTTACCTGGGAAGCAAAACTTCCTCAGAAGGATCTCTTTTAGGTGTGCAGCTCTACTGCGAAGTTCCTGTCCCTGGTTTTACAGACTTAGTCTCTTCCATCTTGCAAACTTCCCGTTATGTTACTGAGGCCACATGTGGGTCACATGTCCTACCACCAGCAGCAAGGAAGGCTGGGAAAGCAGGAACAGGACTATCATGACTGGCATGTCTGATATTACCCCAAACAAAATGACAGCTCTGCAAGTGGGGAAGATGGAGGGAATGGATGCTGGGTAGACGCCAGGACTTGCTGTGCAGTGTTCTGATTCAACAGATTGCGTCACTCTCCTGTCAGGTGGGCAACTATTTGGTATCACACAAACAATAGCTTATTCATCTTTGTATCTCTAAGTCCTAACACAGCTTTGTGGCACTTACTCTCTCAGACAAACTTATGAGTAAATGAATGTCTGTCTGGTTTTAATACCTCTCACATCTAAAGTAGTTCTTTTAAAACACAATCCAGTTTTATTCTTTTCTTTTTATATCTCTTATATGAAAATCAATTCATCATTAGTTTTCCATTGGATCTGGGGAGAAGGGTAAGTTGTAAAGTGCTAGAGTAATGGTATTGACAAGGTATATGATGAAGTTGAACAATATGAGAGAAGATGGGATCATGGTAACCTTGTTATCCCTAGGTCAGTTTAACTATTGAAGAGGAAATAAACTGAGCACTAAAACTAGCTTTCCTTTAGTTTTTATTAAAATCAGAACCAGGGCTTTGTAGTGTAACTTTGTGCAATGCGAATTGAGAGCTTGAGAAATCCAATGACCATACAAGTTTGGGAATGGGTTGTAGTCTTGTTAAGAGCCTAACCGACCTCTTACCCAAATTCTGGTAATAATCAAAGCTGCACATGGGTGTGCAGCACCGTGTGGAGCTGATACCTCTGATTCAGGTTGAGATGTCTGCTCAGAGCAGAGAACGTTGTTTCCAAGGGCCACAGATTGTGGGCCTGCCAAGGGTCTCTTTTAGGTGTGCAGCTCTACTGCAAAGTTCCCATCCCTGGTTTTAAAAACTTAGTCTCTAGGACTCCAAGTCCAACTCCTGTGCCATTTTTCCAAGAAGTTACACCTGGTCAACCTCATTTCTACCAACACTTTCCCCAACTCCACCTCTATCTCCACCTCACTCCAGCCAGAAATGGCCACCCTCCGCTGAGTTGTAGCACTTGTAGATGATTGTTTGATTGGGATTCTACCAGATTTGTATTGTGAGAGTCATTCGGGTATGTTCCATCATAGAGAGTGCCAGAGTTTCTTTAGAATGGCATGATCTAGCTTTCATCTAACCTTATTGCACCATTTTGTACCCAGACTCAAGCCCAGTGAATTGTATCAATGTCAATATCATGGTTGTACAATTATACTTAAGTTTTGCAAAGTGTCACCATTGGGAGAAACCAGGCAGAGTACAATCACTTTGTATTCTTTTTTACAACCATATATGAATCTACAATATCTCAATAAAAATTTTAAAAATAAAAATATTTCTTTCTAATCCCTCTGTCTTTTGTGTCAATCCTAGCATTACTATGTCTCCCTCTAGCCATTCGTGTTCGTACCTAGGAGTCAGTTCTCTTACCTCCCTCTATCTCAGTTTTCTCATCTGTAAAATAGGGATGATAGTAATGCCTACCTCTTGGTTGGGGGGATTAAATGAGTTAATATTTGTGAAGCACATAGGAAGGTGCTTAACTGTTAAATAAACAATAAATAAATAAAATATCTTATGCTTAACTTTCTCTTTCTGCCTTAGATCCAATATGTTATAAGTCCTGATGAATTTTCCTACCATGTGTCTCATAGAGTCTCTATTTCCCATGCCCCTCTCTCAGTTCTGACCTTCAGAGCCGCCATAATCTCCTCCTCTTGAAGCCTTGCCATTGTGAAGTTAGTCACTTCACCTCTGCCTCCCATGGCTCCTCCATTATCATGTTCCACATTGATTTCCAGTTTCCTTTTTCTGTTTATCTCTTTTCACCCACTAGCATACGAGCTCCTTACTGGAAGGCATCGTTTCTTATTCCTCTTTGAAGTTTCAGCTCCTAACATAGTGCCTGGCACAAAATGAGTGTTCAGCATATGTTTTTGTGTGAGTGATAATTAATCAGGAATAATCTCATTTCAGCTACTGGAATTGCTTTTTTGCAGTTATGGTAGATGACCTCTGAATCTATAGCTTTGTGACCCCAAGCAGAGACTGCAGCCTTACCCTTTAACAGTCATGGAGTCTTGTAGATAGAGTCCTGCAGATAAGTTTTCACTTTTCTTCTCCCATGGGCACACTGTCCTGGGCTTCCTGGATACTTGTTAACTCTTGAACATACCTCCATTTCTTGAGACCCACCTAAAGCCATATACAAGATTGGTGAGTGTGCATCCTGGCATGTACACAGCCTTTGGATAAATATGCGGCCATCGTTCAGTTAGCCCTTGGCATCCTTGTGAAGTAAAATAAGGGAGATAGCCTCAGCATCCGATATTATCATTGCAGTGACTTCAATATTTGATTCCTGGGTCATCCCACAGTTAATTTTTTCATTGGTAGATGGGAATAAACATTGCTGGTTATAAACTGGACCAACTCTATGGAAAACATTACTGAGATCATACAGAAATTTTATAAAGTATTTCAAGAAATATTCAGTAATAAGGATTTTACTGGAATTGGGAAGAAGGCTGGCAAAAATAGTCTAGAGACCACAAACCCAACCTTCATTTTGGCAATTTATTGTCTCTGTCTGAAGCAGCTGACTAAGGTAATACTCTCACTCCTCCTTCCACAAGCAAAGAAACAGACCTGACATCAATCATAAAAACAACTACTGTTTATTAAGTACTTATTACGTGCCAGGTACTTTTTGTTAGGGGCTGGTGACTTAACAGCAGCAATGATAATGACCACCACATACTGGATATTTACCGTGTGCAACACACCACAGTAGGAACTTACATGAATTGTCTCTGTATGGCTGTGACACATTCCCTGAGGATCCAGGTATATTTTTTAAGTCATTTCATGACCTGATTTCTCCCAAGTACTTCAGTTTCTGAGATCTCTGTCTCCCGGGAGCAGGGACCCCAGCCCCTTTTAGCACTAGACAGCAAACCCACAACTTCACAAACTCTAACTTCACCCCAACAGGCAGATTCCCTCAGGAAAAAGAGTGGTAAATGAATAAACCCTCCAAACAGAAAAGGGCTGAGCACCTAAGAGATTCAGGATGGCATTTTTGGAAATGTTCACTTCAGGTTGAAAAGAAAACTTTTGAAATGATTAGTGAGTTATTTAGAACCTCAATATTCTAAAGTTTGAGAAGATAACATACTGAGGAATTTAATTTAGATTTCCTTAACATGCTCTCTTATGATAAGAGAGCATTCAGTATATAAATGCTATGCAACAGTACTGCCAAATTGCAACACAGTATGGGAGAAATTTGTCATTTTGAAATGCTAAGGGAGTTCTTACTAACAGCTTTCTCATCTTGTAAAGCTATTATTTTTCTGAACGATAATATGATTTATAAACCTCAGCTGAGTTTTATAGTTTTGATGGGAATAGACTCAAAATGCATTTTCTCAGAATATAAAATTCTCTCAGGAGTTGACCAAATGAGGAATAAATAGAAACTTCCGCAACCAAGTGTACCAAAGTCTTGGTCTCCACTAGCATCTCTGTAGGTGAATGTTGGTCTTCCTCAGGGTTCTGGGCTCAGTTTGACTCTCACTCTCAACTCTGCACACTTTCCCTGGGTGACATCAGCCACTCCAAATCCTTTGACTCTTACCTAGGCCAGCAACTCCCATGTCCACACTCCCATCCCCTCCCAGCTTTCCAGAGTTACAATGCCCTATGTCTAACGACCCACTAGACTGCCCACCATCACAACCTAAGCCACATTAGCCTCAGATTCTCTCCTGTCCCCAAACCCTGTTCCTTCTCCTAGAACATTGGTAGTAGAATGATACTAACATTTGGAGGAATTAGGTACGAATCTTGGAATCTAGCACAGGAGACTGAAAAGTGAATAGGTAACAACAGAACTCTTAGGGAGGATAAATGAAATTCATACATAATCTAACCTTTTTTTTTGAGACGGAATCTCCCTCTGTCATCCAGGCTGGAGTTCAGTGGTGCAATCTCAGCTCACTGCAACCTCCACCTCCTGGGTTCAAGCGATTCTCCTGCCTCAGTCTCCCAAGCAGCATGGGCCACCTCGCCCGGCTAATTTTTGTATTTTTGGTAGAGATGAGGTTTTAGCATGTTGGCCAGGCTGGTCGCAAACTCCTGACCTCAAGTGATCCATCTATTTCAGCCTCCCAAAGTGCTGGGATTACTGGTGTGAGCCACAGCACCTGGCCCCATAATCGAACATTTTAGTGCAGAATATTGATGTGTTTGATTATAGAGGTATTAGTGGTGTATGTACAATCTTAACTTTCTGATATCTAAAAGTTTCTGAATTCCAAAACATATTCCAGACCACGGGTTTTGGGTGAAGAATTTGAGGACCTGTCATATATAAAGCATAAGTTATATAAGGTAATAATGTATATTAAGTGCCTCCTTAGTGCAGACTAGCACATAGTAAGGGCTCAGAAATGACAACAATTATTAAAAAGAGGAAATGGGTTGCCTTAGACTTTATAGAATATTGAGGAAGCTGAGACATCGTATAGGAAATACATGTTTTTCATCTCTAGTCCCCCAAAATTTTTATAATCCTATATTTCAAAAATTTGAGGGCAATTACTTTTCTATGCACTATCATGCTTTTAAATGATAGGCTTTGCCATTGTCCCCCTATTTACAGTAGGAGGAAGAAGATTCAGAGTATTTATTACAGAGGCAAGCAAAGGCAGGCATGGGTGATTCTGGGAGAGGAGGCAGCACAGGCAGAGGCCTGGTCAAGTTGAAGAGGTGTTCACACAAGAATAAACATCGAAAGTCTGCAACCCAGGAAGCTTGGCACAAAGTGATGACAGCTGAAGCCAGGACATGTTTGGGGAAAATTATAAAGACCCTTGAATATTATAAGTTTGTATTTTATCCTGTAGATGACTGATTTTTAAATGTTTTTAGCAAGAGAGCTTTATGGAAACAAAACTTGATTTGCATTGGAGCTCTGTCCACTGCAGCCACACACCAACTGGTTTTTACTACATCCTGAGTGCTCTTTTAAAAGAGCAGATCTGATCATCTTAGTCCTTTGGGCACACTCTTCAAAGATATCTCATTAAACTTGGAGTGAAATGCCATCTCCCTGCAGGCTCTGGGTAATGTGGCCCTACCCATCTTCCCAGCTCATCTCATACAGGTCGAGTATTCCTTATCCAAAATGACTGGGACCAGAAATGTTTTAGATTTGTGATTTTTTTTTTCAGATTTTGGAATATTTGCATATACACAATGAGGTATCTTGGGATGGGACCCAAGTCTAAACACAAAACTCATGCACGTTTCAAACATATACATGAATAGATCCTTATATATATGGCCTGAGATTAATGTTATACATTATTCTTAATAATTTTGTGCCTAAAACAAGTTTGTGTTTTACACAAACATTGAGCCATCAGAAAGCAAAGGTATTACCACCACAGCCTGCCATGTGGACAGTTTGTGGTTGTTTGGCATCACCATCATTCCTAACCCTAAATTTATGTGCTGCCAATAAATGTTTTAACTGTGACCTGATACATGAGGTCAGACGTGGAATTTTCCACTGTAGTGTCATGTCAGCACCCAAAAAGTTTTGGATTTTGGAGCATTTCAGATTTTAGATTTTCAGATTAGGCTTGTATAATCTGTACTACCTCCCTGACTTACCACTCGTAGGTCCTCCCATGAGCCCATGTCCCTCCCCTCCTGAAGAACTTTATAAGGGATGCCCTCTCTCTGTCTCCTCCCTTCCACTTGCCTAATTAGCTCCTAGTTTGCTCTTTCAAACCTCAGCTCTGCCAGCTTTTTTCAGGGGAGCCTTTCCCAGCATGGTTACGATGCCCTATTCTATGCTCTCCTGCACTCCGTGGACTTCCTTGTAAACTTTAATCAAGGTTGTGTTAAATGATCAGCTGGAGGTTTGGTTATTTGATACTTTCTCCCAATATGCTGTAAACTTTGAGAATGGGTAGTGTGGCCCCATCTGGCTTGTTTATGACAGTGTCCTGGAACCTCCCTCAGGCCCCTAAGCAGACCCCCAACTATTTGTTGAAAATACACCAGTAAATATAATGGGAAGACAAATGGGGGAGGAGGCTGTTGTGGTTGAAATTAGGATGGAGCCTTTGGCTGAAGCAGGAATGTGGGGCCTGGGATACTTCCCACTAAGCCTGCCCCTTCCCCTCCACAGAGGTCCTGGAGGCACAGAGTGGAAAACACTCTGAAAAGCACTGTTGGAGATGATGGGATGATCTGACTAACAAAAGGCTTTGTTATTTGGCTTTGGGGTGAAGACTGTTATTCTCTTGGCCTGAGGAAACTTTCTTTTGCTTCATAGTCAAAAGAATGATCAAAGTAGCTTTGCGTAGACAGGAAGCATATTTCATTCATTTATTTCAACATCTTGTCTCTCTTGGGTAAGGAATGACTGTAAAAGACATCTGTGGGATGGTCAGAATTGTATTATTTTGTGCAAGACTAGATGTAGAGTAGATATTTCTTTGGAAAGTCATCCTGGCCTAGGCCCAGACCATCAGGAAGATTGCCTCTGTACTCTGTGGATCCATGCACACGTGGCCCCATTCCTGGGTCTGGGATCATGTGACACATGCAGATCATGTGACTCTAATACTCCTTCAGTGTGGTCAGCTATAATACAGTCAAGGAATCCCTATATCTGTTAAACAGGGTGAATGGAAGTGAAAATTACCTTTTGACTGAGTAGCATTGCTGAAGAAAATCAGTAGAAGTGGTCCAAGATCCTTTCACATTGTCTCAGTTCTAAATGTTGTAAACTTTCAAATTACTGAAACTCTGGGTTTCAGTATCCAACCCCTTCAAGGCCAGCTGAAAATCAACAACAGAGTGGGTTAAAATAAAAGAAGCATGTCTGTGCAATCCCAAATTAAAGCGAAAATATGTGCTGGCCAAAAGTAAGTCATTTTTCAGCCTCAAAATATTTTTTCCAAATTCTAAGATCCTGCATTTGACATCTTTAAGAGGGAGATATAACAGCTGAAGTTGTCTTTGTTCAGAATGTAGGAGACAGTTTTGTCTAGACTTTCAGGAAAGATATAGAATGACATTTTCAGAACAAATCAAAATATATTTTTAAATTCCTTTTTCCCCTTCACAAAGAGGATCTGACATGCTTCTGTGATTTGAATTTGGCTGATCTATAAATGGCCTCAATAGTTTAACATGAAAAGTAGAGTAAAATAAACCATTGAGAAAAGTTATTAAAATACTGTTAGTTCACTTTCTTACCTTCACAATAACCTTACCACCAAAAACAATTTAGTAACTAATATTGAGTGGAGTGGTTTCTAGGTATGTGTTAATCTCTTGACATACATTTTCTGACTTAGTTCTCACCACAACCCCATAAAGCAGGTATTGCTGTTATGTTAATTTTCTCATGAAGACACAGACAGTTGGGGTGACTCACTCAAAGCCACAAAGCCAAGCAGGGACTATGTCTGACTGATCTCCCAAACCTGCCTTCCTGCCCTCCTCACCACTGTGCTTGGGTCTTCTTTCTTCACAGGGCCAGCATCGTACAAAAACGCATTATTTATTTTCAAGATGAGGGCTCTCTGACCAAGAAACTTTGTGAACAAGGTAAGACCCTGTGGGTGGGGAGGGGGAGGGGCAGAGACATGGAAGGCAGCTCCTCCTGCACGATCCTCCTGCTGCAAGAATTAAGGCCGCTGGGCTTCGTGAGTTCCTCTGGGTTCTGCTTCCTCACGTAGCTCCGATTTTTAATCTGGCTGTGTGCTGTGGATAATTGGATCCGCCTTAAGCTCTAATTACTCAGCTTGATTCCCTGGGTAGAAGATAATGTACCTTATATTGGTGTCGTCTTCTTATTTTTGTGAAACAGTGATTATTCTGAAGAAGTTCCTTGGAATAATTCACAGGACTTAATTAAGGAATGCACAATTGTGTACCTTTAAAAAGTCTGTAATGGTTCTTTGGAAAAAAATCACCAGCAAGATCTTGTGTGGCACCCAGACAATATGGGAGGATTTTCTCCAGAGAAGACCAGCAGGGGATGGGGATGCCAAGGGGGTGTTGACCTTGTGATATCACCACATTCAAGGATCTAGTCCTTAGATTTGCAAACTTATCAACCTCCTCTCCTTAGGTTGAAGGTGTTGTAACAAAGCTCATGGAGGCTAACTAGACTCGGGGGATAAAGCAGAGACCTGAGTTTAGATCAGGCCCAGGTTCGGATCTGCCTCTGCCCCTTCTAGCCATGTGACTTAAATAGATAAAATAGTACAGTACCTCCTTGACACATAGTAAATGCTGTCTATAGAATAGATAGCTCTTGTTATCTATATCTGAAAGCTTATTCATTAATCTACTGCAAAAAAAATTGACCTTAAACATCGGAATGTTTTTAAAAGTTATTGGATAACTACATAAAAATAAAAAATGTTCTATATTTATACAGCATAACAATCTCATTTCTATTTAATTTTGCAGAATTTTTATTTGCATTTAGAGCAATTAGTGTTTTGAGAAGAAATAATCCTCTCCAACTATAGCAAAGTATAAGCTACTAAGAAAAAGAAAGGTTGATAAAGGTCTTCGGGGAAAACAATAATAATAGGTAATATGTTTGGGGTGCTTTGCTACGTGCCAATAACTATTTTAAGCACTTCATATGCATTAATTTTATAATCTGCACAGCAGCCCTATATGGTAAAGATTATTTTTATATTTTTATTTTATGGATGAGGGGCCTGACACAAAAAATTTAAATAGCTTTCTTAGCATCATATACTCATGGTGGAAGGCTGGATTTGAAGTCAGGAGCCAATGCCCTTAACCATTGCTTTCTATCAAAGCAACTTCTTCCCAGTTCGGTAGTTCTTATCATTGCCTTTGACAGATCAATGCATTGTCCTCCTGTAGATGAGCTGAGCAGAAACTAGGTCCCCTGTTTGGAATTGTTTAGAGAACATGGCAATAGCAAAGAGAGAGTTGGATACCTTGCATTAGGATCATACCTCCCAGAGGGGCTGGAGAGCTGGAATCTGCAGTCCAGAGAACCCTGGCCAGCTTCCACATGGACACCACCACACATGTCTTCTGAGGCTTTTCTTTTTTGTGTTCAACTGCCTGCAAGTTCACTCAGCCTTTCTCTAAACAGGGAGCATCTCCACTTATTAAGCTTTTGGTTCCTCAATGACAATCCCATCCCTGCTGTATCTTCATGTGATGAGATCCAGGTGCTGTGGTGGACTTGTGGGTGTTTTGGATCACACATTTCCAAGACACCTCTTGTAAATGCCTTAGACAAGTCTTCACATAACATCAGGATTGAGACTTTGGGAAGTGCACATTAGTTAATGATTGATGTCAGTACATGAGGGTGTCAGTGAAGTATCTCCTAAGAACCCTCAGCTCCTGAAAATAAGGCTGTCCTCCGACAGTCAAACTGACAAAACCACACCACAGTGCCTGGGGAGAAGACCTAGAGCTGCACAGATGAAAAGCAAAGGCAACCAACACTTTTAAAAAGCAAGATAAACAATAGGTTACTTCCAATTAAGAACAGAGAAACAAAACATTCAAAAAAGTGACCTATAACAAACATATGCATACACATACTTTATTTTTTATTTTGTTAGTTTTTTTGAGACAGAGTTTCACTCTGTCACCCAGGCTGGAATGCAGTGGCACCATCTCGGCTCACTGCAACCTCCACCTCCCGGGTTCAGGCGATTCTCCTGCCTCAGCCTCCCGAGTAGTTGGGATTACAGGAACACACCACCATGCCCATTTTTGTATTTTTAGTAGAGATGGGGTTTCATCTCTACTAAATATGAAAAGATCTCTGTCTCACAAGTAAGATCTAAATAGAGATTTGCCATGTTGGCCAGGCTGGTCTCGAACTCCTGACCTCAAGTGTTCCGCTCATCTCTGCCTCCTAAAGTGCTGGAATTACAGGCATGAGCTACCGTGCCCGGCCCTGCATACACATACTTTAATACCATGTCACAAGCAATTAAATGAAAGAGACAAAAAAAAAAAAGGAAAAATGAAGGGAAACGCAGAAAAAAGAGAAAAATGTCAACAGAAACAGGATAATGAGAAAAGGAAGAAAAAGGGAAGAGGAACAAAGAATACAGGAAGAGAGTTGCAAAGGAAGTCAGTGGATTTCGAGTAGAAATGGGGAGAGAGGGCAGCTCTGGAGATGCTCCATAGCCTGAAATTACCCATGGTTGGCAGACCCTGCTGTGGTTAGAAGAGGAGTAAGTGGACGATTCTTATCACTGCCCTTTGAAAGCCTGATTCATTTTCAATAGGCTTTTCCTTAGTAGGAAAACAGTATGTCTGTTTTTATTTTCAAACTGAAAAATTTATTTTTCAAATGGGAGCTTAAAAATGTATTTTTCAAATGGAAGCTTATTTTCCTTTGAAAATCCAAAAGGTTTATTATGCATTCCTTTGAACCCTCAGAAATATCTTTAAGTTTACCACCTATATCCGAAAGCCCTTTTGATAAGGCAAAGCTACCAGTTGGCCTTCTTTTGGTTTTTGTAGAGACTATTGCTGCCTCATTTAATAGCCCCTAGTAGCTACAATTGAAACCTCAGCATGTATCTCTGATTTAGAAATCCTAGAGCTATGTAGGGAGGCAATTTTTTTTTTAGTGCATCTTTCTTCATTGGAAAAAGCAATACAGAAACAATAAAAAAGTTTTCTCTCTTTGCTATCTATGCAGACCTATCCAGATGAGGTCTTTCCTGGAGTAATGTAGTGCAGAGATTAAGGGTATGAGTCCTGGACCCAAAAAGACCTGGCCTCCAGTTCTGCCTGCCCTGTTCACTAACCCTGTGACCTTGAACAGGTTACCTAATCTGCTTCAATTTACTGACCCGTAAAATGGGGATAGCAAAAGTACTTACCTCCTAGCATTGTTAGGATTAAATGAGACAATATATGGAAAGAAATCAGCAAATAAAAGGACTTAGTATTTTGTAGTTATTATTATGATGTCTCATCCTTTCGTCTCTACCCTAGAACCTAGAATTCACTTCTATCCATCATGGATTTTATATATTTAAACCAAATCAACCCAGTAAATTCCAAAAGGAAGTCTTGTAAAATGCTCTTCATAACACTCACAATGATTTTAACATTCTTTGCCACTACTCTTTGTATAATATTTAAGAATAAATGTCCAACTGCAAAGAAAAAAAATTTATGTTAATACTACTAGAGGAAGTGAAAAAAAGCAACTGAAGCAAGTTACATCTGTAGTCATTGTTTTCATCTTGCAGGAAGCAGAACAGACTAAAAGCAACAACGTGCAGCTAGAGATGTGGGTTTGACAATCGGAAATACTGAATTTATTCATGTAATCTCTCTTTCCCCACTTATCAGCTATTCACAGCTAAAAATGAGGGCCGAGAGGGAATCTTAAGTTTTTCCTGGCTACTTCTATACCCAGAAGTACAGTAAACCTGAGCTTATGAACACATTTCCACCCCCTACTCCTCCCAGTGAAGTCTCTGAAAGCGTGATAAGAAGTGACGTGATTATATATGCATGCCTCTTTTTTTTCTCCCTTCAGTAATTCTTTATCTCTCTCCATTTATTTTCACTGCTCTGCTTCAAAGTCATTCCTTCTGGTCCTGTCATTTTGGTCCCAGAGAATATTTCCTAGAGAAAGCACACATGTGTATTCCTCTTAAAATTTGTTAGAGAAATCCTGTTGTGGGAGGGGTGGGGAAGGAGACCAGGATCCGGAAAGGATGACTGAGTGAATTTTACCCCTGATTTTTCAACATAGCCCCCATCTTAAATATTCTCGAATAGCCTATGGGTTATTGCTCCCACAGATCTTCTCAATTTATTAGGGAAAAAGCTCTCTTTTTTTTTTTCAAAATATTACCATACTTAGAGGCATACAAAATCCTTTATTGCCCAAGTACTGATCTGGCTCTAAGTCTTATTAACTAATGAAAGCTGCATCTTCTTTTCCTAAGGGTTAAGGATAAAATGAGACCATGATAGCACCACCTTATATACAACCCACATTTACTTTCTAACTTGGTGACTTTTCTGACTGTTTCAGATTCCACATTTGATGGGGTGACTGACAAACCCATCTTAGACTGCTGTGCCTGCGGAACTGCCAAGTACAGACTCACATTTTATGGGAATTGGTCCGAGAAGACACACCCAAAGGATTACCCTCGTGAGTAGAGTGGCTACTCTGTGGTTTGGGGAAAAGCACATTGTCAAAGTTCTGTCTGGTTATAGGGCACACTAGCTGCAGCATGTCAGATCTGCTCCCTAGTATTGGCTGATTCATGAAATGCACAATCCAAATATGTATATTAATCAATACAGGCAGACATTATATGGGTATGCTTTCAGCTTCTTTGCATAGCATTGTGCTATTTTTTTTCTTTTTTTTTTTTTGAGATGGAGTCTCACTCTGTTGCCGAGGCTGGAGTGCAGTGGCACAATCTCGGCTCACTGCAACCTCCGCCTCCCGGGTTCAAGCAGTTCTCCTGCCTCAGCCTCCTGAGTAGCTGGGATTACAGGTATGGGCCACCATGCCCAGCTAATTTTTGTATTTTTAGTAGAGATGGGGTTTTGCCATGTTGCCCGGGCTGGTCTTGAACACCTGACCTCAGGTGCTCCACCCACCTTGGCCTCCCGAAGTACTGGGATTACAGGTGTGAGCCACTGTGCCCAGCCCCAGCATTGTGCTTTCTTATCTGTGATTTTTAAAAATATTCCCGAAGTCATGCTGCTTATATTCAAGTGAGGCATTTGGTAACCTCAATCCCCCTGCAATGACCCTGTCCATGAATTCCATGACAGACCTGCTGGAAATAGCGGCAAAAGGGACCTGCTCTTGACTCTATAGGTCAAGGTCAACAAATACTCTGCTATCATAGGTGTTAGTAATTAGTCAGCATGCCTTTTTTTTACTGACTTCAGATGCCACCTTGAAATCCCTTCATGAGGGGCCAAGCATGGTGGCTCAAGCCTGTACTCCCAGTGCTTTGGGAGGCTGATGTGGGAGGATCCTTTGAGGCCAGGAGTTAGGCAACATAGCAAAATTCTAAAATTAGCTGGGCATGGTGGCACATGCCTGTAGTCCTGTAGTCTTGCCTGTAGTCCTAGCTACTCAGGAGGCTAAGGCAGGAGGATCTTAAGCCCAGGAGTTCAAGGCTGCAGTGAGCCATGACCACACCACTACACTCCAGCCTGGGCAGCAGAGCAAGACACTGACTCAAAAAAAAAAAAAAAAAATCTTTTCATAACATTGTTATCAAGATAGCCAATACAAAGCCATGAGAGTTGTCAGGAGACCCCAAACTTACTATTTTTTAAGTAGATCCTACTAATTCCACTTTATCATATAATTGTCTCAACAAACGCCTAACATGTGCCAGGCACTGTGCTCAGCTCTAGAGTTATAATACTGAACAAAAAAAAGATGTACCCCATATTCTCAAGCCACTCAGCGGCTAGTGGAGAGACAGACACTAACCAAATAGTCATGCAGAAAGAGGTGAAGACTATAAGAAAAGTGGACTTACTGTGAACCAAGCATTTCTACATATGTTATAGTGTTTAATTCTCAAAGTAATGTGTTTTTGTGGATACGTTTACTGGGGAGGAGAGAGATGTCATGATTTGCCCACACTGAGATGTAAGTAATGGATCCAAGATCCAAAGGGGTTTTTCAGGCTCCTATGCCTGCCTTTTGTTTGGGTTGCGTGTTGCCCATTCTCTCTGTGGGTGGCAGGATGTCCATGTGTGGCACTGAGCCTGTTTTTTTCTGTTCATTGTCTGTTTTGTTCTTGTGCATTTTACTTTGGAGTTACCGCAGTTCAGGAAGAACAGTAGGAATGGGAGAGAGAGATTAAAAAGAGGGATTTGGCTCAGGTCCCAAAGGAAAGGGGGAGAAAAGGGCACATGATTGGACTTAAGAAGACTCAGACCAGATCAGAACCTCCATGATCCCCACGCAGCCCACCCAGAGGGGACTTCGACATTTGTTGACAAATCAAGAGCTCTATTGTTTAATGTTACCCACATGCAATCAAGGCTTGGGATCTTAGAAGCCTCTTTCTAGTTCATTCTTCTGACTCTGAGATTCAGCCTGATCTGCATCAGCTGTGTGGGAGACCTGTGCGAAGAAACTTGGACTCTCTGCCTGGGGGAAAGAAAACATTTGGAACAAGCATGATGGAAAAATTTCCTCCAGCCTCTCCTATCCACTAACCAGAGGAAATAAAATGTTAGGGGCCCGTTACTCATCTTTTGTGATCCTAAGAAGCTTCTTGACCTTTCCTATTCTGCCACTGTCATTTCCCAGAATTTAGGGAGGAGGTGAAAAAAAAAATTGTTTCTGGGTCTTTGGGCCAAATCAAGTACAAATCTATACAGAGTTTCTGTGGAGTTGTTGAGAGTTTCTTAGTAAATATAGCAGTGTGTTCCAGATCTTCTAGGATTGTTCCGTTTCTGACATGATGTCTCATAGACAGTTGTCAGATTGTGTCCTAATTTTTGGTTGGAAAAATTTGGTCACTTGTACAGAATAGCACTTAGCATACTGTAGTTATTTTTTTAAAAGTCTTTCTTTCCCACTAGACCAAGAAGTCCTCCAGGACAAACGTGATGACGTGCTTATCTTTGATTCTTAGTGCCTGTTGTCTTCCCAAGCACTGTGTACTGATTGTTGAACTCAGAGTCACACTCATTATGACCTGGGAGGCAGATGTCTAGCCTTCAGCTAATTATGATGGGCAGTATGGAGGAGAGTGTGAGTCAAACCTTCCATGGAGGAAAAGGAGTGAACACTCAGGGAGACTGGAGCCGTTTAAAAGGACATGGGGAGGATCTAATCAGGATCTTGAAAATTTAATGTTCTCAAAAGTTATTTCTATCAGTCTTAAGTAATAGATGAATTTCTTTTTGCCGCTGTAAAGATGATACTGTCTTGATAACCATTCTCTATCATCAAGCCCAGAGAAGCTTCCCACAATAGTGCAAATTGACAATTGCCAAGCCCCCCTGTCCTTTATTAGTCATCCAAAACACTGCTTTCTCTACAGTGATCTTAGGACAGTGGTTCTTAAGCTTTTAAATCTCAGGACCCCTTTTGTATGCTTAAAAAATCTTTGAGGATCCCAACATAAGTGGTTTATATGGGTTATAGCCATCAATCTTCCATGTATCAAAAACTAAAACAGAGAAATTGAAAAATATTATTTATTTTTAAAATAAACCTAGTAAATTAAAAATAATAAACTTGTTCCAGGTTAATATAAAGAACATATTTTATGAAAATACCTATATTCAAAACAAAAGAAATGTGAAAAGAGGATCAGTGTTTTATGTTTTTGCAACTGTCTTTTCTATCTGGCTTAACAGAATACACCTGGATTCCCATTTGCCTTTGCTTCTGCATTCAACTTAGATTCAAAATAGATTCAAATAGGTTCAAAAAATCTATTTTTTGGTTGAAGTATGCGGAGAAAATTCTGTCTCATATGGCTATGTAATTGGAAAAGGGAAGAGTATTTTAATAACCTTTTCTGATAATTATGGATAATCTTTGATCCTACACCAGAACTCTGCAAATTGTTTTTTTAAAGGTTAATTACAATGTGGAATATGAAACTATATCAATGAATTTGTACTCTTACATTAAAAGTCATTGCTTTACCTTCTACTTTGAATGGATCTTTTACAAATGCATGGTTTTGTAACATCTTACGTTGATCATTTGGAAAATATTGGTTTACTGAGTTATGCAGATTGTCCAAGTGTTGACACAGTTCATTAAACAATATGAAAAGCCATATCCATTAATATCACTACCAATCTCATCAGAAAAGTATTTAATATTGGAAAGCTATCAAGTTCATAGTAATGAGCACAAGTTTTCTAAAATTCTGGGTTTTGCTTGAAAGCTTGAATTTTATCATTGGCAACAAATACTGTCAGTTGTTTTCCTTGAAGTGACAGGATCACTTTATTTTTTAGAAAATGTAGGCCAAATTCCCAAGTCTGAATAACCATAATTTGTCTGTCATTTGTCCTTTCAAGTGAAAATGATGTTTTATGAACATAAAAAGCGGCTAGTCCAGCTTGCACCTCAAAGAGTCACATAAGTGCTTTTATTCAAGACAATCACAGTACTTCAGTATATAGCAGAAGTGCTTCTGCATAGTTCCCAATTAGTCACACAGAAAAAATAAAAATATGTTTACTCAAAGGCAGAGATCTAATGAAATTAATCATTTTTATTGTTTTTTCAGGACATTCTTTTTTTTTTTAACTTTAAGTTCTGGGATATGTGTGCAGAATGTGCAGGTTTGTTACATAGGTATACATGTGCCATGGTGGTTTTGTCGCACCTATCAACCCATCATCTAGGTTTTACGTCCCATGTGCATTAGGTTATTTGTCCTAATGCTCTCCCTCCCCTTGCCCTGCACTCCCTGACAGGACCAGGTGTGTGATGTTCCCCTCCCTGTGTCCATGTGTTCTCATTGTTCAACTCCCACTTACGAGTGAGAACATGCTGTGTTTGGTTTTCTGTTCCTGTGTTAGTTTGTTGAGGATGATGGTTTCCAGCTTCATCCATGTCCCTGCAAAGGACATGAACTCATTCTTTTTTATGGCTGCATAGTATTCCATGGTGTATATGTGATGCATTTTCTTTATCCAGTCTATCACTGATGGGCATTTGGGTTGGTTCCAAGTCTTTGCTGTTGTAGACAGTGCTGCAATAAACATAAATATGCATGTGTCTTTATAGTAGCATGATTTATAATCCTTTGGGTATATACCCAGTAATGGGATCGCTAGGTCGAATGGTATTTCTGGTTCTAGATCCTTGAGGAATCGCCACACTGTGTTCCACAATGGTTGAACTAATTTACACTCCCACCAACAGTGTGAAAGCATTCCTATTTCTCCACATCCTCTCCAGCACCTGTTGTTTCCTGGCTTTTTAATGATCACCATTCTAACTGGCATGAGATGGTATCTCATTGTGGTTTTGATTTGCATTTCCCTAATGACCAGTGATGATGAGCTTTTTTTCATATGTTTGTTGGCCACATAAATGTCTTCTTTTGAGAAATGTCTGTTCATATCCTTCACCCACTTTTTGATGGGGTTGTTTTTTTCTTGTAAATTTGACTGAGTTCTTTGTAGATTCTGGATATTAGCCCTTTGTCAGATGGATAGATTGCAAAAATTTTCTCCCACTCTGTAGGTTGCCTGTTCGTTGTGATGCTGGTTTCTTTTGCTGTGATGAAGCTCTTTAGTTTTGTAAGATCCCATTTGTCAATTCTGGCTTTTGTTGCAATTGCTTTTGGTGTTGTAGTCATGAAGTCTTTGCCCATGCTTATGTCCTGAATGATATTGCCTAGATTTTCTTCTAGGGTTTTTATGCTTTTAGGTTTTACATTTAAGTCTTTAATAATCCATCTTGAGTTAACTTTTGTATAAGATATAAGGAAGTGGTCCAGTTTCTGTTTTATGCATATGGCTAGGCAGTTTTCCCAGCACCATTTATTAAATAGAGAATCCTTTCCCCACTGCTTGTTTTTGTCAGATTTGACAAAGATTAGAGGGTTGTAGATGTGTGGTGTTATTTCTGAGGCCTCTGTTCTGTTCCATTGATCTATATATCTGTTTTGGTACCAGTACCATGCTGCTTTGGTTACTGTAGGCTTGTAGTATAGTTTGAAGTCAGGTAGCATGATGCCTCCAGCTTTGTTCTTTTTGCTTAGGATTGTCTTGGCTATACGGGCTCTTTTTTAGTTCCATATGAAATTTAAAGTAGTTTTTCTATTTCTATGAAGAAACTCAATGGTAGCTTGATGGGAATAACATTGAATCTATAAATTACTTTGGGCAGTATGGCCATTTTCACAATATTAATTCTTCCTATCCATGAGCATGGAATTTTTTTCCATTTGTTTGTGTTCTCTCTTATTTCCTTGAGCAGTGGTTTGTAGTTCTCCTTGAAGAGGTCCTTCATGTCCCTTGTAAGTTGTATTCCTAGGTATTTTATTCTCTTTGTAGCAATTGTGAATGGGAGTTCACTCATGATTTGGCTCTGTGTTTGTCTGTTATTGGTGTATAAGAATGCTTGTGATTTTTGCACATTGATTTTGTATCCTGAGACTTTGCTGAAGTTGCTTATCAGCTTGAGATTTTGAGCTGAGATGATGGGGTTTTCTAAATATACAATCATGTCATCTGCAAACACAGACAATTTGACCTCCTCTCTTCCTATTTGACTACGCTTTATTTCTTTCTCTTGCCTGATTGCCCTGGTCAGAACTTCCAATAGTATGTTAAATGGGAGTGGTGAGAGGGGTCATCCTTGTCTTGTGCTGGTTTTCAAGGGAAATGCTTCCAGCTTTTGCCCATTCACTATGATATTGATTATGGGTCTGTCATAAATAGCTCTTATTATTTTGAGATATGTTCTATCAATACATAATTTATTGAGAGTTTTTAGCATGAAGCAGTGTTGAATTTTACTGAAGGCTTTTTCTGCATCTATTGAGATAATCATGTGGTTTTTGTCATTGGTTCTGTTTATGGGATGGATTACGTTTATTGATTTGCATATGTTGAACCAGCCTTGCATCCCAGGTATGAAGCCGACTTGATCATGGTGGATAAGCTTTTTGATGTGCTGCTGGATTTGGTTTGCCAGTATTTTATTGAGGATTTTCACATCAATGTTCATCAGGGATATTGACCTAAAATTTTCTTTTTTTGTTGTGTCTCTGTCAGGTTTTGGAATTGGGATGATGCTGGCCTCATAAAATGAGTTGGGGAGGAGTTCGTCTTTTTCTGTTGTTTGGAATAGTTTCCGAAGGAATGGTACCAGCTCCTCTTTGTACCTCTGGTAGAATTCAGCTGTGAATCCGTCTGGTCCTGGGCTTTTTTTGGTTGGTAGGCTATTAATTAATGCCTCAATTTCAGAACTTGTTATTGGTCTATTCAGGGATTCAACTTCTTCCTGATTTAGTCTTGGGAGGGTGTATGTGTCCAGGAATGTATCCATTTCTTCTAGATTTTCTAGTTTGTGTAGAGGTGTTTATAGTATTCTTTGATGGGAGTTTGTAGTTTTGTGGGATCAGTAGTGATATCCCTTTATCATTTTTTATTGTGTCTATTTGATTCTTCTCTCTTTTCTTCTTTATTAGTCTGGCTAGCAGTCTATCTATTTTGTTAATTTTTTCAAAGAACCAGCTCCTGGAGTCACTGATTTTTTTTTTTTTTTGGAAGGGTTTTCATGTCTCTATCTCCTTCAGTTCTGCTCTGATGTTAGTTATTTCTTGTCTTCTGCTAGCTTTTGAATTTGTTTGCTCTTGCTTCTCTAGTTCTTTTAATTGTGATGTTAGGGTATCGATTTTAGATCTTTCCTGCTTTCTGATGTGGGATTTTGTGCTTATAAATTTCCCTCTTAACGCTGCTTTAGCTGTGTCCCAGAGATCCTGGTACATTGTCTCTTTATTCCCATTGGTTTAAAAGAACTCATTTATTTCTGCCTTAATTTTGTTATTTACCCAGTAGTCATTCAGGAGCAGGTTGTTCAATTTCCATGTAGTTGTGTGGTTTTGAGTGAGTTTCTTAATCCTGAGTTCTAGTTTGATTGCACTGTGGTCTGCAAGACTGTTACGATTTCTGTTCTTTTGCATTTTCTGAGGAGTGTTTTACTTCCAATTATGTGGTCAATTTTAGAATAAGTGCTATGTGGTGCAGAGAAGGATGTATATTCTGTTGATTTGGGGTGGAGAGTTCTGTAGTTCTATTAGGTCCACTTGGTCCAGAGCTGAATTAAAGTCCTGAATATCCTTGTTAATTTTCTGTCCCATTGATCTAAAATTGACAGTGGGGTGTTAAAATTTCCCACTATTATTCTGTAGGAGTCTAAGTCTCTTTGTAGGTCTCTAAGAACTTTCTTTATAAATCTGGGTGCTCCTGTATTGGGTGCATATATATTTAGGATAGTTAGCTCTTCTTGTTGCATTGATCCCTTTACCATTCTGTAGTGCCCTTCTTTGTCTTTTTTGATCTTTGTTGGTTTAAAGTCTGTTTTATCAGAGACTAGGACTGCTTTTTTTTGCTTTCCATTTGCTTGGTAAATATTCCTCCATCCCTTTCTTTTGAGCCTATGTGTGCCTTTGCATGTGAGATGGGTCTCCTGAATACAGCACACTGATGAGTCTTGACTCTTTACCCAATTTTCCAGTGTATGTCTTTTAATTGGAGCATTTAGCCCATTTACATTTAAGGTTAATATTGTTATGTGTGAGTTTGATCCTGTCATTATGATGGTAGCTGGTTATTTTGCACATTCGTTGATGCAGTTTCTTCATAGTGTCATTGATCTTTATATTTTGGTGTGTTTTTGTGGTGGCTGGTACCAGTTTTTCCTTTCCATGTTTAGTGCTTCCTTCAGGAGCTCTTGTAAGGCATGCCTGTTGGTAACAAAATCCCTCAGCATTTGCTTGTCTATAAAGGATTTTATTTCTCCTTCACTTATGAAGCTTAATTTGGCTGGATATGAAATTCTGGGTTGAAAATTCTTTTCAGTAAGAATGTTGAATATCGGCCCCCCACTCTCTTCTGGCTTGTAGGGTTTCTGCAGAGAGATCCGCTGTTAGTCTGATGGGCTTCCCTTTGTGGGTAACCTGACCTTTCTCTCTGGCTGCCCTTAACATTTTTTTCCTTCATTTCAACCTTGGTGAATCTGACAATTACGTGTCTTGGTGTTGCTCTTCTCGGAGAGTATCATTGTGGTGTTCTCTGTATTTCCTGAATTTGAATGTTGGCCTGTCTTGCTAGATTGGGGAAGTTCTCTTGGATAATATCCTGAAGTGTGTTTTCCAACTTGGTTCCATTCTTGTCCTCACTTTCAGGTACCCCAATCAATCGTAGGTTTGGTCTTTTCATATAGTCCCATATTTCTTAGAGGCTGTGTTCATTCCTTTTCATTCTTTTTTCTCTAATCTAGTCCTCGTGCCTTATTTCAGTAAGTTGATCTTCAATCTCTGATATCCCTTCTGCCTGATTTAGCTATTGATACTTGTGAATGCTTCAGGAAGTTCTCATGCTGTGTTTTTCAGCTCTATCAGGTCATTTATGTTCTTCTCTAAACTGGTTATTCTAGTTAGCACTTCCTGTAACCTTTTATCAAGGTTCTGATCTTCCTTGCACTGGGTTAGAACATGTTCCTTTACCTCAGAGGAGTTTGTTATTACCCACCTTCTGAAGCCTACTTCTGTCAATTTGTCAAACTCATTCTCCATCCAGTTTTGTGCCCTTGCTGGAGAGGAGTTGTGATCCTTTGTAGGAGAAGAGGCATTCTGGTTTTTGGAATTTTCAGCATTTTTGCATTGGATTTATCCTCATCTTCATGGATTTATCTACCTTTGATCTTGAGGCTGATGACCTTTGGATGGGGTTTTTGTGTGGGGGTCCTTTTTGTTGATGTTGATGTTATTGCTTCCTGTTTGTTAGTTTTCCTTCTAACAGTCAGGCTCCTCTTCTGCAGGTATGCTGCAGTTTGCTGGAGGTCTACTCCAGACCCTGTTTGTGTGGGTATCACCAGCAGAGGCTCCAGAATCGCAAAAATTGCTGTTTGCTCCATCTTCTGGAAGCTTCATCCCAGAGGGGCACCAGCCTTATGCCAGCTGGAGCTCTCCTGTATGAGGTGTCTGTCAACCCCTGTTCGGAGGTCTCTCCCCGTCAGGAAGCACGGAGGTCAGGGACTCACTTGAGGAGGCAGCCTGTCCCTTAGCAGAGCTCGAGCTCTGTGCTGGTAGAATCCTCCTTCTCAGGATCTGCTGCACTCTTCAGAGCTGGCAGGCAGGAATGTTTAAATCTGCTGAAGCTGGGCCCACAGCCACCCCTTCCCTGAGGTGATCTGTCTCAGGGAGAGGGGAGTTTTATCTCTAAGCCCCTGACTGGGCCTGCCACCTTTCTTTCAGAGATGCCCTGCCCTGTGAGGAGGAATCTACAGAGGCAGTCTGGCCACAGCTGTTTTGCCACGCTGTGTTGAGTTCTGCCCAGTCTGAACTTTCCAGCCTCCTTAGCACTGTCGGGGAAAACTGCTTACTCAAGCCTCAGTAATGGTGGATGCCCCTTCCCGCACCAAGCTCGATCATCCCAGGTCAACTTCAGACTGCTGTGCTGGCAGTAAGAATTTCAAGCCAGTGGTTCTTAGACTGCTGGGCTCCACAGGAGTGGGACCGGCTGAGCAAGACCACTTGGTTCCCTGGTTTCAGCCCCCTTTCCAGGGGGAGTGAATGAACAGTTCTGTCTTGCTGGAGTTCCAGGCACCACTAGGGTATGAAAAAAAAAAAAAAAAAAAAACTGCAGCTAGCTTGGCGTCTGCCCAAACAGCCACCCAGTTTTGTGATTGAAACCCAGGGCCCTGGTCGTGTAGGCACACAAGGGAATCTCTTGGTCTGCGGATTGCAAAAACTATGGGAAAAGCATAGTATCTGGGCTGGATAGCACAGTCCTGTGTCCGGAATTGGTGGGTTCTTGGTCTCACTGACTTCAAGAATGAAGCCGCGGACCCTCGTGGTGAGTGTTACAGCTCTTAAGGTGGTGTGTCTGGAGTCTGTCTCTTCTGATGTTCAGATGTGTTTGGAGTTTCTTCCTTCTGGTGGGTTCGTGGTCTCGTTGGCTCAGGAGTGAAGCTGCAGACCTTTCCGGTGAGTGTTACAGCTCTTAAGGCGGCGGGTCTGGAGTTGTTCATTCCTCCCGGTGGGCTCGTGGTCTGGCTGGGCTCAGGAGTGAAGCTGTATATCTTCACAGTGAGTGTTACAGCTCATAAAAGCAGCGTGGACCCAAAGAGTGAGCAGCAGCAAGATTTATTGCAAAGAGTGAAAGAACAAACCTTCCACAGTGTGGAAGGGGACCCGAGCGGGTTGCCACTGCTGGCTCCGGCAGTCTGCTTTTATTCTCTTATCTGGCCCCACCCACATCCTGCTGATTGGTAGAGCCCAGTGGCCTGTTTTGTCAGGGCGCTGACTGGTGCGTTTACAACCCCTGAGCTAGATACAAAGGTTCTCCACGTCCCCATCAGATTAGTTAAGATACAGAGTTTTGACACACAGGTTCTCCAAGGCCCCACCAGAGCAGCTAGATACAGAGTGTCGACTGGTGCATTCACAAACCTTGAGCTAGACACAGGGTGCTGATTGGTGTATTTACAATCCCTGAGCTAGACATAAAGGTTCTCCAAGGCCCCACCAGAGCAGCTAGATACAGAGTGTCGATTGGTGCACTCACAAACCTTGAGTTAGACACAGGGTGCTGATTGGTGTGTTTACAATCCCTGAGCTAGATATAAAGACTCTCCACGTCCCCACCAGACTCAGGAGCCCAGCTGGCTTCACCTAGTGGATCCCGCACTGGGGCTGCAGGTGGAGCTGCCTGCCAGTCCCGCGCCATGCGCTCGCATTCCTCAGCCCTTGGGTGGTCGATGGGACTGGGCGCCGTGGAGCAGGGGGTGGTGCTCGTTGGGGAGGCTCGGGCGGCACAGGAGCCCATGGAGCGGGTGGGAGGCTCAGGCATGGCGGGCTGCAGGTCCCGAGCCCTGCCCCGCGGGAAGGCAGCTAAGGCTCGGTGAGAAATCGAGCGCAGCACCGGTGGGCCGGCACTGCTGGGGGACCCAGTACACCCTCCGCAGCCACTGGCCCGGGTGCTAAGTCCCTCATTGCCCGGGGCCAGCAGGGCTGGCCGGCTGCTCCGAGTGCGGGGCCCGCCAAGCCCACGCCCACCCAGAACTCCAGCTGGCTCGCAAGCGCCGCCCGCAGCCCAGTTCCCGCTCACGCCTCTCCCTCCACACCTCCCTGCAAGCTGAGGGAGTGGGCTGTAGCCTTGGCCAGCCCAGAAAGGGGCTCCCACAGTGCAGTGGGGGGCTGAAGCGCTCCTCAAATGCTGCCAAAGTAGGAGCCCAGGCGGGGGAGGTGCCGAGAGCAAGCGAGGGCTCTGAGGACTGCCAGCACGCTGTCACCTCTCAATCCCTCACGGCTTCCCTTTGCTGGGCGGGGAGGCCCCCAGCTGCTTGCACTTCCTGGGCAAGGCGACACCCTACCTTGTTTCTGCTCATCCTCTGTGGGCTGTACCCACTGCCTAACCAGTCCCAGTGAGATGAACAGGGTTCCTCAGTTGGAAATGCAGAAATCACCCGCCTTCTGCATTGGTCTTGCTGTGAGCTGCAGACCAGAGCTGTTCCTATTCGGCCATCTTGCCAATACCCTCCAAGGACATTCTTAAGTGAAACGGACCCCTTTTGCTTTTTACTGTTGGTATGTGGCAGTGAAAAATACATCAGCGACTAACATGGTTTGGGGTCATTAACTTGATCCGTGCTCAGTGCCAGAGTTAATGTCAATACATTACAAAGAGAAGTAATGTCTTAGCATTATTATAAAAATAGTTTTCACCTTCTAGACCCCCTGAAAGGGTCTTGGGGTTCCAAGGGATCTGTGGTCCAGACTTTGAGAACCTCTGCAGTAGATAAGATAGCAACCTAAGGTGTCTGACTTTCAGTACTCTTTGAGTAACTTGCCCTTGGGAATTTATGTTGGACACTATAGGAAGGATGGGGCAACACCCAGTCTCTGCAGGTGGGCCACATCTGCCAAGGCTCTTCTCAACCATTTTACAAAATGGTTTGTTCCAAGTG
The DNA here is from genome assembly GCF_028858775.2 of Pan troglodytes. Classification (NCBI taxonomy): domain Eukaryota; kingdom Metazoa; phylum Chordata; class Mammalia; order Primates; family Hominidae; genus Pan; species Pan troglodytes. Next base: position 18,188,075 of record NC_072407.2, read on the forward strand.
CTGTTTCTGGGGTTCCTTCCATTGGAGCACAGTGTTCTCTCTAGGAGGGGCTAGATGTGGTTAGATAAGAAGGGAGGCAGGGGAATCGCCTAAATGACCTCTGGCATTCCCTATCTATTGTAATGCTATAGATCTCTGTTTGTCATCTGGAAATAGTGAAATCCTTTTAAAACACTTCTAATATAGTAGTTCTAGAAATGCATTTTAACTTATCATGTAAGTTTTACCTCCTAATTTTACAAGTGAAAAACTCCTGAAGCACAAAGAAGTTACAGACTCAGATGACATAGCCACAGAGTGTCCGAAACAAAATCAAAGCTTAGGTCTCCTGACTCCTTTTTGCCTTCCTCTGTAGGCTATTAGGAGGCCATCAATCTTCTGTCCTTCTGCAGAAAAATTAGTATCTTATACACAAAGCATCTTTTAATAAGGCCCTGCTGTACTAACATGAACTCAACTGGTACCAAATTTGGTGCCATACTGAACAGCTTTGCCCCACTCTACAAAAACCTGCATTGCAGAGATCCTAACTTAGAAGTCAGAAAGAGAAGGTCTGGATTCACTGGTCCTGAGTGGAGTTCATGGACCTTAAAGTGTCAGAAGAACTGCCAGCTCCTGCAATGTCTGTTCTAGGCACTGTGAGTCTGTAGCTTCCAGCTATGGCTCAGAAGCAGTTGCTTCACAGAAACAGGGTGACTAGGCAGTGTAACCACATGAGGGTGTCCTGGAGGCTGGAGACATGCCCATTCTTTGCCAAGGAATTGGGAGTTACCTAAAAGATGCTGAGTCTCTTTATTCTCTAGCTCTGAATACAGCTCTTGGGTTTTTGACAAATGCTCCTATCCCATAGAGACCCTTTAATCACCTTTGACAATGTAAGCTGCATAGCTTCCCCCATTTTTGATATGATATCGGTTTTAATGCTGTTTAACAGATATGCATTGATGAAAAGAACATTTTTTTCCAGGAGCCAATTATGTTTTTCGTTTGACAATACATTGCCTAAAATATAAATACAGCAATTGGGAAATATACTCTATATAATCAAAGTTCATTTTACAATGAAATTCAGCCATCTTTTCTATTGGATCACCAGATTTAGGAAATTATTAAGTCCAATCACATGAAAAACCACCGCTCTAACACTTAACAACTACTTTTGTTTCTTCATATATTCATCTATGTACAGAGTATCTATATCACATTTGAACATACTGTTCTACTTTTTGCATTTGACTTTGTCTTCATACTCATATCAGCTTATTCTAGGCAACTTATCTATTGTTTTATTGATCATTTAAGTAATGTCAGGTCTTTTGCTAACATAGAAAGCACTGCAATAAAATACTTTGTACTTAGGCCAGGCATGGTGGTCACGCCTATAATCCCAGCACTTTGGGAGGCCAAGGCAGTTGGATCACTTGAGGTCAGGAGTTTGAGACCAGCCTAGCCAACATGGTGAAACCCTGTCTCTACTAAAAATACAAAAACTCACCAGGCATGCTGGTGTGTGCCTGTAATTCCAACTACTCAGGAGGCTGAGGCACGAGAATCGCTTGAACCTGGGAGGCAGAGGTTGCAGTGAGCCGAGATTGTACCACTGCACTCCAGCCTGAGTGACAGAGTGAGACTCTGTCTCAAAAAAAAAAAAAAAAAAAAAAAGCCACACAACACTTGGTACTTAAAGTCTTCCTCAACCTGTCTCCTTACTTTGGAATTATTTCCTTGAAATAATTTCCCAAGATGAAAACTGCTGGATCAAAGGATATGGATTTTTCTTTTGGCCCTTGAGACATCTTGCCAGATTCTTCTCCAACACATTTGTATCAATTCAGTTTATTACCAATAATGAATAAATGTGTCTGTTTCTCCCAGCCTTCTCAGCATTCAATTAAAATTTTAATTAAAATTTTATTAATTTAGTAATAATTTATTAAAATTAATCTTATTTTAAATTGGCATTGGTTTAATTACCAACACACTTGAATCTTTTTTCATGTTTATTGTCCTTTGCCTTTAAAACCACTAGGGTGTTGGCATGAATCAAGTCTGATTTTGCTCCTTGTCTCCCCAGGGCGTCAGTCATTGTCTGGCACATTGAAAGTTCTGAATAAATAGTGTGGAATGAATGGATGAATGAATGAGAAGCAGTTACAAAATGAGGAAGGAAGAGAGTGGAGGGAGATGAGCAATGAAAAGCTGCTGATGGAGAGGTTAGGGCAGGAGAGAGAGAAGGCCATATGTGGCTGCTGAGTGGACAGCAGCTTGGATGGGGCCAGTGGTGTGTGGGAGGATGCGCAAGGAGGACATTGCAGTCAGTTAGTGGGCAATGGTGTGGCTTGGACTGCAGCGGTGAAAGTGGTAATGGAGAAAATTGGTATATTTCACATCTCTTTTAACAGTAGATTCTGTCATGAACTGGATGCGGAGGAGTAAGAGAGAGAAACATCATAGCTGACAAGCTAGGTTTCTGGCTTGGAAATGGAGGTGCTCTTTCTTTTGAAAATATTCCTCAATATTATTATCTCTCTCTTTTTACAAATGACTTTGAAATCATTTCATCAAGCTCTGAAAAGGATCCTGTCAGAATTTTAAGTGGGATTGCACTAAGTCTCAAAATTACCTTGAGAGGAATTGTTAGCTTTATAATGTTTAGCTTGTCTAGCTTTTTCCCATTTATGAATAAAACCAAGCATTTCTGGGTTTCCTTAGCACCATGCCTAGAACAGTGATACCATATGGACCATAGCCCTTCTTTCTCAATCTAACTGCAGAAACAAAATTAAACATTATATTACAGTTCTCCAGAGAAACAGACCAACAGGAGATAGATAAATGAGAGACTAGATAGATAGATAGATAGATAGATAGATAGATAGATAATACATTTTTTTTTTTGAGGAATTGGCTCACATGATTATGGAGGCTGAGAAGTTCCACAATCTGCCATCTGCAAACCGGAGACCCAGGAGACCCAGTGGTGTAGTTCTAGTTGAATTCCAAAAGTCTGAGAACAAAGGGAGCCAATGGTGTAAATCCCAGCCCCAGGGCAGGAGAAGGCCAATGTCCCTGGTCAAGCAGGCAGGCAGGGTGTAAATAAATGGATTTCTTCTTCCTCTGCATATTGTTCTATTCGGCCCTCAATTGATTGGATGAGGCCCACCCACACTGGGGATGGAAGTCTCCTTTGTTGAGTTACCTGATTCAAATGTGAATCACATCTGGAAATCCTCACAGATGCACCCAGAAATAATTTGGGCACCCAGTGGCGCAGCTGACACATAAAATGAACCATCACAAACATACAATGAACAATAATCCCACTGCTTCCTTCTTCCATCACTGTGAAATCCCTCCCAATCCTGAGAAGTCTGCCCATCAGAGCATCTCAGCTGTGCCACTGCCAGTGCTATGATGGGACAGGAGACATTGCTGCTGCCACCAGGCTGAGTCACAAATATAGGATTTCACCAGGAAATGGAATTTGGCACCCAACACTTGTGTCGCATTACACAGTTTCAGTGAAAGAAAGGGCAAAAGAGAAAGGATTAAATATCTTCTTTACCCTTTTTCTCTTGCCTTCCTTCTGCCTCTCTGGAAAGGAAGTCTTATGACAACCAGTCACTCATGTATGGGTTGGGAGTGGAGAAGGAAAGTCCATGATCACATTTTCCAGTTAAACAGGGAAGGCTGAACACATAAATCTCTGTTGTTTCCCCAAATCCCACAAAGATAACACTAGATGAATAAAGCAGATTCAGTCCCAGAGGATTTCTCTCACTTTTTTCCAGCACTTTTAGGTACTTTGCACAGGCGTGTTTTTTAGGGATTTCATTCTCACCCCCAGATCCACTCTTCTCTTCTCTCCATCCTGCTTTGGGAGGGTGACGTCGAGGGATCTCATCAAGTGGCTCTCTCGCCCTCTGCCTTCCAGCTGGATTTGGTCAGTGGGAAGCCAAGGACAGAGGAGAGTGAGGTCAGGGTCTCTACCTACCCACCCACTGCTCCCTGCCAGTGGAGGCTGCAGGTGGGTGGTCCTCTTCCAGCAGCCACAGCTTCTGCCCAGCCACCCTGTCTTCCAGCTTCAGCTCTCCCTCCTGGTTCCTGAAACTGCTCCTCCTCAGGTTTAGGGGTAGTCACAACTCCCTGGGAGCTTCACCTTTCCTTATTGCACTCCTTTGACTCTGCCAGGCCCTTATAAAATGTCCCTTCATCAAACTCACTTCTCTTGCCCCACTTGAGTATGCCATCTGTTCCCTGTGGGACTGAGACTGGTATTGCCACTTTTTCAGAAATTGATTCTTAGACTCTGTACATGTATTATTTTGATAAAATAAAAAGCAAAGCTAACAAATACAGTCAAGTCAGTTATTACTATAGGATTTTATGTTGCTATAGGATTTTATAAAAGATTATACATCCCCACTGTACTGAGGCTGCCTTTCTGAATTGCCTTCCTCTCCCCCACCCCGCTCAAATGCTGCTTCCTTCCATTGCTCACCTAGGACCTAAAAACACCCAAATGAGAATGTCTTTTCTCTGGGTCTGCGGCTAAACTCAGACGCCAATCCAGTTCCCATTCCCAAATCTTCTCACTTTGCCAACACTAGGCTGTCATCTAACCCAAAACATACTCAAAGGAACAAGGTTATAAAGTAGATTCTTAGATAGGGGTTTCTGGAATTTTAGCTAAGAGGACACCCTTTAATAATAGGGAGTGCATTTTCACAGATCATGTTTCCCGGTTTAAAAATATATGCAATTTCCGTAAAAACTGAGACTTGAAGAGATTTTAATTTTTTCTAAATGATTTTTGTTTTCTCAAGAAGGCTTTGCTGTTTCATTCTTATATATGCTTCATCAAGTTAATTCCTAGAATTATTTTATGTTTTGGTTATTATGAATGAGATTTCCAGTTTTCATTACATTTTCTATCAGGTTATAATTAGTGTACAAAAATGCTCTCATTATTCCCATTTATTGTACCTCTATGCTTTTTCCTAATAGTTTTACCTAATATTCCTTGGGTTACATAAGTAATCAATAGCTACTTGCCTAGCTGGGCATGGTGGTGCATGCCTGTAGTCCCAGCTACTTGGGAGGCTGAGGCAGGAGGATGACTTGAACCCATCCTTGAACCCATGGTTAAGGCCATTGAGCCATGATTGTACCACTGCCAGTGCACTCCAGCCCAGGCAACAGAGTGAGACCTCATTTCTAAAAAGATAAATAAACAAAATAAAAAATTAATAATTTGCCTGTAAAACACAACATGTTTTTGTCTTTTTTTTTTCTGATTACTCTTCCATGATTTCTATGGTCTCCCACTTGTTCACTGACAATGTATGATGTTGACTCTTGGCTTCCAGGATGTTAAAGGATGTTTAAGGATGTTAAATATAGATGTATACTTCTAATTCTTTTAATGGATGTTGCATTTTTCTTTCTTTTTGAGACGGAGTCTCACTCTGTCGCCCAGGCTGGAGTGCAGTGGCACGATCTCAGCTCACTGCAAGCTCCGCCTCCCGGGTTCACACCATTCTCCTGCCTCAGCCTCCCCACTAGCTGGGACTACAGGCGCCTGCCACCACGCCCAGCTAATTTTTTGTATTTTTTAGTAGAGACGGGGTTTCACCGTGTTAGCCAGGATGGTCTCGATCTCCTAACCTTGTGATCCGCCTGCCTCAGCCTCCCAAAGTGCTGGGATTACAGGCGTGAGCCGGATGTTGGATTTTCTAATGCCATTTCAGCACTTATTGATATGAACAAATAATTGTTACTATTCAATCTCTTTTGTGGAGTATTATAATTACTAGTTTTCAATTTGCTAGACTATTCATCCATTCTGTGATGAGCCTAATTTAATCGTGGTTTGTTTTTTCCTTCCTTTAGTACACATGTGTAATTATAAACTATTCACAAAGCATTATATTTTTGGTATACATTTTCTCAATAATTCTTGCCTTAGCCTCATAGGATGAATATTATGCTCCTGATTTATGGAAGAGAAAATTGAGTCTCAGAGAGGCTAGAGAGTAGGCCCAGTTCATAGAGCAAATCTGTGGTCGAGCTGGTGCGTGATAAGAGAGGCAGAGAGAGAGAGGAGTGGGAAGAGAGAGAGAGAGAGAACAGGAGGGGAAGAGAGACAGAGGGAGAAGAGGAGAGAGAGGGAAAGAGAGGCAGCCAGAGAATGATGCACTGGCTGTGCCACAGGTTTGCACTATGAAATGCATCTGGCTTTGAATCTGGGTCCATCTGACCCTAGAGTCCTTTCTACCATGCCTGTCCTTTAAAGTGGTAATCCATTAGTATTGTCATTAAATTCTTCAGATCTACATGCAAGAGTGAAAGTGGTACACAATTCCTGATTTTTAAATCAACTCTTTATCTGACTGTAGTCTCAAGGCCATACTAGCTTTGAGGAGTAAATTGGTTAGTTCCTACCTACCTGTTTTTATTCATAATTGAGACTTTAAAAGAATTATCCACACACATTGAATACTTTCCCCTATCCTCACCCCCAAGTTATCCAATTTCTTCATCAGTTATTGGTGTATTCAGGCTCTTTCTTTTATGTCAGTTTTAGAATTTTACTTTTTCCTTTAAAAATTATCCATTTTATTTAGATTTTCATAGTTCCTAGCATACAACTATAGAGTGCAGTAAGATCATTCACTATTTCCTGGCTAAATTTACCCATGTTAGCTTTATCTAATAAGCTGTGTAGCTTATTAAATAATGCTACTGTTACGCTGTTGGTAATTTACACACATCCACTTTTATATATACTGTTCCCTTCTATTTCTTTTGGGTTGTCCTTTTGTTCCTTTGGTGATTTTTTATATTATTGACTTAGTATGCTGATTTTCCCATTTTGTTTTTTGTTTTTATTAATAATAAATGCACTTAAGGCTGTGAACTTTCTTAGTTTAGCTCTGAGCCCTTCCCAGGGAATTTAATATGTAGTTCTCATTTTCATTGTTTTCTTAATAGAGTGCTTTTGTGCACTTTATCTTCTTGACATATTTGTTAATTAGCAGATTATTTCAAAATTTCTAAGTAGTCAGAGAGTTTTGATTTACATCTTTGTTCCTAATTTTGTTTTATTTTGTTTTGGTAAGTGTGTTAGTCCATTTTTGCATCACTATAAAGAAATACCTGAGACTGGGATAATTTATAAAGACAAGAGGTTTAATTGGCTGCAGGCTGTACAAGCACAACTCCAGCATCTGTTTCTGGTGAGGGCCTCAGGAGGCTACAATCAGGGCTGAAGGCCAAGCGGAAGCAACTGATGTCATACGGTGAGAGAAGGAGTGAGGGACAGAGGGAAGAGGTGCCACACTTTTCCAAACAACCAGATCTCCTGTGAACTACCAGAGCGAGAACTCACTCATCACCAAGCGGAGGGAGCTAAGCCACTCATGAGGGATCTCCCCACCTGATCCAATCACCTCCCACCAGGCCCCATCTCCAACACTGGGGGTTACATTTCAATATGAGATTTGGAGAGGACAAACATCCAAACCATATCAGTAAAAGAGTGTGTTATATGTAATTTCTGCTTTTTTGTACTTACTTTTTTTTTAATAACCTAGCTTATGTTGACTTTCAAAAGCCTGTTTTCTTATTCTGCCTCAGGTGCCAAGCTATGTGTTACCTAGTGACACACAAGTATAATTAGTCCATGAAAGGCCCCTCTGGGCCTTGTTGTTTGTTCGTTTGATTCCATCTACCCCATATTTATTGTGATTACTGTCCTACTATAATTTTTCTGCCATGTTATTATACATTTCTGATTGTACTTTCTCATTTCTTTTTTTTTAGACACCTTCTTTTCTTTCCATTGCCTAAATTATTTTCTTCTGCTGGATTAAAGGTGATTTGATCCATTTTTTTGTTGTTGTTCTTATGGTGGTTGCCTTTAATGTAAGACACGTACTTATGTTTATCTCTGTTGAATTCATAAACAAAACAAGTACTTTAGCATACTTTATAATTCCTTTGGTCTCTACTATCCCTGTACCCAAATACACACTTTATGTTGGTTATTTTCTAGAATTTTATTTCTGGATTGTATGGATAATTTCTTTTTTGTTTTTCTCTAGTCTTTGCTTTTTTACACAACCATAAACATTACTAAAGTGTTGTTCACCCATAGCTCTTTAGCATTTTTCTTATTTCACTATTTTCTACAAGAGTATTTTTATAATACATTTTTGCAAGGCAAACCCCCTAAGGCCTTATATGCCTGAGAATTTTTTATTATGCTCTCACATTTAAATGACTGATGGCTGACATAAGACCTGCATTCAGAAACACTTTCTTTTCCATTGTCCAGTGTGTCCTTCTATCCAGCTGCTTAGAAGCCTAATCTCAGTCTGAATTTGGTTGCTTCCTAGGTGATCAAATCTCTCTCTCTGTTTTGCTTTTCCATTTTTTTGTTGTTGTTTTGTTTGGTTTGTTTTTTGCTGTCTCTTTGATGTTCTTTATTTTCACAGTTAATGTGACTTGATGTCGGTTTTTTCTTTTTAAAACCTGGTTTTCGGCTGGGCTCAGTGGCTAATGCCTGTAATCCCAGCGCTTTGGGAGGCTGAGGTGGGCGGATCACCCAAGGTCAGGAGTTTGAGACCAGCCAGACCAACATGGTGAAACCCCGTCTCTACTAAAAATACAAAACTTAGCCAGGAGTGGTGGTGCGTGCCTGTAATCCCAGCTACTCAGGAGGCTGAGGCAGGAGAATTGCTTGAACCCGGGAGGCAGAGGTTGCAGTGAGCAGAGATCATGCCATTGCACTCCAGCCTGGGTGACAGAGTAAGACTCCATCTCAAAAAATAATAATAATTTAAAAAAAATAATAAAATAATAAAACCTAGTTTTCTATTCTACCTTAAATATGAGGGCTTTCCTCCTCCTTTAATTCTGGAGATTTATTTTTTGTCAAATATTTCCCCTCCTCCTTTTTTCTCTTTCTGAGCCTCTGGTGACTCAGATATTGTCACTTCTACTCATTTCCTTCATATCATCTGGGTTTTATTTTATGTGTTTTTTCCCTTCCTACCTCACTGCTGCCTTTAAAAAGGCTTAGAACATCTAAAAATACTAAAAAACAAACTCAAAAACACTAAAAAGACCTATTAATTAAAGAGAAGAAAAAGCAAGTGAGAAGTTCCTCAGTTTTATCCCTAGGCCACTCATTCTTTAGTGCGAACCATCCTGCTTTTACCCCAACTACTATGTTGCTTATTTCAACTGTTGTGGGGGTTTTATTATAAACCTTTATGTTGAAATAGCTTCAAATTTATATAAAAGTTGCAAGAATAGCACACAGAACTTCTGATCACCTGTCACCAGATTCCACAGTTGTTAACATTTTACCACATTTCCTTTATCATTCTCTCACCATATAGATACATATTATTTTTTGTGAACTTCTGAGAAGTAGCAGACATCATGCCTGTCCTTTTACCCCTAAATACTTCAGTGTGTATTTCCTGAATGTTTTTGTAATATTTTGTAAGAGAACAAGGATGCTCTTACAAAATTACAATACACTTATCATTAACATTGATAAAATACTATAATCTAATCTATATATCTTGTTCAAATTATACTCATTATACCTCTCATGTTCTCCAAAGCAATACTGTATCATATCACTACAATGTAAACCACAAATATGAGCCACGTGTGTAATTTCAAGTGTTCTAATAGCCACATTAAAAAAATTAAACAGAAGCAAGTGCAATTAATTTTAATGTTCTATTCTATTTTATTTAAGCCAGTATATCCAAAGTAGTAGCATTTTAACATGCAATTCATATAAAAATTTATTATTGAGACATTTTGCATTCTCTTTTTCATAATATGATCCATTGTATTTTTTTACACTTAACAGCATGTCTCAATTCAGACTACCCGCATTTCAATCACACAGTAGCTACATGTAGCTGGTGGCAACCATATCATACAGCACAGTTTTGTAGCAAATCAAAAATAAAAATTCTGGTTCAAGATCCAGTCTAAGATTATATACTGCATTTACTTGTCAGGTCTCTTTAGTCTTGTTCAATCTGGAATGGTTCTTAGTCCTTCTTGACTTTCATGACACTGATGCCTTTGAAGAGTACAAGGCAGTTACTATGTAGACTCTCCTTCAGTCTGGGGCTGTCTCATGCTTTCTCATAATTAGATTCAGGTTGTGCATCTTTGGCAGGGATACCACAGCCATTATGGATATTTGTTTAACACCTAATTTACATTTTGTTCTTTTTCTCTATTTCTTATTCTTGCTTCATATTGCTAACATCCTCCCAATCTTCGAGAATATGTATTGTGCTTCTGTTAGATTTTTGGTCCATCTGTTGCAATAAGCTGCTTCATGTTCAGCTTGCATTCTCTTTCGCTAGTTGTACTCCTTGGGATTTAGTTACTGTGGCAGGTGGTCTTCTGTTTCTGTGGTGATATAAATGTTCTGCCTGGTAGTGTATGATGGGGAAAGGCCAAATCCTAGGTGGTGCCCCTTCTGGTGTGTATAAGGAAAAGGAAGGAGACGAGGCCCAGGCATCATGTCGCTGCTATCAACTCTTCTGTTTGCTTTCTTCTACTGGGTAACTTCTCCAGTTAAGGATTCATCCTGACACTCTTAGAACAAAGCAGGAATAGGAGGAAGTGATCTCCTCAGGTTCTAATCCCCAGCCCTGCAAGTCTGGAAACAGAAGGGATGAAGAAGTGTATACCCAGTGAAGGCTGGGCTTTGTTTATCCCTGTCTCTCCTGAGAGGGCTTTATGCTGCTGCCCTGAGATTACTGTGGCTGGGAATAGGAATAGAGCTGGCCTAGTCCTGCAGACATCTGGGTTGCAGGACAGGCAAGGACCCAGACCCTCCCTTGATGATGTCAAGGAGGGGAAATGAGAGAACTGCAACAGTCCTCACAAATCCATCCTCCCACCACTGGGCCAGAGGAAAGAGGAGGATTCATCACTCCATCTATCCTCTTTTTCCTGGGTCAGGATAGCCTTTGATCTCCTCTTTATTTCAGTGTCTCTGTTAGTTCCTTGGATCTGTGCTTCCCTCTGCTTCTGAAGTTTCCCTGGGTTGAATTTAGAGGATGAGGAGCACATGCTAATTCACCGTCTTATCAGGAAACAGCAATAACATTTCAGGGTTTTTTGTTTGTTTGTTTGTTTGTTGTTCAATCTATTAAATTGTTGGCAATACCTACCCTTTCTGCTGTATGTTTAATTATGCTTTTCAGTCTATTAATTTATTGTTTTCTTATTAATTTATCATATTCTGATAATGGGGTATTAATACCTTGTTCTAAAATTGTATACTTATTAATTTCCCTTTGATTTTTATAAGTGATTTGTTGCTATGTTCTTTGAACCTTATAGACATAATATCATTTTGCTCTCATTATTAAGGCTTTTATCACATAATTAAGAGTTACCTTGCTTTAATAACTTTTACCGTAATTCTACCTTGTCTGAAATCTCACTTGCTTTTTTTCCCTTTAATTAGTAGACCTTTTTAGTGATTTTTAAATTTACTTTTTAGTGTTTTTAGCCTTTTTCTAAGCCTTTTTAAAGATTTCCCAGTAAATTATTGCATTATTCCAGTTGGAAGCATTCTTTTTGTTTTTGTGTTTTATTTTTTCTTCCTCAAAATTGTTTGAGCTTATACTTATTTTAACCCTAGTCTGCTTAGGATTATGTTCTTCCATTTTACTTTTTATCTCTCAATTTTTATAGTTAATTTGGTTTTTTTTCCCCTAGATGTTCTTTGGCATTGTATACACAATTAATTTGTTTGGTTTGGGTTTTGCTTATTTTAATTTCCTTTAGCAACTGTCTTCTTTTTAATTTGATTAGCTGTCAATTTAAGATAAACCACAAAGATTTCATTATCAAAATAGTATCTTTGATTCTCTTTTATGGGAAACTTTTGTTGTTTTTTTGTTCTTCCCTACTCTATTACTGCTTCCATTTTTCATTGAATTAACTTGTTGCTCAGTTTATTTATTTTAATCTGCTTTCATTCTAACAATTTTCCTAATGCCCAACTCCTATCACAAACAATTCTTTCTATTGTTTTTGTTTACTTATCTCTTCAATAGATACATACAACTCAAGATTTCATACTATTTTTAATAGCATCATCTTTTTTCAGGTCTATCTTTTAAGATCAGATTTCTTTTTGTAGTAACTTTTGAAGTCAGTGCTGGTCCATTAGTGGGTGACCAAACTTCTTAAGACTGAAAATTCATGAACATCTTTGCATTTGGATAAAAACTTGACTGTATAAAGACAGAAATTATACAGCTTCTTTACTCTGTGGTATGTACATGGTTTTTTCATTACAATGAAGTCCTTGTCTACTTATGACTATATTTTTTACATGAAATATGTAACCTAGCTCCTTGCAGAATGTTTTCTTTTCCTTTTGTAATTAAAATAAAATATTTGATGATACATATTGATTTCAGTTATTTTTAGTGGATCTTAAATAGGGCTCTGTTTGTACCTCTAACCTTTAACTATTTTGTTAATGGTTACATTTTTCTTCTAGTGGATCTTTTCTTTTTCTAATCTTCGATGTTTTATTCTTTGTTTGCTCATTCATTCCATAAATCTATTCAAAGCATCTATTTCATGCAAGCAGTGTGTTCAGTTCATTCCTTCTCTTTCTTTAGGAACTCCTATCTCTCCCAGAGCACTCCATTCTCCCGATCTTCTTTTGCATATTTTTATATCTCTTTTCATGCTCTGCAGATTATTTCCTAGTTCATTTTCTCTTTCTCTGTTAGTTACCTGTAGCATCCAATTCTACATTTTACCTGTACTACCATTGTTTACTCCTTCCTGCCCCTTCCTGCTGTAATGAGCTCTTCTGAAATAGATATAATGTCTTTCTTCCACATTTAAGAAATAGGTTATAAGTATTTTCTAAATCCTGTTTTGATTCTTGTTTCATTTCATGGTTTATTGATTCATACTTCCCATCCCCACCCGACCCTGCACCCAGGTTCTTAATTCATCTTTCTTCTCTCGTGCCTGACAAACATTTTCAATGGTTCCAGTCATTTATTCCCCTTTACTCGTTCTTCCTTGAGTTTCTCATGATGATATGGCTGCTATTTCTGAAACCTTTGCTTCAGACTGTTTTATTCACATTTAAATAGGCCTTGAAATTGGAAGGTTCACAGGCTCTCACTCTGACTTCCTCCTGGAGGTCCAAAAACTGTATTTCTTGAGCACATCATGTCCTAAATAACACACACCTGTATTGGATTGGCCATTCAGAATTAGATATTACATTAAATATTACTTTCCTTATATCTATCAAGGTAAAGTCCCATTACCACTGAGAGGGGTAAGTTAATTTATTGATAACTTGCTTGCCATTTATTCCTGCTGGTTGGCAGTTTAAAGAGCACATGCTTCCTGCATCTCATTTATGTAGCTTAAGTAGTCACCTGTTTTGAACTGATTTAAGAGGGAAGACTGGATTCATTGGCAAGTCATGGATCAATTATTATGTAAGTTCTAATGCTACCAGTCTCCTAGCAAAATGGATGTGATTAACATTTAAGCAAGATGCCAACCCATGCATTTTTCATTTACTATTTCCTTCAAACCTATTTGCCAGGTCCTGTGCTGTGATTCCAAGAAATGCATACTTTAATAATAAAGACTTAACTTTTCCTTTGTATGAAAATATTATAAACACCAAAAAGCCTTATGAAATTATAGGAGGGGGAAAATCAAAGACCATTAACAGCATTATGTATGGTCACCCAGGAATTTGCACACAAAATTCTGCCAAAGCTAGTGGCATTTATGTACTTAAGTTTTCCAAACAACGAGTTGAAAAATATACCCTCAAGAATTGTTTATGCCAAGAAGGGCCAACTATTTATAATCACAAGTGGAGTTTCTGCAAAGGTCTCTGCCAGCCACTACAGTCCTGGCATACATCCCTCCCAATCTGCAAAAACTCTACTGTTTGGGGTTGAAAGTGAAGCATGAGTCCAAAGAAATACTTGCAGCTTTTTCCTAGACTCAGTTGAATTCAGAGTGAAAGAACATAGAAGACGACAAAGGGTATAGGAAATCGCAGCATAGGCAGCCCTGCCTTATTTTTAGTGGAAAGGATTAGTACTAGTAGCCCTGCAGTAAAGCTGATCGCCTGTGATCAGGGAGTAGGATAGTTGTAATCCCTTTACTATACCACTGAGTTGATTGATTAAATTGAAAGTTATGAGTCAAATGCCCCCAGAGCATCTTGGAACCTTCCTGAGTCTGTGCATATTCATATGGTCCTAATGACCTTCCACTGGAAGGAAAAAGTGTGTGCTGCCTGCAGGGAACACATGAAGAAAGGCTTAGGACGAAGCAAAACTTTTTCACAACCACCAGCAAGAGTTTAATTAAACTCTGTCTAACATTATAAGCTTGCCTCAATTTAAGAGCAAAATGTACCAGGTTTTTCCTGCACATGGAGCCTCCCAGGGTCTTGCAGCTCAAGTGGAAAGAACAATGAAAAGCAGAAGGCTTTCTTTTTACATCTGGCTCCTTGAAATGGGGCTAAGAGGCTTTCTGGAGGGTTTTGCTGGCTGGGACAGTTAGTGTTTACAGATGTGAGTGGCTTTCAGTCATTGAATGTAAATTGCATTTGCTTTGTTGCGCACACCCTGGGAAAACCAAGAGGAAGAAGAGAAATAATGTTCCTTTATCCGCCCACACACATTGACATTCAAGGCACAGTCTTTTCAGGTTTATTGGGTCCCTAAGCAACCTTTGAAGAGATCTGTACATCTGTCCGGCTGTCCCTACTCCAGCGGACATGGATTCCTTTGCTTTGCTTTTCAAGTCTCTGGTTCCATCTTTGGTCCGTTGACTGAAGTTTTTGGTAAACATTTCTTGCATTCAGACCTGAGTGGCCACCCAGCTCCTGGGCTAATTCTGCTTCTCTCTTAAAATTTGATCTGTATTCTGAAGGCAAGTTCCTCAGAAAAAAAAAAAAAAAAAATTAAAGAGGGCTAGCTTTTAATGTGGAAGCTAAAAGCCTAAGAAGTAAACTAAAATAGGAAGGTGGGAGAGAGTGCAAGTTCTTGCTGAAATACCGAATCCCCAAACCAGATCAGAGTAATGCGAGAGTGGAAAGGAAGCCTTTCTAAAATGAGAGAAACTGTAATCTAGGTTTCTTTTGCACCTCGCAGCTCCCCAGAAAAAAGTAGCCAATGGTCAGCACTCCGCTGAGAGGCAATACATATTGTATATAGTTTGAACAATAATGGACTATTGTGAGTCAGATCCATCTAGGAGTGTTGAATCTGAGACTTACTAGAGGGCCTTATGGAAGCTACTTAACATGTCTGTGCCTCAGTTTTCTCATCTGTAAAGCAGGGATAATCAAATCACCTATCTCATGAAGCAGTTTTAAAGACGACCTAGTTACAAAGCTAATCACCATTTACTAGCTGTAGCACCTTGCAAAAGACACTGACTGACACTGACCTCCAGTCTCCTTAGTAAAATCACAGTCTACATCATTGTATTGTTGTAGAGTTGGATGAGTTAATATTCTGAGAATAGGCTTGGAATATGATGAAAGCTCACAAAGTGTTAGTCATTATTATTTTAAAATGAGACGATGTATAAATGGTTATTAGCTCAGAACAAGACCAACAGCAAGGACTGTGTTAGCTATGGCTATAATGTGCTTATTTCTAGGCTTGTCCTGCTACCCACCCAAATTCTCAACCTCTAAATAAGGATTTAGCTCTGATCTCATGCTGATATCTTGGATAAGTCTTCTCATCTGATTGGCTTCCATCACCTGATGAGAGTTTGCTGAGATTCCAACCTGACTCCTGAATTTCTTCCATGTACCAAGTGGAGAGAGGGCCAAGTTCCAGGTATATTTTGTCATCCCTAACTTCACAAATATCACTGAAAGTAAAGGGCCCCAAGTTTACACTTGACAGACCGTTTATAAAATATTTTATACTACAAGGCCTAACCAGCAATGAGGAAATAGAGTTTTCATTTGTGACTTTTTCCCCTATCAGAAAGGAATTTAATAACAAATAAAATATATCCATTTCAGCAGCCGACCAGACAAACACATGGAACTAATCAGCTAATTTTAAGTTAGTATTTGATGACCTTTTTTTTTTTGTAAATAAGAAAAGAGAAGTCAGTGGAGTTTGGAATTTATGTGTTCTGTGATTTCTGTTGGCCAAGGTCAGTTTTACTTGATTTCTCTTCCCCTCTTTGCCTACCACCCAACCCCCAGGAGCACATAAGCAATTATTAGATGGGATCTGTCTCTATGTATCCTAGGGGCTGAGCAACAAGCAGTTAGAGAGGAATCAAAGCCGAGAGAAGGTAAGGAAACCATTTAATTGTTGAGCTGAGTCCTGGGCAGCTCCTTCTCTTTCTGCCTAGTCCAGTCTTACATGGTCTTCGTATTTCAGCCTAAACCATCACTTCTTTAAGGAAGCTCTCCCTGATTCCCCACACTGGACTGGTTCTAGTTCTTAAACACTCTTTACAACTCTTTGTGCCCTTCCAACTATCTGTTGTTCTGTTTATCATTCTGTACTTGAACTCCTGGTCTCAATCAATCCTCCCACCTCAGTCTCCTAAGAAGCCAGGACTACAGGTTCATACCACGATAAATAGAGCAACAAGCTCTATTTATTGTTTAGTACAGCTGCTTCAGGTTTCCCTAGGGTTATGTTCTTCAGGATATTCCATATAATTTAAAGCTTACAGAAATAAGATTAATCCTGAAAAAGGATTAAGACTAAATTTTTAAACCAGCTGTAAAGTGGTACAGCTGTGCACCAATAACATAAACACAGCTTAAAATTCATTCAGTCTCCAGCTTTGAAATTACGGTTCTTGCAATTTTTTAATTTGGGGAAAGAGAATTTGCATTGTTTTGCACATTTTGTACACAGAGTGGCTTTACTAATATTTTTAAATATTTTTATATGTCTTTATTAATATTTTTATGTTTCTTTGCCTTATGACATGTCCATATAGGTCCAAATCAGACTGCTCTGTAATTATTTGTTTAATTAAATTAACTGGCTCCCCCAGTAAAGGATAAGTTCCAGGAACTGTAACTACCCTTTGTTCATTTCATTCCACCCAGTGCCTAGCAAAATGGTATGTGGTAGACACTCAAGAAACCTGGAAGGGATTTAGAAGGGTAGAAACTGACACCTTCTGAGAATAAAGGAGGAAAACTTTTTTCTTCTCTGTGGGCAGGAAGGACAGTATGTTTTCCATCTCAAAGACAGGAAAGAGTTATCTCTTCCTCTGGGATCCATCAGCATCCTGCCTACTCCTGCATCACAGCACAGATCCTAACTGGCAAAATTATTAATCTCCTTCCACTGAAATAGACACATCAGACAGATTCCTTTCTGACTGAAACTGTTCTGCTGTGAAAGACTAACAACAAAGCAGATGCTCCTTCATGCCTGGCCAGTTCTATCAGTTATCCTAGTGGCCATCCAGGGTAGGAAGAAGACTAAAGCCTTCTAACACCTGACATCTCCCAATCCAGGAGAGAATAAGAGGAAATTCCCAGTTACTGAGAAGTGAATTGCAGCTCCCCTTTTTGAGGATCTAATACCATCAGCCACCCCATCTCCTTATGGGCCCAGAAACCCATAATCTCTTATTTTATCTCTTCCTTTATAAGAATTATTGAGTAATTGCTATGCTGCCTGTACTGTGTCAGTTGCACATCAATTAAACAATTGCCTAATTGGACTATACATTCTATACCCTACTCCTGGTACCAAAATCTGTGTTAGAGTTCTCCAGAGGGACAAAACCAATAAGATATATGTATATAAAAGGGAGTTTATTGGGGAGAATTAGCTCACACAATTACAACATGAAGTCCTATGATAGGCTGCCTGCAAGCTGGGAAAAGAGAGAAGTTGGTAGCCCGGCCCAGTTCAAGTCTAAAAGCCTCAAAACCAGGGAATCTGATAGTGCAGCCCTCATTCTGAGGTCAAAGGCCCAAGGGCTCCTGGAAGGCCACTGGTGCAAGTTGCAGAGCCCAAAGGCTGAAGAACCTGAGGTCTAATGTCCAAAGGCAGGAGGAGAGGACGAGTCTTCCTCTCCCAGTCCACTGGCTCAAATGTCAGTTTCCTCTAGCAACACCCTCACAGACACATCCAGAAACAATATTTTATCAGCCATCTAGGCATTCTTCAATCCAGTCAAGTTGACATCTAATATTCACTATCACACCTGCCCTAGGCTATTGTTTCCCTGAGGGCAGAGACTATGTTTTGTTCATGACTGCATCACTATCTCCCAGCCTATGCAAAACAAAATAGACAACTAGAAGTATCAAATGAATGACAGATAACAGAATGGATAGATGAACTGGGATTCTGGGGTTCACTCCATCTCTTGTAATAATATCAAGGAAATGTCATAAAAGACAGAATCTAAACCTTCTTTAAAATCTATATTAGTTAAATGCATTCTGCTTCCTTTAATCTGTAAGGGCTGCAAAAATCTCTCATATTACCCTCAACCCTTGGGCAGCAATCATTAGTATCTTCAAGATACCACATATATTAGAAATAACACTGGACAAACTCTCTATATGATGAACACATCCTTTTCCTTACCTTTCATTTTCTGTGTCATCTTTGCTTTTTCCCTGCATTCTATGATTTTATGGCAGACTCTCAAGAAAGGCATTAGAGTTGGCTGGGACCATTACTATATCCCCAGCTCCAGCACCATATCTGATATAGAGTTAGTGCTGAATACATGTTACTCAACGAACTTGCTGCAAGAAATCTTCACTTTCAAGAGAATATTTCAATTACTTAAAATGATCATAGAAGGGAGGAATATGTACGTACTAAGAATCTAATAAGGTTACTCAGAATTGTATACACAAAACTGCGGAAGCTAACAGCATTTATATGCTTAAGTTTTCCAAACAATGAGTTGAAAATATACCCTGAAGAATTGTTTATGCCAAATAAGGCTGACTATTCATGATCATGACTGGAATTGCTGCATGTTTTGTGCCAGCCACTTCATTCCTGCCAAACATCCTCCCAATTTGCAAGGATTCTTGGGTTTCGTTTTGAAAATAAAGCAGTAAAATGCTTCTTAAGCTCAACTTACATGGGGTCTTATTCTTCATTAGTACTTACTTAAGCTATACTGATTAGAGTAACATCTTAACTCTTTTGAAATGCTTATTTTGATTGACAAAGTGACATGGAATTTCTAAAGTGACAAATTGACCAAGGAGCACAGAAACAAGTCAATAGAATTGTGATGTTAGCTTGAGTTCTGAACACTCAACACTTGGAAAGTACCTCATACCACCTTTTGTGCCAGAGACCCCGAGAACCTGAAAGGCTGTCAGTCAGATATTTCCATTAGCTGAAGCGAGAAAACTTCCTCATCCTGGTGGCTCCTAGGCCAAAATTTGCAGGGGGGAAAAAAAAAAAAGGAAAAAGAAAAAAGCTGGCAGACCAAAGCCTTACATCGACCAAGGTCTTAAACACAGCAACTAGAGATTATATGCTTGGAAAATAATTTATAACAAATAGTGCTTAAAGGCAAAAGCACTCCTGATAAGTGAGCCTGCTGAAGATACTTCAGACTCAGTCCAGACCTAGGTTCTAAACCAGTGAGTCTCCTTATTTGGAAGAACTGCACAAGAGTTTAGCAACCCAGCATTGTACCGATTCTAACAAGACCATTACATCTAAAGCTTTATTAAGCATGTAGACTCTGCAGTCAGAATAAATCCTGCCTCCACCACTTACTACCTGCAAGAGGCTAGGCAAGACATTTAACCCCTCTGTGCCTTGGTTTTCTCATATATTAAATGGGGATAATAATAATACTAACTTCATAGGACTAATGTGAGGATGAAGTTAAGTAATTTATGTAAAGCGCTCAGAAGAGCGCCTAGCATATATTCAGTGTTATATACTTGGCAGCTATTATTATGACCCTTTTTCATGATCTATTTCTTGCCTTGGACCCCAGTTCTCATAACTGGGTCTTAATTTTCATGCATGTGTCAATTCCATAGATAGTTAAGGACTGCCTGCTATCCAGCTGACTCTGTCCTTTATAAAATGGCCTTTTTCCCCAGCAAGACCTGTGTAGGAGCCCTGGCTTTGCCCTTCCAGGGATGAAGTCCCTTCCTTGCTCCTTCTAATTCTTCCAAGCACTAGAATTCTGCCTTTTATTGCTGCCAGACCTGCCTGATGCCCAGTGTCTCTATCACCATCTGCTCCTAATCCCTGATCTCGCCTAACACCAGGGGCTTTCTGGCCTGCCTGCTCATCCCAATACCGATCTTTCTGTCTAGTCTTTAAGCTCAGCTGCCTGGTCTGGTCTTGATTCTGACAGCACCCTTGAAAGTTGTTCAAGCAATGAATAAGTTATTCAAATCCTTTATTTCCCTCCAAGGGAGAACTAGGAAGCCAGACCTTATAAAGCCAAAGGAATTCCTGTTGCCCACTTACTGCAATAATTTAATCTCTAAGAAACTCAAAAAAGCACTAAGTAAATAACCCTCTAATCATAAACAATCCCTCTCCATCAAGAGAAAACAGACCTCTCCTGCCTGGAATTGCTTAAACAGGAGTCTTCCATTTCACCAGAGCTCCAGGGACAAACCAGCCACCAGCTACCACAATGGGCTGCAAGTTTCAGAAACTTGCAAAGGGGAATTTTTCATCCTGATTATTGCCTTTGCAGTGTTCTCAGCTGCCAGCATGTGATGGAGGGCGTGGGTATGAGCCTGCTTTTGTGTTCTTAAATAAGGCTAAGAGACTGTTCTCCTTCGCTTCTTAGCCCTAGACACTCATCAATCAACCAGATTTCCTGAGTGCACCTACTATGTGCAGATCTTTGGAAAGCAAGTCACCTCCTATGTACTTTTTAAAATTTTTATTTAAATGTTTCTGCATACAGAGTGGGTTTATATGTGTATGGGGTACATGAGATGTTTTGATACAGGCATGCAATGTGAAATAAACACATCATGGGTAATGGTGTACCCATCCCCTCAAGCATTTATCCTTCGAGTTACAAACAATCCAATTACACTTTTTAAGTTATTAAATATTTTTAAATATACAATTATTGACCATAGTCACCCTATTGTGCTATTAAATACTAGGTCTTATTCATTCTTTCTAATTTTTTTGTACCCACTAACCATCCCCACTTCCCTTCTGTCCCCCTACTAGCCTTCCCAGCCTCTGGTAACCATCCTTCAACTCTACGTCTATGAGTTCAAGTGCTTTGATTTTTAGTCCTTTTGTACTTTAAAAAATATTAGAGGGAAGCTAATAATCAAGGCAAAACAAATAAAGTTCTGATGCTGCCAAAGCAGAAGGGACTTTCCCAAGGTCACAGAGTTCAAAAGGAGCAGATCCAGGATTTAATTACATCACCCTGTGTTAAAATACAGATTGTTTGACACATCTCACTCGGTTCACTGGAACTTGGCCTATTCCAGCTTAATCTCATGCCCTCTGCAAATCATACTCTTGGCTCCACATCCATCCAGGTTCCTAGAGAGCAGCCTGCTCATTCTGATCTCCAGGCCTTTGCACAGGCTGTTTCCTGTGATTGCCACCCTCCATCCAGCCTCTATTTCTTCACTTGACTGTTTGCTTGCCACCCTTTCATTCTCTGCATTAACCCCACTGCCTCAGAAAGCCGTTTCCAATTCCCCAGTCTGTATTGGCGGCCCTCCTCTTTTCTGCTTTGTGGCTATCCTATCATGGCACTTTCCACACTGCACTGTAATTGCCTGTCCTCACGTTTAATCCCCTAATATGCTGAGAGACCCTCAAGGGCAGGACCCTTGTCTGGTTTCTCTCTGAATCCCCAGGACCATATGTAGGATTTAGAGCACAAACGTGACAGTGAATTTTTGTTAAAGTAAGGTGGACCAAACTCTCTCTTTACCAAGCTGCCTCCCTGACAGGTCAAATCCCAGACTAAAAATAGTAGCTTTGCAACTCCTGGCTAATGGCTCCAGGCAGACACTTCTGTCCCAGAGCACCTGACCTCTGATCTGTAAAATGTTCTGGGGTAACATGTGTCCTCCCACCTTTGCCTCTTACAGGCTCACTGATCATCACTGTCATTTCCCTGTTACCACCCCCATTATGGGAGAAGCAAACTTTCAGTTTTCATCCAATGCAGCTCAAGCATAGGGTAGGCCAGAGTGAGCCTGGAGAGACAAGACAAGAAAAGTAACTCTGCTTCTGCCGTCACTCAGTTAGTTTTTCTTTATTAAAAGGGAACTTTTTATTGAAGCATAACATATACACAGAAAAGTGGGTAAATTGTAAGTCTATAGCTCAAAGCTTCACATTCATGTGAACATGTTCGTTTCACCAGCACAAAACTCTTAAAATGACTAGGACTCCAGAAGCCTCCGTTTTGTCCCCATCCAGTCACTACTACATCTTGACTTCTATCATAGATTAATTTGGCCTGTTTTAAAACATTTTATAAAGGGAATTTTACAATATGTACTCTTTTGTATCTGGCTTCTTTTGTTTATAGTATATAGTTAACTTTATAGTTGGTGAGATTCATCCATGTGGTTGCATATCATTTTGGTATATGTTCTCTCTCATAGCTGTGTAATATTCCATTGCATGAATCTACCGCTTTTCATTTATCTATCCTATTATGGATGAACATTTGGGTAGTTTCCAGTTTGGGGCTGTAATGAACAGTGCTGCTATATGCTATATCCATTCATGTATATGTCTTTTGATAAATATACATTTGCCTTTCTGTTGGTTAGATACTAGATGTGGAATTGCTGGGTTGTAATGTAAGTGGCTTAGCTTTAATAAATACAGCTAAACAACTTTCCACACCAAAAGAGATCTAATTAATCTACATCCTTGCCCGTACTTGATATTGTTGACATGGTTTTGTTTTGTTTTGTTTTTCCACTTTAACTACTGGATGTAGTAGTGATATCACTTTGGGATTTTGATTTGTACTTTTTTGAATTTTGCCTAGTGTGTTGTCATTGACCATTTGGATAACCTGAAGTATTTGTTCAGATGTTTTGATCATTTTTCTTTTTCTATTATATTCTCTGCCATTTTCTTATTGACTTGTAGTAATTCTTTATATAGTCTAGATAAAAGTCCTTTGTCAATTATATGTATTGCAGACATCTTCTCCCATTCTATGGCTTGCCTTTTTACTTTTCTAATCTTTTGGTAAATAGAGGATTTAATTTAAATGTGGTCCACATTATCTTTTTTTTATTCATGATTAGCACCTTTTTTGCCCCATTTAAGAAGTTTTTGCCTACCTCAAAGTCGTGAAGATGTTCTCTTGTATTTCCTTCCAAAAGCTTCATAGTTTTTATCTTTCATATCTAGATATTGAACTGATCTGTAATTGAATTTGTGTATGGTGTGAGGTAGGAGTCAATAGTCTTTCTGAATTTTTTTTTACAGGACTATTGATTGAAGTGTCCGTCTTTTTCCCACTTCATTACAGCATTATCTTTGTCATACATCAAGTGACTGTACATCTGTGGGTCTATTTCAGGACTCTTCTGTTCTTCTGTTCCATTGCTGTATTTGTCTGCCCTGCAAATAATACACTGTCTTTATTATGGTTCCTTTACAAAAAGCTTTGATATCTGGGAGTGTTCTCTGATTTTTTTTCTTCTTCAAGATTATTTGGCTATTCTTGATCATTTGCATTTCTGCATAAATGTTAGAATCATGATCGATTTATATTTTTTAAAAAATCTGTTATTGAGACTGTTTTTGAACTCATAGAAAAACGTGGGGAGATTTGACAACTTTACATTATTAAATCTTTCAATCAATGACCATATTATTCCATTTATTTAGTTTTACTCTAAGTTCTCTCAATAATGTTTTATAGCTTTCTGTGGATAAGAAGTCTTGTTCACTTTTTCATGAGATTTATTCCTGGGTATTATATGTTTTATGCTATTGTGAATAATAACTTTTTAAAATTTCATTTTCCAGTTGTTTGTCACTGGTATATAGGAATAAAATTGACTTTTGTATTTTGAATTAATTTTCAGAGACTTTGCTAAATTCACTTATTGCTTCTATTACTTTGTATATAGATTATTTTGGAATTTACATACACAATAAGTTATGCCAATAATTCCCTTCTAATCTTTATAGCTTCTCTTTTTCCTTCTTGCCTTATTGCACTGGCTATTACCTCTACGATGTTAAATAGAAGTGGCAATAATGGACATTCTTGACTTGTTCCAAATCTTATGGGGAAAGCTTTTAATATCCATCAGTAAGTAAGATTATTGCTATGGCTTTTTTGTAAATATTTTTATCACATTAAGAAAGTTTCCTTCTATTATTAGTTTGCTGATATGTTTTCTTATGTGAATGTATATCAAATATAATCAGATACTTTTTCTGTGTTCTATGAACATATTCATGTAATTTTTTCTGTTAATGTGATGAATTGTATTGATTAAATTTTGAATGTTAGACTACCCTTGTATTCTTGGAATAAACCCTACATTGTTATTATATAGAATACTTTTTCTAATTTACTGGATATAGAGTTTGCTAATATTTTGGGGTTTCTACATCTATGGTCATGAAAGAGATTGGGCTTCCATCTTCACTTTTACCTCAATTTTGAGATGGATTTTTTTCTACCTGGGCTGACCCCTCTTTTGTCCTATATATAGACTTAGTTAAATAGACTTTGCTTCTATTATTAGCTTAACAAACTTCACCCAGATCCTCTAGTTTATTTCTTATTGACAGAACAAAATCTTTCTCAATGACAAACTAGTCATGAGCCAAGTCATGGTCCAACCACTCCCTGGCAGTGTGTCCACTGTCACATTATAGATCCTCCCTGAGCCTGTTTCCTTATCAATGAAATAGCATTGAAAAAGAAGTTAGACAATGCATAATAAAGCACCTGGTACAGGCAGGTGCTCAGTCATTCCTATTTCTCACTACCTCTTCTCTTCTGCTTAAAAACTTTTCAAATACAGAAGAGCATTGGCTTACTTATTTACAGGGCTTAGTCGTCAGAGTTAAGATTCAAATCTGAAAAAATGAACTAATGGGGTAGGAAATGTCCATTCTTTTTGTTATACTCTAAAAAACAAAGCAAAGTTGTTTACTGCTCCTGCTAAGCTTCTTAAATACAAGCTCCTAGATTTTTAAAATTAGATAAACATTGCTAGAATTTATCATCTGTAGTGCTACAGTTCCTTCCCTGGGGCTTCAAACTCAAGTGTTAGTGGAGTATTACACATTTGGAAGTTGTCCAGGAATATAGCCTCTCTCCCACATTTAACAATGTTTATGTGTAAAAGTCAGCTTGGAAGGACACCTTTAAATAATGCTCTTTCTGGATATATAATTGCAGTGTTACTTGTCAGTGCATAATAAACCATCAACCAGCCTTTATTGTACCAGTGGGAATGAGAGTTTGGGGGTGCCCTGAAATTATGTTCTTTGTGTCTGAGATGAGAATTAGGTTAGTAGCTAGGCTTTATTTATAGATATCCAAATAAATCAGGAGTCAGAAGTTCAGAAAGACTGGGCTGGGAAGGCTGAGTCCAAAGAAGGCTGAAGTCTATGAATACCAAGAGTCAATACCCCTAATGCTATCAAGGACACTGGATAGGTCCCATCCTACTTCTCCTCATTATCTCCACCCCAAGAACTAATCCCGGTGACAGGCATGAGTGACATCAGAATGACCTTCTGACTAAATCTGAACTTGGCTCAAGCTGTGGATCCCCAGTGGAGTAGAAAGGGCAAGGCCTTAAGGTTGGCAGATCAATGGCAAATCTCAGCCCTGCCACCTACTTGCAACTCAGTTCTCTCACCATAACATGGGGATGGTAACTGACCTACCTAGCAAGACAACTGTGAGAATGGAAGGGTATTAGCTGATACCTGTGAAGGACATGATGCAGGGAACATGCTCAATAGTAAATGGCAGTGATTGTGATGATAGTGATATTGATGAGGATGAGACAATGACAATGAAGACAACATCTCTAGCTTTGAATAAAGGGGTGGTAGAGGATTACCTATATTATGCTTATGGAAACAGGAGGAGTATCCCTAACTGCCTCTTTTCTAATCCCCACAATTATTTTATGGATCTCTGGGCCCAGACACATGATCTTAGTTGGACAAGCCATGTCTCAATTTGTGTTCTCCTAAAAGCAGGATCTGAGGCAAGGACTGCAGGTACTTTGTGTAGAAGGCGATAGAGGAAGCAGAAGTGAAGGAATAGGGAGAGAGTGACAAGGGAGGAGGAAGGGTCAAGGTAAGAGTGCATTATTCAGGTCACTGGCATCAGTGTACCTCTGAGAGGTGTATACAATGTGTCCAGAATTGTCCACTTTCCAGAATTTTCTACTAGTACCCACCCCCTATTGACCAAGGGTTGTCTGCAGTAGTGTGAACTTCCCTACACTCCCAGGCACTTGCTTGCTGGCTAAATTGACTCTCAAAGCTTCAGAGAAGGCCATGAGTCAGTCAACAGGAAGAGGCCCTTGAGGTAGACACTCACTGACAGCATTAGCAAGTGCTCACTGCTGCCTGCCATAGTTGCGGCTGAAATTGGAGGTGGATGGAGAGTCTGTGATACAGGGCACCAAATGTAGCTGCTGCAGGCCAAGTCTTAGTTCAAGTGCAGACTCCTCCTGCAAGCCGTCTACTTGCCACATGTGATACACAATTGTGAGAGTCCCCCGTCGTCAGTAGAGTCTTTCCTCTCCCATCCCCTTGTGACAGAAAGGACTACCTGCACAGTTGGTTCTTATATTTAGCAGAACACAAACGTATGCCAAATTCTAGAGCTGTACTGTCCAGTACAGTAGCCACTCGATACACTTAAATTGATTAGTTTATTTAAATTAAATTAAATTTAAAATTTATCTCCTCAGTCACACTGACCACATTTAAGTGCTCAGTGGCTACATATGAGAAGTGGCTACCATATTGGACAGTGAAGTATAGTATACTTCCAACTTCTTGGAAAGTTAAACTGGACAGTGCCACTCTTGAGAGAGTCAGTCTGGATCCTAATCCTGGCTCTACCATATACTAGCTGGGTGGCCCTGGGTAAGTCATTTAATCTGTCTGTGCTTTAATTTGCTAATCTGTAACATGAGTTTATTTCCATGATTAAATAACAATATGTAAGCATATAGTAAAGTCTCGCTACATGTTAATGATTATTATTTCCCAATTCCCAGGGTAATATTTATGCAAGGCAGGAAGTACTTAAAGAGCATCCAACCCTGATTCAGGCCCTGGGTCCCTTGAGGCTACTTTCTGGGCTTCTAAATTATCTCTATGCTCAATATGGCCATGCCCATATACCTCCCAGTCTCCAAACAGAGATGTTGCTTTACCCCTCACTGCCTTTTCAGCTTCTTGTCAGTTCCCCACCCTAAGTCCAGAGGCTGGAGCTGGAACAGTCACCCCCAGCTTATGTCAGGAGCCCTACTGCCTGCTTCTGGAAACTTCTGTCTGTGTGCCTGACTCATTCTGTCACCATTTTCCCACCACTTGCCCACCCTCCCAATGGGCCTCTGCACTCCCAATGCTGACTATGACCTGAACTGACCACCTCGCTTTAAAATGCTTGCTGTCCTCTAAGACCTTGTCCTACCCTAATGGACAGGTCCTGTGCATGTCCTGGTTTGCTACCAATTTCTATCTTTCCTAGAGAAATAAAATATTAATATTTAAAATAACCATTATTGAATGTTTTCTTGTGTGCCAGGAACTGTGCTAAGGGCTGTAATATGGATTTCCTTCTGTAACCCCATCACAACCCTAGAAGATAAGTACTATTATTATTTCCATTTCACAGGTAAGAAAACTGGATCTTAGAGAATTTACATAGTTTGTTCAAGATTGCACAGCAAGTATATGGTGAAAACAAGAATGTGATGAAATCCTTTAGCCAGTAGGAGGTCCTTTTCTTCTTTCAAGACAATTGAAAAGAAGGAGGGACTGATGCATACAACAACATGGATAAATCTCCCATCCAAGTACTAACCAGGCGCAACCCTGCTTAGCTTCCGAGATCAGACGAGATCGGGCGCGTTCAGGGTGGTATGGCCGTAGACTATGGATAAATCTCAAATGCATGATGCTAAGAAGTCAGACTCAAAAGGCTACATACTGTGGGAGACCACTTATATCTTGGAAAACTTAAAACTATAGGGACAGAAAACAAACCAGAGGTTGCCAAGGGCTGGGAGTGGTGGTGGGGTTGTTACATGGGAATGTGTGTAGGTAATACAACTATTCATTATCTTGATTATAGTAGTTACTATATAGTTGCCTGCATTTGTCAAAACTTGCTAGACTTTACATTAAAAGGGGTGAATATTACTGAATTCAAAGCATACTTTTATTTTTAAATGGAAAATAAAGAAGATAGAGAGTAATTTTCCTCTGAATGCCCCCCAGCAATTATTCAAATGTGGGAATAGAGGGGAACAAACATCAGTTTAAAGACTCGGTGGAGAAAATAAGCTCGGGTTCAGATTGCAAGGAAGATAATTCAAGGAGAGGAAATGGAAGCAGTGGGTTCAGACTGACCTTCCTGAAAAGCCTGGAGGTGCAGGAAAGGCAAAAGATGGGCTTTTGTGAGAACGAAGCATTGATGAAAGATTTTTTTTTTCACCCAGAATGAGAAAACTTGAACCTCTTTACTTAAAGGGAGAAGCTCTTCAGTGAAGAATAGATTAAAGGTGCACCTTACCCACATATTTCCCATTTCCAGCACTCTTTATTCCTTCATGTAGATTTGTATTTCCATCTGTTTTCATTTTCCTTCAGCCTAAAGAACTTCCTTTAATATTTCATATACTGCAGATGTGCCAATAATAAATTCACACAGCTTTCATTTATTTAAAAAAAGTTTTTATTTTTACCCTCATTTTTGAAGGATATCTTTGCAAGACACAGAATTCTAGGCTGACGGTTTTTTTTTTAAAGCTTTAAAGTTGTCATTTCATTGTCTTCTAGTTTGCCTTGTTTTTGAAGCAAGTCATCATTCTTATCTTTGTTTCCCTCATTGTGTCTTTTATCGCTTTTTGTTGCTTTGAAGATTTTCTCTTTTTCTCTAGTTATTAGATTATCATGTGCTTAGGCATCATTCTCTTTGTTTTTATTCTGTTTGGGGTTTGTTGATCTTCTGGGATCTATAGGTTGGTATTTTTCTTCAAATTTGGGAGAATTTCAGGCATTGTCTCTTAAAATATTTTTATTTATTTATTTATTTATTTATTTTGAGATGGAATCTTGCTCTGTCGCCCAGGCTGGAGTGCAGTGCACGATCTCGGCCCACTGCAAGCTCCGCCTCCCAGGTTCATAGCATTCTCCTGCCTCAGCCTCCTGCGTAACTGGGACTACAGGCGCCTGCCACCAGGTCTGGCTACTTTTTTGTATTTTTAGTAGAGACAGGGTTGGGTTTCACCGTGTTAGCCAGGATGGTCTTGATCTCCTAACCTCGTGATCTGCCCGCCTCAGCCTCCCAAAGTGCTGGGATTACAGGCGTGAGCCACTGTGCCCGGCCTGTCTCTTCAAATATTTTTCTAACTCAATCTATCTATTCTCTCCTTCTGGAACTCCAATTACCACTATGTTAAACCACTTGTTTTTATTCCACAGTCATTTATACCCTAGTTCATTTTTTCAGCCCATTTTTCTCTGTGCTTCATTTTGAATTGTTTTCATCACCCTATCTTTTAGTTCACTGATCTTTTCCTTTGCTGTGTTCAAATACAGATATTATATTTTTCACTTCTGAAATTTCCATCGGAGCTTTTTAAAATAGTTTTTATTTATCTACCAAAATTCCCTATCTGTTCACTCATTATGTCCATCTTTAAATCCTTGAACATATTGATAATAGCTGTTTTAAAGTTCTTGTACGTTAGTTCCACATGTCAATCATCTCAGGAACTCCTGCTATTGACTGTGGGGCTTTTTCCTGGTTTGGGGTTACATTTCTTGCCTTTACACCATTCTTGTAATTTTTTTTTTTTTTTTGAGACAGGATCTCCTTCTGTCACCCAGGCTGGAATAGAGTGGCAATCATAGCTCACTTCAACCTTGAACTCCTGGACCAAGTGATCCTCCCACCTCAGCCTCTGGAGTATCTGTGACTACAGGCATGCACCACCATGCCCAGCTAGTTTTTTAAAAAATTTTGTAGAGATGAGGCCTCACTATGTTGCCTAGGTTGATCTCAAACTCCTGTGCTCAAGTGATCCTCTCACCTAGGCCTCCCAAAGTGCTGGGAGTACAGGCATAAGCACCACGCCCAGCCATGTCTAGAAATTTTTTATTGCATGATGGACATTGTAAATACTACATTGTTGAGTGTCTGGATTTTTTATCTTCCTTTAAAGAGTATGACAAATGGTTAATTCACTGATGGATCTGCTTGATTCCTTTCCCAGGCCTGTTTTCTAAGCTGTGTTGGGGTAAGTCTAGAGTAGCCTTTACTCTAGGGCTAATGTAGTTTTGCTACTAAATTGTAGCCTTTCTAGGGTTTCAGTTGAACATATAGTGTTCAGCAAGTTCTCTCTAACACTGATGGGTAGACATTTTATATCTCTAGCATTGTGTGACCTCTAGAATCTCTATTCAGCTCTTAGCTCCCCAGGGGCTGTTCTCTGCCAGGCCTTGTAAAGTGTCACCCTGCACATGTGAAGTTTAGTGTTTGGTCAAAGATTTAAGGGGACTTCTATGCATATTCTGAAGTTCCATCTCCGTGCAGCTTCCTCCTCTCTGGCATTCTAGCCCATAAATCCTATCTACTTTAATTGCCCCAAATTCTTACCTCTACCTCCTCAGCTCAGACAGTTTATCATGGTCAGTTCTACTCCACCTTCCTGCACCACAAACAAGAAAGTGTCTGTGGCAGAAAGCCTGGGCAAACACGGGCTCATCTCTTGTGTTTCCCTTCTGTCAGTGATCATAGTCCTTTGCGGTCTGTTTTCCAACATCTGAAAACTGGTGCTTAATATATTTTGCCCACTTATAGTTATTTATGTCCAGAGGGCTAATGCAGTGCCATTTACTTCATCAGAGTCAGAAGCAGAAGTCAAGTGAGCATATGCAGATCTGGGAGTTGTCTATAGACAGGACTATCTTATTCTCTTCTCTGCTTCACATTGCCTTAAAGATAAAATGTTTCTATTAAGACAGTCATATCCCATCATGATCTGCCTGGCTGACTGATCTCATCACTGATCATCCAGTCTTTATACACACACACTCACACACACACACACACGCACATACTACCATGACCTACTCGTAGTCTTACACATATCTCTAGCTTTTTCTTATGCCTCTGCTTTTGCATCTATTATTTTCTCTACAAAAATAACCTTCCCCCAACTCCCTACCTGCCTTCCTAACTGCTACTTATCCTTCAGAATTTAGCTTACCTGCCATCTCCTCCAGGACACCTCCTCTGGAACCATCTGGGTTAGGTGCCCCCTTATTTGTGCTCTGATATTCTGTGTTTGCCTTTATCAAAGTTGTATCACCCATGCTTTATTGTAATTGCCTGTTATGACCTATCTTCCATGCCCTTCACACCCCACCCTCCAGACAGAACATCTCTAAGACAGGGATCAAGTCTGAGTCATCTCAGTGTCTCTATGACCTGGCACAGGTTTTGAAACTTTTTGTATGAAGGGCCAAACAGTAAATATTTTAGAGATTGTAGGCCAGACATCTTCAGCTGTAACTACTCAACTCTGCCGTTGTAGCATGAAAGTGGCCATAAACAATAGATAATACATAAAATATAAGACTTTATTGAAATAGAAACAGGCAACTGTAGCTTACTGATCCTTGGACTAGCACATAGTATAATCCCAGTAAATATTCATTGAATGAATTAATAAAATATTATTATTGGAGGCCTCAGAAGAAATAGAAAATAATGTAATCAATTTTATAAGTGCAAGAGTTTTCCTGGGAACGGAAAAGTGGCACTTTCCTTGAGGCCCTAGGGAAGGAAAAAAAGACAGTGGAGTGAAGAAGGCAGGATAATAGAAAACTGGGGGATTTCTGGCCTAAATGACAGACTTCCCCATGTGTGGCTTTTGCCAGGAGGCCATTCTGGGATGGGATCCTGAAAACCAGAATGGTCTGGTCAGAGTGAGTTCCCAAGGCAGCCAAGAACAGAGAATGCCAAAGGACAAGTACAAGCTGTGTCCTGGGCAGCACCCAGGCGCAAACCCGCAGAAGGCATGTTTTGCAGCCAAATTCAAAGTGTCAGAAACCAGGCAGGTTCTAGAACTGCGTCTAGCATGAAAATAACAAGGGCAAGAGGGATGTGAGATCCAAAACAACTTTTATGAATAGAACTGGCAGGTCCACAATACTTTTCTGTTGGTCACTGGCCACATTGTGCATGGATGAGTCTGTAGATGGGTTAACCTTGGCTTTTTCAGAAGAGTTAAGTGACCAGTTCATCTACTAAGAAATAAAAGGAGGAGGGGAGCCTAGAACTTAGAGGCTGGAGGAGCTCTGTCATATATAACTACTATAGCAGATTCCATAAGGGCCCAATCAGGGCTCAAAACAAAGATTTGCTGAAAAGTACTATGGGTGAGGCTGAGGTTAGACAACAGAAGGTTGCAGCAATCTAATCACTAAGGTTGTAGGACATTCTGTAGAGAAGCATTATGAATGAGTATCAAGGAAATGAATAGGTGGCTTGCTGCAGAATTGGGAGTGGCAGGGGAATGCAGCCACTGGCCAGGAAATCCAGATAGTCACTGAATACCTGTTGTATTAGTCAGGGTTCTCCTAAGAAATAAAATCAATAGGGTATGTGGCGGGGCAGGGCGGTGGTGAAGAGATTTATAAGGATGTGGCTAACCTGAGTACAGAGGCTGAGAAGTCCCAAGACAATGCAGTTAGCAAGCTGGAGTCCTAGGGGAACCAATGGTATAGTTCCAGTCTCAGTGTGAAGGCCTGGGAACCAGGATTGTTGATGGTTCAGTTCCAGTCCTAAGGCCAGTAGGCTGAAGACCCAGGAAAAGCCAGTGTTTTAGTTTAAGTCCAAAGGCGGGGGGAAAAAAGCAAGGTTCCAGCTTAAAGGCAGTTAGGCAGAAGGCATTTCCTCTTCCTCCAGGGAGAGTCAGCCTTTTATGTTCTATTCAGGTCTTCAGCTGACTAGATAGGGCCCACCCACAATAGGGAGAGCAGTCTGTTTTACTCTACCAATTCAAATATTCATCCAGAACACCCTCATAGACATAACTACTTTGATCAAATGTCTGCCCTCCCCATAGCCCGGTCAGGTTGACATATAAAATTAACCATCACTCTGCCATGTGCGGAACACCTCAGAGAATCTATCTACCATGCACCCTGTCTCCTTCAACACTAGATAAAATGTCAGACAGAATTATTTGATTAGCACTGGTGTTTTAAGCATCATTGTGAACGCTGGCAATTTAGTACCAATGATGACAGCAGAAAGGATGTTAGGAAAGAGGTTACTACACATATACTCAAAATTATCTCCCTGGAGTAGCTTTTTAGACAAATGCACCTGGTTGGCCATCAGTATCTCAAACTTACATGTCTAATTATTTCTTCCTCCCAGCTTCCCCCCACCTCTGGGCCTCATCTAAGCTATTGGGAATAAATAAATAAACCCAGAGAGGCTACTTGAACTCTGCTGGAACCGGTGAGGGACATGCAAAATCAAAAAGCCATGTCCTTACCTGAAAGCCAAAAAGGATAGTGATAGTCTGCCGCTTCCCCCTAGGTCTGAGTTCCCAGTGTTTCACCAAAGACTCCAGAGGCTCTGAGTTTTCCTTTAAGGCCACAAGCTTTAACCTCGTCTCCTTTTTCCCAGCCCTCCTGATACCTGAGTCTTTTCTCTCTCTCCTCCTCTATTTACTAGAGGATGTGGGGCCCAGGTGTAAACTTTCTCGTGTCCCAGCTAACTGAGATCTGCTTAACCACCTCATTCTGCAGGCCCCAGATCAGAGTCCCATTTAGATGATTCCTTGACTCCTTTTTTCAGATTCAGATCCTTGCATGTGACATTCCTGTCATCTCCACACCCCTCCCCAATCACCCAATCAGATTCTCTTTGGTTACCATGCCTTACAGAAATGTGTCTGCATTTTCCCTGCTCTATTTAGATTTAATTTTACTAGCTAATATTTATTGACCCTATTTTATGCGCCAGCCACTAGTCACTATTTCATGGACTTCAGCCTTGGAACAACACTAGGAGGCTGATCATATTACTATCCCTATTTTACAGATGAAGAAACTGAGATTGAGAGTGACTAACTGATGTGTTTAATGTAGAAAGTTTCAGAACCAAGACTAGAATACACATAGATCTGACCTCCGAAAAAAAAAAAAAAAAAACCCAGTTTTAACTACTTTACCAAAATGCCTCCCAAGGACTGTTCAGTCTTCTGTCTTATTGTCTCACACTCCTGGCCCCTTGTCCCCATTCCCCCTACCACTGCCCTAAGTCAGACACTGCATGATTCATGAAGGGAATGTCAAAGGGCCTTCTATTTGGTCTCCTCACCTTCAGACCCTCTCCCTTCCTATCCCTGGGTATGTCCTACCAAAGGTATGGTACCATGCAGCAGAGAAGAGCTGGTCTTTGGCTCTTTGACTCAACTTTGAATCCCAGTGTCATAACTCGCCTGCCTCTGCATTTTTGGGTTAACTGAATGAGAATAGCATCTGTATTAACAGTTTTCTTTTTGAGCATTTAATGAGATAACATAGGTCGAGACCTTGGCATTGTGCCTGACACATAGTAAAGTCTCGTGTATTAGTCCATTTTCACATGATGTAAAGAACTACCTGAGACTCTAATTTAAAAAGAGGTATAATTGACTCACAGTTCCGCATGGCTGGGGAGGCCTCAGGAAACTTACAGTCATGGCAGAAGGTGAAAGACAAGCAAGCACCTTCTTCACAAGGTGGCAGGAGAGAGCAAGAGTAAAGGGGAAACTGCCACACACTTTTAAGCTATCATATATAATGAGAACTCACTATCATGAGAACAGCATAAGGGATATCACCCCCATGATCCAATCACCTCTCACCAGGTCCCTCCCTCGACATGTGGGAATTACAACTTGAGATGAGATTTGGGTGGAGACACAGAGCCAAACCATATCATTCTGTCCCTGGACCCTCCCAAATCTCATGTCTTTCTCACATTTCAAAACACAATCATGCCTTCCCAACAGTCCCCCAAAGTCTCAACTCATTCCAGCACTAACTCAAAAGTCCAAGTCCAAAGTCTCATCTGAGACAAGGGAAGTCCCTTCTGCCTATAAGCCTGTAAAATCAAGAGCAAATTAGTTACTTCCAAGGTAAAATGGGGATACAGGAATTGGGTAGATGCTCCCATTCCAAATGGGAGAAATTGGCCAAAACAAAGGGGCTATAGGCCCCATGCAAATCCAAAACCCAAGGCAGTCATTAAATCTTAAAGCTCCAAAATAATCTCCTTTGACTCTGTGTCTCATATCCAGGCCATGTCGATGTAAGAGGTGGGCTCCCGAGGCCTTGGGCAGCTCCACCCCTGAGGCTCTGCAGGGTACAGCCCCCGTGGATGCTTTCACAAACTGGTGTTGACTGCCCATAGCTTTTCCAGGTACACAGTGCAAGCTGTCAGTGAATCTACCATTCAGGGGTCTGAAGGATGATGACCCTCTTCTCATACCTCCACTAGACAGTGTCCCAGTGGGGACTCTGTGTGGTGAGTCTTCAGCCCCACATTTCCCCTCTGCATGGCCCTAGTAGAGGTTCTCCATGAGGGCTCTGCCCCTGCAGCAGGCTTCTGCCTGGACATCCAGGCATTTCCATACATCCTCTGAAATCTAGGCAGAGGTCCCCAAACCTCAATTCTTGCCATCTGTGTACCCACAGACCCCCAACACCACATAGAAGCAGCCAAGGCTTGGGGCTTGCACCCTCTAAAGCAATGGCTCGAGCTGTACCTTGGCACCTTTTAGCCATGGCTGGAGCTTGAGCAGCTGGGACAGAAGGCACCATGTCCCAAGGCTGCACAGACCAGCAGGGCCCTGGGCCTGGCCCAGGAAACCATTTTCCCTCCTTGGTCTCCCAGCCTGTGATAGCAGGGGCTGCTGTGAAGATCTCTGAAATGCCCTTGGAGACATTTTCCCCATTGTCTTGACTATTAACATTTGGCTTTTTACTTATGCAAATTTCTCTTGAATTTCTCCACAGAAAATGTTTTTTTTTTCCTACCACATAGGCTGCAAATTTTCCAAACTTTTATGCTCTGCTTCCCTTTTAAACATAAGTTCCAATTTCAGACCATCTCTTTGTGAATGCATATGACTATATGCTTTTAGAATCAACCAGGTCAAATCTTAAATGCTTTGCTACATAGAAATTTCTGCTGCTAGATACCATAAATCCTCTCTTTCAAGTTGAAAGTTCCACAGATCTCTAGAGCAGAAGAAAAATGCTGCCAGTCCCTTTGCTAAAGTGTAGCAAGTGTAACGTTTACTCCAGTTCCCAAGAAGTTTCTTACTTTTATCTGAGACCACTTCAACCTGGACTTCATTGTCCATATCACTATCAGGATTTTGGTCAAATTCATTCAACAAGTCTCTAGGAAGTTCCAAACTATCCCACATCTTCCTGTCTTCTTGTGAGCCCTCCAAACTGCTCCATCCTCTGCCTGTTACCTGCTTCCAAAGTTGCTTCCACATTTTCAGGTATCTTTATAGCAGTGCCCCACTTTGGGTACCAATTTTCTATATTAGTCCATTTTCACACTGCTATAAAGAACTACCTGCGACTCAGTAATTTATAAATAAAAGAAGTTTAATTGACTAACAGTTTGACATGGCTGGGGAGGCCTCAGGAAACTTACAATCATGGCAGAAGGTGAAGGAGAAGTAGGTGCCTTCTTCACAAGGCAGCAGGAGACAGCAAGAATGAAGGGGGTACTGCCACACACTTTCAAACCATCAGATCTCATGAGAACTCACTCACTGTCATGAGAACAGCATAAGGGAAACTGCTTTCATGACCCAGTCACCTCCCACCA
This sequence comes from Pan troglodytes, assembly GCF_028858775.2. Lineage (NCBI taxonomy): Eukaryota > Metazoa > Chordata > Mammalia > Primates > Hominidae > Pan > Pan troglodytes. The sequence goes on from NC_072407.2 coordinate 18,225,260, forward strand.
AATCTCTCCTGCGACATGTGGGAATTACAACTCGAGATGAAATTCAGGTCAGTAGTCAATAGTCAAATAGTCAATCGTCAGATAGTCAATCCTCACTATAACCTTATCCTCATGTTACATATGAAGAAACTGAGGCCCAGAGAGCTTAAGGAATCAGCCCAAGCTCACAGAGCAAGGAAGGAGCAAAACTGAGATTCAAGCCCAGGTCTGCCTGACTCCAGGACACATGTTCATCTCCCTACATCCCACTGTGAGGTCATGATACAGAAGAGATGATTGGATGGACTCTGGAAACAAAGAAATTAGATGAAAAAGAATTTCAGGGCTAGGTTGTGGTGGGTGCTGAGTGCCGATGGTGGTAAATGGCATTGGAAAAGGGGGAAACATGATCAAAAGGTCCTCCTGCGAAGAATGACATAACAATAGTTAACATGTATTAAGCTGATATGGTTTGGCTCTGTGTTGTGTTTGTTCTCAAACCTCCTTATACCAGTTATTCTGACATTGTGCTTACATAATTTAGTTAAATCTTTTGAAATTGATGAGATATGAGTGAGAAAAGGAAGGCATTTTTTATGGCTGCTCTGAAAGGACTCAACAGAGGCAAGTTGTCAAAACTATTGTCAAATAGTTTAACTTAAATCAGATAAGTGTACCTTCAATCAGAAATATAAATCATGCCAATAATTTATCACCCCTGATTTCCAGTTTAGGCTTCTTGAAAATGAATCTGTACTTAAAGATACTTGCAGAACCATCTGAGTATAGAACTCCTGAGTTTTACAACTTTTCCCAATCTTTTACAGATATCTTGCTCTCACCTAATTATATATTATTTTCAGCAACTTGCCTCTGTTGAGTCCTTTCAGAGCAGTCATAAAAAATGCCTTCCTTTTCTCACTCATATCTCATCAATTTCAAAAGATTTAACTAAATTATGTAAGCACAATGTCAGAATAACTGGCATAAGGAGGTTTGAGAACAAACACAACACAGAACCAAACCATATCAGCTTAATACATGTTAACTATTGTTATGTCATTCTTCGCAGGAGGACCTTTTGATCATGTTTCCCCCTTTTCCAATGCCATTTACCACCATCGGCACTCAGCACCCACCACAACCTAGCCCTGAAATTCTTTTTCATCTAATTTCTTTGTTTCCAGAGTCCATCCAATCGTCTCTTCTGTATCATGACCTCACAGTGGGATGTAGGGAGATGAACGTGTGTTCTGGAGTCAGGCAGACCTGGGCTTGAACCTCAGTTTTGCTCCTTCCTTGCTCTGTGAGCTTGGGCTGATTCCTTAAGCTCTCTGGGCCTCAGTTTCTTCATATGTAACATGAGGATAAGGTTATGGTAAGGATTACACATAGGAGATCATCATCCTAACACCTATTAGGTGTTTGAGCCTAGCATCTGTATTGTTCATTGAATCCCTGCTCCGACTAGCCTGCCAGTCCTGCGCCCGGCAAACTATCCTCTTTTCTATCTATTTCTTTACATCTCTAGGCGCCCTCCTTCCAACTGGAAAGTTCCCTTGCTCCACCACCTTCTTTTGGATTGGTGCTTCATATCTGTAATAATACTGAGAGCTTTGTTTTGTACAATTCTTTACAGCTTTCACAATTCTTTCCAAAACTATCTCAATTAATTTGTACAACTCTGGGAGATTCTCCAGCTTGGTAATTATTTTTTCTATTTCTTAAAGGGAAACCGAGGCTCTGAGAGATTGAATGACTGGTTTGTGGTTATAAATGGGGCCTGGAGCCAGAGTCTTCTGGCTCCTGGTCACCATGCCTTTCTTCCCTGCACCATTTTGCACCTGAGTGACTGCTGCTCACCTGACATCAATACCCTTTGTAATGTTGCAAATTGTTTTTCCATAGGTGCCTGTCTTGTCCCCCGAGGGCAGCGACATAGTCTTATTCCTTCCCCCTGGCCAAGTGCCTTACAAATATCTGTTATTTGGTTGATGTCATTAAATGTGTTAAAAATTTGAATTAGGCCGGGCGCAGTGGCTCACGCCTGTAATCCCAACACTTTGGGAGGCCAAGGCGGGCAAATCACAATGTCAGGAGTTTGAGACTAGCCTGACCAACATGGTGAAACCCCGTCTCTACTAACAATACAAAAAATTAGCTGGGCGTGGTGGCAGATGCCTGTAATCCCAGCTACTAGGGAGGCTGAGGCAAGAGAATCGCTTGAACCTGGGAGGCAGAGGTTGCAGTGAGCTGAGATTGCACCACTACACTCTAGCCCAGGCAACAGTACGAGACTCCGTCTCAAAAAAAAAAAAAAAAATTGAATTAATATGTTATGTTGCAAGGCCATTGTAGGAAACTAACAGCTGTATTGGCTAGGAGGTTGAACTTGTGTAATTAAATTTTATTTAAGAGAGAGAACCATAAAGATAGGTCCCACGCTTGAGGTCCCTGTTTCTCTGCACTCGTGCCTTTGGACTTTGATTCCTTGGATCTGGGGAATTTGGAGTTAGCTGCTCCATCCTCTGTGCTCTGCATTCTTGTGCTATAAATAACCCTGACCACAGTGGATTGTAATTAATCCGCTTATCCATCTGTTTCCCCTGCCCCCAGACTGTGAGTCCCTTCAGGGCAACACCATATCCAGTCCTCCTCAGTGTCCAGGGCCCGCCACTGTGCTTGGCACATAATGGAAGTTACAAGAATAAGCCAGAAAACTCCATCTGGGTCCCTCCCCTAATCCCCTAGGATTGTACATGTTCCCATTATCTTATCATACATATTTCTTATCTCTTATACTGAATTAAAGGCAAGTTTCATGTTTTACTCAGTTTTGTAGCCTCCCTACCAACCATGAAAGGAAGAAACTATAATTATTGACTGTCTATTGTGTGCCAGTAGTGATTTCAATATATTATCTCACTTTTAAATAATTTAATTTAATTCTCATAATAGGTTGATAAGGTAGGCATTATCATCCCTGAATTACAAACGAGGGAACTGAGACTCAGGGAAATAAAGTAATGGAATTTAACCAAGTTTACAAAGCCAGTAAGTGGTAATGCTAGGATTTCAGTCCCTGTCTGCTGGCTCTAAGACCAATGCCTTTCTTTTTTGTTGTTGCTTTTTGTTTTTTAACAGCACATAGGATACTGCCTTAGCCTAGCAGGTGTCAGGAACTCTGCTGAACTAAGACTTGAATTTAATCACGGTGAATCAAATCTGTGCAAGCCTGTTCCCAACTATGTCAAGTGCATATACTGCTGCCCTCCCATTTGATTGTTTGGATGAAATGCTTCTGGAACAGATACTGAGCACTAACAACCCACTAGGCACAGCACTAGGTGTTGGGCTGAAGTCAGGCTCCCTCAAGAAACGTTCAGCCTAGTGAGATAACAGACCGTAAGAGTGATAATAAATGTGATTTGTGCTATGGCAAGACAGAAGACAAAAGTTTAGGTTGGCTTGTGGTGGTCTTGAGTAACTTCTGAGTATTTTATAAAGGAGGAATGGGAGTTGGCTAAGCCAAACAAGAGGAGAGTACAGAGCAAAGAGTATATGGTAATTCTGCACTAAGGTACAGAATTGCAGGCAGGACACGCCTAGAACAAGGAGTATTTTGGTGGAGAAGGGCAGGGAGAGCAAGAGATTCTGAAGCTGCTTCACTCTGTGTCCACATCACAAACCTAAGGCCATTACTGGTTACAGCCATTGCCCCTACACAAGTGTACTTTGGCTTTGATGACAGCTAGGACTCTCTTCACCCAGGAAATGAGTTAGAGAAACGGCTGGCAGCATCTCTATCTGTCTACTCTAGGGATATGAGAGATGAAGGATAAACATGGGGTCTGCATTTTCCCGATGTGTAGGAAATAATGAACAAGCAATTGGGCAAACCCACATGGTGATGTCCTCTGCCTGGGGTGGGCCGTGGCTGCCCTCAGCAGGCCAGGAAGGTGCAGCCTGGCTTTACACCTATGTTCTTGATGTGGCCCTGGAGCAGAGGGCCATGGGGAAGCGATGTGAGCTGTAAACAGAACCAGGCCATGTTCAGAACCACTTTCTTTCTTTCTTTCTTTCTTTTTTTTTTTCATTTTTCAAGAGTGTTTATTAAAATAGGCAGTAATGGGGTGAAGAGTTCTGCCCACTCTGGGCCACAGGGTGGGAAACTGAAAATGTTAGTTGGGTTCACCCAGTTCAAGTTTTCCTCTTTGCTACGCCTGAAAATGTTATTTAACTTGAGACTTTGTTTAACCAACCAAAGAATGGCTGAGAATTGAGCCAACCGTGTGATGAACTAATTATATGTAACTTAGTCAATAATAAATGTATATGCATCTGTATTCATCACATGTAAAAAACAAATCCAGTAGGGTGCTGATACTATCAGTTCCTTCTTCCTCCAGGACTTAAATAAAATCCTCAAGTCAAGTTCTGTCTTGCTCCAGCCCAGATCTTACTCTGTTTTCCCATGCTGTTGTGTTGTGCATTAATTCCCTCCCACATCCCACTGCAGCCACCATCCCATGTGATCTTCACCAAACCACTGTGGACTGGTCACTTCCACATATTCAAACTGTCTATCACATCCTTTAAATATAGCTAACCTGCCTGCCCCTTGTACTGAAAGGTACATAGAAGTCAGCTGAAATCAACCATGTTTACTTCTAAGGCTGGTCCCCACACATTTCTTTTATCTTTTGCTCCTTGCTTACCTCTCCAGCTCTCCACTCCAACTGTGCTCTCTCCAATGCATTCTTCACACTGCTGTCTGGATGATTTATCTAAAATTCAAATGCAATTATATCACTCCTCTGCCAGAACCCTTCAGTGGTTCTCAGATCCTTTCAAGTGACATCCAAACTCCTGAAGCATTTAGAGCAAGGCCGTTCATGAGCCAGCTTCTTCCTACCTCCCTGGCATCATCTCCTAACTTTCCCCTTGACAGTTTGTGACACAGCAATGCTGAATTAGTTACAACTCTCCAAACACACAATGTTATTTAATGTTTCTGAGTCTGGTCTATGGCTATACCACCCTGAATGCACCCAATTTTGTCTGATCTCGGAAGCTAAGCAGGGTTGAGCCTGGTTAGCACTTGGATGGGAGTCTGCCAGAACAGTCCTTTCTACTCTATTTTGCCTTACAAGTATGATCAGCCTTTAACATTCTCTGAACTATCCCCTTCTCTGAGACCTTCCTAGACAGAACGCATCTCTGGGCTGCCTCTGCGTCTTGTTCAACATCTGCTGCTGACCTGTCTGTACATTCTCAAGACCTATTTGCTTATAGGAACTCAGTCTTATCACTGAATGGCACAGGGCCTAAGACAGAATAGGTGCTTAGTCAGTGCTCTTTGAATCTATGTCCAATTACGCATCCTCCCCATCATTTTAGGGACTCGTGTTTCAGCCACAGCTATGCTGATAACTGCCTCCTGATTGGCTTTCCCAGGTCGGGCCAATCACTGGTCTGCGATCATCGGAGGATCCCACTCCAAGAATTATGTACTCTGGGAATATGGAGGATATGCCAGCGAAGGCGTCAAACAAGTTGCAGAATTGGGCTCACCCGTGAAAATGGAGGAAGAAATTCGACAACAGGTAAGAGAAAAAAATCACAGAATGACCAAATAACAGAAATGCAGTCAAAGCACTCCTTAGATATCTTTCCCAGGGGCTTGAAATTTGCAGTACAATGTGCTGGAAGAAAATCTATTTGCTGAGTTTGGGGGTTTTATGTTAAGTAGAGGACAGAGAGAGGCACAAATATCCATTTTGTTGTCTCAGATTGTCCCTGACTGCATTCGTGTTTTCTTCAGCCTGTGCTAAATGCTGCTGCTGTGGCCATATTGTTGGGATGCCTTGTCTCTAGTCTCCTGAGAGTCAAAGCCGTGAATTAAGGTTTTCTTACTGTGATCTTTGAAAGGGTCAGAGGAGTAATAGTCAAGCTGTCCAGCCAAATCCCCAAAATAAATGTTTGAGTATTGGCACGTGCTTTCTGCAACTATGTCTTGAGGTACTTGATAAATTAGTCGTTCGTTCATCATAATCATTATGAACTGAGGCATCTTCTGTGTCCTATGTTGTGTGGGCCCAGGAGCAGTCCCATTATCTAGGCCTTCACTGATACCTCTGTGAGATAAGGGAGAAAAAGTCCATAATTCTTGTCAATTCATTTGGCTGGCAGTGCCATCGTCCTTCATCAAAAGCCTAATCAGGTTGACACCAGAGAGAGGCTAATGAGAGAACCTTGGAAGAAGAGCCACGTGGCTCAGTGGTGGTTTGCTGCAAGACGTGGCAGTGCAGCTTTAGCCATCACTACCCACAAAAGCCTTTCCAGCCTGAGAGAGCACATGGCAGCATGTCCCACTGCCCACCAAGTGCTCTGGAGGAAGTAAGGAAAGAGCAAAGCGTGCTTGGGATGTGATCATTTTACAACACAGGTCACTGAGAGGCTGTTGCCCTCCCTGTGCTCCTGTCCCACATCTCCTGAAACAATGCAGGAGGCTAAGAAAACACTAGGGACCCCATCTCACAGTCTGCATGTGCCCAGAGGCCTGAGCAGCACAGGAGGGCAAGCACAGCTGAGGCCCGCAGTGTTCCCTACCATCTGGACTCCAAGCTGCCCACAAACCCTAAATTGGAGGCAACAAAGGTCACTCTGACTCCTGCTATAAATCCCCTGAGGAATCAGTTTGGACTAGAGTTGAAAAATGCCCCAGAATGAGCTTATGTTTCTTATTAATTTGATTTGAAGTCTTTCCTCCTTTCTTGGAAAAAAAGATGTTTGACCAGATGTTTTAAGAGTGCATGCTATTCATCCAAGATGAGCTATCTAATTATGCTCTGTTTCTCTGACTCTGGCTGCCATGCCTCATAATTGGCATCACTCCTTCAGACTATGGCAAAGTCATGTAGGGCTCCATATTGGTGCTAGTCTGTCTGGCCTATCATGGGGGAACCATTGTTTGGGATCCTGGAGGGTCACATTCCCAGTTCTCAAGTATGGAATTATGCCTCCCTGATTTGTCAAGCTCCATGGTATGGAATCTTGAAAACCTTTTGTTACAAATAGTAGTTGAAATACTAAAGTTTGCCAGTTAATTACATCAGGGTTAAGGGCATCTTCATAATAATGTCAGTCTCACTTGTTGGCTTTCTTGAGAGGTTTCTGGAAAAGAAAGAATCCCGCAGGAATCATACATAACTGGAACTATATTGTGCTGGTGAACATTATCTGACATGTCATAGCAATAAAAAGATTGAAAACTCATGGATGGGACCCCCCACCACCACCACTGCCAGCCTCAGAATGTCCCTCTTAGGAAAAAGTTCTTTGGTATGTTCCTAATCAGCATGGCTGTGATTGGCTTGTATTACCACACAGGCAATGTCTGTCTGCCTATCCCAGCTGGCTAGTGTTTCAGACATACAGTCGTAATAATAAGTTTAATTATGGGTACCGCACATGGGAATGAACATATCTCAGTGCCTGTCGCCACCTTTCAGGCCCCCTGGGTGCTGGATATCTACTTTTTGCCCCCCTCACATCTAGGCTGAGGATGCTATTATTATCCCAGTTTTACAGATAAGGAAACCAAGGCATGGTCAACAGCAGAGAATACCAGGACTTAAACCTAAGTCTGTCTGGCTCCAAAGCCCAGACAGTGCTAGACGTATAATCTGCTCCGTGTAAACCTGAGGCCACTTGTTCAAAACTTGTTGAGAATCTCAAGATGGCAATACCGTGAATTTCATAGCATGGGGTCCTGTGAGCCTGCATGGGTCTGCCCATGAAGCCAGGCCTACCTGTATAATTTCCCTGTCCCACACAGCTGCCCCACAGAGAAATTCCTCTCGCCAGCCTCTGAATCTGGCCTCTGCTAACAGTGCCTCAGGTTCCCCAGCTCCTGGGAAAGTCAGTTGGATAGGGTGATTTCAGGATTCCAAATAACTCATTTTTCTAAATATTGTTCCCCACAAGCACACAATTGATTTATTTTTTGTAAGTCAGGTAAGAAACAACATTAAAATAAGCAAGAATATGAATCCTCCTAGAATACAAAAGTGTCCTCTGAATAACCAGAAACTTGTTTGAAAACATCTGCAAACTAACACAGTGTTCTCAGGCTTTAATACTTTATATCCTACCAATCACTTTGTCAAAGAACCTGAGTCCAGCCATGATGAAAATAAAAAGCCCTCTTTTCTCAAGAAAGACATTTATATGCTTACCAGCATTCTCTTATTATAAACTTACGGCTCACTGCAAGTTTCAAGGGCATGAAGAATCACAATAGATATTCTTGGAGGTAAATTTTATGCTAATGGCTTTCAAGCACAAATGAACAAAAATACTAATCCCATTAATAGTGGAAGTATTATTAATAATAATAACAGTATATTAATAATAATACTGTTGAGTATAAATTTTAATGTTACTATAACTGCAAAACACCAAGAAAATTAATGAAAAATTACAGCAGAATTATTGGCAGTAGTGACACTAGTGGCTGGGGCTGGGGAAGGCCACAATGCTCACCCTTTCGTGGAAGGACAAAGGCAAATGTGTCCTGGTGGCCAGGACACCTGGGGACTGGGAATTAGACATACTGAGCTATGGCTAGCCTGGCAGGTCACAAATGGGTAATCCAAGGCAGGCGGGGGCTGTAGGAAATGGTAGATCACACTTGTAGGTTGGTGTGGGAGTGGAAAGTGAGCTTATGAATACTCGTTATGAAAACACTTCATCCCACTAAGACCATTTCTACTTCAGTAAGCCCATATTTCTGGCATGTTTACTAAGTGTCTGGTTCTCTGCTGGATGCTGGCCCAAAGATGATGCCCCTTTCACTCGGTTATTCAGGCTAGAATCCTTGATCTCTCCACACCCAAACTTGTGCCTTCTCTTTTAAATTCATCTAGTTCAATCTGCCCTCATCACCACCTCCCTCCACTTATCTCTTGCCTAAATTGCTGCACTAGCCTCCTGATGCCCCTGCCTCTGATTCTCCTCCTGTTGCCCATGCTGCCCCAGGGCCATCTTTATAAAAAACAAATCAGATCATGCCACTCCCCCACTTAAAATGTTTAATAGCTTCTCCTTGACCCTAAGATAAAGTCCAAATTCCTTATCAAAGCCTGAATACCCTTTATGTCCTGCCCTTGTCTTACCTCTCCAATTTTATTTCTTGCTGCAACTCTAAGTTTTGGGCATATAGAACCTCTTTCAGGCTGTGCGAAAGGGCCATGCCCTTCTTGCCTCTGGACCTTCTCTCAGCCAGGACATCTTCCAGCAGCCTTCTAACTGGTGAACTCCTATTCATCCCTTAAGACTTAGCTTAGATGTTGCCTCTTCCAGGAGGCTTTCCCTGATTCTGTACTAAATTGATCTTGCCAGGTGCTCTCCCAGCACTTTGTCCTTCTCCTATTGTTAGCATCATCACACTTACATATTTCTTTGATGTCTCTCCCTCACTAAACAACAAGGTTTAAAGCTGCCCTTCCCCCTATTATATCCCCTGAGCTTGGCATAGTATTGGATGCTTCCTAAATGTTTCTTGAATATATAGTTTGTTCATTCAATAACTTTATAAATATTTATTGAACTTATTAGTTTATTCATTTGGTAATTTTACTGAACACCTACTATATGCTAGGCATTGGAGATGCAGCAGTAATCAAGAAAACTCCTTTCCTTCATGAGCCTACATCCTAACAGTGGAGAAAAGGAAAACATGTAAAATATATACATATATATATATATGTATATATATATACATATATATGTATGTGTGTATATATATATATATATATATATATATATATATTTAAGTGAAAAGAAACCAACAAGGGTGGTAGTGACATAAAGAGGATTAGGAGTAGGGAGGGGCCTGTTTTAGATAAACCAGTCAGGGAAAGTCTCCCTAACAAATGACCATGAAGCAGAAACCCAAAAGACAAGTGTAGGGGAAAATCATTTTAGATGCTAACAACAGCACATGCAAAGGGCCTGCGGGAGAACATAACTTATTGTGCTTAGAACTAAAAAAAGACTAGTGTGACACAAGGATAGTGAGGGGATTGTGGCACAAAAGGAGGCTGGAGAGTTGAATGCAGGACCACTTTGTCTCTACTCAGACGACATTAACAGACACAGTGGGAGAGGCACATACATGACTATTTCCATATAGGGTACTTATTCCTTAGGGGAATCTGTGCATCCATTGGGGAAATGTGGACACCCATTTGGGCAGGGCCTTGTTGGGTTTCCTCTCTGCTGGAGTCTCCTTTTCCAATCCACGTCTGCTTCTTTCCACTATTCTAGTCCTTCATTAGGGCTACTTTTATCTCTTCAATAATTTTAAATATGTCTAATTGTCTCTTTCAGATTATTCTATTTTCTCATAATCTTAGAGGCTACTTTTCATTGAACTTGCTCTCTCAGTGACATTAGTTTCTTCTTTGGTTTTAAATTATTTGATCATCTTCAGTGGTATTTGTTTTGTTTTTTTGAGATGGAATTTCACTCTTGTCACCCTGGCTGGAGTGCAGTGGTGCAATCTTAGCTCACTGCAACCTCCGCCTCCTGGGTTCAAGCGATTCTCCTGCCTCAGCCTCCTGAGTAGCTGGGATTACAGGCGCCCGCCATCATGCCCAGCTAATTTTTGTATTTTTAGTAGAGACGGGGTTTTACCATGTTGGTCAGGCTGGTCTCGAAATCCTGACCTCAGGTGATCCACCCACCTTGGCCTCCCAAAGTGCTGGGATTACAGGCGTGAGCCACCACACTTGGCCTCAGTAGTTTTTTTTCTTTTTCTTTTTTTTCCTGTTGGAGGAAAAAAGGTTCAAGTGATGGTGTCTTTACAGTGACTTTGTATTTTCTTCTCCTGGTCCCACCCAAGTTTTTATGTCCTTTCTCAGATTGGAATTGCCCACTGCACAGCTAGTATACATCTGAACCCTGCATTAACACATGAGAGCAATTGGGAGTTCCATTTCTTGGAGGTGTCTCGGGCAGAAACAACCTTCCTTGCCATGTTCCCGAATGCTTGATGGAGGGTTTTCTCATGCCCTATTCACAAACAGGGCAGCCCTTTAAAACATCCACTGTATGCAGGCGTGCCCCCCCCCCCCCCGCCATGCCCCACTTCTCACTGGCTCAAGATTTCCCCTTCTCTCCATGCATGGGCTTCTAAACCCCCGCCTCCAGCTCCTGGGGCCTGTATCCCAGTCCAGGGCCCCAACAGCTCACCACGCACTAGCTCCTGCTTACTGTTCTGAGTTAGACTTTCCTCCCTATTTCTGGCATCTGAGCAGTTTTTCTAAACTTGTTTACATATTTTTGTAATGTGTTTTGTTATATTTGTCCAGCATTTCTATCTGTTTGTAGAAGGAGAGAGAACTTTTTGTGTCAGTTCAGTTTTCCACATTTTCAGGTATCCAACTAATATCTGTAGCACCTAACAAATATCTGAATTGATGATAAGCAAGCCATGAATGGTTCTTGGATAAAACTCTGAGCTTTGAAGAGTCACCCATTTATTAAAAATCCATTAGAAAAATCATTCCAACTTTTATATTTCTCTGGATTCAAGGCTTTCCTGACCATAAGAGGTCAGATAATGGTGGACCCTAATACAGGCATTGATTGTTTCACCTTCAGGAGACCTTGTTTTGGAGGATGACTTGAACCAGCCCACAGGATTATCACACCGCCTGTGGCATGAGAAGCAATAGACAAGCAGATGTTCTTTTTCTTTAAAGTTGAAACAGTTTATATGGCTCCAGGAACTGGAAGAAAAGGTTTGAGAATTTTCTTTTCTCATCTCCTTTAAATCATTGGAGATGACATTTGTCTATTAAACTATTGTTTTTTTCTGATTTTTGATTTTCTAAATTTTTAATCACTTTTAATTAAAGCCATGGCCTGACTTCAAGTGTTTTCTATGATTCATGACATGCTGCCTCATCCGGTTTGGAAAAACCACACACAAACACACACACACCCCACCAGCTTTTATTTATAATAATAAAGCTCCAGTGATCTTCCATGCTTATGAGAAGTAGTGATGTATAATGTCTAAAAGCATTGCCTCTGAATCAAGATTTCCTGAGTTCAAATCCTGGCTCCATCCCCTGCCAACTATGTGACTTTGGGCAAGTTACTTAACCCCTCTGTGTCTCAGTTCCCTCTTCTATGAGATGAAAATGGCAATTGTGCCAACCTCATAGAGTCATTCTGAGGACTAAGTGAGCTGATAAGTGTAAAGTGCTTGGAGCAGAGCCTGCCCTTAGAAAGAGATTGCTGGATGTTAGCTATCATTACCATGTTTTCATTCTTCAGCCTCTGTTTCCTTATCAGTAAAATGAGGGGTTGTCCTAAGACCCCCTGCAGGACTAGAAAATTTAATGTTCAAGTTCGTGTCATTTCTCAGTGTGAAAAGGTCCAGAGGATGAGGCCACAACTCCTTTACCATCTACTTCTACTACTTCAGCATCCCCAGGCACTGCCCCAGCCTGCCCCTCCTATCCCCACTTGACAGTGTCATCTCCCAATTTGCCCTAACATTTTTTCCCAAAGTTGACCATAAGCAATTAAGGGTATAAATTGAGCCTTCAAATATAGAAAGAGCTACAGTAAAACTCCATGCCCATTCCCAACTCACTGCTTTGCACATGCTCCCTCCCTTCCTTGGAACAGCCTCATCAGGATGCTCGCTGGAGCTAGTTCAATGCCACCTCCAGAACAGCCCTAGAGGCAGCCATGGAGCACATCTTCCTAAATGTAGCAGGACACAAGCCAAGGGGCAGAAATGTGGCTCCCAACCTAAGGAGAGAGGTGGTTTAGTGAAGTCTAGTTTGATTGTAACAGGAACCCACTGAAACTAACTTAAGAACAAAGGAAACTTTATTGTAGAAAGAAAGTAGGACACATGAGAACACAAGTTTGTGCAGAGTACAAAAACCCTCACGAGAGCTGGAATTGGAAGGCATCAGGCTGAGACGACCACTAACTCTCTCTCCCTCCTCCACACTGCCCCCAGTGTCAGGTGGTCTTTTCCACGCCCTTCCATGCGAATCTCTCCCCGACTATTTCTCAACAGAGCTGCTGCCTCTGCTTACTTGGGTTGCACATGGCCCCAAATGGTAGCCATAGGATCTTCCTCCTTGGCTTCTCACAGCTAGCTAAGCAGTTTTGGTGACTCTTAGTTGAAGCACCAGAAAAACAGGTTGATCACTGGATAGCCTGGGCAATGGTGCCCCCTGCATCAGATATCTACCCTTACTCCAATCCAGTGGCCACCTCTATGTAAAGAACCATCCGGCCTGTTATTGTATCCAGTAGCTGTGGGCAGGGCAGTTTATACTAAAAAGGGAACTGAAGGCCTGGGTGTGGTGGCTCATGCCTGTAATCCCAGTATTTTTGGGAGGCTGAGGTGGGCAGATCACTTGAGCTCAGGAGTTCAAGACCAGCCTGGGCAACACAGTGAGCCCTTATCTCTACAAGAAATACCAAAAATTAGCCAGGCATGAAGGTGCACATCTGTAGTCCCAGCAGTTGGGGGACTGGGGTGGAAGGATCACTTGGCCCGGGAGGCAGAGGCTTTAGTGAGCCATGATCACACCACTGCACTCCAGCCTGGGCGACAGAGTCAGACCCTGTTTCCAAAAAAAAAAAAAAAAAAGGGCAGGGGAAACTGAAGGTAGAAGATAAATTTATATTTCAGGGCAGCAGTGGATGGGCAAGAATTAGACTGAGTTGCAGGGCCCTAGCCAAAGGACAGGAGCTCAGGGCAGGATTTCAGTCCTATAGAAGAGAGGGGCACTGAAGAGAGAAGAAGTTCAGGAGCACTAAAGAAAGAAGAGGGAAGATCAGCAGAAACCCAGAGTTCAGAGCTGCACCAATTGGGTGACAAAATGCTGGGTCTAGAGTTTGGTTTAGCAATTGAGGTGGGATCAAGGGACATTACTAGGCCTAAACACAAGGATATGCAAAGGCAGAGGTCAGAGAAAGAGTTTGGGGCCCCAAAGCACTGTTAAGGCCACTTATTTACCCTTGCCACCTGCTGCCTTGCATTGTTACTTAAGAACCATGAAAACAGTAGAGAACCTGTACTTCTTAAGTCTCTGACCTTGAGTAGGTCACCTAAGCTCACTGAGCCTTAGATTTTACATTTGAAAAACAATAACAAGAATATGAATTACCTCTGTTGGTTATGAAATAATACATGTACAAAGCATGGCTTGGAGTATGAGCTCATTATTACTCTTATTATTGCAACAAAAAAATTAAATTGGAAGGACTTAGGACCCTTTTTTCCTTCCATCTTCTAAAAGGGTATTTCGGTTTTATTGGGTGGGAATACAATGGAAAGAAGACATAAATTGGGCTAGGTAGAATCTACTAGAGAATGAAGACAAGGAAAAGGGAGAAAGAAAGATCCAAAGAAGACTTTTAGACCAGGCGTGGTGGCTCACACCTGTAATCCCGGCACTTTGGGAGGCCAAGGCAGGCAGATCACTTGAGTTCAGGAGTTCGAGACCAATCTGGCCAACATGGTGAAACCCTGTCTCTACTAAAAATACAAAAATTAGCCAGGCGTGGTGGCAGGCACCTGTAATCCCAGCTACTCAGGAGGCTGAGGCAGGAGAATCACTTGAACCTGGGAGGCAGAGGTTGCAGTGAGCTGAGATTGTGCCACTGCACTCTAGCCTGGGTGACCGAGTGAGTGAGACTCCATCTCTAATAATAATAATAATAATAATAATAATAATAAATAAAAAGTAAAAACCCAAAGAAGACTTTGAGTAAATTTGATTTCTAAAAGAGGAAACTTCAAAAGAGAACTTTTAGCAGTATACTTTGCAGAATATTGTGTGATGTCATTTTCCCTTTGCTGCCTTCTCAAGAAAACTTCAGCAAAGACCTCTAATACTTTTTCAAGGCTTCTGGGAGTCAGATTGGGTCTGTTTTTTTAGGTGTGTCACCCTGCTGCAAATGGCCCCCAAGGGTGCCCAACCTTATTTGGGTTACATTGATGACACACACCTCCTTTGTTCCCCCTACCTTATTCAAGGCTTAATTCCATGTAGTATGGGTAAGTGGGCACTTGTGGTTGGTAGAAATAAAATGACACTCAGAGTGGTGATAGGGTAAGGAGTCAAATAAAGATTCTGTCACAGATACTCGATACAGAAATTAAGACATTGTTTGAAAGGTATGATTTGAGTCATATGAAACCTCTTGTTTGCTTTCAGTTGAGTCTTCAAACAAATCCAGATCACAGTAGGACAAGCTGCCAGAGTGATTTCGTGATGCCTGTTCTTTAATAAAACTGGCACAGGCTGCCTTTGCTGGAAGGGTATAGAGCTGGCCTCTTAGCATTACTTCTTAACCTCTACAGTTTTATAAGACAGCATCATGATCCCTGGGAATTTTTCTGAGAATCTCTGTATGAGAGAAATGTGGGACAGTCTTATTCAAGACTTACAGAATATTTGACTCACTAAAATATCTATTTTTACAGTAACTGAGCCAAAATATTGCAAATAGAAGGAAATTTAAGTGAGAGATCATTAATATATTACCTTAAGATTTAGAAGACAATTTAGCAATATCTATCAAAATTATACATTTTCTTTTTTCTATTGTAGTAAAAGAAAACACGTAATATTTACCATCTGAACCATTTTTAAGTGCACAGTTCAGGAGTGTTAGGTATATTCACATTGTTGTGTGTATATTTTCCTTATACATCAACATAATAAAATAATTCTATATCTAGGAATATGTCTTTCTGAAATAGTCTTGTGCAAAAGTATATGACGAAGAATATTCATTACGGTATTTTATTTTTAAGAGATGGAACAAGCAAACTTTCATCAATAGGGGACATATTAGAAACTCTGGATGCATTTAACGGGTCAAATACCATGCAGCTATTAAAAAGAATAAGGCAGATTTGTGTGTACTGATACAGAATGCTCCCTGGTGTATATAGTTAGATGGGAAAAAAGCAGAACAGTGTGTATAGCTTGATTCCATATATGAAAAATGGCAGGTTAGAGTGAAATGATTATATTCATGTATAGGATTATATATGTATAGAATATCTCTATGAACATACACCAGAAACTCCTTGCCTCTAGAGCACACAGAGAGTAAGGGGCAGAACTGAAAGGTTCATTCACATTTTGCCATACAGCCTCTTGTATTGCTTGAATTTTACCATGAACACAAATTACTATACTTTTTTTTTTTTTTTTTTTTTTTTTTTTTTTTTTTTTGAGACGGAGTCTCGCTCTGTCGCCCAGGCTGGAGTGCAGTGGCACCGTGTTGGCTCACTGCAACCTCCATCTCTCAGGTTCAAGCAATTCTCCTGCCTCAGCTTCCCGAGTAGCTGGGATTACAGGTGCCCACCACCATGCCCGGTTAATTTTTACATTTTTAGTAGAGACGGGGTTTCACCATGTTGGCCAGGCTGGTCTCGAACTCCTGACCTCAGGTGATCCACCTGCCTTGGCCTCCCAAAGTTCTGGGATTACAGGCATGAGCCACCACACCTGGCCTACTGTACCTTTTTAAAAGAATAATATTTAAATGAACAAAGAAAACTTGGATAAGAAACCAAATATTCCCCCCCAAAAAAATACTCCATAACTTAATCTGTAAATTTAAAGTGTTCCTTCAAAAATCCAAGATAATTTTTTAAAAATTATACAGGCTGACGCTATAGAAATAGAAAACTAAACAGTCAACGATAGCCAGAAAATGTTTGAAAAAGCATATAATGAAGGGGAGACTGGCTAAACCAGATATAAAAACGTTGTAAAACAACATTAACTAAAACTGTGTGAAGCTAGAGAGTGAATACACAGATCAATAGAATCTAATAGAAAGTCCAGAAATAGACACCAATTCTTTGTAAGTTAAGTATATGAAAAAGTATAATTTCATATCAGTTGGAAAAACACTAGATCCTTCAATAAGTGGTAATGGCACAACTGGAAGCCATCTGGAAAAAATATTTTTCTTCATACCTTAATCCTGGAACCAATACAAGCTCCAAATATATCAAAAATTTAAATATTTTTAAATGAAAACCTAAAAACGTTAGAAGAAAACATGAAAGAACCTTTTTTTTTTTTTTTTTTTTTTTTGAGACGGAGTCTTGCTCTGTTGCCCAGGCTGGAGTGCAGTGGTGCGATCTTGGCTCACTGCAGCCTCCATTTCCCGGGTTCAAGCAATTCTCCTGTCTCAGCCTCCTGAGTAGCCGGGACTATAGGCACCTGCCACCATGCCTGGCTAATTTTTGTATTTTTTTTTTAGTAGAGACAGGGTTTCACCTTGTTGGTCAAGCTGGTCTCAAACTCCTGACCTCAGGTGATCCACCTGCCTTGGCCTCCCAAAGTGCTGGGATTACAGGCATGAGTCACTGTGCCTGGCTGGAACCATTTTTATAACCTAGAACAAAGCTTCTTCCAAGCACATCACAAAACCCGGAGATCACAAAAGGTTAATGAAGTAAACTAAAAACATTTCTTTTTTTGAGACGGAGTCTCACTCTATTGCCCAGGCTAGAGTGCAGTGGCGCAAACTTGGCTCACTGCAACCTCTGCCTCCAAGTTTCAAGTGATTCTCCTGCTTCAGCCTCCCAAGTAGCTTGGATTACAGGCACCCACCACCAGCCTGGCTAATTTTTATAGTTTTAGTAGAGATGGGCTTTCACCACGTTGGCCAGGCTGGTCTCGAACTCCTGAACTCAACTGATCTGCCTGCCTTGGCCTCCCAAAGTGCTGGTATTATAGGCATGAGCCACCACGGCTGGCCCAAAACATTTTTTAAATAGTGGAAAATACTAAGACTTTTTTTTTTTTTTTTGAGACGGAGTCTCGCTAAACAAAGGGCTAATTTTTTTTTGATATATAAAGAGCTTCTTATGGTCAGTTTTTAAAAGACCAACAAACCAATAGATCAAAACATATGGACAGGTCTCAGAAAAGGAAAATGAGATGGCTTTTAGATATTATAAATGATGTTCAACTTCATTTACAATCATAGAAATACAAATTAGATTCACAGAGCTACAATTTTTGATCTGTTAGACTTTTGACAACTATATTGTCAGAGGTGCAGGGAAACACCTTTCTACACTGGAGAGCGCTTTCTTCTGACTCAGCAGTTCAGTCAGAAATTTATATACACAGATATGCTCACATTTAGGCACATTCTATTTATTGAACATTGTAACGCAAGAGTGGAATAAGTTAAATATCCATGAATAGGGGACCAGTTAAATAAAAATGAGATTTTGATATTAAACATTTCCAAGACAAATTGTTTCATTAAAAAAGAAAATGCAGCAGGGTACTCATGGTTGGTCCCATTTGTGCTATCTTTCTAAAGATGTGTACTTACGTCTCTTGAAGGGTATATAAGAATATTAATAGTGGTTGCCTCTGGGGTGGAGAGTTAAGAGATTGCGGAAAACAAAGAGGGGGACCTTTCACTGTATTCCCTTTGGTGCCTTTGGAATGTGGTACCATGTTTTTGTGTTATCTATTCAAAAAGTAATTATTTTATAGTTGAAATAAAAAAAATTAAGCCAACCAACCAACAAACACCCAAGCTTAGGAACATTTAAACGATGCTGTATCTGAAAGCACATTGTGGGGTCTTGGTGGATCGTTCTCCTCCTGGTGACCAAGAGAGCTACAGTCCACCTGTTATTTTAGGTGAGAAAACTGAGGCTCAGAAAATATACTTCACATGTCCAAATGCTGGTGGCAACACAGGACTTTTGACTTCCCTCCTGGTACTTTTTTCTGTCTCTGCTAAAAGAGAAGAGACATAGGCAGCCCTGAAAACGTCACTCTGGTGTATGTACTCCTCCAGTGTACTGAAACATTTACTTTTCACCAGATTGTGTCTCTGAGACAGTTTAGAGCTGGACTTTTCAATGAATACTTGCCATCTAGTGGTAAAAAAAGATGTGTGCACGTAACATAGACTGCATTCATTCATTCATTCATGCATCAAACACCATACAGTCATGCACTGCATAACATTTCAATCAACGACAGACTGCATCCATGACAGTGGTCCCTTAAGATTATAATGGAGCTAAAAATTCCCATTGCCTAGTATTCACTATACTGTAATTTCTATCATTATTTTAGAGGGTACTCCTACTTATTTTTTTAAGTTAGCTATAAAAACAGCCTCAGGCAAGTCCTTCACAGGTATTCCAAAGGAAGGCATTGTTATCCTAGAAGCTGAAAATTATGAGTTACTGCCCCTGAGGACCTTCCTGTGGGACAAGGTCTGGAAGTGGAAGTCAATGATGTTGATGATCCTGACCCTGTATAGGCTTAGGCACATTTTTTAAAATGTGTGTGTTTACGTCTTAGCTTTTAACAAAAAAGTTTAAAAAGTTAAAAAAAATTAAAAAGGCCTGTAGAATAAGGATGTAAAGAATGAAAACATTCTTGTACAACATGCACTGTGTTGTTGTTTTAAGCTAAGTATTATTACAGTCGTTAAAACGGTAAAAAAAAAGTGTATAAAGTAAAAAGTTACAATAAGCTAAGGTTAATTTATTATTGAAGAAAAGTGTTTTTATAAATTTAGTGTAGCCTAAGTGTACAGTGTTTATTAAGTCTACAGTAGTGTGCAGTAATGTCCTAGGCCTTCACATTCACTCACCACTCACTGACTGACACAGAGTAACTTCCAGTCCTGCAAGCTCCATACAGGTGTACCATTTGTTATCTTTTATACCTTATTTTAGTGGTACCTTGATATGTTTAAATATACAAATACTTACCATTGCATTACCATTGCCTATGGTATTCAGTACGGCCACATGCTGTACAGGTTTATAGCCTAAAAACAATAGGCTATACCATATAGCCTAGGTGTGTAATAGGCTAGACCCTCCAAGTTTGTGTAAGTACCCTCTATGATGTTTGCACAATGAAGAAATTGCCTAATGACACATTTCTCAGAGCATATCCCCATTGTTAAGTGAGGCATGACTGTATTTGGGAAATCACTTGTCCTTAAGGCACTCCTAGTCTCTTGGGAAAGACTGACAGAAAAACAGGTGATTACACCAGTATGTTAAAGAGACAACTGCACTCCCATGTTTATTGTGGCATTATTCACAATAGCCAAGATATGGAATCAACATAAGTGTCCATCAACAAATCAATGAATAAAGAAAAAGTGGTGTATATACACAATAGAATACTATCTAGCCATAAAAAAGAATGAAATGCCATCATTTGAGGCAATGTAGATGAGCTTGGTTGACATTTTGTTAAGTGATAATAAGCCAGGCGTGGAAAGATAAATATCACATGCTCTCACTCATATGTGGGAGCTGAAAAAGTTGATCTCATAGAAGTGGAGTGTGGAATAGTGGTTACTGGAGACTGGGAGTCGGGGGATGGTGAGAGGTTAGTTAATGGATGCAAGATTGCAACTAGATAGAAGGAATAAGTTCCAATGTCACTGGAGCATGACTGTAATTAACAACAATCTACAGTATGTTTTCAAATATAGCTAGAAAAGCAGATTTTGAATGTTCTCAACACAAAGAAACAATAAATGAGGTGATATGCATGCAAATTACCCTTTGATTATTTTACATTGTGTACATGTATCAAAATAATCACACTATACCCTGGAAATATGTACAAAATTATGTGTCAACTAAAAATAATAATAAAAAAGAATAGAAAAATGGGGAACAAAAAGACCCATGGTGAGCGTGAAACTAAAAAAATAGAATAGAAAATGTCTCATTAATGTTTTCGTTATATTGATTACCTGCTGAAATGGTAATCATTTGTGAAAAAGAAAAATAGGTGATTCCACTACAGTGCAACTAAGGCTAGGAAAGTCAAGTACAGGACACAGGGAGCACAGTGTAGGGCTTAACCTTGCCTTGGGAAATCGCAGGTATCAGGAGCAACACTGAACTCACTTTTCTGGATTCTCAGTAGATGCTAAAATTACCTCCTTTCTTGTCTTCCTCTTGCTGGACCCCATCAGGACCAGGATAGCAGTTTTTGTTGTTACGTTCTCTGTGTCTGAGGATGGACTCATTAACTGATCATGTTAGGAAGGCAGCCAGTGTATGCCCTTTGGCTACATGGAGTAGCTGTTCCTAGAGCTGAAGCCGTGCCACCGTTGCATCTGGTCTGCAGATCTGTTTTCCAAAGAGCCATATGCGAATGCATTGTTCATTTCCCACCTCTGGTCAGAACATCTGTGGAATGTCCCTCCTGCCCATGTAGTTTTTCAGCTCTGTTATCCTGAAGCTCTTTCAAAGGTTAGCCTTTCATTCTCCAAGCAAACAAGTTCTTGTAGCCCATAGAAGATGTCCTCCATAGAAACCAAAGCAGTCCACCCAGCTTGCCTAGAATGAAAGGTGCCTAAAGTGGTAGGGGGTGGACCTGCAAAGAAAGGTGGAGTCCTTTCATAAATGAACTTAAATACCAGGCTGGAGAGATGCAGAGATTACAAGTAGACCTAAAGTAATTAGGAAGCCATTGAGGGCTTCTGAGCAAGGAAGCGACCAGAGACCAACGTATTTGTTCATTCAACAAATAATTGTCAACATCTACTGTGTGCAAAGCTCTGAGTGAGACCCTGTGCTACAGACCCCAGCACAGAGATGAATAAGACCCAGGGTGGAAGACATGTCATCCTCCTGGGTTATAATGCCTTCTACCTCCATGCAACAGCTTAAATTTTTTGTCTCAGAGAAGGAAAGAAATGTCAGAGCATAAGAAATTAGTGACAGAAATTATAAACTATAAATCACAGTTCTAATTGTTCTATAATCATGTAAGCATAGCAATTTTTCTTTAACATAGAAATATACAAATCAAAGATAAAACAGGAGCCCCATCTCATGGAGAGAGTCTGCTGCCTCTTCAGATTCTACCCCAACATTATAACATGTCCTTTTGACACTGTGGAGCCAATAAGGTTTCCATCCCTAGAAGACCTTTCTCTCCCAATCTGTATCCATCAGAATTCCACTCAACCTTCCATACCCTCCTTGCCAGAATACCTTTCCAACTCCTTCCAAATGCATGTCATTTCTGCCTCCTTGGATCTTCCAGACCATATTGTAACCCCATTTGGCCCATTTCCTGCCTTATATTATGGGTGTCTCCTCATTAAAACAAAAGTAGGAGTCAGTCTGAGCTGGGGTGTAGTCTGGAATCACCCCTCCATCTCCCTAGTCAGGCTTTGCATATGTCTCATAGTACATTGAGAAGTGTCTGTTGAATTGAGTTGAATGCTTTAGACCTCGGTTCACTGACGGAAGGACTCCTTTAGCAAAGTTAGCCATTTTACCTCCTTTGTCTCCATAGCTACTTCCAGTTCTCCAAACTACAACCTATTTTCCAACAGACTCCAGTTACAGTACTTCTTAATTTATCTTCTATTCAAAGGCAAAACTAATGCTTCATTAATCAATGAGTAAGGAAAATCAAAAGCTTATTAACTAGCAAGCCAATGCTCTTCTAAAGGGCATTGATCCATGTATGTTATGGGCAGCCTGTTCATTGATAGCTACAGCTCTTGGAGAGCAGCTCTCTGGAGTAGCATTGGGGAAACTGAAATATTTTTTTGAAATAGCTTTTAAATGCATGGAAACACATCTGATTCTTACTGGGAATTTCTTGATAGGGAATACAGAAAGGGAGACTATTTGCTTGTCAGTAATATGATATAGAGACAAATCATTTCATAGGATTTCATAAGTGCATATATGTAACCAAGAAACACAGATAGTTTCATATTATCTTGAGCAAAATGAATTTATTCTTTAAAATGCAATGACTTCCCTGCATAATGCATTCAAGAATCAATGCAAATATAAAGGATGTGTTTATTGGCTTGTGATCTGTATTCATGACTGCAAGCATGGTTGGATCTTTTGAGATGGGGGTTTCCTCTGTTTCAGTGGTCGAGGGATATTCTTTCTCAAATGGACATGGTGATAATTTGAAACTTATCCCATGCATAGTGACCCCAAATTCGGGTAAATATATATCAAGTACATATAATACACAAAGAAGTGAGTCTGAAGTTAACCTCCAAGCACTCCAAATTAGGGCCCTAAGACAACTGCAGAATTTGTTGCAGGGCAGGTGTATGGCCTGGTTTAGAACTTTATTATTTTGACCTCCATTCGCATGTTAGTTTTACTTCTTCTTCTATCTTCAATCTTTTACAACATACATCCTTTACTTATTAGATTCTAATATATTAGCATTTAACATACTTTTACTATTTCTTGGACAATGCAAAAACCTTAGAACACTGTAATTCCCTTTAGCCCATGTATTAGTCTGCTCTCACATTGCTATAAAGAACTACCTGAGACTTGGTAACTTATAAAGAAAATAGGTTTAATTGGCTCATGGTTCCACAGGCTGTAAAGGAAACATGGCTGTGGAGACCTCAGGAAGCTTGCAATCATGGCAGAAGGTGAAGGGGAAGCCAGCATGTCCTATAAGGCTGGAGGAGGAAGAGAGCAGGGAGGGCCACACACTTTTAAACAACCAAATCTCTGAGCACTCACTCACTATCACAAGGACAGCAAGAGGAAAGTCCACCCAATGATTCAATCACCTCCTACCAGACCCCTTCTCCAACACTGAAGATTACAATTCAACATGAGATTCATGTGGGGACACAGAGCCAAACCATATCATTCTGCCCCTGGCCCCTTCGAAATCTCATGTCCTTCTCACATTTCAAAACACAGTCATGCCTTCCCAACAGTCCCCCAAAGTCTTAACTCATTCCAGATTAACTCAAATGCCCAAGTCTCATCTGAGACAAGGCAAGTCCATTCTGCCTATGAGTGTGTAAAATAAAAAACAAGTTAGCTACTTCCAAGATACAATGAGGGTAAAGGCATTGGGTAAATGCTCCTGTTCCAAAAGGGATAAATTGGCAAAAAATAAAGGGGTTACAGGTGCTATGCAAGTTTGAAACCCAACAGGGCAGTCATTAAATCTCAAAGCTCCAAAATAATCTCCTTAGACTCCATGTCTCACATCCAGGCCACACTGATGCAAATGATGGGCTCTCAAGGCCTTGGGCAGCTCCACTCCTGTGGCTATGCAGGGTATAGCCCCTGCAGCTGCTTTCACAGACTGGCATCAAGTGCCTGCAGCTTTTCCAGGCACATGGTGCAAGCTGTTGGTAGATCTACCATTCTGGGGTCTGGAGAATGGTGACCCTCTTCTCACAGCTCCACTAGGCAGTGCCCCAGTAAGGATACTGTGTGGGGGCTCCAACCCCACATTTCCCCTCTGCACTGTCATAGTAGAGGTTCTCCATGAGGGCTCCATCCCTGCAGCAGACTTCTGCCATGACATACAGGTGTTTCCATACATCCTCTGGAATATATGTCAGCCTCAACTCTTGCCAACTGCACACTCACAGGCTTAACACCATGTGGAAGCCTTGGCGGCTTCCAGCTTGCACCCTCTGGAGCTGTGACCTGAGACATATCTTGGCCCCTCTTAGCCATGGCTGGAGCTAGAGAGGCTAGGATGCAGGGCATCATGTCCCAGGGCTGCACAGAGCAGTGGGACCCTGTGCCTGGCCCACAAAACCATTTTTCCCTCTTGGGACTCTGGGCCTGTGATGGGACAGGCTGCTGTGAAGGTCTCTGAAATGCCTTACAGGCATTTTTCCCATTGTCTTGGCTACTAACATTTGGCTTCTCTTTGCTTATGCAAATTTCTGCAGCAGGCTTGAATTCCTCCCCAGAAAATGGGTCTTTCTTTTCTACCACATGGCCAGGCTGCAAGTTTTCCAAACTTCTATGCTGTACTTCCCTTTTAAATATAAGTTTTAGTGTCAGGTCATTTCTTTGTTTATGCAGGTTAGTGTAGGCTTTTAGAAGCAGCCAGGCCACATCTTGGATGCTTTGCTACTTAGAAATTTCTAAGATAAAATTTCTAAATTTTAGATACCCTAAATCATCACTCTTAAGTTCAAAGTTCCACATATCTCTAGAGCAGGGACACAATGCCGCCAGTCTCTTTGCTAAGGCATAGCAAGAGTGACCTTTACTCCAGTTCCCAGTAAGTTCCTCATCTCCATCTGAGACCTTAGCCTGGGCTTCACTGTCCATATCACTTCAGCTTTTGGTCACAACAATTTGACAAGTCTCTGGAAAGTTCCAACTTTCCCTCATCTTCCTATCTTCTTCTAAGCCCTCCAAATTGTTCCAACCTCTGCCCATTACCCAGTTCCAAAGTCAATTACACATTTTCAAGTATCTTTGTAGCAATGCCCCACTCCAGGTACCAATTTTCTGTATTAGTCCATTCTCGCATTGCTATAAAGAACTGTCTGAGACTGGGTAATTTACAAAGAAAAGAGGTTTCATTAGCTCACAGTTCCACAGGCTATACAGGAAGCATGGCTGGGAAGGCCTCAGGAAATATACAATCATGGCAGCAGGTGAAGGGGAAACTGACATGTCCTACATGGCTGGAGCAGGAGGAAGGCGGGGGAGGTGCCACACACTTCTATTTTTTTTTATTTATTTGTATTTTATTTTATTATTATTATACTTTAAGTTTTAGGGTACATGTGCACAATGTGCAGGTTAGTTACATATGTATACATGTGCCATGCTGGTGTGCTGCACCCATTAACTCCTCATTTAGCATTAGGTATATCTCCTAAAGCTATCCCTCTCCACTCCCCACACCCCACAACAGTCCCCAGAGTGTGATGTTCCCCTTCCTGTGTCCATGTGTTCTCATTGTTCAATTCCCACCTATGAGTGAGAATATGCGGTGTTTGGTTTTTTGTTCTTGCGATAGTTCACTGAGAATGATGATTTCCAATTTCATCCAGGTCCCTACAAAGGACGTGAACTCATCATTTTTTATGGCTGCATAGTATTCCATGGTGTATATGTGCCATATTTTCTTAATCCAGTCTATCATTGTTGGACATTTGGGTTGGTTCCAAGTCTTTGCTATTGTGAATAGTGCTGCAGTAAACATACTTGTGCATGTGTCTTTATAGCAGCATGATTTATAGTCCTTTGGGTATATACCCAGTAATGGGATGGCTGGGTCAAATGGTATTTCTAGTTCTAGATCCCTGAGGAATCGCCACACTGACTTCCACAATGGTTGAACTAGTTTACAGTCCCACCAACAGTGTAAAAGTGTTCCTATTTCTCCACATCCTCTCCAGCACCTGTTGTTTCCTGACTTTTTAATGATTGCCATTCTAACTGGTGTGAGATGGTATCTCATTGTGGTTTTGATTTGCATTTCTCTGATGGCTGTGATGGTGATCATTTTTTTCATGTGTTTTCTGGCTGCATAAATGTCTTCTTTTGAGAAGTGTCTGTTCATGTCCTTTGCCCACTTGTTGATGGGGTTGTTTGTTTTTTTCTTGTAAATTTGTTTGAGTTCATTGTAGATTCTGGATATTAGCCCTTTGTCAGATGAGTAGGTTGCAAAAATTTTCTCCCATTCTGTAGGTTGCCTGTTCACTCTGATGGTAGTTTCTTTTGCTGTGCAGAAGCTCTTTAGTTTAATTAGATCCCATTTGTCAATTTTGGCTTTTGTTGCCATTGCTTTTGGTGTTTTAGACATGAAGTCCTTGCCCATGCCTATGTCCTGAATGGTAATGTCTAGGTTTTCTTCTAGGGTTTTTATGGTTTTAGGTCTAATGTTTAAGTCTTTAATCCATCTTGAATTAATTTTTGTCTAAGGTGTAAGGAAGGGATCCAGTTTCAGCTTTCTACATATGGCTAGCCAGTTTTCCCAGCACCATTTATTAAATAGGGAATCCTTTCCCCATTGCTTGTTTTTGTCAGGTTTGTCAAAGATCAGATAGTTGTAGATATGCGGCGTTATTTCTGAGGGCTCTGTTCTGTTCCACTGATGCCACACACTTTTAAACAACCAAATCTCTGAGCACTCACTCACTATTACAAGAACAGCAAGGGGAAGTCTGCCCCCATGATTTGATCGCCTCTGACCAGACCCCTTCTCCAACATTGAAGATTACAATTCAACATGAGATTTGGTCGAGGACGGAGAGCCAAACTATATCAATCCACTACCACCTTAAGTATTATTGTTACCAAATAATTAAATTTCATATATATTTTAACCCTACAACACATTATTAGTATTGCTTTGCCCAGTCAAAATTCATTTGGCTTTACCCATTTATT